>NC_137469.1:79733259-82630759 GCF_964235325.1 Thermobia domestica
GTGGGCGGGGAGAGGAATCCAACAGTTTTTTTTTTCCTTCGTGCACCTGCAGCAGTCAGAATCTATTTTTACAAGCCGTGTTGTTTAGCCGCAGGGCAAAATCTCAACCATTGACGGGTAACAGAAATCTTTTCTTTTTGCAGGTAGGAATAGAATTTTTGTACGAAAAACGTGAATTAGGTTGCAGAGAACGTCATTCGCATCGCGTTGACAAATTTTTTTTCGTCCGTTTATCACATGAAGTTCTTTTCTTTTTCTTCGATTATTACCAGAATATGAGATAAAAAACCTAAACGGTTCTTTGTATACAGAAAACAAACAATACCAATATTTTCTTACATATCAGTATTATATGAATTTTTTTCCTGATGCTTGAAAAATGGACAGAATGAATTTTGATTTTTCTATTTGTCCCTTCCTTCTGAGTAGAGAGAATGCTGTGGCGCAACTAAAGGGCCTGCAGAGTCCGCAACATTGAGAAGCCCATTTCAGTTTCGAAGTTAAACTTTATAATGTTAGGATGTTAAAAATTATGTGATGTTCCAACTATATCTCATTTTTACCTGTGAAGACGGTAACACCTGAGCGATTATTTAGTAAATTAAATGCCAACGAAACTTATACTGACCAGCGAAAACATTATGACCACTCGCTACTTTTTGAACGAAATCATTGTGCAGAGATAAGAGCTACAAGGCATAACATAACCGCGCGCCAAACGTGACAAGAATCTCACACGATTAGTTAGTGTGGTGCTTGTGCCTTGAATGGGGAAGGACGACGATATATCAGGGTGAATAAATGGCTGGGAGCTTCATTTCGGAAACAGCGCGACTTGTCGAGTTTTCGCGATCTCCCGTGCTTATGTATTTCAAAGGTGGGAAAAGGACAGTGAAACCAGCATCGAACCAAACAACAAAAAGTGGGGCGACTACACCTCATTAAAAATGTCGGATGTCGTAGACTCTGGAGGTTGGTACAGCAGAATAGACGAAAACTATAGCACAATAATATAATAATAATAATAATAATAATAATAATAATAATAATAATAATAATAATAATAATAATAATAATAATAATAATAATAATAATAATAATAATGTGCTTTTTTTTGCATATGAGCAAGTTGTGACTCACTAGATAGAACATAGAAAGTCAAAACTGTTCTCTGTAAATTTTACGTGACTCATGGATGTGGATAGAGGGGGTCCGTTTAACATTTTTGTGGGGAGTCCCATTCGTCCTTACTTACGCTACTGAGAGGTAAGGTAAAATAATAACACCAATATATATATAAACTCCTGGCGCAACAGTCCCTTGTGATCTGAGTCTGCAGCGGGCTTATGTTAGTGGTCAGCACAACTACACTCAACGTAGCCGGCTGTCTAGATTGAAGTCCGCTATCTTTTAGTTTCCCAACTTTTCTCTCGGTGTTTGGTCAACACAGCAATGTTTGAGTGCCACACCGGGAATTAAACCCTGGACGACGCACAGCGTATCACTTTCGCTAATCTTTTGGTAAAATTCAGGTTAGGGTGGTACTGAATTATTTTCGGAATATGCCATTTCTCATAAGGTAAAGTTCAAAAGTATCGTGACATAATTAAAAAGCTCATTATCAACCACGTATTCTTGCCTCTAATATCACTAAAAGTTTTCGAGATATGTGTCAAAAATGGTTGAAACACTTGAAGTTAGTTTAGTAACTTGAAGAAGATAGTGGCCTTATACATACATAATTGCTCCAATTTTTATTTTTATTCTTCCTTCTCGTAAAGAAATACAAAATCATAATTTCAACCATTTTGGTACATTTTTCATAATTTGAAGGGCGAACAGCCGGTTTCTTTCCTTACGTTTTGAACTTGGGATTTATATTATTCTTGTCACTTATCGTGAAAGTCATATAATGACATGGATCCCAAAGCTAGAATATATTATGCGACAGATGTAATGACAATTTCATCTCTCAAGATCTAATAAATTTGACATTTATTGAACGATAGCGGTTTTATAATAGGAATAAATTTTTCGCAATAAAGTGCGTATAGTGGACGTAAGAAATGACAAAAGCTACCATTGACCTTTATAGTTTGACTGATGCTTTTTCGATCATGGTATTCCCCTTAAATTTTGTAAAGACAATATCATTTTAATTATCTTGGCCTAATTTCCTAAAGCCTCTCATTCGTACGCTAAAAGAAAGATTTCTATTTTTTATGTATAAGAATTCAAGGAATGCAAATTGATTCAAAATTCGTTTACAATTAAAGTCGGCTAAACAGATATTCCTTCGAGATTTCTGTATTTTGAAAACAAATTCAGGATTTCAGTTCTTTGTCTTTACTTGTTTCCATGTTTTTTTTTTTTTTTTTTTTTTTTAATATATCAATACTGTATGATCAATTCCAAGAATTATTTTAGTTCCCTGGTAAATCCCTTTACAATAAGCTCCAAATACTGTTACAATTTTAATGTGGTTTCAGGAGAATCTGCATATCTCATCCTTTTGTTACTCTCTATATATTCATTTACTGTGTAAACAAACATCAGTGAAAGAAAGAGGCTGAGAGCTAACACGTGCTCCGTGAGGAACGTTGTCATTCCTTTTACTGATATATCTAGAGAGTCTAGTGTTGCCACGAGACAAGACGAGATTTCTGGCTGTGTCGTCTCGTCTAGAAAAGATCTGCCCGTCTCGTCTCGTATCGAATGGTTCTGTCTCGTCTCGTGGCAACACCAGAAAGGCTGAGGTCCACAAAAGAGCTGTTATACCAAGTGGTTAAAATTACAACTTTTAACCAAGTTTTGTTTGGTAGCACAACACACAACACGACTGCAATCTTCCAGCAACGACTGCTTAGATTCGACTGAACCAGTAATTACTTCGGTAGGAACATTTGTCAATACCGTCAGTACAGTCGAAAGGCAAGATTTCCCCATTTATTCTGATATACTTTTTTCAGAACCCCTGGCGCCACTTCAACAAATAAGGAGGCCTATGTAACTTTTCCATTTAAAAAATGGTTTAGCTTCGAATAATCATAAAACAATAAAAAAGATAAATTTTGTTGTCAAATCAGCATCTTTTCAAAACTCAGTATCGAGAAAGGCTGACACGTTTCTGTCTTGGTTCGGAACAAGAAAGACCATGAAACAATAGTTAGTTACTGATAAAATTGCCACTTCTACACTGCTCCACAAAACTTAAGCAACCCGAGAGAACGTGGTATAAGTGACGTGTGGGGCCCATTCAACACTGGTTAGTGGCATGCACATACACAGAGACACACAGGCAAGTCAAGCACCCACACTATCGCATAAGCAGCATCGTTGCAAGCGCGGTGAACAACTTATGCCATGAGCCGTACACTACAGCCCAGTAGTGTCCGAGGCTCCAAGCATTGAGTTAGTGGTTCTTGTGTGGGGTACACACCTTGCAATGGCTGGTAGACAACATTTGAGTGACTTTGACCGCGGGCGAACAATTGGGCGGTGAAATTCGGCCGATCGCAAGTGGAAGTGGCGCAGGAATTCAACGTGAACAAAAGTGTTGTGTCGAGGCTGTGCAATCGCTTTCGAAATGGAGGTGAAGTCAGTAGACATCATGGAGGAGGCCGTCCGAAGAAGACGTCGGCCGTCGAGGACCGATTTCTCACAATTTCTGTCAAACGAAACCGTCAAGCATCATGCTCTCACCTGGCCAATGAGTTGTTTCAGGCTACAGGACGTCGGCGACTCAATAGAGCAGGACTGTATGCAAAAAGGCCTGCGCTGTGTGTGCCATGAAACTGGAGCACAAACGTGCGCGTTACACATGGTGTCAGGAACATGTTGTATGGGGGGAACACCAGTGGGCGCGTGTCATGTTCTCCAATGAGTCGAGATTCAGCCTGTCGTCAGATTCTGATTGGACTTGAGTGTGGAGAGAGCCAGGAGCACGCTATCATCCAAACTTCATTGCTAAACGGCCCTCTTATGGTGGTGGTTCCATTATGGTGTGGGGGTGGAATTATGCTGGACGGGAAAACGGACCTCCATATTGTGCAACATGGCACTTTGACAGCACAACGGTACCTGGATGAAATTCTCAATACACATGTGTGCAATTTCCGCGGAGCATTTGGCCCAGACTTCCTGTTCATGGATGACAATGCCCACCCACACCATGCACATCGTGTGTCCGAGTATCTGGAGAGTGAAGGCATTACGCGTATTGCATAGCCTGCATATTCGCCGGACTTGAATCTCATCGAGCATGTGTGGGATGCTCCTGGGCGGCGAATAGCGCAGCGCAGTTCACCAGCACACACTCTCCCTGACCTGCAAACAGCTCTCCTCGAGAAGTGGCGCCATCTGCCGCAAGACTTGATCAACACTCTGATTTGCAGCATGGAGGTCAGATGTCGTGCCTGTATAGCTGTTCGTGGTGGTTACATGCCATATTGACTGCCTATGCCCTCGCACAACCCAGCTTCACCTGTTGAGGTATCGTAGTGCTGAACTTTTTGGTCACCGTGTACATCCTAACTGTATTGTTCGTCTTCACTTGTGTTGCATTGTGCATCTGGACCGTCTGTTTGTTCATTATACTTGGTGCAGTGATCGTGTCGTTTTATTTTCTGCCACTTTCTTCGAGTTGCTTAAGTTTCGTGGAGCAGTGTACTTTACTTCTATAACAGGATTTTTATACGTAGATATCTCCACCAGCCCCGGAATAAAATCTTCTGAAACACTGATCTCAATGAACGCTTTACATTTGTGTTTGAATCTGGAGCACTATCACAAAATAATTAAACTTGAATCGATTGAAAAATGGAAGTGAAAGCTGTTTGTAAGAATCATTTTTAAATAATTCTTTAGGTATTCCCTGTTCTTTGTAGGATTTGAAACATTGAATTATTTCGATCATTTGAAATAATAAAAGATGGTATACATTTCGAAGGCAAAATAATTTATTCCGAGTTAATAAATTTTTAAGCAAATTCAGAAACTGTGTTTGTATTTTTCGAGACACGAAACGAGACATTTCACAAAACGTTTCGTATTGTATCGTGTCTCGCTTCAAAGAGTCGAGTCCCGTCTCGTTGGAACACTAAGAGAGTCTTACGCATTCTCTTTCCAAGAAAGTGAAACTTGAAAAGCACATTCAGTCAATTATTATCATAGAATATACTATGGGCATAGCCACTGATGTGTAGAAGGTGACACAGGCGGAATTTGTTCTTATGGAGCCCTTGGCGAGTTGGAGCCGTGCGGCTCTATTATTTGGATTGGAAACATTGGTTCAAAAATATTTTACATTTAGCATACATATATATATATATACACACACACACACACACACATATATATATATATATATATATATATATATATATATATATATATATATATATATATATATATATATATATATACGTACATGTGTGTTACATATACTTTAATTAATGTGTGGACCTGCGGACAAGGTATAGTTCGCCCGCCCAAAAAACCGCCTCTGGGGGGTGGGTTCGAAGCGCACTCCTGAAACATATAATTATGCTAATCGTAATCTTCTGAGATAGACTACCCCCCGAGGAATAAATAAATAAATAAATAAATAAAAATAGTTTCGTAATGTTTATCTTCCGTATACGAGTAATTGAAAAATTTTAGTGTCTCAACAATGAGAGCTGTATACAGGTGATTCTGCGTTCCTGGTGGAACTTGCCTAGTTCCGGCCCAAACTTTCACACTATACCCTCTTTCGGCTCTCTCTCCCACGGTAGTTTTAAGAATTTTTATCTATTATCTACTCCCTTGGAGTAACTGTTGCTCTGTATTTTCACGGGCTTGCAACCGTCAGAATGAATATCCTGGCTGCTTTCCCAGCTACCTATTCAGCATGCAATAGATACATGCAATAACAATCAAATCCCACACAAACTACCCATCAAATATTTTAACATGGAAAGTTCTTTTACGCAATGTATTTCGTTTGTTTAAAATGGAATAGACCTAAATACAACTTCTTTTAAATGTTCTTCTGGAAATTCGATAGCGAGATCGCTCACATCAAAAAATGAGAGAATCAGTGCTCTGACAATCTGGTAGAAATACAACATGCCATATATACACATTACTGTGATTACATTGCTATTTATTCAATGATTATTTTGCTTTGAGCTTTCTTACTCTTCAAGGGTATATAATTACTCTTCACTTATGTCGCGAAAAAATATTCAGCTTGCAAATTTATTTCGAGAACTTCTCATTCCCTAATACATGTTTATTCTCTGAATTTGTACGTACAGCCGACAAACTTACATAGAATCTCAACAGAGTTCAAATGTGAGGTGTCTGCTGGGAAGCACAGGTCAGTTGTATGGGAGGGGCTTTTAGAGTGCAATTCTAGGAACACTGTGGGCTTTTAGAGTGTAATTCTAGGAACGCTGTAGGGGGCCATCTCGCTCCACCTGAGACAAAAAAAAAAAAAAAAAGAAAAATCTGGAGGCACACAACTAGTTCACACTGGTTATAAAACAGGCGCAACAAAGTTCTGACTTTTTTTTTTTTTTTTACTATTCCATTTTTCGAACAATAACATTTACCGATGACCTGTTAGCCCCTCCACCACAGCCACCATGAAAACAAATTCAATCGGAATTTGTCCAGTTCGTTTGATCACGAATAATTATCGTTTGATCCCAACGCATACTGATGTATTACACACAATTTGGCTAGGGCTTGTTAGCCCTTGATAATCGACATGTATCATTCCATAGATATTTCAATCGTAAATAGGTAAGCAAAGTCTGCTTAGTTTCTGGTAGCAAGTATGGAAAATAGTTTACTGTTTATTTAAAAATGGAGGCCTCTAACAATGAAACTAACAACAATATGTGAAATCGACATGTACCATTCTCTAGATATCTGAATCGTAAATATGTGAAGTTTGGTCAGCTTCTGGTAAAAAGTATGGAAAATAAAGTGAATCGTTTATTTAACAATGGTAGTCTCCAACAACGTAACTAAAACAATATGTGAAATCGACATGAACCATAGGATAGGTATTTCAATTAGGTACGCAAAGTTTGGTCAGTTTCTGGTAGAAAGTATGACAGATAAAGTTTATTGTTTATTTAACAATGGTGGCCTCTAACAATGAAACTAACAACAACAAGTGAAATCGACAAGTACCATTTCATAGATATCTAAATCGTAAAGGAGTGTGCTAAGTTTGGTTAATCTGTGGTAAAAAGTGTGGCAGATAAAGTTGATTATTTATTTAACAATGGAGAAATTCAACAATTATTTATTGAACAATGGTGGCTTAAAACGATAAAACTAACAATAATATGTGAAATCGACAAGTACCATTCCCTAGATATCTCAGTGGTAATCCGATTGGTGTGCCAAGTTTGGTCAGTTTCTGGTACAAAATATAGCAAATAAAGTTGATTCTTTATTTAACAATGGTGGCCTCCAACAATGAAACTAAGAACAATATGTGAAATCAACACGTACTATTTCCTACATATTTCAGTCTTAAATGGGTGTGCAAAGTTTGGTTAGTCTGTGGTAGAAGGTATGGCAGATAAAGTTGATCGTTTATTTCACAATGTAGAAATCCAACGCTTGTGTATTTAACAATGGTGGTCTTCAACAATGAAACTAACAACAATATGAGAAATCGACACATATCTTTCCCTAGATATTTCAATAATCTTAAATAAGTGTGTAAGGTTTGGTCAGTTTCTGCTAGAAAGTATGGCAGATAAAGTTGATTCTTTATTTAATAATGGTGGCCTCTAACAATGAAATTAACAACAATAAGTGAAATCGACACGTACCGTTCCATAGATGTCTCAATTGTAAATGAGTGCGCCAAATTTGGTTAGTTGTGGTAGAAAGAGTGTAAGATAAAGTTGATTGTTTAGGTAACAATTTAGAAATTCAACGATTGTTTATTTAACAATGGTGGCCTTCAACAATGAAAGAACAACAATATGTGAAATCGACACATACCATTCCATAGATATCTCAATCGTTCATGAGTGTGCAAAGTTTGCTTAGTTTGTGGTAGAAAATATGGCAGATAAAGTTGATCGTTTATTTAACAATGGAGAAATCCAACGAATGTCTATTTAACAATGGCGATCTTTACAATGAAACTAACAACAATATGAGAAATCGACACATATGTTTCCCTAGATATTTTAATCTTAAATGTGTGTGCAAGGTTTGGCCAATTTCTGGTAGAAAGTATGGCACATATAGTTGATTGTTCATTTAACAAAGCTGGCCTCTAACAATGAAAGTGACAACAATAAGTGAAATCGACACGTACCATTCCATAGATATCTCAATCGTAAATGAGTGTGCCAAGTTTGGTTAGTTTGTTGTTGAAAGTATGGCATATAAAGTTGATTGTTTATTTAACCATGGAGAAATCCAACGATTGTTTATTTAATATTGGTGGCCCCGAACAATGAAACTAAAAACAATATGTGAAATCGACTTGTACCATTAAGTAGATATCTCTGTGCAAATCCGATGGGTGTGCCAAATTTGGTTAGTTTGTTTTAGAAAGTATGGCAGATAAAGTTGATTGTTTATTTAAGAATAGTGGCCTTCAACAATGAAACTAACTACAATATGTGGAATCCACACGTACCATTCCCTAGATACTGCAATCTTAAATGGGTGTGCAAAGTTTCTTCATTTTCTCGTAGAAAGTACGAAAGATAAAGTTGATTGTTTACTTAACAACGGTTGCCTCTAACAATGAAACTAACAACAATATGTGAAATTAGCACGAACCATTCCATTGATATCTCAATCGTAAATGAGTGCGCCATGTTTGGTTAGTTTGTGGTAGAAAATATGGCAGACAAAAGTTGACTGTGTACTTAACACTGGAGAAATCCAACGATTCTGTATTTAACAATGGTGGCCATCAATAATGAAACTAACAACAACATGTGAAATCGACACATAGCATTCCGTAGATATTTCAACTTTCAAAGGGTATGCAAAATTTTGGTCACTTTCTGGTAGAAAGTATGGCAGATATAGTTGATTGTTTATTTAAAAATGGTGGTCTCTAACAATTAAACTAACAACAATAAATGAAATCGACACGTACCATTCCATAGATATCTCAATCGTAAATAAGTATGCCACGATTGGTTAGTTTGTAGTATAAAGTATGGCAGATAACGTTGATTGTTTATTTAATAATGGAGAAATCTAACGATTGTTTTAAAATGGTGGCCTCGAACAGTGAAACTAACAACATGTGAAATCGATTGGTACCATTCAGTAGATATCTCTGTGGTAATCCGATGGGTGTGCCAAGTTCGATCAGTTGATCCCTAAATATTTCAATCTTAAATGCGTGTGCATAGTTTGGTCAGTTTCTGGTAGAACGTGTGGCAGACAAAGTTGATTGTTTTTTTAAAAAATTGTGGCCTCTAAGAATGAAAGAAACAACAATAAGTGAAATAGGCACGTACCGTTCCATCGACATCTCACATAGCATTCCATAGATATTTCAACTTTAAATGGGTGTGCAAAGTTTGGTCAGTTTCTGGTAGAACGTATGGCCATTAATGTTGATTGTTTGTTTAACAATGGTGGCCTCTAACAATGAAACAAACAACAATATGTGAAATCGACCCATACCATTCCATAGATATCTTAATCTTAAATGATTCTGCAAATTTTGGTTAGTTTGTGGTAGAAAGTGTGGCAGAAAAACTTGATTGTTTATTTAACAATGGTGGCATCTAACAATGAAACTAACAACAATATGAGAAATCGACACGTACCATTCCCTAGATATTTCAATCTTAAATGTGTGTGCAAAGTTTGGTCAGTTTCTGGTAGAACGTGTGGCAGACAAAGTTTATTGTTTTTTAACAATGGTGGCCTCTAAGAATGAAAGTAACAACAATAAGTGAAATCGGCACGTACCGTTCCATCGACATCTCAATCGTAATTTATTGTGCAAGTTTGGTCAGTTTGTGGTAGAAAATATGGCAGATAAAGTTGATTGTTTGTTTAATAATGAAGAAATCCAACGATTATGTATTTAACAATGGTGTCTTACAACAATGAAACTAACAACAATATGTGAAATCGACACATAGCATTCCGTAGATATTTCAACTTTAAATGGGTGTGCAAAGTTCGGTCAGTTTTTGGTAGAACGTATGGCCATTAATGCTGATTGTTTGTTTAACAATGGTGGCCTCTAACAATGAAACAAACAACGATATGTGAAATCGACCCATACCATTCCATAGATATCTTAATCTTAAATGATTCTGCAAATTTTGGTTAGTTTGTGGTAGAAAGTGTGGCAGAAAAACTTGATTGTTTATTTAACAATGGTGGCATCTAACAATGAAACTAACAACAATATGAGAAATCGACACGTACCATTCCCTAGATATTTCAATCTTTAATGCATGTGCAAAGTTTGGTCAGTTTCTGGTAGAAAGTGTGGCAGATAAAGTTGATTGTTTTTGTAACAATGGTGGCCTCTAAGAATGAAACTAACAACAATAAGTGAAATAGAGACGTACGGTTCCATAGATGTCTCAATTGTAAATGAATATGCCAAGTTTGGTTAGTTTGTAGTATAAAGTATGGCAGATAAAATTAATTGTTTATTTAACAATGGAAAAATCCAGCAATTGTTTGTTTAACAATGGTTTCCTCGAACAATGAAACTAACTACAATATGTGAAATCGACAGGTACCATTCGCTTGATGTCTCTGTGCTAATCGGATGGGTGTGCCAAGTTTGGTCAGTTTGTTTTAGAAAGTGTTGCACATAAAGTTGATTGTTTATTTAATAATGGAGAAATCCAACTATTGTTTAACAATGGTGGCCTCGAAGAATGAAGCTAACAACAATATGAGAAATTGATTGGTACCATTCAGTATATATCCCTGTGGTAATCAGATGGGTGCGACAAGTTTGGTCAGTTTGTTAGAAAGTATGGCAGATGAAGATGATCGTTTATTTAACAATGTAGAAATCCAACGCTTGTGTATTTAACAATGATGGTCTTGAACAATGAAAATAACAACAATATGAGAAATCGACACATATCTTTCCCTAGATATTTCAATCTTAAATGAGTGCGCAAGGTTTTGTCAGCTTCTGGTAGAAAGTATGGCAGATAAAGTTGATTCTTTATTTAACAATGATGTCCTCTAACAATGAAACTAACAACAATAAGTGAAATAGAGACGTACGGTTCTATAGATGTCTCAATTGTAAATGAATATGCCAAGTTTGGTTAGTTTGTAGTATAAAGTATGGCAGATAAAATTAATTGTTTATTTAACAATGGAAAAATCCAGCAATTGTTTGTTTAACAATGGTTTCCTCGAACAATGAAACTAACTACAATATGTGAAATCGACAGGTACCATTCGCTAGATGTCTCTGTGCTAATCGGATGGGTGTGCCAAGTTTGGTCAGTTTGTTTTAGAAAGTGTGACATATAAAGTTGATTGTTTATTTAACAATGGTGGTCTTCAACAATGAAACTAACAACAATATGTGAAATCGACACGTACCATTCCCTAGATATTTCAATCTTAAATAAGTGTGTAAAGTTTGGTTAGTTTCTGGTAGAAAGTACGGCAGATAAAGTTGATTGTTTACTTAACAATGGTGGCCTCTAACAATGAAACTAACAACAATAAGTGAAATCGACACGTACCATTCCCTAGATTTTGTAACGTCCATTAACCAGATTATATCCGTTTTTGCTTAATTTTTGAATTGTTCATTTTATTTTTGATTGTTTTAATTTTATTAGTTGCATATGTTAACATTGGTGACGGTGGCGCCATCTACCGTTTTGGACACAAACTATTTGGACGTAATGAATAACCTTAACAGTGTTGAGAACCTGTGTTATCTCTGTTTTCTTTTAGTCCATTGATTTGTATGTTGTGTTATTTCATTTTGTTATCTTATAAAAACGAACTGGGAATTTGAATGATTTGATTTTGAATTATTCTTCGAGTATAGCCAAAATGAATTTATATTATACGTAGCATTCTAATAGTTTAACAATAGGTTCTATGATTACTATAGCAAGTTGACTTCGTTTTAAATGCTATTATTATATGCAGGGGTAAAAGAGCATCTGAAAAGGTAGAGGGACGCATGACGTCACACCGTCCTCCGTGCCTATCTTTGCTCATTGTAACTTTTTAGGAAGTGGGGGGACGCCATAGATATTTTGTTGGAAGTGAAGTAACGGAATTCCCCCGCGTTCCCCCTCACTGTTACCCCCTGATTATATGACTATATTCTAAAGTATGATAGGGCCTATGCATGAACGACTATTTATTTCACCATTAGAAAAAAGGAAACAACAATAGATACTAGTTAACAGTATCGTTTCCTACATACAAGATACACAAATAAATAGAACGTTTAGAGTATAATGGAATCAAATTCAATTATCAAAACTGTGAGAATAAGATGGTGTACCAAAACTTTGCGTGTCCTCGACCTTCTTCGTGATTGACGCTGTTGTAGGCCTTCTTCGGCAGTGTTGCCAACAAGTTGTTACAAAAAGTCGCTAAATAGGAGATGAAATGACTCCAATTTTGAGTGAAAAGTCGCTAAAATATTTTTCGTGGAATTTTGCCTTTCATATATATATATGATACGTGATCAATTCAAGCTATAGTACTATCTGCAAGATGAACAAACTCCATGGCTCTGGATAAGTAGAGTAACAAATAAAACACAGTTCTGACCAGAGCAGAATGAAATATATTAAAAACTATACTTACAATGTGTTACAGTTTCAAGGACTAAACGTCCTCTTCATCAGACACAAACACTCTGATGAAGAGGGCGTTAGGTGTCTGATGAAGAGGGCGTTAGGTCCTTGAAACTGTAACACATTGTAAGTATAGTTTTAAATATATTTCATTCTGCTCTGGTCAGAACTGTGTTTTATTTGTTGTCTGCAAGAACGTATATGAAAGACATAAATAACTAACAATAATTTCACTTTTAAATATTTTTAACTTTGTGATCAATTTTGCTTCAACGAAATCAAAAATGAGTTTAGAAAAACGAACAAAATTAGTCTAGAAAAAAATCTTACTTTACTTCTACTCACGCTTCTACAGATAATCAGTTTGCTATCGGTAATGTATTATTTGTGCATCTAAACGGAAACTCTGTAAACTAAAGGTCATTAAAAGCTAGAGCTGGTCCCCGGTAGAAGGTAAGAGATAACAGCAATCAAAACGGGAACATAGAGATAAATGTTATGTACTTTCCCAGCTCGTCAACACCTGCACTGATTCAAATAAGCAAAAGGAAAAAGACATAGCCCCTATATATCTGAACTGATTCGAGCTAATAGTGCTTATTTTAGGACAAATTGCTTGCAGCACAAAAGTCGCTAGATTTGTAAGTAAGTCGCCAAATCGTCATTCCAAAATCATCAAAAAAGTCGCTAATCGGATAAATTAATTTTTGTCGCTATCCTGGATGGCGAACCTCCTAGATTTAGCGACTTTTCCCCCAAATTGGCAACACTGTTCTTCGGGTCACATGTCTAGTGTTGACACTTGTCGTCTGCCTGGTGTTATTGTTTATTTTCAACACGTGGACAGGATATTACAATATTGATTTTCAAAAATAGTAGTAGACAGGTCCGGATTTAGAGGGGGCAACCCTCTTCGTTGTAAATATATACTAGCTAAGTGAGAAGCTAGCAATGAAAATAGCATCAGTTTCCGAAAATTTCTGCTGTCAGGTTGTCGTTTGGGCTTAAAACAAAGGGAGGTTTTGCAAAATCGCTAGTTTAAGTCAATTTTCTAAAAGTTGAAAGAAAATAATTCCCCAAGAACAGACATTTAGCATTTCCAGGGCATTTCCCCATCAACCAGAGATGCTTAAACGCATTTAAAAAATTCCAATACAATTAAAATGTACTGGTAATTATTGGTGCACCTCCTCTCAGAAAATCCTGTATCCGACCCTGGTAGTAAATAATATTATTATTAGTTTCGTGAATACTGGATCTAGAAATGAGAAGCCAATTTTAACAACCAATTCGTAGATCCGAGAAATTATAACTACTGGATCGGACGACTGGTACGAACTAGTTAAATGACCCCCATGATTATATAAAAGATTATTATTTCTTACATTGAATTTAATTATTAAATACTTAAATGAATGTATGTACCACAAAATTTAATTTAATTGACATGTAAATAGATTTAAAGAAGAAATAAGCAATAAAGCCATTTAAATAATGATTTATTTCAAAGTAAAAGAAAAATAATTCCCCATATAAAAAAATGGTTTATGAAAAACACAAGCTGGTGCATTTCAACAGCATTAAGAAATTTGAAGGCTGAAAGCTGAAAGAAAATATCGCATGTGTCCAATGTGTCCAGTACTTAGCCAGTTCAATAAGTTTGTTATAAACGCTTCCGTAAGATCCATCAAATGAAGGATTGGAATACCAACCATCCATCTCCATACGAAGCAGAAATCGAGATAATAAATAATATCCTTTTGTTAGTCAATGACAAACCTCTCAGCAGATAGAAAAGTACCTATAACTGCTATGTGATTCCCTTAATTATATAATTGTATTTTATTACCAAAAACATAAATTATTAAAACTTATGAAGAAATAAAAATAAAGAATATAAAGAATTATGGGTAATATAAAGAAAGAAAGACACTTTTTCGTTCTGCGTGAGCTATTTCACACTCTTTTCTGCAATTCAGATGACCGAACAGTTTTTACAGCAAAATTTGTTTCCTGTTGGACAACTGTGTTCATTTTGCATAACTAAAACAAAATATGGTAATCGCCTTGTAGTGACCTTAAAAGCAGACAACGGAATAAAAGTTCATGTGGATTCTCTCTGAAGTAACGAATAAGGAAGAGACATTAATTGAAGACTTACGGCAAATAAGAGTGAGTGTGTTTTTCTCTAAGTGTAAATGCTCCGTGATACACAAGTATATTCAATATTCTCTATTTACTCACCATCAATCTCAACGCACGTTTTATTGTAGTATGTTTCTTTGAATTTTGCTCAATATATGAGAACTGTAAGCATGTCTCGTTGAACTTAGCTCAACATATGAGAATCTTCAGAATGTTTCCTTGAATATGGTTCAACATATGAGAATTCTAACATATTTCTTTGAATTTGGCTCAACGTATCAGAATCCTAAGTATGTTTCAATTTGGCTCAACACATAAGAAATCTAACAAGTAAACCTTACGTTTGGGTGAATCGAGTTGCTGATTGAGACACATATGAGAAAGTAGTACTAAATGTGGTCAGTATTTCAGTGTAGTTGTAGGTGCGAAGCTCCAGGGGTTTAGAAGATACAGCTACCAGAACTTCACATGAAAGTACAGAATAGTCTGCATAGAGTTGGAGGTAAAAGCCCTGTAAGACCTCTTGTAACGACAAAAGGTGAATAACAAATATATGGGTACATATTAGGACTAGGGGGAAGTCATATAATAAGGGTATACCTGACGGCGGCCATCTTGAAATCCGCCATTTTAAATTAAAGTTAAGTTTTTAAAATAGGAGTAGAGTCATGTGATACATGATTTAAGGCGCAAATTTAATCAGAAGAACAATGGTGACATTAATTTTGATTTACGCGCAATTGGTAAAAAGTTACAGGGAAATTAAATATTGTTGCAGCATATGTATTATTCCTTTACCCCACCTTGTAAATTTTGTGTTAATGATAATAATTAAATAAAAAGCAGGTGAATAAATATTACCGGTAGGTCTATGGCAAGAGTTGCCTTTATGGCGGCCATGTTCAAATCCACCATTTTGAATCAGGCAAAAGTTTTAAACAAAACACATAACATTGACACCTTATTAATAGCAAATTTTACCATAAATCCAACTGTATAACGCCACCATTGTATTTCTGATTAACTTCTAGCCCGAAGTCATCTATTGCATTACTCTATTCCCATTTAATTTTGTGCTGGTTAATGATAAAGCAAAAATGGTTATACCGTTGGATTTATGGTAAAAATTTGCTATTAATATGGTGTCACTGTTATGCGTTTTGTTTAAAACTTTTGTCTGATTCAAAGTGGCGGATTTGAACATGGCCGCCGTCAAGGCAACTCTTACCATAGACCATAGACTCCACCTGCTTTTTATTTAATTATTATCATTAACACAAAATTTACAAGGTGGGGTAAAGCTGCTGCAACAATAATTAATTCCCCAGTAACTTTTTACCAATTGCGCGTAAATCAAAATTAACGTCACCATTGTTCTTCTGATTAAATTTGCGCCTTAAATCATGTATCACATGACCCTACTTCTATTTATAAACTTAACCTTAATTCAAAATGGCGGATTTCAAGATGGCCGCCGTATGTCCCCTTGAATTTGGCTCAACACATAAGAATCCTAAGTATGTTCCCTTGAATTTGGCTCAGCATATGAGAATTCTAAGCATGTTCGCTTGGATTTAGCTCAACACATGAGAATCCTAAATCTGTCCCTCGAATTTGGCTCATATCAGAATCTCAAAAACCGCTGTAATGGTTTTCTTCTCGTGGATAGAGGCAGATCTCGGACTTCTACAGCTTACATCATATGCTTTAAAATTCCTGGTATTATGGTATATGATGTTTTGCTCAGGTGATCATGAAGTCCATTCCACAGATGTGTTCTCAATATATCTGGTAAATATCTATATCAGAGAACCAGTTGCAATTGATTCTATACATTACAGATACTATATTAGTATACCTAGGGTATTCAAAACAACGTGTCCACCTAACTATGACTTTGTTTCACCTTATACTGAGGAAACAAACGTATGCGGCGTACGTATAAACGTAGGTTACATGTATAAATACTGTAGTTTTTGGACTTGACGTACAGCAAATGTACAACTGAAAAAGTATATTTTATACGTATTTTCCACATTAGTATTCCGAATAAACGTACTTTCCATACAAACGAAGGAACTGTATATAGGCGGTCAGGATCTCACATACAGATGGGAGTATGTAACATATGTGTAAGTGTATAATATACGGAAGACTGTTAGTTGTCAGACATCCTGCAACGATATGATGTAACATCTAAGGGCGGTGCGTATGTGGCATATGGATAACGTATCCTTCGTACTGATTTCCGTAGTAAACATTAGCATTCCGTATATTTGTACAATATACCGCTGTCCGGAGTACGATCAGTGTACTTCGGTATAAATTTAATACAATACAAGTATGTCACTATAAAATAACATTCTAGATAATAAACAAATAGTATTTCCTTAATATCCAAGTTAACTGAAACCGGTGGACGCATTAATCTTCATTAAGGTTAGCGACGACTCTTCTGACGTTTTTTAAAAAAAATTTAATCACTTATAATTTTGTTCCTACTCGTTAGAAATATGTCTTATCACGGTCAGCATTCGTCACTAACATAAGGTACTTCTTATGTACATCGATACGTCCGTCTCAATTGTGTTTTACCGTTGTAGAAGCCTCTGAAAATTTGGATGTTTATTGTTCACTTGTGTTTCAAAAATCATCAAAATTTGTGCAATGCTCTAAAAGGAGTTAGTCGTCAAACATTGTTGCATTCATTTTTTAATATGTTTAATGTAAATATATTTTCAACAAAACAAAAGGTATTTAACTAAAAGAAGGATAAGACATGAATAGAATCACATAATTTAAACTTCAAGAAAACAGAAAAATAAAATTCTCCAAATAAATCAATAGGCTTAAAATATGGTGTATCACGTATATATTAGGACTCAACATCATTAAAGAAGCATGTTATATTTTATTGACTTATGTCAGGCTAAATTTAAAAGTAGTGTTTTCTGTCTGGGGAGGTAAAACGTCTTTTTATTATTATATTATTATTCTTTTTTTGGGAGGGGACATAATGCTAATCAATAACAGTCATTAAATTCTCTTACCGTGATAGTCGCATTGAAGCAGGCACAAAGTATAAGTTTTGCAAATAAAATTATTAAGGAAAAACATATAGGATATTAAATCAAGTAAACTTTTAATTTAAGGAATGACAGATATTTAAATTGCTACTTCTGTAGCAAAATGTGAAAAATTTTCTTTAGAATTTTCTTGAAATGTTTCTACTTATTCGTTTCTGTTCTACTCGTTAAATATTTCTCCTGTATATACTCGAGTCTAAGACAGACCCATATTTCTAAATTTCAAAAGTTGTGTCAATTGATTGTATTCAATTCTAAGACGCATCCTGGAGATTCAAATAAAACAACACAGAATTTGACAGTCGAAATTAAATAATACGTGTTTATTTGTTCAAACGAAACATTTAAATGTCAAGAGAAAAAGAGAACAAAGATACTATCTTAAATGAACACACAAGCATGCTTCAGGAAATAAGTGGCGGCACAAGCTTTAGTGAACCCCATTGCCCGAGCGGTTCTGTATGCGATTCCAAGACGCACTTCGCAATTTTATACCTGAAATTTTGGCACAAAAAGTGTCTTAGATTCGAGTATATACGGTATCCGCTAAAAAATTATGTTTTAGAGAGAAGATTTATGTGAACATAAGTGAAATAAAGTAAAATGAAATTTCTAATAAGCGGGTAATTAAAGCAAGTGATGGATAAGTGGAACTGTCGGAAAGAAAACGTGGAAAGAAAGAGAGAAACTTGAGAGAACCCCGAGACACAATGTTTTCCATGTAAAACACATGTGCCTAGGAATCGAACTCAGGGCCTGTTGCACTAGAAGTGAGCTATCGTGTTCCTGTTGTGTGAACAAAGTCTTGTAGTAAAGCATGCAGCAAAGACAACAAAATACTAAATAAATTAATGAGAAATTTTCTGTCCTTCTTTGTTAAATCTAATTAAAAACTACACAGCTATGGTAATTCAAAGTTATAGACTACACTCTTGTAGCTTCTGATAAAACCCTGTAGCGAAAATAATAAATCTTCTTCGAAAATGACTTGTGCTATATACCTAACATAATATATCTCGAACATTTTATTTAAAATGCTTCATATAACCCCTGATAAAGTCAATAAGCACTTCTCTATATTGACTTCGTAAGATGGTTCCATAAATTATAGAATTTTTTAAACGATGAATTGTGAGAAAAAAAATACGGCTTTCGTAACGAATACAAAGTACAGCCAGCTAAGTCTGGAAATCTGCTGCCAAATTAATGAAAAATTATAGACCTATAAATAAGTTACGGCGTGATCAAAGACAGAATGACTTTTGAATATTAACTGCTTTCTAGAAGAAGGATAACCTTATGAGATTTATGGAGCTGAAGGAAACGAAGTTAGTCCTCTCGTGTGAATAATACAAGGATAAAAATACAATAAATATCTAAGATTGAAATTGGTACGAATTGCAAGCGTTTTCAGTTTGTTGCGAACTATATAGCCTTATTTCTAGGTAAAATATGAAACTAAATAGAAAATATTGTCTACAGCTACCAGCCTGTTTTTTTTAAAGGACTTTATTTATCAGATACTTATCCATATATTTACTTTGTCTGTCCGTGTGTACGTCCGCGAGACAATACCTCAAGCACTACTTAATGGATCACCATCAATTTGGCCAGGGTGTACAGGGTAAAAAAAAAAAAAAATAGAAATCGAGTGCATTAATGAGATTATCAATGCAGTTGATCCCAAAATGTTGACAATCAAAAATCGATTCCCCGTTTATTTAAATGGAAATAATTATGGATATAGTTGTTACTTGATAGACGACCCGCAGTACTGTTGAGGTAAACTGGTTAGTGTAATGCTCATGATGTAAAATGCTAATCTGTTTATGGATTTAAAAAAAAACGCTAAAATGAAAATAAATGACCTACACGACTGGAAAGACTTAAATGTTTTCGATTTTCGAATACTAATTCATCTTACTAAATTTTTTTAGTGTGGAATGTTGGCTGAGGGGAAATGCAAAAAAAAAAAAAAAAAAAAATCGAACTTCATATTTGTTGTTCCTTACACTGTGACAAACCAAACTTCTTCACGTTGAGTACATTGCGACACTGCCACTTTTTTTTTCGAAAATTAAGTCATTTTTTAAAAATATTTATTCTCCTTTTTTCTTCCTTTCAAGAATAATAAGAAATCTCCTTTTGGAGGAAAAGAAAAATCTTTCTTTAGATATAAACTACTTTGATCTATTTGATAATAGGTGACAATTTTGTAACTGAAATGAAATGAAATTTCTAAGCTTTCAGTCCCACGTTATACCCTGTAGGCTAAAAGAGGCTTAGGATTAGGAATTAGATTTCTGGGCTTTCAGCATCTATGGCTATGTTAACACGTCATGTATGGGGGGATGATGTCCCTTGGCGAGCACACTATCAAAGAAAGGGAAGGAAGGTAGCGGCCTGGAACCTATATGTTAGGGACCATCCCGGCATTCGGCTGGTGTGAATTAAGAAAAGCCAGGAAAACCTCAACCAGGATCGCTGGCATGAAAAACCTTTTACATTTTTTGACCGAGTGTCCAAACGGGAATCGAGCCTTGGACCGCTCGCACCAAAGATGAAGGCGTTAGCGACTACACAGGACCACTGCAGGCTAAAAGCGACGAGTGATTAATGTAAGTAAATATGATTGTGAAATATTTAGTGGAATGATGATGTGGAAGGAAATGAGAGAACCTCGAGAAAATTCTCAAATATAATGTTATCCACCACAAACCACATGAGCTGGGATCAAATCAGGGACCTCCAACACCAGAAGTGAGCACTCTACCACTTGCTTCTTTTTTTAATTGCCCTAACCAAGATACTTGTCTCCATGGTTTTCTGATTCTTCTTATTCAATATTCCTTTTAATCCACTATTAAAAGTAAACGAACACAGAAACTTCGAGGGTAGTTAAATATGTCTATGCTCTTCATTCAGACTAGAACCAACGATGGGTTACGCCTCGTGATCCGAAGTCGAACCCCCGAGACCATTCGACTCTTGAAACGACAAAACTAAATCACTGTGCGTGCCAATTAAGCATACACTTTTATTTAATAGTACCGATATAGTGATTAGTAAAGTATATTGATTAGTAATGAAATGTGTTAATGGTAGTATTAAAATACCATTTTAACTTTAGTTAATGATTTTTATTTTTTCACTCAAAATAAATTTGAACTATTTTGAGGCAGGAAAGAGGAAAAGTGTATTGTGAATGATTTTATATGTTTAGAAAAAGCACTTATAATGTAAACGGTTACCATCCGTTTTTGTTTGGAAAGATTTTTCTTCTTTCTTTTTCATACTTGATCTTCTACCTTTATTGTCTTCAAAAATAATACGTAGGATTATCATTTTATCAGAGAAAAGAATAAGCCTTCCCTTTCTTCAAACGTAAACTAATCTGATTTACCTGATAATATGAGACAATTTTGACTAATGATACATTAATTGGTGGTTATTGAATATTCCTCGAAAGTGCTTATGGCAGCATTACAAAACTATTTGACTTTCACTTAATGAATTTTATTTCGTCATCAAAACAATAATTTGGACTAATCTGAGGGAAAAGGAGAGAAACTGTCTGATTTTATGTATTTTGGAAAGGCACTATAGTGTTCTTCCCCTGTGGCTTAGACAGAGGTTCCCAATCTTTTATTACTGGCAACATTCTTATTAGGTTTTTATTATAACATAAATTATAATGGTAATATTAATTACATTACATGAAGATTCTCTATATAATACTTCTCTATATCATTATCCAAGAATTGGTAAGTAGAATTTAGGATTAATGCTGGGCTGACTAGTATAGTCTGTCTCAAAATTGATTTGATTTTATTGCCATTATTGTTATTAAAGGCATCGTGTTAAAAATAAAAGATTGATAGGTCATCTGGATGACATGACTTTATTTTTAAACTCTAAAAGTTCATGACACACTGTATGGAACTGCGCGACACATTAGTGTGACGTGACACAGCATTGGGAAAGCCTGTATTAGGGTACAAAACTCGAGGTTTTTTGAGAACCTGCTCAACAGACAATTTACAAAGGGAAAGTGTTAACACTCAAAACGTTGACAAAAGTAAAAATATAGTTGCATCCTTGCTCTATTTCACGCAATTTTTCATATATTTTTCTACACAAATTAGTTAGCACACGATTGTTTCATATCTGAACAGAATTTCACTTAACAAAAATGCTAGTCACCAATATTTTGAAAACAATGTCGTGATAAATGAATAGATGCTGCAGAGGAAATATAGCATTGTGTAATACATCTCCTGATTGAGTGTAGCTATAGAAATTTTTTTTAAAAAATCATACAAAATTTGATCAAAACATATCCAACTATTACTCATAAAAATGTGAGTATTCAAATGCCACAATCTTACATTAATCTTCTTGAAAGTGGGGCTGCGGTGATTTAGTGGTAGAGTGTTCACCTCCGGTGTGTGAAGTCCCAGGTTCGATGCCAGTTTGCGCCAAGTGGGCCTTGTGGTGGACAAACACCGTATATATGTTTTCTAGTAGCACTTCTGTGTTTCCTTCCACTTTCTTCATTCCATCATTTCATTCATTTCTCAGATGATCACCGTCTCCTTTAGCCTATACGGCATAACCATGAGACGTAAAACTGTAATATTTCATTTCATTTTCAATCTTCTTCAAAGTGGTCCGCTTGGATCGCCCACACACTTCTTTCAAAGCATATCCCACTGTTGGAAGCCGTGCTTTAATGACTCTTTTGGCATGTACGCAGCTTGTCTGTCGTATTCTGCATAAGATCGTCTCCGGATTTTGAGCTAGTTCCTCTGGTTCTTTTCAGGCGTATTTTGAGCTTGGAGAAATTCCAGAAATGACATGGAGCCATGTCAAGAGGCTAGGAAACATGACAAAGCGTAAATGTGCTGTGTTTGGCACTCGAAGTTCTCCTTTATCTATGTGGTTTGCATTGTTTCGTTTCCGAAGGTCTGTCGAATTTAGCGGATCCTTTCCACTTGGGGAATCTCCAAACTTGACACAAAATTTAATACAGTTGCGTAGTTCAAGTTTGTTAGTCATTTTGTTAGAAACGAACGCCACACGCTTACACTCCTCACTCATCTGCAGTCCTCTCCTCACTGACTGCTTCTGCAAGCTGGAGGAAAACATGAATGTTCATTTTAGGATCATTTACATATCAAGCCACCATTCCCCAACCATATATTTGTTTACACCAAAAAAGAATTAAGATCGGATACTTTTTGAACAAACCTCGCATATGAAAAGAAAATCGATTTCCTATTTCGATTTCCTCACAGAGAATACTCTTTAACACTGTTTAAGTATATCCTGTATACGCATTGTGTTGGTGTGCTTTTGTGTTTGATGTGTGCTATGTTGAAAGATGCGTCTTAGGAAGACTAGCTAAAGCTCAGAATGCTTCCTTGTCTATTTCCACAATAATTCTCACTAGCTATATGTACCCTTTTGTTTTCAAGCGATTAATTTACTACCTTCCTTTGTCCTGGTCCGTGTTCAATCTTCAGTCAGGATACAAAGCCTAGGATATAAACTCAAATAGGGGTTTGAATTCCATTGTAAGCAATAGCTTCTGCTTTATATAGTCTCGGAACTGAAAACTTACTTGAAACTTCAATCAAAATCAATCAATCAATCAATCAGACTGTCCGTATAAGAAAACTTTCGGCATAAGATGATTTACAACTGAATTTGGGTTACTAATATGCATGGGCGTCTTTGGCGGGGGAGACGAGGGGGACGCGTCCCCCCAATATTTTGAAGTACAAAATATTCCATATTTTATTTTAATTTAATTTATTTACTAACGACCGTATTTGGAATATAATATTCAGGCTGTGAAACGATTATAACAGAGTTCGGAGTTCTCAGGGGGTCCGTGAAAGTAACAAATGAAATCGAAGATAATACATAGCTTGGGTTAGGTAGTACCATTTAAATAGCTTTTTTTATGTCCCCCCCCCAAAAAAAATTTACATGCCAGAGACGCCAGTGCAAATATGTGTGTGTGTCCTATATGTTGATGTTTTTGTGTTTAAAAATATCGTAGATGCAAATAACATCTTTTCCAATGCTGTTTTCGCCATTCGCGGATCGCTTTATAAGTAGTAATTTATTATCACACGTCATAACAAAAAATCGAACACAATAATAAAAAATTTCACCGTCGTGTTTTCAAGATAAATGTCTTTTCTCACCTGCTTCCAAGATATTGAGGGACTTTTTCAGTGTTTCTCACTTGAAATTTGCTTTTGGTTTTGATTTTTCCACATAGTAGCACCCTATTCTTGTCGAAGATATTAACGAAGCACAAATAGTTTGTTTATTTATAATAAGGCGTATTTTATCATTGACATCAAATTTACAACCAACATATAAAGGAAAACTCTGATTGAGAATTTCACCATTGTTATTACGTTAAAATGATTTGTGACTACGATCACATCTGAATTTAATCATAATGTTACGGTAAGAATTTTATGGTCACACACAACTTCTGATGTTCAATAATATATTTTATATTTTACCTATCAACGTTGCATATCAAATTGCGTTAGCACATT
This sequence comes from Thermobia domestica, assembly GCF_964235325.1. Taxonomy (NCBI): domain Eukaryota; kingdom Metazoa; phylum Arthropoda; class Insecta; order Zygentoma; family Lepismatidae; genus Thermobia; species Thermobia domestica. The sequence goes on from NC_137469.1 coordinate 79,757,881, forward strand.
CCGTGGAGTTTCTCCTTTCGATTTTTGTAACATTCATTTACATCGTAAAGATAATATGATTTCAAGATAAGTATTATGCGTTGGTTGAAAGGAAGACATTGGCAGTTGAAGGTTGTTATGTTTATGAGAAAGCCAATCGTGTGTAAACTTTTTTTGTATGTACTTTACAGTTCATAGTGTGTATGCCAATGTTAGGGGTATGTGCTTCACCATTCAAACTATATTTCACTGTTAGGACTATGTGCACCACCATTCGAACTATGTATGCTTCACTGTTAGAACTATGTGCGCCACCACTCGAACAATGTGTTTCACTGTTAGAACTATGTGCGCCACCATTCGAACAATGTGTTTCACTCTTATGATTATGTGCACCACCATTCGAAATATATATTTCACTGTTAGGACTATGTACATCACCATTCGAAGTATGTATGCTTCACTATTCGAATTATGTGCACCACCATTCGAACTATGTGTTTCACTGTTAGAACTATGTGCGCCACCATTCGAACAATGTGTTTCACTCTTATGATTATGTGCACCACCATTCGAAATATATATTTCACTGTTAGGACTATGTACATCACCATTCGAAGTATGTATGCTTCACTATTCGAATTATGTGCACCACCATTCGAACTATGTGTTTCACTGTTAGGACTATGTGCATCACCATTCGAACTGTATGTTTCACTGTTAGGATTATCTTAGCCACCATTCGAATTAGTTTGCACTGTTAGAACTATGTGTGTCATCGTTAGGAAAATATAAACTACAATAGATTAGAGTGGGCTGATTAAGAGTGTAGTTTTTTCTACATAACCAGTACATAAATAAAATAAACAATCAGTTCCAACAAGAATAAACACTATCAATTATTATTAATGATAATGAAAAACTGACTATTTTTGAGCACCATGAACATTTCTTAGCATCCAGAATAAGACTTTCGTAACTGTACTTTAACAAATAAACAGAAATATATATAGAATCACTGGAGAATAGATGCTAAATACCTTTAATAAATCCATTTTTATACATATTAATTGACGAATAGTTTTGCACGTAAAATTTTATTTCTTATATAGAAATAATTTCTAAGTTGAGAACACCATTATTTTTTTGTTAGCTTTCTCCTAGCTTTTCTTTTTAAAATGAGGTGTCTTCAAAAGAAGTTTATCAGTTGATGTGCCATATTGAATTGTTTCTTTCTTATATGTGTGCGTGTCTTCTTGCCTTAATGCATATAAATGTCGTGTTTCGAGCATAGGCGGATTTAGGGGTTGTCTGCTGAGGGGACGGATTTTCCAGGGGTTTGAAATACCCCTCAGTCGAGTGGCGAGTTTGGGATTTTCCCGCAGAAAATTGTTAATATAAACCTCGATTTTTGAGCATTTTCGTGTATAATTCTCTATAATACAACATAATGGGATAGTTTTGTATTTTTTTTCAGAAAGTCGAGGGATCAAAGTCTTCTATGTCCCGCCCCCTCCCCCCGTAACTAAAGAGAAGCTCTTCAGTGCTTTTCAGTCATTATGTAAATAGAAATGCAATCTTTTAGGCAACATACCCTCCCTCACTGTATTTCAACATTTAGATAGCCGGTATGTCGTCAAAATCCTAATAAAGCATACCGCCTCTGCTTTTGTTTCTACTTCGAACACTGATATATATATATATATATATATATATATATATATATATATATATATATATATATATATATATATATATATATATATATATATATATATATGCATATTGGTTCTTGAAATATTTTGGTTGGATAATGGAAAACTGTAGATGTGAATCTGTCGAAATGAGAAATACGGTTTTGCATTATAGCTTTTTTTTTTTTCAGTTCGATGAATGTTAGAAAGTACTAAAAACAATAATTACCAATTGTAGTATTAGTTTATTAACACAAGGAGAAAGAAACACTGCGCGAGACGAAATGGTTGACGCAATGAGTCATACATCTTAGCAGCTGCCACCAACAGGTGATTCTATAACAATACAAGTACACAGAAGTATGTGTAGAGGGGGAAGGTGTGGAAGGAAAGTGCATTAATCGGGAGAGAAATGTGATGTGACCTTCAGAAAAGTTATTCTACTGTAGGCGGACAATGTTAACGACTTTCACGCGATGTAAAGTGCCACACACACTGTCGATTCGTACTTTTCATGTGAACCTACGAGAGAGTAAGCGGCAAATAAGCTAGATAGATGCACTGAAAGGTTTTCCCTGTGAATTTAAATTAATGATCACATCGTGTCAGTTTTGCATTTTCGACAAAAGACTACACACGATAAGGATGCTCCACATTACTTGAAACTGAGAATAAAACATACGATACCTTGACGTTAATTCCATGAAGGCTACGGTCGGGCAGGTATATTTTAGTTGTGTGACAGATTGGTTTCCAATATCTTTATATCTTCAAGTCGTTTTTAATTGCCTCACGACATAGGCGGATGCACAGGGAGGTCGAAGGGGCTACCTCCACTTAAGGCGTGGCCCAACGTAGCGTAGTCGCCAACACTCCAGGGGCGTCATTTAGGGAGGGCAGGAGGGGGCAATTGCCCCCCCCCAAGAGTTTGACGAATACATATACTTTAATCGATTGTCTACTAATGTACTAGTACAAAACGTGAAAGTCTTATGTAGATGGTGCTCTTGCCCCCCTCAAGCGAAGTCTGAAATGACGCCCCTGCAACACTCTCACCTTCGGTGCGAGTGGTCCCGGGTTTGTTTCTCGGTCGAAAAATGTGAAACGTTTTTTCAGACTAGCTATCCTGAATAAGATTTTCCTGGGTTTTCCTCATTCACACCAGACAAATGCCGGGGTAATACCTAGCATATAGGTACCAGGCCACTTTCTTTCTTTCCCAATATTTTCTTCCTTCCCTTTCCCCAGATAGTATGCTCGCCGAGGGACGTCATTACTCAAACGGTGACGGGCTAACATGACCACACATGCCGAAAGCGCAGAAATCTAAATCCTAAATCCACTTAAGGCTACATTGTTTTCTTGTAGGATTGAAACACTACCCTACTTTTTTTGTGAAACACTACCCTACTATATGTGCCACACAATTCGTTATCATTTTTCAATTAATAATAGACAATATTATGTCAAAATTATCAACAAAAATAAAATCAAAGGTTAAACTAGAAATACAAATAGCTGAGCAAAGCAACGTTTATTTAAAAGTAATAAAATGTGGAATAGTTTCACCAACTAACTGAACACTTGGCTTCATCAGACACTGTCAGTGGCAAGGATGTTATAAAATAGAGGATCTGCCTATATGTATCTTCATCCTATTAAATTAATGAAGCCAGAAAACAACCGAGCATCGGCAAGTCTGATTGGCTACTCTTGTTTTCGCCATCGCCTGATTGGCTACTTTCGTTTCCACCATGATTGTTGGCTCAAAACATTGTGATATTATTGGGCGGAGTGGGCAGAATAGGGGTGGCAAAGCTGTGACGTATGGCTTCTAGATTTTGTTGAAAGGGCAGATCCTCCTTTTTTTATAACATCCTTGGTCAGTGGGCTATGGTCATATAACAGTGTCTGATGAAACCAATATATTCAGTTAGTTGGTGAAACTATCCCACATTTTATTACTTTTAAATAAACGTTGCTTTGCGCAGCTATTTGTATTTCTAGTTTAAGTTAGCAAAGCTAGTATGAACCAATTAGTTATTAAAATCAAAGGTATTTATGATTTTGAATTGTTCTTCACGCCGTATCTCTTGGGATCAGATAAAAGGCAACGCAGCTAGCGAAAACTATTAGCTTGACTGTGAACTATTAGGAATTCGTGTGACTGACAGATAAAGGTCTTGCTTTTATAATAAGAACTTGCTTTTGTAACAAGATTAGAATATCTATTTTTTAAAAAATCCCCTAGATGTTTATGCAACCCGTTACTCTTAAATGTTTTGAAGTTTGCATATCAGCATTATTAACAGATTAAATCTTCTTGGTTTTATAATAAGGATATGGTTCTACTATTGATAAATTGCACAACTTTACTCTGTTTTGATGTAAAATATGCATTCCATATCTCGAGTTTACGCTTATCGTCCGGTAGGCGGCCTACCCCTTTTAAGCGTTCCATCTGAATCCTCTAGTGCCTCATGACGCTGGACTAATACCGTAAATTGGGGTGACTTCGGACATTTTTTAAAGTTTTTTTTAGTTTATGTTTGTAATAATTATAATACCATAATGGAAAAAATAATATATATTAGTCAAGGCTTTACTTATCATTTGATGGCCAGCAAAGAAAGTAGACATGGTTACAACAATAGTAAAAAAAACATAAACGATGTCCGGAGTCACCTCAAATTCTGGGGCTGCTTCGGACACTATTTATTTTTAATGTATTTCCGATTTATGTGCATCAACAGGAGTGTATTCGGACATAATTTGTTAAGTGTATTATACGGGGTGATTAACCATGTCATAATTGACTTTTTAATAATTGTTTTTAGGTTTATTTTTATTTATTTTACATTTATTGTTTTCATTTCAGGATTATGCTTTATTTCAATTTACAATGATGATGATGAAACCAATACGGGTAGTGTTAGAAAAACAAGGAAATGAGACATAAGAAATTTGAGACTGACAAAAGAAGATACACATTTTTTACTTACATATAACACACTTATATTGCTTTCTGGGAAACTCTGCACACTGTTCGTGTGCCCATCCTTTGCAAACTTGACACCTGACCCACTCTTCTCCAGGCTTACTTCGCGACCACAACTCACTGCAAACAATGCATGGGGTATCTTCTGAGTCACTGACTTTTGACGTGTCCCTTATGAGTTCTGGGTGTTTACATCCTCTCTTTACAATCACCTTGGATTTGCCAGGGTCATCTGTGAAATTTGTCTCATCGTAATTTATTATATTTGATGGTGGTACGCCATCCAGAACTTCTTCCAAATTGTCGAAATAGTTGTTTTAGCATCTCACAATTAACAGCAGCGCGAAATCGTTTTACATTTTCTCCAAATCTGTGTGAAAGTTCAGGGTGGCGCTGAAGAAATAACTTGCACCATTCGGAACCTGGGCAATTATTCCTAAATCGCTTTTCTACTCTGCCTACTCTGTTCAAGTAGCCCTGAACTATGAGCTGAACGTCTGATATTCGACACGGGAAACCCCATTCAGCGCATTTCATGAGTCCCTGTACAAGCTGTTCTTCTTTGAATGTCAAACACTTCTGACCTCCATGGTGACCTGGATGCTTGTTTCTTAGTTTGTCAGAAAGGGTACTCCTTGGTACCTGATACTGTCTCGCAGCTTGCCTTATTGATACTTTCCTCGAAAGGACCGCACTTATGGCCTTTTGTAAATTTTCACTGCTGTAATGTCGATAGGGCCGACCCCCTACAATTTTCTTATACACTCGTACCATGTCCGAAGTCACCTCACACTTGGCTTACAATTCAAATTAACGTTCTCAGCTGAACCTCTCTAATGATTACATTTGAACTGACTGGCTAAATTCAATACCGAACACCAGGTGCGTGCGAAGGGATATTCGACTTAAGTTGACATTCGGCGAAGGCTTCCCAACAAAGAGGTTTTTCAGCCACGCGGTAAAAATAGAAAATATTATCGGCAAGAACAAAGACTATTTTTCAAGGGTTGGTGCCAACAATAGAACTTATAATAACTGAAGTCGGTAAAACCAACAATACAGACTTGATTGTAATGCATTGTGGTTTATTTGAAGCACGACAGCAATGAGAGAGAACATTAAAACTCATAGGCGTCATAATGTCCGAAGTCGCCCCGACTGTCCGAAGTCGCCCCAGTTTACGGTACATACTGTAAACGTTAACAAGTATTTGAAAAGTCAATTGAAGAAGTACAAAGCAAACACCAATGCACAGGTTGAATTGTCTTTCTTACTCAAGCTTATAGCAAAATTGAATTAACATAATTCACAATGAATTAATTCTGGCAATACTTTTCATGTCTTAAAGACATTAAAGGCTATTTACAATCGCAGAAAAATATGTTCATTAATGAAGCCTCTATTGATTTCATAATCATTCATTCGAAAGGTTTTCTGAACCTACTTCATATAACGAACCCTTTTTTATAATATTACACCTTGTCAGCCACTCCCTGTAAGTAATTTCCGGTTTGTAATAAGCTTTCTGATTATTACTACTTATTGCTTATAATCGTATACTATATAGGCCTACTGCACAACTCTGCAAAGAATTTCTTCATTTTTTTTTTTTTTTCATTTCAATATGCAGTTTTTCACTAGTTTCATTCCTCTCTTATTCTGATTGCTTTCTAAACGTTTATTTGTTAAGCTATTTTGACGCTATTAGGTTCTAACTACAACAATCTATTTCACTTCGTTTCGCAACCTCATGTATTCTTCTCACGACCCCCAGGTTGAGAAACACTGACTTATACCTGTTTTCTTTTGAAATTAAACCACAATATCTATAATTCATCAATCATAACTCTTCTGACCTTTCTCTTTCCTTTAGTTTAGTGACAACCAGGAAAGTGAATTCATAACTTAGATTCATATTTACTTATCGAAAAACTATTATTCTATCATCACATCCATGCAGGTTCAATTTAGGTTCGTCGGTAAACAATACATCCCACCAATTTTCGGCCTTATCTACGAAAGCTCTAGCAAATTTAAGTATCTTATGTTTCTTAATTTGGATAATATATGATACCTTTCTAGCTACGTATTCTACCATTATACCCTTTCCTTATTAACCCCACACAACACAGTGCCACACAAAATAGTGTAATAGCTCGCTACTATTTGAACGAAGTCGTTGAACTTTATTGAAACATCTCTTTACAGTGCATTAAGAAGAAAGTTCATTAAATATGAAAGAAACTGCTTGCATAAAATATTAATAAATAGATCAAGATATTAAGAATATTTAATGTATTTAATGTATATACGTCATACTCGATTAATGTAAAACAATGATTGAAATTAACAATAAAGCATAATTTGGAAAAAATAAAGCATAATTAAACAAAAAATAAAGCATAATGTGGGTTGCTCTACTAATAACCACTGATATTCTTCCTTCTTTTGGGCAAACACTTCAGCTTACGAAGGGTACATCCATCCCCTCGTGTCGCTCTTGATTCCCACTTTTGCTTTGGTCTCAGGCTTTTGGGCCGTGGGGCATTTTAACCAGGACCCTTTTCTCGAGGGACTTTTCCGACCCGAGTCCTTTTGACCTAGGTCCTTTTGAAACGAAACCTATAATTGTGGGGTCCTTTTGACCCGAACATTTTTGTAGCGGATCTGTTTTGACTCGAACCTTTTTGTCCTCGTCCTTCTGGCATGGAATCAAATAAAACTAACAGTGTAAATTAAGTATTCCGTAATAATACTGTAAGTAATATGAACTTCAAACAGCGTGTGGAGGAGTTCTTCGTCCAGGATCCTCGTCGACTGTCACGGTTCTGTTGCAGGCTTACAGGATTTGCTTAGTACGCAATAGAATACAATAGCAGCATATTTACCTGCAGCAGGGGGCAGGGGGGGCAGTTGCCCACTCTGAATTTCGAAAGATGTTTAGTTCTTGGAAACACATGTCAAACATACGAATTTGCTCGTCCATGCTGTACTAGTAGGGCCTACTTATATTGTATATTAAATACTATAAAACTAACTAACTCTATGGCCTATGGAACCCGGAGATTTAATGCCGCGTTCACAAAAGCTCTCCACTGACTTCTATCCTTAGTTAACTGCATCCAGTTTTTACTTTGTATTCCAATCTCTGCGAGATCCATCTTAATATTGTCCTCCCATCTGTGCCTAGGTCTTCCTAATGGTCGTTTTCCGATTGGTCTTCCAGTCAAGACTTTGAAAGCGTTTCTACTTTCTTCCATTCTAGCTACATGACCCCACCTAAGCCTCCTAGACTTGACGACCCTAACAATGTTGGGTAAACCATATAAATTATGTAGTTCCTCGTTATGAAGTTTCCGCCATTCCCCATTCCCGTTCCTCTTAGGTCCGAATATTCGTCTCAGGATCTTGTTCTCAAATACTTTCAGTCTATGTTCTTCCCTCAGAGTAAGTGACCACGTTTCGCAGCCATACAGAACAACATGCATGATTATCGTTTTGTATATTTTAAGCTTCAAATTCCTCGACAGAATTTGCGACGACAAGAGATTTTGAACCGAATATTAACACGAATTCCCTGCTTTTAGTCGACATTTAATTTCTCCCTGAATATGATTTTCCTCTGTTAATACTGATCCTAGATATTTGAAACTATCCACTTTATCAAAAGTATTATTTAATATTTTAACGCATCCATAATTTGCTGTATTCCGGTCCCGACGCACTTCCATATATTTAGTTTTCTCTGCATTTACTTCTAAACCCATGTCCCTGCAAGCGTTTAATAAGATCTCTGCATTTCTTTCTATTGTTCTCCTATCATCCCCTATTAAATTTATATCATTAGCATATGCCATAACCTGGTGAATACCGTTCAACTGTAGGCCCTGGTTGCTATCTTTGATTTTCCTTATAGCGTATTCCAGAACGAAGTTAAATAATAATGGCGACAACGCATCTCCTTGTTTCAGGCCATTTTCGACGTGAAAGCTCGTGGACAAAAATTTTCCTACTCGGACTTTACTTTAGGATTCATTTAAACATGTCTTAATTAATTAATTAGTACTATATTTTATTTACTGTAATGTGCGTAAATAATTCTTTTTAATATTATGTATATGTTATAAGAACGCGTGCACCAAAGTGTATATTAATTTGCGACTGTGTTTGTAACAGTCTTCTGCTGCCACCCAGGGTCGGATTAAGATAAGGTTGTAGCTCCGGGTCTCCAGGTGGACGGAGGCTTCCACTCTGATCAAAATCTCGGAATTATACAAGATACAATCATCATCATAAGATAAAATACGACCAAAAATATTAAACATATTCCCTTAACTTTCCTACTGTATTTCCACAGAATTATACTAGGTGAAGTGAGCAGAGGCCACATATTTTTTTCTAACTTCGGTTCTCCAGATGGTTTAATCCAGCCCTATCACCACCCCTTGAATCGATCTTTTGTTCCTCTTTGGAAAAAAGTTCTGGGAATGTCAATGAACAGCAGTTTTGTTGCTGTTTTCTGCGGTGACGAACTCTCGAATTTCTTAATTCATATGTTTAATTAGTTACTATTAAGTAGTGTACATGAAATATACTACCATGTAAAACCCATATATGTTACTATTGCTTTGATCTTGCTTGTTAACGCATTGAACAGGTGTTCATGTCAAACCTATTTCTCTTGTTACTTCATTTGTTGTATTTATTCAGAATTTCCGCCCCCTAAGGCTTCGAAAACAAGAGAATAACAATAATCGTAATAGAGTACATACAAAGCGGGAAGTGAAATAAAAATACCACGTGCGATTCTAATTTATTTTCAATTCACCAGTCACACTAGATTTTTTTTTTTCTGAATCGGAAATAAACAGTTGCCTGCTGTTTTCCCGCATTGTATACTTGCTCAGGCGATGTGTCTGTAACATGTATGAACATATATGTATGCGAGCTTATCAACTGTGGCAGGAGAAGTGGTTTTGTGTGATTAGCTGCATATATATGTGTGTGTGTGATAACACACACACACACATATACACACATACTTGTTTCTGCCACAACGTCAAACGCTTAGCGTATAGCATGCATTCACTAGCGTTGAGAAAGAAGAAACACAATTTCGCTACGAAAACACCACCAGAAAGAACGTTAAACATGGCGAAAACGGTCAGCCGATCGAAATCATTACCGGAACAAAGTACCTTTTCAAGTTCCTCGGATTCATTAAGTTCTGATAATAGTGATTTTTCTTTGTCTAGGTTGAAGAAGAGTACGAACCAAGTCATTATGTCTGTTGCCACGAAAGCAGCGGTGACAAACAGTGTAATTGGAACGGAGAAATGGAATAACAACAGTGCTACCAGTTGGACACATTGTGATGACAGTTCGCCGTCAAATGTGTTTTGTGAAGTGGATCTTTCTGATGATCACGATATAAGTGACGCGTTTTCAACAGTGCAAAAGAACGGTACGCGTAGTAATAGTGTTTCTAGTGATATTATCTGTTTTAATAATAATAATAATAATAATTGCCGACCTACGTTGTCAAGACATTCCTCACTGGATGGGGAGACAACCATTCAGAATTATCACATATTGTGTACTAATAACAAAAATAATACTAATAATATTAGCAGCAATCGTGCAACGAATAGACGTGTTTCTAGTTTAGTGGACGAATTGTTACTGGATATTTACGGTCGATGGAGTTATTCCAGGAGATTCTCTCAAACCAGTCAAGATTCGGACAATGGAACAGAATGGTCCACCACTTCCGAGTCGGTTCACAGAACTCACCAAGGATATCACCCTCGACAAGTGAGGCAAGGATTGTTTACGGAAGCTCTGCACCGATCAAGACTTGTAACAAAAGGTAAGTTTTAAGAGATTTATTTTTTTAAATTGTTAAGTAGTTTACGCTGTTTTACATGTCAATATATGTTTCTACATAATTTTTTATATAAATGTATGTATTTTTTTCTTTCTGGTTCTTTCCATGGGCTCCCGAAGGGGTGTGGTGTCGGGCCCAGTTCTCTCCCCCTCCGGCTCACGAAAATGTATACTAATATAACAAACCACGTATATTAAATACAGGCCCGTATTTATATATTGCGCGCCCCTGTGCTCTGAATAATTTGTCGCCCCTCATATACAAACCTATGTCTCAAACAAGGAAACAAGTCGTAATTTCGCAAACATACCAGCACTTGTTGAGTAGCAGTTTAGGTATTACAAGTTACAAAAGTGACAACGTAATTTTAAATTTCCTAGTTCTTTCAGTGATGATCGTTGATTATGGTGTGGTATTCTGCCCGAAGGTATTCTGCCCAGGTACCCGAAACTTCCTTGGCAAGGTAAACCCATGGTAGTTGGAATCCGAACCACTTGTCTCCCCACCGGGAATCGAACCCGGGACTCCTTGATTGCAAGGCAATGAGCTTAACCACTCATCCATTGGGGATACATTCTCTCAATACTGACATGAAATTTTCATGTAGGTTTCAATTTACTGTCTGGAGAAAATGCATTCTACCAATACTTAATCAACCGTTATGTCATTTTTAGATTTCGTAATTTAACTTGACTTATGATTGAATTTCTTAAATATTCAATTTACTCTTATCATTGTAATAGTAAAATATGGAATTAAAAGACAGTATTGGTGACAACTGATAAGAAAAATAATTGTTAACATTATTCACCGTCAGAGTAATGGTTTAATAACATCTATAGTAACAATAATAGAATAAGTTGTCTGTCTGTAGCACTTTTCAACCCGAGAACCATATTAGATAGAAACACGAAATTTTAATGTTTTAAAGCTCTCAGAGAAATGATCTAAATTATCCCTTCCAAGTCCCTACGTCACACTTGAGCTGAGATAAGAATAACATGGGGCCATTTATAAAAAAAATCGAAAACGACCAATATTAGAGTTGAATTACAGTTTTGGGGTCGAAGAAATGAATAGAGGCAGTTTTAATCCAATTCAACTTCAAGGTCATACTCCACTTCCCAGGGAGGGAGCAAGATTTTAAAAGTAATCGAAAATGACAGATATTAGAATTGAATTCATAGTTTTAGAGGTCGCTGAGTTTAATGGTATCAGTTTTCATGATGTTTAAGTTCATCCTCACCCCTTGGGGTGGGAGAGATGAGTTTTTAAAAATAATCAGGTAAGCTAGCTAATTAGTACTGTAATTAGAGCGAATTAAACACATACATACTCGCGCTTGCGCGGGACTCTGTGGGTTCCTAATTTAAATATTACTTTATTGTGAATCTTAAAAAAGAATTCCAAAATTTTGCCGCCCCCTAAATTCTGCCGCCCTGTGCTCGAGCACAGAATAGCACTTATCTAAATATGGGCCTGATTAAATACCAAAAAATACCAGGCGTAATATAGCAACCATGGAGATGGGCCCCCCTAGAAAATTATCTTTGTGCGCTCCTCGTTTTTTTTTTTCATTAAGGGGAAAGAAGGTTAACTGTAAGATAACTATGTTTTAATTCTTTTATTTCCAAGGGTTATCCATATGGATAACCCTTTATCAGTGAAAATTTCAAAGCTTTTACCCAGGAGGAGGCAGATTTTAAATTAACGAAAAGTAAAAGTAATACTGCAAATAGACTAGTAACTCAGATTCAGAGAAATGCCTCAGAGAGGGAGAGGAAATTCTCCCCTTCTGAACCAAATAATCACCGTCCTCCATATTCAACATGTTCGTCATTCAAGTTTAATGGAAAACCTGAGATTTATCGTATGCTACAGGGTGCGAAATCATCTGAGATGAAGTAGGATAGGGGGTTTGGAAGACAGAAGTTTTAAAAAAATCGCACTGGAATGCTTCGCATAGAGAACTTGAAAATCTTTAATTCATTAAACCAAGTTGCCAGATCATAATGAACTCTGTTTTCTGTGTCTTCTTATACCCTAAGTTCACCCATTAATTACATATGAATTACTGTAATTAATTTACAAATTTCTGACAATAATGTGACGTTATTAAGTGCCCATTAACTAATTAGTCAATGGATTTCATTTCAAAAATATTAAGTGAAAGGGTGCCTCCCCCTCCCCTTATTATCTCATATTTTCGTGACCTGATATGCCAAGATTTTTCCTATGTATAAGTTGTCGTTTGAAATTAGTGATAGAGAATGTAGCTTTCGGTGTGAATAAAATATTTTTACTTAATATACTGGATGTCCAACTGATTACCATCAGGAAGTAAGTTATCATTCCCATATTCTTCGTCTAGTGTTCCCCATGATACGAGACGAGACGATACATAAGTTTTTTGCCATGCCGTCTTGTAAATTTTATAGAAGCCTTGCCTTGCCTCGATTTTCAAAAATAGTTTTTTTTTTTTTTTTTTACACTATCGTCTCATTTTGTAAAAATATGTACAAAATGTATTACCTGATTGTTCTTTCTTAGTTTGATCTAGACCAGGGGTGTGCAACTTGGAACAGTGGGCGGGTCAATCACAGAGCACTAAATGACGTCACGGGCCTCACTGTAGGTAGCCTTATATCATTTTTACGACAATTGATAGTATAGTATTAAATGATAGAACATGTTCATCGTAATTTACATCACAATAGCACAAAACAACTGTTATACTGGTAACCAAAATATTTACTCACTGAAGAGGAGCAGAATAATGTATTTAGAACTTTGTCGGTACATCTAGCAATCCTTATACCGAAGGAAATTTCCCCCCAAATACCTGCGCTTGCCAAGTGCTTGTTTTTAGGGCGTTACCACGTTTCGCACTGTGTGATCGATGGAAAATTTCCAGTTCACTCTTAACAGGTTTTGTAAAAAAGAAAAATTATAATATTGTTTTCAATAACTGACCAACGGGCCGGGAGACAGGGTTAGACGGGCCACATATGGCCGGCGGGCCGGCTGTTGAATATGGCTGATGTAGAAGCTATGAGAGTACTTCTGAGTCACGAGAGGTCAACAAAGTGTGTGATATAACAACACTTAAACCATAATATTTATTGGAGTATATAGAGTAATGTACTGCATATCATTAAACGTTAATAAAAGCTCTGCATTGTGTTCGTACAACTACTTTATCGATTTATAGCTTTTATACTATGAATCATGTAATACTAAAACAGTGTGTGTAGCGTTTACAGCCATTGAAAAACTCTAGTAGACTAAATAAAGCACATTATAAATAGACCGGGCTTATAGACTCAGGGTCCCTAGGCAGTTAGGCAGAGTCGAAGTTCTCTTCTTCATAGTATAACAAGAATAACAAAAAAATTCATAACAATTATTATTTTCTTTTCAATTTATTTAATATGCTGGACTATGATTTTACAAAATGGACAAGAAAACTTAGACATGAAGTAGACAAGTACCAGGTATACTTTAATTACATTATTATTATTATTATTATTATTATTATTATTATTGGGTCGATGCATAAGTTCGTGCGGTTTCCTTTTGGGTTGGCAACAGTGCGGCGTGAGGCGATTGTTTATCGTTATTCCGTTGTTTTACCATAGTTTGGAGTCTGTGTGTTGTGAAACACAGGTTTTCTTGATTGTGAATGTAAAACAAATATGGAATGTCAAGTTGAGAAGTGTGATAATTTCCGTCACAATTTACTCTTCGAATTTAACCGAGGATCCAGTGCAGCACAAGCTGCGAGAACAATTTTCCATCTTTTCCGTTCTCTCTCTAACCACATTTAGGGGCAATCGTTTTCTGATGAAGCTTGTCTTGACCAATGGCTAACAGATTTCTTCCAGTCAAAACCAAAACATTGGCGAGGCATTGAACTGCTACCTGAACGATGGCAGAAGGTCATAGATAGTGGAGGTGAATACATCACTGAGGGATTGTGAGTTAATGTGAGTGACAGTAAAATGTATGCAATGTATTGTTACACTCGTAGGATATGTTAATGTTATGTCTATGTTGTATTTGTATTTGAATTAACAGAACAGCAGAATAAAAATAAAATATAAAATATAAGAACTGCACGAACTTATGCATCGACCCAATATTATTATTACAGTTATATTTACCTAGGTAGAATAATACATTGCCACGCGATGAACTTCATTCTCTGCAAAGAAACAGATGACCTCACTACAGTCCATATGCTTTATTTATTTCTGATTCTATATACAATACAGTCTGTTCATTTTATTAGAGATCTTAATTCATTGAAGTCACGGTTACCATTATTCATCCTTCTCCTTTAGTCTGCAGCTTGTCGTAACAATGAAACGTAAAACTACAGATTTCATTTTATTTCATTTAAATAATTCCTTAGACTCTCTATGGCGCTGGAAACTGATCGTTCTTCATCCTGTGTCCTCAATATGCACCATTTCGTTCTCTAGTCACAGTTCTTTGCAAGATTGACTATCTAAACTGTGTTCACGGTTAAAGTTATCTTAATGTAAACAAAACGCAATTATATCCCTTCGCTCGATTAGTGACAAGACTTTATAATGACGTGATACATGACTATTGAAATTTCTCTTTAGTAGGAAGATAATACTGTAAACCATCGTTTTGTCTTGATCTTTAGGAATAAATGAAAAACATATTTAGTGTTTTATTATGGATTCTAAAATTGGATCTATTTTCTGCGAATGCATTATTTCTATGTTACATTTCCATTGCTGTGATCAAACAAGTGCCAACCGACCACGTGGACTTATTTTGCTTCGGATCACTCTAATAGTGAACACAGTTTAGGCAGAAGTTCGCAGCTGGGGATAAAAGCTGATTGAATTGTGTAATATACCATCAACATTTTAATTTCCAAGGCCATCGCTTCTATTACTTCATGGTTCAAGTAGTTCGCAGATTGCTTTATTATGGTGGGTACCACGGAAAATTATTTATACTAACGGAAATTGTATATGAGTCTACGCATACACCACAAGCAACCATTGGTGCTATTCAGCTGGTTTGCTATAACCGGTTGTTAAAATATTTTGAGTTCGAGAACCCAGGGGCAGATCCAGAGGGGACGATCGAGGCGATCGCCCCTGCAGAAGAGGAAACTTTCTTATTTTATATATAAATAAAACCAATCCCTGAGCTCTTAAAAGTAACTCGAAGTAGCAGTATTACAACCCACCGTCCCCCAAAAGTCCGTCCTGGATCCACCCCTGGCAGAACCGTTTGTTATACCCAGACATAAACACACACACACACACGCATGAGATATCAAGAATTATGCTCATATATCAAAAATGAGAACTGGGATCAAATGAGTGAAATAGTGAGGATTATTTATATTTAAAACACCATTATTTATATTTGAAATACCTTTATCAACAATTGCTGGTGGATGAAGATTTTCCCAATACCTTTTGACAACAATCTATCTTGGACAACTCGTTTTCACGATATTTGCACTCGCAGTGTTACATAATTTCGTAGTCACTTGTGGTATCCAGAAAAAAAAGACATTTGTCTTCCTTGTATGGTTTGTTTTCTAAGGGGTCATCCACATATTACGTAACGCGGCAAAGGGGGGAGGGGGTTTGGCCTTGCGTTACGAAGTGTGACAAGGAGGGAGGAGGGGGTTTACGTCTTCGTTACGTAACGATTTCTTTCAGTAATTTTTATGTTTATTCTCAGATTTATATGCAATCTCTTAAAAAATAATTGTATTCAGTTTTTTTTTATTTTTTATAAATAAGTAAATCTATTGTTTTGGGAAATTGCGAATACATATCCTATATAAATTGAATCATGTAGAAGGGATTCTAAGACGCTACTACACACAAAGATCCACGATTTGCTGAGCAAAGTAAGATATTAAAAACCTAATTCGTCGGATATTCATCTCATACTAAATTATTTTAATTTTTTGATTTGAATATTTCTGAAGAATTCGAGTTTATTTGCAGTCTTGCACTGAGTTAGGACAAGAAGAATTTCAAAAGGGGTAAACTGAAGTTCAAAGTCCAAAGAAGATGCTTCAAAGCTTGTTCACAAACGAGATGTCCCTGCTTCTTCACGTGTGCAGCCACTTCCAATCGGTAGTCGACGAGGGAGAGAACTTTGCATCGTTGACACTGGCGAACTTCAAATATACGTAGCATCCTGGACCCCGGGGGGAAAAAGTTCGATGTCAGTTCTTTAGATTCTGTTTCACCTGCATCTTTCGGCAGCATTTTCTCCTTACCACTCATCAGTGTCCTAAAAGGATGGGTGTAATCCTCTTCGGAAAAGGATAGTATGCAATTTCGAAGAATTAAGATTGATTAATTAAACAACCCTATAGGGTTAAAATATTATTACGGTACTACCATTTTCTAATACTTTGATTTGTTGGCGAAAAAACTACAAATATATTCAGAATACAAGCATTTTGTAACGAAAAGTTCGTACATTAAAAATAACCTCCAAATAAGCAAAATTTGCGAAAAATCAAATATCAAAAAGTGTTACGTAAGATAGGGGGGAGGGGTTCAGCCTTGCGTTACGAAGTGTGACAAGGGGAAGGCAGGTGGTAAAAATTGGTAAAAAAAAAAATAGCGTTACGTAATATCTGGACGGCCCCTAAGAGAGCTATATCGATATATCTATCTATCCATCTACTACCTCTCCCTCCCTCACACACACACACACACACACACACACACACACACACACACACACACACACACACACACACACACTAGATACCTGCACGGGCCGAATTTTTCGGCCCGAGCCCAATCCAGCCCGAATATACCTAGGCCCGGACCAGCCCGGACCAGAAAATTTTTGGAGATTTTCGGCCCGGGCCCGGCCTGACCCGATAAGTTTTTTTTTAAATTCTTGGCCCAAGCCCGGCCCGGGCCCGATAATTTTTAAAAGTTTCATTTTGTAACATTTTTCACGGGCACACTTCTTCAATGTTTGCCTTTATTCTAATTATCGTCTAACGAAAGTCAATAATTATTAAAGAATTGCAATTAATCGACCTGAAAAGAAATCAGTGTCGGCCCGCCCAAGCCCGGCCCATGGAGGTCTCTAAAACACACAAACATATATATATATATATATATATATATATATATATATATATATATAGAGAGAGAGAGAGAGAGAGAGAGAGAGAGAGAGAGAGAGAAAGAAAGAAAGAAAGAGGTAAGGGAGAGAACCGATTGTTAAATATTAGAATAACAGCACTGCAGGCAACTAATAGCAGCCTACAGGACATTATTGTATCTTAAGAATTATAATTATAATAATAGGTGTATATGTAGGATTCATGCTAATGGATCGCAGTCGTTCTTAACGATTACTGCCACTACAAGACTTCTTTAAGTTTATTCAAGACTTATTTGACTTTGTCTTCAATATCTGATAACATAAAACAAACTACCCTTACACTTCTCTTTAATATAAATGAAAGTCATGTTACCTGTTCTCTTATTATTACAAAGCTACTGAACGAAGTTTAATTACATTTAATGTAAAGTTAGGTCTTAAGCCTGGGAAGATATTTATTATTTTATTTCGGTTGTAGAATTATTGTAAAAGATAATAATTGATTCGTGAATCTCCCACTGATTTCTTAATAAATATTTTTCTAAGTATGGAAACTTCAATAGATGCCATCTTGGCGAAGTAGACTAAAGCGAAAATTTCTATTGTCATTAAGGTTTAAATATTTAACATCTTCATAATTTAACTTGTATTCGTTTGAACTAGAAGGACAGATCATTAAACAAAGTGACATTTATTTCAAAATAATAACTGTGTGACAGTTTCGCCACCTAACTGAATGTATTGGCTTCGTCAGACACTGTACGAACAAGAGAGCTAATGAAGCCAATATGTTCGTTTAATTGACGAAACTGTCACACAGTTATTATTTTGAAATAAATGTTGCTTGGTTTACTGATCTGTTCTTCTAGTTTAAGTTATTTAAAACAGCAAAAATAATACGAACAAGTTAGTAATTGTATTCGTTGTAATATTTGCTGCTTTAATTTGGATCTGCACAAATATTTTCAAATTTTCGAGTGACGCTGTTGCGGTCAAGAATTCAAACATAACATATTCTAGGACCTGTGTGTAAAAAATTGAAATAACTAATTGACTTATCCACCAATCCCAATGCTAAAATTATTCAGTACTCAGAAATTTCGTGTTTGGACACTACGTTTCTTTTATGGTATACGTTAGGAATAAGAAAATCCTTTTGCGAATGTAAACCGGGAATGGAACCCGATATAAAAAAAAAGGTGGAAATCCCGAATTAGCAAATAAATTCCTCATTAGTAACAACCAATCGCTCAGAAAGAATCACAGGAGAGAATGGGACAAATTTTAGAACTAACACAACCATGATCCTTCTCAACTTTGGACACAAGTATTTGTGTCCGGTGCAACGACATTGCGCAAATTTTTCTAAAGATTAGATCGTTGATAATCTAAGTAATTTATGTCTTATTAACGAGGAGCAGAAAGTGCTGAAATTGCGCAAATTTCCGCCGCGACGTTGCCAACAACAGGATTTAAGGAATTGTGTGAAATTTTGCATCGAAATGAAATGTATAAAGCTATTCCTTTATGAGATATATTTTATTGCATTCTAATATTTACAAAGCAACATACTTATTTACAGAAAATTTCATTTTACAGTTTGAATGCTTGAAATTTAAATCCTACAGCTTTTAAAAATGTCATACGTGCCTTCTCATAGTTTCTCTGCGAATTCCTGAACTCAGCATACTTCCTCATGACAAACTCGCTCCTTTTGACTTCTGCTGGTCTTTGGGCCTTTGAAATTCCTTTTAATATGGACGTTATTTTCATGGCAGTTTCCGTTTGGATCTCTAACAAAGCAGAAATCACCGTATGAATATCAGGAGCAGGGAAGTAAAATTGACTATTATAATGTCTGTGAAAAGCTTCTGGTCCATTTGTCGTCCGACGCATCGTGGATGGTATAGACGCCCACATGACAGGTGGATACCTAAAATTAATAAAATAAAAAGATCCTTAGTTCATGCACACAATTATTGACAATTTATATAAAACACTAAAACATTTATAACACTAGATTCAAGAAATATTTATAGTCTTGGTCCGTAATTTGTTTACAACTATCAAAACCTGCATTTTAATCTACGTCTTACATGAAGACAGAAGAAAATTTCACTATAATTAAGTTGCATTGAGAGAAAATACCATATCAGCACAACCATTAATGTTGTGTTCAAACTAGGACAACAGTTTTTGCAGTATTAAGAGTTATTGAAGCATGTGCTACTATAGATGAAATTCAAAAGGAAGATACTTACTTGCAACCGTCTTCTATGTAGTTTTCTAGGACGTAATCGGAAAATTTATGCCCTGTATCATCCGGCGTCATTGATATTAGTTGAGTAAAGGCATCTGATACTTCTGTTGGATGTAAATATGGCAACCCAAAAAATGCCTTTATCCATGAACCTGTAAGAAAAGCAATAATAATAATAATAATAATAATAATAATAATAATAATAATAATAATAATAATAATAATAATAATAATAATTTGTTAGAATAAGCAAGCATTGGGAAAGTAGTGAAATTGATGGATCTTACTGTTGGCTTTATAATTTCTTCATTTCGTACATTATTAGAACAGCAGTTTATTTGCTTTTAAGAATGGTGACTGAATTAAGATTCTTCAGTCAAACAGAATAAGATTCTATTTTCAACTGTATTCTGTATTAATATATAACAAAACAAAGTCCACATGGTATTATTAAATTAATAATAAAGAATAATAGACCATAATAATATCAATAATACCTAGTTCAGATTTTGGATCCATATATGCTTGTCGCAGATCATTGTCGGCTTGAATCCTCCGCCACCATGTTTGTCCCAAATGGAATCTGCAGCCACGAATGTCACAATTTGGAAACACATTCTTGATGGCTTCGTGAGCAGCTGTTTCAAAATCAACGTAAATGATTTTCAAGTCGAATCTACTGTCTAAGTTTCTTATCATCTTCCACATGGCCACATACGTATTCTTGTCTTTCTTCGGCAAAAATGCAAAACATAGAGGTAGATAATATCCATTTTTATATGCATGTATTGTATATAACTGTGTGAAATGCTTAGGAGCATAAGTGAAAGTTCCATCTGCAAATACTTCTAACCCGCTGAACTCACACAGAAAACTGAAAAGAAAATAAGATTAGTGTCAGAAAAGAAAATAGTAAACAAGACTGTAGTGTCATATCGTTAGGTGAAATGCTATGTTACGATATATTTTGTGAGAATCAAAAAAAAAAAAAAAAAACTATTTTACTATAATTTGGAAATAAGACGGAAAAAGGAACTTTTCTGTTCAAGCAACTACTTCCTATTCTACTTCTTGATGCTGTAAATGAAACTCATTTCAAAGTTAATGGTTATAAATGAAATTATACTTACTCGATATTTTTCTTACACGTGAAAAGAATTATATTAGCTTCATCATCAACAAAGATGAATCTTTCTCCGTCAATTGCTATATCATCCTGCTTCTGAACCATTTGCTGTATAGCCTCTACGGTGTTTCTGGGTAGACGAGGAGTCACCTTTCTTCGATTTTTATAAATAACGTCTCGGCATCTTTTAATTTCTTTATGATCAAGTGTGTCATGATGTTCCAATTTTGAAACTTCCTGCCTTATAATTTTATTTGGCTTCTCGTTCAATTGTTCAGTGGCTCGTCGCTTACAATTCTCTCTAAGAAAATGCCGTTGAACACCATCTTCATCTTCACAATGATTATGAATATCTTTCCTTTCTAAAACTTCACTTGTATTTTCATCCATTGTTATACTAGCATTACAGCTTTTCTTAGTACATCTGAAAGAAAGGAAATAATAATTAAATCGTATCACGTGTTCTAAACTTACTATTTAAAGAAAAATGTATTCACTATTTCACTGGCAAAAATGTTATATCTTCCATCACCTTTTAACAAAGTATAGGTCCAATTGACTGACATAAATACTAATGCAGGCTTACTTATTCACTTACGAAAGTATAGGACAAATTGCCTGGCATAAATATTAAAATAGGGACTAGACACATATTTTAACAAAATATAGACCCAACTGACTGACATGGATATTAATGTAACTTTCCATTACTTAACAAAGTATAGAAGCAACTGAATGGCATAAATATTAATATAGGTTACATCACTTAACAAAATATAGGTCCAACTTCCCGACATTAATACTAATAGTGTGTTACATCTTTTAACAAAGTATATATGGATCCTATTGACTAGCATAAATACTAATATAGGCTTACAGAACTTACTAAAATATAGGTCAAGCTGACTACTGAAAATACTAATGTAGGCTTTGCATAACTTAGCAAGCTATAGGCTTATATACATGCAAAAATTATGTACTACATTAACTTACCTCCAATTTGAGCCTTTTTTTCCTTGGCGAAAGAAACGATACTTAAAGCCTCCCATTAATACACAAGGTACACCTTTTTCTGTTTTCGTCAATGTAAACTCCATTCTGAAAGTTTCACTTATGTTTCTCCAGTTTATTGCTTCCTGTTTATATTACCCTCCTCACTAAAACTTGCGATTAATTCTCGATCCTGATTGGCTCGTTGTGATTCTCGTTCCTCATTGGCTTGTTCTATTATTGGTTTATTATATCCGCAATTCGTTCGGGGTTTTAACAGAACCTGAGGAGGTCTGACATACAGTTGCTGGTGACATTTGGGAGAGTGCACAACGGAGAAGAATAAGCTTTGCAGAGAAGAATTGCTGAGATGCATTGCTTTCCTGAAGAAGGTGTTCCAACCACAACCAACATAGATAACATCAGAGATGCATTAAAACAGCAAAACGTACAGTTCACGAACCTCATTCGTGTCCAAACAAAGGAGGGACCAGCACCCATCTTGAGAATGTTTTCAACATTTGCTCTGGCCATATACGTTGAACACGCTTTGCCGACAGTCGGCTAACGGAAACGCTTTGTTATCTCTCTGGGAGTGAAGCAAATACACAGTAATTAAAGAACTGAGGCCCTTTTCAGGCCCACAAACCAATTTCAGGTCCAAAACCTTTCTAATGTACACTGTCCGGTAAATATCTTCAGGATAAAACAGTTGAGAATGCTCTAAGAGCATTGCCAGAACGAACTTTAAAAGAATGGAGAGATCTAGCGGGAAGGATAGCTGTAATTGTTCCTAGATGTAAAGGTAAATCTTTTTATCCGCACCCTCTTCTCTTTCTCGCAAAAATTAACAAAATATCATCTCTTTATGACTTATAGTTCTCGAGATATGACTGCTTAAATATCTAGAAATTCGAACTTTTTTAGTCAGTATCACGGGAACGGTAAGTCATAGAGAGATGATATCAGTGTTAATCCCTAATAGAACATTAAACATTTTCGTACTGATATTAATTGATGGCCAGTTGCACAGTGGCCACCGGTTACTATTTGCTACCAAAATATTTACCACCCTTTTAGATATTGACCAACACCAATATGACCTCTCTATGACTTACGGTTCCTCAAATAATGCTCCTTAAATCTCTGGAAATCGGCCATTTTTGGCCAATATCATGGGAACGGTAATTCATAGAGAGACGATATTGGTCTTAATCAATACCTAAGAGGATGGTAAACACTTTGGTAGCAATATTAATTGGTGGCCATTGGCCAAACCAGAACTCTTTAAGTTCGTTGAAAACCGCGGCGAGACACAACATTCGACATGCTGCTTTAGAATTCTAACTGCATGTAGGAGGTACACGTAGATATAAGTTGCTGCATCACTCAAGGGGGCGAGCTTTCTTGCCAAGGGGCCCTATTTATCTCTAATACACTGACCACTCATTCTTGTAACAATTTATACGATAATACCTAGGTAATATATAACAAATGTTTCTCACAGCACCTAAGAACAACTAAGACGCAAATGCAAATCTAAGTATCATTTATAGAAAGGTGAAAGGATAGTTATTAAGATATGTGGTAGACACACCTGAAATATGTATACAAGTGCTTGTTTCTGATTGGCCAAAACTGGAAGATATAGACAAATCTTTATTTCTGATTGGTCGAACGTCTGTTCACGATATTTCAAGAGAACTTCTAGAAATATTTATATATATTGTTTATTTTATATATGTTTGTTTTCCTTACAGTATTTCAAAACTATTTGCTTTCAATAACTATATTCTTACAGTTTTAATCTTACAGTTAGATATGATACGGAAAATGAATGACTGGGACACATTCCCCAGTCACCCTCTCTAACGACGCCATTGCACACATATAATATAGATGACTGAAAATGCTATTGTTATCCATTACTTTGTATTTTTTTTTTTTTTTTTTTTTTTTGTTAAAACGACTTGCATTTTGGTGACTGTTTTTATTAGTCGATATACTTATGGTAATGATGGCAACGTTGCACAAGATTTTTTTCGCAATTTCCAATTTTGTTGCCTGCTCATTAAGGCTTTATCTGTGTCAACAGATAAGCGTGGGAAAATTTGCGCAATGTCGGTGCACCCTTTGTGTCTTCTTTAGATGACATTTATTCGCACAAGTGAAATACTGGCGAAGAGGTAGCAAAATATTGCCCTTGATAGTACGGGGCTATGATTGTTATTACTGTAATAAAAAAGTAAACATTCAAAGTGTTAATTTTACTATGAATAGGTTCGTTGTAATTTTTAATTTTGTCTTACACACATAGAAGTAACGTTAAAAAATCTTAAAAGACATTAAAAATATAGATATGAAGACGTCTTAAACACGCAAAAGTAAAAATGTTTAATCACATAAAAGCAAAACTAAAAATGTTTTAAGCAAGTAAAACAAAAAACGTAAAAGTAAACATGTTAAAGACATAAAATTGAAGGTAAAAACGTCTTGGAAACATAATATGTCTTTCACACACATATTTACTGTATTTGTCCTGATATATTGCATTTAATTAATTTGTATATTTTTAAACTTTCTGGTGTTACATGAAGGACCATTGAAGGCTTTTAGTTAATGCACAACATTTTAGTTAATGATTTGTACACAACATATTGATTCCTATCACTTCAGTCCCTAGATCTGAGTTCTCTATCTCCTAATTCAAACTTCTCCCGAATTATATTACGATGCTTTGGCAATACAGACATTTCTTAAGCGGAAACCAAACCTAAATTGATGCGCACCAAAAATACGGTCGCTAACTACTCTTCTATGCCGTAATATGATTCAATATCTTCCAAATTTCAATAAATCATTTTTCTATGTTATTATTTGTTTCTGTCCAACTTAATTTTATCGCTTCAGGCAAGATTGAATTGAAATACACAGTAAATTGCATCATATGACACACATACGTATTTCAAATATTTATTTGATGCACCTTGCGTTTTTTTAAGCATGTGTAACACACGTTTTTTCTGCCCACTTTTCCGTTAGTGTTACAGTAGCAAATGAGTTTTGTTTTTGTTTGACTCTCTGAACACTTCCTAGTGTCAACAAAGACAACGACGGTATCTTCTGGGAATAATGACGCTGAGTGCCCTCCTCCCTTCACGAACGTTTCAAATATTGTGTGTAAATTCAGTAAAATCCTTCAATCTAGAAAAATAGTGTCTGTTTTAGGCACTTGTTTAATATTGTACACTGTTTCTGGAATACAATGACACTAATTATATTTATATGCACCAAATCACTCAACCTAAGACACTTATGTGTTTATCTTACATATTGGACTTCCATTTCTGAGAAAATTGGTTATTTATTTTACTATTTATTTAGATGGTAAGGGTTTATCATAAAAAAGTATTTCTTTCAGGTGTTTCTGGAACGAAATGTATAATAATTTACAGCTTTTCCTCAGGTGGCCCTTTAAGATGAAGTAGTCGGGATACGGAGAACAAAGAGGTCAAAATACATTTATTAACACTATATTTTTAGTGTAGTTGATTATTTCTCTGAGAATTAATAGCATTCCTCTTCGACATCTTTGAAATTGCTGGTCGATTTTTAATTGACCAGAGGAGAGCAAGTCGACAATGGCATTCAACCTTGATTGAAATGATTGAACAAAATCCGACAATTCGATTCACCCTATTTGATTCAATAAGAACAACTGCACAAAATCGATTAGCCGAGCGACCGAATCTGACAAGTGAAAATGTGATACTTTAAGTAAGTGAGGTGGGAGCTGTCTTCGGGAAGAACATTGAGATGCTTAGGTAATTTGACGATTTTTTTAAAAACACAATACGTAGTTTTGGGAAGAAATATATGGGTACCGTCATTTGTTGACAATCAACATGTAACAATAGAAAATCATTTTATTATTAAAAGATGTTATAATGACTAGTGTTGCCCACGAGATAAGAAATTTCTCGTATGAAAAATAAGATCAAAATCGAGACAAGAAGTTAAAATTCGAGAAGGGACGAGAAATTTTAAGAGGTCAGAAGTTTAGTCAGTACTCCAGCACTTTTCCTTATTAACACTTGTAGCTAGTAGTTCTGTACTGTGAAAAACTTTTATGTTCATTTGGGTATGAACATTGATTAATGTACTTAAGTGACAAGTATCTTTCTTAATTAATGCTACTTATTCAATAATTATCTCTATATAGGCGTTTGAATCTCCTTTACGTGTAAAATTCTACCAAGATTGGGCCTACTTGCAAAAATCAAGTACGTAATTTTACAAAACGATTGCGACAATTTTTGAGACGAGAGGAGAAAATCATTTTGAGAATCAAGACGAAAGACGAGAAAAAGCATGGCGAGAATATAGACGAGACGAGAGAAGCATTTCGAGAATCGAGACGTGACGAGATATGCATTTCGACAATGAGACGACTGGAGAAAAGCATTTCGAGAATCGAGAAGAAACGAGAAAAGCATTTCGACAATGAGATAACAGGAGAAAAGCATTTCGAGAATCGAGACGGACGAGAAAAGGATGTTGAGAATCGACACGAGACGAGAAAAACATTTTGGGAATGAGATGACACAGGAAAGCATTTCGAGAATACAGACGAGACGAGAAAAGCATTTCGAGAATCAAGACGAGACAGGAAATACATTTTGACAATCGAGGCGACACGAGAGCTCTACAGAATTTACGGAACAAGTCGAGAACAACAGGTCAATTCTTATCTCACCTAGTCTGGTGAGTAACAATGATGTTACACATATAAAATATTAAAAAATAAAATAAAAATGCATTAAAATTGTTGTTCATTAAATTTTACTGTTAAAGGTAAATGAAAAGCAAGCGAACTAATCATCAAATTGTGAAGCTACAGTAAACTTAAAAAATATGGTGATTCAATAGTGAAACTGAAAGTAGTAGATCCACAGGGATAACATCGGAGATGGAACTTATTCTTTAGACGTCGATCCGTTTCTCGCTGCCCAATGGTGATCACCATTGAAACCGGATATTATAATTCCTGCAACTTCCGGTTTTATCGAGGAATTAGAGCCGAGATTAAACGTGTTCTTAGGACTATTAATGCACTACATCATTGACATGTTCTATATCATATGGCAATCAGCCAATGTAAATGGTCATTGAACACAATAAAATTCAATTCGATTCAAATAAAAAATGTTTCTTCCTATCCGTTACTGTTTCCAGGGACATACACAAGGAGGTGATTCTTCAAGGCCCTCACTCTCGGAAATCCCGACTTTTCTGTATATTTAGCAAGTGAAATGAAATAAA
Source organism: Thermobia domestica (assembly GCF_964235325.1). Taxonomy (NCBI): domain Eukaryota; kingdom Metazoa; phylum Arthropoda; class Insecta; order Zygentoma; family Lepismatidae; genus Thermobia; species Thermobia domestica. The sequence goes on from NC_137469.1 coordinate 79,785,280, forward strand.
CATTCAGTTTACCGTTCCATGATTATGTCCTTTAAGCTAAAGTAGACGTGTGATTAAGGCAAGTGAATGATGATGAAAGTATTGGTGGATTAAGAATGTGGGGGAAACGGGAGTACCCCGAGAAAACCCACCTATACGATATTGTCTATCACAAACTTACTTGGCCGGGATCGAACCAGAGACCCTATGCACCATCGAAAAGGGCTCTACCACTGAGCTATCACGGTCCACTTCTGTGTATTTAAGTCTAATTTTAGAAATGTTAATATAATTTATCCTTGTATTAAATTAGATCCCCCTTAAAGGCTTTGAAACCCCTCTCGAAATAAAGTTCTGCCCACGTACCTAACCGTTTCTGCTCTATGGTGAGTAATACTGAAACGAAAATCATAGATTTATAAGTTATCATTCTCTGTTACAATAGAAAGAGGACGAGATTTCAGATTCAACCTGTTCCTGGGTACTAAATTCTTATTACGCATTCTTGTTTTTACTTCATTCGAATACTGAAACCAGAAATCGCAGTCGTTTTGAAACACTTCTAATTTTAGTAGTGATGAGTGCTAAAAACAGATCTAGTTTTGGGACACTCAGTCCACATAAAAAAAAAGAAAACGTTTCCCGCTACATAAAACGTTTTCGTTCCATGGCGGTCAACATGGAAACTAGAAATGATAGATAAGTACCACTTCCGGTTGTAACTGAAGGATAGTAAAAGAGATAGAACCTATTTCTTGGGACACTGAACCCATATCATAAAGCCCCCTTTCGCTTTCTCTTTTTGCTTTGGCTCTGGTACCTGTCGACAGGCAGAGAGACAGGCGGACGGACTTACCCATTCTATAAGTCAGGCAGAGAGACAGGCGGACGGGCATACCCATTCTATAAGTCAGGCAGAGAGACAGGCGGACGGGCATACCTGTTCTATAAGACAGGCGGACGGGCATACCCGTTCTATAAGACAGGCGGACGGACATACCCATTCTATAAGTCAGGCAGAGAGACAGGCGGACGGGCATACCCGTTCTATAAGACAGGCAGAGAGACAGGCAGACGGGCATATCCGTTCTATAAGACAGGCGGACGGACATACCCGTTCCATAAGACAGGTAGAGAGACAGACGGACGGACATACCCATTCTATAAGACAAGCAGAGAGACGGACAAACATAGTCGTTCTATAAAACTTCCCATACTTATGCATAGCCTACTTTGGAAATCTGTAAAATATAAACATTACGTTATCAAAACATAGATCTCTTTACGGAAATTGGTAGCATCTATTAATATTATTCTGGGCGTTATAATATCCTTTGTGTAAAAAAACGTTAGCAACAAATATGATAAGTATTCCCTACTGTCTACTACCGGATGCACATTACCGGAACACAGAAGGTGACCTTGAATTAAAATACCTCTCCTGATAGCTATCACTTCATCGGTGATTCAATTATGATGCCTGATCTCCATATTTCAACTCAAGGTCTTAAAAATATCTTACTGTTTCCCTCTATATCTAACTCATGCTTCGCCATACTTCATGCATTTACCTGTTGAACCTATTTCTATTGTTTAGAACTGATTTATCCTACAAGACTTGCATAACTTGCTTTAGTTTATCAATTCACAACGAATTCTTTATTAATATATTATTTACTGTTATGAACCATTTCATTGCCTTGCCTAAATGTATTGTTGTTAATTAACAGGTGATAATTTTGATTAATAGTTATAGTTTTCCTAAGAAGTCTTAAATGGTCTGTTTCCAGCAGTATATTGTCTATATTGTGATCTCTATTTTCTCTAATCACAATAAGAAAAATTAAGCATATTGCTTACACATAATATTTCCGAATTGAAACAATATCAAGTCAATATCGCTGTCTTGAATACCTACGCTATTTAACTTTAGTGTTCCCAATTTAGCAACTTAGTCGTTAGATGTAACGATTTTCGTGGTCTTTATTAATGTCAAAATGATAAATTTAGCGCCTAGCAGCAAATCTGGTGACTTACTAAAATAATAATAATAATTTTGACGGCAAAATACATTCTTGTTTTTTTCATTTTCAAAAAACAAATTTCTTGAATAAATTGAGAAGAGTGCTCAACAAGCAATAATTTACAATAGGATCAGTGGCGGCGGTTGGACATTAAAAGTGGGGGGGGGCAAGACATGATCTGAATATTTGTATATCAGTGTTAGTTTTCCTGGTTGCTTCTAACACTTTGACGAAAGGTCGTATAACTATTAGAATACTGTCTTTTTCAGTTAAAATACCGTATATGTGTTTTGTATTTTATTAATTAAATTGACAAGAGCAACGCAATTTAATGGGGGCAAGACATGATCTGAATATTTGTATATCAGTGTTAGTTTTCCTGGTTGCTTCTAACACTTTGACGAAAGGTTGTATAACTATTAGAATACTGTCTTTTTCAGTTAAAATACCGTATATGTGTTTTGTATTTTATTAATTAAATTGACAAGAGCAACGCAAGTAGATACTAGCCCTTTGTTCTCTTAAACAACGAAGGTGTAAGAAGAGATTTGATTCCTTGCTTATGAACATCTTAAAATTCTGTCTGGAGAATTGTGTGATCAGATTAGGGGTCTATTTAATAACAAATTTGCAAAACAAATAAGTGGAAAGGATATATTAATCAAATAATCATAGTAATGAATAATGAGGCTTGTTTTGCAAAAGTTATATTGAAACTGGGAATTAATGAACAACTTATATTTTCAATTCCACGCATACTATTATACGTGTTATTACTCTTAGAAAGACAGTAAATACAAAGTACCACAAGCATATGCTACGACATTTAAAGAAATATTTTAGCAGCTTCCCGAAACATGTTCGTTGCCATTAGGTACAGTTTTCACTTTCTTGGAATACATCAAAACTCAACAATACTTAGAATCACTTCACATTCCAGTTATACAAAATAATCCTAAAACCTAAAATTATGTCAAATTCCATGAAATTTAATTGTATATACAAAATTGTATATGTACACCCTAAACTCGTATATTACACTGCAAAACAATGAAAAAGGTAGAAGTTGTTTCTTATTACTCTCTTTTTAATTAATATTTCTTACTGAGCTCCTTCGTGGCTAAGCGGTTAGCGTACACTTCTTTGACGGGAGAACTGGGTTCGATTCCCGGCGGGAGCTCATGTGGTTCGGATTCCACTTTAATCAATAGGTCCACGTCTCATATCTAGCCTCGCTGCTGAACGGGATGTTAAACTAAAAAAAAAAAAATCAAAATATTCCTTACTATTAGAAAGAGGAAAAGACATTTTAGGAACTGTCGATTTTTGTGCAATTAAAGAATAACCAGTGATTTTTTTTTCGAAATATTGTCAATTAGTTCCAAAGCGGCTGACTAGCATATCGAGCCCTTCAAAGAAGAAATGAAAGTACGCTCGAATTGTGACGCTCTAATAGGTTAAATTGTGTGTTATTTTTCGTGGCAATTAAAACGCAATTCCTGTAGCTTTCTTAACCACGGGAAGACAACCAATCAGTACTCACGGAACAGCAAATATTTTATGGCACCATTTTTATTCTATGAACCATTAACCTATACAAAAACTTTATATTTCCAAATGAAACTATATGTATTAATGGGTCATTTCAAAAAAGTGGGGGGGGGCAACTGCCCCCCTTTGCCTCCCCCTAATCGCCGCCCATGAATGGGATAGCATAAGATACTGTGTAATTTTGGATAGAAGTAATCAAATACCATGATGTTTGACATATAAAACCATTCGACCATTTGTACAACCTAGCTTTAACAGCTTTATCTTTGCCTTGCTCGAAAACAAAAGTGGAACGAGCATTTAATAGTATTAACATAATGGAGTCCAATTGGTGTAATATGCTTGGGTTACCTATGCTAAATGTCATTTTATAAGTATACCGTTATTTGAAATAATTTCGACATCTACCAAGTTCAAGGAAAAAATATTAAATTAATTAAGCTTCTGGCTGTATACATTCCCATATCGCCCCAATCCTCTACTTCAAGTACTACATAGAGGAAATTGTATTGAAGACTTTGAGGTTTTTGAGGTTTTCTTGAACTTTGAATTAGGTGAGTTTCTAATTATTTGGACCTCGTAACATGTGTTTGCTTATTGACAATAAACTATCGACTTCCCTGTATTTTATAGCGACTGTAGGCCTACTTGGTATATCGTTGACATCACTGACGCTACCGTTATTATTTTTTTAGTCAGCCCTTTAAGTTATAATAGGACATTTTTGTTTCCTTTGGAATGAGCTGAAATTTTAATGATCTAATTTCTTCTTTAAATTTACAAGTAGCCAAATGCTCCATGTTTTTTTGTAAGTAAATAAGTATTTTACATAAATTTAACATTCCAAAATTTAATGTCATTATTAAGTATTAAAAATTACATATAGTCAAAACTCCATTTGCAGTGACTACGTTCTGTAAGTACGCCACTCATAAGGAAACCGAGGAGGCTTATACCGTAGCGGTTTTCACCAACGCGACGCACAATTTGTGTTTTAGTTTGCTGTAGTTGGCACAGAAGTTACAGTTACTTGTTGCATTTTTTTTTTTTTTTTTTTTTTTTTTTTTGCATTATGTTGCGAACCGCAAATTCTGCGTAGACCATTACGGAGTGAGACCCCATGAATAGGAAAGTGGAAAATATATGGGATTATAATAGGACCTATGGCGAAAAGTGGATTATTTTCTGCAGAGTGAATTTCCCACACATGCCATCAACAGAATTTTGAGATATGCTCTGACTTTATGATTGGTCCAAAGTAGGGAAATGATAAGCCTTGATACTAGTGAGGACGGAATCCTTTGGCGCGATGTCGGAAGTGTTAAGGATCGTCAGTAGCACGGTCTCTCATACTTGGGAAAACGCATGGTGCGATGTTTTCTTTCACGTTTATAAGTGAAGGAAACGTGAAATATACCGGGACGCAATACATATCACCACATGCTATTCCGAACATGAAGAAGCATGGAGCTGCCGATTTCTAACACTTCCGACTTCTCTCTGAAGCATTGGATGTCCATTGTTGTCAAGGTTTACCTCCTACCTACTTTAGACCACTCTTGAAATCAGGGTATATCTAAAAACTCTATTGAACATATCTGAGAATTACACCATGTAGGGGATACCCTCTACAACTATTGACAATTGATGAAATATACACTTTTGGATTGTATATGCGTGGCTTCCTTTACGCTGATAAGAACAACCATCCACAGTTTCTGGAATTCGATATAGGGCCTATTGAAATTTTGCTTTTTTGCGATTTTGGACAGCCCTAACTCTAAAACTATGCACTTTTTGCCATAGGTCCATATGAACTTATTCTGTTATTTTGATGTGAGGAATGACCTCTTAGAGTTTGTCGGTATAGTTGGTTAACACCCTGTATAAAGGAGTTTCGGTAAACCAAACTTCTTTAAAACTACAAATCAAGTAATGATAAAAATGCTTTTAACTATAGTTTCCTAATAACATTAACATAGTTTATTATCAGTCTTAGACAGTGGCTTAAAGAATTCAGTTATTTTTTTCTTTCTTTCGCAGCTTTTAAAAGTTCTTGGAATTTAGACTGGTATTCGGCTCTGGCTTGATCATTTTCCTTTTGAAAAGAAGGGTTTGGATGTACACTACAGATGGATCAATTTTTTTAAATGAGAAAGTCACGGAGATTATTAACTAGTCGTAGTTCTTCATTCACTTTTTAGATCCAAACCGATATGCATAAGTGTCGGAAGTACTATACAAGGACATTGTCCGACAGTCCGTTTGTCTTCTCTTGACAGTTATCAGAACAAAAATATATTCAGATCCGTTTTTTTTTCCTATTGATTCAACGTCTACAGATTAGGTTCATTCTTCTCCCTTAACTCTCTATTCTAACCGGAAGTGGTTTAAATTAGCCATTTCCAGGTTTTAACGTTTATCACCAGAGAACGAAAATGGTAACAGATAGCTAGAAGCGTTTTCTTGCAAACGATTCAGCCAGCATCTCAAGACAACGTACAATGACTATCCGGAACACTCTACCAAAACCGGAAGTGGTTGAAATTTACTACTACTTCGAGTATCAATACTGGTTTTCAGAATTCAGTAAAAAATCTCGAGATGCATTTTTTTTTTTTTTTTTTTTGGCAATTGATTCAGCGGCGCCCCAACAATAGGGTCCACCCCGTCCATGAACCCTTAATTTAAATCAGAAGAAGTAGAAATCAACCTTTCCGATTTCCACGTTGATTGCCATAAACCAGAAATGTCAATAGGTAGCAACAAGCTCTTTTCAGCTCGAGCTTACCATCAACCACCCGCAATATTTTACTAAAACCGATATTTTCCAAGCGGTTGATATTTTACCAGTATTTTCCGTTTCTATACTTATTTCTATAGAGCAAAACCGGAGAGAGATTTCAAAAACCTGTTCTTCCTGACAAAGGTTCAGCATTCCAAGAATGACTCTTGTCTCGACTTTTATCTATATGTTCAAACGGGAAGTGATAAAAAAAATTACGATTTTTCAGTTACGACACTGATCACAGAGTGAATAAAACGGAAACAGATAGCCATAAGCGGATTTACGATATACTACATTGAAACCGCAAGAATATATTTCACCTCTGAATTGTTCCTGAATGCAACCAGGAGAGAGAGACATCAATTAGAACTTGTGGTTTCGACATTAATCTCCATATAACAAAAACAGTAAAAGATATAGAGTAATGGCTTTTAGATAATGGATTCAGGGTTCGAGAAACATGTTTTATCTCTGAACCTACTCCTCTGTTGCAACCAGTAGTTACAGATGTATTACTTCAAGTTTGAGTATTGAATTCGCAACATTTCTAAGTCTACCGCAGTTTTACTCTGTGAAACGAAACTCACTTTTTATTTTAACACTGCAAAGTGGTGTCATTGTTAAGGAAGAAGTGGGGAAATTCATAATACTGTATATCATTATTTTTTAAAGATATAGAGAACAACGTTAAATGACGATAATGCTTTCGTCCTTACTTTATCGTCCACATTTAGGTTCCAAATGCAAAGATATTGTCCGTCAGAATGAACCCTGGAGGATCGATCCGCTATACCTGGAAGCTTATATTGTTCAGATCGTGCTTTTTTGAATTAAATATGAATATGTCAAAACAAAGATGCCTGAACAGCGGCACCGATTTTTGTATAACTTTTGGTGAGTCTGTTCAGGGATGTGTTTCGTTGAGTTGAGTTGATTTTAGTTAAGCGTCCCTTTCAGCAGCGAGGCTATATAAGCTGTGGACCTACTGATTAATGTGGAATCCGAACCACATGAGCTCCCGCCGGGAATCGAACCCGGGTCTCTCACGCCAGAGATGTGTTTCGTTTTCTCTTAGTATAACAAGACATTAATGAGGGAATACTATACTAAAACCGGAAGTGGTTGAAATTTCCTACTATTTCCTGTTTCAATACTGATCTTCATAGATCAAAAACGGTAAGAGATATCGAGATGTGGATTTTTTTCAATTGCTTGAGTTTTCCAGGAATAGGTTCATGTTCTCCATTACCCTTCTATTCAAACCTGAAGTGGTTCAAATGAACTATTTCTGGGTTTAATACTTATCGTCATGCAGGGGTGCCCACAAGGGGGGGCGCTATGACGCAAACTGCGTCATTGAAATAATTGGGGGGGGTTAAAATCTATATAAATATGTTTGAGGGGGTGTAAAAATTAATCGAATATTTTTTTCATGGAAGAACATCTACGGATAGACAATTGAGGGGGGGTGCGTCATTGACACGAGGCGGGGTGGGCACCACTGTCGTCATGAACAAGAATGGTAATAGATAGCAACAAGTGGCTTTCTGCAATTGATTCAGTGTGTCAAGAGAACATTTCGTTACAATCTGCAATACTCTACCAAAACTAGAAGTGGTTGTAATTTACAACTACTTTTGGTTTCAGTACTGATTTATGTAGAGCAAAAACGGTAAAGACTTCCGAGGTGCTATTTTATTGCAATCGATTCAGCTTCCGAAGAATATGTTTTATTTATCTCCTACCTTAACTCTATATTGAATCCGGAAGTGGTTCATATTAACCATTTCTGATTTCTATATTTATCACCATTGAACAAAATCAGTAAGGAATAACGCCTAATGGCTTTCTGGTATAGATTCAGCGTTCGAGGAACAAGTCCTGTCTTTGATCTTATTAATTTGTTGCAACCAGTAGTTCTAGATGTACTACTTCAAGTTTGAGTATTGAATTACCATAGTTTGGAAGTCTACCATTGGTTTACATTGTGGAACGAAACTAATTTGTTTTAAAGTTAATTTATCTTTTCCGTATTGGTTATACTCGTAACTTCCTTTTCATGACTAAATCATCCAATTCCATTTCAGTTAAGCCTTCATCTCGCAATCGAGACAACTCTTGAATGTCATTCGATTTAATTCCGAGACCATCTTGCCCTATGCACTGTAAAAAAAAAAAAAATCATAGGTAAATTTACAAACAAACGGTGGCAATCTGTTTGCCAAACCTCTACGTAAATCAATTTACACCCATAAAGTAAAATTACTAATATGAAATGGTGTATCAATAAAAATATATTTTCTCGTAAATTTACCTTAAATTTGTAAAAAAAAAATGTAATTTAATCTAAGGTAATGTATATCAACTTACCAAATGAAGGGTAAACGATTTTACATTGATTTTGGCAATTTAATTACAAAATTTTTTTCGGTGTGTTATTTATAATTTGAACAGTGTTTAAAGGCCTAAATTATTCCTTGGTCCATGTGTTGGAGTAAGGACCAACACATTATGTAGTATTTGGCGTCAAAAATATCACTTTTATATCATATTAGGATGCGCTATTTGAAGCTCACGAGGATGCACAGTGGTCCAGAAACCCTGAAAATGTGGCCAAAATAGGAAGATGTGGTTCCATGTCCATGAAACTTGACAGATAAAGGTTTGTGAGGTTGCTGAGTACGATTCTGATATCCAAATTAAAAACTTCAAAATGGCGGATCCAATATGGCGGACAGAAAAAAGAAAAAATCAAGCCATGGAGCTGAAATTGGGTAAATAAAGGTTTTTGGGGTCGCTGAATACGAATCTGATATCCAAATGAAAAAAATGCAAAATTTCGGATCCAATATGGCGGATGCAATATGGCGGATTGTGGAAACAAATAAGACATGTAGTCACCAAATGTGTATAATAGCATGCAATATATATATATGAATACATAAAATGGACGTATATATATTTTCTAACTGAAATATGTACCACGTTGGTTGCAAAATGTGCACACTCCTCAGTCCGTGTTGCATTGTATGATCTGTCAGGAAATTAAATGTACACCTATTTTTCGAGTCTGGCATTCCTGCGCTCCATCCGTGGAGAGTATGAGAATTAAATCAATCAAATGTTTACTGGGGGGCAAAAAGAAAAGCTTAATCTGAATAAGACATTGCAGAGGGGCACAAGCTGTGAATACGAATAGTGCATTGTGTAAATAAAGGACGACACCGAAAGAGAAAGCCAGAAACAGCTGTTAAACTTACAAAAAAAGAGTAAAAATTGTCGAAGTGGGAACATAAAACACAAATACAACAAATACGCCAACAACTAAACGATCACCATGCCATGATCTTGGTGTAGTGGTTAAGGTGCTGGCTTACAAATGCAAAGGACGCAAGTTCGAATCCTCGACAAGGACATTTAAAAAATTTTTGTTAATAATACATACAACTCATGAGAGATGGTAAAAGAGGTCGTATTTAGTTTTTCGTAGCAATTATTATTGGTAATGTTTAGTACTCATAATACTTTTTGTCTTTGCGTATTGCTTTTGTTCTTGTCTTCATTTCGAAAGAGAAGAATATCCAAACAAATGCCACCAAAATTCCTCATATTTTGAATGTAAACGCCACTTGCAATTAGTAAAGAATAAAAATTGAACGTTCCGAAGTAGCTGCAAAAAGTAAAAGGAAAAAAATGGAACTCGACCATACTCATGGCTACTAAAAATACAATTTCTACATGCCTACACCTTCCGACCACGTTTCTACGTTAGCAAGTAACAGGTTTGTGTTTAGGTTAGGCTCGTCAATACGTTTCGCAAAGGGGCCCGGTTTAGCTCTGACGCACCACAGGTGCGAGAAGGGAGAAAAACACTTTTTCTCTCTCCCTCTGTGTGTCTATTTATCTATCTATTTGTATATATATAACGCTATTTGTGAATGCCATAACCACCCTAATTTTCAGCGGATTGAGACGAAACTTGGCACAAACATTAATTGTTGAAATATCTTGATGAGTTCGTTAACCAGAATAATCAGATGAAAATGTTCAAAATGTTGGCCCTTCAAACTCTTAAATAGTTCCAAGGGAACCAAATTTCGCCCATAAATAGGTATTCAGAAAGTTTGAATAAATTTTCCTCTTTTACTGAAATATTTGTGTGCAGAAACTTATTGAAATATTGGACCCGATTAATCGGCTAAAGAAGGTTCATGCCGTTTCGCTACGGTCAGTTTTTTTTTTTTTTTTTTTTTTTTTTTTGCAGGAGGGGTTATTTTTCTATTGGAACAAGATGATTGTTAGTGATGATATGAAATTACACATTGAAAGTGAAGTAACTTGTGAAACGTGTTATTTGAAAGAATAATATAATAAATGTGCATTCCTCTAACACAGAGAACTGTAAATCATGTATTTCGAGTTCGGGAGCCTGAATGGTGAGGAGTGTTATTTGATTTTCTTTTTAGTAACACATTGCATTGCAAATAAAGGTAGGCAACATTAGTGGTAAGTAAAACAACAACAATAATAATAATAATAATAATAATAATAATAATAATAATAATAATAATAATAATAATAATAATAATAATAATAATAATAGGTGTTGTTTGTGGCAAGGCAATATCTTCCTCAGTTCTTCTTCAAACGTAATGATTGTAACGCCATATCTCCCTTACAAACAAAATATTAGCAATTTATATCGAGAGAACGGGAAACTGTAGAGCGATGGGACCAACGTTGGACAGTATGCACTCATAGTACTCAGAAAAGTAAGCGATTTCAATGCAAAATGAACGAAGAGTCATTGTCATGGGTACTCATTGGGCCACGGCAGAGCCCTCTTTAGGCAAAATGTCGATAGCTTATATCGAGAAAACAGGAGGTGATACTGGGATGGGACCAACTTTGGATACCGTGGACCCATAAGGCGCATCGAAAAAAATAGGGAGGCGGGCGCCAGTCAGCCTTACTTATTTCCACATAATAATATAAAATTATATTGTCGAAATACACACACGAGTTAGCTACTAATATTTCATATTATTATTATTATTATTATTATTATTATTATTATTATTATTATTATTATTATTATTATTATTATTATTATTATCTACAGCGTCTTTTCATTACGTGAGCATGTTTGACATGAAACCAAAGAGAAAATCCATCCTGTAGCGAAAAGAAACAATACTTTCTCTCAAATGGATAAAATATCAAGCCGAGATTGATTCGAACTCGCATGGACGGCGCGAAAAGCCAGTGCTTTGTCCACTATTTTTTTAACTGACTCACCGAACGCGTTCCAGTAACTTACTTATTGCTAATTTTACTTGCTTCACTCGTTTAACTTGCTTTTTCTAATAACTTATAACGACAGGGACACGAACACAGAAACATCGAGAACAGTTAAAAATCATAGACGCTCTCCCGCCGAGAATCGATCCCGGAACTCCATACACCAAAGGCGCACGTGCTAGCGACTAGACCAGCTAGAAGGGCACCACTCTATCCCTGTGTCGTTAGGGATTACGACCACTGTATTGCCAGCTATCACTTCTGTGGGTTGTATACTATGATCACATGTTTCTTCTTTGCTGGAAGAGTAAAACCTACATTATATGTAATACATGAGGTATTTAGACCTACATGCTCTTCATATAATGTAATAAAAGGGTCATGGTGTCGGATTTTAATACATGACGTATTGCAGTATACAACATGCTTTGCATTACTTGTTTGTTTGTAGACAGCTACTAGCTTAGTGCTCTGAAAGGTTGTGTATAAACTAGGGATAGCCCGTTCCGGAATTATTAGTTTTCGGACTCCCGAAAGTAAAGCCGGACAAATTCCGGAATTCGGAAAATTCCAATTTTGTAATAATTTCGGAATTCGGAAAAATCCGGAATTTAGAAATTTCTGATTTCGTTAACATTCCGGAATTCGGAAAATCCGGATTTTTTCGAAAGTGGGAGTTTTTCTTAATTCCGGAATTTTCTAAATTCCGGATTCTTTCCGAGTTCCGAAATTCTTCTGAATTCCGGAGTATAACTGAATTCCATAATTTTGCGAAATCCGGAAAGTGAAAGTTCCGCTTCCGAAAAATGAATTTATTTTGGTTAATATGAATCGTGGCGGAAATAAGTCTTTGACCAGGTAATGGCGACTGCTTTAAGAGAAATGGGGAGTATGATAATTCAATCTGTCATATTTGTAGTTTCGTGTGGAGAAAGAACGAACTTGTGAACCAGTGGTTTAAGAAAAACTCAAATTATTAATATAAACTTTGCCGACTTCATAAAAGAAATACGAAAGACATTTTGAATCGAAAAATATAACATACAAGTTTGCAAGCGGAGACAAAGAAACCTAACGTAACCAGACTAAAGACGGATCGTTTACCGCGTAGCGATCGCGATTCAGTGGTCAAGGTGCTTCTGCGAATGCACGTTGCAATTTTTTTTCTTACTTTAGAATTTTTGATGGCGATTGATCAGCGATAACATACGTTTTATTATATTATGATATTTGAATACTCGGATGTTTCAATACTTGAACTAGAAGCTAAATTATCGCTCAGGTCATACCATTACAAGGAGAAACGTGACATTTGGAAATAATATTTCGGTTTGGTTTAATGTTGCTCACCAGAAGAGGAGTTTCTCATCTCGTTTCTAAAACAAATAAAATAACATGAGAATTAACATTTTACATTCGAGACGGGTCAGGGCTAAATCAAAATTTTCGTCTCTCTTTGGTGATGAGAATCGAGACGAGACGAAAAGTATCGTAAACATTTCCCGTCTTGTCTCGATTCTCGAAATAGTGTATGTCCATTCTTTAAGTAACAATTGCTCTGTAGACTGAATCTCACAGGCTATTTCGTAACATTGTATTTCAGAGCTCATTGAATTATGCTCTGTGTAGGTATTTTTGTAGCAAAGCTTTTATATTTACCTCTGCATATTCTAAAAATTAGTTTATTATATGCCTTACTGTCGCGTGATATTCAGTTATATTTATTACAGTTATTTTCCTCAAAACATACTTTCTACATGAAACTTCAATAAAAGGTTCTAATTTAAAATGTTGGTAGTTGCAGAGGTGTGTCTTGAAGGTACGGAACCCTTTCCCCGAAATCTCTACTTTTAAGTAAGTTTTGCCAAATTTCAGGGTAAGTTTAAAACTATTATTATTATTATTATTATTATTATTATTATTATTATTATTATTATTATTATTATTATTATATCAACTCCATGTATAATCTTTAAAAGATATACGGTTTGTATCTGAATAGTAAAAGCTAATTGACTGTCGATCTCGGTCGTCTGGTAGTCTTCAGGAGGCAAGGACATCGGTCACGTTCTGGGTTTGAGTTCCGAAGGGGCAAGTATTCGGGCTCGAGCAAAAAATTGTTAAAAGTTATAGGCTTCATCCAAACATATTCAAAACAGCTGGGACCGGGTTTGGGCTTCTCAACGGTTCGAGCGGCTCGGCTTACAGGTCATTCAATATCGAACCGAATCGAGAAGTGAGCCGAGCCAACAGCTCACCACACCGAGCCGATTTGAGCCATCGGCTTAGTTGAGCTGAGTCGAAACGTGCTGATGAACTAGTTTCAACTTAGCTGGCTCGAACCGGTTCACATGAGCCGAGTAGGTGACCCATCCCAACCGAGAAAGCTCGAGCCATCGGCTCAATTGAGCTGAGTCGATGCCTTGTTCCAACTAAGCCGGCTCGGGTCATCGGCTCATCCCAACCGAGCCGACTCGAGCTTTTCGCTCAGTTGATACGAGCCGAGCCGGTTGATATCACTACCCGAGTTGGTCTTCTGCTTGGGCTCAAGAATTCGACCGTGCAGATCTCAGCCTTGATTTTAAGAACTACAGTATATACTTATATTGGTGATTACGACATTTGAGGCTGTCTCGTAATAATAATAATAATAATAATAAACTCTTGTCTTCTCGTTATCTAGACGAGACGAGATACACTAAAATTGCCCCACGAGATGCACTAAAATTACGAGATGAGACGCACCTCTGTCGTGAGCAACACTAAAAGTATTCCACATTACTGCTTACATTTCTCATGGCTTTTGCTTTCCAGTCTGATCAGGCCAATATTTCAAAACGAGTTAAAACGAGCTGAACGAGCGAGAGAGCCATTATCAAACTCAACTCAACTGGAAACTCGACCTCGAAAACAGCGACTTGGCTCGGAACTCAATTCAAGAAAATTACGTTTGACTCGACTCAAATTGTACTCGAGTCGAATTGAATTTTGGCTCGACTTGTGCTCATCCCTATTCGTGTTTGTATTTTATGTTTCCACTTCAACAATGTCTACTCTTTTTTCTCATTTTACCTGCTGTTTCTGGATTTCTCTTTCGGTGTCATCCTTTATTTACACCGTGCACTATTCTTATTCCCAGCTTGTGACCCGCTTCAATGTCTTATTCAGTTTAGGCTTTTCTTCTTACATTGACTTGACATGTGATTGATTTAATTCTCACTTTCCGCGCACGACCGATGAAAATGTTTTATTATTATTATTATTATTATTATTATTATTATTATTATTATTATTATTATTATTATTATTATTATTATTATTATTATTATTATTATTATTATTATTATACTATTGAACTTACACGGCGAAATTACTGTATAATACGATATCATTTCTGTAATTTTACTCCATTGTATGTTATTTAGTTTATTAATGGGCACTAAATTGTCTCCAGATCAACGAATAAATTAACTACGGCATGCACTTTGGTGGAAATATCATTGCAATAAGATTATTGGTTCGTTCCAAACATGTTCATGTAATGATATTTCCACCAAAGTGCATGCCGTAGTTAATTTATTCGTTGATCTGGAGACAATTTAGTGCCCATTAATAAATTAAATAACATACAATGGAATAAAATTACTGAAATGATATCGTATTATACAGTAATTTCGCCGTGCAAGTTCAATAGTATAATAATAATAATAATAATAATAATAATAATAATAATAATAATAAAACATTTTCATCGGTCGTGCGCGGAAAGTGAGAATTAAATCAATCACATGTCAAGTCAATGTAAGGAGAAAAGCCTAAACTGAATAAGACATTGAAGCGGGTCACAAGCTGGGAATAAGAATAGTGTATGGTGTTAATAAAGGACGACACCGACAGAGAAATCCAGAAACAATAGGTAAACGAAGAAAAAAAAGAGTAGAAATTGTTGAAGTGGAAACAAAATACAAATACGAATAGGGATGAGCAGGAGTCGAGCCAAAATTCGACTCGACTCGAGTTCAATCCGAGTCGAGTCAAAGGTATTTTTCTTGAGTTGAGTTCCAAGCCAAGGCGCTGTTTTCGAGGTTGAGTTTCGAGTTGAGTCGAGTTTTATAATGGCTCTCTCGCTCGTTCAGCTCGTTTTAACTCGTTTGAAATAATGGCCTGATTAGACTGGAAACCGAAAGCCATGAGAAATGTAGGCAGTAATGTGGGATACTTTTAGTGTTGCTCACGGCAAGGGTGCGTCTCCTCTCGTAATTTTGGTGCATCTCGTGGGGCAATTTTAGTGTATCTCGTCTCGTCTAGATAACGAGAAGACAAGAGTTTTTTTATTATTATTACGAGACAGCCTCAAATGTCGTAATCACCAATATAAGTATATACTGTAGTTCTTAAAATTAAGGCTGAGACCTGCACGGTCGAATTCTTGAGCCCAAGCAGAAGATCAACTCGGGTAGTGATATCATCCGGCTCGGCTCGTATCAACTGAGCGAAGTTGTTGTATTACTATACATCTGCTTCCGCCCCTGTCAAATCTGGTCGATCTCGTTGACGCGACATATTTGCTTTTTAATACCCCTTTCTTCGTTTACTGAACAAAACAGTAACTATTCTGAAATATACTACTGCGCATGCCTCGTAGATAAATATTTCTGATGCCAATAGTTTCCGTTTTGTCCAAGGAATGTTCTTTTTCTTATTCCCAGCATGACCCTTTTATTACATTATATGAAGAGCATGTAGGTCTAAATACCTCATGTATTACATATAATGTAGGTTTTACTCTTCCAGCAGAGAAGAAACATGTGATCATAGTATACAACCCACAGAAGTGATAGCTGGCAATACAGTGGTCGTAATCCCTAACGACACAGGGATAGAGTGGTGCCCTTCCCGCTGGTCTAGTCGCTAGCACGTGCGCCTTTGGTGTATGGAGTTCCGAGTTCGATTCCCGGCGGGAGAGCATCTATGATTTTTAACTGTTCTCGATGTTTCTGTGTCCGTGTCCCTGTCGTTATAAGTTATTAGAAAAAGCAAGTTAAACGAGTGAAGCAAGTAAAATTAGCAATAAGTAAGTTACTGAAACACGTTCAGTGAGTCAGTTAAAAAAAAATGTGGACAAAGCACTGGCTTTTCGCGCCGTCCATGCGAGTTCGAATCAATCTCGGCTTGACTTTTTATGCATTTGAGAGAAAATATTGTTTCTTTACGCTACAGGTAGTCCACTCTTTTCGTATTTTTCGCTGTCGTTCACAGTTAAAGTAACTGACTATTATTCTTTCTACGAATGATGGATCTTCTCTTTGGCTTCATGTCAAACACGCACACGTAATGAAAAGACGCTGTCGATAATAATAATAATAATAACATGAAATATTAGTAGCTAACTCGTGTGTGTATTTCGACAATATAATTTTATATTATTATGTGGAAATAAGTAAGGCTGGCTGGCGCCTCCCCCCCTATTTTTTTCGATGCGCTTTATGGGTCCACGGTGTCCAAAGTTGGTCCCATCCCAGTATCATCTCTCGATATAAGTTATTGACACTTTGCCTAAAGAGGGCTCTGCCGTGGCCCCATGAGTACCCATGACAATGACTCTTCGTTCCTTTTGCATTGAAATCGCTTACTTTTCTGAGTACTATGAGTGCATACTGTCCAACGTTGGTCCCATCGCTCTACAGTTTCTCGTTCTCTCGATATAAATTGCTAATATTTTGTTTGTAAGGGAGATATGGCGTTACAATCATTACGTTTGAAGAAGAATTGATTAAGATATTACCTTGCCACAAACAACACCTATTATTATGATTATTATTATTATTATTATTATTATTATTATTATTATTATTATTATTATTATTATTATTATTATTATTGTTTTACTTACCACTAATGTTGCCTACCTTTATTTGTAATGCAATGTGTTACTAAAAAGCAAATCAAATAACACTCCTCGCCATTCAGGCTCCCGAGCTCGAAATACATGATTTACAGTTCTCTGTGTTAGAGGAATGCACATTTATTATATTATTCTTTCAAATAACACGTTTCATAAGTTACTTCACTTTCAATGTGTAATTTCATATCATCACTAACAATCATCTTGTTCCAATAGAAAAATAACCCCTCCTGCAAAAAAAAAAAAACTGACCGTAGCGAAACGGCGTGAACCTTCTTTAGGCGATTAATCGGGTCCAATATTTCAATAAGTTTCTGCACACAAATATTTCAGTAAAAGAGGAAAATTTATTCAAACTTTCTGAATACCTATTTATGGGCGAAATTTGGTTCCCTTGGAACTTTTTAAGAGTTTGAAGGGCCAACATTTTGAACATTTTCATCTGATTATTCTGGTTAACGATGTTTGTGCCAAGTTTCGTCTCAATCCGCTGAAAATTAGGGTGGTTATGGCATTCACAAATAGCGTTATATATATACAAATAGATAGATAAGTAGACACACAGAGGGAGAGAGAAAAAGTTTTTTTTCTCCCTTCTCGCACCTGTGGTGCGTCAGAGCTAAACCGGGCCCCTTTGCAAAACGTATTGACCAACCTAACCTAAACACAAACCTGTTACTTGCTAACGTAGAAACGTGGTCGGGAGGTGTAAGGCATGTAGAAATTGTATTTTTAATAACCATGAGTATGGTCCACTTCCATGTTTTTCTTTTTACTTTTTGCAGCTACATCGGAACGTTCAATTTTTATTCTTTACTAATTGCAAATGGCGTTTACATTCAAAATATGAGGAATTTTGGTGGCATTTGTTCGGATATTCTTCTCTTTGGAAATGAAGAAAAGAATAAAAGCAATACGCAAAGACAAAAAGTATTATGAGTACTAAACATTACCAATAATAATTGCTACGAAAAACTAAGTACGACCTCTTTTACCATCTCTCATGAGTTGTATGTATTATTAACAAAAATTTTTTAAATGTCCTTGTCGAGGATTCGAACTTGCGTCCTTTGCATTTGTAAGCTAGCACCTTAACCACTACACCAAGATCATGGCATGGTGATCGTTTAGTTGTCGGCGTATTTGTTATATTTGTGTTTTATGTTCCCACTTCGACAATTTTACTCTTTTTTTGTAAGTTTAACAGCTGTTTCTGGCTTTCTCTTTCGGTGTCGTCCTTTATTTACACAATGCACTATTCGTATTCACAGCTTGTGCCCCTCTGCAATGTCTTATTCAGATTAAGCTTTTCTTTTTGCCCCTCAGTAAACATTTGATTGATTTAATTCTCATACTCTCCACGGATGGAGCGCAGGAATGCCAGACTCGAAAAATAGGTGTACATTTACTTTCCTGACAGATCATACAGTACATACAAAACAAGTATTTTGTTCAGAACCAACGTGACAGATAGGCAGTTAATAGTCTTTAACACAGTTATTCGGACTGATCATCAGAAGGCTGTGAGTGCGGAGCCTCTATATCTTTCAAAAGCATGAGTACAGCTGGAGACAGTTGCTTTTTCCTATGCTTCTGTGCCATGGGTTTAGGAAGCGTCGAGATTTTGGGATCACTTGTGACCAGGAGTCGCAGAAATATATCTCGCAACGTGTCCCCTCGTGTGCACTTACGAGAATGATGTTCCCTGTACTGTTTGATATGCTTGTTTCGGACCCCCTGGGCCTCTTCGGACATCTGCCCAATCGGTAATATGCAATGACTGATAATTGCGGATCCATGAACAAGAACTTTATGCACTGAAGCGGGCATGTAGAACCACGAATAGTGTTGAAGGTACAGTTCCAGTATATCATTTGACCAAGCTTCAAATTTACGTGGATCTATCTCCAGCCCACAAGATAAGGCGTGAAGCAACACAGCACACTTCTCGATAAGATCCCGGTTCGATGAATGCAACCTTATCGGGATATTGAAAGAAACGACGGGCAATGTTTCCGTCATTTGAAATACCGCTTCCGCCTTGCCTTGGTTCATCGATGATCAGCCCTAACTGGGCCTTCATGGCCTTTTGGATGTCGGCTTGCTTCTTCCTCATGATCAGTTTGTGTTGTTTACGAATTTGCCATCTTCGAAGATCCAAGCGGTATGCAACATGAAGCAGCCACTCCATAAAACGGATCCATGTATGAAGAGGAGACAGTCCGAAGCCAAGATTGTCAGGTTTTACTGGCTTAGGGCTTTTTGTCAATGTGTTCATCTCCTTTGGCGTTGCGCCACACACATAGCAGGTCTGTGCTGATTTTGTGTGCGTAATCGCGTTACAGACTTTGCCGTCAACCATTGTGAAATGCAGGCTGTGTGTGACCTCAAATACCTTTCCTGCGATGGTGATTTGGCTAGGCGTCAGTTCTTGTATTTGTCCCTGCATACATTAAAATTCTTGTCGTATCAGTTCAGTTGTTTCCTTCTTAAACTGCAACCTTATGGGCCGGCAGAATCTCGGGGATGATGGCCGCTGATTCTGCAACACTACGACTCGTAATCACTTCCTTTCATAGAACAGTTGAATTGGTACAATTGACGTGAACACAATGTCAGTGTCTGTAAAGCCCTCCTCTTGTGCAACTTGTTTGTATTCAGCGTGTCCAGTAGTACCATCGCATCCCCATTTGGTGATGAGCTGAAGTGACATACTATATTTCGCTGGAAATCTTTCTAGCACAGGCTCATGTGTTTGTACAATTCGTGCAGCTGTGCGGTCCTGCGTCCTGCAGTGGCTCGTAAAACGTGGTCTTGATATGTGATACGCCATGTCAGAAACGAAAAGAAAATGCCCATTCAGCATTAATGACCTATACTGTTCGTCACATTACGATTATCATAATTACTGATACTGTAAGTCATAACTCTGTTACACACAACACACTGTTGTTGTATTGCTGAGGTCTGTCATTGTGATTTGTATGGCAATGTATGTGCTGACATCGCATATAGTCTTCTATTTACTCCTTCATGCACAATTTCTCGTCATTAGGGTTTCAATTTCCAATCGTTTCAATTGTACATGCTTTTTTAGTTAGTTTAAATAGCTTTTATGCCACAACTATTTTATTACAGACACAATGAGAGCATTATTTGCAAACTAGAACACACATTCGACGTATAATATACTCTGTTATGAAATGCCGTTGGATTCATTTGTCTACTCAATACCTTACTCCAGCTTTCTTTGCAAACCTTTAGTCTAGCAACAGTGAATAGCTACAGATGGCAATACTGAAGGTGCTTTTTCCATCTCCTTTGTGTCGACTAACATTATCTATGGTCATGGTACGTTACTGTTCATTATCTCTATTCGTTTATGAGACAATAGCAAACGAATGAATATCAAACCTTTGCCTTCCAGAGGGTCCGGCCGCCCCTTACTTTCATTTATTTTCATTACTTCAACTACAAACTGACCCTGTTAGCATGTTTCTGGTTTCGGATTTACACTTCTCACGACATAATGCTTTAGAACAACATATTTCCAAATATACGACAGTTTACCCTTGTTGTTCAGTCCCTTCGTAAATTTTTGTTTACTATCAGCTTCCCACAAATATCCGTCGATTTTACACAACCGAGCAAAATGGAGCAAAATTTGTTTGTAGTGTCTAATTCCGAGGATATTGGGCTCATATGTACGAGAAACATCTGAGCTTCACTTAGCTTCACTCAAAAGAAAAGTCTAGAAACAAAAATACACGTGTACTTTTGTTTCCTTTGCTACGCTTACCTTTAACGCTCATTCCAACGGGACACTGCAATCACATCACACATCTACGCACACCAACAGCAAGTATAAGCTTTGCATATATAATATATCCTGCCCCCTTGTTCAGTTGACGAAGGACATACATAACACAACACTGGTAACTTTGTTTTCTCTAGCTGATACACAACTGCTGTTTTGTGCATAGGCAACCTCCTACATTGGACGCCAGTCACAGACTGCGGGAGGCTATTATTTGAAACACAAATGTCGATATGACTGCCCAAGGTCAATGCCTATCCAGCACTACTACTAGTTCCGAGATTTGCGTCATGTAATTTTGGCCAGGTTTTGAGGGTCTCTGGACCACTGTGGGATGACGTGGTAGATTTTCCAAAATCAGAACTGCTTTAAACTCTTAACTATTTCTCGTTCAATAAATTTCAATTTCGGGAACGAAACAATAATTGAAAATAGTAGCAGTAACTCTAGCTCTCTTTTTCGCGTGCCAAAACATTGGTTAAGTCGTACTTGTTTTGATTTGTAAAGCATGAAGATCTATAGAATATGAATGGCTTAATAAAGGAATATCCTGATGCATTAGATCGAAACAGCAAGTAATCCTGGTTTTTTTCGTCTTAAACCCAGATGAAGTTTATATTTGACTATTTTTCTTCTTTTAGCAAAATAAACTTGTTATAGCTGCATTGTTCAAGTTTGTATTCGCGCTTGGAAGTTAGGTTGAAAAAGTAACACGTCTGGATATATTGCTGCTGCTGTAAAGTACGCAGATGCAATTTCTCACATAATATTGATGTTGTGGAGTGACTGTCGCACTTTGAATTTGTTAAACCAACCTTCTGTCGCTTGAATTTCTCCAATAGTAGGTTCTTTGAAATCTACATAAAGACGTTTAGCTTTCTCACGAACTATTACAACACTTAAAAACACTCTCTTCTGATTATGGTCTTCAATCCATAGTATTAATGCAGCTTCAATTTTTTTTTTCTATTGTCGGATCACGCATGAGTTTTGCTGATAGCGAAGTTGAAGCTATTGAATTCCTGGTTTCCTGTTCAAAATGTTTGATACTTCTTATAGTTGATATTTAACAAAAACGCGATATGGATGGAACTCTCACAAAAACGCAGTCGACCAAAACAAATCTTCATTTTAATCTTTAGCGGACAAACATTTTTTTTTCTGGTATGCTCTATTTTCCCTTCACTTTCACTCGTCATTATAATGTTCACAAGTTATAAATGGTAATAAATAAATAAATAAATAAATAAATAAAATAAATAAAAATAAATAAATAAATAAAAAGCTGAGAAAGTACAATATATCCTAATTCTTTAAAAGTTCAAAATAAAAAGTTTTTTTTTAACTAAGAACAAAGCGTCGCATCTCATGTACTATTATTCTCCGACACTTGAATGCGCCATCAACAGGCGGCGTTAGGTAGAGGTCTGCACGGGCTCGGGCTTACAAAGCATATATAACTTCGGGCCCGGGCCGGGCTTGGGCCGTAAATTTTTAAATATACAACTATATTTCTTGGGCCTAGCTTTTAAATATGCTGTACAACGATGTTTATGGGACCGTTCTTTCTGGAGAACTTTTAAAGCACAGCTGCAAAATTAAACCGCTATATGCTGTAAATAAAAATAAAATTTTGCGTTAATGATTAAGCTTCTGTAATTCTGACTTATTTCGCGCTCATTTGATTGTCATACGCGCTCGGGCCGGGCTCGGGCCTAAATGCTAAAACATATTTCGGACTTGGGTCGGGCCTCACATTGTAAATTCACGGGCCGGGCCGGGCCCGGGCTAAATTTTCGAACCGTGCAGACCTCTAGTGTTAGGTCATAGAGCAATTGTGTTTTAATGATGTAGTAAATCATAAGTAGATCGGAAGCAAATTCTTTGTGTTTATTTAGCCAGAAAAAATAAAATATGTACCTAATTATGCATGAATAGCTATCAATAAGATAGTTTTGATCCGCTAATGAAATTCTTATCCACATGTGCAGAAATGGATCACAATTATCGTATTTTCATAGAAACTGTGAATAAAAGGCTTTGAATATAGAGGAAAATTTTACTCTTACAAAGTAAAGGAATTGAAGATTTGTAGACGTATTTAAACTCCAGTCCGTTTAACAGAAAACAGAACAAAAAATTAATATAGACCTAAAACAACGGGCTAAAAGTCATTTAGCATTGTTAAACTGAATATTACTAGTCAAAACATAAGAATAGTTCACTAAGAGCAAGGATCCATTTTTGGTACTTTTTACTTTTTTATATTATTACATTATATTTAGTAAGTACGGATGGCGTATCAGTGAATCTAGCTCTAACAGCGCAAAGCCTTCTGGTTTGAGAGTTGTTATTGTGAAAAGGAGGCCACTAAGAACAGGAGCGTCATTTAGGGGGAACAGGAAGGGGAAATTGCCCCCCCCCTGAGTTTGAGATTTCTATAGATTTTATCAATAAAATAGTAGTAAATCAGTGAAATACGCAATTTTACTTATATCAAGGGGTTTTACCCCCCCCCCCCCAAGCAAAATCTGAAATGACGCTCCTGACTAAGAAGTTCACGCTTTGCTTTCATTTTTTGCTTCTGAAAAAACTAGATTTTGTGACAATCGCCCTTAGTGAACTAACGTACGGAAATAGCAATAATTTAACAGCTATAGACTTTCTCTGGCGGTAGGTACAACCGGTAATTCTGTTAAGCTCTGAATATCATGTTCTCCAGACGCATGCGATTCTGCTTTGTTAATTATAATTGAAGCGAGCTGGTGACCAACAAGTGGGTTTGATTTCGTTTGGAAGTTTATCCAAATTGTACTTCGCATATACAAGTCCGGGGTTATACGCTAACTCCATTATAAATAAAGATAGGAAAGTTCTTGAAAATCGATTATTCTCAATCTAAAATTGTGGAACTTTTTTCCAATTGCACTAGCCGTGTCGACTTCATATTGATAAAGCACTCTATGCTAAGGTGAGTATAAAGAAGCGCTATTAACCAATAGATGACAACATTTACCATATCTTTGTACGAACTACCCTCGCTCGAAAATTTACAATGCCCATGTGCACTTTTTAGACTCAAAATAAAAATGAAATTAAGTATACAATAAATAAATATTCAAGTTAAAAATTTGGAAATTAAGTATAATAGGCAATCCACAACATTTTGTTTTCACAAATATTTATCAAATATTTTCTCTTCCCTTTTGGAAACTTTTCATTGTAAATTTTCCACAATACACAGTTACTTAAGTAGCCTGAGAAAGATAATGTTGGAGGATCATACGCAACACGTGAGTTTCGTTACAACTGTGGAAAAAAAAAAGTGATAGACTTCTAAACTATGTGAATTCAGTACTGATACCGAAACCAGTAGGGATATAACTTCGGATTGTAATAGGGACCCCTTGTGTATGCTGCCGTCGGCCTGATAGCGGGACGAACGTACGGTGGCGGCCCAATCATGGGCCGACCTAAACCGGTAAAATAAGAAAAAAGCTTTTATAAAATGGACAAAAAAGGAGATTTTGTGTCTGTCAGGAGGAGGGGATTAAATTAAGAAATATAACAAAGACGGAAAACATCTAGTTCACTAATGATAGACTTATTTAGATAACGCCCAACTTACGTTTCTTCATTTTATTCCATGAAAATAACTATTTTTTTCCTTTTAAGTTGTATTTGATGAAAGCATTATTATTATTTTTTTTTTTTTAAACGGTAATATTCCAAATTATCTCCATTAGCTGTTTGGCGAAAAACGGATCTTGTGAAGGTCATATTATATGGAAGAGGAAATGGTTTAGACTCTGAATCGTCTTCCTAACAAGTCTGGCGTTAATTCACTTCCCACGTAGATCGAAGCATGCTTTTATGTAAAATTAACGTGAAGCAAGTTATCTTTTCGTATGCATTTCCGTTGTATCACATTTAGTTTACTGTATTTATATCCAATTCCATTTTTTTGGGATTTAGTACACTTTTTCAGCATCAAGGATCTTATATGTGATTTGGAGCTTGTTTTCTGAAACTTATGAAAGCTCAGTTTTTTTTTTTTTTTTTTTTTTTTTTTTACAAGTTGTAGAATTTTACGTTAACAAAATACTAGAACAATAGCAAAGTCAGTTATAAATGATAGTACAATTATCCCAATTATCCCCCGGTTTTACAGACCTCGAGTTAACGGATATTGGAACCAACGGAGAAATTCTGGAGTAACACATTAAGTTTAAAAGTTCTGCTCCGTACGATCGTATTAAACAAAATAAACACACTGCTGAACAAGACTGCACTTATTTAATATAAAAACACATTTACACGTCACGTGACGTTTTGATCTTCTAGCCAAGCTCCTCATCAGACGTACACTCTGGTACGTCTGATGAGGATCTTGGCTAGAAGATCGAAACGTCACGTGTAAATGTGTTTTTATATTAAATAAGTGCAGTCTTGTTCAACAGTGTGTTTATTTTTCTGATTTTATTCGCAAGACGTTGACTATGTTTGTGTGTCAGTACGATCGTATTAAACTAAACAAATGTTGAATTCAAGTCTAGAGTGTTACAGTACGTATGTATTTACAGTGAACCAGATATTTCACACTGTCACGTTGAATAGTGTGTTTGATTATATGTACAGTACTGTATAAATTCTCTTTCTGCTTTTGCAATGTAATTTTGGATATTGACTATTGCAAACTCACTGTCGGAAATTTTGGACAATTGGAACCCTGAGACGGCTATTGTCCCCTTTTAGTCCGTTGAAATGAGAGATGAATGTACTATTAACACATATTTTGTAAAGTTTGGATGAATTTAACTCGTTTTGCTGCTGGTTGATTTCAATTTCAAGAAATAAGAGTTAATTCTCCTCAAAGAAGACAGAGATAGATTTTCACTAAAATTGATGTGTTTAAAAATGAATGTATCAAGTGGCCCCGCGTGGCGTAGTCGCTAACGCTCTCTCGCCTTTGGTGCGAGCGATTCCGGGTTCGATTGCCGGTAGGACACTCGGTTGAAAATATGTAATAGCTTTTTTCAGGCCAGCCATCCCGAAGTGAGGTTTTTCATGGATTATTCCCATTCACACCGAACAAATGCCGAGGTGGTATCTAAAATAATATTCCCAGGCCAATTTTTTTCCTCCCGAATTCTCACTAGCATCTATGGAAGAACTGGTCGCCTCGATCACCACATGGCATTAACGACATTAACATCGAGATTTGTACGGCTATCATAAGGAATTCCGCCCTCAGGATACAAGTGTGTTTGCAGAGAAGCAGTGTCAATTTTGAACGTTTTTCGTAAATGCACAACGAAACAAAAAAAAAAAAAAAAAAAGTGACTTGCTGAATTCCACTAACCATCTAATGCAGTGCCCCTCTCTAATCCCTTCCTGGCTACGGGCCTGCTGATCAATTAGCAATACGAATGAAAAACTGAAACTCTACTTTCATTGGTGCAGAGTTTTGCCTCTCCTCTTCCTCACCAAGATTATGAATTACGTTTAGGAATTACTTGTAGATTTCCAGGCTTTCGGTATCGATGGCCATGTTAGCCCGTCACTTATGAGGAATGATGTCCCTCGGCGATCACACCATCCGAGGAATAGGAAAGAATAAAGGATTGGGGAAGGGAGGAAGCGGCCTGGGACCAGTATGTTAGGTACCATCCCAGCATTTGCCTGGTATGAATGAGAAAAACAAAAAAAAAAAAAAAACTCATTCGGGATATTGGCCTGAAAAAGCTCTTTCTTCGACCGAGTATCCCCATCTGAAATCGAACCCGCGACCGCTAGCACTAAAGACGAGAACGTTAGCGACTACGCTACGCGTGACCACTCCCTCATCAAGATAAAAAAAACTGATAAATCATAATAACAATAACAAAGACTAAATAACTAAATAGTTTCTAATAACTAATAATAACTAATTTCTTTTCTCTGATTGTATGCTGCCATGGCTGTCTTGATCCTTGTTCCTGATTTGGTTCATTCTTCGAAAATTTTTAGCGAATTTAATTTACCAAAACTCTTTTCTATTTATGTATAATCTGTTTATCTGTGTATGTGCCCGTTTGTGAGACAGAAAAAGCTTAAAAACTAATTGATGAATCACTATGAAATTTTGACCAGAATATAGAGGATCGAGAGTTAGGATTGAATTCGTTGGTGAAGATGATATTCAAGTGGTAGTGGTAGAAATCAACCATTTCCGGTTTTAACGTTTGATCACTATAGAGGAAAAACGGTAATAGATAGCGAGATGCTTTTTTTTTTTTTTTTTTTTTTTTACAATCACTTAAGCGTTCCAGGAATACATTAAATCTTCTTCCTTAACTCTTTTCTGAACTCAAAAGTGTTATAATTCACTATATATAACTTCCGGTTTCAATGTTTGTCTACATAGAGCAAAAATGATAAGAGATAACGAGAAATGCTTTTGCTTTATAATAGATTAGGGTTCTAAGACTAGGGACTATCTTCTGTTTTAACCCTGTATTCGAAAGGAAGTGGCAAAAATGGACTACTTCAGGTTTCAACATTGATCGCTATGGAGTGAAAACGGAAATAGATAGCGAGATTTTTCTGCAATCAAACATCCCAAGACTATTGTTAGGGTATAATTTTAAGTGTGCGAAATATTATTTCAACTAACGTTCAAATGTACTTAAGAATGTAGATAACTCTTTTTCTTCACTATCAACCTTAATTGGCTTACAACTACAATCAGCCACACTTCGTATTACCATAAACCACCTTCGTATTACATAAACTCTCCCGTTTCCTCCCACTTTTTTCATTCCACCATTTCATTCACTTCTCATCATCACCGTCTTCTTTAGCCTAACCGGCATATCCGTGGGACGTAAAACTTTCAATTCATTTTTTCTAATTTGGTATTCACCTTCAGAAACATGTATTGCATACTATGTGGGTTGAATTTTTTGAAAATAAGCAAATATCAAGATTCACTTCCCGATTAGAAGAGAATCAGTTGAGGTTGAGAACGTGGAAAATTGATTCCATCAGACGAAGCATACTTTTAAACCTGCTGATGCGTTCTACTGTTAGTATCAATCTTGAGAAACAAAGCTTAAAATTGATTCAAAAGGATTTCATCATGATTCTGCATAGATATCTCCTTTTGAGGCTGTTTTCCTAAGGTTAAGCCTTGGCTATTCTTCTAAGCTAATGTTTTACTTTGAACAATGCTGCATAGTTGATATGATTTAGGTGTCTTCTGGGGTTCCGAGTCTGTCTAAGAGTCTATCTAAGTCACCGAATCTCAGAGACGATACTCGGATCCAAATGACGGAAACAAAAATTATAGCTAGACATCGGATTTTTATGCACTTAAAATTCATGAAATATGTATGCAACTGTGCTCTTAAATCTGTTAAAATATGCACTTAATATACAGTAACAATGCAATAAAAGAGAGCATTTTCAAACATGCAGCATAGTTGTGACAAAGTTTTGTAGGTGAAATATAACATCGAAAGTGTACTACTTCAAGGACTTTTCTTTAGATCTTATTTTTATGACAATTACAGTTTATATACCGATACTCCTAACTTTTTAAAACACACACAAATTATGAGATTAAAATAAAGATAGTGATATGAGAACACGATCTCTAGTTTTTCTTCACATTTGTATGGTAGTATTACATACCTGAGAAATATGGTTCCTGAAGTCACTACATACAGAGATGGAACGTAGGGTAGATTTACTTTACACAAATTAATACGTGTCTCACTTTTCTACATGTTTCCACTGTAAAAAAAAAAGCTTTAGTTTTTTTAGGATTTACTCCTTCCCGTAATTAGTGTTACAGCGTATCACAAAATGCTGCTCTTCATTTATTGGTGACAGTTTGTGACATTGGTAGACAGACAAGCTGAAATTTAATCCTTAAAGGTATTTTCCCATGGCTTCAATTGTTTTATAGTTGAAATTTCTGGCAATAACACACGTCAATTTATTTTTTCACAGTACGCCTGAATTCACCAGGAGCTGATTGGAGCTCTATCAATTAGAGCTAAGCATTCCTCGCGTCTTTTGTTTCTGAACTGATGGACACGATATTGCAATTTCTTTATCATTATCAGATTTCTCGTCAACGTCTTGGCAGTTGTAACCGTCTATGCTCTGCTGATCGGTTGCTAACATTATTGGTCCTCCATAAACTAGGCACTCTTCTATCTTGCCATGCAAAAACCCGTTCTGATGCATAGACATGTAAATGCATTGAAAGTACAAATTAAAACTACATTTATTCCATGCTATAACGTCTGAAATTAAAACTTACAGAATATACTTAATATACTCTTTAGCAATAATATATGCTCTAACCTTGGAAATATGCATTAATATGCACTATAAAACTTCAAATTCCAACTGTATTATTGTAGTTAGAAACCCCTATCAAGTTTAACACAGATGCATATAAGCAAAAAAAAAAAAAAAAAAAAAAAAAAAAAGCATAAAATCCGACGTCTAATTATGACCCAGATGACACGGTGACTTGTGTCGTTACTGGTAAATAGAATTTTGTCTGAGTTTTCTCTGTATTCTAACTTTTCCTTTCATACTTGCATTTAGTAGAGACAAAAAAGTATCAGATCATTCAAAAACTTCGTAGCCTAACAAAGAAACAACATGAATGAATGTGTCAAAATACGTTATCTTTATACTTCTGTAGCGAAATTGAACAATCGCTATTTTTAGAGATTTTCTGTAATATCTTCAAAACAAATAAAAAATATTCGAAAAACAGAAACGTAGTGAACTAGATAATACGATTTAGCATATGATACCTTTAGCAAATTTCACCTATCTGCTTTTAGTATGCCACTATTTACAGAACCCGAAAAAAATTCTAAATCTATCTATAGTTGCAAATCGAAAGCAGATTGATGAGTTGTGATAACGGTATCACATGCAAAATCGTATTGTCTAGTTCACTATGTTTCTGCTTTTCGAATATTTTTGTTTGTTTTGAAGATATTACAGAAAATCTCTAAAATTAGCGATAGTGAAGACCCTTAAGTTCAATACCTTTTGTCCAGCGATTTTTCAATTATTTTACCCCATTTCTGAAGTGATTGTCCTTAAGACCTCGAAAATGGTCATCTACGGCTACTAAAACTTATTCATTTGATGAAAAACGCTTGCCATGTAGGAGTTTCTTGAGATTTGGAAACTAATGAAAGTCAGAGAGATCTAGATCTGGTGAATATGGTGGATGATCCAAGAGTCCATTGTGTGACCCCTTCAATTTGGACATTGTAAGAACACCTTTGTGAGCCAGGGCATTGTTTGCATGAAAAATTATATTTTCTTCGCTAAACTAGGTCTTTTCTATAGAATTTCTGCACCCAATTGATCCAAAAGGTTTTCAGCAGAGGCAGGCTGGGCCGTCCGGATACCCGGAAATTTCCTGGTGGACCCTGCCGTCTGCAAAATCACTTAAGATATTCCTCGATTAGTTATAACTAATTAAAAACTCCGTTCTCGTTCATAGTAATCACTGGTGTAACTAACGGGCCCGCAGTGATAGCGAAGGAGGAGGCACTAGGGAAAGGAGCCCCAGCCCAATCCGTAACCTTGTTTGTTGAAAAATCAATAATACAAAAATACATGTAAGTTATTAACTCGAAAATGTAAACTCGTCCATAATTTATGTATTCAATAATGTGTTGTGCAATCGATAATATATAAAGAGCATGGAGCTGATTCTCCTACGGTAAGGAAACCGTGTTAGACATGGAGTTGTTGGACGCGAGTGGTGGCAATCTAATAATGGTATCCTGAGCACAGTGCTGATATCAGAAAACGGGTCCGAAGTTCCAGAAATCGAGCCCCTAAGTTCCGAGCTTGGGTTTCATCTATTCACCAATATTCTTGGACGTGGGAGGTGGCAATGGAAAGGTCGTGGTCTCCTGAGCACAGCGGTGATGTCACAAATCGAGCCCAGGGCCTGATATCCCAGATATCGGGCTACAAAAGTATAGAGTCGGGTCGCTTTTATTCACCAATGAATCATGGAGTTTTTGGATGTGGGTGGTTGCATTGGAAAGGGTCTGTTTCCTCTGAGCAAACCGGTGATGTAGTAAGTCTGGCCCGGGGCCCAAAGCCCAAGAAATTGGGCCCTAAAGGATGTTCCTGCTTTATTCTCCATGCTTTTTCTTCACATAAGTAAGGTTCTTTATTATCCTGCCTGAATTACAAGGCAATACTGTTAGGGTTGATAATGACGCAAGTAGCAGGTGAGCCATTTGACGGCGCTTCCAATATGAGAAGTGAATTCTCAGGGTTACAGAGCTATATTCGAAATGAATCGCCGCAGAGCGTATACATTTGGTGTTATTCTCACATTCTGAATTTGTGTAATATTAATGGATGTGAGAGCGTTGTAGAAGTGAAAACATTTTTTGGTAATCTGCAGCAGTCGTCTACTTTGATAAATGAATCTTACAAGCGAATGAACATGTGGAAATCATTCATCGCTAGTAGCCACGTAGGACATGATAAAATAAAAAAAAAATTAAAAAAATCACAAAATGGGTGGGATTCGGTGTGGCCGAAGATTCGAGGCGTAGAGAGATTATTTGGATATAAAGGTAATCCAAAGAATAGGGTGCATGTTGAATTAATTGTTATGTTGCGTGCAATTGTAAGTTCTGGAAAATTTGATACATAAGTAGTGGCATCAGGATTGATCTCATATTGGTTGAAATTCGAGTCTGTGGTATTTGGTATTTTCTTTGTTCACTTGTTGGACATAATTTTTCCAGTTTCTAAGTACCTTCAGACAAAAGGAGTGGATATGCTAGCTGTATTCCACATGGTAGAGGGCATCAATAAGGAGTTGAACAAATTGGTGCCTGAAAACATTGTTGATCAAGGAAAGCAGTTTGCTGAGTATGTGAATGAAGTACTAGAAAAATTAAACTGTGATAATGAGGTAGAGTGCATATTTCCGAAGGAACGAGTTCGAAGAAGAAAGCCATTTATTTGACGAAACTATGGTAGACACACAACTGTCAGATGAAGCGGTAGCTTTCCGTGTTTGAACCCGGGACCCCATGCACTAGAGATGAACGCTCTACCACTGAACCACCGCCACCCGTGTAGACGTGGTGGGTTTTAGTATTGGACCCCCGCCCCCAGAGATTGGACCACTCCCAACAAACAACAACAACAACAAAAATCTGGTCGTGCGCCTGCTGAACGAGCACGTTTAAACTGACCAAACTTTTTCTAACCATCGAACAGGAAAAAGCACTATCTCCTAACACATCTACCATATAATCAAAAATTACCTTCTACTTTAATACTTCTTTAAATAAATGTTCAATCACTGGACATTTTTTCAAGTTTTCCATTTTTTTTTTCACACAAGCACAATACATTTACTTTAATTAGCAGTTTGCACTAACCTATTTGACAGATAGATTTGGAATTTATAGTGTGTTCACTTGAAGGACGGAAATTGTCAACAATGATATATTTTTGCTGCTAGCAATGCCATCTATGTGTAAGGCTACGAAGTTTCTGAATGTCTTGGTACATTTTTTAAATTGCAAACGAGACGAGAAACGTGGTTATTTTTGTCTCGTTTTCGAGATCAAAATAGAGATGAGATTAGAAATTTCTCGAATCTTGTGAGGAACATTAGTTCACTCAAGACCTCAAACACTGTTCTAGTGTAGAGGTCTGCACGGGGTCGGGTCTACTAAGCATATATCACTTCGGATCCGGGCCGGGCTCGGGTGGTAAATTTTGAAATATACAACCATATTTTTCGGGCCTAACTTCGTAAATATACCGTACAACGATATATATTACACCGTTCTCTTTGGAGGACTTGAAAAGCACAACTTCAAAATTAAACCTCTAATTGCTGTAAATAAAATACAATTTTGCGTTGATTATTAAGTTTCTGTATTTCGGGCTTGTTTCGGGCTCATTTGATTACTACACGATCTGGGGTCGAACATATCTCGGACTCTGGTCGGGCCTCACATTGTAAACTCACGAGCCGGGCTGGGCCCGGGCTAAAAATTCCGGCCCGTGCAGACCTCTATTCTAGTTTTACATGATTCATAGTATAAATACTAGACCTTATGAATAGATAATGTGATTATAGGAACATAATGGCGAGTATTTAAGGCGTTTAAAGATACACAAGTAATTATATATATAGGTCAATAATAAATATAGTTTAAATGTAGTCATATCACACACTTCATGAAGTTCTAATGGCTCGGAACGATTCGGATAGCTTTTAGATGAAATTAAGAAAAAAAAAAAGTCATTGCATAAATTTTGTTCATAAATTTTTAAAACGAGACATGTAAAGCTTTCCAGAATTGATAAGAGACAAGAAAGACTTCTTCGTGAATCAAAATGAGACGATACTTCTACAAAAATTTACAAAATGAGGCGAGAAAATTTTATTTCTCGTCCCTTTGGGAACACTGCTTCTGGGTCACAGGATTTGTCTGAATCCCCCTGAGTCACCAGATCAAATTAGGTCTGACTCAGACGCAAATGATCGGGATTAAAAAAAAAAAAAAACCGTGACCCGAGTGATCGAGGTGACATGATGATTCATGTCATCACTTGGTGCATAACATTTTCCTTGTAACTTTTCTGAATGTTCTGACATTTCCTACACACTCGCATTCAGAGGCGGATCCAGGGGGCGATTGCCCCCTCCCAGAAGAAGAAACATTCTTATTTTATATATAAATAAAACCCATCCCAGAGTTTGGAGGTCTTAAAAGTAGCTCTAAGTAGCAGTATTACAACCCACCGCCCCCATAAGTCCGTCCTGGATCCACTCTTGCTCGCATTGCACCTATTTTCGTATAATCACCCATTTTCATTAATCATCTGTCTCTTTTAGCCGAAGGGCATCATCGGGGCAAAATAACTAAATAAAAATTTTATTTTCCCTATACATATAAGCGAAAATTTATAAAAGCATAATTTTTCATATTGCATTAAGTGTATGTGAGACTTCAGAACCTATTTTTAGGGATAAATAGTCTGACCGTTCACCAAAATACAAAAATAAAATAAATTTACATTGATTTCAGTTCCTTTCAGCATCGAGGCTATATGAGATTTGAATCTACAGTTTAACATAGGATCCAAACCACAGAAGCTCCCAAACCCGGGTCTCTCACTCCAAAGGCGCGTACACTAACCGCTTAGCCATAAGGGAGCTCTAAATAAAATAAGAATTTGAGTAAAATCGTGAAGCAAAAAGGAATGAACAAGTAGGTAAATGGAGGACGTTACATAGCCCTGAACTCCAAAATAATTACAGCGTTCGTAACCCAATATTGTGCGAATGAATAAGCTGAGACATTTAACTTACAAGTGCTGGGAAACGTTACGTGATGGAACAAAATAGACTCAAAGCACTGAGCCATATTTTCTAAAATACTGCATCAATAAGTGTTGGCTAGTGGCGGATCTTGAAGGAGGTCACATCTGTAAAAAAAAAATTTAAAAAATAAATAAATAAACTTCTATCACTTTAAATTAAGGGAAGAAACTCTACTTAACGTTCTAATTCTTGCCAGGGACGGATTCAGGACGGACTTCTGGGGGTGGGTGAATTGTAATACTGCTACTTAGAGCTAGCTTTAAGACTTCAAACTATAGAATGGGTTTTATTTATATATAAAATAAGAAAATTTTCTCTTCTGGGGAGGCGATTGCCCCGATCGCCCCCCCCCCCCCGTGGATCCGCCCCTGGCATATAAGAAGGAATACATTAGGTAAATGTTTTGTCCTTAGTTTGAAGTGATATAGATTTCAATTTCTATCGATGTAACTTTTCCTCAAGAACCGCCACTAAAATTGACATAGATGAAGACGGATGTTAAAATATATTTTTAAGTTAACAGTACGCCTCGTTAGAGGTTCTCTGTGTTTTTCCGGAGTAGCACACGTTCATGGAACTGTATAATTGGTTTGTCGTGTCATGTGAAACGTGTTTACATGCTATAAACTTGTTTACAATGCTATTGCAAAAAAACTTTACACATGTTATATCTTTTTTTTTTAACTGTCATTGTGGAAAATAATTTTCAAAACCTAATTGTATTGTAGTTAACTTTCTTTCTGTTAAATTTAAAAGTGTTTGATGTATTTACTTTTATACTGGGAAGCTATGATAATTTAACCGTTCATGAAAAATCTCTATTTAAATTTAGCCTAAGAGAATTGAATTAAAAGTAATTCAGTTCATACAGTACAGGATGATTTATAAGTATGTGATACGTTTGAAAACGTAATTCAAAAACGTAACAAATTTGATCGTAATGATAAACGGCAATCGTCTCAAACTGTGTATGCGTCACACTAATTCTAATAATAAAAATGTTACGCTGATAGACGTCGCTATCAGAACTATCACTTATGTGACTGATGCTAACAGATGTCTATACCAACGTTGCCAATTAATAAACTGTGTGAGCAGTGTTGCCAATTTGGGATAAAAGTCACTAAATCTAGGGGATTCGACTTCCAGAATAGCGACGAAAAATAATAATTCCGATTAGCGGCTTTTTCGGTGATTTTTAAATGACGATTTGGCGACTTATTTTTAAATCTAGGGACTTTCGTATTTTGAACAAATCAAGCACTATTAGTTAGAATCACTTTTTATATGTTCGTTTTTCTTTTACTTGTTTGAAGCGTCAATGAATTCGGCAAATATACAGCCTATATTACACATGAAATCTCCAGAATCCCATTCTGTTTTCTGATAGGCTACGTCTTGCTCTCCAACTAAGAACAATTTTAACCATCTATGTCATTTAGTTCGCAGAGCTTCCGTTGAGGTGTACAAATAATACAGTGGTGTCAACCCCCCTTATGTCCATGACGCAGCCCCCCCCCCAATTGTCTACCCGTAGGTGTTCTTCCATGAAGAAAATCTTTTCGATTAATTTTTACACTCCCTCAAACATATTTATACAGATTTTTAACCCCCGAAATATTTCAATGACGCACTTTGCGTCATAGCCCGCCTTGTGGGCACCCCTAAATAATACAACATTACCAATTATTTCTAAAAGCTCAAGTAAACGGTGAAGTGGGTGTAAAGCTTTTTCTGTTTGAACTTTTTTCATATGTTTTTTTTTAACATTTTTATTTTCTTTGAAGTGATATTGATCATAAAGTACAACATATATGTTGTACTAAAAGGGCATTATTGTCAAGGTATTGTAATATATATCGACTTTTCACCCCTATTTAGTGACTTTTTGAGTCAACATTTTAGCAATACTGTGTGCACGCAGTTTACCGATTTCAAAATATTGTGAGGATTAAGTTAGTTTAATTATTTAGGTTAATTACAACTTGAAAAGTGTATTGTTTGAATTTAATTATTTCAAAATAGTCCAATGGCAGTAACTATATTTAGATTTAAGCATTAATATTGTGTAAAGCAAACTATTAACCTAGCTACATGTATTTGATGCTGATATTTTTTTTACTATAATCACTCTCATTTTGTTCATGGATACAATACAAAGATAATATTTAACATATTGTGTGGCTTGCGTCTACGTTGATGATGGAGCGGGCCTAAGGGTCGGCCGAAACAGCCATGCAGCATTGTCGTGCAGTGTGCGAGCTCAAGGCAGAACGACTAATTCAAATGTTTGCCACCAAACGAAATGACATGACTAGACAGTTGAAACTGGTACAGTATTTCTTTCATAGATGGCACTATGAACAGTTTATTACCAGATACGCAATGCTTTAGTGTCTGACCTGAAACTTTTGAAAGTAACCTCGTATGTGTACTTCAATTAATTTTCAAGCTCAATAAAAGTACCTTAAGAAGTAAGTTATGACGTGAGGGAAATTTCCCCTCCCCCGTCCACTTTCAAATGTTTATTTTAAACCCAACCGAATCGTTTGTTATAGATTGTTTTGAAGAGAAAATAGTTTGTTTCGAAAAAGAAAACATAAAGAGATATTGAGAAAATAAAATTGAGGAGACAACTTCACACTACCCCTGTACTTTTAAATGTCAAATCAAAAACGATTCATTTTGGTTTTTGATGGGAATTTGAAGATTGAGGACTAGTGTGAATTCGGCCTCCCAAATTCATGTTTTAAATATCTCTTTTATGTTTCTCGAAGTAAAGGATTTTTCTTCAACACGATGAATAAGAAATGAATAACAATAGATTGATTTTGGTTTTGAATCGAAATTTCAAATTTGAGGGAACAGTGTGAAGTTAGACAATTCCCAACTTAAGTTTCTAAATATCTCTCCGTCTTTTTAAACAAACTATTTTTCTCTTCAAAAGAATCAACAAAAAACGAAAAAACAGGAGATAGATTTTGATTTTGAGTCGAAATTTCAAATTTGAGAGAACAGTGTGAAATTTATCACTCCCTACCTTAAGTTTCTAAACATCTCTTTAAGTTCTTCGAAATAAACGATTTTTTCCCTTCAAAACATTCAATAACAAACGAAAAACAAACGACAGTCTCCGGTTTTGAGTCAAAAATTGAAAGTGTGGAGACCAACTCCGCACACGTGATATTATGTGTTTTAGTATGATTTTAGTGGTTTTAAATAATATTCTAGAGAAATTTCATTTATATATATATTACTTTTGATTTTAAAAAAATATAATAAGAACAATCCTCTCACGACGAGAAAATCTGCAGAAGTTGATTGATATTCTGTATAATTTTCAACGTAGTATGTGCGTAGAGATTATGATTGTCACCAATGAAAAAAATAAACATCAATAGATATAATCTGCTAATTACCAGTGAGTTTTGCTACATATTCAGTATATAAGTGAATAACAATTTATTTTAGAAAGATAAAATATTTCATTTATTGTTGGTAGGGAACGATATGGCTTTTAGCGCCATGAAAGATCTTTTATTTTAATTTTCTCGAAAACTACGCATGAAACTTTACTCTGATGAATGTTATTTTGTTCGGCATGATGTGATCTATCAACTGATATACTCGTATATCTTATCTTTGGTCAATATTTCAGTTTTTCAATTAAACAGAAATTAAAATTTAAGAATAAATGAAAATTATAGTGTATTAACTATACCAGTGTTTCTCAACCGTTGTGTCGTGAATACATGTCAGGTGTGTCCCGAGATTTTTAATGTCTTCTAAGACCTTTCACAAAGAAAGCATCTTTAGAAGAAAACAAAAATTTATCGCTAATCCACTTGATTTCACACTTGTCTTCTAAGTTTAAAGCTGGAAAGTTTGCTTTTAACGCTGTTCATTTTTCTTTGGGAACAAACACTGGACATGAGAATGTATCTGTCAAGAGTTCATCCACGCATGGATATGTTTTGCAAAAATTCCCAGGGACAAATATCTCACAAGTTCTAAGTTTGATATCTTCTTATATTTCTGATGATAATATTTCTTTCTCATATTCCTGCTTAAGAGTCATAAGTTTCTTTTATGTTAATATGTTTCTATTCAAGAGCCTTATGTAATTTGCTTGCGAAATTCCTATCTCATAGTCATTCCATAATTATATATATATATATATATATATATATATATATATATATATATATATATATATATATATATATATATATATATATATATATATATATATTGTATGTATTTTATGTGTTTGCTTTTTTGCATATAGGAAAAATTCACATGCAGTGGTGTTGCGAAAGTTTGAAACGTATTTTGGTGTGCCCCAAAGGGAAAAATGATTGAGAAACGCTGAACTATACTATGTATTGTACAGTCCGCAGCAAAAAAACCTACAACATGAGCATGTAAGTTTATTGTGAAACGACGAAGTCTCTTGCTTCAAAATAAATGTACAGGGGAGGACGCCGAGGTTTTTCCTGGCAAGATTCGTGCCACTTAGACGTTATGTTGATTCCCTGCGCTGTTATGCGTAGTTTCACAATAAACTTACATGTTGCAGGTTTTTTTGCTGCGGACTGTACCATATCATATATTATGTCTCATTAACCATACGATGTATTGTCATCTTTCTACCATCATAAATGAAGAGCTTAATAAGAGTATAGGTAATAGTATACAACAGTTCCTCATCGTGTTCCGTACTCGAGGATAGTTCTAACTCTTGCCCCACGTACAGAAATGGTGGTATATCATGTACAAGTTTCAGTCGATAAGTAAATGAAAGTCGCTTTGTTACCCCATTTTCAAGTTCCTAGATCCTCAATGAATAATCCGTAAACGACTGAACTTCGTGAGTCCTCGGGAAATGATGAGGAACTGTTGTATACTATATCCAGAGTATACTTCAGTATTACTAGGTAGTTTCGCTTCAATAAATGGCATACTTCTCGTTCATAATAAACTTTTATGTTTTCAAAAAAGACCATTTCTCTCAATTCTTCTTAGAATTATGCATGAAGTTTTGCCCTCACGTCAATTTCTCCGGTTCAATAAAATGCATCAATTGATATTATGCCTTATCTTTGGACAACTTTTTTGTGTGTTAGACGCTAAAAATAATGTAGAATTAATTAACTTATTTTAAAAAGTCCTATGTTTACAACTTCTCATACACCCGGAGACCATGCGTGCTGATTGCACTGTAGTTATATATGTATAATAAGTATTGTTAAACAAAGCTTAAGATCGTAAAAATACACTAACGACCTTGAAATCTCCCCTTTTCGCGTTTCTGCTACAGATAATGTTATTAAGTTAAATGTCCTTGGAATTTACATTACTACGGTTTGTTTGCTTATTTGAAATAATTAAAATAATTAAAATTAATCAATTAAGAGAAAACGGTATTTAAAGGATATTGTTGATAGTTGAGAAAAGGTAAAAAATACATTTTATGCTTGTTGGTATAACAGTTGCTCAGTATTATTTAAAATTAATAAACATTGCATTAAAAAAAAAAAAAAAAAACAGAAATATTTATTTATTTGAAATCTTCTAAATTAAATTAATTCTTTTAGTTTAACGTCTCACGATTATGCCTTTAAGCTAAGGGAGACGGATGATTAAGGCAAGTGAATTATGATTAAGGCAAGTGAATTGGCGGAATGAGAATGTGGGAGGAAACGACAATACTCTGGGAAAACCCACGGACACGATGTTGTCCACCACAAACTTCCTTGGCCGGGAATCGAATCAGGATCTCACGCACCAGAGGAAGCGGTCCAACACTGAGACACTATATTTATATGTGTATTTCCAGTTGACTTGAGTTGATTTTGAGTTTGACGACTCGTTCAGCAGTGAGGCTGTATGAGACGTGGAAATACTGATTAACGTGGAATTTGAACCACATGAGTTCCCGCCGGGAATCGAACCCGGGTCTCCCACGCCAAAGGCGCGTACGCTAACCGCTTAGCCACGAAGGAGCTCATGTGTATTTCCAGATACAGCATGTTGACCATACACTGAAATAAGTAATGACAGTTCAAAAACTACATGAAACATGTAACAACGGTAATAGCAAAAATTAACGATGTTAATACAAACATTAAAAACTATTTAGAGTTTAATTTTGCACAATGTGGATCGAAACCTCTTTCACAGGTAAAGATATCCAAGGTAAGTGCAAGGTTAGCATATGACAGGCTTTAAAAAAATAAAAAGATGACGGAGGGCACGGTATTTCAGTGGCAAATTAAAGTACAAAACTTGTTAAAATTCATAATTCTCGTTCAATATTTGTGCACTAGACACGTGATGGTTTGGTAAATAAAATATAAAGAACTCCTGTATACCGAAGTCCTTTTCTTTCTCTGAAATTACACCTTGTGAACAAAAATTTGGTAATGAAATATATTAATCGACTGTGACTATAGCAGCTTTGTAAGCTTCATTCTGAAGAAATAAAAGAAAGTTGTATAATATCTATTCTATATGCATTGCGGAATCAATACTCAGGCTTATCACAGCTACCCTATACTTACTAGAAAATGTAAGTCAATTAGATTGAATAGAGAATGCAAAATAACACAAAGTTTATTATTATTTATCTGGCCTATCTTTAAGGGCGATTTACAAGGGTTTGGGTCAATGGAGATATATTTATGTTACCGAGTTTATACCGTCGGTAAACAAACAATTTAAGCATAATTTACTATGGAAATTCCTCAAAATACGACTTTAAAATTTCCTTCTTGCATTCTAGAGGTTCTTTGTGCTTTGGCACAAGACAGAGAGCACCAGTATCATCTAGCGGATTAAAAATCACTGAAGTACGAGGAACCTATCCTATACGTATTAACGCATGTGTTGCGGAAAAGCATTGACGAGATACAAAACGTACCATGTAGCAGGTAACTTGACTGCTAAGTATCTGTTGTGAGAACCTCCAAGTTTTCTGGTCAGTCATACAGAAGAGGAAGCTTCCATTCCTGCAGAGGGGAATGAAAATTTTCTGGTAGTCTAGAAAACATTTGGGACCCCACTTCGTTACAGTTTGCGTCAATGTAGCGATGTAAAACTATTCCTTTCTTCAACACAAAATTAATTATATTTAAATTTGTAGTATATTTTATCATATTCAGTAATTAAATTTTCCAGTACGTGCTTTCAGAAATGTAAAGGAAAGAATATAATAATTTTGTAGTATTTTATCTTTTCCATACGTTGTTTTGGTACTACTTTGGTTCTTTTTAAATATTATCCTCCAAAGTAGAAGAAATGAGGTACAGTGAAGCGAAACGATACAAATGATTGACTGGTTTATATTTATGTCCTCCATCAGCAACAAATGTATATAAGACGAGACCTGCGTTTAAAATGGGACCTGACCGCTATAGTGCATTCCATCCGGGACCCGATCAACCATCACTACACACTTTGCCCACTAGACTAACAAGGGACATCGCCCAATTGTTCGGTTCTGATTTCAATGTTTTTTTTTTTTCTGATAGAGAGCATGTATGCATTATTTGTGATGACAGAAATTTTTGCCATGGTGCATGTTTTCTATTTTTTATAATTTTTAAAAGTTATGATGTGGTTATTAGAGATTACTGCAGAAGTCCCTTACTACCCTTTATAAACGGAGTGTTAATGAAAGAACAACCATATAGATACATATAAGGCCTAGGTGGAAGTCGTATGGTAGGTATCACCTTGACAGCAGCCATCTTGAAATCCCCCATTTCGAATTAAGGTCAAGTTTCTTATATGGGAATAGGGTAATGTGATACATAAATCGGGCTAGAATTTAATCAGGAAAACAATGGTGTACAGTACTTAGTTTTAAGATACGCACATTTTGGGAAAAGTTACAGACATATTAATTGTTTATACGTACTTACTATGTGCGTAAGTCCCTTACCTCCGCTTCTAACGGCGCGTATTAATGAAAATAAGTGGATAAAAGCTTCGGTAATACATATTAGGCCTAAAGGCAAGTGATACGGTAAGGGCAACCTTGACGGCAGCCATATTGAAATCCGCCATTTTGAATTAAAGTGAAGTTTTGAAAAATGAAAACCATATAATGTGACACCTCATCTTAATAGCAAATGTTCAATAAGTCAATGGTATGCTTATTTTTGTTCTATAGTTAACCAGTGTGAATTTAGGACTGCTTCTATTGTGGACCAAACGTCCATTATTCGATCTTTCAA
The DNA here is from genome assembly GCF_964235325.1 of Thermobia domestica. Taxonomy (NCBI): domain Eukaryota; kingdom Metazoa; phylum Arthropoda; class Insecta; order Zygentoma; family Lepismatidae; genus Thermobia; species Thermobia domestica. Next base: position 79,828,290 of record NC_137469.1, read on the forward strand.
ATTGGCAACACTCCTAATTTTCAGCGCATGTTTTACGATTCCAAGTGGCACTTTCCAATTGTTGCCATATCTCATGTTTTATAAATTTATTACATTTTTAAGAGTTGCGATTTGTCAATTCATGAACAGTGTTGGGATAAGCATCCAACAATCTTTCTGAATTTTGAAGACTTGCAATGTAATTATTTATTTCCTATACCTGCCTTTGAAACATTCATTTACTGAGATGAATCATCGCACAACGAAACAACTCCAACTTTGCATTCAGGTAAACCGAAGACGTAGCTTATAATGGATAGTAGATCAGACGAGAAATCAAATGAAGATTAATATCAAAAAGGAAAACGAAATATGACTTGTGTAAATCAGTGATGTTTTGTTTTGTTTTATATTTATTTCTTTATTGTTTATTTACTTATTTATTTCTTTATTTTCTATGGCAATTTTTTAGCTAGTCAGACAAAAATGACATTAATTTTCTATCGATTGTCTTCGAAGGTTCATATTTGTAATCAGTTTTGATCGGGCACTCATACCTCTTTATAAACAAGTTACCTGTTTTCATATTATGCTCATGGTACAAACAGAGTGTTGGGAATAGCCATATTATGCCTCTTTGATATTTTCTATTATTCGTGCTATCCCTTAAAAGTTGTATTTATGAAAAATATTTTACTGTTTGTCGTTTGCGCAAGATGTAGGCTACAGTTTCTGATAATTTTGTGTTCACATAGCAACAATTTGTTATAATTTGTATATAAAAAATAATACATATTTTTGGCCACATATTTTGGGTACCTCACTGTCCTAAATGTGTTGAATATCCTCGTTGTTTACACGTGTTCTTCCTGATATTTTCATATATTCAGAACTATACAACGCACGATCACCTATAAAATACATGTTACATCAAAATAAAACTGAGAATACAACTTCCGCTATCTATTGACTGAGTTCCTACTACATGAAAAAACGCGCCAGAACACACTCCAACAGGTATGTGAGGGCTAGAAGGTAACAAAATATTGTCGGACATCTTTCGATCGCAACACAACATTAAAATCATTATGACGGATAAGATCCGACATAAAATCGCAAATGGTTAAACACACAGAAAGTAATTAAGATATAGGTCACAGTAAATAATCACTTTGGGGAAACAGTCAGTAAATAATCACGAGGAAACAGTAAATAATCACTTTGAGAAAAACGCTTTATAACTGACTCATTGAAATACCGTAACCGAGTCCATATCAAGAAGTCAGTTTTGCTGTTTCTTACTATTTTTATCACAGACCTGTCGACACAGACAGATAAACACAGTGTTCCACAAGACTACTAATACTTACACGTTAGACCCTACACATAGCATAACTGTGAAGTTTAAAAACCATAAAGAGCGTGAAATTGTTCTTAATATGAATTCTGCGTCTTGAGGTTCCATCTCCGTTCTTCTCTGACCATTGTAACCAAAAGTAAGGTATCTGCCACCATTTCCGGTTTCAACATTACATCTCGTACAGAAAAAAATGACAAGGAAAACAAGATGTAGCTTTTTTTCAAAATATGGATTCAGTATTATCACTTCCGGTTTGAACATTAAATCTTATACAGAAAAATGGTAAGAGAAAATATTACGTAGGTTTTTCAATTAACCAAAAAGTTCATTACTGAATTCTCTCTGTGTGTGTGTCTGTTATTTGCAATTTCTTTTTAATTTTAAGCCCTCCATTCGATAGAGCATCAAAAACTATATGAGAAAGTGGTGGAATTTTTCGCTTCCCTCTTACCGTTCCCGAGATATTGGCATAAAAAATGGCTGATTTCCGGAAATTTAAGGACCCATTTCTCGGGAACCATAAGTTATAGAGATGATATTGGTGTTGATCAATACCTAAGAGGATGGTGAATATTTTGGTACTAACTAGTAACCAGTGGCTACTGTCCAACTGGCCACTAGTTTGGCCAGTAGTCACTAGTTAATGTCGGTACCAAAATGTTTACCATTATCTTGGGTATTGATTAACACCAATATCGTCTCTCTATGGCTTACCGTTCCCAAAATCTTGGCCAAAAAATAGTTCCGATTTCGGGAGATTCAATGAGTCATAGAGAGATGGGAACCAAGACTCTCGGGAATCGTAAGTGATAGAGAGACTATATTGGTGGTGATCAATACCCCAAGATGATGGTGAACATTTTGGTACCAAATAGTGACTGGTGGCCACTGGCCAACTGGTCACCATCTCCAGATATTGGCCAAAGAAAGTTTGAATTTCGGGAGATTTAAGGAGCCATATCACGGGATCCGTAAGTCATAGAGAGTTGATATTTTGCAAATTTTGCAAGAAACAGAAGAAGGTGCGGATATAAAGAATTACTTTTACATACGTCGATCCAATGCCAAAATCGAGAATGTGCTGACTTTGACCCCGAAAAATCAGTAGGCCTATATAAATTTAGGCACATGTTTTAGGAATTGACGATAACTTCTAATATACTTATATTTCACAAATGGGACTTTGGTATTGAAATCTGTTTGCCCTAAATAGCATGAAACTCCACTTAGGTGAAAATAGCAAAATTTGCACATTCGCGGTTTTGGCATTCGTTCCTGCTCCATCTCTCCATTCTTTCTGGCAAGTTTGTTCTGGCAATGCTCTCGAAGAATTCTCAACTGGTTTATACATGAATTCAGTGCTACAAGAATAGGACTTTTATTCTTATTCCTTTGTTGGAAATTTTAGTGGTAGATTACTATTCCAGTTATAATATTGGATCCCCCTAAGGAAGTATACCCTGTATCATAATAGGAGACGTAAGACGCATTTTAATAAAGTAAAATCCGTTATGTTATCATGAACAGCTAAAATACCAACAAACCAAATTACAGTATAAACTTGACGTACTGCATTTGTTACGTTTGCCTTCTGGTCCTCAACAAAAATCGAAACCAAACATAAGCAGGAACTCCTATGATATTTTGAATAATAACCTATGAAGTCTTCACAGCATAATCATAAAGCTTTGTGGTTTCTGTGCAAGCAAGTAGGTGTTTTAGGAAAATAAAACAGTACTCCATTTGAGGAAAATTACAGTGTCACAGCTAAATCCAGCAAACTAGACAACCAATATTACCATAGCAACAAAATGCCACAAGTTTTCTTGGAAGTTCCAACAAACTACACAATTTTCATTAAATAGAAATCCAACGAAACTCCACATACGAGAAAACAAAATTAATAGCTATTATTAAAGAGTTTACTTATATTGAAGTATGTGTTCTCATAATATATTTGTTTGAAACTCCGGGAAAGTAAAATAATTTTATGTCCTTCGTAGTGAATGAAAAGCCAGCTAGGATCAACTTGGTTGTCCTATTAGTTCGTTATGAAAAAAATACTTTTTTTTGTTACATAGGTTATCTAAACGTACAGCTAACAACTAAAGCATTATAGAACATATTTCATCTCAGAATTTTGATGTATTTCTACTAACTATGAAACTACCGTAATTTACTGCTCATAAAATTGATTTCAAGTATATACGATATATATATATATATATATATATATATATATATATATATATATATATATATATATATATATATATATTAGCCGTAAGTTTGTTATATTATAATTTCCGGAACTAATTAAAACGTAGTTTACTCACTAAATGTTCAATGATAACACTTAAGATAAAGTATAAACTGATGTATTTTCCGAAGACTTTCTGCATTTACCTTTTTATTTTTCACAAAATTCCTCTTTATATTTGAGAATACGTCCACTAGTAATGGCTTCTTTACGTATTATATGACAACTGTATAGAATATGTCTATACATGTCTGGCCACAAATCTTGGCCACAAGTTAAATGTGCAGGTCTGGCCGTTGAACAAATTACTGTCATACTTTACAGACTGTTGTCCATATCAACGTATACATACGAGGGTCTTTGCAAAAGTCATGGCAACCATTTTTTCTCGAAAATGGTAAAGAATTTTAAAAATTCTGAAATATACAAATGGAAAGTTAGTTCATATATAAACATTACATGTAGGGAGATGGATGAACTCATACCAACATAAAGATATAGCACGAGGAAAAAAGAAAAAATGTCGTTCCAAAAGTGTTTCTGTTAATTGCAACTGTATACAATAGTACATTACAAACTACGTGCATTCCATGGCATCAGGAGTCTCCCCAAGAATCCACAAGATGGTAGTTACTGTAAGATGTCACAGGTACGTCTTCCTACCCTGTACTATTGTGTGCTGTTGCAATTGACATAGGGTGATCAGATTACTGACTTGAAAAACGAGGACGTTTGTCTAAAATAACGTAGGCCGAAATAATATCAATACTTTCGTGATTAACGTATACTGAAAATAGCTTTATTGTGGACTTAGAGCGTTGCCTATGATCGTTTCAAGTTGATGAAGTGGTTGTAAGACTAATAAGCATTATCACACACTATCATACCGAGAAAGGGTTAAGAGTTTATATATAATGTAGACAAACATTCTGAGAGCTTTAAGAAATATTTGTAAATTTTACACTCCTTTCTTAAACATGGCATTATGAACAAAAATATCATTGTTTGAAAGGTAAGAATGCGTACAAAACTTTATTTAAGTAGAAAATATGGTATATTATATTACTGTAATAAACTTAAAACGCTACACTGATACACCAATGATGTATAAATATTTTCTCATACAAATTACTCATGTTTAATTGGATTTGCTTTCATTTTCAGCTGTATCCTATTTCTTTAATGCTCCTATCTCCATTAAGATTTATTTATTTTTCGAAAGGAAATCATAGAAATCGCAACATGAATATTTCTGAAAATTATAACCTTACACATGCAATACTTTTAATTGTTCCTATGGATAATCTATTCCTTTCCTTTATCCACTGTTATTAATAAGAGGAAACTTTTTCAACGCTAGCATTATGGCTAGCCAATGAGAAAAACAATTCAGCAATTTTCAGTAACTCTGAAAAACATTTTTCATTTCTTGATTCAGAAAAGTATTTAACCCAAATATTGCTAGATACGGTACCTGTTCACCATTTGCTAAATTACCAGTACTGGCATTTAAGAATCTCTTAAAAGCTACAAAATTAATCAAAGGCTTTAACATCGTCAACTTTCACTCCAACACTATTTAGTTTATCATTTACATAAACGATCATTTTCTTTTCACATATTCCCAACTTAGCACTGATCCATCTACTTAAAAATACAGAATTGTTCATACTGATGTATCCACTTCTGAAGATATTCTACAAGTGACATATAAACATGAGGTATTTCATCCTCCTGTTTCTTACATTCCACGTCATACCCTTCTTCATCTCGTTTCTCTTTTATTTTTTTCTCGAACTTTTTAGAGATTTGAAATGACGCATTCGTCTCTTCTGTATTACCTGTAAAAAATTCTGTAAAATAGACATAACTTCAGATACTGAATTCTTCTCCCTTTCCATAGCAAGAATGTTATAGTGGCAAACTGACCTAAGTGAGTGAATAAACCATAACATTGCCTCACTAAGTTCGTGTTCTAAAAAGGAACGTATTAAGTGGGGGACGCACATCATGGTTAAGGAAATAAGTCTTCAAAGCTGGAGACATTTCAATTAATGTAGTTTGAAAATAAGAACAATCACTTAATTTTTGAATGGCACAACAGATTCCTGTATTGAATATCTATAAAATCACAAAATTCTTTCAAATTCTCTGTACGAACAGAATATATGGAAAAATAATTAAATATTTTCAAAACTATGGATTCCACATCAACACTAAAACCAGTGTCAATACCATGCTGGACACTGTTATAAGACGTGAGCAGGATATCATACTCTCAGAAGTTTGGGATTTAGTTCCCTTTTCAAACAGCTAAATATGTTATTTCTCTCTTTTCTACCAATTCCTCTGAAGTTTGTATTTGTATTATCTCCAGAAAAAGATACGCATTTACGAACTATGCCTCTTTTCTTAAGAACTTCCATTATGTACGAAGCAATAATTTCAGGTCTCTCATTAGGGACAATTTTCAATTCAATTACTTTAATTTTAATACCACAAGATTTATAGTCAAAGAACTGGATCAAGATGGGGAATATCTTCACTGATCCATGATTGGAGTCATTTGTCGCAACATCAGGATACGAAATTTCTCCTAACATATCAATTGACACATTAATAGAATAAGGCAAAAGAATAAAATTAACTATGGCTTCAGTTTTGGTGCGCGCACAGGACATTTGTTTAACTACATTAGAGTACTTGATCATAACTTGCTGAAGCTTGGTTGATAATCCATTGATCTAAATGTCTGGTGATGTTTTACTGTATGAAAAGCCAATGTTCCTTACGTTTTCACTATATTACGGTAGGTCAACTTGATCTCTCATGTCAATAGGCAGAACAAATTTCTTAAACTTATTTTAATAAGAAAAGATTCGAATTTTGTTATTATTATCAAAAATCAGGTAAAAATATATTTCTTTAACATGTCAATTTGTATGAATATTATGGTCCATAAAGGAACCCGAAAAAAGAGGACATTTGACTATTGTTGACAAAATCCCCCCTGACTACTTCTTAGTCTTAAAAAGAGGACATGTATGAGTAAAAAAGGACGTCTGGTCACCCTAAATTGAACACGTTTGAAACGACAAAAAATTTTTTCGTCTTTTCCCTCGTGCCATATCTTTATGGTAGATAGTGTGTATGTTCATCCATCTCCCCACATGTAATGTTTCCATATGAACTAACCTTCCATTTGCATATTTCAGATGTTTTTTTTATTCGTTACCATTTTCGAGAAAATTAATAGTTGCCATGACTTTTACCATGGCCCTCGTATTTATAAATGTTATAATTTTTAGTTCTTAATTTTAAATTAGAGAAAGTACTATCGATCTAAATTGATGCAACTAGAAGATTTTGCTAGAGAATTCCATGACCCATCATATCTCAGAACTGAAATTGTCTTTCCTACCATATTGTTATACAGGGTGGCCAAATTTATGGGTTTATTTGCTTCGGCTCTTCCGAGCTCTTCTAAATAGTGTTTCCAAAGAGAGAATATTGAAGGCTGTCTAGTCGCGAAAAGGTGGCCTGAAAATAGTCTCGCCTTAAAAAGCGTAATTGTTTTGTTGAAAAGAGACTGTTTTGCCACGAAAAGTAGGGTCTATATCTTGACTCGTCTTGTGACAACACGATCCCCATTGCCTTGCCCTATCCTTGGAAACTTAATAACAGTAGTTTGTTCACCTATTCTAAGCTTAATCTTCAGGTTTGGAAAACGCAATTTAACATCCAGCCCGCAATTACTATCACAGTGTGTAAAAGGGACTTCATGGCACCCAGGTTTCAATGCCGTATTCAGGAAACAAAGACGTTCGAGGAAATAGTAGGGCTACGACGTAAGAGTCGTATTAAATATACAAAATATGAAAAGCACTACAAAATCGGTTTGCGTAAATTGCGATAAGCTTGACATATTATTGCCATCCTGGGGGTGCGGTGGCTCAGTGGTAAAGCATTCATCTCCAGTGCTTGGGGTCCTTCGTTCGATTCCAGCTTGCGCCGTGTGACTTTGTGGTGGTGTCGTGCTCGTGGGTTTTCTCGGGGTACTCACGTTTCCTCCCACTTTCTTCATTCCACCATTTCACTCATTTCCCATCATCACCGTCTCCTTTAGCCTGACCGGCATAATCGTGGGACGTAAAACTCAAATATTTCATTTTTTAATTGCCATCCAATATTTCAATTTCGGGATAATTAATGGCGTTTTATGACGACTGGTCCTCCCTGGGTCTCTTCTAGTTAGGTCAATGCGCAGTGATAATCTCAGATTTTCTTCGTTTGGAAAGTGAATAACTGAGGATCAAAGTAGAATAACACTGCAAAAATGCTAGTATCGCAGATTCAACTCGATTGAAGAAATGCAACGCGGGAACTTCGTTGCCCTGGGAAAACCCTTCATCCCTGAATAAATCACTGCCTGATTGACACACGAAATCACACGTCTAATAAGTTCTTTCTTTGTGGATTTTACATGCAGTTTTTGTGTTTACTTGGAGTTATCAGGTAAACGGGCTGCTAGTCATGTAGTAGGAGGTCAGTCAGAGATAGCGCAAGTTGTACTCTCTGTTTTATTTTGATACACCACGTATAATCGACAGTTGTATTCGTATAATTCTTGATATACGAAAATATCAGGAAGAATACGTGTAAACAAGAGCGTATTGCAATACATTTAGAACAGTGAATTACGTAAATTATGTGACCTAAATATGTTTTTTTTTTTTTTTTTTTAATGCAATCTACAATAGATAATAAAATAGTTAGGCAAGTTCATGTTTCAGATTTTTCTCAAGATAATGCAAGTAATACGCCAACCTCTTTTGCTGCCCATGATATATCATATCTGGGGAGTATGAAGTGGGAAAAAAAATTAGATTGGATTGCGATTAGGAATTAAATCTCTGGGCTTTCGGCATCTATGGTCATGTTAGTCCGTCAAGTATGAGGGATGATGTCCGTCGGCGATCATACTATCTGTGGAAAGGGAAGGAAAAAAGAATTGGGAAAGGAAGGAAGCGGCCTAGAACCTGTATGTAAGGTGCCATCCCGACAGTTGTCTGGTGTGAATGAAGAAAACAGGAAAATCTCATTCAGGATGGGTGTCTTGAAAAAAAAAAACCTTTTAACCCTACAATGCATAGTGGGACACAGTGGTAAATAATCTGTGCTTTCCTATATAACGGTATGTAGTTGCTAATGCATGTTGAACCAAATTGGGAACGTTCGAAGCTAGTTGTAATTCCACAGTTTCCCCGTGGATGGCATTATTTAGTGTACCGGTACTTCTGTTACTTATTTGTGTTTTCTTTTCCAATTTTTTTTCAAAGAAAGTAAAGTCATACATTGTAGGGTTAAACTTTTTCGACCTAGTGTCCCCATCGGGAATCGAACCCGGGACCGCTCGCACTAGGGACAACAGCGTTCGCAACTACGGCACGCGGGGCTACTAAAATTGAATTCGCAAGGGTTAATATGGACAAAATGAGTACGAGTTCTTGGCACAGGTTTTTCAAATTGTGAGCTAGAAATTGAACAGAATGAGTTTTTGGAATATCTCACAGAAATAAACAAATCATGTAAAATGAAATTAGCTCTGTTATCAAGTTAATAATACAGACTTTTTCATGAGAGTTAAAATATAGTGTTTGCTTTAACGTAGTTTGTTCTTTTTATACACTAATGAAAACCAGTTGTTCCCACCTCCAAGACTTCGATTCGTCTGCAAAGTGCCTTTGTCGTCAGATAGGGGGGAATGCAACTACCGATAGCTATTAACCTAGATATAAATTATTAGGAATTAGTGTGCCAGACAAAGTGAAGGATCTTGGTTTTCTAAGAAGTATTAAGAACAACTAAATATTTTCGCTTAGATGCTTATGCAGCCCGTAACTCTAAAACGTTTCGAAGTTTGCATATTAGCGCTACTCACAAAAACATGTTTTTGCTTTACGAATAAAATACAGAAGATTTTGAATAACTCATCAGTTACTTCATAAATATATCGACAAAAACAAACCATTTTGTTGGCGACGTTCCAAAGTTCTGTCCTTCTCTTCCGGATGTCCGTTGTGTAGACGTATACGGCGTAGAAAAGAGATGGTAATTTTTTTCTCTCGCTAAAGAATAGACGAATGCTCAGTGTGCAGCATCTGCACCACAATCGCATTGGCGCCTCCATAGGATATGTCTGTCTCATCAGCTGAAGCTTATTTTATTTTGCTTTACATTTGGCAGTTATAAAGACTTCACAATAATGACGCATTTGGCATCAAATCTCTCTCTCTTGTGCTGGTATTCCTTTAACACTTATCCTTAGAAAAGTGACTAAAATAAAGTAATGGAATTACTAAATATTACTGACGTTGAGAAAAGTTCACTTACAGCAATTAAGTAAGCCTTACAAAGAGATGTTTACAAACGGGTACAATCTATGATGCAAAATGTATCCTTGAAATATTATAGGGTGTAGATAAAATTAGTTAAAACTAATGAGAAGTCCTTTTAAAAGCGTCTTTTGTGCAAGAACACGTTTTATAGTCTCCTTTCGTGGACGTGTAGCTAATGTGATGTGAGTATGGGTTCAATTTCCAATGAAACACTGCGAACTAATACCCGACTAATAGTTAATGTCTCACTTTCAACAGAAGATCCAGTCTCATGTAGTTTCGGAGCTGAAAAAAATAACGTTAAAGTCAAACCAAATCACTCAATTTATCAAGTATACTTTTAATCAAGGCCGTACGCCAGAGATGGAGTGGATCAGTGGGTCGGTGGGTCAGTGGGTCAAGTGGGTCAAGTTTTCTGAGTGGATCAGTGGGTCGTGGGTCAACAGCATGTGACCCACTGTGACCCACCACCCACCATGACCCACGGCGACCCACCACCCACCGTGATCCACTGCGACCCACCGACTCAGTATGATCTACCGACCCTCTCTGCTCACTGCATTGTAGAGAGTATCTTCTGATGACTGGTAAATTTGTCTCCGTTTTACTTTCAAGACATTCATTTCCCTTTCTTTTCCATTTGTTTCTGTCTACTTACCTGAGGTGAGTATATCTAACCAAGTGAGAAAAGAACTTCGGGCACTTTTGGATATTGATATTTTTAATAGTAATAATAGCAATAGGCTTTCGAGACCTGTGGGTTTTTACATCTAACTACTGGATAAAATACCTTTTTGAATCACTGTAATATATAAATTATTTATAAAAAATTGAATGTAACTATGTGTGCCTCATCATCACGGTCAAATTGCAAAGTCAAATGAAATTACTTTTGGTATATAGTTAGGCCTTAATCCAAATTGGGATGTTATATTGCTTTTATTATAATACATATCCTAAGGAGGTAGTGAGGATCCGAATTTTTGCGAAAAAAATCAGTATCTCGCAAGCCGTTAAACTTACGGAGCTGAAATTCAGTGTATTAACTCTTTATTGAAAATAAACAGAATGTGTCCTAGCATTTTTAAAATTCTCCTTTATGTGGGGGGGGGGGAACTTTCTGTATATGGAAAATTGGTAGTGAGTTGGTTTGTAAAAATGATCGAAAACGATCGATGTTATTTCAGAAAAAAAATCAGAAACAAAAAAATACAGTGCTTGGCTTCATATATTCATTGCTTTCTGTTATAATAATTGCTGAAGCTTATGCTTATTATATGGAGCGCTCACAGCACAGGGCAATCAATCCAAAGTTGTGAGAAAAATAGGCATAAAATTTGTACTATAAGCTTAATTACACGGAAGTTTGAAGTTTGAATTGTACGCATAATTATGTGGAAAATTTTACACTTTTTTCCCCCTTTACGTTGGCCTGCTTACTTTGATTTGGAACTTTGAAATTTCATCCTTTTTTCCACTGAAAAGTATTGATAATTCAACAAGGAAATAATTATACTATGATAATTTAATTGAAATTCATCGTAATTTGGCACATGGCAAACAGCAGTGTGATAATTGAAGTTGAAGAAGGAGGGAAATTCCCATTCACCTCTTAATACTTTCCAGAAACCTCGTTCGCTTTCGCTTTCTAGACGAGGGAGGGAACTTGGTAATGGTATCAAACCTTCATGGGTAATTGCAAAAAATAAATGTATAAACAAATAAGAAATCACCAGTTTATCAGGCTTTAATTGATAATTATAATTTATTCACAAGATTCCCTATCAAAGGCGTGGTAGATGAAGTTTCTGTTCTACATGGGTCGACATTGCCAACTGACATGGTCGATATGGAAAAGATGTTGTATGGTGATAGAGAGATGATACTTCTTGCTGAGTATTTCAAAACTGACGGAGAAAAATCGTTATCAGACTAACAAGTCTAACAAGTAGATTGTCGATGAGAAGTTGCAGAAATCGGGTAGAAATATTATCAATTTCCACGACAGAGCGCGAACTGGGATTTCCCCTTATGAATTTACAGATGACTGATATTAGAAATAGATTAAGTGCTCAAACATGGTCTAACTTGTTGCTCATCAATGTTAATGGCCCACCGCTAGAGAAGCTCAAAATAGACGAGCTAGTTATTTCTTGGCTGAAGGATAGACATCATTCCATTGCGGATGATTTACCGCCAAAAAGTTACCAACAGGAAATAAATCCGATTTCAGATTTGTTTTAAGGTGGAAAATTACGAGTTACTGAAAATGTATACTTGTATTACTAATGGCTTATTTGTGTTATTCAACTTTGTACCTACTTTTTAGTAACTCTCTTCTCTGCTTTAGGTAAACTACTTTTGAATAAATATTCATAATAATTGCAATTATGCATATTTGTAACTTAAATTTAACGTGGTGTTTTAGTGATTACACAAATTACAGTTATGAGCATACTTTTTGGAGATGCTCTCACATAGGGTACCAGAGCACCTTTATACCCTATGAACAACTGATTTTTCAAGTCTTTTGTGAGAAAAATACTGTAAACTGAGAAACCATAACCTTTTCCATATAGTACAGGGATATTTCCTGTGAATAGAAGTTTCTTGTGGAATGCGTTCAGAAATTAACACTTGCAAGAATACCCTTTTAGTACAAGTATATTTTAGGCACACACTAATTTCCCCCCACCTCGAACTGTTTCAATTTCCTCACTGACAAACACTTTACCATTTTATATCGTAAAGGTCAGATCAACCGTTATTGTGCTTGAGCGATTGACTAGAAACTGAAACTCCGAATAATGACAATTTCACAGTCTTGTTTTATTACTCTCTTTAGTCAGTTTAGTAAGTGTAAACTCTTTAGTCAGTGCAGAAGAGGCCGTGGATCGTGTTCAGAGTTAATGACGATGGATTTTGGTGAATCAGAGTAGGTCAAAGTGGATGAGAGTGGATCATGGTGGGTGGTGGGTCACGGTGGGTGGTGGGTCAGAGTGGGTCATTGTGGGTGGTGGGTCATGGTGGGTGGTGGGTCAGTGGGTCGTGGGTCAAGTTTTCATTGATCCACGCCAACTCTGCCGTACGCAGGTTTATGGGCTTGGAGTTTCCCATATACTAAAGCTGCTTACAAGCAAATAAAGGGTTTTCACTTGAATTTAACGGGGATGTCATTAGAGTGCGTACTAGAAAATAGCCATTGCTGGAAAATCCTCTAATTTGGTATATGAAACTTGAGTTTTTGTTTTTGTGTCCTTTTGAAAAATTGATGTTAAGGAAGAAGAAAAATTGATGTTAATGTGAGTTTTGTATCGTGAATGAACTTAAATTAGATGCAGTTGACGAATGTCCAGACCATAATGTAATATCAATCGTCAGAGAACAAGCCGTTGTTCACCAGTGGGGGATCAAGCCCAGGGCCGGGGACAGACCCCCCAGTTTTTAGGGTAACAAAAATAATTGAAGCTATTGTTTATATATTTTTGAAAGTCTATAGTAAACTCATGATACACCTATCACAGTTTGGGTTCTGACTGCCTCCCAAAGATTTTAGCTTCTAAATCCGTCACTGTTCTTAACCATGGTATATCGCCTCCAAAAAAAGCTGGATTACAGGAAATTCGACGGTTATTTCCGTTTAAGGAATGTGACTGTTTGCCACCTCAAGAAGTTATGGCATCTTATGTCAGAAACTTAACTTGAAATGTACAAAGGAATGCTTGGGAAATGAAATTACGATAATTAATCAGATTTTATTTACGTAGTATAGTAAAGCCCCGATTAGCCGCGGGTGCCGCGAATTTTTTTTTTTAACACTGCTGCAGTCGCACTCACGAATGTGCAGATATGGGTGTAAGGGACCTCGTAGTCTTTCTAGCAGGTACGAATGATATTGCCAAAAATGAAGCCAGCGTATTCCTACAGACACTAAGAAGACGATTACAAGTTTTGTTATTTACTAATGTTCTTATTTTTACTGTACCTTATCGCTATGATTTACCAACGTGGTCATGTGTTAACGAAGAAGTGAAACGTGTAAATGAAGAAATCTACAAGCTTTCCAAGCATTTCTCCTCTGAGAATCCTACGCCAGCGACTCCTTTGTTTAATTTCTGGTTTGTAATAAGCTTGTGTGGTATTTTTAATATAAGGTAACTGCAGGTATATACGCCAGTACAGCTAAATACGTCCAAGTGTTCAGTACTGGTACGTTTCCGAAGAAATCCGCTAGAATCCGCCGTCCAAGTGTGAGTATTTGTCCCGGAGTATCCAATAGTATCAAGTACAGGCGGATATTGGAGGCGGATTCTAGCGGATTTCTTCGGAAACGTACCAGTACTGAACACTTGGACGTATTTAGCTGTACTGGCGTATATACCTGCAGTTACCTTATATTAAAAATACCACACAAGCTTATTACAAACCAGAAATTATAAAGGAGTCGCTGGCAAGAGGATGTGATAAAATGGGGGTCGTGATAGGGATTAGGTTGAGAACTATTGCTCTAAGCTAAGAAGTTGTAAGGTATGAAAAACGAGAATTGGGGAGAGTAATTTGCGTAGTAGTAAATTACAATTATTATTCACTGCGGAGTAAGAATCTGTGGGCCACCACTCGAGAGTTAATTACGAACCTTTAAAAAAAATCCAAGTAAACAACCGGGAATATACAATAGATCCTACAGTGCGAAGATAAAAAAAATTACTGACAGGTTTATCGTGCATCTTAATCTTATAGGGCTTCTCGGAGTTTGTGATGAATGGCAGGCTCTGGCTCTTTTATTTTGGTCATGGCTTTCACACTCTCTGATCACTGACCTTGACGGCCCAAGCAATACACACAATGAGAGCAGGAAAATTCGGTGTGGGGAATGTTAGGTGTAAAGGAAGATTCGTTGTAGTAGGCCGTAGGATTTATTAAAAACTCAACTTTGAGGATAAATGAGCGTATTAGTTTTAAGTTCAAACTGAAGTAGACCGTAGGATTTATTAAAAACTCAACTTTGAGGATAAATGAGCGTATTAGTTTTAAGTTCAAACTGAAGTAGACCGTAGGATTTATTAAAAACTCAACTTTGAGGATAAATGATCGTATTAGTTTTAAGTTCAAACTGAAGTAGACCGTAGGATTTATTAAAAACTCAACTTTGAGGATAAATGAGCGTATTAGTTTTAAGTTCAAACTGAAGTAGACCGTAGGATTTATTAAAAACTCAACTTTGAGGATAAATGAGCGTATTAGTTTTAAGTTCAAACTGAAGTAGACCGTAGGATTTATTAAAAACTCAACTTTGAGGATAAATGAGCGTATTAGTTTTAAGTTCAAACTGAAGTAGACCGTAGGATTTATTAAAAACTCAACTTTGAGGATAAATGAGCGTATTAGTTTTAAGTTCAAACTGAAGTAGACCGTAGGATTTATTAAAAACTCAACTTTGAGGATAAATGAGCGTATTAGTTTTAAGTTCAAACTGAAGTAGACCGTAGGATTTATTAAAAACTCAACTTTGAGGATAAATGAGCGTATTAGTTTTAAGTTCAAACTGAAGTAGACCGTAGGATTTATTAAAAACTCAACTTTGAGGATAAATGATCGTATTAGTTTTAAGTTCAAACTGAAGTAGACCGTAGGATTTATTAAAAACTCAACTTTGAGGATAAATGAGCGTATTAGTTTTAAGTTCAAACTGAAGTAGACCGTAGGATTTATTAAAAACTCAACTTTGAGGATAAATGAGCGTATTAGTTTTAAGTTCAAACTGAAGTAGACCGTAGGATTTATTAAAAACTCAACTTTGAGGATAAATGAGCGTATTAGTTTTAAGTTCAAACTGAAGTAGACCGTAGGATTTATTAAAAACTCAACTTTGAGGATAAATGAGCATATTAGTTTGAAGTTCAAACTGAAGTAGACCGTAGGATTTATTAAAAACTCAACTTTGAGGATAAATGAGCGTATTGGTTTTAAGTTCAAACTGAAGTAGACCGTAGGATTTATTAAAAACTCAACTTTGAGGATAAATGAGCGTATTAGTTTTAAGTTCAAACTGAAGTAGACCGTAGGATTTATTAAAAACTCAACTTTGAGGATAAATGAGCGTATTAGTTTTAAGTTCAAACTGAAGTAGACCGTAGGATTTATTAAAAACTCAACTTTGAGGATAAATGATCGTATTAGTTTTAAGTTCAAACTGAAGTAGACCGTAGGATTTATTAAAAACTCAACTTTGAGGATAAATGAGCGTATTAGTTTTAAGTTCAAACTGAAGTAGACCGTAGGATTTATTAAAAACTCAACTTTGAGGATAAATGAGCGTATTAGTTTTAAGTTCAAACTGAAGTAGACCGTAGGATTTATTAAAAACTCAACTTTGAGGATAAATGAGCGTATTAGTTTTAAGTTCAAACTGAAGTAGACCGTAGGATTTATTAAAAACTCAACTTTGAGGATAAATGAGTGTATTAGTTTGAAGTTCAAATTTTGTGTAGAACGTACTTTTACTGTCTACTATCATTTTTACTGTTTACTGTCTACCTTATATTGCTTTATATTGAATTGTGTTCCTGAAATTATTGGAATTCTAGATTTCGAGGGATTTTAACATTTTATGGCCCTTACATGACGAGAAATTTGTCCTCCAATCAGACACTTTAGTCCTCAAAGTCCTCCAATCAGACACTTTAGTTTGTTTACCTTAAGGCAAACAAACTAAAGTGTCTGATTGGAGGAGAAGTCAACTATTTGTACAACTATTATCTGATGAAACCATCCTGCTTTATATTGCCCTTTCCACTAAGACTTTTTGATCAATATATTTTTGTATCTTACATATATATATATATATATATATATATATACAGAGTGATTCCTTGAAAACTCAGGGATTTCATTTGGTTCTAGAATTTCTAACTGAAGTCAGATTTTCATGCGGTTTGCTGCAAATCACCAAGGAGGGATGGGAGATTTATGGGATGGGAGATTTATTACTGGTTTAAATTCACCTGGGTAATATAGAGCATGCCGCAAGAAAAACAGCAAATATTCGCCATTGTACGTTACAGTTCGAATGAGATATTGGATATTTGAAGCGAAATCACATGTTGAATAGAGATTTCTTCGGTGACTTAGTGTCAGTACCTGACATCTTTCACAACATCCTCCAGCAAGGTCCGATGCTTCCCTGTCTTCCTCAGAAGCGATCCTGTTTCCTGCAATTTATTCACTAACGACCATATTATGTTCCTGTCTGGGGTAAAACGTGAGGCAAAGTTGCGTGTAAATGCCCTTTGCGTAGCAACAACAGATCCCGTTCTCCAAAAACTTTTTAACGATAAAATCACGTTGCTCCAAAGAGTACATTATTGTAACTGTGTCCTGATCATATTGATACAGGAGCACAGCATAGTTCTCAATACAACGGCCCAGTTTCTTGTTTTTTATTGACCGTCGCGAGGTTGCCATCTAACGAAGAAACTCAAATCTCCACACCGCACCTCACCTAATTCCAATTCGATACAGTGGCGAATATTTGCTGTTTTTCTAGATTCGTGGCCGATATTACCCCAAATGAATTTAAACCAGTAAACATAGTTCCATAAATCTCCCCACGTTCTTTGATCATTTGCCACAAACTGCATGAAAATCGGACTTCAGTTAGAAATTCTAGACCCGAATGAAATCCGTGACTTTAAAAGAATCACCTTCTATATGTTCTATGATGTACTATAGGAAAGGTGTTTTTAGTTGTTTCTATAACTATTCTCTGAACTTATAATTGTTTTATTTCTGACAAAAAGTGTCAGCTTCATTGGGTAATGAAAAGTAGGTTATAGTAATACCCCGCGAAAGATATGCAAGAAGTAGTGGACTGAAGGCAAAAAATAAATTTGCTTTTCTTGAAATAGGAAATAATATTTTATTCGTTACATTTTATGGTTTTCGTTTTCACAATATGAAGTGTCGTAAATTATCGTAAGTGGTAATATTCAATATGTATTACACCGAATCTACTTTACACCTAAATTTCCCCACACCGAGTTTTCCGTACACCGAATTTTCCTACACCGAGTTTTCCTAGACCCACACACAATAAAACATAGTTTTTATGCTCATATTCTGTATATTTTTCGTGTTTGTACCTAATTTTTTTTTTTTTTTAGTCTTTTCCCGGATTGTCCGCGATTCTTGCTATCTGCAGTGTCCTTGCCACCCAATTCCGCGCATAGTCCGGGCTTTACTATATTCTTAATACTAGCTCTCAACTTACTCTTAAACTGCAGCAGTGTCAGTACTCCGTACCATATACTCTTTCCAAGGATAAGGGAAAAAATGGCCCGACTGCTTGGTACGTTAGGTAAATAAGCCAGAACCTACCTTTAATGAAAATACTCATACAATACATCCAGTACTTATTATTATTATTATTATTATTATTATTATTATTATTATTATTATTATTATTATTATTATTATTATTATTATTATTATTATTATTATTATTATTATTACCATAGTTTCACTTTGTCTCAAACTCATTGAAGTTAGACATCAAAACTTTCATTTACTAACGTGGGTTTCAGGTTCTGTTGTTCTTGGCGAGTCTTCTGATTTTCTCTCTCTCTCTCTTTCTCTAACATCTTCTCATTGAGCGTATCCATGTTTTGCTTTGTACGTGAGACAAAACCATGGAGCCGTCAACAAAACTCAACGGGGATGAGAAACAAAGACATGCAAAAACTCATTCTAAGGCATTGTGTCCTCAGAGAACTTTGTCCAGAGAAGAACTGCATTTAGAACCACAGGAAGATATAATGAGGCGGAACGTGTATTACATAAACTTATTCAAACAAACAAAAATAGTCTTGCGTCATAAACATGCTTCTCACCATAAATTTTAGTTACCGACTTTTGGGTAGTTTGTTCCAGCAAACATATACGAATATTGTCAAGTCTTTGTTTGTCTCAACCTACACTATGGACTTTGTTGTGAGGCTCATAATAGCTGATGAGACAGAAATTAACCAAACCAGTGAAGTAGTTCAATAGTACAGCGCTCACCTCTGGTGTCAAGAGGGTGCGAAGGGTCCCTGGTTCAATCCCAGCCGATGTGAGTTAGTTTTGAACAACACCGTCCCGGTGGGTTTTCTCGGGTTCTGCCGTTTCCTTCCAAATTTTCGTTCCATCAGTTATTTCATAATCATAATTGTCCGCTTTCAATAATCATCCGTTTCCTTTAGCCTGCAATACATAACTGTAGGATGTAATACTAGAAATTTTATAAAATTTTATTTCATTTCATTTTATATCACACTTGTTCTACAAAGCTGAAATTTTAGACCTATATTAGCTTTTCTAATCAAGTGGTTGCTAAACTTATGAGCTACCAACCAAAAGAACTGCGAACTTTATAAAAAAAAAAAATCTTACATTTGTTTATTGCATATAAACTTACATTTCTAGTAGATATAAGGGGGCCGCGGTGGCTCAGTGGTAGAGCGTTCCCGGGTTCGATCCCAGCCCCCCCACGTGAACTTTGTGGTGGACAAACACGGTGTGCGTGGGTTCTCTCGGGGTTCTCCCGTTTCCTCCCACTTTCTTCATTCCACCATTTCATTCATTTCTCATCATCACCGTCTCCTTTAGCCTAACCGGCATAGCTGTGAGACGTAAAACTCAAAGATTTCATTTCATTCTAGTAGATACTAGCAGCGTTCACCCCGCTTCGCTGCGGTCACCCCGGAACGCAATAAACTTTGTTACTTAGATAATTTTTACTTTTTCGCTTTCAAGTGATATGATAAAAACCATAGAAGATTGCAGTAAATCTTAACATTATATCGCCTGTCATTTATGTTAACCCGCCTCGCTTCGCTGCGGTCATCCCGGTGCTGGCATATTGTAAAAGTGTCTGTAAAAATAAGCAAATCAATTAAAAAATTTTAAACAGAAGATTCAAGCTATTTTCCGCTGTATATCGCCTGTCATTTATGTTAACCCGCCGAGTGACACGGTCATGCGGGTTGCATATAAATACGTTTATTTTTACCTATGATGAACTAATAACAAAGGATTTGTACGTTATGGACACTTGAATGGTCAATTATCTCAAGACACTGGTAATTAAAAATTAAAGTGATATGATAGAAACCATCTAGGGTCCAAATCCTAATAACCCCCCAAAAATGAAAGAAATTGGTTCAGCCGTATTAGCGTGATGAGCGGACAAAGAATTGTACGTTCTCTTTTATATATATAGATAAATACGAAATCGAACTATCCCAGTTAACAAATGTCTAATATACACACGGAAGCATAAATTGCACAACCCCACACGTATATAGTCAACTGTGAGATGAGGATGACAATGACAGTTGCGTGGGAGAAAAGTAGACCCTAGTTGTTGGTGTCAGCGTTCCCTGTCGTTAGCTTCAGCTCACTGCAGGAATCAAGATTAGCCAACCGGAGCGTTTACCGGATTTACTGAAAATGTCCCCGCGTGCTACTAGTAGTTTGCGAATGACGATTTGGCGATCACTGTTGTAATTCATGCCGTTCATGATGCATGAAACGTTCTCACACTTACACATTCGCCAATCCTAAAATGATGGTCGCCAGTCCTTCACGTACAAATTATGAGAAGTCCCCTCCCCGCCCACACCCACGGCCTTCGGTTTATTACATCAGGGCATAAAATTTCCAAACTAGACAATTAGATTCAGGATAATCAATGTTGAATTTGACAGTTTATATACATGTTAAAAAACGGACTTCACTCTCCATATCCGTTGTAAAGACTTCACATTCCGAGTTTTCTCTCACTCAGTGACCGTTATTTTCGTCCAATACAGAAACTACGCAACCCTGTGAGTTTAGGCATAAACCATTCCTACTGGACACTGGTCGCCAGCTCTAAATTTGTGGTCGCCAACTCTAAATTTCTAGTTGCCAATGGCGACCTGGCGACCGGGAATTTTGCACCCTGATTTAAGATACGCTTAAATGAACTTAAATTGAAGACAACAAAATTGGATGAAACAGGAGCGGACCGTAACATGAGGCATATTTCCATGAAGTTTTCTTTTTTTTTTTTCTTTCTTTCTTTCTTTGCTGTTTGTTATAGACTAGAATATCCTCTTTAAGACTCCGAGGGGTGCCATCTTGTTACCCTTGAACAATACTCCGAATGACGTCTTGAATATGGCTGCCGATGTAATTCTTGAGTGAGCATAACTTTGTATAGAATAAGGATAGAAAAGGCATGTTTATGCCAAACTAAAGGAAATTGATTGGGATATACAGGGTTTTCATAAAGTATGGACGGATTTAATTCGCTTATAATTTACATAAAAATGCTCATAGTGAAATCAAATAAAATGCAAACGGTAGCGGAAGGATTAAATTTTTACCTGTAATTTTGCACCAGCTCAGTTCATTCACCGCCACACATGGAATTCCGAGTTCCATGGACCGTCTAGGAATCGACTTCTGTGGGCTGTTGATGATGCTTTCCCTTACCCTGCTCACTGTTGCAGGCGATGTTGTCGGCCTCCCACTTCGAGGACGGTCCAGGACGCTTCCTGTCTCCAAGAACTTAGCATGCCACTTTCGGATTGCACTCTCAGTCGGTGCCGGCTTTTTGCACTCTTTGGTGAACTTTCGACACACCAGAATTGGTGATTTTAGCTCTGCGTACCACAGAACACATTGCGCTTTCTCTTTCACCGACGCCATCTTCGATACGGTAAAAAAAATAGCCTTCTCAGAGGAGTTTCCATTTATTTATTTCTTTAAAAGACACACACACCAATACAGCTTACAACTTACTTTTAACAGTCAACATTGAAACAACAATGAAAACAACAATGGATTGAATTTGGTAAGAAACTGACCCTTGCCCTCCCTCTCCCTCTCTCAACGTGTTCAGAGTTGCCGCTTATCTAACAGTGTTGCCAACTAAAAATTTAATCCTTCCGCTACCGTTTGCACTTTATTTGATTTCATTATGAGCATTTTTATGAAAATTATAAGCAAATTAAATCCGTCCAGACTTTATGAAAACCCTGTATACATATAAAGTACATAGTGATGTTTATTGTAGATATTATTCTTTTATTAAAAAACACAATTCCCAGAACATGAAGAAATGTGTTTTAGTTCAGTCGCGAATAATGCTAAAATACACAATACCGTAACATAAGGATATAGTTTCATCCATTGCCATTTGTTATAGATTAGAATGTTAGAATGTCTAGATCTAAATTAGGGTGACAAGATTCTGACAAGCGAAAAGTAGGACACAAATATAATAGTATATGATAGTTTACTGCGTCGGTAATACGCATGTCCTTATATCATCTAACGTTAAGTTAATCATTCATTTTTATTAAACAGAAATGTACTTAACAAAAATATTGAAGGAATTCAACACAACTCCAAATGCTTTGGTAGATGACAAAGTGGTTTATTCTTATGAACGTACGGTGAAACTTCGTGTAGGCTAAAGATTTTTTTTAAAATCGATTTTCGGAGCGTAGAATTATATTAAGGAATGAAGGAAAATTTAGACCAGCACGAGGGAACTTCTACTTAACTTGGTTAGCGTCACTGTCCTACACTCCCAAGTTGAAAAAGAAACCTTTCCCTACCTTACTGATATCTCAACAAGCCCTTCTCAGTAAAAACAATATACCTATTATTGCAAAACAATGGTTTGTTGATTGTTCTTCCCTGATCTTTTAAGGAGTGATAAAAAAAAACAGCGCGTCATCATTCAGAAAATGAGTGCCTATGATTGAAAATGTTGTGATTAAAGAATGAAACAATAAAATATTTCAAATAAGTTAACTCAGGACATTTGTCGAATTTCTAGGCGTCTTCGCAACACACAGGACACCTCTTTGAGAAACAGTACTGTACTGCGAAAATCAGTAGGTCTGGTCACCCTATCTAAATGTATATAGATCAAATGAACAAGAGATCCCCACGCTATAATAGTAGAGTTCGTACAACAGCGAATCACATCAGATGATAATATTTATCCAGAAATTATAGTTCTAAGGCTAAGTTTAAGTTCACTACGAAACCTGAGGAAGACCAATTTGTTCACAGTTCCCCTATTGAATTTCCAAGGAGCAAAAGATCTTTTTCTTCCAACAATATTTAAGACTTGAACAAAATACTGCAAACGTCAATCCATGTGAGTTCTACTATGCAAGAAAACTTCATTGATTAATATACATTGTAAAAAGTGAGTCAATAGTGCAATGGTCTGGATATATGAGTGAAATAATAACGCGCGAAGAGAACAAAAAGGCATTTACGCGTTAGGTATTTGATGCTATGATTGATTTCCTGTTTCCCATCCTGACGCTGTAAAGACTAAAAGGCAGAATCTCTTTTCAGAAATTACGGATAGAATTTCAATATATATATATATATATATATATATATATATATATATATATATATATATATATATATATATATATATATATATATATATATATATATATATACATGGAATCAGATACCTGGAATTTCTCACTTAATCAGTTTGGCGAGGAAACTTCCATCAGATACGGCAAGCGAAAGTGCAGTCTGCAGTCTTGTGATAATGATACTGTCTGCATATCAAGTAATAGGATGGGTGCTTTCATATCCTATCTACAGTTTGTAAAAAAATAACTGCATCACTTACTAAAAAAGTATGGCAGGACATCTAAAGAATAACAGTAGTTACTTTTAGTAGTGATATGCATTCATAGATTTTCATGAAAACAAAACTCGTGTGGTTTTCTTACACAGTCTTTTATTTTGTTGTTATTTGTTTCCCCTTTTTGTCACCAGGTGGGTATGTTGTTGGCTAGTGTCGTTGAAAAACTGCATATGCAATATCGGGTGGAGATTGATAAAGTAATGCACATTGTTCTTATCGCGTGATTGTTTGCCTGATTGGTGTTGCAGTGTTTGCTTTTATAGTGTTCTGAAGTTTATAAATATATAAGCAGTGTATTTAATGCAAATAGATTGTTATTGATTTGACGAATCATGAGCTTGAAAGACACTTCACCTCGCAAACAATGACAAATATTGGCCCTACAGAAGGAAGGAGTAAGTCAAAGAGAAATTGGTAGAAAAGTTAACGTTCATCAGTCTAGTGTTAAGAATCATTAAGAAACAGCTAGAATTTGGACACTGTTCACTTAGAAACAGGTGTGGAAGGAAGAAGAAAACATCTGCGAGGGTTGATGGAAAATTGAAGTCACTAGCGTTGCAGAAAATAAGCATGAGTTCACGTCCATTGGCTGCACAAATGGAAATGGAGTTAGGTATTAGAGTGAGCCATTCAACAGTAGTGTCTAGACTGAAGTCTTTTGGATTTGACAAGAAAAAGCCGCGAAGGAAACCGCAACTGACAAAGAAACATAAGGATGCAAGGAACATCTTTGTGCAAAGGTACGGGGAATGGACAGAGGAAGACTGAGATCGTGTGATTTTTTTTCGGACAAAAAGAAGTTTAATATTGTTGGAAACGATGCTGGAGTAAAGCTTTGGATGCGCAGGAGGGAGGAATTAAATGATAATTGTATACCTGAGACACAGAAGTTCTTGGTAAGTGTTATGTTGTGGGGTTGCTTAACATCGAGAAGAATTGGAAAAATTGAAATTTGTAATGGTTCAGTTAACACCGAAAATTACATACAAATTCTTAATCATAAATTAATTCCAACAGCTAGGACTTATTTTACAGGGGCAAATCTGAACAAATTGTACTTTCAGGATGACAATGCCTCATGCCATCGATCTCGTTCAGACAATAATTGGTTTAAGGAGATGGATATAGAGAGAATCCTGTGACCTCCTAATTCACCAGATTTAAATCCTATCGAAAACCTGTGGCATATTATGGATAAGAAACTGAGGAAAAGGTGTTTTGAAAACAGGAACCAGCTAATGGCAGCAATTGTACCAAGGTACCATGATTTAGGCATGTTAAAATGCCGTAATCTTGTTCACAGTATGCCCAGAAGAATTCCGGTTGTCAGGAAGGCTAAAGGAGACCATACAAACTACAAAATGAAGGACAGTATTAAAAATGATGATATTGTGTTATTCAGTCGCTTGGAAATCAAGAAAATAATATTTTTTCTTTCTAAATGTTATCTTATAAGATGATTTTTTTCAATTAGTTTCTTGCAAAATATTTTTGTAATATAGTTGTGTGTGTTCTAGGGGTACTTCATTTTACATTAATTTTGTGAATAATTGTAAACAAAATGTGTTTGAACTAATTCAGCAGTTACAATAATCATCCAGTAAAATGCTGGTTAAATTTTAAATATGCTGTATCATGCAATTTATATGACCCAAATAAGAAAATTTATTGCCATAAATCTAAGTGATGCAGTTATTTTTTTTTACAAACTGTACAACATAGTGTCTATGTCAATGGATATGATGTTCGATATTCCATCTCAAAATGTTTAAGTTTGTCACGCATAAGAAAGTCGGAACACGAAGGCAAAATTTGGATGTAGATGACCGGAAGGAGATAAAGCTAGCAAGATACATCTTCTCATGATTCAAGAACAATCCACAATGTACATGGACAAGAGACAGATAAAATGACAATGTATATGATGCACTTACAGGATGAGACTTTAGCTTTTAAATTGTAACTCCCGATGAATTCTATGATACCATCCGTAAAGAAGTTATCAGCCTGGCATTAATGAAGAAACTTCTGAAGATTGAAAACAAACAATTGTGTGATATGGAAAAGGTGTATTCTCGGCTATTAGTAATCATTTAACACAGGAATATAGATTTGTACTCTGTCTTTCAGTATGAACTTCCTCCATTACCGATATCTCTAATAGATGAATATGGTAACAAGCTATATTGCTCAATCTCTCTAGGATATGTCGCGAAATTTTAGAATTTAAAACTTAAGAAGTATTTAGTAATTAAAATGAATTTCGGCGCCAGACAATATCAACAATGCTCGGTTACTACATAGAATCACTACTTTATAGAAACTTAGTCTTACACTACCAACAATGTTCGGTTACTACATAGAATCACTACATTATAGAAACTTAGTCTTACACTACCAACAATGCTCGGTTACTATATAGAATTACTACTTTATAGAAACTTAGTCTTACACTACCAGCATGCTCGGTTACTATATAGAATTACTACTTTATAGAAACTTAGACTTACACTACCAGCAATGCTCGGTTACTATATAGAATTACTACTTTATAGAAACTTAGTCTTACATTACCAGCAATGCTCGGTTACTATATAGAATTACTACTTTATAGAAACTTAGTCTTACATTACCAGCAATGCTCGGTTACTATATAGAATTACTACTTTATAGAAACTTAGTCTTACATTACCAGCAATGCTCGGTTACTATATAGAATTACTACTTTATAGAAACTTAGACTTACACTACAAACAATGCTCGGTTACTATATAGAATTACTACTTTATAGAAACTTAGTCTTACACTACAAACAATGCTCGGTTACTATATAGAATTACTACTTTATAGAAACTTAGACTTACACTACAAACAGTGCTCGGTTACTATATAGAATTACTACTTTATAGAAACTTAGACTTACACTACAAACAATGCTCGGTTACTATATAGAATTACTACTTTATAGAAACTTAGACTTACACTACAAACAATGCTCGGTTACTATATAGAATTACTACTTTATAGAAACTTAGTCTTACACTACCAGCATGCTCGGTTACTATATAGAATTACTACTTTATAGAAACTTAGACTTACACTACAAACAATGCTCGGTTACTATATAGAATTACTACTTTATAGAAACTTAGACTTACACTACAAACAATGCTCGGTTACTATATAGAATTACTACTTTATAGAAACTTAGTCTTACACTACAAACAATGCTCGGTTACTATATAGAATTACTACTTTATAGAAACTTAGTCTTACACTACCAGCAATGCTCGGTTACTATATAGAATTACTACTTTATAGAAACTTAGTCTTACACTACCAACAATGCTCGGTTACTATATAGAATTACTACTTTATAGAAACTTAGTCTTACACTACCAGCAGTGCTCGGTTACTACACAGAATCACTATTTCATTAAAACATAGCCTTAGACTATTATAATTATATTAATATTATTAAAAGAATCAAACAAGTGTGTCGTGATTTCGCGGAATTCAGTAAAATGTGTTGTCAGTTAGAAAAGGTTGGTAACAACTGCATTAATCCATTAGTAAGATAAGAGTAGGCTTATACAGTATAGTTAATGAAATATAGATCAAATTATGATTAATCCTAAAATTTAAATTTTGTTTAACTGTAACATTGTGCAAAGAAGAGATCTATCAATTAATATATCTCATCGAGCTGAGTGAGATCCTTAACGATAAATTGTCATGCGTAGTTTTCGAGAAAATGGGATAAACAAATATTTATTACCGTTAGTAATTGATGATCTTTATTCTCTTGAAAGATATTTAAGTTGAAAACTTCTCTATTTAAGTTTAAAAATGAGTTTTAACTAACAGGTTTTATATCAGGGCCGTAGCTTGTAGGGGCAGGGGAAAACTGCCCCCACAGGGAAGCTCCCCACCGTTCGAGGGAGGGCTATTTTAAGACAAAATGTTCTTACTCCATATACGATACGAACATCAAATTATGAATCAAGCATCAAACAGGTTCACTACATTACATAAACAAAACAGCACACAAAAGATCAATAAAACAAATATGAGTCGTCGGCCCATTTCAGTAAAAACTGCCTACTATTAGGGGCCCTAGAAACAATATTTATTCGTATGGCTTTGAGGTTTGTCAATATTGTCCCCTTAATTAATTTGTCATATATGGAACGAGCCCAGGGGCGTAACTAACGGCACCACAGATTTTGCCGTGCGGGAAGGCCCACAGGCTCCGGGGGCCTATAAAAAGTAAGAGAAAGAATGAAAGAGGGGCCAAAGAATTAGAAAACAACTTTTCTAGGGGACCCAAATACGCATATCAATGCTGCCCCCCACCGAAAAAATCTAAGTTACAGCGCTGTTTTAACAGCGATACAAATACTCCTAACGGTGACACACATATTCCTATTATTAACGCACATTCCTCTTGTAAATGAAGAGATACAAATATGAAGACTTGGATTTTTACTAAACAGCACATGAGAATGGGAACTTTTCCTTGGAAGTACAAGCCCCTCACTCTTTCAGAATCGTAGCATTTAACTTGTTTTTAATGTCTGACGAGAATGCTATACCATTTTTGTATGTTAGCATTTAGACCTAAATAAACATCAAACCATGACTGTAAAGTCCGACTCAAACCACTTGACGTCTGTTGAAATCCAATGGTATGCGGGTGCGACGTTGTCGGATTTCGTTTCCTTTCGTGAACAAGCATAACGTGAAACATTAAGTCGAGAAATTACGATATTGAAAAATAAAAATTCGTTTTTACTGTCTCCATAAAAATAAAAGATGGCGCCATCTACTTCCTAATAAATCCATAATAATAAGTGACCCACATATCCGTGACGATCCACGTCGTCACACATCCCCCTCCTTAGATGAAAAATTTTACCCAAAGAAATTTTTCATTACTGACCAATTTTCAATAAAATGAACAAATTAAATCATCTTAACCAGATTTGAGGAGTACCTTACACATTTTTCAATGAAGATGAAATGAAATGATGATGGAAAAAAAGTGTTAGTAGATGATTGATTGATTATGAAGGTGAACAATAACAACATATACACACAAAACTGGTACCCTCACTTCTCATTATACTTTTCAATTATCACTGATGTTATTAACATTTCTTTGTTCTCTATATAATTTTGCTAAACTTGTATGGGTAACAACCATTTTACCATCTTCAGTCTTACATTGAAGTGTGTTAGCAGTAGGTTTAGATACGACTGTCATTGGCCCCCACCATTGTGGCATCAATGACTTTGTTATGTTATCTTTCAAGGAAGATTTTAACTGAGACTTAACCAACACCCTGTCTCCGACAGCAAACGTGACTGGAAGCATCCGCTTATTATACAACCGACGCCTTGCTTCCCATGCTTTATCCATATTAACGAAAGCTTGCTCCCATATTTGGGCATTATTAGGACCCTTCAAATCCTCAGGTGTAATACTCCACTTTACCATCAACGTATCCACCGGTTCTCTCCCAAAAAACAGACGAAATGGACTAGACTTAAGCTCCGCATGTTCCGCAGCATTAAGACAAAATTGGAGCTCATTCAGGAAACGCACCCATTTCTCCTGCTTACCATCCAGATATGCCCGAAGGCTCGTTTTAACCAGTCTCACATATTTTTCAACTGCGTTCCCTCCTGGAAAATACGGAGAACAGCGTATGTGCTTTATCCCATTACCAAACAAAAATTGTTTGAAGTAGGCCGATGAAAAACAAGGGCCCCGATCCGTGGAAATAGCTCTAATAAATCCATATTTACAGAAAATATCATATAACGCCTTAACTACTAACTTACTAGTAGCATTGCGTAAGGGAACTAAATGTAGATAACGACTCGCATTATCTAAGCACAGAAGGACATACTGATACCCGAAACTAGAAGGCAACGGCCCCGCTAAATCTGCGTAATAGTGGGCGTTAACTTCCTTACAATATTCCGAAATTAGTTGTCCTTGCGGAAGAGTATTTCGTGCCTTTACTAATTGACACTCATGGCACGAGCGAACGAAGTCCCGCACTTCGTTGAATATATTTGGCCAAGAAAAATATCTACAAATCTTTTTATATACCTTCAACAAACCTAAGTGCCCGCCATTGGGCAATAAAGTATGATAATAGCTTAGTAGTAGAGGTCTCAAAATACGTGGGACGAGTATTTTATAAGGCGACACCTTGGCCTTGGTTTTTATGTATAAAGTATCTCTCATTAACTTATATTGTTCATGCTCTCCGCCATGGCTCTTTACCATCTCATAAATATCCTTAGTATCTGCCTCTGATTGCTGATATTGTTTAATGTCCTCATGTGCTAGCGGTAAATTCCACAGACTATACATATATCCCTCTGAGTCATTAAAAGGACAAGGATCAACATCAATATCATTCGGATTTATCTCATAAATCCTTGAAAGAAAATCTACCTGATAGTTCTTATAAGACGAGACATGCACCATTTTAAATCTGAACTCAAATAAGTTCTGCACAATATTGGCATATCTTCCTAAGTTCTTAGGGTTTCGCAGCATATTAACCAAGGCACTATTATCCGTGAAAATAGTAAACTCCGAACACAAAAACGGGCGAAATCTCATTACCGCATTATATATAGCAAGAAGTTCAAGTTGAAAAATAGTGCGATTAAAATCGGCTGGTTTCAAAGTTTTACTGTAGAACCATATAGGACGCAATAAACCTTGCTCATCCTTTTGTGACAAAATAGCCGCTTGGCAACGTAAAGTTGCATCTGTATGCAAGTAAAAGCGCTTACTCATATCTGGAATTCGTAAAATAATTTTTTCAGCAAAAGCCTCTTTTATTTGTGCAAGACTAGCATCCTGTAACGGACCCCACTCAAACTTCACCTTCGGAGATCTTAATCGATTCATCGGTTCTACGATACCTGCATAATTATCGCAGAATTTAGCGTAGAAATTTAAAAATCCTAACATTTTACACAACCCCCGGCGATTCATAGGCGGACGGAGATCCTGTATGGCTTGCAACCTATCTGGCAACATAGATATCTCATCATCTTTAATAAGAAACCCAAAAATTCAATACTACTTCTCAAAAGTAAACATTTATCTGGTGAGATGGTTAAGCCCCTTTTCGCAAAACGCGATAAGACTTCTTCTAACAACTGATTATGTTCTTGGATTGTAGAACCAAAGATCACAATGTCATCTGCATAGTATTCTACCCCGCGCCCACGTAAGTCTCCCAGGATCTCATCCAAGGCCCTCATAAGTGCTTGTACTCCGACACAGATACCCATGGGGATTCGCAAATATTCATATAATTTATCCTGTACGGCGAATGCTGTGAGCTTACGGCTATCGGGAGTCAACTGTAACTGGAAAAAAGCTTTTTTTCCATCGATCTTGCTTACATATTTAGCTTTAGCGAGCGAACTAATGCATTCCTCTATATTAGGACATGGCAAGCCGTCCCCACAAATGAGCCTATTCAGTTTAGAGTAGTTGACTACTAATCGAGGTGACCCATCTTTATTACGCACTAGGAAGCACGGAGATCTATATTCAGACTTAGAAGGTTGTATCACACCATTTTCTAATAATTGTTCAATTAAGTTCGATAACTCTTGTTGCTGACTTTTCGAAAAAGGATATTGGCGCTCCCGAACTACTTCATCAGACTTTAATTGAATAGTGTATTCAAAGTCACTGATAGTACCAATTCGGTGGGTAATGACATTCGCATATTTATCTAATAAATATTCTACATACTGAACCAAAGTAGGATCTTGTTTCACCATATCCTCATCAATACCATTCAAAATCTTAACCTTTTCATCTGTACTAATTTCCCACTTATCGCTTTTACAATTATTAAATGCTAATAGTAACGGATCCCCTTCCTGACCCAAAACATCAGAAAAATTATAATCTTCATTACTATAACAAGACGTTACATCATTATTAACACACTGTTTTTCTCCCTCTATTGGCATAGAACTAACAGAGCCACCTACATCCGCGACACTTTTTCGATTAAAGCTGGAATTCTCTTTTAGTTCCGCAACCGAATGTTTATTGTTTCTCAGACCGTTTACTGTTTTATGTTCTTTCTTCCGGAATGAATGCTTTTTGTCAAACCTGTTATTGTCCTCTCCATTACCAAACATCCTTGGACCACCAGACGCAGTTCCAATGTCGCTCTCCCTATCAGCAGTAGTTTCAGGAAAACTCGAGCGAGCGAAGACCAATTGCCTATTTACTCCAGGTTTGTTCTTTCTTTTGCTCCAGGGCGTACCATTGGGACTAGAGAGATCTCCCAAAAATAGCCTAGCGGATGACCCTCCGTCGCCAGGACCCCTGGAATGACAAGAAGCCGCAGAAGAATTCGTTTGGAAAGATGAGGGGGAGGGGAAGTCAACAAGAGGGGTTGTAACATTTCCTTTGCTAAAAACAACCTTAGATTCATTGAAATCCACTAAAACTCCTTCCTGACGAAAACAGTCTAGTCCCATCAAAATGGGAAATTCCAAATCTTTAAACAAAAACAGTTTGCATTTAAAGGTGTAATTATTCACCGTAAACGGAACCAAAACTGAAGGTCTTAACACCATAGATTCGTTATTTATAGTCTTTCCTTTAAAACACTCTTTATAATTTACTTGCACATCACTAGAGTTTTTAATTTTATTAAAGAGCTCCAAATTCAAAAGATTAATCACACACCCACTATCTAAACAACTATGCACTGCAATTCCACATACTTTAACTTCTATACACGCCGCATCATCATTTTTATTTAAACGATTTAAGTTCCTATTAGTCTTATTTGAAAAAGAAGAAAATGTTTTCGAAGTTTTGTTTTCTGGGCATAGCCTCACTGGATGTGGACCCTGACATTTGTAACAGCTTATAGTTCTACGAGAATTCTTAAAGTCACTCCCTACCGGAGCATCCGGCAACCCTGTTTGGGACCTCGTTTTATAACTAAACTGCTTCATATAAAGTTCATGATACCTGTATTCACTAACTAGTTTATTAAGTTCATCTATTGTCTGGGGTTTTCTTTGGTAAAACAACCGCTCCCTTATGTTCGGAAGAACGCCACTGGTAATAAAACTAATCAGCTTTTCGTCCCCACAACGCAACTTCAAAAGTTTATCAACAGTGGTTACACGCTTTACAAAAGCTTTTAAATCCTCGTTATTCTCTTGATGGCGATACATGTATTCTACTATTATTCTCTGAATAGCACATTGTGATAATAAATTATGAAAAACAAAGTCACGTGCAAAATCCCAGCTTTTACATGTATGTGGCAGCTCGTTCAGAATTTCCTGCAGTGGACCCGTAACTTTCCCACGCAATGAATACAAAACCGCAGAAAAAGGAAAACGCTCAATATTACAAAATTCATCAATCTTTTGAATAAATTGATACAATTTTAAGGGATCCGTACCATCACAATTCTCTAATGATTCCATGAATGAACGTAAAACCAAAAATGCTGATGATTGTTCCATCTTATTAAAACAACTATTTTGTGTCAATTCAGATAGAGGTTCAACTCTAGCTTTATCGTTCACCGAGCTAAAAGGTAAATGACCTGGCTGACTGCCAGCTGTTTGCACACACACACTTCCACCCGGCTGCGTGGTTGTGTTATCAGTGCCTCTACCTTGACCTACTACAACACCCGAACCAACAGGTGCACTCTTGCTGTTAGCAGTTGTTATGGACAACAGCAGTTTCTTAGCGTCACTTTCATTCATAGAAAATATTTTTGATTGCTTTTCATCTATAGTCATATTCAAAAACGCATTAACATCCACAGGAATTTCGTCTACAAACTCTTCTTCAAGAAAGAAACTAGAGTCACCACCTACAGCCATTGTTTTTTTTCGGATACGATTCTATACTTATATACCAGATAGCATGGGTTCGATCCCCGGAACCAATTCCTTGAACTGCTGTACAAAGACTTCCTACAAGATACCCAATTAATATAAACGAGCAAGTAATTACATGCACAGCCCTGACTTCATATGCCATTAACATGAAAAGTAAACACCTGAATTTAAATTTAAATTTAATAAGTGAGAGTATTTTAACCGAGTTGGTCACTGTTCTGTAACGAAAAACACCCTTAATCCCCCTTCTTTTTTAGAATGACCACCCCGGGCCAAAAATCCATACTTGAATAGAATGAAAAAGAATAGCACACATCTAAACATTCAAATACAGACCCGCCCACCGGGGAAATAATCCTAAAAAAAGCGAGGAGAGCTTTCGCCGGTACTGTATTAAAAGGCCGCGTAGCGCACCCAGAATATGTATAGGTATAACTCTCACCTTTAATTTACGAAAAATGCAAGCAAAAATTCTCAGTTGTTTTAAGGAAGTTAATTAGCAATGACAAAACCTACTATTTCAATTTTAACAAGGATAAACAAT
Source organism: Thermobia domestica (assembly GCF_964235325.1). Lineage (NCBI taxonomy): Eukaryota > Metazoa > Arthropoda > Insecta > Zygentoma > Lepismatidae > Thermobia > Thermobia domestica. Next base: position 79,862,484 of record NC_137469.1, read on the forward strand.
TTATTATAACAAAGAGAAAAAAGTAATAATAATAAAAAATAAAAAAAGAGCAAATAGTACACAAAATATTAACAGTTGGATATTAATAGTAATAAGAAGAATAAACAATCTTACTGTTTCTGATGGAAAAACAGCCTAGCACACATTAAAAAAAAAAAAAAAATGTCGCCATTCCAACATGGCTTACACCAACCTCTAATTTTCGTCTTTCAGTAATCTAATTTTTCAGTCAGCAATATTTTACACTTGCTCGTGACTAAATGTGACAATCCATAAGTATTTATCATTTTTCAAATACATTTATGAGTATACTCACGAAATTTCTGATGATAAATTTCACACCAATTTTCACAAAAAAACAATAATTTAATTTAACAGATTTGAAAAAAGAAACACTACATACCTCGAACAGTGACCAACTGACGATCTACGTCAGTTGATCCATGGCTTCCATTCCGGGTTCAAAACCAACCAATCACAATCCGGATTTTATATCACGAGGACCTCGTCATTTTACCTTACCAGCTGGTACCAGATCTTCATATATATTTTCTTACTACACACAAACCTGATTTTGAGAGCAAAAAGGTAGGATGGAAAAGGGCAAAGGGAGAATAAGGTCTTATGTCTCCATAAAAATAAAAGATGGCGCCATCTACTTCCTAATAAATCCATAATAATAAGTGACCCACATATCCGTGACGATCCACGTCGTCACATTACGAATTCATTAACGCTATAGTGACATATAAGGACGTACCTTTGAAAGTGTTTTCTTCTAATCCAGGAACAAAGATATTAGACAACATCGCCCAACTTGGATATTGTGAAAAGGAGGACACACCTTAAGCGTCAGGAAGTTTCAACCGGACTCTACAGTACAGTTGTTCTACTCAAAACTATGTAGCTCTAAAGATGAAAATAAAAGAACATTATAAATTCATGAAATTCATCATATCCAGAAGTTGCCTTTAGAGATAGATGTTGCTATGGAGACTAGTAATACGAAACTGATGTAGTAGTGGCTTGGATTCCATTCTTATTTAGCCTCGATGCTTAAAATGGATGTTGAATTTCAATCAATCAATCACGTCCAACTGAAGACGGATGTGCTTATAATCAACTTCATGAAGATGCTCTGTGATATATATATATACAGAGTTCATTATAAAAGTAATGCGCATTTTCTGGGAAAAATAGATTTGTTGATCGGACCTGTACAAGTGCTTAAAATTCTTCAAAATACTTTCCCCTGTATCAATACACTTGTGGAGTCGTGTCTGCCACTTCTGGAAGGCACCCTGAAAGTTCTTGACGGGAATATCTTTCAGGAACGTTGTAACATGCTTTTGGATGTTTCTCACGGTCTCCCAATGCTTTCCTTTCATCTCTCTCTTCAGTCGCGGAAACAAAGTCGCACGGATCCAAGCCAGGACTGTAAGGGGGACCACCGAAGTGTTGCTTCGGGCCAAAAAGTTGGTAACAATAAATTACGTGTGGCTAGCTGTATTGTGATGGTGAAGCTTGACCGTGTCTTTGGTGTCAGCCCTGACACGCGCGACCCGACGTTTCAATCTCTTGAGCAAGTCCAGGTAAAGAACTGAGTCGACAGTTTCTCCCTGCAAGACGATTCCTCAGGCGTCAAAGAAGACAATGAGCATCGTTTTAATGCCAGACTTGCTCATTCGCGCTTTCTTAGGGTGGGGGATGATTTTGTGTGCCACTCGCTGCTCTGCCTTTTCGATTCTGGGTCCTACTCGAACATTCAAGATTCGTCTCCGGTTACGACAGAATTAAGAAAGTCCGACTCATTTTCAATCAAATCCAACAATTCTTGACAGCGCAAAACTCGTTACAAAGTCGAAAAAATACACTTCACGCGGAGGGACGTCTTTCCGTCATACTACTCGGAGCAAACTGGCGACTGGCTGCGCTGAAAGAGCAGATTTCCAACCACATTGTCCGGCCGGTTTTACCGCGCTGCCATGGATAGTCGCGTCACAATAAAATCATGCACATTACTTTTATAATGGACTCTGTGACTGTTGTGTATTCGGTATTGCTCCCTTAATTCCCTTGTACTTGAAACGTTACACTTGACTTTTTTTTACAGCCTTATACAATACCGAAGTTATGAAGATCGGGACCTGTTAATAACGTAATATACAAGCCAACACCGGGAACTGAATCCGGTACAGCTGGCGAGCGCACAAATCATCATGCAAGATGAATTCACACTGTAGACTCCGTCCCCAACCACATAATTTTGCTTCTAAAAGAGCTGGATTACAGAAAAATGCCACCGGTTCCGGATTGAAATCTTGTACATTAACCGTAACATGTTATACATTAACCAATTTTATGCAAGGGACATTAAAATGAGTCTCGCGTCATTTGCGATCATAGAGAAAATTTATGTTTTAACAGTGTCAGATGTGTCCTTTGATACGTTTAAGATAGAAGTGTCCTTTGCGACCATGTGAAAATGGAGGTCATTCGATTCCATTAACTAATTGTGAATCCATCTTGTTGCACTTTATTGTTATTGTTATTATTATTATTATTACTATTATTATTATTTTAATAAGGCTGCAAAACGTAATATTTTGCTAGCTTTAAATACAGTAGTCGAAGAATTTTTTTCTCGATCCATCCTAATACACACTTTATAATAGTTTACTGCTCAAATACAAACGTTCCATACAAAACTGTTCATTGTAACATTAGTTTTGAGGTGAATGCAATGTTAATGATTCTCACACTATGATACAACACTCGTGGTGTACTTTGAGTGTAAGAAGAGAATTTCAGAATTTTTTTTTCGAAAGTTCTCGAAGAATTTTTCGTGTTAAGTCTCTCGCATTTTACTTGTTCCATGACCAATAATTGCAAAAGTGTTTAAAATATTATTTTCATGTCGCAAACAAGAAAAAAAGTAAATTTTATTTGAAATTCAAACTAAATAGCGCTATTATTAGAGGAAATTCATTTAGAAAATTTAACCGAATTTGTAGAAAATTTTAATTATATAGTTGGAAATTCATTTTGAAAATTCAACCGAATTTTTATAGAAAATTTTAATCCCATAAGGAGGAATTCATTTAGAAAATTCAACCGAATTTTTATAGAAAATTTTAATCATATAAGCAGGAATTCATTTAGAAAATTCAACCGAATTTTTATAGAAAATTTTAATTATATAAGGGGAAATTCATTTAGAAGATTCAACCGAATTTTTATCGAAAATTTTAATTATATGTGGAAATTCATTTAGAAAATTCAACCGAATTTGTAGAAAAATTTAATTATATAAGTGGAAATTCATTTAGAAAATTCAACCGAATTTTTATAGAAAATTTTAATCCCATAAGGAGGAATTCACTTAGAAAATTCAACCGAATTTTTATAGAAAATTTTAATCATATATGGAGGAATTCATTTAGAAAATTCAACCGAATTTTTATAGAAAATTTTAATTATATGTGGAAATTTATTTAGAAAATTCAACCGAATTTGTAGAAAATTTTAATTATATAAGGGGAAATTCACTTAGAAAATTCAACCGAATTTGTAGAATAATTTTAATTATATAAGGGGAAATCCATTTAGAAAATTCAACCGAATTTGTAGAATAATTTTAATTATATAAGTGGAAATTCATTTAGAAAATTCAACCGAATTTTTATAGAAAATTTTAATCGTATAAGGAGGAATTCATTTAGAAAATTCAACCGAATTTTTATAGAAAATTTTCATTATATGTGAAAATTCATTTAGAAAATTCAACTGAATTTGTAGAAAATTTTAATTGTATAAGAGGAGATTCATTTAGAAAATTCGACGGAATTTGTGGAATAATTTTAATGATATAATATGGGGAAATCATTTGGACGATTTCAATATTTTAATACTCGTAACGAAATTGTCTTTTACATCCTTTGCAAGGAAAAAGTATACGCTTTAATTTATTTTATATACGTATATCTATATCTATCTATCTATCTATCTATCTATATCTATATCTATATCTATATCTATATCTATATCTATATCTATATATCTATATCTATATCTATATCTATCTATCTATCTATCTATCTATCTATATATATATATCTATTTCTGGATACCGATATCATTTACATTATTGCATCCAATAGAAAAGATCCCTCAAATTTATTAAAATTTACCGAACTGACAAAACTGCAAAAAGTTGCAAGAAAAAGTTTTTTTAGAGGCATTACTCAAATACTGAATCGTTGAAAAGGCTTTTATTTTCGACCCACACTACAAGGTGAACCACTTATCTTGAAATGCCTTTGTAACTTCTAAACTACTACATAAAACTAAAATAAAGTTATATATACGATGGTGTTACTTTTAACATAGTCCTCTGACAAGTCAACACATTTTGCCTATCGATGTTCAAGTGTGTTAATGCAGCTGATTAAAAAAAAAAAAAAAAAAAAAGGAAAGCTTATAAAATTTCATCTACAGCATGCATGACATCATCATCAGTATCAAAATAATATATTCTAACTTATTTTTTACCTATATAAAGATATGAAAATTAGTGCTAAATCAGGCAAATAATGTGGATGGGGCACCAATCCATAGCCGCAATCGTGAATTGCTGCCATAGCAATGACGACTTGCGGCTAGAGGCATTGTCTTTATGGAGAAGACATCTGCTGTCAGTTTTCTACGATAATTCTGCCAAATATTATCGCACAGCTGTCACAGACGACCTGAATAGTACTCTCCAGTCACTGTTCGCCCCTTTGGAAGATAATCTGCCATCACTATCCCTTCTGAATCCCAGAAAACTGTAGCCATCTCTTCTCCAGGTGCTGGCACTGTCTTAGACTCCTTCGGAAGGGGGAATGAGGATTGTTTCCACTGCTTGGAACTTTGATTTGATACTGGTTGATAATGGTGGAGCCAGATCTCATCTACTGTTATGAATCGAGTCATCTGGATTTGTCCGGAAGAGATGAAAATTTCCCTTGAAATGTTGCGTCTGGCGAGCTTTTGATCAGGTGTTAAAAGTTTTGGCACCATCTCGCCAAAACCTTGATCATTCACAGGGCTTGCAGTAGGTACTGTGGCTTCTTTACTGTGGCATATGAAGGGGCACTATCAACTAAAGTAGCAAGCATTACGGGATGGATCTCCTGCAGATTTAAACCCTTTTGTGGTGATATTCAGTAATAGCTCTCACCTTCAGTTTCCTGTTTGGTCACTTTGCTCACTCTGCTGTTTTTCTGAACCTACAACAATAGAATAGAAGTGGATATTAATACCAAATTTGATATAGCATCGTAGGAAGGTTCAGTAAATACGGCCTAAAAGTATTACATGTGTAGTTCTAATATTTCTTGGTTAGGCTTAGAATTTATGTAAAACCCTCGTGTATATATATATAAAACTTTAAGTTGGGTTGAGAAAATTTTAATAGCACTTCATCAGGTTATTACATATTTGAAATATACATGTTAAGCACAAACTTTTAATACCATTTTATTATTTAGTATTGCAAACTAAGGGCTATAGCGTCACAAATATCGGTAAATACCCAAATTTTGGAAGCCTCTACGAGAGTAATAACACAAGTGAGATGGGTGTATCTATGCAAATCGAAAGCTCCTTAGTACCATGTGACATATTTCTAAGAAGCACGAGAAAACTTACAACTGATTGAAAATTTTAGTTTCTTCAAAACATTTTATTTCGAAAAAGTGCTTAGATAAGCATCATATCTAACCTGTATAGACAGTTTTCAATGTTCGTAAAGATTGAAATAACGTTCAAATCAATATGATATCTCAAACTGCTCCGGAGGTATGATAAAAATTAGTGTAAAGTTAGCAACACTACATAACAGTATGTGATAGCGAGAACTTGAAATTATAATTACCAAAAACTATTAATGTAATCCTATAGAAGCAGACGAAATCAACATTTTAAAAATTAATTTCCTACAACTACATAATTTTAAACAGTATAGTAATCTCTACCCATGTTTTTCATATATCCGAAATGGCTGAGATATCAAATTGCTTTAAACGTACAAAAACTTCTGTAGAAGGAAAATCTTCAATCCTTTGGAAATTTGATCCTATTTGTTAGAAATAGGTCATGTTATGGTCATAGTAGTCGACAAGGTACTTCCAATGTGCATTTACACGTCCTTCTATCTTGGATGTTTACAAGTGTTTGTGATACTGTAAGTTTTCACTTACCATATAAATTTGAAATATGTGATAATCTGACGTAGTACTATCTAAAAATATATATTTATGTTGAGTTGGCAGCACTGTTAATCAGATGGTATTCCAGAGTATGTCAAACAGTGTCCTCCTGTTGACATTTGCGTGTTACAAAATGTTATCGATATTTATCTTGTAGTTAAAAAGTTATAAAGTTCTTTCCAGGTCTGCTATAGTCGAGGGTACACGGCGGTACACGCCGGCCGTATACCTTCTGCTTAATCCTAGTAATTAGAGTGTACCTTCTGCTTGAAACAGTTTTTTTACTACTTTTGTTTCATTTATATTTATTTAATCGGGCCATAACTCCAATGTTAAAGTGACAGTATCACCTTTTCAAAGAACTAAAAAAGTTCATTATTAAATTCTGTGTGTGTGTGTGTGTGTGTGTGTGTGTCTGTCTGTCTGTCTCTAATTTGCGATTTTTTTTTTTTTTTTTTAATTTTGAGCCCTCCATTCGATAGAGCATCAAAAACTACCTGAAGAAGTAATGGAATTTTTCGCATCACTCTTGCCGTTCCCGAGAAATTGTCCAAAAAAAAAAAAAAAAAAAAAAAAAAAAAAAAAAAAAAAAGAGGCCGGTTTTGGGAGATTTAAGGAGCCATATCTTGGGAATCGTAAGTCAGAGAGAGAGATGATATTGGCGTTGATCAATACCTAAGGAGATGCCGATTATTTTGATACCAAATGTCACCAATGGCTACTGGCAAGTAGCTTCCGGAGAAGACTTGTCAAGGTTAGAGTCACGTCTTATATTTATCGAAGGTTTTCATTGTCACTGTTGTTACTAGCTACTATTATTTGTATGCTATTATGGAAGGAAGTAAAACACAAAATTGTTAGTTTTAGGATCAGCTGGACAGATCGATGCAAAATGGCGGATTTTTGTTCTGAGATATCCAAGTGTTTTGAAGGTTGATGACTATGATATTTCAATTACTTAAAACCTTGTTCTCTGTTGAAGAGAACCAAAGTCGTTCGATATTTTAAAAGTAAGATTGAACATTTTCAGTATAACGTCAGTGGTAATACGTAATTTTGAGTACTACAGAACCTATTCATTGATAAAAAGAAAATAATGTCTTAATGATTTTATAGAGTTAAATTTGGGCACAATTTTCTTACTTCTAGCATATCGGATGCGATATTTTCTTATCCTTCTTGGAGTGTTGGTTTCTTCTCCATACCTATATCCATTTATGTTATTAATGGTGTGATTTAAGTAAGGAGCGTCATCAAGAATATAGCTTGAAATGCTTTTAAATTATAAAACAGTAATCACGAACCAGCGTATACCCTCTGAAAATTTTAGGACTACAGCACTGGTTGTTTCAGGATAATTAACACACCAAGAATCATATGTATGAACCAACAAGTGAGTGTTGGATTAGGGGAGGAAATGACAAAGGAGAGGGCAATTGGAAGAGGACTTCAATAGCGATGCTGTCTTTCGCCTACATTATTTAATATCTATCTAGAAGAAATAGTGAAAAAGAGTCTACAAAATGAATGATGTATACGGTTTGCAGATGATATGGCGCCCACATAGCACACTACGTCCCTGGGATGTACCATTTTGATCCCAATCATCCCATTCGGTTCCCGGGATTATTGGGACAATGAGAAGACATCCCATGGACGCCCTGCATGGGACATCCTGAAGGATTCCCATGTAGGATGCCCACGGGACGTCCCAGATGGGACAGGAGGTCCGAGGGAAAACCAATAAACATCCCTTCGTGGTCCCGTTGAATATCCCGTATTCAGGGATATTAGCGGACATCTGGATCTCCCGCGGAAATTCTGTGGATGTCCCGGGAGCACATTCGGATAATCCCGGGATGTCCCGTCGTCCGTTGCGGGCTCAGTTTCAGACATCCCATGGACGTACTTGTGCTATGTGGGCGCTTGTAGGAGAATCAGAAGAGAAAATCAATAAGATATTAGAAAACTTGAGGAAGGACTGCGAAGAATATGGGATGAAAATAAATGTTAGAAAGACTAAACGCATGGTGATTGGAATGAAATGGTCAGTGTCAAATACAGAAGTGGAAAAAAAGGAGAAAAAAGTGACTATGTTTCGATACCTAGGTAGTATTATTAGTCATGATATGAAGCGTGAATGTGAATAAAGGCAAAGATCGGAATGGCGAAGTGGAGTATCGTACCGTATGGGTCAGAAACATTGAAGTTACGCAAAACGACAGGAAATTTTCGAAATGTGGGTGTGGAGAAGAATGGGGAGAATTAGCTAGGTGGAGTGGAAAACGAATGAGAAGGTATTAGAGACGCTGAAGGAGAAAATAACAATTTTAGATATTGTTAAGAAAAGAAAGAGAAAGTGGTTGGGACATTGGTTAAAAAGGAACTGTATCATGAACGACGTGCTAGAGGGTATGGTGGCAGGAAAGAGAAAGAGGGGCGAATGAGACTGCAATTAATGGATGGTATCAAAATAGAGAAATTGTACGTGAAGATGAAGAGATTAGCGGAAGACCGTGGAGCATGTAAACTTCTCAGTTGCAGCAAGTTATCTGCCAATAATGGCAGAATACCTATGATGATTATGATATATATATATATATATATATATATATATATATATATATATATATATATAACTCAGCTGAATTTTTAATAGAATGGAATCAAATTTAATCTAACCTAATTATACATGACCGCATAATGTGCCTATCTTAGATACTTTTGCAGTCAAAAAGATAATCCAAGCAATGGCCACATTTGACGCAGTTCAACAGGAATTTTCTCCATGGCCGCAAAATGAAGCTGGACCATTAAAAACAAAAGTAGGGTGTTTTCTTGAAGTATATATATATATCTTAGATGATACCAATATTTGAGATTTAATCTCATGCATATAAGAAGGATGACCTTGTCATACATTATTCACACTTTACATTGAGTATAGTCATATTTGCTCCATAAAGAGCATCAAGTTGCATAAAATCCAAAACATACAGTTTTATTTTCTGTTTCTTTCCTTGAGAAGAATTGCATTCTGACCATTCAGCTTCTTGCCAATCAATACAAGTCGCATCTCCTAAATCATTCCTTGCTACTTTTTTTTTTTTTTTCTGAACTTGAGAAATAAATGCCAATCTTCTATGGATGTTTATCATCATCGTATGTCGTTTCAGTCACGCTGATACGGTGCAAGTTTCATTTGTAGCTATTTTACAATCGAATTGTTAGTTAAAGTTAAGACTGACTAAAACATTGGGTGGTAGAAATTAGCTTGGAAAAACACAACAGGGAATAAAAGGAGGAAGGAAATTAGCAATGCTTTTGTGTGTTTAGTGTGAAATCATTGTTTTGATTAGGTTTTTATTGGTTTCTTCTGTATGAACGAATAAGCCAGTTGATATTGGATGGATTTATACACGTAGAAAGTACTCAGGAACTCCGTTGATATAATAAAACAGTGTTCAGAAAGTGTTGATACATGGACAAATGAAAACTTTTCGTAGACGATATCGAAGCAAATATGAACTAACATGTACAAGTAAGTATATATATATTTTTTTTATTGTTGTTCTATTACGTTTTTTGATATTCATACTTGTGGCCTCGTGCATTTTTTTAAAAGATGTTTCGCAAACATTCATGTATATTTTCCATTTATGAAAAAATTTTGATTATGACATTCCTTTGTACACATTCATTAAAGAAAATGTGGATAGATTGTACAGTAGAACCAAACATTGGAGAAAATCTAATTTTTAACGTAACCGTTATTGAATTTTCTGACGGCACTATTATATTTTACTTCGTATTGTAGAGTTGTCGTGTTGTAGAACAAAAAACATGTATACAACGAAGGCAAAAGCAATGATAAACAACCGTAGTTCTTCGAAATGTTGATAAGGAAAAGGATGAAGAACGACAAGTGAAAAGGGTGTGGAACAAGAAAGACGTGACAGAGAAGAACCGGCACTTGATGGACGGTGTTAACAAGAATATAGGAATTATTTTAAAAACTGCATCAAAAATTGCGATTTTGGCCAATAATTAGTTTTGGTATTAGGGGTCACAAAATTTTTAAACTTACCCTAAATCGAGTTTTCCTAATTTTTTAAAAAAAGGAATAAGTGCATCATACTGAGCTAAGTGATAGTTTGGGTTTGGCTACACTATATGTAGTTCTCCAGATATAAGACCTACAAGAATTTTTTTGCCTGAAATATATTGAATCTTTTGATCCAAAAAATAAATCAGAATTCTTGAAAAATATGCTACCAATTTACACGTAATTGTTAATCAAATTATTATTGCAACCAAGAATTATTATTAATTTTAAGATTTACTTCCAGCAACAATGAAAAGCTACGTATTTCAACAATGGGTATTTTAAATAGTAAAAAAACAAAACTTTTTCCTTATTTATTTATTTATTTATTTATTTATTGAACAATTTCCCAGATACAGCACAACTTTGCCATTTTACACAGGGACATGCTAACAAAAGAAAGAAAAAAAAAAAAAACAAGACAACAATAACAACAACATAGAAAAAAAAGAGTGTAAAAGTAAAACTATTCCTTCAAAGCTCGTTTAATTGCTCTTTCAAACACTGGGTAGCTCGAAAAAATGTCCACATCAGTTGTTACTTGATTATAACAGTTTGGTATTCTATAAAAAAGAGATCTCTGTATAACAGCCAACCTAGGACGGGCAAGATGGAATAGGTGGGTATTCCGAGTGATGCGGGAAGGGACACGTAAGGATAGTTCCTGAAGTAATTGGTGCATTTATCTACCTACATATAGGTCTGCCTGAGTTTCAAACTTTAGAATTTAAAAATACAACTGCAATTCTGAGGGGAACAGGACAAAAATTAAAATAACAACAGAGAATGTAAATTTTAACGTATTTACGGTCAGTGCCTGTATACTCTGAATCACAACAATTCACGTCTGATTCAGTTGATAGATTTGCTAACCTTAAGGCTGTGTCCAACACCCGGAATCCGTTGGGATTTCCCTATATAATAACATGGCATATTTCTTTCCAAAGTATTATGAAAACTATTTATTTTATACATTTCAAAATTCGTCCAAATGTTTGTAAGTATTAATAGTGCATGTTCAGTTTTATTTTTTCTTGCTAGGGTAATATTAGAGGGCACTAATTAAAAATTAGTGCCCTCTAATATTACCCTAGCAAGAAAAATTAATTTTCTTCCCTTTAAAAGATGTTTAATATATGGCCTTACATTTTGCAACAACGCAAAAGAGCAAATAGGAGGCTAACCAGATAGGTTTCTTTTATTCTCTGCCTCCCCCCTTCCGGCTAGGTCACGTGCTCGAACTTCGGGTTGTCCCCGGAGATAAAGAAACCGATGGTATGCAGATTGACAGCAGATAAGAGCAAAATTTGTTTTCTCTCTCTTCATAGATCTTAATATTTCATTGATGCTACATAAACCTCTCCGTGAATAGCTATCTGTAGAGGCATATTGGAGCTAACAACGTATGAATGTTTTAGAAAATCTGTCTATGTTGCTTTCAAGTGAGGGAAGTGTTCATCTTATAAAATTAGTGTTGAACTGTATAGTGTAGAATAAACTCGCTTATTTGTCGCATCAACTGACAAACGTTTACGTAGAGATCAAAGAGGATTTACCCTGTTGTGATATATAGCGAACTGCAAAATAGTTAATATATGTGTAAGAACAAAACGACCGAGAATTGCTTTTCAATATATCATATCGATTATACTCTATGAAAATCAATTTTGAAACCGGAAATAGTAATAAATTTCTTCCAGTTCTGGTTTTTAATAGAGAGATAGGAATGGAGATGGTATATGTTCTAGAGACGTTGAATCAATTTCCTAAAACCGCTAACTAATATAGTTTTCGATTTATGGCCCGTAAGTGGTCGATCTCTATCATTTCCGATTTATATAGAAGATTAACGGAGGAGATGGATCCTATTCTTAGGACGCTAAATCTATTTCGGAAAACCCTTCTCGATATCTCTTGCCGATTTTGGTGATACCTGTTAACTGACAAAAGCACACAGCCATTTTACTAGACTTCCGATACTTATGCATAGAATAGTTTGGAAGTTTAATAAACCCAGGTAGAAGAAATATTGTTCATCAAATCCATTTTCGTGCAGATGGGAGTTTCAAGAATTCTTTTACATCAGTTATTATGCTCTAAAGAATAACGGGAACTGCGGCGGTTCAGTGGTAGACTGGTCACCTCTTGTATGTGTGGTCCCGGTTCGATTGCAGATCGCACCAAGTTGGCTTTGTAGTGGATGAACATTATGTTCGTTAGTTTTCTCGGGTTCTATCGTTTTCTCACACTTTCTTCATTCCACCATTTGATTCATTCTCATCATCACCGTCTCCTTCAGCCTAACCGGCATATCCGTGAGACGTAAAATACAAAGATTTCATTTCATTTCTAAATAATAATCTAATACACTCTGCAGTGTTCTTTTCTTGGCTAATGCCCCAATAATAGCGTACTGATTGATGAAACGCTTGCAGATTGATGTGCCACAAAATCGATTATTCATGTCCAAAAAATGCACCAATATCTGCCAGGTAGTCATCACAAGCAAGAATGCTATCTGTTTCGTTCAAATAGTGTTCCCTATGAGACGAGACGAGACAAGAAGTAATCTTTTCTCATTTTGTCTCCTATATTTAATATATTTTGTCTCGTATCGATGCTCGAAGACTTCTTTCGCTCTTGTCTCGAAATTTTATTGTTCCGTTTTGATAATTTATGTTTGAAAAATTATTCCCTAATTTTTCGTAATTATCTGGAAGTTATCATATCTGTTGCGCGTCACTATTGGTTCACGAATAGTGTGATAGAGCAACATTTAAACCATACTTATTATTGGAATAAATTGTGTGATGGCTTGCATATTTTAAACGTAGATGAATTCTCTTCATTGCTTTCAGACCATCATTTTATTAATTTGTAGTATTTTACATATGAATTATGTAACACTAAAACAGTGTTTGAGATGAAAACTTCGGTGAATCAGTGCTGCCCACGGGACTCAAGAAATTTCTCGCCTCGAAAACGAGATGATAATTGTTGTATTTTTTGCCTCGTCTCGAATTTAAATAGGTACTCCCATGCGCAAAAAATATTGCGCGTATACTGTAACTCACAATTTTTCGCAATTATTCCATTTTCCATATGTTTATTGGTAAAATTCAGTTATTAGTACGAGGAGATAATAGAAAGCAATCCATCTAAGGAGATATTTCCAAAAAATATAATAAAATAATAAAAATATAAGCAAAAAACAAAATTATGTTCGGTTTTGTGTATACTGGCAATAATGTTTTCGAGGGAATTTTTGGAGTAGCACAGCACGATTGCAGAGGGAATAACAAGATTAGTAGGAGAACAGCTGAATCAAGGAACTAGAAATTGGAGCAAAATATTGCATTTATTGGCTTAAATCTAGGGTGTAAATTGTCTGCCAAATATAAATTAGCTTCTGTAAGCAAGATGTTATACGGAAAATATAAACAAAGAGAAAAACTGTTGTCTTAAGTTTGGAAGTGACATGCTCTATAGCCATGAGCATTTATTTCTTAAGAAAAAGATAGGCAGCAAAAGAAAATCTGTGTGGGCAAGTGGGGGGCAGTTGCGCCTGAGTTTTCGTCGAGGCAACACGTCCTGTGTTGCTCGCGTCTTGGTGCTGATTCTGCTAGTAGTGATAGTTTTTTTTTTTTTTGTGCGAGTTTTTGCTGTGCTTTTTGGACTTGAACAGAGTGAGCTTACCACTTGATTTGGGTGATTTCTCCCCGTTTTTGTTCAGTGAAGTGCAAGATTACGACTGATTACGATGGCCAATATTAGGCTTAACACTCTTCGCATTAGTTTTCAACCTGTCTCCAAAGTTCCCAATTCGATTTCGCTCCATGAGTGGATACGAACCACCTTTGAGCTTGCACAAGATGCAGTATTAAGTATTGAACTAGACTTTCCACGTAAACTTCTATATATCAAACTAATTACTCAACAGCTCTGTGAACAGATCATTACTAAATTTGACAATAAAGTACCGTATATAGATGCAGAAGGTACTTACGACCTTCCGCTTGACTCGGCTTCTCATACAATTAAATTGGTACGTATCCACGCGGTACCTATGGAAATTTCTGATAACCAAGTGAAACAAGTTCTTCAAGTTTATGGTGAAATTCTTAGTGTTAGTGACGAACTTTATACTGATGGACATTATTATAAAGTACGTACTGGCCGCAAAGTTGTGAAAATGATTTTAAAAAAGAATATCCCTTCCTATATTACTCTCAGTTCTCTTCGTTGTTGGGTGACGTATCCCGGACAGACAAAAACTTGTGCGAGGTGTGACAGTGAAACGCATTTGGTGTCCCAGTGTGATCGCCGAACATTTAGCGCCCGTTTAGATCATCGGTCCAGTGATTCTTCTGGAATTTCTACTTTGGGTAGCCGCATTGCTCGACCTATCCTACAACTGAAGGATGCGCCTGCTATTCACAACTATAGTGTGTTTCCGGTTTTGCCGACAAAAAGCGGGCCCGCTATTACTACCATGCCGACAACTCCGAGTGACTCTACCCCGCCAGCCCCCTGCGAGGCAGCTTCTGTGTCCCGACCAAGTGATACATCCTCACAGGTCCCGTTTCATGAAGAGGGTATGGCCAGCCAAATTCTTCCTGAGGTTAACCCCGACGCAAATAAGGTAGGTGACTTATCTGATAAGACTGAGTGTCCCGGACCCCAGCCAATGACTTTCGATACTTCAGCACCTGCTCGGCCTGAACCTGTTGTTAGTGATTCCCTTGACATGGTGCCTCCTCTCTCCGATGTGCTCGACTCGACTGGTAGTGGTTCCCCCGTTACGCCTACATCCAGTGTTGATGACACTCCTGAACCCCCTATTAGTGAACAACTGAAAAAGAAGAAACGTTCCAGTCACGAGGAGAATACTGGGAAAGTTTTGAAAGTGACCGGGAAGACCTATGATTCGACCAGTAGATTAACCCGCACTAGATTACGACAGATGTCTCAATTAGATGCTACTACATGTAATGATGGGGAGGTTGTCCCCGAGACTTTGGACAGACCCGCTACGCAGTGAGAATATGCTAGCGGTCTGTTTGGGACTTTTGTTTTTGTTAATATTGCATCTTTTTGCTGCTTTCCTTGGGCCTGCCGGTTCTTTTGTGTGTGCCTTTTCCTCCACACCAAGCCTTTCCTTGCAGCTCTTAATGTATTCTTTTAAAATAGGAACGGTCAATTTTAATGGTCTAACATCTCCTACCAAGCAAAGTGCTGTTTTGGATTTCATTAAATGTTATTCTCTTGATATACTGTTTGCTCAGGAAGTGACCTTGACTGACCTTCAAGGCCTTTATCAGCACACCTTTTTTTTTAACGAAACTGTTAACGGCACGGGTACCGCACTTATATATCGTAATGATATAGAATTTGAACAGTTATACAAACATCCCACCGGCCGGATTATTACTGGGAATGTGGCCAATATCCGGTTTTGCAACTCGTATGCCCCTGCAGGTACACACCGACGGCGTGAACGTCATAATTTCTTTAATTCCGAGGTAGCCTCCGCCTTACATGACAGTTCTCGTTTGATTATATGGGGTGGAGATCATAACAGTATAGTTTCCGCTCAAGATTCCACTTCTACTTCGAACTTCTGCCCTACTTTATTACAGGTGATTAACCAATTTAATTTATGTGATGTCTGGCGTCATTTTCATCCCCACAATCCTGGACATACTTTTTTCTACGCCACTGGATCTTCACGCCTCGATTCTTTTTATATCTCACGGTCATTACTTCCACATGTGCAATCTGTGGAAAGGATCCCTGTTTGTTTTTCGGATCACATGGGCCTAGTTATGACTATCCAGCTACCGCTTCAAAAGCTTCTGAACCATAATAGCTTATGGCACCTCAATACCGGCATCCTTTCTGAGCCAGAATTCCAGCAGTTGCTACGCCAACGCTGGAGAGAAATTAATCAGCAACTTTTGCGGCGGAACAATATTATCCAATGGTGGGAGCAACGGGGGAAACCAGCTTTGAAACAAATCTGTAAAGAATACAGCAGAGAACGGTCACAGCGATTCCATGAACAATATAATTACTACTCTCAGCTTCTACGCGACTATCATACGGCATTCCTTAACGGTGAACCTGTACTTCCACAAATTAAACAGGTAAAGGCTTTCTTGTTAACATTACACCGCAAAAGACTCCACGGTATTACTGTTCGCAGCAAAATCTCATCAATGTCACCCACTGAGCCTCCGAGTCTTGTACATATCAGTGCTGAACGTCGCAGAGGCAAACAACAGATTATTCATAATATACTGGATGATAAAGGTGTTTTATATGAAGGAACTAATATTATTCCATACTTTGTGCGCTATTTTGCTGACTTATATCGCAACCATGATGTTCCAGCTAGTAATGACGGTGTTTACGATACCTTGAACCCTCTCCCAGTTGAACTCCAAGCAGAGCTTGATGCTCCCTTTACTGAAGCAGAAATTCAGCATGCCCTCCTCCAGGCAAAAAAGAATAAATCTAGTGGCATTGACTCCCTACCTTACGAATTTTACCAGACATTCCCAGATCTTTTCATTCCTTTTTTTACTGAACTTTTTAATGCCTTTCGTTCTAATTTACAAGTCGGCAAAACATTTCCACACAGTATTATAGTGATCATTCCTAAGCAGCCCAAGAGCACTCGCATCAACCAATTTAGACCTATCAGTCTCGCATGTTGTGATTATAAACTTCTCGCAAAAGTTCTAGCAGCTCGGTTACGTAATACTTTAAGTTCCATTCTGTTACCGGAACAATTTGGTCACGATCAGCAGCATCCTACATATCTGGCTTTATCGAATATTAGGGACACGATTGCTTATTTTGAAAGTCGTCCGAAATTAACTGCAGCGCTTTTGAGTACTGATTTTTCTCAGGCCTTCGATAAACTAAGCCATCAGTACTTATTCACAGTTCTTGAGAAGCTCCATTTCGGGCCAGTATTTTTAAACATGGTTAAGACGTTATACTCCCAGCGTACTGCCCAACTTAAACTGAACGGTGCCTTAACGCGGGTCTTTTCAATTAACCGGGGGCTTATTCAGGGCTGTCCCTTGTCCCCCATGCTTTACAGCATTGCCGTTATGCCGGTTCTGTATAAGATCCGGAACGAAATGACGGGATTGTGTGTTCCTCCGGCTACTATTAAAGTTCAGAGTTTCATAGATGATATTTGCTTTTTCTTTCGCTCCCAGCGCGATTTAGATACTATCCTTACTAATCTCCAGATATTTAGTCAACTGTCTGGTGCGGAATTACATCCCACGAAAACCAAATTACTTTTTTTGAATGATACGTCTTCTTGCCCTTTTGTCTCCCCCTTCCCTGTCGTTAACACTCATAAAATTCTCGGCATTACTTGGCATACCACTATAAAAGCATCTATTCAAGCAACCTATGGAGTGGCTGTTCCTAAGGTCATTAACTTGCTTTATAAACACAAAGCTCGCAATCTTACATTACATGAGCGAGCGACCTTCTTAAATATTTTTGCCTTCAGTCTATTGTACTATATAATGCAGATTTTTCCGCTTTCTGTCTCAGACGCTAACACACTTAACAAACATTTGTTTGCCTTTTTGTGGTACCAATCGACACTGCGAGTACATCGTCGAACTGTGTGTACGACCAAGCAAGTAGGAGGGTTAGGTATTAAAGACGTGGCTCTTCAAGGCCGTTGTCTACTACTACAACGCACGTGTCAGCTGTTAACTTCCTTTTCTGAGTCTTTCTCCGCGTGCCATATCATGCGTTGCCTTCGGCACGTGACTCTCAGTTCACCTGTTTCTATTCTGAACTGGTCCCAACCTTACCATTACCTGCGCACCGTCATTCTAGACATTTCGTATGCTCTTATCAGTCACACAGCTATTGAAGATATGACTGTGAAGAAATTGTATACTTATTATGCAAATTATCTCTATACCCCCCCTAAATGTGTTACTCGCCATCCCAATTGTTCTTGGGCGCAAATTTGGCATAATATTAATTCCTCTTTTTTACCCTCTGGAATGAGAGAGTTATGGTATAGGTTAGTGCATAATGTATTTCTTACTACCCATCGAGCATGGGAACTCGGTTTTCGACCAGATGCTCAATGTATCCGATGTGGACAAGCTGACACACTCATCCATCGCTTGCAAACATGTCCATCTATCCAGCATTTGTGGCGTAGCTATACACATATTATAGCACGAATACTTCGTGTTGATCAACGGATTATTAATAGTGAGCCGTTTTTTCTTTTGCCTGATTTCAAATACTTCCCACGTCCTAAACACAATATCATAGTGTGGTTAACTATTCACACAGCGGCTATCCTACTTACCGAAAATGAGCTGGTGACACAAGCAATGTACATTTTTAGACTACAGTGCTCTTTAAAAACAATGCCTTCAGATCTACGCTTGCGTCATTTTGCCTACTACCCGACGGCTGTTTACTAATTTTTTTTTTTCGTGTGTGTGTTTGTGTGTATACTTCATGTGATTGATTTTCAATTGTATTGCAGTGGTATCCCTTTTGTAATTTGTGATTGCTCTTTTATTCTTATTATATATACATATATGTACTGTAATTTCTTGCAATAAAACTGACTGTTAAAAAAAAAAATAGGGGTATGATTCTCGCTTCGGGTGCGAGAGGTCCCGGGTTCAAATCCCGGACGAGCCCATATATATTTTATGTTTGGTTTATTACAACACGTATTTACTTCTGCCAATAAAATATGTGTAGTTCATAAAAAAAAAAGTGGGTAGAGTGACGGACTAGTAATTCTTATACTGTTTTGACACCAGATCGAATCCCATCCGGTCCTGTTCAATTTTTTTTTCTTTACAAAACATTGTAGAAAGTGTATAATTTTTATGTTAATAAAACTGAAACAATACAATTAGGAAATAACTTTTTGTTTCCTCTGATGACGTATTTATTTAGAATTAGTGTACTATTAGTAATACCGATTGCTTTCAGTTTATAGTGTTGTATAGCTTCCTTTATCATCCTCTTTTCTTGAAAAAGAAATTGTCTCCAATAAAGTATGAAAAATATATATAGTCAGAAACAGACATCTTAGTATCAAATATGATTTATCATGATGAAATAAACAAGTTTCCCGTTATTAAAAAATAAAACTATAGAAATCATTGAATTTGGTCTTAAGGTTTTTATTATGCTATATATATTCTTTATAAGACTATACTTTATAAGGCAAGATGAGCGATCATACCCTCAAATTTAGCTAGTGAGTGAAAGATGTTTTCGGCACAAATATTTTACAGGTTTAGGTGCATGAAACACCAATACGCCATGGTCTTGACCTTCGTTTATTTCACATTATTATCCGACATATCATAGCAGGTAAAAAGCAGCATCAATCGGCAAGAAGAACTGCAAGTTGTGCTCTTAGTCTGTTTCTGATGCTCCGGACTCGATCGCCTAGCACGCTCGTCTATACCTTGACTCATACGTCTATCATTCAGTGCAGGCACATATCCAGCTTTTCTTTTCGGAGGGGACCCGACACGAATCCTCGTAAGCGTGTAATTCTAATGTTTCAAAAATATCAATAATAATAATAATAATAATAATAATAATAATAATAATAATAATAATAATAATAATAATAATGCAACAGTTCTGTATTTCTCTTAAACGTTTCTTACTTGTCATTTATGAACCGGTCAAACTTAATTCTAACTCACACGAAATCAAAAAATATTTTCTAGAGACATGTAAGGAAAACTGTCTGCTACGTATATCACATAACAAAAATAGCAAATGGCAATGAGTGTATCGTTCTAATACAGTAATGTTATAAACAGACCGGAAACGAAATTGTAATCCCATTTAAAAGTGTTCTTTAATTCCACCTGGTATTACGGTATATTCTTACAAGTAACACTTCCCAAGAGTAACACTCCGATTTTGATAAAATTTGACAGGCAGATACTACACATAAAATAAACGAATACATGTTTTTTATTTTCTGCGGAAAAACTGTTTTACGGGGGCAAAAGCACTCACCCAAAATTTTGAAAGTTGACGCCCGAAAGACAAAAACAAGTGGACCAAAGTGTACGAAATTGTGCACAGATATGGCAGACGTAAAATGAAGGAATACGTGTTTTGTATTTTCCTGGAAAAAAAGGTTAGGTGGGACGCAGACCCCTCCAAACCTTTGATCATGAAATATCAAAAGTGCTAGTAACAATATGTCTGATGTGTGTAAAGGACGAAGAATTCCGATGACACTTTGTGTATGGACAATACGCAAAAACTAAACGAATGCCTGTTTTAGGGGACAAAATCCCCCATCCAAAATGATAAAAGTTGACGCCCGAAAGGCAAGAAGTGAACCGAAATGAATGAAATTGTGCACAGATATTGTAGACGAAAAATGAGGGAATATGGGTTCCGTATTTTCCTGAAAAAAAAAAAAAAAAAACGTTTCGGTGGGACACAGACCCCTCCAAAACTTTGATCGTGAAATATCAAAAGTGCTAATAACAGTATGTCAGAAGTGCTTAAAGGACATGAAGAATTGGAACATTGTGTAGGGACAATACGAAAAAAAAAAAAAGAATACGGGTTTATTTTCTGCGAAAAATTGGTTTTAGGGGACAGAATTCCCCACCCAAAATTTTGAAATCGTTCACAGATATTCTAGACGTAAATTGAGGTAATTGTGTTTCGTATTTTCCTGAAAAAAAGCGATTGAGTGGGGCACGGACCTTCTAAGCTGTTGATTAGGAAATATCAAAAGTGCAAATAAGTATGTATACGTCAGAAGTTCCTAAGGAGTATGGAGAATCGCAACGAAACTTCGTATAGGGACAATTTGCAAAACAATAAATGAAATGCATTTTAATTTGTATGAAAAAACAGTGTTGGGGCCTAGAGCCCCTCCAAAAAAAAGTTAATGTTACCGTAAAAGTGCAGGAAGGAGTGGACCGAAGCAAATGAAATTGTGTGTAGATATTGTATAGACTGTATGTAAAATAAGGACTTTCGTGTTTTAAAGATGTCCCTATCAATTTTGGCACATCAACAGCAAACAGGAAATTAATCGGCACGTGTTTTTGTTTATGCGGAAAAACATTGTAAGGGTTAAAGTTGCCTCGTGAAATATTACAAAATACGCTATACTGTTTGTGCTTGATGTTGATCTGCCAAATTTGAAGAAATCTGATGGAGACACTTGTGAAACACGAGAGGCTTTATTTTTCATATCCAATATCTACAGACAATTTCATTCGCTTCGGTCCAATCCTTCCGACACTCAACGCCTCGGTCCACTCAAAAGATGTTTTTCTCTTTTCAGGAAAATACGAAGCACGTATTTCCTCATCTTACCTCTACAACATTTGTGAACAATTTCATTCAGTTCGGTACATTTTTTCTTGCCTTTCTTGCGTCAAATTTCAAAATTCATGCGGGGGACCTTTTGTCCTCTAAAACCGTTTTTTCGCAAGGAAATAAAAAAGCCGAATTTGTTTATTTTTTGCTTATTGTCCTAACACAAAGTTTTGTTCCAATTCTTCATGTAAATTTAGGCACTTCTGACATACTGTTATTAGCACTTTTGATATTTCATGATCAAAGGTTTGGAGGGATCTGTGCCCCACCTAACCGGTTTTTTCCAGGAAAATACAAAACACGTATTCTCTAATTTCATGTCCGCAATATCTGTTCACAATTTCGTTCACTTTGGTCCACTTGTTTTTGCCTTTCGAGCGTCAACTTTCAAATTTTGGGTGAGGGCTTTTGCCCCCTAAAACCGTTTTTCAGCAAAAAAAAAATAAATAAATAAAAAAGCACTTATTTGTTTATTTTATGTATAGTATCTACCTGCCAAATTTTATCAAAATCGGAGTGTTACACTTGGGAAGTGTTACTTGTTAGAATTATAACAACAACGCATTGTCCACAGTTTGGACACTGACTCAAAGTAATCTGACATAAAAAAAAAAAAAAAAAAAAAAAAAACTCAAAAGGGAAAAAGTAGGTTTATTAAAAAGTGCTTGAGGTTTGGTAAGGGACAGCTTCCAGGACCTCACGCTGGATACGTCACTGAGTCAATGCATTATATTTGTTTCTTGCAAAGATGATAATTAGATGCGTAATGTGTAAAATTATATCATAGTTTGACTTTTTATAGGTCTTTCCTTAACACATCCATATTATCCGGCGTTCTGCCTGCCTGTTTTATGTCGGATAAGCGAAAATCTACTGTATTTTCAGATAGCATATACACAGGAGCTAGAGGTCTGCACGGGCCGGAATTTTTAGAACGGACCCGGCCCGTCCCCTTTAATTTATAATCTATAGGCATTAGCGGATTAAGGGCGGAGTCAATGGAGCCCAGGGCCCCCAGCTCAGGGGGCCCTTTAAAATCCCTCTGTTTAATACTTACGCTCGCGGTATCGCTAGATTTAAGTCTTTACATCAGCAGCATTTACCTGTTAATAATGAATGCAATTATTTAATTGTTAATAATGAATTTAACTAAACTAATTATTGTAAACTTGAAGCACATTCAAATATTAAGCATAGTTCTCGGTAGTTCCATAAGTAATTTCAGAGACTACGGTGTTTCAGTGGTAGAGTGTTCACCTTTGGTGCATGGAGTCCTTGGTTCGATCTATGCTCGCGCCAAGTGAACCTTGTGCTGGACAAACACTGTGTGTGTGGGTTTTCTCGAGGTTCTCCCGTTTTATCCCACTTTTTTCATTCCACCATTTCATTCATTTCTTATCATCACTGTCTCCTTTAGGCTATCCGGCATAATCGTGGGACATAAAACTTAAAAATTTCTTTTCAAATCATTTCAATCAAAAAACAGTTGCAGGAAGTATGTAATTTCGAATAAAACAAACTACTATATACAATTCTGAGTATATTATTCTTTTATGAAATTCTCGCGAACCTTATTTCTAAATTGAAGGGTAAGAAGACTAAATTCATTCTCTTATTATTATAGATCCATTTCAATTGAAGCAGTTGGAATAGTTAAAAAAAAAAAAAAACATACCCTATATTCCAGTGTGCCACAATCGGTATAACGCGCCACACTGGTGTGTCCAGCAAAGTGAACAGTGTGACGCAAACTTTTTCCTATTATTTGCAAGAATATTTGTCGAGTTCCTGTTATTTATTATTATTATTATTATTATTATTATTATTATTATTATTATTATTATTATTATTATTATTATTAACGATTTTTCCATGGATCAGCTGTCTGTATACGGTTAAGCAACCACAAGTATCACATTGAAGGAATGAGTGTAATTATTTACTTTAATAGTAATACAAAAGTCAATTTGCTTGTATATTCTACCGGTAATAACTGCATCCGTCTAGAAAGCTAGGACTAAACAAAGGGATACCAAGTTGTGACCACACACCGCCCCAAATCGTGGGTGCCACGAGTTCTCTTTTACGCGTTAGAACAATAAGGGCTGTAGCGTTCAGGGAGAGAGAAAAACAACTTAATTCCATTGCAGTTATATGCTTATTAAATGTTAACTTATATTTATAAATTATGTAAGTGATCGTATCGTTTTCTGTTTATTATTATTATTATTATTAATAATAATAATAATAATAATAATAATAATAATAATAATTCTTATTATTATACATTTCTTAATACGTTGATTGCCATGTGTATGGAATTCCATACACACGGCTGTCCTGTACAGTAGAACGTGATTATTTTCCATACGCAAACAATGTAGATATTCCAAGTTTGTTGTGTTCGTTCTATAGGTGTGTATGTAATTAGATACATATGGCGTAGAAATCAAAATTTAATGTCCATGCCACGTATATGAAAAACCATACACAAAGACATTTATGAATAAAGACATTGAGTTTGAGTTTAACGTCTCGTTCAGCAACGAAGCTATATGAGACGGCCTACTGATTAACGTGGACTCCGAACCACATGAGCTCTCGCCGGGAATCGAAGCCCGGTCTTCCACGCCAAAGGCGCGTACGCTAACCACTAAGGATCTTATGAACAGAGACATTTATGAGCTAAAACAAAGGCGAAAACAAAGATGTGTGATGTGATTTTGAGTTTATCGTCCCTTTCAGCAGCGAGGCTATATGAGACGTGGACCTACTGATTAACGTGAAATCCGAACCACATGAGCTCCCGCCGGACGAAAACAAAGACCTTTGGAATTGACAATTGTGTGGATATTCCAGTCGAACCTACCTAATATTAACAACGTTTCTACGATAATTTCGTAACATTGTATTATTTCTTTTGTTGATTAGCTTGGTTAGGCTTATTTAAACACTTTCTTCTTTGCACCGACGTGTCACATCTCTTGGATGAAGATACACTAGCTCTCACTGGAAATCTAATCCAGAACCAATGCACTTGAACCATTTGACCACAACAAGGCACATTTAAAAAGAAGTTTCGATTTTGTTCGGAAAATTGTGATTAGGTGTAACATTTAAAAATATATTTAAGAAAGGGTACGGAGTAAACGCACTGTACTTTCTCGCTCGAAGATTTTACACTGACTTATGTTAGGCTGCAACTGTTATTGATACATTTATTTGGGAAATTGCGAATAAAATAATGTTTTCGAAAACTTTGCTAGAAGAAACTTCAGGCCCAAAAGTAAAGTACCCATTGGTCATATTTCCGTTAGAAATAACTTGATCCATATATTAGAATTATAAAGGATATAATTGTATGTGAACTATAAGCAAAAGCGTCTGAGTAATTTCTGAGAAAATTATGCAAAAAGTCATCCCCAAGAATAAATTATCCCTTGTGGATCTTTTCAGTATAAACGAGCTATGCTATATTGTTAGTGTTTTCATAAAACATTTATTTATGAAATACGAACACAATCGCCTGAGTCGTTCTTGAGAAAATCGCAGGGTAAAACTTACTGTCAAAAGTAATATACCATTTCTAGATTTTCCGGATGAGGGAATTATACCATATAGCTAGGTTATTTATGTAATACGTATTTATAAAATATGAACAACAAACATCTCCTGAGTTGTTTTAGGAAGGTCATCGGCAAAAGCTTACCCCCAAAGGTAAACTCTTCTATCTGTAATTTTGACAGTATATCGAGTAATTTTTAAGCAAATCGTCGGGAAAAATTTCACTGTCAAAGTAAACTATCTCTTTTGGATTTTTCTTTTCGGAACAAGCGAGTTATACCATATTGTAAGATTATTACAGAAAATATTTTTACTGAAATTAGAACAAATTTCAGTAAAAATAGAAATTTCAGTAATAACTTAGACAATTGTCCAAAAAAAAAAAAAATCAACCCTTGAGAAAACCACTTCTTCTGTATGTTATCGGAATAAACTATTTATGCTCTATGTTAGTTTATTAATGAAATATTTCTTTACGAAATATGAACAAAATTGCCTGAGGCGTTAATGGGAAAACCATCGGGGGAAAGCTCACCCTAAGATTAAGCTACTCCTTCCAACGAGTTGACATATTGTTAGGTAATTAATATACGTTTATTTATGAAATGTGGTTGAGAAAATTGTACAAAAAGAACGCATACCATACAGTAAATTACACCATATATATGTTTTCAGAAAAATTATTCATATGTGGTGGAGATTTGTTAATAAAATATATATTTATCAAAAGTAAATAAAATCGTCACAGCTTTTTTTTATTTGAGAAAATTGAACTTCAGTAAATTACCCTTGCTTTTAGGTGTCGAAGGACATAAAATTCGAAAGATATTATGTTACTAAAACGTTATGTCTAGAATTCGGTGCAGATACGTTGAACAGTATGGCCTCTATTTGAGTGCGTGTAAAAGCGTGACGAACCGAGAGACAAATAGATGGACAGACATCGAAAAATCATTTTTTTCGCTATGTAGGAGCCATGTAACTTGAATTTATTGAAATCTGGTATTCGGTTTTTATAACTATCACCACACTTTCTTTTTTCGTCGCTCGAATGTGAAAACGAATAGGCCTACACCGACACGTAATGTGATAATTTGTAATCCCAAAAATTTAATTTGTTATGTTTAATGTGTGGTTACTCTAAAAAAAAAAAAAAAAAAGCTTATGCATGTTACATCATTTTATTATCAGTTTTTCACACTACTGTATAATTCGGTACGATTATAGTTAATATTCATGGCATCTTTTGGAAGCATTCGCGTTCCTCACAAAGAGAGCTGTAAAATTTAGTTATGTTTAAAGAAAGCACTCTTGATTTTTTTTTTCACACAGACTTGCATTTGTTGCACTTGTGGATATGAAACAAAAGGAGAGAGAGAGAGAGTCAATACTTTAAAAAGAAACACACACACAGAAACACTAGAACAGTTTTTTTCTTCATGACAACGAGCTATCGCTGTGACTGTGTTCCTCACGCTGTGTGTAAAGCTGCAGGTTGCTCTTGTTTTGTTTTTTCCTGTTCCTGACTCACAGACACTCGCAGTGAGTTGAAGCTGTGTAAAAACGGAGAGGGAACGGTTAAGCATACCATACCATAAACTAAAGACAATCGCTATTAGTAATAAATAGTAAGCTAATTCTGAATAAATACGTCATCAGAAAAACAAAAAGTTATTTCATTATTATATTATTTCGTTTCTTATTAACATAAAAATTATACACTTTCTAAAATGTTTTGTAAAGAAAAAAAAATGAACAGGACCGGATGGGATTCGATCTGGTGTCAAAACAGTATAAGAATTACTAGTCCGTCACTTTACCCACTTGCCCACACAGATTTTCTTTTGTTGCCTATCTTTTTCTTAAGAAATAAATGCTCATGGCTATAGAGCATGTCACTTCCAAACTTAAGACAACAGTTTTTTCTTTGTTTATATTTTCCGTATAACATCTTGCTTACAGAAGCTAATTTATATTTGGCAGACAATTTACACCCTAGATTTAAGCCAATAAATGCAATATTTTGCTCCAATTTCTAGTTCCTTGATTCAGCTGTTCTCCTACTAATCTTGTTATTCCCTCTGCAATCGTGCTGTGCTACTCCAAAAATTCCCTCGAAAACATTATTGCCAGTATACACAAAACCGAACATAATTTTGTTTTTTGCTTATATTTTTATTATTTTATTATATTTTTTGGAAATATCTCCTTAGATGGATTGCTTTCTATTATCTCCACGTACTAATAACTGAATTTTACCAATAAACATATGGAAAATGGAATAATTGCGAAAAATTGTGAGTTACAGTATACGCGCAATATTTTTTGCGCATGGGAGTACTTCTCGTGTGGTTTTCGAGATTATAATCAAGACGAGAAACTTCTGGTCTCATGGACAACACTACGTTTAGAATAGGGTAAACTGGCGGACTTGCGCGGGGGTGCGTCTATAGGAAATTTCGAATTGCTAAAATTTAAATACATCACGAATATCGACCAGTATCCTGTTTTTGTTTTTCTTACGCCATAGTGAAATATTTTCCCGTATAAACTGCCAAAGCGCTTGAGGGGTGTTAGTTTCAAATGTGAATTAACAAGTATCTCTGACACTTTCATTCAAGAGGTCAATCCTTTGGAAGTTCGTTCGACAATACAACTACAGTTAGTATTATCTTACATGTTTTTATTTCTGTGATAATTCAGATTAGAACTTCCCATAAAGTATTTCTACTTATAACATCGATTCAAACGTTATCATAACCAGTGGGGTATTTAGGATTTTGTTTCGGAGGGGGGGGGGCTTGAGAACCAGTAAGAAGCATTTGTGTTGTACGTATAATGCGAAAAAATAATAATGAAATTGCCCGAGCCCGATAGCCTCCTAAATACGCCACTAATCAAGACATACTTGTTGTAATTATTATTGCATAAATGTAAATTATCCTTCATAATATTACTAAATACTTATGTTCATTGCATTGTTCACATAGAACAATATTATTGTGATGGAGCAAATTTTTCAGTACTGTATCTCAGTTACATAAGGTGCACGTTATCCAGGTTTTCGTCAGATTTTGGCGCCAGAGATTGTAGGCCGCGAGATTTTGGATGCGATATTTTACCCGCAAATCATCAACAGATCAAATATTAACTCTGTTGTGATGGATGGTCAACTACAAAATAGAATGTGGATATATGGATTAATATAGCTTTCTGTGTATATATTTTTATTGATTGTGTGCGATTTGTGATCATTCCAAATTGGGACAAGGTTCATGTATCGGCCAAATTTGATTGAGAGTTTGATGAGATTCCTCAGCCGAAAATAATAATTCCAGTTTGCAACCTACCGGTAATTGATTCTTTAAATGAATCAGGAGAATAGAAGGGTTACACGTCAGATATTTTTCCCTAAAATTATGAAGTGTTATGAACTACATAGGGGAAACAAGGATAAACATTTCTTTGTTCAAAAGTGACGTAATTGTAAATTCCTAAGATGTAACGTAACGTTGATCAGGAATCTGAGTCAAAATATACTATATAACACAAACACACACATTATATATATATATATATATATATATATATATATATATATATATATATATATATATATATATATATATATATATATATCGTCACTATTTTGCAAAACGGGGAAAACTGAAAATTATAATTTTCTCAGGAGAATACAAAATAGGTTTACTTTTGTATACCACAGTCTACCTTTGTGTCAGTTATACCACTAGTTATCTCTGGATTGGTTGGGTTGTAGTTATAACCGTCTCACACGATGATGAGGCCTTTTATTTCAAGTTCAAAAATGCTGTTATCTCAATTTCACCAAAATCGTCACCAAAAATATCTCAATTTCACCACTTTCATCTTCCCAGATATTTCTTTTAAAGTTTTATTTTTTAAAGGTACATACATTATCTTGGAAAGGAAAATATTGATGATAATGCTGTTAGTTTTGCGTTTCCTCTGGCGTGTCTCCTTTTTTTTTTTTTTTTTTTTTTACCGCGCAAGAATTAAGATTTAGGATCAAAATTGGTTGAAATAGGAAAATAGGGAAAATGCACCCTGTTTGACAAGAAGGTTTGTTACAAAATACAAGTACGAAAAAATCTTTGAGTTTTACGTCCCGCGGTTATGCCGGTTAGGCTAAAGGAGACGGTGATGATTAGTAATGAATGAAATGGTGGAATGAAGAAAGTGGGAGGAAACGGGAGAACCCCGAGAAAACCCACGCACACGGTGTTTGTCCACCACAAAGTTCACTTGGCGGGGGCTGGGATCGAACCCAGGACCCCAAGCACCAGAGGTGAACGCTCTAGCGCTGAGCCACCGCGGCCCCTAAAATACAAGTACGAGATATGAATCGTAAAAAGATATGAATCACTGATTGGAAAAAGGGAATAAGTGCATCAGACCTAAGTTATCAATAACGCTTAAAAACTCTCTTGAGGCGTTGTTTGTATTTGTTGCAAAAAGTGTATAATTGATTACTTGTAGCAAAACAACTAACAAACACTAAGACAACAAGAAGAATATTGTATTGCAGCACTGCAATTGGTTAGAAAAGCTTAAAAATAGAAAAGAATATTCCCTTTTTCCAATCAATTAAAGTTGGACGCAATTGTAATTGTGTGTAGGGTATGTAATGTGCAGCTTATGATAGAGAGCTATGAAAATGTACATGTTGAATGCAATGTTGTATGTTAATATTGGATATATGTATCGAAGTATCACGCATGTTAGGCTTCTAACACTTTTATTGTCACCATTCGTTTTTCTGTACAGCACATGTTATTCGTACAGCAAGAAAAGTAATGCAATAGACAACTGAACAAAATACGTTGTCACAGTAGAATGGGTTTACATAGGGTCCTATCCGTCTGCATCTTCGTCTTCTACAGTTTCTTGGTCAGTGGTTTTCCATGAACAAATCATTTTATAAAACTGTTTGTATTGGTCAGGTATGTATTTGATGATTTGTGAAGAATCGTTGATATTTTTCTAATTGATCGAGACTTGCCAATCGTATGCCTTTGACGTTGGCAGTGGAACGTTTGAGACATTACTTTTGAGTAATCGTAAAATATCAGTTCTGAGTCCATTGATAAACTTATGACCTTGCACATAACCTGAAGATTCTGCTTTGTAAACAGTGTCTGTGTTTACTTACTTGGAATTTCACTGTTTTGTCCACAATGCTGCCTGAAGATTTCTTGTAAAACGGTTACCACCAATGTTTAAAATCTAAGATTTCTTCATTGACAACTTCGTAAACCTGAAATGGAGTATC
Source organism: Thermobia domestica (assembly GCF_964235325.1). Taxonomy (NCBI): domain Eukaryota; kingdom Metazoa; phylum Arthropoda; class Insecta; order Zygentoma; family Lepismatidae; genus Thermobia; species Thermobia domestica. The sequence continues at coordinate 79,893,109 of NC_137469.1, forward strand.
AGTATTTCTTGCATTCGCAATCATGTGGTTATACTGTGCTGGTAAGTAAATGCGATTGTGTCGTTTGAGTTCTGGTTTGATTACAGCAAAATTTTGGTCACATGGTAAACACTATGACCTCTGAGAGGCAAATATTGTTGTATAGTGCTGAACCGTTATGCCACCGTCAGGCTGAAAAGCATTCATGTCATTGAATGATTGCAGTTTTGACCACAACTTTATCACTGAAAACATGTAAATCTGTAACTGATTGGGGCAAAAAGTTCTCTATAGATTGTGCAATGCGAAAAGAAGGCGAAGTATCGTAACGACAGCAGAGGACTCTGGTGGTTGTCTACTTACGCGCCGTCTCACAGTTGTGGTGGTGTCCTGTAGTGACTGGAAGAAGGAAATAAGAAACGTAGTTATTCCCTTTTTCTAATCAGCGAGAGATTTTGTCTTCTACATTGGTCATATAGAGTTGCTCAAACATTTCTATTTTGTAGTCAACGATGTAACTATCTTAAAGGAACACATCTGCTATCTCAGGTTAAAATCGCAAACAATTGTACTTATTCCCTTTTTCCAATCAGTGGTTCATATGTAGGTAAATAAGGTTGCCTCATTTCTGACAGCAAGCAGTCTTGCCTCCCGCAACCTTTTGTTCTTCCGACCATATGATCAGGTTGTCAACTAACATAACTTCGAAGATATGCATTCTCCGCATTTTTAGATGAATAATCTTATTTCATTTTGTAATTTGTTTCCTTCCCCTACCAATTTTTTGAAGATCAGTGAGGAACAATGGGGTGAAGGGATCAGGTATCTGCACCTCCACGAACACGAAAAGAAACCCTGCTTATGTGCTTTCCAGCACTGTCATATTTCCTTGTAAAAAATATTAATGAACTATAAGAGCTATATTAAAAGTAAAAAAGTTATCATGTAGTATTGGGGTGGGTTAACATCTGGAGAAACTTTGAACTGCATAAGACAAATTGTTTTCATAATACTTTCGAAAGAAGTTCACAATGTTATTATATAGGGATTGATGATCTCAGCTGAAAACATTAGACACGGCCTTAATTGCGTTTTGAATTCTATTGTCTGAAACCTCGTGTTTAGCAAGAAACTCTTTTGTTTACGTAAAACTTGCAATTACCTCTTTAGGGTAATGCAGAAGAAGATTCATAGTTCAATTCATAGTTCAATTGTGCCATAGTTCAATTGTTAACCATTGCTTTGTTATTACTGCAATGCGTATTTGTATAACTTTATATTAATTATTTTACAAACGTAAGTAAACTCAATTCATAATATTGATGAATATCATTTGAATGCAATTTAATGGTATGGAAGAAATTGTGATGAACCTATATAAAACATTAATATAGTTAAAAAGTAAGGTATTTTAGAATAGCACCAGCAGGATGGTAGTTCTTCGCACGGGAAGAATTAAATTTATGATAAATATTTCAGAGAAATATAGGCATTTTATCTGGCCTCCCAAAATTAGACTTTTTCTGTGCGTAATTGTTCCGGAGAACTGACAAATGGCAAAAAATATCTTCAAATCCACTTCCCCCCATAGAGATGGAATTTCTGGAAACAGTCTTACTTCCAAACTTCGACTGAAATAGACTATTTATACAAAATTTCAATTTTCTCCGCCTGTTTAGGAAATCTGGTAAATGGGGAGAACAAAGTACTTTCATTCCCTTAGGGATAACAATTCGTAAAACTCTATTTTACTCTGAACCTAGGACAAATGTAGAGTATTGTACAAAATTGTAAGGCTTTGTGATAACAACTTTGGATATTTTGTAAATAAAAATAGAACCTCCTAGGTGTTGTATTTCGTACACTTTGTTGTGTGATCAGTCTCTAAACGAATACAATATAATAACATCCAATTACGAATCATAACATTTATTTTACACATGCCGATAAAAGATATTTTATTGATTAAACTTAATTGATGATAACTAACATTATTTACTTGGCAATAGGCTATAGAAAAATTCAAACTAAGACTTTCAGAAAATAATATTGTACAGGTATTGCATTAATTCGTATGGCTATGACCGTAAGTTTTGGTACTGCATTATCGTAAAGATTTGAAACTTGAGATATTTCGGACTTTTAAGTTAAGAGGATCCAAATCGACCTCTAACTGCTTTCACAATTCTCTCTCTCTCTTTCTTTACCATGCATGCCTAATTTGAGCACCCTCATAACACTCTTATTCTTTACTTGCTCATATTTTATTTGTTCAATAAACGTATATCAGTTTAGATGATGCCTTGATAATAGTCTGTTCTTCTTGGAATGTCCCCTTTCACTTTATTGGTGATCTTTCTTGTATTTTATCACATTCTAATTGGTAAAAATAAAAAAAGTCAAAGAAAAGTTCAGCTTCGAGGAAATCAAGATTATTTTAATTTCCATTATTTTCACGATTTTTTAAATGTCTGTCATTTTAGGCAAAACGAGGATTAGGTAAAACAAAGAACCTTGTTTCGCCTAAAATGGGAACACAAGGTTATCATTTATCTGTCGTAATTAACTGTAGATTTAATTAGTTAGACGGAATAAAGATTAGGCTAAACGATACAAAATTAGATGCATGATACCAAAATATTTGACTTTGAGTTTTGCTCTTCTTTCTTAATAAACTTTTAAAATTTTTAATTCTACCAGATTCCATTTGGTGTAATGGATTTTGTATTCACGTCCCGGAAGGTATAATTCATAACAAACAGATTATATCAACGTAGCGTGTAAAGTGTTGAAAAGTAAAGAGAAAGCTAAGTTCTACACAAAAGTTTTAACATGTTATGCGGAGAGTGATGATGATCAGAGAGACATGGATTGATGGATGTGCAGAGAGTGTAATATGCAGTAAGGTGAATATTTGTACACAAGGTTAGTAATCATAGTAAAATAATCTGTAACACACTTGCAATCGTGTTACATATCTATGCAAAATGCGTACTTTAAAACTCACAATTCGAAATCTTTCTTCTTTGAAATATTCTTTGAAAGTACTGACAAATTAGTTTACAAAATTAACACCCTCATTTTTTCATTTATGATATAACATTTGTATGATATGCTATCATACAAATGTTATATCATATCTATGCTTATTAATGAAATCTTTATTTATGAAACAGGAACAAAATAATCTGATTCTTGTTTGTTTAAGAAAATCGTCCGAAAAGAACTCTTCATAAGAGGAATTAATCCTTTCTGGATTTTTCTGTAAAAATGATTTAAATCATAGCATAAGAATGTCAATAAAATATTGATAGATTAAATATAAACTAAATCGTTAGAACGATTTTCAAGCAAATAGCCATTTTTATTTCACCCTCCAGTACACTACCCTTACTTTTGGAGATAGGAAAAAAATTGGAAATCTCCTTTCCCCCTGGGAAATCTTATAAAAGCTAAGTTTTAATAAGCTAGGTTGTATATACATAAATAGATACAAACTAACAGACGAAGAAATGTGCAGACACTTTAGAATAACTTTTTCAGCATATAAGGGTCGTGAAAGAGTAAGTGCGTAGAGAAATTTCAAATTCGGTTTAATTCTCGATCGCTATATATATTTTTTTCTATCCTATGGTCGTTCAATAATAAAAACTAGTCTGGATGTAAATCTTTATGCTGTAAAGAAATAAAATCAAGAACTTTAGGAAAACCAAAAAATGGATCAAAAGATTGCGATCTTGACCATTAGTTTTTGGGTCAGGAGCTACAAATTTTTGGAACGACCCTTAAATTGAATTTTCGTATTTTCTACGTAATAAGGACATCATACCAAGTTAACTGATAGTTAGAGTTTGGCTACACTATATGTAATTCTCCAGATATAAGGCCTACAAGAAAAATTTTAATTGAGATATATTGCATCTTTTGATCCAAAAATGAGACAATAACATGTACCCGGTATTCAGAACTAGAACAACCGGGAATTACATGTAAAAGCGAGATAATATTGCTGAACGTTATAGATGTTAAAGTCCAGCCAACATTATCAAAATTAGTAGGCCATTTCTTTGAAAGCGTCTTTCTTGTCACATATTTTTTAGAATATTTCTTTACAAAATGTTTACGTTGCACATTAAGACATAAAGCAGGATTTAATGACAGAGCTCGAAGGTTTCTCAACCTGATTAACAGACATTTGTTAATTACTACGAACCTCTACCTTCCACCCGATTCCCCTTCCCATTCAACATTTGAAGGTTAATAGCTTCTTCTCAACTTTACCTTACTCAAGCTTTCAAGTATGATTACGTTTCATTTTAACGACTTATTTCATTGTGTTCACGTGACTGTTTTTCCAAACAGACAATCACATGCGTTAATATTTAATCTACTTATCTCAGCAATTAAAACTTCATTTTAAATTGTCAGAGCACGAGCATAATAATGAAATATTATTAACTGTACTTTTCATCTGGAAGCAGCGAATTAATCATCCAGTAGTTAGTAAGTCAATGAGATATAAGTTAGTTATTGCTTCTTTATTTTAGTTCACCCGAATATTTACTCAAACCACAATAATTACCGAGCTCCTTCGGAAGGAAACAAAACATATCTGCACATCTTAATGTGATTCATTTTATGAAATCGTACTTTATGCTAGAAAAATGTTGGTAGCTTCATAAGATATAAGGAATGTATGTGATGTGTTTGTTACCTGATGTTATTGAGGAAGAGGTCCTCTATTCTGTGGTGTGTTGGATCATAAATACCATTTTACTGCTCTGGCAATAAAAAACAGTCATTTCCATTGTACCACAATGTAACTTTTATGACATTTCTGGCTGAGTTTCAACATATATTACGTCTTAGTCGTGATCTGTGTGGAGTCGTCCCAGTAAGATAAGAGATCAAGGTTTTTGTGTGTTATTGTAGCAGTGTGTGTGTATGTATATGTGTGTGAAGGGATGAGGGAACAGATTAGGCAATAATAATGCTTCCCTTTCCTGTCAATCTCTCAATAAGGGGTCATCCTATTTCAATTATACAGGACGCACATAAAATCTAGGATGCCATTTCAGTTCGTTTGATATTAATACATTGTAATGATTCACTGCTTTTTATGCGATTTCTTTTTAGAGAATGACAAACATTTGCCTTTGGTCTCTTTGTGCAGAGAACAATACGATCTCTAATTGTTACGTTATTTAAGGGTTCTTCTGATTCTACTACAGTACTTTTACAATCATTTCTTAATCAAGAAAATAAGCGTGCTTATTTTGTAAAATCTTTTGTCATCACATTCAAAGAATATTTAAAAAGAAAGATTTTGAATTGTGATAGCACTATCCATGGCTTTGAATTGGATATTGTAACAAAAAAAAAAAAAAAAAAAAAAAATACTGGCCAAAGTTTCAACACACACATTTTTAAAACTATAATGCGTTAGTTTCGAATATCTACCATATACTTCATCAGACACTATATAGACCAAGGATCTTATAAAATAGAGGATCTGCCCATATGTATCTTCATCGTATAAAATAAATGAAGCCAAAAAACAACCGAGCATCGGCACGTCTGATTGGCTACTCTCGTCCGCCATCGTCTGATTGGCTACTTTCGTTTCCGCCTTGATTGTTGGCTCAAAACATTGCGATCCTATTGGTCGGAGTGGGCAGAGTAGGAGTGGCGAAACTGTGACGTATGGCTTCAAGATTTTGTTGTAAGGGCAGAACCTCTATTTTATAAGATCCTTGATATAGATACTACTAATTACCCTGATGAACCACTCCCTATATTCCTAATGGAAATTAAAATCGTTCCCACATTGCAACAAAAGTGACTTGGGGACACAACCGGCTAGAGTTATAACTAACTGCATCGTATACTGCAGGCAATAGCTAAGTGTATCATTGGCTAATTCTATCAGACTCACGCGCTCTGAATGATTTGATTCGTTCTTGATTTTAGTAGTTCGTAGTACCCAACTTCCTTAAGTGGCGGCGCCACAGTCTCCACAGTTTCATAATATACGCGCTTCATTTATGTTCTATAGTGTATATATAGTGTCTGATGAAAGAAATGGTAGATATCCGAAACAGTAACACATAGTTTAAAATAGTTTTGTGTTGAAACTTTGATCAGTATTTCTTTTGTTCGAATTGTGAGTTTTGAGGTATGTATTTTGCACAGATATGTAATGCAATACGTAAAGTGGCTTACAAATTATTTTACTATGAATACTAATCTTGTGTATAAATATTCACCTTACTGCATATTACACTCTGGACCTTCAACAATAGAATACATGCTAATACTTCTGTATAGAACTTAACTTTCTGTCTTTACTTTTCGACATTTTACACGCTATGTTGATATAATCTGGTTTGTTTATGATAGTTGTGAATTATATTTGGTCTAGGAATTAATTCGTGCGGGTGGACAAGAGATGGCGCAACGAACGGAGCGTCCCACAGTTCCGTGTATCCACACATGTGTTGCAAACCCCTGTCATCGCGTATCGTTCGTAGTATAGGGCAGTGGATTAAAGCGTCAACAACACCAGTTTGTAGTTAAGTGAACATGGCGCAATTTGTGCCTGATAAAGTGTTTTTGCGGGGTCTCCTGCGGCATTACTTTAACATGCAGAAAAGTGCAACTGAAAGTCATCGTATTTTGGTGGAAGTGTATGGTGACCATGCTCTAGCTGAGCGAACGTGTCAGAAGTGGTTTGCACGGTTTAGAAGTGGTGATTTCGGCTTGGCAGACCAAGAGCGAGCTGGACAGCCAAAAAAATTTCAAGACGAAGAATTGACAGCATTGCTCGAGCAGGATTCGTGTCAAACGCAGGAACAACTTGCAGCAGCATTAGGCGTTGATCAAACAACAGTCTCCAAACGCTTGAAAGCCATGGGAATGATTCAAAAGATGTCACATTGGGTTCCACATGAATTGAAAGACACAGAGGTTGAAAGACGAAAAACCATTTGCGAATTGCTGCTTCAACGACAGAGCAGAAAGGGGTTTCTGCATCGAATTATTACGGGTGATGAGAAGTGGATCCATTACGAGAACCCTAAACGAAAAAAGGCCTGGGTGAAACCAGGTGAACCAGGTCCATAACAACCAAAACGAGATATTCACTGTGCAAAGGTTATGCTGTGCATATGGTGGGATATGAAAGGTATGGTGTACTATGAGCTGCTGCAACCGGGTGAAACTATGAATGGAGAACGTTATCGACGACAATTAATGCGTTTGAAGCAAGCTCTGGCCAGAACACGACCAGAATGGGAGAACAGACATGATAAACTTATTGTTCAACATGATAACGCTCGCCCACATGTCGCAAAACCGGTCAAAACCTATTTAGAAAATGTCGGATGGGAAGTTTTACCCCACCCGACGTATTCACCAGACGTTGCTCCTTCGGACTACTACTTGTTCGATTGCATGAACAACGATTTGATTGAACAGCGGTTTACTTCTTCAGAAGATATCGAAACATGGGTCTCTGACTGGATCGCTTCCAAGGATGAGGACTTCTTTCGCCACGGAATTCGTACATTGCCTGACAGATGGGCGAAAGTGGTGGCTAGCGATGGACAATATTTTTCTTAAGGTATTTATGTATTTTGTGTTTGTACTACAGCTTCAATGTGTGCGTACCAACCACACGAATTAATTCCTAGACCAAATACCTTCCCGTGATGTTAATACAAAGTCCATTTCATCTGCTGGAATGTATAGAATCCAAATTTTAAAAGCTTATGCAAAAAGAACAGCAAAGCTTAACATGAAATATTTCGGTATCTTACCTCTGATTTTGTATCATTTAGCCTAATCCTTGTTTCGTCTAAACAATTATAGCATACAGTTAATTATGACAGATAAATGATAATACTTGTGTTCGTCATTTTAGATGAAACAAAAATCCTTGTTTTACTTAATCATCGTTTCGCTTAAAATGGCGGACAGTAAAAAGAAAACGTGGAAATAATGGAAATTATAATAATCTTGATTTCCTCGAAGTTCAACTTTTCCATTACATTTCAATCAATTAGAATGTGATAATACACAAGACAGGACCACTAATAAAGTGGAAGCGGACATTCCAAATGGAACAGACGATTTTCTAGGCATCATCTAAACTGACACGTTTATTGAACAAGTGGCCCACGTAGTGTAGTCACTAACGCTCTCGCCGTTGGTGCGAGTGGTCGCGGGTTCGATTCTCGGTGGGGACGCTCGGTCGAAAAAGTGTAAGAAGCGTTTTCATTACAGCCATTCTGAATATGTTTTCCTCATTCACACCAGGCAAATGCCGGGGTGGTACCTCACGTATAGGTTCCAGGCCGTTTCCCCAATCCTTTCTTCCTACCCTTTCCCCGGATAGTGTGCTCACCGAGGGATGTTATCCCTTGTACGTGATAATGGCCAGAGATACCCAGAAATCTAAATTCCAAATCCGTTTATTTTTGAACAAATGAAATATGAGCAAGTAAAGAAGGAGAATACGATGACGGTGCTCAAATTAGGCCTCCAGGGAAAAAAAAAAAGTGGTAACAAATAGATGATCAATTTGGTATCCTCTTAACTTAACCGAAATATCTTAAGTTCTAAATCTTCACAATCATGTGATACTAAAATTTATGATCATTACCACAAGCACTAATACTTATTATATTAATGTTTGAAAGTCTCAATTTGAATTTTTCTATAGCCTATTGCCAAGTAAATAGTATTAGTTATCACCAATTAAATTTAATCAATAAAATGTTTTTGAAATATTTAAAATAAATGTTATGGTTTTAAAAAAAATTAAAACAATGATATTTTCGTAATTGGATGTTATCATATAGTATTCGTCTAGAGACTGATCAAAAGGCGAAGTGTACGAAATGCAACACCTAAGAAATGTAAGAGTTTATTTATTTATTTATTTTTTCGATTATAAAATCTCCGAAGTTATTAGACTCAAAAACTTACAATTTTGTATAAATACTTTCCATGTATCCTAGGTTCAGAGTAAAGTAGAGTATTATGAATTGCTATCCCTAAAGGATGAAAGTACTCATAGGCGCCGACTACGTGGGTTCTCCAGGGCTTAAGCACTCGTGAGCACCCATTGAATTTTTGTGTTAGAATTAACTTCGAAATTAAACTTTCATGCGGTGAATAATAAAAAGAAGCTATAGCGCATGTGATCCCAGGTTAAATTTGAGATAGGGATTGTATAATAAATGTTGAATAATCATTTATCAATCCATATTTTAACACTCTTCAGGTTAACGTCATATCGAGGATCAAGAGATACATGTATAACATTACAACGATAATGGTGGTTAACATCACATCGAGAATCGAGAGATATACTAACATTACAACGATAATGGTAATTGTGAAAGTAATTTTCTATAATTATTTCTTTAAAGAACTTGATGTTTCATATTGTTAATTTATATTTTTAAAAATGTAAATTAACGTAAGATTCTTTACGGAAATTATAAGATAATTGAATCATTTTCTATTTTCACTCAAATTATTCTCTAATGTTCTAAAGGTTTAACTCAAATCATTATTATTTTAATAATTTTCTGTCTATTTATTTGGCCAATATTGCTAAACACGTTTGAAATTCACAAACAAAATCTTAATGTTTAGAAATGTTGTTCAATATAAAGTTCAGGAAATCGTGCTAAAATAAATTAAAATAAAATTATTTGTTTTTTAAATCTGCAAATTTAAAAATAATTTCACGGTCCATTTTATTTTAGCAGCTCTTGATAGCCTTTCTCATCTCTCAGGAAGAATTTGAGAACCATTGGCCTATTGGACTTACTAAAAAAAATAATAAAAAGAATATGGGACGTTAGCGCCGAAGCGTGAGCATCCATTGAGAAATTTAAAAGACTGCGCCTTTGAAAGTACTTATTTTTTTCCCTATTTACCAGATTTCCGAAACAGGGCTACAAAATTGAAATTTTGTATAAATAGTCTGTTTGAGTCGACGACTAAATTTCTCGAAATTTCATCTATATGGGGGAAAGTTAATTTCAAAATATTTTCCGCCATTCGTCAGTTCCCTCGAACAGTTAGGCACAGAAAAAGCCTAATATTGGGAATCCAGAAAGTTTCTATACTTCTTTGAAATATTTGTCATAAATTTAATTCTTCCCGTACGACGAACTACCATTCTGCTAGTGCTATTCTAAAATGCCTTTTTTTCATATATTAATGTTTTATATAGGTACATCACAATTTCTTCCATACCATGAAATTGCATTCAAATGATATTCATCAATATTATGAATTGAGTTTACTTAAGTTTGTAAAATAATATAAAGTTATACAAATACAGGGTTTTCATAAAGTCTGGACGGATTTAATTTGCTTATAATTTTCATAAAAATGCTCATAATGAAATCAAATAAAGTCCAAACGGTAGCGGAAGGATTAAATTTTTAGCTGGCAACACTGTTAGATAAGCGGCAACTCTGAACACGTTGAGAGAGGGAGAGGGAGGGCAAGGGTCAGTTTCTTACCAAATTCCATCCATTGTTGTTTCAATGTTGACTGTTAAAAGTAAGTTGTAAACTGTATTGGTGTGTGTGTCTTTTAAAGAAATAAATAAATGAAAAACTCCTCTGAGAAGACTATTTTTTTTACTGTATCAAAGATGGCGTTGGTGAAAGAGAAAGCGCAATGTGTTCTGTGGTACGCAGAGCTAAAATCACCAATTCTGGTGTGTCGAAAGTTCACCAAAGAGTTCAAAAAGCCGGCACCGACTGAGAGTGCAATCCGAAAGTGGCATGCTAAGTTCTTGGAGACAGGAAGCGTCCTGGACTGTCCTCGAAGTGGGAGGCCGCCAACATCGCCTGCAACAGTTCCTTGACGAGAAATTCCCTAACCGATGGATTGGCCGCGGTGGCCCGACCGCTTGGCCGCCAAGATCACCCGACCTTACCCCCTGCGACTTCTGGCTTTGGGGTCATGTGAAAACGGAAGTTTATGCAAAGAAGCCAAGTGGTTTGGAGAACTTAAAGGACAAAATCAAGGCGTCTGTGGCTGGCATTTCGGATCAAACACGGCGGAACGCTGTGAGTGGATTCCAGCGCCGCCTACGCGAATGTGTGGACGTAAATGGCGCCCAGTTGGAGGTGTGGCGGTGAATGAACTGAGCTGGTGCAGATTACAGGTAAAAATTTAATCCTTCCGCTACCGTTTGCACTTTATTTGATTTCAATATGAGCATTTTTATGTAAATTATAAGCGAATTAAATCCGTCCATATTTTATGAAAACCCTGTACACATTGCAGTAATAACAAAGCAATGATTAACAATGGAACTATGTCACTCTCAATCTTCATCTGCATTACACTAAATAGGTAATTGCAAGTTATACGCAAACAAAAGATTTTCTTGTCAAACACGAGGTTTCAGACAATAAAATTCAAAAAGCAATTCAGCGTAGCAAATCTTCTATGAACTGAATCAGACGTGAATTTTTGTGATCCAGAGTGTACAGGCACTGACCGTACATACGTTAAAATTTACATTCACTGTTATTTTTTGTCCTGTTCCTCACAGAATTGCAGTTGTATTTTAAATTCTTAACTTTGAAACTTGGGCGGGCCTATATGTAGGTATGCATGGAAACTATTTTCTTTTTACTATTTAAAATACCCTTTGTTAAATACGTAGCTTTTTATCGTTGCTGGAAGTAAATCTTAAAATTAAAAATAATTCTTGTTTGCAATCATAATTTGATTAACAATTACCCGTAAACTGATAGCAATTTTTTCAAGAATTTTGATTTATTTTTTCGGATCAAAAGATCCAATATATTTCAGAGGCCTTATATCTGGAGAATAGGGATGCGCACGAGACGAGTCGAGTCAGGATTTTTCTGATAAAATTCGAGTCGAGACACGGCTCTTCCAATAGAGAAATATACATTTTTCGAGTCGAGACATCACTTTTACAGCATATTTTCGAGACGAGACAGTCACAAATCTTGTCTCGTGCGCATCCCTACTGGAGAACAATATATAGTGTAGCCAAATCCAAACTATCGCTTAACTCATTATGATGTGGTTATACCTTAAAAAAAATAAAAAGGAAACTCGATTTAGGGGCCCTTCAAAACTTTTGTGGCCCTTGATCCAAATACTAATTATTGGCCAAGATCGCAATCTTTTGATGCATTTTTGGTCATTCCTAAAGTTCTTGTTAAAAATATATATTATGTTTTTATGCTTTAACTCTAAAAAATATTTTGTTATCCTCTTAGAATTAATTTTGTCTGGGCTTTAGGCAACCGAAATTATGTTTAGGGTAGCAGACATTTACCTAAAATGTTATTATCTAATAAAAATAAAATAAAGAGTTTGTTTGTGCCTGTCTGTCTGTATGTATGTGTACGCCTGGGGACCAGACGAGTGTACCGAGTTACCAAAATTTGGTCACGGGTACCTTGGTTCAGGCCCCAGATCAAGACGAAGCGTTTTTTTTTTTTTTTTCATATTTCGAACCAGGAGCGTGTCAGGGGAGCGTTTACCGGTACAGGCCTAGGGACCAGACAAGTTGACCGAGAGTTACCAAATTTTGGTCACGGATACCTTGGTCCAGGCCCTAGATCAACGCGAAGCGTTTTTCTTTTTTTTCAAAATTCGAACCAGGGGGTTTCAGGGAGCGTTTACCGGAACATGTAAAAGTAGTAGAAAATGACCGATATTAGTATCGAATTCATAGTTTTCGCGGTCGCTGAGATCAATGGCGAAACTCCGATCGCATGAACTTCCAAATTCACCCTATTCAGCTGAGGTCCGGGAGTCACCGGGGGGATACCGAGACATGTAAAAGTAGTAGAAAATGACCGTTATTAGTGTCCAATCCATAGTTTACGCAGTCGCTGAGATCAATGGTGACACTTCCATTAGCGATGTTTTTCAAATTCATCCACCACTGTAGGCACCCAGGAGGGGGATTACGAGACATGTAAAAATAATTTAAAAAGACCGGTATTAATGTCAAATGCATAGTTTTCGGGGTCGCTGAGCTCAATGGTGAAACTCAAGATAGTGTTCACTTTACATTTAGCCCCCATAAGCTAAGGAACGGGAGCCATAATTAAGGGGGTCACCGAGACGTGTAAAAATAATCTACAATGACCGATATTAGTGTTAAATCCATAGTTTTCGCGGTCGCTGAGATCAATGGTGATACTTTCATTAGCGATGACTTTCAAATTCAGCCGCTATTGCACGCGGGCCGTGGAGTTACCTGCGGGGAGGGGTGTTACGAAGACGTAAAAATAATCAAAAGTGACCAATATTAGTGTGAAATCCATATTTGTTGGGGTCGCTGAGCTCAATGGTGAAACTCAAAATCACGTTTACTTTCAAATTTAGCCCCTATCAGCTAAGGAACAGGGGCCATAATAGAGGGTCATCGAGACAGTAAAAATAATCCAAAATGACCGATATTAGTGTCAAATCCACAGTTTTCGCTGTCGCTGAGATGAATTTTGATACTCCAATAGGCGTTGACTTCCAAATACAGCCCCCATCGGCTGAGGGCCAGAGGCGTTGTGGTTTGAAAATTGGAACCAGGGAGTCATAGGAGGCGTTTATCGGGATGTGTAAAAGTAGTAGAAAATGACCAGTATTTGTGTCGAATCCATATATATCGGGGTCGTCCGGATGTATAGTGACACTCCCGATAGTGTTTACGTTTAAATTTAGTCCCCATCGGCCATTCCAATGAAAACACATCTACGTTGTTGGGTATACATTCACACAAAATAGATCAAATTTTAGAAATGTGTCTTACTTGTGCTTTCGTTGTTCGGTTTGTTTACATTGATATTTTATCTGTTCCATGCGAAGAACGGGCATAACAGCTAGTTATTTATAATTTTTGGATTGTTTTTATATTAACGTGCCACTAAATTAAACAATACGAGAAGAGCTATCCTTGCGAAGTAGTTTCTAGTAAGTGATGTATGATAAACATAACAGTTTCCTCGCCGTTAAATGGTTTTTGAACTATTTCCCTACTTACTAAATAGCTCTCTAATACTTTTTCTATTTTACATGGAAAATTATGTGATCCCTACGATCAGTTATACGTGAGTCAGTCAAAAAGTTAGTTGCACTCCTTCGTAAATATTTTCGGTCATAGCTATTTTGATGAAACCATGTGGCAACACTGGAAACATGTAGCTGTATCGTGTGACGTAGCGGCTTTCACGAGGCAAGTGGAGGTGTTCTGATAATCAGTCGTAAACATGTCTCAACACAAGGATGTTATAAATAGAGGATCTGCCCATATGTATCTTCATCCTATTAAATCGATGGAGCCAAAAAAACAACCGAGCATAGGCACGTCTGATTGGCTACTCTCGTTTCTGCCATTGTCTGATTGGATACTTTCGTTTCCGCCATGATTGTTGGCTCGTCAAAACATTGCGATCCCATTGGGCGGGAGTGGGCAGAGTAGGGGTGGCGAAACTGTGACGTATGGCTTCAAGATTATGTTGTAAGGGCAGATCCTCTATTTTATAAGATCCTTGTCTCAACAGCTGCAAATGGCGTCCAAATTGGAAATGCGTGCAGTGATTCGTTTTTTGTGAACGAGACTGTGTAACTGCACTGAAATGTATCGGCAGTTGCATGAAATGTGTGGTGAAAATGCAATGTCACATCAAGCTATCGCGAAGTGGTGCAACCGACGATACCACTCGAATGACGAGGTGAAAGCTGTAAACTAAGAATGGTTATCGGGAATTTGACGGAATTCCCTTCCAGAAAGCATAGAAAAGCTTGTACCACGCCTCGACAAATGCTTAAATAACCGAGGTAATTACGGAAAAAAGTAGATTGTGAATGTAACTTTACGTGAATGGAAAAAATGTTATTGTCCATTTCCTTCCTATTTCATTTTCTTAAGCAGTGCAACTAACATTTGTCTCACCCTCGTATTTACTGTTTACAACAAACAGTAATTATTAAAAAAAAAAAAAAAAAAAAAAAAAAAACTTCTATAAGACGAGTATACCCTACATGAACAATTATTATGTAATGTACCATAATGAAACATCTGCAGACATTGCACACTACAACGCACTGTGTACACTTTCGTAAGAACAACTAGCTATGTGTCTGTCGTATTCTATTAGCTGAAATGTCTCTTCTCTGTATTGAGACAATAGGTTTATGAAAAGTATTTGAGCCCTTTCAGTGTTACGTATTTAAAAATCACAAGTGATATTTAAAAGTAAAAATTATTTTTACGTATTTTTCCTTAACTTAACAGTGGTTCAACCGTGTACTAAAATGTTGCAACTTTAACTCATTTCTTGACATCATACAATGATGAAATTTTGCACAGCGACATTAAGTCGATTCCATTACTGCTTTTGTATATTTTTACATTTTAAAACTTGGATCTCTTGTTTCAACTTAATATTGATATGTCTTTTCATATGCAATCAGCTTTACTCTTGAGGAATGCGGGATTGTCTAATACACAGGGATTAACGTTCAACAGCGAGGATAAACAGGATCAGCGAGGGTAAACAAAAGTGGGTTGGACCAGGCCGGAAGTATAAAATTTGCTTACTTATACTGCAGTTCTTAATAACTTTATATTAAATACTATCGTTTATTTACTAAACTTAATAAGGATATGTGCGTAAATGGCTGTTGTTTCATATCATGTATTAAGTGTGTGTGTATATTCGCGACTGCAATTGTGTGTCGGCTTTACCACCTCCCTTGAAGAAAGCCTGCGGACGCCCCTGTTTACAAGAATCCGTTTTACTTATGCTTGTACTGTCTACTGCGAACAATGAAAAGACAACTACGTTCGTTCTTTAATCAATAGCAATTAGTGACGCCAAATTCTGTATAAGTTTTGAGTGTTTCGTTGTCAGATACTCTAACGTAACACATAGAGCTAAGCGGTTAGAGTATGCGTCTTTGGCGTGGGAGGCCCGTGTTCGATTCCCGCCGGGAGCACATGTGGTTCGGATTCCACGTTAATCAGTAGGTCCACGTCTCATGTAGCCTCGCTGCTGAACGGGACGTTAAACTCAAAATCAACTCAACTCAACTCTAACGTAACATAAATGAGAAAAATGAAAATGAAATCTTTGAGTTTTACGTCCCACGATTATGCCGGTTAGGCTAAAGGAGACGGTGATGATGAGAAATGAGTGATATGGTGGAATGAAACATTTTTAATGTAAATACTTCAGGCCCAAGCGAATTTCAGACGAGCTTTGCTCCCAGAATCAGGACCCATGATAACAATTTTAGAAATTTTAATTAATTAGTAATAAATTACATAATTTATTTTTGTTGTAGTTACTTATAATTTGAATAATGGAGAATTTAAGTTTCTGAAATGCGCTTGAATGGAAGAGTATCTTTAGGCGGCCAAAATAATAATAATAATAGTAATACTATCAGTGGCGCACACAGAATTTAATCTAGAGAATGGGTTCAAAAATCCAGTTGCATCGTTTCAGGACACGAGTGATGTTCTGTCCACATCTTAATATAGTAAATTCTTATTTATCCATGATACCTTGCTCAAAAGGGGTGAAAACCCAGAAACTTCTCTTTTCTTACGCCAGTGAATGTCATTGATTCTTGACATTATCAGATTAATATACGTATGTATGCTACAATAATGGTAAATTTGGCATTCAAATGTAACACGGAGAGCTCTCTTGATATTAACATTACGGTGATTAATGCGTTTAGTAGCAATTTCATTTGTTTTATTTTTAAGCGCATTTCTCGCGATATGCTTGAGTGTACCTGCACCTGGATGACAAAATATACGACACTACTGTTGGCAGTGATTCCTAGTAACCTTGATTGATAGAAAATATTTTTTTCCTTGAAGATTCATAAAATGAATGAATATAACAGAGAAGGGCTGTGTGTGTTGGAATATAAATTGTGTAAGTTGCTGTCATTTTCATGTAGTTCCCATCTCTTTCCAACAGATGTCACTGAACTTCAAATGATGGTGGCGACACTAGAGACACACGTGCACTATGCTGGAAGTTTGTTAGTGAAACAACTAAAACGACGTGATGGTCTTGTTTCCAAGAGGGACAAACAATATGATGTAATCACTGCATTCCTTCAAGCTCTCTCGGAAAAGAGAAGTAAGTTAATAAATGCATAGTTTTTTATCTTTATCTTGAAAATTTTATGATCCAGAAGAATTTTATGAGTTTTGTCTGCGCTATCAGATCTCTATTTTATTGTGTTTTTCAAGTTGTCATCACGTCAAAGACGTTTGAACTCAATTCTTTTTGTTAAGTATTTAAAAATCACAAGTGTATACTTAAAAGTGAAAATGATTTTTACATGCTTTTGTTTAGCTTAACAATCGCGCAACCGTGTCCAAAAATGTTCCAACTTTAACTCATTTCCCGACATTATACAATGATGAAATTTTGTACAGCGGCATTAAGTTGGTTCTATTGTTTTCATATATTTCTATATTTTTAAACTTAGCTCGCTTGTTTCAGCTTAAATATTGGTATCATCCTTTTTGTATGCAACCAGCTTTGCTTTTGAGTAATGTGGGATTATCTAATATACAGCGATTAATATTCATTCATAAGTTCGAACAAAATTACTGATTTTAATCATTTTCACAACACATTAAAAAAGGAAACCTTTAACTTAAAATCCCGAATTATCTCAGGGATTTCAGTGCTTACAAAAAATTCACCACGAATTTCTACATTTTGTTGTGTGATATCACTAGTTACGTAGCGTAGCACCACGCTTAAAATATTCATTTTTACAATGAAGAGGTGTTGCCAATTTGGGGGAGAATTTGCTAAATCTAGGGAATTTGACTTTCGAAACAACAGACAAAAAAAAAAAAAAAAAAAGTTTATCCGATCGGCAATTTTTTTCTGATTTTTAAATGATGTGTTGCCAAAGTGTTTCCAATTTGGGGGAGAAGTTGCTAAATCTAGGGAATTTGACTTTTGAAACAAGAGATAAAAAAAAGTTTATCCGATCGGCAATTTTTTTTCTGATTTGTAAATAATGATTTGGCGATTTTGTTACAAATCTAGTGACTTTTGGGCTGCAAGCAACTTGTCCTGAATCAAGTACCTTCAGTTGGTAATGGTTTTGACATACGTTTCTTTCTTTCGTTTCTCTTTCTGTTTGTTATGATTAGCACAAGGAGCGACGAGTAGGGCAAATATACAGCAGTGACGCCAATCTGAAACGTTAGAAAATCACATTTCGAGAGGCAGGAATTCCCACTTTGTCCTTGAAAATGAAATGAAATCTTTGAGTTTTACGTCCCACAGTTATGCCGGCTGGGCTAAAGGAGACGGTGATGATAAGAAATGAATGAAATGGTGGAATGAAGAAAGTGGGAGGAAACGGGAGAACCCCGAGGAAACCCACACACACAGTGTTTTTCCACTACAAGGTTCACATGGCGGGGGATGGGATCGAACACTGGACCCCACGCACTAGAGGTGAACGCTCTACCACTGAGCCACCGCGGCCCCCCACTCTGTCCTTGAATTTCCCACGCTGCACTAATAACAAAATTTTCTAAAACTAGAAAATATGAATAGTAAAATTAGTAATATATATCAATCATTTTCTTCAATATATGAATGAATTATCAAAAAAAAAAATGATCATCTATATTTATCAAACACTTTATGAACAAATATTTTCCTTAATTGCAAGAGGCAATTGAAAATGCTGATGAAAATAAGTACATTTTGTTATGAGTGGAGTATTTCTACCACGCTTTTGTGTCAGAATCTACTGAACGTAACAAAACTAAATATATTTCGTTCTTCAGTCATTTCGTATATAATGTTTTGAAAGTTGGATGTTTCTCATTTATTTTCTTCCATTAATTCTGGCTTTTTTCATTTCTCTTTTTGTTTTAACCAGAGCACAATTAACGTTCCTTGCGCTTGTTTTTTTTCTTTTTTCTTTTTTTTTTTTTTTTTTTTTTTTTGAGATTCACAAGTCACTGCACAAATAACTTTAACAAAATTTGACAATTAGCGTTAATTTCATGTTTATTAAAAATTTATTTATCTACTCCTCACCTATTGACAATTTTGTTGGTATCAATGAAAATGAAATCTTTAAGTTTTACGTCCCACGGTTATGCCGGTTAGGCTAAAGGAGACGGTGATGGTGAGAGATGAGTGAAATTGTGGAATGAAGAAAGTGGGAGGAAACGGGAGAACCCCGAGAAAACCCACGAGCACGGTGTTTGTCCACCACAAAGTTCACTTGGCGGGGGCTGGGATCGAACCCGAGACCCCAAGCACCAGAGGTGAACGCTCTACCACTGAGCCACCGCGCCCCCGTTGGTATCAATGAAATAGAATATGAAAAATCCCATAAATCCTACATTTTTGGACGAAAATTTCCTTTATCCCATTTCGAGAAATCATTGTCTAAAAATCAAACAATATGGGGTTTTCCCCACGGGTTGGCATCACTGGTATAAAGCGTGATTATCCATCAAGAATCCCATTTTGCTTTCTGGTATTCTTGTCCTGTAATGGAGAATAGTTCAATTATATATGTTCTTTAATTTGCAGAGCTTCCGTTGAGAAGCACAACTAATACAACCAAAATCAGTCTTAAGGCAATTGGAGGAATTGCTCCAGTTGAGCTCCGCGCGATAAAACATAATAGATTTTTCTATACTTTTGGACCTCAACAGACCTTGGTGGAAGTTGACTACAACCCGGGGACGACCAAATTTTTTTACCAGTCTGATCCCGTACCTCCTAAGACGGACCTTGAATACGACATTACCGATATCTAACTGGTTGTCTGTAGAAGAGTGGCGGATCCAACCCAGGCCAGGAGGGCCTTGACCCCGCCAGATTTTTTTTTAACTGACAAAAATGATGTAAGCTATTATTTATATATTTTTGAAAGTTTATAGTAAACTCATGATATATCTATCTTAGTTTGGGTTCTGGCTGCTTCCCCCCCCCCCAGTTTTTATCTTCTAGATCCATCACTGGTAGAGTGAGTTCTAGTTTATTATTATTATTTTAAGTAGAACTAGATCATTTTGATTAACAGATTAGTGAAAGCAAAGTTGCCAGTCAAGAAGAACACTGATTGACTGGTATTGATGTAAATATAGAATAAACCGGATCAGAAAATGAGAGTACTATCGGCCGTAGTGAGGAAACCAATATTCTCGGGCTCTTGAAGTGACTTTATAAAGTATTATCTTAAAGCATGTATATGTTCCATGTTTGTATTTTCCTGCCCATATGTTAAGAGTTTTCGTTGATAATTTACTATGGAATTCTCTCTTTAGAAATTATTTTTCACTCTGTACATTCACATATTGACAAAGCGAATATATTTGGAATTATAAAGCGACTAATTTTTAAAAGCATTGTAACCGGTGCAACGATATTGCGCAAATTTTTCTAAGAATTAGATCGTTGATAATCTCTGTACTCTGTGACTTATTAATGAGGAGCAGAGAAAGTGCTGAAATTGCGCAAATTTTCACTGCAACGTTGTCAACAACAGGATTCAGGAAATTGTGGCTGAAAAACTTTGCGCCGAAATAAAATTTATAAACGCCATTCCTTTGTGAGATATACTTGTATTGTAGTCTAATATTTACAAAGCAATATATATATATATATATATATATATATATATATATATATATATATATATATATATATATGTCATATGGTTTATCTGTTGTATGGTTTATCTGTGAATTCCTAAACTCAGCGCATTTCCTCATGACGAACTCGCTTCTTTTGACTTCTGCTGGTCTTTCGGCCTTTGAAATTCCTTTCACTTTCGACGTCATTTTCATGGCAGTTTCCGTGTGGATTTCTAGCACGCCTGTCCACGATATTTAAATTGAACTTCTAGAAATATTTATTTTTTTAAATATAAATAATTGTGTTTTCCTTACAGTTTCCCAATAATTATTTTCTTATAGTGTTAATCTTACTGGCAATCTTACAGTTAGACATGATACAGAAAAAAATATTGACTAGGGTATGTAGCCCCGTCCCATCTCTAACGACACCCGTGCACACATATAATAGCGATAACTGAAAACGCTATTATGATCCATTATTTTGTTCTGTAATGCTCTGCACCGCTCCATATTTTGACATATCTGAATTTTATTTTATATAGACCAAGGAGTTAAGTTTAGCCCTAAAACTGAGTCGCCACCACGTTTATGCAAAACGTGGAAAATCGGATTTAGATCCAGATTCTTGATTTCGGAAGTAAGTGAAACCATGAAGATTTATTTGTTCACATTGCACGGTGCGAGATGAAAAAGAAACCGTGACTCACTGAGTGAATGTATGAAATCTCTTCAAGTAAATTTCGGATTTCAATAACATAATTTAAATAGATAACAACTAATTTGAAGACAAACAAATAATACTGTTCTGAAGTAGCTTGTTTATAGAATATCTTCATAAGGAACAGATTATAAATAGGAGTTCAAGTAGTTAATATTGGGCATGCCACTCATGACAACTTTCTTCGTCACGACCACCTTAAAATGGGTTGGTTCCGGTCACTGAAATTAATTAGTTCAGAATCTTCGCGTAAGCATTACCCATGGTCAGAGTTTATCTTATTACAGCACTGAAGTTATTCTTTATACAGTCAGCATTATCCAGAGCTCATAAATTCAACAAAAGCAAACACACATTAAATATAAATTCTACCATATATTAAACACACTATTTAGAACTTCCGTAAATACATTTATCTTCTTTAATATTCCTTTATAATTATATCTTTTATCTCTTTAAATATAGCCTTTGTATATACCATAATCGTTTTGGCATTGCTGTAACTATACGATGTCTAACTTCATGTTTCAATATGCAAACTTTATTGACTAACTCTGTTTTATCCAATGGCATAGACTACGTTTAATGCTGCGCTGATTCATATTACAGGTATCAGTTATATAACTAAAGGGTCAGTAACATAGTAGACGTTATGATTACTATAAAATCATGCCAAGCACCGTTAGAAATATCCACAACACGTTCAAAACTTATATAATTACGGATTAATATATAACTTTTACCAGATAACGATTCAGACACATTAATAAGTTCTAAAATTATTATTTTCGTTAAATTTGCAGTTAAAAGAATTAACTGATTCACAATTACAATTCTTCTTTTTTTAAAAAAAATTCTTCTTCCTCTGATATTTAATAAATTAAATTTAGTTTTCAAAGATTAATTTCGGATACCAACCAAGAAGTAGGTTGACATATAACAAGACATATAACAAATAAAATCTACATAATAGACAAACACGAATAGAAACAAGAAAAGCAAAAGATACAAATAAACAAACAACATGAAAAGCAAAAGATATAAACAAGAATAATTGTGGGGCATAACAATTTTCCCCCTCCTTCAAGAAAAAAAATTATCAGTGATATTTTTTTTAAGTCGCCTCTATAGTATATTTTTCCATTAGTTTAATTTTCTCCTCAGGTGAACATTTGAAAAGTTTCAAGTTTCGGAAGTTATGAGTTCCAATCGATTTATTGTCTAGAGTATCCAGCACTGCACAATTACGTAACACTTTAGTTACTAAATAAGGTCCCACATAGCAGTTCAAATATTTTGCTGATTCACTTTTGAACGCAGATGATAAATAGTGTGTCTTTTTCATAACTAAATCTCCAGGTTTCAGCACAATATCTTTCTCACTCGTAGCATTTGTAGATGATTTCGGCAGAACAGGGTTTCGTAAGGTTATGATCCTATCGTGTATATCCAAAGGATATAATTCCTCCGGCCAATTATACGCTTTCTTAAATCTGTCGACAGATGAATGTCCGAGAAAGATTTCGGCAGGAATTTGTTGTGTCATGGTATTCACGGAATTATTTAAAAGATCTTGTATTGATTTCAACATCTTGCTCCATTTACTTTATTCTTCAGCACAATACAGTCTTATAATTCGGTTAAGATCTCGATGTTTTCTTTCTATGATACCGTTTCCTCTAGGATTATACGGAGATGTTAGGCAATGCTTAATTTTACGTTCCTGGCAAAACTTTTCCCATTGCGCCGAGGTAAATTGTGCTCCTTGATCGGTTACAATGGAAGATGGGTAAGGGAATACATAAAAGTAGTATTTTTCTAACGTTCGAATTATTTCCGAGGTGTTAGCTTTACGTAGTGGATAGAAACAAACGAAGCGTGAGTATACATCGACAATGGATAAAATATATTGAAAACCATGACTGTTAGGAAGTTTACCTTCTAAGTCTAAACAAATTTTATCGTGTACATAATTTGCGTTCAGATGATATGTTTCACATTGGATTTTCCGATTCGCTGGTTTAGTTTTAGCACACTCTAAACAGTCTTGGATACAGTGTATCATGTCTTTTTTCAAAGTTTTCCAATAGAAAATTGATTTACAAAAAGCTAAACACTTCTTTTCACCAAAATGACCCTTCTGATGGATTCGACGAACAATGTCCTTAGCCATAGTTTGGGGCACTACCAGAAGCCAACTCCCACGTTTCACGTTCTTAACGAACAGCAAGGATCTAAATAATTTAATATGTTCAGATGGTTCTGCTTTTATTTTATTCTTCAGTGAATTGCAATAATCATCTTGCAATTGCTTCCTCCTCATTTCCTCAGGATCATACAAATCAGGATCTTCTTTAAATATAAAATTACCATATAATTGGTGAATATCTTTACCCAGTTGTTTCGGGTTACGTGCGATGTCATCATTGGTAGATATATCAGGGGATACATTTCGATCGCAGCCTCCTACCCCTGTTTCCGTAGGCTGCGGCGTTAGTTTCCCGATTGCGGATTCTGAATCGGATTTAGCGCATCAGTAGTAGATGATGACACATTAATTTTCTCCAATTCAGAATCATTAACTCTTGTATCATTGGAGTTCCCATTCTGGTTTCTACCTGTTCGGAAATTTCGTCTTCTATTCCACCAAGGCGGTGGAGGACCATACGGATTCATATACCATCCTCGATTATTTCTTCTCATATCTGGCTAAGCTGGTCCGTAGTTATATCTCCATTTGTTCTTGTTAATGTTCTCAGAGGGTGATTCGTTAGCAAACGATGGCTTATTATCCGGGTTCTCTGTTTGTGATGCAGAATCCATCTTCATCCTTTTCGCATATCTTATTTGTGGGGTTCGCATATATGGCTTAGTATTCCCTAAGTATCTAGGTTTCATCGACTCATTATAATTCCACGGAACACCGTAATCTTCCATATCAGCTATCTTTAGTACCAGATCATCCACATTTCGACTAGGGTTAGCTCGAACAATTTTTGCATCTTCTGGCGGTATGTTGTCTAGAATTATTTCCATTAGTTCCTTTTCATTCCCATCCGTTATTATAGCATGATATCGTTCAACTATTGCCCATACAAAGTCCGTCAAAGAAGGATATTGGTTGCGTTCATGTCTCATATTTTGCAATCTCCGCTTTTGTACTCTCTCTAGTCTTGGGGACAAATACTGTCGTTTGAAGCTATTGACAAAATCCTGGTAGGTACGAAAATTTGGCAACACGTTCCTGAACCATGCTCCGGCTCCTTTAGTTAAACATCTTTGTGTAATTACCAGTTTTTCGTTTTCACGCAACGTGAAGAGATTCAGTGTTTGGGTGAGCTCTTCCAAAAAAGCTTTTGATGTTCCGTTGGGCTGACCGTCGAATTTAGGAAAATGGCTTAAGTCATTCATTGTTATTCGTCCTGTCGTTCCAAACGTTTCTGTCGGAATCGTACTAATGGTTTTATTCCCCATTACTGGATTATTAGGCACAGAGTTCTCTACCACGGAACATACAGGTTGAGGTGTAACTATGGAACCAATACTAGATCTGTTAGTCATCAAGGAATCATTGACATAAGTATTCTGTTGGTTACTGGTTACCGTTGTGATAGTAGTACTACATACAGTAGCAGAACTCAGTAATATAGGTACTACCGGAGAATTTTCGTGACATACTTCCTTCCCATTCATGTAAGACTGTTCTTCACACGATCTTTGATCCTTCAATTCTTCTTCTAGCTTCGTTATACGAGTTTTTACTTCGTCCTCCAGATTTTCAATTCGGCGAGTATTTGTTTCAATTTTCTGACAGTTCTCCTCTTGTCTGCTCTTAATCGTGGCTACTTCCAGACTGACGTCATCATGAACTTTGACTAATGAATCAACAGTTTTTTCAACATCTTCTAATCGTTTCTCCGTTTCTTCCTCTTTTTTCTTTATACCCACAATTTCTTTCTTCAGGTCTCCGATGGCTATATTCAAATCCTCACGTATTTCTTCCTTCAACTCCTTTCCGAACGTTTGCATATTATTAGCTAATGTTGTTATATTATTGGCAACTTCTAATCGAAACTGGGATAGTTGTTGCATAAGCAGTTTAAACATTTCTTGGTTATTTACTTCTGATGATGACGCATTCGGTTGTTCCTTGGCTTCGTTTAAAACCACTGACTCCCTCAGAATACAAATATTTTTTTGTCTGCCTGCGCCTTTTCTTCAATTTTTCCTTCTTCCTTCGAATTCTGCAATTCTTCCTGTCTAGTTTCTTCGTTTGGCACTTCTTCTTCATTTGAATTTTGTACTTCTTTCCGTTGAGCTTCTTCTTCTTTTCCCAGCTCTCTCTCCTTTTCTTTTTCTTTGTCTTCTTCTGTAGCAATATCTTCAAAATCATCCTCACTATCTGTCTTGTTATAATTCTCACTTCCTTTCGATTGGCAGTCTTGACAGATCCAGTTCGAAAAATATTCAATACCTTGTTCTTCTGGATTTTCCATGATTCCCACACATCGCTGGTGGAACAATTTTGTGCATTTAACACAGGTAATTACTTTATCTTGTACATTGAGTTTCCTCTTGCCTCCTTTCTTTATCGTCGGAACTACTTCCCGGCAACACTTAAAAAAGTCTTTTTCAACTTCAACACTGGACATCTTTATATTTATAGTTTCTAGAACCATAGCACCTTTTCTTCTTTCTCGCCACACTCACCATATTTACTTCCTCGCATTCACAGTTAATATTTGGGGGGGGGATTTCAACGAAATTCCTTCATATCTCATACATCCGCTCCAGCAATTTAATAAAATCTTCATGACGACTTGACTTCTTTATCCAATCCTGGCTGAAAGGTCGCCAAATTATGTAATGCTCTGCACCGCTCCATATTTTGACATATCTGAATTTTATTTTATATAGACCAAGGAGTTAGGTTTAGCCCTAAAACTGAGTCGCCACCACGTTTATGCAAAACGAGGAAAATCGGATTTAGATCCAGATTCTTGATTTCGGAAGTAAGTGAAACCATGAAGATTTATTTGTTCACATTGCACGGTGCGAGATGAAAAAGAAACCGTGACTCACTGAGTGAATGTATGAAATCTCTTCAAGTAATTTAAATAGATAACAACTAATTTGAAGACAAACAAATAATACTGTTCTGAAGTAGCTTGTTTATAGAATATCTTCATAAGGAACAGATTATAAATAGGAGTTCAAGTAGTTAATATTGGGCATGCCACTCATGACAACTTTCTTCGTCACGACCACCTTAAAATGGGTTGGTTCCGGTCACTGAAATTAATTAGTTCAGAATCTTCGCGTAAGCATTACCCATGGTCAGAGTTTATCTTATTACAGCACTGAAGTTATTCTTTATACAGTCAGCATTATCCAGAGCTCATAAATTCAACAAAGGCAAACACACATTAAATATAAATTCTACCATATATTAAACACACTATTTAGAACTTCCGTAAATACATTTATCTTCTTTAATATTCCTTTATAATTATATCTTTTATCTCTTTAAATATAGCCTTTGTATATACCATAATCGTTTTGGCATTGCTGTAACTATACGATGTCTAACTTCATGTTTCAATATGCAAACTTTATTGACTAACTCTGTTTTATCCAATGGCATAGACTACGTTTAATGCTGCGCTGATTCATATTACAGGTATCAGTTATATAACTAAAGGGTCAGTAACATAGTAGACGTTATGATTACTATAAAATCATGCCAAGGCAATAACTAATTTCAAATGATATTTGGCCCGAAGATATTCCATTTTACAGAAAATTACGAGAATTTTGATTGTATACTTGCCGATTACACAGTAATTTCCATCAGAATATGTTTTTAAGGTGAAGTGGCGGTATGGAAGAATAAGGGCCTAAGCCCCAGAAGAAAGTATTTAATTATTCATATTTATTAATTTACTGCCACCGTTAGAAATATCCACAACACGTTCAAAACTTATATAATTACGGATTAATATATAACTTTTACCAGATAACGATTCAGACACATTAATAAGTTCTAAAATTATTATTTTCGTTAAATTTGCAGTTAAAAGAATTAACTGATTCACAATTACAATTCTTCTTTTTTTTAAAAAAAAATTCTTCTTCCTCTGATATTTAATAAATTAAATTTAGTTTTCAAAGATTAATTTCGGATACCAACCAAGAAGTAGGTTGACATATAACAAGACATATAACAAATAAAATCTACATAATAGACAAACACGAATAGAAACAAGAAAAGCAAAAGATACAAATAAACAAACAACATGAAAAGCAAAAGATATAAACAAGAATAATTGTGGGGCATAACAGTTCATGAGTTGATTTTAAGTTTAACGTCCCTTTCAGCAGCGAACTATATGAAGGGTAAGGGGAAAAAACAAGGAATGTCCATGCATGTGCTTTACCGGGTGCTTTGTCCTATCTGTTAATGACTCTTGGTACTATTTCATTGTATATGCCATGCACGCGTAGATGTAGAAATATCCATGTAAAAAGGGACGAAAGATTTAATAACCCTATTCTTTGTACGTGATTTCAAATATTAAAATGCCGTTCTCTCAAAAATGTAATTTTGTGACATTCCTTCTTTTTTCCCCTTACCCTTCATATGAGATATGAATCTACTGATTAACGTGGAATCCGAACCACATGAGCTCCGCGGAGAATCGAACCGGGATCTCCCACGCCAAAGGCGGGCACGCTAACCGCTTAACCACGGTATTTTATTCCTAGAACGACTTGCGTTTTGGTTACTGTTTTTATTAGTCGAAATGCACATGGTAATGATGGCAACGTTACACATTTTTTTTTTGCGCAATTTCCAATTATGTTGCCTGTTCATTAAGTCATTATCTGTGTCTACAGATAAGGGAGTAAAAGTTTGCACAACTTCAGTGCACCTATTGTAACTGGCATTGTTGGATATAACCTTCAAAATTGCAATAGTCAATACCATCCATTGGTAATGACCAGGGCCCGGACCTTGTTGACCTAAAAATTTCTAAAAAGTGACCTATAAAATGACCTAAAAATTCCTGTAAAATGACCCTAAAATTCAAAAAAATTGACCTTAAATCTTGCGTTTTTATAAACGTTTATTTCGTTAAACATTGACATTAAAAAAAATACCTATTGGATTTTAAATACGTTTCTCACTCATATTCAAAAAGTTTTGTTTCAATTAGTTGCAGTCCATTGATCATTTATGTCCTTTGATCAGCCCATTGTACTGCATTGTAAGTATTGAAAGCGTCAATTCACTTCCGAGTTGAAACTAGGAAGCACTCTTAAACAATAAAAGTTTGCAAGTGTAGACTACATAAAAATAATAAATAAAAACTCTGTTTAAAATCTTTGTACGCCTTCTAATCCATTTTTAATTATTCACGTGATCACATCCTTTGTGATCAACAACCCAAAACCATGTGTTTGGCCATTTACCAACCCCCACCTATCGTCACCCAGCTACAGGTTAGTTTCGCAGTAACTTGTTAAGAATGCAGTTTTTCCACCCCAATAGTCAGGAAGCATTCACATTCGTAAACAGTGTTCATTTTAAGATTTCCTTATGTAGAAGAAAAAGGATAAAGAACCATAAGTTACCTAAAAGTTACCTTAAAATATTAAAAAAAAGACCTGAAACTTCAGAACGGCAAAAAGTGACCAAAAGTTGATCCTAAAAAAATATATTTTTAGAACCTAGAGTTGATGGATAACGTTTTTAATCGAAGTTGCCTTATCCTATGCGTAACATAAAAAAAGTTGACTTGTCAACAAGATCCTACCCTGGTAATGAATATTGATTTTTTCAACAAAAAATAGTTTAACTTTTATTGACATGTGAAAATACAGTAAATAGTAAGTTAAAAGGTTAAATTAGATAAAATACAGTTTTAAAAATACACTACCTTAAAATAATGATAATAAACTAAATAAAACATATCGTATTTAATCGTAACACTTAAAGGAAATAATTTTTGTTTTCAAGAAAAATACTTCTTAAAAAAATTATATTTATGTATGACTACAAGGACTCTCATAGTACCAATAATAAAAAAAAGCATTATATTATAATATCAGGGTCAGTCTGAAGAATTTATCAAGTCATTGTGTATCAATGAATTTAAGAAAGATTATCACCTTCCCGCTTATTTATTACAGAAAGCCGACGGAACAATTCTCAAGGATAAGGATAGCATTTTGAAGAAATGAGAATATTTCTTTGAGGATTTGCTTAACACGCAGCTAAACTCTAATGTTCGTGGAGAAAGTGAAATGCACTCAGCATATTCAAGGATCTAATCAAACAGAAATAGACATTTTTGTAAAGGAATTAAAGAAACTTGAATTTCTGGGTGTAGATAAGAGTTGTTTCTGATTAGTTGAATTTAGCTGGAGGGAGGAAAATTTCGGAACGAGATACTCAAATTCATTCTACTCATCTGGAACAAGGAGGAACTGTCACAAGGGTGGAAAAAAATCGTTGTTCCAATTCACAAGAAAGGCGACCAAACTGATTCTTTAATAATTATCGAGGTATCTCTCTATCGTCAACATCCTATAAAATTCCCTCAAACATTCTGTTAGCAAGATTGACCCCATAGCAGTAAATTACTGAAGATTATTAGTGCGAATTCAGGTGAAATCGATCAACTATCGATCACATATTTACTATTCGTCAAATACTCGAAAAGACATGGGAATACACTATTCTGATGCGTAAGTTCTTTATTGATTTTAGAAAACCGTACGACTCGGTTAGAAGGGAAATATTATATTTCTGAAGTTGGTATACCGTAAAAGCTAGAGAGAGTAATTAACATGTGTCTAAATAAATCTCAAAGTAAAATGCGAGTAGGAAAATATTTGTCCACGAGCTTTCACATCAAGAATGGCCTGAAACAAATGAATGCGTTGACGGCATTATTGTTTAATTGTGTTTTGTAATACGCTAATTAAATATTACAACCACAACCAGGGCCTAGAGCTGAATGGTTGGCGTATGTTGATGACGTGAATCTGATAGGAGACGATGAGTAAACAATAGAAAGAAATGCAGATGTTTTATTAAATGCCTGCAGAGACGTGGGTTTAAAAGTAAATATAGAGAAAGCTAAATGCATGGAAGTTTGGCGTGTCATTAATATTGCAAATTATCGATACGTCAAAATATCAAATAATACTTACAACAAAGTGGGTACTTTCAAATATCTGGGATCAGCATTAACAGATCAAAACCATATTCACGAAAAAAATAATAATAAATATCGACTGAAAGAAGGGAATTAGCGTTATTCAGTCCAAAATATTTAGTTTCACGAATGTAATTGCAGAATTTGAAGCTAAAGATATATAAAATACAATTATGCCTGTTGCGGTGTATGCTTCCGAAACATATTAGCTTACTTGGAGAAGAGAGCCCAAACTGAAAGTATTTGAGAATAAAATCCTGAAGGGAATATTCGGGAAGGACGGGATTGGGAAATGACGGGAACTTCATAATGAGAAATGCATAATTTATACTGTTTACTAAACATCGTTAGAGTCATTAAGCTTAAGAAAATTAGATAGCAAATAATGTAGCAAGAATGGAAGAAAGTAGAATACCTTTCAAAATTTTAACTGGAAACCCAGTCAGAAAGGAACCATTTGGAAGACCTAGGCGCAGATAGAAGGACAACATTAAAATAAACCTTGCAGAAAGGGGGATATAAAGTATATACTGGATCCAGGTGTCTCTGGACGAAAGTCATCGGAAGCTTTTCTGAATACGACTCTGAATCTCCGGGTTCAATAGACAATAGATTTACTTGGTTGTGTATGAGGGTACTTCCCATGCGTTTTTTAAAACTTTTAATCGTTCATAAATAGACTACATTTTTGTTTTTGTTTTGTTTTTTGTTTTTTTAAAGTAATGCTCTCAAAATAGTACTCAGTTCAGTTTATTTTACTTTATTTAACTTTAAATGCCCACTGACGCAACTGCTGCGTCAAGGATTTAAACCTCAATAGCTCAGCCCTTAATTAAGCTAGAAAGACAATATTGCCATCAATATGTTCCTAAAGGATGAAACTTTTCCCCAATATGCATTTAATGTGTGTGGAAGGGCACTATGGCGGAGGAGGTGGGTAAAGTTTATGTTTTATTTTCATCGTGTTTGGGGTGCCATTCTTCCCCTTTTCGGTACAGTCATAAAAATTGGTATGTGAAGTAATGAAGTAGTCCACTACACTCTAATATTCTGTAAAAGTACTTGTTGCTTATATAGGGGGAGGAGGAGGAGCAAAGTTGGATAATTTTTGTCTGTTTTTTATGTTTCTTTTACACAAATTACATTTATTTTCTGGGCGGTTTCATATAAGACAAGATATTCTATCACTGAATTAGTCTAAAAGCATACTTTTTGTTGCTATACATGACATGTGCAGCAAAAATGATGTGCATTTAACGTGATAATATGCCAGAGGGGGAGGGAAGAATGGGAGAATTTCAGATTCAATGAATTTTTCTTCCACGCGTAATATTTATTGGAATTTCGTTCTGAATTTTTGTGTCGCTTTGTACTGTAGCAATGGCTACCATTTTTATATTATTGTCACTAGTGTCCTCCCTACACACTCGCACCATTTTGTCAATGCAGGATGACTGCAAGGGTTGCCAGGGTCTCCTAAATTCTATTTTTTTCATATTTTTAGGACACTTCGTTTCTTCTTCTTCTTCTACGAAATGAAATCTTTCAGTTTTACGTCCCGTGGTCATGCCGAATAGGCAAAAGGAGACGGTGACGAGAAATGAATGCAATGATTGAATGAATAAAGTGGGAGGAAACGGGAGGACCCCGAGAAAACCCACAAACACGGTTCTTCCACGAATAGAGCAGGAATTGCACAAATGTTACCTCCCCATCAGGATCCTGCCACCTACAGTCGGACAATTTGTCCATGCCGACCAGATGCCGCGGTCGGATTGCTGGCGCTGGACACCGGCGTCTTTCCTCGTGATTTTCGACCGCGACGAATAGTTGCTTTGCCGAGCAGTCAGCAACAGCCGGAAATGAGCATTAAATGCGCCGGTGCCGCCGTTGAAAAGATGCCGGCATAAGGATTCGGCAGAGGGTCGGAAAGAGGCCTTTCCCACTGTTTTGTCGACTCTGACGGTCGGCAACAGTCGGTAAAGGGCATTTTATTTTACGATTTTCGACCGCTTGCCGCCCCGGGAAAAGGTCAGCAACTTTGAACAAGTAGTTCGTCATGCCGCCGCAGACGGGTGCCTGCTGCCACCGTCGACGGCGGCAATTCCTCTTTTCGACCGCGACTTCCTGATGGGGCTCGTTGTGTTCTGTATTCCATCAGCTTTGCAGCGATGTATCAATCATGACTCTGTGATATTTAGAAGAATCACCAGGGCCTCTAACGTGATAGTCTACGATTTCGTTCAAATCCCTGGCGGGCGTAGAAAAGTTAATGAGTTCGTTTTACCAAAACTCCTTTATGTGTTTACATTATCTGCCTGTGTCTCCGTCGAATAGAACTTTCAAGAACATTCTGAAAATTTTCGCTAACTAATAGAGCTCTGAAGTACTTTCTAGAAGATTCCTTCCTGTTTTGCCTATTTCTGTTTCGCCTACTAGCCTCGCAGCAATGTTTATCAATATTTTTAAGTTATCAAGATTGTGGGCGAAACAGGAATTCCTGTTTCGCATATTCCTGTTTCGCCTACTGTTAAGTCAAATGGAAATTTTTGAGTTAGGGATTTTTCTTGGGGATTTTAGCTTTATATGAATTCAGAATATTGATATAATGCAAATCACTAAAAGGAAGTAAAAACGTTTTAGCATTAAATTAAAGTAGGTGATCAGGATTAAAAGAAATGAAAATTAAAGAAGAAATATGTTATTGTGCATGCTCATTTATTTATACTTTTCTTCTGTCGTACACTCATACTCAGTTTTCCAGATGTATTCAATAGCACACAGTACCAACGTAATCCATTAAACCTATAGCTCTAGATTTTAATCTCTCCTTCAAAATATTAATTTGCTGATCTAAGCGTTTGTACACTCATGTCCAAAATGATTGTCGCATATCTATAACTGTCTTCTTGTAATAATATAATTTGATAATGATTTTGCAGGGCACTTTTAGTGTTGATACTATGTGTATAATCAGGAAATATATATTTGTGGTAAATTTCATAAGAAAAGAATTATAAATACGAAAATTAGAGTGAGTAAAACAAAATGTTGCTAAATGGACAAGAAAGTTTTATTTTCGTTTTATTGCTCTTATTTACTGCTCTTTTGATATGAAATTTGCCACATACATGTATTTGTCGATTATACACATATTAACATTATAATAAATACGGGGCGAATTCGTTATCAAATTGTATTCCTGCAACAATATATTTATAGGCATGTGACAATAATTTTGGACATGAGTGTACTTCAATTTTTGCACTTTTGGCCAGTTCCCTACCACCAGCAACAACTTTCATTCCCCTGCTGTTCTTGCTTCAATAACTCCAACATTGTAAATATATTGGAATGATCCGAGGCAGTTCTCTGTTTAGTTTTGAATGCTATCCCTCAACGCTGCTTTTCAATTTTGTTTTAACCCATTCGCTTTTAGAGAAATCCACTCTATACAAGAAATGGATTCTACTATTATAGAAATAGATGGATATCGTGAGATCTCCGTAATAGGTATATTAAAAATCCCACACAAGCTAATTACAAACCATAAATTATAAGGGGTTCCTGGCAAGAGGTTGTGATAAAATGGGAGTCGTGATAGGAATTTGGCTGAGAACCACTGCTCTAAGGAAATGCAGATCCGGACAGTTCCTTCTATATACATTGTTTAGATGCCTTTTGACGTTAGAGAAAATCAGGATGGTATTGGTTATCGCAATAATTTTCACTCATATAATACAAGACGTGAAGATGATTTAACTATCCCACATGTTAAGCTATATACATCTCAAAGCAGGTATAAATATACTGGCATGAAACTGTATAATCTATTACCATTATATATTCGAAGGATGTGTAATGTCGATTTTGAAAGACAACGTAAAGCATTTCTTGTAAATAATGCTATTTATAGTTTTAATGAATTAAAAATAGTAATTATAGCAATCTGATTTTTGTATATTATTGACGCCGTCAATTACAACATTCGTTGTTTAATGACAAAAAAATATTTTATTCTAATTATATGCAAAGTTCAACACAAAACTAGCACACACCTTATATTCCCGGTGGCTCATTAAAAGTTTCGATTCAAAGGTAGACATATTCTGAGATTCTGATTTGTTCTCTTCCCAATGAAACGCCAATCAGAAACCAGTATTTGTTTCGACTAGCTAGGATGATTTTTGTTAAAAGTGAAAATACGTATATCTACTTCACTTCTTTGTTGTTCGTATTGTAGTTATTTAAATTGCGATTATTGATACATTTTCGTTAATATTAAATTATTTTACAAAATAACTGAATTCACATTAAAAATAAAATTCCCAAGAAAAATTCCGAACTCAAAAGTATCCCTTCATCTTAACAGTAGGCGAAACAGGAATAGGTAAAACAGAAATTCCTGTTTTGCCTACAATCTTGATAACGTAGAAATCTTGATAAATATTGCTGGGAGGCTAGTAAGCGGAATAGGAATAGGCGAAACAGAAAGACATCTTCTAGAAGGTTGGGTTTTAAAATTTTGCTACTGGAGGAGAGAACGGGGAAATTTCTATATTTTAACTTTCCTTTCTTATTCATAAAATGAATTTGAGGAAACATCTGAAATATTTAACATGAATTTTTGAACATAGTTAGCAGTTAGCTTTTTTTTTTTTTTTAATCACTACAAGTTAATTGTAGTGCGTATCCAAAGGAAGGAAAGAGGGTTCAAATGTACATTTCCATTAGCTCCCACAAAGCTATTCCTCCTGAGGAAAGAACGAGAATTTCAGCTATTAAATCATAAAATAAAATTTTAGCTGACTTGCATAAAAATGATCAATTTAATCAATTAATAAAAATGATAAAAATTAACTATTAATTAGGGTTCTTGATGCTAAGCTTTAGTCATCAACCTGACAGAAAAAAAAAAACTAAGTTGTATCAAAACATTTATTGTACCTTCAACTTTCAAATGAAATGTTTTAAATTTACTGTGTATCCTGGCTTAGTGTTTTAAATAATAGGGCTTTCAATATGAATATGTGCGTTCAAAATGTTGCGAAATTTTATAGTACTAAGTGGGTTTCACAAATGATCTCTTATAATATAAAACCAATACATGTATGTGTGATAATGTGTTATAGTATAAATTAAATCTTTGTAAAGCGTTTAGTAATATCTGCTTTCGGCGCGATTCTCCACGTTTCAAGAATAATTTGAGTTTATTGTGCTACTTGTAAAAGTTTAGTTTTGCCGCTTAGAAGTGGCGCCACTGACCTGTCAATGCACGTCCAGAGGTAAATACAGATATGTTACTACCCAGTAGTTTCATTTCTGTATTGCTTAGTAATGCGTAAATAAAATCGGCCACTTTCAAAAGCACGAAAAAGAAGTAAACATGTAAAAGCAGGCCCTTTATCCTGGTCAATACGCCGTATAACATATAATGGATTGAAGAGCGAAATAAAAACGCCAGTGAAAGATGCAGAAGATGTATCGTTCAGAAGAAGCAGGCCTCACAGAAGATACTATAAGTACATCCCAGGAAATAATTGAATCACCGCAAGCAATTGAAGAAAATGAAAGGTAAGAAGTTTAATGTTTGATTCATTTACTCGTAATTAGCAATTCGATACTAAACTTTAAGTCAATGAAAATGTGTATTTTATCATTAACAATGTGTCGTACTCAATTAAACTTTAGTAGGGGAAAGTGGGGGAATACCACGCAACGAGGGAATACCACGCACACTATTTTCTCAGTTCTAATGCTTCGAAACTGATTCAGATTAGTGCTACTATTTAGTTTAGACTATGAAAGACATATTGCATGAGCGAGGCGCCAGTTGCTGCTAGGTGTGGTTCATGGCATGGCGAAATGTTGTTTTGCTGTAATTTCTTCTAATTTACTTCGTTTGCAGATTTAGAGGTATGTATTGAAATACTTAGTTGATTTTTATAATGTGTATACAGTGTTTTAGCGTAGTGTGCTAGTAGTAAGTTCATGCTAAATCAGTTTATATGAAACGACGTGAAACTTCTGAAGGTTCAATTTTTCTTTCTCGACTTGGAATGGGGTAATTGCACGCATGTCGTCCATTGTGCGTGGTATTGCCCCTTCACGAAGCAGTTATCAAAAAAGTTTATGCTGCGTTTCTTTTCCTCTTTTATGCATATTGCAGATGCCATGACACTATATTAGGCAAACAGAGAAGTGCAAATGGACATTAAAACAACTACCAAACGCCATAGGAGCAATAAATGGCGGAAGAAAAATTAGAGCAAATGATTTTGGGATACATGAGGCTACGTTAAGAACAAAAGTGAAAGCTGGGACTGTCTGTTCTAAGAAAATGGGAAGAAAAGCTGTATTGAGCTCTACACAAAAAGCGGAACTTGCTGGTCACGCTTTACATTTAGCCAAGTTGTTTTACGGAATGTCTCCGATTGAACTACGCAGAATAGCTTATGAATAAGCAGAAGCTAATAATATCAAACATAATTTGAATAAAGAAGGCCGACTTGCTGGGAATGATTGGTTGGAATTGTTTTTAAAGAAAAATTCCACGATAAGGTTAAGGAAATCTGAAGCAATTAGGATTAACAGGGTCGACGAATTCAATGAAGAAAAGGTGAAAGGGTATTTTAAGAACCTGACACAAGTTACCGAAAAATATCATTTCTGCGAAGATTAGATCTTTAACGTTGACGAAACAAGTATATTCATAGTATAGACACCAGGGCGTATTTTGGATCCAAAGGGAGTGAAACAGCTCGGAGCACTAATATCATGGGAAAGGGGTAAAACCGTTACAAAGCTGCCAGGTCTTGCATACCCCTATGTTTATCTACCCAAGAAAACGCATCTCACCTCAGCTGCAGAAAGGAGAATCTACTGGATCTATATATTCTTGGGTGAAGCAATGAATCTAGTGGCTGCAACATTTTGCTCTTATTGCGAAACCGATAACAAATGATCCAGTCCTATCTATTTTGGATCACACGAGCCATATTTCATTAAAAATTTACAATATTTGTAAGAAGACAGGAATTGTTATGGTTACAATACCACCGCATACGTCACATAAACTTCAGTCGCTAGACCTTACCTTTTTTGGTCCCCACAAAACATATTTTCAACCAAGAATGCACACCGTTTGCGAAGCGCTACGTTAATGAAAAATTTCTCCATATGACTTACTAGTCGATATCTTTAATAGAGCTTATCTGAAAGCAGCAAATATGGACAAAGCTGTTAATGGTTTTAAACAAGCGGGTATTTGTCCTTTGGAGCTGGACACTTTTAGAAAAGAATATTTTGAAGCTGCTCAGCAATTCTAGGCTGTAGAACTTGGAGATGAAAGAGAGATTCTGAAGAAGTAAATTCCCAATTGCTTTCCGATGTTCAAACTATTATAGGCCTACGCCAAAATGAACAACCATCTTCGCCGAAAATAGGGCTAAATCGAGAAGAACATCATCTACCCGGAACATCATCACAGCAGTTACCATTGCTTGTTCAACAGTCTTCTTTACAAAATGAGGCTGTGAAAGTCTCACAAATTTCTCCTATCTCCAGGTCTGCCAAGTCAACTCCTCGAAATAACAAAAAGCGTTCAGAAATCTTAACTTCTACTCCAACGGAACGAATATTGGAAGATGCTGAATTCAGAAAGAGTACTAAGCGAAGAAAGCACCAAGAAAGCAAAGTTGAGGAGAAAACTCGAAAATTCGATGTTGGTGGAAAACGTGAAGACAAGTTGAGGAAACAAACTAGAAGTTGTCCTAAACGTACAGCCAACAAACAAGCTAAGTTTATGGAAAGAGATTCTGATGCTTCACGTTAAGGAATTAGTGCGTGCCAATACCCGATGTAATGCGTGTGATTACCCGATGTGGTGGGGAATACCACGCGTTTCTCGTTTTCCACAAACTTTATTTTTATAGAATCTATGAAAATCAAGGAGCACTACCAACGACCGAATATGAAACTACAGTATAACCTCGTTAACACGAACTCGCTTAAGCCGAACACTCGGTTAGGACGAACAAAATTTCGGTCCCGGCATCGCTGTACGTTATCTTATAGGAAGTTTTATCGGTTAACACGAATTTCGGTTAGCACGAATTACGAACTAATTTTTAGTCCCTTGAGTCAGTAAAGGTATTCATTTAACACGAACTTTCAATCCTTTGTGTTTTGTTTTTTTCAGATCATTTTTCTTATTTCAGATTTCACTCCACATCAGTTTTTGCCATACAGTATTTATACACACGAAAATTGCCTTGTAAATAAGAGAAAAACCAGAAACAGGTATCTTTCCTCCCTTATGAGGTGTTGATTCTGTCCTCCGTCAAGCGCTGAACATGTAGGTGCTTGGCAAATGAGCTGCTGGCGACAGCTCGAGACAAAACCTCTTCTCTCCCCTGTAACTCTAAACTGGTGACAGCAGTTATAAATACCTTTCCGTTACTAGCCGTACCGAACCTGCTAGCAGGGTTATCAATTTTATAACTTGACCTGGATTTTCTGCGTGGAAACTTTTTTTTTTTTTTTTTTAATTTTCAAAGATAGAATAATAACGTTACTGTAGTGTTTTCACTTTTCAGAGGACGGTACCGAGACCGAAACTAGTCTCGATCTCGATCTTAACTCGAATTTGAGACCGAGCCGTGCTTTTCGAAATCGAGACGAGACCGAAATTCTGTCTCGTCTTGATACAATGCTGTAGATGGTATCACGACGGAGAATAGTCTTGGCCTCGTCTCGAATTTAGAACCGAGACGAGAGCGAGACTACTCAGTTTCGTCTCGATACCATCTCTAGTGTTTTCTATGACATACATAATATACTGTAGGGGTATGTATAGTCTGTATACTGTAGTGCGTATGTATGGAGAAAATGTATTCGAATAATAAAATTTGGGTCCCCGGTTAACACGAATTT
This sequence comes from Thermobia domestica, assembly GCF_964235325.1. Classification (NCBI taxonomy): domain Eukaryota; kingdom Metazoa; phylum Arthropoda; class Insecta; order Zygentoma; family Lepismatidae; genus Thermobia; species Thermobia domestica. Next base: position 79,932,647 of record NC_137469.1, read on the forward strand.
TTTTAACACGAACTCCTGATTTTTTAGTCCCTTGGAATTCGTGTTAACGAGGGTTTACTGTAGTATGATTAAGTTACAACATACATTTTCCTCATGTTAATTTGTTTGATTTGTAGCTAGATATTGGAAAATGTACCTTAAGTGCGTGGTATTCCCCCACTTTCCCCTACTCTAGTAATACTTAAGACACTACTTCTATATGAATAAAAAGTGTGTAAAACAAGAAGTTGCCGTGTATCACATAATACGTTGTTCTATTTGTTCTATACAGAACGAGATACCTTTTTTTTTGTTGTTGTTGTTTCCAAAATTCTTTTTTTGTTATTTGGATTAGTCTCAGAGAACACACTTTGAAATGTGTCTGTGAAATACTTATATACTAAAAGCAGTCATGTGAATGGCTTTTGATGTGGAAAATAGAATCAAATTATCGTACATTTATTACTTCATTCGGTCAGACAAGCAATACAGATCTGAAATCCGAAAAAGGGAAATCCATGGAGGCTGGCGTAAGGACTTGTATAAAGTAAATTGGGATACAAGGATACATTTTTAAGTATTAATTAAGCACTCGTTGCATTGGTACCAGATTGTGAAACATAGATATTTAGATACAACGCATGCTAGTTCCTGTGTTCTTCCTTGAATTGCTTGTGATAGATCCCATAATTTTCAAGCCCATTTTAAAACGTGATGTTTCGCATTTTCGGCGGCTTATGACTCTGGAAGGGGACATTTATCCAAACCATGTCTCCCTTTTAATTTAATATACGGAATCACCTCCTAAATTGATGGCACAGAGTGAGTATACGGTGGCCCGGTGGTAGAACTCTTTATTTCTGGTGCGTGAGGTCCTTGGTTCGATTCGGGGCCAAATAAGTATGGTAAACAACATTATAACCGCGGGTTTTCTCGGGGTACTTCTGTTTCCTCCCATATTATCATTCTACCATTTCTTCCATCATCATTCACTTGCCTTAATTCCGTATCCCTTAGCCTAAAAGACTTAATCGTAGGACATTGAACTGCAAGACTTCATTTCATTTCATTTCTTGATGGCACAGAGCTCATTAACACCCTGTATATATTCTGTTTGGGTTTTGTGTATTAAAAATACAGTGACGATGCTGCAAGATACATGAAATAAGTGTCAATAATACTTTAATATTTAGTTAGCAAAGGCCAACGCCCATGAATGATTAATCATTTGCTTTACTGAACGTTGATAATATATGTTGAAAGCATAGCAATTACAGTATTTTTTTTCTCATTACTCGTCATATAATCCAAGTAATTCTTCCATAAGCAGGAAAAAAAAAGTTCCGGTATAAAGTAGATGAGAGGGAAGTGATTTGCATTTTATTAATTTTGTAATATACATGCAAACAAATCTGTAATTAAAAATGTGACGTCATCGTTCAGTTCCTCATTAAACGTGCAGTTATGCGGGCTGAATTTGATTCTGATTGATCAATACCTAATGTGAAGAGAAGCTTGAGTTTATACGCGTACGTGTTTGGACGTATGAAATTTATAGTGATGGAAGAATTTAAATGAGTTTCCTGATCAAGTGAAATTTCAACACTGAGCAATTTTGTCAGCTTTTTTTTTTTTCCTTTTAAATAAATACTAGTTGTCACGTTGCGTCTAAAACAGAACATGCCAGTTTTTTTTTTTTTTTAATCACTAGCAAGGACACAGCCATATACTACAAATAATGTCTGGTGTTGGTTCAAACTAGTTTTCTCAGCAAAAATGCAATAGTAAAGATACAAGGAAACATATATGAGGGCTATTTTTAAAGTAAGAATCGTTTCTGTTTTTAGTTTAGCACCCCACGACATGCATCCCATCTTTGGAGACGCTTACTGTACCAAAGAAATCAGGCCAAGAATTGCCATAGCCAAAGAACCATTCAACAAGAAAAGCTCACTCTTAACTAGCAGGCTTAATATTGGGCTAAGGAATAACTTCGTCAGGTGTTGTATATGTATTGGATTGTATGGTTCAGAGACTTGCACATTACGGAAGTTACAGAAGAAATATTTATAGAGCTTCAAAATCTGGTGTTGGAGGAAGATGAAGATAAAATTGGCAGAGAGAGAGAGAGAGAGAGAGAGCGAGCGAGAGAGTAACAAGTGAGGAAGTTTTAAGGATAGGAGAGAAGAGGACGAAGGTCAATTGGATTGGACATATCTTGCGAAGAAATCGTCTTCTTCGTACCTCCATAGAAGGAAAGATGAAAGAAATGCGAGGAATATGAAGAATTACGCACTACCCACCAGCACACCCATCCATCTCTGCCCATCTCAAAGCAACTATCTACTGCAAGCACAATGTTAAAATCCCATTCAATTTCAACTATCGATTATTCTTGCCAATAAAAACGCTAAATGAATTATTACTTAGTGTTTACTCTGACATTAATGAGATTTATTATTATTATTCAACTTTTGCAATTTTTCGTCTCTCTTAATAAATTTTCCTCCAACGTGCACCCCTAGGCCCAGGCCAACTGGGCCTAATGGTAAATTCCAGCCCTACTTGTATTGATAAATGTTTATATCTATATGATTGGTATGATTTCCCTCAAGAGCCGCCACTGAAGTGTTTCTGCACAAATTGATTTGTCCCGGAAGGACCACTTACAAGCAAAGGGAGAAAATCCGATCATATAATGTTTCTACTCTATAATTCTTGCTGTCAATGTTTGATTCACAGGGAAAAGCAAATGGTTGCGTAAGAGATTGTGCACATGTTTTCTTCATCGTCTAGTAGTCGCAACCGAGTGTGGTCGTTAAATAGGAGTTCAAAATACATTAACCTTTTACGGGCTTTCACATCAGTTTCTGGATAAAGTGGTCATTTAAGAGAGGTTACTAAGTTTCACTGTATGTAGTGTTTGTTCGTACCCTCGCCGCTGGTCTAGTAGCTAGCGCGCACGTGGCTATATTACACAAAGTTATGAGTTCGATTCCCGGTGGGAGACCATTGAAATTTGAATGCATTGCTGTGAATCGTTTCCATTTAAAAGTGTAAGGTCTAAGTCTTATATAGCCTCGGTGCTGAAAAAGAACTCCATACTTCAATAAGTAAAGTGTGTTTGTTTATGAAATAAGATAAATAAAGTGCGACATTGTATGTGATATAAGCGGATGCCTCCCAGTTTTGAAATGAAAATGAAATGAATTTTTTTAGTTTTACGTCGCACGTTTATGCCGGCTAGGCTAAAGGAGACGGTGGTGATGAGAAATGAATGAAATGGTGGAATGAAGAAAGTGAGAGGAAACGGGAGAACCCCGAGGAAACCCACGCACACACGGTGTTTGTCCACCATAAATGTTCAATTGGCGGGAACAGGGTTTGAACCCGTGACCCCATGCACCAGAGGTAAACGCTCTACCACTGAGCGACCGCGACCCAGCCTTCTAGTTTTGTCTTTAGTGACGAACAGGGGCGCACGCATGCGGGGGATCCACCGGGTATGGACCACCCCCATACTCGACATACATTTGTACACTTTCTTAATAAAACTATGTTTATTTAGCTGAAGAAATGATTGATGTAGCCTAAAGATTTAATTTTACACTTTATCTGTACTATTTCCTTTCTTATAGAAACAATCTAGTTCCATTATCTTTTCGGAGAATATAGGTGGTAGTACCTAACCGTTACTTACAGTCTTTTCGGGTGCAGAATAACACCTGTTCAATACCATATAGACATAGTGTCATGCAGTATTAGACCCTCCTCACAAACTTTGACTAATCCCAACCAAGGGCGCCCATGTTGTGGTTTCCAAGGGGGGGTCAAATATAAGCGAGGTTTCAAATATAGTTTCAAATTTTGCTATAACTAATCTAAAAATTCTATTGGGCTTTCGATATTCCCAAGTACGATTTTCTCTTAGGGGGTCGCCCCACCTTGCCCCCCCTGATGGGCGCCCTTGCTCCCGACAAAAATTTGTAAGTGCCCGACTGGTGGCAAATTGCCAACAATCTTATGGACCATAAAATGAATGTATTTTGAACAGACTCAATTCATTTAATTTTTTCAAAAGTGTGCTACATAAAATATGTGTATGTACTAAAGAAAATTCAATGAAGTGCAATATTTGTCGCTGCGCCACGAAGAACCGCTATGTGACTTTTTTGGGGGCGAAAATGAGTTTTGCCGTGCAAATAAACCTGCGTACCTTATGATGTAATAAGTGAATATTAAATTGTTTCGCCACATCAATGAAAAAAAAATAAAAGATTGAAGGTAAAGGCTTCAAGTTCTCATCACGTACGTATTGATCCTCTATGTGCTTATAAAGGCACAATAGATAAACCAATATGTGCTACGTAAACACGAAAATACATGTAGTAATATAATATTGTTTAAGCAAGCTACAACAATGTCCAGAGCATAATATACGCAGAACCTATTTTATTCCATTTTTCAAGTGCTTCCTTGTATTTGGCAAAACTTTAAGAGTTTGGAATGATTTTTGTATCTCCTGAAAAGTTGTGGTTTTAACACATAGCGGTTCTTCGAGGCACAACGACGACATTATACGTTTTTCAATTGAGAAAATTTTCAATCCTTTAATGTGTATCTTATGAAATGTTTCCAGTGTATCAATATTTGATTTGACACAGACTAATGTGTCACTGCAATAACAATAAAAAAAATACTAAAAATGATTATAGTATACAAGTAATTTTCTGCAGAATTACTTGCAATAAGCAAAGGACGTCAACAACTTATTCGTTGAGAAATCTTATATCGCTAACCACAAGATAGCTGTATATTGTACAGGAGTCATTACGCAATAAACGTTTAACGAAGCGTTTTTAGTGTTACACAACAATTCTCTGTCTTTCATTCTAGTCATTTGAGTAGAAAATAAGTGTAATTTGTGCTCTCGGCTTATTCATTGAAGGAATATATGGAGGCTGCCTCTTTAGTCCTGAAAATTAAGTTTTTCCATAACAGGTAATCTTAGACTTCCAAACTATAAGTGTAAGAAGTCTTATAGAACAGCAGTGTCCGTTCGTCTTTATGACCACAGATATCAGCTAAAACAGTGAAAGATAAAGGAAAATGCTTTCTTGATATGTATTCAGTTTTGCAACAATATGTTCCACCTTCTCCCTTTCATCAATATACTAAAACCGAAAGTGATTGGAATCTACTATCATTACTGGATTCAATGTTGAGCTCCATAAAACAAAAATGATAAAAGAGAGAAAAAAACAGAAATGAATTTTTGATACGGATTCAGCGTATCTAGAACATGTTTTATCTCCATCTTTTCCTTGTTATTCAAAGCAGAAGTGGAAGAAATCTATGATTTCTGGTTTCAAAAATGATCACCATAGAAAAAAATGATACATAGATAACGTAACGGAAATTTTTGATATGCATTCAGCGTGAAAGAAAATATTTCATTTCCACCTTTCCCCGCTATTCAAAGTGGAAGTGGGAGAAATCTATGATTTCTGGTTTCAAAAATGATCGCCATAGAAAAAAGTGATAAATAGATAACGTGAAGCAAATTTTTTATATGGATTCTTTATCTCGATAGTATTTTCTCTCTTCGCGTTTATCGCTCTAGCGAAACAAGAAGCTGTAGGAATCTACAGCGAATTTCGGTTTCAGTTCTAATTTCCTTAGAGCGAAAAAAGAAGCTTACCAGACTGTATGTTTCAGAATTGAAGACCTGAATTGCATAACATCCCAAGTCCACTCTGTTTCTTCGTATTTTGCGTTTTTTGTTATTTATCTTAGTATCTATGTTTTGGGGTATTCACTTGCATAATACGTAAATCAAAATCAAAATCTTTTTACAAAAAAATAAAAAAAAAAATCACCGTTACAGAATAGCATACCAAGTACAATTTTCTTGTCTTTCTTCTAAAATCACAAAAGTACTCCGGTGGACTTGGGATGTTCTGCAATTAAGATCTTCTTTTGTATCAAAGGGGTACTATCTCCCTATAATTTTTCAGTATAATGTGTACCTAAATTGTTTGAAAGACAATTTTCTAATAGTGATTCGCTATTCACATGAAATGATTCCTGAATATTAAACTCATCGTTCTTCTGGTACTTTAATGGCTTTATTTTATTTTATTCTTTCCTTCGTTCCAAGTCATGTCAAAATTGGAGAGACTTAAAGGGTTGATTGAAGCCATTATCTAGTTTCATTTCAAAGAGTAGAATAATAATTTGAAACTCCCACGCAACTTTTTTCTTAAAGAACTGAAGTGAAATTTCGAAACTATATATTTAAACATTCACAGATTTATATAGTATAGGAATTGATCTCAAAATGTTTATTTAAAAACGTTTAAACGTGATTTGGAACACATGTAACGTTTAATGCAATTAGTTTCTGAGTAATAATAATAATAATAATAATAATAATAATAATAATAATAATAATAATAATAATAATAATAATAATAATAATAATAATAATAATAATAATAATAATAATAATAATAATAATAGTGCCTCGATTGAACAAAAAAATGTAAAATGAGAGAAGGTATAAGCATGTGTATAATTTGAGTTGATTTTGAGTTTAACATGCCGTTCAGCAGCTTGGCTATATGAGACTTGGACCTACTGATTAACGTGGAATCCGAATCACATGAGATCCCTCTGGGAATCGAACTCGGGTCTCCCACGCCAAAGGCGTGTACCCTAACCGCTTAGCCACGAAGGAACTCATGGATAATATGAGTAACGTTTTTAAAGTCAACATTCACGTCTCATAGGTATATCTTGAATTCTCAAATATATAAGACAGGAATATAATTTACTGTACAAATTTAGGAAATTCCACCTGAATGTGGGGGAAGAAGGTGAATTATTCAATATTGTGAGCACAAGGGAAAGAAGAAGATAATTTTGACTTGTTTTGTTGGTGAGTTACCTCGGGTTAAAGTAGTTCCGGGCCTCTAGTGAACTCCAGCTTGCGTCAATGAATTTACCGAGGCAAAACTAAGTGACTTCTATAGAAAAGGTTTGCAATATTTCGGTTACTCGCTTATTTTGCGTGTCAAATTAGAACGAAAACTTCCAGCACCAAAAGCTGAGGTAATGGTGTTACAATGTCTGGAGCCACCTATCGGCCAATTTTTCCACTCTACGCTAAGACCACTTGGACATGAGCTCCTGTATAGTGGCTTCCACTTCCTCTTGGTTGTTGAGGCATCGCAAGCGCAAAAGATTGAAGCATAGATCAGAATAAATAATAATACCAGTTTACTAATTTCAAACTATGTGCTGGACAGGACATAAGTTCCATTCTCTGAAGTCCGTGAAGTGCATTCTGCGAGATATAGAGATTGTCTTGCTCCACAAGAGGTCAAACTGTTCTAAGATCATGCTAGCATTGATGGTTCGACAGTTTGGAACGGACTCGCAGTGAGTTCTCTAACTTTATTTTTGTTCGAAGGGCTCATGTTTTGCTTCAGTTTCCGTCAGCGTCACCTGACACTAGTTGAACTACTGCTTGTGTACATTGGAATATCAAATGTGTATGAGTTTCCGTCGCTTATTATTATTCTCTTTAGAAATATTAGATCATGTGGATTTTCTACGCATTTCCTGTGTACACACCCATTGCCTCTGTGCCTAAACTGAGGTCAATTCATGAGACAAAATTCGATAATTCCAATTCGTTTTACTTAGATCGTAAAGATGTTGCATTGTGAGAAAGCAAATTCGTCTGATAACTTGACAGTGCTGGTCATCAGATTTCCCTCCATACTCATGCGTACGACCTCTGAATCTCAAGGTTTTTTCGTCCTATCTTACCATGGTACTTTCGACGAGAAGAAGGTACTTTCAACTCAAGAAAATTTCTTGAACCATCTGGTCTGTGCGCTGTGATCAACTGGCTCTTCTTGCGTACTACAAATGTTTTGGATTGCTTCCGTGGTGTTATGGCTCAGTTCGAACTTTTACAGCAAAAGTTACCGAATTAGGCTTTGTTGCGTCTTCGTTTTAGTAGCTAGAAATCATATACGGAGTGCAGCATTGCTTATTTTAGGATATAAACCAAGGATGTTATAAAATAGAGGATCTGCCCATACAACAAGATCGTGAAGCCATGCGTCACAGTTTCGCCACACCTACTCTGCCCACTCCGCGCCACTGAGATCGCAATGTTTCGAGCCAACAATCATGGCGGAAACGAGAGTAGCCAATCAGATGTGCCGGCTCAGACGATGCTTGGTTGTTTTTTTTTTGGGGGGGGGGGGTATGAAGATACGTATGGGCAGATCCTCTATTTTATAACATCCTTGATATAAACTACCAATATCTGCATTCATGGTAGGGAGCACCATCAATGGCTTGAAGTACTTCGGTTCAGTATTATACACACCGCAAACGATGCACATACACCAATGCAAATTTTACGATATAGCAAATTTTACGATTCTTCCTTGTATTTTAAATGTTTGCATTAATCTTACGATTCAACTCTGTACTTGAAAAGATTTCTATTAATCTTATGATTAATCCTCGTGTTTCAAATGTTTTCCATTGGTCTTATGATTCATCTTGGTACTTTAAATGTTTACAATAATCTTTTTTTTTTTTTCACGATTGTATTTCAAATATTTTCATTCATATTATCTCTTATGAAGCAAACACTAGATACTTCAGTTAGTTTTAAATAAATAAATAATGTTGATGGATACCATCCATGTATGAGTATCTGGTAAAGTAAAGAGATGCTGCATCAAAGAGGTAGTAGAAGCTATACTTTTCCTGCCAGTTCAAGAAGTGTTCGCTTTAAATATTGAAATAGTTCCGTAGTTGTGATTTACTCTATGTATTATGTGTGTGAATGGTGGGAGGAAGATGTGGTTGTGTGCTCTCTCAAGGAATTTTTTGTATTAAATATTTACTGAATTCCATTTCAGATAACTTTACCTAGAGTATCCAGTTAACGAAGCTGGAGCCATTACCTTGTACTCTGTCGGTTTTCAGAAAACTTCCTCTTCTTGCTAAGAAAGATAATTGCATAAGACTCGTAACTGAAGAAAAAACTAAAAAAAAAAAAAAAAAAAAAAACAACTAATTTCCTCGTTTGAAATATTTATTTATCATCTACTACTACTTCCTAAGACTTTCTCAGTGAAAAACCACTTGTTTTTTTGCTTCTTTCAAAAATCTTTTATGATGTTCATTTCTCTAGGTCTGCAGCCAATATTAGAACCTTCTAACTTGATTTGAAATTGGTTTGTTTTCATTATCAATTTGTAGTAATGCGTAATTTTTCATTCTTGTTAATTTGAAATGTTGCAAATAAAGTGTGTGTCATTGTTAGGAACAAGTTGACCACTGTTAGGAAAACACAATTAATGATAGTTTTATTATTATTATTATTATTATTATTGTTATTATTATTATTATTATTATTATTTCAAACAGATAAAATATATGTATATTTATATAAATTACTTGTAAGACCAAAACTAGAATTTGGTTCGGTAATATGGAACAGCGTTTCTGAAACTTCGACAAACAAGATAGAATCTATGCAAAAATGTTTTATTATTTGATTGCTATGTTTTAAGATGAAGATGAAATACTATTCACATAGCTATGAATACTGGAATAATTATTGGAGTTTGGAGTGTCTTACGAATGGAAGAAAGAAAGAATTTTAACAGTCTGCATGCATGCAAAAAAAAAAAAAAAAAAAAAAACCTAGATAATGTATCTATACATCAGTGAAAAAATGAAATGAAATCTTTAACGTCCCACGTTAAAGGTTAACGGATAGGCTAAAGGAGACGGTGATAATGAGAGATGAGTGAAAATGGTGGAATGAAGAAAGTGGAAGGAAACGGGAGAACCCCGAGAAAACCCACGAGCACAGTGTTTGTCCACCACAAAGTCCACACGGCGCGAGCTGGGATCGAACCAGGGACCCCAAGCACCGGAGTTGAACGCTCTACCACTGAGCCACCGCGCCCCCTTCGATATACATCAGTGAGTACTGCTTACGAAACAGCATTTAAAGTATCAAATCATAGCATAAGAAATAGTACGATTTTAGTTCCTCTGAATTGGAAATGTGAAATTTTAAAAAGATTGACAGATTCTTAAAGTATATAAATTTAGATGTATTGAGCAAGTGAAAATTTTATGAGATCTGACTGATAGCTTTTAGGCAACGACGTTTAGAAACATTAAGGTAGAATGTAATTTTAAGACTGATGTTCTTAGCTTTTCGTTGTTTCAGATAGATAGAGAGCTTGACGATGTTTTACAGCGTAAACAATTAATTATTTCTGCTTAATTGACTTTTATCTACATTATGTTTTATATTAGTGCACTTCTTTTTACCTTTTTCTTATTTATTACTATTACTGTTATTGGTAGTAGTAGTAGTATTCCATCGTAATGTAGTGCTCTGACACTACATAATGTGCCGTATTTTTTGCCAACAAACTGTTCGTGCGCTAACGCTCTCGTCTTTGGTGCGAGCGGTCCCGGGTTCGATTCCCGGTGAGGACATTCGGTCGAAAAAGTATAAAAAGCTTTTTCAGTTCAGCTATCCTGAATGAGGTTTTCCTGAATTTTCCTCATTCGCACCAGGCAAATGCCGGTGTGGTACCCAACTTATAGGTCCCAGGCAGTTTCCTTCCTTCCCGAATCCTTTCTTCCTTCTCTTTCCCCGGATAGTGTGCTCACCGAGGGATGTCATCCCTCAATGGCCCTAGATGCCGAAAGCCCAGAAATCTAAATCCTAAAATTCTAAATCCTAAACTGTTCGCGGCACTGAAATAAAGATTAGATTATTATTAACTAAAATTAGAATTGTTATTGATGTTAATGAAAAAAACAAGCATACAGTGAGGAAATGGAATTTTCAAAAGAATCTACGACTTTTTATATATATATATATATACTACGGCAGTAAACTTCACTATTAGTTGCATCTTATTAATTGTCGTGGTTAGCGTATAACATAAATTTTTAGATTTACAAACAAACAAACAAACAAATCGTTTTTCTATTATCTCGTAAACTACGCAAGAAGACTTACATACTCCTCTGTTTGAAAACAAACTATTTTGAGTATTTCTGTACATACTTTTTATATTAAGTACGCGCCTTTGGTGTGGGAGACCCGGGTTCGATTCCCGGCGGGAGCTTATGTGGTTCGGATTGCACGTTAATCAGAAGGTCCACGTCTCATATAGCCTCGCTGCTGAAAGGGTCGATAAACTAAAAATCAACTCAACGTTTTATATCAAGTAGAGTTGATTTTGAGTGGAACGTCCCTTTCAGGATCGAGGCTATATGAGACGTGAGCCTACCGATGAACGTGAAATTCGAACCGCATGGGTCAACAAATATTATAATGTGAAATTAAAAGAAAAAAATCTTTCACATTACATCTACCAATACCTGTCGAGACAAGCAACTTGATCTTAGTCTTCAGTTTCCATCATTGTTCGAAACCTCGGTTTAACTTGCTCCCCAATAGCCTTATGATAATAAAATCAACACAGATAATTGTATTCGTTTCGGGAATAGAACCAAGGAACTTGAGCTTAAGAAACATTTGGATATATATATAGGGTGAGCCAAAAGTGCATTTGACAAAATATAAGTCACTTGATAAAAAAAAATACATTTCAAATGAATGGTGTGAGCCCCTAATGTTTTTGGCATGGTTTTGGAAGCTTGCTTGTGAAATGCCATATTCACTTAGTGCTTTCCGAGTTGAATTGCTTGAAAATTGCACGGAACATTGTGCTATAGTTAAAATATTTTTTCTGTAATCACATATTCAGGCCTAATTGGTCTAGAAAGATCAACTGCAGACCCTACTTGTTCAAGCTTTTTATTTAAGTTAACAGATTGTGTGTCGAGATGGAGACACTACACAAGTAATACAATCACATCTTGGTAATTGTGGTCAAGTAATCCGTAAGTTTGAAGTGGTAACATACGTTCGTTCTTTCATAAATTTCTTCCGTTCTTAACTTAGTTATAGAAGATTTAAATCTTTTATAAAATCACTTCTTACCATATTATTCTCGAACCATGTATTGTCACAAACTACACTATAACATATTGTTTACGTCAATTACGTGGTGTTCTTGTAGTCAATTGAGAACTGAGTAACTGTTAATGCGAAGCGACTTTTGGCCCACGTTTATAAACTGGACTAATTGGGGGAATTTGGTAAAAGTTCGGGTAACTCAGATAAAATAAAACAACAGTAGGAAGTGTATTAAAACTCTATTTAGAGCTACAAAGTACGTTTATTACGGTACGTACATTTAAAAAAGCATAGGCGCAATACGTACATATTTAATACCTTTTCGAATGATGATGTTCCAGATGAACCTAGCTCTGCATCAGTAGAAACACTTGCTACGGAAGTTGGTTTGAAGGTGTATACTTTCTGTTGGAACAGTTTGAAACATTTCCTTTAGTAATAATTCGGGGAGAAGTCTAGTGGTCATAGTACGCAGATGTGTTTGTATATAATATATGCATGCACCTTATACACATTGTACACGGTATTCAATTATATTGCAAGTTACACTTAATAATATCTCGAACGATTGACAAATACTGACAGTATTCTTAACTGTCAAGAATGTGATTGTTGATTTCTAGTGACATTGAAACATTACGTTCTGCCTGTCCCCTCCTCTTGTCTGTATTAAGCGAAGTCCTGCTTCTCGGGGTCTGGACTTAATGAGATTTTACTGTATTAAGCATAAGGACTGTATGTAAATATTGTATGATTTATGAGTATCAATTTTTATATACATACACCGAGATATTAAAGAATTCTTATTCTAGGTAATTATCTTCCTTCTAAAGAACTTCCATCTTCCAAACCCTTAAGAATGTCTTTCTGGAAGTGATGCGAATTTAATATCTCACTAGAACTTGAAGAGGAAGGAAAAAAAAAAAGTATAATTGCGGCTGAGAATTTCGTTGAGTGCTCTCAAGCAGAGATGAGAAACTTCGGTGATATATCTGTGTCAAGGATGAATACGACGATTGATCGCACGATCTTTTTCTCGATCTTTTATTCTTCCCACAGAAAGTTGCTCTTTCACAAAATTCAGTGAACTTGCAATGCGGTGGATAGAAGAACATATACTCATCACATAGTTCTTTGATCGTCTTTTTTTTTTTTTCTTCTTCACACTTCACGGAGAAGAGAATAACACTATTTGGTTCCTAAATTCTACAGCATTACTAGAATTTAACAGAAATCTGATACGTAAAGATCAATAGATTTTATTGAACTGAAACAAAACTGTAAATGTTTGTGTGCAGTTCTGGAGACAATCAACAAAATAGTTTTCCCTTTGTAAATCTAAAAATTATTGTTGTCTAGCAACCACGCCATCCATTAAGATGGAACTTACACTAAAGATACGGTTATCAAGTTTTTCATTGGGACACTGGCAAGACACAGAATAGTTAATGGATGATATAAACCAAAATCGTGACTAATTCTTAAACGTTATTTTTTCACCATACCACTGTCCAGAATGCGTAGACGGTATTAGAATGAAATAAATTAGAGATAAGAGGGCCTCTTAGCGAGAAAACTTGCCCATGAGTGATGAACCTAAATGCACCTTATACTGTAGTTAGAACTCTAAAGTAGTATATCGAATGTTGTGTTCCGTCCCGGTTTTTATCCTAACCAGGGAAGGGTCACAATGGGGCATTGGAGTTGCCGAACGACATGTATCAGATATGGAAGAGGGTGGGGAAACTATGCACATATGCAAATTTATAGCGGCTGAGGGCAACATGGAAAGGCAGGAGAGCCGGAAGAAATATGGCCGACCGTAGGACCCAGCAACAGAGAAAGCTAAAGAATCACTCGTCCCGCGCGTGAATGGCCATAGAAATGAAGCTAAATGTTTAGTAGTAGATGCATAAAATCTATGTAATGAACATCATGGCCGCAATATTGAAAGTGGACACCTTGAATTTGGATTCACATTGTAAAAGAGAAAGTGGCATATGAAATAGCACTGAAATTTTATCAGGAATACATTGATGTTAATCATTCTGTAGTAACTATTCTGAGTTGAGAAGTAACATGCAAGAAGAATGCATATAAACTCGGTTATAGTCTCCTTAGTATGACGCAAAAGCTAGAGCTTGGAGAACTCTGGTTTGCATACAGACCAAAGGAAAAGCGTGTGCAGAATAATTGCGAGTAAGAGAAAGGTGTCCCTGACGTTAGAGGTAGACGATAGCGCGTCAGGTGAGAATAGCTCTTGTGTTTTCATCACACTCTTATAGATACTCTTCACATCAACTATCCTTCATTGATTGGTATGCACCTTTATCAGTATACTTGCTTATGTGATGATATATGGTATTTTCTTTGCGAAGCACCACGTCGTAATTGTACCGGTAATCCACAGCTCTCTTTTGTGTCGGGTGTTTTAAGTGACAACAACTATCCATCTTTAACACTGCAATATTACGAGCTCTTTGCATGTGCAAATGCTCTTTGTAATTTTATTTTCTAGTTGTGCATCATGTGACAACATTATTCCGAAGTTTGTTCAAATATTCCCTCACGACTTTCTTACATGTTACGTCTCAAATCACAATAAAGTTACTACAAAATGGTTAATACCAATGAATTCCTGGTAAAATTACAGTGTTATTTCATATCCACATGACCCACTTTCTCATTTACAATGTGAATTCAAATTCAAGATGGCCACTCAATATGGCGACCAGGATGTTCATTACATATAGCAGATCTTATCATGCATTTACTACCAAACATTTGACGTTAATTTTTGTGTCCATTCATGCGTAGAACGAGTTATTCATTGGCTGTGTTGCTTGGCCCTACGGTCGGCCATATTTCTTCCGGCTCTCCTTCTTTTCCATGTTGCCCTCAGCCGCTATAAATTTGCATATGTACATAGTTTCACACCCTCTTTCATATCTGATACATGTCGTTCGGCAACTCGAATGCCCCATTCGACCCTTCCCGGGTAAGACATTTACCAGACAGTGTGAATTAGAGAAAGAAAGAAGGGTAAGAAAATAGATAGGAAAGCGCGTGAAGATGTTTCTTTACCTCAACTTTGGCTTGGGTAGTAGGAGGAGAAAATCTAATAAACACATGGAGTCCAGGAAAACTCCCTTCATCTGTCATGCGGATTCTCAAGTATTTACATGATAAGCAACACAGGAATGAGGTGGGGAAAACCACGTAAAAAACATAAATTACTGTCTGTATTTTCATCTGTCTTAAAGATTAAGTATGAGTTAAGTTAAAATGTTAGTTGTCTGTATTTGGTGGACAAGTTTGATTAGTGGGACAATGTGTATTTTCTTGCATTCAAGCTGGCATCTTCTTCTGCTCCTAAGTAGGCATCTGGCTTTGCTGCTTTCGCTGGGTCTGTGGTTTTCTAGTGTGTCCTCTGGTGTTAATCTTTTTTGCTGAGGTGCATACTTGTACAGTTGTGTTGGTATTCTGTTTTCCTTTGCGAATTTGTCTGAAACATCCTTATGAGCTGTGATTTATTCCTTGTTGGATTGTTAAGTATAGGATAGAGGTAAGCCATATTACTATCTTCTTAGTGGCATCATCAATTGCATCTTTGATCAGCTGTGAATTTCATCTCTTATTATTGATTGAATTACCTCTTCTTGCATGCTGGCAGTGCCTGTTGTGTTCATGTTCTTCTTGTTGAGTTTGGTTCTAAAGAAGGCCGCTGAGATATTTTTGTTCTTGTTGAATGAAGGCCTGAAAAATACTGCTGAGTTGTCCTTGATTTGTCTCTAATGATTAGATTTTGATGTTCTAGTGGGTTCTTGTAGTGTTGTAGACTGACATTGGCTACTTCCAGTTTTGTGTTCTTCTACCCTGCAACTTACAGTTAGTATTGATGTTTCTTCCGCAATCTTTGGTGTGGGTCTGTCCAAATCTATTGCATACCATTTTGTGAATGCATTGCTGCTTGCAGTGTTTGTATTGGTCGCATTGCCAGCATGGCATAGATCGAGTGTCGCTTTTTGACATCTCTAGTTTTGTAGTTTTTGTCTGGAATTCGTAGTCCAAATATAAGTAGTTTGACTACATATTCTATGTGCTCTGAAAAGAGCCGAGTGAGGGGGATTGGCCCCTTTGCAATCTGGATTCTGGTTAAGTTTGTGAAACGGATATGTAATTTTAGCTCAGTTTTTAGGACTACGGTGTTTCTAGTGATAGTAATATTTGTGATATTATAATTGGATGTCGTTCTTCTTGGATTCATTGATTGGATTTTTCGCTGTCTCCTGTGTCCTTTTGTTGTGTCTGTTGCGTCATTGATCTGGCCTTGTAGAGTGCTGCCTACTTCCAGTGAAGCTTGCTTTTCTACTTGCTGTCGTATTTGATTCTTTGCCTCTTCTCTGAGCTGAATTTTGTGGTTTCTCACCTGTGTGAGAGAGGATTTTCCCCTAAACCGTATTGAATTTGCTCTTGACCTCTCTTGTCTCGTATAGTGGGTTGGTTTGGCGGGGACGACCCTTTTTCTGTGTGGTTGCCTCGCTCTCCCTCTGGTATGTGAACTGCTCTTTCTCTTCTTTTGGTCTTCTTTGACTTTACCTCAATAAAATCAGCGTTTAAGTGTGTAGGAGTTTGGTTTGGTGTAGGCAAGGTTATTTACCCGTATAACATTGGTGCTATACTCCTGTGTAAACTTTTCTACTTCTTCACGTACTTCAACTTGTAGGCGTTCACGTTTTGCCATGCTGAAACTTCGTGTGTACTGACTCTGAAAAGGACCAGTTTCTTCCTCTTCTTTTGAACTCTGTGTCTACATGTCCTGGTTACAAAATGACATGCTTAAGTGCAAATTCTTCTACGTAATTTTCAAGAAAATTGAGAAAAACTCATTTTTATTATGGTAAAAAGTATGTCATCCGCTGCCAATAATTGATAGCCCTACCGGCTGCTGAATCAGGTGGTTTACTAATTTATACAATGCATGTAGAAAATAAACTATTAACTAGCAGATTCTATATACTGTACATGAGAGCTTCGGGAGAAGACAATGGTATGCCTCATTTCCTAACTTTCAAATAAATTGAAAAGAAAGTTAAACATTCCCATGCAATGCAGTGACACATACCAAACGAATTTCCCCTGTCATCTGCAGGTATGTTTCTGAAATTACCTAATACTGTTATATAGTCCGATTTCAACCCACTCCACCTAAAGAAGAAAAAGTAATTATGGAGAAACGAGTGGAAACGTAAGTCAGCCTATATGTAGCAATATATTATACAGGTTGTTAATGAACTTCATGTCCAAAATGTAGGAGGCAATTCCTTACGTCAAATGAAAGAAAAAAGCTCTAATAAGCATGGGTAGGAAACGCTTTCACAATTATAAGCCGCCAAAAAAATGCGGAACATCACGTTTTAAAAACGCCCTGGCTTCAAAATTTTGGAACCTTTTGCAAGAAGTTCAAGGAATTCACGATCCTCTGGTGATCACGCAACGAGTGCTAATTAATACTTAAAACGTATCACCGTACCCCAACTTACTTTATACAATTCCTTACGTCGATATCAGGGGTCTGCGAAACATGGGTATTTAAAATAGAGGCATACCAATTACTGTGTAATTCCTTGAACCGCTTGCGAGAGGTCTCGTTATTTTCAAGCCAGGGCATATTGAAATATATTTTGCATTTTCGACGTTTTGTACCTCTGAAAGAAGACGTTTTCATACTCACGTTTATTAGAGTTTTTCTTCAATTTGATATAAAGAATCGCTTGAATTTATGGCACGGTGTTCATTAATGTCCTGTATATAAGGGTATCTATATGTATGTCTCTTTACAGGTCCATGACTTAACTACCTTAATTCTCCTGACATATTCCATCACAAAAGCAATATCTATTTTTTTTTTAATTTTCTCGATGTTTCTGATCTCCAAGACTTAGATCTTCATGACATAACCTTTATTAAAGGTATTTTCGTTGTACACATTATACGTTTTTTATACAAATTTTACTTCCTATATGGTTAAAATGCCAGATTTTCCCGTCCTTTCTAAAATTTCAATGACGCACTCATTGACCCATTCTCATGTGTACCTTTGCAATACAATGTATTACATATTATGTTCTTCTTTTGTTTCATTGTGGACTGTTTTAAAGTCCGAAGCTGATGTGATACACGAGAGAAGAGGGATACGGTGGCTCAGGGGTAGAGCACTTACCTCTGGTGATTGGAGTGCCTGGTTCGACCCCCGGCCAAGTAAGTTTGTGGTGGACAACATCGTGTCCGAGGGTTTTCTCGGTGTTCTCCCGTTTCCTCTCACTTTCTCATTCCACCGATTATTTCATCATCATTCACTTGACTTAATTATGCCCCCGCCAAGTGAACTTTGTGGTGGACAAACACCGTGTGCGCGGGTTTCCTCGGCGTTCTCCCGTTTCCTCCCACTTTCTTCATTCCACCATTTCATTCATTACTCATCATCACCGCCTCCTTTTGCCTAACCGGCATAACCGTGGGACCTAAAACTCAAAGATTTCATTTCATTTTTTGACTTAATTATCCGTCTCCCTTAGCCTAAAAGGCATACACATGGGTCGTTAAACAGAAAGATGTCAAACATGATGAGAGAAGATCAAAAAGTATAGCATATAGGGGAGACCGGGGCACGTTTTCTATAGGGGCACGTTTTCCAACTGGCTTTAGTTCTGAAAGGATCTGGTAGATCGTTCCTGCGGGTGGAGTGGCTAAAGCAGCAATGCTTGGCACGCCATCTACGCAAGTTTCAGTTGAGTAGCTGTGTTGACGTAGGCAGGAGATCATGTGAAATCATTTTTTCGAAAATTAGTAAAGTAGCAGGTCTGCATTAAAACTTAAAATAAATGTACTAGTGTTAAACGTACTGCTTTGACATTGCATGTATTAAAGATGGTGTTCTTCCTTTACGTAATGATGTGTTTGTTTTGCAAATAATATACACCATTACTCGTCAAGGTTATGTTGAAGTTCAAAAATGGCGATGGGGCAGGTTTTCCAACATACGGGGCACGTTTTCAAATATATTTCCGGTCTCACTCAGTTCCTCTAATTTTAGTAGGACTATAACAAATGCATGTAAGGCCTACTATGTAAAGAAATCTCCGAAATAACAATGTATGGTACACAATACGTAGCCCGTGACCAGTCACGCAGCCAGGGGGAACGTAAAAAAAGCTAATGTTATTCTATGATCACTTTTTTTTTTTTTTTTTTTTTTTTTGCAAAAATAACGTCCGAACAACCCCTCGAAATATCGAAGCGGTTATGGCCCTATCCAGCCCCCCAAAAACAATACTCAATACGTGCTTGCCATTGACTATATAGTCTATTGTGTAAAAAAAAAAAAAAAAACAAAAAAAAACACTTTAATTCGAGTGATGAAGATGATGAAGATTGTTTATGCATTTATTGCATTGAACCTTTCTCCAACTCTCAGGCAAAGGAGAAGTGGGTCAGGTACACAAAATGCAACAACTGGGGACACGAAAACTGTACAAAGAGAGATGTATTTTTTGTTCGCGTTCATTGTGATTCAGACAATGATGACTTCTGGTAACTTGTTGATTAGTCCTACCATAATCTCACTTCTCTATACTGTCCAAGCAATAAACAAAAGTAAATTTTCAGTAAAAGCAACGATTTATTACCTGTGTTTTAGCATGTGAAGTAGTTGGAACACTTGCCCCTGTATAGTTTTAGTAGGTTGGCCAACTTGTCTCGCATACGGGGCACATTTTCCAACGTTACATGATCACGCTTAACCATTGGTAGTAAAACTCAATATTTATTTTGTGAAAAAATACCTGTTTCATTTCGCTCATATAGGTATAAGGAAGAAAATGATATTCTGTTTACCTCTAAATAGGTTTCAGATAAAATACCACACATGCTATTAAAAAAAGTTGACAAATGTGCCCCGGTCTCCCCTACTATTTTGATGTGTTCTTGTAGGGTCACAAGTAGCAGGGTGCAAATTGACCAATCAACTAGGATTAACATCCATTCTGCAGATCGGTGTAATTCGATCGTTTGTCGTCTTGTTAGAAGAAATGTTGTGAACAATTATGATTTCATAGAATGTTTCGAGGAGAAATTCACACTCCAGAGCTTTAAAATTCGATGTCGATACATTCCTACGATCGTACTCATTCTGATTATCGGTATTCCCGAAGTGCTACTTTCATTCCCTTCATTTGTAAGCCTCATCCCAGGAGAAGTCTTCTGAAACCATCACTGGTTGTGAATGTCACAAAAATTTGTATTTAAGTATCACATATAAGGAAAGAACAAAGAAATGTAGTCACATGTTAAAAAAAAATGGAAAGAAATTGGAAAAGTGTATGGTGCTAAATACATACGTGGCAGTAGCATCTCCAAACGGAACAAGTTCTTTGACTGACTGGTATTTGACTGTTGAGATCCGGATTGGCAATCTTTGCCTCAAATTTGTAGTGGCTGTAATCTTTATTTTTTTGCTGAAAATTATCTGAAGAATAAGAGGCTGTTGTCGCCTTCTCCTATTAAGTTAGATTTAATTCATTGAGATAATGGTAATAGGCGATGTTCTTAATGTGTTTCTGGCGTTGAATACGTTATGTTGAGGCTGAAGATGAGCGATACCTTGCAATAATTGATGATAGTTGGTAAATGCTCTCAGTCTGGTGCTGGTAATTGAATAGATGTTGTAGTGACTAAAGAGATCCGATATCTTGCAATAAATGATGGTAGTAGGTAGATGCTTTTAGTGTGATGCTGGCATTGAATGGGAATTATATGGTTGCTGAAGATAACCTATGTATTGCAATAAATGATGACAGTAGGCAGTTTTTGTAGAGTGATGGCGGTAATAGATACGTGTTATGTGGTGGCTGAAGCTGACCGATGTCTTACAATTATGGATCCTGAGATTGATGAAAGTCGATGCCAGAAGGTTCTTGACTGATCAAGTCCAGGTGAACTTAACGATTCCACTCGTTCCGGTTGACGACTCAACACTAATTCCTGTCGAAAGCGTTAAGAAGGTAATTCGGAATGACCGAAATACTCATCTTCGAATATAGGCACATAAGTCAATAATTGTTTTATGTAGTACATGATATTAATTTTTGCGAAGTCAGTGCGCAGGCTTAGACATAAAGCTTGAATTCATGTTTGTACTGTGTTTGTTGACTATACAAATACATACCGTTGATCGTTATACGTTTAGGTAACTGTAGAACGAGACTGCGGACTGTTTACAAGTAGAATTAGAAAAATGAAATGAAATTTTTGAGTTTTACGTTCCACGGTTATGCCGGTTAGGCTAAAGGAGACGGTGATGATGAGTAATGAATGAAATGGTGGAATGAAGAAAGTGGGAGGAAACGGGAGAACCCCGAGAAAACCCACGCACACGGTGTTTGTCCACCACAAAGTTCACTTGGCGGGAGCAGGGTTTGAACCCGAGACCCCATGCACAAGAGATGAACGCTCTACCACTGAGCCACCGCGGCCTCTACTTCAGTTTGAGTTTTATCTTAATAGTTAACGTGGTTATCGTACTATATCATCTTTTAGTTTACAAAATTCGTCTCTTGCTATAATCCTCCTCCCATAAAGTTAGTAATCAAGAAACTTTTTCACAGGCCATTAGTTCCGGTATACTCTCTTGCGCCGTATTGTTCCGACAGCACGAATAAGTAGCTTTAGTTGTGAGCCAACGGCTGGGAATAGAGTCATAAATTCAATATTACAATGTTGGTACAATCGGACCAACGCGGTGCAGTAGGAAAGTTCACTGTTAAGCCCATCGGCCCAACACGGCAGCCAACGTGTTAAAAATTTGTACTTTTTTTAAACATACCCGTTAAATGTGACAGAATATACACCTACTAAGTGAAAAATAATATTGTAATTCATTAGTTAGAAAAGAAAAAAGAAGAAAGAAACTATTAATTGGGTTATCATTCTTTCATCTTTATCCAATTAAGAGCTACTGTGTTTTTGTTGTCCATTTAAAAGTTTATCATTCATTACTATTCCACTTTGCTCACCTGTGTTTACCAGCAGACACTAACACAATTTACTGAAGTGTGCTGCAGAGTTCAACTGTGTCGCTGTTACCTACCCTACATTATCTGTTGGTATATGAAGGACACATCAATGCTCCAGAAATACATTAAACTAGGATTTTTAGCTGGCAACGCAACTTACTATCTACAGATAAATCCATCCAGGATTCATATCCAGATTTGGCAATGAAATGACTCAATTCGTTGAACGGTGTAACACTTGAAAACTTAACCTAAACCCATCAAAAACAAATTATGCTACTATATTATCCGAGACGAGGCAAAGTACCATTCAAAGGCAAACAAAAGAAAATGTGACTACAAGGTACATAACAAATAAATGGACATACCATTTGATCAACAACTCAAATTAAATAAACATATTTAAGAAGCCACACGAAAGGCTATTCGAGGTCACGGGGATCAGCACTGTGAATGGGGTCCCAAGTTCGATTTCAGTTTTCGCCAAGTGGCTTGGTGTTATTCGTAGATTTCCTCCGAGTTTTCCCATATCCTCTCATTTTCGTCATTTTATCATTATCATCCATATCATCACCGCCATCTTCCTGAGTACTGGTGAGTTCCCTGAAATTCCCAAATCAGGCAGTTCAGACATTATAATCTATGTCTTTCATGAATCACATGATTCATGCGTTCTTCAAAGTCACCTGCCGCCACAAATTTACATACTTGGAAATACTCGTTGTGTATGTCGTTCAGTACTTCTATAATCACTCTGCAGCACTAGAGGCTCTATTACGCCCTTCCGCCTGAAGAAATCGAATTTTATTACGTAGTTCACACTTGGCGGACGCTTCGATTGCATGCTGGTTTGATTTTTGATTGCTTCGAAGTTTCCACGCTCGTACCTCACAGTGATTGAATAGCAGAGTATGTTGATTGATATAGGGGATGAGCGACGTCCAATAAGCAGATCTGTCTTAACGCCATTTTGTCATCTCACTTGGTTCTCCTCTGGTGGAGTGGCAGACCGAGCTCAGGGCCAAAGAGGCCTAAACCTCCCAGTTTTTTGAGTGACAAAAATAATTTTAGCTATTATTTAGATATTTTTGAAAGTTTATAGTAAGCTCCTATCATAGTCTGGGCTCTGGCTGACCCCCAGTTTTATCTTCTTGATCCTCCACTTCTCTGTTGACTTAACGGAAATAAAAATAATTCCACTTCGTTTTTATAATAGCTTATCTATGATAACCTCTAGTTTACCTGCATTTGATCGTGTAATGGCGTATCAATATCTGTTTTAACTTTAGTTGCAAATTCTGCTTGCCAGCAGCATCATTTTAAGTTTTACTTTGGGAACGGGGAAGGGGTGGGGTAGGACCCCCTAAGAATTTGGTTAAGATTAAGAAGGCATACAAGAACTAAATCTTAATGGTCCTGTTACCCAGGTAAACGCTGCTACGCGACAATTAATATTTCTGTGATATAAGGCACTCTGACATTTTATACACACTCTCAGAAGAGTAAAAGTAAATCGTATTAAGAGAAACAGAAATTTTACGGGGACTGTCAATCTCTTACCACCGACCTTTCTCGACGTTCATGGCTATATGTGGTTCTTATACGGTTTCAATGTTTTTACTGTTCCAAGAGAGTTAAATTCAATTTCCAACCAAAATTCGTTAGAACATTGCCACAAGCAATTGAAACTCGACACTTGTGTTGACAGACGTGGTTTTCTGTTTTCATTAAAAACACTCTCTTGTTCTGAAACAACACACACACACATTCTCTCTCTCTCTCTCTCTCTCACTCACTCACTCACTCTCACTCTCACTCTCTCTCTCACTCTCTCTCTCTCTCTCTCTCTCTCTCTCTCTCACACACACACACACTTACCAACACAAACATTTAACCCAAACTTTTTGTAGATAAAAATGAACAAGAGAGTCTTGGTAAGTTGCAGGAATGAGTAGAAATGAAATTTTTACTTTCATTTCTGCGGTTGACCTTAAAATATACAAATCAATATCTTCTATAAAACGATTGGAAGAAACAAAGCTGGCTTATATTAAGGATTCTCTTTAGAAGCACTCGCTGTTAGTTGTGCTGATACTATTGCCCTAATTAACTTGCTATCACTTTAAGATACGTAGTGTATCACCACAAAAACAGAAAGTCACCACTGAATCCTATCCTCTGCCACTTCATCTCAGTCAAAAATTATTGGACTTCCAAATTATGCTATGCTTACATATGGGAAGTCTTACAGAACGGCTTTACCTGTTCGTTCGTCAATAGGTACAAGAACAGAAACACTAATAGGTAGTAAGGAGCGGTATTCTAGGATCAGTTCAGTGTCCTAATGATAAGTTACATCTCTTCCCTTAATACGTTATTCAAATCAGAAATGATAGAAATCAACCATTTCGGCTTCAATATTGATTTTCATAAAACAATAAGTGTAAAAAATAGCGACAAACAGCTTTTGGAAATACATTCAGTATTCTTCCAAAATTGGCATTTCTCTTATATTCAAACCTTAAATGGTAAAAATAGGTCTATGTCATTTCCAGTTTCAATACCTATTGTCATAATAAGAAAAGATTAGCATATAGAGACTAATTGTTTTGGTGATATTGATTCAGAATACGTTCCATTTCAGACTTTACGTTTCTATTGCAACTGGAAGTTGTAGAACCCTAATGCAACTTACGATTTCAATACTGATCTCCATATAGCAAAACTAGTCAGAAATAGTTAGAAATGGATATTTGATATGGATTCAGCGTTCCAAGGATACAAAACTGGTCATAGATAACTAGAAGTGGATAATTGATAGAGATTCAGCGTTCCAAGGATACAAAACTGGTCAGAGATAGCTAGAAATGGATATTCGATATGAACTCAGGGAGCCAAAGATACATTTTAATTTGATCATTATCCCTCTATTCAAAACCGAAAGTGATGTAAAACCACATCTCTCGGTTTCGACACTGGTCGGAATAGTGAAAAAAATAACGATAGACAGCGAGAATCAATTTTTCGGTATGAAAGTGTTAGAAAACTAACACCACTTCTGAATTCAATACTGATCTCCTGATAGCAAAACTGGTCAGAGATAGCTAGAAATGGATTTTGATTTGGATTAAGCGTTCCAAGGATACAAAACTAGTCGGAGATGGCTAGAAATGAATATTTGATAGGGATTCAGCGTTCCAAGGATAAAAACTGGTCAGAGACAGATAGAAATGGACATTTGATATAGATTCAGAAGATAGTGGTGCAAAACAATGATTTCCGATTTCAACACTGATTGGAATTTAAAAAAAAAATAACGATAGATAGCGAGAATCAGTTTTTTTCGTTATGAATTCAGTATTGCAGGAATGGGTTTCATTTGCTAATATATTCTTCTATTGCAGACGAAAAAAATAGAAATATACTACCACTTCTAGTTCCAAAATTGATTCTCGTACAACTGAAATGGTAATAGGAGGCGATAAAGTGTTTCTGGATATGAATTTAGGATCCGTTAGGATAAAAAGTGGGTTTCATCTAAGCTCTTACTCTACCACTGAAATTGTAAGCATTAGAAACTAGTAGCACATCCAGGCTCAATGTTGGTTCCTCTATAGTAATTACTGTAAGAAATAACGATAAACTATTTTTGATATGGAATCAGCGTCCAGAGGCAGGTTCCATCTCTGTCATTTCTCTATTTCAGCTCGAAGTTATACATATATTACCTCTGGTTTCAATATCAAATTAATATTGTTTGGTAGTATACCGTAGTTTCTCAACGTGAATGAAAACTTCTTATTATCATACAGTTTTCTAAGATTCAGATTTATATTGTCTTCCAATATTCTGTCTACTTAAAGATTTTTCTCCCTAGATCCTAATACACTATGCTCCACCTTCATATTTCCCATGCAAATCAAGGTCTAGCAATGTTATATTTCTTGATCTAATAATGAGGTATACTTAAAATTTATCCGGTCTTATTACTTTTTCCTGTGCAAGTGAATGAAGCATGGGATAGAATCTATATCATCTGCTTGAGAGATGTAAGATACCTTCACGCAAAGGCATGATATTTTCCAGCTTCAAAGAACATAGCTGGCAATCAATCTGTAAATGGGATCCACAGTAAATTTCAGTGGACATAAGCAGATAGAAAGATTTCCACAGAATGTTCGAGGGATGTCCACTGGCAAAAATTGATATTCCATTTACATCCCAGTACCAATATCCCGGATATTTCTGTACTATGTGGGTTAACAAGGGTTACTCCTAAAATATATATGGAAGTTGAAGTCTTGAGTGAGTGACTGGCTAATCAACGTCGAGGTTAAGCAACTTAGAATAGAAGCTTGAAATTTGTACAGTGTGCAGGATTTGTAACTAAGTTTTATGATACCATTAAGGGCGAATTTTTGAAAATTCGACTAGGAAGTGAACAAACAAGGGTGGTAATTATTAAATTAAAATACCCATATCTGCTAATCTGTGATAGAAGATGAAATTTTTAAGTTTTACTTTCCACGATATAACGAAATATTGGATAGGTTAATAATTACCTGTACCTTGGGTAGAAAGTGCTCATACATAAGCACTATACCTTATAGAATGTTAATTTAATAATAACAAAAGAAGAAGGTTTTTAATATCTGTAAGATATGAGAGAGTAATAGATAGTTCGTTGCTATGTAATTGTTTATGGATACCTAATTCTCGTGTATGTGCACGACAGTGTGAATGACAAATACATTAAAAGTGTATCAACTAATAAACCATTTAAAACCGTTCATCTACTTTATAATTCTGATAGAGAAGGTGAGAATAGTGTTATATACATAATTATAAAAAATATTTTTATATGAAAACAGTTACTACCACTCAAGTTCTTTATATCATCGATCGAACCAGGTTGACGACTACCCTTGGTGAGTCGTTATAAAAATTTTGGTTTACCTCACCCGGGAATTCTTGTAAATTCACTACCCGAAGCAAAGTAAGGGTGAATTTACTTTTGTAATAAAGTTAATGAATACAAATTTCACAAGACTGAGAAGTGGTAGAATAATAATAAGAAAAATGAACGGTAACGCTATGGAGAATGAACCCAATGATAGGGACAACGGTGAACATAGTGTAACACCAGGAATGACACTAGAAGACCGAATCTTGTTAGCCTTACAGCGGCAAGAACAATATCGTAAAGACGATTCGGAAGCCATGAAGCGACTGGAACAAAATTTGGTTCATATATCCAACAAACAATACGAAGAATTGAAACAGACGATAGAACAGAAGTCCGAAGAAAACAACAAGCAATACGAGGAATTGAAGCAGACGATAGAACAGAAGATAGAACAGAAGTCCGAAGAAAACAACAAGCAATACGAGGAATTGAAACAGACGATAGAACAGAAGTCTGAAGAATCCAACAAGCGATATGAGGAATTAAGTAAACGAATGGAACAGAAGTCAGATGAAACGAAACAATCAATTATCCAGGCGATGGATGACATCACCTCACAGTTCGAGGAAAAGTTAAATAGAATATCTGAGGATTGTCAGGATAATCACGACCACATTATACGAGAAATCAGTGGTGTAAAAAAGGATTTAGAAGTAATGGAATCTTCTGTCCGTCAGCAAAAGGTTCAGGTCACCAATAATTCAAACAACATACGTGCAAATACACAACTGATAGCTACTCTACAGGAGGAAATGAGGAAGCTACAGGTCAAGGACAACGCACACCACAATAATACGTTCAGTGATCATTTGGAGTTTCCCCATTCACAAGAGATGACCTCGCCTCCACCCACATCTGATGAGGACCTTATTTTGGAAGAAATTCATCCGAAGAGTACTGATAGACGGATAATAGACGGTACAACAACACATCACGTTATGGATAGGAATTGTCACCCAATAAGTACTCGGAACGATAAAAGGAAGGTAAAGTTAAGCGTTAAGATGAGTGAAATACGTGCCATGAGTAAATTCAGTGGTAAATGTAATGAGAATGCTACTTCGTTCCTGGAAAAATTTCAGGACGAATGCAATATAATGTGTATAGATAGATCACAATATATGAAGCTAATCCCTCATTTATTACTCCCACCATGTTCCTTATGGTTTAAGGCAATACGTGATCACATCAATACATATGAGGAATTCAAGGCAGCGCTGATCGCCAATTATGAAAATGATTTGTTGCTTGCAAATAGAGATGCCACGATTAGAAATCAACATTTCAATCCTCGTTTACACAAATCTGTTGTCGAGTTTGTTGTAAATACCTACAACGAATTAAAAGTTGTTAATCCATTGCAGTCGGAATCTAGAATAATAGCATCCATTCGAAATTTGCTCCCATTTAAGTTACAACAAATCTTGTTTTCTACACAGTGTATGAGTTTCAACCATTTGTTAATGCTCGTTCAATGTTATGAAACTCAATACCATGCTTTGAATCAACAAGCAGGTGTGAGTAAAAGTAACAATAATTCAGATCATTTTGTACCTGTTAGGAATCTAGATATACGTAGTATGAACGATACGGAATACAACCGAAGCCTAGTAAATTCTAGCAATCCAAACGAGCAAAATAGGCAAAGCTATGTAGGAAATCAACCTAACCTAACCAATCACAATAATAATTATGTCAGTTCACCCGATCGAAGTAGACATAAAAACAATCGAAAGATATGGCGAAATTCCAGGAATACGACAAATTACGTGGATAGACATAATCGCTGTTCAAGAGATGGCACTTCGTATCAAAATCAGAATCACGATGCAATACATGTACAACATATGGTGGAACCTAATCAAGATTGTGTCGTACAATGTACCTTATTAGAATCATATGCTAGTACAAATTTAAACTGATTCTAGTTAATGAAGTTAGGGTTAAACCCATATCAGTTATATATTCTTGTGAATTTTTATTTTTAAGTTTATGTGTTAATATCAATAATGAAAACAATTCTTATAACTTCGGTATACAGACAATATGAGGAATTATAATTCGGTTCCTAATTGATTAAAAGCAAAGATTATTTATATTAGATTGACTTGTGTTGAAAACTTAATTGTCAAAGTTTATGTTAAGTATAAGATTCATTCTTTTAAGCTAATTATTCAACGACTATCTTGAATAAGATTCTTCATTATTCTGATGCCCTATAGATCCAATGTTTATTTTGAAATATCATCTAAAATAATTAATATATATAATGCGCCCTGCATCACGACGACTCATGTATTAAAACGTAATTGATTCTTACGATTTTGACTTCGTACCCTTCAAAAATTATATATTAAGCGACGACGTTTAATAATAAAATATAATAATGTAATAAATGATAATGAAATGAATATAATTAATGTAATAAAATATAAGTAGTAATGAAATGAAAGATTTGTTATAAATGTATATATATATATGAAATGTAATGAAGATATACGAGGGGCGATCAAAATGTAAAGGACATATGTAATGTAAGATTTCTATTGTAAACGGACCAGTGATTCTTGAAGATAAAAGCCAAGTTCGTTTATGACTTTTATATTCAGTCCCATCGTCGGGCGACATTTTTATATAACGAAATATTGGATAGGTTAATAATTACCTGTACCTTGGGTAGAAAGTGCTCATACATAAGCACTATACCTTATAGAATGTTAATTTAATAATAACAAAAGAAGAAGGTTTTTAATATCTGTAAGATATGAGAGAGTAATAGATAGTTCGTTGCTATGTAATTGTTTATGGATACCTAATTCTCGTGTATGTGCACGACAGTGTGAATGACAAATACATTAAAAGTGTATCAACTAATAAACCATTTAAAACCGTTCATCTACTTTATAATTCTGATAGAGAAGGTGAGAATAGTGTTATATACATAATTATAAAAAATATTTTTATATGAAAACAGTTACTACCACTCAAGTTCTTTATATCATCGATCGAACCAGGTTGACGACTACCCTTGGTGAGTCGTTATAACGATTAAGACATGTAGGCTGAATGAGACGATGATGATGAGAAATGAATGAAATGGTGGGATGAAGAAGCTGGGAAGAAGTGGGGGAACCCCGAGGAAACCCATGCACACGATGTTTGTCTATCATGAAGTTCACATGGCGTAAGTGGGGATCGAACCAGAAACCCCACACACGAGAGGTGAACGCTCTACCACTCAGCCACCGTGACCCTACTCTATGATAGTTAGAGACATTAAATTTGATATATGGACTTTTTTTTATTTAAAATAATATGACACATGTTTCAGGGTTATTTTGTATTTGACCTAGAAGAGCAGAAAAAGGCCTGAGAAGGGAAAAGGGGTGGGGATTATAATCATTATATTAATATGTTCATACTTTGGATCTTCTTAAGCTCGGAGACATAACATTCGTTGTTTGGACTTCCATTTAAAATAATTATCGTATTACGTGTTTTAGAATTTTTCACATTTGAGCTAGGAAAGAAGAAAAGAGGGTGTCAAGAAAAAGGGTTACAATTATTACAATAAGATGTCCATATTATAATAAGATGGTGATATCTCGAAATCCCTTAACGTTATGAACACGAAATTTGGAATTTTTATTTTAACGTTGTTTGATACTTGTCCTAGAAGGGAAGAAAAGAGATGGGAAGAAAGAGGGGTACTAATTGCAAGTATTATATTAATATATCCATATAACGGGATTCCTTAAGAGGCCCTATCACAGCGAAATTAAAATATCACTAATTTTACAGTAATTATGTGATACCTTCAAACAGATAAAAGATAATCGAAATGTGGAACAAGATCGCCCTAGACAATATTATTTTACTTGAGATACCGTTATCACGACTCACTTGCCTGCTTTCGATTTCCAGCCATTTTGAAAATCGGCATTTATTTTCGCGTTTCTAAATGGCTGCAAACAAAAAGCTACTAGGTGACTCGTGATAACGATACCTCATGCAAAATAATATTATCTAGGGCGATCTTGTTCCACATTTCGATTTACTGTAACATTAGCGGTATTTTAATTTCGCAGTGATTAGGCCTCTTAAGATTACAGAAATGAAATTTGGTTGTTTGAACACTTCATTTAAAATAATTAAATAAGTGTTTCATCGTATTTTGATATTTGTTTTAGAAACGAAGAAAAAAATGTGAGAAGAAAAAGGGGTGATGGTTGCAATCAGGGTCGGATCCTGAATTTCATGAGGGGGATGCACCAACAACTACCAATCACGCTGAAACTCTTACAAGTGATATGATAAAACAATCATCTTGATATCTGACAATACTGGTACAATTCCATCCCATTTCGCCTAACGATTTATCAGTCACTGATGTCTCCCAAGATAAGAATGTCCGCCATTTTAGGCGAGATGGGAATTCCCATCTTACCAACTCCCATCTCGCCTAAAATGGCGGTAAGATGCAAGGAGGGAATTTCTACACTAAAGAGGGAATTCCTGTACTAGCATTTTAACCAGATTTTCAATCAATATTGGCAATCTCTATCAACTTTAACATACAACAAGAAAGCATAAGGGGGAAGGCAATTTAGTGAGTTTAGTTCGCTTTTGGTTTGTTTTGGGTGAAAGGAAGGTGATTGGCAGACAGAAGCTAATCAGAAACAGGATATAAATATACAGGGTGTTTCAAAACAACACCGAGAATGTTTGGGAGCTGATTCCTGACACCAAGATAAGAAAAAAGTATAGACCAAGCTGGGTGCACAAATACTAGCTTCCGGCGCTATGACCAGTCGAAAATCTGTCGGGAAAATGCAAAAACAGCCAGAACTCGAGAATAAAATGTCGGATCGAAGTCGGAGTAAAGGGAATGTCTCATTTTTAGCCGTAGATTCCATTAATGTACAACTTGATGTGGTACAGATGCGGCGCAAGGATCACCCGCAAAGAAATTGAAGAATTCCTTAGATATTTTAATCAACGTTGACTGAGACAAATTAATTACAATTAAATACGATATCCCACCTAACAAAGGTCTTAGAACGTGGTCGAAGTTACAAGAACATCTTTAGAATTCTAAAAAAGAAAGATACACATATTTCATTGATCTACCTTGTCTCAGTACAGAATTGGTTATCGACGAAAAACTGAAATTATATGAAGTCCATAACATTTAAATGTTATGCCTTTTCGGCTAATGAAGACGGAAAGATCACTCATGGCTATATGGCTAGCGTACGCGACTTTGGCATGGGAGACCGGCTCTGATTCACGGCGGGGAGCTAATAGATGGAAGCTAATTATTGGGAAATAATTCGTGAAATGATAATG
The DNA here is from genome assembly GCF_964235325.1 of Thermobia domestica. Classification (NCBI taxonomy): domain Eukaryota; kingdom Metazoa; phylum Arthropoda; class Insecta; order Zygentoma; family Lepismatidae; genus Thermobia; species Thermobia domestica. The sequence continues at coordinate 79,965,066 of NC_137469.1, forward strand.
TAGGAGAAAACAGAATAATTCCGAGTAAACTTAAGGGCCATGGACGATCCACGGTTTGTGCAAACAATCGGCCATACACGGTTCATCTGTTTGCACAAACTAAATTTCAATTTTGAATTTGATCGCGTAAACATGTCTACTGAAGCAACTTGTTTAGCGATAGTAATTGCTTGTGCTTTGAAAACGGAAAGACCCACGAAAGCAAAAAGGAAGAAGAGGGATGGATGAAAGAGTGATTCAAGAAGCAGTCTAAGTTTAGTCATCAAAATTTAATAGCCAAGCTTGAGATAAATTCGGCTGTGGACTATAAAAATTATTTACGAATGGGAGCAACTACATTGGATGAAATACTGGAAATGGTTACACCTATTATTCGAATACAGGATACGAATATGAGGGAGGAGATATCTCCCAAGCAGAGGTTGTTTGCTACTTGACGTTATCTTGTGTGCGGAAACACGTACGAAGACGTAAAATTTGAAACAGCCACTACACCCCAGACGCTTGAACAAATTACTTTAGAAACATCTTGTACTTGCATTTATCTTCTTTAGTTCTCTGTGATATACAGAACTAAGTGAATTAATTTTATTCCTCACTGACTCTCTATCCGCCTTCTGATCTATTTCCTTCATTTTGTCCACCAATTTCTCGTATGCTCTATTTTTCAGATTCCTGTTTTTATAATCTTAACTCTTTACCTTTCACAATTCAGGTAAATTTCGATAAAGTACAATAAATTCTTGCCAGAATTCTTGATTCCAATTCACCTACTCCATAGCGCAAGAAATAAGCGTTTGTACACTAGGCCTTTTACTCGGAAATAAACCTATAGTTTGCACAAACATTTCCATACACGGTCCACGTGATTGCGCTAACTTTACATCATGTTTGTGTAAACAATTTTCGAACGAGTTCGATGTGGAAAAGATTTGCACAAACAGTTCATACAGCATCATACACGGTCAAACTGCACAAACAGCCTTGTTTGCACAAACCGTGGACCGTGTATGGGCTCTATTACGGGTACGATGGTATCCACCAAGAACTTTTATAGTCTGGTATCGAACGAGGTCCATCCCGCATCAGAAGTAAGCGCAGTATCACTAAGCCATTGTGCCCCTACTTTGGAGGAAGCACTATCATTCTGATAGGTGTATTGGACTAGCAAATATTGTGTGTGATAACCAATACAAGAAGTACAAACGGTCAGAATGTGGAACTAGTAGTTTCCTTCGTTCGGAAACGGTAAGTACGTTTTTTCTACGTCAATTGAGGAGTTTGATGCAATAAGAGCGTAAGTCTGAAATATGCATTTGGAGAAAAACGATGTTAAAAATTTAAGTGGTGTTTTTTTTTTTTTTTTTTTTTTTTTTTACATAAAACAAAGTAATATGCAGCATTTTATTCCGATATTGAGTTGATTTTGATAGGAGGCTAAACAAGCACGGTAAAAGCCACTTATGTGTTTGATGCAAAAAGGGCGTAACCTCGCTTACGCCCTTATTACATCAAACTCCTCAATTATTCTTAACTGATTGCCTGCGTCTCGGAGGACTTGTGAGGGAGAAGGAGAGGTCACGGTAACTCAGTGGTAAAGAGTTTGCCTCTGGTAAGTGGGGCCGTTGATTCGATTCCCAGCCAAGTAACTTTGTGTTGAACACCATAGTATCATGTCTGTTAGTTTTCTTGGGATACTAAAATTTCCTTCCACATTCGCATTCCAGCTTATCTTCTATCATCATTCAGTTGCCATAATCATTTCTCCCTTAGTCTAAAAAGCATCGTGGATCGTTAAACTGCAATATTTCGTTTTATTTTTCAGGGGTTCCTTATACTTTGTCGAGTTTTTAATACGTTGTATTATTGTTGCTATTATTTGTAACGGAGAAGGAGTCTATGGGGCTCATAATTTTCGAAAGGCTGAAAACTACAGTTGTAGGTTGATTATAAGAAATGCTAAAGATACGAACTAAATTCGATTTGTGAGTCTTTTGGCATTATTAGTTGTATTATGGACAAAAAATAGTTCAGACAATTTTCTATTGATGGAGGAACGGGGAATATAATTCTACAATGACTGAGTAAAGAGGCTCAGAACTAGGCGGGAAAAACGTAGTGGCAGGATAGTGCGTCGAAAAATAGCACAAGTTACTTCAATTCATATTTGATAAGGTCTAGATATTAATATATGAGGCTATGTATTGAGCACCATTCATATTAGGATATTAAACATTACGATTAAAAAGACGTTTCAAGGTCATCTCTACAACACCTACGTAGTCAACAGGTAAACTAACTTGCATCGATTGTTTTATTTAGTCAGTAACTATTTCTTAACCTATAAAATATTCAGTGAAAAGTATTTTCAATTCGGGTAAAATTGATACAGGAAGTCACTGAAAGATTCTTAACAGTGACGACGCCAATATTAATTAATTGGATGGGGGTAAACGGAAGGGCAGAAAAAATTGGGAGACAGCGAATTTTTGTATACAAAAAGGGTAATGTTCTGTTACTTCACCTATATCATATACAATTTGTCAGCGAGGGAGGCGTGGTCACTGGGGACGGACGCTCGTCCTCTTATTGCCCTGTGGTGTTGTCACTGATTCTTAACTTATACATAATTCGGGGCATCGCAAACATATTAGGGCATGAAAAGTGGAAGGGCAACGCAAACAAAACGTGTGTATGAAACTTCTACTAGGAGAACTTATGAGTAAGACGGAAAAGACAGTCAGGTAACATATATAAAAAAAGTTAGAAGTTCGTATGATAGTAGGTTAAATAGTGAATTAGTTCAGGAATGTAAACACACTAAGGATATATTCTAATTTTAAAAAATGAAAGAAAAAGAAAGAAAGATAAGAGAAAGATTAAAGTAATGGATTGGTTATAAAATACAAAGCATTCTTAATAACTACACTTACAAAAACTGTGCTCTTCCATGCAACATACATACGTATTTCAGTATTTTCCAAAAAAAACTATAAGTCATACACTTAGAGAATATGCCTATCGAAAGGGCAGTACTCTTCGGAAAATTTATGCTGCTCTGAGACGAACTAGATTAGTCCAACATATGTATCTCTTCTTTTTATGAATTCTAACAGCATTCTTCAATGTAGCATGAGTTTTATTCGTTGACGTAATGTACTTGATTTTAGCCAATTTTCCACAGTCAACTTTAAAAAAAAAAAAAAAAAAAAAAAAAAAAAAAAAAACATCCCAGGAATTCTTCAGTTTCTTTGGTGATGACCCTTGCGCCGTCTCTGCATCACATCGATTTGTTTATTAATGGAATCTACGACTAAAATTAATGAATCTTTCGTGTTACTAGACCTAGACTTCGATCCGACATTTTGTTCTCCAGTTATAGCTATTTTTGCATTTTCCGACAGATTTTCGGCTGGCCATAGCGCCAAAAGGAAGGGTTTGTGCACCCAGGTTGGTCTATACTTTTGTCTTGTCTTAGTGTCAGAAACCAGCTCCCAAATATTGTCGGTGTTGTTTTGATATACCCTGTATACTTTTAATGAATTGTGCCGTTCATATATGAAAGTAGCAGATACTCTTTATGAGATTGTTCTAAACATGGCTGTGACTTACCTGCAGTGTATACGTGGTGGGAAGTTAACAGAATAAAAAAACAGAGATTTCCCATATTGATTGAAATATACTGAAACTAGGTTATTGATTTTCTCGGTACGAAAAATTAATACATAGAGTATTTCTTTTCTGAAATGTGCGTATAATTTCACAATTTCTTAGTGTTAGTGGTTAAAATGCTAGTACAGAAAGTCTCTCTTTAATGCAAAAATTCCCTCCTTGCATCTTACAGCCATTTTAGGTGAGATGGGATTAGGCAAGATGGAAATTCCCATCTCGCCTAAAATGGCGGACATTCTTATCTTGGTAATATCAGTGGTTGATAAATCGTTTGGCGAGATGGGAGGACATCACTGGTACATAGAGCGGGGGAAAGGGTGAGAAGTAATTTAAAGAGGAGTATTCTCTCCTCGTGGCTTCTGTTTTCTTCACTACTTGAGAAATGTTATATTGTTTTCCTTGATGAATCCTTTGAAAATGGTACGCTAGTAGTGAAAATGGTACGCTTTCCTTCAACCTTCAAACTCTTGTTTTTGCAAAGTTCTGCTTTCTTTTAAGCCCGAAAAGAAGCATGATGGCAGAAAGTTTCGGAAAGCGTACCATTTTCACTACTAGCTTCTCATTTTAGATAGTGTATATTTATAACGAAATGGGGGGTTGCTTGTGCACCGGTGCACCCTCCTAAATTCGACCCTGGTTGCAATTATTATAATGTATACCCATCTCGGAATCTCTTGGGGTTATAAACATGAAATTTAGTGCATGAACTTTCGTCTGAAAAAGTTAAACACTTGTTCCAGCGATCTTACAGGTTTCACCTGGAATGGGAGAAAAATTGGCGAGGACCTTAAGGTGCCTATATGAGACGTTCAAATTTTGTGCAAAATCTCGAATTTAGATGAATTCTATATGAAGGATATAGAAGAAAGAACACTAAATATTTCTCATAGTACATGTGGGGGCATTTAACTAGTTTTACTCTGATACAACAAATTAATAGGACATTCCATCAGGTAAATGCCAACATGTTGCGTTTAATAAGAAGACGACTCTGAGCGACTTTAATTCATCTATTTCTGTCTCTTCCGTGACAGTATTCAACTCCTTCATACTAAATGTTTCAGAAATCTTATAGTCTGACTGCTAAAGCGGACACTGTGAAGCCATATATTAATATTTTGAAAAATAGATAAATTTGTTGTCATTGGAAGTTCTAAATACAGCAACATTCAATAAAACTATTGTGCCAACCAATAGTATCGTGTGATTCGAAATGAATGGCACGAAACGAAAATGTATTTGTGACTGCTGTAGTAAATTTATTGTGGAAATACCAACGTAACATAGCCAACTGTTCTGGTTTATATATAGAGTGGACCATTTATCTTGAAATATCCTTGTAACTTCTAAAATAATAGATGAAATTTTGTTACGTGCAAATATCAACATAAAGACATTATTTAACATCCTCCGAAATAACCATCCAATTAAGAGTATTGTCAAATCAACATAAAGTTATAAACATTTCAATGGTACACTCCACATCACAAAAATTGCGACAGCTAACGCCATGCTGCTAGGACACCTAATATACACCTTCTTATCCCATAATCGTGTCTGGTAAACACATCCCCTCTCTCTCCTCCTTTCCCCTCTCCCATACTAAAATCAGAAAAAAAAACAAAAAACATTGCAATTCTTATTTCAAAATATACATATATTAGTATACACAAACCGTGTAACGTGGGTTCCTGTCACCACGGCATGGCGCGTCCTCAGGTTGCGGATCGAGGAGAAGGCCTCTAGATATAGAGGTTAGCTGCGAATATACTGAATAAGCAGTCGCGGACAGACGACTAGGAGTGGTCCTCCAGCTTGGGGGTTTGGGTAAGGCTAACACCCTCATCCTGTAAAAAAGGTACTTGTTCAGAAACATTCACAAAAGCCTCGGACAAGGACTGATAACTTGGCACGACATCAGCAAAAGAAAATGGACATGAGATTTGGAACATGGAATATTAGAAGTCTTTATAGGGCAGGCGCGTTAAAATCTGTAACGAGTGAGTTAGAGAAATACAGGATGGACTTAGTAGGAGTTCAGGAAGTTAGGTGGGAAGGAAATGGATCTGAGAATTCCGGAAATTTTACGTTCTTTTACGGGGAAGGAAATAAAAATCACCAGTTAGGAACAGGGTTTTTCGTTCACAAACGAATATTACCAGCAATTAAACGGGTTGAATTTGTTACTGACAGACTTTCTTTTATTACTCTTAAGGGAAGGTGGTGTGATATTATTGTTTTAAATGTACATGCTCCAACTGAAGATAAGGGTGACGATATAAAAGATAGTTTTTACGAAGAAGTGGAACGGATATTTGACCAACTCCCGCGATACCATATGAAGATTCTATTAGGGGATTTCAATGCGAAGGTAGGACGAGAGGATATTTTCAAACCGATTATAGGGAACGAAAGTTTGCATAAGGAAAGTAATGACAACGGTGTTAGACTCGTGAACTTTGCAACATCCAAAAACCTAATCGTGAAGAGTACAAAATTCCCACATCGCGACGTTCATAAATATACTTGGACATCACCAGACGGAAAAACACATAATCAAATTGATCACGTTTTAGTAGATGGAAGAAGACAGTCTAGCATAATTGACGTCCGGTCGTTTAGAGGGGCTGATTGTGACACTGATCACTACCTGGTAGTAGCGATAATACGGGAGAGATTATCGTTGAATAAAGGTAATATTCAATGTCCGAAAACGGAGAGATTTAATTTAAAGAAATTAGAAGAGAGCCAGGTAAGAGAGGAATACCAGATTGAAGTTTCGAATAGATTCGCGGTTTTAGAAGACTCGGAGTGCACTAGTGTTGAGGATACTTGGATTGAAATTAGAGATAGCATTAAAAGTTCAGCAATAGAAAAATTGGGACACGCGGAAATACGTAGGAACAAACCATGGTTCGACCAAGAATGCATTAAACTAGCAAAGAAGAGAAAACAGGCAAAATTACGGTGGCTACAAAATCCGAATGAAACTACTACACAAAATTTCGCAGATATCAGGCGGGAAACTTCCAAAACTTTTAGAACAAAGAAACGGGATTTTTTGAAAGCTAAAATTAAGGAACTTGAAGATAATAGTAAAAATAAAAATATTCGGGACATGTATAAGGGGATCAGCGAATTTAAGAAAGGCTATCAACCTCGTGCTTATATATTAAAGAAATCTGACGGAACAGTTCTCACCGATACGGATAGCCTCTTAAATAGATGGAAAGATTTCTTTGACGATTTGCTGAACACGCAGCTAAAAACTAATGTGCGTGGAGAAAAGGAGATACACACCGCAGAATCGTATATTCCAGAACCCAATCGAATAGAAGTGGAAGCCGCTATAAAGAAATTGAAGAAACACAAATCTCCGGGTGTAGATGAAATTCCGGCTGAGTTAATTTTAGCTGGAGGCGAAAAATTGTGGAACAAGATACACAAACTCATTCTCCTTATCTGGAACAAGGAAGAATTGCCACAAGAGTGGAAAGAATCAATCATTGTTCCAATTCACAAGAAAGGCGACAAAACTGACTGTAATAATTATCGAGGAATTTCTCTTCTGTCAACATCCTATAAAATCCTTTCAAATATTCTGTTAGCAAGATTGACCCCATACGCAGATGAAATTATTGGAGATTATCAGTGCGGATTTAGACGAAATCGATCAACTATCGACCAAATATTTACCATTCGCCAAATACTCGAAAAGAAGTGGGAATACAATACCCCGGTACATCAACTATTTATTGATTTTAGAAAGGCTTACGACTCGGTTAGGAGAGAAACATTATACAACGTTCTTACAGAACTTGGAATACCGAGAAAGCTAATTAGATTAATTAAGATATGTTTAAGTGAATCCCAAAGTAAAGTCCGGGTAGGAAAATTTTTGTCCACGAGCTTCCACGTCGAAAATGGCCTGAAACAAGGGGATGCGTTGTCGCCATTATTATTTAACTTTGTGCTGGAATACGCTATAAGGAAAATCAAAGATAGCAACCAGGGCCTAGAGTTGAACGGCATTCACCAGGTTATGGCATATGCTGATGATGTAAATTTAATAGGGGATGATAGGAGAACAGTAGAAATAAATGCAGAGATCTTATTAAACGCTTGCAGGGACATGGGTTTAGAAGTAAATGCAGAGAAAACTAAATACATGGAAGTGCGTCGGGACCGTAATACGGCAAATTGTGGAGGCGTTAAAATATTAAATAATGCTTTTGATAAAGTGGATACTTTCAAATATTTAGGATCAATATTAACAGACGAAAATCATATTCACGAAGAAATTAAATGTCGACTAAAAGCAGGGAATTCGTGTTACTATTCGGTTCAAAATCTCTTGTCGTCGCAAATTCTGTCGAGGAATTTGAAGCTTAAAATATATAAAACGATAATCATGCCTGTTGTTCTGTATGGTTGTGAAACATGGTCGCTTACTCTGAGGGAAGAACATAGACTGAAAGTATTTGAGAACAGGATCCTGAGAAGAATATTCGGACCCAAGAGGAACGAGAATGGGGAATGGCGGAAGCTTCATAACGAGGAACTACATAGTTTATACGGTTTACCCAACATTGTTAGGGTCGTCAAGTCTAGGAGGCTTAGGTGGGCAGGTCATGTAGCTAGAATGGAAGAAAGTAGAAACGCTTTCAAAGTCTTGACTGGTAGACCCATAGGAAAACGACCATTAGGAAGACCTAGGCGCAGATGGGAGGACAATATTAAGATGGATCTCGCAGAGATAGGAATACAAAGTAGAAACTGGATGCAATTAGCTAAGGATAGAAGTCAGTGGAGAGCTTTTGTGAACGCGGCACTGAACCTCCGGGTTCCATAGGCCATAGAGTTAGTTAGTTAGTTAGTATACACAAAATGAAACAATCAAAGCGAGACGAAAGAAGATTCATAAGTTAATGTAGGGAGAAACTTAAACACACACACAATGAACAGTTGAAACCGATGGATGCCTCTAGACAGACATACAGAAGTGAGATAGATAGAGCAAAGGGGAGAGAAGAAGAACAAGAAGAAGAAGAAGAAAAACTGAACACAGATAAAAATAAGGAATTTTAAAGTATTAAAAAAAGAACCTGATATTATAAAATTACGTTTCCAGAAATCCAACAGGAATATAGAAGTAACGTTTGGATTATATATTTCTTCAGGATTATTCGAATACATAGAAGATACAGGAAACAATCATTAAGTCACTTTCAAAATGAATAAGTCACTTGGAGGTCATTAAGTCACTTGGAGGTCAAATTAAATACTCAATTTCCTGTGAAATTGTAGAGCTCTGAAACACATATAGAATAACGTCAGTAGTTTAACACACGTGCTTTGTTTCACGTGTTTTGGTAGCAAATTCGGTGGTGTTCATTGAACGTACTGATACAAAATACATTATAATAAACCCAGTAATACCTCCATTCCGGACTACTAATACAAACTGAACAAACATAAAAAAGGAAAAGAAGAAGGAAAGATAGAAAAAGATAAGTGAATGAATGCTATTTTACTGCTAAATTTCTAGTAGAAAGAGTCAATATTCTACTTCCAAACTGTATCATAATGAAAAGTTACAAATGTTCAAAACAAAAATTGGATGTTCTTTATAAACGTAACAGACCTTGCATGTTTCACATTGAAAACGTGAATAAAATACATTGAATTATAGGATGAAAACGAATTTTGTGTCCAACTAATATAAATAAAATCTTCTCTTCAACAGAAAAGGGGCCATTTTCTAGCCATCTCTAAAGATTCTGTTCTGAACATCCACTCTCGATTTCACCTATTGTGAATATAACGTTCTAATTCGAACAGATAGATTGAACACGCCAGAGCTTAAGTGGGCCATTGCATCAGTTGGGTGATGTGGGTTGGTTATGGACCGACAGTGCATCGAATATTCGAACCCCTACTGACCCGGTGATTCGATTGAGACACGGTATCCTGGAGGACAAAGAACAGATTTACGAGAGAGAGAAGTAGTAAATAGGAGACGAAGATAAAGACGACTAGACACAGAGAAAGACGAATTTATAAATGAACACTATTTATTATTACACTGTATGACAAAGAACGCATACACTCTTTACTCATATTCTCACAAGTGATGCTTTGTAAGTTCTCCAACGGCAGATAAATCTCTGTTTGTAGCCATTATTTTATGAGAAAAAATTTTACTTGATGGAGAATCGAACCGAGGTTTTCCAGTTGCAAGTCAGGCACGCTACCGCTACTCCACAGATTACTGTACCCAAAACATGTTTAACAAATGGTGTAGTGTTTCTTTCTAAGACCAATAATAGAAAAGTGGATACTTCAGATCATTGAATAAGTTCGATCCGTCCTGGAAATTCCTGTAAATGTTGTTTGCCCATCCCCAACCAACATTCATAAATTGTCTCCATCGTGATACAGGTGTGTGCTTGCACCTTCTTAACGATTCCTCATTTAGTATGAAAAGTCAATTTTCGATTCTTCACGATCGCTTTTTGAAAAAACAAAGTTTGGCCTGAAGAAGATTTGAACCTATGTTGCCGAGCTGCACTACTCATGAGTCCCACACGTTACCCCTACACTACCTTGGCAGCTCAAATCATAAGGCAAATATTACTAAGTTCAGCCGTGATATTTGGAACGAACTAGTTTCTTTCTGTAATGCTATTTAAACTACAGTACATGCCGAAATTCATTTATTCGATTACCTGGAGACAAGGTAGTGCCCACTAATAAACTAAATAACATGCAATCCAGGAAAAAATACAGAAATAATAACAAGTTATGCAGTAATTTCCCAGTGCACATTCAAAAGTACGCTCATAATAATAATAATAATAATAATAATAATAATAATAATAATAATAATAATAAGACATTTTAACCTTCATTGCATAAGATGTCACCTCAACGAACAATAATATTAATATGCTCCTATATTTTCGTCGCCTCGCAGAGGCACGTCACACATCGTCCTTCTCGCGAACGATCCTTTTGGGATTAGGCTCCTGTCTCATTTCCTTTTTCGTTTCTATAAAAGCCACACACATGGTGTTTATCCACCATAAAGTTATATGGCATGAGGGGGGATTTATCTTACGTATACATAAAAGTCGGGAACAGTACTACAAGTATTATTGTCGAATAAGCTTGCGCACAGCGTTACACAAAATATTTACTTACGTCTTGCTGCACGTAGACATAGGTTTGAGTCCGTTGAGTACTATTCACCGCAGTAGTTCTTAACCACTTTAGCCCAAATTGCAAGCCCAGTTGTTAGGAGCCTAATGTTCGTTTAATCTTTCGTAGCAATTCTTTAGTACTGGTAATAGTGTTCGTTTTCGTGTATTGTTTTCACCCTTTTCTTCGTTTTAAAAATATATCCAAATAAATGTCATCATAATTCCTCTTATTTGGAATGTAAAAATGAAAAATTGAACGTTCCGACATAGCTGCAAAAAATAAAAAAGTGGTAGCGTTGAGCTATATAGGAAAATATAGGAGCATATTAATATTATTGTTCGTTGAGGTGACATCTTATGCAATGACGGTTAAAATGTCTTGTTATTATTATTATTATTATTATTATTATTATTATTATTATTATTATGAGCGTACTTTTGAATGTGCACTGGGAAATTACTGCATAACTTGTTATTATTTCTGTATTTTTTCCTGGATTGCATGTTATTTAGTTTATTAGTGGGCACTACCTTGTCTCCAGGTAATCGAATAAATGAATTTCGGCATGTACTGTAGTTTAAATAGCATTACAGAAAGAAACTAGTTCGTTCCAAATATCACGGCTGAACTTAGTAATATTTGCCTTATGATTTGAGCTGCCAAGGTAGTGTAGGGGTAACGTGTGGGACTCATGAGTAGTGCAGCTCGGCAGCATAGGTTCAAATCTTCTTCAGGCCAAACTTTGTTTTTTCAAAAAGCGATCGTGAAGAATCGAAAATTGACTTTTCATACTAAATGAGGAATCGTTAAGAAGGTGCAAGCACACACCTGTATCACGATGGAGACAATTTATGAATGTTGGTTGGGGATGGGCAAACAACATTTACAGGAATTTCCAGGACGGATCGAACTTATTCAATGATCTGAAGTATCCACTTTTCTATTATTGGTCTTAGAAAGAAACACTACACCATTTGTTAAACATGTTTTGGGTACAGTAATCTGTGGAGTAGCGGTAGCGTGCCTGACTTGCAACTGGAAAACCTCGGTTCGATTCTCCATCAAGTAAAATTTTTTCTCATAAAATAATGGTTACAAACAGAGATTTATCTGCCGTTGGAGAACTTACAAAGCATCACTTGTGAGAATATGAGTAAAGAGTGTATGCGTTCTTTGTCATACAGTGTAATAATAAATAGTGTTCATTTATAAATTCGTCTTTCTCTGTGTCTAGTCGTCTTTATCTTCGTCTCCTATTTACTACTTCTCTCTCTCGTAAATCTGTTCTTTGTCCTCCAGGATACCGTGTCTCAATCGAATCACCGGGTCAGTAGGGGTTCGAATATTCGATGCACTGTCGGTCCATAACCAACCCACATCACCCAACTGATGCAATGGCCCACTTAAGCTCTGGCGTGTTCATTCTATCTGTTCGAATTAGAACGTTATATTCACAATAGGTGAAATCGAGAGTGGATGTTCAGAACAGAATCTTTAGAGATGGCTAGAAAATGGCCCCTTTTCTGTTGAAGAGAAGATTTTATTTATATTAGTTGGACACAAAATTCGTTTTCATCCTATAATTCAATGTATTTTATTCACGTTTTCAATGTGAAACATGCAAGGTCTGTTACGTTTATAAAGAACATCCAATTTTTGTTTTGAACATTTGTAACTTTTCATTATGATACAGTTTGGAAGTAGAATATTGACTCTTTCTACTAGAAATTTAGCAGTAAAATAGCATTCATTCACTTATCTTTTTCTATCTTTCCTTCTTCTTTTCCTTTTTTATGTTTGTTCAGTTTGTATTAGTAGTCCGGAATGGAGGTATTACTGGGTTTATTATAATGTATTTTGTATCAGTACGTTCAATGAACACCACCGAATTTGCTACCAAAACACGTGAAACAAAGCACGTGTGTTAAACTACTGACGTTATTCTATATGTGTTTCAGAGCTCTACAATTTCACAGGAAATTGAGTATTTAATTTGACCTCCAAGTGACTTAATGACCTCCAAGTGACTTATTCATTTTGAAAGTGACTTAATGATTGTTTCCTGTATCTTCTATGTATTCGAATAATCCTGAAGAAATATATAATCCAAACGTTACTTCTATATTCCTGTTGGATTTCTGGAAACGTAATTTTATAATATCAGGTTCTTTTTTTAATACTTTAAAATTCCTTATTTTTATCTGTGTTCAGTTTTTCTACTTCTTCTTCTTGTTCTTCTTCTCTCCCCTTTGCTCTATCTATCTCACTTCTGTATGTCTGTCTAGAGGCATCCATCGGTTTCAACTGTTCATTGTGTGTGTGTTTAAGTTTCTCCCTACATTAACTTATGAATCTTCTTTCGTCTCGCTTTGATTGTTTCATTTTGTGTATACTAATATATGTATATTTTGAAATAAGAATTGCAATGTTTTTTTGTTTTTTTTTCTGATTTTAGTATGGGAGAGGGGAAAGGAGGAGAGAGAGGGGATGTGTTTACCAGACACGATTATGGGATAAGAAGGTGTATATTGGGTGTCCTAGCAGCATGGCGTTAGCTGTCGCAATTTTTTTGATGCGGAGTGTACAGCGTAAGATTAATACATATTTCAAATCTACATGGGAAACAAGAACTTACAATAGCAGATTAATTATTCAGTGTTAAAAACTAAGGACCATATCACAAATATCAAAGTTTTGGTGATTCCTACAGTAGTAATAACGCAAGTGAGACAAACTTGTCAATGCACATCGTCAGTAGCTTTATGTTGAATTCTATGACCATAGTATGACCTATTCTTAACAACTAGAAATGAAATTACGATTAAGATTAGGAAGTAGTTTATTGGGTTTCGGCATCTATAACCATGTTAGCCTGTTGTGCAGCTCGGCGATCTTAATACTTAAGGAATTATATAGGAAGAAAGGAAATGATCTGGAATCATTATCTTTGGTACCATTCCGGCATTTACGTGGTGTGAATGAGGAAAACCTTACTCTGGATGTCCGATCTGAAAAAGTTTTTTTTTTTTTTTTTTACACTTTTTCGACTGAGTGTCTGTACTGAGAATCAAACCTTGGAACGCTCGAACCAAAGGCAAGAGCGTTAGGGACGCGGAGCCACGAGGAATAAAATTACAAAGAATTAGAAATTGTACTTTCTTCAAAAGGTTTTATTTCGAAAAAGTGCTTAGATAGGTATTACATTTAATCACAAACATGATTGGCAACAAACGTGAGTATCATAATGCCGTTTACACCAATTTGATATTTCAACCCGTTTTGGATAAAAGATAAATATTGTCTAAGTCTGCAACACTGTTTGAAATTATGAAATTGGGATAACTTGTAATTACAACTACCAAAATCAAATACTTTAACTTTATAGAAGGCGACGAAAGAAATATTTTTGAAACAATTTTCCATAACTACGTCACTTTAAACAGTATAATAATCCTAGTGATGGAATAAGTCATAGGTCACCGGGCTACTTGAGTTACAACTTTTAACCGAGCTATCCGGGTCCAAATGTCGCATCTCAGATCTGATGACCCGGACATATTCGGTGACCCGGAAGCGGCCGAAATATTAGTGTTACTGCAGAATTTCATAATGGATTAATGATGTCCACTGCTCGGTCTCGAACATTCGGTGTTACAGTTATTAATCAAGGTACCATATCTTGAATATTTAAAATATAATTTCATCTTCATTCGTCTTCCCATACTGAAAACTAATACAGCAATTTTTAATATATACTGTACAAAAAGATTTAAAGAAACACTGTTTGGGCGTTGCTGTCCATCTTTCATATTCTAAACGGTAAGTTTTAAAGCCTTCTTCAATTAAACTTTGACGATCCGCTTTAAGAAAAATATGTAACTTATCTTTTCTGCGATTCTGACGCGTTTATTCTCTGTTAAACCTTGTAGTTATCTTTCAGGATGTTTTGACGCACAAGGACGTACACAACAAGCGAGAAAGAAAATTATAACTTTAGTGAGGAGACAGGAAGAGAGAGAGAGAGAGAGAGGAGAGTCATGTTTATTAGCATTACATGAGAGGCATCACATATACTTTCATATGCAGGACGATGTTTCGTCTTTCTTGAGTCACCGGTCCGGTCACCGAGTCACTCTGAATCATGGATCTGTTTGGTTTATATAAGGTCAGTTCGAGTCATGGGTCTGTCCGGGTCACTGGGTCTGGTAAGTTCTGGATCTGATTGCCTTCGAAGTTCATGACACGTTACATCTCTGAATCTCCGAAACGTGTTGAGATATCAAATTTGTGATAACGCCATCATTATCTTTATGTTTATTGGGAACCATCTATGTGATTGGATTTTGTTACAATTTTTACAGGTCAACAATAAACATAAGCATTGTGAGTTACATTTATATAACACATTTTTTTGGCACCCGTTGGAAGTAAATGATACGGAAAGTAGCAACGGAGATGCGTCATCCATTGTTAACGTTCCAACTTTTGAAGTGGGAGATCCGGAGTTTAAATTTTAGTGGAAGCTTATGTAGTTCGCATCGCACATTAAACTGTACGTTAATATTGTCGATTTAGAAGGAAATTAAGTTTGCACAAACCAGCATCTACCCTGTGTAAATTTAGAAAATACTAGAGGGATCATACGCTACTATCAGTTCAGAAATAATAGCACAAACGATTCAGATTGAGCAAAGCAGAAAGAGGATATAGGCAGATGATGTTCTGGTTGCGAGGGAAAAAATTATGACGAATGTCTGATATCTGTAATTAATGGTGTAGTGCGTTGTTCCAACCAGATCATCCTACAGATCTTCTAATTCGTCACCAACACTTCAGCACAAAGGTCAAGGGACAAATGTAGTGCGATTGAAATTCGACGCTCAGGTCTCGGAGTCATCATTTCATGGACAGCTGCACCAGAGCTCTGGGTCCACAGAAACACTTCGTCCTACCTCATGGACAGTAAGATCTCTTTCTTTGATCAGTTTTAGGATTGGTATTCGTCAGAAACCAGACACGAGTGATCAGTCGTCAAACGTACAGCTCCAATGCATAAATGACCGCAAGAAGCGACAACCAAAAGAACACTCTTTGGGAAAACCTCTCGGAGAAGACTCCATTAATTTTGTGATTTCAATATTTAACTGATGATTTTTGCTGCTGTCATTGTAGTGTAACGTCGTTGACTTCTCCCAGTATGTCCTTGTGTCGCAGTGTCAGTCATACTGATATAAAAGAACATAGTGACGTCGAAACTGCAAAACCTCATAACTCATCAAACCCAAACTTTTCAGGAGAGCAAAAACAAAAGTTCTACTTTTACATTATTTTATATTCGTTTATGACCTTTTGCACACACGTAGATTCAGATATGGGGAATTGAATGCAACCAAAATCTAAAATTCCATAAAAAGTGGAGATACAAGATTTTGCACTTTCATCATCGATGGAACTCTTATGAATATAAGGAAACAGAGCAAAGTATTTGTGGTCAGCATGTGGAAAGGAAAATTTCTACGTTTGTTATTTTCTTTCAAATTATATAATCTTACGTAAGGCAAAGTCCCAGATTAGCTGGATGACTTACGTAACTGAAGAACTCAAGTGCTTCCTCTTTGATGTCAGGCGCGATGACCTGTTTTGCCAGTAGTTAGATATTGACGAGACATTCAATGCTTCTACAATATAGTATAATTTCAGTGCTGAAAACATATGTTTAACTCGAAACGAACAAACAACAGAACAAACACTAGTAGTAGGTACTAGAGTTTTAATAGTGTTTTTCTTTTAACTCAATAGGAATGCACTGTGTTTTCCGGAAGTTCCTTATTTATTTCTAATACATGTTGCTAGTAATTGTACTTATAAAAAAGCAACAGTGCTTAAAATAACTGTATTGGATAAGTGTGTCAACCCCTTGTTTAGTTAGCCCAATGATTTATATAAGGAAATAAACTGAAATTTTAATTACATAATTCTACTGAGTCTTCTAATCTTAAAGATTAATTAAATATCCCTTGATTTAAAAAACTTTCATTTATTTATTTTGATATTAGTTAAGCTTGATTACTATATTAAAATTATATACAGTAGTTTGTCGACTATCAAGCCTAGTGTCGACTATCAAAAAATTGAGCTGAGTTGAGTTTAACGTCCCTTTCAGCAGCGAGGCTATATAAGACGTGGACCTACTGATTAACGTGAAATCCGAACCACATGAGCTTCCGCCGTGAATCGAACCCGGGTCTCCAACGTAGTTTCAAAAATGAAAAGAAGAGATGATGAAGCAAGAACCCATAATAAAATGAGAACTAAATTTTTGGACGATCTACTTGACTTATAACACGTTCATAAAAACACAACTTTGCCCACGAAAACCAGTCATCTATCAAAGACTTTTTCAAGAACTAAAAAACTGCAAGCTTTGATTATTTTAGACCTATCTTTTCGTATTGTGTAAGCATTTATCAGTGAACAGTAAAACCAATTTTAAATAGTTTATTTAAGAATTATAGACCTACATTTTACGTTAATATTTTTATCTATTTTCATGTTGTATGTACGTACATTGTACATCATTTTATGTTTCCTGCAATTAAGTTAGGTATTATAAAATTCATCTTAAAATGCAGAGAATATATATTTTTATTATTCTTGGATTTGCTTTTGCTGTATAAACGTAGAGTACAGTTCATAACAGACATAAATACACTGACAAGGCAGTGTTCCCAGGTGTAACACACACCGATTTTCATAAGATTGCACAGACATAAAGAACATTGAAAAAGAGGCGACACGTATTTTTTTTATATCGGCCAACAAGCATATTGAAAGGGTCAAATAGGGACATAAAAATGGGGTCAAAATGAGATTATGTATAGCGAGAACGAGAAGAGATATGGGAAAAGTTTAAATGTACGTAATACTACCCATAGTCGACGCAATTCAATGAGGTAGAACGCACCCATGAGAAGAGAGAAGAACATCCGATAATGGACCAATCACGTGTACAACATTGTCACAATGTGTTACGGAAATGAACGAAAAAGGGTGATAAGGAGCAGGAAGAAAGAAGAAACGGAAACAGAAAATACGTGTTTTTGCTTTTGGTGCATATGTTGCCCGTATGCGAAAGAGACGCAGATTTATCTCAATGCCCGAAGATGGGATAACATGCAGGAAGGATGCAAACGCCGTTCATATAGACAGCCAGCGAGACAGCACTGCGCGGTGGGTTGCATATATTGGTAATGGGAACAACGATGATATGGATGTTGGAAACGAAAATGTGTGTAGGCAGAAGTAACACAAAAACAAAATTGTTACTATTACTGTTATGTTGCACGCGTATTTCCGTAGTAATATAATGTTGATACTCATGTGTGGTACTGATATTAATGTTGCTGTTTATCTTACGTATGTGGACCAGCTACTATTACATTCTACTGTGCTATGAATTTTTGTTCCTATTACCCGATATATGCAACCCACTGCGCAGTACTGTCTCGCTGGCTGCCTATATGAACAGCGTTTGCATCCTTCCTGCGTGTTATCCCATATTCGTGCATTGATATAAATCTGCGTTGTTTTTTTTTTTTTTTTTTCGCATATGGGTGATGTATGCACCCAAAGCAAAAACACGTATTTTCTGTTTTCGTTTCTTGTTTCTTCCTGCTCCTTATCACCCTTTTCGCTTATTTCTGTAACACATTGTGACAATGTTGTACACGTGATTGGTCCATTATCAGATGTTCTTCTCTCTTCTCATGGGTGCGTTCTACCTCATTGAATTGCGTCGACTATGGGTAGTATTTCGTACATTTAAACTTTTCCGATATCTCTTCTCGTTCTCGCTATATTCCACATAATCTCATTTTGATCCCATTTTTATGCCCCTATTTGACCCTTTCAATGCATTTGTTGGCCGATATTTAAAAAAATACGTGTCGCTTCTTTTTCAATGTTCTTTATGTCTGTGCAATCTTATCACAATCGGTGTGTACCCTGCCTTGTGAGAAAAGAAAACGTATGTGGCATATGTAAAACCCCATATAACATCCTGCAGTAAACTTATAACTGAAAAGTCTGTTTTATAGTATTTTCCATATAAGTGTTCTGAATAAATGTACTTTCCGCATAAAGAAAGAACTGTATGTAGGCGGTGAAGCTCTCACTTACAGATGGACGTGTATATCATATAGCTGACGTATGTAATAGAAGATAAACTGTTAGGTGTCAGACATCTTGCCGTGGCATGATATAAGCTAGAAAAAGTCAGTACGTATGTACCTTATGGATAACATATACTCCGTACAAATTTCCGTAGCAAACATAAATATTCCGTATAGTGTATTTGTACAATACACTGCTGTCCAGAAAGCGGATTTTTCTCAGTGAAAAGTATTGGCTGTACTAAGAAATCATAAAATGTGAATAAATGCGAATTTTGGTATAAAAAGTGTGTTTTTAATGGTATGGGTGAGGCAGGAAGTGAGTAATTGTAGAAGTTCGGCCTACCCAGCTTTTTTTGTTATCCAGTCTGTCCTGCTACATTAGGCCGGATAGTTGAGAATTTCCCTTAGTACTATAGGTATATACAAAATTTAATTTTCACCAACTAAGGAACATTATATAGCTTTGATGAAGAAAGAAAATTCTAGTTAATTTCAAAGAAAACAAAAACGTACTTTCCTATATAAATAAATGGTCCCAAAAACAATGCTAATACGGATATTCAACACCGTAATACAATAAAATGTTTGTATTAAGGATCGTTAGAAATTAAGTATAGAATGCTACTTAGCAGAATCACATTATTAATGGTATAATAAAATTAAAGATTATAACATCGTTTTACCTTCACTAATTTTCGTACCAAGTTCACGATTTTATTTCGTTATCTGCGTGAAATTTTCGTACTTAAAACTTTGTTTGTAAAGTATAGAAACAGCAAAACACAAATAAAATATTTTGAAGTTCTTCTATGCGGACAATAATACTAGGACATCGCTGTTCATTTATGCTACTTCAGAAGACCGTGGTTCAATAGTAGGACACTCAACCATGGTGCGATGTGTCTCTAGTTTGATCCCAAGACATATCAACTTGTGATAGACAACAACATTCTTAAATTTTCCTAGATGCTCTTCCACTTCTTATATTATCACCTCGTCCTTTCTTCATCATCCTTCATCGTTCCTTCATAATCATTTATTTACTTGTAACAATTACCAATGTTCATTAGCTTAAAGGGCAAAACTTGTGAGAAGTTAAAACATTTCATATCATGCCATACACAACACGTATCAACATTTCGTTTTACTAACATAGGGTTGCCATTCGTCCCGGAAAATCCGGGACCGTCACGGAATCGAGATCTGCGTCCCGTCGTCCCGAAATAATTTCTTGGGACGATTAAATATCCCGAATAGAATATTATAGTTTACTTTTTTTACGCAGGATTAGGTATATAATTATTCTCTTCAACTTCTGAATATGGCAATTCAAAAGTCGAAAATAAAAATGAATATATAAAGCATGGATTTAATTAAATTCACGATTTAACTACTTTGACATTGAACGAAGCATTCGTTTCATTGAGACAGGGGCAAAAGGTTTTACTGTTTAATCTTATTTTTATCTTTAGTACTCTATTTCAATCTGCATCTTCCTTCTGAAATATTTTAATCAATAATCTCTGACCGATATTTTTGGTAATTTTCCGCTGACAATTCAAAAAGAAAACTATATTGTTTTAATTAATAAAACAGACAAAACACGTGAAAGGAAATATCATACCTTGAATGAGCAAAGACACACTTTGAAAGCCACGAAACATAACAAATCCTGAGAAATTAAAAATAAATTGCTTATCAGGGGTTAGAGGGAGTAAATCATCTGCTTACGTTTGCTAAACTAGGGAGAAGAAGTTTTACTAAAATGACTAACAATGTGATTACGTAATACTTGAAAAACTCTTTTTAATGGAAGAAAGTACTGCAAATTAGTATATAACACTTCTTTTCATTTTAAGCATTTCAAAGATTCTCGTTATTTAGTTACGGTCCCCAATTTTCATTTTTGAAACATGGCAACTCTATACTAAGAATACAAAGAGCATAATAATGTTAATACTGCAGTCTGTCACCTTGTTTTTATTTCTTCTATTAAATATTCTTACGTATTCAGTACACTTTTTGCGAACCATTATAAAGAGTACAAAAGAGAAGGAATATTTACATTTGTTGACTATGTTACATTTTGTTTTCTGTGTCTAAATCACAACTTTGTCTTTGCTGACATATCTAAAAAATTAGAAACAAAAACAAAGAAACAAAAAAAAAGATAATAGATAGAAAGAGAAAGAAAAAGTCGCTTCCTTTTTCGACTTATTAGACCAACGAACTTCTATGTGTGATATTCAGGCTTTTTGGAAGCGAAAGCCTCAATCAATATCAAAGCAGTTTGCGCTTGTCTTAGCGCATGCGCTACCTTCCGCGTACTGGGGGCTACAGAGTTGGGAGATGGTGATTTAGGACAGAAGCAGTTTGATCGTGCTAGCTTCGTTATACTCTGGAAATACACCCATTACGAATAGAAGAAAAAATCCATATGCATCAGCAGTTATCACAGCAGATCAAGTCACGTTTCGAAATCTCTACCTCAGTGTTGTTAACGATCTAATAATTGTTGGTTACAAGTTCGAATTGATCGTTGTTTCTGTTTGTGAATCGAAGAAAATTTTTTGCTTGTTTGCTGCGTTTGACTACATGTTAACAAGCCATTCTACCGTAGTTGACTGCAGTATGTAGGAATGAATGAACGTATTGGATTCTACTTTGTTGTCCACAAAATCAACGAGTTTTCGTCGGTTTGACTGAAGTAGTGACTTAAGTATGATGTTTCTAGGCTTAACCATATTTACTATGAAGTATTCTTAACACTTAACCTTGTGAAAAAACGTTCCACATGTTAGGAATTGCGCGTACGTGATACGCACACACACACCTACGCATAAATATCTTTTGACACAATCTACCAAAAGAAAAACGAATAATAATGCAAATCAACGCTAAGTGTGTTTGGTTAAATTTTTAACAACAGCCAAAATAATAGGAAATTAGTAAGTCAAATGGCTTTGTGCGGAAATATAGTTCTGCATGAATTAATAACAGTGTTGAACATTCGATGTACTGTGCAACGCCGATGGACTTGGCTATGTAATCGTCGCCCTATAGTTAAACTGTTGTGCTAGTTGGTGGTGTGGGGCAAACACGGGTGGTGTGAAAAACACGTGACAAACGTGAGGTATCTCAAGCCGGATGAGTGGGATACTGAACTCTTTACGGAGCCTTACGGGCAGCAAACCAAGTAAGTGATAAGTCAGTAAGGTACACACTTTCTATACGATGAATATGCAACCCTCTTTGCTGATTTTCAATTCGAAATTTGTTTACACATAGGTCTTTTTCTTTTTTTATATGGAGATTTGTTCTTTTATGGACACATATTGAAGCCCTTAGAAGGAATCTGTCCTCCAGTTTTTAGGGAAAAAAAAAGACGTGTAATGCAGTGCGCTGTAGAAGCCAGTAAAATATTATTTTAGAATAGAGAGTAATTTACGCTTTTGATATATTTTATCCCAAACAATAAGGATGATCCATTGGCTTTAAAGGCAATATAAGCCATGTTTAATTAAAAATATTATTTTATTTTAACGATAGTTCCGAAGCAAAACATATAAATTGGGGTCAATGATCCCCTAATCCTTAATCTATTTCAACCTTAAGAAATAGGGATGATTGTTCTTAAACCTAAAATTAAAAAAGAAGAAGGAAGAAAAGAACACGCCATATTTAATGCAAATATGAACATTTTATTAAAGTTATCCTGGAACAAATTTTATGAGGAAGAGGAGGAGAGAATTCAGTTCCTTATCCTTGACACATTTCAACCGCAGCTTAGAACAAAATGCATGCCATATTTCAATAAAGTAGAATATATTATGAAATTTATTCATGAGAATATTTTTATGTGGAAATTTTCAAATTTGGAATTAAATTTACCCCTTTGTCACCGTTTGGTTTGAACCCAAAAACAACGGATTTAATTTAAAGGCTTAGAAAATATTTAAAAATCAAGTAACAGTATCGTTGGAAGGAAGGAAGTTGGTTTGTATGGCGTGATATATTCTGAATCAATATTGAAACCGGAAGTGATAGATTATCATCACTTTCGGTTTTAATAGTGAGATTAAGATGGAGATAGGATATATATCCCTGGGACGCTTAATTGATTGCAGAAATCCGCTTCTCGCTATCTATTATCGTTTTTAATCTATAGTGATTAATATTAAAACCGGAAGTGTTTGATTTCTGCCGCTTCCAGCTTAAATAGAAGATTAAGAATGAAGAAGATACCAAGTCCTAAGACGCTAAATCGATTCGGAAAGAAAACAATAATACTTCTTGTTATTTCGTATCGTTTTTGTGTATATTTCGTATCGTTATCTCGTACCCGTACCGGAAGTTGTAATGGATTCCTATCACTTCTGGTTTTAGTGTAAAGTTAAGGATGGATATAAAATACACTCTTGGGAGGCTTAATCGATTGCAGGAAACTACTTTTCGCTATCTATTGCCGTTTCTGTTCTATATTGATCAACGTTAAAACCGGAAATGGTTGATTTCAACCACTTCCGGTAGATAGATTACCTCCATCGACGAACTCCCTTGCTAACTTTTGAATTCTACATTCTGACCAAAAATTAATGGTGACCTATTAAGTTGTTCTTGAGATATTTTGTTTGCCGGCCGGCCGGACGGACGGACACACAGGCAGACTAAATATATACAAGAGATTTGGTAAATTAAACTGTTTAAAAATTATTGCAATATAAACAAAATTGAATGTTTCACGAACAATATAGCGGGACACACAATGCATGTTCCGAATAGTTGAAGCTAACTTTTGATTGCTTCAATTAAAGTAAGTATCTATCAGCGTTCTTAAGAATCAGCTGGGCAATCAATATCCAAGTGATAAGCCTAGGAAACTTTGAATTGTTGATTCTGACCAAACATTTTGAACATTTTTCTTGCCTAATATTTTGCCCAAGTAGTAATCAATTAGTTACATCTCGAATGATTTGTTTGATTACGTTTGAAAATTTTGTCTTGTTGAGATTACATTACTACAGGCGCACACCCAGACTTTTTTATTATTATTATTGGGAGAGGTCTAATACAAGACACTACATCTATGTAATATTCAAAGAAAACGATAAGTAATTGTGAAGTATTGCCACGTGTATTCTCTGGCAAAAATGATAAAACGAGATTGCTTTATAAGGAAGGAAAGGGCACAGATTAAGTAACTTATAAGATAAAATTCGTCAGGTTACGTCGATCATTTCGCTGCTAAACAAGTATGGTTTTCTTAAGAAATTCAATCAATTCAAGAGTATGCATCATTTCAGTTTTGTGTCTTGTGTTTGATACTATTCTGATTTTCCACTTGGGTAAACCTGCTTCGACACTGTGCTTCGTCCCTTGATTTCGTACTTCAGTGATTATCTTCTTGTTTGTGGTCTCATATTGTGGTTTTAACTAGTTTGAATCGTGTACTGTATATTCTCTTCTATATCCGAGATTCATATAGGAATTCATATAGGTCTATCTTCAAACGTTACCAACACTGTGCATCATGACTTCACAGGTATGGTTCTACACATAATTAGATTTTATACATATTATAATTTGTGTTTCGTGCTATTTAATAAAACTTCATTTTGTGCTCAGTTGGCAACACTGCATTACATATGATGTTATTGGTCACGTATGTGGGTACAATGTTTGCTTACTATACTCTTCTGTAAATGTTATTTTGTTTACTTTAATCATTTTGAAGTTCTTTCTGTGTCAGTGTATCTTTGGCATTACTATCTTCACATGATTCTGAATTCTTCTTTCCTCTGTATCTCCTGTGTTTTTGGATGTCGGCCCGTAAAACTCTGGATTTCTCACTTTTCTTCACTCCTCTATCGATTGCACATTGTTTGATTAGGCAATGCTACTATGAAAGTAAGATGTTCCCTTGTGAG
This sequence comes from Thermobia domestica, assembly GCF_964235325.1. Taxonomy (NCBI): domain Eukaryota; kingdom Metazoa; phylum Arthropoda; class Insecta; order Zygentoma; family Lepismatidae; genus Thermobia; species Thermobia domestica. The sequence continues at coordinate 79,990,042 of NC_137469.1, forward strand.
ACAGAAATTTGAAAGAATAAGCAGTGTTCCATATTTTGTAGTTGTTTACAGCTTATTGATATGTTACAGACTTGCCAACCATACGATAATATATCGTGATGTACGATAATTTAAGTCTAACTGCTATATACAATAATTCCCTTGCGATAATAGTGAATACACAAGAATTTTAGAACACACATTTTTTTGCATCGTGTGAATGTGCAAATAAATTGTAGATGAATAAAATTATTATAAAACATAGATACACACTGAAGTTATTAACAGTTACTTCCGCTAAAATAAATCAATAACGAATTGAGAATTGGCAGATGGCAACCATTCTTTAAATTCAATTACGAGGAAAAATGGCATTTCACAAAACTCACTTCTTATGTCACAGTCTTCTTCCGTCAATTCCTGTACAAGTTTCAACTTGTAAGGCTTTGCCTTTATTTTCTTACGAACGATATTGTGTAGCGTTGTCATTGACACTCCAACGATCTGCGTTTCAACGATTTCTTTGGACTTCGCAACACGCTTTCTTGTACGGACTGAATCACATGAACACTGGTTGTTGGCCTTCTGCTACGAGGCAAGTCAAAGACACTTCCGGTAGCTAGAAACTTATCGTACCATCTCTTGATACTTGAACCTGCAAGTGGTTGTTTCTGATATTTTTGTTGGAATTTTCTTCTCACCAAAACACTAGATTTTAACTCACTAAACCACGCCACACACTGCGCTTTCTCTTGAGTAGACGCCATCTTTGTCACGTGATATGCGGTTATGACGTCAACGATTACATCCACTCATTGTTGCCAACAAAAATTTTAACATTTCCACTAAACATTACAAATAAAATTCAAAATTGTAAGTAGTACTTTCAAAGTAACAGCTTTTTACTTTTTACAGGACTTTTGGAAGACTCTGTATAGTATTTCTATTATTTATTAGTAACATTACACTTGTTTCTACAATTATCACTGTATAACGAATATACGATAATTTTAAAGGCGAAAATCGATAATTTTGTTATCTGAGGTTGGCAACTCTGATGTTAACCTTTTTAGAAACCAAACATACATTATTTGAAAAGTGTTTACGATAGTTTGGTACGATTGCTGGAATAGTAACAGCGAGTACTAAAGCTCCCATTGAGTGCCGATTGAAATATATGGTGCCCTAAATACTTTTCAAAATATAATTTTGACTTTTTAAACACTAGCATATCAACAAGATTTCCTGTCACTGCATTGACTTGACTTGATTTTGAGTTTAACGTCCCGTTCAGCAGCGAGGCTATATGAGACGTGGACCTACTGATTAACGTGGAATTCGAACCACATGAGCTCCCGCCGGGAATCGAACCCGGGTCTCTCACGCCAAAGGCGCGTACGCTAACCACTAAGCCACGGAGGAGCTCGAGTCACTTCATTGATCATCCATGTATTTTTCAAAGAAAGAAACAAAACTAATTAATATATTGCCTCAACTTCCATACTTTTGTTTTTATTGTGCAAAAATCTATAGGGGAAAGTCGGATAAAACCGCGTAGGTGGACAAAACCGGGACCTGGGTTTTCTGGCTATATTAGTGCCACTATCTGTAGGCCAACGCATGGAATTAGTTGCAAACAGTCTCCATGTCATTGTTAGTTTAAGAGAAAGCTGAATAAGTGGCTCCTTTGTTGTTGGCGATGTGTTGAAGAATTTGTGTAGAAAACTTTTGATTTGTCCCATCGATAATATACTGCTGTTCCTAATCACTGGAAGATTGACTTATGTAAGTTTACAACATATAATAATAACTCTTCCTGCTGTTATTTCATGTCTTGAATCAGGATCCTTGTGTTCTTTGAGAGGTGCTAGGACTGCATTTCTGAATAATGGTGTAGTAGGATAAAACCGGGATAACAGTCGGACAGAGCCGGGTATTACAGTGTAAATCTGAGAAGGTTAGATACAGTGTCTTAACTGTAAAAAATGGGCACACAAAGCTTGTAGCAATGTGGATGAATATGATGAAAATTTTATTTGTGATTTTTGTTCTTAGATTTAACAAAATCGTGACCTAAAGTTATTTTTTCTATGTTGTTGGTCTAATATAGTCTAGCCCTCTATAGTTTCCGTACTTTTTAAACTCACAGATTTTTTCAGTTGTATTGATTCTTACTGTACTAGTTCTTGGAGTAATTACATATTTTTCTTGTAAAAGAAAAGATTTTAATAATTATTTTATGTTTACCCGGTTTTTTCCGACCTGGTTCGACAAAACCGGGTTTTTGCATACCCTTTAAAAATGTTTTTGCTCTTGAAATTTACCAGCTTTTTCCACTAAAATAAACAATTTTCTGTCAATAACAAATTACTTAGCATTTGAAAACTAATTCAAACTATACTAGCCATATAGATGCTGAGGAACAAGCAAAAACATTTTGGGTCCGGTTTTGTCCGACTTTCCCCTATCAAATATGTCTTTGTTTAAAGTTTCAGTTCTAAGAAATATGTTATTAAATATAAGAATACCAGAATATGAGATTCATAGTAAATGCTTGCAAAACCTCGGGATGTTCGAAATATTTTGAGCTGTAATATAACTATAGTACTTACTTGTTAATAAATTTTGTATGAAAGCATTATCAAGGAAAGATACTGGAAACAAGATTTTCCACTTAAAATTTCGAAAATATCAAATATATCTTCAGTTGGCCGAAAAATGTCTTCTTTTAGTATTTCGGGCCACAAACCTTCACGAAAAAGGAGACCATCTAAGTATGGCTTTAGTCGGTACAGGGACAACTTTAACAGGTACCTAGCACGGTGGTTCAGTGGTAGAGCGTTCATTTCTTGTGTGTGAATTCCCTCGTTTAATCCCAGCTCGCACCAAGTGTGCTTTGTGATGAACAAGAACCGTGTTCGTGTGTTTCCTCGGGGTTCTTCCGTTTCCTCCCACTTTATTCATTCCATCATTGCATTCATTTGTTATCATCACCGTCTCCTTTAGCCTAGCCGACATAACCGTGGGGCATAAAACTGAAAGATTTCATTTCATTTTAACAGGGATTTTATGAAACGGGCACGTGGGCGGGCGGGACGACAAATTAACTCAAGGTAACAAGCACAGTCATAACTAACTTATTTGCAATTATTTTATTCAAGCATCGTAGGATTGTTTTCATTAAATGAAATTAAATATTTCACTTGAACATTCAACGATTATGCTCTTTAGGCCAAGGGAAACAATGGTTAAGACAAGAGAATGATGATGGAAGAGTTGATGGAATCGGAAAGTGGGAGTACCCCGAGAAAATCCGCGGACATGATGTTATCCACCACAAACTTACTTGACCGGGAATCGAGCTCAGGATCCCACGCATTCTACCACTGAGCCAGCATGCCAATACTTTGTTCTCAATTAAAAGAAAAGTAAGTGAAATAAAGAGATAACAGCTCGCTTCCAAATTAGCACATCTTTATTATAAATACACTCTGTATTTAAAGCCTAGCTTTTAACTTTAAACTAAGGTTTAACACGTTTGTTTCTATATTTCCTCCAAAATATTTATTATTCTAAATTAACAATTGGTGAACTTTTCGGCGAAATTTTGACAAATCGAATCCCCGACTTTGTTGGCTCATAGCTCAGGAATCGACGGGCTCCTACACAGGAATATTTCACTTAGGATACTGAGCAAGCCAAGATCATTGATGCCAGTCACAAACATTATAAAATTCCATCTCGAGTGGCAGAAATTCCCATTTTCCTCTTGAATTTCCCACGTTATACTAAATACAAAATTAAAATTTAAAAACAAAAAGGAAGAAAGAAAATATTTTATGTCATATTTTGTCAGTATATTAGTAAACTACCCGTAAACTTCGATCTTCTATGTTTATCAAGTAGTTCATAAATAACTACTTTCCTTAATTGAAAGAGAGAGTTGAAAATATTGAAAAAAAAAAAAAAAACAAGTACATTCTGCCGTCAGGATTTAGTATTTATATAAATAATTCATTTATTGCATCATATTGCAATAAACGAAAGGATTTTAGAAGAATTTTATTGTCCAGGAGTTCTGTGTAGAACGTATTCGAAGTTGATTGTTTCTGATTTTGTGTTTTACTTTCTTCCATTAATTATATGTATTTCTTTGTATTAAATAAAACTATCAGAGCGCAATTTACATTTCTTGGATTTTTTTAGAATCATAAAGCATTTTTGTACTAACATGCGTATTCTGGTAACAAGATTTGATAATTAACACTGATTTCAAAATTATTGACCTGGGTTCAATTCCTGGTGGGGGCATTCGTCGAAAAAGTGTAAAAAGCTTTTTCAGGTCAGCATCCTGAACGAGGTTTTCCTGGGTTTTCCTCATTCAGACCAGGCAAATGCCAGGGTGGTACCTAACTTATAGGTCCCAAGGCCGCTTCCTTCCTTCCCTTTCCCCGGATAATGTGCTCACCGAGGGACGTAATCCCTTATACGTGACGGGCTAAATGGCCATAAATGTCGAAAGCCCAGAAATCTAAATCCTAAATCCTAAATCCTTCAAGATTATTGAAGTGTCATTGTTCTACTTTCCGCCCATAGAGAATGTTATTGCTGTCGATGAAAAATCCCATATTTGCAATAAATTGCAACGAAAATTCCCTTTTTAAAATCCCTTTTCAAGAAATTAATCTCGAAAACTCTCACAAAGTGGGATTTTTTCCATGGATTGGCACCATTGGTCAAGGTTTACCTCCATACCGAGTTCGGTCAAAATTAGACGGGTTCTGTAGTTCGCATCCTTCTGAGTAATTCTTCGTCTTTTATTTGATTTTTCTAATTATATGTATATTGAAGAACATAAAATAAGAACATATATAGAACATAAAAAACGAAAATGAGGGGTAGAATTATTAGTTATGACATTGTCATATATCTTTGCAAAACATATCATTAAGTTTCAGGAGGTGCTTCCTTAAACCAAGTGAAAGAAAAAAGAAATTTTATTTAACATGGATCAAAACACGCTTCCATTTTGTGCTGTAAGGTACTGAAATTTGAAAACTTAGGTTTGAAACGTTATACGTTTGAAACTAATGATCTAACTGGATCGATTTTGGAATTTTAAAGGCTAAGTCTTTTCTAAATATCCATGATGCAACATAAAAGAATCTGGTTTTCTTTCATTAAAATATAGAGGTCCGTATTGTATATCGGTGACAAACTTCAAAAGGAAACAAGCGGAGCACTGTTTAACCTGATTATATATTATATTCATAAAATTATGAAATAGTACAAGGTTTGTTCGGAAAGTAATAAGACTGTGTCCAGGAAATAAAAGTTATTGATCAGACTGGTACAACTTCTTAAAATTCTTCGAAGTACTCTGCTTGGCTATCGACTTACCGCTGCCAAGCTCGATTTCCACGTAGCGTATGTCTTCTGGAACTCAGATTCCCACAGTCCCTTGGAAGCACTCATCGTCCTGCTTGGATGACGAAATTGACGTCAAAATGACGACCGTTCAAGCTTCTTTTGAGCTTGAGGAACAGCTGGGCTCATGTCGGGACTGTACAGTGGCTGCGGCAACGTGGTAACACGGATTCTGGCCAATAATGACGTCACAACGAACGCGGCTTTCTTCGGCATGTTATTGTAATGGAACTTCCAGTATTTGGCAACCTCCGGTCGGATCCGATTGATTCTGTCTCGCAGGCCTTTGAAAAGTTCCACTTGGTCGACAGTCTTCCTTTGAGGCAGAAATTATTTGCGTACCACCCCTTTCGTGCCAAAGAAAAAGACCATGAGCATTGTCTTGATCCTGGACTTGGACATCCTTGCCCTTTTGGGCCGCACGGACTCCTTGAGGTGCCACTCCGAACTTTAGCGCTTGCTTTCAAGGTCGTATTGGAACACTCATCTTTCGTCGCCTGTTATTATGTTCTCTAAAAAGTGCGGTTCACTCCGACAACCACTTCAGAACAACAGCGACAAGCAGCTTCCACGTCTTTTTGTATATGTCAGAATTCGACAGTTTATAAAGTCCTGTTTGTTGGGCAATCAAATTTGTCCACTGTATAACAGGACTTGAGGGAACAATTAGTTCACTTACTAGAATATTGTAAGTATTACAAAGCTCATATTCCAAAATTATCGTATTGGAATGTTGTTATTGAGTGTTGACAAAAAAAAAAAATAAGAAAATAATTGCGAAGCGTGTTGAAGGAATTGGTTGTTCTTGCTTAACATTTAGAAAAAACGAAAAAGAAAGTAAGTGTAGTGTAGATATTACTTGTTCTTATTGAATATTTATAGAAGATAAGGGAAACAATTGGGAAGCGAAAATGTTGGTTGATCTTATTGAATATTTACAGAAGATAAGGAAAAGAATTGGGAAGCGCAGTAAAGATATTGGTTGTTCTTGTTAAATATTTACAGAAAAAAGAAAACAATTGGGAAGCGTAGTGAAGATATTGGTTGTTCTTTTCGAATATTTACATAACACTAAAGAAAACAATTGGAAAGAGTAGTGAGGATACTAGTTGAACTCATTGAATACTTCCAAAAAAATAAGGAAAACAATCGGGAAGCGTAAAGAAGATATTGGTTGTTGTTATTGAATATTTTCAAAAAAATAAGGAAAAGAATTGGAAAGCATAGTGAAGATGTCAATCGTTCTTACTGAATATTTACAAAAGATAAGTAAACAAATGGAAATCTTGGTGAAGAACATTAAGAAAGTTTATATGAAAACCTAAATAGTTTATATCATATATGTACTGTATTCGTCAATTTCTAGGAGGGCGCGCTGGCTCAGTGGTAAGCTCATACCTCTGGTGCATGGGGTCCCTGGTTCGATCCACTGCCAAGTAAATTTGCAGTGGATAATAATGTGTCCCTGGGTTTCCTCGGGGTATTCATGTTTCCTCTCACATTCTCACTCCACGAATTCTTCCGTCATCACTCACTTGCCTTAATCATCGTCTTCTTTAGCCTAAAGGGCATAACCGTGGGACGTTAAACTGGACGATTCCATTTCATTTCATTCTGTCAATTTCTAATAATCAAAAGAAGTTATTTAAAACAACACTCCACGTGTATTTGTTCCTAAAAATTTATCATTAAAAAAAATATGCCTCTGTTTATCAAAATATTACACAATATACTTGATAATTTACGTAAATGTTAGGTTATATCCTTATCAAAACAACTATGGTGACTTTAGTGAAATTTCTTGTAGCAAGACGAATCAATGAGCTCATTACACAATCACAGACTTCAGCACAACTTAGTTCTTCTCTGAAAGTTGACTGACTCATAACTTTCATGTCAGTACGGAAGCACAGAAGAAACTACACGGTATTTCAAATGCTTATAAGCATTGAAAGAGAATTTGTACTTTAGAGAGTTCCCAGGAATATTGTAGCAAAATAGTTGTGTGTGTGTGTGTGTGATTGTCACGCTATAAAGGAAGAAACTAATAGCATCTATCTATCTAGGCTTATACCTTATTGAATTACAGATGTGTTCCGTCTTTCTTTGTGTCTCTATCCTAATCGATGATCCCATTTCTATAAACACCATTTTTTCATGGTATTTTATATTTCGTGGAAACGTGATATCTAAATGTCTCTTGAAATTCAAATTGTATTTGAGGACTCAAAATTAAGAATGGGGGAAGAAAAGATATATTTTAAAAAATCAAGTAAATTCTGTTGGTTCATAAGGAAATAATGTTGCCTAAGTATCTTATTTATTCAGACGATAAGCCTTTAATTAAAGGGATAACTGAGAAATAACGTAACCGAATGTGTCATTATTATGTAATGTTTCGTAATAGAAGCATTGCACACAGTAGACATACTTATCTTGCACACAGTGTACAGCTTCGAAGACTTTATATATAAACTTATCAAAAATATTTGAAGTAATAATAACTTGATATAGTGTCCATCTTTAGTTTAATAACCCTCTTTACACTAAAAACTTACATTCACTCATAATAGCTCGCCCAGTATTCTCATTTTCCTGTGAGTTACAAAACAAACTCATTAATGAGACTGATTTTTGAATGTCTATCAGTCTGTTCGTTCGTCCCTCTCGCCAAGAGGTCATACCGTCCAACATAGAGGTTCCAGGGTATCTAAACCAAATTTTAAACATAAGGCTTTTATAGTATTTTTCACGGCTGTTTTTCGATTTTTCTTCATATCCCCAACATGAGAGTAGTTAAGGGCAATTTTGTTTTAATCATATGAAGAGTGTTCAAATGGAAGGTTATGAAACAACACTGTGGGTATAATCGAAGTCTTCATTCAAAGTAATCACCAGAGGCCTGAGCACAACTATCCCACTGTTTCACGAGCCTAACGATACCTTGTTTCCAGAATTCGCGTAGCTGTGACAGCAGCCAGTTCCTCTACTTTGACCTTCAGGTCGTCGCCTGAGTTGAAGCGCTTCCCTTTGAGATGTTTTTTTTAGCGGACCAATCAGATGAAAGTCACAGGGCGACACGTCCGGCCTGTAGGGCTGATACTCAAGCTGCTCCCACTTGAACTTGTTCAGTACACTTTGTGTGACCTGAGAGACGTATGGACAAGCGTTATCTTAAAGCAACAGAATCCCTCTCTCCGTGAGCATCCCAGGCCGTTTGCTTTTGATGAACTTGCGTAGGTTATGGAGCGTTTCTCAGTACACGTCACTGTCTATGTGTTTTCCGTGCTCAAGGAATTCGATGAGTGTCGGACTTCGGACGTCGAAAAGAACTGTGAGCATCATCTTGCCTGCTGAGGACACTGCTTTGAATTCTTAAGAGATGACGACGTATGCTTCCATTGCATGCTGTTTCGCTTTGTCTCTGGCTCGAGGTTATGACACTAGTTGACGACGTATGCTTCCATTGCATGCTGTTTCGCTTTGTCTCTGGCTCGAGGTTATGACACTAGTTCCAGTTACAGGCGTCGATCTGCTCCAGAAATGCAGCGTCTTCATGATACCGGAACAGGTGTTGCGGTGCTAGCCTTCCCATACACAGTTCCTTTTGCGATTCGCTGAGCATCTTCGGAACCCACTGCGCGCACACCTTCGAGTATCCTAACATGTCGTGCACAATTGTCCACACTGTTCCAACGCTGGCCCCCACAATCACTGCCAACATTCGCATTGTGACACGTCGACCACTTCTCACCAAGTCGTTCACCTTGACGATGAGTTCGGTCGTGATTCAGTGCTTGCCTGGCCTGGTATTGGGTCATCACTCAAACTCTTTCGGCTTTCACGAAAACGGGCACTCCACTTTCTCACTGACTTGTCGGACACACAGTCTACCCCGTATACGGCTACCATCTAGCGATGAATATCGGCCGGTTTAACCACTTCCACACTCAGAAATCTCATAACACCTCGCTGCTCCTCAATCGTCGAATTTTTTTCAATGTGAACGCCATGATTTCATCACACGCACTCCCGCGTCAATTGGACGGAACACGTAAATACCTGTGTCATGTGATAGGCGGATGCACATGCGCACAACCACGCCGGCTTCCCTAGATGTTGCACTACGTTATCCCAACGCGGAATATTTCAACCTGTACGAGGTTTCATATCTTTCCATTTGGACGCTGCTTGTAATTTTCTGGGAAACGGTTCTAGCAATTCTGTTTACGAGCTCTTCTGTATTTCACACATCAATATTTCATTAACAATCGTAAGTGGTCTTAGTAGAGTTTTTCTTTAAGAAAAAAATGAAAGAGGTACACTGAGAAAAAAATTGTAGGTGGCGTACTTAAAAAGGTAGGTTACATGCGTAATTCCTGTAGTTTTTGGAATTAACGTATAGCAGACGTATAACTGAAAACGCATGTCTTATAATACTTTCTGCATAAGTTGTTCCATCTATACGTACTTTCCGTATGAAACAATATAGGTGGTCAAGATCTCACATACAAATGGACGTATATGACATACAGCTGAGGAATGTAACATAAGTATATGCATGTGATATACGGAAAACTGTTAGATATCAGACATTTTGCAACAGCATGATGTAACTAACATCTAAGGGCGTTTGTAGCATATGGATGATGTATGCTCCATAGCAAGCAAGAGGATTCCGTATATTTGTACAATATACCGCTGTCCGGAGGATGGATTTTTCTCAGTGTAGTTTACCTTCGGGATGGATGAATTTTATTCAGACGATTTTCTCAAAACCGATTCATGTTATTTTGTTCATATTTCATAAATACTGCTTCATTAGTAACTTGATAACATGGCAAAACTCAGTCACTTTCAAAAATCCACATGGGGTCGTTTATTCTTGAGGATGAATTTTCATTTCTTCAGACAATTTTCTCAAGAACAAATCAAGAGATTTTGTTCATATTTCACAAATATATATTTCATTAATAACCTAACAATGTGTCACAACTCATTAGTCCTGAAAATATTCGCAAGTAGTAGTTTAATCTTGGGGTAAGTTTTTTTTTTTCTTTCAGACTATGTTCTCAAAAATGACTCAGCCGATTGTGTTCTTATTTCATAAGTAAATATTTACTTGACAATTTGCCTCGAACAATCCACCACGGGTAGTTGACTCGAGCAGGCCCGTATCCAGGAGGGGTCTAGGAGGGCCAGCCCCCTAAATTTTTGCTGGCTTCCCTAAAATTTTCTCGGTAGGCTTGCGAATCAACTACAATATGGTTGGATCGGTCCCCCCCCCCTACATTTTTGGGCTGGCTACCGGCCTGTCTTAGAGTAAGTTTGTTCATTTAATTTTCACTATTTCCTCACCTCCAACTCACGCCAGTTTGTTAATGTAATTATTTCATATCATAACAAATATTTAATTAATAACTCTAATATATGGCATAAGTCATATTTCATTTAATAAATTCACAAGGGGTGTTTTGCTTTTAGGCGTGAGTTTCTTTCAGATGAAGTTTTCCGAAAATTTCTTATAATATTGTTATTATTTCACAAATAAATGTTTCAATAACGAGTGCAGCACAATATGGCTTAACTTTAAGAAATTGGAGCGAGAAAGTTTAGTGCAGTGTCCCATACCTTTTATTGGCCTGCTCCTGCTACTTCTAGCACTTCCTGATTCGTCCTTTGGTCCACTCTCCTAATTTTCTTCATTTTTTCCCAAACCCACGTTTCGAAAGTCTCTGATCTTTTCTTCGTTGCTTTCAGATAAATATTCCGTCTTTTTGCCTCATGTACTACAACACTACAAACTTCTCATTTTTTTTTTTTTATTTTTCCTCAACTCCTTATTCAAAGACCTAGAAAACACACTTTTCTTATAGCTAATAAATACTTCTTTTACTAATTCCATTCTTTGCTTTTATTTCACGTTCGCATTTTATATTTTCACTAATAATACTATCAATATATCGAAAACTGGGCTTTTTGAATTAAAATAGGTGGCGTTTTCTTCTTCTTCTTCTTTTTTAAAGGAAACTACCTTGATGTATATGAAAGTACACTACTCTCCAAGAGTAAAATTTAAGACTTGCCATGGTATTGTTATCAACCCTTTAATTTGTTTTTTTTTTTTTTTTTAATAAAAGATAGACAGACTGAAAGAGACAGACAGACAGACAGACACACACACACACACAGAGAGAGAGAGAGAGAGAGACAGAGAGGCAGCGTGGACCGTTCATATTATTTGTTATTTTCAGTGTACTTTATAATTTCAACATTTGCAAATAGTGCTTTTTTTCTGTTTTTAGAGGGATATATTTTCTGCATTTTTCGAAAAGGTTACATGAGTGGATACCTTTTTAATACCTGCTAAGCTTTATGAAGATTCTGATTTTACATGGAATCTCTTCTAGAATTTTTAGACTGTAATTCATTTTTAAAAAAGTCCTTAAGTTCCTTTTTTTTTAAAAAATATACTAAACTATTTAGAATAATACAGCAAAAGGAATTTTGATGGTTCTTAAGGTGGTTACTACCTTTTCGCTAAGTCGAGGTTTTACCTATCCCTTACAAACTCAGGAAGAAAATACTTTAAAAAAAAATCAAGTACTTACCTTTGATAAATACATTCTAAAATCCTCGAGATACATTTGTTGACGTTTTCTCCAAAATGAGAAACCACGATACTCACAATCGTGATGGTTTGGACCTAACTCTTTCTAATTCTATTACTCACGAAAGTTGTGGTTGTTTAATACTACGTACTAAAATACAGCAAAAAATACTAAACCAAGATATCTGAATACAGCAAAAGAAAAGAAAATACTAAACCATGAAAATGTTGGATATTCACATTACTCGTTTGTGTAAAACTTAATGAAACAGTCTACGTCCTTCTTACGACACAAATATGCATCACATTTCACACACTTTGTGAGGATCGTCACTTACAGTCCTGAAGTCTGCAGCATCTTGGATATGGAATTTCCTACACTATAGCCCAGTGATTGTATTCATCTAATCTCTTGTATTATGGTGGCAGTGAAGTAGATCTGCTAAACTTAGTTGTTTTTGGTGGTTCTTCAGTAGCACTTTCCGGTCTATGAAAGTGATCAGCTGAGTACTTCCAAGTTGGTCTCCCGAAGAAGTACTTCTAAATGGAAGGTAGAAATTCTAGAAGATCAAGCTCATCTTCTTTCTTGATATTCAGTATTGCAGTCTTGACGGTATTCAAATTATGATTTAGGGGCCGCGGTGGCTCAGTGGTAGAGCGTTCATCTCTGGTGCTTAGGGTCTCTGGTTCGATCCCAGCTCGCACCAAGTTAACTTTGTAGTGGACAAATACCGTTTTCTCCAGATTCTCCAGTTTCCTCCCACCTTCTTCATTCTACCATTTCATTAATTTCTCTTCATCACCGTCTCCTTTAGCCTAGCCGGCATAATCGTGGGACGTAAAACTTAAAGATTTCATTTCATTTATTTCAAATTACGATTTACGAAAAACTATCGCCAAGTAAAGAAAAACTGAAGATTCACTTTAAAGATTTACTTCTTGGTTTTTTAATCTATGTCCCAAAAACTCCAGCATTTCATAATTGCTGTAGTCTATTGAGGGAGTCCACTCTCCCCATACATTGATTATGTTTCTTAATAATTGCAGAACAACAAATACTAACATATTCTTTATTCTTCTTGTTTCATCTTTGATTTATTCAGGATATTCAATGCGTTGCAGGCAGTGCTTGTCGAAGCAATCATAACGGAATTGCTATTCTTCCACTGTAATATACATGAATCGTCTTGTGTGAACTCGAATTCTCTTCTTTTCCTGTCTTGCTCTAAACTCTGGATTATTCTTGGGGATTCTTCTAAATAAGTTAAAGTGTTCCTGTTCCTTCTATCTGAATGTCACTCTACATTTTCAGAAAAGAAATCGATGCAAAATACCTGTAGAAATACACAAAACTTCCTACAGGCAACGTTTGAACTGTCCTAAAAATCAGAGCTGGACTATGTCTGGAAAGACTGACATCTAAATAAGGAGGACTGGACCCCTGATGAATTTCAAAGTTTAGCACCATAACCTACCACTTAAAAGAAATCTAAACATCTTTTTTAGCCTAACAGGCCTGGCTTATTTCTAGTGACATATTGAATACACACCAATGAATGGAATAACCTGTTCGTCTAGTGAATCCGTTACTAAACTGAAGTTCTAATCATTGTGTTCGTGCAGATTCCATTTTCACTACGAAAATAATAGCATTTGGGTAGCGTTGGGTCGTTGTGCGGGTTACTAATTATTGTCCAAATAGAGCACTAAACTTTTAAGCGAAGTTTATGACATTCACTGAGCGGATCTTGTAACATATAATGCTTAAACTACTCATACTGAATTGAATGGCAGACAGCGTTAACATATTACAGTAAGTTTTCCAATTTTGTGTCATGTTACAGTTTTAAAAAAAAAGAATAAGTACTTAAATTTAGAAGAAAAAATATTCCTGTAGAATATACTGTGAGTGAAGTAATCATGTGGTACTGATATCGAAATCAGGGGCGTCATTTATGGGGGCGGGGAGGGGCATTTGCCCCCCCTCCGAGTTTGAGATGTATATATATTTTATAAATATAGTAGTAGTAAGTCAGTGAAAAACGCGAAATTTTACTTACATCAAGGGATCTCCCCCCCCCCCAAGCCAAATCTGAAATGACGCTACTGATCGAAATGGAAACAAAATAAGAACCGATCTGATTGAAGGAAGTTTCGGGAGATTTAGTACATAATTTAAACACAATACATAGTGTACAAGAAGTAGCAGTGTAACGTGTACAGCACGTGAAGGAATTTGATTTGTATGACATTGTATTGAGACCGGAAGTGGTGGTATATTTTTGTTATTTCCAATTTCAGTAAAGCTATTAGAGTGGAGATGGAATATATTCTTGGGATGTGTATTGATTGCAGAAAACTGCTTCTCGTTCTATCTGTTACCGTTTTAATCTATAGTAATCAACGTTAAAGCCGGAAGTGGTTGATTTCTGCTATTTCCGGTTTGAATAGAAAGTTAAAAGAGAAGATGGTACTTATTCTTCGAACGCTAAATCAATTCCAAAAAAGCACTTCTGCTATCTTTTATAGTTTTTGTTTATGTAAAATAGGTAAATATGGAAACCGAAAATCGTAGTGGATTTGTATCAAATTCGGTTCTATAATAGAGTGTTAAGGATAGGCATAAAATGTATTGTTGGGATGCATAATCAATTGCGGGAATCCTTTTCTCACGATTTATTACAACTTTTGCTCTGTGGTCATCAAAGATAAATCCGGAAATGGTTGATTTCAATCACTGTTGGTGAAAGGATCACCTTCATTAATCAACTCGATTTCTGACTTGTGACCCCTACATCCTGGCCAAAATAGATAGTTGTCCACCAAGTAGTACTTGAAGTTTTTCGTCTTCCTCATGGAGGGACCATTTACAGTGGTGACAAGTTAGAAACAAATTTTCGAAAAGGGAAAAAATAGTATAGGGTTAAGTTTTTAGGCGTCAGTCTGTGTGATTCGTCGAGCGGCCACTGACTGAAATTCGGCTTCTTAACAGTAACGGCAAATATAGATCGCTAGATAAGTTAGATGTATGGTGACACTGCAATGAATAACAGAAGTGCAAAAATGGATCAGATTTCTGATGAACGGAAAAACATCCATGACGAATCGTTTTCTGGACGACCATGTGTAATTACTGATGATTTGGAGAAATTCGATTATCCCCCATACAGTCCAAACATTGCGCCTAGATACCATACCATCTCTTCCGCCATCTGGAAAACTTCCTGGATGACAACCGTTTAGACACTGGTAAAGAAATGTAAACGATCGTGAATAACTGATTATCGTTACAGAGGTGCTGAATGCTATAAGGAAGGTATACACAAACTTGATCGTTGCGCTAAATCTTAAAACTGGTGAGAGAATTACACATAAAATAGATAATTGTGTGTAAATTCATAACCTAAATGTTTTTCGAACAATTTTTACTTTTTTTCGTAATGCTTTCTTAGCTATATTTATAAGCTTACCCATTATAGAAACCTGTTAATAATTAGCAGCTTTCAAGGAGTTCAGTTTAGTAAATGTCCTTTATAAGATATATTTACTTTGTCCACGTATCTATTAGGAAAACACAAAGTCTCAAGTGCTACTTGATAGATTCACCATCAATTTTTGACAAGGATATAGAGAATCAAAAGGTAGGAATCAAGGTTTTTAGTAGAGGTAATATTTAAAGCGGAAGTTGTAGAAATCAACCATTTCCGGTAGAGTAAAAACGGTAATAGACAACATGAAACGGTTTCCTATTGTCAATTAAGCGTTCCAAGAATACATTTCATCTTATTCTTAATTATTTCCTAAAACCGGATGTGGAATAAATCTACTACAACTTCTGGTTTCAATAGTGATCTACTTTGAGCAGAAACGATAAGAAATAGCAAGAAGCGTTTTTTTTTTGGGGGGGAGGAACCAATTTAGCGTACTAACAATAGGTATCTTTTTCTCTCTTAATCTTCTATTCAAACCAGTAGTGGCAGAAATCAAAAACTTTCAAACGTTGATCGCCACTGGCGCAAATCCCGGGGGGATGCGAGGGACATGTACCCTCCAATCTTGGAACTGGAGGGGACTGTCCCCCCAATAATCCAATTTGAAATTTGTTTTTTGGGAGAGAAATGTAATGATTTGTGTCCGATTGCCACAATGGAAAGTGAGATGAAATTGATGTCCCCAGAATAAGCCTCAAATCTGCCCCGCCCAATGGTGAAGACAACTCTGCTCCCCTGATCCTCCACAGCAGTGTTTTTCAACCTCACAAATATTTTGAACATCGCTTTAAAAAAATATGGGAACGGTCATAGCCGTCCCCGCCCCCAATGTTGAAGACGGATTTGCGCCATAGAGTAAAAACGATAATACGTAGCGAGAAGTGGTTTTCTGTTTCTGCAATCAATTAAGGATCCCAAGAACAACTCCCATCTCATCGCATCTCCACTCCATCTCTACTCTAATCTCTGCTAAAATTGGAAGTCTTCAAAAATCTACTACCACATCCGGTTTCAATGTTAATTGAGAAAATATTACGCCGTATAAACCAAACTTCATCACACAGCGTACAAGCGATACTGCTGAAACCACAGACCTCCAAATACTAGAACGATCTTACGTAAGATTTGAAGATAATCAGTGAAATCGTGTGACTGGAATGTCTTAGTATAATAAGATGATAAGTACGCTGTTATTTTTAGAGCAGTCATGTGCACTTCTATTGTAGAGAATCACAAAGGAGGCCTATGATTAGTGATTCTCTCCAACATCTCTACCATATAGTAGTAGGGGCCCGCGTTCGCCCGAATGACTCATCCTCACTCTCTTTCATGACCAGGGTGAAAGGTCAATGACCTTGGCCCGGGGTCAATGACCTAGGGGTACCTAGGACCACCCCCCTAAATTTCGGCAGGGGTACGTAGGACCACCCCCCTTAAATTTTGGAAATTGCCAAATCTAAAAATTTGGTGTGGTAGCCTAGGACCATAGTATGTACCTCTATCAGTATTGGGTGTCTATGTCGTTCCCTTTCATGGGTAAAAAATTGCCAAAAATTCAAATTTCGGGGGTTTTTGACCTAATTTATCCTCTTTGATGAGGTGTTATTACCCTATATGGTTATATGGACGTATACAGGGATCCATTACCTTTCATAAGACATGGGTATATTAATGCACCCCTTGAAAAATTTGGGAGGGGTACCTTGGCCCACCACTTACATTTTGGAAATTGACCAATTTAAACATTGGGTATTATAGTACAGGACCCTAATATCTATTATGATAAATTTGGGTGGTCCACCTCATTTCCTTCTAGGGGTACAAAATTGCCAAAAATATAAACGTAAGCAATACGTTATACCACGTGTTTGGTTTTTGGCTCAATTTATCCCCTTTGATGAGGTGTTATTACCTTATATGGTTATATGGTCATGTATAGGGGTCCATTCCCTTTCATAAGATATGGGTATATTTGTGCACCCCTTGAAAAATTTGGGAGGGGCACCTTGGCCCACCCCTTAAATTTTGGAAATTGACCAATTTAAACATTTGGTATTATAGTACTGCACCCTAACATGTATTATGATAAATTTGGGTGGTCCACCTTGTTCCCTTCTAGGGGTACAAATTTGCCAAAATATAAACGTAAGCAATACGTTGTACCACGTGTTTGGTATTTTGGCCCAATTTATTTCCTTGGATGAAGTCCTATTACCTTATATGGTTATGTATAGGGGTGTATTCCCTATCATAAGACATAGGTACATTTGTGTACCCCTTTAAAAATTTGGGAGGGGTACCTTGGCCCACCCCTTAAATTTTGGAAATTGATCATTTTATATATTTGGTATTATAGTACTGGACCCTAACATGTATTATGATAAATTTGGGTGGTCCACCTCGTTTCCTTCTAGGGGTACAAAATTGCCAAAATATAAACGTAAGCAATACGTTATACCATGTGTTTGGTTTTTGGTCGATTTTATCCCTTTGATGAGGTGTTATTATCCTATTTAGTTATATGGTCATGTATAGGGGTCCATTACCTTTCATAAGATATGGGTATATTTGTGCACTCCTTTAAAAATTTGGGAGGGGTACTTTGGCCCACCCCTTAAATTTTGGAAATTGCCCAATTTAAACATTTGGTATTATAGTACAAGACCCTAATATGTATTATGATAAATTTGGGTGGTCCACCTCGTTCCCTTTTAGGGGTACAAAATTGACAAAATATAAACGTAAGCATTACGTTGTACCACGTGTTTGGTTTTTGACCTAATTTATTCCTTTGGATGAGGTCCTATTACCTTATGTGGTAATGTATAGGTGTTCATTCCCTATCATAAGACATAGGTACATTGATGCACCCCGGGAGGGGATTCGGTATCATAGTACATGACTCAACATGTATCATGATAAATTTGGGTGGTCCACATCGTTCTCTTTTAGGGGTACAAAATTGCTAAAATATAAACATAAGCAATATGTTGTACCATGTGTTTGGTTTTTGGCCCAATTTATCCCCTTTGATGAGGTTTTATTACCTTATATGGTTATATGGTCATGTATATAGGTTCATTTCCTATCATAAGATATGGGTACATTGATGCATCCTTTAAAAATTTGGGAGGGGTATTTTGGCTCATCCACTCGGTTTTCGAAATTGTTTAATATAAGCATTTGGTATCATAGTACAGGTCTCCAATATGTACCACTATAAATTTGGATGGTCCACATCGTTCTCTTTTCATAGGTAAAGAACTACCAAAAATCAAATTTCGGAGGTTATTGACCCCTATTTAGCATGTTATATGGTTTATTACCTTTATATGTTTATGTTCCCTTTCAAATTTGGGAATTATCAAATAACAAAATTCGGTAAACGTTTTCTAGGACCCATTGTAGATGTTGATGTTCCTCTTATGGCCAAATATTCAAAATTTAAATGTTATTGACCGGCTTTATTATTGAATAAGTACAGGATTTATTACTTTATCATAAGACACAGGTGTATTTGTGTACCAATCTTAAATTTTGGAAGGGGTACATTTCTTATTGTCGTATCAATAATTGGTAATTGTTCTTAAAATTGGATAGTATCTCTTTCATTGGGTAAATCATTATGATCACGTGATCGGTTATTGACCTATGATGGGATTAGGAGTCCAGGACATTGGTACATTTAAACTTTGTAGGATAATTTGAGAATGCGTCATTGGTATTGATTATTACAGCCAAATATAAACGTAAGCAATACGATGTACCACGTGATTGACCTTGATGAGGTAGTGTACAGGGATACATAGCTAACCTTATTGAATCTTATGACTCATAGTCTTAAGGGAATACATGCTACAACACTGGCAAAGTTATTGTTGATGTAATTTGATTGGTTGATCATTATCTTTCGTGCAATCTGATTGGCTGATCACTATCTTTCGTGCAATCTGATTGGTTGATGAGTTTCAAATCTTTGCTGCATTCAGTTTTAAGTTTTATTTAACATTTAAAAATCTTGGTTTCGTTCAACATTTTGCACTCACTGATAAATATGATCAAAACCGTTTATTTGTTAATCGAATAGTTAAAAACCGGATAAAGTTTGACGGTTAACCGTGAGACGTGAAATTATTTTTTGTTTGAAAGTTTTTGTTTGAAAACTCTTGTTTCAAATTTGTGTTTGAATTTTTTGTTTCAGAATTTTGTTTGAAATTTGTTTCAAAATTTTTTTGTTTGAAAATTTTTTGTTTGAAAATTTTTTGTTTGAAATTTTTGTTTCCAAATTTTGTTTTGTTTCGAATTTTGTTTTTCAAAATTTCGTTTCCAAATTTTTTCGTTTCAAAAATTTTGTTTCAAAGTTTGGTTTGACATTTTTAAAAGTTTGTGCACTCATTAGTAAAGAACCGGAACTGTTTAGAACTAAAACCTCTGGCAACATTGTGGTGCAATAGTACACGTCAGAACATGATAATGCAACGTCATCAGTTTTGCATCATATATAAGTATCGTTCGAGTTAGTATTCATGATAACATCATCATGGCTACTTGTCTGCAGTTTCTAAACACACGTGATGTGATGAAATCATTTACCAAGATTACTGATTTACAACAGAATGTACCTTATAGAATCTTAGCTAGCCAAATGATCCCTACAAAGTTTGGATTAAGAATCGTAGTGAAGCTTGAAAATGATAAGAATATAATTTTACCAGCAAGATATTTACCCATGGAAGCATTAAAACAAGAAGAACTGCTGTGTTTCTTAAATACTGGATCTGTATCTTTATGCTACAAAGGATTCTTGGGTCGAAGTCATCAATTTGAATTTAGTACACAGCCAGATTCGTCAGCAATTGTGATTCAAACGTCAGCACATTAGACATAGTTGTATGAATTTGGTTGGTCAGCATGACGTCAGCAACTGTGATGAAACTATAAATTCAAACGTCAGCACATTCCTTTCCAATGACGTCAACCGTAGTTCTATAAATCAACCAATACACTGTCATCCCACGAAATCATTTGAGCAAGTGCTTTTCAGGAGGAAAGATGTGTACTTCTAACGATAAAGAGTTCATCTTCGCAAGCTATTATCCAATAAATATATTTCAAACAAAACATGTGATGATTGGTATCAGTGCTAGAACATTTGAACCAGTGATTCGATTGGGCAAAGCAGAACAATTTGGTGTACAACTGACCTGTGAAGAATGGCACGAATCGACCAAATGAACGATTATTTTCATGATGAGCTAAATGTGACCATAGTCAAATCATTAGGCTCAAATCATGAAGTGGTGCTGCGTACAGTCCTCGAAGAGAAGATGGTGCTGTTACGTAAAAAGAGTATATTCCATGTCCCTCGCAACATGGTGTATCTAACGCAAACGGAATGGAACAAATTCATCAGCATATTTCAGTGTGTTAAACATGCAGTGGAAGTGTGCAACGAAACAAGTATATTCCTGAAAAAGTACTATTTTGAAAAATGTATCATGCATATTGTACAACATGTATCTACATATTATGATGGTTGTCAACATCGTTCGTGGGTGCATACCTGTATTGATAAACAGTTTATTTGTGATCAAATGGACATTGAGTTTCCACCAATTGATATTGCAATAGACCTTAAAAGACTTCAACTGGAATTAAAATTATATGCTAAAGATAAACTAGTGCAAGAAGTTCAAAATACATTGTATCGAAAATATCCAGAACCACTATCTGGTATGGATGTATGTGGAGTGTAATAAAATGATCCATTTCAATGAATTGTGTTTTTTCATTTCAAGTACAACCCCATATTCTGACGTGTACTATTGCATCACAATGTTGTCAGAGGTTTTTGTTTTAAACAGTTCCGGTTCTTTACTAATGAGTGCACACGCACCAAGGTAAGCAAAATGATATTTTTAGTGGTAACTCTGGTCCACTTCTTTCGAGAAAGAGAGAGAGAGAGAGAGAAGGTTTATGATGCCGAAAAATATGTCGTTCACTGCCAATAACAATTGATTCGTATTATTCTGCTCGAGCATGTTCTTTTATATATTAATGTGTTGTACGTGGGTCAAGTTGAAGATTTTGCCTAGCAGAAATGTGTTTCATCCAGTACTTCCATTTCGCTCAAATAAGAAGTTGTTGTTTCCACTTTGTGCTGCCTGTGCCACAGCATTAAATCAAGATTCTGAATGTACACATTCGGACAGTGAACGAAGTCTAACAGGAACGTGGGTGTCCTATGAAATTCAAAAAGCCATTGAACTTGGGTATCAAGTCATTGAAATTTACGAAATTTGGGATTACGACATCACCGTATATGATCCAGAAACCAAGACTGGCGGATTATTCAGCGAATACATTAACACATTTTTGAAATCTAAGCTGGAAGCTTCTGGTTGGCCTGCCAATTGCGTCACCGAAGAAGAAAAGCAGCAGTATATCCAAATGGTACAAAAACGGGAAGGCATAACTTTGGATGCCACAAATATAATGACAAATTCATCACGTCGTAGTCTTGCAAAGCTCTGTTTGAATGCCTTCTGGGGACGACTCGCTATAAGAGACAATTTCAGCCAAACGACCATCATTAACGACCCCAAAGAACTGTGGTTTACAACAGAATGTACCTTATAGAATCTTAGCTAGCCAAATGATCCCTACAAAGTTTGGATTAAGAATCGTAGTGAAGCTTGAAAATGATAAGTATATAATTTTACAAGCAAGATATTTACCCATGGAAGCATCAAAACAAGAAGAACTGCTGCGTTTCTTAAATACTGGATCTGTATCTTTATGTTACAAAGGATTCTTGGGTCGAAGTCATCAATTTGAATTTAGTACACAGTCAGATTCGTCGGCAATTGTGATTCAAACGTCAGCACGTCAGACATAGTTGTATGAATTTGGTTGCTCAGCAACTGTGATGAAATCATGAATTCAAACGTCAGCACATTTCTTTCCAATGACGTCAGCCGTAGTTCTATAAATCAACAAGTACAGTGTCAGCCCATGTAATCATTTGAGCAAGTGCTTTTCAGGAGGAAAGATGTGTACTTCTAACGATAAAGAGTTCATCTTCGCAAGCTATTATCCAATAAATATATTTCAAACAAAACATGTGATGATTGGTATCAGTGCTAGAACATTTGAACCAGTGATTCGATTGGGCAAAGCAGAACATTTTGGTGTACAACTGACCTGTGAAGAATGGCACGAATCGATCAAATGAACGATTATTTTCATGATGAGCTAAATGTGACCATAGTCAAATCATTAGGCTCAAATCATGAAGTGGTGCTGCGTACAGTCCTCGAAGAGAAGATGGTGCTGTTACGTAAAAAGAGTATATTCCGTGTCCCTCGCAACATGGTGTATCTAACGCAAACGGAATGGAACAAATTCATCAGCATATTTCAGTGTGTTAAACATGCAGTGGAAGTGTGCAACAAAACAAGTATATTCCTGAAAAAGTACTATTTTGAAAAATGTATCATGCATATTGTACAACATGTATCTACATATTGTGATGGTTGTCAACATCGTTCGTGGGTGCATACCTGTATTGATAAACAGTTTATTTGTGATCAAATGGACATTGAGTTTCCACCAATTGATATTGCAATAGACCTTAAAAGACTTCAACTGGAATTAAAATTATATGCTAAAGATAAACTAGTGCAAGAAGTTCAAAATACATTGTATCGAAAATATCCAGAACCACTATCTGGTATGGATGTATGTGGAGTGTAATAAAATGATCCATTTCAATGAATTGTGTTTTTTCATTTCAAGTACAACCCCATATTCTGACGTGTACTATTGCATCACAATGTTGTCAGAGGTTTTTGTTTTAAACAGTTCCGGTTCTTTACTAATGAGTGCACAAACTTTTAAAAATGTCAAATCAAACCTTGAAACAAAAATTTCAAACAAAAATTTTAAACGAAAAAATTTCAAAGAAAATTTTGAAACAAAAATTTCAAAACAAAAAATTTCAAAAAAAAATTGAAACAAAAATTTCAAACAAAATTTTGAAACAAAAATTCCAAACCAAAAAATTTTGAAACAAAAATTTCAAACAAAATTTTTTTAAAACAAAACTTTCGAAACAAATTTTTCAAACTAAAAATTTCAAACCTGTTTCAAACAAAAAATTTTGAAACAAAAATTTTCAAAACAAATTTCAAACAAAAACTTCGAAACAAAAATTTTCAAACTAAAAATATCAAACGAAAAAATGTCAAACCAAAGTTTCAAACAAAAATTTCAAAAACTTTTTTAAATGTTAAACAAAACTTAAAACTGAATGCAGCAAAGATTTGAAAATCAGCAACCAATCAGATTGCACGAAAGATAGTGATCAACCAATCAAATTGCATCAACAATAACTTTGCCAGTGATGTAGCATGTATTCCCTTAAGACTATGAGTCATAAGATTCAATAAGGTTAGCTATGTATCCCTGTACACTACCTCATCAAGGTCAATCACGTGGTACATCGTATTGCTTACGTTTATATTTGGTCCATAGGTTGTAATAATCGAAACCAATGACGCAATTTCATTTGACAATTCTCAAATTATCCTACAAAGTTTAAATGTACCACTGTCCTGGAATCCTAATCCCATCATAGGTCAATAACTGATCACGTGATCATACTCATATTTGACAATGATTTATCCAATGAATGAGATACTATCCAATTTTAAGAACAATTACCAATTATTAATATGACAATAAGAAATGTACCTCTCCCAAAATTTAAGATTGGTACACAAATACACCTATGTCTTATGATAAAGTAATAAATCCTGTAGTTATTCAATAATAAAGCCGGTCAATAACCTTTAAATTTTGAATATTTGGCCATAAAGGAACACCAACATTTACAATGGGTCCTAGAAAAACGTTTACCGAATTTTGTTATTTGATAATTCCCAAATTTAAAAGGGCACATACACATTTAAGGTAATAAACCATATAACGTGCTAAATACTTATCAAAGGGGTTAATAACCTCCGAAAAATTGATTTTTGGTAGTTCTTTACCCATGAAAGGGAACGATGTGGACCATCCAAATTTATAGTGGTACATATTGAAGACCTGTACGAAGATACCAAATGCTTATATTAAACAATTTCTAAAACTGAGTGAATGAGCCAAAATACCCCTCTCAAATTTTAAATGGTGCATCAATGTACCCATGTCTTATGATAGGAAATGAACCTATATACATGACCATATAACCATATACGGTAATAAGACCGCATCAAACGGATAAATTGGGCCAAAAAACAAACACGTGGTACAACATATTGCTTATCTTTATATTTTGGCAATTTTTTTTTACCCATGAAAGGGAGCGATGTGGACCACCCAAATTTATCATGATACATATTGAGGTCATGTACGATGATAGCGAATGCTTAAATTGGAAAATTTCCAAAATTTAAGGGATTGGCTATGGTACCCCTTCCGGTGGGCATCAATCTACGTATGTCTTATGATAGGAAATGGACCCCTATACATGACCATATAATCATATAAGGTAATAGGACCTCATCCAAGGGAATAAATTAGGTCAAAAACGAAACACGTGGTTGTACTAAAATTTGGCAATTTCGTACCCATAAAAAGGAACGAGATGGACCACCCAAATTTATAGTAATATATATTATTGTCTTATACAATTATACCAAATGTTTAAATTGGGCAATTTCTAAAATTGAAGGGGTGGGCCAAGGTACCCCTCCCGGGGTGCACAAATGTACCTATGTCTTATGAAATGTAATGGACCCCTATACATAACCATATAACCATATAAGGTAATAGGACCTCATCCAAGAGGATAAGTTGGGGCAAAAGACCAAACATGTGGTTGTACTAAACTTTGGCAATTTTGTACCCCTAGAAGGGAACGAGGTGGACCACCCAAATTTATCATTATACATGTTAGGATCCAGTACTATAATACCCAATGTTTAAATTGGGCAATTTCCAAAATTTAAGGGGTGGGCCAAGGTACCCCTCCCAGAGTGCACAAATGTACCTATTTCTTATGATAGGGAATAGACACCCATACATAACCATATAACCATATAAGGTAGTAGGACCTCATCCAAGAGCATAAATTGGTCCAAATGACCAAACACGTTGTTGTACTAAAATTTGGCAATTTTGTACCCCTAAAAGGGAACGAGGTTATAGTAATATATATTAGGGTCATATACTATTATACCAAATGTTTAAATTGGGCAATTTCCAAAATTTAAGGGGTGGGCCAAGGTACCCCTCCCAAATTTTTCAAGGGGTGCACCAATATACCCATGTTTTATGAAAGGTAATGAACCCCTGTATACGCCCATATAACCATATAGGATAATAACACCTCTTCAAACGCGATAAATTAGGTGAAAAGACCAAACACGTGGTTGTACTAAAATTTGGTAATTTTGTACCCATGAAAGGGAACAAGGTGGACCACCCAAATTTATAGTGATACATACTAGGGTTCTATACTATTATACCAAATGTTTAAATTGGGCAATTTCCAAAATTTAAGGGGTGGGCCAAGGTACCCCTCCCAAATTTTTCAAGGGGTGCACCAATATACCCATGTCTTATGATAGGGAATGAACACCTATACATTACCATATAACCATATAAGGTAATAGGACCTCATCCAAGGGGATAACTTAGGTCAAAACCAAACACGTGGTACAACGTATTGCTTACGTTTATATTTTGGCAATTTGATACCCCTACAAGGGAACGAGGTGGACCATCCAAATTTATCATAATACATATTAGGGTCCTATACTATAATACCAAATGTTTAAATTGGGCAATTTCTAAAATTTAAGGGGTGGGCCAAGGTACCCCTCCCAAATTTTTCAAGGGGTGCATTAATATACCCATGTCTTATGAAAGGTAATGAACCCCTGTATACGCCCATATAACCATATAAGGTAATAACACCTCATCAAAGGGGATAAATTAGGTCAAAAAACCCCGAAATTTGACTTTTTGGCAATTTTTTACTCATAAAAGGGAACGACATAGACACCCAATACTGATAGGGGTACATACTGTGGTCCTAGGCTACCATACCAAATTTTTAGATTTGGCAATTTCCAAAATTTAAGGGGGTGGTCGTAGGTATCCCTGCCAAAATTTAGGGGGTGGGCCATGGTACCCCTGCCAAAATTTAGAGGGGGTGGTCCTAGGTACCCCTAGGTCATTGACCCCGGGCCAGGTCATTGACCTTTCACCCCGGTCATAAAAGAGAGTGAGGATGAGTCATTCGGGCGAACGCGGGCCCCTACTACTCATATGCAGGTGCGGGTCGTCAGTTCAATTGGCTTAGATATTGGGACGCTTAATTTATTCATATATGATTATAAATTACTCAAACAAAGGGATGTAAATGAGAATTAGGATTGACAACTTAAACAGAACTATTATTGAAAAGTTATGCTTTAATGCATAAATGAAACTCAACTATTTTAAATAATAAAATAGTGACTATATTGGGTAGAAGGAAAGAGGGAGAGAAGAAGGAATTTAACTTTTAGGAGAGGAAATGAGTACTTGTCTTAATTATTATTATTATTTGTTTTTAATGCTGTGATTGTTTTAAATGATGAAATGGCTTTTTGAAGTATTGTCTGGCTAACAATTGATAATACCATACTAACGTGGCCAATTTAATTTTGTACGTCATCAAATCTGCCAGAGCGATGAATGGATTGTTGTAATTTGGTTTGATGATAATATCTAGATGGTGACCTGGACTTTCTTTACGAACTGCTTTTGCTGCGATGAACTTTGAGATTTTGCGGCAGTTGTTTTGAAAATTTAAAACATATATATATATATATTGCAAATAAAATAATTATGAAGATGTCTGTACCACACCTTGAAGCATTTAACACAGATAGATTTTGCTACCGTGCGACTGAAGTTCACAGTGGGTTAAAAAAAAAATCTCTGTGTAGACAGTCTTGTGTTACATGAAATGTGATACGTGTTCTCAGACGCTCTCTAATTAGTGCATGAAATTCATATCGATCCAACCCACTTCTAATACGTCCGATCCAACCTACTTAAAACGTCATATAGCGAGATTGCTTGATTCTAATGTATGCATATGAAGAGGCGTTTTCCCCAAGGTCGCCTTCTACTCTGTACTGTCATGACGGTGCTGCTTTAAGGATTGAGTGGTGCAGATAAGCATAAGCTATCGTCGAGTCTGTTGCAACCATAAATGGACTAAGTGGATCGCTGAGATAAAAGTCACCCACACACAGGTCCGGATGTTTGGGGGGGGGCAAGTCGTTAGGGATTATAAATAATTTTACATTAATAATTATTCAAATTTTGTATGCGTGGTCATCAGAATTCTTATATATCTTCAATGTACACTCATGTCCAAAATTATTGTCGCATGTCTATAAATATGTTGTTCTAGGAATATAATTTGATAACGAATTCGCCTGGTATTTCTTATAATATTAGTATGTGTATATTCGGCAAAGACATGTATGTAGTAAATTTCATGTCAAAAGAGCAGTAAATAAGAACAATAAAACGAAAATAAAACTTTCTTCTCTAGTTAGCAAGATTTTGTTGTACTCATTCTAATTTTCGTATTTATAATTCTTTCCCTATGAAATTTACCTCAAATATACATTTCCCGATTATACACATAGTATCAGTATTAAAAGTACCATGCAAAATCATTATCAAATTATATTCTTACAAGAAGACAGTTATAGATATGCGACAATCATTTTGGACATTAGTGTACCTACCTCTGATGGTGATAATTATAATAATAATAATAATATAGCAAAGAAGAAGAATCGATATTTCAAAAGTAATAGCCCATTATACATATAAAATGTACAAACACTCTTAATAGATTTATTTTGTTAGTTTAACGTCCCACGATTATGCATCAAGCTGATTGGAAACTGTGATGATAAGAAGGGTCATAATGCTTGGATAAAGAAAGTGGGAGGAAACTGGAAAATCCCGCAATAACCAACCTGCATGGTGTTTGCCACCATAACGTTCACTTGGAGCAAGCCGGGATTGAACCAGAGACACAACTCACCAGAGGTGAGTACTCTAGCACTGAGCCATCAGGGCCTCGTTATTAGTTCTTGAGAGGCTTCCTATCATAAAATTCTATTTATTGAAGTGCATTGTAAGAAACTCAGCTTATTAACAGCGTAATGGAACTGTTAATGTTGTTAATCAACCTTATAAGTTTTTCTTTTCCCCATGATTTCTTTCACACCTTATTTCATTAAACTGTTTATTTTTTTTTAATCTGGACAAGGTAAGTGTGGGTATTATTAGTTTTGTGTAAAATGGAGAAAGATTAAATTAGATTAGGTAAGCATAATATTCTTTACTAATCAAAGATAGCAACCAGAGCCTAGAGTTGAACGGTATTCACCAGCTTATAGCATATGCTGATGATGTAAATTTAGTAGGTGATGATAGGAGAACAAGAGATAGAAATGCAGAGATTTTATTAAACGCTTGCAGGGACATGGGTTTAGAAGTAAATGCAGATAAAACTAAATACAGTACATGGAAGTACGTCGGGACCGGCATACAGCAAATTATGGATGCGTTGAAAAATTAAATAATACTTTTGATAAAGTGGATAGTTTCAAATATCTAGGATCAATATTAACAGAGGAAAATCATATTCACGAAGAAATTAAATGTCGACTAAAAGCATGGAATTCGTGCTACTATTCGGTTCAAAATCTCTTGTCGTCGCGAATTCTGTCGAGGAATTTGAAGCTTAAAATATACAAAACGGTAATTATGCCAGTTGTTTTGTATGGCTGCGAAACATGGTCGCTTACTCTGAGGGCAGAACATAGACTGAAAGTAACTGAGAACAAGATCCTGAGAGGAATATTCGGATCCAAGAGGAACTAGAATGGAGAATGGCGGAAATTTCATAACGAAGAACTACCTAGGTATATAATTTATACGGTTTACCAATCATTGTTACGGTAATCAAATGTAGGAGGGTTCAGGTGGACAGGTCATGTAGCCAGAACGGAAGAAGCTCCCTCCTGGCTAAGCTGTTAGCGCACGTGCCTTTGGCATGGGAGACCTGGGTTCGATTCCAGGCGGGAGCTAATATGATTTGGATTCCACGTTAATTAGTAGGTCCACGTCTAATATAACCTCGCTGCTGAAAGGGACGTTAAACTAAAATCAACTCAACTCGATATATCTTTCCGCCTTTGCTCTGATACCTGTCAACAGACAGACACAAGGAGATAGCCGTTCTATGAGACTGCCGATTACTTATGCATAGAATAGTTTGGAGCTCTAAAATGGTATATTTCTCTCACTTTCCATTGCAATAGCTGGATTAGAGCGAAGATTGAACCTACAGTATTTTGGGTCCATGGGACGTATTGAACTAAATGTATATCAAATAATCGTTTCTCCTATCTGTTACTATTTTTACTCTATATATTGATCAAGATTGAAGCTTAATTACGGTAGTAAATGTGAACCACTTCCGGTTTCAATACTGTTATAAAGGCGGAAATTGGATCCTATTTTGCGACACTAGAGCGCTCTCGTAGCTAAGCGGTTAGCATACGCGCCTTTAGCATAGGAGACTCGGGTTCGATTCCTGATGGGAGTTCATGTGGTTCGGATCTCACGTTAAGCTGTAGCTTCACGTCTTACATAGCCTCGCTGCTGAAAGGGACCCTAAACTGAAAATCAAATCAAAATCAAATCTTGTGACACTGAATCCACATCAAAACTTATTTCTCGCTATCTCTTATATTTCTTCTCTATGGTCCTCATTATTGAAACAGGAAGTGATGTACTTTTACTAGTCCCGGTAATAATAGAAGGATAAGAGACTAGAGCGAAGCTATTCTTGGCGCGCTGAATGAATATCTCTCACTGTTTTGGCTCTAAAATCTCTCAACAGGCAGATGGGCTGATAAACGTAGCCATTCAAAAGGTAGGAAAAGACGTTCCGTAATATGCTTAACACAGTTTGGAAGTGTAAAAGCAGTTTTATTAAGTAACAGTATCATATTTACACCACGTAAAGGAGTTTGATTTAGATGGCGTATTTTACATTTTCAATTAATATTGAAACCGGAAGTAGTAATAGATTGCTCCCACTTGATTGATTTCAGAAAATCTCTTCTCGCTATATATAGGCCTATATATATATATATATATATATATATATATATATATATATATATATATATATATATATATATATATATATATATATATATATATATCCATTTTTTACTCTGTAGCTATCAACGTTAAAACCGGAAGTTGTTGATTGCTTATACTTCTGGTTCCAATAGACGATTAAAACAAGATGGTACAAAACTGTTTTTCATGACGTTAGGAAGTACGTTTTTCATTGTCAACCTGATGTAATTGACAGTTTTTATTTTTCTGGAATAGTTTCTTTTTATTTAGTCACTGCATATAAAAAGTAGTACACTGTACCTTGTTTGATTTGTAAAAGTCATATACAGGGTGGTTCATTTATAATAATAGTAGAAATATCTCAGAAATTGTAAAGACAGAGAAGCGAAATTTTGTACCAAGAAATTATAGGGTGGAAACAACGTCCTAGGTATTTCGTGACATCACCGGATGAACAGTGTTGCCAATCTAATATAAAGTTATATTTTTTCAAATGACACGACGTCAGATTATTGCATATTTAAAATCAACATGCCAAACGAAAACTTAAAATACCACGTTTATTAATCAGTTTTGCAAACTAAGGATATTATAATATTACAAACATCCATAGTTTGAAAGCCTCCTACGGCACAACGGAGATGCACAGTATAATGCACATCGAAAGTAGCCCTATCTTAGCGTTGCATACCATAATTATGACATGCTTTGAATGAATAGGAATAAAGTTATCAGGGCTTGAAAATTTGATTTTTTTAAATGTTTTGTTTCGAAAAAAAATGCTTAAATAAGTATTATATCTAGTTACCTGTATGGTTTCTAATGGATGTGTAAATCTAATGGATTTCGCCATTTACAGCACTTCGATATCTCAAATCGTTCCGGAGATATGATAAACATTGCTGAAGTTTGCAACACTGCCTAAATCATGTAATTGCGACAACTTGTTGTAATAACAGCTACTGAAAACTATTGCTGTAATATTATAAAAGAAAAGGAAAATTCAATCATTTTAAATATTTTCCACAAATACGCCATTTTCAGCAGTTGTTGCGAACTTTATCAATGTTTATCATTTCTCCGGAACAATATCAGATATCGAAGTACTGTAAACGGCAAAATAATTTGTACGTCGATTGGAAACCACACAAGTAACTAGATATGATAGTCTACTTATCTAAGCATTTTTCGAAATAAAGCATTTCAAAAAAATCAAATTTTCAAGCCCTCTAACTTGGTTCCTATTCATTCGAAACAAGTCATAACATGACCATGGCATTCCACACTAATGTACTTTCGACATGTATTACTCTGTCCATCTGCATTGTTCTGTATGTATGTTATAGGCTTCTAAACTTTGGATGTTTGTGATACTATAATGTTCTTAGTTAGCGACAATGAATAACAACCGTGGTATTTTAAGATTTAGTTTGATATCTTGATTTCAAATACGTAATAATCTGGCCTAGTGTCGATTGAACAATGTAACTTTATATTGGATTGGCAACACTGTTCATCCGGCGATGTTACAAAATACCTAGGACGTTGCACCTCTCTCTGTAGTTTCTTGGTGCAAAATTTCGCTTCTCTGCCTCCTACGTTTTCTGAGATATTTACTACTATCATTATAAATGTACCATCTTGTATATAATTCTAGCAGTGATGCACATACTACTTGCACCAAGATGGATCTTTTATATAATCAAATATTTAATTTTTCTAAGAGAAACATTAAAAAATCACAGATATACAAAAAATCAATTTCCTCTTTGAAACAACTACTGGAAACGACATGCATTTGTTTTATGTTGAACAGATGGTTATGCTACGTGACTATAATTTTAAGTGACTTTTTTGTTCACATGAGCCCAAACGCACCAACAGTGACCTAAATGTGTAATGCAAATCTTTATTTATTACTAAGCTTTAGGAGGCGGGAGATTGGTTAAACCTAATCTATACGTGTCAATATTTTACCTTTAATATATTTTCCATGTCACAGAAACTCACTTCACTGATTCATACAAGTAACTAGGAACGAGTTTCAATCTGGACTGTGTCTGACATATCATGCAATGGTGTTGGCTTCTTCGCTACTGCAATATTTAGGTAAAAGAAGGAAGTTTATGTTCAGGTATCAAACAAATAACGGAAAGAAATGGAAAAAATGTCCAGAAGACAGTTTTATGAACCCAAGATTCCTTTCTGAAAGTGTAGCCTCAATAAAAAGAACGAAGTGCAACATTTATGCAACTATACGTATTTTGTTTAGTCCTTTAAACAACTACCTTAAAATGCAATAGATCTTACACTTTTCTTTTCTTTCCGATTACTTTTTTATGTTTCTCTTTCTTTTCTTTCCGTTTCATTTTCCTTTTTCTTTTCTTTCTTTAAAGAGGCACGGTGGGTCGGTGGAAAAGCGTTCGCTTCTGGGGCGACGGTTCACCGGTTCGACTCCAGACCGGTGACC
The DNA here is from genome assembly GCF_964235325.1 of Thermobia domestica. Lineage (NCBI taxonomy): Eukaryota > Metazoa > Arthropoda > Insecta > Zygentoma > Lepismatidae > Thermobia > Thermobia domestica. The sequence continues at coordinate 80,023,259 of NC_137469.1, forward strand.
CCCATACTGTTATGGTTGTTCTCCTGCCATTCATTTTATATATATATATATATATATATATATATATATATATATATATATATATATATATATAACTTTTTTTTTCAAGCTACTCTACATCAAATTAAATCCTACCTCAACATTCTAAATTAGTGACGTATATTCTGCTAACTTGTCACGTGTATTAAAAGTAGTTCTTTCTTGTTAGTTTGATTTCTCTCTTTCTTTTGTTTTTCTATTATTTTCCTTCTTTTTGGTAAAAAGAAACAACTGCTAGAAACATAACTTTCAAGACCACTCCGATTTGGTGAATTCAATTGATGAAAATGATTGCTGGCACTGGATTCAGCATCAAAAGAAACAGGGAAAAAGAGGGTGTTTATTGTCAGCCCGTATACAGGGTGGGAGATAAATGAGAGCAAAGTGAGAAGATAGAACGTAGAAAATGTCTAGAAATGCCATGTTAATTATGAAACGAGTAGAGGGATTGAGGTCAAACGATGGATATAAGGAATAGATTAAAGCTCCATTGAATAGGCGTAATGTGAATCATGGAGGGCATCTGAAAAGCCGCCATGTTGGACTTAGCGCAAGAAAAATATACGGAAAAGGTGTCATGTGACACGTGGCTCTTAGCGCACACAGTCTATTGAAATCAATAGTCGCGAATACAGTTTGAGATTCCCTGTAACAGGAGGCGTTCCACGCTATGACAATGTATCAATAATGTCGTAAAGGTGACCTAAAATGAGGAACTAGACACCCTGTAGTACGGTCCATGAGCACGTTGTGTGCACGAGGGGTAGAGATAGAATCGAATCCTGAAACATCCAGAAGAATATTTGCAGCGTGTAGCGGAATGAGTAGTTCCACTGGATAAATGCTTGTGTGGTACCTTGCACAAAGGCACCTGTTCCATTCAGGGTTCTGATACATTAATGACCCCCTCCAAGAAACACTGGTGACTCTTCTCACAACCAGTTACATACACTGGCAGTTAAGACACTGTTCACATTACGCCTATTCAGTGGAGTTCTACATGCATTCTTCCTATCCAACATTTGACCTCAATCCCTCTACTTGTTTCAAAATTAACATGGTATTTCTAGATATTTTCTACGTTCTATCTTCGCACTTTGCCCTGAGAGGTTAGAAGATCAATTTGAATTCCGGAAAGGAAAAGGCACCAAAGATGCTATTGGATTGATGAGAATTATATCGGAAAGAATTCTTGATGTAAAGGAAGGGTTGTGTTTGTGCTTCATCGACTGGCGGAAAGCTTTTGACCTTGTCAATTGGACGAAACCTCTGAAAATACTTAAAAGAAATCGGAATGAACTGGAGAGATCGACGACTCATTCAAACCCTGTACATAGGACAACGAGTGAAGTTGCGCTTGAAAGAAGGAGAAACCATAGTGTGGAAATTGGAAGAGGAGTCAGACAAGGATGTAGTTTGTCGCCCCAATTATTCAACATTTACAGTGAATGCTTAATGAAGGAAGCATTAATTGGAATCGGAGATTTCAAGATTGGAGGGCAGATCATTAACAAGATCGGGTATGCAGATGATACGGTTATAGTAGCTAAAACCGAAGAAAGACTACAGTAGATGATTGACAAAATAGTTGACACTGGCAAACTGTATGGAATGGAAATTACATCGAAAAGTCGAAAGTCATGAGAATATCTCGTGAAAACACGCCCTTAAAGATCAGAGTAGAACAAAGAGAACTTGAAGAGATCGATAATTTCAAGTATCTGAGAAGTATTTTGACGAGAGACGATTACTGCATCAAAGAGATCAGGTCAAGAATTACCATAGCTAAAGAAACATTCAACAAGAAAAGATCACTTTTAACTAGCAGGCTCAATATTGAACTTAAGAAGTTGGTCAAGTGCTATGGAGCATTGGACTGTATGCTTCAGAGACTTGGACATTACGGAAGTTAGAGAAGAAATATTTAGAGAGCTTCGAAATGTGGTGTTGGAGGAAGATGGAGAGGATAAAATGGACAGAGAGAGCATCAAACGAAGATGTTGTAAAACGGATAGGAGAGAAGAGGACACTTCTGGCCACCATCCTTCGTAGAAAGGCCAATTGGATTGGACACATCTTACGAAGAAATTGTCTTCTTCACACTGCCATAGAAGGAGAGATGAATAAGGTTAAGCTAGGAATAGGAAGAAGAAGAAGACAGCTGATCCAAGATTTGAAAGATAGAAGAAAATATTGGGAGTTAAAAGAGGAAGCTGAAGATCAAGGAAAGTGGAAGGAACATTTCCAGGCATAAATCTAAAATTGAAAGAAAAATCCTTATTAGTCCCAGGACCTGCCGAAAGGCAGAATACTTAAAAAATTAATAAATAATAATAATAATAATAATAATAATAATAATAATAATAATAATAATAATAATAATAATAATAATAATAATAATAATAATAATAATAATAATAATCTCCCATTCTCTATACGGTCTGACACTAAACATCCTCTTTTTCTCTGTTTCTTTTGGTGCTGAATCCAGTGCTAACAATCAATTGAATTCACCAAATCAGAATGGTCCCTTGTTACTTACACTCTCCTATTTCAGAAATTGTTTTAATACTATTAGTTAAATTATTTTTCAATTTGTTTAATTAAGTAATAATGGTTCAAGTTGAAATAACAACAACATAAGTAAAAAGTCTTTTTTAAAAATGCCTTTTTTAAGCTTCAATATTTGAAGTAAAGAAGGGGTGGAATCATGCGAAAATCAAGGTGCAAAAACTCACAAACCGCATTACAATTTTTCTCTCTGTACTTCAGGTAATGCAATTTCCGTCTTCTAGAGAGCGGAAAATTTACTTTTCTTTTTTTCTTCTTCCTTTTTTTGTTCATACAGCTTCAAACCATCAGGCTAACGTCAATTCATCGAGAAAGCCAGGTGTTTTCTTTTAAGCTTCTCAGAGGAAGGAAATTGTTTTCAGCTAAACGAAACTATTTTTATATTTCTCTCTTTCGGAGATTATCACACTTAAAAGGAAATGACGCGGATGTGTCTTTTCGTCTAAAAATACAAAAAGAATCCAGGACTCCTCTTACAGATGACTTACGAAAATTACTGTATACCTTGATATTTGATTCGGGAAACAAGTGCTCAATTTCTTATACAACTATCTACTGCGAGACTTATTGTTTAATTAAGCACACAATTACAGTGTATCGTGGATGTGTTAAAATTATAAAATAAAACTTTCGGTAAAATTCATACTTTCAAATATCTAGATTCAATATTAACAGACCGAAACCACATTCACGAAGAAATTAAATGTAGACTAAAAGCAGGGAATTCGTGTTATTATTCAGCTCAAAATCTCTTGTCATCGCGAATTCTGTCGAGGAATTTGAAGCTTAAAACATATAAAACTATAATCGTGCCTGTTGTTCTGTATGATTGCGAAACATGGTCGCTTACTCTGAGGGCAGAACATAGACTGAAAGTAACTGAGAACAAGATCCTGAGAGGAATATTCGGATCCAAGAGGAACTAGAATGGAGAATGGCGGAAATTTCATAACGAAGAACTACCTAGGTATATAATTTATACGGTTTACCAATCATTGTTACGGTAATCAAATGTAGGAGGGTTCAGGTGGACAGGTCATGTAGCCAGAACGGAAGATACTAGGAAGGCTTTCAAAGTTTTAACTGAAAATCCAATCAGAAAACTACCATTAGGAAGACCTAGGCTCAAATAGGAAGACAATATTAAGATGGATCTCGCGGAAATAGGAATACAAAGTAGAAACTGGATCCAGTTGGATAAGGATAGAAGGCAGTGGAGAACTTTTGTGAACGCAGCATTGAAGTTCCAGGTTCCATAGGCTATAAAGCTAGTTAGTTATTACAGTGTATCTTTGTTGCTGTCTGTTTATTCTGTACTTATTTGAACTTAGAGTTTGGCGTTCCGTTCAGCATCATGGTTATATGCGATAGCTAAGACCCATAGCTTAACACGGAATTCGAACCAGACGAGCTGCTGTACTGAATCGAACACTGGTTTCCAGCGACGACACTTAATCATATAGCCACAAGTGGGCTTTGTTTGTTGTGAATAATTGTAAACAATGACATACTCTCTCGATTTGATAAAGTTAATAAAAGCATCATGTTGAAGATAAATATCTGAATTTAAAAGTACCGTGATACTAAATTGAGGTGTAATTTTTATCAGTATGTAGTCTCACAAAAAATCTAAACCTCTTTCGTATGAAATATCATAAGAAACAGTGGTGTGCACAAAGCAGGATGTTCCGAATTTTAGCCTTAAAACGATATGAATTTGAGAGATTGAAGCCTGTCGAGCGAAAATTCTGTTTACGTCACTGGCAAGGGAATTTTATTAATTTTTAAGTATTTCTCGTAATTTATAAGAGAATAAGCTTATCATTTTTCTCTGCAAGAGCGAATATTACACTACAGTACGTATGTGGTAATTACAATCTTTGATGTTTACAATAAATCGCTGGTAAAATTCCTTTCGCAGTACTGTACTAATTTTTCCATTTTTTAAATAGAATTATCTGTTTGTAGTGAAATTCGTTACAAATTATCTGTGTGTCAATGTTAGGAGTGAATTTGTCACCGTTAGATGAAAACTAACAATAATAAATATGATATATGAACAGTACATAACAAAATAATCTGTTCGAGTGGAACAAAAAAGTCAATTATTGAAATGAAATGAAATCTTTAAGTTTCACGTCTTAAGATTATGCTCTTTAGGCTAAGGGAGATGGACGATTAAGGCAAGTGCATGAGAGTTTGAAGAATTGATGGAATGAGAATGTAGGAGGAAACAAGAGCTCCGAGAAAACTCACGGACACGTTGTTGTGTACCACAAGCGTACATGGCTTACTTAGCAATCGAACCAAAAACCCCACGCACTAGAGGCAAGCGCTTTTCCATCTTTTTCCATAGCACTATAACGAAGTACACAGGAAAATATTCATTTTTATCCTTTGCTTTCAAAATTTAATTACCACACTAAATATTTCCACACAAAAACACAAAATATGGCTGCCAGAACTACGCGTCACTATCTATATCGACATCGATAAAGCCTTTGATAGAGTGTAGCATTCTGTTCTCATCCACAAACTTTCCAGAGCAGGTTTTCCGCAATACTTGATTGAAGTGACCCAAGGCTATATGCAGTCAATTATTATTGACAAGAAACAACATATCTTGTAATGTCATGATTTTTTTAAAATTTTATCGAAAACTACACATAAGAATTTGTTCTCAAGTATCTCATTGTGTTCAAGCTTCATATGGTCTATCGACTGATGTATGTCTTATCTTTGAACAGAATTGTAAGTAAACAAAAATTGAAGTTTTAGAGTTGATGAAAAGTTTGTGTTATATGTCATTAACTATACCGGGTATTGTCGTCTCACTATTGTCAAAATGAAAAGCTTAATGAAGGTATTCCTCAGTATCAATTTCGTCTTAATAGGTGGCGTGGCTATATTTCAGTATCAGTTTCATCTTAATAGGTGGCGTCGCTATACTTCAGTATCAATTTCGTCTTAATAGGTGGCGTGGCTATACTTCAGTATGAGTTTCATCTTAATTTGTGACGTGGCTATACTTCAGTATGAGTTTCATCTTAACAGGTGGTGTGGCTATACTTTAGCATCAATTTTATCTTAATAGGTGGCGTGGCTATACTTCAGTATGAGTTTTATCTTAATAGGTGGCGTGGTTATACTTCAGTATGAGTTTCATCTTAATTTGTGACTTGGCTATACTTCAGTAGGAGTTTCATCTTAATTTGTGATGTGGCTATACTTCAGTATCAGTTTCATATTAATAGGTGGCGTTATTTTTGTTGAAAATCAATTTTTAGGTTTAAAACATCGTTTTTCTCGAAAACTATGCATGGGGATTTAAACTCACCAACATCTTTTTGTTTAGCTCAATGAAATCTTTTGATTGATATACTTCATCTTTGGATTGCGGAATTTAAAATCTTTGTTTTATAATTTTGAGGTACCTAAAATCATAATGGGATATTTAGATACATTCAAAGCAAGTCTCTTATTAAAAATCAAAAAATGTTTCCTGCTTGTTCAACAGTTCACAGTTGCTTCTAAATGAGCAACTCAAATATTAGAACGAAAATGTAAAATGAACATCAACGTGGTCTTTGTTGGCAGTGGTTGATTTCTCACCCATGTAGAAATGTTATGATGTGTTGTTACACATACGTTTCACATTTGCGTATAAAACCCCTTTCAGCTGCAGGATATCCATTTATATCCACACTCTGATGACTGACCTTTAAACTCTGTTTACATTCGTGATTTCACTGGTTTTGATACAATATGTAATCCTTGTCATGTTGTATTCATGTTGATCACTCCCTCAAATTAAAAAAAAAAAAAAAGTCACCTGCGTGCTGCCGATACATAATATTGTTTGTACCACGTCTATCTTCTACACATAAGAGAACATGCACATGTATATACAACAGCCTATAAATTTGTGCATTATTTTCCAGAGCTTCAGGGATACATAGACGATCATAGTTTTTGCTTTCTAATTAGAGAATCCGTGATACAAATTTCTCTAACAGTTATTAGTGTAGAAAATTTATGACAAATAAGGGATATAGAAGGAAAAATCCCTGGTAGAAAGTTAATTTTTGTTGAGAAAAGTTCTTTAGGACCCACTTATTCACTAGACAAAAGTGCCCAAAAATCTCACATGGGAAACATGCCACCATCTAGCAAAAATGGCAGGAAAGGTGTATGGTCTACTTTTTCCTCACTTTAGGTTATTTTTAACGTCCAAAGAGTTTGTGTCTAACACAGGCGATGGCGCCACCGTCACCAATGTTAACATATATAACTAATAAAATTAAGTCAATCAAAACTGAATAATTCAAAAACTAAGCAAAACCGGATACAGTCTGGTTAATGAACTTACAAAATCTGGGGAATGGCGCATGTGGATTTCACATATTGTTGCTAGTTTCATTGTTAGAGGCCACCATTGTTAAATAAACAATCAACTTTACCTGCCACGCTTTCTACCTAAAACTGACCAAACTTAGCACACCCTTTTACAACTGAAATATCTAGGGAATGGTACATGTCAATTTTATATTTTATTATTAGTTTCATTGTTGGAGGCCACCACTGTTAAATAAACAATCAACTTTACCTTCCATACTTTCTATCAGAAATTGACCAAACTTAACACACCCATTTACGATTGAAATATCTAGGGAATGGTGCATGTTGATTTCACGTATTATTGCTACTTTCATTGTTGGAGACTATCATTGTTGAAAGATATAATCAACTGTATCTCCCACACTTCCAACCAGATACTGACCAAACTTTGCACGCCTATTAACGATTGAAATACATGGGAAATTATACCTGCCCATGGTTTACATTGTTGCTAGTTTCATTGTTGGAGTCCACCATTGTTAAGCAAACAATCAACCTTATCTCCCACGTTTTCTACCAGAAACTGACTAATCTGTGCACATTGCTGTTGGTGGAGGGGAAAACAGATAGAAAAGTAATTTATTGCTAGAATCTGTTTCTTTTTATGATTCCTTTATTCACTGGACAAAAATCCTACATGAGAAGCATTCCTAAATCTTTGAAAATGCCAAAGAATTTGAAATCTAGTTTCTTCCCGCTTAAAACACTAAAGTACTTACATGCGTTACTTCCTTGTTTTAACTGTTGAAATTGAAGTGTTCTACTCTAGTAATTAATATACTTACGTGCAGGGATGTACACAGGGTTAGTCCTGGGAACCCAGAAGTCCCCGAAATCCCGAATTTTCTGTAAATTTAGTCAAACTTTAGGGATAATTTTACAAATTTTAATATAAATTATCCTCATATTTAATTTGGAACCCCGAAAAGCTTTGAATCCCCAAATAAATTTCAGTGTACATGCCTGCTTATGTACGTTTTTTTTTTTTCTTTTTCAATTCTATGCAGTAGAAGTGCCCTGTTTGACTAATACACTTATGTGCGTTATTTAATTGCGAGGTACCATATTACTACCTACCTCAACTAGAAAACACTATACATATACAGTATAACTTACTGCCAAGCGAAGTGCGCATGTTATGGCGAGCGTCGTCACAGGGGTGCAGGACAAATGATGTACCCAATTCTAAAATGTCTGTTGTCTATTACTAAGAATGATTTCGAGTTGTTAATACGTAATTTCAACTAATTTATTCCATTTAATGTGTTCAGATATTCATTTGACGTTTTACATGTTTTTTCTCGCTTATTTTCAGGTGTAATAATAATAATAATAATAATGAAAGTGATTTCCAGAAAGTTTTGTAGAAGTTCAAAAGACGTTTTGAAAACGGGCAATACAAGTGTTCTGTACCATCCTTTATGAGTGAGACGATATAGTTTTTAGTTTTATTCTCTATACAAAAAGCTACGTTTGTCCATGTAAAAATAGAGGTGAAATTATTATTCCTTACTGATAACGTCTGTCCTTGGGATCATGGTTATGTACTAAGCTGACTAGAAGATCGGAATGATCCTACTCTCTGGAAATCCATTTTTTTTTAAACCTTCGTGGCACACCATCTACCATAGACAACCATTCGCCGGTTTATAGAAACCTCATAAATCCATTCCATAAACGTTTATTTTCATAATGAACAGATGCCATCTTTCATTTATGACGTTATTATTCTTGTCACTTTTATAACATAGCTCAATAAATTTTTTGTGCACATTTCAGTCGAGATTCAATCTTTCGGAAATGGCTTTTCTCTTTTTTAATGTCAAAGATTCAAAAAAAAAATTATCTTCGATTCCTCTTGTTTTTAGTTCCACATTATGAACCTATATTTAAAAAAAAAAAAAAAAAAAGAAAGAAACTTCGTTAGAGAAGAAAATGTGATAGTGGGGATACATTTTGTTTTTATGAACTATTCATTTCTGACAACAATGGATGGTTTCTCATCGATCGTCGAGCAATGAATACCCTCTCTAACAAACATTCCACAACAAGTGACGTCACTAGAGATGTGAATTCTTGGAAGTTCGTAACACGGAGAACGGAAAGAGTAAGAACCTGTAGAAAGGAAGATAACGTATTCAAATATTATCGATAAGAACCATACCATTTTCTTGAAAAATATATTGATGCAAATGTATTGAATATGAAAATGTATAGATGTTGACAGGGCATTCAGTGTTTAGAAATTCTAATGAAGAAAAAGAAGTATTTATTTAAAGGTGAAAAAATGGAATGTAATTTTTGAATTTAATGTCCCGTTATTATACTATAAGGACTCCGGTGCTTGGGGTCCCTTTTTTGATCGCAGCTCGCGCCGTGTGGACTTTGTGGTGGACAAACACCGTGCTTGTGGGTTTCCTCGGGGTTCTCCCGTTTCCTCCCACTTTCTTCATTCCACTTTCGCATAATCACCGTCTCCTTTAGCCTAACCGGCATAAACGTGGGACGTAAAACTAAATATTTATTTTATTTAATTTATACTGTATACATCATGACAAAAACACATGTCAACACAACACGTGTTATTGATTGTAAACAATGTAACAGACGAGAAGCCGACACGAAAGACACCGAGGAAAGCCGCAAGAAGACGGACCTCACGAAAGGACCCGAAGAGGACAGATAAAACCCCAACCATCGAGGGATCTGGCATCAGTCGACCAACTGATCGTAACCTATCCTAAACCCTGGAGGCTGCTATGAAACTAAGGGGTCACCCTAACCACAACTAATCCCTGGAGGCTAGTATGAAGCTAAGGGGATCACCTTAAATACCATACTCGTGAGGGCTGCTATGAGCGGAGGTTTCCTACAACCGAATCCTTGAGAAACCTGGAAGCCGCTATGAAGCTAAGGGGGCTACCTGTACAGAACATTATAACTTGCAAACCTTGGTCGTTATATTAAAACTTTATTGTTAGAACTTTTGTAAACACAAAAGACTTAATTTTATAATAAAATTAGTGAAGGGATAAAATTCTCGGTCCATTATTGACTCTATCTATAAGTCGTTATAATACCCTTGAGCCTAAGGGATACGATGATTAAATCAAGTGAATGATGATGGAAAAATCGGTAAAATCAGAAAACGGGAGGGGATTGGAGTACCCAGAGAAAACTTACGGACACGATATTGTCCACCACAAATTTACTTGGCCGGGTATCGAACCAAAGATCTCACGCACCAGAGGTATGTGCTCTACAATTGAGCCACCGTGACCCTTTTACTCAAAGATGAGTTTCTGTGATTGATGTAAGATGACATTATAACTGTGACATAGCAAATTAATAGCAGAATGGGCGATATTGAAATCGAGAATTGATGTTGAACGTAAGTATAAAAATTATATGAGTCGTGAAATATATGTCTATAACAGTGGCGGATCTAGGCCATGGCCGGGGAGGCCTAGCTCCCCAGTTTTTTCAGTGGTAAAATAATTTAAGCCATTGGATTTTTCTTCTGTACAGAATTTCAGTACTTTAGCCTCCTGACTGTCCGGTTTCCGTACTATTGACCTAACTATAAAGAAAAAAGTAAATAATTGAATTTCCGCAATAAAATGAGGGATAATTTTCTTGAACGATCAGCTTGACTTTTAACGCCTTCATGAAAACTCGACTTTGTCAAGGAGAATCAGTCATCTAACAAGGATTTTTTGAGGATCAAAATCTGAAAGTTTTGACTCTTTTTATCTTAGACATACATTTTCACACTTGTGTACTAATTTATCAATGAAGAGTAAAATATGTTTAAATTACCCTTTTTCATAATTAGAACTACATTTTACGTCATTGTATTGTCTATTTTAAAATCTGCAAACATTCATACTGAAGTGTACTTTATTTTATGTTTGCTGCAATTAAGCTAGACGTTATCAAATTCGTCTTTAAATGTGTACAATATTTTTTTTTTTTTTTTTATTTTGGACTTTCCTTTTCTGTAATAAATTCTTCAAACGTACAATGCAGTACATAACAAACATTTATAAAACATTGGCCTGTACTAAGAGGTCAAAAAATATGAATAACAACAGGTTTTGGTACAAATAAACTAAAACCAACTAACCACTGGCATGACAATCCTTGTGGGCCTGAACTGCTCCAACGCCATCTGTTAGCGACTAGCTGAACTAAGTCCAGCTTAGCGGCGAACATGTGGTCAGTGCTCTGAGTCGTCCTGTCTCTAACAGGCGTATCAGAATCTTTTTAGACGTAGTGACCGTCACGTATTTTATTCACGTGATTCCCAATTTGCCTCATGACGCTGGGTGGACGCTAAAAATTGGGAAGCACCGGCCGGGAATCGATTCTGGGATGTTGGAATCGTCGTAAGTGCAACGATTTAACCACTAGACTACAATGCCCCGTTTTGGTACAAATAGTGCCTTTTTAATGGCAGTTAGGACTGGAAGTGAGCAATTATTGAATTCCGGAATATCCGATCTTTTGTTATCCGGTTTGCTCTTCTGCCAAATTACGCCGAATAGTTATGAGTCGATTGCATATAGTTTTTTTTTCCAGTATCGGACCAATCCCAACTATCATTTCAACAATCATACACAAGAACAAAACACACTAACAAAATGGACTATGTCTACTGACTTCTATTGTTAACATATTCTGGAAATCCTACGAAATGATACAGAAAATCATCCATCCATACCTGCCCTCCTAACGCTTCTTTTACCTATTCACTTCACTACGTAAACAAAACAGCAACTTCTCTACAAAACAAATATACTAAGTCATCAGATACGCAGCTAATAATAATAATAATAATAATAATAATAATAATAATAATAATAATAATAATAATAATAATAATAATAATAATAATAATAATAATAATAACAGTGGTGAAAGAAGATGAAAAAAATAATAATTAAAGATGATGAAAAGGTTAATCACGATATATTGTGTTGACTTACAGTGAGTGTAAAAAGTATTCATACAGGCAATATTTTTGTAAAGAATTAGATTTTGTCCCATTTCCATTATATGTAGATTCAACTCACTGGGCCAATAGAAAAAGGTGTACCGAAAGGAAGACTTGGGGGAAGTATAAACAACAAATGCTATTTAGACCTTGGTTTACAGAGATAAAAAAGGGAAAGGTCCGAAAATCCATGCACAGAAAGTATTCATACAGTACCACAACTCCCATAGAAATACCTCACTCTCATTGTACAGAAACTAATGACGAACGTATAAAGGCACTCTAGTTTGCTCTATATTCCCTTGCAGTGCATTCAAGTTCAAAAGGTTATCACGGAGCTTGGGAGTGCGGCAGTATGGGGCATAAAGGTCGTGAAACTACAGAGAGGAACGAAGAATTATAATTCGTCTGCATAACCAGTGTAAGTCACTTTCTGAAATTGCAAACATTGTTGGTTGGCCTAGAGGGACTATTCGAAGTATTATTCATAGAGTGGGATAGAGAGAAACGTTGAGAAATGCACATAGAACAGGTCGTCCAGTAAATTAAATACGCGTTCTCAGTCATTGATAGTTTGAAAAATAAAAAAAAAGCATCCGCGTCTGAGAGTGCTAGAGCTTGCAACTGAGCTTTATAATGAACTTAAATTGCATGTATCACATTCTGCGATTCGCATTTACTTGAGAAAGGGTGGCTTTGATGGTCGGGTAGCCCGAAGAAAATACTTTGTGAGTGAATTCAATAGGAGAAAAGGCTTGACATTTGCCAAAGCACACCGAAATACACCACAAGGACTGTGGAACCGTGTGATATTTGCGGATGAAAGCAAATTCAACATTTTTGCATCGGATGGACGAACCATGGTGTGCAGGCAAAAGAATACAGAGTTTCGAAAAGAAAACCGAAAATCCACAGTAAAACATGGTGGTAAATCTATCATTGTTTGGGGGTGTATGAGTGCATCTAGTGTAGGGTCCTTGCACTTTATAGATGGTACGATGAACCATCATCAGTACATTGACATTTTGAAATCGAATCTCCATTCACCTGCTGAACAAATGGGGATTAGATATAACTTCTTATTCATGCAGGACAATGATCCAAAGCATTTCGCTTTAAACACACGCCTTTGGATCTTGTGCAATGCGCCAAAGTACATGCCAACGCCATTCCAATTTCCCAATATTAGTCCGATTGAGCTTCTATGGGACCACCCTGACAAACAGATTAGAAAACGACCGATTTCAAATGAACAAAACTTGCAAAATGCTCTGCAAGAGGAGTGGCTGAAAATTCCCTCATCAAAAACCAAGACTTTGCAACGTCAATGCCAAAGCGTACTAAATTTATTATAGTAGCAAAAGGATATCCTACGAAGTACTAAAAGTTGCCCAATATGACGAAAACAAAGACACTAAGTGAAATGTATGAATAATTTTTGTTGATTGGTATTTCCTCCTTTTCAATACATTTTTGAATTTCCTGGAAGAATATTAGCTTCTTTGTTTGCAACAATCCCAATTTGTTTCATATCAGTGTATTTTTGTGTTCTGCTTCCTACAGTTGAAGAAATAAAATACAAATTTTCAGTTCAAGTGGTGTTTGTTCATCGTGATGTGTCACATGTTACCATCTTGCGAGCTGTATGAATACTTTTTACATTCACTGTACGTTGTTAATGTGCCTTATCTTCTATATTGCAAGTACAAAACATCATTTCCTACGTGCCGAGGATACTGATCTTAAAGGTTAGATGGTGGGAATGCCATTTTCCTGACCTACTTCAAGAGAATACAAGAACCACGTTGCAAATGGAGCTTAGCGGCGTCAACAAATGAAAGTCCAAAAGATTTATGGAGCTGAGTTTCAAAGCAAGGGCTTACGGAACAATGCGGGAACTACGTGTTCTGTTGAGTGCTCCTTTTCTAAACCAACCTACGTGTTCCTTGCGATGCGATATCATTTGATAATGCCATGGGTAAATCGTATTTGGAAACTACGAATTAAAAAAGAAATCTAGGCTTCATTTCATTCAGAATTTAATACCAATAGGATCCTTTCCCTGTAATTGATGTCCATGTTCAGACACAGGGAAGAAAGGTGTAGTATGGTCCGTTCCGACATAGCACAACATATCCACGGAAGGTCCTTTGTGTGTTCCATACTTGTCCCGGAATAGGGGGGCGCGGTGGCTCAGTGGTAGAGCGTTCACCTCTGGTGCTTGGGGTCCCGGGTTCGATCCCAGCCCCCGCCAAGTGAACTTTGTGGTGGACAAACACCGTGCTCGTGGGTTTTCTCGGGGTTCTCCCGTTTCCTCCCACTTTCTTCATTCCACCATTTCACTCATCTCTCATCATCACCGTTTCCTTTAGCCTAACCGGCATAACCGTGGGACGTTAAACTTAAAGATTTCATTTTCATTTCATTTTTGTCCCGGAATATTCAAGCTCGAAGGAGAAACTTTGAGGATATCCACGAGATTTCCCTTAAATTTCAATGGGATATGTCGATCACGGAACAAACATTTTAATGTCCAAATCCTGTGATTATCTCACAAAGAGACCATAAATGTCTTACAGGAATACCGTTTCTGGGACAAGAGTGGACATCCACATTTCCACAGGATGTCAACTGGACGCCCACTGGCAAGAAAATGAAACTTCTATGGACATTGCAGTATCTCGGGGCTGACATTCTTTGGATGTCTAGAGAACACTTCAATGTTATGTTGGCTGTTATCCAAATTTTACTCTTTAGTACAGTACTTCAATAATTCGAAGATACAGTAGACTTTTAAAATCATGAGAAAAGAGCGTATCCGGTTGCAATGATGTGAGCAAACTTTGGGGAAGATGGCTGAAATTCAGCTCAAATGTAGAAGACACTATGCAAAAGCAAATTACCCTAAAATGGATGAAACACAGTAAAAAGAAACGCACGAAACATTAACATTAATGTCAATGGAAAATCAATTTTAAAAAATGAAATCGTTCACATATCTCAAACACTATAATAAGGAGATGGCTAATTGAAAGCTTATTGCAAAAACATAATGAAGAGCTTAAAAACTATGTATAGCACGTAAGGTAAATATAGATAGAACACTGTCAAAAGTCAAGTTATTTGATTAAAATCAATAATAATGATAAAGTATATGCATCTTCTTCGAATTACTCAGGGAGCCCCACGCGGAGGTTACATGCTTGAAATATCTCACATCTGAATTTGGAATCTTCAGACTCCATTTAACACGCAACGTGACTTTTGACCTGATCATGTGACACAGTCTGGTCTTTATGGCAAACCGGATAGGCTTTTACTTTTCGAGAGTACACTAGTATACATGACGTGTATCAATCTTAATATTGTAAAACATAACCAGTAACTAGGTACACGATGAGCATATGGCGTAGGTTCATTTGTTTGAGTGATACCATATAGAGGTATTTCAAAAAAAAAAAAAAAAAAAAGCAAAATAGCTTGGATGCAAATGATATGCAAGGCTCTGTAGAAAATTATCGATCATCCCTGGAGTTTTAAAACACTTGGAGAGTATAGATACATTCTCATGCATTACTCCAGAAGGAGGAAATGAGCTAAATGTGAGATAAACATACGGAAAAATGAAAATTACAAGCAAAACTTCGGAATTTAGAATGTATTGTGTGTAAACGCTAGTGGTCTATCCTTGGTGTCAATGTCTGGAAGCATCTGGAAGGAATTCTACCATCACAATATTCCAGAACAGTGGAAGGATTGTGTGAAAAGAAATTTTATTGAAAAGTAAAGAAAAGGTAAGACGTGGCATGTTTTTTCTTTAATAAAAAACGGAAACCTTGTATATGAAAACCTGTTGCTCATTACTTTTAGTATAGTCCTCGTATTTTAGAAAAAAGAGAGGAAGCTATTACATGAGATAGGTATAGGTGAGATAGGTTGCTCAAATAACTTTCCCCGCACACCTTGGTTTAGAAGGCGATGTTCTATTAATCGTATGTGCGAAATTCTAATACTTCAGCTGTAAATATAGATATTGATTTGCCGAAAATGCACATTTATTAAATAATACTGCAGGTCTTCTCAAAGAGAAGTGGATGAACAGTTTTATTTATTTATTTCTAGGAAGGCTGTACGTTACCTTTTCTGATGACTTTACAAACCCATGAAATATGTCTTTGAAGTCTTGAAGCAATTCTAATTTTGATATATTTCTATCAAACAATGGCTTTTCAAAGCCAGATTAGTTCTGAGCGAAACAAAATCTTATTTCCAGGTGAATTATCTTTGAAATAGGATGTGAAAGCCTCAAATTGGCTACGTCGCAGTAGCTTCTCCATAACACTATCGTCAACATCTGTGGCATCAGGCACCTTCTGAAGTGGGAGTTCATCAATATCTTTCTCTTCTGGTTTATTCTGGTGGGAATAATAAAAAATAGAAGATGCCTTCGTATCGCGCTGGGCCTCAGGGAACGAAAACAAAAAAAAAGAATCGAATCATGTGCGTTCTATAAGGAAGTGCTCCGAGCGAAATTTCTTCTCTTCTATTACCCTCTGGTCGATAAAAAAATATTATTGAAATGACAACAGATATCGGGAAGTTAGAAGTGACAGTGTATCTAAGTGAATATTTTCTAATATACCTGAAGGGTTCACCTGAATGTTTTCCAATATCTATAATACCTAACATCGTGGAAACTTCTATCGCATAATTCAGCTTATTTTAACTACACCAAAGACACGTCAGCACGCAATCTATGTTATGTACACTCATGTCCAAAATTATAGTTGCATATCTATAACTGCCTTCTTGTAAGAATATAATTTGATAATGATTTTGCAGGGTACTTTTAATACCTACACTATATGTATAATCGGAAAATGTATATTTGTGGTAAATTTCATAGGAAAAGTATTAACAATACGAAAATTATAATAAGCAAAATAAAATGTTACTAAATGGACAAGAAATTTTTATTATCGTTTTATTGTTCTTATTTACTGCTCTTTTGACACGAAATTTGCCACGTATATGTCTTTGCCGATTATACATATACTAACATTAGAAGAAATACCTGGCGAATTCGTTATCAAATTATATTCCTATAACAACATATTTATAGACATGCGACAATAATTTTGGACATGAGTGTACAGCGTGGCTAGGAAATCACTTTACACCTGTACTTATTTCATCCCTACATTAATAATACTTACACTTATATGTCTAAAACATCCGTTGAGTTTAGTTGATTTGATTTGAGTTTAGCGTCCGTTTCAGCAGCGAGGCTATATGAGACGTGGGCCTACTAATTAACGTGGAATCCGAACCACATGAGCTCCCGCCGGGAATCGAACCCAGGCCTTCTAAAACATCCGTATGTGCATAGCTTGATAGACCTCCATGTCCTCCTACTTATGCGTCCCAAGGTATCTGCCGTTGTTGTTCACCAAACACATAAAAGGCGGGACAATGAACTGGTCAACGCACAAACTTTATTCTCCTCCCTCTGTGGGCAGACACGTGTCAGTTACGCGGCAATCATATAAGAATTCTTGTCAGGAGCCCTGTTGCCATATCGATGATCAGGGTGGAAGATTCAAATCTTAAATATCTTAACACTTTACATTCTTACGTACATTTAATTCGAGTGTAAAAGGACTTTCCAGCCACTCTGTATATACCCCCTAGTCTTCCTTTTCTTAATATCTTAGCAGCACAGAAAGTAGGTCCAGCACTGAGAAAGCTAGGCTAGCCAATTGCCACTTTGGCAAAATACATAGTGATTGGCCGCTTTGCCAAGCATTGTGCCAACCAATTCAATTGCTAACGAAACCCCTACGAAAGAAGTAAAAGTGCGATAAGAAAGTATGATTTTGAAATCGTTGTATAAATGATGACAAATTGTCAGTTGGCCAACATACCCTTAAAACTACGTTGGGTCAACGTATTTTTAACTTTATTAGTGCAATTATCAATTCTCAACTCTGCCAACCATTTGCCAATGCAACCTCCTATGAAAAAAAAAAAAAAAATGCGGTTCGGAGTGCGAGATCGAAACTGTCGGTCGGCCAACATATATTTTAAACTGGGTTTTTGTCAAGGAATGTTTTAAAGTTTATTATTGCAACTTCCAATTCTCATCTCCGCCAACAATTTGCCAACGTAGTTCCCAACAGGTAAAAAATGCGATTGGGAGTGCGAGGTCGAAACTGTTTGCAAATTGTCGGTCGGCCAACATATACTTTAAACTATGTTGGGCCAACGTATTTCTTAACTTTGTTATTGCAATTATCAATCATCAAGATGCAGGCTATTAACTTACGAAATGTGCTTTTAGGGTAGGAGAATCAGTTTTTCTTTCAGAAACAATGTTCCGGGGGGGGGGGCACATTTAATATTCCGGGGGACACTGCTGGTACTATACTATTTATTATTATATTAAAGACGAATTATTTTGGTCTCCTCCGGGGGCACTCTCAGAACTCCGGGGGGCAGTGCCCCCAGAAAACATGTCTGGGAGAAACACTGAGGGGAATAAATGTTAAATATTCAATAAAATAATGCATGCTTTTCCTTATACCTCTCCTGGTTTGGTACTAGGTCATATGAGTTTGTGGTGGACAATGCCATTTCCGTGGCTTTTCTGGAGATTTTTCCGTTTCCTCCCACATTATAATTCCACCAATTCGTTCATAATCATTCACTTTCATGAATCATCCGCATCCTTTAGCCTAAAAAGAACAAAACTTCCTTATATCTGCTGCAGATATAGGGACCTTATATATGCTGCATCATGGAAATTAACACAATTTATCCGAAAAAAAAATAAACAAATTAAGAATAAATACCTAGTATCTGGTATGGATTGATATATCTAGTTGAAAATTAAATGTCTAATGTCGAATTAAACTCGTGTTCCTTCAATCGCATGTCCATGAATTTATTTTATATTATTGCTAATGTATGATGTTGATTCTTTTGGATCTCAGTCCACGAAGGGATGTGTCTGGCTACTTGGCACAGGTTTATTTGGGTGAATTGTGATTGTCACATTAGCGTCTATATATGTAAATATCGTTTTTTGGCTTCATATAGATTGGGGTTCTAAATTTTAGAAACTCTCGGACTGCTTTGCTATGATGCTCTGTAAAACTCATAAAATTCTGTTCTCTTCAACGGAAACTAAACCCAGAACCACAAGCACTAAAGGCAAACGCACCAAATTGCTTTATACAAGATCCCTACGTCGATTATTCATAACTGCATATTATTTAATTATACAAAGGGTATTCAGGAGGAACAACATTCGATAGTGACATGTTCTTATGTGAAATAGTGGCATAAATGTCAGCCACTTGAATTGTACCAAAGTGCATTCAAAGGCATGGAATGAATGTGGAACGAGATGTGTCATAGCAGATGGAAGCTATATTGAGTGAAATGGTCTTGTAGCCAACAGATCACAGTATGTTCAACTAAACTTTTATCTCATTTTGCAACTAATAGCCATATTATAAATATCTGTGCGAAACTCTTTGAACGCCCGTTGTACTCTGTTTTATGTAAAATGCCCCATACCTGGTTGACACCGGCATATAGAGGGTGTGATTTTGTTAACATCAAACGTCGGTTGGATTTTATCCTCCAGTTTATCCATATATCCATTTAACAAAAGCTAAGTGAGCCCCTGAACCGCCTGTGGATGAAGGCAGAACGGAAAATCAAACATAGCATCCACCGGGATCATGCTGGATAGATATCTTACTTACTACGCTATACCACGAATCTATATCTCTACAGCTGTTATCAGGACGACATGGTTAAGTGGAAATACCCCCAATACAAAACAGACAACATCTGCCTGGTCTTTATAAATGATGCTCCACACGAACAACTTTACCTACCAAAGTTTGCTTTTTCCGTGGTCTTTTCAATGGTATATCAAAAAACATATCTTCCCATTTAAAATTTTCGGGTGATCGTTGATTACATCATAAACGCTTCAGTAGATATATCGTCTGACATTTTTTTCTATCTTTTTGTTTCATCCTTTTATCTCCGGCAGTTTGTGAGTTATAGGCACTGGACGTTTTATCTTAAACATATACATATATATATTCAAAACAAATTTGCATTCGATACCTTTGAAAGATGATCAGAAAAAAAGCGTAATATTATGTTCAAAATCATATTACGTGCTTTTAAATACGAATTATCCTCAATCCGTTTGTTTTTAAATTGTTTCATTATGTATTCAACGTAGTTTTCGCGGAGATAATTATAATGAAAAATATAATGCTTGTTTCCTTTCTCATCCATAATTGTTATTATTTATACGCTACCCACGTATCAAAAGGGACATACAGCTTTGAGCCTTAGGGCTAATTAATTAAAACAACGTACGTGAGTAAGCTTCTCCCATTCGACCTGATGGGCATATATATATATATATGTTTGCTTTTTGCATAACAACTGTCGTAAAAGTTTGTTCATTTTAATGGATGCTGAAGTATGCCTTCTTTACAGCTTTTCATACCTGTACTTTTTTACAGCAGTCTTTTACTTTGGGTTGAAATTAATCAAGGACAAAGACCCAGGTTCGATTCCCGGCGGGAGCTCTTGTAGTTCGGATTCCACTTTAATCAGTAGGTCCACGTCTCATATAGCCTCGCTGCTGAAAGGGGCGTTAAACTTAAAATCAACTCAACTCAATTAATCACGGACAAGCGTAAAAGAAAATAATATAAAGACGTTCAGTTCAACCTCAAATTGGAAATTTGCGAATTATGCAATGGAAACAGCAATTTTTCTTGAAAACTTTCCTAAAACTTAGTTGATTTTGATTATGACATAGGTCAATATTTTCTTTGATTTCTTAAATACAGGTACCACCAGAAATTTAATCAGAAAGGGGTAAAGTTAGGAAAGGCCAGATTCACTCATTGTTTAAATAATTCTAATTAAATAAGTAATTCATTGCAAGTAGTTAAGAACAATATTAACTGATATATGTTGTTACCCAAGAAAATGACTCAAATTTGTCTTATGGTTACTCCTTGGTGTACTTAAACGTATATAGAAACAGAATTCTCCACTCGTATTAACTAGAACGTGCGCCTGTGGTGCACACAGCCTCGAGTTTCATTCCCACTGAGAGAGTATTGAAAGTATTAGGGAATTTCGGATTTCTTCTTACACTGTAGGTTCACGTCTCGTACAGCCTTGGCGCTGAACAGGATGTCAAGCTTCTGTCTCACGAATACCGCGTATGTAGAAACAGTCGACACAAGCTGAAAACATAAAATGAAATGCAGTATACGAACACTTAATTAATATTCGAAACACTAAATATTTTTTATTAACATGTCTATTAAGCACGTAACATTTGTTACCTCTTTCACTTACAGAAAACTACATCTTTTTACTGGCTGTCCCGCCGAAACGCACGAATTTTTGGCATGGTTCCGAGTTCGACTTCCGCTCGAAGCACTTGCCTTAGCTACAAACACTAGTTTGGTTCGGATACCACTGCAAACAGTAGCATGTTTCTCTCTCAACTGCAATCAATGCACAAATGAACGTATTACTGTAACAATAACTGAAGATACCTCAGTTCTTTGTGATAGAAATAACATAACCAATCATTATTGAATAAGATTTTGGATCACTTTACACTTTTTGTCGGTAGACACCAACATACACACCACTGATGGTTGATCGTTGGTTATAGCTGATGTTAACCAAGTCGTTAAACGTTGAAATATATAAAAAGATCCGTCGGTTAGCGCGTTATAGACAGCAGTCGTTCTTTCAGAAAAAGTGTTCCGGGGGCACACGTAGTATTCTGGGGGGAGCACTGCTGGTACTATTTTATTTATTATTATATTATAGACGTATTATTTTGATCTCGTCCGGGAGGCACTCTCAGAGCTCCGGGAGGCAGTGCCCCCCCAAAAAACGTGTCTGGAAGAAACACTGATAGACAGCACAGTCACGGCAATAATTCCGATTACAGAGGTAAGAATCACGTTTTGGAGCATTATCTGTTCGCAGTAGTAATTTGTTCCGAAAAGCCCTTAACTCACGAATTTGTTACTTCAGATTCCAGATTATCGAGTAGATAAAAATGTGTAATACTTTAATTACTTGTAGTGTATTTGATGTTACCCTACTCATGTGATTCAGATCTCACGTTAAGCTGTACGTCCATGTCACATATCACGGCTAAAGGTCAACAAAAGTACATTTTCCAGAGCGCAGCTAGCTAGCACTGCTTCATCATCAGCTACATCTTCCGATTAAATAATGCATTTAGATCCAGTAAAAGTATGTAGGCAATATGATACATTACCAACCAGTCCCAGCGAAGCTGGTAAGTTATTTCTGAAGTATAGCTATTTTGTGCATGTTATAATTATATTTCCTTTTCTGTTTTAAATACCAGGTATTATTGATGGTAGATTACAAAAATTACATGTGCCGACACAACCAAGACTGGAATAAGTATGTCTAATAAATGCTTGAAAAGTAACTACAGTTATTAAATTCGAACTCCAAATCATTTAATTTCATGTGAAGTAACCACTTTCAAATTATGCACATTTTTGACGAACAATGATGTCACAACCTTAAGAGTGTACTCCATCCAGGAAGGTGTCCGGTATTTCCATTCTCAAAAATTTGGCAGCTCTAGTGGTAAGATTTTTGTGAACAAGACTGTAACATTATACAGGGTGGCCCAAAAGTAGGTATACAGTACCATACTGATCAGCTGATTGCATTTTAGATAATTTGTTATTGTTATCCATAAGAAAGACTTAGTTTCTTTATTATTTGTTCTTAATGTGTTTTTACTTATATCTTAAGCTCGGAAGCAAATAAACCCATAAATTAGAATGTTATACTTGATCAATGCAGGGATGTATATCTACTTTGGAACTACCCTGTAGAAGATGGTAAATGAAGCAGTGTGGGATTATTCTGAAAATATATAAACTTGCTAATCTAAATTGTAAAAGAAAAAAAAAACAATAATAATCTAAATATTAAAGTCTTATTTTATCCGCTCAGTGTCTTGATTTCAATATAGTTATTAAAACTTTTACAACTATAATCTGCAAAGATGTTGAAAACAATATAATAAACTATTTCACTGTCTTTAAACTTTTGATTAAACTTTATTTTTTGTAAAAAAAAAAGTTTATTATTATGAACGTAGTTTTTTTTTTTTTTTTTTTTTTTGACTCTTGTAATCCAGAAAAAAAAATAGACATTGATTTTTGTTTTAATTAAACTTGCAGAACACCTGCTGCACACTTTGAATCTTCTTCACCTCTTTTTTCCAATAAAGGAAAAATACTGCCATGTAATGGAAATGGAAATTAAATTACTTTTTGTGCCGTTTTGTTAAAAATGTCTTTCATAAAATAAAATTCGATTGAGAAATGTAAATGAACATTTTTCCTTTTTATGTGTTACCGTTTCTTTCTTTTTTTATTATTTTTTAATGCAATCAACTTACTTATCGTGGGTGTATATCTCCATATATATATATATCTATATCTATATCTATCTATCTATCTATCTATCTATATATATATCTATATATATATATATATATATATATATATATATATATATATATATATATATATATGAAGTTGACATTCTACGCAGGAGAGAAGCTAAATGGTGTATGTGGAAGGTGTAACACTACTTCTCCACACACACACACGCACGCATACACACACACGCACGCATACACACACACACACACACACTCACACAAACTCGACTCGAAATTCGTTCGGTAACTAAATTCAGGTTTCTGTGGGATTTCACATTGAAACTTTGGAAAGTGGAATGCAAACAAACACTATGTTTTTCATTTAATCGGAATCAAGTTAGTATTAATCGAAGAATAATTTAAGTTATCATTTCGGTTCAGTTGTATACAAGTGTTTATTCGGCACATTTATTGTCAAATCAGCAAATACGAGGACCATGCCGAAAGTGTTTATATACTCTTTGAAAAAATCAAATTTATTTACACTAAATGTTTTACAATTTCTCATCATAGTCCCCATAAGCATCAATAAAAGTTTGTATTGTTAAAAACCACGAGTCAAATATTTTTAAAAATTTGTTACTTGGAATATTAGTAGACACTGAGATAGCCTCTAGAAGTTTCATTGTTATACACTGAGATTGATTAAAAGTAGCGTCATCGAAGCTTTTTGTTGAGTTTTGAGAAGGCAAAGTCACATGGTGCTAAATCTGAAAACTAAGTCGGGTGTGATAGAATACGTACTCTACTTTCCTGTAGAAACTTCAAAATTTTCGCTGCTGTGTAGCCAAGCATTGTCGTGATAAAGAAGAAAATGAGACACTGGAGCCTTTCTGTGGATAGATCTCCAAGCTTCAAAGACACTTGAAAGGCTACAAGTAACGTACCACTCTGCTGTCACTGTACGTCGATCATGTAACTGTAAAGTTGCTATATGGCCGATCTTAGAGAAAAAAAAATGCCACCTTAACTTTACTCACGCTACGCGCTCGTTTATATTTCGAAGCTGAAGTTTCATTTTGAAAACTCCATACTGTTGACTGTTGTTTTGTTTCGGGGTCATAGTTGTAAATTCATATTTCGTTAAATGTGACAATATTATAAACATCTTTACTTTGCTCCTGAGAAAATATTTAAAACTTATAACAGCACCACTTCACGCGGCCATCTTTCTGCTCATACGTAAGCACATATGAGACTTAGCAGATATAACGCTTAAAAAGGTCGAGATAATCTTTTATTATGAACTGGGCGGCAGTTGAGCCAATATTCAAGTTTGACTGAATTTCTTCTTATATTATATGGTGATCTTCTTTCACAAGATTTCTTACTGCTGCGGCATTTTATTGGCAACTACGGTACTAGGGCGCCCAGAGCGAGGTTCATCCATCGGGCTTTTTCAGCTGCGTTTAAATTCCTTAAACCAATCAAAACGTTTGCGGGTGAAGGGGTAGAGTCCCCGAAACACTTTTCTAAACTATTATAGTCCTGCTCTTGCGTTAAACTGTACTTAAAATCGTAAAAGATTATTGCACGAAAATCACATTGCCCGATCTCCATTGTTGACAATTGACAAACTCAAACTAACCTACACTTTCAGCCCTCTACTAATTTTTAAACAAACAAACCTACAGCCTTGTACTTATACCGTCCATCACTAGAGGTCATACGCTTTTAAATGTGTTACGTTTCAGTACGCAACGATATTTTAATTTTAGTATTTAAAAACTTTCGGCATGCCCCTCGTACGGTTGAATTTTATGAACCGTTTTATATCGTTAATATATTCGGTAAACAGTTCGATAAAACCCACATGTCTGTCTGAGTGTATTAGGACCACTTAAGATTACTTCTATAAACAGATTACGTATTAAAACAGAGGACTATAAAGTGGGGTCCCTGGTAGAGTGTCTCAGTGGTAGAGCGCTTACCTCTGGTATGTGGGATCCCTGGTTCTATACCCGAACAAGTAATTTTGTGGTGGACAACATTGTGTACATGAGATTTCTTGAGGCACTCTAATTTCCTCCCGCATTCTCATTCCACTAATTCTTCCATCATCACTCACTTGCCTTAATCACCATCTCCCTTAGCCTAAAGAACATAATTGTGGGATGTTAAATTGAAACATTTCATTTCATCTTTACTTATCCATTCGGCACATTAACCCACTATACCACCTCACGTTATTAGTCTTCGGAATATCTCTGGTTGTACGACGTCGAGAACTGAAACGAATTGAAGAGTGCTTACTGTACATTAGTTTTTCTTTCAAATTGTCGTCCCAGGTTAATGCACTAAGGGTAAAGGAGACTGTGATGATAATGTAATGGTGGAGCGAAGAAAGTAACAGGAAACGCGAGAAATCTGAAAAAATTTACAGACACGGCATTTGTGTACCATAAAGCCCACTTAGCACTAGTTGTGATCTAGCCAGGGACCCCACGTACCAGAGGTGCGCTGAGCACACTCAACCACTAAGCCACTGCGGCTTCCTCATTTTACTTTGATCTATTCACAAGTTGAGATAATTTAACATTTAAGTGTCCATTGTATTGTAATGAATCCAATTTTCCATTGTTGTGGCTGGTCATTAAGCATGTGCATTCAATAGAACTTGAACCAAAAGGAGAATCGAGATGCTAGATGCTAAATGCATGTGAATTATGCAGGGTGGGAAAAATCGTGATTTTTTAAAATTATTTTTGTTGATTTTCTTATTTAAATCTTTTTAAATTTATTTAAACCAAATCTTTCTCCTCCTATACTACAAGTCGCGAACTGAAGAAAAAAACATTAGGAATTAGTATTAAATGTCAATTATACTATTTAACTGAAAGTATTGGAGTTCAATTTTGAATTAATCCCCAATCGTTAACCTATTTCAATCCCAAACAACTTTCTTAAGCATTACGGAAAAAGTATAGCAACGTTTATCAATATTGCATTTTTTTTTTTTTTTTTTTTTTTTTTTACAAAAGTTACTATTTGGTATAGCACGGCCAACAAGAGATGGTCTCTGACGTTTCTTACCACATACGGTGGGACATTGCAGCACCTACTTTGATACCAGTGTTACCAACCACGATCACTAAGTCATACCATTAATTAAATTGCCACTACAGTTGCACCGAAAAAAAACCTTGACAAGTGAGTAGCGGCACGAAATACATAGACCCCGTAAATTTCACCTAAAGTTATAAAATCTAATATATATATATATATATGGGAACAAACAGATATGCACATAAAAGAATTTTCGTCTTAAATTCGAATGGTGATTTTCCCATTGAAATAGTTTACGATTTACAAAGCCTATGTTACGAAGAAAAGAAAGCAGGATTGCCTTGTTAACTGTTCAAAACGGGATTTTCCCTAATCATCCTCTGCATAACACTCGTTTTCATACTGTACTGTACATACCTCCATAATTGAAATTATTATCCTCCATAATTGAAATAACAGAACAGAAATGGGATTTTACTTATTTTCATTTCAAATTAATTTATTTCGGAATTTGATTTTAATAATCACTTGATTATTTTTAAAAAATCAGTTGATTTAAATCTTCATTTAAATCAGAATGATTTATCAGAATTAATCCAATGCTCCAGGTATAGCACTTGACTAACTTCTTACTAAGTCTAATAAATTATTATAGACTACCAACTGCTCACTTAGACAATTTATGAAGTTCACTTTAACGCAACAGTTTTATACAAATTAGATATCTGGATAAATACTTAAATATTGTTAGCATATTTAAAGTACTATCAAATATCACGACATGTAATTATTAGTTTTAATTAACTGAAATGGGAAGAAAACCAAAGCTCGCTGGCGAAAGGCTAACTATTAACTTTAAAAATACCTGTACCTTTTCAAAGTAATAAATGCTGGTACCGTACGGTATTGGTTTCAATGCAAATAGCTGTTTCTGTGTGATTAGTTACTTCGAAATACATGTAATTTTAAAAAATAAGCAAAGATTTTCGAGACATTCAAGTCGAATCAAGATTTTTACGAGCAGTCTCGAGTCGAATTCGAGTCGTAATTCGAGACATGTCTCGACTCGTGCGCATCCCTACTTCTCGGTTCGGCTCCATATTGAATGAGCTGTGAGCAGAGCCGCTCGAGCCTAAACCCGGGCCGAGTAGTTTTGAACATGTTTGGCCGGCGCCCTATAACATTTAACAAATTTTGGCTCGAGCCCGAATACTTGCTCCTCCGGAATTCAAATTCCAACCTCATGAACAACGTTCTTGCCTTCTAGACTTTACGACTACCTAGGTGGCAGTCAACTAGTTCTTAGTATTCAGATACATACCGCCTATCGTTCATGTTTATACACGGTGTTCTAATAATAATAATAATAATAATAATAATAATAATAATAATAATAATAATAATAATAATAATAATAATAATAATAATAATAATAATAATTTGTAGTAGAAGTAGTAACATTGATAATAATTGTCTATGTGGAATAATTCAAGAGAGTACTTGAAACTAATACAGGATTTAGCTCGTTTTGGCTCGACTCGACTCGAAACTCGAGCAAAATTCGAGTCGAGATTCGAGTCGAGTTGAAGGAAATTTTTCGAGCCGAGTTCTCGAGTCGAGTTAAAAGATGTCTGTTTCGAGTCGAGTCGAGTTTCAAAGAAAACTCGCTCGAACTCGCTCGTGCCCATCCCTAGAGATTATACATTAGTATTCATGAGTTGAACCAAAATGTGTATGATTATATTACATTTTTTACCTATTTATCATTCCCTTTAACTTTCTTTAACACGTTGGCTGCCATGAAATCCGAAAACGGTGAGGTGAAGTGACTTTGAGTTTTTACGTCCCGTTCAGCAGCGAGGCTATATGAGACGTGGACCTACTGATTAACGTGGAAACCGAACCACATGAGCTCCCGCCGGGAATCGAACCCGGGTCTCCCACGCCAAAGGCGCGTACGCTAACCGCTTAGCCATGAAGGAGCTCGAAACCCGAAAACGGGTCTTAGGGAACGTCACGCATGGAGCCGTGATACCCACTTTTGGGTATCACCTCAGCTACTGCTTCAGGCCGCAATACTCGCACGGAGATTTCACTTACGATTTGTTTCTCGGATCAAAAATAATCTTTGGCCTCAGAATGTTACACTGTATTTGTGGTCCGGGGCTAGAGAGCACCACGTGCTGACAACAATCGCGTGACCAAACTGCTTCATTTCCACAAAAGTTTCATACTTGGCCCCTCGATGTGCTTCACACAATTTGGCCTTGGCAGTCAACGTAAAAAAATCTGGATTGCGTAAAATCTTATAAAATTCTAGGCATCATACGCCTTTCATATTATACAAAACCAGTAGTAATAATTTGACAGTTTCTACGTTCATCTTGTTCCTGTCATCTGTCCACTGGACATTTAGCAAGGAAAATATTCTTTCAACAACTCTGTAGACACAGAGATGTGGCGGTTTACGTTGAACATAACAACACATTATCAACAAAGTCGTTTTAGATTTTTCTCCAATCCAAGAAAGCGGGTGGTTTTTCGTGATTTAAAGATGATTAAGCGAGGGATGAATATAGGACCTGAAAATCGGGTGGTACCCGCTAAAATCGGGTAATATGGCAACTCTAGCGGGGAGTTTCCCTGGGGGGCAGTTGTCCCCTGCTCTCCCCCCCCCCCCACAAGTTACGGCCCTGGCTATCCCTTTAGTCATGTTTAATTTTAAAGAACACTTTCTGTTCTGCTTGCCCAACACGTAACTATAAGAATATTTGAAACAGTATCAAAAGTTGCAACACTTCAGGCCTAAAGGCGACATGTTAATTATATAACTTGTGCGTAATTGGTGTATTGATTATCCTTTACTTAATTAGCTGTTCATAAAATACTCTCTTTAAAACTTTGTTTTACTAATAATTACCTTATGAATAAAAGATGTTAGAACTTCTTAGCTTTCCTCTGTTCAAATATTTTCTTTAAACAATTAGGGCTCTGTATTGTTTCACATTATTAAAGGATTGATCGCCTATCATACTAGTATTTGCATTCCTCGCATGGCATGGATCAATTAAGGCTTTTTCCTGTTTACTTTGAGAGGAACTTAACTACGCTGAAGTAATTTCGTACAGGGGACGAAGTCTACTTAATATGCAATTACGATTTCTTCCTTTTTGAAGCTATTTGAGGGAAAGAAAAATAAATTAGCTTTTGTTTGTAAACCATCTTACCGAGCACAATGTGCCCACAGGACGTCCTTAGAAATCTCAAACTTCTTATACTTGTCCCAGGACTATCAAACTCACAGTAGAGACTTTGATGATAATTCCAATATTAAATTAAACGTCCCTTTGATTTCAGTAAGATTTGGGTGTTTAACGTCGTTCTGATATTATACCACATATTATACTCTTTAAAAATCTCACAAGAAACACTATTTCCACGAAATAAGCCCACATCTGTCCACTGACAAAAATTGGACTTCCCATAGACTTCCTTATATTACGGGACTGATGTCTTTTGGATATCTAGGGTACGTCTCTGTGCTATGAAATATATAGACATGTTCAAAAGAAGTCCATCATTCACCAGAAAACTGGTAACTTGCAAAGCTTTCGAAGTTACTTCCAGCATACACTGTGAAAAGTTTCATAGCTAAATTTACAAAAAAAAAAAAAAAAAAAAAAAAAAAAAACGGTGGCAATCTGTTTACCAAACCTCAATGTAAATTAATTTATACCTATAAGGTAAAATTAGTAATATAAAAGGATGTAAAATTACATTTTTATCAATAAAAATATCATATTTTCTTATAAATTTACTGAAAATTTGTAAAACAAAAATCAGCAAATTTTGTAACTTAATCTAAGGAAATGTATATCAGCTTACAAAATGAAGGGTAAATGATTTTACATTGGCAATTTAATTACAGAATTTTTTTTCAGTGTGCATTTTTACTACACTGAAAATGTAGCCGTAATTTTTATTTACGGCTACATAATTCCTAAAAGAAGATGAACAGATAAGCTCATGATTGTAGTGAAATAAGATTTCTCAATTTATAGTGAATGACCTGCTAGTAATTGCAAAATGTTTGTAATGATTACAATATAATACTATGTTGTGCGTTTTTGATAATGAAGTTTCGAAGTTATGTTAGGTGCTAAGTATTTAGTACTATGCTATATTAGGACCTCTTAAGTATTTCATAATCCTTAAGTATTTTCCATCAATTTAATTACTGCCCTTCAGCATTTGAAGGATATTGTTGTTAGTAAAATAATTTTTTTAATATTTGTTTTGTTTTATGTATGTGTATTCGTGTCTACTGTTGTTCTCAGATGTTCGCTTTCTCGGGACCAAGGTGCGTTTGAGTATATCACCAGTTTAACCAGCTACAAGTCTATGTGGCCATCACAGAAGAATAGCTCGCAACCGGGGATGCACTCACTCGCTCCGTAGTCATGGGAGAAAGAATCGAACTCAGAAGACCTGCCCTACAAGTGTATTATCTAAATGAAGTGTGCGCAACGGAAAAGAAAAAAAAATAAACTCGAAAATTTGGAAAGTAAATAAAAAAAAAATAAATCTCAGGACTCGTGACATTCACTGATGGGTTCCCCGTAACGTTTCACTCATATCATTTTCCCCTCGATGATTCATTTATCAGATTGATAGGAAGACGCACTATTTTGATCTCGACTAAATCATGTTTTACTATAAAATTTCTACTCTACTGTATCTCTGTTTTATGGAATAAAACATAATTGTCCACCTGAAGCTTTACTTGTTTCACCGAAGCTTTATACAGACGGTTTACATTGAGTTTAGGGGCACAACAATACATCGCATTACACTTTACAGAATCATTTTTACCGTGCGTGTCACAATTCGTGACCAACCATTTTACAATATCACATGCACACATACTCTCATGACTTTCAAATTTTATTTCACATATTCCCAATATTTATTACTTTTATTAAATAGTTACTCATTCTCGACTATCTTAAGGAAAGTGCCTCTCATTGGCATTCATATCTTTCATTTTAAACAAAAAATCTTACGTTTTAGCTGTTCACAGCAGCTACAATTACTAGGCACCCCTTTTTCTTATATTTATTCATTTCTTGCCTACATATTTTACAACAAAATACACATGAAATCACTAAATCCTTAACCTACACTAACCTAAGACACATTCACACTACACACTCACACCAACAAATTTATTTTATAACGTAAAAACGCTTTGGTTGGCAGTCCAGGCCACATTTCTTTTAATGAGATTCTGTTACAAAAAAAAAAAAAAAAAAAAAAATGTTATATGAATGTTCGCACGGTGTAGAAAACCAATTGCCCCTATCGGAAATTTATGACAAAACGACCCATCGTGCTTCTTTTATCAAAGTACAGCTTCGGTTTCTTTCTCATACTTCACGGATACGTTAAGGTTAAAAAAAACTTTAAAAGAATAAAATATATTGAATATATGTTCTATACCGGAGAACGTCATTCCTATCCTATTTGGTTAGCGTTGTTCTAATGTACAGCCAAATGATGCATAGCCAAATAAAAAAAAAATCACAACAATAATAAAGAATACTGCATATAGCCTTTCACAAGATTTTTGCTTTCTTTGAATAACAGGAATTTCGATGGTCACTCTAAATGAAAATTTTACACTTGCATGTATATTCCGTCAGTATTTGCTCTACCTGTTATTTCCCCCCCCCCCCCTTTATAGATAAGCCTAAGCCGTCACATATTGTCTCAGTAATTGTGTAGATCCTACGGGAAAGGAATTTACGAAGACATAGTTATATTATTATGTTTCACTAAACACCATATTCCAACGTGATAACTTGGTGAATTTTGAGGTTAAAAGAAAAATATCCATGAATCCAGGCTACCAAGTTACTTCGCTTGAAACCACTTTTAGAAATAAAGAAAACTTACTTACAGTTCGGATGAGTTTGTATACAAGCAGAATCCAATGTCGTCTTTACAAGTACCCGTTCCGGTTAACCATTTTTTATTTATTTTGTGATGGATTTCACAGTTCCAGAATAAACAACTATCACTCACATCTTCCACAACATACAGTCCATTTTGAACCAGTTAAAAGGCCATTAACTATCACGGTTCTTCCAAAAAATCCAGGATCCAATTCTGCAGAAATCAGACCTCGTCCATAATGCATACAGACAACTTACAACATTGGGCTGCTTCGCTTCACTAATTCCCCTCGCTACTCGCTCCGTTCCGTTCCATCAATAGCACAAAAATTATCGCAAATTTTGCAATCGAACCTTTTTAAATCTTTTAGTAGTAAAAATCAGCTCTGGAGCGGCTTTCTTTATCACTTTATGCCGATAATATCGGACGGGCAGTAACTGAGGATTGCTTTCTTAGGCTGACGCCATTACAGTACGACAACAATGTGACGTAACAGTCTGAAGATTGAAGATGAGCTAATTATCATAGAGTTCAAAGGAAAGCGACCAATTATAAATAATTCTGTAAATCTGTGCTACTGACGTCACACAAGACAAGATTGAAGATGATGCACCAAAACCGAGTGAATCTTGACGATTTTCTATCAAAATGGCTGAAAGTCTAAAGAATTTTATGAAGAATAATTTTTGAATAAAATTCTTAAAGAATTTTTTTTTTTTTTTTTTTTGACAGAGTTTTCAGAATGATTGGAGATAGGAAAAGCGTTCTACAGATGAAAATAAACGAAATAAGCAGAATATTATTAAAAATATAGGAAATTAAGATAGAAATAAACAAAACATAGACATTAAATACGAAATAAAAATCCTAAACCTATTTTAATGCACGTCCTAACTTAATCCTACCTTTTAATATTACAAGAAAATTAAATGACAACATTACATCCTTACATATCATATATTATATATTATTTTACATTATTATACAGGGCGTTCGAAAATTTTCAACATGATAACTCCATGTTGGGAGGTATCATTGTTATCTTCAATTTTGTACTCGACGGTTTTGACTAGAGAGTGTCTCACAAAAGCAAATAACACTGTTCAACAACGAAAATGTAAATTGAACAAAATCAGCTAATTCTTATTGATTCTGTGGTGCTGATAACGAATTTGAAAGTTATTTTCGAATATTAGCTCTACTTTTCGTTTTACAGGCATGTTTAATAATAACGCTTTAAAAATAAATATATTCGCTTCGTTTGGGGTAAAATGTTACACTGATCCGGCAACATTGGAGAAACTATATGAACGCTTGGTTTCATTGTGTTCCTTATCTCAGTAGTGTTCTGCTATTGTTAGAAAAGACAGGTTTAGTGCAGTTATCAGCGTTTTGGGTGTGACGTTTGTGTAGTGCAGGACATAAAAATACAACTACAAGTACGCAAAAATACTGGTATTTCGAATGTATACTTTTAAATAGTTGTCGGAACTATTTCAAGTGACATTTTGAGAATTTCAATAAACAAAAATGCCGCGAAATTGTGTAAACAGTGCGGATAGCTTCTGCTACGTGTGGGGAAGTGACATTTTCCTTACAAAAGCAGACTATAACACCACTAATAAGAAAAGCCTATCAATATTACTTTGGTTGTAAAATTGGAGACCAAGATAAATCTTGGGCACCCCACATTGTGTGTAACACTTGTGACAGCAATCTAAGAAATTGGATTAATGGGAAGGGGCGCTCAATGCCTTTTGCAGTGCCCATGATTTGGAGGGAGCCAAGCGACCACATCAGAGACTGTTATTTTTGTATGGTTCCTTCCGTCAAGAAGGGAATTTCCACGAAGAAGAAGCGGGCCTTGATCTATCCTAACATTCCTTCTGCAATGCGCCCTGTTCCACATGGAGAAGGACTACCTGTTCCTGACCCACCTAAAGAATACGATCTTTTTTTCTGATGATGATCAAGAAGTTGAAGCTCCTGAATCAAGTACTTCGAAGGACCCTACGTTTGTTGTAGAAGAACCTCCATGTGAACCACATAGACTTACTCAAGAGGAACTAAGTGATCTAATCAGAGACTTGGACCTCCCGAAAAGCAAAGCCGAAATTTTAGCGTCACGCTTAAAGCAATGGAATTTATTGCAGGAAAAAGTAAATATTTCAGTGTATCGGAATAGGGAGAAGATGTTCACTTCATTTTTTACTATGGAAGACACACTTGTGGCATGTACAGATGTAAATGGTCTCATGAGGGCACTTAAAATTAATTACGAACCTACTGGGTTGAGGCTCTTTATAGATTCGTCCAAGGTGAGTTTAAAGGCAGTGCTTTTACATATTGGAAATGAACTTCCTTCAATTCCTATAGGTTACGCAGTTCATATGAAGGAATCTTATGAAAACTTGAAACGTTTACTTCAAGCCATTAAATACTCGTATTACGATTTTCAGTGGCTCATTTGTGGTGACCTTAAAGTAATAGCACTGTTGCTAGGTATGCAGTTAGGGTATACAAAGTATTGTTGCTTTATATGTAAATGGGACAGTAGAGATCATGGATCTCATTACCGCAAAAGTGATTGGAGTACCAGAGAAACTCTTCAGCCGGGAGTGAAAAATGTGCAGCATGAACCACTGGTAGATCTTAACCGAATTTTGCTTTCCCCTCTACATATTAAATTAGATCTTATGAAAAGTTTTGTTAAGAGCATGAACCAAGAGGATGAGGCCTATAAGTACCTAAGAGGACTATTCCCTCGAATAAGTGATGCCAAAGTCAAATAGGGTGTTTTCATAGGGCCACAGATTAGGCAACTATTCAAAGATCACAAGTTCGACGAAATTCTCCAAGGTGAGGAGAAAGCTGTGTGGGAAAGCTTGAAGAGTGTTTGTTCACAGTTCTTGGGAAGACACCGAGCAACAAATTACAAACAACTGGTAGCAAAGTTGTTATTGTGCTACGAAAATCTTGGTTGCAATATGTCTCTGAAACTCCACTTTCTTCATTCACATCTAGACTTCTTTCCCGAAGATTGTGGAGCAGTAAGTGACGAACATGGTGAGCGTTTCCATAAAGATATTGCAGCCATGGAGAAGAGATATGAGGGAAAGTGAAGTTTTAACATATTGGCCGACTACTGTTGGACTATTGCAAGGGATGCTCCAGATGTAACCTACATAAGGCAAGCTAAGCGAAGACGCTCAAAATAAAATAAACATAATCCTGTACAAGGGATCACTTGAAACTTTTGTCTATATTGCAGTGTAGTTCTTGCACAAAAAGGCATTTGTATATATTTTTCATGTTTTGATGTTAATACTGATTTTTCTTACGGAATTGTTAATGTTTAACTTGACCACGGTTACTTTATTTTCTGTATCGCTGTGAAACTGGTATTTGCGCAATTTTGAAAAAGGAAGTACAAGGGTATAGAAAGCTATAGGTTAGGGTACTTCTTAACTCCCCAGCTTATCACATCACAGTGAAATAGATAAAAAAAGTGAAATGTAGGTTTTTACAAGGATTTTGCTTAAATGTTCTATAAATACTAATACATTTGTATATAAAATATATACAGCTACTGTTGTACAAGGGCGTTTTATTTCACAACCTGAGCTAAGAAAATTCTTTTATTATCATTTCCTTTCATATTATGCTTAAATGAATGTAAAAATCTCAATTTCAAAGAATTTACATACTTTCGATAAAAATTTGTTGAACAGTGTAATAAACCTTGGCAACGAGAAATTTACTGGCGTAACATTTGGTCATTGAGATGTGTGAGATAATGTTCAACCCACATGTGCTAGTACTACCCACTTAAAGAAAAAAGGCAAGTTTCAAATTTCCGAGCTTCGTAAAGAAAAGAATTCTGCTATAACATTAGTGTGTAATGACTGAAAATGTGTCTAATGGCGAAATATAGTGATGTCCTCGAGACTTGTGAAATGTGACGTCTCGAAAGTGAGATTAGAAGTACCATTTTCTAAATTCCAGACGAGGCGAAACATTTCACAACAACACTAGTTCACCCAAGCTCTACATCACGAACACTGTTTCAGTGTTTCATAATTTTTGGTAGTCTAAAGTGAGAAAGTGATTGTACGAACAGAAGGAATACCATTTATCATTGTTTAAAGATGCGTAAGTCATTGCAAAATATACTCTGATAATACCTATAGTGTAATCATTTTTATATCATCCTTTGTGAATCTCTCGATACGCTGTCATTCTGACAAATTCTAGATGAAATTATGGAACGAGTCAAAGCATACATTTTCTACATAAATTTCCAAAACGAAGTAAGAAATTTCGAGACGTTACGATTAGGATTAGGGATTAGATGATTTCTGGGCTTTCGGCAACCATGGCCATGCTAACCCGTCACATATGAGGGATGAAACAACTCGGTGATCACACTACCCAGGAAATTAGGGAGGAAGAAATCAGCCTAGGATTATTATGTGAGGTACCATTCCGGTATTTGCCTGATGGAGATGATAAAAAAATCCAGATGGCTGGCCTGAATAGCTCTAAACACTTTTTGGACCGAGTATACCCACTGGGAATCGAACCCAGAACAGCTCGCATCAAAGGCAAGAGAGTTAGGGACTACGCTTCGCAGGCCCGAAACCAACCACAGAGGTTTAGGAGTGCAATGAGTAAGTTAGGGGGGGCAAGTCATTAAAAATTCTCTTACAAATATCTAATTTTTTTTGCATTAAGGCATTTTGTATTAAGGTCTGGGGAGCCACGAAAATTTTAGAGGGACCAGGCCCCCTAGCACCCTCTAGTTGCGGGCCTGACGCTACGCGAAGCCACTGAAATGATAAGAGAAAAGACTTTTCGAGAATGAAGACGAGACGAGAAAGAATTCTTTGAGAACCAAGACAAGACGTGATTTCTACAAAATTTAGGATACGAGATGAAGAAACTTTTATTCTTGTATCGTCTCGTGAGCATCACTATGAGTCATGTCTCATTCAAGAGAACAAGTTGGAATCCTAAAGCTAAATTGTCAATCTTAATTTATTTATTTATTTATTTTTGTTTCTTCAGAAAATCTACGGAAACTAATTTTTATAACCCTAAAAATCATGTCAATGAAAGCCAACAACAACAGGCTCAGAAACTCGCCACCCATTAAAGCGAATCTGATACTAAAAAATGGACACCTTTTATTATGGCAACTCTTATACCTTTTATTATGTTACCACGCCTTTCATTATAAAATTAGTAAGATTATACTTTATACAGGGTGTCCAATATACAATGCAACCCGGAGTTTGAGATAGTAGAACTTTTGAACCTGAAGCGATACACAGATAATGTTAATACCAAATTAAAGTTTGTTCATGCATATATTTTTAAACTAGGAAGCAACGATTGAAGTACACTAGGAACCACACAATGTTGCCAGATGTAGCCGAAGGTGTAAATCTTTTTTCTTTCTTTTTCTTTTCTTTGTTTGCAAAACACTTAAATTGACTCATAACTCACACTTATGGATGTTCTGTCGTTATTTTCAGTTTGTTTAGTTGGAGTAGCTTGGAAACTATGAAGTAGGATTTTTTTTTCATTTACGCCGATAACCAATCAGATGATGCCTCTGTAGGATAGAAGTAGGGAAATCATAGTTTTCATAAATTAACACTCTGAAATGGTAACACTGCTGATATTTCAGTACATCATAAGGTGTGTTAAGGATCTGTGTACATTATGCAATTCCTGGAAACAATGAAAAGAAACTTTTAAATTATCATGATAAAACCCTTACTTACATGCACCCGGCAACACTGCTATTAACACGAAATGAGTTACCACCTCTACAGCAGATGCTAAGTGCCCCCTGTTCTGACTCAAACACTGGTTCACACGTTTCACCATGTTGGCAGCAGCTTTACGAAGAGTAGAAGTATTAATGTCCTCAGTGGCACTCCGAATGTTCGTTTCCAGGTCTTCGAAATTTCTTTCTCGTTGTTTCGTTGTTTGATAATCTCGAAGTTTCTTTTTCGTCGTTTTCAGGAATTGCATAATGTAGACAGATTCTAAACACACCTTTTGATGCACTGAAACATCAGCAGTGTTATCAATTTAGAGTGTTAATTTATGAAAACTACGATTTCCATAGTTCCACCTTACAGAGACCTCAAACGATTAGTTATCGGTGGAAATGAAAAACTTTTTTCTGCTCCATAATTTCCAAGCTACTCCAACTAAACAAACTGAAAATTAACGACAGAACATCCATACGTATGAGTTATGAGTGAATTTACGAGTTTTGCACACACAAAAAAATGATTTACACCTTCGGTAACATCTTGCAACATTGTGTGGTTCGTAGTGTACTTCAATCGTTGCCTCCTAGTTTAAAAATATATGCATGAACAAAGTTTCATTTTGGTAAAACCATTATTTGTGTATCCCTCCAGGTTCAAAAATTCTACAATCCCAAACTCCGGGTGGCATTGTATATTGGTAGGGATGCACACGAGACAAGATTTGTGGCTGTCTCGTTTCGAAAATGTGCTGTAAAAGTGATGTCTCCACTCGAAAAATGTATATTTCTCTATTGGAAGAGCCGTGTCTCGACTCGAATTTTGTCAGGAAAATCCTGTCTCGACTCATCTCGTGTGCATCCCTATATATTGGACACCCTGGTATGGTTAATGAAATATAACAAGCCAAACTATCATTAACTCTTAAAATTGTATTTTATATGCTTTATAGCTTTTTCAATGAATGATTTTTGAGTTGCATGTATTTCTAATTTCCCTTCCTTCCTCCTCCTCCTCCTCCTCTTTCTTTTTCTTCTTCTTCTTCTTCTTCTTCTTCTTCTTCTAATAATAATAATAATAATAATAATAATAATAATAATAATAATAATAATAATAATAATAATAATAATAATAATAACGCTTTTTATATTATATTTTGTTTTACAGAAATCTGTATGTTTGT
This sequence comes from Thermobia domestica, assembly GCF_964235325.1. Taxonomy (NCBI): domain Eukaryota; kingdom Metazoa; phylum Arthropoda; class Insecta; order Zygentoma; family Lepismatidae; genus Thermobia; species Thermobia domestica. The sequence continues at coordinate 80,062,762 of NC_137469.1, forward strand.
CCAAGCCTGAACGGAGAAATAAATATTTTTAAAGTACAAAATAAAACAAACCGTATTAAAAATAAAAAAATAAAATGTTTTCAGCGCTCCTACATAGTCCAATGTCTTCAGTTTCACGATATGCTAGAAAGTTATATTCAGCGATATAAATTTAGTTCGCTGAGATCACTGGCGGATCCACGTGGGGGGGCGGAGGTGCGACCGCCCCCCAAAGGTCTTCTACTTCCAGCATGTATCGTTCGGAAATACAAATATTGTCTTTTCCCGGCCGATCCAATCTGTGTAACAAGCCTAGTAGAGTCTAATCAAAATGTGTGGTGCTTAATGGTACTTAGTACAGACATATTTGTATTGTGAATACTTCTGCCCCTAGTTCCTTGGGACGGTTACCATAAGGCACAAACGAGAGAGAATGATTCATACATTGAACGAACAGCTGTAGGAAGAAGGAAAGACGGCTCACTCTGAGAACTAAAAAGTATTTTAAAATTGTGTCCTAGAAAAAAATAAAAAAAATGTGGGGATGGAATTCAAATTCTGAAACTTCAATTACCTTTACCTTGAATAAAGAGAAATATAGAATATTCAGCACTCTTTCCTGTAAAGCTTTCTGAATCTGAGATGATACTTTTAGGTTGGTTGATTGATTGATATGTATTTACGTCGTTCGTCGAAAGTGATGCTTTACAGAACGAGTACTAGAGTTTAAAGTTGGATCTGAACCACTGTAGTGCGCTCGATGTTAACTCAGCGGGTATCAAACCACAGAACCTCATGCATCAAAGATCAAACATACTCTCGCTAGATGCTACATCAAAGACAGGATAAATACCATCGACAATATAGCACTTTCGTTTGTGTAAGTACTGTCCAATACAGTGCATCTGATAAATCGCGGTGACTAAGTGTGAAGTGAATTATATACCGCCACGCCTCCGAAACGGAAGTGTGCATTTAATTTAAATCTAGAGAAAGAATATAATTTCATTTTTAAAAACTTACAAATTCGGGTCATAAAATATAATCATGGATTCAAGTTTACACCACCCCTTCCAGCTTCGGATTCATATGTGTCCCATTTTTGCAAATTGAAATTCTGGTCACTTTGAGAGTACGCTCATCTTCCAGAAAGCGAACCGCCCCCTCCAAATGATTCTTCTGGATCCGCTAGTGGCTGAGATGATCGTAGTTTGGGAACCATTCTTCTATAGTAAGAAGTGACATGTTTTAAAATACGATAATAATAATAATAATAATAATAATAATAATAATAATAATAATAATAATAATAATAATAATAATAATAATAATAATAATAATAATAATAATGAAACCTAGGTACATTAAATAAGAAGAACCCTAGGTTACAGCGTTTTCTAAATTACACTGCCAAGACCTTCGTTCTGAAAAATTAAGGAATCGTGTTTAATGTAAAAAAGGAGAAACTGGAACAAGAAGATTAATGATCCTTTCCATAGATCAATAACTGTGACTGGCTTTAGACTAATTATTCTTCCATTAATTAATCTCAATTGTGTTTCCAGTTTAGAAAACCGCTACTATTAGTTATTATAATATCTGAATATTCTTAATCATTCACGCAATTGCAGAATAGCTTTAACATATTTACTATGTATGTATTAGTACGCAACCAGATTAGATTTGTTCAAGAGTAAAGAAACGAACAAATAAAATGTCAACGTTATAGGAAATATAAAGTGAAAACATATGTACTGATATGGGGCAGTGCCAAATGTCAATGAGATGTTGTTGAAATATTGAAACGGGTACCAACGATAGTTAAGAAAGAGAGTTTTAAACTATACAAGCCTTTTTGAATATATATATATATATATATATATATATATATATATATATATATATATATATATATATATATATAGAGAGAGAGAGAGAGAGAGAGAGAGATAACACAGTTCAAAATATGTTCTACTTTAATTTGACTAATGTCTTTCGTATCTGACTTTACTTTGGCGGCGTGAGTAAATGGTTAGATTTTCTCTTTGCAGCCTAAGACCTGAGTTGCTTACCACTATACGCATTTGCCAGATTTTTTTTCTGAATCACGCCGGGCAAATTATGGAAGACTATCTTTAAGAGGAGACCTAGCTGACTTAAGAAGAAAATAATCCACAGTTCATTGCACTTAATTGTTTCCAATTCAACATATACAGCTATAACTAGCACCATCTTAAGAAAATAATAATAAGCGTAGGATTAACCCTAGAAATCCCAATGGTGAAGAGGGGCTCTTCGAACCAATAGGATTTCTTTTGTTTAAAAAATCTAATATTATCTGCTTGTTTCTTTTAGTTGTGATTACTTAGACAATTTGTCGTAGTGATAAAAAAAAATCAGTTCATAAGTAACTTAGGAAATAGGGTAGTGGGTCCCAGGAACCTTCTGCTTCCCACCCCACCCTTGGGTACTTAGAACCATTTCATTTGAATATCAAAACAAATGTAATTTGAGTACCAAACTATTATCTGACCAGGAATTCAAAGGTAGTTTTATCTCCTATGTCTCCAAATTAAATAAAGAATGCATCTACCCATACTAGTCAACCAGGTAATAGTTTTACACTGATGGCAGCAGATGAGTCTGTTTTTATAAGTCATAATGGTTAACAAAGAATACTGTAGTTTGTTGTAGAGAAAACGAAATAAATCGTATGTGTTTTATGTACGATAATACATGTACACTTACGGGCTAAGTAAATTTAAAATAACTCCTTCCCTTTTAATTGTATAAAACTGTTACTGAATGGGTTCGAGGACCCTCTCTTCTTGGAATGATCTGTTACTTAAATAACGTACAATTCCCAGGGTTAAGTATCTGACTGATGTATTAGTGACATTTTTTTTTAAAATATGAGATCCTGATTTGGTTTCTGGTAACAGTTAATGTAGTTCGGATTTCACGTATAGTTGCAGGTTCATTTCATATAACCTCGATAACAAAAAGAGGGACATTCAATTCCAAAGAAACGCGGTGGCTCAGTGGTAGAGTGTTCACCTCTGGTGCATGGGATCCTTGGTTCGATCCCAGCTCGCATCAAGTGAACTTTGTGGTGAACAAACACCGTGTGCGTGGGTTTTCTCTGGGTTCTCCCGTTTCCTCCCACTTTCTTCATTCCATCATTTCCTTCATTTCTCATCATCACCGTCTCCTTTAACCTAGCCGGCATAACCGTGAGGCGTAAAACATAAAAGATATCATTTCATTTCAATTCAATTCCAAACAAACAAAAAAAGTTATGCTATTCTCATCTATACTTTTACTCGTATTAAGCCACTATAACAACAATTTATATATATATATATATATATATATATATATATATATATATATATATATATATATATATATATATAAAACTCAGTACTTTACAAATGAATTAATATTCTTCAACGAATTTTCTTTTCTTGCTTAATATAATAAAGTCAAGATTTCTTGATTTGTAATTTATTCATCTCCACCCGACACGATTTGCTTGGTTAGTTGTTAGGGACGCTAAACTCCCAAACCTCTATCCAACCAAATCGTATCGACTGAATATGAACAGATTGCTAAGCACGGATCTTACACTCGGATTGCTTTAACCTTTAGCTTTTCGCGCCAGAAAGAAACAAAGAAAAAAATAGACCGCTTGGGAGAGTATTCTCCAGGCAGCGAGTTACGAAAGCGCTGAGTTGTCAAAACTGTCACTTGAATAAATTCGAAGACAATCGTCTTGTACTGGAACGTGAGATGCAATTCTTCAATGGTGCATTTTTGTTCTTATTGTTCTTAGCCAATGCATCTATACTATGCGGATGTAGCAAGGGCGGATCCAGGACACTTCTGGGGGGGGGGGCGGTGGGTTGTAATACTGCTACTTAGAGCTCTTAGAGCTACTTTTAAGAACTTCAAGGTCTGGGATGGGTTTTATTTATATATAAAATAAGAAAGCTTCCTCTTCTGAGGGGGGCGATCGGGACGATAGCCCCCCTGGATTCGCCACTGGGATATAGTGGCTTCAAAATCTCAACTTTATATCGCATTTAATTATGAATTTGATTTTTAATGTCAATAAACTAGCCATATCGAGAATGTGCCAACTGGAAAATTACGACAATTCTTGAGATCCGGGGGTTAAAAAAATAATGATAAAATAAATATTTTTTTTTTCATTTTTAAAAATAAATTGTGAACCTTTTAATTCTCGAAGTATCCTCATAAAAGTGATGCTTTCAATGAAATTCTCAAGTAAAGAGGAATGAGAAGACATCGGGATGGTCGCAAGTTATTGTAAAATTATACCATGTGTGCTGAACTAGAGAATGAGACATGTACTCCCATTTGAAACTGAATCCGGAACTACATGCACCAAAGTTACTTATATGAATAGGGCAACGAGAGTGTCATTGAATTATAAAGATGTATAAAGTAAAGTGCAAGGTACAATTTTGGAAATCATCTATATATTAATAGCGGTGTTTGTGAAAAAAAAAAAAAAAAACTTCAGGTCCAAATTGAAAGTGGCTATGTTTGTGAGTCCTAATCTCTTGAGCCACCCAACCGAACTCGATCAAATTTTTGACGTAGATGCAGTTCTGGCCTGGGAGTGTTTTTAGCTTTTCACTTTGACGGTAGAACTTAGAGAAGGGGGAGGAGGGGAATTATAAAAAATAATTAAAACTTAATAACTCTTGAACCAAACGACCAATCCCGATCAAATTTTCAACATAGACGACGTTCGTGCCTAGGATAGATTTTACCATTTCACTTTGACGGAATAACGTAGGAGATGGAGAGGAGGGGGAGATATACAAAAGTCAATAAATATAAAAATAAAAGTGACCATGTTCGTGAGTTAATAACTCTTAATAACGCTTGCGTTGGACGTGCGGGTTTGTTAGTATTTTTCTATACGTGGAATTAACGTCTACAGTTCTAAGTTCAATTACGGGATGGAGAACAAAATGTTCGGTATTGGGCAACCATTGTGAGACGAAAGAGGGAAAGAGCTAAAGAATTAAATAGACTCAAGTAATATGCTGTTTAATCAATATGTTCTATATTTTAAAAAGATGATCAATGTAAATATATGTTCTATATTTACATGAAAATTTTTGATTGCTTTCGAAGTGGTTGGGCCAACTCACATTTACCCCAAAAATACATATGCCCCGTATGCCCTTCTGGGACCATGTGGGATGAAGAGCACTAATTAAGCACTAATTTCCTATACTGTTTAATTTGAATTTTGAAACAACTTTTAGAAAGCGTGAAGTTGGCCCAACCATCTTAGTATTCAATATATCTCGAAAACAAATTGAACACTAATTCTGCGATCTTGAGCACTAATAAGCATTAATTAAGCACTAAATCTTGACATAAAAATTTTTGTATTTCGACGATGTGGTTGGGCCAACTTCACGCGATTAAATCTTACTTTTCATCTTCATGGTAAAGTCGAAATATCCTACAGTCTCACATGCGTACCAAGTATGGAGTTTACGTATTTAAGTGTAATTAAAAACGAAATGATGTCTCACTTTTAAATAGGAAAGAACTAAAGATCAATAGAGTAACAAAAGTTACTATTTTGGAACTATTTTGTTAAACTTTCTACGTGATAGTATAGTGATATTTGGATAGATTTCAGTATTGGCATAGTTATTAGACAGTACAAACAATACATAAGTACAGAACCTTCACGACAGAGAAAATAATGGATATTTCGAAGTTAAATTCTATTTATAAAATATAGAAGGGCACGGTGGCTCAGTAGTAGAGTGCTTACTTTTGTTGCGTGGGGTTCCCAGTTCGATCCCCGTGGACAACATTGTATCCGAGGTTTCCTCGGGGTACTCCCCCACTTTCTCATTCCATCAATTCTTCCAGTATTATTTACTTGCTTTAATTATCGTCTCCCTTAGCCTAAAGGGCATAATTATAGAACGTTAAAGTCGGAAGATTTCATTTTTTCTATCTATAAAATTTGACATTCTCATTGCAAAAACACTTCCCCCATTGAATACAGAAGACTATGACTTAGCGTTCGTTGGGTCTGAGGAAGCGAAATCCTTCGAATGGGGAAGAGAAATCAATCAGAGTCACTGTATCTACGTGTTGCCAACTTCTCAACCATAAAACAGCCCTACGTAGTGTTATAATCACTCAACGTTCTGTTATATGATCACAAAACTAAAAGTCAAAATTGGAGTTCAAAAGCATGAGTCGAACCCAAGGAAACATTATGTTCAAAATTCGTTCGCTGAATTTAAGAAAAAGAAACCATATTTTACGCTTATTCGTAGTTCACATGAATCTTCTACTGTAAGCTCCCTCGTGGCTCTATGATCAGTGTGGGTGCTTTGAGTGCGAAAAATTCGGGTTTGAATCTCTGAGGGTGCTGGTTTAGTACGGATTCAACGTTAAGATGTTGCTTCATGTCTCATATAAACTTAATGCTGAAAGAGACGCAAAATTTCAAATAAATAAAAAAAAAACTAATTTTCAATTGTTTCGTTTTGCCCTTAGCCAATCTGACCTCACAGAGAAAAGGAGAAAGGGCAATGTACAAGTAGCCGTTTATCCACTAATAGTGCACCTGCAAAATCATCGACCATGCAATTAATATTTGTTGTTTATTTACCATCACTATCTGTACTAATCGTCAGGTTGCCAGGAGGATTGCTCACTAGGGGAAACACCAATATCACGAAATATTTTCGAGACGAGACAGTCTGAACTTTTGTCTTATTGGCAACCCTAGTTGCCCTTGTCTATTCCTTACGTTTACTGAGAATACAAGAGCCATTCTACGAAGATACAGTGTGTTGAGTTCGAAATGATTATTTAAAAGCTTATGTTTCTGTTTCTCAAAGCACTTATTTCTCCACCTTCCATAGGTTGGAAATAACACTTCCTACAAATACCTTAGTCAAAGATGGGTACTCTCACCCATTCTGCCCTCATGAGGGTCGCCCTTACCCACATTTTTGTAGATGGTGGTGAGGAAGACTAAGTCTAACGAAATCAATATTATTTGGTGTTTAGGATATCATTGATATTTGAGGATGAAGATGACTGAGTGTAAATGTGAGGGAGTTGATTTTTCATAAGTTTAAGTGAAGGTTAGAGCATCAATATTATAAAGGTAACCAATAGGGTTCTGTCGCTTTTTCACCCACCAGCTTCGATACATCGATATGTCACCTAAGACATACCTGGAAGATCAAAAATAGTCCCCATCACTATCGACGACCTTCTGCCAACGTTCTGGAAGGCCATGGATTCCATCGCGGTAGAGACTGGTAGCCGTGAAGCGAAAAAGATATCAATTGCATTTTGCACCTCTACAAGAGATTTGAACTGGCGTCCTCTAAGGTGAGTGTCCAAGAAATGGAACAGGTGCTAATCGGACGGTGCAATTGTCCGGGGAGTATGACGGAAGCAATAGTGTTTCCTATCCAAGACGTAGAATGGAATTCCAGATCATCCTAGCCACGTGTGGCTTAGCGTTGTTCTGTAAGAGAAGGACCCTTTTGCAATTCAGAAGTGCTGGCTCAGGAGTTTTGAGTTTTTCTTGAGTATTTCTCAACTGTTGACAGTACACAGTTGCATTGATGCTCTGACCAGCTGGTAGCAGTTTCCGATGCACGATGCCACGAGCAGCCCATCAAACACACAGGAGGATCTTCTTTTCGTGCAGTGCTGGTATCGGCTGTTTTGGAACCGGTTCATGGGATAACCAATGATGACGACGCCATGGAGCTTTGCACAGGACCTATTTCTCATCACATGTCAACACCCTGTCCGCAAATGGCTCCTTCCTCGAGGAGACAGCAAAGAAAATAGGTGTCTACTCGCGTTACCCTCTGGTCCAGAGTCAAATCATGTGGGACCAATCGACCCAACTTGTAGTGCTTCGCAATTTGATGGAGGTGATGCCGAATTGTTTTTCCACTCACTGAGAATTGTAGTCACATTTCCTTACATGTCTGGCCACTGTTTGCCTTAATTGCTTCCTGAAGATCATGTGTTGGTCTTCTGGCACGTGGTGCGTTTTCGAGTGTTTCGTCACCGTACTTAAACTTGTTAAACCACGGCTGCAATGTCCGCGTAGTCACGACACCCTCACCAAAGGCCTGGTATATCTTCCGCCCCTGTAGCGGCATTTGACCCCAGTTTGAATTCGTACAGCAGCCCTTATGACACTCTGTGGAGATCCCATGTTCACTCTGTCCTTGTGCAAGTTCACGATATAACTGAACTGCCACAACCAGGTATGGATATATCTACACCAACAACTGACCTTCGCCTTATCTTCATTCGCATTCAACTCACGGTGTGAGAGCAATTGAACACAGACCTCCACAAAAAGCGACAGAACTTTCTTTGTTACCTTTATATTTACTGGTGTAGACCTTAATAATATTTGAAGTTGAGAGTGAGTGAGTGTGAGATGATTAACTGAGGGTAAGTATGAGTAACAGTGCGGATATTAATATTATTTTAAACTGAGGGTAGAGTTTACTGAGTGTGAAGGCGTCAATATTATATGAGGGTGAGGGCGAGTGAATGTGAGGGATTTGGTTGAGGGTGAGGGTAAGTGAATGTGAGGAATTTGATTGAGGGTGAGAACGAGTGAATGTGAGGGATTTGATTGAGGGTGAGGGTGAGTGAATGTGAGGGATTTGATTGAGGGTGAGGGTGAGTGAATGTGATGAATTTGATTGATTGTAAAAACGAGTGAATGTGATTGCTTTGATTAAGGGTGAGGGCGAGTGAATGTGAGGAATTTGATTAAGGATAAGGACGAGTGAATGTGGGGGAGAGTTGAGTAAGGGTAAGGAAAATACCCAGCTCCTATTTTGGTAACATTGTTCTTTGCATTGTATAACTGCTTTACTATAAACATACGTATATTGGTTTGTTAGGACAATAAAATGAAGATATGTTGGTCAGTATTTTAATAACAAACTATGAAGAAATCTCGAGTAATAAAAGAATAAAAAAAGTATTGAAAAAGATTTTACAATATTTACCTTTCTTTCTTTGTTCATTCAAATATAACAATTTTCTTTTCATTATGATCTTAATGTCTTGTAAAATATTTTACAATATCTGCGTTCCTTTTTCTGTTGAATTAAATGCTAATAGTACTCCTTTTCCATATAAATTTTTGTTTTTGTTATTCCTTCAACTACTGTCGGTTCCAAATGACAGGTTAAAGGAGCATTAGAAAATTGTTTTTGAAATAACATGTTTGATTCTGCAAGGGTGCGATGACGAAAAATTATGATAAAAAAATGGCCACGTTGTTACTCAACGGCACTATGCTTTCGGAAGCTTCAAATCTTCCTGACTAGTAGCAGAAATTCTGAGAATTCTGTAACTTTTCTAGAAATTTCAAATTTCCTGACTCTTCCAGGATATCTCGCTCACCTCACCACCATGTATTGCAAGTAATACAAATCTCTTCATAAGAAAGAGTAACCAAAAGCTTCCTGTAGTTTTTTTTTTTTTAAATTTTTAACGCTGATTTTTCTTTTTCTTATTTCATTTTGTTTCATCCTTCCTTAATTTTTTTCATTTCTTGTTTCGAAGGGGCGTCCGGATCCCCCGGATCCCCCTTGGCTACGTGCCTGGGGCGAGTGAATGTGAAGAATTTGATTGACCGTAAGGACGAGTAAATATTAGGTATTTGATTGAGGGCGAGAGCGAGTGAATGTGAGGGATTTGATTGAGGGTAAGGACGAGTGAATGTGGGAGAGAGTGAGTAAGGGTAAGGAAAATACCCAACTCTTATTTTGGTAACATTGTCCTTTGCATTGTATAACTCTTGAAGTTAATTCTTTATCAAGAACGTTCGGTGAACTGTACCGATATGAATCATCAGAGTGTATGCAGGATTTCAAATGTCATTAACTTTCTACTTGCTATTTACATATCAACGGTGACGTATGTTAGGTTATGAGCACTTAATAAAATCCCAGATATTGCTAATCAATATCGTTGATTTATGAGCTGATTAATGTGTTTAGTGATCTTTTAACAATACGCCATTTTACATTCATATTATCTCGTGTGATTAGGTAAGTTACAATTATTCTGATTCTGATGAAACGCAGATAACCTATGAGTTTCTCTGTGTGACATTGTTTGTATTTCAGATACTAACTCTTCTATGTGCGAATGCATATATATTCATTTTCATTTGTCTTGAAAAGAGATAATTGTACACGTGTCGTTGACACTGAGAGGCGCCACTTTACCTAGGAAATAAAGCACGTCAATAATATGCATTAATATCAGGCGATGCGCCTTGGCACGCATGCAATGCACTACGTATCCTTGTAAACAGTTAATCATAACAGATCTCCAGTTCGATAAACTCTGTGTTATGTATTATACAGGGCTACTATAAATGATTCATTTGTTTTCGAAAGGCTACATTTTCAAGATCGTTACACGTACAGGCATGAAAGATATATATGAAAATTGTCACAAACTCATCGAGTTTTCTGTACCCTTTACAAATTTTCTATATGTGCTTCTTTGGTCACACTATGCACGTTCAGACGATAGTCGATCCCCGTTCCTCACATTTTATAGTGTCATCCTATCAATGATCTGCACTGCAACATCGATGGGGGTATGTAAGCAAGGTCCTTAATGTACCCTCAAAGGATGAAGTCACAAGGCGTTAAATCAGGTGATCTTGGGGGACAAGGTAACACCACAGATTTAGGGATAGTGAACGGGGGTAGCATATAAAATTATTGAAAACGACCAGGTATCAATGTAGAGTTAATAATTTTCGAGTCACTGCAGTTAGTGACAACACACCCGATTTTTCCTGCGTACAAGTAACAGTGTTGCCAGCTTTTGACAAATTTCTAAAAACAGAAAATCTCATTTTCTTCAAAATTTCGTCTTCTTCTACGAGTCTGGCACGAGGAGCACAAACGTTAGCTCGTTGGAATCTGAGTTCTATAATCTTTACAACGAGGTATATTTCATGTCCTTGTGACAATTAGAAGAGGTACTAGGGCCGCCAACGTAAAAGCCTAAGATTTTCTTGAAATCCCAATCCGTCCTGTAAGAAAAAAAAGTGGCCCTGTAGTGGCCAAACGGTCAGTGATTGGTAGTTATATCCGTTAAGACTTTTTCTCAGGATCAAAATACCTACAACATTGTTACGTTGTTAGAATATTATTTAGTGCAAAGGTATTTACATTCATTAACTCCTTAAACTAATAGGCTTTACAAATGAATGACTATATCAGATTCTCTTCCGATCTATCTTTACTTCAGTTATACCACTACATCCACTAAACAGGAATCTTCCTGTATTCTGAAAACCATTCCAGTAATGTAAGCCACACCTGGCTATACAATACACTTGAAATATATCAATAACCACACTAGGCTATAATACCTCCTGAACATACAAACAACTTCAGCCACATCTGTCTCCTTTCAGTCATCAACTAAATATACATATAAACAATCACCTAGTTACCCTTTTTATTTTCTAAACCTAATTACGTTCTTCTTTTGTTTACACTATCTATATGCTAACCTTTAGCACTTTTCACTCCCAACATCTTCTTTGTATCACTTAAAAACGAACTGCACCACCAGACTCCCAACAAACATATCACTGTTTTATTCATTTTTACGGAAATCCAGAATATCGTTATCTTCGGCTGTTTTCAAAAAAGTAGCCCTGTTGTGACCAAACGGTCAGTGATTTTTGGTTGTGCCGATTGAGACTTTTTCTCAGGTACACAATATCTACATGTCACAATTTCAAGCAATTCCACCGAAATCTAATTTCCGTAAGAATTGTGCGGAGTTCTTTGTCATTTCGAAGGAAGCCATTGCCCTCTGAAACTTTTTTCTCGCAAAAACGACAAAACCCGTATTTCCTACTTTGAAGTCATCTTTGCATCGGGAGAGTTTCGTTTCTTTAATGTGGCTCTTTTAGTCAAGGGGATCCTTTTTTTGGAAAGAGGCCCTTTCCCCCCTTAACCTATTTTCCGAAAGAAACAAAAAAAAAAAAAAAATACGTGTCGATTTATTTTTGGTCTAGTATATATGTGCTAAGTTTGAAGAAAATCGGACGACGAGAAACCCTTGTGAAGCTATCTCCTTTACACTTTCACTTTTTGGACTTGACGGGTTTTTGCCCCAAAGTCTTCAATTGAGCAAGGGTTGTGAAGAGTATGGGATAAAAATAAATGTTAGAAAGACAAAAGCCATAGTGATTGGAACGAAGGGATCGGTGTCATATATAGATGTAGGAGGGGAGAAAATGCAACCGGTGACTAATTTTCGATATCTGAATAGTATTATTACTAAGTGTATGTATATGTGAACGTGAAATAAAAGCAAGGATAGGAACGGCGGAAGGAGCCTTTACTATTTTGTGGGACCTTGAATAAAGAGTAGAGATAAAGACTCATAAAATGCTTCGTTTGAAGTTTTATACTGTATGTGTCAGAAACATGAACATTGCGCAAATGTGATAAGAAATCACTGGAAACTTTCGAAATATGGTTGTGGAGAAGAGTTGAGCTGAGTTGATTTTGAGTGTAACGTCCCTTTCAGCAGCTAGGTTATATGAGACGGGAACTACTGATTAACGTGGAATCCAAACTACATGAGCTCCCGCCAGAAATCAAACCCGTGTGTCCCACGCAAAAGGTGAGTACGCTAATCTATTAGCCGCGATTGAGCTCGGGCGTGGGGAAGAATGGAGCAAATTAGTTGGGTTGAACGGCAAACAGATGAGAGGTTATTAGAAATTGTAGGGGCGAAAAGAACAATTTTAGATATTGTTAAGAAGAGGAAGAGAAACTGATTGGGACATTGGATAAGAAGGAACTGTATCATGAGGGATGTTTTAGAGGGTATGGCCGCAGGAAAGAGAGGGAGGGAGTGACGGAGACTACAATTAATGGACTATATCAAAACAGGAAAATCGTACGTGAAACGTGAAAACGAGGCTAGCGGAAGACCGTGGAGCATGGAAGCTTCTCAATTGCAGCAAGTGACTGCCAATAATGGCAGAATACCTATAATGATTATTATTATGATTGTTGATAAGTGTTAAGTCCGTACCAGACTACATGCCTATCTAAGAGAGATTCACAAGGGAAACAAAAATAAATAAATGAAGAAAGTAAAGGATTAGAGAGAAACATAGCAAAAGATTTGAAGAACTATGTAAATTATCTTTTAGTGAATATGGAAACTGTATAGGCGTAATTTTATTATTAAGCGTTTGAGCACGTCTCTATTTTAAATTGCTAATTTGCAAATTGAATAGTCAAGCGCTTATGAGAAATTCAAATTATGAAAGAACATTGTCATAGTGGAAACCGTATAAACTCTAATTGTGTTAAGCTAATTAGACCGGAAGGTTGTAGGAATTTCATAATACATATGAGGGAGTGTAATTAAAGTACTAAAACTGTTTTAACAGGGAACAATTATCTTGAATGTTTGCATTTATTCGTTTTTGTTTGTTGAAAAGCTTGCTTCATGAAGTACACAAAGTACAGGAGGAAACGTTGGTATTATTAGCAACTTTAATTTGATGACGGAAATCATGTTTCTTCTTTTTCTTTTTCTACTTTTTTAATAGATTTTTACATATGTATTACACAGTTTAGCGTACCAAATTGATTAATTTTCACTCCTTAGTAGATATAAAATGAGTCATTAGAACTTGTTTTAATTTTAATACCGCATAGAACATAAAGGAATATGTTGAAATAGGAATATTTCAGTATTTCGCTTCAGAAATTAATTTTAATCATTCTTCATCACACTAATATTCATATTTTTCTTAAAGCGAACAAGATAACATTACTGTATTCCAGAAGCACATCCACGAAAGCGAGGGGGGGGGGGGTTCGCCAATTCCGGATCCCTCGCAACTTCCTAAATCAACATACATTTGTATATTTTCTCAATAGAACTATACTTGTTTAACAGGAAAATGATTGATGTAGCATAAAAATTTGATCTTACAGTTTATCTGTACTCTTTCTCGTATAAAAACAATCTAGTTCTATCATTCTTTTTGAAAATATAGGTGGAAGTGTTTTACAATTAACTTATTGTCTTTTCGGGTGCAGAATAATATTCGTTCAATACTACATAGACGTAATGGTTTGTACTATTGGATCCCTCACACCATAAAGCTTGGACAACTCCCAACAAAAATTTCTGGATGCGCACCTGCTGTATTCTCACGTGTGTAAGCCGAACGTTTTATACTTCAAACTATACTATGAAGAAGTATGGAAGATGTTGTAAAACTTTTACGTTCGTCCATCTGTCTGTCGACAGACATTTGAACAAAAATCGGTATACCTATGAGGTAGAAAAGATAATTTCTTGTTGTGAGTTCAGTGTTTCAGGAATAAATTCCATTTCCTCTCTTAACCCTCTATTCAAGCCGAAAGGAGTAGGAATAGACCATTTCCCGCTTTAACATTGATCACTATAAAGCAAAACCAGCAACAGATAGCGAAAACGGTTCTGCTGTTAATAGATTTTATCTCCACTTTTATCTCCCCACTAAAAATAATGCGGTGGAGGATAGTGAGGTAAGAGATAACAAGAAATGGCTTTCTCATGTTGGTTCAGCGTCCCAAGGTCAAGCAAGAAATGGCTTCCCCATGTTGATTCAGTGTCCCAAGATCAAACGCAATCACAACGTTTATCTCTCTATTCAAACCAGAAGTGGTCAGATTCTTTGATTTCCGGTTTCAATATTGATCATCATACTTTCAAAATGGTAATATAGATATCGACAAATATGCTTTTTTTTTTTAAATATTGATTGGTTACTGCAAAAATATGTTCTATCTCTGATACCTTATTCTTCTACTACTACTTCCGGTTCCAATATTTTGATTCTAATTGTGCACAAGAAGGGTGAATAAGGGTGAATAAACTTTTTTGTTGCTTTTTTATGTAGATTCCTGAATCCCAAGAATAGATCTAACCTCAGCTCTTTTTCGTCTACTGAAATCGGAAACGGTAAGAATTAGTTAAACTTTGGGTTTTAATATTGATTCCTGTTAATAATTATAACAGTTAGGGAGTAAAAGTTTTTTTGATATTAATTCACCGTACGAAGACCGAGCTACATGTCTGACCTTATCCTTTCATTGTATCCAAAAGTTACAGATCTATTATGTCCAATTTTACTATTGAATTCACATAGTCTGGAAATCTACCTTACTTTCAAAATACGATATGAAACTCTTCTTCTTCTTACAATTATAATCAAAACTTATGGGTAGAATTTGTATATGAGATATATCCGACAACCGGTACCGGTACTGTATTCCGGAAGTTTATAAATTGCAGAATTTTCTAAATTCCGGATTTTTCCAGAATCTGAAATTTTCCGAAACCCGGATTTTTTCTGAATTCCGGATTTTTCCAAAATCCAGAATTATTTGAATTCCGGAATTTTTCCGAAATCCAGAAATTTCTGAATTTCGAATTTTTTCCGAAATTCGGAAATTTTTCCAATTTTACTCTCCGGATTTAGGAAAGTAAAATTCTGGGATTGGTCATCCCGAGTATATATTATAGACCTAACTCATTTTTGGATTTTCTTTTTAGTAATACTTTCATAATATTCTAAAAGTTCTAACGTGTTAAAAAAAACTTTTCTCTGTGTAATTGCAACAAATGGAAAATTGTACAACAGTATCCATTCCGTTGTTAGAAAATATTGCGTTACATTTTGTACATTCATAATTAAATATTTACCTCATATTCTAGCAACTAAAACAATATTGACAATCGTATATTCCTACATTATATAGAGGTTGTTTTGTCTTCAATCCAAACTGAATTGTGTTAAACTAATACAATTTACTACAGTATCTCGTACCTTTAGTAAACTGTCTTTAGCGTGAAATAACTATGTCATTTCCCTTTATTTTCGTTTCCGGATATTTACTTTATTTTGTCTGTTTTGCACAATAAAGGACATGAGATGGGTGTGGCAATATGAGATGCTTGGAGACATTGCGTCGCAAATATTGCGTGTCTTTTGTATATGAAGGGTGTGGACGAATTGTGAGGACATGAATAAATAGTAGTTGGCTTAAGTGAATAGAGATATGTAGCCAAAGTTTCATGCATACTTAATTATATAGTACGTTACGTGTTAAATTGTCTTTTGTGAACTTTATGGGTTTGTTGTAGAAGTAGCGCACTTGGAGGGGCCAGAAAGACCCTTTGTATCTTACTAAATTCCATAGACATTACTAAAATTGGATTTATTTGGATTTCTATAGAGTTCATTGAATTAACTCAAAATTATGTGGAAAAAAGAAAATGAATTTTTTCAGTTTAACGTCCCACGATTGCGCCTTTTAGGATTATTAAATTTTTAGGATTTTTAAAAGGTTTTAGGATTAGGAAGAAATTAAAGCAAGTGAATGAAGGTGGAATAATTGATGGAATGAGTAAGTGAAAGGAAACAGGATTATCCGAGAAAACCCATGAACACAATGTTGTCCACCACAATCTTAATTGGCCGAGAATCGAACCAAGAAACCCACCCACCAGAAGTAAGCGTTCTATGCCACTGAACCCCCCCCTCCCAAATTATGTAGAGCTAATTCATTAAAGGCAAGGTGAAAATTAAACGTGAATTGTATTAATGGCGAGAGATGAATGCTTTAGTACTTTTTTACAAAACCACTGTCGTCACTAGTGTTGTTCACAAAATGACACGAGACGAAACTACAAATAAGAATTTCTTGTCTCGTCTCGATTCTCGAAATTTTTTTCTTATTTTGTCTTGTAAATTTATGTACAAAATGTATGACATGATTATTTCTTAATTTCATCTAGAGTTTATCATAATCCTTTCACGCTACAAGAGCTCCACAAAAGATGCGACATAACATCATTTAAATTTTACGCCATTCTGATTGTTGGAGAATAATGTGTAGTAACTTGTGTATCTTTAAACGCTGATAAAGGTTCTTCATTATGTTCGTACAAGAAAGTTAACAATTTTATAGTCTTTATATATGGATCATGTAACATTAAAGCAATATTTGAAATATAAGATTTGGATGAACTACTGTTAGCCACAAAACTTGTGAAATTTTTCGTCTCGCCTCGAGTTTAAAAATATACTCCTCGTTCCATTTTCAAGACGTGACGAGAAATCTTCTGTCTTTGGCAACACTAGTAGTTACAATAATATTGAAAAAAAATAAAGAGTTACAAATTTATATAAACATCATTCTGTCCATCGTACATGTGATCACTATCGCACACAGAACAAAGACGAATGATTTTCAAAGACGAAGCTTCAGGGAAAATACAAGGGTCATCCAGAAAAAAGGACGTGCCATGAAACCCAAACGACAAGTGATATGTGCATAAGACGTATGATTCATAAACTACATATCTCACTCTACTTTTCAACATATTCGCCATAAACATTCAAGCATTTATCATAGCGTGATAGCAGCATTTCTATAACGTCATGTATTCAAAGCACTTTTGAGTTTATCAAAAGGAGAAAAGTACTTTCCGAAAGAGCAAGTGGAAATCAGAAACTCTATCAATAATCCGCACTTCACACACTTTGCAAGATTCTCAATTTGGTAGCACCTCTCCAGCGGTCGCAACTCGATACCATTCATGGTGGTATTTGCACTATTTCGCTGTTTCGCTGAAAAAGGCATGTCTAGCTTTGCGAACTTGTTCAGTGGACATTATTATATGCATAATGTCAAAATTAGCTTGCATTCTGTTTGTAATTCCAATGTCGAACGTTACTATGTTTTTTATTTCATTGTTAACAATAAGCAAACATACTTATAATACTGAGCAAACATGACGCATTAAACTATGTAATTTAACAATTTTTCACCATAGAAAATGAGAATGAAGTTCGTTTCTTTACCAAAGAAGTAAAATGTATTCTCTGTGATTTTTGTTTAACATTTTATGTAGATATATGCCTATTTATTCATAAAAATTCTTCTAATCCATGTAACTAGTAAAACTATCTGCGTGTAACCAAGATTTTCATATCGTGTATCAAAAGATCAATATTAAATTACTTTATGACTTGAAATTACTATCAAGAACAGTATAGCAATCATTAAATTGTTGTCCTAATCATTTTAAATTTCCAGCAATATTTACGCCTTTGAAAAGTTTTTTTTTTTTTTTTTTTTTTTTTTTTAAAGTTTGGAAGAACTTTACCGTATGTTCTAATATCCATGCTCTCCTATTCTTCAACTATTGATTATCTTTCAATTTTTGACTATTTCAAGAATTATTCTTGCATCTCCCGAGGGTTTTGTAAAATTATTTTATATTGTATTTCATAATTATTGTGCTTGAGTTATGGTACGTTGTACAGTTCTCAAAATTATTGTTTGACTCGATATTCATCGTACATGTTCGTATCTCTGGACAGGTCGGGTAGGTGGCATGCATATTTTCAAAATACACTCAAGCCCTAGCCAGAAGACATTACGTTTGGCAACATCGCACGGAAACAAATGAATGCTGAATTGCATTCTAACCCGTTCCTACTACTACTACTACTTTTGCTAAGGATTTGTGTAAGTACAAGGGCAAACTTATTTTAACGAAAGAAGTGTTATAAAAAATTTTAAAAAATAATAAAAAATACTCCTTAGGCAGGGTTTGAACCCACGCCAAAAACGATTTATCTTACTACCATGTTGCGCTAGCTCACTCGGCTACAAGGGCCGACAACATCTGACGTTTACTTTGTGCTATATGTTGGTGACATCAGGAGTCACCAACAGGATCGCGATATAGACGCCATTCATTTTTCCTACATTGTTGCCAAGCGTAACCCCGTTCATAATGCCTTATGGCTAGAGTTCAGTGTATTTCAAAAATACGCAGGTGACATATGCTGCATTCTACAGTCGAATGTTTCTTCTTTCCGGAAAGCATTGTCAAACTAGAAGACGCTGTTATACATGATCGGAACACATTGACGGTAACAGAACAATGTCGATACAGAAAACTTGGTATTATGCCATGATAAATGATATAGAATGTGTGTGGCGAATAAGCTGAAACATACAGTAAAGTATTTAGTTTCTACATAAATCTTTTACATACATAATTTGTCACTTGGTTTTCACGCCAATACGGATCTTGTTTTCTTCTCGATTGCCTCTCTTATTTGGCACGAAATGGAATAAACTAACGGGTTAATTTAGAAGGTTGTACTACTCTGAAGATGCTAAAAGGTATAGATCAGATATACTTGTATCATATGAATAATAAAGAATAGATCTCAAAGATGAGTGGGATACATCGCCAACATAGGTAGTACGTCCAAAGTGCATAGGATCTTAGGCATTAAGGCTAAGAGGAAAGAAATCTTTGGAAAGACCAACAAGAAGGTAGGATAATAATATAAAACTGTACCTTCGGCAACGAAGTAATAATAATTCAGTGTGAATTGATTGACTTCAGACACGATTGAATCCTATGAAAATGTTTTGTTTCTTTGGCGACGAACACTCAGTTTCCTTAAGCTAACCTTTCTCAACCCCTGTGTAGTGCAGAATCATGGGCATGTGGTGAAACCTTAGAATTCGAAAATAAATTTTATCCCATACATAAGAGCCATAAGTCTGACTTTACATGACACATTTTATCTTGAACTATGAATATTATAAGATTATTTTAAAATCAATTCCCAAAGAGATGCACCACTCAATACCTGCAATGCAACAACAATTCTCATTTCTAATCTAACAGAACATTAAATGAGCTGGTCGCGATGTCGGAGCGTTAAGTGAGTCAAAAAAGGTTAGAAAAATTGTCGTAAAGCAGTGGTTCTCAACCTAATTCCTATCACGACCCCCATTTTAGCACATCCTCTTGCCAGCGATCCCCTTTTTCTGGTTTGTAATAAGCTTGTATGGGATTTTTAATATACCTATTGCGGAGATCTCACGATATCCATCTATTTCTATAACAGTAGAATCCATAATGGATACAATAACTTCCCTAAAAGCGAATGAATTAAAACCGCCAAGTCCTTACAACTGGTTTTCTGTAACGAAGACTTGAACAGATTCTTACTGAAGAGGAGAGAAGAAGAATATTCTGGTTTGGCACCTGCTGCTTTAAAAGTAACAATTCAATTTGGTACATCGTACCTATGCGAAAGTGTTTTTTTCTTCTATGATAAGCATTAAAACAAGCACAAAAAATCGTTTATCAATTGAAAATGACTTGACAATGCGAGTCACGAAGATTGAACCGGACATTGCAACACTGGTGAAAGCACACCATGCTCAGGTATCTCATTAGCTTTCAATTTTATTTGTATTTTATATGCAGCTTTTGGTGCATTTGCATTTTTCTGGTATTTCAATATGCAGTTCTCATTAGTTTCATATCGTACATTTTTAAACAACTCTGCATCTGTTGAAAATATTTAGTAGACCTGTTTTTATTATTATTATTGTTCTTAACAGTATGTATAAAAATAAAAATATGCCTGTCAGAACAAAATTCAAAGTAATATTTAAAAATATTTTTCTGTATTTAAATTCTAATTATCCTTTCCACTTATCTTCGCGACCCCCATAAAAACCTTTCGCGACCCTCCTACGAGTCGCGACACCCAAGTTGAGAAACCTTGTCGTAACATACAACGTGAGTTAGTTTCTATGTCTGGATGTTCCGTTCGAAAACAGTTTCGAGCGCACTTACTCTTTCATAACAAATTAGAGGCACTAAAACACCAAAGCGGAAATAGGATGGTCAATTTTTCACCTATGGTACCTAAAATGTATATGGCAAACTGGAATTTAAGAGCTGAAATGAAAGGATAGGTTGAGAATTGGGATTAGCGATACCATGTGTGGAATAAGTGTGTAACTATGTATTTATTACTTGTATAGTCAGAAACAATATTAAGTATAAGGTTGGAGCTATCATTTCTTATACCTCCAACCTGTACTTAATATTATTTCTGACTGTTCATCTGAATCGATATTCATCCGGCTAAGACACAAGGATTTCTATGAGTGAATATTCGTAGATGAATTATTTGTAGTGCTGCCTACTACACAAGAAATTTCTCATCTCACCTCAGAAACGAGACGAGACGATGAATCTTTTGAACCTTATGGAGAATATTAGTTCACCTAAGTAGTAGATTTCAAACAGCTTTTGGTGTTAAATGATTCATAGTAAAAAAAAAAAATTAAATTGATAAAGTTATTGTATGAACACAGTGAGGAACATTTATCAATTATCGGTTTAAAGATATGCAAGTCATTACATACAGGATCGGGTCCAGAATTTTCTGAGGGGGTGCACCATAACTACAAAAAAAAAAGTCTCATCTCTCAAAGTGACATATGACAATATTCTTTACACCTAACAACGCTAATATATAGAACGGGGGGGTGGTATTTTAAAAACGGTAGCAAGCGATATGCAGGAAAAATTGTTCTTCTCTCTTCCTGGCTTCTGTTTCTTCCATACTTGACAAAATTATATTGCCTTGTTTGGTGAATCCTTTTCCTTCAACCTTCACAAAATCGACTTAAAATATTGTTTTTGCAAAACTCTTCTTTCTTTTAAGCCGTATATTTACAACGAATGGGGGATGCACGTGCTCCGGTGCACACCCTTTAATCCGGCAATGATTATACAATATGTTTCAATAATAAATATTGTTTAAATGTTGTCATATCCTATCCTTTGTGGATTTCTCATTACCTGAAAGTATTCTGATAACTTGAGGAAACAGAGAGGAAAACTAGGGCATAAATTTTGTACATAAATTTAGAAAACGGGACAAGATGGAAAAGGGGTTCTCAAAATCGAGACGAGATGAAAATTCCACAAAAGAAAATTATGATATGAGACGAGAAAACATTATTTCCCGTCTCGTCTCATCTCAGAGGAAACACTAGGCAGTTGCACTTAATAGATACGCGAGCTTTTTTTTTTTTTTTTTTTTTTTTTTACATGTTGATGTACGGTATACAGTATAAATTACAGTGTAAAGTATATTATTATATTAATTGGATAGTTAAGTAGTTTTTATTAGGAAATTGAAATTTATTACTCTTTTATTTTTTTATCTAATAATGTTAGATTTAGTAAAAGATACTTTTTTTTAAAAAAAAAAAAGAATATAACTGTAATGGATTGCAGAAGGGCTTTAAAATAATCGTAGTACTCTGCCTCGTATTCGGTTTTATTAAGGATAGTCCCTTTCAGCACGAGACTATATGAGACGTGGACCTGCAGCTTAACGTGGGTTTGATCCAAATGAACTCTCAAAAGGGAGGTTTCCCGAATACGGTAACCAGTTACCAACAAGAGAGCTCTCCTCTACTTCATCCGTTCAGAAGTAGGCTTCTATAAATATGATAGGAGTGACTATTTTATCTTATTTTATTTTCAAGTGTATATATTCTACTACAATATTCTTTACGTCACTATATATCTCTAATGAAAGAATGCCCAAGTGTTATACCAGAAGAACATAGCATCTGCAAAGATAATGTTTCTGTATATTTAGTTATAGGCAACGAGGACAATAGTCCGGTACCTTATGATAACAGAGCTTGTGGCCAGACTTGTTTAAACTTGTTTTATTTATGCTGTTAAAGATATAACAAGTGAGAAAGCCATAGTTGATTAAAGTGGATTTTTAATTTCTGCGAAATGAATGATAAGTATTAAGGAAATACAAAGTTTAACAGTTTAATTTATTGAAATAATAATCGTGGTAAGATTTGGTGGTTACTAAAGTAACTTTAAACGAACTGGGATAACAATATTTTATTAATATATGTGTGTTACACGTCCTACGGGTAGTACGCATATATACATATAGAAGTTGTGAAAATAAATGGTTTCTCGTAATGGCAGCAGGGTGTAATTGCCTTTTCATATAGGAGGAAGACATAAACCCTACCGTAAACCTGATTGGTACATTCTAATGCTTCTTCGTTATCAGCTTTGAAGCCAGATCCGTCGTAGAACACATGAAAGAGTGTACTTTTTTTAAAAAAAAAAAATCTTAATTTACTTTATAAGTAACTCTAGTATAATTAAATATATGTAGTATAGTTTATTCGAATGCAATTTATGTCCTTTTCCAAGACATTCGTATAATGTTTTTGAAATATTTCTTATTCTTTATTAACTTTACTATTTGTAATGCCTTATTGTAACTAATATATAAATTCGAAAAAATAAGAATTATATAATATAAGAAAATATAATAACAAAAAATTATAATCGCAACATATAATAATACTTCTGCCCTACTGACAGCATTATCCTACCGTGAGACCTGGACGTTTAATCACTAACAGCTTGGAGAATTCGAAATAAATGAACTTCTGTTTTTGAAAAATTGAATCAATCTAACAACAGATAAATTCACTATCACATAATAGTAAAATAACTACGCTACTGCACTGATATTCTTTATTTATACTAGCCTAACTATTTTATATACAGGATCCGTAAGTTTAATACGGAAATCTGTATCGAGCATACGTTATCCATATGCCACATACGTACTTTCTTTTTTCCTCTTCGATATTATATCATGTCGCTGCAGGGTGTTTGACATCTGACAGTCTTCCGTATATTACATACTTTTAAATAAGTTACTGACGTCAGTTATATGTTATATACGTCCATCTGTATGTATGAACCTTATCATCTGTATACATTTTTTGTTTCATACGGAAAGTGCGTATAGATAGAACACCTGTACGGAAAGTATTATAAAACATACGTTTTCAGTTATATGTGTTCTGCAAGACTGTACCTATTGTCTACGTTAAGAGCCTGCCTTTTCTAAAAATAATACAAAATTTATCATTTTTCCTTTCCTTGTTTATTAATCAGTGAAAGGAGATAATGAAATGCAAGTTACCACAATCATAGATAATGCTATTCTACAACAGAAAATATGAACCTGAAGAATGTTCAGTGTTGCCATTCATAGAAATTACAGTGTTGCCAGAAAATTTCCCTAAAAATCTAAGTTAACGCAGCGAGTAGAGGAAGAAACTCAACTGCATTTGGTTACGTATCGTATTGTTTTGGTTTCCTGTGAACTACTTTTTTTAAATAATAGTAGTATTTAGTTTGTAATAAACAAAATAGTTTTAACATACAGTTATTAAAACTAAATAATAATGTTAATTAAAAAGAAGTTCACAAGAAACCAAACCAACATGATACGTAATCAAATGCAGTTGAATTAATTCCTCTACTTGCTATGTTAACTTAGATTTTAGGGAAATTGTTTTTCTGGCAACACTGTAATTTTTATGGATTGCAACACTGATCATTCTTCAGGTTCATATTTTCTGTTGTAGAATAGCATTATCTATGATTGTGGTAACTTGCATTTCATTATCTCCTTTCAGTGATGAATAATCAAGCAAAAGAAAATGGTAAATTTCGTATTATTTTTAGTAAGGCAGGCTCGTAAGTGCAAAACTAGAGAATTTACACAAGTAACCTACGTTTTTACCTACCCACATACGTTTTTTTTTTCTCTGTGTATATTAAGCACTGTCGTGGAAAATAATTCTTTATTTCTCTGTGTTATATGATGATGATTCAATAAAGGGTTTTTAATTCATTTCTAACAGTTAATCTCAGAAACTCACGAAGAAACTTCGTTCACTTCACACACACTCATATATACACCCTCCATTCCAAAAGAAACCGAACGTTTTAAAAAAACAAAAAAAGCTATGTACATTTTGGAACAAATCATTTTTATTAATCAATGTATTCCCCTTCTGCATCGATACACATATTTGCACGCTCCAACAAGTTGTCAAACGACTTCTCCATGTCCTTTATTGGAATGGTCTTTAGGACGGCGGTCGTCGCCTTCTCAATGGCATCAATCGATGCGTGCCGCTTTCCTTTCATTGACAAATGCAGTTTCGGGAACAGATAGAAATCGCACGGAGCGAGATCTGGTGAATAGGGCGGATGATGCAACCGAATAATGTGATTTTTGACCAAAAATTCAGTTACAAGTCGCGAACGATGTGATGGTGCATTATCGTCCAAAAGAGTCCAACTGCCGATTTCGCGATATTCGGGCCGAATACGACGAATTCTTGCCAGCAAACGCTTCATGACGCCTAAGTAAAACTCTCCAGTGACTGTCTGGCCGGGCTGAACAAATTCTTTGTGGATAATTCCTTTTGAATCGTAAAAACAAATCAGCATCACCTTAACTTTTGACTTCACCAAGCGACTTTTTTTGGGTGTTCCTTCATCCGGCGCTCTCCATTCAGCACTTTGCCGCTTTGTTTCGGGCTCATATTCAAAACACCACGTCTCGTCACCAGTTACAATCGATTTCAAGAAGTTTCGATCCTGCCGAGCACTTAACGATGTCTTTGCAATGCGCAATTCGATCAACTTTTTGGTCTTCGGTGAGTTTGTGTGGTACAAACCGCGAATTAACCTTAAGGCCCAAAACTTCGGTCAAAATGCGGTATGCGGTTGTTTCAGGAATGCCTAATTCCATTTCAATAACTTTCACCGACGATTTTTTGTTATGTTTGATGAATTCACGCACTTTTTCGATGTTTTCTTCCGATAATCCGGTTCTGGGACGGCCTGATCTTTCGTCATCATCCAGCGTCTCTCTACCCGATTTGAATCGCCTGAACCACTCGTAAACTTGCGTACGGGATAGACACTCATCACCATATGCATTTTGTAGCATTTGGTGCGTTTCACTAAAAGTTTTACCCAGTTTAACACAAAACTCAATTGCAGCTCGTTGTTTGAAACTCATTTTCCGACCGATGTACACAACACACTGACAGTTGAAACGCAATAACTTTGTTGCCGTGCATCCAAATGTCATGACATTTATACCAGTTGTCAATGAGGGACTACGCCATCTACCGGTAAAATATTACAACAGATGGCACTAGTGATACTATTTGTTTTCAAAAGTTCGGTTTCTTTTGGAATGGAGGGTGTATATATATATATATATATATATATATATATATATATATATATATATATATATATATATGTGTGTGTGTGTGTGTGTGTGTATGTGTGTGTGTGTGTGTCAAATTATAGTATAAATAGATATAAGCGTTTTTATTTACCCTGCTTTAGTTATTAAACTTCCGAAAAAAATAAATAACTTATAAGCGGCGCAGAGGATAGCTGTATCGGATTAATATAACATTGAAGAAAGAGGAATCGTCTGATTTTTGTATTAAATTTGTTTTTTCAGAGTATTTCATGAAAATCTGAATTTGCTAATCCTTTATTTGCTTTAGTATAGCATATTGCAATCTGTTTCAATTTCTTCGTAGCTGAAAGGCTATATGATGGGTTTATATGAAAGAATAAATTTGAATATATGTTATGTTTTATTGTCCTAAGGAAAAGCAAAAATTAATAGGAAGTTATATTTAAATGAATGCACAATATATGAGGAAAAAATAATCTGAGTGTCTATATTTTTCTATCGTAGATAGCGTTTTAAATGAAAAGATGAGGATCTGTATTAGATATCCGATTATACTAACAGTAGTAACATGTTTTTATTTACTTTTTCGGGTTTATTTACGTGTAATGCATTAATATAATAAAGAATTTCCTTAACACATATACAAAACAGAGTTAGTCCGCTTGAAATGGCATTGAAAAGTTTGTTTTTTTTATATAAAGGAAGTTTGTTTTAAAAAAATAATATTAAAGCTGCTTTTGATGTAGTGATTTCATTCGCCGTTACGAGTATATAGTATAAGTATTAGTAGAAACCTATTCATGCTTTATTCAAATCCGCTTATAAACGCTGTATATGGTATCATGTTATAATGGTTTACTTTTAACTAACATTAGCAAATGCAGCTTAGTTATATAGCCTATATTAATAATTACACTATCTTCTCTCTCTTTTTTCGTACACATACCCACCCACACCCACACCCATAATGTATTGCGCTAAATTCGTTGTACAAAAACAGAAGAGTGATTCCTGAGAGTAAAACAAACAAAAACGTTCCAATAAACATAGGGCGAAAACCCCATTGTTTACGTGTTCTAGGCTGCCAAAAACATGAAAAAATAAATTTTAAAGGTTCATAGCTCCAAAACTATGGGATCTACTGTAGTCAGGTCAAGACTTCACTTAGGAACTAGTATGTGCTTTATCCAAAAATACATGTTTTAGAATCCTAAGTTACTCACGCAACATTTTTTATGGAGGTAGTTGGAGAGTACTTTATATCATAGGCCCGTAGTCAAACTCCTTCTATAAAAATTGTTGTGGAATCACCTCAGGATTCTGAAACACGCATTTTCGGATGGACCCCAGACGACCCCAGACTATGATAGGTATATCATGTTTACTATAATTTTTCAGAAATATATAAATAATAGCTTAAATTACTTTTGTCACTCAAAAAACTGGGGGGCCTAGGCCTCCCCGGCGCAGCCTAGATCCGTCACTGATTTCAGTCCACTTAATTTACATAATTATTTTCATCAAATCAGAACATATTAAGATCCCACGTACTGTACACATTAAAATGATATGCTTTCGAAAATATTAAAATAACAATTTATACATTAAATATAATTATTTAAAAAAAATCTTACAAATAAACATATTTTCCTTGTAATATTATATATAGGAAAAATGTAGTGCTATCAGTGATTTACGAAGACACCATTCCAATGGATTAAACATACACTCGCCGAACGTCTACATTTCTGTTAGGCAAATATAATTGAAAAGAGAATGTAGCGATTTTTAGTAAAAAAGAGAAAACCTAAATGTAAACCTATATATAAAAGCAAAGATAGGAATGGTGAAAGAATCATATAGGAGAAAGAAAGGTCTGTTTTGTAGATCTTGAATAAAGAGTTGAGAAAAAGACTTACGAAATGTTTCATGTGGAGTACACTACTGTATGAGTCAGAAACATGAAAATTTCGCAAAAATGATTTAAGAAAAAAACAACTGAAAGTTTTTGAAATGTCGGGGTGGAGAAGAATGAATAGAATTAGCTGGGTCGAAAAAAAAACGAACGAAAGGGTGTTAGAAATGATGAGAGAGAAAATAAATATTTAAAATATTATTGAGAAGAGGAGAGAAACTCGTTGAGACATTAGGTAATAAGGAACTGTATCGAGAGGGGCGTGCTAGAGGGTACCGGTATGGTGGCAGGAAAGAGAGAGAGGGGCGAAGGAGGACTACAATTAATGGACGATATCGAAACAGAAAAATCGTTAGAGAAGAGTGTGAAGCAAAGATGCTTCTCAGTTGCGGCAAGTGACTCACTAATAATGGTAGAATCCATATGATGATGATAAATGTATATTATTCTCTCTTTGCCTGATGTATAAAAGGAATATATTAAAATGAAATCATTGTTATTATATAACAGAAATTTCGCTTTGAAAGCAGCGTTGATATATCTCGCTTTTACCATATTTGAATATACTTCATGCATAGTACAGTCAGCGACAAAAGTACTTTCCGTTTGATGAAATTAGTTTCGTAAATAACTTCAGAATAGAAGGAAAATTTAAGCACAGTTTTCAGTAAATTAAAAAGTTCAGTTAATTTTCTGCACGTTCCAGCTATACCACCGTTATTCCCAAAATATATTTTACCAAAAGGAAAGAACTTTTGTCGGTGACTGTACATATATGTCAAGGAATGAGAAATTTGGTCTATACTCATAATATTACAAAATAAAATATTTTTTCAAAGACAGACACAACGTGTTACTTGAGTCACATTAATGCTTGCTTAACTCTGCAAGTTCTTTAATTATAATTACATCAATACTGAAAACTATCATGCTCCGTAAGTAATGGGACTTAGAATCCATGTAGATAAAAGTTAGTTAGTTTGTGGTATAAATTACAATGCGCGGAAATTATTAGAGAAAGGGGTAGGGTATTCTGACATACAGACCACAAATGCAGTTGCAATTGTAGTATGTGATGTATAGTCAAGAACAAATATAATTAATTTTATTACAATAAAGGTACATTATCTTCGTATTAAAAAAAGGGAGGAGGGTGAACTTTCTGCTGCGGGATTTTCTCGAGATTCTCGATATTATCATCCATCTCGTCATCACTGTCTGTCTCCCTTTGGATAGGTTCATAATGGTTGGACTTTAAAAATGAATATTGAAAGAATATATTGTTCAAAATTCAAATAACGAATATTGGAAAAATGTATTGTTCAATTATACAAATAAGGAATATTTAAAAAAAAAACGTGTTATACGACTATTCAAGTAACATTGAAAGAATTTAATGCTCAGTAGTTAAAATAAACACTGAAACAATATAATGTCCGAATATTAAAACAACGCATATTGGAAGAATATATTATTATTTGCATATTCAAATAATGGATATTGAAAGAATATATTCCTCAAAAATTTAAATAATATATATTGAAAAATATACTGTTCAAATACTAAAATAACGAATATTGTGAGAATATATTGCTCAAATATTCAAATAACGAATATGTATTCGCAGAAGATATTATTTGAATAATCAAATAACAGATATTCAAAGAATATATCTTTTGAATATTTAAAACATGAGATAATTCGAATTTTAAGAGCACTAGTGTGTATTTTTACTTATGGCTGTACCATCAACACTGAGAAACAAAAAGAATGTTGTTTCAGTTTCCTCATGGAATAAAACCTAGCTTTGACTTTCTGTCAAAATCTCTTAACTTTGTTATACACCGTTTTATAACTTAATTAAAAATAATTTAAAAATGTTTTTAATTTTCAGTTTCTAATTTCCTCTACTGTATTCTCTTTCCTTCAGGCCAAGATACCAGGATGAGATTCAGCGTTGTACCATTTCCAGGTGACAGTGGCTTTACACAATGGCACGATGCAATGAAGATGGTAGCTCGCTTGCCCGGGGGAATCCCCGCAGAGTTTAGGAGACGGGTAAGTACAATATGCATGAAGTAACAATGATATTCGCTTCGTTGACTTCTCCGTAACTCAGCAACATTCCCGGTAGGTTATCATGTTTTCCAAAATCACACAAAACATATTATATCTCGACCGCAAGAAAAGCAGATGTTTCTTTTCTCAACTCAATAGCTCTTGAGAGCAAATTGACCTAACAAATGCGGCAAATGCAAACATTTCTTTTAGCAGCAAAAAGTATCCCCCATTTCATGATTTCTTCTGTATAGCTATGATTTTTTAAAATGTGAAAATATGTATATAAATGTTGTATATATGTATATAAACATGTTGGATCTTCTGAAATACCAAAGAAACTATTTTGTTTGAAATATACAGCACATTTTATTTCCAACTTACATACCCAATGACGTTTATTGTCTTTCAATCATATTTGACTAATTCATTTCCTTTATTAAACATAGATAAGAAATATCATATATTTTTTGAACATGTTTGGTTAAATAAGGATATTTTAATAAAATCTTTTGTTTCAAACGTATATGAGAAATTTTCTCAACAACATTTAACTTAAAAAAAAAATTCGTTTATCTATTTTTATAAATGTATGTGAGTAATATATTTTCTTTCAAACACATATAACTAATACGTATTCTTTCAAATAAATATGAGAAATATTATTTCTTTGAAACACATTTCATTAGTATATTCAGTTTGAAACATAGCGTAATTAACGCTTTCCTTTTAAAGATATTTAGATAATAACTTTTGCCCAAATACGTGTTGTCGAGGAGACGGAACGAGATATAAGGTTTTCTAATCTCGTTTCAAATTTTGTAGGTTTCGACTTTATTCTCAAATATTTTTTCTCGTCTCGTCTCAATTTTCAAAGAATTATTTCTCGGTTCGTCTCGATTCTCAAAGAATTCTTTCTCTTCTCGTCTCAATTCTCAAAGAATTCTTTCCCATCTCGTTTCGATTCTCAAAGAATTCTTTCTGGTCTCGTTTCGATTCTCAAAGAATTATTTCTCGTTTCGTTTCGATTCTCAAAGAATTATTTCTCGTCTCGTCTCGATTCTCAAAGAATTATTTCTCGTCTCGTCTCGATTCTCAAAGAATTATTTCTCGTTTCGTTTCGATTCTCAAAGAATTATTTCCCATCTCGTTTCGATTCTCAAAGAATTCTTTCTGGTCTCGTTTCGATTCTCAAAGAATTATTTCTCGTTTCGTTTCGATTCTCAAAGAATTATTTCCCATCTCGTTTCGATTCTCAAAGAATTCTTTTTGGTCTCGTTTCGATTCTCAAAGAATTATTTCTCGTCTCGTCTCGATTCTCAAATCATTCTTTCTCGTCTCGTGTCAATTCTCAAAGAATTATTTCTCGTCTCATTCTTTTACTGTAGATGTATGTACAATATTCATTACCTGATTACTTTCTTAATTTCATCTAGAAGTTATCAAAAGTCTTCCGCGACACGACAGGTTCACGCAAGCTGTGATGTAAGAACATTTAAAACATTTATTATTATAATATACTGTGTAATGACTTTCATATCTATAAACGTTGATAAATATTCCTCATTATTCTTAAACAAACTTTTTTTTTATCAATTCGTTGTTTCTATACTATGAACCATATAACACTAAAACAAGCCTTTGAAATCTAAGACTTGGGTGAACTAGTGTTTCCCAAGAGACTCGAAGAATTTCTTGCCTCGCCTCGTTCCGTTCTCATCTTGAATTTGAAAATGTACTTCTCGACTCGTGAACGACACTACATTTGAGTAATTTAATATCATTTTATGACTTGGAATCGTGAATTCAAACGTATTCAATGACTAAATGCCAAATATGTGTGCATCCTATGCGTGTAGGGGTTACTGTGGCTCAGTGGTAAAGCTCTTTCCACTGGTATGTAGGGTGCCTAGTTCGATTCCCGGCCAAGTAAATTTTTGGTAGACAACATCGTGTCCGTGTTTCTTTTGTCGGAGTACTCCCCTTTCCTCCCACACCTCATCCCACCAATTATTCCATCATCATTCACTTCCCTTAATCACCATCTCCCTTAGCCTAACGGGTATAATCGTGGGCCGTTAAACTGAAAGATTTCATTTCATTTCCTATGCGTGTAGTCCTGAGTGGATTCCCGTTAGAGGCTTGTCCACAATAGGAATCAGAGTAGTGGTTTGGATCACATTTTAAACTTGTAGATCCCGTCTAATATACCCTTGCTGCTGAAAAGGCATGGTAAACTCCGAGCAATCCAATCTTAAATGCAATAAAAGATTCCGTTTGGCCCTGTGAACAAAAGCAGAATGTGTCATTTATTTTAATATTAAAATACGAACAATTGTTTTAGAATTAAAGACTGAATTAACGAGTAATTTTTTTCAAGAAAATGAAGCTAATCTTAGCGCTATGATTTTTTTTTTGTTTTTTTATTTTTATTTTATTTTATTTTTTATTTATTTTTATTTTATTTTATTTATTTATTTATTATTTTTATTTATTTATTTATTTATTTTTGCGCGCGGGATGTTCAAACATCGCCGAAAGAACACAGCATCTCAATCCACATTTTATTCCTGAAATGGACAATTCATCGAAATGTCAAAGGTCTGCAACCCGCTACACAATATTGTGAAGCACGTTGCCTAACATGTGAAACCAGTGTCATCGTTTCATTTCTCTCAATCTTTTTCGCATTCAAATTCTACAGAATTGTTAGCATTTAATGAAAAGTAAAAAAAAGAAAGCCCAGAAATGAGACACATGTATCAATCGATCGTATCTTGTCAAGCTGAAAAGAAAAAAAATGTTGTGAGTGATTGTGAATTCTCATACGTAGTTTTCAATGCTGTATACGATAACTGCGCCATTTGTTAAGATAAAGCTGACACTAACGTATACACTAAACAAGGTTCCATTCCAACTCTTGACACAACCACAATATGCAATGGAATGCGATTATTGATATCATTTAAGACTTAAATTTTAATTTTTGTTTAATATTATGGAAATATTATATACAGGGTGTTTCAAAATAACACTGACAACGTTTGGGCGGCAATTCCTGACACCAAGATAAGGCAAAAAGTATAGACCATCAAATGCTTCCTTTCGGAGTTGTAGGCTGCCAAAACTTGAAAAAAAAAATTAAATTTAAAGATCCATAGCTCCAATACTATGGAACCTACCGTAGTTGGGTCAAGACTTCACCTAGGAAATAATATGTGCGCTATCCAAATATCCATGTTTCAGAATCCTAAGGTAGACACGCAACTATTTTTATAGAGGAAGTTTGGCTACGGGTATATAATGTGAAGTACTCACCAACTACCTCTATAAAAATTGTTGTGGAAGTACCTCAGGATTCTCAAACTTGAATATTTGGACAGGGCACATACTAGTTCCTAAGTGAAGTTTTGACGGAGCTACGGTAGATCCCATAGTTTTGGAGCTATGAACCTCTAAAGTTTATTTTTTCATGTTTTTGGCAGCCTATAATAACTCCAAAAGGAAGCATTTATGCACCCAGTTTGTTCTATACTTTTTGTCTTATTCTGATATCAGGAATCACCTCCCAAACGTAGTCAGAGTTGTTTTGAAACTCTTTATCTCTCTCTCTCGCATCAAGAGCTAAAGAAAATAAAACTTGACGGTAAATTCCGATTTGTAGTTTTCGAAACAAAGTATATTGTTCCTAGGTAATTATTTGATAGCTTTTATTTTGCTTGAATAAAAGTTTATTTATTGATTTACAGCAGGGATAAAAGTGAGTAGGAACGCGGATGAAGTCCTTCCTGCACTTCCAAAATATCTACGACGCCCTTCCACTTCCAAAAAATTACAATAGGCAAAGATATGCACGTAGGACGGCGTGACGTCATGCATTCCCCTACCTTTCCAGATCCACTTTTACTCCTGATTTACAATGTTTGTCTAAATAGGCCTATAACTTTTTAATAGCAGATTCTATCTTTTGTTGTTTGTATTCTCCTAACTATAACAAACACATATCCCTAACAATTACTCATATACTACTTGAGATGTTTTTTGTAAGCCGTGAACAAAATACACAAATAATTGTTTATTTGTTTGCTTATTTTTTCATTCCTGCGTACGAATATTACATTTGGCATAATGTCAGAGTCTGAAAGATACTAAGCCTTTCGCGCACGAGATGGCGTTAGTGTCCGTAATCTTAAGGTATTTGAGTCGCAGCGTGTCAAGCCTAATGTCACTCGATAACTGATAGTTGAAGCTAGTAACTGTGTAAAAGAAAAGGTGTTAAGATTCTTACAATCAGTCATAAATATTGCCGAAACCCGAGAAGAAAATTTTTGCTCTTTATATCGACAAGATACGTTATCAAAAGCAAGAGCCAAAAGATTGCTATGTCTTTCCGTTCTGTAAATTTCGATATACAACATGCTTCTTGCAGTAGGTGACCAATCACAGCAAATATCGAGCAAGACTGTCATGTAAGCAGTTATGGGTATCATAATTACCCGCTAATCTCAATAGCACTGCGGGAAATACTCTATCAAGCAGGAGTGATATCCATAATTACTCCTTTAGAAATACATGGAGAACCGGTTTTAGACTATCCATATCTAGGGATCAACTAAGTGGATTACCTCTTGCAATGAACTCGATTCTTAAATGTTGACCCCTCTATATCCTGGTCAAAATACATTGTGATCCATGAAGTAGTTCTTCAGATTATATTATCTCTCGGAAACATGGACAAACAGATTCAATATATGAAGCAAGTTTTTGGTAAACCAAACTCCTTACAGAACGTAGAAAGAAAGAAAAGAATAAAAAAGAAGATGGAAAAAGAAGGAAAAAGAAAGAAGAAAAAGTAAACAGGAACAGAAGTTCGTTTTCACATTTGGAAACTATGGGGATCGAATATTGAAACCAGAATTGATAGAGAAAGGAGAGCAGAAATGAAACATATTCTTGAGATGTTGAATCCATTTTAGAAGAACCATTTGTAGCCATCTGCTGTCGTTTCCATTCTGATACCTGGTCACAGACAGACAAGTGAAAGGTGAAGAGAGGTCAATCTATAAAACTTCCTATATTTATTCACAACATAGTTTGTACTGAAATATCTCTTCATATTTTAAGGATTCCATATTACTAAATAGAACCAAGTTGTTCGGCACAAACACCAGCTAGCAGCCGACAGATGCCGTCACACCGATGAAGCACGAAGAGAACACCGAGAGAGGAAGATATACAAAGAGGACCCCGTCAGCCCCTCCACAGGCACCTCCTAAAACAAAATGACTATACAGGGTGTTTCAAAACAACACCGACAACGTTTGTGAGGTGATTCCTGACACCAAGATAAGCCAAAAAGTATAGACTAACTTGGGTGTACAAATGCTTCCTTTCGGAGTTATAGGCTGCAGAATTCATGAAAAATTGAACTTTAAAGGTCCATAGCTCCAAAAGTATGGGGCCTACCGTAGTAGGGTCAAGACTTTACTAAGATACTAATATACACAGAGAAAAAATCCGTTCTCCGGACAGCGGTATATTGTACAAACATACGGTATCCTCTTGCTTACTATACAAATCAGTACGGAGCATACGTTATCCGTATGCTACATAGGCACTGCCCTTAGATGTTATATCATGCCGTTGCAGGATGTCTGACATCTAACAGTTTTCCGTGTATCACATGCATATACTTATGTTACCTTCGTCAGCTATATGTTATATACGTCCATTTGTATGTAAGATCCTGACCGCCTACATTGTTTCATACGGAAAGTACTATAGATGGAACACTTATACAGAAAGTATTATAAAACATGCGTTTTCAGTTATACGTCTGCTGTATATTAAGTCCAAAAACAACAGGAATTACGCATGTGACCTATCTTTTTAAGTACGCCACCTACATTTTTTCCCAGTGCACTAAAATATTGTTTGTCAATTAAGACTCAAGTGAACTAGCGTTGTTCACAAAATTTGTGCAATTTCTCGTCTCAAAAACAAGTCGAGTATTATCACGTTTTTCGTCTCGACTCGTATTTAAAAATGCACCTTTCGTGGCCAACACTAAGGATTACTAGGACATTTCATAAATATATCGCTTTCAGAGAAAAATGTTCTGGTCAAATGCAACTATGTTAAAATTTGCACTTTATCTTGGATGTAATTTCGAAGCTGTCATTCTTCGATCCCAACAGAAAAAAAAACAGTTAATTTTCATTTGATAAGTGAGAACAATTTGATAAATCTGTTAAGCTTACATAAAGATGAAAGTCATCTTGTTGGTAGACCTAATCCAATCTCTGGAAAACGGCTGAACCGATTTATATATATATATAGGGAGAGAGAGAGAGAGAGATACACAGATATAGATATACAGTATATAATATAGTTATCACCTACAGCGAACTGGAGTTTTATCAAGTTACTTGATTAAAATACATATCCTAAAAGGGGACTTTAATTTATAGCGAAAATATGAGTATCTCACAAACCCCTTATACTAGGAACGGGAAATGTTGTATACAATCTGCTCGTTAAAAATTAACGAAAACTTATCAAGGCGTTCTAGAAAATTTTTGTATTAAAACAGGCAAGGGGACATTTTATATCTATACTACATGAAATATATGTATGTATATGTGTATATTGCAGTATAATTCTGGAATACCTTGAGCAATTTTGGTACGCTTAATTTTGGCAAACTTGATATGCTTATGACTTGACAATCTGCAAACAAATACTGTGAAGATGAGATACCATCAGTACCAGTAAAGGGTGGGATAAAGTTACATGTAAAAATCTTTTTTTTAAAAAAACGATCAATATTAGGTTCGAATCAAAGTTTTTGGGTCGCTGAAAGGAATAGTGATACTCTCGATGCCATTCAAGTTTAAATTCAGCCTCATCGGTATGTTAGGTGAGAAGAATGGGGGGTGGGGAGGTGTTTCATTTACGAATTTTCGTTATTATACTTCCATGTAAATGTGTTTCCTAAGAGAGAAGAGGATTTAAATGCGTTCTACAATCCTATTCTCCGTGCGTAAAATGGACAGTTCAACTACTTTATAATAATAATAATTTGAATTTGAATTTATTGATAGTAGTGACTACAGCCTAAGCCATAAATAATAATAATAATAATAATAATAATAATAATAATAATAATAATAATAATAATAATAATAATAATAATAATAATAATGATATAATGCATAAGTTACTGTGTTTGAGAAAATAGTAATTTCTGAAGCCACAATTGGGAAGAACAATGAAAGGGAATATTTTAATGATCTATGGTAATCCAACGCATCTCAATAACTCAGAGCTCCGAACCGGAAAAGTCCGTAGAAGCAATATTGTTCAAGTTCTTTTGATGAATACTTAACAAAGCCACTAAAACTCTAAAACCAATTTGACATCAAATGCAATCTCTTTAGTTTTCATTGCTTTGTAACAAAGACTTTGAATGGCTATTTATTTTCCCCTTTTCTGTTCAGAAGAATTTTATGGCAAAGTTCAAGTAAAGAGTAGTCGTTGTTATTTGACAAAGAAAAGATTGCTATATACTATGAGTACAAGAAGTCAGTAGCACTAAGCTGTTAACCAAACGTTGAGTTACAATTAGAGAATGGAGTGCTCTAAGATACTTTTATAGAAAAGGAATCCTGATTAAATAATGGCGGGAAAAGGACAAATGGTCGAATAAATTGCATTACAAGCCAATGTCCTCAATATTGTATTAAGTGTCATACCATTTCACACTTGTATACTTTCCTACCATGTAATTCCTACCATGAATTCTGTAGACTACAAAATGTACTTGTGATTGATTTGGTTTACCAACAAAGTCCTCTGTATATTTACCCTGTCCATTTATCCAGGAGATAAAACTCATAAGAAATATTTTTTGTTGAATCACCATCAATTTTGGTCAGAATGAAGAAGTTTAAATGTAAGGAGTTATGTTCATTGATGGAAAATGATCCATTCACCGGAAGTGGTAGAAATAAACCATTTCCGGTTTTAACTTTGATCGCTAGAGAACAAAAACGATAATAGATAGCAAGTAGTGGTTTCTTGCAATCGATTAGGCATTCTAAGAATACATTTAATATCTAGACTTAACTCTTTGTTAAAATATGAAGTAATAGAAATCTATTACAACTTCCGGTTTCAATTTTGATCTATATAGATCAAGAACATTAAGAAACACCAATAAACGTTTCTTTAAAAACGATATGTAGCATTTACAGAATACAGGGTGGCCCAAAAGTAGTGTAGCGTTCCCATCCGCTATCAGGACAAGAGCCGATGTTAAAAGGACAACATTCATGGATACCAAAGCTCATGTAATGTTGACCAATCAACACTACCCAAGTCCGACCTCAGAGGGATCTACGAAGAAGAACGCAATCCCGAGTCATACGGCAGGTACAGATGGATAATTCAGCATAATCAACAATAAGTAAATGTAAATATCAATTACCAGTCATAAATATATGTAAATATATATATATAAATAAATAATAACAACAACAACAATTCAAGTGTATATAATTTATTATAATAATATACAATATTATTTCGGGTAAAATATATGTTGAGCAACAAACAATTCTTTATTCCTTCGACGTCTGTTCGTAATATAGATTCAACGATAATATTCAGTCATTGATCATATTATAGTTCAACTCTCATGGGAGTAATAAGCCTATCCAGGAACAATAACAATTTAACCTCAATATGAAATTCGTAAATAATATTTATAATTCCTTTTTCTTTTTATCAATTTCAATTTACTTGACCAGAGTAGAGAGAATAAATTCCTTAAATCGAATTTCAGAATCTTAAATCAAAGTTCTCAGGAGAAGAAAAAAAAACAATCTAGAAAAACGATCAAGAAAAATCCTTTTGGGGGGGGCAATCTCCAATATCGAGAGATCCGTTAGGTTTATGTTGAAAACAACAATAATAATTAAATTAACAAGTATGTCAAAACCTTTCAGCAAATTTGGAGTGCCGTGCCTCACCGCACCATTCGCCTACAATAACAAGCAATAGGATAAATCTCAAAATTGTTCAAAAACTATTTGGCTCAATTTCAATACTAATCGCATTAATATATGCTGAAAATAAAGCAGATTATAAACAATTACTATATGCATCGGGTTTTAGCCCGCTTACCAAAAATACAATGCTGAATTATCAATCGAAATTCACGTAATTATCAACGCGGTCCAGAGAAATAATCTATTAATCGACTCTATTTTGGAATCAAGAATGACGACCCACAAACATAGAACACAAACAAAGGACAATCAACTATAATATATATATTAATGAACACTCACCTCTTATATTCTTCTTTTTTTATTACCTTTCTTTGGTATTTACTACCTCACTCTCAGTCTGCTTGTCGTCTGTTCTTTATCAGATTACAAGAATAAACGTGCTTAGGCTGTGATCGAAAAAGTAACTCAAAGACCAATGCTTAGGTCTGAAAACCGAAAACGTCCGAAAGTAACTAGTTCTATCACTGATTCAGTCGGCTCTCTCGGACCACAAACATCGAGAGTCACTAAAGAAATCAGTGATACTACGAGACAAACCCAAGATAAGGTATGGTGTCTCTTACCAAACGACATTCACCACTACTCTCACCTCAATCTTCAACATTCTCATTCCACCATTCAGCCAAACTAATTTCCATTCAAAGATCGAAAGTCACGCTCTGTTTCCAGGTTCGCTAAAACCACTATGACCAAACTTAGGTCTGGTTTCAACAAATTGAAATGCTCTCCCTCGTTTTCCACATTATCATTCCACCAATCCGTCAGACAATTGAACCCAGAGAGTGGTCGTTACTACGATTGCAGGGAATATTATTATATTGCAAGACCATGCGTTCCAACGTGCAATGGGGAGCAGACCTCTGTTCTCTCTCGAAATATCCCACTTTATCATTCCACTAACAAAGGAAAAACCACCTCAGATTCTGGATATTACGAGTATTAATGCATGCATAACATGCTATTTTTAAGGCAACAGCCAAGAACAGATTTATTTTACTCACTAGCACATCTACTCTTCTTGCCGTAAGGAACCCACATAGAAATTCACCATTTAAAACTCTCGATAAAATACTATAGATTTTGTCGCCGAAAAAAATAGCGACTTATTGACCAAGACTTAGGTCAACTATACAGATTTCTACGTCACTGATTGAATTCATCAAATGCCCCTGCACACCTGAACACGAAACAAACTTGTCTGACTTAAAGTGTGGAAATTTAAACAAATACAAATTTCACTCGATACTTCGAGCACCATTTAGACACTGGATAACCACAGAGCTTAATCTGACCTCTTCAATTTTATTCTGATAGCACCAATGCACATGGTCAAACACCAACCTTCCGTTTGCAATTTTTCGTATCACTATTTTTCTTTCTTTCTTTTAAAAAGAAAGAAAACACGAAAAAAAACACAACTTGCACTTTTATTCTTGTACATTAAATCAACTCCTTCCAGATATAACTACTTTCAGAAAATAGCAGACACTACAAAATAAGTCAAACGAACAAGACACGCGTCCCATTTTCTAACATCGACGATTAATTATCCGCCTGCTAGGAGACTGCAGGAAAACGTCCTCCTTCCTTCCAAATTCATAGGTCAGTTCGCAGCCGGAAAGGCTGCGAGCTCCCACGAAGGACAGCGGCGCTACGATCGCGATAAGGCACGTCACCTACCGCGCAAGCGACCTTGAATTGACCAAACAGAAAAAGGAATGTATTTCTCTCTCTCACTCACCACAATCGTAGATTCACATTATTTCTTTTGCTTTTTTTTAAAAAAAGAAGCAAACGAGGAAAGGTTACAAATTCTTGTTAGTTTTTACAGATCAGAGAAAGTTAATCATCGATATTACATAATTATAAACATTTTCTTTCTTCTTTTTTTTACTTAGTTTTTCCATTATTTCTTCGTCTCCAACTCATAGTAACGGGATCGTTACAGGCTGGCCTTCGTCGAAAAAAGAAAAATTCTCTTCCAAGAAATTTTTCGTTACCAGACTGGATAGCTACGGAATATATAAATATCATAAGTAACATTCATAACAATACAAACAACAACAAATGCAAAATAAATAATAATAGCAAATGCTAAAACAACAATAAATACTCAATTATTTACATTTTTTTGTTCATTATGGCCATAATGAATAAATAAGTATATAACAAACAACAATATTAGCAAATGCTCAACAAATATCACAGTTAATTCATTTAAATTTTGTTATATCATAACTACATGTACCAACAAACCAACACTATTTTTCAAGACCAGGATAACTAAGTTCTGACAATATTAATCTTAATCTCTCCTACTCCTATAGACCTTCAATTCTGAGACATGCGAACGGCGATATGAGTCTGGCGTATCATTCTCATCAGAAACTAAGACGGTATTCGGTGTCAAAAATTTCCTAATCACAAATGGACCATACCACTTGTCGCTTAAAGATTTCGCTACCTTATCTCTTAATGATGATTTAACGTGTGCCTTTAAGAGGACACTTTGTCCTATGTCTAAATTAACGGGATTTCTTCTTCTTAACATCAACTTACGCCTTGTTGCCCAACTTTTCTCCATATTCTGAATAGCTTCTTTCCATATCTGAGCAGATGATTTTCCGCCAAAATCAGAATCATTGATGCTCCATCGGTTTCCTAACGGTGTATTATATGGACGTCCAAAATATACTTCGATGGGCGACATCTTTAATCCTGAGTGCTCGCTTATATTTAAGGTGAATTGGAGCTCCGGCACAAGAGTTGACCACAGATGTTGCTTCATCGAGATGTAAGCTCTAAGGGATGCCTTCAGGGTTTTTATAAATCTTTCAGCTGCATTACCACCAGGGTGATAGGGGCTCAGCCGTATGTGCTTGATACCCAAACTAAACAGGAATTTCTTGAAGTGTTCGGAAACAAAAATTGAAGCATTGTCAGTGGACAGGGCCTCCGGAAAACCTAGTCGACTGAATATTTCCATCATCTTGCTAGCAACAACACTGGAACTTATGGTTCTCAAACGCTCCAAAACCACAAATCGGCTGGCGTTATCAACACCTATAAGTATAAATTTAAATCCATTCGAATTTGGCAATGCACCTACTATGTCAAACATCCAATGAGAATTAACTCTCTTGCTGAAATCAGAAATTAAATGTCCCATTTTCTTTTGATTCGATTCCTTAACCTTCTGGCACACATCACACGTACTTACGAAATTTTTGACGTCTTCTTTCAATCCTTCCCAGGTAAATTTCTTCATCAGTTTAGCCAATGTTCTTGACACACCAGCATGACCACCAATCAACGCATCTTCATGATGATATTCTATAAGTACCTTCCTCAAATCTCTCGGGATTACTATCTTATAGGGGTTAATCGCCGAATTAGTTCTTTTTAGCAGAATATTCTTATTAAGGAGATACCCTTGAACATCGTCACCATTCTCAATTCTTCTGATAATATTATCTAAATCTGGATCTTCTCGTTGTAATTTATCGATAGGATCCTTAATTAATGGCAAATTCCAAAGATGCATTATATTCATATTTCTTCTAAATGCAGCTAATCCTACCGGGCCATCCAATATACTGAATTCAAACGGATCGTAGATTCGTGTCAAGAAATCCGCTACTATATTCTCCGATGACTTTATATGGCGTATCTTAAAATTAAACTGACAAAGCGTTTCGACGAAAAGACCGTACTTTAAGAGCCTTTTACTGTTATTAAGTATCCAGGACAAGGCTTTATTGTCTGTTAACACGTCAAACTCATTAACCAAGTAGTGTCTATAAAGAGATATTGTTTTTACAAGACTTATAAATTCTATCTCATAAATACTGCGGTGTTTATCCGCCTCTGAGAGTTTCTTGCTATAGAAGCACACAGGTTGAAGGTCCCCATTCGTATTCCTTTGGGAAATACATCCGGCAATACTTTTTCTACTGCCGTCGACGTGGACTACAAAACGTTTGTTAAGGTCTGGAGTCTTTAAAACTATGTTATCTATCAAAATATTTTTTAATTTATCTAGAATTTGTTGATGTTCTTGAGTCCAAACAAATTTAATCTTAGGAGATTTCAAGGCACTAAGGGGAGCCATTAGCTGTTGGAGCTCCGACGCAAACTTAGAATAATAACTAAATACTCCTAGTATTTTCAACAATCCACGCCTATTACGAGGTGGAGGAATATTTCGTATAGCAGATACTCTGCTTGGGTCAATTTCCATCTGGTCTCCTTGAATAATATACCCCAGATAATAAAACATGAAACATTTGTCAGGAGATACAGTTATGTTATAATCTTTGAACCTCTGTAACACCTTTTCAACCATTAACATGTGTTCTTCAATTGTATCGCTAGCTACCAGGACGTCGTCAAAATAAATTTTGACACCCTTATCTGTTAGATCACCTAATACCTTTTCCATCGCCCTTGACAAAATGTTGCTTCCAGTTTTTATTCCGACCGGAACTCGGGTGTACTGATAACATCCCTTGGGAGTAACCAAGGTAGTAATCTCACGTGTCGATTTATCAAGGTAGATTTGGTTGTAGGCCCGCTTTAAATCAAATTTAGAATACAGTTTCTTATCCGCAAGGCCTGTCAGACACGCTTCTAAATTCGGGGATGGATATACGTCATTCACAATTAAGCTATTAGCCTTAATGTAATTTCCTACTATTCGTTATGTATTGTTCTTATTTTTCACTAGAAAACAACTACTGCCATAGTTAGCATGGTCAACCTCTTCTAAAATCCCCTCCTTAACAAGTTCTTCAATTTGATCATAAAAAATTTTCTCCTTATTTTTAGG
Organism: Thermobia domestica; assembly: GCF_964235325.1. NCBI lineage: Eukaryota > Metazoa > Arthropoda > Insecta > Zygentoma > Lepismatidae > Thermobia > Thermobia domestica. Next base: position 80,106,735 of record NC_137469.1, read on the forward strand.
AACTGGAAAGGGGGTATCCTTGAAAGGTTTATTCTCCTTTAAATGGAGTCGACCAACGAACCCTTTTACACATCCAACCCTATCGGAAATTACATCGGAATATTTAGTTTTCATTGAGTCGATGAAAGCGACAATCTCAGGGTTATCGAACTTCCACGAGTCTTGCCCTAAATTCTGATTTTTCACCTGTATGTTAGGTTGATTCTTCACCCATGTGTTATTCTGAGCCATTACCCGTTGATTAGAAGAGAGGTCAGGAGGCTGAAACTTCCGATTCCGCTGAATTAATTTATGGAAATTTTCAGACTGTTCTAGGTCAACGTCAGACGCTTCGGAACCACTACTATGGTTTAACACCGCATCCTTACGTTCATTGTCGTTCGACGAACAATTCACTCCCGAAGGACTAACATCATCTAGTTTTTCCAAGACACTACCATTTTTCGAGGATTCTGTCACATTATCCACCCTTTTCTTCTTTCTTCTACGATCCCTCTTTCTTTTGCGAGTACTGTTCTTAACACTCTCAGATTCTGGAATCTCAATTGCCGATGGATCCTCATTCTGAACAAGATCTAAATTGTCTTTTGTAGTAACAGTTTTGCTAGATGACTGATTAACACCATCAGTAAGTTCCGAAACATTCATATTACTAGGTCTTTCATTATTTAAAACTAATTTCGAAGTGTCTCTATCAGCGACAATCCGATGACCAAAGCACATTTCACTCGCACCACTATCATAATCCTGAAAAGATTCTCCCGAATTACGACATCTCACGTCGAACTCAGAATTCACTATTTGTCCCATGGACGAATTATTCCCAAAGGGCATGTCACTCGCACCATCAGATCTTCTATTACAACACGTTCGAGTCGGAAAAGAACCATCTTCCCATGTAGATGTCACCAAAGTTCCACTAGACGGATTCACAAAATCGGACATTGCATTCGCACCACCTAAAGTCTCAACAGATCGACTATTGATAGTATCATTGTTCATTAATGATGTCATCTCTCCCAAGTTCTGATCAAAAGGCAAACGAGGAATGGAATTCCCCCTTTCACCATTTGAACCACTAGCACAAGCAGCTGTTCCAGACGAACAACCAAATCTCGATGACGAAGTCACCAAGTTCACGTAAGATGGATGCTGGTCACAAGAGTTTCCAATCACACCACCAGTATTGCACGAATTAAACTGCGATGATTCGTTATTCTGCTTCGAAGTCCCAGAAACTAAGTTTCGGTTCGGAGACAAATGACGGTTGGACCTTTCTATCGCACCATGCACACTACTAACTGGTTGAACCCTCGCATAACTATCAACCATGGAAGATAAAGTATTTTCTATATGATGACCCGAATCGATTTCTGAATCAATCATCGCTCTAAGTTGACCAAGCTGTAAGTTATTCGGAGCACGAATCTCCAAAATTCTAGATTCGGCATCAACTAGATCCAAATCGCACTGAATTCCTTCATCTCGCAAACCATAATCAAAGAAATCTTCGTATATAAAGATCGAAGCCATTTTATCTTGATCCAGAGAATCCCGAGTCTGTATTCTCTGTTGATTTCCATTCTTCCCCTTCAACTGGCCGGCATGAGGACCAGACTTAAACCCTTCAGATTGAAAACCAAAATGCCGAACTGTTTTCTTAAAGTTCAATGCAATTCTTTTCTTGCCACCACGGAGAACTAAGGTATTATTAGAATAATCAACAACCGAATTGGTGGAACGCAAAAACGGAGTTCCCAGCAAACACTTACAAGGTAACTCATCTACCACCTTGAAACTAACTCTTTCAAAGTGTCCTGAAAAATTGACGGTCAACACAATTTCCTTGTTCGTGGAAAAATTCAATCCTGAAGGAGCATTTACGAATTTCTCTTGTGTTGTAGTAATATATTTCTCGAGACCACAAGCACGAACCAAATCTGCACGAACAATGTTGAAGCTTGAACCACCGTCGACGCAAATGTCCGTCAACTGACTATTAATTTTCCCGACAACGAAAGACGCCACTGTGTTGTTCATCTCTGAAGGAATAAACGACGAAGTTGTTCTAGGATTCCCTCGAGGCTCAGATAAATTACTTGGACCCCTAGAATTCCGAAAATCCCGAGAGCCACCTATCGATCGACTCAATTTATTTTCGTAAAGGGTTGATCTACATTTATTTTCTAACAAAGTATTATTCACCGAGGTTTCAATCGGACCCAATTTATTATTATGATAGCTCGATACTAGAACACTAGATTTTTTTCTATTATCACTCATTTCTCTATTATAATCTAACTGGTTTCTAAAACTCAACACGTGTTTTTCAGCTATTTCCAATAATTCCAAACGTGATGCAGGCAAATAGTTATTCAACATTCTGTACTTTTGATTGGGATTTAAACTACTCATAATTATACTCACTAATTCCGATTCCGGACCATCAAATCCTAGAACATTCATAGCTACAATAACAGACCTTACATAATCATTAACTTGCTCAGACAACTTCTGTCTTCTATAAACATATTCTGATACAAAAGAATGCCTACTCACTGGAGTAACAAAAGTACTTAGTCAATTCCCTCGTAGATTATACCAACTTACATTGTTGTTCAAGGCAAATAAGATTTCTCTTAATAAAGCCCCCGTACATTTAGCTACAAGAACGGTTAATACCATCCCGAGTGAATAACTAGTTTCTAATAATGTTTCTTCTATTTTCAACAATAAATTGAAAACTTGATGACTATTACTCCCATCTGTTAATTTTACATCCTTAAATCTCAACTCAAGAGATTCACTGTTTCTTTTGAATGCATATTTTACCATTAAGTTATGTTCGATCCCACCAGAATCTAATCTATTAACTCCAGCATGTACACCAGATTCCGCACTATTCCTAGCTTCATATCTATTTATAGGTTGTAGAAAAGGAGAACTCAAAGGAGCTTTCGGAGTAGAATTCCTGATCTGAGAAACTCTTCGATAATAATCACGAAGATTAAGGTATCTGTTAGTATTCTGACCTTGAATATTTCCAGCAACGTTATCGTTTAAAGAATCCCGATTTACAAATCCTGTCTGTTCAGACTGCCTTAATGGAGCTTCAAAGGCGACTTGCCTTACATCTCGCTGAGACTCTCCTAAACTAGTTGCATTAACTTGCCTACTAAACCCATAACTAACAGAATGCATACTATCATTATTTCCAATAGTACTCCGATTGACTTCATTTGAAACCCGTCTGGCGTAAAGACTTCCCTGAGTGGGAGGAGTTAATGACATATTGAATTGCCCAAAATCAGAACGTGAATCAGCATCACTACAACCAGTTCTATCCCGTGTTACAAGTTCGGAATACCCGTCGGGTATATTAATACTCACAAACTCAGATCGATTATCCATGATAAAGTGGCAAATTCACAAAAATTCCTTTAACACGCTTTTTTTTAACAAGAGAAATAATACACAAGAAAATATATAACAGGTTAGCATAAACAAATTAATAACTACACTAACTACGGATACTACAACAACCAAGGAGAACCAGCATGGAACAACCCTATATACCAAAACCTAGTCTTGAAAAATATTTGTTTGTTATATTCAATCGACTTGATTACAATCTTAAATTTCACTTAATATTCAATATTCTCAATTTAATTCAATTTAATCCAAAATATTTTACCCTCTGTTATGATTAAACTGTCTCACGATTATAGTTTTTACTTACAATAAACTTCGAATGTAAATTCATATATGACTAGAAGCAAAAAAAAAAGGTTCGAGAAAAAAAAATGAAACTAAAAAAAGAATGGAACTGACCTATGAACCATTTTGTAGCGTTCCCATCCGCTATCAGGACAAGAGCCGATGTTAAAAGGACAACATTCATGGATACCAAAGCTCATGTAATGTTGACCAATCAACACTACCCAAGTCCGACCTCAGAGGGATCTACGAAGAAGAACGCAATCCCGAGTCATACGGCAGGTACAGATGGATAATTCAGCATAATCAACAATAAGTAAATGTAAATATCAATTACCAGTCATAAATATATGTAAATATATATATATAAATAAATAATAACAACAACAACAATTCAAGTGTATATAATTTATTATAATAATATACAATATTATTTCGGGTAAAATATATGTTGAGCAACAAACAATTCTTTATTCCTTCGACGTCTGTTCGTAATATAGATTCAACGATAATATTCAGTCATTGATCATATTATAGTTCAACTCTCATGGGAGTAATAAGCCTATCCAGGAACAATAACAATTTAACCTCAATATGAAATTCGTAAATAATATTTATAATTCCTTTTTCTTTTTATCAATTTCAATTTACTTGACCAGAGTAGAGAGAATAAATTCCTTAAATCGAATTTCAGAATCTTAAATCAAAGTTCTCAGGAGAAGAAAAAAAAACAATCTAGAAAAACGATCAAGAAAAATCCTTTTGGGGGGGGGCAATCTCCAATATCGAGAGATCCGTTAGGTTTATGTTGAAAACAACAATAATAATTAAATTAACAAGTATGTCAAAACCTTTCAGCAAATTTGGAGTGCCGTGCCTCACCGCACCATTCGCCTACAATAACAAGCAATAGGATAAATCTCAAAATTGTTCAAAAACTATTTGGCTCAATTTCAATACTAATCGCATTAATATATGCTGAAAATAAAGCAGATTATAAACAATTACTATATGCATCGGGTTTTAGCCCGCTTACCAAAAATACAATGCTGAATTATCAATCGAAATTCACGTAATTATCAACGCGATCCAGAGAAATAATCTATTAATCGACTCTATTTTGGAATCAAGAATGACGACCCACAAACATAGAACACAAACAAAGGACAATCAACTATAATATATATATTAATGAACACTCACCTCTTATATTCTTCTTTTTTTATTACCTTTCTTTGGTATTTACTACCTCACTCTCAGTCTGCTTGTCGTCTGTTCTTTATCAGATTACAAGAATAAACGTGCTTAGGCTGTGATCGAAAAAGTAACTCAAAGACCAATGCTTAGGTCTGAAAACCGAAAACGTCCGAAAGTAACTAGTTCTATCACTGATTCAGTCGGCTCTCTCGGACCACAAACATCGAGAGTCACTAAAGAAATCAGTGATACTACGAGACAAACCCAAGATAAGGTATGGTGTCTCTTACCAAACGACATTCACCACTACTCTCACCTCAATCTTCAACATTCTCATTCCACCATTCAGCCAAACTAATTTCCATTCAAAGATCGAAAGTCACGCTCTGTTTCCAGGTTCGCTAAAACCACTATGACCAAACTTAGGTCTGGTTTCAACAAATTGAAATGCTCTCCCTCGTTTTCCACATTATCATTCCACCAATCCGTCAGACAATTGAACCCAGAGAGTGGTCGTTACTACGATTGCAGGGAATATTATTATATTGCAAGACCATGCGTTCCAACGTGCAATGGGGAGCAGACCTCTGTTCTCTCTCGAAATATCCCACTTTATCATTCCACCAACAAAGGAAAAACCACCTCAGATTCTGGATATTACGAGTATTAATGCATGCATAACATGCTATTTTTAAGGCAACAGCCAAGAACAGATTTATTTTACTCACTAGCACATCTACTCTTCTTGCCGTAAGGAACCCACTTAGAAATTCACCATTTAAAACTCTCGATAAAATACTATAGATTTTGTCGCCGAAAAAAATAGCGACTTATTGACCAAGACTTAGGTCAACTATACAGATTTCTACGTCACTGATTGAATTCATCAAATGCCCCTGCACACCTGAACACGAAACAAACTTGTCTGACTTAAAGTGTGGAAATTTAAACAAATACAAATTTCACTCGATACTTCGAGCACCATTTAGACACTGGATAACCACAGAGCTTAATCTGACCTCTTCAATTTTATTCTGATAGCACCAATGCACATGGTCAAACACCAACCTTCCGTTTGCAATTTTTCGTATCACTATTTTTCTTTCTTTCTTTTAAAAAGAAAGAAAACACGAAAAAAAACACAACTTGCACTTTTATTCTTGTACATTAAATCAACTCCTTCCAGATATAACTACTTTCAGAAAATAGCAGACACTACAAAATAAGTCAAACGAACAAGACACGCGTCCCATTTTCTAACATCGACGATTAATTATCCGCCTGCTAGGAGACTGCAGGAAAACGTCCTCCTTCCTTCCAAATTCATAGGTCAGTTCGCAGCCGGAAAGGCTGCGAGCTCCCACGAAGGACAGCGGCGCTACGATCGCGATAAGGCACGTCACCTACCGCGCAAGCGACCTTGAATTGACCAAACAGAAAAAGGAATGTATTTCTCTCTCTCACTCACCACAATCGTAGATTCACATTATTTCTTTTGCTTTTTTTTAAAAAAAGAAGCAAACGAGGAAAGGTTACAAATTCTTGTTAGTTTTTACAGATCAGAGAAAGTTAATCATCGATATTACATAATTATAAACATTTTCTTTCTTCTTTTTTTTTTACTTAGTTTTTCCATTATTTCTTCGTCTCCAACTCATAGTAACGGGATCGTTACAGTAGGTATACACCCCTGCATTGATCAAGTATAATGTTTTAGTTTATAGGTTTATTTGCTTCTGCTTTTCCGAGCTTAAGGTATTAAGTAAAAAGACATTAAGAATAAATAATAAACTATGTCTAACAATAAGAAATGATATAAAAAGCAATGAGTTGATCAATACGGGACTATATCTACTTTTGGGCCATCCTCTCTGTTAACCTTCTGTTAAAACCGACACTATCAAAAATCAACCACTTCCGGTTTAACGTTGATCGCTATAGAGTAGAAACGGGTATACATAGTGAGAAGCGGTTTCCTGTAATCAATTAAGCATCCCAAAAATATGTCTTATTTCTACTTTAATCTCTTTCTACTGAAACCGGAAATCGTAGTAATCTATTTTCACTTCCGGTTTCAATATTAATTCAGAAAATATTATGCTATTATTAGATCTTAAATATAATAGAGGTCAGTTTCCATGGAAACACTACAGTTTTTGAGTTGAAAATACAGGGTGAGGAGAATACATAGTTGATATGATGGGAGTAGGGTGGCTCAGTGGTAGAGCGATTACCTCTGTTGTGTGCGGTCCCTGGTTCGAGTCAGATTGTGGTGGACAACATCGTGCTCGTGGGTTTTCTCGGGGCACTTCTGTTTCCTCGCACTTTCTCATTCCATCAATCTTTCCATCATTATTCACTTGCTTTAGTCACAGTCTCCTTTAGTCTAACAGGCATAATCATGAGACGCTAAACCCAAAGATTTCATTTCATTTCATTTTCATTGTTAAGACGAGACTGGAGGCGGCATGAAATTTAAAATTTTGTACTGCTTCCTCCAGTACATCTTAGTTCTTGCGTAGGAGTGACGAGCAAAGAAAAATGTGGAGAACTGTTGACGGTTGATCGGCGTCGGGGAACTTCCACTGATGAGCCGTTAAAATTTTTTAACTTCAATTTTTATGCTGTGTACGTTGACAGCCAAGTTCCTCCACTGTGACACTGCTAGCTTTTTAAAAAACAGAAGAATCAAATAAAGGACGCAAAATTAAGATTAGAAGAAATTCTCTATTTTTAATATTTTTTTAAATGTATTTTTGAAATTTTATTGAAAACAACACGGCTACGGTCATTTCCCAAGACCATTTTCATTCTGAAACGCACACAAAATTTGCATGTAAGGGTCTTGGGAGCTCATAACCTGGGTGACTCTTCTCTGCCTGTGTTGCTGTACTTCAAAGAAAACAGTAAAATATATATTCAGAACTTTGGACTGAAACTTTTTGTGAATTTATGGCTTAAAATGAATCCTTTGAAGATAGACTGCAGATGAAATTCATAAAGTGATCTTCTGAAGCAACGTACAGAAACAGATGTTTCTGAATTTCCAAGAGTGGAACGCTAATAAAGATAACGAATAGATATTCAACATCATCATTCGCTGCGTTTGATTTCTCTGCTAATTTATAGCCGTAACAGCTGTTGAAGACAGGTATCAGTACTTGAATTAAGAAGCAAATTTAGCCCAAAAAGATTTTTCGACAGAAATATAACAGACTTGAGTTAATTTAGTGGCTTCAAATAAAATGTAACTGATTACACAGTATACTTTGTTGGAATTAGCAAAAGAAATTACACTGCTTTTATGACCGTAAAGATGCCTGGCATTAGAAGCATTTCATGTGTAATGCAGAATATGTATTCAGTAAAAATGCAAGTGAGATTCCTTTCACATTGTGAAACGGGACGGTGTTAATAACTGAATTTTAATACCGGCTAGTGATTCCAGCATGAGTATCACTTTAGCGTGTTATTTCAACACCAAGAGTCCGGTGTTGCAGTTAACACAGGCCAGTGATTCCAACATGACTATAACTTTAGCATATTATTTCAACACCAAGGGTTCGATATTGCGATTAACACAGGCCAGTGATTCTAGCATCGCCATCATTTTAGCGTATTATTTCAACACGAAGGGTCCGGTGTTGCGGTTAACACAGGCCAGTGATTCTAGCATCGCCATAATTTTAGCGTATTATTTCAACACGAAGGGTCAGGTGTTGCGGTTAACACAGGCCAGTGATTCCAGCACGACTATCACTTTAGCGTGTTATTTCAACGCCAAGGGTCCGATGTTGCGGTTAACACAGGCCAATGATTCCAACATGACTATCACTTTAGCGTGTTATATCAAGGGTCCGGTATTACGGTTAACACAGGCCAATGATTCCAGCATAACTATCACTTTAGCATATTATTTCAACACCAAGAGCCCGATTTTGCGGTTAACACAGGTCCGGTGCTATATCTCATTAGCAACACTGTGTTCTATCGTCGTGATACTGTCATATTGGAAAGCTTAATGATAGTATTATTCAGTACCAGTTCCATGGTTGTTGTACAGCGCGAGTGTTTTTCTGGATTTTCTCAAAAACTACGTATGAGATTTTACACTGACATATCATTTTGATCGGCTCAATTCATTTATCGATTGGTATTTGTATCTTCTTTGAGCACATTTTAATTTTAAGGTAAATGAAAAATATTTTTTTGTAGAATTTTATTGTAACTGTACATTAATATTTTAGTTTTAATGACGATCTTTATCCTTGAGAAAGGGGAGCACGGTGGTTCAGTGGTAAAACGCTTACCTCTGGTGCGTGGGATCTCTGGTTCAATCCTTGAAGTAAGTTTGCGGCTGACAACATTGTGCCTGTGGGTTTTCTTGGGGGGTATTCTCATTACCTCTCACTTTCTAATTTCACTAATTCTTCCATCATCATTCACTTGCTTTAATCATCGTCTCCCTTAGCCTAAAAAGCATAATCGTAAGACGTTAAACCAAAATCTTCCTTTCTTTTATCCCGAAAAGAAAAAGTTCAAATTAATGGCATTACATAAACCAAGTAAAAATAACAATTACTGGTATAATAAAATAAACACCTTTAGCTTGCTTTTTTTTGTAGACATAAAAAATGTTTGTCTGCTAACTTTATTTAAAAAATAGAGAATAACCATTTTAAATTATGAGATTTCTATCTGATATCATTACAATTTGAACTAAATAGTAACTATTTCAATTAAAAGAAGAATTTGATCACAAATGAAAATGTTTTCTCATAGTTTTGTTACACGAAGAAAACTGTTTTAGTTTTTTGTAATAACCATTTCCTTCTTATTTTAATTTTCTCTGAAATAATAATAAAAACTTGAAAGTTTCCGCTCCTAACAAAGTCTCAAAAGACAAACAGACACTTTCCTTTGTGATATCTTTTCTTATAAGAAGTAAAGACTAGACAAAAGCGTTTTTTTTTTTTTTTTTTGTATGTCTATATTCCAAGTCTTTGCGAACAAACTAAGTTGGCCACAAGAAGTTCCGTCATTTTCATCTTGGCCTTCCTCGTCGGGCAAGAGAATGGTTACGAGGCAACGAGGGAAAAGAAGAAGAAGAAGAAGATGAATCAACGTAACAAAATTATATGCTTTTCATTTCAAAATTAGAAGGGTTTGCGCAAAAAACTAGATTTTTCTTCATTACTTCTTCCACTGTTAGGTAAACGTTAATATTAAACTAATAATGCTGTCACCTCAAAATAGCTAATTTAGATGTTCCCTCCAGAATCAATTTACCTGTCGCTCACATTTAGTTAATGAGATGAGTATGTGTGTTTGTGTTTGTTTGCGTGTGTGAGCGCAACGGCTAGACACACACAGAGAGAGAATTGTAACGATGACTTAATTAACTTAAATGACAGTGATTGTCGTTATGAAAATTAAACTACAATCATTCTGCTTTCGTCTCTAGCCAGCCTCAGGCTGATTTGAACGTTATTTCATTTGTTGTGTAGTAAGAAATATATATATCATGTAGTTCCATGTGAAGGGAAAAATGTATTTGACACTAGTCACCTAAATGAAATATACCAGACATAATTTATTTTACGGTGAAATTGCACAAGTCCTACATATAACAATTCTGTACTTCTTGTGAATTCTGATATAGTAGTTTCCAGAATAGCTCTTTTCTTGTAATTACTCAAGTAATTTTAACCCTTTAACAATCATTTCATATAGGGCAACGGTTGGTAATATCGCAAAATGAATAAGAGCTCCCTCGTGGCTAAGTTGTTAGCGTACGTGTCTTTAGTGTGGGAGACCAGGGTTCGATTTCCGACGGGAGCTCATGCGGTTTGGATCCCACAATAAGCTACAAGTCCACGTCTTATATAGCCTCACTGCTAAAAGGGACGATAAACTCTAAAGCAGATCAGATCGAATCATATGATATGAAATAAATTTATGTTAGTAGCTACCATGACATAACTATACGTATGCTTTTTGTCTTCATCGGTAGGTAGGTTACACATAGTACGAATGGATCATCACAGACAGCAACAAATTAACACGTGTTTGTACAGACGCTAAACACCATGTAAGTACCTACCCTGTAATCGCTCTAGTCATGTCTCAGTGTCAGTTGCTGGTTAATTGAATTAGTGAAAAGAGGTAGTGATGTAAACGAAAAGTGCCCGTGGTCTAAAACTGAATATCGACAGTTTTGCACATGGTTTAATTGTTGATGAGTGTTTAGACGAAATGGTTCCTTGTTTGGAGAAGATTATCCTGAACGTACAATAATCTTTAGGTGGTAAAGAGAGTTTCGAAGAGGAGATTTTCGCGCTGAGTGGCATTTCAATGTCAAGTCTATAGTTTCCGTCTGTGACTGAGGAAAATTTCGCTGCAGATCGACAAATGCTTGACACAGAGAAGCATGTGATGTACCACCATATAGAGGTGTCCTTGGGCATTGATGGACCAGCAGTTCGTGCAATGCTGCGAAATCGTTTTCAAGTGAGAAATTTGTGGGTGCCACATAACGTAACCAATGATCAGATGGCACGTCATATTTCATAGTATTTTGAAAAAGAGAAATCTTCTTATGTAAAAAGTATTGCGACGGGCGACGAAACTTGGCTGTGCTATTAAGACGTCCCGACCAAGGCTAAGAGCAAAGTGTGTGTGTTCGAAAATGAGGAGAATTCGTGGTCATTCGAAAATCCTGATCAGTGAAGAAAAGAATGGTGGCAGTATCTTTTAGTGTGAGAGAAGTTTGAGAGCAGGTTGTGTTAGGAACACAGAATACTGTCAGAGAGAAGTGATATATCGAAGAATGCCTTCCTGAAGTTGTCGTAGCTCTCAAGAAACTGTGCCCTAACTCAAGGAAGGACACATCATTTCTTCACTTACACTGAGAAAAATCCATTATCTGTACAACCTTATATTGTACAAATATACAGAATACATATGTTTACTACGGACATCTGTACTGAGCATACATTATCCATATGCTACATACGTATGCCTTTTCCCGCTTAGATGTTACATAATGCCGTTGCAGGATGTCTAACATTTAACAGTTTTCCGTATATTTCATACGTATATGTATGTTACATACTTCAGCTATATGTTGTATACAGTTCTTTCTTCCATACGAAAAGTACATATAGATGGAACACTTATAGGGAAAGTATTATAAAACATAAGTCTTCAGTTATACGTTAGTTGTAGGATGTTATATAGTCGTACGTTAAGTCCAAAAATTACAGAATTTACGCACGTAACCTATGTTTGGCTTGCGTATAGCCCGCTCTCCCCAGTTCTTTGTCACCGGAACTGGAGGAGTCACTACTACTACTAGTGCTACTACTACTACTACTACTACTACTACTACTACTACTACTACTACTACTACTACTACTACTACTACTACTACTACTTATATCGAGAACAGAACCCAACCAACCCCTGCGGGGCTTCTAACCCGTTTCTACTACTAGTACTACTACTACTATTGCTACTAACTATCACTACTACTACTACTACTATCGCTCTACTACTATTACTACTACTTATACTAAAGCTTCCTTATCACAAGATTTACATCTTAAATCTTTATAACATGCGATTCTGATTCATTATGAACTAATATGAATCGTTAGAATCACTATGATTCCTTAAAAGTCACTGGGGGGAGCGGGCTATACTCAATCCCCTATGTTTTTATGTACACCACATACGTTTTATTTTCTGTGTCGGATGACGTTCCAGCGCATCGCTCCAAAGTTTGTATCGAGTATTTGTCCACCACTTGAATAAAACCTAGAGCACTCTTAATACGGTCCTGACCTGTAACGTCATATCAAATTTTATCAAGGGAGAGGAGAAGGTGGGTGTTCTCCACCTATGTAAGAGTTGCATGTTTTTATTAGTGTGTTATTATACAAAAAATGAAATTGTATGAATTTCCCAAACATACGGAGGGAGCAATTGCTCCTTCTGGCCTTCCGAAATGACGCTCTAATCCTGACTCGCTCTATGTAACTTTACACTGTTCACCAAAGTGAAGAACAGACTGAAAGGGAAACATTTTACAAGTGATGATGACCTCAAAAGAATTTGGGAAGGTAAGTATGCCCAGATCTCGGACGAAATATGACAGGGTTTGTATAAAGACTGATTTGTATAAAGATGGATGAGCGTATGATGTGTGGTAAAAGCTATTTTAAAGAATTGTTAAAATTAAAATTAAAAAACAATGTCGTATACATAACTTTTCCATTCCCCTTTCTACAGGCACGTAGCCAGGGGGTGGGTCCGGGGGGTCCGGATCCCTCCCTTCGAAACCAGAAATGAAAAATATAAAGAAGGATGAAGGAAAAAGAAATGAGAAACTGAAGAATTAGCGTTAAAAATTAAAAAAAAGCTACAGCAAGCGTTTGGTTACTCTTTCTTATGGAGCTTTGTGTGGAGGGAACGGAGGAAGGTCAAGTTAAAAATGGATATTATTGTAACGGAGCATTCCGAATTCCATCTAGCTCCATTCTAATCCTATGGACTGCAAATGAAGATCAATAAACTGGTTTGTTCAGATAGACTCTCAGGTAGAACTTAAGAACTGTCAACAATCATCAATAATATGAACCTGGCAACATAGCTTTCAGTAGAACTTGTTAGAGAAATTTTCAATTTCGCGGCAACACTAATCCATTTCATAGGATATCTTTACTGCCAAAGAAGATCTCGTTGCTATCCTTGATGCCAATAAACGAAGATAAGAAAAAGAAGAAAAAAGAAAAGAAGAATCGAGTTCGAATGACCTCGGAAGACTATATCTTTTTCAATACTTTTTAAGTATTCTTTTACTCGAGATTTCTTCATACTTTGTTATTAAAATACTTACTAACATATCCTCATTTTATTGTCCTAACAAACCAATATCAGTATGTTGCCAGTAAAATAGTTTAGATTGATCGAGCCCCTTGTGTGTAACCACACTATTTTATATCACGCTCCCCCATTACGAAATCCTGGCTAAACGACCCAATATAAATTGCCAGTAAAATAGTTCAGAATAATCGAGCCCCTGGTGTGATAACCACAGTATTTCGTCACGACCCGCCCCCCCCCCCCCCTTCCATCTATTACAAAATCCTGGCTACGGGCCTGCCTTTGTAATATTGATTATAACGCTTGTAATTGTTGAATCCTCTACATAACACTTTCATCTTGAACAATGAGATTTTATATCTGGGCTCATTTCCACTGCACCAAGAAGTTGGAAACTATGCGCAAGGGGATCCTGCCTTTCGTTGTCTTGTAGTAGTCAATTGTTAAAAAGAGATGGTTTAGCTAAGACGTAAAATGAAATGGGAATGCATTGTAAATATATGCAAGATTACTATCTTTTGTTTATTTTTCTTCGCTTTCTTTTGTGTTGCGTTTATTTTTACCTTCTTTTGGACCTTCTTTGTTTACTTTTCATTTTCACCAGTCTTTTTCCTCGTTTATGACTCCACAGTCTATTAAAATAATGCCCACTCTTACCATTATTTCAAGTAAACACATTCTTAATATAGAAACAAGTACTAAAGATAGATATGGACTGTCTTTTGTTGCTATTTATACAGAGAACGTAATGACGTCATATAGACGTCAATCTAACAAAATTCTTTAGATTTTGTAGATAGATTCCACCTTTACAAAAATGTCCTCCAAAGAGAAATCGGGGAAAATGACATGAAATGTCAGCAGTTCGCAGTTAGTGACAGGTTTCTCTGTAATGTAAGATGTTTCGGTAAGCAAAAAGTTTTGGAAATTGTTAAAAAATCAATAATTAACAATCAGTGGCTTCGAGTCTGAGAAGGGGCGCACCACGGGAGGGCCCACCACACACAAAAATTCCTAACTCAACATACATTTGTTCACTTTCTCAATAAAACTATATTTGTTTAACAGGGAAATGATCGATGTAGCATGAAAATTTGATCTTAAAGCTTAATCTGTATTCTTTCTCTTATAAAAACAATATAGTTGTATCTTTTTCTTCTGAAAATATAGGTGAAAGTAATTTACAATTACTAATTGCCTTTTCGGATGCAGAATAGTATCCATTCAATGTTATATACACGTAGTGGCTTGTAGTATTGGATCCTTCCAAAGTTTGAACCCCTCCTAAGAAAACTTTCTGGGCACGCCTGAGTTTCAGGTAGGATTTTCAACTGTCCTTTATTAGTGCCTTGAAACGCTTGGGCATCATACCTGCAGACTATGGGAGAACTGGCTCACTAGCAGTCTGCCTCCACCAGTAGGTAACTGGTAGGTACAGTTTTGCTCTGCCGCGCAGTGGACATATCTCACTCCCTCAGAGAATGGGGCTTACACGCTAAGGCATCAAGGTTGGGGGACAAATCTTGACGGTGCACTTGTGCACGAGGATCATGGCCCTGACGGAGGAAAGCGGGTTAGGTGCATCAGAGAGAAACCGATCAATCAAATAGGTCGAGCGATCACAGCACGTCTTACCAACGTGCGATAAAGCGTGGAGGTAGACCACTATCTCTAATATGCTTTATTAGTATGTTATGGCTACAAGATGAGTTCAAATATGTGATGTGTAGCCTACAATCAAATATAAATATTGACAATTAAAATTGATGAGAAACTTGAGATAATAAACTAATTTTCCTTTCCTTACTCGACGAGCCTAGAGATACGAAAAGAGTCCGAAAATAAGTTTCCCCCTCTCGTTTTCCCCAGGAAAATGAACAACCTTGCCCATTCCATCCGCCATACAGTCCTGATCTCGCACCTAATGACTTCCATGTATTTACGGCTTTGAAGCTCGGCGGCAGGCGCTTTGGAAGCAATGCTGAAGTCACAGAAACTGTTCGACACTTCTTATTTATAAGGGTTTTTTAAGCTTATAGATCGGTATGACAAATGTCTCAATGTACGTGGTACTTACGCGGAAAAATAAAGGTAATTCTGATCTTTAATGTTACATGCTACTTTTGGTCTTACGTCCCCACCTCTGCCCACAGTCTTCTGGGGAAACTTACTTTTCGGACTCCCCCTCGTAATAAAATTCATTCTTCAACATTATTAGCGTTTAATGAAAAATAATTTGTCAAAAAATGAGATACTGTGCTAACTGAAAGAGCTTCTCATGGTAGTTTTCGAGGAAATCAAAGCACTTAAAAAAAAAAAAAAGACAAACATAACATCCTCACCCAGCTTCTTGTTATGACACTAGCGAAACTGCAGCATATGGTGTGATGGATGATAAATAGTCCAAAATTAATATTAACTCCTTATATTTTAATTTTTAAAATTATAATATTGCCGAATTATCAATGTAGCAGTGAAGAAATTACGCTCAACTAAACAAAGTAAAGTGCTTGAGTGTAAATTCTCATGAGTAATTTTTGAGAAAAATCGGGAAAATACTAATTTTTATGACACTAAAATGTATGTAATTCGTTTCTAATAATAGTTTTTATTTTTAATTCTGCCCGAACTATTTATTTATTCATTGTAATATATACATACATACATATATATATATATATATATATATATATATATATATATATATATATATATATATATATAATTGTATCTATTGTTGTTTATCTTCTAACAATACCACATTTACTTCTAACAATGATAGACATACTACTTGTAATAAATATGGTACCGTTTGTAACCATATAATTTTTAATAATAATAATAATAAATGATATGTTTGTGTGTATGTCTGTCATCAGCCTTTAGCGTAGAAAGAGGTCACTTGAGGTACCAAATTTTGTACACAAAGAGATCGAACTAGATCTCACTGCGTACAAACCCCTTTTTGATTTTTGGTTCAGGATTTGGGGTGTATGTGAAAATGTTTCTAAGAATTCTGTGCCTGTATGCAACCCACATTACAATTTGGTTGTGCGGGCTAACTAACAGCAGAGGATAAATAACTGGGCAATGGATTATCTCTATTTTTGGATCAAAAGATCAAATATATTTTAGGCAAAAAAATTCTTGTAGACCTTATATCTGGAGAACTACATATAATGTAGCCAAACCCAAACTATCACTTAACTCAGTATGAGGTGCTTATTCCGCAAAAATTGTGAAAACTAGATTTAGGGACCGTTCAAAAATTTTGTGGTCCCTGATCTAAAAAATCCAATATATTTAATTGAATCAAACATTTTCTTGTACGCCCCATATCTGGAGAACTACATATAGTGTAATCAAACCCAAACTATCACTTAACTCAGTATGATGTGCTTATTCCGTATTAAAAAAAAAAAACGAAAACTCGATTTAGGGGCCCTTCAAAAACGTTGAGGTATCTAACCCAAAAACTAATTATTGGCCAATATCGCAATCTTTTTATGCGTTTTTTGGATCATTCCTAAAATTCTTGTTAACGGTTTTGATGCTTATTCTTTTTATCCATGTTCTGAATTAGGACCTGGCAATTGCGGGTGCTCAGAACTAGTTGTCTAATAACAAAGAGGGTATGACTTCTGTACATGAGATTTGTGTGTGTATGCGTGTTATTTCAATTCTGCGCGGATATAAACTATCACATCCCCATCTACAGATAATGAGTTAACAAATACAGATAGCTTATTTGTTTTATAACAATTATGATTTTGAAACTAATATTGTAAACACAATATCTGTAAATATTTTCTTTTTAGTTTTATGATTTCTATAATCTGATGTCAATGAAATTCAAGGTAAATGTAAAATACGCGTACAATTTCTTCAGATTCTAAGTCAACTGCGCTGAATAAAAGAATGCAATAATATCAATGCAGCTGAAACTAATGAAAAAATATATTTTTTATCAAATACATCTTTCTTTGTCTAGGATTTGGAATTATATTTCTGGGCATTTATGGCACTTATGGCCTTTTAAGCCTGTCAACTACTGCGGCATCACTCACTTTCTCAGGATGACTGACTTCAAACAGCTTTTATACCTTTCCGACCGAGTGTCCCCAACGGGAATTGAACCCGGGAATGCTCGTACCAAAGACAAGAGCTTTACTGACTACGGTCGCGGGGCCACTAATATACACATTCGAAGCACGAAAATGGGCAAGTTGATAATAGAGTATTTGTTGGACTATGTTGGTACATTTCTAAATCTCGTTATTCATTAAGGCATGGGTCTCTTTGTTTAGAACGGAATAATAAGTCGTCTCAATCAAACTCGTATAAAATTCTACAATACACGTACTAATATCGATAAACAGATTTCTTGTTCAGGAATGAGACATGTACAAATCGGTAGATGTTATTGAACTGAGCAAAGCTATATGAGTGTTGTAAACCTCATGCGTAGTTTTTGAGAATGGAGAAAAAAATAAATAATTTGTAAACCTAAAAATTGATGCTGTGTGAGAATCATACCCTTACTAATATGAAACCGATACTGAAATGTGTTCCCATTAAGCTTTTTCACTATGACAATAGCAGAACCACAGTACATGGCATTACTAATGAGTAGAGACCTGATGTTAGGCAAAATGCCTATTCTTTAATATTAAAAATATGATCAAAAATGACGTTTTAAAGTTTATACCGGGGTTTATAGTTTCAATTTAAGTCAATTTTATTTGGCCTATTTCGCCCATTCCTGCCTAAATAATTGCTTTAATGCCTAATGTTGCCTATTCTATGCATTTTCTTCAAAACAAGACTATTGTTGAAAAATATATAATTTAGTATTTCAAAATAAAATAATTCTGTCTCTTCCGAGAAATATATGCCTAAGTACTGTTTGTAATGATAAGATGTCGTAAAACTTTGTACTGGTGTGTGTACTGGTAAAGTGTATAAAATGGAATTGTTATGTGTCGTGATAAAGTGCTGTAGAGTATGTGTTTACTAAATATCGTCGACAACGTCACAAACTGTCGTATCTCAGTTTTCTAAACTTTTCAGGAGAGCGATTTTTAGGTTTTCACACAACTGTGAACAGCCATAACTCAAAATCTATTTTACCGAAAGGAGAGAAAATTTACCAAGTTATAACTTAAATCATAAGAAATCAGTGTAGAAAATTTTATGGAATTTGCTTGTAACAGCTTGTGGAAAATTTGGCGGAAAAGAGATACGACAGTTTGTGACGATGGTAATCCTCTCTTGTGTGAAAGATACGACGCATATTTTTTATTCTGAGAACTACATTAATAGATGAACAATCGAAATATATTGCACTTTTATTGAAAAACTTCGTGTTTATTACACAAAATAATTTAACAAATGCTTCCTGAGGTTCTTGAGAGTAAAACGAAATTCCTGAGAACACACAAGAAACACAATATTAAGAGCATACTAACCATAACAAAATAATGCTATCAAGTTGTCATTGCCAGAATATAAAATCTTGCAAAGTAATTTGCAAATTGCATACTTTGATATTGCACTTGAGAAGGATGACTAATGTGGTAAGTTCCTGTAAAATTGAACATGTTCAGGGTTTCGAATGATTGGAGTTGGGCCCGGACACAATGATAACGAGTCCTCGTAGGCGTGGGAGATCCGGGTTCGATTCCCGGCGGAAGCTCATGTGGTTCGGATTGCACGTTAATCAGTAGGTCAACGTCTTATATAGCCTCGCTGCTGAAAGGGACGCTAAAAATCAATCAATCAATCAAAAAGATTCCTCGTACTTCTCTGGAGCGATAATTTTGACAAGTCTGCAAAGTAGGAACTTCCATCTGGTGGATTCAATCTGCGTTCTTTTCAGGGAAATAGTTATGTAAGTGTCCTCAAAATGACTTGTCTTAAACTGAATGCAGTTTCGATAGTCTTTGTTGACTTTCACTTCGCGCATTTCCGTCCAATTGATTGGATCTCCATTTTCGTCACGTCTGACAGAATACAAAGACATTGGGACAGAGATGTAGCCTCATACATCGATTCTGTCAGCACAATGAACGGTATATGGGTTCTTTTTCCTTGCCAGTTTAACAATCGGTTCAAGTTGCGAGGGTACAAAATTACTGACACAGTGCTTAACAGATGTGCTTAGAGCACTGTGGACTGAATCTCCCTCATTTTATCTATGCCTAGATTCAAAGAATCGGAGAGAAATTTCTCTGATGCTCTTACGTGTTTGCACCGCATACCCCATCATGGCAACCAACCTGAACTCCTACTAGGTCCATCCATCCTATATTTCTGTAACTCATTCGTTACGGATTTTAACGCGCCTCCCTATAAAGAATTCTAATATTCCATGTTCCAAATCTCATGTCCATTTTCTTTTGCTGATGTCGTGCCAAGTTATCAGTCTTGGTCTGAGGCTTCTGTGATTGTTTCTAAAAAAGTGTCCTTTTTTTCTATTATAGGATGAGTTTGTTACCCTCACCCAAACCCCTAAGCTGGAGGGTCACTCCTTGTCTGCCCGCGACTGCTTATTCAGTATCTTCGCAGCTAACCTCTATATCTAAAGGCCTTCTCGATCCGCAACCTGCGGCCGCAGTGGCTCAGTGGTAGAGCGTTCACCTCTGGTTCATGGGGTCGCGGGTTCAACCCTGCTCCCGCCAAGTGAACTTTATGGTGGACAAACAGCGTGTGTGTGGGTTTCCTCGGGGTTCTCCCGTTTCCTCCCACTTTCTTCATTCCATTATTTCATTCACCGTCTCCTTTAGCCTAACCGGCATAACCGTGGGACGTAAAACTAAAAAATGTCATGTCATGTCGATCCGCAACCTGAGGACGCCCCATGCCATGTAAATATATATGTATACAGCCCCGCATTGATCAAGTATAACATTCTAGCTTATAAATTTATTTGCTTCGGCTGTTCTGAGCTTAAGATATAAGTAAAAATACATTAGGAACAAATGATATAGAAACTAAGTGGATAACAATAAGAAATTATATAAAAAGCAATGAGTTTATCAGTACGGGACTGTATACCTACTTTTGGGCCACTTTGTATATATAAACAAATTGCTTTGAATATAGGCGTATCTGTCCAGTTGCGAAAGATCTGTTGCTCACAAACAGTCGTAACTCAAGATACGACTGTTTGTGAAAATGGTTTATATGCTTCATCTTAAGATACGACACAGTGACGTCATCACCACCGTCAAAACAACGCACATTACAGATATGTCGTTTTGGGAAATTGTAGAAGTCAGTGTATGCAACCACATAGTAAAATATCTCAATTTTCGATTTTTTTGAGATACGACACTTTGTGACGCTGTCGACGATATGCATGGAATACATGCCAAACTTCGTTATTATATATTAACAAACAGGTATGTTTCTATATTCCTTGAATATTATCTATAACTTGAATTTGTTTTTAATTGTATTGAGTAGGTTTCTTTCATTATTTCGAGTTACATTTTAGTGTCTATTTTTTTAAATTTTTAGTGCCTATTTGCCAACCTATTTTCAAGGATTTTAATGCCTAAACATCCGGTCTCTACTAATGAGATATAGCGTTAAGTCACTATGAACTACAATATGCTTACGCCGAGAGCTAATAAATTGCAACAAGAAGAAAAGTATAGAATAAAAACACAATTATTCTTCTCTTTATTTTGATTGATCTAAGTATTCATTTATTAGAATAAATGTACCTATTGTAAATCTAATATACTGTATCTATTAGCTTCGCGTAGTTGTAACACCTTTCGCCTACATGTGCGTTATCGTTATGAGTTGCTTTCCAGGTTTTCACTATTTTTGATATCGAATACCTATTGTTTGATGACGAATGTTGAAGCATAACTTAACTATACATACAAAAATCATCTTTATTTCCGGTTTAACATTTAAAAAGAAAGAATGAAAACAGCATTGCATTTCCTGAAGCAAGATTACATAACTCCCATTAACAAAGAGAATTTTAGAACGACTGGGATATTTTGCCACACAAATTCTATGAACAGAGAAACATCATTTATCGAGAAAAGCTTTCTTATCATTTTACGGTCAATGCCTGTCTGTTGGAAAACGTTGAATAGATCACTACGAGAGGTATCAGTGTAGCAACGAAATAATAGCTTTTCAGCGAATATCACTCAGTTTCGAAACTGAAGTGTGCTCATCAAAACTGTCTTTTGTTGTTAGCTTGGTTTGTGTAAGTGTTTGCTATGAAATACAAATAAATCTATATACATATTTCTTTCTTTATTTTACTTCTTTTGTACTGTAGACGAAAATTCTCTGGAAATTTTTCAGATCATGCATTCAATTACATGTAAGTGAGATTATTTCCCACACACTATTCGATTCACTCATTTAAATACATAACATTTATTTACTATTATGTCGAATCACTCATTTGGAAACACTAAACTTAGACGATTTTTGTACGTTACCGTTATGTCGATTCACTTATTTTGTATAGGCCTACCTAAACTTATATTATAGAAGTAACCAAGAAAATTCTGTCGCATTTTCATCCACCACCTTCGAACATTGATATGTCACTTAATACATATTTGAAAGATCCAAAATAGTCCTCATCACTATCGACGATCTTCTGCCAACGTTCTGGAAGGCCATGGATTCCATCGCGCTACAACTTGGTGGGCCGTGAAGCAAAGAAGGTATCAAGTGCATTTTGCACCTCTACTATGGATTTGAACTGGCGTCCTCTAAGGTGATTGTCCAAGGAATGGAACAGGTGATAATCGGAGGGTGGAATGTTCGGGAAGTATGATGGATGCAATAGTCTTTCAAATCCAAGGCGTAGAATGGTGTCTTGGGTCATCCTAGCCGCGTGGGGCTTAGCGTTGTAATGTAACAGCCCCATCAGGAAGTCGCGGTCGGAAAGAGGGATTGCCGCCGTCGACAGTGGCGGGCCGCCAGAGGCAGCCGGCACCCATCCGCGGCGGCACGATGATCTACTTGTTCAAAGTTGCCGACCTTTTCCCGAGGCGGCAAGCGGTCGAAAATCGTAAAATAAAATGCCATTTGCCGACACTTTGCCAACTATTGCCGACCGTTAGAGTCGGCAAACCAGTCGGAAAGGCCTCTTTCCGACCCTCTGCCGACTCCTTATACCGGCCTTTTTTCGACGGCGGCACCAGCGAATTTACTGTGCCTTTACGGCTGTTTGCCGACTGCTCGGCAAGACAACTTTCCGACGGCGGTGCCGGCGCATTTAATGCTCATTTCCGGCTGTTTGCCGACTGCTCGGGAAGGCAACTATTCGTCGCGGTCGAAAATCGCGCTGAAAGACACCGGCGTCCAGCGCCGGCAATCCGACCGCGGCATCTGGTCGGCATGGACAAATTGTCCGACTGTAGGCGGCAGAATCCTGATGGGGAGGAGGGATCCCTTTGCGATTCAGAAGTACTGGCTTCAGAGTTTTGAGTTTTTCTTGAATACGGTTCAACTGCTGACAGTACACAGTTGCATTGATGCTCTCACTAGCTGATAGCAGTTTCCAATGCACGATCCTGCGAGCAGTCCATCAAACACACAGGAGGACCTTCTTCTTGTGCAATGCTGGTTCCGGTTGTTTTGGAACCGGTTCATGGGATGCTAACCAATGATGATGGCACCGTGGAGCTTCGTACAGGACCCACTTCTCATCACATATCAACGCTGTCCAGAAATTACTCCTTCCTCAGCCGAGACAGGAAAGAAACACAGGTGTCTGCTCGCGTTGCCTTCTGACCCGGAGTCAAATCATATAGGACCCATCGACCCAGCTTGTAGTGCTCCCCAAGTTGATGGAGGTGATGCCGAATGGTTTCTTCACTTACACTGAATTGTAGTCTCAGTTCCTCACATGTCTGACTACTATTCGCCTCAATTGTTGCCTGAAGATCTTCATTTAGTACATGTGTTGGTTTAACGGCACGTGGTGTGTCTTCGAGTTTTTCTTTACCGTCCATAAACTTGTTAAACCACGGCTGCACTGTCCACGTAGTCACGACACCCTCACTAAATGCCTGGCATATTTTCCGCCCCACTGCAGCGACGTTTGACCCCAGTTTGAACTCGTACAGGATACACGCCCTTATGACGCTCTGTGGAGGTCCCATGTTCACTCTGTCCTTACGCAAGTTCACGGTGTAACTAAACTGCCACAACCAGGTAGTATGTTGGATATACCGATACCAACAGCTGACCTTCGCCTTATCTCCATTCACATTCAACTCACGGTGTGAGGGTCAATTGAACACAGACCTCCACAAAGAGCGACAAAACTTTCTTGGTTACCTTTATAGTTATACTTGTACATCGTATCGATTACGAATATTTCAATACGCTAAACTTAGATTATTCTTTTTGTATAATATATTGATGCTTTAATTTGAAAACATTAGACTTATACTTTTTTGTATACTATATTAATTCACTCATTTCAACATACTAAAGTTATTTTTTTTTTAAATACTGATTCACTGATTTGCATTCACTAAATTTAGATTTCTTGTAAATTATGTAGTTTCACTCATTTGAATACAATATACGAATTTTGTATATTATGTCGATTCACTCCCTCGATTATTATTATTTTTTTTTTTTTTGTATATTGAGTTTTCTCGGGGTTCTCTCCGTTTCTCCCACATTCTCATTCCACCAGTTCTTTTATAATCATTCGCTCTCATTAATCATCCGTCTCTTTTCATCTAAAGATCTTCGTAGCTAAGCTCTTAGCGTGGGAGACTCGGATTCGATTCCCGGAGGAAGCTCACGTGGTTGGGATTCCACGTTAATCAGTAGGTCCTGCCTCATATAGCTTCGCTGCTGTAAGGGACGTTAAACTCAAAATCAACTCAACTCTTTTAATCTA
Organism: Thermobia domestica; assembly: GCF_964235325.1. Classification (NCBI taxonomy): domain Eukaryota; kingdom Metazoa; phylum Arthropoda; class Insecta; order Zygentoma; family Lepismatidae; genus Thermobia; species Thermobia domestica. The sequence continues at coordinate 80,131,441 of NC_137469.1, forward strand.
AAGGACAGAAACGTGGAACGTAAAATTAGAAATTACATTTCACTTACAAATTGGTTAGTGCTGTACACCGAATATATTCAATTTGCCAGTAGAGTGGCAACAATACGCCACCTCACATCAGTGTCATCTGCTGAAAACTATATCCTCTCCAAAAATTTGACCCCAAACTTCAAGTAAGAGATTAGTATGGTAGCGTTTCCTGATCACAATAAGCAGCTATAACTTAACATTTGTTTTTTCTGTTAAAGTTAAACAAAACATAGATATTCCAGTTAGAACTGAAAATAAACAAACAAACAAAATAAATAAGTAAACATTGAAAACAGAAAAGGACAGCTATATTTATCTTCTAAGGAAATATTGATTCCTCAAACGATAAGCTCATCAGAATTTGAAAGTAGTTCTTTCGATGTTTGATCATTGAACATTTATGTTTCTGAATCTTTTCAAACCCTCCTGTCTGTGGAAGCTGAAACTCTTTTCCGGTTGAAAAGTATACCATTATCATATAGAGTACCCTCTTTGGAAATGCTGGATACTTTAATGGTGTTTTACGGATACTTGATTCTTGTAGTAACGTTTCTTGACAATTTTCATATGATATGAGAATTGAAATTTAAGTATTTCAAAACATGTATACTGTATAATGCGTGTATCTAAAGTATGAGTATCGCACACCAAACATGGAAACGATAATGATTTATTTCGGGTTGAAAATAAATATAGGGGTGTCAATAGAGAAATATCTTTGCGAAAACAATTATGTTCAATACAAGTATTCACTTATTCTGGATAAGGTATGAGATATAGTGAAAGTTTAACATCACTAACTAACTCTATGTCCTATGGAACTCGAAGGTTTAATACTGCATTCACAAAGGATTTCCGTTGACTTCTGTCTTTAGCCAACTGGACCCAGTTTTCTATTTCTGCATACTTCGTATCTTGTTACTGCTAGATCCATCTTAATATTGTTCTCCCATTTGCTTCTAGCTTTGCCCTAATGATCTTTCTCTTAGTGAGTTTTCAGTTAAAATGTTGAACGTTTATTTACTTCTATCCATTCTGGCTACTTGCCCTGCCTGACCTGAGTCTCCTAGACTTAATGACCCTAACAATGGAGGTAAACCGTATAAACAATACAATTCTTCGTTGTGAAGTTTCCGCTGTTCTCCAATTCATTCTCTCTTGTGTCCGAATATTCGCCTTAGTATTTTATTTTCAAATACTTCCAGTCTGTTTTCCTTCCTCAAACTAAGCGACCATGTTTCACAACTGTACAGCACAACAGACGTAAGCTTCAAATTCTTCTACGGAATTCGTGAAGACTCGATTTTGGACTGAATAATAACACGAATTTTCTGCTTTCAGTAGACATTAATTTTCTTCATGGATATGTGATTTTGGTCTGTTAGTGTTGATCCTATATATTCGAAAGCATTTTCTTTCTCGGAAGTATTATTTGATATCTTAACGTATTCATAATTTGCAGCATTACGGTCACGGCGAACTTCCATGCATTTAGTTTGTTTTTGCATTTACTTCTAAACTTATGTTCCTACAAGCGTTTAAAGAAACCTCTGCATTTCTCTCTATTCTCCTTATATCATACCCTATCAGATTTACATAATCAGCATAAGCTATAACTTGGTGAATCCATTCACCTCTAGGTCCTGGTTGCCATCTTTGATTTTCCTCATAGTGTATTGTAGAACAAAATTCAATAAGAATGGAGACAATGCACTTCTTTGTTTTAGGCCATTCTCGACATGAAAGCTCGTGCACAAGAATCTTGGTACTCGAACTTTACTTTGGAATTCATTTAAACACATCTTAATTAATCTAACCAGCTTTTTTGGTATTCCGAATTCGATAAGAATACTGTACAATGTTTCTCACCTAACAAAGTTATAGGCCTTTCTCAGATTAATAGGTAATTGATGTATTGGAGTGCTGTATTTCCATTTCTTGTCAAGTATTTCACGAATGGTAAATATCTGGCCAAACTTTAACCTAAATCCGCATTAACGAAAAAAAAAAAAATCCCCAATAATTTCGTCTGCCTATGGGGTCAATCTTGTTAACAGTATGTTTGAGAGGATTTTTATAGGATGCTGACCAAAGGAAGATGCTTCGATAATTATTACAATCAGTTTTGTTGTCCTTCTTGTGAATTGGAACAATGATTGGTTCTTTCCAGTCAATCGGTAATTCTTTCTTGTTTCAGATGAGGACAGCGATTTCGTGTATCTCGTTCCACATTTTTTTCTCCTCCAAGTACAATTAACTCAGCAGGAATTTCATCTACACCCAGAAATTTCTTTAATTTCTTTATAGCAATTTCTATTTCAGTTTGGTTAGGCTTTGGTCTATTTTCTGTATGCATTTCATTTTGTCCACCTACATTATTTTTTGGTTTCGTTTTGAGTAATTATCAAAGAAATCTTCCTATCTATTTAAACCACTATCCGTGAGAGTTAAGACGTCCGTTTTCTTTAATATATAAGCGGAAGACGAATAACATTTTAAAAAATTCATTGATATCCTTATACTGTCACGGATAATTTTGTTTTTTTACTATTATCTTCAAATTCAACAATCTTAGCTTTCAAAAAGTCACATTTCTTTGTTACAAAAGTTTTTGAAGTTTCTCGCCTGATGACGACTAAATTTTGTGCAGTTCTATCGTTCGAATTTTGTAGCCAAAATAATTTTTTTTGTTTCCTTTTTCTGCAAGTGTATTGCTTTGCTGGTCGAACCATAAGTTGTTTCTACATATTTTCGCGCTCTCCAATATTTCTTTTGCTGAAATTTTAAGTTACACATAGAACCAAGAATGTTATATATGAACATATGGACGGTTATGAGTAGGGTTGCCATATATCCGTATTTTGTACGGACTGTTTGTATTTTTGGGTCCGTGTCCGTGTCTGTATCGTACAAAGCATGAAATTAGAAAATGTCAAAAAATTTCCGAGTAAGGAATCGCTAAAATCGTTAAAAGAATTGTGCCTTCACCATATAACTTATATTTTAGTTATCATTAATAAAATATTTTATGTTTCTAAAAAGTATCTCATCTTTCCATTCCAGAGTTCTTTTGGTTAGATTTAATATACGTAATTTAATTGCATACTTCATTATATTTATGTTTATGAAAAATTATAAAATATGTTAGTTTCCAATAGTGTTTTATGTATTACAGTAAACAATTGTCTGATAGCCTAAAAAGGTGATTTTTAGGCAAGAAATTTCAAAAGATTTGTTTTTAGTTTGGGCACCGTATCTTTAATGGGTCGTCATTTTATTTTTAGGCTTGTCCATATTTTGAATCAAGAAATTATGGCATCGCTAGTTATGAGTGACTTCCAGTGTGGTAGAGTCATTGAACGACCGGGACGAGATCAAACATAAGTATCTGTATCGGATTAGCTGAATATCGCACAAGAAGTAATTTCTTACTTGAAAGGTGGATTTGCATCGGACTGAAATATGTCACAGATGTCCTGTAGTGGATGTCCGAGAAATACAGTGATCCAAAACGATCGATACTCAGATCCAGACTATAACAGCTCGCGATAGGATGGTACTTGCTAGAGACGTTTTCGCTGCCACCAAATGACTATATTCAAGCATATAGGGTATAAAGGGCTACACGAACATGAACTGCAGGCACGAAAACCTGCAGTAAGTATCTCATTGACTCATAGAAGAAGTCTTGTACTGGTGTACTGAACAGCGAGACTGCACATAGGAAATATTGAGTAGTGTACTGTTCATAGATGAGAGACGAGTCCAAATTCAGTTAGAAAATGGCTCTTGCAATAACTCCCATCTGGAAAGAGAGAATGAAACCAACTAAAACCTCTTTAACATTCTAGAACCACCAGACCATTATGGGCGAGGCGGTGTCATGGTTTGGGATGGGATCATGTTGCAAAGGAGATCGTGATGCCTCGAACGGAGAGCTCTTAAAGCGTAACATGTCATACACGACCTCCCTTCATCAGCGTATATTGTTTTAGGGGCTGCAGAGGGTTCTGACTTTCGTTTTAAAGATGACAACAAACATCCATATTGAACATATGGAACCGGTCAAAGTCTATGAGTACCTTGAAATAGAGAAGATTAAACAGATAGCGTGGCCAGCAACACTTCTCCTTATTTAAATCTCGTTGAGTATATCCTCATGGACGCATTGAGGAACATCACCTACTCCCTAGAACTCTCGATGCGTTGCATGTTGCGTTAATGCAACGGTGGGACGTCGTAGGACATGTCTTGTAGTCTGGCGAAATCACAACACTATTGACATCTTTTCAACATTTCAAGAAAGTGGATGATACTTTATAAACGTAACCTTTTAGATTCCTTCCAGATAATTCTTTGATGTATATGTGATTGTGTAACCACACAATGTAGGTAGTTCACATGGAAAATACTGTCAAAAGTCCCTTTATTTTAAAATGAGGTATTAAGACTAAGAGAATAGACAGTATGCTGAACAGTAGAAAATGGTAGTCTAGCCAAGGGCCAATGCTGGTTACCTTATAACTGGCCTCTTTACTAGTCCAATCATTCAAATTGCCAACCAACTCAACTGCGAATGTAACCCATGAAAAAGAAGTATATTTACAACTGGGAGTGTAAGACCGAAACTCTTGGGTAAACGGCGGCACATTGTTAATTGGTTGGTTGGGCCAACTTCTTTGTCAACTTTATTTTTGCAGTTACAAATCCCAAACCATGCCTAACACTTCCCTACGTAGGGCTAGGGAATGAATAGATATAATATAAACTATAAAAGAATGAGGCGAGCATAAGTAGTATATATATATATATATATATATATATATATATATATATATATATATATATATATATATATATATATATATATATATATATATTCTTAGAAACTCTCTAGGGAAAATCATCCAAAATGTCTCTTCCATTACAAATACCGAGCGAATATTAAATAAAAAAAAATACATTTAATCACAAACAACGCAGTACAACATATGCGTCTCGTATAAATAATTCAAGATGTATTGACTGAAGCATTAGAGTCACTCACTGGCAATAAATACGTAGAGAAAATCAATAAAGTTTCCTTTATTGCAAGTAAATAATATAACATATGTCCTAAATGAAAGCAAATACTGACATGACACTTGCATATATATTAGGTATTTTTTTTTAAAAAAAAATCTTTGGCTACGGAAAAAGCCTGTAAAGATTTCTGAAAATTTGTAGAAAAAAATTTTACAAGGCGTAATACTATCAAAAGTCCTCTTATTGTAAAACTAGATATTAACCGTTATTTTCCGTTATTTATTGTGGGAGTCAGGAATCTACAATTAAAATTGATGATGTCTTCTAAAAATATGTAAAGGGTTTTAATTAATGACAACAATTACTACAGTAAACTTGTATGGCCGAAGTGTCGCAGGTTCGAATACCATTCACAAAATGGATGTTATATATTATTCTTTCACCATTCATTTTGTTATCATAATTCATATTTCATCGTCTTCTTTAGTCTAAAAGGATATTCGTAAATACCATACGGTACGAACAAAGATAATAGAAGGAAGTCTGCAGTTCTTATATCGGTGAAACTGAAACAAAATGTTTGAACTACTGAGAGGATGACGGACCACCAGACACAAATCAAGGATGTCCCGATGGCGCACTGCTAGTTCGTAGTAGCCTTCAGTCTCTTTTTGTACTACACTATTTCAGAAATATCAATTTCACAAAATCTTACGGCAGTGTTTACTCACTTGTATATGCTTCATGGGTTCGAAAACTCATCTCCTGAGAAAAAAAAAAAAATCCCACCGAATTCTACCCTATATGCCATGTCAACGCACTCTGGATGGTTATTACTTATCTCACTGAGACAAAGCTTTATTTAAACTGCAAGCGTTCTTGCGGCCTCTTTTTCCCCTAAGGTTTCTGACTAGAATTCTATTTATCCCGCAACAATTATTCATGTTAGCGACGTGTCCCGCTGACCTTAGACGTTTCCACTCAATTATTTGTATGTTACTCATGTTCTGTATGACTATGCGCGCGACGCATACCGCTTATCTGAGATATTCCCACTTTATTGTATATATATCAATCGATTACCTCTATTATTCTGTGCATTCTGTACTATTACATATGCAACTGACGTATCCCTCTCACCTTAGATGTCCCGGTATCATTATATGTATGATAGTCTGTGACCTGTATGACTCTATACACCCTTTATGTGTTACACATGCGAGTGACGTATCCCTCGCATCTTAGATGTCTTCCGTTCATTTTTTGTATGATAGTCCGTTACCTGTATGATTCTATACAACCTGTATGCATTACATGAAAAAGACGTATCCCGCTCATCTTCCACTTCTCGAATTCATCATCTTTATGATATTCGGTAACCTGCATGGCTTTATACACCCTGTATTCATTACTCATGCGAGTAACGTATCAACTCATTTCAGACGTCTTGACCTCATTATATGTATGATAGTTGGTGACTTGCATGACTTTGCACCCTACACGTATTACCAATGCATCTGATGTATCCCCGATCTTTGACCTCTCTTCATCATTATATGTATGATAGTATGTAACCTGTACAGCTCTATACACACACTTTACGTATTGTATATGCCACAGACTTATCCAGCCATCTTAGACATCTCGACTTCATTATCTATATGGCAGTCAGTAACCCGTGTGACTATATGCCTACTGTACGCACTACACATGCAAGTGACGTATCCCGCCATCTTCGACGTCTCGACTTCGTTATCTGTGTGATAGTCAGTGACTTGTAAACTGTACGCACTGTTGTAGTCCTAAACTTTTTCACGGGATGTACGCTATTTGATCTATGATTGACATAAAAGAAATATGGCAATAGATAAAGCATTTTTTTTAGTTATCAATGTAAAGAACATAGTAGTTCTATTAAAATACAGGGTGTTTCAAAACAACACCGACAACGTTTGGGAGGTGATTCCTGACACCAAGATAAGACAAAAAGTAGAGACCAACTTGGGTGCACAAATGCTTCCTTTCGGAGTTGTAGGCTACCGAAATCATGAAAAATTGAACTTTACAGGTCCATAGGTCCAAAATTATGGGACCTACCGTAGGCGGGTCAAGACTTCACTTAGGAACTAGTATGTGCCCTATCCAAATATCCATGTTTCAAAATCCTGCGGTACTTTCCCAACAGTTTTTATAGAGGGAGTTTGCTACGGGCATATAATTTGAAGTACTTACGAACTACCTCACCAAACGAAGGAGTCACTTCCCAAACGTTGTCGGTGTTGTTTTGAAACACCCTGTATAAATCCTGCGATACGGTTTTATAGTCTGAAAGCATTTTATATTATTTTCTTGATAATACTCTTGAGATATCCCTCTGTTAATACATAGAAATGGTTGTAAGTACGCAGAAGAAACCAATCTCTTGCAAGAAGGAACAGAGAAAATCGCACTCGATGTACTAGAAGAAATTGAAAGAAGTTATGGTGAGAAGTAGGCTAGAAATACGAATATAACGCTTAAACGCAATTTTCTTACTTATCTTCATTGATCTAAACAACACGAACTTGGACAGAGACAGAGTTGACGTAATGTTTCTAGGTTTTTTTTCTGTCCCTCTCTCTCTTGTTAGATTATCGAAGAGTAGCCAGATAAAACGCATTTGTTTTCGCATGATCAATATGTTTTAGCAGCGGCTAAGAATAGGATAGAAAAGGAAGTGACATAGTCATTTTATCGCAGGAGTGATTACCCGATTAAATAAATAAATGTGAAGAAGCAAAAGTACTTTCTGCCTTGAAGCAGAAGGTATAATCTAATGACTAAGATTAAGTAGAGAATGTGCGTCGTATATCGCTGTATAACCTCGACTACAGCCCTGTCTGTACATATTACACATACGAGTAACATAGTTAGTTGGTGGCCTTTATGAAACTGTACACCCTGTACATATTTTTCATGCAAGTGTGTTATTTTGCCCATCTTAGACGTCTCGAGTTCACTATCTGTATGACAATCGGTGACCTGTATGACTCTATGCATCACCCATGAACGCGACATATCCCGCCCATCCTAGAAGTCTTGAGTTCATTATTAGTATGGTAGTCGGTGACCTGTATCACTCGACGCACTCTGTACGTATTACACATGCGAGTGGTGTATTCTGCCATTTTAGATGTCTCGACTTCATTATATGTATGATAGTCGGTAACCTGTATGCCTGTGCACCCTATAGCTATTACCCTTGCGAGTGACGTATCCGGTTCATCTAGATGCTTCAATATATGTAATGGTAGACGGTGACTTGTATGACTGTATGCACTTTGTGCGTACTACCAATGCAAGTGACGTATTCCGCCCATCTTAGACGACTTCATCTACTACTCTATGCTCCATGTACTATGCGAGTAACGTCTCCCGCGCAATCTTCGAAGTCTTGACTTCATTATATAAGATAGTCAGTGACATGTATGACTCTATACATCCTGTACGTATTACATATGGGAGTGACGTATCACACCATCTTATTAGAGGTCTCGACATCATTATTTGTATGATAGTCAATGATCTATATGACTCTGTACACTCTTTACGGCTGTACGTATTATCTATACGAGTAAAGTATCAGACCTCAGACATCTTGGCTTTATTATTTGCAGGGGTGGATCCAGGACGGACTTCTGGGGGGAGACGGTGGGTTATAATACTGCTACTTAGAGCTACTTTTAAGTGCTCCGAACTGTGAGATGGGTTTTATTTATATATAAAATAAGAAAGGTTCCTCTTTTGGGAAGGGAGGCAATTACCCCGATCACCTCCTTAGATTCGCCACTGATTATTTGTATGATAGTTGGCAGCCTATATGACTTTATACACTTCTACGTATTACATATGCGAGTGATGTATCCTGCCATGTTAGACTTCTTGACTTCATTATATGTATTATTATATGTCAGTGATTTGTATATTCTGTGGACCCTGTACATATTACATATGCAAGTTACTTATCCCGTCATTATTAGACTCCGAACTTCACTGTTTGTATGATAGTTGGTCACCTATATGACTCTATACGGATCCTGTGAGTGTTACACATGTCAATATGAACCTTATTACTGAAATTGATTGACCCGTAGCTACTCTGAAATTTATTGTCGTGTAGAATTGTAAAGCTTCTCGTTTATTCGTATCTTTTCGCGATAAATATTTTTTTCAGTGCATTGTGACCAAAAACAATTCGTGAATATTTGTCTGTTCTTATCAGCGATCAACTTTCAAAGCTGTACAATATAACGAATTATGCTTTTATAAATTTTTACCTTTTTTATTTCTTCAGTAATAGAACGATAAAGGTTTTAAGGGAGTGGTAATATGCTTTCAAAGCATCGATCTTCTTGAGTTCTTCCATGTATTCATCTTTGTTCACAATTTACTTCGAGAATGATTGGTTTACACGCCTCCAGAAGAATGTTCGCGTTTTACTACAATGACTCACGTAGTATATCGTTTTCTATCAAATGCTATATTGTTTACAAACACAGATAGCTACAGTATTTGTTTGACTTCACCATTGATCAGTAATTTTAGTTTTCCTTTTTTATCGTTATCGATCATCTGCGTACTGTATACACATGAAAATAAAATTACTGTGGTTGTGAGTAAATTTTCATCTTATCGCGTGACAAAAAATAAATGTGAAAGCAAAATTGGTATCTCGTCTGGGTTTCACGTATGTCATATTCTCAAATAAAGTTTTATTTTTAATTTTATATCATAATTGAAAAATGCAGTGAAGGTAAGTACATGAATTGCAAAAATAGTATATTATTTAACATTTATTTTGTTCCAGATTGTAATGTCTCTTATAAAATTGAAAAATCGAAAATATACGCTTTCTACGTGGACATTTTCAATAGTAGACTCAGGCAATCTTCCAAAACGCAGAGTTCTCCTTTTCGCCTCTTGTCTATGGATTTTGTAGGCTGGTGAAATAATTTGTGATTGGTAGTTTGGAAAGCAATATTTTAAACCTACAGCTTTACGTCGCACAGTTATGCCGGCTAGGCTAAAGGAGATTGTGATAATGAGAAATAAAAGGAATGAATAAAATGGGAGGAAATGTGAGAATCTCGAGAAAATCCACGCACATGGTGTTTGTCCATCACAAAGTTCAGTTGACGCGAACTGGGACCGAACCAAGGATTGCGTGCACCAGAGGTGAACGCTCTAACACTGAGCCACCACGACCCCAAGCAATGTTCTATTTCCCTATTATATTGTTCTACAACGAAGTGTTGTTTACCATAAATTTTGGTGTATATGTAGTAACGGTATTTTAACGCAATTTTATTACCATGTTATAGGGGGCCTGTAGATGCAGCGGTTGGATTAACAAAGGCATGTGATATTAATTGGTTAAAGTTTAATGACGTCAACAGCGAGACTATTTACCCCCCTCACGAACACGCGCAGTGTTCAACATGAAACACATGTTCAAGACAATCACTCCACCGTAGATGTTATTGTGGCTTTATATCACTGCCTTTGTCAGTCGTTACTTTGATTTCTCCTTGGGGTGCACTGTGGCCCAGTGGTAGAGCGCTAACCTCGGGTTCCTTGCTTCTATTCTAGGCCAGTGAGTTTATGATTAACTACATTGTATCCTTTCTCCGAATCCTTCCGCTTCTTTGTACATTCTCACTCTACCAATTCTTTCATAATCTTGCACCTTTATTAATCATGTATCTCTTTTAGCTTACAGAGCACAATATTAAGTCGTAAACTTAAATATTTCAGTTTGATTTGTAAAATTTTCTTTACGTGTATTGGTATTCTTGTACGACTGATAATGCTACTGGTGCTGGTGGTGTGGTCTTTTGATTCAGCTCTCTTGAAGGCGAGATAGTACCATGGTCAACATCATATACTCTGAGTGTTGATCTTGTACGAGGGCTATCCAGAAAGTAGATTACGTTTTCGTCTGTGTCCGCTAGGGGCGGGGCTAGCGCGGCCATCTTGGGGTCAGAGCGTTGCGCAGCTCAGTCGGCATCTAGCCGTGCTAGTAAGAGGTTCGTGCTGTGCTCCGTTAAGATACTGTGACGGTTTGAAATGTCTGCGTTAATTGAAAATCCCGCGAGCTGCGAGGTGCGTGCAGTAATAAGGTTTCTGACAGCAAAAAACTGTAAACCGATAGAAATCTATCGGCAGCTGTGTGAAGTGTATGGGAACAACATTATCACTGAAGGTGGAGTGCGACAGTGGGTCATAAGATTTAAAAATGGCCGAACCAATGTTCACGACGAAGATCGAAGTGGGAGACCCAGCAAAGTGACTGCCGAACTTGTCGAAAAAGTCGATGTTAAAGTCCGTGAAAATCGAAACTTCACAATAACGGAACTTTCTTTGAGTTTTCCACAAATTTCGCGAAGTTTGTTGCACGAAATCATCAGCGAAAAGCTTGGTTACCACAAGTTTTGTGCAAGATGGATTCCAAAAATCTTGACGAAGTGGTTGAAGTCGCAGGCGGCCGAATTTTTCGACGAAGGAATTTCCAAGCTCGTACATCGCTACGATAAATGCCTTAATTTGAATGGTGACTATGTCGAAAAGTAGTATTTGTGTGTGGCTTTCATCTGTATATAATAAAATTTGTTTCCTATACTTTGTTGATTTTTTATTCCAAAACGTAATCTACTTTCTGGATAGTCCTCGTATAATAGTCTACTGTGCGCCAATTGAACAGATTCAAGCCTCAGTAAAGGTTCGGAGTCCACATTAATACCTAAGTATTGTTGTACGACTGTCAATCCTAAGGATTGTTGTCCGACTGCCCATCCTAAGCATTGTTCCACGACTGGCAATCCTAAGTATTGTTGTAGGACTACCAATCCTAAGGATTATTGTGCGACTCACAATCCTAAGTAGTATCGTACGACTGTCAATCCTAAGGATTGTTGTACGACTCCCAATCCTAAGAATTGCTGTACAACTGGCTATCTTAAGGATTGTTGTGCGACTCCCAATCATAAGTATTGTCGTACGACTGTCAGTTCTAAGAATTGTTGTGCGACTCCCAATCATAAGGATTGTTATACCATTTCCAATCCTAAAGATTGTTGTGTGATTGCCAATCCTAAGAATTGCTGTGCAATTCCCAATCCTAACAATTGCTGTGCGATTGCCAATCCTAAGGATTGTTGTGCGACTGCAATTCTAAGGATTGCAATACGACTGCCAATCCTAAGGATTTTTGTACGATTGCCCATTTTGAGGATTGTTTTCTACTACCAATTCTGAGGATAGTTTTCGACTATCAATGTTAAAGAGTGTTGTGCGCTTACTAATTCTAAGGATTGTTGTACGACTGCCAATTCTGAGAATAATTGTACAACTATCAATCCTAAAGAGTGTTGTACGACTACAAATACTAAGGATTATTGTACGACTGCCAATCCTAAGGATTGTTACATGACTGTCAATCCTGCCAAATGTTCTTCTTCTGAGTTGAGAACCTCCTGTTTGTATAACCCTTCTAGGATATTTAGTTACTTTTGTCACCATGGCGTAGTATCGTCTTTGACCACTTATTTAAGTTCTATAACGTATTCAAGCCGGCTTTTTTATTGGCCAAGTCAAGGATGGACCAAAGAACACCCCAGACGCGTTTCGAAACCGAATGTTCAACTTGGCGGTGTCAAGTGGGGGCGGAGGGGCGTGACCTTTTAGTTTTTCTTAAGGTAAATTTCAAAAATTTTTCACGCCTTTAGTTTTCAAGATATCAGATTGAAACTTTGCATACTAATTGTGTGTACCTTTGGGTATTTCTGAAAGTTTTTGAGATCCCTACGCGAAATTGGGGCCGGGCCCGAGAGCGCAAGTGTTCCGAGGGGGTGATTTTTTCGGTGGGGTGCTGATTGCCACAGTCAATTATTGGTGCTGACTGCCATGACTGTCGCTGATTGCTAATATCAAGGTGCTGATTGCCAGGACGGTGTGCTGACTGCCACGAGCCTGAGGGAAAGTTGCTAGACATAACATTACCTGACACCAAGAAGCATGAAAGAAACGTGATGAACCTTAACACACCACATTTAATCATACTTTCAGGCGGCTCTGATAGGAGCCTTTCACTTGCTTCCTTTAGTACGCACGTCATCCAGCTCACTTGTTTCAGTACACAGGTCGTCAAGCAAAAAGTATAATAAAAATCATTACAAAAATGCCTCTAATGTATACTGACTTAGATTACTTTAATTTATGAATGTAGCCCAAACTTTTCATTTGGGCTGTAAAGGCATTTTCTCAAATCACCATGGATTCGCAAATCTTCTAGAATTACTTGGATAGTGTCTCACTTTTTTTGTAGGCTAGCTTCCTCTCTTTCGCTGGAATTTGTAATTTAAGTTTGCTGCAAGTAAAATAATTTGATTTTGTGTCTTCCTTTGGGTTCTTGAGTAGTGTGAAAACATGTGGGTAGTTCTTGGAAATTGTATTGTTCAACCGATGTTGCATCCTTAAACACCATTCTTCATGCGATGTTTCTGCCCGTTGCAGTTCCAATTCTTGACAGGAATGTTAGGGTTCTCTTGCCATTGCTGCGTGAAGTAATCATTGAAGCCTTCAACTTTTTCTTCACGTTGGCAGTGCTTCATGATAAGCAACAACCATCATCAACAAATTCAATAGGTATAAGTGATAGAGACGCACACATGCGGATGTGCAGGCACACTTCTTTGTGCAGGTATTCGCACACCAAACCTATATCCTGCACTTTCCGCCAAATGATTTGGTTAAAGTGAAAGTTGCAACCAGATACCTCTAAATTTAGAAATACAAAATTTAATGCGTTGATAGCTGCACTTTCGAAGTCTACTTTCAGCACACTAGAATTGTGTTATTCAGATCAACATCTTACAAACGTAAACGGGTCTGTGTATGTACTTTCCGTTTTGTCATGGAGCAGTGCGTAAAAAATTGGTACGGTTGATGTGTTCTTACTTGAATTCCCTATGTCAGCATGAACTGTGAACAGTTGCGCAAATTGTTTCGAGCAGTTCTTGAAAGTTCCATTAGAAAAAAAAAATCACTGCTGGCTGTCCCTCAGCGCTGGCTTCAGACTATCACATCCGAAACAAAAAATCAGTTTATCCTGTTTTATCTATCATATTGCAGAAAGAAAGTTCCATCCTCGAAGTGAAGATTCTCCGGAAAATTTAGTTCTTTAGACGTGGAATTATTTTGCTTTATGCTAAGAAATGTTCTCTTAACATTGTTTTAAAAACCCTTCCTTTGACTATATAATAGAATTGTAGTAACAAAATCCAGTCTCTGGTTTATAAAACAGATACTTCTTCTCTGAAAATTTCAGACACAGGTGTTAACACATCCTCTCGGGCCCTTTTCTTACAGTTTGCAAGTCGTTTTCTTACATCGGAAGCTGCGAAGTCCGACGGACAAGTGGGATTACTCAGCAGACTTGGTGCAAAGTCGTTTTCAGTTTTCACTTTTTCTGGATATCCCATCTTCTTCCTTATCACACATTGCTGAAAAGAAGAAACAAAAAATACTAAAATGTCGAAAACATGTTTGAAACAAGTTTACAAAATATTCAGACAACACACTGTATCCACAATAAAATTGGACTGTTACCCTCTTCCAGGACAAATCCTTGGCCAATTCCAAGGATCTGTTAGGTTTAACAAGGATGCTTTTGTTCTAAATTTTCTCAAACATATTTGAAACAAATTAGAAAAAATGAGAAATATTCCGAATAAAAATCAAAATAAAATGTTAAATCATTTGCTTTACCCATACAGTACCGTCTCGATAATCTGTTTGGAAATGATACTGAAATCCATGATGCACTAAAACCAGTGGCGTATTTACGATTTTGTTTCGGGAGGGGCTTTGCTGACTTTCGGGGGGGTTTTGCCTGGAAATGTGAAAATTCTGCAAGATATTTCATTACTTTACTATACTAAGTAAGATTTCGGGGGGGCTTAAGCCCGGAAGCCACCCCCCTAAATACGCCACTGATTAAAACAGATTTTCGTCTCTCAGACGTTGTAAACTCCATTTTAAACTCCAAAATGGTACAACACATGTTTCGAGTTTTGGTTTCTCTTAATACAAAAATTATTAAAGATTTGCAGGCGTTTAAAAACATTATTAGGATGTATAAATGCACACTAATTTTACTTTACAATACTCGATCAATTAAATAACACAATAGAACAATTAATATAAACAACGAAATATGAAAATTGTACGTATAACAGAAAAGACAATCCCTTTAAGTGTATGTTGTTCTACCTAGTGAGCAACTTTGTAACTTCCAGGATGTCACCTCGATTTACTGTGATGATTACTAAATTAATTCCTCATACTAAATTTACTCTGATGATTACTAAATTTACTATGATGATTAGTAAATTTATTTGGTCTAGGAATTAATTCGTGCGGGTGGACAAGAGATGGCGCAACGAACGGAGCGTCCCACAGTTCCGTGTATCCACACATGTGTTCCAAACCCCTGTCATCGCGTATCGTTCCTAGTATAGGGCAGTGGATTAAAGCGTCAACAACACCAGTTTGTAGTTAAGTGAACATGGCGCAATTTGTGCCTGATAAAGTGTTTTTGCGGGGTGTCCTGCTGCATTACTTTAACATGCAGAAAAGTGCGACTGAAAGTCATCGTATTTTGGTGGAAGTGTATGGTGACCATGCTCTATCTGAGCGAACGTGTCAGAAGTGGTTTGCATGGTTTAGAAGTGGTGATTTCGGCTTGGCAGACCAAGAGCGAGCTGGACAGCCAAAAAAATTTCAAGACGAAGAATTGACAGCATTGCTCGAGCAGGATTCGTGTCAAACGCAGGAACAACTTGCAGCAGCATTAGGCGTTGATCAAACAACAGTCTCCAAACGCTTGAAAGCCATGGTAATGATTCAAAAGATGTCACATTGGGTTCCACATGAATTGAAAGACAGAGACGTTGAAAGACGAAAAACCATTTGCGAATTGCTGCTTCAACGACAGAGCAGAAAGGGGTTTCTGCATCGAATTATTACGGGTGATGAGAAGTGGATCCATTACGAGAACCTTAAACGAAAAAAGGCCTGGGTGAAACCAGGTGAACCAGGTCCATCACAACTAAAACGAGATATTCACTGTGCAAAGGTTATGCTGTGCATATGAAGGGATATGAAAGGTGTGGTGTACTATGAGCTGCTGCAACCCGGTGAAACTATGAATGGAGAACATTATCGACGACAATTAATGCGTTTGAAGCAAGCTCTGGCCAGAACACGACCAGAATGGGAGAACAGACATGATAAACTTATTGTTCAACATGATAACGCTCGCCCACATGTCGCAAAACCGGTCAAAACCTATTTAGAAAATGTCGGATGGGAAGTTTTACCCCACCCGCCGTATTCACCAGACGTTGCTCCTTCGGACTACTACTTGTTCGATTGCATGAACAACGATTTGATTGGACAGCGGTTTACTTCTTCAGAAGATATCGAAACATGGGTCTCTGACTGGATCGCTTCCAAGGATGAGGACTTCTTTCGCCACGGAATCCGTACATTGCCTGACAGATGGGCGAAAGTGGTGGCTAGCGATGGACAATATTTTTCTTAAGGTATTTATGTATTTTGTGTTTGTACTACAGCTTCAATGTGTGCGTACCAACCGCACGAATTAATTCCTAGACCAAATAGTATGATGGATTAATTCCACTATGCAGTTTCTCTCAGGTTCGTGGCAATCAGCACGCCGTCGTGGCAACCAGCACTTTGACATTGGCAATCGGCGGCAGTTACGGCAATCAGCACCTATCCATTTTTTTTCAGAAAATTTTTCGGTTTTTTTCGACTTTTCGGTTTAGGTGTATGATACGAACATGTGAGTTGTACAGTTAGAAAGGGATCGTTATTCTGAAGAAAATGGCGTTTGAACCATGACTCTAACAGACCATGTCTAAGTCAAATAGAAATCACGCAGTACATTTTTGATGTATTTATATATACGAAAAATATGGGTCACCTTCAGACTTTCAAAATTTCTGCCGACCTTAGTTTTCAAGATACAAGATTGAAATTTTGCACATGTATTATGTGCATAACAACGTACTCTTTTTTTTTTAAAAAAAAAAAAATCAGATGCCTACGTGAACCCAGTCCTGGTCCAGAAGGGCGCAAAAATTTCGTTTTTTTTTCGAAAAATTTCCCGGTTTTATCCGATTTTCCCGTTTCTTGTGTATAATACGGACAAGCAAGTGGCACCGTTGGAAAGTATGCTCTATCTTAAGAAAAACAAAGTATGAACCATGATCCACGATAAATAAATAGTAAGAAAGCAGTAGTTGTTTGAGTGAAAGTCTAAATTTTACCTCAAAAAATGGAAATCCTAATAAAGGGATAATATCCCCGAATTTCAAGTTTTTGGCAAAGTTTATTTGCTTTGTCTGTGTATGACGTCACAAAGAGTTATATTGGAAATGATTCCAAATGATTCCAAATGACTACCTTAGAGATATGCGTGTCATAATTTGAAAATCAATTATATTAAAAAGTAATTACAGAAATATTTAAATTTTTATTAATGTTATATGTGGAAGTGATAACAATGTAATATGTTGAAGGAAAAAAATAGGATACTACTGACATAGGCTACTATATTACTTCTATTGATAATTACATTTGTTCCCAAAATTTAATTTCTTTAACAAGTGCTGTAATATCTAGTTACTACTGAAATCCATTACTGTTTATTAATTATTCTTGACACAGTCAGAGACGCTGCTCATATATATTGATAAATTTATCGATACAACCACAACTAATTGTATCAACAAGTGTGGTGAGCTGGAGAAGTGATAATTGTATTGTCCTGCATTAATTGTTATTGCAACACGTACAACTGCATCCTGTTGCTATAATTATGCATACACACACACACACATGCGCGCTCGCTCACGTATACATACATTTAACCACTTGCAATTAAAGCGCAATAATTTATATCTCTGTATGTGCAACATTTTTAATATAACTTAACTTGGAATTTCCTCGTATAAGATACACTAATATTTTAAATAAATTTTCAAAATTTTCTAACTCAGCATACATTCTAAAGGAAACTATACTCGTTTAACAGGGAAATGATTGATGTAGCATGAAAATTTGATCTTACACTTCATTTGTACTATTTCTCTTATAAAAATAATTTAGTTCTATCATTTTTTTTTCTGAAAATATAGGTTGAAGTATTTTATAATTATTTATGGTCTTTTCGAGTACAGAATAACGCAAGTTCAATACTACATAGACGTAGTGCCTTTTAGTATTGGACCTCCCCTCAAAGCTTGGACACTCTCTACAAAAATTACTGAGTGCATGGCTGCAACTTACTTTGTTGAATAGTTTTTAAAAAATCAAGCACTAGAAGTTTCAATTTCCTCCGGTAGATGGCAACCAGTGGAAAATGGGTGGGACCGTCTAACGGTCAAATATGTAACTTAAACTATCTTTGTTTCAATAGTAGGAAATGGAAATATACTGTTTATTGCTACCGTTTACCCATAGGTAAAAGTGGATCTGGAAAGATAGGGGATGCATGACGTCACGCCGTCCCCCCTGCTTATCTTTGCCTATTGTTATTTTTTTTTTTAGAAAGTTGAGGGACGCTACAGACAGGGGCGTCATTTCGGACCTCGCTTGGGGGGGGGGGCAAGAGCACCACCGACGTAAGACTTTCGCGTTTTATACTAGTATATTAGTAGACAATCGATTAAAGTATATGTATTCCTCAAATTTTGGGGGAGGGCAATTTCCCCCTTCTATCCCCCTAAATGATGCCCCTGACTACAGATATTTTCTGGAAGTGGGGTGAAGGCGTCCCTCCGCCTTCCCCCTCACTTTTACCCCTGCCATTACCCGTAAAGATATTAACAAATTTTCTTTAAAAACTCAACTCGACTGAGATAATTGCTCTAACTTGAAATAAAATCAAGGATAAGAATGGCGAAAAAAGCCTTTAGGAATAAGAAAAGTCTGTTTTGTGGGACCTTGAACAAAGAGTTGAGAAAAAGACTCATAAAATGCTTTGTGTGGAGTGTTGTACTGTATGGGGCGGAAACATGGGCACTACGTAAAAGTGATGAAAAACGACTGTAAGCCTTCAAAATGTGGGTGTGGAGAAGATGGAAAGAATTAGCTGGGTCGAGCGGAAAACGAATCAGAGGTTGTTAAAAATGGTGGGGAAGAAAATAACACTTCTAAATATTATTGAGAATAAGAAGAGAAACTTGCCTAACAAGAAATTGTATCATGAGGGACGTCCTAGAGAGTATGGTGGCAGGAAAGAGAGGGAGGGGGCGAAGGATACTACAATTAATGGATAATATTAAAACAAAAAGATCATACGGGAAGACGAAGAGGTTAGCGGAGGACCGTGGAGCATGGAAGCTTCTCAGCTGCTGCAAGTGACCTGCCAATAAAGGCAGAATACCTATTATGATGATGACTTATTTGCGAAAACAAAAGTGGAATTCAAAAATTTGCTTTCTTTGATGAATTACTGTATGGACTAAAGGCGAACATAAGTCACTTTTACTGATTAATGTGTTAACTAATTGACTTCATTAACGACCTCAAGGGAGATAATTGCTCTAGCTGTCTATTTCAAAAATAGAATTTAAAAAAAAACACTTCCTTTCAAGACCCACCCAACAACGTTTTTTTACAATCAATTAAGCACCCAAGAAAGCATTCCATCTTCACTCTAGTCTCTCTACTAAAACCTGAAGCTGTAGATAATCTACCTCTACATCTTGTTTCAGTTCAAAGAAACCAAACTACTTCACATGGTATACATTTGACATTGCTATTTGTTAGATTTATGGAAGAACGTTAATTTCGACTCATTTGTTGGTTTGGATTTTAGGCATTTGACGATTCTCAACCAAATGTTATAGGTCACTAATAATAGACTAGCAGTAACATATATTCACTAACTAAATATAAAAAATTTACGGTCGGATGATATTGTGAGAGATTAAAATGGGAGAAACGAACCAAACCGGCTAATAAAGATGACATTAGATTACACTTGAGTTTTTTTTTTTTTTTTTTTTTGCATGGAACATTTAACTTAATGCTATCATGTTCTTATGAAAAAAAAATGATCAAACAGATATGTCGTAGCAGTAGCTGTCATTGTTGTGAAGCTCTGAGTCTATAATTACTCTCCGGAGACAGGAGAAAGGAAAGAGTGTGTTTTATGTAGGCGGCGAAGAGAAAGAAGAGATAATCCTTTCCCACGTGAGAATCTCTGCCGTTACAAAGGGTGCAACGAAAATGTCAAAGGCGAATGTGAGTCATTCCGTATAGGCGTATAAATCCTAATTTCCTCTTATGATCGTAGGTGAACAAAAAAGGTTATTTATCAAGATGAGTTTTAGGAGTGTGTACATAGAAACTGAGAAAATATGTTAAGTGAGAAAAGTAAAACTTGAGATATGATGAAATGAAATCTTACATTTAATTACTCTTGGTTAAGTTTAAAGGATATCTATGATAGCGAAAAATATATTATTGTGAAATTTCTGTGAGGCTCTGCCAAATACTGCATCCCACGGAGCAGAAAACTCACGCATATAGTCATCTTAGCAGCATTATCAGTCCCTGATTCGATTCCAGCTCTTGTCAAATGAGCTTTATCATAGGGAAACACCATGTGGATGGGTTTTCTCGCTGTTCTTCCACTTCTTTCTCCATTTCATTTTTTTCATTTCGTCATCACAGTCTTTCTTTGCTTCAGAGCGTAATATTGGGACGCTTAACTTAAATTATAAATACCTCATTGTGCGATACAATTAGCCATTGAGAGCCTTTACGTGTATCAGATATGCACTTTAGCATTGAATCATAGCAGCTAGTGAGAGTTTTCATAGGTATGGTCTATCAGTTCAATCACTGGAAAATCATTTATCTTCGTAGCCTTAAATTGGTTCAAACCATACAAGAACCAAGTTCCAAATTAGCTGCTATTACAGCCATTAAGATTGAACGGAATTTCTTGAAATAAGTCATTCGGAGGCTTCATTTAACTCTTTCATTCCTTTCGACTGCTATAATAGTTCTCCCAATTAGTAGGTGCACTGCCGGCAACTACTATAGTTGAACTCTGCGCTGTGCTTCAATCAATCCTTTTTTACTTTTCCAAGATATCGATCTAGATCATTCTTCAGATTAATTGATTGCAAACTGGCAACAGTACAATCACGTACCTGTAAGAAAAACTGCTATAGCAGTCGAAATCACGTCACGTAGTCACGTAGTGGTTAGAACTGCTATAGCTGGGGATGCACACGAGACGGGACGCGTTAAGTTGATTGTGAGTGTAACGTCCCTTTCAGCAGCGAGGCTATATGAGACGGGACCTATTGATTAACGCGGAATCCTAACCGCATCAGCTCCCGCCAGGAATCGAACCCAGGTCTCCCACGCCATAGACGCGTACGCTAACAGCTTAGCCACGAAGGAGCTCTCGACATGAGACCAAACAGAATTGTCGTTACGAAATTCAAGACCAGATAGAGCTCTTCCAATAGAAATAGATACAGTTTTCGAGACGAGACATAACTTTCGCGGCACCTTTTCGAGGGGAATTAGCCTCAAATCTTATCTCGTGCCCATCCCTACCTGTAGCTGTCGGCAAGAGTACAGCAACGAGACTCTATACCAGTCAACAGCAATTAAGTCATATACTTGTGAGACCTGCTATAGGACTTCACTGGTGAGTAGTTTCGTACTTGTAAGAACTGTTATAGCAGTTGGCAAAAGTACAGCAGTCACGTATTTCTTAGAATTGCTATAATAGTTGGCAGGAATGCAGTCACAAACTTGAGGGAAATTTCAGAGCTACTTGAACTACTTGGATGCCAGACAACCTAAGTCTAAAATTTAAGTTTTGCAAGAAAGAAATTTGAAGTTCAACACCTCACGAACAATTCATATTTCTGTTCTGTTAGCAACCAAAATCATAACTATGTAGTTTATAATTTTAAAAAATAAAAATAAAAATAAGTACCCATGTACAGAAGTGAATGACAGCATTAGTCAATTTTCCAATTCTTCTACTTAGATAATTTAGCATCCAAGTGGTCCACCCTGGACTAAGAGACGTCTAACTTTGGTAATGATCCTTCCAGTCTGGTAGCAATTTCGAAAATCAAAAGTGCGGTAACGGTTAATGATCTACATGCCACACCTTATCCAATGGAAGACCACCGGCTCGATTGTGTTTAAAATTTGATTAATCCGGAGGTGGTCAATAACTATTTTGATTCCATACAACAGGTTAAGATAAGCTGGCGGATTTTTTCTCGAATGATGGAATTAATAACTTATGCTGGTTTTGCAATGCATCTATTGTCGAAATTTCTCTTTTTGAGCAAAATTTATGAAAATAAGGAACAATTATGTGGACATTAAATGAATCGAGGAAATTATATACAGGGTGTTTCAAAACAACACCGATAATGTTGGGGAGATGATTAGCGCACCGATCTTCAGTACAGGAGCCCTGGGTTCGATTCTCGATGGAAGTTCATGGGATTTGGATTCTACATGAATCTGTGGATTCAGTCAGTGCTGAAAGACGCTAAACAAAAACCACACCAAATTAAATATATAGGGTGTTTTAAAACAACACTGACAATGTTTGGAATATGATTCCTGACACCAAGATAAGACGAAAAGTATAGAACAACCTCGGTGCACAAATGCTTCCTTCTCAAGTTATAGGCTGCCGAAAACATGAAAAAGCGAAGTTTAAAGGTCCATAGATGGGACCTACTATAGTCGGGTCAAGACTTCACTTAGGAAGTAATATGTGCGCTATCCAAAAATGAATGTTTCAAAATTCTAAGGTACTCATGTAACAATTTCTATAGAGGCAATTTGGCTACTGTCAGATAATTTGAAGTACTCTCCAAAGCCTGATATTTGGACAGTACATTAGGATTTTTGACTTAAGGTACCACTAAGAAGAATCTTTTGGAAATGTGACGTGAAAGGAGATATGGGGGATTGCAATTATTATAATTGTCCACATCTCGGGACCTCTTAAGGTTATAGGCATGGAATTTGATATTTATGGTTTTCACTTAAAATAACTACAATTTGTTTTAGTGGTTTTTATTTAGCCTAAAAGATAAGAAAAAGGGGTTGCAAATTCGAAGTGGAAAGGATGAAATTGTTTTGCAATTATTATAATAAAACTATTCCTCGGCTAGCTGGAGACTTCGCCTCTAGACTCCCGTTTTGATCACCTTACGGGTGCGTAACTCTAACATGTCTCTATTCTTAAGGGATTTCCTGATATGGTCATCTCATTATAATAAATACAATCCCTTATCTTTTTTCTTCCAGCCTTCTTCCTTTCCTTCTAACGGAAACATCAAGACACGGTCAAACACATCTTTAGCCATTTTAAATTAAAAGCCTAGTTTTATGTCTCTAAGAAGGCACAATTCTCTTCCTTGTTAGCAATATTGATTTATTACTCCTACATTGTTCTTATTCTGTATTTGGGAAAATTATTTATACATTAAATATACATACGCTACACATACACACACACACACACACACACACACACACACACACACCACATTGTACACTATACCCCCTTGCAAACGTTACAGTTCTGTGCTGTCCGAGCATTTGCTACTATATAAATAACACTACTTTTTCTCCTCTTTGAGTTGGTTTCACTGTTCGTTTTTTTTTCCTTCTCATTATATTTTTCTGTAAAAGCCTTACAGGAGAATATAGAGAGGGATGTTGCGTATAATTCACTACAAGGATTCCCTCGAGAATGGGATTCTTTCGCGGTTTGACCTTTCTCGTCTAATTACGCAACGCATATTCGCAGTTCATTGATTCAAATTTAAAGGTCAACTTTTATTTACCTATAGAAATTACTTGATCCAATTTGCTGGAGGGGAAAAATACGGCTTTAGATGAGCATTACGTTTGAACTTAGAGACATTTCTATTACAATTAAAAGACTTTTCAAATACATTGGACCACAACTGGTATTGAAAAGGTGTTCTTTTTTTAATTTTTAACAAAAGGAATTAATTAATGAAGGGTTGCCATGGACTACTAGTAGAGCATTGATGTAGTATGTATAATATATGCTACAATAATTAATTAATTGTAGACTCTAATGAGTGGTACTGAGTATATGAAGTGGATGAGGAAAGGAGTTGAACGGCCCTTATCTGTTGTATATTTTTGCGTATACTAGAGTCTAATTCTGCACAATTAAAATTGAAAAGAATACCATCTTCATTCGATCTTCATGATATATGGGTATGTATAACAACTAGGGCTCGGAAGTTGAAGACCTAAAAATTGCCTAAAACGGACCTGTAAAAAAGACCTAAAAATATCTTTTAAAAACAGTACCTAAAAACTGAAAAAAAGGATGTTAAAATAAGACCCAATTTAATTAGAATTACATATTTAATTAATATAATGCTCAAGAAATACAAGCTTCTGGCAGGTTAACGGTCTGTCCTTCCACAAACTGAAGTACATATTAAAATAAGAAAACTTTTCCAATTCCACCCCCCCCCCCTTCTCTTGCTGGAGGACATGGTTAGGCCTCCTTATCTGACTTGTGATTGTTGCAGATCTGGTCTTATCAGTTTAGTAGTTGAAGAATGCCTTATCCTTTGAATTTTCTTTATTAAAGAAAATATGTTTAAGAGGTGGTGGTGATTCGAGTTAATGGTCAGTAAATTTATTGTCGAAAGATAAAGGGCAGAAAAAGACGTTAAGACCTATGGAAAGCTTAAAAAAGACCAATGAACAAAACAACGCCGAAAAATCCCCCCCCCCCAAAAAAAAAACAATAAAGTCCACCATTTTCTGGCCTACAATGGCCCAAAATGAACGTATATTATGTTAAGCCTCACCTTTGGGCACTCGTAAAAAAAATGTCCTCAACTTCCGGGCTCTAATAATAACCAACTTACAAATTCTAACCTCACCATCTTAGCTTAGTGGATTGAAAATAAATTTATATCCTTCAGTTTTACGTTCCTCGGTTATGTAGGCTAGAGTAAAGCAGACGGTGATGATGAGAAATGAGAGCAATGGTGGAATGAATAAAGTGGGGGGAAACGGGAGAAACACCAGAAAAGCCACGAACACGGTGTTTGTCCCACCACAGTTTAGTGCATTAGCGAATCTAAGAAAATCGTTTATAAGGTTTGTAGACCGTATTGCAACACAAAACATGCATTAAAGACTTTTGATGTCAGTCTGTGAAAAGAAATGGAGAAAGAGCCTTATCTTCTTTTTTTCATTTTCGTTTTTAACAAGATACGATTCAGAGCAGTTGACAAGAAAAAAAGCTTACAAGGTTTAATTTTCAAAAAGCAGAAGTATACCGTGAGTAGGGTTGCCTACTAGGTTTTGCCAAAGGTTTTCTAATAGGAACATAAACATTTTTCGAGGCGAGACTTTACAATACCCTTTCGAGACGAGACTTTACAATGCCCTTTCGAGACGAGACAGCCTCAACTCTCGTCTCGTGATCAACCCTTATCCAGAGAGGAAGAAGGGACATGTACTCTGAATATTGCAAAACTAATTGAGCATAGAAGAAAATGGTAGGCTTCCTCCCTCCTCCGACGATATCCAAATAGATCCACCACTGGCTTTGGTCAAGATAAACATTCGGAAGGGACTTCCACCTCGTTCTCATTTTATTTCGGGAACAGGGACGTGCCGTAGGGGGAGGAGCGAGGCGACGGGCCCCGGGCGCCGAAGTAAGGGGGCGAAAATTCGGGAGAAAAAGGAAAAAAGATAGGAAAAATGCTTGGAATATATGTATGCGGGCGCCGTCGTATACTTTCGCCCCGGGCGCTGATTTTCCACGGCACGGCCCTGTTGGGGAATCAAAGCCGTGGTGACGCAGCCGGTAAGGCGTCTGCCTATGAATTCGGCCAGTAAGGCCCGTGATTCGATTCTCGATGAGGGCAGGATTTTATTTTCTCTATTTACCCGTCTTTGATTTAGGCTCAGAGGTTTATTCAGTCTCTGTAAAATTGGTACTGGGAAATCTTGGGATAAATGCTCTCGTAGCGTACTGTTAACCTCACTAGCTTCTGTAAGTATCAAGGTCATAAACTTTACATTACCCATGGCCACACTGTCCTATCTCAAATTCAAGGATAGCATTATCCTACGAATTGTTTATTTCCCTTAATATTCATTACCTCTTACTTATCAAGATGATTCTACTGGAATCTTCGGTTTAAAAATACATTAATATTCTCGTTCTTTGCACAGGGAGAATGCGTTTGTGGAAATAAATTGAACACTTTGTTCCCTTAGGATAAATGTAGTGATAAAAATTCGCAGTCACTTTCCCACTTCATGAAAAGGACTGAACTTGGACTTTAAAAAAACACGTGGAGGGGGGGTTCATTTGATGTGGGAATCCGATTCAGCTGACATGCTTTAGGTCCTTGTGATGTGAGAATCCGATTTAATTGACATGCTCTATGTTCTTAGTGAGATAAGAATGTTTTTGTGATGTGGAGATCCGATTCAATTGACATTTTGTGTACTCTTAGTGACATAAGAATTTTTCTGTGATTTGGCATCCGATTCAGCTGACATGCTCTTGTTCTTAGTAATAAGAATCTTTCTGTGATGTGAGAATCCGATTTAACTGACATGCATCATGTTCTCAGTGATATAAGAATCTTTCTGTGATGTGAGAATCCGATTTAACTGACATCTTCTATGTTCCGAGTGAGATAAGAATGTTTTTGTGATGTGGGAATCTGATTCAGGTGACATGCTCTATGTTCTTAATGACATAAGAATCTTTTTGTGGTGTGGAGAACCGATTCAATTGACATTTTGTGTACTTTTAGTGACATAAGAATCTTTCTGTGATTTGGGAATCCAATTCAGCTGACATGTTCTATGTTTTGAGTGAGATAAGAATCTTTCTGTGATTTGGGAATCCGATTCAGCTGACATGCTCTATGTTCTTAGTGATATAAGAATCTTTCTGTGATATGGGAATCTGATATGACTGACACGCTGTATACTCTTACTCAGACAAGAATCTCTTATTAACATGTTGCAGTATTTGTCCACTGGAAAGCAACTATCTTACCGAAGATTTGACAACAGCGCGTCGCGAGCTCATTAGCTCATGCTAAATATCAGGCTGTGAAACATTATAGCTCCCTGTTGTGAATAAATACCTGTTTATTGCTTATTTACATTTTGAATAGCCCGAGAACTGAGAAGAAAGAAATAATAATAATTAAAAAACGGTGTATTTAAGAAATGACGTGCTTTTACTTTTACTGCTATACATAATAAATTGTTATTGGAAAGCATGATAAAGTTAAATTGCAACTCTTTGGTTTCTATCAGTTATACACAGTAATATAGACTCACATACAGTTCCGTGAATACAGTTCCTGAACAAAACACTTTTCATTAATTTACGTACATGGTAAAACGAAACGCCAATAGCAAGTTAAAAATCGAATTTTTGCACGATACAAGCTTCTCCCTCTCTCTCTACTCTCTCGATTTTTTTTATTTCTCCCTTTATCTGACAATTTCTGTGTGCATGTATGTGTATATTTATCTCAACTGTTCTCTCGTTAACAAATCGAATCCATTTGCGATTGTTGAAATATTCAAATGAACATTCAATGCTTTAGGCTGTACGTTCCAGATACGTCTCTCTCACCTGCTTTCTTTTTTCTTTTATACACTCTCTTTTTCTCCTGTTTTCTATCGTTATCTCCCTTTTTCTTTTATTCTCTCTCTTTCTCTTCTTTACTAATTTTATTCTCTCCATTTTCTCATTTTATTATCTCTTTTTTCCTTTTTCTATTACTTGCTCTTTCTCTCCATATTATTTTATTCTCTCTGTTTCTCTTCTTTTCCTTTTGTTCTCTCTTCCTTCATATTCTTTTCTTTATCTTTTTCTATTCATAGTTTTTCATTCTCTCTCTGTTTTCTCCTTTTCTTTTATTCTCTTCTTTCCTTTTTCTTTTATATATTTTCTTCTTTTTCTTTCTCTTATTCTCTCTGTATTCCTTTATTCTTTCTACCTTTTTCTCGTTTTGGCATTATTATCTCCTTTCGCTATATTTTTATATTGTTTTTCTTTCTATCTACTTTTCTTTCGTTTTCTCTTTCCGTATTCTTTTTCTCACTGTACATTCTTTTATTCATTCTCATGTTTCTTTTTATTCTCTCATTCTTTCTGTACTCTCTTATTCCTTTTATTTCTTTTTTTTATTTTTTCTTGCTATCTATATTTTTAATGTCTCTCTCTTTCGCTCTTCCCTTTTCTCTCTCTTTATCTCCATCTTTTATTTTCTTCCTTTTAGTGTTTTTCTTTTTCTTTTATTCTCCTTTCTTCCTTTTATTTTCCTTATTTATTGTTTCATTACCTTTCTTCTTCTCTCTTTTTTCTTTCATTATCTACTTTCTAACTTCTCTTTTATTCTCATTGTTTTTATATTTATTCTCTCTCTTTGTCTCCTTTTCCCTATTTCTCCCTATCTGTCCGAATCACTCATTAAAAATTTAAGCTTTATCCAAAAGCACGGACATTCTAATTTTATGTGTGATAAAACTAGTACAGAGACATAATTAGATTAGCTTTGCACAAAAGCCTATACATACGTACATGCGTATTTGTATTTGAAGAAGAAAGCTGCAGAAATAAAATATGAAATATTAAAAAGAAAGGTAATTCTAAATTAGTCTAAATTGCAAAAATAACAAAATTAGAATTAGCTGTGAGATATGACAGTTATTTTTTTTTTTTTACAAAAATAGAATTATTTTTGTAAAAAAAATATTGTAATATTTCACAGCTCTTTTGTACTGTCAGACTTAAACATAATTATGTATGTTACTGAGTTTTTTTTAACAGTTGACTGAGAGAAATTTATTTTCAACGTTTTACGTATATCGCGACATCATTTTTGTTAAAAATATACCTTGTTTTGTATGTGATCATCGAAAAATGTTGTAAGTTTCAAGTTAGTGTCATGAATGAGATTTAACAAAATATTTATTCGTTTGGAAATAAGGGAAAGAGTTGATAATTTACTACATATTCGTCATGGTTATAGGAACATCGTATCTTCTCGTGTTTTGCGACGGCACAATAAATAAATAAAAAAAAAAACTAAATGGCTTTGTTTGATACTATGAAACTACGGTAGAGTTCTAAGCTGTAGGTATTCGTTATTAAAACAGGAAATAGTAAACGAACCAGTTCCTGTTTCTAATTTACGGATGTTGGAAATGGAACATGTTCTATGGACGCCGAATCCGTATCAGAAAACCACTTTTCGTTATACCTTAGCACTTTTCTTTATGAAAAACAATATTGAAAATGGAAGTGCTCGCACGTTTCTACCACCTCTGGTTCTAGTAGTGAGATGAGAATGCAAATGGAAACCATTATTTGAAACATTAAACCCAAATTGTAAAAATTCCAAAATTGGTCATAGTTATAGCCACATTGTTCATTCCCTTTCCCCAAGAACGTGGTCGCAACCCTTCCAAATTTGGCATTCTTACCCCCAGATTTACTATTCTCACCCAAACTTTACCATTCTTATTCCCAAATTTACCATTCTGTTTCCAAATTTACCATTCTTAGCCTCAAATTTACCATTCCCTACACAAAGTTAACATTCTTACCTCCAAATTTACAATCCTTACCCCCAAAGTTACCATCCTCTCCCCAAATTTACCATCTTCTTTCCCAATTTACTATACTTACCTCCAAATTTACCATTCTCTCCATAAATTTACCATTCCCACCCCTAAATTTTCCATTCTTATTCTCAAATTTACCATCACCTCCTGAGATTTACCATACTTACCGACAAATTTACCATTTTCTCCCCATATTTACCTTCCTAGTCCATTAAAGTACCACTTTCAAGTTCGGTTGTACCATTTGCAATGAAAAATGTTGTTTCCTCAAATAATCTCATAGGTGCAACTTGATCCTAGAACCCGATTTTAGTTACCCCTAGTTATAGTCAAATAGATAAACAGTCTATGGTCAAAAGGATTAACATGTGTGTAACAAAGCTATTAACACATATTGAATCACAACAATGCGGACACCTCTGCTGTTGCTGGACCCTTCGATATTGGACATCTTAGATAGGGTATACCTTAGGAATACTCTTCATATCGTACAGAACATTCATTCCTTAATGCAACGTGAGAACCCATCGTCTTAATGAACAATAGTACAAACAATACAACGTTCTAGCGTGACCGCAAATGCCATGATTAAGCAAGAATTTATATCAGGAAAAGATATATATCCGAAAGCTGAACGATTGATATCTTATCTATACAGGGTTTTCATAAAGTCTGGACGGATTTAATTTGCTTATAATTTTCATAAAAATGCTCATAATGAAATCAAATAAAGTGCAAACGGTAGCGGAAGGATTAAATTTTTAGTTGGCAACACTGTTAGATAAGCGGCAACTCTGAACACGTTGAGAGAGGGAGAGGGAGGGCAAGGGTCAGTTTCTTACCAAATTCCATCCATTGTTGTTTTCATTGTTTCAATGTTGACTGTTAAAAGTAAGTTGTAACTGTATTGGAGTGTGTGTCTTTTAAAGAAATAAATAAATGAAAAACTCCTCTGAGAAGACCATTTTTTACCGTATCAAAGATGGCGTCGGTGAAAGAGAAAGCGCAATGTGTTCTGTGGTACGCATAGCTAAAATCACCAATTCTGGTGTGTCGAAAGTTCACCAAAGAGTTCAAAAAACCGGCACCGACTGAAAGTGCAATCCGAAAGTGACATGCTAACGTTTGTCAAGTCAAAATCGCCACTTACTAATAATTAAATGAAAAATATACTAATCGTTAGTACTACGTTAGTACTGGTTAGTACTCCAACCACAACGTTAGTACTCACACCCGTATAAAGTTATTAACGAATTAAAGTGGCGATATTCACCTGACGTCAAGCCAGAATCGCCACTTTTCTAAATATTGTCCGAATTATACCAAAGTAGTGTCAATCCTTAGTACTACGTTAGTACTGGTTAGTACTACAGCCACAACGTTAGTACTCACACCCATATAAAGTTATTAACGAATTAAAGTGGCGATATTCACTTGAGTCAAGCCAGAATCGCCACTTTTGTAAGTCTTCTCCAAATTATACAAAAGTGATGTCAATCGTTAGTACTACGTTAGTACTGGTTAGTACTCCAAGCACAACGTTAGTACTCACACCCATATAAAGTTATTAACGAATTAAAGTGGCGATATTCACTTGACGTCAAGCCAGAATCGCCACTTTTGTAAATCTTCTCCAAATTATACAAAAGTAGTGTCAATCGTTAGTACTACGTTAGTACTGGTTAGTACTCCAAGCACAACGTTAGTACTCACACTCACATAAAGTTATTAACGAATTAAAGTGGCGATATTCACTTGACGTCAAGCCAGAATCGCCACTTTTGTAAATTTTCTCCAAATTATACAAAAGTAGTGTCAATTGTTAGTACTACGTTAGTACTGGTTAGTACTCCAAGCACAACGTTAGTACTCACACCCACATAAAGTTATTAACGAATTAAAGTGGCGATATTCACTTGACGTCAAGCCAGAATCGCCACTTTTGTAAATATTGTCCAAAGTATACAAAAGTAGTGCCAATCCTTAGTACTACGTTAGTACTGGTTAGTACTACAACCACAACGTTAGTACTTACACCCATATAAAGTTATTAACGAATTAAAGTGGCGATATTCACTTGACGTCAAGCCAGAATCGCCACTTTTGTAAGTATTGTCCGAATTATACAAAAGTAGTGTCAATCGTTAGTACTACGTTAGTACTGGTTAGTACTCCAAGCACAACGTTAGTACTCACACCCATATAAAGTTATTAACGAATTAAAGTGGCGATATTCACTTGACGTCAAGCCAGAATCGCCACTTTTGTAAATCTCCAAATTATACAAAAGTGATGTCAATCGTTAGTACTACGTTAGTACTGGCTAGTACTCCAAGCACAACGTTAGTACTCACACCCATATAAAGTTATTAACGAATTAAAGTGGCGATATTCACTTGACGTCAAGCCAGAATCGCCACTTTTGTAAATCTTCTCCAAATTATATAAAAGTAGTGTTAATCGTTAGTACTACGTTAGTACTGGTTAGTACTGTAAACACCAGGAAAATGAACTATGTACGCAATGTGTACACTGTTAAGAAACACCAATTGAGATTATATAACCGACCTTGGAGTCACTCTACAGTCAAACCTATCATTCGATATTCATTTCAACAGAGTAAGGAGACTAATTTTTCCGAAAATCATCAGCGTTTTACTGACTCTAAGAATGACGTGTAAATAACCTCAACAACAATTGATTTATGAGTGTGTTAACCCAGTCTTTGAAAACTATGTAATTAATTAACATCCTTCGAGAAAATTACTTGAAAGAATTATGTAATAAATAAAATGATAATCAAATGAAATATTTTAATTTAACGTCGCACTCGTATACCGGCTAGGCTAAAGGAGACGGTTATAATTAGAAATGAAGGTAATGGTGAAATGTATCGTGGGAGGGAACGAAATAATCCCAAGAACACCCACACGTACGGTGTTTATCCACCACAAAATCTACTTCAGTAGATCTGGGATCGAACAAGTGAGCTCAAGTGCCAGTGGTGAACGCTCTACCACTGAGCCACCGCGGCCCCCTTCTTTAATAAATGAATATCACAGAACGTCTTAGAATGGTTTTGAATGTTGAAATACCTGATTTGAGGAGAGAACACTACCTGAATTTTTAGCTCCGTAATAATATTTATAATGAACACAAAATTTGATGCTTTTATGCGATTCTCAGGTGCACTTTTATCATAAAGGAGATCGATGTTACAGGTCTTATACCTAGGTTCGGTATCGGTTTTCGATTACGGACACTGACTGCAAGCACCATCAAAGATAATAATAATAATAATAATAATAATAATAATAATAATAATAATAATAATAATAATAATAATAATAATAATAATAATAATAATAATAATAATAATAATAATTATTATTATTATTATTATTATTATTATTATTATTATTATTATTATTATTATTATTATTATTATTATTATTATTATTATGTTCACCATCTTTCTTCCTAGCACGATAAAGGACTAAATTAGACTCCCTTGTGACACGAATGAGCTATTTAAAAAAAATAGAACTATGATAAGTGACAGGAGTAAATAATATTCTTCTCTCTCTTCTTTATGTATATCGTTTAGTGCTCTTAATATGTACATTTTTGGATAGAAAGTACACCTCCGGAATATGTCATACGTATTCTCATGAGAATTTCGTGAAACCAGAATTGCTTAAAACTGAAGACCAGATGGTACAGGCTTGATCACATCTACGTGACATTATCGAAAGATTCGTTTTGCATAATGGTACGAAGCGGTAAACTTTGTGTACTGCAATTTTTGTCCTAATTTGTTCGTTGTTTTGTATTATATGTATAGGATCAGTATGATATTTATTTTTCTGATCATTGAAACAATAGAGTCGCCCGTGTGTGTGTGAATGTGGGTGTGCTAAAGCGCAAATGTAACAGATTTGTTTAAGGAACATCAAATTCATGTCACGGTGCGAGTAAAATTGTAGCAAAGCGAAATTACCTGCTGTCTTCTCACGGCCAGTTCGCAGCAGGAACCCGTGGTACTAGACCCTTTGTTTTATTGTTTTTGCCGACTTTTATCTCTTCTGCCTCTTTCACATTATCCGGCGATTTGCCGGATACGGTTCTGGCTGTTTGCCGGATCCGGTTTCGGCCCCTTTCATATTATCCGGCGTTTTGCCGTGGATGAAAAATATGCGAGCAGGGTTGCTGTGACTCCTGTCGTGTCGCCGGAACCGGATCCGGCAAATCGCCGGATAATGTGAAAGGGACATTCCTTTCCAGCTTATGTCCCTTTCACATTATCCGGCGCGATTTGCCGGACGAGGTAGAAAGACATTGCAAGCAATGAAGCTCTTCACATATGTGCGGCGGTCGCCGGACATTTATCCGGGAAGCAAAAACAGCCGGATCTCCCTGCTAGAATCCGGCGCGGCAAATCGCCGTGTATAGCCAAGCGGGACATTACAAGCAATGAAGCTCTTCACATATACGCGGCAAACTACCGGATGGGTGTTGGGGGAGGAAGCAAGTGTTGCCAGGAAAGGGCAGAAAGTGGCTGCTATAATATGGGAGCGTGTGGTTTTGTGTGTGTGTGGAGTGTGTTTGTGTATGTGGTTATGTTCTAGCCCAGTACACCTGGAGTAATTAACCAAACCTGTACATACAATATATGGGGAAAGATGACATGTAAAATTTAATTGAATACAACCAATACTACCGAAGTGTCGAAATCAATATAAATTATTATTTTTCTATGTAATAGAAGATTGGGAGATGTCCGGGTAGCACTGGACAAATGAGCTTCTATAAATTTGTGGTGACCCAAAATTGAAATATACACTATCAAATATTTCAGCAATACAGTCTTTTGCTAAATATTTATGTACTATTTTGCTACGCAAAGCAAGAGAGAATTAATGATGTGATATTTGATAAATATACCGTACTTTATATATAATTATCTGGCTGTAATTTCTTGAATAGTCCTCTGAATTCAGAGACTAGAGCAGTGCTTTAAAGAGACTTGAGTCAATAGTCGGAACGCTTAAAACAAAAGAATAAACCCGAAATAGTATAATAATAATAATAATAATAATAATAATAATAATAATAATAATAATAATAATAATAATCTAATATAAATAAAATAAAGAGTTTATGTGTCTGTCTGTCTGTCTTTGTGCGGCCTGGGGACCATACGAGTGGACCGAAAGTTACCAAAATTTGGTCACGGGCACCTTGGCCCAGGCTCCAGATCAAGCCGATGCGTTTTTTTTTTTCAAAATTCGAACCAGAAGGTCTCAGGGGGGCGTTTACCAGGACATGTAAAAGTAGTAGAAAATGACCGATATTAGTGTCAAATCCATAGTTTTCGCGGTCGCTGAGATCAATGGTAACACTGCCATTAGCGATGACTTCAGCCACCATTTGTATGCGGGCCGGGGGTCACCAGAGGGGTGGGGGGTGGGGAGGAATTTTGAGAGATGTGAAAATAATCGAAAATGACCGATATTAATGTCAAATCCATAGCTTTCGGGGTCACTGAGCTCAATGGTGAAACTCAAGATAGCGTTTACTTTCACATTTAGTCCCCATCAGCTAAGGAACTTGGGCCAGGACATCACCGAGACATGTAAAAATAATCCACTATGACCGATATTAGTGTGAAATTCACAGTTTTCGCGGTCTCTGAGATAAATGGTGATACTTTCATTTGCGATGATTTTCAAATTCAGCCACCATTGTATGCAGGCCGGGAGTCACCGGGGTGGAGAATTGCGAGACATGTAAAAATAATCGAAAATGACCGATATTAGTGTCAAATCAATAGTTTTCGCTGTCGCTAAGATGAATAGTGATACTCCTAAGGCGTTGACTTCCAAATACAGCCCCGTCGATTGGGAGCCAGAGGCGTTGTTTTTTCAAAATTGGAACGAGAGGATCACAGAAGCGTTTACTTTCTATGTAAAAGTAGTAGAAAATGACAAATGTTAGTGTCAAATTTATAGTTTTTGCGGTATCTGCTGAAGGCCAGAGGCGATTTTTTCACAATTCGAACCAGGGAGGGGTCTCAGGGGGCGTTTACCGGGACATGTAAAAGTAGTAGGAAATTACCAATATTTGTGTCGAATTCATGTTTATCGAGGTCGCTCAGATGTATATTGATACTCCCGATAGTGTTTACGTTCAAATTCAGCCCCCATCGGCCTTCCCAATGAAAACACGTACGTTGTTGGATATATATTCACACAAAATGTATCTAATTTTAGAAATGTTTCTTAATTCTTCTTTCATTATTCAGTTTGTTTACATTGATGTTTTATCTGACCCGTGCGAAGGACGGACATAACAGCTAGTAATAATAATGCCTACAGACCAGTCTTGGGGTCAGTGGCTGAATCTTGGCTTGAGATTCTCGGATAGACCTCAACGGTTGTCTATCCCGAGAGGACTTTAGCCTGGTTTTCTCAGTCACAACAGTTGAATACCGGAACGGTATTTTAAATATGCAGAACCGGGCCGCTATTTTGCCCAAGTTTATCAATTGTGGAAACAGTATAGAAAAATCTCTTCCAAAATACCGCTTCTCTAATAAAAAGTGCACATCTTTTCTGTATGTGGCATGTTCTCTCATTTCAGTAACGAACAGGCCCGTATCCACGGGGGGCTAGGGGGGCCGGGCCCCCTAAACTTTGGCTGGCCCCCTAAAAGTTTCACGGTAGGCTTCCAAATGAACTATAATATGGTGATGAAGTATACTATGATTGCGTCGGGCCCCCTTAACTTCTACCGGGCCCCCTCTAAATTTTTGGGGTGGCTACGGGCCTGGTAACAAAGCGAATAAAATGCATGTTATTTTGCATTTCTCCACTGCAGCCACGTTAACAAAACTAATGAATGACAACAGTTGATGCGATAGACATACGAAAGTAATTAAAGAATTTTCCTTCGTCTTCCCTTAATTGTGGAAACAGTATAGAAAAATCAGGGTGAACCCATATGTGTCTCTGACTTTTTTTTTTCTACCTGTGTCTTAACAAGGCGAGTAGAAAACACATTTTGCGTCTGTCCATTACAACCACCAAAACTCGACAAGAGTCACAGAGTTTTGTTTCTTCAGTTGCACAGCAACCCTGCTCGCAATATTTTTCATCCACGGCAAAACGCCGGATAATATGAAGGGGGCCGAAACCGGATCCGGCAAACAGCCGGAAACAGATCCGGCAAATCGCCGGATAATGTGAAAGAGGCCTAACTTTGTCTTTCAACGCCCCTCAATTTCAAGTGTAGAAATGAAGCACTAACGTTAGGATTTGTAATACTAAGAAAAAGTAAAGAAGTACTGACCATGATATTACCTGTATATGTGGTTGTTAATCCTAATATGCGATGAATCTGATCCTTGGACGTGTTTAAGTAAATAGCTAAAATCTAATGTCTCAATTTTTCCATATTATAACTGTATCCATACCCCTACCTTACCAGTCTCGATTGTCATTAATTTTTAGTTTCATTCGAGCGTTTTGTACATTTTTAATATTTTTAAAAGGTATAAAAAAGCATTTTATTTCTCCGAGTATCAGATAAACAAATAAAAATTCGATATAAAACAAATTGTTAAAGAGAACGCTTTTAATATACATCCATCGTAGGAAGACTAATTACATTGAACACATCTTGCGAACAAACTGTATGTAAAACACCATACAGGGAAACATGGAAGGAATAAGAGGAGTAGGAAGAAGAAGATTGCAACTGGTCGAAGATTTCAGAAACGGAAGAACGAATTGGGAGTTGAAAGAGGAAGCTGAAGATCAAGAAAGGTGGAGGAAACATTTCGAAACATATTCAGAAAAGTGGCAATTCTGGCTTGACGTCAAAGGAATATCGCCACTTTAATTCGTTAATAACTTTACATGGGTGCGAGTACTAACTTAGTGCTTGTAGTACTAACCAGTACTAACAAAGTGCTAACGATTGACACCACTTTTGTATATTTTGGAGAGTATTTACAAAAGTGGCGATTTTGGCTTGACGTCAAGTGAATATCGTCACTTTAATTAGTTAACAACTTTACATGGGTGAGAGTACTAACGTTGTGCTCGTAGTACTAACCAGTACTAACGTAGTACTAACGACTGACACCATTTTTGTATAATTTGGAGAATATTTACAAAAGTGGCGATTCTGGCTTGACGTCAAGTGAATATCGCCACTTTAATTCGTTAATAACTTTATATGGGTGTGAGTACTAACGTTGTGCTTGGAGTACTAACCAGTACTAACGTAGTACTAACTATTGACACTACTTTTGTTAGAGCGTTGGCTTCGCATTCGGGAGGTCGCGGGTTCGAATCCCGCTGCCGACCATCCTGACTGAGGTTTTCCAGGGTTTCCCTCAGTCCTACCAGGCAAATGCCGGGATGGTACCTACTAAACAGGCCCTGGCCGATACCTTCCCAAATCCTTTCCATTGTTGTTGTTGTTGTTGTTGTTGGATAACCAATGTAAAATGGCCTCTGAGCTGTATCTGGTGATTGTTAAATAAATAATTTGGAGAATATTTAGAAAAGTGGCGATTCTGGCTTGACGTCAAGTAGTGATGAGCAAATGCAAGACCAAGACCAAGACCCGGGTGGTCTTGGTCTTGGTCTTGGTCTTGCACATGCGGTCTTGGTCTTGGTCTTGCACATGCGGTCTTGGTCTTGGTCCTGCACTGGAACCCTCGGTCTTGGTCTTGGTCTTGGTCTTGCACACCTAGTCTTGGTCTTGGTCTTGGTCTTGCACACCCAGTCTTGGTCTTGCTTGCAAGAGTCTTGCAAGTTTTGCTTTTAAAAAATCTGTGATTTTCATAAGTAAATTTTACTCTCGACATAAGGGATAATAAATCCTACATTGCGTCAATAGTGAGGGAAATACAATGTATGTTTCTAAATGTAATATATTTCACCTTCGTGTAAGTGTGATGATACTGTACAACATAGGCGATGACCTTTACTTTTTTTTCAATGGGTGATCACGCTTCACTACTTACAAGATAAATCACAACATTTCGTAATATTTTTATGTTTTAACAGATTCAATACTCCACTGGTTCCCAAACTGGGGAGGCTACCCCTGACAGTGAGACACATGAAAGAAAACCAAAAAGGCACAGATTAATGAAATACCATAAATTACAAAATTATTTTTACACTCTAAAGGAGTCAGATTTTTTTTCTTTCCAACCACGATTATCTCATCTTTGTATTGAACAAACTCCCAATTAAATATTGAAATTTTGTTTTACTGATTCTAATATGTACTGTATGGGGCAGAAACAAGGACATTACGCAAAAACGATTAAACAATTAGACTTTCGAAATGTGGGCATGGAGAAAAAAGGAGAGAATCAGCTGGGTTGAACGGAAAACGAATGCGAAGGTTTTAGAAATAGTAGCAGTAGAGAAGAAAAGAAGAATTTTAGATGTAATTAAGAGGAGGACATTGGCTGAGGAGGAACTGTATTATGAGGGACGTGCTAGAGGGAGGGGGCGAAGGAGATTGTAGTTGAAGAAAGATATTAAGACAGAAAATTGCTAAGTTAAGACGAAGATACTAGCTGAGGACCACAGTCATCGAAGCTTCTCAGCTGCAGCAAGTGACCTGCCAATAATGGCAGAATAGCTATTATTATGACGATGATGATATGTTTTGCAATATTGACCAAAAAAAGAGAGAAAAAATTAAAATAATAATAATTAAACCTCTTAATAGTTTAGAATATGAAATGAAATTAAATTTGTGAGTTTTACGTCCCACGATTATGCTAAAGGAGACGGTGATGATGAAAAATGAATGAAAATGGTGGGAAGAAGAAAGTGGGAGAACCCCGAGGAAACCCACGCACACGGTGTTTTGTCCACCACAAAGTTCACTTGGCGGGGGCTGGGATCGAACGCGAGACCCCAAACACCAGAGCTGAACGCTCTACCACTGAGCCACTGCGGCCCCAATATTTTAGAATAATTTGAGTGAAAACTGAAAACGACTTAACTGTCTATGTCTTGTGTAAACTCAATTTATATAAATACTTTTGACCTACATTAGAAATACATAATAACGGCATCACACTTCAAGTTATTTGAAATAAGTACGAAATAACTCTCAGTTGTGAATATAGATTATTTTTGTTGTATAATGTTATATCGTTGAATCCTAGATATGCCGTATACCTAAGGGAGCTATAAGTTATATTGATAAACAATTATTCAACGTATAAGCATCCACCTATGAAATCAAACTTGCGGTCACATGCGCTAAGTTTTTGTCAATGTCATGAAAATGTTATTTCAATATTAATTTTATAAGTACACATTAAAAATTTCCAACGGATGCTTGAACCTAAGAGCCAAGGCCTTACCCATGTAGTCGGCACCTATGGTGTACGGAATTGCCGATGTTCAATACTACATTTCTTTAGTTTTGGAAGAAGAAGAACACTAATATGTTTTGAAGTGAAATGAAATATCTACTTTAACGTACCACGATTATTACACTGTGGCTAAGGGAAACAGTGATGATGAGAAATGGTGGAATGAAGAAAGTACGAGGAAACGGGAAAACCCACGCACAGGGTGTTTGTTCACCAAAGAAGCTCACATAGCGCAAGCTGCTATCGAACCAGGACCCCATGTACCAGAGGTGAACGCTCTGCCACTGAGCTACCGTGTCCATAACATGTCTAGTTTATTTTTGCTTATCCACTTCTTATGGACACAACTATTCTTCGTATGATTTCCCAAAACCCAATCATGGACCGTCGTGAATGATCAAATGATGACCAAAGTAAATCAGACACTGAAGTTATTATAGCTTGTAACAATTCATAGAATTATGCTGTTGGTCGTCTCGTGAACAACCGATTCAAAAAACGACATACTGTAACTATATGTTACAGGAGCAGATCGACTCACATGGATTGCATAAACGACTGGGAACACATTCACTCCGGCGGTATTTTTACTGGAGCCAAGAAGTTCACGTGAAAGATGTAATGATTTTACCCCTTCCTTTTTACATTCTATAAAAAAATCAAGTAGTACCATACTTGTGCAAGACTCTTGCGCAAGAGTCTTGGTCTTGGTCTTGGTCTTGCAGGTATGGTCTTGGTCTTGGTCTTGGTCTTGCAGGTATGGTCTTGGTCTTGGTCTTGGTCTTGCACCCCTTGGTCTTGGTCTTGGTCTTGCATCGGGATTCCTGGTCTTGGTCTTGGTCTTGGTCTTGCATGCAAGACTCTTGCAAAAACTGCAAGACCAAGACTCTTGCGCTCATCACTAACGTCAAGTGAATATCGCCACTTTAATTCGTTAGTAACTTTATATGAATGTGAGTACTAACGTTGTGCTTGGAGTACTAACCAGTACTAACGTAGTACTAACGATTGACATTACTTTTGTATAATTTGGAGAATATTTAGAAAAGTGGCGATTCTGGCTTGACATCAAGTGAATATCGCCACTTTAATTCGTTAATAACTTTATATGGGTGTGAATACTAACGTTGTGCTTGGAGTACTAACCAGTACTAACGTAGTACTAACGATTGACACCATTTTTGTATAATTTGGAGAAGATTTACAAAAGTGGCGATTCTGGCTTGACGTCAAGTGAATATCGCCACTTTAATTCGGTTATAACTTTATGTGGGTGTGAGTACTAACGTTGTGCTTGGAGTACTAACCAGTACTAACGTAGTACTAACGATTGACACTACTTTTGTATAATTTGGAGAAGATTTACAAAAGTGGCGATTCTGGCTTGACGTCAAGTGAATATCGCCACTTTAATTCGTTAATAACTTTATGTGGGTGTGAGTACTAACGTTGTGGTTGGAGTACTAACCAGTACTAACGTAGTACTAACGATTAGTATATTTTTCATTTAATTATTAGTAAGTGGCGATTTTGACTTGACAAACGTGACATGCTAAGTTCTTGGAGACAGGAAGCGTCCTGGACCGTCCAGGGCGTCTGTGGCTGGCATTTCGGATCAAACACAGCGGAACGCTGTGAGTGGATTCCAGCGCCGCCTACGCGAATGTGTGGACGTAAATGGCGCCCAGTTGGAGGTGTGGCGGTAAATGAACTGAGCTGGTGCAGATTACAGGTAAAAATTTAACCCTTCCGCTACCGTTTGCACTTTATTTGATTTCAATATGACCATTTTTATGTAAATTATAAGCGAATTAAATCCTTCCAGACTTTATGAAAACCCTGTACAGTATTATAAAATTGAAAGTGACTATGTTTGTGATCTCTTGCACTACACAACCGATCCCGATCAAATTTTCAACATAGATGACGTTCGGTACTGAGATAATTTTTATCATTGGGGAAGGGGGAGGGAGAGTTGTATGTAAAAAACTAAAAATGAAAGTGACGGTCTTTGTGACTTCATAATTTTTGACCTACCTGACCGATTTCGAGCAAATTTTCAACATAGATAAGATTCGGGCCTGGGATGGTATTTATCTATTCACTTTGAAGATAGAACTTAGAGGAGATGGGAGAGGAATTAAAAAATAAATAGAACAATGACTCTTGGACCAAACGATTAATCTTTACGATAGATAAGGTTCGGATTTAGGATTTAGATTTCTGGGTTTTCGGCATCTAAGGCTATTTAACCCGTCACGAGTTGAGGGATGACGTCCCTCGGCGAGCACACAATCCGGGGAAAGGGAAGGAAGAAAGGATTGGAGAAGGAAGGAAGCGGCCTGGGATCTATAAGTTAAGTACCACCCCGGCATTTGGCTGATGTGAATGAGGAAAACCCAGGAAAACCTCATTCAGGGTGGCTGTCCTGGAAAAGCGTGTTACACATTTTCGACCGAGTGACTCCACCGTAGATTAGGTTCGGGCCTAAGATGTTTTTTTTATCTTTTCACTTTGACGATAGAACTTAAGGGAGGGAATACGAGGAGAGATTTATAAAAATAAATAAAACTTAATAACTCTTAACCCACCGAAGCGATCTCGATCAAAATTTCAACCTAGATTAAGTTCAAACCTGAGATGTATTTTGCATATCGGTATGACGGTGTAACTTAAGGGAGGGGAGATAATTTAAAATGATCGAAAATGGCTGATATTAGTAACGAATCTAAAGCTTATTGGGGTTACTGAAATGAACAGTGACACTTCTTATGCTGTTTAAACCCAAACTCAGTCCCCCAGCTTGGGAGACGGGAAGAGGGATATATATATAATGAACGATATTAGTGCCGATTCTGTAGATTTCCAGGTCGTTGGCACTTCTGATGCCGCAGCTTGGGGAGAGGGGATAAATAAAAATAATCGAAAATGACCGATATCAAAGAGCGCTTTGGTAATAGTAAAAAGTGACTGACTAACGGAACATATTACCATTTTTTTTCTTAATTTAACCCAGCGAAGCGGGTAATTGATGCAAGTATGAAATAAGTGGAAGTCTGTAGTGACTGTGGATGAAGTATGGGTGTATCTATCGAAATATATGATTTTTTAAAAAAGGAATGCATCTTGTATTGTCACCATGATTCCAAAGGTCATTCTGACTGAGTATATGAATGTGCGGAGAGTTTTTCACATGGCTTTATGGTTGTTGATTGTTACTGCTATAATAGTAAACATGCTATGTAATGTGAACAAAACAAAAGAATCAATGCTGCTTACTACCTTACAGACGTTTTGGAGCCACTATACCACTATCATATTTCACGCCTGTATAAAAACGTCTCATCACGTGTTATCATTCACCATCACTAGGACAAGGCGTTGTTCAATCATACGGCGAATTCAAAGGTGGCATA
Organism: Thermobia domestica; assembly: GCF_964235325.1. Classification (NCBI taxonomy): domain Eukaryota; kingdom Metazoa; phylum Arthropoda; class Insecta; order Zygentoma; family Lepismatidae; genus Thermobia; species Thermobia domestica. Next base: position 80,175,133 of record NC_137469.1, read on the forward strand.
AATAGAGCGAATATTAACCAAACGAGAATTCATGTAATCCCCCTTTAGATAATCCTGTAAAATCTCCCATGGATTTTTTTTTATGGAATCCTGTTTTCAAAACGAGCGTTTGTCCGTCACCAGCTGATGTTTTTTGGAAAGTTTGTCAAGAGGAATGACAAAACTGTGATTCAAACGGTGTTCTTCAGTAGAAACTAAGATGCAAAGCTATAGCTAACAGACAGATCTTGCACATGAAGCACAATCGTTCAAGAGGTTTCTCCTTTATGGTCTTTCTGGTTTTTGAGATATAACCAAAGATTAATATCTCAATTCTGAGATCATCTTTCTTGTAATTTAATAGAGAATCATGTTTAACAATATTTTATTGGATTCCGCTTCCTCAAATTAATATAAAATGTGTAATTAGAAATTTATCCGAGTAAACACTTATTCTTTGTCATGAATGGTAGTTCTTTCTAACTTTACGGCCCACGTTTTTTATCCTATATGCCAGGGGCGGATCCAGGACCAACTTCTGGGGGAGGCGGTGGGTTGTCATACTGCTACTTTTAAGGGCTCCAAACTTTGGGATGGGTTTTATGTATATATATAAAATAAAAAAAGTTTCCTCTTCTGAGGAGGCCTGGATCCGCCCCTGGCTCAAGAAAAAGACGAATTATTAATTAAAGTGACCGATTATAAAAAAAATGTAGAATGAGAATGTGGAAGGAAACAGAAGAACCTCAGGGAAACACGAACACGAAGCTGTCCACCACAAATTCGCATGACCTGGTATCAAACTAAAGATCTGTCCTACCAGAGGTAAGCACTCTATTCCAATATAACAGTGCAGAAAAATCCAGTATATTAATCCACCATCAAAGTTATTAAAATAGATACCGGTATTTTAGTGTTAGTATTACTATTAAAATACTGTATAGGTTGACAATTTTTAAAAAATGCGATCAACGAAAATCCGGTTCATTCAAATTTTCGGCATAGACTTCGGAGTCCATTTTCAAATCTACCGTGGTGACGTTTCACTGTTTTCTGGAGGCGTCTTTTGTTTTGGTGGAGCTGTACTCGATAATGATCTGAATTATTTTACTTAGTTGAACTAAAATTCTGTATAATATTTTATTTAGTTACTGTACATTAAAATGTCATTTGCTTTTCATTTAGTATTTAAGTTACTGTCTGTAAAGAACTGTACAATAGGCATTTTCTGTTAAATATCTATACGAGAATGGGAAAACATGGTGTGTCATTTTTTTTTTTCTTTGCTAATTTCTGATTTTCGCTCCGGTAATCTGTCACATTGAGATTTACATGCTGGAAAAAGTTGATAATAGCTCAATTTAAAATTCCATATTTGGCAATATTTCGTTTTCACCAGTAAACGAAAGGTATTTTAAATGTAATTCATAAGGTTCTAATTTGCTTTCCTGTACAAATACAAGTATCATATCATATCTCACCACGTCGTCGGGTATGCATATCTATATATCTATAGCTATCTATCTATATATCTATTGTTAGGTATTTTCGAGAATCCGCTATTGTTAGGTCGGAAGTTTGCCAGAGTTTTGAAAAAACGAAATCTCAATTTTACGTCCTACGATTATGCCGGCTAGGCTAAAGAAGACAGTGATGATAAGAAATGAATGGAATGCTGGAATGAATATAGAGGAAGGAAACGAGAGAACCTCAAGAAAACCCACACACACGGTGTTTCGAACCACAAGATTCACTTGGTGCAAGCTGGGCTCGAACCAGGGATCCCATGCACCAGAGGTGAACGCTCTATCACTGAGCCACCGCGTCCCCTGACGGTGTTTTGAATGGCAACCGTATTATTAATAATTGTAAAATATTCTTTATGCCTAAAAACTTATAAAATTAGCATGATAAAATGCCAAAATAAGAATGGTTGAAATTTTACTTTTAATTTCTATAATGGATTGGCTTATGAATTTACCATTCTAAATTTATTTCACTATGAGGCAACGAATGTGAAAGACTTAACGTAATTCTTAATGAGTCTAACAGTGTTATCGCCCGACAATATTTATCTAACATTTTTGTTATTTATTCTTCTCGTGAAAAAAGAGAATGTTTAGTTTTCATTATAAAAGTTCTAAAAATTTGATTTTTGTACTTTTGGAAACACTTCAAACTCTATTACTTTTCTTTTCTTATTTTTTCGAAAGTAAATTAGAGCTTTCCTTTCCAGCTTTCTTATCTTTGAATATATATATAAGAGAAAGAAGGATTAGCAATTTTTTCTACGTATTCTTAGGAACAGAAATCTCTCTATTGACTTATAGTGAATACAAATTGAATTTTTAAAACACAACTAAAGCAACAAAGAAAAATTTAAAAGAAATAAATCTCTTTTTTTCCATCTTGCAAAGAACACAGTCTGTCTTCTTATGTTTTATTTCTGTTTGCCTAAAGCGGATTTTGTTTCGTACCAAGAGATTTTCGTCCAGCTGATTCAAGTTGACCTTCCGTAAGCTTCACTTCTGTTTTTTTTTTTTGTTTTTCAAACGGCGGACAAAAGAGGAATAAAATGAAACAGATGGAGAAAGAAACACATAGAACCAGTCACATTGATTAAGTTTGCTCGTATTCAAAGGTCATGTTTCGAACTGAGACTTGAATATTTACTTTTCACTGAAAACAATGGTCAAGGTACGATCGTATGTGTGCTTAGAGGATTTATAAATGAATGTTTTGTCATAATTCATAATATACGTACACAGTGCTCACGATAATCCAAATTAAACAAAGTTGAGAATTTCCCAAGCAAATTGAAATGACGCCATTTTTAAGAGAAATAAAAAGGTTAAGCTTAAAAAATAAAATTTAACATTTTGTTTGGGGTAACAAAATGATTTAATATGCCATCAAAACATATTTTACATTATATATATATAAATCCGGTGATACACGGGCAGGTATCCTTCTTTCTCTAGTTGCTTCGTGCAGTTTCGTTTCTCTGTCTCTTATGGTTTGTCCGTTATTATGGTTGGACTTTCTAAATTGTATTATATTGTGCAAACGTTATTTCATGGCTGTCATCAAGTGGCATAGTTAACGTTCTCAGAGAGAGCTACTATTTCACCAATGCGTGTCTATGGTCACATATCGTAGAATACATTTCGCGCGTGTGCGTATCGGAACACGAAACTACTTTATATAAGGGACAACCTGAAACCTGATATATCTATCTATCTACCTCTCTCTCTCTCTCTCTCTCTCTATATATATATATATATATATATATATATATATATATATATATATATATATACTATGTGATGAAAAGTATCCCCAGAAAGATGTTTTCCATATTAGGTGCATTGCGCTGCCACCTACTGCCAAGTGCTCATTATCAGCGACCTCAGTAGTCATTAGACATCGTGAGAAAGCAAAATGGGTCACTCCGCGGAACTCACGGACTTCGAACGTAGTCAGGTGATTGGGTGTCACTTGTGTCAGAAGTCTGTACGCGAGATTTCCACACTCCTAAACATCCCTAGGTCCATCCCTAAACATCCCTGTGTCTGATGTGATAGTGAAGTGGAAACGTGAAGGGACACGTACATCACAAAAGCATAAAGGCCGATCTCGTCTATTGACTGACAGAGACCGCCGATAGTTGAAGAGGGTCGTAAAGTGTAATAGGCCGTAAAGTGTAGCATCCACTCTAAGTACTATGACAGTTAGGCATTAGGTGAGAAAATTTGGATTTCATGGTCAAGCGGCTGCTCATAAGCCACACATCAAGCAGGTAAATGCCAAACGACGCCTCGCTTGGTGTAAGGAGCGTAAACATTGGACGATTGAACAGTGGAAAAACGTTGTGTGGAGTGACGAATCATGGTACACAATGTGGCGATCCGATGGCAGGGTGTGGGTATGGCAAATGACCGGTGAACATCATCTGTCAGCGTGTGTAGTGCCAACAGTAAAATTCGAGGTGGTGGTGTTATCGTATGGTCGTGTTTTTCTTAGAGGGGGCTTGCGCCCCTTGTTGTTTTGCGTGGCACTCACAGCGCAGGCCTACATTGATGTTTTATGCACCTTCTTGCTTCCCACTGTTGAAGAGCAGTTCGGAGATGGCGATTGCATTTTTCAACACGATCGAGCACCTGTTCATACTGAACGGCCTTGGCGGAATGGTTACACGACCATAACATCCCTGTAATAGACTGGCCTGCACAGAGTTCTGACTTGAATCCTATAGAACATCTTTGGGATGTTTTGGAACGCCGACTTCGTGCCAGGCCTCACTGACCTACATCGATACCTCTCCTCAGTTCAGCACTCCGTGAAGAACGGGCTGCCATTCCCCAAGAAAGCTTCCAGCACCTGATTGAAAGTATTCCTGCGAGATTGGAAGCTGTCATCAAGGCTAAGGGTGGGCCAACACCATATTGAATTCCAGTAGTACCAATAGAGGGCGCCACGAACTTGTAAGTAATTTTCAGCCAAGTGTCCGGATACTTTTGATCACATAGTATATATATATAACTGAATACTTGTTTTACTCGTATATGAATCCGTCATATTAGCTTGAGTTACTTGTATATAACTATAAAGAAGAGACCGTGCGCAATTTCAAAGTTGTTATACGCATCTAAAGAGGGAAGAGGGGAACCCACAATGTATGCCAAAAACCGAGTATCTCAGGAGACCCTCAAGTTAGGGAGATGAAACTTGGTGTGTAAAGCAACCAAGACACATATCCCACTAAAAATAACTACAGACACATGTCCCAGCGTTTACTTTTCTCCTTTTTGAGTTTAACGTCCCACATTTAGTTTTCGAGGCTAAGGCAGACGGAGATAATAGTGATAAAAAACAAAATGGTGGAATGCAGAAAGTGAAAGGAAGCGGAATAAACCACGAGAACATCTACGAAAGCGGTATTTGTCCACCACAAATCTCACTTGGCGAAAAGTGGGATCTAACCTACGGGCTCCAAGGACCAGGAGTGAAGCTCTATCGCTGATCTAACATGGCTTCATTTAGTGTTTTCAAGACTTTCGCTACTAAGGAGTGAATGGGGGATAGTTTCTATATTTTTTTCTCTATATCATCATTGAAATACAGATGAACTGTTTGAAATTAAGTTTTGAACATCGTTATCAGTTGTGTCAACACTAGATTATTATAATTTTTCTTTTGTTGAAATAGCATCCTAAAGGCGAGAGAAGGCTTTCAAATATTTTCCACACCGTACTGTTCTCGTGCAGTGTATAGTAGACGGGCACTCTTGCTTTAAACAATACTATATATATAGAATTATTTAAAACAAGAGTGCCCGTCCAATTTTTCATTTCAATACAGCATACAATTTTGAAATGACCAGATAACAAGAGCACTACATAGCAATGTCCTTATCAACATTATCTGTATTTCCTTGTTTTTAATCTTATTTATATAATTGAAGTGTTTAGAGTATAACTCAACGAAACGTTTCAGATAAATATAAAATTTATTTTCGGTATATAATAATAATAATAATAATAATAATAATAATAATAATAATAATAATAATAATAATAATAATAATAATAATAATAATAATAATAATATAACTGCCCTATAAAACGTCTCTGCACCTACACTTGCACCCAAGAAATTAACGCTGACGTAGTCATTCTTTCCGTTACATTATTTACCTGAAATTTTACATGTGCGAAATATCATATTTACTCTTATTCAAGGACGCCCATCAGGGGGGCAAGGTGGGGTACTCGACCCCTAGAGGAAATTGTACTTTAGAATATCGAAAATCTAATAGAACTTTTACATTAGTTACAGTAAAATTTGAAACTATTTTTGAAATATTGCTTATACTTGCCCCCCTTGGAAACCACAACATGGGCGCCCTTGCTCTTATTTGACAACTTTATTACAAGTGCATCCAAATTAATTCGTGCGTTAAAGGGTTAAGTTAATGTCAACTAACATGTAAGTCGTATTGATGTTTTTTATTCTTTTTTTCTTTTTTTTTTAAAAAAACTTCATTAGCATGCAACCTAGCATGGAATAAAGTAGAAACACTTTTAAAGTTTTAATTGGAAATTTGAGGCGTAGGCACAAATGGATTTGGAAAGACATAGGCGCAAATGGGAAAACAATATTAAGATGGATCTCGCAAAAATAAGATTAAAAGTAGAAACTGGATTCAGTTGACTAAGGAATGGAGAGCATTTGTGAACGCATCATTGAACCTTCGGGTTCCGTAGTACATAGAGTTGGTATGCAACCCACAGAACAAGTAGGCAGTATGGGTTGCATACAAAGTGATTTTAAAATCTTTCAGCGACCATACGGACCCCGTGGACTAAAACTAATAATCGTTTTAGTCGATTTTCACGCATGAATTTCTCGATTTTTGTCTAGAAATGCGACAATATTTCTTATAAAATCAATCAGATTCTCCTACCACATATTTTCCTCTTAGAATCAGAGAATCAATAAATAAGTGTCTACGCTGCATGTTTTTATCAAATTCTTGTAGTAACTTTTACGAAATTCTAAATTCTTGTTCCGGAAAAAATGAAAAATGCTGTAACTTACAAGCAACTAAACACCACTATTTTGTCATACACCATTATAAATAGATAAAATAAAACTGAAATTATAAAAGATCTGTATTGCAAGTTTCACAGAAATCCTGCAAATTCTTCTTATACACGCATTAAATGTTATACATGCCCAATGAAATTAATAGAGAAACGCCCAAGTTTTTGAACAATCAATCTCTACAACCTACGATTTTTCTTTTCTTTTTGACTTATAGAACTAAGAAGACTCTCGTTGTAAATTTCCTTGAATTTCCTCAAATTCTTCCTATAACGTACTTTTTTTCATTTCCTTGCTTTAAGATGAAAAACGTAAATCTAAGAAGAAATATTATAACTTGACATTTTGACTCATTTAAACGTTTTACGACCATATACGTGGTACGTCGTTCCCGTTCTTATATGAAACTTTCAGTTTGTCACACATTTACCAAGCCAAATTGGGATTTTGGGGGAATTCATAGCGTTCAATTTCTCTTCTAATCATTCCTTGACCCTTCAAATTTAACTGTCTTAGAGATTTTGTTTTCTGACTGTATATTATAAATATCAGAATGGCTTTATATTGAAGGGATATTGACTGGCATCTGAGTGTGATTATCCAAGAAATATATCCATTATTACTCAATTCTTGTTTATGTTGTATCTCCAACAGAAATTAACTTTCTTATAGTATTTCCCAGTGAGGGAAGTAACACGATGACATTTCATTTTCTAGAGACATTAGAAATGATGACTAGTAAATTATTGATTGTTAACCAAAAACAGTTAAGTAAGATAGTTAAGTATCGTTATACCATCTTCCACACTATAAGATTTTCTCAGCGGATTCCCTAAGTCCTGACAGATTGTCTCCAGTGATTTAGTTTATCAATAATTCTAGACTGCGCCAGAGAAGCAGTATAAGTCAGAAATTGGCCAAAATGAGAAGTCAAAATTGGTGATCAATGTGTCATGCTCCACCTCCGGTTAACTTAGTATAAGTCAATTCTAAACGGAAGTTGAATAATCGCCTCTTGGTATTATACTGTTAGTATAAATTATTCATATTTATGCTCGGTTAAATAAAAAATCACCTCCTGAAAACCTGTGTTTTTGTTACTTATACTATTTCTCCCGCGCAGTCTAGAATTCTTAATGGGTATCCTAATTATAAAAAGAAAACTTATCATTCGTTGCAGCACTAACAGTAAACAGTCATGCTAATAAGTGTCGCTCCTACCTGACGCTAATAGATGTTATTAACATACATGCCTATTTAGAATTATTGTGACGGTTAACTGCAGCTTAGAAATTGTATTGTTTCAATTTAATTGTTTCAAAGTAGTTGACTTGATTTTGAGTTTAATGTCCTGTTCAGTAGCGAGGCTATATGATACGTGGACCTAATGATGAACATGAAATCCGGACCCCATGAGCTCCAGCCGGGAATCGAACCAGAGTCTCCTACGCCAAAGGTGCGTACGCTAACCGCTTAGCAATGAAGGAGCTCAATTATTTCAAAAGAGGACAACGGCCGTTATCATATTTATATTTGAACATTTATATCTGTGTATTTCTTTGTAATACATATATATTGTGGCGATTTAATTGCAACTTCAACTGTATTGCTTCGACTGTAGGGTTAGTGACTACAGGTGAATAACCAAGTGAATTAGGTGAGCAAATGAGTGTTAGGGTTAGTGACTCCAGGTGAATAAGCAAGTAAATGAAGTGATTAAGTAAATGAGGTGAAACAACAAATAGGAAAACAAACGAAGAGAAACCTAATAGTCATACAGAGTGGAAAACGAGGGAAGAAGAAAGAAGAAGACCTTTGGTAAAACCACATAAACACACACAGAATAACCATATACAAAACACGCATAATACAACATGGTACATAGTAACACCCTAAAACTAAAGTCAAGACAAATTGTTTCAGTTGTTTTTTTTTTCGTTTGTTTGTTTTTCTGTTTTGTTTTGTTTTGTTTGTTTGTTTGTTGTCAATCCAATGTTTGTGGTTGTCCTAGACCTTCCCTTCCCTTTCCTTCTTCCTCTCCCTTTTCATTTACTTAAGAAATAAAAGATACGAAAAAAATAAAGAAACATTCGCAATAATGATACCTCGCCGATTTTGAATGCTTAAGGCATCGACAGAGAGTTACGCGGTTGAGAGAATGAGCAAAAAAAAGTATTGCTTCAATTTAATTATTTCAAATTGGATAGTGATTATATTGAATATGAACGCGTTTTATTATTAGAACAATGGTCGTAATCGTATTTAAACTTGATCAATAATACAGGATCCGGCAAAAAGACCTTTCGTATTTTGAGAGGTCATTGTGTGAGTTGTGGTGGGGATATTGCGATGGAGGAGATATCGATTGATAACGGTATACGTGACATCTTCAGCAGTTGCAATGGCGTGGTACGGTGAATATCATGCGTTTGTTCTGAAGGAGTATATTCGTAATGGTGGTTCTGTGATTACTACTCAGTGGGCATTTCGCATTCTGTTCGAACTTGCCCGACATGATTCTGTTCTGACATGACATGATAGGGAAACTATTCGTTTTTGTATCAAACTTTAGAACAACATGTTCTGCACTGAGAAAAAAATGGTCTGACCGACCTTTTTAATTGCTGAACATTTTGGAGATTGTTAAATGAACGCTTTCACACGCGCCACATTTTCGGCATTGTTACGGGCCGAAGTCGGTCAGACGATTTTTTCTCAGTGTAGAATCTGTTGCTCTAAAGTTCGATACCCAAATTTGAATATTTTTTTCTATCCGGAATAGAATCATGTCAGCCAAGTTCGAACCGAATGCGAAATGCCCGCTGAGTAGTAATCACAGAACCACCGTTACGAATATACTCCTCCACGACAAACGCACGATGCTCACCGCGTCACGCCATTGTAACTGCTGAAGATGTCACTTATATCGTTATCGATCTGTACCCTTTCCGCCGCCGTATCCCCACAACAACTCACACAGCTTCCTCTCCGTTAACGGGAAGTCTTTTTGCCGACCCTGTATTTTGTGTTACCGCATGTTGGCTTATGAGTAAACTAAAATAAGAACAAAGAGAAAACAAGAAAAAAGTAAACAGAGCTTTCAATTAAGAGGTCTTATCACTGCGGAATTAAAATACCGCTAATTTTACAGTAATTCCGTGATATCTTCAAATAGATAAAAGATAATCGAAATGTGGAACAAGAGCGCCCTAGACAATATTATTTTGCATGATGTACCGTTATCACGAGTCACCTAGTAGCTTTCCGTTTGCAGCCATTTAGAAACGCGAAAATAAATACCGGGTTTCTAAATGGCTGGAAATCGAAAGTAGATAAGAGAGGTGATAATGGTATCTCATGTAAAATAATATTGTCTAGGGAGGTCTTGTATCACTTTTTGATTATCTTTTATCTATTTAAAGATATCACAGAATTACTGTAAAATTAGCGGTATTTTAATTTCGCTGTGATGGGGCCTCTTAAGCACGGTTTTAACCTATGCCGTACACCAGGGACAACAACTCATATAAACCTATATCACAGTGGCGAAACATTGTATGTCACTTTTTGGCTATTTTCTGAGTTTTCGCTCCGATAGATAGTCACGCCAAGATCTATTATGCTGGAAAATATTGACGATGGCTTAATTAAAAATTCCCTACTTAGAACTATAGACAGTAAAACTTGGCAAAGATGGAACGTAAATATGGCCGGAAAATTGTCCAATCTGAACAAATTCCGTGGTCCCAGCCAAGAAAATAGATTACACAAAGTTAACTATTTTCTGTGTATATAATACTAGCAGCGTTCACCCCGCTTCGCTGCGGTCACCCCGGAACGCAATAAACTTTGTTACTTAGATAATTTTTACTTTTTCGCTTTCAAGTGATATGATAAAAACCATAGAAGATTGCAGTAAATCTTAACATTATATCGCCTGTCATTTATCTTAACCCGCCCCGCTTCGCTGCGGTCATCCCGGTGCTGGCATATTGTAAAAGTTTGTTACTTAGATAATTTTTACTTTTTCGCTTTCAAGTGATATGATAAAAACCATAGAAGATTGCAGTAAATCTTAACATTATATCGCCTGTCATTTATCTTAACCCGCCCCGCTTCGCTGCGGTCATCCCGGTGCTGGCATATTGTAAAAGTGTCTGTAAAAATAAGCAAATCAATTAAAAAATTTTAAACAGAAGATTCAAGCTATTTTCCGCTGTATATCGCCTGTCATTTATGTTAACCCGCCGAGTGACACGGTCATGCGGGTTGCATATAAATACGTTTATTTTTACCTATGATGAACTAATAACAAAGGATTTGTACGTTATGGACACTTGAATGGTCAATTATCTCAAGACACTGGTAATTAAAAATTAAAGTGATATGATAAAAACCATCTAGGGTCCAAATCCTAATAACCCCCCAAAAATGAAAGAAATTGGTTCAGCCGTATTAGCGTGATGAGCAGACAAAATTTTGTACGTTCTCTTTTATATATATAGATGGAATCTATCCAACTCGGAAACGGAAAGCAATAATTCAAGAATTCACTAGAAACTAAGTGCATAACACTGGAATATTTTCATAATAAAACATTATAGAGAAATTGGCATTTAGTATCTACAGCTCTTTCATCGCTTTCATCTCGTTCTTCTGCTACGCGCTATTTACAGATAACTCAATACACAACTTTTGAGAAGATGTGAATATCGGTACCTCGGTAGGTAGTGAAAAGAAGCGTGAATATTCAGATAGTGTTCCTTTGTTCTTTACTAGTGCTGAGTGCCTTGATGTATATACTCCAAACCAACAGTTAGAGAATGGAGAAAAAGGGAACTTCTAAGTGGGCTACTGACCCTACGAAACAATTAACTGATACTTTTACATCTTAGCGAATCAATTTGTTTCCAAGTTTTTAACAGGGAATGTCATAGCTAAGTCGCATGTCTAATTGTCACTTAATGATAAAGTGACGAAAACTGAAGAGTAAGACAAAACTCTCAGTATGGGATATAATGACGCAATTTAAGTGCGGGAAAGCAAAAATTTATAGTGTCCTAAAAACGCACAGAGAAAGTAATTAATTGATAATAGCTGCAAGGAAATTATCTAATGAAGAAAAAACTAAAGAAAACCGGCAAAGAAGAAATTAGCAAAGTCATTTGGGAATGGCTCACTAATACAAAGTCAAAGAACATGCACATATCTGGACCAATATTTCAAAGTGAAGCTCTGGCTCTAGTCAAGTCTCTCAGAAATGTTCAATTCCTTGTTAGATCTTTGGAAGATTTAATAGCCCTAGTTCATAGCTTTCAAGTGTGTAAAACCTAAAGACGTATTGTAGTGTTTTGTTTTCACCAGCAAACTTGAAGTATTCGAAATCTATTTCATAAGCTTGTAATGTGCTTGCCTACAAAAATACAGGTCGTTTCAAAACAACACCGACAACATTTGGGAGGTGATTCCTGACACCAAGATAAGACAAAAAGTATATACCGACCTGGGTGCATAAATGCTTCCTTTCGGAGTTACAGACTGCCGAAAACACACACACACACACACACACACACAAATGAAATTTAAAGATTAATAGCTCCAAAACTATGGGACCTACCGAAGTCGGGTCAAGACTTCACTTAGGAACTAGTATGTGCTCTATCCAAATATCCAAGTTTCAGAATCCTGCGGTACTTCCGCGACAATTTTTATAGAGGTAGTTGGTGAGTACTTCAAATTATATGCCCGTAGCCAAACTCCCGGTATAAAAATTATTGCGTGAGTACCACCGGTTTCTGAAACAGGATATTTGGATAGAGCACATACTAGTTCCTAAATAAAGTCTTGACCCAATTACGGTAGATCCCATAATTTTGGAGCTATGAACCTTTAAAGTTATTCTTTTAATGCTTTCGGCAGTCTGTAATTCCGAAAGGAAGCATTTGTGCACCAGGTTGGGCTATACTTTTTGTCTTATCTTGATGTGAGGAATCGTCTCCCAAACGTTGTCGGTGTTGTTTTGAAACACCCTGTATACATATATTTTGGCATCTTCGGATAGAAATATAAAGAATAAATCTTTCAGCCTTTTCTTTACTGCTACAGATAAAAGCTACCACTAAACTTCTGCAGATGATTCTTTGAGTCAAAGTGAAGAAAACAAGAGTTTTAATAAACATTGCTAACAAATATCTCTTCTCGAAGTTATTGGAAACCGGAAGAGTGAAAAATAACTTTTATAGGCCTCCTACGGTGCAAACCATGAGACCTACGTAGCTCGAGCGGTTCGAGAATTCATAGAGGAATTAGTACGCGTTGGATCTAAATATTCTTGTCTGCTAACCATACTTAAATTTACAGAGATTTTGTAACAGAAAGTTTAGTAATTGCTGAAAATCTTCGTTTCCGTAAATCTTTAGTTATAACTTTCTGCGACATAAAACAAATTGGTATTTAACATATGTTACAGTAGACATTATACAATTAAGACTGCAACCTCTGATACAATTCGTAATAGCTCGCCAACTATACTGTAACTCCATTTAAAAGAAAACTAAAGCAATATTTTCTCAAGTCATATTGAAGGTAATTATCACTACTTAAATCATTTTCTCCTGTATTTTCTTCTATATTCTGAAATTTTTCCTTTCTTTTTCTTGTCAATTATAACGTTCTTTCGATGTATTATATATATTCACAGGGTGTCTCAAAAGTCCTCTGACATAGGGTAAGTCTTATTATCAGAGTTTCAACAAAATATAAGAGGGGAAACTGTCTCCAAGTATGGTGTTTTCAATCTAAAGTGATGGATGTTTTTTTTTAAATCATGAGATCTGTTTGTGTTCTATACTCTTTATTCGCCCAATGTTAAATGAAAATGCAACGTTGCCATTTACCTGGACCTACAACATAAGTGAATGAAGTTACTATTTTAAATGAGGGCTGGCCATCGACATGTTAGCATAAAATACAATAACTTCGTTCACTTATATTGTGGGTCCAGGTAAATGGCAACATTGCATTTTCATTTATCATTGGGCGCATAAAGAGTACTGCGACCGCTTGGGGATTATCCTAATGTGCCACTCGAAATGAAATGAACTCGAATGGGTCCTTTTCATCGCTTCCCTCCAACTTAGGTAACGGGATTTTAAAATCCCCTTCTAAGTTCCTACAAGAACAATTTGACTGTCTTTGATTTTGTTCTTGCTCTTTCAGTCTTAGTTCCCTAATTTTCTCCAAAATTTGTTCCTGAGAAAATTGGCTTCCTCCTACTAACCCCAATGCTTCGTTTAAAGCCGAAATTTCTACTTGACTCGACATTTTCCTAATTTTCCTGCCCGATCTTAGAATCATAAACTATTCATAAGATTTCTATATCCCGGTATAGAGCCCACAATTTGCGACCGCTTGGGGATTATCCTAATGTGCCACCAATATGCAGTAGGCGCTCCCTTAACGCGCAACGCTACTCTCAATATCTATTCCTTACGCTTCCCGTTCTTCATAGAATGAATCCACTGATAGAGAACACAATATAATTCAAATCATGAATAAAGAAGGGATATTACTGAATATACTTAGTAACCAGAATTGTACTATCCTCGAAATTTATCTCGATTATTCTTCTTGTCCCTCCTTTACCTTCCACCATACTACCTCCACGTTCCTCCCTGAGCGAAGACTTAATGGATTCCTTATCTTGCCGTTCTCTCAAGGACTTCCTTCTCTTCCTTTAACTTATTGAGAAGCTGGAAGTGCAAATTGACTCGCTTATAAGTAAAATGTCTAGGGGATTTTTACTTAACTCAATCAACTCTCGGTTACGATTTTTTAATATAGAAATCATAGACACTTTTAAAATTTTAACTAATTTATTAACTAATTTAAAAAGTGTTAGTTTATGAAATTCTAAGATAAAATCTAAAATTCCTGACTAGAATTCTTAAATGTTAATTGAATCTCTAGTTTTGTCCATTCAATGACTAATTAGGATGGGCCTGTGGAGCTACTAACTCGCGTTCACTTACAAGCTGTTAGTACACTCCTTAGTTAGTTTCTATCAGCACTGCTAATCATTTATAGAGTGCGTCACCTAATTCCCTGTCTTGGAACTCATCTTATTCGAATCCGTTCCACAGAGGAGACTAGCTAATAATTTAGGTTAGGTATGGGTTAGGTTAAGGGTATTGTTGGATCCGTATATTGAATCCGGGAAAATTCTTTGCTCAGGGAAATACTCTATCGGCTTCGTCTATGTTTCAAGACTAGGCGTCAAAATTATATGGAGTCCAGACTATTGGACTCTCACTAAACTATTACAAACCGATTACCCACTGTGTTCTCTTCTGAACATCATTCTTGTCCAATTCCCTCTATCCTTCTCTTATCCCTCTCTAATTGGGAATCGAGAGAAAAAAAATTACAAAATTAATTCCCTAGCTACAACCTATCTAAAACACTTCTCAATCCATCCCAACCTAAATCGAACAACCAAATTTATAAATTCCAATATAGCTGATTTACTAGAAACTAACTAAATACTAAATTCCTTAACCTTGGTTCTCGCTTAGAACCAAACCTAGGACCACATTACTGAGTGGTTTCCTATCCACTGACTACCTTGGTTCTCAATATGAACCATCCTCTACTGCCACATCACTCTTGGCAAAAAATCAAAAAGGTTAAGTAGAATTCCGGCTTAACTGGTCCTCATTCAGAACCTACCGAGCCGCATCATTTTGTGGCGGTCTTCAAAAAGTGAAGCCCTGTTACACAATTCCCGTCCGTATTTATAGCCGTTCTCGAAAAGACAAACTAAGGGGCAACTCGCGTTGTGCGGGGAACCAAAGGTTCCTCTTGAAAGAAGAAAAAAGAAAAAATTCGCTTCTGCAGCCCCAGCGAGAATTGTCCAACCTAAGAAGACTTATTAAAAAATACAAGAATTTACAAGTTAAATACACAGTTTACTAGATATAATATTACTAAACATATATATTGATTAATTATGTACACCTATAATTTAAGACCAGGCCTGGTATATTTAATAACTCTATTCCATATTAATTAAACATGTTAAAATCTACATTATATATATATATATATATATAATCTAAACCAGCAAGGTGCGCCTTGCAGTATACAGCCCCACGGCTCGTCCTACTTTTAAAAAAGAAATCCTTCACTTTAGATTGAAAACATCATATTTAGAGACGGTTTCCAATCTTATAATTTCATTTGTTCACTGTGCAAAAGTGGTATGAGGTAAAGCCGAGAAATTTGGTGTAACTTTAGACGGAGGACATAAGTTTTGTTTCGCCATAGAAGCATGTCACTTATACTAAAGATTGAAGAGATATAGGGTCAAAGGTCAAATTTCGATATTTTTTTTCCTTATGGGATTGCAATGGTAAATTCTGAAAGAGCCTGAGAAAACGTAAATCAAAGAGATAACAAAGAAAAAGCTGTATGGTATGATTCTATGTCGCAAGGCGACCAAATATGCGTCAATCAAGTGTCATGGTCAGAGGTCACTGTCAGATCAAGGTCACAGGTCACCTTGAGAAGCCATTTGACATGATGAGGTACGGACATTGCGTTGTTTTCAGTGTATTCAAATGGATTCTCAAGATGACCTGTGACCTTGATCTGACCGTGACCTCTGATCTTGACACTTGATTGACTCATATTTAGTCGGCTTGCGACATAGAATCATACCATACAACTTTTACTTTGTTATAACTTCGATTTACGTTTCTTCAGGCTCTTTCAGAATTTACCATTGCAGTCCCATAAGGAAGAAAAATCGAAATTTGACCTTTGACCCTATATCTCTTCAATCTTCAGTACGAGTCACATGCTTCTATGACGAAACAAAACTTATGTCCTTCATCTAAAGTTACACCAAATTGCACGGCTTTACCTCATACCAGTTTTGCACAGTGAACAAATGAAATTGACACACGAATTAATCAACCCTCTTGTATATATATATAATCTTCTTGTAGTTGCTGCTCTTTCATATAAAAATTAAATGGTTAAGCATACGACAAGGCAAAATACTTAACTTCGCTATTTGAAATAAGAGTTAATTAATTCTACACTATTACAACGAATAATGAAAAGGAAGATGTTCCAAAAAGGCAAAAAAAAAAAAAAAAAAAAAAAATGAAATGAAATTTTAAGTTGAGTGTATCATGTTTATTTCCTATAAGCTGAAAGGACACAGATGATTAATGAAAGTGAATGATTGGCAAACTACTTGATGGAATGAGAATGTTTGAAGGAAACGGGAGAACCAATGAACACAATGCTGTCCACGAGAAACTCGCATGACATGGGATCGAACCCGAGACCGCTGGCATCAGAAATGAACACTCTACAAGATGTTCAAAGATGATACATATACCAATCGATAATTGTCATTGATATGAACACAATGATATGGGTTAGCGTAAATTCTAATACGTAGTTTATGAGAAAACGATTTTTTTTGTAAGCCTTACAAAAAGTTGATGGTGTGTAACAAATTTGACACTAAAGTACACGCTTATTAAGCCTTTCATTATGATACTAGTAAGACAGTATGGTTACTGAGATATAACCCAAGATTAAGGTTAACACTTGAACTTACAATACATTACTCACATAGGAGATATATCAAAATGAGCTGAAAAATGGGTTTTAAGGTATATGATGCTGTCTAGCTTTCAATAAAATTAAAAAAAAAATTATGACTTTTATGCAGTTGGAACAGATTATTTATTAACAGGGCCCGGATCTTGTTGACAAGTCAACTTTTTTCTGTTACGCATAGCACAAGGCAAGTTCAAATAAAAACATTATCCATCAACTCTTAGTTTTAAAAATATATTTTTTAGGGTCAACTTTTGGTCACTTTTTGCCGTTTTGAAGTTTCAGGTCAATTTTTAATATTTTAAGGTAACTTTTAGGTCACTTATGGTCTTTTTATTCTTTTTCTTCTACATAAGGAAATCTTAGAATGAAAACTGTTTACG
The DNA here is from genome assembly GCF_964235325.1 of Thermobia domestica. NCBI lineage: Eukaryota > Metazoa > Arthropoda > Insecta > Zygentoma > Lepismatidae > Thermobia > Thermobia domestica. The sequence continues at coordinate 80,192,736 of NC_137469.1, forward strand.
GATTTAAAAACACGAAGTTAAATGATCTTTTTTCCTGCTTCCTGATTATTGGGGTGGAAAAACTGCATTCCTAACAAGTTAATGTAGCTGGTTGACGAAGGCTGGGGGTTCGTAAGTGGCCAAAGCAAATGGTTGTAGATTGTTTACCACAAAGGATATGACTACGTGAATAACTAAAAATACATTAGAAGACGTACAAAGATTTTAAACAGGGGTTTTCTCTCTTATCCTGGTGTATACAATCTACACTCGCGAACTTTTATTCTTTAAGTGTGCTTCCTAGTTTCAACTTGAGAGTGAATTGATGCTTTCAGTATGTAGAATGCCGAGGCCTAAACCATCTACAACTTCTCGTTTAAGACAGATTATTTCTGAATTTGGTGAGGATGTTTTTAGTACTGACAGTACAATATTACTTTGCAAGGTATGTGAAGTAAAAGTGGCAGCAGAGAAAAGATACACTGTGCTAAAGCATATCAGAAGGGAAAAACATTTACGCGCAGTTGAAAACAAATATAGAACCAAGTGTTCACAGTTGTTACTTGTGGAGAGTGCTTCGAATAGTAAAGGCAAATCCTCAGTTTTCAAAAGAGTTGTGTGAAGTTTTTGTGCCTTCAAATATTCCTCTTTGGAAACTCAGTAATGGAAATTGTGGGATTTCCTGGAGCGTCATACAGGTCGTTCCATTCCAGACGAAACGAATCTTAGGAAAAATTACATGTCAAAATGTAACGAGGACAAAATAAGAGAGGAACTTTCGACTCAGAAAATTTTTGTTTCTATAGACAGACTAGTGATGTGAAGGAACTATATAGTCAATATTATTGTCGGGGCAATGAAAGGCGACGAACCTAGCAAAATATTTTTGCTAACTGGTGAAGTGTTGGAATCTGTCAACCATTTTACAATATGTAGACTTTTCGATAAATCGATATCCCTACTTTGGCCTGAAGGTGTCCAGCATGACCATGTTGTTTTTGTATCAGATGCTGCTCCGTGTATAATTAAGGCTGCTAATTCAATAAAATCGTAACAATGTTTACAGTTATCTACTGCAATGCTGAATAAAGTATGAGCTAAATTTTCTGACGATTGCGAAGTTCCTGAGTTTGTTGTATGTATCACAGCTTATAAAATGTTTATATGTTGTTTAACTGGATATAGGCCTATATATCTGTAATTCAAATACAAAATGCTTAGCTATTTACTAAATTGGTCAAAGTTTAGTTTTAATGATATTGCTTTTTTTAAACCAAAGACACAAATAATCAATTGACTGCAACTAACTGAAACAAAACTTTTGAAAATGAGTGCAAACGGTAATTAAAATCCAATAGATATTAAAAAAATGTCAGTGTTTTAATGAAATAAACATATAAAAAACTGCAAGTTTTAAGGTCAACTTTTGTGAATTTTAGGGTCATTTTACAATAATTTTAGTGTCATTTTATAGGTCACTTTTTAGAAAATTTTAGGTCAACAAAATCCGGGCCCTGTTTATTAATTTATTTGTGTGTTGTACAGCCAGCGACAAAAGTTATTTCTGTTTGGTAAAATCTATTTTCAGAATAACGGTGGTATGGCTGGTATTTTTTTTTGGAATAACGGTGGTAGTAACGTACAGAAAATTACATTCTTTTAAATTTACTGAAAACTGTACTCAAATTGTTCTTCCATTCTGAAGTTATTTACGAAACTAATTTCATTAAACGGAAAGAACTTTTGTCGCTGAGTGTACAAGTATATGTAAAGAAAAGTTCCCTGTTAATTAATAGAATGTATCTATTGTTGTTTGTCTACTCCTAACGGTCACACACATAGCCCTAAAAGTAACGCACAGCGCCGTATTTAGGCATGGGCCGCCATGAACCAGGGCGGCAAGTTTTCAAGTTTTGGGGGCCGATATATATATATATATATATATATATATATATATATATATATATATATATATATATATATATATATATATATATATACTTGGACCAGTTTTGTTTCTGTACTCCACTTCTGAAACGTTCAGAAATTTATTATGCACGCGCATACGAATATAAGTAATCTGATTTTTACACGTGGAAATATTCAAGTAACAATCTGTTTGGCAAGATAGCGGAAATAACTTTTTAGTTCTGACGAGTTTATATTCACGCAATAGTCCTGATCTACACAAGATCAACCATGTATTCACCTACAAAGCTATCTGCTATGTTTATCAGAGTTTCCTCCCAAGAGTATTCAAGAAATTAGTTCCATAATTCGACAGAAGAATTTGAAAACTTTTAATACCGGTATATATCCTACGTAGATATTATACTAACTTACGTTTGCTTTTGTGCATTCCTGTACCCAACAATTCAGCAGAGCGTTCATTTTCATCATTACAATGAATCAAGACATATCTTTGTTCTTTTCTATCTCAGGAATATTTACATTACCTTTTTCTCTTCCTTGTGTCGAAAGTGATATTTTAAAAAAATACGGTATGATTATATGATCCACACCTTTTGCCCCCCCCCCCCCCAAAAAAAAGCGCTAAAGTAACCTCTTCAGCTCAGACAAATGAAAAAAAAAATGAAATGAAATCTTTAAGAGTTACGTCCCACGCGTATGCTGGTTAGGCTAAAGGAGATGGTGATGATGAGAAATGAATGAAATAGTGGAATGAAGAACGTGGGAAGAAACGGGAGGACCCCGAGAAAACCCACGAGAACGGTGTTTGTCCACCACAAAGTTCACACGGCGCAAGCTAGGATCGAACCAAGGATCCCAAGCACCGGGGGTGGACGCTCTACCACTGAGCCACCGCGCCCCCAAAAATGAAATGAAATCTGAGTTTAGTGTCCCATGATTATGCCTGTTAGGCTAAGGGTAATGATGATAAAAGTAAGTGAATGATGGTGGAAAAATTGGTGGAATGAGAAAATGGGAGGAAACTGGAGTACCCGAGAAAACCGACGAGCACGATGTTATCCACCACAAAGTTGTTTAGCCGGGGGTCGAACCAAGGACTCCACACACCAGAAGTAAATGCTCTACCACTGACCCACCGTGGTCCCCTCTCTGACAAATTGTTGAATGATCAAATCAATCATAGTTTTGTAACCGAGACCGAAATTATATACATCTAGCCTATTATACTATTTATTGAATATATGTTTCCACTTTCATTTAAATATTGATTATTCACTTCACTGTCTCAAATTATTTACACGGTATTTATTACAATTGAGGTAGTGGATTTTTTTAGTGTCCCGGGGCGGTAAAAGAATGTTAAATCTGGCCGTGGTAATGCATATACTGCTTGCAAATAAATAAAAAGATTCTTCAGTCTGTGTGTACGGTATGATACTGGAATATATATATATATACAGAATTTGTACCGTGTAATTTTATCAACCACAAGAGAAAGGCTGATAGTTTTCGACTAAGGCATTTCGAAAGCCGTTGATTCAATTTTATGCAGCTTATAACTCGACCCATGTTTCTTATCATATTTTTCTTTCCTTTCACATAGAGAATTACATTTCGAAAGTTTGGTAATGGTGTATTTTTTTTTTTTTTCATAACCTGTATGCATAATGTATGCGAATGTGGTGATTGATCACAAAACATACGAATAGAAGCCTGGCAACTGCTTCTACATTCGAACTCGGATGTCTACTTTCCATTGAACATGCCTTTCCTACATACAACCAGTAAAAATTGGTTCGTGTTTCTTCATATACATGAAGAATCGATCTCCGGCTCTTTTACGTGACGAGACAACTAGCATGACATAAAAGTGCAGACAATGCCTTTGAAGGCTTCCGGTTCCTATTGGTTGTTATCCTCACGAACTACTTAACTTCTCAGTAATGTGTTTGTCAGGCTTCCTTTTACATCAAGATTTTACGTCGTCATTGTGCAAGTATATTTACAGCTATCCGAAAAGGGAAGTGCCTAACATTTTTTCTATCCTTGTCCTGCTTTGTATTGTTTTCCCGTTCTTCTTTATATTCACAGCATTATTTTTTTTTTTAAATACTACAGCAGATGCTATATGCACATTGGTTTCGAAGCAAAATTCAAATAAAATGAAATCTTTCAGTTTTACATTCCACGTTATGCCTGCTAGGCTACAGGAGACAATAGTGATGAGAAATGAATACAATGGTGAAATGACTAAAGTGGGAGGAAACGGAAGAACCCCGAGAAAACCCACGCACATGGTGTGTGCCCATCACAAAGTCCACTTGGCGCAAGCTGGGATCGAACTAAGGACTCCACGCACCAGAGGTGAACGCTCTACCACTGAGCCACCGCGGCCCTCAAAACTAAATTGAATTATCATTGAAATTTGTAGTATGATGTTTCATCAATAGATGTCGGTACTCTCATGAGTGGAACGTGTGACGTAACACGTATGATGGTAAAACAAAGTACAGTCTGATAAAGCGTACAAAGTGATGTCTAATAAAGCCTGATAGTGTCTGATGGGGCTAAAGTGGATAGTTGGCGAAATATTTTTATAATAAACGTGTTGTTTCGCTCAGCGAATAGTTTAAATCAGATTTAAGTCTGTTAAAAGTAAAGCTTGTACAATGAATTTTTAAGTTGAGAAGCTCAGATTTCAGACGCCCTGTACTGAGAAAACCTTTAAGATAATGTGATATGAAAGAAGTTTGGTACTAGGCAAAATAGTTTGGTTCAGAGATGATGGAATCAGCTAATACAATAAAATAAAAAGAACTTCAATGAATGGAAATTAAAAAGTCAATTATTTATTTATTAATATAAATAATATTAATATTTATTAATATAAACCATAATATGGGCTAGCACAAATAATCTCCCTGACTTTGTGTGCATATTATGTGGAAACTGTAATGCGTAGAGTGTTTTAGTCTATAACATGAAAAGAAAATCCTTTACAAATGTTGTTTCAGATATCGTGAAGAGGCCACCATGAGAATACTTGAGAAATATGGGCAACGAAAAAAGAGCGTTTATATTAAGCCCTTGAGTTCCATGCAACAAGATCAGTAATTACTGTCCAAAGATGTCTTTGTACGATTTCATAAGGAACTGCCAAGTGTAAAGAGAATACGTGATTGTTATTCCAAATTTATAGCAACTGGATGTCTCTGTAAGAAGAAATTCACGGAATGCTCATCTGTTTCCAACGATCGATGTCTGGCTATCTCCTCGGGTCATCTGATTTGACCCTTGTTATTTTCTTTTTTTAGAGTTTCATCAAAGATGAAGTTTTAGTACCACTTTTGTCAGGTAGTCTTGATGACCTGAAGAGTGGATCTGAGCGGCTGTACGTAGAGTTGTCAAGAATATGACATGAGTGGATAGCTTTAGACCACCATGTTGACGTGCACCGTGTGCCTAAAGAAGGGCAAATAAAGCGTTGTAGCACTTTTAGCTCAAATTTGGCGAGTTTTTCTTTACGTGCTATATGTTTCACTACTGTACGCCATATACGTACTTTTTAACACAGCGGGCAGATCGTGTGTGTTAGTCCTGTACACTTTTTGATGTATACTTCTAATGGGATTACATGCAATTAAGGAATGTGTTGATCGGGTAGAAATGAGGAGGAACAGGAATCTTAATGATCAAACAATGATGGAAGAAAAGAAACTAATAAAATTGCCGGTGCTATCCTATTTTAGAGGGAAATAAATTGATAATATCTACGGAAGAAATATGTTATTTGGTTTTATAATAAGTTTGTATAAATAATCAAAATATACCTGGATCTTACTTCTCACATGCATAACAAGGTAGAAATACGAAACGCAAAATGTCCTCAATAGAACGTAGTGCTCCATAAGGAAGACATGAAGTAAAGCTCTATGTGATGTGAAGGCAGTGTAGAAAGTGATCATAGAAGTGTCAACCACAAGGCATTTGTGTTTACGAGATCCATATAAAGTGTTTTTCCTATGGACGCCCCCCTCCATCCTTCCGCGCGGGCACCTATGCTACGCTCCTATCCTGACTCGGTTAGATAGAGCATTTTTGCTTTGTAGTGACCACGTAGCACAAGTTGATTGATGTTGTTAAGTGGTTCGTGTTTTACACCCAGCCTACTAAAGTCAATCTGCACCCAGTAATGCAACTCCTCACTTAGAAAACACTTTCTAAGACAATAAGAGTCCATCTAAGAGAAGTTAATATTTCATGAATGTATCTGCCCCCCTTTAAAATGTTATAGTACCCAATCGGTTTATAGTCGCGATTTCTTAAATTTCTGAAATCTTTACTCTTATATAATTGAAAATGATTTGCATTATACTATCAATATCACCCATTAGACGACATACCTACTTATAGTAATATATGGTCTAATAAGTGAACCAATATATTGCATCACATAACTGTATTGCAGACTAGCTAGTATTAACTTTGTAAAGTTTTACAGAATTAACACTATACGTTTGAATAGAAAACTTTAAAATGAACATTGAAAAGTACGATAATCATTTTAACTTAAGTTCACAGAGTCCTGGACTCCATTCCCGATGGGAGAGCTTTGAAATCTAAACACATTGCGATAGTTCGGATTCAAATTTAAACTATAGATTCATGTCTAATACAGCTTCGGTGTTGGAAAACACGCTCAATTCCAACCAACCAACTTCATCTTAATATTGAAGAAAATCGCCTAAACCAGAAGCTCATTTTATTCACGGCTTTTATATTTGTTGTTATATAATGTTACGTTGTTATTTTGGTCCTCAAATTGTAAGTGAGCGCCAGCTAATGACGTTTAATAAACGGATGATTCTTCGGAATAAACAGATGATTTGTATTATTTGTGAAGGTGAATATTCCCTGCTTATATTAGAAAGATTTTTCTTAAAATGTTGTGTAACTTATTTTAGGCTTCCTTGTTAGTATAAAATTTAAGATATTCAATTTCGTCTCCTATTAAAAGCTTTTTCCTCATTCTTACAGCTGTGGCTGACATTAGCAGAGAAACACCTTCAAGCGAGGGGCGTGGACTGGTCTCAAGTGGAGAGGTTCTTGTTTAATGAATGGAGTAATCCGGATGATGATGAGCTCGGAGTTCAGATTGTTAAAGTAAGTAGAAACACTCAATGTTATTTCATGCGACTGGCCTCTGGCACTTACGACATGTACAGTTTTATGTAACAACTTAGCTAAATCCAACAATATCGATACTTTTTATTGCATATGTGACTTATTTATTTTCTGATTTATTCTTTTACTTGTATTTTTTTTTTTTATAGTTTTTTCCATTCCTTTTGATGTGTAATATTTAATATTGTATTCTTTTGACAAGGGTTAAGTGGTAGAGCAGCCATGGCTGAACCTCGCCCGCTTCAATAAACACATTTTCATTTCATTTCATTTCATTTCATGCAAATCATTAGTACTTTGTAAATTTAGATAGCAAATTGATATTTTGTTTAGTAATCAGTCATAGAGAAATCTTACTGACTCCATATTGAAATCAAATTTATCACCATCGTACTTCATATTTGATGCCATTTTGTTTTCCTAATTAGTTTTTTTTAAAATTGATTGCAAATATAATAAATTTCTCAGTTTAATTAAAGTTTTAAATATCTTGGAATATTGAAGAAATCAAGTGAAAGGATTCACATTAATTAGCATAATATCATATAGTATTATTGTAGTATAGGTCTACCACTGAGCCGACGTGCCCCCATAATTGCCACATGTGATAGGTATATAACAATCGATAGATGTTGTTGACCTAAACACAATGTTACGGATGAACGTAAATCCTCATGCGTAGTTTTCGAGAAGAAAGAGAAAAAATAAGAATGTGGATCTAAAAGGTATGCTGTTCGTTATCCATAATAATTCAATTTTATCCTGTTTGGTTTATATATATAAATCTAAGTTTCAGAGTTGGCACATATCGGCGCAACGGATTTTATACAGGGAGCTGCGGTATAGCTTCCGCTCTTCCACCTCTCTCTCTAAAATCATGTGCGCCGATAAACCCAACTTTGAAACATAGGTATTTAGATAGAGAGTGTACCAGTTCCTCTAATAGTTCTTTAACCACTTTCGATATCTCTCATAGTTTTCGAGCTATGCAACCTCAAAGTTACAGTTTTCTTGATTTCGGCATCTGGTAACTTTGAAACAACACGTTTTTCGCCTTATATATATATTGTTGATTGACTTTTTCTAACGGTGAGACTCATGTCCTAACAATGACACACATACTTGTAAGAGAATCCTCTAGAAAAAAATCTTTAAAAAAATATTTTGTGAATGTAAAGTCCTTTTTTTAAAAAAAAAAAATCTTTTACAGGATTTGCATCGAACTGGTTGCAGTCTGTTCTGTGGAGAAGATGCGGAAGAAAACCAAGCTTTGCTCAAAAGAGTTTTATTGGGCTATGCAAGATGGAACAAGAATGTCGGTTACTGCCAGGGATTTAATATGTTGGCAGCGCTTATTCTTCAAGTGATGGACCGCTCCGAGTCAGATTCTGTCAAGGTAAGTAAAAGTGAAAGAAAAAAGAACACGTATATGCATTATCAAAGGCCTTTTCTCATGGGCTCTATCTACGAGACACTAAATAAAATATGTGAAGAGACAGAGTGCATTTTAAATATTAAGGACATTAGGCTTTTTGCTTCTTATTGCCACAAGGGAAGCAGGTTTAGAAAAAGGTCGTGAAGATACATTTTTCTACTTTGGCATATCCAAAGCGATTTTTAGAGAGCTATATTTATTCAGTGTGCCTATATTATATGTTTCATTCTGTGTTTTACCACAGCCTGAAGATTTTAATGCATCAACTAGATATATTGTTTTAGTAATCGATAACTCTACAACAGTATTAGAGTATAATGTGAAAAGAAATGCCCAAAAATAATTATATATATATATTGATATATAATATTATATATTAGGGTGGTCCTTATTTTTCGATTTTTTTTTTTTTTTTTTTTTTAGTTTCACCTCCTTAAATGATTCCATATCAAACTTAAGTAACTCATGAGAAAAATTAGCTCAAATGAATAATATTAAATGGTATCCCAAGTGATATCAAATTTTGAATTCATTTAGAGCAGTGATCACCAAACCGTCGAGCGCGAGCTACTAGTAGCTCGCGAGGACATTTTCAGTAGATCGCGTTAACGCTTCAGTTAGGTAACCTTGAAATGCAAGTTCATAGGCAATAAACAAATGTAAGATTTTTTTAAAAAAGTTGGTATTTCTTTTGGTTGGTAGCTCAAAAATTTCATAAGTTTGACGACCATTGATTTAGAGTATACAATATGAAGCAAAGGTATTAGGTACTTACAAACATTATGTTTAAGAGGGGAGAGAAGGGAAATGTTCTTTTGATATTTTTCTTCGTATTGAAAGCTTTGTTATCTGTTGATTCTGATTGCGTCACGGGAAAAACGCTTGAAGAGTTTAAAATAATTTTAGAACTTACTTAGTACCTACCTCGAGGTAGTCTTTTTTTTTTTTTTTTTCATGTCACGTTGATTCGAGAGCATTTCTATCACAAGAAGAAAAGGGGGGGGGGGCAAGATTTACGCGTAAAACAGAGTATCTCCGAGCATCTCAAACTTGAAATATGAAAATTGGTGTGTATAAATTCTTCATTAATAATAAGTGGGCATGTGTTCATTTTCTATATTTTTTCACCATATTAAAAGAAATTATCTGTTGTATTTTTTAACGCGCGTGTTTTTTCACGGGGAAACAGGTGCGCGGTTTGAAATGAATTTTAACACATGGTCACTATATACCTTTAGCTAAATTTTTCTCATTTCACTTTAATTCTTAGGCGTATCTTGAGGATGTGTGAGGAGTTAAAATTTATTTGAAAAATTGAGTATCTCAAATGCTTTCAAGCTAGGAACATGTAACTCGCTATACGAACTCTTTGTTAAAAATAAGCGAACACGTGTCCCGGCGTTTCCCAAAATTCCAGTTTTAAGAATTCGAAAAGTGGGACAATTTCGTCACACTGCAATCGACATTATCAGCTGTTTGTTATCCGTTTGGAAAATGGCTGATCCGTTTGAAATGGTTTTGATAAATAGTTAGTACCTACCACAAAGTGGAAATTTACCATGTCACGTTGATTAAAGGATGTGTCCCAAGTTGGTAGGGACTTGAAAACTTTATGCCAAAAATACATTATCTTAGGAGTTTTTATTACACCTTCATTGAATGTGTATCCCAAGGGAAGAAAGGATTTAATTACTTTCAGTAAACGTATTCGCTCTGTATAAAAGAACGAACGTTTCAGCTAGTCATAGAATAAAATCCACATATGCGTTAGGGAGTTTATAAAAATTATAGTTGTTAATTCACAAGAACTGTATAAGACTTATACAAAGTAAAAATGTGCAGCTGGGTTAAGGAAGCAACCCAGGTTGGGTTGGGTTGGTTGGTGTCCTTTTTCAGCACCAAAGCTATATGAGTCATGGAGCTACAGCTTAACGTTGTATCCGAACCATATAAGCTCCAACCGGATATCTGGATTAAATTTGTAAACGGATTTTTGTACCTCTGTGTTAACCATTGCACTACCCAGTCTTTCCTGAATCAGCCACATTTTTTGACTGAGGTATGTTGGCTATCGTAATAGTTAACGATAGTGGGATGAGTTGGGAACCCAGGTTCGATCTCTGGCTCAGTCACGTCTTTTTTTATTCGAATTCAATGTAATTTACCCTTAGTAAAACTAAAGTAATAAGGAAATTCGTTGCTGCATTCATTTCGCAAATATATATATTCATAAGACGTACCTTAATAGTTAGTAGAGATAAATTTTGAAGCTTAACAATGATTTTACTTTTATTGTGAATCAAATAAAATGAAGGATGTAAAGATGAAATATATCGTTAAAAAAAAGTGATAGGGTACATTATCTATGTGATAATGTGTAAATGCATTTCTACCTAGAGCTTCTTAACCATTTTTGATTTCCTGTAGCTTTTTTAAACAAAAATATTACTACATCCAATTATCATTAGAATGAGATTTTCGATAAGTTCTATGAACTCATGTCTACAAACACAATGTAGAAAACCACTATTATGTAAATCTTACGCAATTCAAGAATTCTTTAGCTTAAATCCACGTAAGCGATACAAGTTGTAAGCTCTGAATTGAGGCTTCCCTGTGATAATCGTAAAAATAAATGAATAAGTCACATGCTTTACATGGGAGAATTTCATTACAACTTGTGAAGTTGCTGCATCAAAGGCTTAGCGAAAAGAATGTGACATAGTTGAGATTTAAATAAAACATGGCTAATTTCGGAAAACTCAGTGACTAAAACGAATATTAAAATAAAGGACTATTAATAGCATTATTATAACAAATAATAACAAATATGCAATAATAACGAAGACGGAATAGCATTATCTCACCTAAGCTGACGAGAAAGCGACAACACAAGTAAACCTCAAGATATATTCTGTGTGAGAAAAGCAAAAGAGGAGATAGACAAAATTTTAAAAATCGTACTTGAGACTCAAGATATACTTTGATGCTCTATTGCGTGATAAAATACGTTGTTGAACGTTACATTTCAACTCAAACTGCTATAGGTATAGTCAAAATGTCAGAAAAGATAGAATATATTATTATCATCATCATGATTTTCAGTCACATTAAGTAATTATCACTTTCATAGCTGTTTATTCTATTCTGTTTCTTAGGTGATGATCTATTTGATTGAAGGAGTTCTTCCAGAGAGTTATTTTGCCAACAACTTACGAGGATTGTCGGTAGATATGGCAGTGTTCAGAGATCTTCTCCGACTTCGCCTGCCCGCTCTGTCTCGCCATTTAGATCAACTGCAACACGAAGCTGGAGATACTGTAACAGGTACTATACTATTTAATAATTTGTCAATTATTAATATCCATTATTAACTGACCTAGTAATCGTGAAAATATGACAAGATCATAAATATCGCCAGTAATTTTTACAAAGGGAATGAAGAAGTCGTTATTTTCTTAATGATTAATAACATAGTCATAAGTTTTCAAATTCAAAAGTAATTTTATTCGGCTTTACGAAGATAGATTTATTGTGTACATTCTGAATAGAATTCAATGTATATTGTTATCAATAATATTTATAACTGAGACATATAAAATAACGTGAGTATAGAAATTGAAAATAAATTTTAATGTAACGAAAAAAGTATATTTTAAAATTCAGTTTTTATTTCGTCTTTTACATATCTTGATTTTGTAACGAACTTTCTGACTTTTAATATGGTCTATATCAATTTCATATTTTTTAAATAGGATATATATGATCCTCTTTTCTTTTCATTAAGCTTAAATTACTGTGTATATTTCTTCTTATTATTAGTAGTAGTAGTATTTCGAACGGAATAATATTTATTTGAACAATAATGCTTCTGTTTGGATGATATTGTGACTAACTGTACACGACATATATATATATAACTAACTAAAAAACTAACTCTATGGCCTATGGAACCCGGAGGTTCAGTGCCGCGTTCACAAAAGCTCTCCACTGACTTCTATCCTTAGCTAATTGGATCCAGTTTCTACTTTGTATTCCTATCTCTGCGAGATCCATCTTAATATTATCCTCCCATCTGCGCCTAGTTCTTCCTAATGATCGTTCTCCTATGGGTCTACCAGTCAAGACTTTGAAAGCGTTTCTACTTTCTTCCATTCTAGTTACATGACCTGCCCACCTAAGCCTCCTAGACTTGACGACCCTAACAATGTTGGGTAAACCGTATAAACTATGTAGTTCCTCGTTATGAAGCTTCCGCCATTCCCCATTCTCGTTCCTCTTGGGTCCGAATATTCTTCTCAGGATCCTGTTCTCAAATACTTTCAGTCTATGTTCTTCCCTCAGAGTAAGCGACCATGTTTCGCAACCATACAGAACAACAGGCATGATTATCGTTTTATATATTTTAAGCTTCAAATTCCTCGACAGAATTCGCGACGACAAGAGATTTTGAACCGAATAGTAACACGAATTCCCTGCTTTTAGTCGACCTTTAATTTCTTCGTGAATATGATTTTCGTCTGTTAATATTGATCCTAAATATTTGAAAGTATCCACTTTATCAAAAGTATTATTTAATATTTTAACACCTACACAATTTGCCGTATTACGGTCCCGACGCACGTCCATGTATTTAGTTTTCTCTGCATTTACTTCTAAACCCATGTCCCTGCAAGCGTTTAATAAGTAAGCGACCATGTTTCGCAACCATACAGAACAACAGGCATGATTATCGTTTTAATATATATATATATATATATATATATATATATATATATATATGACATATAGATATACAGGGTGTAACGGAAAATAATGCAAATACTACGGTAGGTGATTCGTGACATCGAAAGAAAACAAAAAGTTCTCTTGCACATTGTCGAATTCCGTGTCGTGTACGAGTGACAGGGTTGCCAATTTGGAATCGAAAATCGAGTCGTGACAATTGCAACAGAACAGAAAGATGTGCACATACTTCGGGAGATGATTCGTCACATCAAAAGAAGATAAAATGTTCTCTTGCATATTGTCGAATTCCCCGTCGTGTACAAGTGACAGGGGTACCAACTTCGAATTGAAACTCTAATACTGTCAATTTCAACGGAATAGAAAGAGTACACATACTTCGGGAGGTGATTGGTTACATCAAAAGAAGACAAAAAATCCTCTTTCACGATGCATTTTGATGTGCACATCTTTGTATTTCATTCCAATTGTCACGATTCAAGTTTCGTTTCCAAGTTGGTACCCCTGACACTCGTACACGATGCGAAATTCGTCAATATGCAAGAGGACTTTTTGTCTTGTTTTGATGTCACGAATCACCCACCGCAGTATTTTAATTACTTCCCGTTAAACACTATATATATATATATATATATATATATATATATATATATATATATATATATATATATATCATTCTTTTGCAAAACAGTGTGATCTTATTTTAGATTTCCTTATATCCTCAAATGGTACACAAATATATCAAATTGCTCTATTGGTATGCAGTTATTATATACAATTTATTTTAAGTTTGTACGTAACATTTCTGATGCTATACAAAACACCTACTACTACTACAGCTATCTTCTTTTCTAAGTTTTAATATTATTTCCGAAGAAAGGTGTCACCCTATTTCGAGCCCTAAATATGATGTAGATTCTACTTCCTTCATTTCTAGCTTATTAATACTTATTTTGATTGGTATTTCTCTTCTTGATGACAGTTTCCGAAATATTACGTAAATATATATATATATTTTTCTCCTAAATTTAGTGATAGTGAGTTCGCACAAATCAAGAAAGAGTAAAGGATTTATATTTCTTCCTTAATATATATTATTGAATCCTTGATTGTCTCGTACACTCTTACCAACAAATAATGTAATTTTTGTATCTTAATGTAAGAAGATAGACATCATTCACATATATTACAAATAACAAGGGTCCAAATATAGCCTTGAGGTATACCTTATGCTATTATTGGCTCGTCACTTTCTTTTCGTTCATGCATTGAAATGTACTGAATCTTTCAGACAGGTAACTTTTAAATCAGGACCTAAAACCTCTATTCTTTAGCTTTTATTGTAATATATCATGTTTAAGTGTGCCAAATGCTGTTTTTTTTTAAATATAAATAACCTTACAATCAACGAATTATTACCCAGTTTTTCTTTTATTTCTACATATAACAATTATTACATTTAACACTTATAGGAACACATGTTCATTATAACGCAAAGATACACGTGCGGTCATTTTGACTGTGTATGCATTTTTAATGTTTTTCACCTCTTTTACTATTTAAAAAACACTGTAAATCAATAAAAAGACTAAAGAACATTTAAATTAACAAAGATTATTAGACATGACTGATAATCAATGTATTACAATTTTGTAACTTTTATAAAAACAAAGAGCTTACTGTTATTCAAAATTATCAAACATTGACATATTATATACTGGTGTAAAGTTCACAAACTCCCTCTGTTTGCTCACACTAACACACATTCTTCAGCACAGTGTGTACACTCTTCTTTGACATTGTGCACATATTCCGAGGCTGCATTTGAGCATTTGTGTTGCGTTCTTCTATCACTTTCTGGTGGCCACTTCTCACATGTTTTCCTTTTCTGGAATCGATCATCAGGCACGCATTCAATCTGGGGAGCAGCATTGTTTTGCAATATTCTGCGTGGTGATAGAAGCGGGGGAGAGAGGAAGGTATTGTGAATCATGAGCGCCAAAGACAACCAGTGTTGCCAATATTAGAATGTAAAAATGTCCATCGGTCAAATTGACCGATGTGTACTTCCTGAAAACTACTCGTATGTTGATGTTTATAAAACAAATTTATACAATCTTTACCTTTAGGCATTCTATCATAGACAAATTTTCCCAGAACTTTTAAAAAGATAGTGTTAATCTTAGTCTAAGTTAGTTAGAGTTAATTTATCTCCACCTTTATAAACTGGAATAAATTTTGCAATTTTATATTGTTTCAGAACGAATCGTAAGGTAAGAGAAGAGCTTACAAAATTAGATAATGTTTGACTTTATGGTTTTGATAGATAATATTTAACTCCTTACAACTAATTAGTATTTTGTTATGCAAAACATCTCTTGCTCAATTTTTCTTTTTTCTTTAGAATACTTAAAGCTAGAATGATTTTTATAGAGTAGCTGAGGTAAGAAACAATGAACAATTGTTTATCATACCTGTGTTCAGCGTCGTATTTTCAGTGGTATACACTTGCATTCGGTATACTGTCATTATTGGCCAGAACTTGATCACTTTGGAATTGTGTACCCTCTACGTAGATACAATGGTAGGATTTTTCTTGTTACTTAATATTTCAACTTCTCTCCAAAATTTCTTCCTATCAGAGATGATTACATTATTTTATTATAGTATTCATTCTTTTTAATCTTATAGCTTTTTTTTTTTTACAATATTTCTAAATATCTTATGTTTATAGTTGTTTGGAATTTTTTTACAAAAGAAGTAGCTTATATTTATCTTCTCTTCTTCCAATAAGTTTATTAATTTTTGATTTGTCCACGGTAATTTAGGTTTACTTATTTTCTTCCTTGTCCTTATAAGTTTATTTTCTTTCACATTTCAAACTTATTATGTTATTCATTGTTAGTGTCTTATTTGAAAAAAATAAATAAATAAATAAATAAAATGGAAGCGTTGTTTGGACCCTTACTAATATTCAGTATTTTCTCAATTTATCACCAATTGTTTAAAAGAATACAAAGAAACAATAGTTTTGCGACATATCGAATATTTTCTTCCCAGGTCAGAAACACTTTGATTGATTGATTGAGACTTCCATTCTTCCCTATCTTGAGGTGGACTTTTCATTTCCATGTACTTTTTTTTCTGTATCTTGTATTATTTGGTCCATATACAGGTACTTCAATCCCGGTCTTTCTCTAGACATTTTTTCTTCTGTCATTCCCTCCATAGATAATGGAATGACTTTGGATATCTAAATGTATCCAAGCATCTTATCTCTTCTTTCCGAAACATTCTTCAGTACACTCTTTTTTTCTTTCTTCCATTTGATGCCTTATCCATCCATCTTCTTTTCAACATTCTTGTATAGAACCACATTTCGAAGGCTTGCATTCTACGTTACTCTTCTATAATGTGAGGTTCTTACCTCACATTCATGTAATACCACACTCCATATATATCCTCCATCTCCTTCAGCCTCAAGGACATAATCGTGGGACGTTAAACTATTTTTTTTTAATTTCATTTCAATTTTTTCATACATATGCTTTCACCAACCTTTTCTTGAGTTCTGTGGCATTATTTCTGGATAGAAAATTTTGTTTTCCTTCAAACCCCTTCTTCGCCTGAACAATTTTAGATTTTACATCTTGTTTACACTATTATCGCTTGTTATTTTACTTCCTAAGTAATAGATTTCTTCCATCAGGTAATCTCTTATTTGTTCTTCATTTTCTTGTTTCCTTGCACGTCTCGTAATATTTTAACCAGATCTTCATATTTAATTTGCTGCAAGCACCTATTACATTCCGTTTGTACTTTGCCTGTAATTTTTTCTCGCTGTCTGCCAACAGCACGATATCGTCTGCAAATATACGCGTGTGTATTTTGTGTTCATAATCTGTTATTCTTAGGCTGTGTCTCTCCTTGATTTATTTCATTACCTCTCCAGTGTAGAGCTGAAACAAAATTAGTGACAATGAGCATCTTTAACTGACCCCTTTCTGAATTAATGCTTCTCCTCTCTCTCTCTCCCCTTGTATCTCAATTGTTGTCTTCTGGTCTTTGTACAGATTATACAGCGTGGTGCATTTAAAATTGACCACCGCCTGTATCTTCAAAACGACCGCGAATATGAGAAAACGCAAAAAACACGTCCATTATTATTTTAAGAGGCTTGAATTTTGAGGTATAAAAGGTCCACCCCAGGCACTCCCAAATAGGGGTACGTGGGGTCAACTTAAAAATTTTAAATGAGAAAGGGGGTCGTGATATATCGTTCGAAAGGTCTCAATAAGAGAAAGATTTTGCCGAAAGTTTCAAGTCCCTATGTTGACCCCATCCTAAATGGCGGGGGTTCACATTTCGTGTTCATAAAGTCCGTTGCCACCCAGTATATCTTTAAAACGACTGCGAATATGAGAAAACGCAAAAGCACTTCCATCATTATTTTAAGGGGCTTGAATTTTGATGTATAAAAGGTTCACCCGAGACATCCCCATATAGGGTTACGTGGGATCAACTTGAAAATTGTAAATAACAAAGGGGGTCGAGTGATATATCGTTGGAAAGGTCTCAATAAGAGAAAGATTTTACCGAAAGTTTCCAGTTCCTATGTTGACCCCATCTAAAATGGCGGGGTTCAAACTTCGTGTCCATAAAGTCCATTGCCACCCCGTGTATCTGTGAAACAACTTCGAATATGAGAAAACGAAAAAACACATTCGTTATTATTTTAAGGGATTGAAATTATGTACTGTAATAGGTCCACCCCATAACTCCCAAATAGGGGTACATGATTAAACTTGAAGATTTCAAAGGGCAAAGGGGGTCGAGTAGTTTGAACGGGCTTGACAAATGAACTTTTTGGTATAAGTTCTGAACTTGCTAGTTTGCCGAAATCTAAAATGTCAGTGAAATCAAATTTGGGATTGAAGGCCTTTGATGACTTTTAGATATCTATGGCTTGTGAGTGTGGTGCTTCTACGTTTTTGTTTTTCTTTTTTAATTTATTTTTAGGCAGGGTGTAAGTATTGTAAAAACTTTTGTAAAACGAGAAAATGATAATTTATTGGGTTGAGATAGTTTGATTGAGCTTGTGTGTGAGTGTTCGAATTTTGCTGAAGATTTTCTTACGACATTCATAATGAATCGTATCAAAGGAGCACGTTCTGCTGAAGATATATTTGAACTTATTTTTCTTTTCGGAGAATGTGGACGAAACTATCGTGCGACTACTAGAAGATTTAATGAATTGTATCCCCATTTTATAGCACATAATTTCAATTCCTTAAAATAATAACGAATGCGTTTTTTCGTTTTCTCATATTCGCAGTCGTTCCGCAGATAAACGGGGTAGCAACGGACTTTATGGGCACGAAATGTAAACCCCTCCATTTTAGATGGGGTCATCATAGGGACTTGAAACTTTCGGCAAAATATTTCTCTTATTGAGTCCTTTCCAACGATATATCACTCGACCCCCTTTGTTATTTAAAATTTTCAAGTTGATCCCACGTACCCCTATATGAGGGTGTCTGGGATGGACCTTTTATAGCTCAAAATTCAAGCCCCTTAAAAAAATGATGGATGTGTTTTTGTGTTTTCTCATATTCACAGTCGTTTCGAAGATACAAGGGGTGGCAAATTTTAAATGCACCTCCTGTGTATTATTATTCGTTCCTTATAGTTTATTCTTGATTCTTTTAGAAGCTTAAAAATTTTGCTCATTCTACATTATAATACCCATATAGTAGTACAGAAAGTATGCTTAAATCGTTTTTTTTTTTTTTTAAATAGTATTATTCCCTACCTTAGTTCACTAAGGGGAAGGGTTTCTTTTTGGCGTTTTTTTTACTTTTTTTTACATTATATTTATTAAATGCAGATATCCTATCAGTGTATCTAGCTCTAATAGCGCTACACGTGCTAGTTTCAAAATTGTTGCTGTTGTAAAATGGTATTCATTAAGAAGTTCAGGTTTTACGTTCATCTTTTGCTTCTTCTAAAAAAATCGATTTCGTGACAGCCACCGTTAGTGAACTAAGATACGAAAATATAATCTTCACTAATTTCATATAATTCTATATAAATTAGAATATTTTTTTGAAAGTTTCATTCTATTTATTTTTATTTCTAATACTCAAATAATTACATTTCAAAGGAAGTTCAATTGACACGTTCAACTTCCTTTATCTGTATTCGTAAAGAAGATTTGAGTTATGAGTAATCGCTTTAATTATTTATTTTTCTTTGTTTTTCTAGGTACAAGTTACGAACCTCCTTTAACGAATGTGTTCACTATGCAATGGTTCCTTACTTTATTTTCTAATTGTCTACCACAAAGCACGGTTTTTCGAGTTTGGGATCTCATCTTTTTGGAAGGGAACGAAGTACTTCTCAGGACAGCGTTGGCGATATGGGACAACATAGCCGAGTAAGTGCAGATATGTAATACTTTTTTTTTTTTTAATTTATTAGTTCACATAAAAATCAAAGGAAAGTTTGACTAAAATATAATCAAAGGTTTCGAGAGACAGAATTGTCTATCTTTAGTTTTATAATTGTTGTGAGCTGATTTTGCACACAACAAGCAATTTTCTTTTATTATCTTGAAATGCGAAATTCTTCTTTGGCTTCAGAGGTAGTAAGGTGAATTAAAGTTTTCGAGAGGAAGAGTTGTCTATCTTTAGTTTTATAAGTGTCGTAAGCTGATTTTGCCACGCAACAAGTGATTATTTTTTTTTATTATCATGAAGTTCAAAATCCTTTGGATTCAGAGACTAGGACAGTATGGTGAGATTGTAAATAAATGAATAAATATTTAACATATTACTCAAATGGATGCTTGAACAATATACTGTTTATAAACCTAACTCAATAAATCATCAACAGAAATTAAATCAAATGACTGACTTTAATATTCAAACACCCTAAAAGTCACCATCGCATTTAATGCAATGTATTCATAATTATTTGTTCAATTCTCCATCACAAATTTGTATTTTATATAGCTGATTACAAATTATTGACACGTTCCTATTCTTTATCACAAAAATTTCCCGAAATATGATAAACAACTAGTGCCATGTTAACTCCGTGAATGTTATATTTAACGTAAACATTACTTATCCATCATCATAATTCTCTCTATAAAAAACGTAATAATTCTCATTTGCATATTAATTACCTAACAATAAGAAACGGGAGAAATTGATTATTAAATAACGGGAGAAATTGATATGGTGAGAAGGTATATCGTTTGATTTTTTTTTTTTTTTTTTTTTTTTTTCTTAATATGTCTGCAGCAAATATTATTGAAAATGTAAAATTGACACATTGACTACACTAAGAATAAAAAGTAGCAACTTACTGTTCTGGAAGAAGCAAAATCAATTTCCGAGATGTTTCGACGTCTGCTTAAATATTTTTCGTTAACAATAAGTAAATATGTGAGTTCGCCTACTCTCCTAGAAGGCTCTTTTTATTATTCTAAAAATAATTACAAAATCTATATATATATATATATAAAGTTTCAAACGAAAATTTGGAATCACGTAAGAAGAATAAATATCGTTCAATTATATATTTAAGCTTTTATTCATTATGTGGCAATTAGCTTGGCAAATTATTTACACGCTTTGTTGTACAGTCATTGGGAAAAGAAAATAGTTTATTTATTTTATATACAGATTACATGTGAATATTCTGTTTTGACAAAAAGAAACGACTACTATTGTTGAGCTATTGTGTAGATTTTCCTAGCAAGATGTACTTTTTTTTCTAAATTTGATTATTGTAAATAAGTTAACTGCACTCTACAGGAAAACCAGATATACGAAGACTAGATTGAAGACACATATGAAAGATGTATTCAAACACTCGAAGTAGCACACTCCTCTTTAATTTCTAGGGACGTCTAGGGACTATTCTCATATAGAATATCTCTATCTGAGATAGGTAACATCTGAACACTACTCTATCTATCAACGAACAGATAACCATTCTCCAAGTTAAGCTGTAGTATATCTATCTATATCTATCTATCTCTCTCTCTCTCTCTCTCTCTCTCTCTCTATATATATATATATATATATATATATATATACACAAGGATAAATCAAAAAGTAAGGTGAAATTGCCTGAATTCTCGATGAATATCACATGGTTTTGTTCCCTTGGCCCAGAAAAAACGAATGACACCGCGCACTTCCTCCTTGGTGTAATGTTCCAGTCGTTGCGCCATCTTTGAGTTGCTCTCAGCACCAGACGGGTGGACATAGAATGCTGTACAAGCCGTCACACTTCTATTACCAGCTTACCTGTAACATGGAAAAGAATTAATTAGCTACACACAACACTATGGGTTTGACAGGCAATTTCACCTTACTTTTTGATTTATCCTTGTATATATATACAAAGAGAGAGATAGCGTCGCTGCTGAGAATGGAACGCTAAAGTAAGCGTAGATGAAACGAAAAACCAACTAAAATTATCAAAAGAAATTTACGTTAGATATCAATAAGCTAGGAGGTCATTGATTGTTAGATTCACTCAAAAATAAAAAAAGAATACTAGTGATCGTATTGAGAAAAGTTAATAGACCTTACGGACCGAGCTCTGCCGCTTTTTGAATATGGTATTACAAACACGATGCTTTCGACCACAAACTCCCTTGGTCTAACATCTAACTAGGAATCCTAGCACCAGAGATGAGCCCTCTTCCATGAACCACAGTGACTTCTAGGTATTCCATGACACTAATGACGTGCTATATACATTTCCTAATTTAAAATCATCATATACTAGTAATATAAGAGCAATTTTTGAAACAAACTAAAAATATAAAAGTAATGTGTTTCTTCTAATCTTACTTTGTGCCCCAACTGCCGCTCGTGTTTAGAACATTATTCTACAATGTTCTAAACACGAGCCCCAGTTGGAGGTACAAGGTAAGATTTTGAATTTTTAAACAATGTACCTAATAGCACAATTTAGTAGCTATTAATGTGTTTATTTGGTTCACGCTTTCATAAACTTAAAGTGTTCAGTGATTGATCTGTTCTATGTATTTCATAAAGAGCAACAATATATTTAAAAAGAATATGCTTATAAAGTGTATGCAATGTTAAAGTCTGGGTTGAAAGAGCGAATAAACATATATTTAAATTGTTGCTTCCAGTCGGATTATGACAGTAGAAAGTGCAGATGAGTTCTATAGCATCATGGGAGTTCTCACCAGAGAAATGCTCGAGTTTGGATTGATGGATGCCAACAACCTTGTAAAGGTAATTAGGCTCTTCATGTTAAATTTCAGTTTTAAAGAAAGGGCTTGGTAAAACCAAAATTAGAACTTATTAAAATTTTCCAGTGTACAGTACTTTAAATTTCCCTTCCACAACGTAAAAATATAAGAAATGAAAGAAATATAGATAACAATTTTTTTAAAAAATTGAACAACCACTATACATTCAATAACATGTTCAAAATTGGAAACTTCATTTACTGAAGTTTATTCGTAGAAGGGTTAACTGAAATAAGTTATTTATATGTAGGTTTTGTCAATTATGTGATATGGGTAGAGAAAGAAGAACCAAGCTTTATGAAAATCTCTAATATTGTTGATCTACGCATTTAAAGTCATTTATTTTATGCATTATAAGTTTGTTATATTATTTAATGTATTTATATTATTAGATTATGTATTATTTGTAGCATGTATTTGCAAATTCTTTCATAATTTAAACTTTATCGTTACCATTTAGAATCTCTAAAACATCTATTTCATCCATTACATCTTAATCATCAACCTTACAAAATAACAAGAGATCTTCTTAGATCTGCTCACCATGACTAAATTAAGTTACTCATATTGAGGTGTTGCAAACTTTTCCTCAAGCATGACTATAACTCATATACATTAAACTGCTGTTTAACTTATATACCACAGAATGTAATCTAGAACTCGTACATTTCTATTACTATCAAAGTAAACTCATCTTCCAAATATCCTCCTCAGTTACGTCCGGAAACTACAATCTAATCTCCTTCCAACTACTCCGAAATTTTTTAGTTAACTTCGACTCTAACTGTAATTCAACTTCATATCTCCTTCAGTCGATTCTCTCCGAATTTATTCCACCACATGACACTAAAATAAAAGCACATCTTTTCTCTACCGTGACATCAAAACTTTTTTGATCAATTCTCTTGACAACTTTGTCAGCTGTTATCTTGCATTCCTTCACTTTTTGCACATCATAGATCCTAGTGACTAAACATTACTTTCCTTTGACTCCTGAATACATTCTAGTGCCCGTTGGGTTGTCCTTTTTCGTATTCTTATCTACTAATGTGATGAAAATGTGTGAGCCATATACTTTACATCTGTTTTAGAGTCTCATTGTAGCAATCTAGAAGTTAGATGATCAGACTGCGTGACCTAACTTGCCTACTTAGATATAGCTTTTACCTATTTAGAGCTCTTAACTTTTTCTTTTGGCGTTTGCGGTAATTATATCGTTATTTCCAAATACTTCGTATTATGAATTGGAGCTGCCTGAAACAGTTCCTTCATAGCAATAATCAGTACAGTGGAATGCATCTTCTTAGATACTTTTCTAACCTGTACAGGATAAGTATATCTAATGCATAGTCTAGATTCTTAGAGGGATTGCGAATCCATTTTCCTCTTATATTTTTGAATATTTTCTATTAAAGTACAATTAAATAATGCTTTTAAATAGATTAAACAGACTTGTTCTCATTACAGACCATAGTTACCATTGCGCCTTTCCCGTTTCCTGAATTGCCAGATCTTAGGGACAAATATATGTACAACATAACGCCATGGACACAAACAGTGTCAACGGCGGCAAGAAGAGGGCTAAGACTTTTCTATAGTGATGATGATGAAGATGAACAAGATGATGATGAAAAAATAGCTGTTGCTACTGCATATGGGATATCAGCAGTGTTTAGATCTCCTCGAAGAAGAGGTAAGCTGAGATAAAGAAATTCAACATACAACTGCTAGGTAAAGGCCACTTTCGTTCGGAAAATGACTTCAAACATTCATCATATCAAGGAATAAGAGCCATAATGCATCTATTTCTCAATCATTATTGATATAATACTGTCTTAATACTTTGTATTGATATCTGGATCTTTTGATGAAAGTGTCATATCTTTGTCAACATTTCTTGCGGATATGTGAAAATCTCAATCAGCATGTAAACTCTTTATTCAGAGGCAACCTTTGATCTTAGATTTCTCTGTTTTCATAGAAATGAAGTTGGACCATTCTGGATCTTAATCTTTTCTTCTTCTTTCTTTCGTTTTTCTTTTGTAAGAGAATCAAATTGATGTATTTCTGAAAGTTGTTCATTTCTAATTCATCATTAGAAAATAAAAAAGAATCTTTAATGTATAGGAATTGTAAATATACACACATCTGTTAAACGTTTTGTACTTAATAAAAAAAAGCATAACTTTCAAATTCTCTTTGAACTTTATTATTTATTTATTTATTTTCTCCACTCCTTATCTGAGGAGGCGATATAGTAATATACAGGACACCCAAGCATATTACTTTTCCTCTTTCTTTTTCCTTTTGTTCAGAGGTTTGCAGAAGTTTCTTACAATTCTGCATGTGTCCAATATTACGATTCTGTATTCTTTTTTTTTTTAACTTTTTCTTCAATTTTGATTGTCTCAAGTGCACTTTTCAGCGTCTTGTGGACCACTCCGGAATCGGATATTAGTAATGGTGTTACTTTCACATATTTGGTCTTCCACTATTCTTTTATGTTTTGGGCTAATTGTTTGTACTTTTCTATTTTTTTTTTTTTTCCTTATGCGCTCTACAGATTTGTTGTGTTTGATATTAGATGTCTATTAAATGTACCTCTCCCTTCTCTTTGCATTGTCCACCCTGTTACAATGCACTTCTTTAACAATTGATATTGTTCTGTCCTAGTAAAGTTTGTGTTTGTTTGTTTCTAATATGGCTTTCGATTGGTATTTGTAATACGGTACTTATGGTATTATTTTCTTTGTCATTGCTATTTCTTGATTTATGATTTTTGACACTTTGTGGTGTCTTTCCTTGTAATTGGTTTGTGTTATCATTTTGGAGTTCTTAACAACATGAAAAATCTGGCACTATCTTATATGTACTTCAAAGTTGAAAAGTAGGAAGTCTTTGAAACAAGAGTAAAAGCTCTTTTCTGTGTATGAGACTATGTTCTATCTACTGGATTAAAAGACATGACGAATTGCATTGTATATCTTTGCCTTACCGTAGATATCTTTTGATAGTCCCACTGCAAGTTTGTTGTACTGTTAAGGGCCAAAGGTACATTACTAAAATGTGCCTCTAACTTATAAAGTCAATTGTAATAATAATAATAATAATAATAATAATAATAATAATAATAATAATAATAATAATAATAATAATAATAATAATAATAATAATAATAATAATAACTATTTTGTTAGTGAATTTAGAGTAAATGAATGGATCAATTTTACTAGACTTTGATAACTTATAGAATTATCTACTGACTAATCAAAGAGTACTGTTCAAATTGATGTCTCTGTTCTAAAGTTACTTTAAAATGGTGTCAGGTTGGTATATTGTTTCTGTGACAAGTTATAATCTTATGGACTGTTTTCTCTCAGTACATTCTCTTAGTATGTATATTTATTTACTGTGAACAATCATTGACTAATAACGCTGCAGGTACTACTATATAAACGATTAATGAGTTTCAGCGATATAAATCACAATTTCATTAACAATGTGGGACATCTATTCTATTTGTACTTTTTTACCCCATTGATTTATCCGGATAGTTATTTTTCTGTTTTTTCTTTATTCAACTGGAATTTCAATAGTGATTGATCTAGCCCGGGGCTGAAGGGGCCTAGGCCTCCCAGTTTTTTGAGTGACAAAAATAATTTAAGCTATTATTTATATATTTTTGAAAGTTCATACCAAGTGTTGCCTTTTATTCTGTATTGGACACTTCTAGGATAACATTAATGGTGATGAGTTGTATATTTATTAGGATTAGGAATGAGATTTCTGGGCTGTCGGCATCTATGGCCATGTAGCCCGTCACATATATGAGGGATGACGTCCCTCGTCGAGCACACTATCAGATGAAAGGGAAGGAATAAAAGAGGGGGGAAGGAAGGAAGCAGCTTGGGGCCATTATGTTAGGTACTATCCCAGCATTTGCCTGGTGTGAATGAGGAAAACTCAGGAAAAACCACCCAAGATGGCTGGCCTGAAAAAGCTGTTACACTTTTTCGACCGAGTGCCCCCCCCCCCCCTTCTCCAGGAATCGAACCCGAGACCGCTCGCACCAAAGGCGTGAGTGTTAGCGACTACGGTATATATTTAAATTCAACATTTATTTTATTCGACAATTTCAAACTTGAATGTTAATTACAATTTTTTTTTGTCATATAAAGAGCAATGTCTTATGATGAGTCTGTTTATTCACAGTACCATAAATGCCTACAATTTATTAATTGCTTATTCGTACTTCATGTGTAACTGTAACTAGTAGCACGAATTATTCACTTAATTCCTGTTAACGAAGTGCGTAAACGGATTCCAAATTAAAAAAGATTTGCGCAAACTCATTATATATCTATCTGTCTGGTTCTGACTATTGCCCAGTTTTTACCTTCTAGATCCAGCACTGAATTTTATAGATTTATTTTACTGATTTCTGATTCAAATCTATTTAGGTATTCCTTACTTTGGGGAGATTAATTTTTGTGATATATAATGCTATTAATATTAAATTTAGAAATAATTTAAATTCATGTTGAAATCGCAAGGGACATTTAACCACACTTAAAGAAGAAATCAATAAAAACACATAATTAAAATTATATTCCATTTCAAACGGAACAGAAAAATAATTCCTCCTATAAACTAATGGGCCAGGAAACAAAGATAACGTAGATACTCACTAAATACATTTAAAATAGCGAAATCAGTTCTTTGAAACACGATTTTGTATCAAGCGGAATATTATAGGATTAAAGCATAAGATTTCTTTAACATAGTATTTTTTTTTAAATATATGCTGTATATTTCAGATTCAAAGAGTGGTCCATCTCCTACAAGCTCATTATCAGCAATCAATGTAGCAGGAATTGCACCAGACAGAGATAGAATTAACCTTGATATATCTGCCTTGAAGAAGCAATATGCCAAGCTACGAGAGCGTCAGAGGCAAGCACATATTATACTCACAGGTAAATGTTACAAGATTATTAATTTTTATTCATAATTTATTTAAATTAATCATGTTTCTCTCTATAAGAATGATTCTCAATCAGTGTGTAGCACAGTCCATGAGGTGTGTTG
Source organism: Thermobia domestica (assembly GCF_964235325.1). Taxonomy (NCBI): domain Eukaryota; kingdom Metazoa; phylum Arthropoda; class Insecta; order Zygentoma; family Lepismatidae; genus Thermobia; species Thermobia domestica. The sequence goes on from NC_137469.1 coordinate 80,220,404, forward strand.
CGAAATCTTAGAATTTAATAAACCAAATAGTCAGAATCAATCTTGAAACAGTCTATGCCAGTCCAACGGCAGCAACAATGCCCAGTACTAAATATAGTCACTATTTTATAGAAACTTATATTCCTATACTGTTATTAGTGGCTTACGCTAGGAAAGTTTCGGGATTTTAACCGCCTTGAACAATATACAGATTGTCCACAATGGGACTGACGGTTTTTAAAAGTGTATAGTTTTAATATGGTAAGAGATACAGAAGAAAAAACATTCATATTGAAGGAAAACTCAAAAAGTTTTGTTGAACAAATTTTCATACTTGAACAACTACCGGTGACGGCGCTAGTATCGCCGATAAACAGAAATGGCGTCGGCAGTCGAAAAGGCGCAATACGTGTGGTGGTTTGCAGAGACAAGGAGTGTTGTTCAAGTTCAACGGGACTTTCAACGTGTTTAAAACAAGGGTCCTCCATCAAGCAACAGTATCCAGGCATGAAAAGGTCAAGTTTTATCAACGGGGAGTGTGGTAAAATAACACAGCGGTGGTAAATCGCGTGTGTCAGAAGAAAATGTATAAGCAATAAGAGTTTCTCACGTAGCCCGAGGAAGTCAATACGCACAGCGAGCAGGCAATTGGCAATTCCAAAGTCAACAGTGCACGATGAGGTACACAAACGATTACGTTTGCGCGCGTATAAGGTACAATTGTTACAAGAAATTAAGCCCAACGATAAGCCACAGAGAGCAGCATTTGCTACTGAAATTCTGAGCAGGATTGATTATGACCATAATTTTGTATTGAACGTTATTTTCTTTGATGAGGCAACTCTTTACTTGTCTGGCTGTGTTAACAGACACAATGTTAGGATACGGGGATCTGAGAATCCCCATGCGTACGTAGAACATTCTAGAGACAGTCCCAAATTGAATGTTTGGTGTGCTTTAACACATAATGCAGTTATAGGTCCCTTCTTTTTCATAGAGCAAACCGTAACAAGAAATGTGTTCTTAGATATTTTTCAACACTTTGCTGTTCCCCAGTTACAACATTTGCAACCTCAAGTGATATTCCAATTGGATGGTGCCCCGCCACATTGGAGACTACAAGTGAGGGAGTATCTTGATACTGAATTTCCTGGCCGTTGAATAGGCCGTGATGGGCCAATTAGGTGGCCTCCACGCTCTCCTGAAGTTACCCTCTTGGACTTTTTCCTATGGGGGTATGTGAAAGACCTTGTGTATTCTGGTGAAAAGGTGCATAACCTTGATAAACTGAAGAACCGTATTAGGAATGCGATTGCTTCAGTAACACTTCAGATGTTACAGAATACGTGGAGAGAGATTGCGTTCAGGCTAGATGTTGTAAGAGTTACAAATGGAGCTCACGTGGAGTTACACTGAGTTAGAATGACTTGTGAGTAAAACCAAATAAACTTTTTGAGTTCTCCTTTAAAATGTATGTTTTTTTCTTCTTCTGTATCTCTGACAATATTAAAGCTCCCATCCCGGACCCTCTGTATATATATTCTGACGGCGAAGGAACTACACGCAACAATTTTTATAGAGGGAGTTTGGCTACGAGCATATATTCTGAAGTACTCATCAACTACCTCTATAAAAATTGTTGCTGAAGTATCGCAGGACTCTGAAACATGGATATTTGGATAGTTCACACATTGGTTCTTAAGTGAAGTCTTGACCCGACTACTGCAGGTCTCATAGTTTTGGAGCTATGGACCTTTAAAGTTCATTTTTCAGCAGGCTATTTATTTATTTATTTATTTCAGAAAACAACAGGCGGATGCCTTTTTCCATCATGATAATATAATTTAAAATACACTTATGATAACAAAATAATACGATTGCAAAATACTTTAAAATACATATAACATGATCTACACCTTATTTATTTAGAGTAAAATTCTGTCTATAGCAAAAAATGTCTATCTCTGAGTGCTTTTCTGACACCTTATTATACAATAAACACATTTTTCTGACAGGCGATACATCCAATGCATTAGTCCTTTGCGCTGAGAGATGGAATATGCTATTATGGGGTCTGGTTGCTCTATGTGGGACGTGAAGTTTGATTTCTGATAGTAAATATTCTGAATCTACTGTACTATGTATTATTTTATGTAAGAAAGATAAAATGAAGTGAGTCCTCCTGCTTTCAAGTGATTGTAATGAATATTTGCTTCGAAGATCTTCATACTTCTCAAATTTCGGATATATCCCTGTTTCTTTATATGTTAAAAAGCGCACAAATTTATTTTGAATGTTTTCGATTTTACTTGTATATTTCTTACTATCAGAACCCCATATTATCGCTGCATATTCCACCTTAGACCTTACATAGGCAATGTATAATGTTTTGAGGACATCGGTGTTAGAAAAATCACTTCCTAATCTCATCACAAAGCCAAGGTTCCTAAAGGCCTCACCAACTACTCTGTTGACATGAATATCAAATGATAGGTTTGACTGCAGAGTGACTCCAAGATCAGTTATATAATCCACTCTTTCAATTGGTGTTTGATTAATAGTATACACATTGCGGACATAGTTCATTTTCCTGGTGTATGATACTACTTTACATTTTTTAATATTTAACAGCAATTTGTTTGATTCACACCATTGGAAAATAGAATTTATATCGCTTTGCAAAGAAATAGCGTCTAACTCCGTGGAGATACTACGATAGATTTTTAAATCGTCAGCAAACAATAGTTTGTGGGAGGATGTTATTACAGGTGGTAAATCATTAACAAATAATATAAATAATAGAGGTCCTAAGTTCGATCCCTGAGGCACACCAGAGTCTACGACATATTCCTCAGTTAGAATATTTTTGTATCAAACGCGATGTTTGCGTTGGCAAAGATAGGACGCTATAAATTTTTGAAGGTTTCGTGAAAAATTGAATGTCACAAGTTTGCTTAGAAGTATATCGTGATTAATTACGTCGAACGCCTTGGAGAAATCTGTATAAATTACGTCTACTTGTTCCTTTTTATCAACTTGATTAGCTATAAAATGTGTAAGTTCTGAGAGATTAGTTACAGTTGACCTCTTTGGCATGAAACCATGTTGAAAGGGAGATATTACTGACCGTACATGTGAGTAAATTTTTTCATATATAATAATTTCAAATACCTTAGATGGGGCAGATAGCAGTGTTACCGGTCGATAATTTTTTATTTGGTCAGTAGGACAACCTGTCTTGGGAATGGGACAGACGTCACCAATCTTCCATTTCATAGGAAACGTAGAAGAAGCTATTGACTTGTTAAAAATAGCCTGTAGGGGATGTTTCAGTATTTCTGAGCAGCCTTTAATGATGTACGGTGGTATTTTATCCGGCCCACAAGATGACCGTGGCTTAAGTTTTTTAATAGCATTCTCAACATCTTCGATGTTTATAAAGTTAATATTTAATTTGTCCAGAATTTCCGAATTATTGTATTGCTCCATAGGAATAAGATTATAACTTGATTTATTGTGTGTTACTTGAAAATTTGCCATAAATGCATTTGCAATAGCAGCATCGTCACTCAAAGTTTGATCGTTATAGTGAAACAAATTACTTCCCGAATTACTCTTTTTATTTTTAACATACGTCCAGAAAGTCTTAGGATTGCTTATAATATTGGCCTCACAGTTGTTTAAGTATGCATTATATGCCTTGGAAATTTCTTTTTTCGAAAGAGCTCTCAATTCTTTAAATTTATTGTAGTGATACAGTGCGTCCCAAGAACCCTGCTTCCATTTCTTATGGTGATATGATTTGCTCTTAATTAATCTAATTATGTCACTTGAAAACCAAATAGGATAATTGAATTTAGCTCTTTTTTTCAGAATGCACCGGTCAAAAATAGAATAGAGTATATTATAGAAACAATCCACAGAGCCGTCCACAGTCAAACTACCTGTGATAGGTTCCCAATTTGTTTGTGATATTTCGCGGTACAGTTTATCAAAGTCAGCTTTAAAAAATTATAATCTCTTACTTCGCTTTTCGTTGTACATTTAGCATTTCTAAAGTTAATATATTTATAATCGATTAGTAGGGCTGGATGGTAGGCATCCTCGGATACAAGGGGAGGGTGTTCGTGTATGACCTCTACGCTAGTAAGGTTTGAGAGTATTAAGTCAAGTGTTTTGCCGTATGAGTTTTTAATATTATTGAGAGTTCGTAAATTATAAAAATTCATTAAATGAAATAATTCTTGACAGGTTCCAGTAGATGCTAAGAAATTAAAATCAGTTCCCGTGACCTGTGAGAGATTATAATCGCCTGTCAGAAGAATGTTACTCCCTGGTTGTAGTACGCTAAATATGTATTCAAAATATTCTCTATATGTTGATTGATTCGACCCAGGTGCAATATAAACAAGACATATATATATATATACAAGTAACCGTATCTACAAAAACTTTTACTGTAATACAGTCCACACTAGGAATGCTTGGGGGAGGAATTTTCTGTACTCGATATTTTTTATTTACTGCTAATACAACACCACCACCCAATTTTTTACCAGAAGTAATACTATTTCTGTCAGCTCTTAACACGACATACCGCGAATCAAATAGTTCAGAGTCATTATGACTGTCAGTAAGCCAAGATTCAGTTAATGCAATTGCCTGATAGTTGTTACTTAATACATTTTCAGTCAGTACTTTTAGCTTGGTACGAATTCCTCTTACATTTTGAACATATATATTAAAATTATCACCTTTTCCCCTAACTATGTTGTCACTTTCACCTCTAACTTCGAATGTTTTTGTACTTACGGAAGTGTCCTTGGTGCACCCCCCTCACGCTGATATATTTCTTCTTATCTTGGAATGTCCAGATGGAGGGTTGGGGGAGGGAGCGGATGCTTCGTTTCCTTGTCGCAAGTTCTGTCCAGATTTTCCTTGTTCTTTATTGACAGGTGCCTTAGGCGCTTCAGGTGTCTGATTGTAAACTCCCTCGGCCTGGTCAGTTTCTTGAAAATACCTCCCTTCATTGTTCTGGAGTTCAGTAAGCGTGAATCTTTTCCCTTCAATATACAAATACCGGAAATTGATATTTGCATATTTCCCTTCTTTGCGTGCTTTCATTAAATAGTACTGTAGTTGTTTACGCTCTTGTCTTACTGAACCAGAGTAATCCTGATCCACGTAAATGTTTGTTCCACGAAGTTTATTTCTATTTTTTAAGACGTATTCCTTTTTTTTTTTTTTTTTTGTCACTATAACTGCGAAAGGAAGCATTTGTGCACCCAGGTCGGTCTATACTTTTCATCTTATCTTGGTGTCAGGAATCACCTCCCAAACATTGTCGATGTTGTTTTGAAACACCGTATATATTGTTTATATAAATATATATTTTGATCACTTTCGCTAAATAGCTCATTAGACAGAGAAAGAAAGTAGTAGGAAGAAAAGATCAAATTAAAGCGAGGAGCCGTAAAGTCATGTTGAAGTGAGTGTATTGTGCGCGTTGTTTTTGCACATATACCTCTATATTCTATATGTACGTCTATATTCTAATTCAAAAGATTAATCTATCTTCGTAATTTCTAAGTCTTTTAATTCAAAATTCATTTGTGGCGTAAAAAATGCTCCAACAAGTACTTCATTTAATTCCTTTATTTTTAATTTTCATCAGGTTTTTAATTATTTTGTATGTTCATTAGGAATTTATTAAATGAATGTCAATCACAATATACTTGATTCCTTTATGACTTAATACAGTAGAGGTTTCGGTCTGACAAATTTACAGCTTTTTCTTGTATTGTCTCAGAAGTCAGCAACTTTCGCATATTTTGTGTTCGGGTTAAAGCTTGTACAGAAGCAGGCAATACAACAATAATATTGCACTCTCTCCGCACTGTACTCTTCTAGTAAATTCTACTACGCAAATTATAATGACACTATTTTTACTTTTACTCAATCGAGTGATATCTATCACGGGCATCATTTACGAACTAATATAATTTGTCTTGTTGATCTAGAGAAGATTCCCTAAGATAATAGCAATAAAAGGAATATAATATGTTAAGTAGCAATAGGCTTTATTATGAGAGAACATTATAAAATAGAGTAAAGACGAATAAAACATTGCCATAAATTATTTACGAAACCGTAGTGTTAATGTTTATTTTATGTAAGAAAAATCCGTATGAATACTATCTAATTGTAATTGCCTTTTCCTTTTTCACCCTTTGTTTCCTTCCAGCATTTTTTGTTTGTTTGTAATTGTAGTTGTGTACTGTGGTGTGATCATCATATTTTAAACTCGCTAATGCAGACACTTGCACTTCTGAAAAGAGGTTATAAAAGTGAAATAAACATTTGGGATACTAGCAAGTTGTTCCTAACATCATTGTTTTTCATTTTCTGTGAACATAAGAAATGTGAAGGTTTAATGAAATTAAACGGGAAGTCTAATAAAAGCATTATATATATATATATATATATATATACTTTAATTTCTTTCATAACTATTAGTTGCAGTTTTATTTTAGCCACTAACATATTGTATTAATAGTCAATATACGTTTTTAAAGAGGTGCAAATAAAATAATAAAGTAATTTGAAACAAAGCGATTGAAATACAGTATTTGAAATAAATTTCGATTTACGAACTGCAATTAAATTAAATATACTTCATGAATATTAGGAACAATACAGGTTCAAAATATATATTGTAGTTCGCAGTTCAATATTACATAAACACAATAAATTGGCCTATGCAAAGCTTAGGAAGAGAACATCCGAGTACAACATATGCTGTTTGGCTATCTTTGCCACGGATTAATTTCCTGCCGTCTGCCATTGAAACTCTGAACGGCCACTAGTACACTTTTCTCCCTATTGGTTGGCATCTCTGCTAGTCGACATCATTCACCCATGTTTTAAGTTTTCAGCTTTCCGTACTGTCGAAGTTTTGGAAAACACGTACTGATTTCCGTATTATATTCATGAGAATCGTTAGCACGTTTCAGGGTTTTTATGGTAATTTTTAACGAATATTACTAATCATAAGATCTGTAATAATGGTAGAATACCAAGTTCTCCGGATGACTTTATATGAATAAACGTTGTATGTAATTTATTTTCTGTGCAGCTGCATGTGCAAGACAACCAGGACCTCCGCGTCCTCCGCCAGTAGCAATGAACCATCTGCTCATAGGAAAGAACGCTTTATTGAATCGAGGCCGTCGAGGAGCTCCTACAGGTGCTGTGCCACCACTGCGTGTCCCTCCACCTGTAGCTAAGACTCGAGCAATTAAACAAGCTGGTCCCATGTGGCAGTCATCTTCTTCAGTGAAAGTGGTGACTCAAGTTCAACATGTAAACCTTCCCAGTGAATCTGGTGAAACACTCCACTGGAAAGATGCGAAGAAATTGAGGCGAGGATCATCGCAAGACATTGATTCACCTAAAACTAAGGAGCCAATAAATGCAGAGGAGAGAGAAACAAGTAAGTACTCATAATATAATCGAATGAAATTATCAAAACGTCTTTTAAAAATTTGAAAATATGTGTATACACTAGTCACCTTTAGAATGACTCCATTTTTATTAAATTATTTATTGAAACAAATCTATACCTACTCACATATTCGAATGAAAAAGAAACAAAGAATTACTTAAGTATAAATGTAAGAATTTTACTGATACAAATATAAAATCTGCATCCTGTATTACTCTACTGAAACCAGAAGTCATAAGGTTTTACTACTACTTCGGCTTCAATATTGATATTCATAGAAGAAAAATGGTAATATATATCGAGATTTTTAAAAAATCGATTCAGCACCCGAAGAATATATTCTATTTCCTCAATTATCGTACTATTGAAATCCGATTTCAATGACAGTTTACAAATGACAATTAATCAACTTAAACTAATAACATAAGAAAATGTAAATATTGATACGTAAATATAAGTGTAACACATAATATTAAAAGTTATTACTTTATTCTCACTTTGAAGAAAATTTAAGAGGACGAGTGGCTTAGGGATAGAGTACTCACCTCTGGTGTGTAGGGTCCCTAATTCGAACTGAGCCCGCACTAAGTGGGCTTTGTGGTAGACAAACACTGTATGCATGAACTTTCTTGAGATTCTTCCGTTTCTTTCCATTCCATTTTCTTCATTTCACCATTTCATTCTTTGCCATCATTACCATTCGTCCCATTTTAGCCTCAAAGCATAATCATTACATGTTAAACGTTTTTAAAAAATACTTGTTTAGTATTAGCTGAACCGTGCTTCATTTATTAATTACACTGAGAAAAAAAATACTCATTTTAACAAATTATTATTTTTTTAATGTCTTTACCTTATATACAAGTAATAACAGCGGAGTATACCGGCATTCACCCATAGAAGTTCAATTCAGTGTTTTGAAGTTTTGGAAAAACGTTAATTGATATGTTAGCTATATTTTAAGGAATGCTTATTTCGTAATATATTTTACAAATGTTACATCATTTATCTTATTTACTAGTAGTGATGACGAAATATCTCCATTCATCTTTAAGAACTTAGTTTGAAAAGTTTATTACATTTAAAAAATGTTAATATGTATATTTATTACGTTTTAGTATTTATTTACTAGGATATTTTACAAACGTTACTACTACTCGTTAGAATGGACATTCAGCATATACCATATGATACATGAAAGATATTGTGACATTTTTTATATTAGTTATGTTACTATAAATTAAGCAATGTCTTCTTACATTCATATCGTTTTAAATATCTCACTATCTGCCCATAATATCATCTTTGCACTTTACAGGTTTTGTTAACAAATTTCTAAATGTACTCTTTATATTTATTAGTTTTAAGATATTAATTAAAAAGTAGATTTCAAACTATGCCATGTATAAATATCAGAAGTCTTATAAAACGGCTATATCTGTCCGTCTGTCTGTCTATCGACTGGTGACAGTTGACTATTTTTCGATATCTGGGTAGTATTATTAGTGATTGCATGAAGTGCGAACGTCAAACAAACAGAAGGATAGGAATAGCGAAAGAAGCCTTTAGGAGGAAGAAAAGTCTATTGATGAATCTTGAATAGAGAGTTGTGAAAAATACTTATAAAATGCTTCGTGTACTGTATTTTACTGTACTGTATGAGACAGAAACATGGACTTCATGGACAAAAATGATGAAAAACGACTAGAAGCTTTCGAAATGTAGGTGTGGAGAAGAATGTAGATTGTCAATTGGGTTGAGCAGAAAACGAATGAGAAGATGTTAGAAATGGTGGGCAAGAAAAGAACAATTTTAGATATTATTGAGAAGAGGAAGAGAAATTGCTAGGACATTGGCTAAGAAAAAACTATATCATGAGTAGTGTTGTAAAAAAACAGGTTTTTTTCTGTGAAGTTTTTTTTCAATAAAAAACATCGTTCTTTTTCATGTTTTTTTTCAAAAGTCTGTTTTTTTTTCTGGTAACTATTACTTATTGATTTATGTTGCAGATTATTGAAATAATCAATAGAACTTGAGTCGAAGCACTCGTAATTTATAAATCGTTTGTTTATTTGTACCTATACGAGCAAAATTGTGTAATTATTCCTTTCTGACCCAAGTCAATTTTGGGTGTTTTCCTACATTTTCAGTTAGTGTCTTATTGCTCAAAAACCATTTATTCGATTGATATGGTTAAGACCTTGTTTTTTAGAAAATGCATGTGGCTATTTTTTGGTGTAAGTTGTATTTCAGTGCTGCCAACGGGTGGGAAATTGTTGAGGGAAATTTAGGGGTGAAAATTTTCCAAAAAATCCCTAACCGTATTTCAAAATTTTTTGTATCTATCACCACTGCTGCCATATGGGTTCAAATCACCTAAAAAAATTCTGTGATATGTTGACAAGGTACAGTGAAATCCTGAAGTCGCTGGCTTTCATTCAAAGAGGTAAAGAAAAAATTCTCTGTCATCATACATATGAAATTTTGACACATTTTATGCCTCAGAAGCAAAAATCAACAGATATGGCGAGGCTACAGCTTCTCTAATTATCCTATTGAAATTTTTCGTAGTGCGTTCTGTAGGGCAAAGAGGAAGCTTTCAGGTAGTGGTTCATTTGTCTGAATGTAGCCAAAAAGAGGGTAATAATAAAGGGGAAAAGGGAAATTTTCCGAATTTTTCAACTAAAATTGGGAATTAATTGTTTCGGCTGGAAACACTGCCATCAGACAGACGAAAACTATCTGAAAATAAATCTTAGTACCCAAGAGTATATCCTACAAGTATCACGGCGATATCTAACAAAGTAAGCATAAAATAAAATAAAAAATATCTCATTCTAACTCAGAAATTCACCATTTTCTTACCATTTACAGAACATGGTTTATTATAAATCTCAACTGTAGTTCCCGTAATTATTCTAGTGATACTTTTCATGATGTGCTGTGTAGGATAAGGACGAGGCTTTTAGACACTGGTACGTTTGTTCTAATGTAACCAACAAGAGGGAAATAATAGAGATAAAACAGATAATTTTCCCAAAATTTCCCCGTTAAATCTGGAATTAAAATTTTCTGTAGCTGGCAACACTGCTACCAGACAGACGCAAACTACCTTAAATTAAACATTGGTACACCACTAATGTATCCTACAAGTATTATGGCGAAATTTAATGAACAAAGCTTCTAATTACCAAAAATATATTACTGTAAACAGAAAAGTAGGAAAAAACTAGAAAAAACAAGGGTTAGAACTTAAATACAATTTTTCATGCGTCCCCTAATTACTCCATTGTAACGATCTGTACTCGCGTTTGTTCAGTAAGAACAAATGTTCGATTGGCGTAAGCTGACTTGCACTCGGACGTATACATACGGATTTATAAACAAAAATTGCCCAAACTTAGGGAAATTTTAATTTCCCTGATTAGCAACACTGCGCGCAGGCCCGTCTAATTGATGTCAACAGTTAGGTATCCATCCGAGGTATCTACCTGACAAGTCTTAAGGAGGTCTCTCTACAACGAAGAAAGCTACAGGGAAAAAAGAAGTAAAGGAAATTCGAAAATTCTCGAATTTTTGACTGGGGTGGAATTTGAGAAGGGAATTCGACACCAGAAGAAAAAGAAATTAATATGATAAAGTATGGTCCAACCACATTTGGCAAAAATAAATATCCCGATATCTTAATTAGTATCCACACAGGAGCAGATTAAAAAAAGTGACACACCCGTGTGTGGCACTTCGGCCACCTGGGTCCTAAAGGGTTACGAGTGTATATTTGATTACATTATTTTGACTACTAACCCGTGTTGTTGTGGTTATAGTCTTGACTAATAATAATATCGTTGTTGTAAACAATAACTTTATAGGAAGATTTTCTCTCCTTTTTACAACTTAGTTCCAACACTGTTGGTGAGAAATGCAGGGTGTTTCAAAATGAATATCGGGGTTTTAAGTCTTCGTATTACTTATTACATTTTACGTACAACTATAAACAATACATCAAGTGAAAGAGCACCTCAAACAGTCTTTGTTGCAAGTGTTCGATGTGAGATTCACTCGTCACACGGCACACATCTAGTCGATAGGCGAGAAAGGCCCATAAACTTTCCACCATATGGCACAAAACACATTCAATTTAGGGGAGTCTCGTTTCAACTGTAATATCTCCTGAGGATTTACTGACGGCCAGATGCCAACATTATGAGTGTTCACATTAGCTCTTAGGTGAAATGTCGATTTATCACTGAAGACGACACGATCCAGAAAATCTTCATTGTTATGCAGCAATATTTCACTTGCGAAATTGGCACGTAAACCGTACTTTGTAGGCTTTAGACCTGTAGCAACTGCAAACGTCTCCTTAATATTCTTCACACAGACGGTTGCACTGTAACTACAGATTCAGTCTTTATTAAAACACAAAAAGCTTTCTGCTCTCTAGTCTCCATCTTTGCTACTTGCTCTTTCTAACGGCAGACAGAAGAAACAATGCATGTGCATGCGTGTGTACAAAACTGTTTGAGTTGCTTTATTTCATATAATATTTAAAATTGTAAATTAATTGTAATAGATACTACAAACTTTCAAAACCCTAATATTAATTTTGAAATACCCTGTATTACTTCAAATTGTGTCGTCCTATATTCATGTGTTGTATATACATATCATCAGGGCCGATCCCAGGCAATTTGTCGCCCCGTGCAATGGCATAATTTGCCGCCTCCCCCTTTCTCCAGAAAGAACAAATCTTAAAAGTCATGATTTTAAGTATGCTACTCCAGCATGAACAACGAAGGGGAGGGTAAATGCAGTCGCACTCAGAAAGGCTTAAATACTTTCTAAAAATACAATACAGTTGTGTCTGTTTTTCTCTTTAAATATTAATCTATTATGATAGTGAAAGATAAAGCAAACACACCTACAGAGGATAGATGGTAATCCTTTTTATAGAATTCAATATCGAGCTTCAATCTCAGTGTATCAGTTTGCAATTCCAGTGCAACTAGCTCTTTTATCTTTATTTCTTGATTTTTCTTCTACACCTGTTAACATTAAAAAAAAGAAAAACTTGTTTCTATCTTCAATGATAAGGAACTTGCTTCTGACAAAAACAAGATTAGTTATCATATCAAAACTGTGGTAAATGGAACAGATATTCACTACTATTCGATGATTGAAATCTTGCATTTGACAACAATCAAGCAATTTGTACTCGGATTTATTTGACCATTTGCTTTAGCATTGTCCATGTGACCTTAAACCAATGCGACTGAAACATAATTTATGAATGTAGTATTCAAATAGGTCAACTTAGTAAATGTAACAACCATCATCATGAAGTCTGTTTCCAACAAGAAATATTTCATTTAAATAATATACTTATGACAGAAATTGCCGGACCCTCCAAACTTCCGCTCCATGCAAATGCACGTGTTGCATATATGGTAGAACCGGCTCTGCATATCATATATATCTAGTCGACAAATTATTTATATATGATATTTAGAAAAATACTATTAGGCAAATTAGTATTAGTTTTTATCTTTAGACAAGTTATTTGAATTTTATACTGTTCGTGACAATGTTTTCGTACTTATTAACGAGCTGCTTTCACGGAAAAACAAAATTTCATTTCTACTTTTATTTCTTAGTTGATATTGATGAAAACTGCTGAAACCCGAATTGTTAGTAGGTATGCTATTCATAGAAATTGTAAAATATTTGTAGCGTATCAGTATCTAGCGTTTAATTTTTGTTGCATTTTACGGTAATTATACCTACCTAAAAATATTTCATACTTAAATAGACGTAAGATGCGTTACAAATGACTATTTGAAAAAAAAAACGAAATTTAGAAAAAAACGAGAGGCAATGTTTTTTTTTCTAAAAAAACGTACATTTCTGAAAAAATACGAACGGTTTTTTTTTTTTCTATTTACAACACTAATCATGAGTGACATCCTAGAGGGTATGCTGGCAGGAAAGAGAGGGAGGGGGCGAAGGAGGCTACAATTGATGGACGATATCAAAACAGAAAAATGGTACGTGAAGACGAACAGGTTAGCGGAAGATTGTGAAACATGGAAGCTTCTCCGTTGCACCAATTGACCTGCCAATAATGGCAGAATACCTATGATGATGATATTTTTATCTCCCGGTAAAAATATGTAGTTGTAAGAATATGATATGAGAAGGATTTCAACATTGATAACCATACAGCAAGCGGTATTGTGGAATCGATTCAGCGTCTTAAGAAAATATTGCATCTTCTCCCGTATCTCTCTATTAAGATCGAAAGTTATAGAAGTTTATTAATTAACAGTTTTCATCTTTCACTATATCTCTATTGCATCCAGAGTTATGGATCTGCCTCGATGTTGAATGTTTGGAAGTCTACCGTAGTTTCACAACTGTAAAACGAAATCCACTTGTTTTTTAAAGTAACCACCCAACTGTGGAACGAACTACGCTTTCTTGGATTGTAGACTGAATATAAAAATCCGTGCTAAGTACCAAAAATGGAAAAGTACGGTTTAATGAAAAAAAAAATGTGATCTATGTGCCTAATGTTACTCAGTAAACAAACTGGCTATCTAGTATCCACAGTGGAAGTAGCTCAAATAATCCCCAGAAGAATGTACGTGCCTATTTGTTCCATCAGTTCTGAAGTAACATCTGGGCTGTTTATTCAATATTTTCATTTCGGCATTTAGCAGGGATTTTATATTCAGTCTACGACTGAAGGTTCAAAAAATTAGTACAGCCATATATGGATTTAGTGATTACTGAAGGGACACACTTGAGAGATAAAAAATAAATAAATAATCTTTAATTTATTTCACAAAAGCTGTGATATCTGTAGCTTTAGTCTACAGAACAATGCTAACTTAGAAGATGCAAAATTCATGTACTCTTTTCATTTTAGATTTAGTCACATTATCATATCTTGACTACGCTTAATAAACATGAAATTCTAACAATGTACAGAAGGCAATACCTATACTATTGTCATGTAATTTACAAAGATATTACCAAAAATTGCTTCTTACTGTATACCCTCACTCTACACATAATTATTATACATAGGGATATTCTTTATAATAGATTCATGTGCCAAAAGAAATTCATTCTTCACGACTGCAATGACAGATTAAAATGGTAATTATTTCTTTCTATTTAGGAATCGGGAGCAATAAATTCTAACAATCAGATTAAGATAAATGTTGTCTAAGCAGATTTGTTCTTTATTGTTTCAATGTCCTCTCTTGGCAGAACTTAAGTGTATTTTGTCATGTAATATGTCATGTATATTTTTGAAATTTCCACTCCAAGTTCAGTTTGGTTTGCTGTATATCGTATGTGAGATAATAGTATATAGGGTTACCTGACTTCTTTCTTATTATATAAAACTTGTACCGGTATATAAAACTTGTACATTTTTCTTTATTTTTTGTTTAATTCTTGCCTATCACGTAACAGTTTCAACACAATAATTGTGGAAGTCTGATGAAGACACAGTTATTGTGTTGAAACTGTTACGTGATACTGTTTTTTTTTTTTTAAACATATTATCACACAGCCTTGCTCAATGTGTTATTGTGTATTCATTCTTCTATATTAATTTTAAGAGTGCACCCGAACGCCTGAATGATCCTCTTGAATACATGCCTACTCTAGGCAAATATGTGTGAATGGTTATTTTATTAAATGAAATTGCAATCACATATTTATATTGATTGGTATTTCTATAATTACAGATGGAATTGCAGTTCTTGAAGAAACAATTGAGGAAAACGGAAACACCAGTGACGATAGCAGCAGTACCTCAACAGAACTATGTGATGAACCAGATCACCTCAGTGATTTCGATTCCGAAGAACCGAGTGTGAGTGATACATCGTCGTCATATAGAAGAGAAAGTCCACAACAATCAACACATATATCTTTCTCCTCCGCTAAAAGTCCAGAAAGTTCTTTGAAAGTTATTTCTGCAGATGTGGAACCACCCCTTATTTCTGTGAAAGAAGAAAATGGAGAGATTGAGGAGGAGAGCTTGAAAGAGAAAGAAGTAGAAAAAGAAGAAGCGAAAGCGAAAACTGGAAACGAGTGTTTAGATGTAGTACACTCGGAAAGTATATCGTTACGTTCTCCTTCGCCTATATCTGATAGGTTATCTTCAAATGAAGATACATTTGGTAGTTTGTCGCCTGGTATACAAGACGAAGGCCAAGATCTTGCATCTCAAGTAGCAGAACTAAATATTGTAGCTGAAGAAAGTGAACCTAAGGTTGAGCCTCTGACATCTCCACATTCAATACCATCATCTCCTGAAGTGAAAACTGAAAGTGAAACTCGAGAGTATGTTTATTCACCTCTATATAGGAAAGATTCGTCTAGTCCTTCGAATGTTGAGGCTACCAGTGTTTCGCCTTCATCTCCCATTGAAAAGTCTGTCGATGATACTCTTTATAAACCTTCAGACTTTCCGTCACCTGTACATTTCACCGAACTATGCCTTGAAGATGTGACTGCAATTACAGAGTCACCTGACACTATTGAGGAGTCTAAATTGTCTTCCATTGTTTCTCCCCATCTGCAATCTCCATTATCTCCGTTATATCCAAGTGGCATTAGCAAAGAAATAGATACTTCATTAGACAACAGAGAAGCAGATATTACGAATGAAGAAGATGATGGTAGTAGAAGTCCTAAGTTCAATGTTGAAGATTTTAGGAACAGATTCTTCAACATTGTGTCTCCAACGTCACCAATAGAATTACCCAGTGCTATTGTAGAAACTTCGTCAGCTGTCACATCACCTCCAAAGTTGAGTAAGCTAAGTCCAAAAGACGATGATAAACTGTCTCCTGAGCCATTCCGACTAAGTCCTATAATAACGCTTTCACCTGTAGTTTCCAAACAATCTCTCGAAACAGAAATTTCTTCTCTTCCTACGAGTCCGAGAAGATCCCCTGTTATTTTCACGGAAGAGTCGGAACCAACTACAAAATCAGTAAGTATAAGAGAAACTACTCGCACGAAAGAAGAACATTCAAAAACAACTAGGGACTGGAAAAGGTGGACAATTGCAGAACCACCTACATGGTCTTTCAATACTGTGTTCTGTGATATTCTCTCAGGTAGCAGTGAAAACAAAGGTAGTGTAGGACGCAACAGTGATGAGCAAGAAGCCGACGAGACTTCAGAATCTGACAAACTTGGTGTGCCTAAAAAGGAAACGACTACCGGTAGTCGAAGACTGGTATTTTCTCATGTAACGTTTCCTGAAAGCCCGTCTTCTGAAGATGTTGACTTGAATACCAGTGCTGCTAAAATTTTCGAAGAGTCTTCTAAGGAATTTGTCGGCAGCTCCAAAATCCAATACTCTCTAAGTGTTCCCAGTAAACTGAAAGAAATGAAAGTGAATGGGTATATTCCAGCTAGTGATGACAAAGAACAGACATCAGACAATCTCGGGAAAATTTCAGTGCCGGACTCTTCTAGTGGTGCATCTAGAAAACTCGGTTTAGATGTAGCAACGCTCAATCGAAGGGATTTGTATCGTGATCATGGACGAAGAAATAGTGAAAGAGCCCTTCAAATAATTCAAGAGAATTCTGAAATACTTCAAAGAATACTGCGTCAAAGTAAAGCAAAATTAGCAGAACAGCATGAATCGTCACCAAGCGCTACGTCTTCCGCTGAATCAGATTCTCCTTCGGAAAGCAAACCAGATGAATTGAAAGAATCTGAAGAAAAACCCGAGAAAACTGAAACTTCTTCAAGACTGAGCTTCCTCGGAAGCACTAAAGAAGAAACTTCTACAGTTAGTAGTGACGAACGGTCTGTTTTACGCTCGCGAGAAGATATTAGAGCCATTGATTCGTCCCCTACTTTTACCAAAAGAAGTATCTTTGATACAAGCACAATGTCCACCACAAGTCACTACACTAGCATCACGTCCTCTAGTTCCTCCATACAAAGCCCGTCAAAAAAAGACGTTTGCCATTTTAGAAGACCACTTTCATGGGTCTCTGATGCAGATTTTGTTGAGCCAATCTTATCTACACGAAGGTCTTCTGAAGATACTTCATCTTTGTTCAGGAAATCTAATTACTCATCTAAATTGTCTCCACCAACCACTACTGAAGAATCATTAGTACCAACATCATCCCCAATTACAAATGTGAAATACACTTTTCCCACATTACATCTGCCTCTTTCACCTGATATTTATACCAGTAGTAGCACAACTAAGCCTTCCAGTACAATTGAAACATTTTCAGTTCCGCGGAAAACAATAATATCTCCCATTTCCCCTGTTTCTTACTCTTCTTCTTCTCGGCCATCTTCAATTACGTTAAGTGAATTCGAAAGAGACAATAACAATTACTCCAGACGGAGAGATTCCGAAATTACAAGACATTCGGAAATGAAGTATAAAGAAGAAGATTCGAAGCGGAAATTGCCTGTTGGAACAGCTTTAAGTTCTTCACCGCCTTGGAGACCTACCCCGTGGAGAAGAAGTTCTGTAAATATTGATCTTGAGTCTCCCACGTATCGGAAACCAACTTCACCACCCCCATCGTCACAACCTCGAACTTGGCCACGTACTATTACAAGTCCTTTATCTCCTGATTCTTCACGGTACTCTTTCAGCAATCACTCATCCTCAATTTTAAGGTCAAAGACTGAAACATCTCCAACATTTTCACATTTCAACGTGGAATCAAGATTTAGGAGATCGTTCAAAGAAAAAACTTCACCTGTTAGCAGTTCACGTGAATTCTCTGTCACACTTGGAAGTCCTACTCGTCCGATCACATTTAATCCTTTCCCTTCAAGAACATCAAGTAGGCAACCAAAGGAAGTTGGTGTAAAATTAGGACTTTACTCTTCACATGAAAAAAATAAAGAAAGTCCAATATCCTCGAGACAATTTTTAAAATGAATTACGTTTATATAACGGGAAAAAACTGTGTGAGAAAAAATTATTAGAAAGTGAATGTTAGAAAAATTAAGCCGAAGCATGTGGTAAGTGCTTCCTTAATTAGAAGTGTTTACTCTATAGGGTTCCTCAGGGACAATCAAAGTAATTTTAAAAAAGAGTAATAAGCAGATAGAGACTGTGTTATTGATATAGACAGTAAAACATTGTAATTTGGCAATGTACTTGTATGTAAAATTAACTAGATAACTAAGAGAAACATTTGTTCATCTTATGCCAAAACTGATGTAAGGAATGCATGTTTGTAAAGAATTTGAGAGTTGTGTAAAGAATTTCAATGATTGTAAAGCTGGAGTAAATGCTTTAAGAAAAGTGATCAAATTTCATTAGAATGCAATGTAAAGTACGCATTTCAAGTCCTAAGAAAAGATATTAACGGCCTACAAAACATTAAAACTCTTGTTTTCGTGTACGTTTTCAACATTCCTATTTAAATGTAATAAGGTTATAGTCCATTACAGTTCCTTCCTATCTACCACAGATAACATAAATGTACACAAATTGACATATACATATAAATAGTGCCTGAAAAAGATTCAATCACATAAATGAAATTAAGAAGAAAAGATATCTGAGAGATAGAGCAGTATAATTCTGGCAATCACTTCCAAAAACTCCATTTTTCTTCGTACCTCAATTCGTAAAAACCCCAATCTAGCATTAAGGACACGTGATCTTTCAAATGAATTGAATGTTCAAGTGAATCTTTCAAATTAATTGAAACTAATCATACCTTCTAAGTGTCTCCGTTACTTATATTTCATTATCTAATCGTGTTTCAAAGGAATGTAAGTTGATTCTAAAGATTACAATTGTAATCCATGATGTACATGTTGTACTTTAATTTTCAACTATTCAGGTACAGTAGGTGCTCATGGGACCTCCATATTCTAATTTGTAAACATGCAGACTGTAATGTATGATTCAATTCTCTGTGATAGATAACTAAAAATAATCATAAATATTTCATTTATATGCATTCCGTTGTGTATCCTAAGTCAATTTATTTCGCACTATCTTCTAATGAAATTTAAAACATTATAAATACATGTTGTAATCTTTCCAATAAAAATGCCACTGTACAACTTCTTGCATGTGGTCCTCGTATCTGTAATTACAATGGCTGGTCCATAATTACCATATTGTGGATCAATATGTAATTTTTGAATTCCATATTATAAAAAGGAATATTGTATAACTTCTTAGATACATAACATTAGTATATAAAATAATTATATGCATAATCCTTGTATTGAACCTTGGACCAAGTATTACTCACATGACATTCCAGATAATGGCAAATTCCTTTTCTCCCGACTATGCTGTATTTCTTATCCTCGAAAATTATCCGTCTTCAGAAGATTCATGTTGTGTATAGCACCTGTTTCCATGCCATAATAGAGTGCCTCACAACCCTTATTTACAGTGGCGAATTATTTGCACTAGCTTGATAGCTATGTAAGTAAAATTTTTATAGTTTTTCACAAACAAGTGTTGCAGAATGTGGAAGTGAGAAAAGAATTAATGCTTTGTATTAAGACTTTAGTCTACAAGTTGTACATGCAAGTACAAGTCAATTGGCTTTCCTTTGGTCATAGTATTCTGAGCTTGTGAACTATCGGTGCATAACAGAATGAAGTTACATATGAAATACAATATAAAGAATGACAATATTATTAATTTACGTATAGAAATCGTCTAGGTTTTTGTATAAATAGATTATAAATGAATTTGAAATTAAATATAAAACACATATTGCGTACTCAGAAACTGGCACGACAAGATCCTACTGCCCTATTCAGTCATTTGCTGTTAAACTTAAGTTGCATCATTACAAGAAGGTAACGTGATTTGATCAGAAATCCATTATGTAAATACAGTCTTAAGCCTTCCGTAATTTACAAACATTGTTTTCTTTTTTCTTTTCTTTTGTTTCTCAAATAGGTCAAACTGACGTAAATACTTTGTATACTTATATGCATTTTTGTCTTGCTCAAAAACCATGCAGCTATGCAGCTGTTGAACTGTCTTTTTTTAAAAATTATATTTGGCAGTTTGACTTCATGTATAATAATAATGAAAGAAGAATGGATTCAAATAACGCAATATAATAAACATAAAAGTATTACAGATGTTGTTAGTACTTATTGCAAATCATCCTTTTTCCAGTAATATTTAGATTTTTAAATCTGTTTCTAATGTACGTCAATGTACGTGCAGGGAAACCTAAGAATTCTTATATATATATATATATATATATATATATATATATATAGGAGATGTGTTTAAAATGTATCGAACCTTATTTTTTTTCCAGCGTAAACCAGTGAAGCATGGGATACTTTTTTTAGTGTAGATGTAGAGGGGATACTCATGCACAGTCGTGAATTTTTTCCCACCCGCAGAAAGCATCATTCCCTGGCAGTCGGCCAACGAGTGAAGATGTGTAGTGAGCAGTCGTAGTATTTCAGCTATTTGTAAAATGGCA
This sequence comes from Thermobia domestica, assembly GCF_964235325.1. Lineage (NCBI taxonomy): Eukaryota > Metazoa > Arthropoda > Insecta > Zygentoma > Lepismatidae > Thermobia > Thermobia domestica. Next base: position 80,241,386 of record NC_137469.1, read on the forward strand.
AAAAAAAAAAAAAAAAAAAAAAAAAAAAAAAAAGCAACGATATAACTTCAAATTTTGCCAAAAGCTTGGCGATACCCAAGCGGAAACCATTCAATCGGATCAGTACATTCAATTGGAAACAAGAATTTGGGCATGAGAAGAGTGTCTACGAAATTTGATTCAGGGTATCGTCGCCAAACACAACATTCCTGTTTGTTCGTCAGGCTCCCTCTACTCATCCGACATCCATGGCGCCGTGTGACTTTTAGTTATTTTCTCAAGCTGAAAATGCCACTAAAAGGGACCCGACTTAAGTCAAGAGAAGACATCATGCGAAATGCGACAGCATGGTTGTTCACCATTCCAAAAATTGCGTTCCAGAAGTATTTCTAACCATGGAGGGAACGCTGCGAGAATTGTGTGCATTACCTACTACTTTGAAGGATATTAATGTTTCAGATGTACAAATCAATAAATTTATTTTTGCCAACCAAAGGTTCGATATTTTTTTAACATAACTCGTGTGAGTTATTGCCAGATTTGAAACGCGCGTTCTGATATCTCTTATTCATAGAAAGCTTGTAGTTGTATTATGAATACTTTATCAAATAGCAACAATAAAATTGGATGTAAGTCTGAAGGTACTTAAAGGCAAAAAGAAGTAAGTCTCTCCTGAAAACTTAATAAAAATGACTTACTCCCCTCTGCCTTTAAGGTCCGGATATATTGTGTGGCTTCGATCTAAAAGAACCACTGTCACTCTTTGGTGAAAACAAGATTTTAGTCAACTTTAATGTTTCTAAATGGATGTTTTATTGTGCTAGAAAGGTAAATGTCAATATGCAATAGTTTGGAATAATTCTCAAACAAGTGCTTTCAAACAAAAACTTGAAAGAAACTTCAAATGCGTTCTTCTCAAAATCGTAATTATTGACATCTTGACCCTTTTAGATCCAAGCCAAAAACAGGTGTCTCAAAAGTCCGGGGCCACAGGCCAACTTAATTGTGACTGAAGATACAAAGAAAATATACAGAAAGGAAATATGTTGAAAGTAGGTGGTTTTCAATCTAAAATAATGGAATTTTTCCAATCGCACCAGCAATTTGGGCTTTACACGATAAAGAGACCTATCTTAAATGAGAAACCAACGTTTCCAGTTCAGCAGGCCGTTTGAACGGAGCGTAACAGCAGCACAGAGCAACGAAATGGGTAACGTGTATATTATTATATGACTGAACGTATAATATTAGAATATCTCGAATCCGTTTCCTAACAACGCTATAGTATTGGTATGATGAGGGCATAAGAGAACAGCCTGCTGAAATGGTAACGTTGGTTTTTCATTTAACACAGGGAGCTCAAACGGACCGTGCGGTTGGAAAAAGTCCATTATTTTAGATTGAAAATTACCTTTCCATTTTATTTTTTCTTTCATATCTTTATTCGTATTGAAATTTGCCTATGGTCCCGGACTTTTGATACACTCTGTATAAATAAATAATCGTGGTGAGATTACATAAATGAGTCTGAAACAAATATTGCAAGGCTAAACCAATAAATACCGGAAAAGTTGTATAAATAATATAAAATACGACCTTAGAGCTAGTTGGGGCTGACACACATGAAATTCATACGAAACGCTGGGAAACAGTTCTACAAGATGGCGGCACTTTACAGGATTGTTTCAAACAGGGACAACGAAGTATCGTTAGATTTCTGTTGAGTGAAGGGATGAGACCGACATAAATTTATTACAAAATTGTTCCAAGCTGACGCAGTGAAGTGTCGTTAGATTTCTGTCGAGTGAAGAGGTAAGATAGATAGAAATTTATTACTAGATTGTTCCAAGCTGGAATAGCGAAGTATCGTTAAATTTCTGTTAAGTGAGGGAATGAGACCAATAGAAATTCATTACAGGATTGTACCAAGCTGGAGCAGCAAAGTATCGTTAGATTTCTATTGAGTGAAGCCATGAGACCGATAGGAATTTATTGTCATTTGATAATTCGAAACGATGACACCCCGTATGAGTTGAACAAAATTTTACGAGGAGTGGATTGAGAAGTTCAAACAGCGTATAACCAGTGTTAAATAACTTCTGCTTCTAGGTCGCTCTTTCATTGCAGTCATAGAAAGCAACGTTATTAAGGTAGAAGACTTGATATAGAAAAATCGTGTTTGATTTCCGGTAGGAGCGATGGTTCGAATTTCACCTTAAGCTGTAGGTCTACGTCTCATATAGCCTTGCCCCTGAGAAGAAACGTTAAGTTTAATAAAGAAGCATACACGTTTGTGGGAAAACCGGCGTATTACTATACGTGAAATAGCATAAGAGAGGTAGATAAATGCAGGATACAACCTAAATCCTATCATATCGTTCATGAAATTTGTAAACTGTGTAAAGTTTGTACTGAGGTTTGTAAACTGTGTGCAAGGTGGGTTCCAAAACGCTTGACACCAAAATTGAAAAATGTGTCGATATATGCAGGGAAAGTTTGAACCAGTACGAAGCTGACAGTGAAGCTTTCTTCATCGTATTGTCAATGGAGATGGAATTCAGATTTTCACAGTTTTGAACTATTTAAAGATGTACTAAGTTGATCGAGGCTGCAGAATGATGAGGACTTCAGTCAGCGGTGCATGAATGATTACTCATGTTTTCGAAATAATATCTTTTCCTGCAATCAGTGCCCAGATGATTCCACACCAATCACAAGCACTAGTGAAGGCAGGGAGAGAGTTGCTGAAAAATAGTATAGTAGTTATTTTGCTGCTTGTAATAAATATTCTTCAGAAATATATTACCAATTATTTACAATATAAATGAGCCTTATATTTCTAGATATGAGTAAGTAAAATACTTTAGATAAAATCAACGTTTTATACATAAAATTTTACTGAAGATAACATTACGAGTACAATCATATTCACTTAAATATTCTCCTTTCTTTAAAAGCTCGTATTTACAAGCTCCTTATTTTCATACGTGCGCTTGAATCACGTTTTTTTTTTCTTACTAACATGTCTACTTACACACTATTATAACTACACACACATGCATAATAAATTGTTTCCTAACTTCGGCAAGCCAATTAATAAATTAGAACATTCCGTATAGTCAGTGGCGTATTTAGGGGGGTGGATATCCGAAATAAATGTTATATGCAAAACTTCATTAAAATTTTGTCGGCACCCAAAATCAAAAATATGCCCTTATTTACGTGTTGTGCATAGCTCCCTCCGAAACGAAATCCTAAATACGCCACTGCGTATAGTGGTAAAGAAAAGTGAACATTTATGTGGAAAAAGTCAAAATGTAACTTCAAAAGTATTTTCAACACTTTTTAAAAGAATAGATTTTTTTCTTAAAGTGGACTTTCTTAATGAGAATTCCAAATTTGCAGATCACGAAAGGAAATTATATTATAATCCACATAGCATAGAGTCCCAGGGTTCGGGATGCCTGCTTATGTATCGGAAACGGAATTTCCTACGGGGCTTTTGTGGAACGTTTCTGTGCTTTTTGTGAGATAAACATAAGACTACTTTTGGACTACCAATGTGGTCCAGTGATAGGCACATACTATTGAAATCCAAGAGAAATGCCGTGTATATTTCCGCTACCTTTAGTTTCTACTGCAAGGCTAAATATATCAGGACAACTATGAGATCTGTGGAATTGACACATTGTGCTTTGAGAGAAAACTTGTTATGTACTCCCTAATAGATAAATCAGCATTGTTATTAATACTATCGGCATTTACTGGCAAGCCACCTGCAGAAAACTTAGAAGATTCCGTGTAGTAAGGTCCTTGCCTAAAGTCTCAGTTTTCACATAAGAACCACCATTATTAATATCATCCATAAATTGCAAATGTTCTTCTGCCTCCTCTTTTACCTTTTGTTACATACCTAATAAGATGAAGTTAACATTATAACCAGTTTCCTTTTTTAAATTGTCTTCAGATACTGTTTTCTTTCCAGCATTTGTTCATTGCTTTGCCATCCCACCCAGCTTATGAATGAATGTTTAAGGTGTAATGGGGACATCAAACGCCCAGCTAATATTTTCCATTCTTCTTTATATTTGCATGTCGAATGCTTCTAGTTTTTATTGCTTTCTTCTAATGTTCCGTCCACCAGACACTAAACAGAGAGCTAATAGACTCCGAAAATAATAGGGGAATAACATTTACAAAATATTATGAATCAAAGTTATGTTTTCATATATAGCATATACATGGCGAGGTCGTTACTTCGTACCAGACTCATAACTCGGTTTCTATTCCAGTCTTGAAACAAAAATATGATATATCGAATCACAATTACCAAATGTAGTAGTTACGTTTTGGAGTTCCAAAATATACCAAAAGAATTATTAAAAATATATGTATATAAAGTGATATTTTTATTCAGATTTTGTGAGCGTGTGGCCCCCCTCACTCCCATTCCATTTTAAATTTCCCAGTTACTGTTGGCTGAATTGGAATGAGGCTCTATGAACTGTTCGTCGACGCAAACTGTGTTCTAGTATTATCTTTTTATAAGTTGGCAATCGTGTGAGTGGTGACTCGTGCTTCCTGTTCACCGAACAAAGGAGGTGCAATATGGTCAAAATGATGCAAAACATAGTTCGTCGAATTCAAACATCATCGAGACTTGCTTTTACTGTTTTTAACATTTCAATTATTTTGCTTTAATGGTAAACTTATTTAGCACCTCTCAATATGTATATTTTTTATAAAAAAAAACATTTACTATTGATATTTTTAAAATATTATTTTATTATGTATAGCGCAAGCTTACTGAGGCCCAGTAAGAAGCGCGGGTGTGTGCTCATTAATGGCGGCGAGGTGAATGGTTCTGTGTACATCACGTTCACTAAAAATCAAAGGATTTTTCAACCATCTTCATGAGAATTTTAAATCTAGTTACGTAGCATACTAAAGTAACGTCGAAGTAAGTATAAAAATGTAAAATTAATGCAAAACCAAAGGATGTATAAAAACAGCGCTTGACATTCGAAATAGTGAAAAGCAATGATTTGTGAGCATGGAACCTTAAAAAACAAATAGTTGAATGTATTCGCAGTTGAGAAAGAAAACTAAAACGGAGCCTAAATGATGACCATTGATCAATCAACCAACATCTATAAAAACTTTTCATGAATGGGAATAACAACGTAACCCCCCCCCCAAAGCCACCAATTTTTAGTGCAACAAAATATAGTGTGAATAAGTAGCGTGTGTTAAGTGTTTGTGCATTGTATAATTTGAGTATCAGCCGGCATTCACAATTGATTATTTTCTTCAAAGAAAGAAAGAAATCAATAATCCACTATTATTTCTTCGTAATATTTGTGTATGAAAATCGTTATGGGCTTATGATGTGCTAATGTACGTTGAGTAAATTTTACAATAACATGTAATAATATTGTATACGTAAGTATTACATATAACTTGTGTTCATTGAATAAAAGTTACACAAGGTACTTGTTTGGTTTGCAATCACCTTTACTGTGTGCTCTACACAAATCACTACTGAAATGGTGGATATTCCATCTAACTACTTGTGATTATTTTGTTGATGTCAGCAGGCGTGGTGAGGACGGTGGGCGCCCGAAGTCGCAACCTCAATTGAGTGTCACATTGGTTCGAGGTCCTGCTTGGAGGTTTGCGCATGTTCTATTTTAGTGTTGTCAACTGTCCGGCGAATGTCCTCTTTCCACCAAATGCTAAAATCCACCGCAGGTAAGGCGTACCGAACAAGACTCGAACTCAGAAGGGTATGTGAATTAGCTTATCCCGAATGGGACCAGGTAAGGATCAGACCCTGCAGGTCATAAGAATGGCGCTCCGAAACAGGAACAGAACTCCTTCACCGTACGTGTAAAAAGTAGTGATTTATGTGTAGAAACGTAAAGGTATAAAGTATCTGACTCGTACTTAGAAATTTTCTGTAATTGTGAAAAATGGATGAAAGTAATGTTAAGTTAGTGCTGGACGCACTTAAAGCAAATAAAGAGGCAATTAATGCAAATAAAACTGAAATGCAAACTTTGCATGAATCTTTAGAAAGTAAAATTGAAAAAATCAACGAATCTTTAGAAAATAAAATAGCTGAAATAAATGAATCTTTGGAAGGAAAAATAGAAAAAGTTAATGAGTCTTTAGAAAACAAAATAGTGGAAGTTTCTGAAATAACAAAAAAGCAGTTTGACGATAAACTTGAGGTGCAATTAGAAATATTCAGAAAAGAATGCGTGGGTAGATATGAACAAATATCGAAAGAAATAGACGAGAAATGTGAGAAGGTAAATGATAAATGTGAAAAAATAAGGGGGAAAACACTTCAGAATTATCAAGAACTTGAGAACATTACGGTCGATTTGGGTAAATGTGAAGAAAAGGCGGACCGAGCTTTTGAGAAAATTGAAGCAATCGAGGGGTCAGTAAATAAAATTGAAGGTAATTTAGAAAATAAAGAAAAAATGTTAGTGGGATTAAGTGATACGACCCACAAGTTAGAAAGAAAGGTCGCAGTTTTGCACAGTAGGGTTGATACTCTATCACAGAACGCTATCCCTCCCGGTATTGACGTTGTTAACATGAACCAAAATATTGCTTTGATAGGTGACAGGTTGTTAGGATTAGAAATTAAGGTAGATGAAACCCAAACGAAGTTAACCTCATTGACTGAACATGCTAGCAGAGAGGGGAGTGAACGTAACTGGCGTAGATTAAGTACATCCGGTGATGATAGGAGTAGCCATAAGTCAAAATACAGCAGTAAGGAAGAAATTAGTAGTGACAACCAAACAGATTGTAGTTCCTCGACGGCTAGTAAGACAACAAAACTAAAGAAACGTATTAAAGTGAGAAAATCAGAAAGGGGTGACGTAAAAAGGGCTAAACGACGAATATTGCGTCATGGTGACATTGAAATGTTCCCAAAGTTTTCTGGTTTAGAAGATGACGAGTCACCAACTTCGTTTTTAGAGCAATTTAAGATTGCAGCGCACGCTGTAGATGTACCTGAATCGCAATATTTAGATGTATTAGGGTTTATTTTTACCGATAACGCTCGTGAGTGGTACAAGTCAAAATTAGGTACATTTCGTTCATTTAAAGATTTCACTAAAGAATTCAAAGCTCAATTTGGTTCTGAACAAGTCATCGCAAGCAAACTCTCAGTGTTGCAATCGCAAGCGTTCAACCCAAAAACTGATGGTACTGTTACCGACTTTGTTCACAAAAGGTTCAATAAGATACGTGGTTTGTCACCTAATATACCGGATACTTTTATTGTGAATACAATTAAACAGTTGATCCCTATTTCTTACCGACGACAATTAGCGTTGTTCCCAAATTTAGATTTCAGTTCATTTTTAACAGCCATACAAAATCTTGAAGCATTGTATTATGACAGCAGAAATACTAATGATAGAAACAATTTTTATGGTAGAACTGTACGTGTCAATCAGGTAGATGAAGTGCAAGGGAATTACGAGAATTTTAATAAAAGGGGAAATTATGGTAATGAAAACCACAAAAACTCAGGTAAAGGTAAGTTTGACGGACCCAGAAGAAAGGGAACTCCGAACAAGAGAAAGTTCCATTGGAACAAAGGTAAGAATAATCATAGAAGGAATAATGATCGCAATGAAGGTCAGGGTAATAATCGTAGTAATTACGAAGATGATCACGAGTATGAAAATTCAAATCAAAACGAAAGAGTGAGCTTTGTAAATAGTAACCATGATGAAGGTATGAACCGAACACAGCCAATGTCTACATATACTCAATCTGCACCACAATTTCCGTACTATAGCCCAAGAGTTTTGTTTCCACAAAACAAAGATCAAACTTGAAACTAAAGTTGCTCTCCAACGCGAGTGCGGTTGGCAGAGTTGGTAATGTAAATGGTAATTTTGGTACTGAAAGTCAAAATGCACTCAAAAATGATTCGCAATGCGAGTTTGTTGTAATTGGAAAGAATGTAGTGAATGTAGTAAGTTGGGACACTGATTCATCTGAAAGTAGTGATGAAGAACAGAAATTTAATAGCCAAGCTAGGTCAGCTGAAATAAAAGTACATATTTTAAATCAACCGGTAGTAGCCTTGTGTGACTCTGGAGCTTCGGTTAGTATTTTGTCGTTAGAGACGTGGAAACGTATAGCGTCAATCATATCACACCCTCACTTGCGACCAGCTCCACATATTTTGTTGGTGGATTTTTCAGGTAAGAAAAAGAAACAGGTGCAAGGTGAAACAATATTGTGTATTGAAATAGGGAAAGTTAGTTTTGACGTACGTGTGCTAGTTGTCTCTGATTTGAATACTGAATGCTTATTAGGCAGAAATTTTCTCACACAATCCAAGGCAAAGATAGATTTTGGTGATAATTCTATTACGGTTGAAAAGGAAGGAGAAATCGTTAACGTACCTATGCTAGGTGGTCAAGTTGACAACATGAAAGTTACAAAAATTCTGACTAAAGGTGATGTACAGAAAAAGGTAAATTTTGTATCTCAAATTGGTATTGATATTAAAATGAACGTTACTAGCGACAGCGAGGATGAATCAGAAATTTTATTTGAGATTGGAAAGGTAAATGTAGAGTGTCCCATAGTAAATAATTTGGTAAGTGAAAAACAAAAATTAGAAAAGGAATGGGTTAATCATGTTGTTCTTTCTGATCAAGCTTATAATAAAATTCGTAATTCTTGTAGTAATGAAAAGGAAATGAAAGTGTTAAATTTAGAAGTTGCTAACGAAGATAAATTTTTGTTTGATTACTATTCACAGCAAATTTCAGAAATAGATTGTGAGATCGAAAAATCGCATTGTAAATCGTTAGATAGAGTTGCAGTCTGTAATACATTTGATAGTAAAATTGAAAGTGAATTTGTTCCAATTTCAGAAATACGGGAAAGAGTTATGGAAGCACAATTGTCTGATTTTGAGAAAGAGAAATTGTTCAAATTGTTGTTGAAACATAGGAAAATTTTTAAAAATATTCCCGGGCGTTGTACCAAATTTGAATATGAAATTGAGGTAGACACTGATCAACCTTTGGTTAAAAGGCAGTATACATTACCATATAAATTCAAAGAACATATTGATTCGCAAATCGATGAGTGGTTACAATGTGGCGTAATAGAATCTTGTGTGTCAATCCATTCTCACCCAATCTTTTGCGTGCCAAAGAAAAACACTAGTAAAATGCGAGTAGTAGTCGATTTAACTGTCTTGAACAAGCATGTAAAAATAAAACAATTAAAGGTAAATAAAATTGATGATCTGTTGTTAAAGTTTCAGGGTGCCAAGTACGTATCAAATATTGATTTAGTAGGAAGTTACACACAAGTTCCAATTTCTGAAAATTGTAGAGATTACACAGCCTTCTCGTGGAATGGCAAAATGTATAGATTTACATCTATCCCTTTTGGATATGCAAATGGAGGTGTAGGATTAATGGCTTATCTTTTGGTTGTCTTAGGTCATGCATTGTTTGATAAATTAGTTACGTACATCGATGACATTTCTGTACCAACATTTTCTTTCGATGAACAGTTAGAAACTTTAAACTTGTTGTTTACAAAATTAGAAGAAGCCAATATGACTGTAAATTTAAAGAAATCTTCATTTTGCAATACGAGTTTTCAATTTCTTGGTTTCGTAGTCACACCTGAAGGCGTGAAAAAGGATCCGTCGTACGTAGAAACAATTCGAACTTTGCCTCGTCCGAAGAATGTAAAGGAACTTAAGCGAGTGTTAGGGTTGTTCGAGTGGTGTTCGAAATTTGTATATCATTTCGCTCATTTAGCCAATCCATTGTTCGAACTTCTGAAAAAGAATAAAAAATGGGTTTGGACTGATGAATGTGAGCAAAGTTTTACTCAGTTAAAAGCATCGTTAGCTGAAGAAGTGTTGTTAAATCATCCGCTGTTAGATCACGATTTTTGTTTAGTGACAGACAGTTCCTTGGTAGCAGTGGGAAGTATATTATTCCAAGAAGTTGACGGTGAAAAACACATACTTGGTTTTTACAGTAAAACTTTGAATAGTGCACAGCGAAATTTCACTATTACAGAATTGGAGGCGTATGCAATCGTTACAGCCGTACGTAAATGGGGACATTTATTATATGGCCATCACGTGAAAGTTTACACAGACCATAACTCATTAGTGTTTTTGAATAAAATTCGCCATTGGAACTCTCGTTTGGCTCGGTGGAGTCTTGAACTACAGGGATTTGATTTAGAAATAACGCACATTTCAGGTAGTGAAAATGTGGCTAGTGATGCATTGTGCAGGATAGTTTTAGCTCCTCCTAGTGAAATTCTGGATATAAACAATTTAGAAGTACTTCCATCATTCTTCAGAAATCTCACACCAGGAGAGTTAACTGAAAAACAAAAGGAACATCCTGAGTATAATAAAATTATCAAATTTCTAGGGAAACCAAATGATCCCTACAGTAAGATGCAAAACAGAAATGTAGAAAAATTCTACAAACTAGAAAATGGTATATTGTTGTATAAGAACTTTCACTTTCCCAATAGTTGGAGAATTTGCATCCCACCATCTTTAGTAAATCTGGTAATTGAAGAAATGCATAATAACCGTGGACATTTCGGGTGCGAAAGAACAGTAAGCTTCATCAGCGAGATCTGTTATTGGAAATCTATGCGGCGAGACGTGATGAACTATATTAACGATTGTCTCGAGTGTAAACGAACTAAAGTTGATACTCGACCCCCGGCGAGACCTTTAGAAACCATACAGGTGAAAGGCCCTAGGAGATTAATTTCGATTGACATTATCGGACCTCTTGTGCCATCTCCCTCAAAGTGTAAATTTATACTCTCAGTTTTGGATGTCTTTACCCGATACCTTGTCCTTTATCCGATCCGGAACGCTACTACGAAGTGCGTAGTTAAATGTTTGGAGACATTGTACTTTGTGCACTTAGGAATACCTTCAGCCATATTGGCGGACAATGGTAGTTGTTTTATCTCTAAAAACTTCAAACAGAAAATGGAAGAATATGGTGTTAAGATATTTTATTCAACGCCTTACCATCCGGCGTCGAACGCAGTGGAGAGAGAATCCATCGGGACACGAACAGGTTGTTCAGACTGTTTTGTAAAGATGATCATGGTTCTTGGGAGAAATTTATACCACAAGTCGTTGTGTTGCTGAACTATTCTATATCTAGCAGTCTTGGCGCGAGTCCAGCCAGTTTACATTTGAACATACAGGCTGAAAAACCTATCTTCGAACATTTTGGCATTTTTACGAATGATACAAACGAAAATGACAATGAAAGTTGGGACAATAAATTGGTAATGGCTGATTTTAAAAGAAAGGAAGTGATCCGAAAGCGAAATGAAAGGTATAACTCACAACAGGAGAGTAAACACAAAATACAGGTGAATGATCTGGTTTTTTTGAAACAGACAAACTTAAGTTCCGCAACAGACAAGAAAATTTCCAAATTTTTCAATGTGTTCAAGGGACCCTATCTTTGTGTTAACAAACCATCAAATTCAGAAAAGGTGTTCGAATTGTTAGATCCTTTAACTGGTAAATCAATTGGTTCACATTCAGTGGATAGACTTAAGGTGTGGAAACCTACGAAACAAACTCGTAAAATCTGGTTAGAGCTCGCAGTAAAACATAGTTCTGAGAAATACCATGATGTAATTTCAAGCGAATTTAAGAATTCAGATCTAGAAAGCAGTGTTGAAACTGTTCTTTGCAATGCATTAACTACAACACCAGTATGTTTATCTCAAAGTGTTCAATCGAGAAGTAATAACCAACGAATACATAAAATTTTAGAGAAATTGCTAGGTATTGATAAGTATTTGAATTTTCTGTACTGTAAAAATTTATGTTCATCTGATGTATTGGAATTTGCGTTAGTAAATCTACAGAATCCTTATGTGGCACTAAATGAGCAAGTACAAGGAATTTTAAAAAAAATATTTACTAATGAGAGAATTCGTTACGCATATTCATGTCACTGTAATATTGCATTATATTTGAAAGTTAACTTGTAAGTTGATATAGTGTTGTTTAAATGTTGTATTTTAAAAAGTTTGAAGAATGGAAATATTACATTATTAGGAGTTATTTTGAAGCATATATTGATGAAAAGGTTATTATTTGCATTTCATGTGTCATTTTTCTCAAAATATTGAAAATTTTATGTGTTTAGTATGATAAGAATACTTAGTGTAAGGAGTAATAATACGAGTCAGATACTTACAAAAAAAAAAAAAAAAAAAAAGATTGAAATTTTATAATTTAAGTAATAATGTAAGAAATATATTGGTTTGATGTTAATAAATAGAATATGAATAGTATATAATATAAAATGAAAATATAATAGATAATCAATATTACTCAACTTATATTGAAATATTGTTTTATAAAAACAAATGTAATTTTATATTTTTGCATACACACACAAAAGAAAAGAAAAGAAAAGAAAGCCCATTTAAAGTGAATAGCCCATAAAATAAAAAGCCCATCTACGTTTGTGTAAAGTGTTAGTGAACCATAATGAATCAAATGTTAATAATGAAAGAAGAGGAATAATGACCGGAAAAGTAAAATTAAGAAGAGGTAACTCAAGATCCCAGGATTCTGATAATCTTCAAAGAAGATCATCGTCCGTGTCGCACGCCATTTGTGAGCGTGTGGCCCCCCTCACTCCCATTCCATTTTAAATTTCCCAGTTACTGTTGGCTGAATTGGAATGAGGCTCTATGTACTGTTCGTCGACGCAAACTGTGTTCTAGTATTATCTTTTTATAAGTTGGCAATCCTGTGAGTGGTGACTCGTGCTTCCTGTTCACCGAACAAAGGAGGTGCAATATGGTCAAAATGATGCAAAACATAGTTCGTCGAATTCAAACATCATCGAGACTTGCTTTTACTGTTTTTAACATTTCAATTATTTTGCTTTAATGGTAAACTTATTTAGCACCTCTCAATATGTATATTTTTTATAAAAAAAAACATTTACTATTGATATTTTTAAAATATTATTTTATTATGTATAGCGCAAGCTTACTGAGGCCCAGTAAGAAGCGCGGGTGTGTGCTCATTAATGGCGGCGAGGTGAATGGTTCTGTGTACATCACGTTCACTAAAAATCAAAGGATTTTTCAACCATCTTCATGAGAATTTTAAATCTAGTTACGTAGCATACTAAAGTAACGTCGAAGTAAGTATAAAAATGTAAAATTAATGCAAAACCAAAGGATGTATAAAAACAGCGCTTGACATTCGAAATAGTGAAAAGCAATGATTTGTGAGCATGGAACCTTAAAAAACAAATAGTTGAATGTATTCGCAGTTGAGAAAGAAAACTAAAACGGAGCCTAAATGATGACCATTGATCAATCAACCAACATCTATAAAAACTTTTCATGAATGGGAATAACAACGTAACCCCCCCCCCAAAGCCACCAATTTTTAGTGCAACAAAATATAGTGTGAATAAGTAGCGTGTGTTAAGTGTTTGTGCATTGTATAATTTGAGTATCAGCCGGCATTCACAATTGATTATTTTCTTCAAAGAAAGAAAGAAATCAATAATCCACTATTATTTCTTCGTAATATTTGTGTATGAAAATCGTTATGGGCTTATGATGTGCTAATGTACGTTGAGTAAATTTTACAATAACATGTAATAATATTGTATACGTAAGTATTACATATAACTTGTGTTCATTGAATAAAAGTTACACAAGGTACTTGTTTGGTTTGCAATCACCTTTACTGTGTGCTCTACACAAATCACTACTGAAATGGTGGATATTCCATCTAACTACTTGTGATTATTTTGTTGATGTCAGCAGGCGTGGTGAGGACGGTGGGCGCCCGAAGTCGCAACCTCAATTGAGTGTCACATTGGTTCGAGATCCTGCTTGGAGGTTTGCGCATGTTCTATTTTAGTGTTGTCAACTGTCCGGCGAATGTCCTCTTTCCACCAAATGCTAAAATCCACCACAGGTAAGGCGTACCGAACAAGACTCGAACTCAGAAGGGTATGTGAATTAGCTTATCCCGAATGGGACCAGGTAAGGATCAGACCCTGCAGGTCATAATTTGGAATATAAGCAAGAAAATAAGGAACTTTTCAGTGTCATTTTTGGTCTCAAGTGATTCCCTTACTCTAAAAATGAGATGTAAAAATAAAGTCAACACATATTTTATTCGTTTATTTCTTCAAGTTTAACGTTCCTTTTTCAGTAGCGATGCTATACGATACGTGGAACAACAATTTAGATTGGAATCTCAACCACGGTAATGCTACGTCCCGCGCAAACTATGTATGGAGCTACTATCTCTCCTGGAATTGAACCCGGGCTGTGTGCACTAAAGGCACACTCCCTAGCCGCTAGACCAGAGTAGAGAGCCAAGTTCCATACATATGACACCATATTTTCATCCTTTCGAAAGTTGAAGGAAGTGAATTTTCTGAAATATTAAATACTGTGATAATGAAATTCTGAGTGTTTTATTAAGTAGTTGAATTTTCTATTTCCGGGCTTTCAAAAATATAATTTACTAATTATATTATCTAGATCGAAATATGAGGAAGAAAATAAACTTTTGTTTAAAACGTTTTTCGCTGCAGTTGTCCTTGAAATAAGAGGCAACTCGTTGATTTTCTTTTTCTTCAAAAAGAAGAAAAATCATAGTTATTCGAAGAAAAAATGTCCGAGGTTACATGTAAATTTACACGCTGTGAAATGCAAAAGGGTCATTCCATATGAAATCACCAAATTTGAAACTAAAATGTGGCTCATATGTTTTAAATGTTATTCAAATTTTGTACATGTGTTCTGGTTCTCAAACATAACACACCTGTGATATGTCACAACTCTGCCTCAAAGGGAAGTGCTGTAGGAGCCATTCGAAATTTGGGGATTTTGTGTAAAAAACACCTAAGTCCGCCTTCGACTTAAAAAGTACTGAAACCGTTAGATCTCTGGAGATACTCAAGCTATTTGAAAATGGTTTTCACTAAAATATTCTTAGAATTTGTGGCATTTAAAACATCGTAGTAATGAACTTCCGAAGTAGGGTTAAGCATATGAATTTCACCATCAAAGAGAAAAAAAGAAGAAAAAATAATGTCAAAATTTGGCAAGTATTTCTGAAAAAGGCCCACCTAACATTAACCTAAAATTTTTAAAATAAGTAGCTCTGAAGTTCCTCTTTGACATATAAAAAAATTAGGAGTTTTTTTTTTGGTATATTCAAGAAAAACAAATTTTGATACAATGTAAGTTGAGGACGGATTTAGGAACTTTTTGCACAAAACCCTCAAATTTCCAATAACTGTTTCCAATTTTCCGTGTTGAAAATGTTTATAATTGTCAAGACTGAGGTGACTGAATAATTGAATTGTGCCAGAAATCTGAACCTTCAAGTACCATTGCTGAAAGAACTCAGATACTGTCAGTAGTTCCAAAATCATGGACGACTATGAAAACTGTTGAAACATTTCAAACAACCGAGTATCTCGTTCGTAAAGCCCAAAAGATCAGAATGGACCATTGTATTTTAGCCAAACCTGGTTCTAAAAAATGATATAGTATACCTGCAAACACCTTTGATTTAGTCACAGAATTTTACAACAGTGATGAAGTGCCCTGAAATGTTGGATTGAGTGTCAGTGTCAGTAAGCATATGAATTTCACCATCAAAGAGAAAAAAGAAGAAAAAGGCCCATATAATATCAACCTCAAATTTTCAAAATAAGTAGCTCTGTTATTCCTGTTTATTATATAAAAAAATAGGAGAATGTTTTTTGATATGTTGAAGGAAAAAAACATAATTCAAGTATCATATTATTTAATTTTCTAGTAATACGACTTGCATGGCTAAGTATGTTCCTCTACAATGGCTGATAATTCTTATGAATAAATAATAATAAAAAAATAAGTATAAACTCTTCTTTAAATGTAATTTATAAAGTTTTTTTTTTAAACGATATATGCCTATTACGCAGCCTATATAGTGCTGTTTGATTTAATAGAAGAAACACTGAACAATAGTGAATTATCGTTATATAATACACAAATAACATTTACATGTTTGGTTGATTGTAAGCAATTTGAAATATTGAGTCTAAGATCTCTTATCACTAACTTTGGAGAAGGTCTTCTCAGTAGTTTGAATTTCTTCTTCAGAAATACTGTAATTTCTGCCAGTACCAGTTGAAATACTGGGTACTCCAATATTAATGATGTAGTTTTCGTATGGAATTCAGCATGTGTCAGTTGTTTTTGGCCAGAAAAACATTTTCGTGGGTCCATGGGGATGAAGGAAATTTACATTAGTCACGATGTTCCTGTGAATTCTCAACTATTTTTCCAATCACCATTTCTCTTCAGAAATGCACGCAAAAAATTGCTCACATGAAAGATTAAGTCTTTCGATTCTGCTCAAGTATTTAGAGTGAATGTTGTCTTTGAAGAAGATACACAACTGACTTCAAGTTTCAACAGGCTGATGTGTTCATAATGATGAATTTCACACGTCCCTTGCAACGTTTGGATTTTCCAGTCCCTTTTGAAGCATTGGACAAAGGTTTACAACATATTCCAGCATAAAAAAGCGTTTTGTTATAGTTGGTTATAGTTTGACATTGGTTATAGTTTGAGAAAATTCGAAGAAATCGGCAACAGTAACAATCCGGTCATCCAGTGGCCTCTGTAAATTAGCATGTCTCGCTAGACATTTCAGCGTCTCAACTATGTCATCGCAAATACTTTTGCCGTAACTTGTGGCAAAATAGTTCCACTCACAAGTGAGTCCAAAATCACTCATGCAGGTATAATTTATATATATATATATATATATATATATATATATATATATATATATATATATATATATATATATATATATATATATATATATAGTCTTTATATCATTGTAGTCTCCAAAGTAGATAACGTGTTTAATCTGAGGAAAAACATTGTTAACATACTTCAAAAGAATAACTTGGAAAACAAAATGTAACTGTATCGTGCTTTAACATATCACTGACAACATAATGAAACATTTGATAACAGAAGTTACAGGATCTCTTAGGATGTTACATTTAAAAAGATTAGAATGTTGCATAGTTGAGTAGAATGTTGGTCCAGTGCTACCCTTAAACTTCATCTTGAATAATACATGAGTAGTTTCTAGCAAAATCAACTATAATTAAGCATGATTTGCCATCCAGTCTCTATTGTGTCTATTTGAAGTAGTTGTTCTGGGATTTGGCTATGAAGTGATGCTGCGTTAATTTGTCATTTTATTCCTACCAAAATCTGAATGAAGTCGTCTGTATCTTTAATCATTGTCTCCATTTGGGTTCTGTCAATTTTAATCCATTGTTTGTACTTATATCTTATGAGTGAGACAGTTTTTTTAAAGCATGAATGAGATACTCGATTGTTTGAAATGTTTCAATAGTTTTCATATTAATCCATGATTTTGGAACAAATGGCAGAATGTGAGCCCCTTCAGCAATGGTACTTGAAGTTTCAAATTTCTGACACAATTCAATTATTCAATCATCTCAGTCTTGACAATTATAAACATTTTCAACACAGAAAATTGGAAACAGACATTGTAAATTTGAGGGTTTTGTGCAAAACGTGCCTAAATCCGTCCTCAACTTGCATGATGTCATAATGTTTTTTTCTTGAACATACCAAAAAATACCCTCCTAATCTTTTTTTATATGTTAAAGAGGAACATCAGAGCTACTTATTTTGAAAATTTGAGGTTAACGTTAGGTGGGTCTTTTTCAGAAATACTTGCCAAATTTTGACATTATTTTTTCTTCTTTGTTCTTTTTTTTTCCCTTTGATAGTAAAATTCATATGCTTAACCCCACTTGGGCAGTTCATTGTTTTAAATGTTTTAAATGCTACAAATTCTAAGAATATTTTAGTGAAAACTATTTTCAAATAGCTTCAATATCTCCAGAGATCTAACGGTTTTAGTACTTTAAGTCGAAGGCGGACTTAGGAGTATTTTGCACAAAACCCCCAAATTTCGAATGGCTCCTACAGCAGTTCCCTTTGAGGTAGAGCTGTAAAATTTGACAGGTGTGCTATGTTTGGAAACCACAACATTTGTGCAAAATTTGAAGAAAATCTAAAAGACATGAGCCACTTTGATTTGTTGATTTCATATGGAATGGCCCAAAAGTTAATAAGGAATTGAATTATATACCTCTAAATTAATATATAAAATCTGAGTCCCAATGAATAGATAAACTCTTAAAGTATTCACAAGTAAAGGCATTGGTTTTCCACAAAGTTTATCTGAATTACATAAAAATAATGTAAATAAGAAGAAACATCAAGTACAACCAGCAAAATAAGATATTCACATTAATTGATTGCAGTCACACAACCAGCCATCACAGGTTCTGAGGTGAGTATTGTTGCTATTTTCGCGTGTACATAAATCTGCAAAACTCCTTTTCCTCCTTCTTCTTCGCACTCCTTACCTGTCCTAATTATACGGAGATTCCCTAGAGTCAAAACGGTAGAGACTACAAGTGGCCGAAATTAAATTCGCATTTAGGTTCGATCACTTAACGAAGGTGATTGGAGTGTAAAAAAATGACAGAATGAAACTACCTAACCAAATCTACGTCAGAACCATAATGTTATAAGCTTGAAAAAGTACATACTTAATTATGGAGTATTATTAATATTGTAAGGATCCGTACACCAATACATACTATATGCCACATGTTTTTACTACAAGCATACTATGAACACGTATTTTTACGATTTGTAAATAAATAGTGGCAGACGACAGAAGAAAGTTACGCCTACAGGAAGAGACGAAGAGACCCGAAGAACCGAAATTTTACGAGGATGGGCCTTAAGAGGAGCATCCAAGGATGAGACCGGCCTCAGTGCCTTGTACTGATCGTTCATCTGCAATACCTACTTCTGATGGCGCTTTGGGCTAAGGAGTCTTAACCTCCTCGAGGCAGCTTGTGTGAGAGGACTTTATCCTACCTCCTTTTAAAAGCTTTGTATTAGAAGACACCGATCTCGTCTGAGACCGCTTATTGGGCTAAGACACTGTCCTGTCAACCCGAGACAACATCTTGTACCAAGGGAGCCTTTTTTACCCAACACTGAGAACACCTATTTAAATTCATTACAAACTTAGAGAAAGATTTTATTAAAACTTTGCATGAAAACTTTATACAACATTTTATAATAAAAGATGTAGAGCTAAATCCCGTGTACATTATTGACTATATCTATAGAATATTATAATATTATTTCCTTACAATGGATAAAGAAGAGTTCAGAGATACCAGAGACATATACCGACCAATAGATCTCCTTGAGTTAAACAAAATGATGTCGGTAGTTTTGAATCCTTATGCGTAGTGTTTAAGAAAATCGAAAAAAAGACGAATTTTGTAAACTAAAAGATGATATAGTACGATAAACACGTTAACTAGTAAGATGAAACTCGAACTGAAGTAGGGGCCGCGGAGGCTCAGTGGTAAAGCGTTCACCTCTGGTGCATGGGGTCCCAGGTTCAATCCCTGCTCCCGCCTAGTGAACTTTGTGGTGGACAAACACCGTGTGCGTGGGTTTCCTCGGGATTATCCCGTTTCCTCCCACTTTCTTCATTCCACCATTTCATTCATTGCTCATCATCACCGTCTCCTTTAGCTTAAACGGCATAATCGTGGGATGTAAAACTAAAAAAAATCATTTCATTTCATTTTTCGAACAAGTAAACCCTGAAGCTTTTCATTACGATGCTAGGAAGACGAATTTAACTAGTATGGTTAATAAGACATAGCCCAAAATTATGATTTATCTTATGTTTTAATATTGTCCAAAGATGGAACATATCCAAGTAAAATGACGTCATGTTTGATGGTAAGTTCTCATGTATAGCTTTCGACAGAAATAAAGTCTTAACATGCTAACAATTATATCGTCCCTGTCAATAACTGATGAGAAACCGACTTGTCCAAAAAAAAAAGTCGATTTTCATTTTCTGATTGAAACACTATCCACAAGAGTAAATCTAGCGATATTACGAGAAAGTCGACTTGTGTGGTTCATAGAAACTCCTTAATGGATACTAAAATGTCTGAAACTAAGAGAAAGTCGACTATTTTCTTGAACATTCCTCAGTCCTGTAAGTGCGCATGCGCAAACATACATACTGTATGTTACACTCATCAATCAAGTTTGCAATTCTTATGTGTTACATGTTCTCAGAAAATGTTACTATAGACGTTAAAATGGCAGAAAGTAGTATGTGCCATTGTGGATACATTAAACCAGTTTAGAATGTTCCAAGAGCACTGCCAGAACGAACTTAGAAAGAATGGAGAGATGAAGTGGGAAGAATAACTGTGGTTGTTCCTACATATAAAAGTAAATATTTTTATCCGCACCTTGTTCTGTTTCTCGCAAAAATTCGAAAACTATCATCTGTCTATGACTTACAGTTCCCGACATATGGCTCCTTAAGTGTCTCGAAATTCTAACTTTTGTGGCCAATTGTCCAGTAGCCAGTTGATCGATCAGTGGCTACCGTTACTATTTGATACCAAATTGTTCACCACCCTCTTAGATGTTGATCAACATCAATGTGATCTCTCTATGACTTACGGTTCCCGAGATATGGCTCCTTAAATCTCCCGAAATCAGCCATTTTTGGCCAATATCACGGGAACGGTAAGAGTGACCGAAAAATTGAATCACTTTCTCAGGTACTTTTTAATGCTCTATCGAATGCAGGGTTCAAAATGGAAAAAATCACAAATAACAGACAGACGGACAGACAGACAGACACACAGACATAGAAAATTCAGTAACGGACTCTTTAAGTTCGTTGAAAATGGAAACCAGGCATGAATCAAGTAACCTAAAAATGTAATGTAATGAAAAAAAGCACGAATTACAGGTATACCTTACATAAACAGCAGTGGTAAACAAACAAACAAAAACAAAAACAAACAAAAAAAGGCGATGACTGCACATTAATTGAAATATTTAATGACCACAGAACAGAGAAGGGAATATTTTGACAGATTTTACTTCCTACATAGCAAAACTGAGTAATATATATATACTATCAAGTTTTAATATCAACATTTCCAGTTCAGTGTCAGCGGCGTCGAATAGTGGAAGATGAATCAGATAAATCAGGAGAAAGTAATTTTTGCTATTTCATATGCTTCATTCCTTATAGGAACTACACAATTTGCAAGAATACTTTTCTATTTATACAAGGAATTAAAAAGATAGAGTTACGTGTTTGTGTAAGCTTCTTCTTCAGGGCAAGTCACCGCGTGATTTAAGAGATCTGAATAAGCTAGGAAACGCTAAATCTGCTAAAGTAGAAACTGAAAAAAAAAAAGTAATATCTCATTTTTTTCAGTTAAGGTAGCAGGGAAGTACATCAGGGCAGTATTTTTGATTTGTCAGAAAGATTAAATTTACAACTTATGTATGAAATGTTTAAGAGTGAACACCCAAACATAAAACGTTTCTAAATACTTTTATTTGTGTTGTTTTCAATATTTTACTTTTTCTGTTGGAAGGCCGCAAGTTGATATTTGTTGTGAATGTGAGAATCTTTCAGCAAAGATTTAAAACAAAACAAAACAAAAAAAAAAAAAAAAAAAGAGAGAGAGAGAGAGAGAATGAAAATGCACGTTTTTGCGCAGCAACAACACAAAAAAATACGATAGTTCGCTTGCGCAGAGCCAAAAAATTCTACTCTAAATTCAAGAGCTTTTAAACACTAATAACAATACCTCAGGGATATGTATGGATTGCATGCAAAATTTGCCACTTCCTTTGATACTCGTTCAACATATGTTCTATTTTCGACAACTTGTAGTTAATGTGTTCTATATATATGATCTCAAAACCAAGCGTGAAGTATTTTATGTTCAGCATGAGAGTATTGGCACAAAAGGACCTCTTTTCTTAATCATTTTGTGGACAACTTTATTCCTGAATCAGTAACGAAATTTTATATTTTCTCTGACGAATGCTCCCTACAAAACAAGAAATCAGAGTATTTTATGATTCTTTACTGTTTTTACATCTCTCCACAAATTCAATGCAATCACTCATTATTACACAATTAGAAGACAGTCCTCTAATCCAGTGTTTCCCAACCTTTTTCAACTTGCGGCACACTTTGGGTGTTACTTGGATTCTCGCGGCACATTTATAGATATTATTATTTGTAAATATAAAACACAGTGGTATTTTTTCTGCGATTATTGATCTCCTCAGACAGAAGAAAGCTCTATCACTGGTTTTTCCTCGTGGTAAATCATTATGCCTATTTTTCATTCTAATTTAAAAATAGAGAACAATTGCAATGATATATTGGACTCAGGTTTTTAAAAATACGTTTTCTTTTTAAAAACATTATCCAACATTTTCCTAACAAGAAAGATCACTAAATAACGAACAAACAAACAAATCTATTTTACTTTTAAAACACAAATGTAGGTAATTTGTCGAAAGGATTGAATGATATTTTAAATTTTTAAGTTACAAAATAGTCTGCAACAATAAAGAAGCAATAATGGTCATAACAATGATAACAAATACTTTTTTCAACATTAGAAATGTACAGAACAGTAACCCGGTATGAAACTTAAAATTGTAGATTCATAGTAGAGGTTCATAGTAATGTGAAATACAAATATACATTTTTCCCTACGTTTTGCAATTTGATTGCTACAAAATTAATAATTTTGTTTCGATTCCTCGCGGCACACCAGCGGCCCATTCACGGCACACCAGTATGCCGCGGCACACTGGTTGGGAAACGCTGCTCTAATCCATACGATCGTGGTTTCTCAGTTCTGAAGAGAAATATTAAAGAAGTAGATAGAGTTTATGCTGTGAAGGAATAAATTAATCCAATGTTATCTTCAAGTAATGATGTGAATAGATTACAAGTTGTGATGGTAACTTCTGATTATCATCATTATTATTATTATTATTATTATTATTATTATTATTATTATTATTATTATGAAGTATTCTGTCTTTTGGCAGGTCCTGGAACTAATGTTTTTTTTTTCTTTTTCTCGATTTTAATTTTGGGCCTGGAAATGTTTCTTCCATATTTCTCGATTTTCAGTTTCCTCTTTTAACTCCCAATATTTTCTTCTATTTTTCAAATCATCGATCACTTGTGTTCTTCTTCTTCCTATTCCTCACTTTCCTTCCATCTTTCCTTCTATCGCGGTATAAAGAAGACAATTTCTTCGCAGTATGTGTCCAATTCAATTGGTCTTTCTACGAAGGATGTTGACTAGAAGCGTTCTTTTCTTTCCAATCCGTTTCAAAATATCTTCGTTTGTTATTCTTTCTGTCCAATTTATCTCATCTTCTTCCAACACCACATTTCGAAGCTCTCTAAATATTTCTTCTCTAACTTCCGTAATGCCCAAGTCTCTGAACCATAAAGTCCATAATATATAGCACTTGACCAATTTCTTCCTTAGTCCAATATTAAGGCTGCTGATTAAGAGTGACCTTTTCTTGTTGAATGCTTCTTTGGCTATGGCAATTCTCGACCTTATCTCTTTGGTGATTACGCGTCTTTCGTCAAAATACTTTCCAGATATTTGAAATGATCGACCACTTCAAATACTCTTTGTTCTACTCTGACCCTTACGGGGGCACGGGATATTCTCACAACTTTCGATTTTTTGATGTTGATTTCCATTCCATATAGTTTCCCAGTATCAACTATTTTGTGAATCATCTCTTGCAGTCTTTCTTCGGTTCTAATTATATTAACCGTGTCATCTGTGTATGTATCTGATCTTTTAATGATGTGTCCTCCAAAGTCTCCAATCCCCATTAATGCTTCCTTCATTAAACATTCACTGTAAATGTTGAATAATTGGGGCGACATAATACATCTTTGTCTGACTCCTCTTCTAATCTCCATACTATAGGTATGATACTTCACTTCAGATATGGTACTTGATTTTAAAAATGGATGACCTTATCTGTATAAGAGAAATATAATCTCCACAGAAACAAAAGGACAAAATGTTGAAAAGAACATTAGTTACTTGTAAGTGTTTCAAAATTTAATATTTGTGTTCTGCAATGGGAATCATAACAGCAAAGCCTTACATTGATGGACTCCAGCTATCAACTTTCAATGTTAACAACGCCTAAAGGTCTGGCAAACGTGACCTTCCGATAACACCTATCCATTTGGTTATGTTGCAATCAAAATTAAGAAAATGAAATATTTACAGAAGTCTAAACAGTACTTACCAGCAACAAAGCTGTGTAGCGATTTTGGAAGAGTATTTTGTCTTGGCCTGTAATTTCTCATAAAACTCCAGAATTCATAAGTTAATTTGCTTATTATAGATAAAATTGTATCACTTTTTTAATGAATATATTGTCCTTTCATACTTAATAAAGTCATGTATAAGTTCAAAACCTAATTTATTCTAATTTCAAACTTTAATTCACCACGATGTATCTATTAATATGATGTAAACACTATTTGTGGAGACTTAGTTTCATTATGATCAGGAGAAACTCGATTGGTCCATTTTCTAAACAAAAAATTGTGCATTGTAAACAAAAAGAAAATATTTAGTCTAATCAAAAGACTTCAATAATCTCCTATTCAAAGTCTCAACTCAGCAACGAACACGAAACCTTTTTTTTTAATTGTTCCAAAAATAGATAGATAAATCAGGTTATCCAAACGATTGATTCAATTGGGGTTGTCATATTCTGAAATGTCAGAATGCGGTCACACTTGTACCTGACTAACTATTTAGAATGTACTATCCTCGTTACCTGCTGATACTAGCCTGAAAGCACATAAGTTAGTAATAAGAAGTAGAATCACAGTGTGTCTAGATTTAATCATTTAAACTTGACAATATGTTATAAAGCCATGTGATAATATTTTTTGAAAATGTATGCGCTCTGAATATTTTTACTCTCAAAATGCTGACAAGTCCTCATAATATTAGTGTATGATAGACCTACAAATAATAGTGAATATTTTTTACTTGTTGGAGCAGAGTGGTTATTTATTTACGTACTGAGTTTGTAAAAATATGCACTGTTTACTACCAGAATGTATCTATTGTGGTTTATTTTCTCCAAACGATGAGACACATACTCCCAACAGGGCCTCACATACTACTTGTTAGGTTTGAAAATTAAATATATGAAGTTCCTCATTTCCTATAGTGAGCAACCGCCCACACTTGCGCTGAAAGTATAATAAGAACAGCTGTATATGAGAGATTAATTTGCAATATCATTTTAAAACATTAGGAACATTACGGGCGGCGCTCATTCCTAACCTAGATTTTTTTTTTTTTTTTAAAGATCAAATTCTATTAAAAAATTCGTCCTTCGGTCTGTTGTGGAAGTAGAACATTTTACTATTTAATGGAGAATTCATGATTTAAGTATTTTGGCAAAATTCACTTCCCTTATTTCAGAAAGAATAGAATTGTTGGTATCTTTTGTATCAATCTTATTTTTCTATTTTATTTTCAATGTCATTTTAATGCCAAGATGGCATTTTAGAATATATAGAACATTTTTAAAAAATATTTTTGTTGTATAGATTGAGAACTAAAAATAGCGAATTTCATATTAAGAAAATTGACTCCTGGTCTGAATAGTCTATTTCTGGATTTTTCTAGAAATTCAAAATATTATTATTAAATTTAGCACATACGGTTTTTATTTATCGTAATTTTGTTTCAAGATTATGTGGAATACAAACAACCTGAGTCAAGGATCTAGTGCCAATTACGGCTTGTAGATAGAAAGAGAGAGTAATCACAAGTTCATTCTAGAAAAATTCATATATCGATGAAGATAGACGTTATATGCTTCTTTGTTCAAAATAGCGTTTTGTAAATGCTGGAATTTTCCAAAATTTATTTGTTACTTTTCTTTAAGTAAAAAATATTGAGTGGTTTCCTTAATACTAACGTAATGACTCCAGAGGCGCTTCTGGTACTGCATACCTTAAAAATTCTAAAACTTGCATCAGTGCTCAAGTTGTATTTAATAAAAAATCATACTATAATCATGTTAAAATCTAACTATTTAATTTTATTTATTTACTGAAAATTTGACAGCATAATCTTGGAATAATATATACTGATAAGAAAATAATTAATACATTTATTTTTTAGATTTAATTAATTTGACGAGAAAATAACATATGTGTAACTAAATTGTTCAGAAAGGAAGAAAAGGGATCATGTTTAAACATTATAGGTTCATCCATTTATATTTGAATAAGTATTTTTTCTCCCTCTCTCTCTTGCTTTATAAGAACGCATAGATTACTGTCTTTGGAGCAAAATCCGAGGAAATAAATTATCTATATTCTAACAAAAAGAGTGGTACTAATGAGCGTACTTTAGATAAAATGGTTGCAAAAATGCAAGAAACCCTACATAATGAATAAAGGAAAAAGAGAAACTAAAAACTAGTAAAGGATTAGTATTCTGCAATTTTTCTGATTACTACAGCTAATGTATTTTACAAATATAACTTTTAAGCAGTTCAAATTTCTTCAATAAACATAGAGATCGTCATCATTCAAATGTTATTTCACTGGAAGATAAATGGCAGAGAGAATATGTATAGTAGCCTCACTCTAAAGACAGCCACTTGCTCACAAAGGGAAGCCGCCCCAGTGTGCGGTTTGTTTTCATACTGTCCTGTTTGGTTTACCTCTCCCTTGAAAACTGACTGACGGGCAATAAACTAAACCCAAACTGTTGCCAAATTTTTGTCAATGATCCTTTCTCTTTGATCCAACCTCACCCACACACACTATTACAGACATGGATGGAAGAGAAAGAAAGAGGAGAGGGAAAGGAAGGCACTACGTATGGCAGCGTTTAGTTTTTTCTTCTTCCAAAGGGACCACAAACTTTATAACGGCTTCTTTGTGCCAAATTCAAAATCTCCCGACTGGCTGTCATTCGGACGCGCCTTCTATATATTGTAATGTCTTTTGGTAGAGTTAATAATACTCCGGGATTAGCCCTTCACTAATGTTATTGTAAAATATTTCCTTATAGAATAATTGTAATATGCAAAGTGAGTGTTTTCAATATTTGGCCTCGGATGATCAAAGATAGAATTAATTATATACGGGAACTTCTTTGCTTATGGCAGCCTCCAGAGGTTTGGTTGTAATTAGGAATCCTCTTTGCTCATGGCAGTCTCCAGGGATTAGGTACGGTGAGAACTCCTTTGTCCAGTGTGACCTCAGGAGCAGGTGTTGAGGGTTAGCTGATCAGTTTTGGACTGACAATTTGGTCTTTTCCTGGTCTCCTTTTATGGGTAACTTCTGGGCTAGTCGACCATCTTCGTGTGAGCTTCGTGTCTTCCTGTTACTTTCGTATATTATCTGCTTTCATTGATGTTTATAAACAATAGCATGTGTTTTACAGTAGTAACATGTATCGAAGAAATAATACACACTGAAAGGTGGGGGGATTCTTACAATATGTATAGGATCACTATGACTGTTGAACAGATGGGCCATAGGTGGACCAAATATGTTTAATGGAATTCTTTAATGTATATAATCCTAAGAAGATATATTACCAACTGCAAATATATATAAAATCATGAACAGTTTAGAATTAGAATAAAATTATGAAAACTATACCTTTATTCAAATGCTAATTTTATGTCTTGACCATAAATTCTGTTGTAATTTATTATAAAGGTAAAATCGGTAAGGTTTTGCTTTAGAAAGACGCGTGTGAGGAGGTGATGCAGGGAAAGAGTAATAGTAGAGTTCCACCACGCTGAAACAACTGAAATTTATGAGCTCGTTTAATAAAGTGAAAATTATATTTAGCTATTAATGCGCTGTGATTGATTCTTATCCTTGTTTAGGAATCCAATACAACTGCTACATCACCAAATAAAGTAAATCCGAATAAATTTCGAGTTGCTATGATGAACACGTGCCTATGTTTCCTGAAACTACGTTCAAATCTTGTTTGTGTCTTTTGTAAATAGAGTAACAGATTCATGATGAAAATTCAATATTATCTCTGTGAAATTTAGCAATCATGGTGATTAAAAAGCAATAAATATTACGAAATTTAATTAGAAACTCCATTATTTTCAAACTTCAATGGCGTCAACCATACTATTACAATGCAGACTTATGATGTATGGAAGATTCTCTAAAATGCTTGTTGCAGAGAACTTTAAAATTCAATACATCTTAGTTAATAATATTCTTTGTTCAATATTTAATAATACAATCTCATTGTTTGTCCAGTATTCCATTGTCGTGACTTAGTTTTGGTTCCATGGATCTGATATAATACTGTTTTTAAATGAATCTTTCAATTTGCAATCAAGTCTCATGAAGTTTTTTCACCTGTTTGGTTTAAATTGAATGTTTTGATAAACCTAATACCACAAGATCATCTTTGTAGTCTTTTATATATTTTTCAATTCTGTTGCTTCATTTGTTTTTATCATGTCAAGGTAAGTAAGTTGGTATTGGCATGTCACTTCGCAAATGCTTAAAAGAAATTGCTTATAGATTTACTGTAGTAATCTTTTATATTCTGTTAAGTACTTTTGTAAATAAGTGGTAAATTTTACTGTCGCTCTGAAATCATAATGTATGTGCTACTTTCTGTTATATATATACTAGCAGCGTTCACCCAGCTTCGCTGCGGTCACCCCGGAACGCAATAAACTTTGTTACTTAGATAATTTTTACTTTTTCGCTTTCAAGTGATATGATAAAAACCATAGAAGATTGCATTAAATGTTAACATTATATCGCCTGTCATTTATGTTAACCCGCCCCGCTTCGCTGCGGTCACCCCGGAAGTTTTCGCTTTCAAGTGATATGATAAAAACCATAGTAGATTGCAGTAAATGTTAACATTATATCGCCTGTCATTTATGTTAACCCGCCGAGTGACACGGTCATGCGGGTTGCATATAAATACGTTTATTTTTACCTATGATGAACTAACAAAGGATTTGTACGTTATGGACACTTGAATGGTCAATTATCTCAAGACACTGGTAATTAAAAATTAAAGTGATATGATAAAAACCATCTAGGGTCCAAATCCTAATAACCCCCCAAAAATAAAAGAAATTGGTTCAGCCGTATTAGCGTGATGAGGTAACAAAGGATTTGTGCGTTCTCTTTTATATATATAGATATGATAATTTTGGCCGTATTGGTATAACCTATGTTTTTTTATCTTATTACTTTCCTTCCGGTTACTCCTATAAGTTTTAAATTATGCCTGTGTTTGCCGATTTTCAGAAGTTGATTTCGAATATCTATTTAGGAAACCTAAATCATATACTAGTCTTAATTGTTTCTCTATTTTAGCTTCTTTTGCCACTAACTTTATGTATATTGTGAGGAAAATGTTTATCCAAACACTAGCCTTAAATCTAAATGGATGGGATTTTCTTTTTCATTTTCATTTTTTTTTTTTTTTTACTATTTTTACTATTTATTCTTTCTATTGTAGAGATATTGAATTTCCCTCATATTATTAGTATCAGTATATAAACAAATGAAGATTTAATAACGATTTTATTTTTTATTTTTTTCCTCTTTATTTTCTGTGGATGATGAGAAACAGTCACAACTTGGAATAATAAGACAGTCAGCAAACATTTCAAAATTCTCTTTAGCAGACGATTCCTCATTCTTCATTCTTGGTAAATTTATGTAACTTATGTAACCTGATGTAACGAAGTGTTCTGTAACTGTTGACACATTATTAAATAAGTCGAGAATTCCATTTACCTTGCACTTTCCTGAATCCTTACATGTGCGTACTTTGGATGTTTTCCGTAATTTCGACGGCCATCTTCCTTTTTTGGTTGATATAAAAACGTCCCAGGACCCGGAAGAGAGGGGTAGCACACGAGAAGCGGAGAAGTACATGAGGAGCGAGTGTGAGCTACAGCAGGAGAGATCTATACCAAATCCTACGCCAATCCGATACAGAGGCCAAGACATGGAGACGACCAGTCGACGCCCAGGAACTGAGGTACGGAATACGCATCCAAGGTCCTAAACGCCCTAACAACCTTTCTTTTCTTTCTTCTTTAACAGAGATCCTCGACTCTCTTTTTTTAAATATTTGTTCTTATTTATTTCTACCTACATGCCCTACAAACTAAAAACGCTCGTCGTCTTCTCAGATACCTCTCAATTCTACCAGTGAGCTATATTTCCCAAATTAACGATTATAGTTGCTTTTCTTTCTTCAAAACGACGATGAAAGCATTCCAACCGAATGCAAAAACGTAAGACTATTTTTACTTTTATCAATGTAAAAATTTTGAACACTTTATCTTGTCTTGTCTTGATCCTCCTTCTAGGAATAAAGTTTTAGAGTCGCAGCTTAATCAAGCCAAGGTCGACTATATCACTGATTATTGCTTTAAAATAAAAATGTATCACAAAAGTGTATCACAAAATGGCCCGTCCAATATGGACAATTAACCGGTCAACAGTTAACTTGTTTTTCAATTTGTATAATGTGCAGAAGGAAGAAAAGTGGCGCCAAACATAGTAAAAATATCTGTAACACATTAAAGGTTGTAATTAAATGGAAAATGAACTTAAGTAAAAATTGTTTAAAGATAAAAAATTAATAAAAAAGGAGAATAAAGCTCTCAGCAACTTTGTAGTATGGCGTCCATCTTAACTCCTCCATTTTATCTTCTGTAAATATTCGTGTAAAATTTATTCTCCATTCTTGTACGTCTCTAAGAAATTATTTTTATTGTTATCCTCCAATTTTGTAGTATGGCTGACATAATTGAAGTTTGGTAATAGCTGTGTTTCTAATTAAATTTTATAATGTTTATTGTTTTGCCATCTTTGTATTTGATGAATTTTACCGACATTGGTTATAATAAAGGATAAAGAACCTGTTAGAGGACTTATAGAAAATGCAAAGACAAAATTGGAGCGTAGTTTTGGGAAAATATAGACATGTTATTACTGTAAAATCTCGAATTTTTTTTTCAGAGTTAATTGCTCTTATGACTGTGTCAGCAAAATTGGATATCGAAATGTATGATAGGAGTCAGTCACAACACATTGAAGGTAAATATAATTTTTCACTTTATTGTTGTATAAGTTGTATGAATGCATTAACAAGTTGTCACAACATTGTACATATATTTACAACAGTTAACATCTATCCACAACAATTGAACGAGAAGGAATCTTCCACAATTGACTTTGTAAGAACTTATTATAGCATTTTTCGCTACATATGAATACCTCGATTACAACGATTCTCGATTTATCACGGTTTACAGTTTTATGTGAGAATTCCAATTAATTCATTTCAAGTTCGAATTTTTGGGGCCGCGAGATGCAGTCCATTACATACGTAATCAGAATTACATTTAGTTCGAATCTGCACTCTCCAGGTGGCGTTTCGTTTCTATTTGACGAGCAGCAGTACGAGTGAAATAAAGTTCGTCAGGAAATCGAAAATTCCATCCGTTACTACTGACTGAATTTTATACGAACAAACAAGAAACAAAAATTCCAGTTGACAACTCTGTACCAATTTTTATCAAAGAAAGAACAATTGTATGTACAGTATGTACCACGAGCGTTTCTGGCGGGAGGTCGAGGGGGACATGTCCCCCCCACACAATATTTTGAAGTCCAAAATATTCAATACTTTACTCTAATTTAATTTATTTACTAATGACAGAATAACATATAAATAATTATTATGTTTATTTGGAATATAATATTCAGGCCGTGAATCGATTATAACAGAGTTCTTGATATAGGCCTACCTCAGGCGGTCCGTGAAGGTAAGCAGAAAGGTAACAAATGGAATCGAAGATAATAAACAGCTTGGGTTACGTAGTACCATTTATATCACTTTCTTTGATTACCCCCCCCCCCACACACACACACACACACAAATTTTACATGGCAGAGACGCCAGTGGTATGTACTTCTTATATATAAATAAAGATAAAAGAATAATCTTGTTTTCCTAACTGAAACTTAATTTATTTTTTGCCTCATATATAAAATTTATACCCAATTTGAACTATCTTTAGCAATAGTTATCCGTTTCATTCACTATTTATTTCGATTATTGCGGTATTTTTCATGGCAACACTAACCACGATAATCGAAGTATTCTTGTAGTTTCTAACTTCCAGTGATCAATTTGTGGTAATTGTTCTATACCCTCAGCTTCGAATTGATGAATAAGGACCGAAAATATAATTTCTGCTTACTTTTATAATCAACACGTAGGGTGTAAGAAATTCCAGAACACAAATTTTACTTCGTGAGGATTAAGGTGGAGGAAATATCACAGCAAGAAATTAATATGCGTTATAAGTTTGTATTGTTTCTTTTTAAATGATACATATATTAGCTCTTCTTTTATTTCTCGTGCAAAAACAGGCACTTCAGTTAGCTGTACATGGAAAATGAATAAAACTGTCACTAAAGAAGTTTAATTTGTTAATTTATTATTATACACTTACACTGTTATAGGCAAAAAGAATGACAAACTCGTTGTCTCAACACAGAATGGCCACGAAATGCATTATATACATTTATATATACGTATAATTCCATATAGTTCATTTGAATATTTTGCACAATTCAATAACACAAATTAAAAGAACAATCTTTGAATGTTACTTGATATAATACGATGTGTATTCAAAATTCATTAAAACACTATGTCATTAAGATATTCATTTCTTCATCAGAATGTTGATGTGATTCAAATTAGTGTAGTGTTAACACCTTTCTTCGACAGATTACTAGCTAGTGCTTATGAAGAAGAATATCTAGCTTCAAAAGAAATTTTATGGAGAGTTACCGAAAGAAGAATAATGCTGTTAGGAAGAAGATAATCAACAGGATAAAATTCTATAGACTGCGTTACTTTTCTGAAAATATAGGTGCTGAGAAAAGCAATAACATTTTGCTGAAACGTTCATAATTAAATAATTTTAGGTGATATTAAATAAATAATTTTAAGTACTTTCTAATGAACATATACGAATGTTTTCATACCATTATAATTTCCTTGTTTATCCAGTATTTCATTGTCATATTTCTCTCATCCATTTTTGTC
Source organism: Thermobia domestica (assembly GCF_964235325.1). Taxonomy (NCBI): domain Eukaryota; kingdom Metazoa; phylum Arthropoda; class Insecta; order Zygentoma; family Lepismatidae; genus Thermobia; species Thermobia domestica. The sequence continues at coordinate 80,274,613 of NC_137469.1, forward strand.
TATATAACCTACAGCGAAAACGAAACTAGCTTGTTGTTCCGGTACGTTTGGAGAATATTTTATTGGTAGGATTTATTGATAACTAACCAATTTTTTGTTGATTTAGTTATGTATTTGCATTATAACAAGGAAACAGTTGGTTAACTTTGATATAAACTACCTAACTACCTCTTTAAATTGTGGCATAATATTATTATGTATTTAGAAAACAAAATACAATACTTCTAATTGCTATATCTAAATAGAATTCTAGGTCTTTATTATCACATGGCAAGTATTGACGCGCGAAACCACAAATATCAAACCATGATAGAATGTTTCTAAAAATATTTTGTATTTCTTTTTATGGGTTTAATAATATTTTATCTAAAGTATGAAAGTTGTTTTGATAAATTCCTTCCTTGTAATTTTCGAAATGCTCATCCTATCGCGTTAGATCATCTCATTGATGGTCGTAGACTGTTTGCTCAAATGAGATGAAATCAAAACTTGAAGAAACTTGTGTGTGAGGCATCATGTTTACAAAAGTGGTATACAAGGTGTCCACACTAATCGCTGAAATTTGAGTATAGCGTTGTTTTCTTTCCCAAAGTTATGTTTCCTCAAAAATGCAAACTGACATTGTTTAAAGGAAATTGACATTTAGTATTGGTAGTCATAAACGATAAACACAGGATCCTCTGCTGTATACACCATTCTCCTTTCCTACAGCGCAACAAAATGAGTGGATAATTGGATAAGGTAGTGCATGACATGGCTCCTGACACCAGTTGTTATCCCAACAACAACGGGATTTTTACCTCTTCTTCCCAATGTCCTACATTTCTTTGACGCAAATTTCATAATTGTATATTTATAAATTGCTGAAGTTTTTACATTTGCTTGGGTCTAGTACTGAAAGAATCACTCAGTAAAAGAATTGTTTACACTTATTATTGGTGATGAATATTGAAACACAAATGATACATAACACAATTCTAGTACAGTAAGAAGTCGAAAATTCGAACTAATTGGGACTACAGGTAGTTTGGATTTTCAAATTGTTCGGATTTTCGAAAATGACCAAGAAAATGCTTTGTTTATTTATCGCTAGCGCTAAGACAAAATGTAAAAAGCTTCTAGGGACCACGTTCAGATTTTTGACGTTTCGGATTATCGACGTCCTACTGTATTTGCAATTTATATGTAATTTTCCTCGTATAGAATATCAAGGGATAAAATCATAAACATAATTTTGATGATCCCATGCAGTTTGCTTCTTAACATCTTTTGTTGACGGATTAACCAGAATTCTTTGGTTCATACGTTCTAACATGAAAATAGTAGATGATTTCTTACTGGCATGTGGGATGGTGTTAGAAGCAAGTAACAAACGCAAGACGAAGTACAAAAATTCAACAACACTCATAAAACTGAAACCAACGAACAAGCTTGCGATTCCTCCGAATGACACTGAAATAAAAGGGAAAGATAAAAAATGGTTAATTACAATTTTATTTGAGATTAGAATGCTAATATGAAAAAAATACTTTTATTATTTTTACTGCCTTTCTTTGCCATTTAAATACAGTGTGTGCCCAAATAAAATATCCCAGAACGTTATTTCGTATTCCAAACATGAGTGAAACAAAAGCATTGTATGATATTATAGGAGATTTCTCACTAATAGCTGTTTTAATTTGCGGTACTTAATAGAAATAGTACTCTGGATAATTTTCTACATAAATTCTCTCAATGTTCATTCCAATTTAACTTTGAATCCACATGCATTCGAAGCAATTTTACACATTTACACCACCTGCATAATTCACAAAACTACCAAGATTAAAATTCATAGTTAATGTTTTACCTTGGTCTAGTGTAAATTAATTGTATTTAAACCATACAAAAGACATCTCTAACATTATTTTTAGTTTGTATATTAATTACATCGTTGTTTGAATTTATGAGTTATATCGTCAGCATATAGAGCATAAGTATTGGGCAGAAAACTTGGTAAATACACTAAAAAGAAGAAGACTCAATACACTTCCTTGTGGAATCCCATATGTCACATCCATAAAATTTGGCTTTTTGTTTCCCACGCGAACAGTTTATTTTCTATCAGCAAAGAAGAATGAAATTAAAGACATTTGCAATCCATTAATACCGTAATGCTGTAGCTTCACAATTGACTTTTTATGATATATGATGTTAAATGCCTTATTCAAATCTAATATTGTCATTGTAATATGAAGAGTACTTTCCCCTAGTTTTGCGGTACTTTTGACATTATGTTTTTTACTCTTCTAGCCGTGGAACGTTCAGGTCTAAATCCAAATTGCATATTATGAAACAGTTTATTTTCTTCAAAATACTTTGACAATTGATCCTTAATACGTTGCACTTACACCTTAGGCAATATAGGTACAAGAGATATTGAACAATAATTATTAGGCTCATTTTCATCATTTTTCATATGAATCGTAACTGTAACAGTCAATTTGAGGCGCTTCGGGAATTTACCTTAGAATAGTATGAAATTGAATAAGTGGACTCAAGTTTCGGCTATTTTATGTTTATTATTTCCTTTGGTATATTACTGGAGAACGTATAGATATTTTCACTATTCGAACCTTTTAATTTGTTGTCCAATGACAATACAGTTCTATTTTGATAGGAGTCCATAAAATATGAGAACCGAGTTTGTTGATCTGCACAAGTATGAAAGCAGAATATATCTCTGAGGTAACGTCATTTTTACTACTTTCTTGTATTTTTATATTTCTCTTTATTAATGGTAGACTTTGTCAGATTAGCTATATTATAAAGAGTTATTACTTTATTCCGTTGCAATTTAAGGGAAGATCTAAACCAGTTGTGATTTGCTGTAGTCAATTTCTTCACATGCTTGTAAATAGTAATTCTTTTTCCTTCTATTGGACAATATTTATTTAAATATTTGCTCAAATTGCAAATAAAACTACAAAAGACTTCAAAAATATTATTATCTTTAAAATATATATCTCCCCAGTCAGTTTACTAATCAGTTAAAAGTTAGGCAGAGGACAATCTGAGATCGACATGATAAAATATATTTAGGATACTATAAAAAAGGATAAAATTTCTATTATATACCTTAGATGTTTGTTTTAGTTACTTGTTTGGCTGTAAGGCCAATTTAAATTTAATCATTACTAACCATCAATAACAAGAACAAAAATTGGAAAGAATGTGCAAAGAAGTAGGACATATTTTAAATTTAAGATATTATTCTGACATTCATCTGGGAAGTAGGGAGAAACTGAACAAGTTGTCAAGATAGTCGACCATCGGACTCGAACTCGGGACTTCTCAACTGCAAAATAAAAATCATAATCACTAGTTTTTTAAAAGAAAAGTTCGAAATCAAAACTAGTAAAGACAAAAATTTTGTACTTTAATTGATATGAGATTACGTAATTTCAGAATAATTTATAGATAAAGCATTGAATCATCATTGGAGGAAAAGTGTTCACATGTAATGAAATTCTAATGATAAAACAAGTATATTTATTGCCAATCAAAATTACAAGTTTCACATTTAAGGATAAATATATATAATGTACTTATATGAAAAGATGAAAATGGTAGATGTATCTGATATACAATATTTCTTTTACAGTTCCAGTGAAATATAGTTGAAAGAGATTTCACCTAATTATTTCGTTTAATTTTCGGAGTCGTCATTATATATATAAAACAATAAGAAGTATCAGCAAAAGAAACATTATTCCGTACAATACATTCTTAATGCAGTGCAAAGAATACTAGCAAGTATGTCTATTGCAACCTAATTTACTTGTCCATTTTATCTTTTACCTTGATAATAAGGGTTGTGTAATGTCGAAATAATTGACTGAAACTTTAACCTAATTTCAAGCGGCTATTGGCTATGTTTGTTGTTTCTCTCGAAATGCAAACATGTAACATACCTTGGGGATTAGACGATACCAGTTGCAGTCGTAGCGTCACTTTGGGCAGTTAAAATGTTTCGTCAAATAAAATATCCAACCAAGTTTGAAAGGTCTGTGATTCGATTTTTGACAGCAAGAAATGTATCAACCGTGGAAATTCATCGCCAGATATGTAAAATGTACGACCCGTATGCAATTACTAACAGCAAACTGCGTAAATGGGTGCGATCGTTCAAGAAAGGGCGAGACAATGTTCATGCTGAACCGTTATCGAGCAGACCGTCTGTAATCACAGACGAGTTGGTCCATGCAGTTGACGCAAAACTCCATGAAAACCAACGTTTTACGATTTCCAAGTTGTCACTTGAATTTTCACACATTTCACAGTCCATGCTGTAACAATCGTCTCTGAAGCCTTCAAGTTCCGAAAACTGTTTGCGTGATGGATTCCTAAGCTGCTTACTGAGGAATTCAAAAAGACGAGATTGGCTTATTCTTTGATCTTTTTGTCGTGATATAATGAGAAAGGAGATCAAATTGGACCACATTGTCACAGGGGACAAAACATGGGTTTCCCACATGACTCCACCATCGGAGCGGCCATCAATTTAATGGCGACACACGATATCTCCGGTCAAAGTGAAAGCAAAATAGACAATGTCTACACGCAAGATTATGACTACTGTATTCTGCGATCGCCATGGTGCTCTGTTAGTAGAATTTATGCCATGAGGCAACCACCTATTTAGCTGCGTGCTGCACAACCTTGAAAAAGCTTCGATGAGAATAAACTCCGAGGCCTACTGTTATATGGTGTTTTGTTGCTGCATGACAATTTACGTTCTCATTTTGCTTCTCAAACTCACGAGTTAGCCAGACGTTTTGGGTAGGGCGACTGTACCACTCACCATATAACCCGTACCGCATATGATATTTGCGCCAAGCGGTTATCATGTGTCTCCCTACCTGAAGCTGTTTCTCGCCGGTCAGCGGTTTGACACTGTTGAGGAAATTAAAACATTGGTTGAAAATTGGCTTCGGTCACAGGCAGTGATTTCTGAGACGTGGGCATACAAAAAATTGTCTAACGCTATGATAAATGTTTAAACAAACATGGTATCTATGTAGAAAATTAGCATAATGTGTACAGAGGAAATAACAAAAAAATATATGGGACTATCTTTACTAATTTTGTTTCTATTACTTAAAAAATTGTCCTTGTAATATTGAAAAGCACAAACAGAGTTAAAATCAGATCACATAATTGAGAATTCTGAAGAAAAAAGAGAACAACATTCTTTTTTAATAAAAATTTAATAACTTTGCTTTTTAAGAAGAGTCTTTGAATACGGTTTTATAGTTCTAATAAGAAATATTAGCTTATTTTAATCCTTTTATAAAGTTGTAACTACTTGAGAAGTCGTTATTTACGTATTGTACAAGTAGGTCAAAAATACATTTTTTTTTTACATGTTTTATGTTTAAAATCTTGATTTATCTGAAATTATCATTGAATTATTAATACTTACCCAGCAGATCCAGATAACCAAATTTCATGTACCTGCAGTAACTTACTGCTCCCAGTTTTTTGAAATGCACATCAATGTATCCGCGAAAATCTTCTTTAAATGCAGCAGGTCTGAAATATATATTTAAAAATAATTCTTCTTTGTTATTTCTGCGGAGCCAGACGTAAAAGGTTGGTTATAAAATTCTTTGTTAATACACGTATTTTAAAATGTGAAATATAGTTTACTGAATATATATCTCAATCCCGTCCTATACTTTGATTTAATCATTTAATTTAATCATTGTTTTTTTTTTTTTTTTTATCTATCTACAAGCGGTCTCTGAATATAGTGGATTTTGATATACGTATATTAATATGATATTCGGTAACTTCACGATAATCTACAGTTAAATAATTCAATCATGATCGGATAAAACGGTAACGGAATTCTAATATATATGAATCAAATAACAATTATTTGTTTTCAACGTATTTCGGAATCTTGGTCAAGTATTTTATAACCACTAAATAGGTTAATGAAATTATAAAAATAATTACTGCTGTTTGATTTTAATATTTAATCAATTTTGAAACTGTGTATAGAACTTGGATAGACAATGAAAGAAAAAAAATTCAGATATAAAAATATTGATGGAGATTTAAAAATAAAGCCAAGCATTTACTTTTAAGCCCCATGGTTATGCACTTTATGCTAAAGGAGACTGATACTTATTGAGAATGAATGATTATTAAAAAGTTAAAGGATATGAAAATGTGGGAGGAGACAAAAGATCCCCAAGAAGACTCGTGAACATGATGTTGTCAATCACAAAATCATACGGGAGAACCAGGGACCTCTCTTACCAATAGTGAGCTCTCTGCTGTTTTTTTTTTTAAACCGTTTTTGAATCTTATATTCTCTCATACTTTCCAAAATCAGTATACATACACAAGGACAGAAACACTTACAAAGCTCCTATTCTCTCACGAGAGAGTTCAACTTTCAATGAGTTTTATCTCACAATCGTCAGTCTAACGCTTCAGATCACTCGACTACACTACATTGGCCTGCAAACCAACGTGCTCCCATAGGCGTATTGGTTCAAGAAATGCTTTTAAAAAATATAAAATAACTGGAATATTATGAAAATCAAAATACAGCGTTTTTTTTAAAAAAATATAAGATTACAATGCTTTTCCTTAAAGTAACAATAATAATAATTTTTCATTCACATATTAATTAATTTAGCATACAATCACGAATATGTTTCATCAAGTAATTTCATAATGTAAGTTATACATAAAGAATTATAGAAAAAAAATAAACATATGATTTAGGTTACGACATAGAGACGTAAATATTGAAAAGATATATCAATAGAAAAGAAAATTAAGAAAACAATATTCATAATGAGTACAATACTTACAATGAATACTAGATACACTTAACACAATTTATTTAAAGACATTCATCAGAACTAAAATATATTAGAGAACATTCTTCTCCTAAATAAAAACAAAATCTTAAAAGAAACTCTTTTAATAATTTCTTTCTTAAAAAACTTTAAAGTCGTTGATAGACTTGAGTTTAAAATAAAACTTAAAATTTATATTTGCTGACATCCTTAAAAGCAGTAGTAGTAAGATACCACGGAGTATGTAACTGTTAGTTCATTTTGATTCAAGTATAATGAGTAGGAATGTCAGAACTTTTCCTTCTGTTTACTGAAAATACGTGCTAATAATCAAGTCAACACATTTAAAAGTAACTAAACGTTAGAACTGAAAAATTATTTACACCTTGGAAGTTATTTTTATAATGAGTTCTTGGTGATAAGTTCTGTTTTTTTCTTTTTCCACAAACATAGAAAATCAATCACTACAGTGATTTCCAGACTTCCATTGTGACCAGATAAAGAAAGAATTGTCACCGGTACAACTAGATATTAGCATTTATGTCAATATTTCCAAAGCAAGAAAATTTAGGACTTATGGTTACTAACAGAGGTAGGAAACCTCACGAATTCCATCCCCAGGTGTTATGTGACTGTTCACGTATAACTTCACACACATAGATCTAGAATTTAGAATAGTTTCGAAAAGGTTCTGAATCACTGGAGTCGATAAGGGTGATATACAAATCATGTATATCGAATCGGGTGTGCAAAAGAAATTATCAGAAAAAGTAAAACCGTTATATCATGAAACACTAAATAAGGTACAATATAATTTTTCTTTAATAAGCGCTGTATTAGATAGGAAGAGAAAGAAGTATAAAGAATCAAAAAATTAAGAGCTTCCTTGTGTTTCTATTTAGTTAGTGTCCTTGGCTCCGGAGCGGGAGATTCGGATTAAGTTCCCGATGGAGCACATGTGATTCAAATCCCACGTTAAGCTGTAAGCTCATATCTTATATAGCCACAGTGCTAAAAAAGAGAAGCTGAACTCCACTCCAAGCAACCAAAAGAAAAATCGAAAAACAAAAGCGTGAACATAACACTTGTAGTTGGGCCTTAGTTAGGAATCCAAGGCGTCAGCTTGAGAGTGTTGTTAGGTTGAAAGTAGAGTCAGTTTAATGGAGAAAGATAAAGAAAGTAAAAATAGTGGACAAAGGTAAATAGACGGAATAATTGGTTAAAAAAAGTATAGAAGGAAATACGTATATATAGTGAAAACAAAATATAACCTAAAGAAATTACACTTTGAACTTTTTCGCTAAAATACTTCATCAGCTAGGGAGGAGAGAAGTAGAGAGAAAGGAGACAAAAGAATTAAAGAACAAAGAGAAAGCTAAGAAGTGTCCAGATGGGAGACATATTAAAATACGAAATTACATGATCACTGATAGTTTTTAAGTTATATAACTTGACAGATTTTAGTGGAGGAAGACAAAACTTCTTTACTAGTAATTTACCTTTCAGAAGTTTGTTGTTCCTCCTATATATAGATGGAAAACGTAAATAATAATAATAATAATAATAATAATAATAATAATAATAATAATAATAATAATAATAATAATAATAATAATAATAATAATAATAACAAACAATAATAACAACAACAACAACTTTGACTTATGGAATGACAAGCTGCAGTGTGCCATGTTGATAGAAAGTACGATCGATTGCGTAGTTCCTGGTTTTATTACTGGAGAAGGCACACGTTCTCAATTGAATGTTAAAAAGAGATCAATATTTGATATTAAGATAAATTCATTTCTTGGGTCCAACTGGAGGTAAAGATGATCCAAGTCTAAAATTAAGCATAAATTGAAGATACTTTTTGAATCGTGCTACTCATTATTATTATTATTATTATTATTATTATTATTATTATTATTATTATTATTATTATTATTATTATTATTATTATTATTATTACTTATATGTTATTAAGTTAAATAAAGTAATTATCCTAAATTTTAACTGAAATAGTTCAGTAGTGTATTAGAGTAAATAAATTTTAGATGTGAAGAACTTGAAATTAGTAATATATTGTATTTGTTTTAACGTAGTAAATCATCATCTTCTAAACAGGCTTCCCAGTTATCTGGGATTGGTTTTTCGAATTGCTGTCCGCCAACTATTTTTATCTTGTGTCATATTCACAATGACAACACACTGCACCTATCATTCTTCATACAATCTCCACTTCTTCTTTTGTCGACCTCACGCTCTTTTCCCATTCAATTCAATATCAGCCACTCGGTGAGCTACGTATTCCGGTCTTCTTTTTACGTGTCCAAATCATCAAAGTCTACATTCTTGCAGTTTTTCTACTACTGGCATCTTTATTGTTCTTCTGATCATTTTGATCTTAATTCTTTCCTTTCGCGTCGTTTCACACATCCACCGCATCATCTTCATCTCTGCAACATCCATTTCTGTTCTACTCTCTCCTTTCTCGTCCAACATTCTACTCCGTATAATATGGCAGTTTTCACTACTGTTTTGTAAACTTTTCCATTAAACCCATTAGTGCCCAGAATTCCCCACTGGTATTTTGAAAAAAAAATTTTTCGCCTATTTGGTCCTAATAGTACTCTAAAATAGATATTAGATTTTTTTTTTTTTTTAGCCCGGCAACTTAAGTTGCCAACAGACACACACATATTCAAAAGAGGGAACATTTTGAAAAGGTACAATTTTGAGGGAGAAAATATACTGCAAAAACACAATTATTAAAATCAAATCAATCCTTCCTTTACAGACCTTCAATCCTTTTATCTGGAGTCTTTCAAATCAATCCAGTTGAGTCTTTCTCCTTAAAACATATTGTACCCAAAAAACAGTACTAACTTCACGTCATTATCATTCCTTTGCTGCCTATAATTCCTTGAAAAATTTCGTCTTCCATTATTTCTTCTATTTCGTGACCTATTTAAATTATTTTCGTTCCTACTACCATCAGAAATAGCAGAAATCTGCAGCGTTAATTTAGATAATTGTTGCTGCAATTCGAGCAAGCGACCGTTTACGTCATTACTTTGCTGCGTTTGCTCTCTTGGCGTGTCAACAGCTCTTACAGCTGTTTTCTGTTTGTATGCTGCGTCAGCAGTTGTTACATAATGATGACTGTCTGCTGGCTTATTGCTGACCAAAGCAGACTGAAGGAGCACGGGATTCTTTTTAATAAATTGATCTCTAATTCCTTCCTCTTCGTAAGCAAACGTGCTTTCTCCTCTAAGATCAGCTCATCAACCAGCGCTGCAAGATTAGCATACTCTTTCTTAATAACAGCGCGAAAATATTCGGTTTGAAGGCCCTCAATGATATACTGAATCTGAGCTTTCCCTGAGGCATAAGGATCTGACCTCAGAATAAGATCCTGCTTAGAATAAACATAGTCCATGACGCTTTCGTCCGTGCCCTGTTCCCTAGTTCTCATCTGGGCAATGGTAAAATGAGGAAGCGCATGATCTTTAAAAGTTTGGCGAACCTTCTCCTTAAATTGGTCATACGACCACTGCGCAAACTCAGGTTTCGTTTCAATAGATGAATACCAATTTTCGCTCCTCCCCACTCTTTAAGTAGAGAGCCTAAGATTAACTTTTTCCGTGCGCCAGTCCATCCATTGACCTCGGCAACAGTTTCATATTTCCTCAAAAATCTATCTACATCCTCGCCAAACCGTGCATAAAATGGCTCGGGCCTAATAATTGAATTCATGTAATGAACAGGATCCTCACCTCCCACTTTATTTCCAGCGGACGCCGCATATCTAAAATTTTCAGGCTCAAAGAAACCGAGGACGAGCCAGAAATCTCAGAAAAGGTATCAGATAAACGTAACTGCTGACGTAAATTATGCAAACACTGACGCGTAACCTTGGCAGACTTCGGGGATGAACACGCGAACACGCGGCAGGTTCAAAAAAAGCAGTATTACTAAGATCTAAAATTTGCTCAGTAGGCACACCTAACTCTTCACGTAAATATCGCAACATAGACACAAAACCTCTAAAAACTTGGGCACACAACTACACATCACATTAATTCTAAAATACTAATAACCAAATATAAATGTAAAAATAATACAAACAAAATATACTAACCAAAATAGGGATACTTAGAAAAACATGCTATCCTTCAAAGAAAGTTAAAAAAGAACATCTCGCCAGAACCCAACCATCAATCACAAAAAATAAGAGGAAAACATAGCTGAGCTACTTTCCACTTGAGGAGAACCTCTCAGACTCTAGCGATAATTCGCCCCTTAGAGAGGAACTCGGATCGGTCAAAAATTCCATCTGACCGCAACGAACTCCGTGTGTGGACTCGACCAACAGGCCTCAACGCTAGAGTAGTACTTTCGCTTGAAAGATACACACACCAAAAGAGCACTCACAATAGGGTGAAACCCTCCTCATACAGTACTACGCCCTTGGCAAGGTTCTGCTCGGGGTACGTCCTTACCTCCACAATAAACCTCGCATAGATTCGGCAATAGAATGCCTCACTGCATAAGTAGTGAAATGCTGATAGACCCAACAGAAAAGAGAGCTTATTGGCCTCCACTCTGGTAAAACCATCCGTCTGTTGCAGAGATACGCCCAATAACTGGTCTCGATGGGGGTGCGTGTGCTACACTCCCGCAAGAGATCCAGCCTAGACTTGGCACCGAGACCTGCTCCAACAACAGCTATTGGCCAACAAAGAAACCAAATGTCATGCACTAAGAAAGAAAACACATCTCTACATGAAAAGGCCTAACGGGGGTAGAAAAACCAGATCTAAGCCATGGAAAGGGGCCACATCTCCACCATGAAAAGCTTAGCGGGGGTTAAAAAAACAGCTCTCCACCATGAAAATGGTGTGTTAGGGGGAGGAAAAGGCTACCAAAACTCCACCTACACACAAGCCGTCAGAAGAAAGAAATGGGGATTCTAGCTCAAGACAGGTACTAAGATCGGACGGCTATCCTTTAAAAAGAAAGCATAATCATCAAAAATGAATCCTGCAGAAGGTCTTCTTAATAATAAAAAAAAAAAAAAAAAAAAAAAGAGAGAGAGAGAGAGAGAGAGAGAGAGACTGGGTGTGGGAAGGAGGCTAGGAATCAGAAAGGAATACCTTCATTTTGACGTCTGGACTCTGATGCTGGTATCCATTGGCTCGGCTCCTCTGGCTCTCTCGATAGCTCTGGTCTCACAACGTCGGCGAGGTCCTTTCCTAAGTCAGGCTCCAGTCAGCTGGTAGGAGTCCAACAGCAACTCCGTCTACAACCTCTTCTTCTTGGATCGCGACTTCCCAAACCGGAAGTTTTCGGTCCTATTTAGGCTCGGGACCAAGGATCGGCGACTATTACAAGTGAGCCTAGAAACGAGTACCAGACGTCACAGTAGGTGTGGTAAAGCTTGTGGGAGGAGTCAGGATGGTGTCTCTCATCATGAATTTATTACAAAACAATAATAACAATTACATAAATCACATCACAATTGTAAAATGCTGATTGAGCGAAAGATAAATCAGTCGGTCACCGGCCCTTCAGAGAACTAGTCGACAACACGTTTGTTTCTCATAGCGTAATATAATCATATAATAAAAGGTCTCTGCCCTTTTCCAAAATGCGCAAAAACCCATAAATCACGAATAACACAAACAAAAATAGGTAGCCCACATCATTGTTCACTGGTAAAACAAATATGCATAAAATCAATAAATCAATCACATCAGTCTTCAATGTGGGACCCAACACAAACACACAGACCCCTTTACAATATCATACAAAAAAAAATAAATAAATAAAATAAAAAAAATAAAAAAATAAAAAAATAAAAATGCAACAATGCTATGACAAAACAGACTCCAAAGATACTTCGCGGTTAAAACCAGCAATGCCAATCCATGAGTTTCTGCGCTATGACAAAAAATTGCCGTGGCAACTTAAGTTGCCGGCGTTTTGGTACCGTACAGCCACACACTACTCGTGACGCTTCTTTTCGTTTTGTCCAACCACCGTTAGTTTTACTGCTTACATCTTCTATTTCTGCATTTTTTTTTTTTTTTTTTTTACGTAGTAGACCTTTTAGCAGATAGTATAGCAAGTAAGTCAAAATAGAAATATTTAATTTTAAACTCATATTCAGAATAATTGGAATTTAAAAAAAACTTAAATGAAATCTACTTACACATCAGTTATATGATATTCTGTTTCATATTCCACATGTGAACAGGATGGAAAACAAGTACAGTTCATACCACTCTCAATATCAGCATCATTGAACCCTTCGGTTCCTGCAGGAGGATTGCTGTTTCTCAATTCACCTAGAAATAAAATGAAACACTTCAAAATATTCTAAATATTTAAAAATATGTTTGTTATTACGTATTGAGAAAATTAAAAGATTTTATACTTCTAAAAGAAGGAAGCAATTGATATTGCTCCTCTAATAGTTTTACCCAAAGCAATTTCCAGGGACTACGATAAAACCCTTAATGCAACAAATGTACGTGTGGTATTTATTAAAATTTTCCCAGACCTCCTTCCCGTTGACTGAAATTTTATACAGACATTACTTCTTCTCTATACAGGAACCTGCATGCATTTTTCCCCATCGCTTTATGCACGTAGGGAGACCTTGTTTGTAGAAGTACGCAGAATGTTCGAAAAGCCACTACTTAACCCCAGAAGTCAGCGTTCTATCGTCTTGGAATCCCTTCAAAAATAATTTCATGGTTGGAAAGAAATGAAAGCAGATGATGCAAGGTTAGAAGAGTATGGAAATGGTAAAATATTTTATGTCCGCAGGATCGTGCGTCTGTCTCGATAATGTGTGAGTTGTAACTTGGAGCATTGTCTTGAAGGATTCAAACACTTTTGGTCAGTATTCCATGCCTCTTGGTTTTGATGCAATCCCGTAATTTCTGTAGCAGTGAAGAATAATATCCTCTAGTTGTGGTATCCTTCTCCAAGACTCCATTCTAATCTCAAGAAGAAGCATGACCATGCCCTCCGAGGGGTGGACACAGGCCTTCTTTGGAGTTGTGATTAAGTACGCTTCCATTGCTTTGACTGGACTTTTGTCCCTGAATGATAGTGATGGACCATACTCTTGGTTTTCGTGGTACAGGATCAAAATTTCCTGGAAGCAAGTGACTCGTTCCTGCTTTTGGAAAGGTGTTAGTAACAGGGAAACCATCGGGAAGACACTTTATGTATGTGCAAATGCTCATGGATTCTTTTCCCCCACAATGGGGGGCTGTTTCTACGGAAATCCGACCACACGTGAACTGATGGTTCCAGTGCTTCACATCATATGATAGAGCTTCCTCTCTGTAAGTCTATTTCATCTCATTAAATGTTTACTTTGGTGTGTGGCCTTCCAAGTACAGAAATTTAATCACAGCTCGAGCTTCAGTTGGATCCATCTCTACATTTATTTTCACTTTAGTGCCTGAATACAGAAAATATTAGGAGTTAAAAGATGGGATTTTCCTTATAAGATAAGTAGGTATCATCAATACACATGTGTAATTTCAGTATTCTACATTAACTACAACTAGGTGAGGGAAATCTTTAACGAACCTCCCACTTAGATTTGATTTCTTTTCTACGGCAAAATACATTATATTGTTATATACGTATATATTCCAGAGTGTTTACTACGAAAACTAATTTCCTATGTAGCCAGGTAATATTAGAGTATTAGGCCTCAGGTACTGGCTTAAAAAAAATCTTGATATATATGATCGTAGATTGAATAATAGTATCCTACACTTTCCTAAAAAAGCATTTCATGTCAGTAACACTTTATATCAATAGACAATATTCCTGTAGTAAATAAAATTCTGAATTAAAGCTGTATATCATTTTAAAGAAAGGTTTTCTTTGATTTTAATTTTAAAATAATATGAAAGTGATAGATGAAATTTCGTAGATAAAGATGAAGGCCTTTGTAGATGAAATTTTCATTTAAAAAAGAAATGAAATTGAAAGAAACCTAAGAAACGTTTTTTTTTAAACTAAATACCATTGTATTGTAATAGAATAATACTTTTACATTTTATGTCGAAGATAAGTTTAGTACTTGAAAATACTAGAAAATAATAGTTTTAATTACAAAAATTAATTTTAGTGATAGAAACACTAAAATGTGAGTCTTAAATTAGGAACACTTACTGTTATGATCAAAAAGACAGTTAATGGTATCATTGTCAACCCCACATTCTACGTTGTTACCTAAAATATATTCATAAATTATTCATAAAAATATGTAACTAAGAAACAAAATTTATTCTAACAATCTTTTCAATAATAAGGTAACACAATGATTTGATCAACACATAGATAATTCGTATTATAATGAAGGAGATTTTGACAAGATTTCTACATCTATAACATCGTAAATACTGCAATTATATAATTTCGAAATAAATGGAAATAAATGTTTACATAATTAAAGTGGGTGTTTCTGTCTTAAGTCATTATGTTCTTAAATTTTAATGTTTTAAACTTATTCATGAACATCTAGAGTCAAACGTTTGAGAAATATTTATATTGTTTAAAAATATTCTGTACTGAAATTTTAGTAAACTTCAAGCATAATGAAAGAATGCGTATAATAGATTCGTGGTAATCCGTGTCATACTACACCACAACCATATAAGATACTGAAAAGTCAGAATGGTGAAAATATGAAGTATAATTCACAGTAAATTTCGAAATAATCACTGTGTTATAAAAATGTAGTATCGTGTTTCCTTTGTCATAAATGATTTATTTGAAACACGTTTCTGAATTCTTATGTGATATTTCCTTCTCTGTTGCAGTCAGTAACAAGTAGTACATCCTAAATCACCCACCAGCCTAAAAAGGCTAGGTTGCTGTATGTGTCGGAGTAGAGAATGCTTAAGTAATAGAAATTGAAGTGTATTACAATTCAACACAGAAAACTATAGTGAAACGATTAGATAACTTCAGTTTTAAACCAAAGAACTGGATATCTTATCTATATTCACTAAACTTATGAATTCTGGTAAGCAAATGGGCTAGAACTTAATTTTGAGCAGAATATTCACACGTTCACATTTGCAGTGTTACAAAACGTACGATCGTAGAACTTTGGGCTTCATATAAACTGAAAAGTGCCTTATACTAAAATTTTACAAAATGTACGAAACTTACATGTTTCAAGTTTTTATTTTTTTCTAAATCAAAAGAACACTTATCATAATTTATGAGTAATGTGTGTATCAAAGCCGTATTTTGCATTTACATTTCAGATTTATAAACATGTGTTCCTCGTAAATATTTTTGAAGAATTCTCCAAGATATCATATTCAAATTAATAATTGCATGTGATCACTAACTAAAAATTAAATAATTCTTATACTAGGAATGCAATGGATGTACCCGATTGCAATGAAATGAGCTGAGCGAGCTTAAACTACGTAATCATTCCTGGCCATTATGCAATAATAAATGCCATTTTTAATTGTTGACAAAAAAATCGCGTGAAAACTTTTTCCCCATGTTAAGTCTATGCAAGCGTTTTTCGGTGATTATTCCTCGATGGTACATCGGATTTTTGATTTCGACCTATGTTGTCACTCAGCACGACATACTCTATCAGCGTGCTAAGTTTGGTTGAGATCGGCCAAACGGTCTAGGAGGAAGCGTTTTTCGGTGATTATTCCTCGATGGTACATCGGATTTTTGATTTCGACCTATGTTGTCACTCAGCACGACATACTCTATCAGCGTGCTAAGTTTGGTTGAGATCGGCCAAACGGTCTAGGAGGAAGCGTTTTTCGGTGATTATTCCTCGATGGTACATCGGATTTTTGATTTCGACCTACGTTGTCACTCAGTACGACATACTCTATCAGCGTGCTAAGTTTGGTTGAGATTGGCCAAACGGTCTAGGAGGAAGCGTTTTTCGGTGATTATTCCTCGATGGTACATCAGATTTTTGATTTCGACCTATGTTGTCACTCATCACTTCATACTCTATCAGCGTGCTAAGTTTGGTTGAAATCGGCCAAACGGTCTAGGAGGAAGCGTTTTTCGGTGATTATTCCTCGATGGTACATTGGATTTTTGATTTCGACCTATGTTGTCACTCAGCACAACATACTCTATCAGCGTGCTAAGTTTGGTTGAGATCGGCCAAACGGTCTAGGAGGAAGCGTTTTTCGGTGATTATTCCTCGATGGTACATCAGATTTTTGATTTCGACCTATGTTGTCGCTCAGCACGACATACTCTATCAGCGTGCTAAGTTTGGTTGAGATCGGCCAAACGGTCTAGGAGGAAGCGTTTTTCGGTGATTATTCCTCGATGGTACATCGGATTTTTAATTTCGACCTACGTTGTCACTCAGTACGACATACTCTATCAGCGTGCTAAGTTTGGTTGAGATCGGCCAAACGGTCTAGGAGGAAGCGTTTTTCGGTGATTATTCCTCGATGGTACATCAGATTTTTTATTTCGACCTATGTTGTCACTCAGCACGACATACTCTATCAGCGTGCTAAGTTTGGTTGAGATCGGCCAAACGGTCTAGGAGGAAGCGTTTTTCGGTGATTATTCCTCGATGGTACATCGGATTTTTGATTTCGACCTATGTTGTCACTCATCACTTCATACTCTATCAGCGTGCTAAGTTTGGTTGAGATCGGCCAAACGGTCTATGAGGAGTTCGCGGACAACCAAACAGCTAACCCGAGTATAAGAGCTTCGCTTCGCTCAGCTCAACAAGTTAAAAGGATAATTTTCCCTGCGAATTCCATTATGATTTTATCCTTTAAGAAGCTAGTTTCATAATGAGAAACAGAAGAAATGTTATTCTTTACGAGTGACAAAGCGTCCTACTTCGCCGGATGTGAGCAGTTCGTAAAACTTCCTACATTCTTCATGTTGTGCGACAACCTTTATATTACTAGTAGCTTGCCTTCTAAAAACTTAGCGATCAGCTTGTTATTTACGGTAGCTGGTTTGCTGAGA
Organism: Thermobia domestica; assembly: GCF_964235325.1. Lineage (NCBI taxonomy): Eukaryota > Metazoa > Arthropoda > Insecta > Zygentoma > Lepismatidae > Thermobia > Thermobia domestica. The sequence continues at coordinate 80,292,504 of NC_137469.1, forward strand.
CCTTAAAAGAAAGATCAGCATACTCTCTACCGATATATATTTCGTAGCGCATATTTCGTTCGAAGTAAAAGACGCATAGGGGATGTTCTTAAAACTGTTTCTACTAGTTTATATTTCTGCCATATCTTACAAACCTAGCACTACGAACTATTTCGCTATCCCATATACTTTCGAGTACGCTTAAACAAGGGTTTCGTTCTTTCACTTCCTCCTCAGGAGCAATAACTACCAGTTTTTCATGCACAAAAGTACCAAAAGAAATGTCATCTGATGCAAAGCATTTGATCAAAAAGTTGGTTTCATCCATTAAGTTCTTTCTTGTGAACATAGTAGTTCACAATACAAATACAATGAAGGCACTAAATGATAACACTTTGCTTTTACGCCTTAAACCATTCGTCAATGCAGAGGAGAAAGAGGATGAAAATAAAAGATACGGGTCATTGCACTAAAATATCTCGCTCCTATGTCATGTCATCCTATAGTTATTACTAAAATATTTATGAAATATGAACAAAATTATAAAAGATGGTTTTCTCGTAAGCAGTTCCAAGCATCGCAACTCCTTCTGATGCTGTTTTCTCTAATAGGAGACAGAATTCCATGGCCGCAGACTAAAAACTATCACAAAAATCTACAAACAAGAGAGAAATGTTTAACAAAAATATTTACTATGTGGTACTATGACTACACTCGAGGACGCAAGTCAATAGACTAATACAGAAGATATCTTCAAGAGGCATCTAGCGGAGGCATGTACTACAATGGCCCCACACACCTACGAATAATTTCAGCTTCTTCTGGGTATCTATGTATGTATGCTTTTTCTGAACTACAACTTATTGGCATTTTTTTTTTTTTTTGGTTTGTATTTTGATCTAGACTATTTTAAGAGTAAGTTTAGTCAACCTAAGGACAGTGAAACTTATGACATGACTCTTTCAAATATCTAGAATCAACACTAACAAACCAAACTATATCCATGAAAACATGAAATATTGACTGAAAGCAGGAAATTCTCGTTATGATTCAGTTCAAACTCTTTTATCTTTGCAACTCTGTCAAAGAATTTGAAGATTTAAAACATATGAAACTTATGCTTGTTGGGCTGTATGGATGCGAAACATGATCTTTTACTTTGAGAGAACAACGCAGACTGGAAGTTCTTGATAATAGAATTCTGAGGGGGATATTTGTACTCAAGAGGAACCGGAATCGAGAAGGGCGAAATTTGTAAGGAAGAACTGTATAATTTATACTGTTTACCTATTCTTGTTAGGATCGATCGTTAAGTATAGAAGGCTAGGGAGGAGGGGGTCAGCTAGTCAGAATGGAAAAGGCATGAACGCTTACAAAATTTTAACTGAAAATTTAAGCAGAAAACGATCATTAGGAAGAGCTACGCACAGATGGGAGGACAATAGTAAGATGGATCTCCCATAAATAGAAATACAAAGTAGAATTTGGATCAAGTTTCCTAAGGACAGAGTTCAATGGAGATATTTTGCGAATGAAGCATTGAACCTTCGGGTTCTATAGGCCATAGAGTTAGTGAAATACAGTCCTATTGAAAAACTTTAAACTCCCGTTTTTCTTTCAGAAAAGTTCTACAGTCATAGACACAGGACGGATTGCAGAAAACATACGTATGAATTTTTCCATCACTTTGAGTTCATTCTTGTGTACTCATGTAACAGAATTAACTAGCTATTTGCGCTTACAAACCTTGTAAAAGTTGTGTGATTATTCTACTTTTTAAACATATTTGTAGTATATTTTAAAACAAGGATATTAATATTATTTCTTTCTGTGCTAAGGTTGAAACATCTACTTCATTATTTCTGTAGTTACCTATCCGTGGAAAGAAGTAAGGAGTACAATTACAACGCTTCCCCAGTGCAATCAATCTACATTCTAGAAGACAATTATTTTGACTGTAGTTGTATTGCAGTACTAGGTGTTTCTCATCAGCGAAAATACATCTTCTGTCATCCATATTTAATCCTTTCATTTCAGACGAACTGGCTACGGCAGATGGTGAAACAGCAATTGTCATTACTTTTCCTACCATTTCTGGTAAAAAGATGGATTTCGAAACGTCTGGAACATCTGCCGGATGATGGACAATAATCTGTGAATTAATAATAATAACAATAACATTAATAATAATAATAATAATAATAATAATAATAATAATAATAATAATAATAATAATAATAATAATAATAATAATAATAATAATAACGCTGACAGACAGGTTAAAGCACATATCTTTGGTGTGCATCGTTCTCACGTCATTCCCGGTAATGCACCGTATTTTTGCCGTTGACCTAGGATCGTAAAACAATTGAAGAAATTTCAAGACATATCAAACTCTAGTTTTGAACTAAAGTAACAAAATCTTTGGACCCGACGAGCTAATCAAACCATACGTAGTTGAACGAGAGCTATTTGGTCAGCTGTTGTTGTTGCAAATTGGGTTACTGATATTAAGGAGATAAAATGAGACCTAAGAGGGCACAGAGGTTTGAAGGTGCAATAATTCAAATGAGATAATGAAACTCTCTACCTGCCACACACACACACACACACACACATATCTATATTTATCTATCTATCTATCTGTATATATATATATATATATATCTATATATATATATATATATATATATATAGATAGATAGATAGATAGATAGATAGATATAGATAGATAGATAGATTGTAAGAACACAAGAAATTTATTACGTAAATAAATTTAGGAACACTAACTAAGATACTATGATACTTAACTATATATTGCCTGAGATGTTTGTACCTAGGCTTTCCAAAACGTTCTTGAGTATAGGATTAGTATCTTACATAAAAGACCAAAAACATTCATAACTGTTTCTTATGTAGTGCTGCAATACGAAGCAGATACATGAATCGTAATAAAAGATAAATGAAAACCATTGGAAGTGTTCGAAACGTATAGATATGAACTAGAATGGAGAGAATTTGTTAGCTGAAAGGAGAAATCAATAAGGGCATTTTGTCAGAATTAGAAAAATGTTTGAGGTAGTTAAAAGAGGGAAAGACTATGGTTAAAATATTATTTGTGAAGATATTTTTTATTAATAATTTTTCAGAATGTGTGGTGGAAAGTAATAAATAAAACTTAAAAAATATAAATAAGTAAAAAATAAAAATTAAATAAAGAGGAGGTAATTGTTACACTAAAATGAGGAAGTTAACAGAGAACAGTATGCTTAGAAGCTTCTAAGTTTGCAGTAAGTGACCTACATGTAAAACAGAGCATTCGTGATCCTGATTAATTTAAAATGTTGCTCTTTCTTTTTACTATCTTTAAACCGTCATCATAATAGCCAAGAGTTTTAATTAACTGGAAGAATTTAACTTCAATATAAATGTTATTATCTTGCATTTGGTAATTACAAAGAAATATATTTTCATTTTCTTTGCATATTCCTGCGTAAAAGTCTACGTAAGATCACATAAATTATAAATTATAAAAGGAGAGACAAGATCGTATAAATTAAATTACAAAAAGAAAATAGATTCTTTTATTTCATAGCAACTGAAATTTATTAGCTATTATGGAGAAACATTAACTTACGTTGTAACCTACTGTTCGAGTATCCAATCGCATATATGCGCTTTTCATTGATCTCATCATTACTTCAAATCCTGTGGTTTTACCAGCAGCGTTATTCCTTAAGTTTAACATGGGTTTTGTTTCATTTTCCGAATTGATCCTGAAACGCAATAACATAACATTTATTTTTACTCTTGGACGGATGCACGTGATTCATTCTACAGAGATAACATCAGAAAGAAAAACTGAAAGAAAAAATGTTACTTTCTCTTAATAATCGCCACTAAATAGAGTCTTATAATTGAAAAATTAAATACGAAATTAACTTCGTTTTACAAACTCTTTATCATTCATGATGTTAACTATAAGAGAGAGAATTTTCCTATTGCTTGTAGAAGATCGAATATTCCCTTGTAATTCTAATAAATTACTAAGAAGTGTTTTATTCATTTATTTTTCATCGTATACAACATGTGCACATGACTACGACATATGATCGACATAGTACATAAATAACATTGGATTAAAATATGGATACAGACAGTGATACAATTACAGACAGTATTTTAGCAAATTATAATCATAATAATATTTGCTAGCTCTTTATTTATTTGTTTGTTTGCCTATGCATTAATTATGTGCACATCTATTCAGTAGAAAGATAAAAACAATATTCAAGAAGAAATGAAGAAGCTGAGACAGAGGAGTATTATGGAGTTACATCTACTGAAAAAGGTATAGTTACATCTAGAAACAGTTAGTGACAACGCCAGACTAGAATATTTACTTTCACCATATATCTATCCTTATCTGCTGCACTCTTATAGAAAATAATATTTGTGTTCTTGTATTATTTAACAAGTACCTTTGAGCTACATTTCCAATTTAACTTAGGGTTAAATTAGTTATCGTCTTGTAGATGATATTTTCATTCATTTTCCAGCTCTTAATGCCTCACAGATAGAAATCTCAGGGGTTATGACATTAATAAAGGTTGACACTTTTATGGCTCTTTACAGAACGGAAACCTGTCATGTTACACTATATTCTCCAGATTCTAAGCCAATGTGAGTCAATGACAGTATTAGAATTCATTTCTGACGAAACTATTTGGCGTCTTTAGCAAAGGATAACTGAAGCTGGTGTGGACGTAATTTTTCTTGATCTTTCACTATGCTACTCCTAGAATACTTCTGAATGACATGGTTACCTTATATTTGAATTATTTGTGGTAATTATAAGGTAAATAACCACAAAAGATAGCAATTACTATTTGAATTTATTTTGACAATGTTTCATTTCAATCATGTGATAAACTTCTATCTTATTAAAAATAGACATAAACGTGCAGAGACGAAATGGAGAGGAAACTCTAAAGAGTTTTTCTTTGTTCAAGAAAACCCAATTTCTCTAATCATCACGATTCTTGACTTTAACGTGTTGATGATATTCAGTTCACTGTAGAATATCCCTCTGAAAAGTAAGAACCCGCTATGGAAGCAGAGAGGAGTATCAGCTTCTGACTTTTAGTAATAAGCAGTAAGAAACTTTTATTGATATTGATCTTGAGTATATTTTTGATAGATTCTTTTTCTTGTTTCTCATTAAATGTCCCTTCATTTTTAACTTAGTTAAGTTGTTTAACTCACAAAGTTGTCGTTTCTGCGTTTTGAAAGTTTCTTGTTTATCATCAGTTTTTTACTAACTCATTTTATTTTGTAATGCCGATCAAGTGTGTTAACAATCACCCAACAATCTATTTTTTTCAGTTTTTTTTTTAAAGATTTTTCTTTCTTTTAAATTCTTTTAGTTCTTTACTAATTTAATATAATTTTTTGTGTATATTTACTCTTGTACAGAATTCAGCTTCAAGTTTTTTATTTTTCTTTTATTTTCGTCTTATTAACGATCATCTTTGGACTTCAAAAATGGCTAGTGCTTTATGCAAAAAAAAAAAAAAAAATGTTGTGGAATAGTTCTCAGAAGCAAGGAACAACAAAGCAAAGCACTGTGTGCTTTTGGTTATTTTAGCAAGAATAAAAGTGGTACAAAAAGCTATATAATTCTCGTGAGTTTAGAGAATGTCAAGGAAATATATGCTCAATAGATCATTAGTATATGGGTGTGGAGAAGAATGGAAAGAATTAGTTGGGTCAAACGGAAAACGAATGAGAGGGTGTTAGAAATGGTGGGGGGAGAAAAGAACACTTCTAGATATTATTGGGAAGAGGAAAATTAATTGGTTCTGACTTTCACTAAGAAGAAATTGTATCATGAGGGACGTGCTAGATAGTATGGTAGCAGGAAAGAGAGGGAGGGGGCGAAGGAGGGTACAAATAATGGGCGATATAAAAGCAGAAAGATCATACGTAAAGACGGAGAGGCTAGGGGAGAACCGTAGAGCATGGAAGCTTCTGAGCTACAGCAAGTGATCTGCCAATAAGGTCAGAATACCTATGATAATGATGAGACCATTCATACTCATCAAATGATGTTAGCATTGCGGTATATACCCAGCTTATATAGACAATTATGGAGTTACTTGAAAGAAAGAAGTAATTCCAGCTGTCCAGGAAGCTGGATTTCTAGGAAGTAACAAATTTCAGCTGTCTAGGAAGCTAATATAAACAGCACGGGTAGTCACTGTGGTGACCATACATCAGTCGAAAGCCTCGAATGCCACAAGCTGGCTGGAAAGCCCCTAACGGCTGTTGCAAAAGGAGGTTCTTGTGTGAAAACATAGAAAAACTTCTTTTGCTAGATAATGTTCTTGAAAGAACTACCTACAATCTTTGCAAGGAATTTGCGCAAACTACTCTTAAATATACTTAGTATTTTTCTTCTTTCTTTCTTTCCTTTTTTTTTTTTTTTTTTTTTTTTTTTACAATAGAAACCAAATTAAAATGCCAAATAGTTCAAATGTAATTTGAATTTGTGTAATCTTTAAACTAGCGCATAATTCAAACATCCTCCTTGAATATTGCATTGTAGATTTTAAAGTTTATTTAAATCTAATTAACTGTGATGAAATTTATGAAATATCTGGCATCTTAAAGGAATTTAGTTTCGTACAGAGAGAGAGAGAAGTAGAAGAAACAGGAATGATAATGGAAAGAAATCGGCTGGTAAAGCCTAGAAATGAATCAAATCGAAGGAAAGCCTATAATTTACACAGGCGAGTTGGGTCCAATGAAGGACACAGTGTTCATGTGGCTTGAAGTGACTCAGAAATTAAAAGTATTTCGATAAACTTTTCTGTCTTATTAATCTCAAGTCATGATGTACAGGAAGGTCACGTTGTGCGTTAATGAATGATGAGAAAATTACGGATTTATGGTTGATACAATAGTGATGATGTGCAACATAATCAATACTGATACAAACAATGAAGTGCATGGAAATATTTAAGACGAATGATTTCAGAATTTGTTGATTAATGCGCGTGAAGGATCCAAAATAACGTTTCTTATTACTTCAGAAAATGTGAGATTTTGACATTTTCTTCGGTAAATAGATGAAGAAACTGTGTAACCCAGTAGTAGCTGAAGGAGAAGAATAATTTACGTATTGAGAGGCTATTGGAGCAAATTTGACGTCAATATTGTGCGCAAGAGGAAACCGAAGTATGAAAAATAAAAAAAATGGTGAAATAACTAAAGATAATTCATATATCTGCCATTTAAATCCCTTTTTTTATTATTTCTTAGAATTAAACCTTTTTGAAATGATATGGGCGTACGTAAAACAATACGTAGCATTACATAATATATATTTGCATAACACTCAACGGTAGTCAAATAAAGCACCTGATATATGAAGATTTCCAACACGTATCGTTAAAGAAAACAGTCATAATTACATCGTCCACGTTTAAAGAGTTGAGGACATGGACGTGTTATTGGATAGTAACGAATTACTGATCATTCGAGTTCTTCCATCCTCTTGGTTACATCCATAATCTTATTCGTCAACATCATCCGAAGAAGGGATAGAGAGAGTATTATCTTTATGGGATTGAATAAATATTGTCGAGTGAACCCAATATTTACTGTATGTTTTCATTCTTTTCTGACGACATCATTATAATTTCTTAACTTACATTTGACATTTCAAACCACTTCGGAAATATTTTGTTAAACATTTATAAGATATTAAAAGAAAGTATGGTACATTCAAATATAGGAAACTAAATCGTTGAACTAGTGTGACTACCACACAGCAAAAAATGGTGGTAAAACGATTCAATTTTAACATAGGCCAGTGACAAGAGTTAAAACAACTCAATTTTAACATAGGCCAGTGGCAAGTGTTAAAACAACTCAACTTTAACATAGGCAAGTGACAAAGCATATCTACCACTTTAGCGTGTTATTTCAATACAAATGGACCCGTGTTGCTGTTATAACAGTTTGGTGTTACCGATTTAACACACAAACGGAGTTAAGCAGTATGAAAATAACATTGCGGTGCTGCTACAGAGCTAAATTAGCTGAATCAAGAAACGCAGAAATAGAAATAACGCCACGGTTATCAATCTATATATACACAATATTTGTTCTTAATAACATCCCAGCTAACCGAGTAATTAAGATACTAATATTCGTCAGTGGTCAGCGAAACCTTTCATTTTAAGCAAAGGTATCACAGACACTTCAAAATCCTATGTATCAGATACATACACTTATGTTATAATTTTAATCTTGCATATTGCCTTCCAAGCATATCATAAATATCTAATAATTCACAATGAGAATTTGTATGAAGAGAAAACGTCGTGATTGGGGAAGTTGCTAGCTTTTAAATTGTAATCTTGTAACATTAATAATTCAGTCAAAATATAAAATTAAAATTTGTCTGTTATCCAAACGCAATTATTCTGTTAGCAAGATTGACCCCATACGCAGATGAAATTATTGGAGATTATCAGTGCGGATTTAGACGAAATCGATCAACTATCGACCAAATATTTACCATTCTCCAAATACTCGAAAAGAAGTGGGAATACAATACCCCGGTACATCAACTATTTATTGATTTTAGAAAGACTTACGACTCGGTTAGGAGAGAAACATTATACAACGTTCTTACAGAGCTTGGAATACCGAGAAAGCTAATTAGATTAATTAAGATATGTTTAAGTGAATCCCAAAGTAAAGTCCGGGTAGGAAAATTTTTGTCCACGAGCTTCCACGTCGAAAATGGCCTGGAACAAGGAGATGCGTTGTCGCCATTATTATTTAACTTTGTGCTGGAATACGCCATAAGGAAAATCAAAGATAGCAACCAGGGCCTAGAGTTGAACGGCATTCACCAGGTTATGGCATATGCTGATGATGTAAATTTAATAGGGGATGATAGGAGAACAGTAGAAATAAATGCAGAGATCTTATTAAACGCTTGCAGGGACATGGGTTTAGAAGTAAATGCAGAGAAAACTAAATACATGGAAGTGCGTCGGGACCGTAATACGGCAAATTGTGTAGGTGTTAAAATATTAAATAATACTTTTGATAAAGTGGATACTTTCAAATATTTAGGATCAATATTAACAGACGAAAATCATATTCACGAAGAAATTAAAGGTCGACTAAAAGCAGGGAATTCGTGTTACTATTCGGTTCAAAATCTCTTGTCGTCGCGAATTCTGTCGAGGAATTTGAAGCTTAAAATATATAAAACGATAATCATGCCTGTTGTTCTGTATGGTTGCGAAACATGGTCGCTTACTCTGAGGGAAGAACATAGACTGAAAGTATTTGAGAACAGGATCCTGAGAAGAATATTCGGACCCAAGAGGAACGAGAATGGGGAATGGCGGAAGCTTCATAACGAGGAACTACATAGTTTATACGGTTTACCCAACATTGTTAGGGTCGTCAAGTCTAGGAGGCTTAGGTGGGCAGGTCATGTAACTAGAATGGAAGAAAGTAGAAACGCTTTCAAAGTCTTGACTGGTAGACCCATAGGAGAACGATCATTAGGAAGAACTAGGCGCAGATGGGAGGATAATATTAAGATGGATCTCGCAGAGATAGGAATACAAAGTAGAAACTGGATCCAATTAGCTAAGGATAGAAGTCAGTGGAGAGCTTTAGTGAACGCGGCACTGAACCTCCGGGTTCTATAGGCCATAGAGTTAGTTAGTTAGTTATAAAATTAAAATAAATGAATTTTAATATTCTACCTTCAGATGCTTGTTAGAGAATTTACTAAGTCATATCGGACTTCCGAAGAGAAACATCAAAACAATTTAATGACCGTGTCTATGGCGACAACTCCCAGTCACGACCCCTCTTCAGTTTTATTAGGAATAGGAAAAGAAAGAGTGAGAAAGGAGAAGAAGAAGGTAGGAGGGAAGAAGGGGAAAAGGAGAGAAGAAGAAGAGTAGAGGAATTTAGAGGAAAGGGAATTACTAGATAAATATGGGAATATGGTGAAGAAACACTAGTAGTTATTAAGAGGTAATTCATATCCAATGCTATTACTTGAGGATCAATTCTGAAGTGGTTCCCTCATACGACCCTGACCTGGATCCAGGAAACTACGCAAGTGGGAGTTGCCCTAACCCATCTCAGGTGACGAGAAGCTTTAATTTAATTGTTTGTCTATTGTTTCGAAATGTTGAATAACCTGTATCCAGTATTTGAACTTCCAAAACGGCGATCGAACACGCATTTGAATCAGCCAAGGAAAAAAAAAAATAGTAAAAAAGGAAAATCAAAGTGTATATTTTCCACAAATTGAAATTTCAAGATTTCTGAGAAGACTGTCGTTAGTCTGGTTCATCCTGTTATTTTGGCTTTTTTAATAGAGCCGATTTAAACTATTTTAGAATCGGTTATCTTTCATAAACTTCCTCATACACTAACACATATGAGATACTCTTACACACTTATTATGAATATTATCACAGTAAATCAATATTAAATGCTACTACTTAAAAACTAAATTTGTCATTCATTCACGCACTCACATATATACAGAACAGAGTATTGGCATGGGTAAGATAATGTAAAAGAAACCATCTACAATTTGATAACATTGATTACATCTACTAAGAAATGGAACACAGAATTTTAAGAACATGCGATGAATATACATACAAATATAACAATCCACATATGAAGCTGAATAATACCAATATAATAGTATATATATATATATATATATATATATATATATATATATATATATATATATATATCAACAGACAAATAAGAAGAAAGAAGAATTTTATATTTGTATTTAACTTTCGGTAAATATGATATAACTCTGCAAGTATAATTACATTTTATAATATTATAAATGAAAGAAGGAAAAAGAGGGAAAAAATTGTTGAGGGTTGAAATGAGTTCTTATTTCATTCATAAAAAAAATTGTGAGTAATTACACGAGTCCTCTCTCGTAAGTTCTAACGAGCTATAATATCATATATATTAGTAACGCATCCTTTCTGGCGTCCATGCCTTTAACTTTATTTCAGTTTTATACACACGCTCGAGAGTAGTTTCACAAATTATAACCAATATATATTATGTTCGTAGAAATATTTATTAATATATTTCTCCCATCTCTTGGGATTAAAGGAAAAATGAGGTTTGTCACTAGTATCACATGTGTCACTAGTGTCACTAGTATACATGTTACGTATTCAGTCATGCCATGTACTATTCCATTTACGAACTATTATTAAATCACAATCACCTGATATCATTAGATGAGCACATTTATCGTTAGATTCGCATAACTTATGGAAGAACGAGAATTTTCCAAGTTCAGGAAGATATCGTCGGTGAGAGCACGATTACAGAGGTGAAAACACTGGTTGAGTTTTAGGATTTGTGCAGGAGGGATGGAATCAAAATGTAATTCTACAGTAGGATTTCAGTTTACTGGTCTGAGGATAGATTTAATAATACATTAGGGTTACGTTGATCTGCCTTAATCCCATGCTACATGCGGTTAGTGTAATACAGCTAATGTTAATTCTTACATATGTTACTCAAGAGTATCACACAGATTGAAAAGAATATACAACATGCGGTGGTATTTTCTAACATTCACATTTTATATTTATCGGATATCTCGTAACCGTGGCAACCAAGAACCGTTCGGGGTAAGGTACCAAGACCCTTCACACATATATTTATTTACTCAATTCAATATTATACATTTCACTTTAATATCATATTTATATTTCACTCATATTCATATCTCAACATATATATATTCAATAATTATTCAATCTCTCAAATTATTAACCCCGACAAAGTGAGTGTAAGGTTGCAACACTTTACATAAAAAATCCAACCTATCATACATTTGCAAATTAAACCAATTACCCGCGCATAATGATAAAATTCATATTTCCAAGCATTCTATTTAAAATAGCGAACATTCGATGTGCAAGGCAGGTACGTAAACACATAATATATATATATATATATATATATATATATATATATAACTCTACATGTTACTAGTATTTTTGGGTTCAAACAACTACAACTCGACGGAAGATTTTAAATGGATAATGATGAAAGAAAAAAAAGAATCGTAGACAGGACCATCACTCACTACTGCAGTTTGTCAATGTGGTAGAGAAACGTTTACTTAGTATTTCATATCAATGAATACCTCCACGAATCGTGTCTCGCGACGTCTCAGTTGGTAATTCAGGTTCAAATGAGACATTTCGAATGATTGATATATTTCAAGTTAAAAACTCGGGGGGGGGGGGGGAAGAGATTACAAATTAAAGAAAAAAATTTTGAAGAAGATAATAGAGGAATAGATAGAGAAGAGAGAGAGAAAAAAAGCGGTGCCAAAGAAATAATGTAGGATACTAAAACTAGAAAGATAAGTGGTCAAATTTCAACATACAACAATCCATAGCAAAATATACTTTTATATGCCAAAAAAGTGGCCTACTCAAATGCGTGGCCCAAAGGAGTCTCTGAGTGCCTAAGTACGAGTCCGTGCCATCTAGGCAACCATCCTCCACAAGGAATAAGCCCTGTGGAATAATCGCCTATTAACTGTTTCCGATACCAATTCACTCAGATTACGGCCGGTCCAGCCGAAAGTTTGGTGTAGTCTCAAATTTAGAATTTGTAAAAAAAAATTATCCGACCCCTCAGAAACTAAGAAGAGTTCCGAGTAAAGTATGGAAAACTAGACTAAATTCAATAACTAGAAAAATCTAGCAGGGATTTGCCAAATAATAAAAAAATAAATAAAGTGAATTTTGTACTAATAAGTTGTCTGCCAAATCTTACTAGTGTCTACCAATCCGCAAGGTTGCCAGCTTTAAGGCATCAACTAATTTCAAACACTATATACTAGAAATAAAAGAAGTGAAAATTCATGGGTATTGGAGTTTAGACGCCTTGGTACGGTAATACAAGAGTATACTGTAATAGATTTACTAGATTATTTGATCCTGTCCACTTCGCCACCTCTACAAACAATAATGAACTAGGTTTGGTCGGGTGACGTGGAAAAGAAAAAAATCAAAGTTGCAGAGTATATTATCATAGATGCAAGCCAAACGCATATATTTAAACTGTACTAATTCTGCAAACAGCTATTCTGTTACGTGATTAACTGCGAAATATCCGGGATCATTTGCTATATGGCTATTGTTTGTATTGCCAGGTCGGTTGATCAATTAACTGGTATATTTACTATGGAATGTCGAACCACTAAGTGAAAATACCATCCATCATTTTTACGTATCACACTACCCTCATATAAGATCCTAACGTTATAAATAATGCACTACGAAATTTATTATCTCTCTCTCTCTCTCTTTCTCGATATATATATATATATATATATATATATATATATATATATATATACTTCGTAACAAACTTTACCACTGGGCACATATACACATGGGCATCCTACTATTTAATCATACTCTTTACTATAAACATTTATATATTAATATTATCATTACTCACTTATTCATTTATTTATTTACTTTTCTCTACGACGTCGATTTATCTTTGGACACTCTATACTTTCTCGATAAGCCCAAGACTGTTCAAAGCAGTCTAAGTAACTACATTAAAATCAGCAATTACCATAATCCATTAATTAACACGTGTGATCCTACATCAACTGAATATGAATTTCTTTGTAGCAAAATGCGGTATAATTCACTTCATGGCTTCAAAATTATTCTATACGCAATGAAAGTTCAATGTTCTGAATAGCATGCAACTATATATCAGAAACCTTTCAACAATGCAATTGCTCACAGAAAGCAACGGATAAAGATGATTCGTAAATGCAGCCTGGTGACAAAAATAATGCCATATAGACAAAACTTCGAGTTAAGTGAAAACGAGAAGTTTATTATTATTAATATTCTGATTACTAAGTTATATAAATGATCGCGCTTTTCCAGAAAGGTAGCTTGTGGTGTTTAATTGTAAAGGAAAGGTCAATTTCGTATAAACCAGATCACTAAGTATTAGAGTAACAGAACACTAGCAACGAATAATATTAAATTCGGACGCGGTGACGCTAGTAGTACGAAAACAACCTGTGCACGACTGAATATTCTTTGCACTGCTAATCATGTTTTGGCACTATTATTGTTAAATATAAGCCATGTACTATGTAATTACGGTACGGAACTACTATGAAATTCTTCACTAAGGAGTAACATACTTATTATGACGGACCAAAGAAATAAATAAACAAACAACAATACATTGTCCATCAATTACTATATCATACTTTCATTCACACCTTACTCCTAAAAATCTACATACTCAATTATACACATGCACATTGCATTCCACATACCCAAGAAAGCAAATACTGATGCATACTAATACATATTATCACACCATTTAAGTATATATGAACAAGATTTTTGAATTTCACCCAATCGGCTCTATGAACTAAAAAGGGTAAACGAAATAATCAGAGCGAAGTAGCCCTTCTACCAACTAAATCATGTTTTCAGGATACTATTAATGTCACTGAAATGACATATCAAAACAGTTAATGGCAAAAGTCCCTTTCCTGAAGGGAAAGAACCCTAACGAAAAATCGTTCAACCCATTTCGGTTGGAAGCTTGAGTCAATTCAGGAGTAAATAAGAGATCCCTTTTTTACGTTTACACTACCATAATAATAATTACCCTAACTACTGTAAAATTATATACCGCCATGTTTAAAAATTCACATATACTACATACACAAATATATATACTACCCAGATATATAAATGGACAGACTACCGCAACCCTAAATAAATTCGGAGGGATAAGCAGGATATTCAAAATGTCTTGATCACTAAATCTTAGTCTGAAGCTCCCACAATATCCAAAAGCCAAATCACTTTACTTTGAAAAACCTGTCCATTGCTCTTAGCGTTTACGAACATGGCATCTGTTGTGCAACATTCCGTATCTCACTGGTTTTCTGACTATTTTCACTGCTGAGACTAACTGATCAGGGCTCCCTTCTGCTTCCAGTAAGTTTATTGATTTATTAAAACTAGATTTAGCTGGTTTCTGGTGTTTATAACCGAAGAAAACCCAGATATTCTTGGAACAAATTAAACTACTGTTGCTTCATTGTTGTCCCGGTCGAGAATGAGGATTATCGCGCCTTGATATGAGAGCGTCATAAAATAGTTCAATCAAAAACAGAGATTTGGCGGCGGAAAATTATAAAGCGAATGAAAAATAGCAAAAACTGGATAAAACCGGATCTTGG
This sequence comes from Thermobia domestica, assembly GCF_964235325.1. NCBI lineage: Eukaryota > Metazoa > Arthropoda > Insecta > Zygentoma > Lepismatidae > Thermobia > Thermobia domestica. The sequence continues at coordinate 80,307,841 of NC_137469.1, forward strand.
TAGGATATGGGCATCTCAGAGGGATGAAGGGAGTCTAAATTATTCTGCCGAAAATCAGATTGGTGGATAATTTCAAGAATTTCTGTCCAGTTGCGGGCCTATGTTTTCGTATAGCATTAAGATGATACTTTCAATACTCATCCATCTGAAATGTCCATATACGGGACTCAAAATAATGTATAAATAAAGATATTATTCCCCAAAATATACTTTCTACTAAATTATCCAAAGTTTCCACCTTAGTTACGGTTTGAATAAGGGACAAATGAATATGCTACACGGACCGAAGTTATATTTAGAAAATCACATAGTACAGTGGGTTAAAACATTATTGGACCCCTCAAAACAAAAATTCCATTGTCTGTAATGGTACATTACATGTGTTAGTTTTTATTTGAGAGAAGTTTTATGCTGTACATTGGACAATTATACCGAATAACAAACAACGTATTATATTTCATGTAACCTTTGACAAAAATAGTTTTGTGAGAATATGAATTTTCTGGCAACGTTTGCATGATTAGAAGTGCTGCCATTTGTTGTTTCTATGTTCTATGATGCTCCTCCTCGCCGGCAACTTCATCTAGTTCGTCGTAGCCATATCAATAAAATTTGTCACGTTATTATTCTTCGTAATAGATGTTCATTTAATAAGGAAGAAAACGTTTTTGAAAAAAGTAGTTGTTTGACAACTGTTTATAAAACAGTATCAATGATGTGTTACCAAAAACGATTCATCAAGTCAGACGGTTGGTTTGACTATTATCGTTTCAACACTTTCTCCGAAGTGCAATGCAGTTGAAGTAGCACCAAACTTGTGCAAAATGTAACACAATTTGGGTAACACAAGGCCATTGCGTTGAATTGACACATCCATTTTTTAGTGTGTGACTGGTAACTCAGTTCCTGATATGAGAGACATAAACATAACCGAAGAATTTAATTTGGATCAGCATTTGCTACATGCTAGTATTGAGGTTGCAGTGCGAACTGACTTGCTTACTGTAGTTTTCTTTTGCAGCACTTCTTTCCATAACAGAGCACAATTAATTGCATATAAACTTCAATGATCTCGACCACTCTACGGAGCTCACTACAAACTTACCAGCGACAGGCACGTAGCCAGGATTTCGTAATGAGGGGAGGGTCCATGACATGAAATACTTTAGCTATCACACCAGAGATTCTATCATTCTAAACTATTTTAATGGCAACATATATTGGTTCGGGGGGGGGGGGGGGAAGTGACATGAAATACTTTGGTTATCATACCAGGGGCTCGATCAATCTAAACTATTTTACTGGCAACATACATTGGTTTGTTAAGACAATGAAATGAGGATATGTTAGTAAGTATTTTAATAACAAACTATCAAGAAATCTCGAGAAAAAGGATAAAAAAGTACTGAAAAAGATTTTACAATATTTACGTTCCTTCCTTGATTCATTTAAACATAACAATTTTCCTTTCATTATGACCTCAACTATTATAAAAAGTACATATACATTATTATAAAAAGTACATATCCAATATTGTCTTGTAAAATATTTTACAACACCTGCGTTCCTTTCTCTGTTGAATCAAATATTAACAAAACTTTCTTTCCACATAACTTTTTGCTTTTATTATTCCGTGAATTACTGTCTGTTCCAAAAGACAAGTTAAAGGCGCAGTAGAAAACTGTTCCTGAAATAACATGTTTGATACTACAGAGAAGCAATGACATAAAATTATGATAAAAAATCTCCACACCATTACAAAACGGCACTGTCCGAAAGCTTGAAATTTCTGAGAATTCCGTAACTTTTCTAGAAATTTCAAATTCCCTGTTTTTTCCAGGATGTCCCGCTCATTCATCATCATGTATTGCAAGTAATTCGGCTAATGCGTTTCTCTTAAGGCTGGAGTGGAGAGGGGTCATACCGATAAGTTCAAGTTTGTGTTGGCTACTGCTTATTTAACTTGTCATTTAGAACAAACAGTAAAACACACGTCAATAACTTTCTCATTCTGTCTAACAAATATTTGCAGTCCATAGGGTTAGCATGGAGCTAGATGGAAGTCGGAATGCTCCGTTACAATAATATCCATTTTTAACTTGACCCCTCCCCCTCCTGTCCCGTTTCTTCCACACAAAGCTCCTCATAAGAAAGAGTAACCAAACGCGTGCTGTAGCTTTTTATTGTTAACACTGATCCTTCTTTTTTTCGTTTCTTTCTGTTTCATCCTTCTTTATTTTTTCATTTCTGGTCTCGAAGGGGAGGGGGGAGCGGACCCCACTTTGGCTACGTGCCTGCCAGCCACCAACTAAGACAACTTTGTGCTGATACTCATGCAAAATGTTACTTTCAAATTACCTCCATAGTACCACTACTTTTATATTATATACAACAATATAAACCTTTATAAAGACCTTTCTTCCTAGAAAACTTATATTTTCTCTTGAAAATAGTTCACGTTTCTTTCACGCTTTTCACTATCCCACGATGGAAAGCTATTGAACTTTCGAATCTTAACTCAGCACAAATGGAGGAGAATCGACTCTCAGGTTCCTCACAAAAAGCCGAAAGGTGAAAACAACTTTTGCAAGATGAAGATGAACAGAAGTAGATTCATAGTTGACGCAAATTACTTGCAGGAGTCGTGAAACTTAAGTTTCTTCGCAATTTTACATAAAACAAACAATCTGAAGAAGTTTATCAGGAAAAATGTGTAACTATCAGCTACATTTTCCTTGGTCAGTAACCTGAAATGTTTACACTAATTTAAATATTCCTCTCTTTCGCTAGCATAAGTTAGCGAAAAGGATACTAACATAGAGTCATTCGATATGAAGAAAGTGATAAAAAAAAAATTAGAGTTTTACGCGAGGATTCGAAAAGTGGAGAGTATTTGAGGCTGTTTTTGATATTTTAATAAAGATTTTTATCTGTAAGTTGCGTAGTCGTTTTATTATTTTCCTTACATAGTATTTTACTCACATCTGCTACTGTGAGCATCTACGGAGTAACGAATTTCTTAACGTCAAATTTCGACTTCCTTTTCCAGTCAAGTAAGAACGCTCTTTTTTACGGCTGAATTTGTATGAAAAAAGATTTAGTTGGTAAAACCACTGTAAGAAATAATACTCATACACTTCTAGAACATCCATAGAAGATATGTATTTAGTTTGACTTTTATTATTTCAGTGCCGCCAACTACAAAAAAATTCTTGATAGTTAAATCTTGTCAGATACAAACGTAAACTTGCATACCTCAAAGGATAATTTACTATTTGCAAATTGGTTATAAATTAATGATATACAGACCATAATCCCACTGTTTGTCAAGATTACCTTTATTTATTTATAATAGTTACGTAAACCATGAAATCCGTAGTATATTTGGATATTTATTTATTTTACTTTAGGACACGTTACGCTTTTGGCCATTTGTAACATTTCCGTTCTTTATGAAACACTAAAATTTTCAAGGGAAGAGGTGTTTCACTGTAATCGATTGGCCTTTATGCTTAAGTGAGCGTGGATCCCGGTTCGAATATTAATGGAATGTAAGATGTTTAGTTGTTGATACAAGCCCTGAGGTTATTGGGGAGTTATTTAAATTTAGTTGAACTGATGGAACCAGTAAACATACATACTATGTATAGGTACTATAGCTATATACTTTCAATGGCCATTATACTCTTAACATAACAATATTATGTACGTAATTCAACGGCAAATTAAGTTGACTCACCTTGATGGCAGAGGATCTGATGTTAAAGAGTTGAATGAAAAGCAAAATCCTTCTTCTGTTCTTTGAAGTCTCATGATGTCCTGACAAGCATATTCTCTTCCTTTCCAGTAACAGTGTTCCAGAAGTTCATCAATTTCAGGCATCACCTTTTAATGTAAGAATAGAAATACCCATCCAGATATGTACGTACAATTGTTGTAGGATCAACAAGTTTAATCTATAATAGCCTATATATTAATATTTATAGATGTCAAATTTTGAAAAATGTACAATCACACAAAACTACTTTGTATATTGGGATAACTTTCGGCATCATAAAAACATTACTTATAGCAGGATTATATGAATTTGAATTTTTCGGATTTCTACCTGGATGATAAGGGAAAGGGAGATGAAATTTTTATTATTAACACGTGCTACTTTGGACCTACTGGGACTAAAGGAGCGAAATTGTATATATACATGTTGATTTCTTGATTTACATAATATCTAGCAGAAAGCTTCCTTTTTGTAATTTCTGTTTTTCTTTTCTTTTTTTCCCTTTTTTTAAAAGCCATTTCTACCTTGAAATGAGAGTTTTCGTCGTGGTGGGACATGTTGCCTCAACCTGTTCTGCGTTCAATATTCTGTTATGTATAATTTGAAAGGGTTTTCTCACTGACTAAAGGAATCGAACCAAAAGTGAAAAAAATAAAAAAATAAAAAAAAACTTGCATCAGAGCCTTCCATGTTCATGACATTTGCATGTATTGGAATTACTGTAGTTGCCTTATGGCTATATGCTTAAATTATTTAGTATATTTTGTTATATATTGCTTGCCAATTGCATGCTATTCTATATTCTCGACAATTTTGATAATGTTACAGTAACGTTGAGATATATTACTTGATGTGGATGAAGGACTAAGTATTTGTAAGTGTACTAAGTATTTCCTTCTGAACCCAACTACACGTGTAAATTGTCGTTTGAGAGAAGGGTCGTGACCACTGCCTTCCTCCCGTAGGGTGTCCAACCAATACAGGACTTCCTTACCTCAAGTTTAAGTGGTGAGGAACCACATACACGTTAGGTACCATACATCTATCCAGAACTCAATAGTACGTGTAGGTCACTATTGAGAGAAGGGCCGTGCCACAGCCCTCTTCCTGCAACAGAGCCTAAACTCTACCTTTCTCTGTTGCGACAGACATTATCGAAACCAATGACTGACATAGGTTGTATGAATACACAGATATGGTCATTTGGAAGGCTAAACTCTTCCTTGATATGGTCGGAAATTTTCTTCCTCAGTGCCTTGAAAAAGTGATATACCTAGTACTTATCTCCCGGAACCAATGGCATGCGCTAATTGACCATTAGGGAGGATATCGGATGCCTCACCTCTAGCGATAGGGTCGGAAGGTAGCCGCCTGGCCATGTTGTATCCAACTTCAAGAATATGTCTGAGGTACACACAGGATACCTAAGCTCTGGGGTGACGTGGACAAATCCGCAGATATAAATCCTATAGAAAATGTTTGGCAATTTCTAAAACTAAAATTGCACAAATGGCCATACAGATTCGTGATCAAACAAGAGTTATTGAGGCATTTATCGATGTCACTGATGATTGTCTTTTAGGGTTAAAGCATTAAGTACTGTCAAAGGAAGCTGTTTCAAATACTAATTACGGCATAAGGAATTCAGGCTCCTTCAAGTACTAATTCTAGCAAAAGGAGTTCGACCTCTATTAAGTAGTAATTCCAGCATAAGGAATTCAGATTCTACCAAGTACTAACTCTAGCACAAGAAATTCAGGCTCCTGAAAGTACAAATTCCAGCAAAATGAATTCAGGCTTCCTTGAGTACTAATTTCAGCATAATAAATTTAGGCTCTATCAAATACTAATTCTAGCACAAGGAATTCAGGCTCTATTAAATACTAATTCTTACATAAGGAATTCAGACGCTATCAAATATTAGTTCCAGTGTACGGAATTCAAGCTCCATCAAGTACTAATTCTAGCATTAGAAATTCAGGGTTTATCAAGTACTAATTCTAGCATAAAGAAATCAGGCTCTAACAAGTAATAATTATAATGTAAGGAATGCTTCTGTGCACTGGTCATGTCTGCCTTCTGTGAACTAATACATATCGATAGCCACAGACTTATTTTTGGGGTATCTTTTAGTTACTTTAGGTAAAAGTAAGTCTATCTACGGCAGCATTATGAAAATCATCCCCCTTTTCTACTAATACTACTTATACTTACAGTTAAAAAAGAATCTAGTTTCGAGTGTAGATACAATACTAACCTGTAACATTATATCCGAAATATTGACATTCTTTAGTTCCATGTGTTGAAGATTCAATTGACGAAGGAAAATTTTCATGTGGTTATAATATGGAAATTTCATCATAGAAAGCATCGTCATTGTGTTGCGAAATTCTTCCGATGTTTCGTTCGCTTCCACTTCATTCATTCTTGTATAATGAAAAATACAAAGAAGAAAAATAATTAAAACCAGAACTTGATTAAAACACAGGAAGAATTGGGAGCCAGATCAAACCATCTTTCTTTTCCAAATAGCCAATGTAAGGTAACTTATAATTTTGAATTTAAATTCTGCTAGTGTTATGGATTATTTGAAACAGTGGTGTACGTAGAAGTTCGTCAAGTAAAGGTTCAAGCTCCCAAGTTCATACGATTTCAGGTACGAAGGGTGATCAGAAAGTAATGCTACAAAGCCTGCAGTCAAACGTATATAATTATATTATTTCATACAACTAATACAGCCATCAGGTAGTATATATATTAGGTTATTTTCCGACATAATCTGCATATCGGTTGAGGCACTTGTCACATCATGGGATGAGTTTGAAGATTCCTTCCTGGTTAAAAAAAAAAATCCTATCCTTGCGTGTTCAACCACATTGTCACGAAAAGCTTCACCTCTTCGTCTGCAGAGAAGTAGTGGCCTCCTAGGTACTTCTTCAAGTGCAGAAACAGATGAAGGTCGCTTGAAGCGAGGTCTGGGCTGTAGAAAGGGTGGTCGATGATGTCCACGTGAGCTGTGTTCAAATCTGTTGATGCTGTGCGCTCCTCGTCAGCCATTGCGCTCCTCGTCGGTGACGTCTTCTCTAGCAGTCGCGAACTTTTGACAACATTCTGCGGTATGCTGACGATACATTACAGTCCTTCCGTAAACCGCTACCAGCCACCGGTGAATTTCAGCCGCGGTTACATGTTTTGCCCACAGAAATCGAGTAACTGAGCGGTCTTCGTCGCGAAACCAGTTTTCCAAACGAGTTGCCATGTATTTACCTACGACTAGCGCCGTAGATGGTGAGTGGCTGAAACTCTGCACAATTGCCAACTCCATGTATTAAAATTATCGCACACTTCTCATTTGTCTACAACACCTGAAACACCTGAAACACCTTGTAACTTTAGTTTCTGATCCTCCCTCGTACTTGTGTGTACATATATGTTTGGAGAATTTCCACTTTCCTTGTTTCTCGCAAAAATTCGCAAAATATCCTCTCTCTATTACTTACAGTTCCCGAGGTATGGCTTCTTAAATATTCCGAAATTCGAAGTTTTTGGTCAATATCTGGAGAAGGGTAGCCAGTTGGCCAGCAGCCAATTGATCAGTGGCCACCGGTTACTATTTAGTACCAAACAGTTCACCATCCTCTTAGATTTTGATCAACACCAATATGATCTCTCTATGATTTATGGTTCCCGGAATATGGCTCCTTAAATAACTCGGGAACGGTAAGTCATAGAGAGATGATATTGGTGTTGATCAATACCTAAGAGGATGGTAAATATTTTGGTACCAAATAGTAGCCAGTTGGTCAGTGGCCATCAATTAATATCGGTACCAAAATGTTTACCATCCTCTTAGGTATTGATCAACACCAATATCATCTCTCTATGACTTACGGTTCCCGAGATATGGCTTCTTAAATCTCTCGAAATTTGAACTATTTTTTGGCCAATATCTCGAGAACGGTAAGAGTGACGCGAAAAGTGTAATCACTTTCTCAGATAGTTTTTGACTGCAGGGTTCAAAATTGAAAAAAAAAAAAAAAAAAACGCAAATAACAGACACACAGACACACACACAGACAGAGAATTCAGTAACGAATTTTTTAAGTTCGTTGATAAAATTTAGAGCAGTAATAACGAGTACTTTTTAGTTTATTGATCATCTTGGTACTAATCTGAAATTTATATTATACAAAGTGTACACACACAAAATTAATAACACGGTAATGTAAATATCCAGTAATGAGTCATACGAGTTACAAACAGTGGATGTGGCGTCCCTTCGTCTAGGAGCCCTGGTATATTGCACCACTTTCACCACCGATTGTTACAGCTTTGTGGATATGACTTTTACAGGTAATAGTCATGTGGATTCATACCAACAAGGTTGTCTAAGAGAGTTCGATCTCGTTCCAATCATCTCTATTTAATGTTCTAAGAGAATTGATCATACGAGTTCTCTGTTAGTATTCTAATTTACCCAACTGATATAATATACAAGGATTTATTAGTTTACATAAAATCAAAGAGAATTATGTACTTATCATTACATCGTACATTGGAATTCTCCATAGAAATAAATGTTTCTTTTCTTTCTATAAAGTTGCTCGATATATATCAATTGTGATTATTTTTAGGCATGTTCCTTGCGTCATTTAGCTATATTTTGAAGGATCCTCTTGGCAACAATAACTTCAAGTAAGTTTAATCGCTTGTTGACGATATGATAAGATTTGAGCGATTCAGGTATAAGTGCGTTTTTCCTCATTAAGAAATATAAACTTCCTGTCATTTATGTTCAATATTACTGGATGCGGTGGCAATGCTTATACTGCTACCGCATAAATGAAAAGCACCCTTTTTCTTTAAAATTTTATATTAATTTTTGAAGTTAGAAAATAAGCGGTTAGCCAACTCTACAATCTATAGAAGTAGCCACGCATGGTGTTTCTGTATCATTAATTACTGTCAATTTTTAGGTGGATAATTATTTATATTGAACAAATATTTTTTAAGTTATTGCGTAGACATGAAATGCACTAAGTATATTATGTACGAAACATCATGAAATCGTTAAAAATACAGATGGTTGATTCCTCTATATCTGTCCGATTTTAAACCTTCACACTTCCTCACAGAATAGACCAATCCCAATGATTCAAACAGCATTTTTATCGTGATTTCGTACTAGATTTAATGATTTTACTGTTGACCTAATGATCTAGTATGTACTTCGCGTAAATTCGCACAGTCTTAAGATTTTTTTTTTTTTTTTTTGATGTTTCACTTTTGATTCAGACAGATGACAAGGAAATGGCTCTTCAAACAACAGGAAGAAGTATATTGCAAATCGAAACAAATATAGAAACTTCCAATTATTCTTTTTTTCTCTCTGTAACTGAGTGAAACCTTTACTGTGGAATTGTCATAGGTGAACAGCAACTATCCTTGGTCCGTTATCTCCTTTTGTTAGCTGACATGAAACGAGATGAGATCAGTAGCGTAACTTAAAAATGTCGGGTCCTCCCGCAGGATTATTTTTGGGCCCTTCCCATGCTCATACACTTCCCACTGTAACTTATAGTTTTTTGGTATTTTCTTCGCGGTGGGCCCCTAAACTCTGCGGGTCCCCCGTACTGCAGGTCTCTCAGTTACGCCACTGGATGAGATTGAGAGTTAGTAGCAGACCCAGGTAATTTGCTGAAGCAAGCGGAGAAATAAATATCCAGTATATATACGTTTCGTCACGCACCCAGTCACAGCCTTTTCTTATTTTCCAATGAATTTGAACATAATGGGCCTTATGCAGAGTCGTTGTGACGCGTGATTAGTGCCATACTCAAGAGTTTGACTAACATGTTTCCTGCAGTAGTCAGGCCTTTAGTATGAAGCTAATCATACGTCGAAACGACTCTGCATAAGGCGGAATATGAACAAAACGCATGTACAGATCGAAGCAGTGAATGTGTTAAAAAAAAAAAAGTTTTAGTTCCAAATTACGAACAAACTCTTGCGCCGCACCCACAAGATTTTTAGTTTGATAGAAACAAATTAAAATAAACATTTCACTCTTTTTATTATCAAAAAGTAATACGCAATTAAAACATTGAGATGGAAGTTAAAATTTTTAATCTCTGAAACTTAATTGTTTGTTTCAAATGTGTTTGTGCAAATGAAACCAAGCAACTCACTCCCGCCTTCCTTCCGTGTTTGTGACCTAGTCAAAGGCAGTCCCCACAATAAAATAATAATAATAATAATAATAATAATAATAATAATAATAATAATAATAATAATAATAATAATAATAATAATAATAATAATAATAATAATGGAACTATATTGTGAATAGAATGGAGCACATCCCTTTATGATAGAGTTCATAAAAGATTTTAACTGAAAGGAAATCAATCAAAAAATATCGAGACTACCCTGAAATGTCCCGCCATTGATATGCACGCCACTCACATACATTTTTGAAAGTCGACGCCGTTGCTATCTGCTCCTGATATTCAATCCAACTCGCTCTCTTCCTTCTCCGCTACTTGTCTAAAACAGTCTAAGTGACATAATATACTCTCCATTCAAACAGAAAAAGTAGGAACAATATTTACAAGCGTTATAGCTCTAAAAGCGTATCTTTCACTCGTTTGTTTTGAAATGCTTTTGTAGAGTCTGAATTAAAAAAAAATCACAAAATGCTCCCATAGCTTCATAAACGTCGTTATTTTGCATTCTTTCCCTTCTTCAAAGACTGCGTATCACATCAAGATAGGAAGATGCTCCTTATGAAATCTATGGAAATTTTCAATAACGGCAGATTTTGTGCTTCCTGAAGTCTGTAATGCGGGCGCAGAGCTCAAAAAACTACTAACAGAAATGAGTGTTATTCAATGATTCATTTAATTTTTTTCTAGTATTGAAAGCAAATATTCTAGAGCAGCGTTTCCCAACCGGTGTGCCGCGGCACACTGGTGTGCCGCGAATGGGCCGCTGGTGTGCCGCGAAGAAATCAAAACAAATTATAAATTCTATAGAAATCAAATCCAAGACATAGGGGAAAATGTATATTTGTATTTCACATTACTATGAACCACTACTATAAATCTACAATTTTAAGTTTCATACTGTGTTACTTTTCTGTACATTTTTAATGATGGAAAACGTATTTATCATTATCATGACCATTACTGCTTCATTATTGCTGCAGACTATTTCGTAACTTGAAATTTTAACATATCATTCAATCAATTCAACAAAGCAAATATGCATACATTTGTGTTTTAAAAGTATAGGAGATTTGTTTATTTATTCATTATTTAGTGATCTTCCCTTTTAGTTAAAGGTTAGGTACAGTGTTCGAAAGAGAAAGTGGATTTTTAAAAACCCGAGTCCTATATTTCATTGTAATTGTTTTCCATTTTAAAATTAGTATGAAAAATAAGCATAACAATTTACGACGGGCAAAAATCAGTGATCGAGCTTTCTTCTCTGTAAGGAGATCAGTAATCACATAAAAATACCATTGTATTTTATATTTACAAATAATATATATATATATATATATATATATATATATATATAGATAGATAGATAGATATATATAGATAGATAGATAGATAGATAGATAGATAGATAGATAGATAGATAGATATAGATATAGATATAGATATAGATAGATAGATAGATAGATAATGGGTGTGCCGCGAGAATTCAAGTTACACCTATAGTGTGCCGCAAGTTGAAACAGGTTGGGAAACGCTGTTCTAGAGGCATCATTTGGGCAGGACATGAGATGTAATTTCCCCCCCTCTGGAGTTTGATAAACACATATTTTTTGATCAAATGTGTGCTAAAACATTGGCATAAAAAGTGGAACTCTTATGTCGGCGGAGATTCCCCTGAACAAAATCTAAAATGGCGCTGCTTTTAGCAACAAACCTATAGAGTTACGATAGCCCATTGCTAGAGCTTACATTTGGTTTCAAGAGTTCGAAGGTTTGATCCCAAGTCAAGTGCGTTCATAGTGCGGATGACATTGAGAGAGAGAGACAGGCCCGCAACCAGCCACAGAGTTTTTTTGGGGGGGGGCATGAATATGTTAAGGGGGGCCAAGTCGCCAAAATTATCTTACGAATATCTAAATTGTGTTTTTTGAATTAATAATAGGAATTTGTATTGAGGCCTGGGGGGCCACGAAAAGTTAAGGGGGGACAGGCCCCCTAGCCCCCTCTAGTTGCGGGTCTGGAGAGAGAGAGATTCAAATATGGAGATTAAGGCGAATGATATGCAAGTGTAGAATTGAGAAAAATGATAGGACATAATCCATATTAAGACGAAATTTGTGATTTTGTGAAACAGAAGAAGAAAAGTTTTCGAACGCAAGGACCATATCAGCAAGGGCGCCGATCCTGAGGGGTTGGGGGGCCCGGGCCCCCCAAAGCTCATGTGGGGCCCCTATAGTATTTATGAATATACAATATTTAGCATAATTTGAATGCAATTTGTCTTAAAATTCTCATTTATATACCTTCTGCATCTGAATGCCCTCCCCAATTTACAGAGAAATCTGCGCCCTTGCATATCAGGCAGTTGTCGAATTAAGGTGGAGAACTGTTTTTAGAACATCAGATGATTACGAAGAGAGAGTAAGATCTTAAGATCTACGGAATTAAGAATTTAAAAAAAATCACTTCCGTGATGGGTTTCGACCCACGAATCTCTTAGATATCGAACTATGAGTATTCATTCAGCCACGGAGAACTCTACGCAATCATTCATATAACTTAGTTACAGAGTGCATAATGAACTTTCCCTTGTTTAGGAACACTTTTTAAGGCAGTAAAAGTTTGTTACCACTGTGTTAATTGCGTTATATTTGATAGAACAGTCTGATAAAGTAGTGCCAAGTTCACAGACATAAATCACCTTTTGCAAAGCTCTAGTGGAAAATGAAACAAATCGTCGTAAACATATTAAACTTTTGAAAAGAAAATATATTACTTATATCCCTACTGCAGACCATCGGAGGCAAAGGAAGACCCTCTGCAGGCGCCTTTACGAACGCTATCCGCGAAAATGTGGAATTTTGTTTCCACACTCGAAAAAGCATGGATTTATTTATTAGATTGCGGCAAAATCGACCCATAACGTGCACCCACGAGACGCAGAAACCTAACCTGACTTCATTCGTCATGCAAAGTAAGTAGAACTGTTTTTAGATCTTGAAGGGATCTCGAAGGGATTTCTGTTTGTTTCGGGATATTGCTACGAAGACAAATTAACGATTCGGCAGGTACCTAGAAACTGTAAAATCAACTCCACACTTTATTAGCAACATATCCTCACACCAATTTATGCAGAAGATCTGGCCCATTTGTATAGAAATACCAGGGTGCGAATTGGCGGGGGGGATGCCAGGGATTTCCCCCCCTGACAAAAATCTTTCCCACCCTGGAGAAGAAAAATTTTATCCCTGGCAGGGATAACTTTTTCCCCCTCTGGAGTATTTTTAAATGGACATAAAGATAAGATAGAAAAAGGGAACAATTCTTACTTTGCGTAGCTAACCTAAATATTACTTGAGTGAAAATTTATGAAAGATCTCACATCTCAACTGTTTTGTACTTGTTAGTGTATATATATATATATATATATATATATATATATATATATATATATATATATATATATATATATATATATATATATATATATATATATATATATATATATGTGGGGGGGGGGAGGACTCGGTGCGCATATGGGTGAAATTCATCCCCCCCTGGGAAAATTTTTCAATTCGCACACTGAGAAATACGATAAATCAAGTTCTTTGTATATGGAAAAGGCTTCATCACATACATTCCATTCTACACAGAGATTTCAGCAACAGATGGCGGCAGACACCGACATCCAGGCTATTCCCTTCCAGGACGCATATTTTCGAAATACACTTAGCCCTAGCAAGAAGGCATTACGTTTGGCAACATCGCACGGAAACAGATGAATGCTGAATTGCATTCTAACCCGTTCCTACTACTTTTACTACTACTACTACTACTACTACTTTTGCTATGGATCTGTATAATACAAGGGCAAACTTATTTTAATGAAAGAAGTTTAATGAAAATTTTAAAAAATAATCGTTAAATCACTTTTTGAATATTATTTTTAATCTTATTTTAACGAAAGGAGTGTTATAAAAATTTTAAAAATAAAAAGAACTTTCCTTAGGCAGGGTTTGAACCCACGCCAAAAGCGATTTTCCTTACTACCAAGTTACCCTAGTTCACTCGGCTACGAGGGACGACAGTATCTGACGTTTACCTTATGCTATATGTAGGTCATGACTCGTGATGTCACCAGCAAGATCGCGATATAGACGTCATTCATTTTGCCCACATTTTTGCCAAGCGTAACCCCGTTCACAATGCCTTATGGCTAGAGTTCAGTGTATTTCGAAAATACGCTTCCAGGGCATACCAGTGAGTTCACCTGATACCTGTCTCATGGACATTTAAAGGTTGTGGCCTGTTAAAGAGAGCTCTTGCATTGCGTCGTGTCATTACTGTCCATTGCCTCTCGAAAGGCTGCCAGGAGGAGTGGCTCAAGATTCTCGTTCCTGTACTTCGATGGAGATTTTTAGGGATTTAGATTTCTGGGCTTTCAGCATCTAAGGCCAGTTAGACCGTCGAGCACACTATCCTAGGAAAGGGAAGGAAGGAAGCGGCCTGGGACCTATAAGTTAGGTACCACCCCGGCAATTGCTTGGTGTGAATGAGGAAAACCCAGAAAAACCTTTTTACACTTTTTCCAGCTAGTGCCTCCACCGGGAATCGAACCCGGGACCGCTAGCACCGAAGGCGAGAGAGTTAGCGATTACGCTAAGCGGGGACACGATGGAGATTTCTGTAGTAAAAGTTACGATGCAGGACTATTGCCAAGACACATGGTGCTTACATCGAGGGCAGCTAATGATGATTACGTGGTTTTTCCTAAGGTAAGTGAGACGTCAAAATCGGTCACATATAGAGTAATTAACCTTGTGTAGAATTTAAAAGAAATTTAAAAAAAACACTAATCATAGGTTCTCTTATGCTGAGGACAAATTCCATTATTACTAGACATCTTTCCTAGTAGCAGAAACAACTTGCAAGCCCCTTGCTGTAAGCTTGAGTTGCAAGTCGGCCAGGCTTGCATCCAGATTGATTGGAAAACGTGCAAGTATGCTGCAAGCTGGATTCCAGTAACGAAGTTACATGGAGTAATCTTGCATTCAGTGTTTCATTCAAGCTTGACGCAAGCGTTTTACGTTGGTAGCAAGTCAATAGCCAATGAACGGTCAGTGATGTAATGACGCTCTGCGAAGGGTCTAAAGCATCGCTTTCAAGTACAACAAAAGGCCGATTGTATGAAAACATGCGATTCAAGTCGAAGCTTAGAAAGCCAAAAGCCAAGCATGCGCCAACTGGCCGAAATCTTTCTTGCTACTAGGGTTATATCCCAAATAGCATTTTGGTTTGGCAAATGGTTGGGCCAACCGACCATAGTTTGTTGGCCAACGGTGATTTTGGCGGTACTACAAATCGTTATGCCAACAATTATTTGCAACGTCGGGCCAACAGAAGATTGTGTACAGTTGGCCAACAAACCAATGGACGACAGTGTGCCAACCATGGAGGAGTTGGGCCTACGAAATTCCAACATAATGCCAACGAGAAAATCACAGTTGGCCAATGATCGTTCCCCTTCGACCTACCTACTATGGTGTGGTTGGGCCAATGGAATGCCAACAAAACACCAACGTGAAGAAAAAACAGTTGGCCAACGATCGTTATCCTACGGAACGCCACCATTGTGACAACAAAATAGAACATCGTCTTTCGATGCGTTGCCGAAACAACGATGCACCTACGTTGAATCAATATTTTGTTTTCGCTTGTTGGCATCAATGGTTGATGGACTGTCGAATTTGCCGTTGGCATTTTGATAGTGGCTTTGCCAACGGTGCTTACAAATAGACAACGGTTGGCGCACCGTTTGACGACGAAAATGTTACTTGGGATGTTGTTAATTCACTGTGAAATCAACAATTATTAGGCTGCTTACCTTTTTAGAAGAAGCTCCACTTTATGCTTTTGTACCTTGTTCACATTGCAAACAGTGACGGCAGGAAAGAGAACCTCCCACAACGGGTAATTAGGATTGTCAACCACTGTACTTGTTGGACTATTGCGAAACTTTACCCATAATTCCCACATGATGACAGAAGCAACACTGATAGCTGATATACATATCAAGAACCATACAAGTCTAAAAAAAAAAAAAGAATCGATTTATGTATTAATTAAAAGCTCTAATTGTGTACATTTACTGATTTTATTTCTTTCGGTTTAACCTACCAACCCCTTACCTAACGTTCATTGAGCAGCAAGCGATAGCAGTTAGCATCAGGCAGACAGCGCATGTAGCGACATCTATTAGCGCGACTTTTAACTATTAGGAATTAGTGTTACAAGAATTAGGAATTAGCTATCATAAACACAAAACTTCACTTTAAAGAAATAAACATTGACTTTCATTAAAAAATAAATGGCGGGGTTGGTAGGTTGAATGTAATACTAAGTCAAAACATAATATTTGATGTAGAATACCAGAAGTTCTACCTATGCGAGCAAAATAATATTGTAGAAGAATCAGAGTTCGTTTATACTGCTATAGGGTTGCCATATTTTAAAATTAGAAAAGTGAGGATTCTAAACCGTAAGTACTGATATGAGCTTGTATATTACAAATACTGACCTGGGATCATTCGGACCATTTTTGTAGTGGTTTCTTCGTTAAGTGACACTTCCAATGTACTTTTCTAACGAAACTAAATTAAAGCAAATTTAGTTTTTGCTTTTAATGTTTTATTAAGTTCAACAAATGTGAGTCTCGAATTGTGAAATAAGTATTAAGTAAGTACTACAGTAAGATATCTGTAATTATAAGGGTATCTGTAAGGCAAGTTTTTCACACATACACACACAAAAAAGCGACATATGGCAGATATTGTTCATACGGTTTCTCTCTAAGAAACACGAAATAATCTCTAAATTTTTATCATAAGAAAGCTAAAACACTGTGCATTAGAGCAAATCTCTTATTAGCAAACGGGTCTGTGCACGCGCACTGGGTAAATAGCTTACAGCCTGAGCCTGAGCGCGAGTCCAAATTTAACGCAATCGCGATTGATATTGACACAGATGTAGCCATTTACGTTGAATATAACAACACTTGATCAACAAAGTCTTCTTAGATTTTTCTCCAATCCAGAAAAACGGATGGTTTTTCGTGATTAAAAGATGATTAAACGGGAATCAAATACAGAATATGAAAATTGGGTGGTACCAGCTAAAATTGGGCAATATAGCAACCCTATACTACTATTACTACTACTACTACTACTACTACTACAAGAACATAGAACAACTTGTACTTACTGATAAGGCGTCTACTACTGCATGGAACATGTGGCTTGAGCTGCTTTGCGCGTATATCTCGCCCGATATCATTACTTGGCAACACACAAGCCATTGTTTCGGCAATTCCATCGCCGGGCCATCTCCAAATCGCTCGGTAATTTGGTGGATCGTATACACTTTTAGCCAATCTAAACATCTCGAGGCGATGAGATTGCCTGCAATCTGGTCGAAACGATTAAGATTCGATTTACATTGAAGTTGCACCACCCGATCGTGACGTAATATAACGTGGTATTATCATGGCGGTGTGTCAGCTGTGAGGGAAAGGGTGTTTTTCTGTGAATTGTGATAAAGAAGGAATAAAACGAGTTCTGTGAGGCTTCTAACCTCTTCCCTCACTGATGCTCGCTCAGCTATGTTTCGTAGCGTACCGTAAGATGGGGTTAGTTTGCACATCAGGGTTACTTTGCACAAAATATGAAGAGTTTCATAGTCCTCTATCGGCAAAACCATGAACAGTAAAGAGGAAGTTTCAACTGCCACCGTAAGATAGAACATCTAACTGTAGTTTGGAAAATGAAATGAAATGAAATCTTCGAGTTTTACGTCCCACGCTTATGCCGGTTATGCTAAAGGAGACGGTGATGATGAGGAATGAATGAAATAGTGGAATGAAGAAAGTGGGAGGAAACGGGAGTACCCCGAGAAAACCCACGCACACGGTGTTTGTCCACCACAAAGTTCACTTGGCGGAGGCTGGGATCGAACCCGGGACCCCAAGCACCAGAGGTGAACGCTCTACCACTGAGCCACCGAGGCCCCAACTCTAGTTTGGCTATAGTGTTGATGGTTAACATCAGTTCTAATTACTGGGAGGGTTCGTTGTTATAGACGTATGGAAAGCAGTCACTGTAAAGGCTGGCAAAATTTGAAGGATATCACCTACAAGAGTTTCCGTCAAAGTTAAGTCAGTTTCGTAGAATACTATTGTGTATAATGGGACTTTGATGCAATAGTTGAA
Source organism: Thermobia domestica (assembly GCF_964235325.1). Taxonomy (NCBI): domain Eukaryota; kingdom Metazoa; phylum Arthropoda; class Insecta; order Zygentoma; family Lepismatidae; genus Thermobia; species Thermobia domestica. Next base: position 80,326,106 of record NC_137469.1, read on the forward strand.
ATGTGAAACGTTTTAAAGTCATAAAAAAAAAGTAAAACTGGGAGAAGATGGTTTCAGCCTCTACTAGGGGTTATTTTGCACAGGTCCAAAATACCGCTTAGATAGGAAATTATTACTACTGGAACCTCCTGCATTTTAAATTTAGGTAAATTTCCTATTTAGATAGATGCCGGAATGAATTTCTTCTTGTGAAATAAAATATGAACAGTGGAGTGGTTTGTGTTTGAGAAAAGTGGTTTGAGAGGGGCTTCACTCACAAAGGCTTCGTTTCTTTTAGAAATCACTAGACTTTTTTTGGGGGGAGGGGGGCTTGCAACTTATACGCATAGGAATGACTAACATTAGTTTTTTTTTAAAAAAAGAAAGAAATCATGCAATTTGGGTGGGCTTTAACCTGAAAATCCCAAACCCCGTAAATCTTCCACTGATTACGGTTGGGATGATTGGACGTAAGGAATAACTAAAGCAAATCAGTTCAAGGGGATTTTTTTTTCTGTTCCTGAGTTGGCATTTTTGTGTGACATGCTAAACTATTAGAGTGTGGTTCCTGTGCCGGTACCAGAAAATACATAATTTTCTTTACAAATATCGATAATTCAAACTAAGTACTGATACCGGTACCATCATTCTAATATCAATATTTGTAGACTGCATGTAGTTTTGTGTAGAAAGTAAAATGTGTAAATACTGAAGGGAAAACATTGCACAGAAACATGGAAGCACGAAAACATGGAAGTATGTACTATTTTTTTCTTTTCTTTATTTTTGCTATAATACTAGCTGTAATGAGAGGTAAGCACGATATGAAATCCTAGGGAGGGATGGAATAAGGGTAACTGACCCCAGGAAGATTTTATACGACACAGTTAGTTAAGTACAGTAATAGCGGAACTCCTTTTCGCCAGCATTGTCATTTCAGATTTTGTTTGGGAGAGGGGACGGGGCAAAAACAATATGATATAAAATGGAACTTTACGTTAGTAGTTGAGGCAACAATATATTTTGGCAAAAAGTAAATTAGAAAAAGCGAGAATAGGTCACTAGAAGGAGGCCATCCCCGACAAACATGCAAAGGAAACATGTAATTACATTAAAATAGCGCAATGAGATTTAGTATTACTTTGTATCTGAAGGCACAACGTATTTAAATAATCAAAGTAATACTCTAAAAAGGAGAAAATATGTCCTTTGTTTCCAGAAGTTCGTTCTGTACACAATGTATTAGAAATATAATAGTTTCAAACCTTCAAATATTAATACGTGCAAGTTGTTTCTGGAGAGGAAGATAGTTGCGGCGGACTCATACATTTTCTTATACACAATCTTCCCCTTTACTCTATATACACATACATTTTTTGGTGTTTTCCTTTTATTTTTCCCATTTTATATTTTCTTCTGCAATCTTTGTATGTTTCCCGATTATTTGGATTGCAGGCCCTTTTTAACTTATCGAACTCTGCTCCAATTTCGATCTACTGTATCTTCCCAATTTTGACCTATCCCATTTTTTACGTTTGCCTATTGTGATCTTCCGCTACATCTGTTTTACCTATTTATACAATTTTACTATTTAATACAACTGTGCTATCAAACAAAATATCCAAATTAGTATATTTTCTGTCTCGTTTTGACTCGATTTCAGCACACGGAGCTTTTTTTCTTCTACGTGCTTTATTGTCAATCCCTCGCCTAAACTACTTTCTACGGTGCTTTCCATCTTGGAATGAGACTCCACTGCTGAAGAAATATGATCATATCCTCAAAATGGGTTTGGAGTCAATTTTGAACTGCTCCTTGAGTGACGAATCTTGGATGCAAGCATCCTTACCTATTGGATTAGGAGGCCTTGGTATTCGACGAACCGTTGATATGGCGATTCCTACCTTTTTAGCGTCCTACCACTGATTCCTTCGTTTAATCGAGGCTCTCCTTCTTCAAGGCTACCACCTGGACCCAGATGGGATAGTTGAAGAAGGCTCTACCAAATGGATAAATATAGCAGATACGGACCTTCCAGAAATCAGCAAAAGAGGTTCTCAGGCATTTTGGTACACACCAATAGCAGTACATTTCATAAATTTCTTTTACAATCCATTGCTGTTCCAGAGGATAAAGCTAGACTTCTTGCTGCATCATCTCCCCATGCTGGTGCATGGTTAAATGCGTTACCTTTCCCCCAATTAGGTCTTCACATGTCTAATGAAACCTTTCGAATCGCAGTAGCCCTAAGACTAGGTTCAGCTGTTTGTGAGCCACATCACTGTCCAACTTGCGGGGATCAAGTTACCCAACGCGGCCTGCATGGCCTCTCATGCATGAAGAGCATAGGCAGAAACACCAGACATTCATCTGTTAATGACATCATTTTGCGAGCTCTCACGACGGTAGGAATTCCTTCGATTCGTGAACCGTCAGGCTGTTGTCGTTCCGATGGTAAACGACCTGATGGCATGACATTATAATACCTTGGATGAGAGGCAAATCTCTAGTATGGGATTTTACATGTTCGGACACATTCGCCCATTCAAGCCTCCCATTGACCATTGTGAATGCTGGAGAAGTTGCTAGACGTAGAGAGGCAGAAAAGGAAAGGAAATACAATAATCTCCTCGATAAATTTATATTTGCTCCAATAGCTATCGAGACCAGTGGAGCATGGGGTTCTAGAAGCCTTGATTTTATTAGAGAGGTAGGCAGACGCATATCTATCGTTTCTGGAGATGTTCGTTCAGCATCCTTCTTATTCCAACGCATATCTATTGCGGTCCAACGTTTCGTCAGTTCTTGGTACGTTGCCGCCTGGAAGGGAACTGGAGGGTGTGTTTCTTCTCTAGTACAACAGATACAAGCGAACAATAGAATAATAAAAATAATAGAATGTATATATATATTTTGATTTACTTTAAAATATTTTGCATATCTGCTAAATCCATTTGTAATGTTTCATTTGGTGCACTAACATAATACTTTTTACGTGCAAAAACTTTACGAGCTGGTGCATGTATTGTATAAGCATCTCGAGAAGGTACAATTTTTTAATTTTCTTTTTAGATAATATTGTTTTGCGTTGTAATGTTTGTATGCTTGATAAAGAATCAGGATTTGAGTTATCAACTTATTTCCACATATTCATCTTCCGAATATTTCGAAGTTCTACTCCTTTAAAACTTAATGCACCAGTAATCTTTCCTACGATTCGAATAAAAATTCAAATAACTTGAAAATTCCATTCTCATAGAGTTCGAAATAAAGTGTAATTTTAAATTTTAAAAAAATCCAATCTACTTTCGAAGAAACACAGTATAGAAGTACATATTGGTTCCTCTACGTTTTATCTTTGAAATAATTTTTATGTGCAAAAAGATACTACAATGTCTTTCCTCAATGTGTGATGAAGAGGACGTTAGGTCCTTGAAACTGTAACAAAAAACGTATAGTTATTAATATAATTCATTTTCTTCTGGTCAAAAAAAAAAAAAAAAAAAAAAAAAAAGAACTACGACTGATACGCTACTAGAATTTGTTAAATATTTTCTTCTTGAAACGTATTCTCAACACTGGATAAGAAGATATTGTCTATATAGCTATAGTCTTTTGTAATTGTAGCGTGGACCAATGAAATTTAATTTTAAATAAATACACTTTGTTAGTTATAATAATTTTATTAACAAAGGTGACTGGGTCATTGATCTGAACCATTATTTATATCTCACTTACGATAATCAGAAATCAGCAGTTTGTATGGATCAAGTTTCCTTTCGAAAGAACGAGAAAATTAAATAAGACTCTTAAAAGTGTATATCAGATAAATAGGAGAAAAGGCGGAGAATTCATCTATCATTTTTCATCATCAACCATTGTTTTAATCAATTTTTACATTAAAATTTCCGCATTACAAAGTACTTATTTATAAGTGTTATAGGTAAGTTGCACTTGGGTCTGTACCTAAAGAAATAAAATCTCAAGTGAAGTTAAAGAAGAAAAGAAACAAATACGAGAGAACTGTAATTTTAGCCTATGAAAGTAGTTCTCAAGAGGACTAATTCAGTTGTAAGGTACTACAAATTTTGATTAATAATATGTAATAAATATGTAATAATATGTAATAGGATTATGTGAGACAATAGCTGTTTGCATTTATAAAATACAATTAACATGTTTTAATTTTCATGCTCATTGATATTCATAATTTGAACAAGATTTTAGTTTTTGTTCCTAGAATACCGTGCTAGATAACAAAATAAACACTTAGGGTTCGAAGTCAGAATATGTTACGTTTAGTTGTACAGTTATCGATTGAAGAAAAAAACATTTTATTTTCAGAGTACGCATTATATATTCAATTCATTTTGTTAATGATAACACAACGGTAATAGCGTACAGAAATAATAGTCCCTCAGAAATCAAAGCAAGGGATGAATTGTCTAAAACACCACCTGATAATAGAATTTGAAACGTTAAATTGAGCTGAAATAGGCAAAAGTAGCAGCAATGCAAGTTAGTATTATCAAGTATAAACTAATGGGTTAAAATTTGCGCACATTTCTAAAGCATACGAACTTTGATATCTCGCTGTAGAAAATGTCTCGCTGATATCTCGCTTTAAGTGTTATCGTTAGAACTAATAGTTGCAAGAATATCTTTACTTGAGAAGCACTGCAAGTTACACATTTACAATTTATGAGCAGGAAATATATTAATTTCTTCATATCTGTACTATTGCAAGGGTAGACCCTACTTGCCTACCTGTTCAATATTTTATAAAGTACCAAGATACAATCTGGTACAAAACAAGGGTTAAATTCCAAAGTTGGGCGTCCGTTTCCAGAGAAATTTTTAAAATTTACAGGAAATATATGGATAATTTGATCGTTTGTGTGCTTGATAATATATAAGAATCTCGAAAAATCTGTTTATTTGTTATATATAAGCGGTTATAAACATGGGACTATGTGGCGAGCGGAGGGAACTACTTGGCGCAAGGTAACCGAACAGTTGCATTGTGGGAAAGAAACGAGCATTTATGTTACCAATATGGCGAATGTACAAGGGCAGGGAACTAGCAGTTTTAACATTTGTGAAGGAATACATTGATAACGAGCAAAATCTTTTAAAAGTTTGTGAAGAGCACGGATTAATGAACCTAATAAAAAATTGCAGAAAGTGTGGAAAGGAGATAACAGTGAAAAAACTTGACGAAAGCGGACGCCCAACTTCGGAATATATGCCCAAAAGGGTTATCATTTCGTTACCAAAATTAAATATATGATTAAGATAAAATACTAACTCACAGAGTATGAAAATAGACGAAGGTTTGAATACTTAAAACCCCAGATTAAGTTTCACAGAAGGTATTCTGCTGAACTGATCCTAAATTAACCTAACCTAACCGAACCTAGTCTACATTACTCTACCCTACCATAACATACCCTACCCTACTCTACCTTATCCTACCCTAATCTACCCTAAATTAAGCTACCTTTTAAGTCATTAATATGTGGAGCTCTTCTGTGAAATGTTGGGCCAAACTCCTTACTTGTTTGAAGTAAGCGAAATTTATGATTCATTTGTTTGATTTCCATGTTTTTATGCAATAAGATTAAATAGGAGGGTACTTAGTGTTTAAAGTGAAAGCCCAACCATTGATCAGCTTTGCATCGGAAGCTTTGTTCTTTTCACCAGATATCGAAAAAAAAAAAAGCACAGGTTAGTAATGCGTAACTTGGTCATTTAGCAAAGAATGACTATTATTTATGAACTGTTGTTAGGTTGAGTGATTGACACATCTGGCTGAATGAATCAATGTAGAATCAAGTGAACCTTATTGGATCTCAATATTACTAACAGCGTAGAAATGATCTGTCTTATAGATACTAGTATAGTTAGCGTCATACTAAAGGCCTGACTACTGCAGGAAACATGTTAGTCGAAGTCTTTAGTATGGCACTAATCACGCGTCAAAACGACTCTGTATAAGGCCCGATGACTTTACACGGAGTTAGTGGTCATATTAGAATACACGGAATTAATGCTCATACTAGAACTTCTGATCACAAGGTTAGGAATGTGGTTCTTCATGCCAAAGGTCCTCCTAGTTCTTCACCTGAAATTTTTAGTTACTGAGACTACAGCTCTTTCAATAAAGATATAGGCCTATTTTCGGCCATGCCAAACTCGCTAATTGGGAAGAAGTTGAATCATTCTAAAGGATACGTGACAAAATGTATTTCAGTAATAACATACTAAAAGCTATATTTGATATTCATGCTCCAACTACAAACGTTAGGATCACAATATCTCGTACTGTGGCTTTTATTTCAAGTAACTAAAGTTATTAATAAAAATGCAAGATGAACCGCACAGTAAATTTAAAAGCACATGATTTCATGAACACTGAAAACAATGTAAAAGGCTACGAAATATTACGACAATAGTGGTTCGTCAAGAAAAAATGGCATATATATTTTTTATCGTGTCAAAAATTGTAATCTGTTAAACAAATGAATAGACTATTAGTCCGAGAACATGGTGTCTTGTTAACAGGAAAAAAAAAAAAAAAAGAACTTCCAAAATAGTCTCTGATGAACTGAGTGATCCAAATTATATAAATAATCATTTTATCAATGTATCGGGACTGCGTACAACAAATTCAGAAAAACTTGATCAAAAGGCCACTCGATTTACATTTGAAAAAAAAAAAAATCTAAATGCAAATGAACTTTTCCAATTACACGCATTATACAGCATAAAGTCTAATGCAGCTGGTTTTTGATGAAATAATTGCAAAAAATTATAACTTATTGTAAATATTTCCCTAGTAAATGGCTGTTTTCTTCAATGTTTAGAAAACCTTAACCATTGTCAATAGTCTTAACCATTGTTAAAGAAGTCTGAAAATCTGCAAATGTTGACAGCAGCATTGTCATTTCAAGTTTTGGTTGCGGAGGAGTAGGGCCGAAGCTCTCCAGTATAAGGAGATTTTCACGTTTTCCATTATATAATGTATTATATATTCCATTCCATTTTCCATTATATAATCTGTAACTCAGGGGAAAATTGCTCTTTTCCCTGAAGGCTAAGATGGCACCCCTGATCTTCATCTAATACATATTCCACCAACAATGTCAAAGGTTTTACAAACAATAATATTTCAGCAATATTGTCTCAGTCTTAATAACAACGTAATTCGTTTTGTTCAATCAAGCTTCCGTAAACACCATAGCGTGGTTAACGATAACTAGTCTTGTTAGACCAAGGGCGGCTCTATAATATAGGTAAAATGTCACGTGTCTTTCCAATTAATTCGAGAAATATATTAAGAAAAAACAATTATGGACATCTATATACGAACAGTGGCGAAGGGTCGTAAGAGGCTCTGAGGCCCGGCCTACCCATTTACTTTCAGAAATTATCATTTATAATTAATTTATTTTCCTTACACAAAATGTATGATAGTTTTACAAGTTGAACAAAAAATATTTTTCGATAAAGAAATCGTGGTTAGCACCACTGCTGGGAGGCTCATCGAGCAGTGTCTCAGGCGGCAGTAGGACTGCCGCCAAGCTGCTCAGAAAATTCCGCGAGAGAACGTGTTGTTAATAACCTGTGAAAGAGACCGGCCTCAGCGCTTATCGACTTTCGTTTTTACATAAAGCGTTTCTCTCGAGACCTTCGATTTCGATTCGAAACAAATAAAGAGCAAGACAACGTGGGGCTCCCATTCCGTACCAACTTTGCTAAATTTTGCGGACTCTAACGCAACGCAAAAGCTGGAACAAGCAATTCTAAAGGTACTACGCCTATTATAGCAAACTAATGCTCCTTTATTCCGTTACGTTGACGCAAACCTGTATGAAATCAGACTTGTTGAGTTCATTAGAATTGAGTAGAGAGTGTATGTTTTTGAGATACTGTGAATAACTTTTTCCCTTACATTTGCAAAAGTGAATGAGAGAAAATTCCAGTAAGTGGAGATTATGAACATAATATGATTCCTATTATTCCTATTAAATCCTTTATGTCAGTGGTCTTTTGAAAATTAATGTGTTATTAAGGAACGAAGACCAACACCTGTGTTGAAAATAGAACAAACAGAAGTATTGACAAAGAGCAGCGTATAAAAAAATATTGAAGTCTGATTCTGTTTTAAAGGAGAATTAAGTGAAATACAAAATGACTTGATTGAACGCTTGTTGTGTTTTGAACAATATAATTAAAGACGAAATTTTACAAACAGAGTTTGTTTCAGTACAAGTAGACGAAACAGCATATATTTCTTGTGAGGCACAGATAATGCGATAGCCCATCGTTCATTTACTTCAAGATATTTCATTTACTTTAATATATTAAATACAATTTCGGGGGGTCTTAAGCCCAAATCCCCCTTTAAATACGCCACTGTTTATGTTTATCAATAATCTGCTTAATATTATTATTATTATTTTATTACATTGGGCCTACCCTCTTAAAACTATCACCCTTCGCCACTGTATACGAATGAGGAATAACCATACACAAAAATTGTTATTTTAACATGCAGTCTGGAACCAGAGATTTGTCAATATAGTGTGTCACGATGCTCAATGTTACTCTTTGATTACGTGTTCTGGAATGGTTCTTTCTATCGATCGCCTGCCTCACAGAACACTCTTTACGCGTCTTCTCTTGATCACATTTTTTTCGTGACTGAAAAAAAATGTTACTCCTTGTGGCTGGTGGGATCGCGGGAGGGGAGAAAATACGACAGAGTCTAAGCTCTATGAGTGTACTGACAAATGACTCAACATGAGCAGAGTGGGATGAATTTCTTCCGCTTCTCGCTCGCACAGACACATTTACATACAAAAGACTAATTCATATGGGAAGACTTCACGGTAGAGTTTCAGATCAGTTTGTTCTTTCCCCGATACTCATATACAAATTATTATAAAGGATTTTTTTTTAAGAAATCCTTTTTTTCTTAGTACTTTACGGTTTCGGAATTTAATAACTTATGTATAGGCCTGTTTATGTAACTTTTGTTTTTGCAAGCATTTAAGCAAGAAATGAATATTCTTGAACTATATTTTAGATTGATTTGCTTTTGAAATGTTATTTTGAAAGCAAGCATGCGAAACCACAGACAAATATGTGTGTGTTACACTTCCAACTCAGTAAGTAATTATGAAATAAATGATTAGCCTATAAGATGAAAATAAGTAGAGAATAGACAATTGCCAAATCACATAGGGTACCGGAAGTTCAGCGTAAGCTCTAAACTCCGATAAACAAAATATTTGTATCCTTCCGCTTGTCACAAATACGATTGACTAGTGATGTATCACTCCCACTCCCCACGGGGAGGAGCAAATTATACACGTGGATTTTGACAATATTGTTTCATGTTGTCCAGATACTTACAGCAGCAGCAGAAAAGAAAGAAAAGAAACTCGAAAGATTAAAAAAAAAGTATTTGAATTTCGCTGGTAAACAATTGTTGCTTAGTGAGTAAAGGTTTGCCTTGTTGGTGTTTCATCACAACACTCGCGGAACCGGGATTCATTACATCCATCTTTCAGACTTTAAAAGCAGAACACCCGTCCACAGTTGAGTTGGCGCCATAATTACTGCGCATGCTTAGTGTTTATTTCCATTGTTTCATTAACCACACCCGATTACAGTATTATTAGATAATCCGTATTATATTTTTGTCATTTATAATAATATAGCAGTTTTATATGAAGCTTCATAGTAAAAGTATTAATGCAATCACATGAACTATTTTGCGGAGGAGTGCAAGCGTCGGTAGGACAACAGCAAATTAGCGAGATTTAGTTTCATGTGGCTTTGTTTATCGCAGTTTAGAGCTTACGCCGAACAATGTATAGAAATGTTAAGTTTTCACTATTACATAGCTTTATGTATCTGTTTTAAATCACATATGTACGAGGGGTGGCTAAAAAGTTGTTAGCCCAACCCAAAAGGAGTGCACGTAAAATGATAAAATTTTACAGTTATTTTACATACTTCTCTCCAACTTCAATACACTTCCTTGCACAGTGTTCCAATTTTTACAGTGGGGGCGCGGTGGCCCAGTGGTAGAGCGTTCACTCCGGTGCTTGGGGTCCCTGGTTCGATCCCAGCTCGCGCCGTGTGGACTTTGTTGTGGACAAACACCGTACTCGTGGGTTTTCTCGGGATTCTCCCGTTTCCTCCCACTTTCTTCATTCTACCATTTCACTCATCTCTCATTATCACCGTCTCCTTTAGCCTAACCGGCATAAACGTGGGACGTTAAACTTACAGATTTTATTTCATTTCATTTCATTTTTACAGATCAGTTAAAACAAATCTGAAGACTGTTCCTTGCACTAGTGCTCCATAGCACTAATAGCCTGTCTTAGATCCAAATATATGTTTTTTTTAATAGTCCGATGGAGCTAGATTAGGGGAATAAGGAGGGGGATTTAGATACTGAAACGTAGATCATGCAATGCCAGTTGTTATGAGTGCTCGATGGACAAGAATATTGTTCTGAAGGATCATATTTTTTTCTAATTTTCCGCGACGTTGCATTTACAATTTATGTTTGAGTTTTGTGAGTAATGGAGAGTTAAATATCTAACTCTGCATTAAATGTCTAACCCATGGACAGGTAGTCTTCATTCTTATCCCAGATGAATGTTGCGAATACTTTTCCAGGGGCGAGGGAAACCTGAATGTCACCCCTCCATTGCTTGTTGTTTCGTTTCAGGATTATGTACGTTTTGTAAGCTATAAATGATTTTGGATATATAATTATACTGTGGCAAATGTTTCCTGTGATATTTGTACCTAATATAAGAATTTAAAGAATACTTTATAAGTAAAATATCACTTTTAAGAATATCCCAAAGCAGGAAAAGATTTAGCGATGGTGGAGGGGTGCAAAGCTGGATTCACCACTATTGCCGATGTGACTTCCTTCTTGTAGATCTCTAGATACACCAGTGTGTTAGACTTAACTAAAGCTTTTGATGTAAATCATAGGCTGTTGTTTGTTAAACTCAGATATCCCAACCTGTCTGATAGTCTACTGGTATGAAATGGTTTCAATTGTATTTATTGTGTAAATAGCAACAAGTGTACTTTAGAACATTGCAGTATTCTATATCGAAGCCCATTAGTGTTAACAGAGGAATGCTCGAGAAATCTATTTTAGGTCGATTGTTCTTTTTTTTTCAGTATACTTCTAAACTTGCAACTTCTATTAACAGGCCTAGTCACTGCGAAATTAAAATACCGCTAATTTTAGAGTAATTATGTGATATCTTCAAATAGATAAAAGATAATCGAAATGTAAAACAAGAGCGCGCTAGACAATATTATTTTGCATGAGGTACCGTTATCACGAGTCACCTAGTAGCTTTTCATTTTCAGCCATTTTAAAACGCGAAAATAAATGCCAATTATGTAAATGGTTGGAAATCGAAAGCAGATAAGTGAGTCGTGATAACGGTATCTTCAAATAGATAAAATAATATTGTCTAGCGAGCTCTTGTTCCTCATTTCGATTATCTTTTATCTATTTGACAATATCACATAATTACTGTAAAGTTAGCGGCATTTTAATTTCACTGTGATGGGGCCTCTTAAGTCTTCTCTGTACATTGCTATGCAGATGATACTCAACTGTTCATTACTTCACCGCCACACATTACAAAAATAGTTAAACTTTGAAATAGAGACCTAGGATCTCATTCTGTATAAGTTTGCAGCAGCACAACGCAAAATATTCGTTTTAGTTGCGATTATCGGTATAATACTTACAACTACTTGTTTCAGTTTTTGCGTAGCGTTGCGGTTTGCAAAATTTTGCAAAGACGTGTTCGGAATGACTTCCTTAATATCAGATCTCAGTGATGTAAAGAGAATCACCCCATTATTAACCCTTCCAAATGTTCGTATACAAACTCGACAATAATTGAACAAAATCGATGTAACAGATCTAAGGATAAAAATTATAAATACATAATGTATTTCCCATTATGCTCTTTTGAAAACGTTGGAGTGAATGTTGCCTGAACAACTAAGTTGTAATAAGTACATTTCTAATCAATTTAATGAAGCAATTACATACTCTACTCATCTTTACAAAGTAAAAAATTACTTAATTCCATCCTCTTGTGCTTGGGGTCCCGGGTTCGATCCCAGCCCCCGCCAAGTGAACTTTGTGGTGGACAAACACCGTGCTCGTGGGTTTTCTCGGGGTTCTCCCGTTTCCTCCCACTTTCTTCATTCCACCATTTCACTCATCTCTCATCATCACCGTCTCCTTTAGCCTAACCGGCATAACCGTGGGACGTAAAACTCAAAGATTTCATTTCATTTCAAATTACTTAATTCCATCTGTAAAACTGTACCTCATAAATGTACTTATTCTATTTTTGTTTGACTATTGTGATGCAGTATATGAGCCCTTTTCAGCAACGATGCTATCTGAGACGCAGACTTACAGTGTAAGGTGTAATTCAAACCATCATAATGCGTTCAATGCTCTCCCATCGGGAATCGAACCGAGGATCCTGTGGACTAAAGGGGAGTGCTAAGAACTTTTGTTTTAAATTCGGCCCAACCGGGATCTTGATTCCATGGCTTTCTATTGAACCTTATTCAATGTTTTACTTTAATGCAATATAGCAAAGACACGAACACAGAACTTCGAGGACAGTTACAAATATCCGTGGTATGCAGTGGGACTCGAACCTACGATGCATTGCTCCTCATTATTGGAAGCCGAGACCACTTTTATTTACTTATTTTCTAAAAATCTTTCCACCTCTTTATCTCTTTCTTATATTGCTCATAAATACCAGACTCGGCAGGGACACGAACACAGAAACATCGAGGACAGTTAGTAACATCCATGCTCTTCAGAGAGACTCGAATTCCCAATGATCTTCGCCTCACGATCATCATCAGACTAACACCTGACAGTTCTAACGTGTGGTAAAATTTAAAAAAAAAAAATAAAAATAAAAAAGAGACAAAGGTTTCAGCAAGTAACTCTTTATTATACACGTACAATAATGTGTCAGTGAAAGCATGTAAATGCTGGACATGTACTGCAGACATACACATCAATGGATTGCACTATCCGGTCCATGTTTAGCAGCTGAGCGCACCTTCCTATGTATGCCTGAGGAAGAGTTTTGCCAATACTGGGAAGGAAGTTCGGAGAAGGTTTTCTTCCACCTCTTGATCAGGGTTTCGTTGGAGTTTGCTTTCCATCCATTGGCGTAGACCAAAGCCTTGTGAGTTGGCCAGAAATCCTAAATAGGGCGCAGTTGCGGGACCTTTGGGGAGTTGTCTTTGCGAACGTACCGAATTCCCAACTCGTCAAGTTTTGCGACAGTTGCCCTCGCATAATGAGCTGATGCCAAATCAGGTCAAAACACGCATCCCTCTTATTTTTGTAATGTTCCTGTATGTATGGTACCAGTCGGGCCTCGACACACTCCGTTATGTATGTATTCGCGTTGATGGCACCCCCAAAGGTTATGAAAAATGGCTCCGAAGCTCCTTTGAGTCCAGCAGCGAGCCATGCCATGAGTTTTGGGCCAAATTTTGCCTTCCTGTTATATTTGATGTCCGGATTTGTACCCTTTCCCTTCTTCGTGAAGTACCTCAACGGCCTGTTGCATTTGAACGGATAATAACTCTCATCATCGACGATGACATCAAGTGCAAATGGACGTTCTCTGGTTCCTTTGAAAAGAGTGGCGAGCCTTTGTCGTTGTCTCTTTGCTTGGCCTCGTTGACTTTGGGGGCATTTCGCTGCTTCCTTTGTATGTACCCCATGCTCTGCACTACTTTTTTCATCGTTGCATGGTGATGACCATACTTCCGTCCCATCCAACTGTACAATACACCAGGCCTTGATGACATTCTGCGTGCAAAAGACCGCCTTTGGTTTTTATCCAAAGTAATCCGTGGGCGTCCACTTCCTGTATTCCTTTTTGATCCTTGTCCACTCTTGACCCTTCCTATTGTTTTATAAACCCACGACCTGGCATATCCAAGCCCTACGAACTTCTTCACCACTTCCGCAACTGGAACATCAGGGTGCAGTTCAAGGAACAATTCAAATTTTTTTCGCCTTTCCTCTTGTTCCGACGCAGCCATGGCTCTGCACGTGTCTGTTTCCTTCTGAGTCTTCCCTGTTTACCTACCTTGATTCGGCTATTGCCAACATGTTTCTTTTACATTCTTCTTCTTCTTATTATTATTATTGAAATGGATAAAGGGAATTTTTGTCGAAATTGGCATCATAAACGGTATTTCTCATATATAAGGCTACCTAATAATCCATTCTAACGCAGCTCTCTAGAGACGGGAACTAAGACATGAAAATGAAATGAAATATTTTAGTTTAACGTCCAACGATTATGCCATTTAGGCTAAGGGAGACGATGATTAAAACAAGTAAATGATGATGGAAGAATTGGTGGAATGAGAAAGTGGGAGGAAATGGGAGTATCCCAAGAAAACTCACGGACACGATATTGTTTAGCACAAACTTGCTTGGGCGGAAATCGACCTATGGGTCCCACGCACCAGAGGTAAGCGCTCTGCCACTGAGCCATCCTGCCGGGTCTGTCTGGGTCACTAGATCAAACCAAGTCTAACTAGGGAAGTACATGAAGTGGTACGCGGGGATCTGCATGTGTTATATATCGTTGGAAAGGCCACGCCGAGTATACCTCACATATGAAATATCTCACTTGAATGGGGACTGTAGGGAACGTGGCAACCATTTGAAAATCAGAAAAAGGCACGCTCCCAAACACCAGAAAACATAGACAAAATAGGAAGCTATGATGTAATTGTTTTGAGACGCGGTATATATAGGTTTGAAAGGTAGCCGAATACGAATCTAACATCAAATGTTATAAATCAAAATGGCGGATCCAATATGGCGGACACAAATTACAAAAATGCAAGGTATGGATCTAAAATTGGGTGTATAGAGACACTTGACGTCGCTGTGTATGAATTGGATACCGAAAACTGTAAAATTCAAAATGGCGGATCCAATATGGCGAACAAAATGCAAAGCACTGCTATGGAGCTGAAATTGGGTAGATGTTTTCGTGGTCTGAGTACGAATTGAATGTAAAAAGTGCAAAATGGAATATGACAGATCCAATGTGGAGGACGAAAAATGAAAAAAAAAAATGTACAGAACGGACATACGTTATTCTTAGACATGTAGTAGAAAAATACCTAACAAAGGGGGCAAATAGGAGCATTTTACAATAAACAGGCAGCATGTTTTGCTGTACAATCATGCCGAAATCGAGGCACAGAATGCAGGGCAAATTTTGTAGCGCATATGAAAGTTTTATGATACGAATAGATTGCAATCATAGACAATAATTATTTTACTACCAACTCCCTCCCCCGCCTCCGAAGATATACGCGGGGATCGGCATGTGTTATATATAGTTGAAAAGCTCACATCGGCTATACTTTACATCTGTAATATCTCACAAGAATAGCGCCTGTAGGGTACGTTGCGACTATTGGCAGATACCATCTGAAGGTCCGAACAGTGACAGTGAAAAGTGCATGTTTAAAATATCGTTATGCTTCCATAACTGCCTTTCCGGTTTCAAATTAATTGCCTTTCCGGTTTCACATTATGCCGTGTACACTTGTGAAATGAAATCTTTGAGTTTTACGTCCCACGGTTATGCCGGTTAGGCTAAAGGAGACGGTGATGGTGAGAGATGAGTGAAATGGTGGAATGAAGAAAGTGGGAGGAAACGGGAGAACCCCGAGAAAACCCACGAGCACGGTGTTTGTCCACCACAAAGTTCACTTGGGGGGCTGGGATCGAACGCGGGACCCCAAGCACCAGAGGTGAACGCTCTACCACTGAGCCACCGCCCCCCCCCCCCCGTGTACACTTGAGAGAAATATGTATGACAAATAACCACTCTCTGACATCGAGAGTAGTTTCGATCTTGTCTCGGTCTTGTCTCTAATTCGAGACCGTGATGTGCTTTTCTAAATCGAGACGGAGCCCAGGTTCGCTCGATACATATACGACCATTCTGTAGTTTTGCACATTTGGTTCGCCATATGGGATGCGTCATATTGCATTTTGCACTTTTAGCATTGGATTCGTACCCCGCGACCACGAAAATCTTTATCTACTTGCTTTCAGTTCCATAGCAGTGTTTTGCATTTTGTCTGCCATATTGAATCCGCCATTTTGAATTTTATATTTTTTGGTATCCGATTTATTCATAGCTACGTCGAATATATCTATATCAAGGATGTTATAAATAGAGGATCTGCCCTTATGTATCTTCATCCTATTAAATCGATGAAGCCAAAAAACAACCTAGCATCGGCACGTCTGATTGGCTACTCTCGTATCTGCCATCGTCTGATTGGCTACTTTCGTTTCCGCCATGATTGTTGGCTCAAAACATTGCGATCTTATTGGGCGGAGTGGGCAGAGTAGGGGTGGCGAAACTGTGACGTGCGGCTTCAAGATTTTGTTGTAAGGGCAGGTCCTCTATTTTATAAGATCATTGATCTATATACCCAATTTTAGATCCATACCTTGTCTATTTTTTTTTTGTAATTTGTGTCCGCCATGTTGGATCCGCCATTTTGATTTGTAAACATTTGATGTTAGATTCGTTTTCAGCTACCTTTCAAACCTATATATACCGCGTCTCAAAACAATTACATCATAGCTTCCTATTTTGTCCATGTTCTCTGGTGTTTCGGAGGGCCTAGGACAAATCTGCCAATGACCAAATGCGCCAATCGTGAAAATGGACAAATCTGCCAATGGACAAATCCGCCAATGGACAAATCTGCCAATTGACAAATCTGCCAATTACCAAATGTGCCAACGCGAAAATGACCAAATGCGCCAATTGTGAAAATGGACAAATCTGCCAATTACCAAATCTGCCAATTACCAAATGCGCCAAACGCGAAAATGACCAAATGCGCCAAGGCAGATTTGGTAATTGGCAGATTTGTCCATTGGCTGATTTGTCCATTTTCACAATTGGCGCATTTGGTCATTTTCGCGTTTGGCGCATTTGGTAATTGGCAGATTTGGTAATTGGCGGATTTGTCATTTGGCGGATTTGTCCGGGTCCCGTTTCGGAGAGTACCTTGTTCTGATTTTCAAATGATCGCCACGCCCCCTACAGGCCCCATTCAAGCGAGATATTTCACATGTGAGGTATACTCGGCGTGACCTTTCCAACGATGCAGATCCCCGCGTACCACTTCATGTACTTCCCTAGTAAGAAGAGAGACCCAGAACCGGATTACCGAAACAGAAGTTGTGATCTACTGACCGATGACACCTTCCATCACTGGCATAGTAGTGCGTAAATGGTTTTGAAAAGTGACTTAATCATTTGTGATTTTGAAGAATCAGTCGTCAAGTAATGTATATTACATCCTAGTATTTAAGAAAAGAAAAATAAAATGAAAGAAATCAATTCGAAAAAGAAGTAAAGTAAAATATTTAACTATTTGGCTTGACAACTTACGGGCGCTACACATACACCAACAAAACTGTCGATTGCAAAATATCAAATTTCACCACACTTCCACAAACCAGAGATGTGCGTCTACGCGTAAAAAACTATAGTTTACGTTTACGTGTCAACTATGCGTAGACAATGTAAACAACGTAGACTATGTAGAATATGTCAACAACACTAATTTAATATGCCATCGTGGACAATAAAGGAGCTTTACCTTGCGAAATTGCGTACAAAATAAAATGCCTAGATCAGCGAATAGTAACTTTTGAATACTTAATTTCGTCTTGATGAAGGAAAATGAAAAATATTACGCATTTTGTAAAATATACAAGAAAAAATTGGCAAATACAGCAGATTCAAGACTGAAAGCCCACAGGTGAGAATTAGTTTTGTAAATTTCATTATAAAAGCAGTGCTTGAAGTGGAAAATCTAAGGAAGTGGTATGTGCAGAGCAGACTAAGCATATAGATTAGATAATTCCCTCTACTTTTTATGTTAGTCGTTTCCCTAATCTTTCGCTGCACCGAAGCAAAACAACTGAATGAGGAAATATGAACAAACGAGCAACGAAATTGTTCCTTACATTTGATAGTGGTTGTCTACATAGTCTACGCGGGAAAAGGTGTAATATAGATTACGTATAGATTACAGTAGACAATCGCGTAGACGTAAAATTATAGTTTACGGCACATCACTGCCATAAACTAAGACGTGATTGTCATCGGTTGGAATAGGGTTGCATTTTTGACCAAGATAATGTAATTTTCAGTAGTACATTTGGGATAAATAAATCTTCTTTAAAAGTTCTTACTCAACAGTTTGTAGAAATTGGTATAAGATTGATAAAAATTAATCTTACTGATTAGGAAAGTTTTCTGAGTATCTTTAGACAATTGGTACAAAAATAGATCTGTTCACAGACAGTTTAACGAGGTGATGTAAAATAAGATCTAATCATTTATATTTTGAATAACAATTACGGGACAATTTGTTCAGTTTTGCTTTAAAATGTACATTTGGCATCCCGTCTGAGATTAAGAAGAAAACGGGACAAAGATTGAAAGAAAAGGAACTGTCTCGGATAAAACGGGACTTTTCATGTTGGCTTCGCTGCCAGCTAGCCTCTAGACCAGAGAGGGAACTATCTGATGATGGAGTGTAAGCATTTATTACAAATGTGCTGCGTTAATAATTCTCTTTATCTTATGCACATGCAGACGTCTCTATACGTACTATACATGCAGTCTCTCAAAATAAAACTTATGATAACAAAAAGCTCTCGTCATTGAGATGTTTCTCTCTCCCTCTCTCTGTTTAGATGCTCCAGAGAGAGTCTCTCACGAGATACAAATTAACACAACAAGGGTAATCATTCTTCATCATCATGCAGTGAGTGCTTGGAATTCATTAGCTCCCGTAATAACTGAGAGCAAAGTTTTCTATCCTTCAAATGCAGGAAAAAGAAGCATCTTTCATACTCACAAGAACTGGACATGAGCATTTATGCCTTGATTTGCAGCAAACAATAATATTGGAATCACTTTTACATGCAATTTAAAAAATATGGTAGTCTTGCTTTTTTTAATGCTTACTCATCTCTTTTTGAAAGAAATCTTTCTTTTTCATTGGCGGAGTTGAAAGTAATAAATCTCTTATCTCCTTTCGGTAATAGAAATCCTAATTTTAATTGGAATTATTTTTCCATGTTTACAATTGCGAACACCTGGCTTTTTCGAGACGGAAATAGGTGGACGGTTTCTTGAATAATACAGAACAAGCACTAATTTGTCCATACCAATTTTCCTTGTTACATTACTTATAATATTAAGTACTTTTATGTATGTGTACTTGTAGTTTTTATAGATCATCTCTGTACATATTTGTGACCAGTGACGCAGCCAGAAGGGACAAGGGGCGGGTGCCCCTGGTGACATCATTACCCCACGACTGCTCTCCAGTCATGTTGTATCGTAGTGTAGGCCAAGTAATATAAAACTATTATTTTCGGTATACAATAAATAAATAAATAAATAAAAAATAAAAACATAAAAATGCTGCTGCTTAAAATATATTTCCGCTCCTCATAAGAAGTTAAACCTGGCGTTGACACTGCTTCTGACTTGTTTCTGTTTTTACATGTACGAGGAGCATTTAAAAAGCAATGCCTCCAATCCAACTACTTGGCCAATAGTACTGCAAACATTCTGAACTGTTTATCATTAATGCACTGATGTTTAAGCTACAGAATGTCACTTGTCACTTGTCCTATCTCTTCTCATTCCAGAGTAATGGAGCAACCCATGGCATCCAGTAGTGACGTCGGGTTGAAACAGCAGATTATAATTGAATTTCTGACTGCGGAAGGTTGTGCTCCCGGCTGTGCGGAGGTGAGCAAGGACTATGAAAGACCAAAATCTAGGTGCATCAAATCTCCATGATCAGCACCGAAGTGGATGGCCCGCAGCGTCGTCTGATAAGGATCATCAACATCAGGGGGTCGAGTTGATTCGGGGTAAACGCAGGATCAAGTAACACGAGATCGCAGCAACGCTTGCTATTTCCATTGGTTCAGGGAACCATATCATTAAGGGCCTTGTACGTTACAAGAAGATGTGAGCTCGTTGGGCACCACGGTAACCGACGCATGACATGAAAGAGTCGAGGAAGAGCTCAGGAAACACTGCAGCGCGTGAGATTCACGGACATTGTGCCTCATCGGCTTATAGTTCGGATCTTGCGCTTTGCGACTTTTGGCTCTTCCCCAAACTTAAGGATTACCTTAAGGGCCAACGCTACAGATGTGACGCGGAGGTGGAAGTAGAGTTGGGCAGTGGTGTCGTCAGCAGCTACCACATTTCTTCGAAGACGGAATGAAAACCCCGGAATGGCGCGGAGCTGGCATTGCAAACTTTCCACTGATACCTGTATCGATTCTATCTGTCAAACACAACTGAGGGTATTACCTTGGAGGCATTGCTTCCTGAATCACCCTCGTCATATACGCATTTATGCACTTTTCCGTCATTTTTAAAGGAGATGGCTTTACCAGAAATCCTTGATAAATTTACCCTATCTGTCGGGAGAGACAGAGAAAAAAAAATCAAGAACTACTCGATGGATCACCACCAATTTTGGTCAGGATGTACAGTAGAAGTTCAAAAGTTAGGAATCGAGTTTGTTGATGGAAGTGATATTCAAAGCAAGTGGTAGAAATCAACCATTTCCGATTTTAACGTTCATCACTATAGAGCAAAAACGGTAATAGATAGGAAGGAGTGATATCCAATCGATTAACCGTCTTAAGGATATATTTCATCTCTATCTTTAACTCTCTACTAAAGCCAAATGCTATATCCAATATGATTTCCGGTTTCATTATTGATTTGGATTGAATAAAACCGATAAGTTATAGAGAGAAACGGATTTTCTGTAATCGATTTAACGTTCTAAGAATAGGTACTATTTTCTTTCTTAACCTTCTACTCAAGCCAATAGTGACAGAAATCAACTACTTTCAGTTTCAACGTTGATCACTATAGAGTTACTAAAAACGGTAATGAACTGTTTTCTGCAATCAATTGAGCGTCCCAATATCAACCCATAGGTGTAGTTTTGTATAGGAGACGAACATACAAACACATGCGTATCCAGAAATTTTCAATGGAGTGGGGGGACTGAAAATTTTGGGGCAAAACTGAATACAACATGGGCCTATTTTGTGTTGAACATGAATTCAAATATCCAAGTATGGCTATTATATACACACACACACACACACACACACACATACATATATGGGGGCCGCGGTGGCTCAGTGGTAGAGCGTTCACCTCTGGTGCTTGGGGTCCCGGGTTCGATCCCAGCCCCAGCCAAGTGAACTTTGTGGTGGACAAACACCGTGTGCGTGGGTTTTCTCGGAGTTCTCCCGTTTCCTCCCACTTTCTTCATTCCACCATTTCATTCATTACTCATCATCACCGTCTCCTTTAGCCTTACTGGCATAATCGTGGGACGTAAAACTCAAAGATTTCATTTATATATATATATATATATATATATATATATATATATATATATATATATATATATTAACAAACATGCGCAGGAAAAGAGTGCCAAGAACAGAGAGAGTAATTGGAGGAGGGCTTTAAAGCGTTCCGCTGCAGTAACATATTCGCTTGTTAAAAAGTGTTTGTTGATTTGTGTGTGGTGGGGGGTGAAGAGGTATAGGCCATTCTGTTGCAAATGTGCTGCCTCTTATTCTGCATTTCGACAAGAGAAGTTAGGTGACAACTTCGTGAGTTTTTCTCTTATCGCTGCAAGTACATTAAAAAAAAAAACTTTGTACTCAGTGGGGGGGAGATCGAGCCGGGTGATACCCCTCCATAAATACGCCACTGCATACAAACATTCAGCTTTTAATATGGGGTGCTCACAAGTAAACCTTACTTTTGGGTTAATCGAGTTGCTGACGGAGACACATATGAGAAAGTAGTACTAAATGTGGTCAGTATTTCAGTGAAGTTATAGGTGCGAAGCTCCAGGGGTTTAGGAGATACAGCTACCAGAACATCACATGGAAGTACAGAATAGTCTTCATACAGTTGGAGGTAAAAGCTCTATAAGACCTCTTGTAGCGACAAAAGGTGAATAGCAAATATATGGATACATATTAGGACTAGGGAGAAGTCATATAGTAAGGGTATATCTGACGGCGGCCATCTTGAAATCCGCCATTTTGAATTAAGGTTAAGTTTTTAAAATAGGAATAGGGTCATGTGATACATGATTTAAGGCGCAAATTTAATCAGAAGAACAATGGTGACGTTAATTTTGATTTACGGGCAATTGGTAAAAAGTTATAGGGAAATTAAATATTGTTGCAGCATATGTATTAGTCCTTTACCCCACCTTGTAAATTTTTTGTTAATGATAATAATTAAACAAAAAGCAGGTGGATAAATATTAGGTCTATGGTAAGAGTTGCCTTGATGGCGGCCATGTTCAAATCCGCCATTTTGAATCAGACAAAGTTTTAAATAGCGAACGAGAAATAGATGTGAACAGGATACAAGAAAAACAACGAAATGGCGTGCAAGTACAGCATCAAACAACTAACATTGTAACGCCAACATTCTATTTTTGATTAACTTCTAGCCCGAAGTCATCTATTGCATTACTCTATTCCCATTTAATTTTGTGCTGAGTAATGATAAAGCAAAAATGGTTATACCGTTGGATTTATGGCAAATTTGCTATTAATAAGATGTCACTGTTATGCGTTTTGTTTAAAACTTTTGTCTGATTCAAAATGGCGGATTTGAACATGGCCGCCATCAAGGCAACTCTTACCATAGACCTAATATTTATCCACCTGCTTTTTATTTAATTATTATCATTAACACAAAATTTACAAGGTGGGGTAAAGGACTAATACATATGCTGCAACACTATTTAATTTCCCTGTAATTTTTTACCATTGCGCGTAAATCAAAATTAACGTCACCATTGTTCTTCTGATTAAATTCGAGTCTTAAATCATGTATCACATGACCCTATTCCTATTTTAAAAACTTAGCCTTAATTCAAAATGGCGGATTTCAAGATGGCCGCCGTCAGGTATACCCTTACTATATGACTTCCCCCTAGTCCTAATATGTACCCATATATTTGTTATTCATCTTTTGTCGTTACAAGAGGTCTTATAGAGCTTTTACCTCCAACTGTATGAAGACTATTCTGTACTTCCATGTAATGTTCTGGTAGCTATATCTCCTAAACCCCTGGAGCTTCGCACCTATAACTTCACTGAAATACTGACCACATTTAGTACTACTTTCTCATATGTGTCTCCGTCAGCAACTCGATTCACCCAAACGTAAGGTTTACTTGCAGAGCAATAAGTTCAGTTGTGAGAAAAAGGGATAAAATTTATACGGTACGCTTAAGTGCAATGGAAAGTAAACACATCATCATTTGTACGGTATGCTCAAGTTCTTACATCAGTAGTTCCCACCGGGGTATCGCGACACACTGGTGTGTCACGTAATCCCACAAAGCGTGTTGAGAAATTTTAGAATCTAAAAATTACGAAGCATTTGATAACTAACTAATTTTGAGACAGATAGTACCAGTAAACTCCTCCAGCATTAAATAGAACAACTACCCTATAGAAACGTATAGGTTTACACTAATTTTATTAATAAAAAATCAAACAAGTCTGTCATAGTGTAGTAGGCGGGCATTTAGTAAAAGTGTGTTGTCAATCAAAGAAAAAGTCAAAATCATGCTTTACATTATTAGACTTCGGTTCGCGTGGTCCCGGGTTCGATTCCCGGTGGGGGTAGTAGTTGAACGACCAAAGTGGTTCGGATTCCATTATAATCAATAGGTCCACGTCTCCTTTAGCCTAGCAGGCATAATCAAGGGACGTTAATCAAACCAACCTTTACATTACTAGAGCTATTTACAATAGCTAATCAAAAATCCTTTAAGCTCTGATGAGAGTTTCCGATTCAGACATTAAAGATGAAATATACCAAAAATGACCAAAAGTAGACTTGATTTCCTTATGCACTGAACGCGCCATATAGAATTAGTACAGGGCTGGACTTAAAAAAAAAAGGATTTTAATTGAATTGAATTATTTAGTTACATGAGAGTTCTACGGTATTTCTCTTGCATTATAAATTAGGAGTAGATCCTTTTTTGATGGTACCCGAGTTGTTATCTCCATCGCGATCAAAAGTTTGCTTCTTGATTAGAAATCTTTCGAGGCAAGTGGTACCAACGAGTTCGTTCTAGTGTTTAAATTTTCTAATTCAGTTTCCACTCCACTTTGGCACTTGTTTGTCATATTTATTATCAATGCCTTACCCGAACCGATCCAGTGTTTTCAAAACGCTGATACAGAAAGTCGCTAAACGATAGATAAAATAACTCAATTTGTATGTGAGGTCACAAAAAAAAAAAAAAAAAAAAAAAAAAAAAAAAAAAAAGGAACCTAATACTTTTGCCACATTTAATGCAATAAAGTACTTATATGATTTTTGGAAAGCACAAAATTGAAACATACAGGAATGAAATATCTAACACCCACTTTTTAACACACACACTTCTATAGCTAATCGGCTTGGTATAATTAACGCTGTATAACTTTTGGATCCCAACGGAAGCTGTGCGAACTTATGGGACCCACATTGAAGTGTAGGAATGATTCTCTGTTACAGAGCAAGAGATAACAGGCAAAAAAACGAGATGTGGATAAGCGGTCACACTGTATACCGTACTTGCTTAACTCGTCGTCGTCGATTAAAATGCATAAGAAACAAAATAAACGTATCAAAATTGCTTCGAAATAATAATATTAATTATACCGAAGGAGAAGTAGTTCGCTGGATAGAAGTCGGTAGATTCGTAAGTTGCTAAATTGTACTTAAAAATCACCAAAAAGTTGCCAATCAGGAAAATGAGTTCTGCAAGTCAAATCCCCTAGATTTAGCGACGTTCTTTCCAAGTAGGCAACGCTGCACGATCTAATTTTAAAGCGCTGTCCATAGACATCATACTACAAATAAGATTTAAAGATAATAACTTACGTTGGAATATTTCCTAATGAACAAGCTCAACTTTTGAATCTCCCCCTCCCCCCACACACCTTTCTTGAATTTTAGTGAATAAGTAACAATGAAAAAATCCAAAAGTGTACAAAGTGAGCCAGACAGTATCTACAAAGCGCTATTATATGAATTAAGAAATATTTTGAAGACTTTTCGCATAGTATATAAATATGGATGCTCAACAATTCTGAATGATGCTGTATACCCCGCAACCAAATTTGTAGTTCATAAAGAAAGATAAGGAAACGGTTATTACTTTATTTAATAGCGTACTATAGATACCACCCGGTTTACTTTCTACATTTTGTAATATTCTTTGTCTTTATGTTATTTACTAAAATCCAAAAAAGTGGGGTGAGGTAAGCGAAGAGCCTGTTTCCTACTGTATTTTTCTGTATGCTACTAACACTGACACATACCTTTCAAAGATGGATCTTTTTTCGTAAAAGATGAATCGTAAACCATGAATCGTAGACAAATTGCAGTATTCCTTAGCAATTTCACAAAATGTTTCCCCAAAAGACTTGTGTGATCTGGATTTACCATTCTTCACAGGTACCTTAGGCTTCTTCCATTTCAATATTGAAGACATATTCGTTAACGTTCTGACCTTCCAGACAATATCATAAGAAGTTTCAAGTTTTATATGTCATCAGCATATATTCAATACTATGGTAACAGTTAGTTTAACAATATATATATACATAAAGAATCAGAGACGTACAAAACGTAATATGATTATTTAATGTAAAAAATCGATCACTAGTAAGGACATATTTTGGTAACCAAATACAAAATTTATTTCTGAGGTGGAGTTTTACGTCAATCAGTTTGAAAGAAAGAAAAGACATAGTTTTCTAAAGTAAACTTTTGTAACAGAAAGAAATCTTGAAATTACACAGAAATAATTTATACTAGAGATTAAATCTTTAAAAATATTTTACTTGATCGGAAGATGGGTAAAGTTTTTAAAAGGTTAAGGTTTTGTGAGAAATGTTCAAACTTTACTAATCAATTATGTATTACAAAATAAGGGAATAAATGTATGCAGGGTGAGAATGGAACTGCAAAATATCTGGAGAAAAAAGCAAGAAACTTAAAAAAAGCTCAAAATCAAAAATTAGTATTTCCCAAAAAAAAAAAAAAAAAAAAAAAAAAAGAAAGAAAGAAATGAAATGTAGTCTGTGGTTTTTCGTAGGAGACCAGGAGGTGGTAAAATATTCACCTCTGATGCATGGAGCCCCTGGTTCGATCTCAGCTCATGCCAAGTACACTTGGTAGTAGACAAACACCGCGTGCGTGAGTTTTCTCGGCGCTTTCCCGTTTCCTCCCACTTTCTTGATTCTTCCATCTATTCATTCTCATCACAACTGTCTCCTTTAGCCGACACAGCGTAACCCTGGGACGTAAAACTGAAAAATTTCATATTCTAAAGGAAACTAATGGTTAATGAAAATGGATGATCGTGAAATAAATTCAGAGATTGATTAATTTAGTTTGAACCAAAGTAAATATGCAACTGTATCCCGCATGCGCAAGCCACGAGGCAAGCTATAGTATCTCGTTAGTCACGTAGCAAAGCAACGTGATTGAGTGTAATCTGATGCCGCCGAAACTGAAGGGGCTCATTGTGGCCATTTCCGGCGCTAAGTTTACAGCGTCGCGCATCTAGAAATGTGTCACGTGCGTAATTTTCATGTAGGTTGTACCACTGTGAATCGTTTTATACAAAAATGTGCTGCACTGAGTCCTGGACCCACCACACTGACACGAACAGCTAGTACCGTTTCCAAAAGAGTTCATTATGTTTGTCGGTTTCTCGTACAGGGGCAGACTGCATCTCCAAAAGGTGGAACAAACCGTCAAACTGAATGCTGCACACTACCAGACTCATGTCCTGACTGAATTGTACCAGCACGAAATCCCAGCATTGTACGGATAAGACATGAACCAGGTTGAACTTGACCAAGACAAGACATCCAGCCACACAGCGAACATGTCGCTGGAATTGTATCGCTGTGTGGAACGGGAAATTGAAATTTTGGCAATTTCCTTCTCTGACTTGTCAAGAGTACAGATACCAGTTCCATGGCCTATTGTTAGAGGTCTGCGCGGATGCGGATATCCGCAGCAAAATGAATATCTGCGGATATATAATTCTTTTCTGTGCGGATAGCGGATAAAGTTGCGGATATGGTATCCTACATCTTTTCTCTACCTAAAAAAATCACTATAAAATTTTTGATGATGGTGGAAAGAGCACTAAGAAACGTTTGTTTTGAATTACACGTTTTAAAACAGGTTGAAAAATAGCTAAAATCAAAATAAGTATGTTTGAAGCTTGTGACTCAGTGACAGCAAAAGGACAAGAAATGACATGAGAGTTGTCCTTTTATTGCTCTTTTCAATATTTTTAGCAGCCGTTTTGTAGGTGAATGACATCTCTGACCTAAAAAGAACGATACGACAGGCCCCTTCGCTACTCCTCGAGTATCGCTATTTACTGTAAAAATGAAAAATAATTGCCGCCATGACCCTCTGATAAAGCTGAAAATTTTCAGACCATTGGCCTTGAAGATGAAGAAATGTGTTCAAATAAAGTTTCCCCAGCCTGAGAGGTCAGGAACCAAAACCATAATTTAACACACCACATCCCCTTCCGTAAACTGGAAACTGGTGGCAAACTGGAGAAGCGCGTAGGTCACCGAAATAGTAAACAAATCACATCATTCTTCAGCAGCTAAAATCTAGAAAAATACGCTCATCTCTCTCTCTCTCTCTCTTTACTGTTACTTGACTGTTCTTCTTTACTGTTTTCTTTGAAGTACAGCAGATACCGAATGCACATTTGCAATCTCGCAGATTTATCTTTTCGGAGAGGTACCAATGACCTCAATGAAGATCCCGACGGATTGGGAGTTTTATAACAGCAATTTCTGTCTCTCTCCTTCTCTTCGTGTGTGTATGTATATTCTGGGCCTCTGGTAACGAAAGAAAGAACAACCAATGCGTTGTTTCTCCGACCCTAAGTGTGTCCAACAATAAGTGGAGGCTGAAAAAAAAAAAAAAAACAGTAAATTCTAAACTTCCTCTATTGCCTCTTCCCGAAATTAAAGGCATAGACCTCCTATTTGTATTCGAAGTTATTTTTACTTCTAGTTTCAGTAAAAGCGTGGTCGTGAAAGCATGCAGATTGTACTGCGTTGTTAGTTTCGTCACTTTTTTTTATTTAGTGTAATTGCTGGTGCTAGTGTCAGTTTGGGATGGAGGCTACCTCAGCCGCTACAATTACTTCCAAATTAAAGCAGGGAGTATATACTATTGTGCAAGAAAATAAACTGAAATCAATAATATGGAAAAGTTTTGGTCATGTGTACGATGGTGATACTAAAGTCAAAGATGTTGTGGCATGTTTCCAATGCAAGAAAGTTTACACTTACAAGGGACATCAGTCAGGTACATCAAATATAGCAAAACACAAATGTGATCTAAAGCAGGCGTCGATGATTAGTTTTTTGAATGTGAAACCACAGAACAAGTGTGTTCCAGTTCCACCGAACTTAAAGCAAAGCAACAAAAAGACTTGTGACCTTTGTTTCAAAAGATATTGTTCCTTTCTCTGTTGGTTCTGGGAGCGGTTTTGTAGAATTTTCGCAATTCTTGCTTGAAACGGGTGCGAAATATGGACCAATAAACGCGAAAGATCTACTTCCACATCCAACCACGATTTCTAGGGCGTTGACAGAAGAAGCTGCGTCTCTTCGAGATACGGTATCTAGTGAGGTGAAGGAGATGCTTGATGATATTGGTGGTGCAGTGACTGTTGACTTGTGAAGTGATCGGTATAGAAAAATAAACTATTTAGGGGTCACTTTTCGGATCCAGGCTTTAAGGAGCACTGCAAGAACGCGTCTTGTGTACTAGGCGATTGGACTGTGAGATGAAAAAGACTGGTGATAATATAAGAATTGAGATTGTTCGCGTATTTAGAAGTTTTAATATCATCGAATTTATTGACCAAGTAGTGTTTGTGACTGACAGAGGTCCAAATATCGTTTCTGCTTTGCGGCAATACACAAGGATATCGTGTTCTGCTCACATTTTAAACACAATTGTAGAGAACACTACAACAAATTCAAACACAGAAGTGGATGATATTTCGTATTTGATTGGTTCTTGCCGTGGTTTTACGACATTCTTTAAAAGATCCGGACTGCAAAATCGTCTCGATAAAACCCTGAAGGGCGATATTGACACTCGCTGGAATAGTAAATTAATTATGTTTGAAAGCATCGAAACACAGTGGGAGAACATCTTATCCATTCTGAAGGAAGCAAACAAAGAAGACTTATTGGATGATTTAAACAGGGATTTGTTAAGAAAATTGATACTTTTCTTATCACCCTTTAAAGCAGCTTCCGATGAGCTTGAAGCTTCAAAAAGGCCTACGTTATTTCTTGCTGTATTATGGAAAGAGAAGCTTCAAAGTATGTTGAGAACACAAACAACACAAGACTGTTTGTTTCTTCAGAACTTGAAGAAAAAGGCGCTTGCACTTATTAGTGAAAAGTGGGACATAACAATGATCCATAAATTGGCAGTTTTTCTTCATCCTAAATACAAAAGTATGAAGTTTCTCTCAGAGGATGAGCGAAAAGAAGTTAAAAACAATGCTAGAGAGGTGGTAGCGAAGAGGATGAAAAGCCCTATCCGAGAAGAACGACTATCTCCACCAATAAAGAAGCAAAAGGTCAGTGTTGGCACCTTTCATGAATTTGAAGATTCTTCTGATGATGAAGCCACAGGAAGTCCATCAAGCCGGAAAGATGAAGTTACCAGCTATGTACATGGGAAGTTTCACTTCGAGGAGGATTTTGACCTCATTGCCTGGTGGTTTCAACAAAAAGAAGAGTATCCCTTTCTGAGCAAAGTGGCATTGTTTGTCCACTCTGTGCCCGCTACAAGTGCTCCATCCGAAAGAAGTTTTTCAACTGCAGGTCATACTTTGCAGGATCGACGCACTAGTCTGAATCCAAGTTCAGTCGATGATATAATTTCTAACAGCAACTTACCTTAACTCCAAAATTTGCAACATGTATAAAAAAAAGTGTGTTGTCTCTGTGGCAAATAATAACTAGAACATTATGTTTCGTTTGATTTTTTTCTTCTTTTGCGTTAAAACCTCTACCATAAATATGAAGTGTTTTTAATGTGAATTGTGATGTGTGATTGTGTGTGAATTTGTTTGCGGTGCTGTGATTAATTTTTAATTCTTAATAACGATTATTTCTATTTCACCTTTGTGTTTTGAACAAATGTTCCTTTTTTATGAGTAATGATGTTTAAAAACTTAGTGACGTGGTCCAAAATTACTCGATAGAGGGGATATCACCTACGTGGCATTATTTTGGTCCGATACCTGCATTTGAAGATCTTGGTAAGTACATAGATCGTTCATTAATTTCTAATTTGTATCTGCACGGTTTATATTACATTTTACAAACATTTTCGAAATCATGACTATTATAGAATATGTAGTTGTATATATTTGCTACCTCATTATCTGCGGATGCGGGTGCGGATAGAGATGCTGCGGATGCGGTACGGATGCGGATGCCATATTTTATATCCGCGCAGACCTCTACCTATTGTGATTTCCGACTCCTCAAACGGAGTCTGTACCGTCGTCGAGTCCGCACCATCAGTGGCCTGTGGAAAGCCTGTAAAGAGGAATGGGTTGCAAGACTTAAAGTTCAGCTGTAATGCAATATCCTGTAATTAAAACTCCAATATTGGGCAATAGTCAATAGAGGTGGCCTGCAAATCGAACACAACCTGTAGTGGAAACACAACATTTCCTAGGTAAATAGCACATTTAATTTCGACTCAATATAAGTGAATTAACCTTTGTAATAGGTGGAATGAGAATGTGAAAGGAGACGTGAGAATCCCGAGAAAACTTAGAAACCGCAAGGTCTGGGATCGCGCAAGGTGAATGATTTTAAACTAAGCCACATTGTCTCTAGTGAATATTTTGGAGCTGGGGCAATACATTTGTGATACTTAAGTAGGAATTCTAACTTTTTATTGCGGATTCGGATTATTCAGGAAAAATACGTACATCGTATTGAAATATTGTTGAGCTTGGTTTACCGAAACTACTTTATATATTTACTTTTTCTGTGTATCCGTTCGGGAGAGAGAAAATCTGAAGCACTACTTGATGGATCACCATCAATTAGATTTAAAAACGAAGTTCGTTGATGGACGTGATCCATCCAGCAGATCCCAAGATAAGGAAGATCAAAATCAGTTTCCCATGCATTCTTATGTTAGTAATGATTGATATTATCCTTGCTTGATAGACTTCTCGCAGTGCTCTGGAGATTAATGAGGTAGCATAATGCTCTTAAATATTTTCTATGATCAAATATTCAATCATCTTACAACATTCTAAATTTAACTTGAGGTCAAATACAATATTTAAGCGTAAGTTTGGTAACATTTAGCTTGTTAAGGAGTTTCGTTTACCAAAAACCTAACCAAACTCCTTGACGTGGTGTACACTGTATTGCTACGTACTATTTGTTTTTACATCGCTTCGTGAGGAATGCTCATGTAATAGATTCACTAAAGTGACTTCAACCAAGAACTGCCACGTTTTATTCCAAGATTTATCTACAATAACAGTATTACTCTGTGTTACACCTTATACGTTTTTCTCGACTCAAGGTAGATGTTCAACTCAGTGAGAAGTATAGTATTTAAGCATCATTTCTTTGAAGGGAGCCCTCATGTTTTTACTGAATTATGCTACACCGTATATCAAAAATTGATGTGACAGAATGAATCCTCTTATGCCCTCTTAACATAGGGGTGCACTGTTTTCGGAAATCCTTTTGTCTATCAACATTAAGGTACAGTAAGTGCGTCAACTTTGATTTACTGCATTTATTGATCCGTGCTTCCAATTACCATGTACATCCTAAAAGTGTGTTCGGCGTAAACATTCCCGATTCACTCCGTCATGTTTCCGTGAATTGCTGCCACTTGTTAATAAACTTGACCTTTTAGAAAACCACAAAAAGAAGTTTTGTGATCTGGCTAGTCAGTTTACTGGAACACTTATACCGATCCAGCGATTATTGTAATCTCGATTTAGCATCTCCCGTCGTACTGCCAAATAGTGTGCTGGACAATAATCAGGTTCGAATCACATGCTTAGTCGTTCTTCAATATTTAGACCTTCAAACAATGTCGTAAGTTTTTTTTTTTTTTTTTTTTTTTTTTTTAGAGTGTGTCGGTATCTTCACAGGTCATATTTACCTGAATGAAATAAGGATCTATGAATTTGTTGCCAATTATTCAAAGATGCTAATGTTCAACTTAGAGCAGCCAGTATTCATTTTCCACTATCTAATAATGCAAACTCGATAAAGAAAATTAATTTTTTCCCCACTATGTATTGAAGTGTCAACTGACGAAATGTTACTCGATGTTGGAAATTACCACCATAAAGTTTGTGACGCATAAGAACATGATAAGGGTGGTAATTATGAGAATTTACATGCAAATATTTTACAAGCAATAATCTGAAACAATTCGCAACCATGAGCTATTTATCGAGTGCTCACATGGGAGATATGCGCCACCGCAGCTAATACTGTAATTTCATTATTTATCCTGTGACTGTTGTTTAACGGTTCCTTTTTTGTTATTATTCTTATTTTAGATTACACACTTCCTACGACTGTAAACTATTGGACAACACGGAAAAGAGAAACGCGCATGCACACTAGGGTGCATCGAATTTCCACTTTTTTTGAAATCAGCTTACCCTTAGTGATATTTTTTTGCGAAATGGCCTCCATATAACGTATAAAAAATTGCAAGTCGATTGGTCAATATCTTTAGGTGCCACCAACGGCCAAAAGTTTTAAAATTTTGTTAAAAAAATAAATATTATTTTTAAAAATGTAAAATATCTAGTTTTATGAAATATGGTTATCCTATCTGGTTTTGTTTCTGTAAAAGGTCAATATTTTACGTGAAAAAAATTTCAGGTTGATGAGTTAAGTCATTCAGGTGCCAGCTGTGGCTTAAAATATGGACAAATGTGTCCCTACTTTTTCATTTTTTTAAATTAAGTAGCATTGTTTGTGATTCATCTGGATCGTTAATTAGAAAAGAAAGATGTTGTTTTACATCTGCAGCTATTTGCTTATTTCCAAACGTTAATGATTGAAATGACCCAGAACTCACCATGAGGAGGTGGCTGTAGTTCGAGTTCCGCCCACCCGTATATACTAATGTTGCATATGGTAGTGCAAGTCATATTGTTACTCTTTTACCTCAAACTGTTTTCTTTTCTTTTTTGTATTACATTCTGGTATGTTTTTTCTTGATTGTAGTGTTAATAGGACAAATCTATGTCGTGCTTCTTGCCCACATACCGTTGATGCCGCTTCTGTCCCCAACTTCACCATTCTTTCTACCGCGCGAGTGTGACAGGGTAAGGATGTAATATATTCATTAGCCATTGGAGCCGTCTTTACATTTTCTCTTAGCTTCTGCAGGCTCAAGTGTTTCGTCAGTGGTGACTCTGTCAGCCTCATGCTGACCAATTAATCATATCACCAATTAATCATCATACACACGAATGAACTCCCATTTCGACATTTGATTGAATTTATAGACGGCAAGTCTACTTTACCAAATACATTTAAAGGACCAATAGGATCAGCACTTCCAATCTGTGAAGAGTTGTCACTCCAGATTTTTCAGCCCGTTCCAGTAGACTGGGATCTCAACTTAACTGAAGATTCATTAAACACGGATCAAAAATAAGTGCTGAATATCTGCCAAGCAGTTTCTTCGGGAGAATGGCCCATTGAGTTAGCTCACATGAACCCTGGTAAAATCCATCAAGCCAGATGGGTAATTACAGCAAATAGAGTCTTACGTTTGTGCGTAGGAACAAAAGAACCCACGAATGAACTTAAAACCATCGTCCAGTACATCATGATGGTCTACGCGCCACTCCGGTTTGCTGTGATCCGTAATACATCGTGTGCAGAAGAAGCTCGTCATTTGTGGCAACTCATCACGACTTCTCGCCACATGGAAGCGAAATACAGGAAAATAATTGATCCAATGTCCGTAGAAATGCGTGGTACGGTCATCCTGAAAACCTACTTCTATCAATGTTGACTGACCAAGATGCTAACGTACGAGAGCTCGGCTGGAGGCGAGTCCTAAAAGCAAGACAAACGACCCAATCTGGTGATCGCGTACCGGTACGAGAATTCGTCATCCCTGAAATCAACTTAGAAGCGACAAACTATGTTGATATGATTAATTGGTCGACATGACGCTGACAGAGTCACCACTGACAAAACACTTGAGCCTGCAGAAGCTAAGAGAAAATGTAAAGACGTCTCCAATGGCTAATGAACATATTACATCCTTACCCTGTCACACTCGCGCGGTAGAAAGAATGGTGAAGGTGGGGACAGAAGCGGAATCAACGGTATGTGGGCAAGAAGCACGACATAGATTTGTCCTATCAACACTACAAACAAGAAAAAACATCCCAGAATGCAATACAAAAAAGAAAAGAAAACAGTTTGAGGTAAAAGAGTAACAATATGACTTGCACTACCATATGCAACATTAGTATATACGGGTGGGCGGAACTCGAACTACAGCCACCTCCTCATGGTGAGTTCTGGGTCATTTCAATCATTAACGTTTGGAAATAAGCAAATAGCTGCAGATGTAAAACAACATCTTTCTTATCTAATTAACGATCCAGATGAATCACAAACAATGCTACTTAATTTTAAAAAAATGAAAAAGTAGGGACACATTTGTCCATATTTTAAGCCACAGGTGGCACCTGAATGACTTGACTCATCAAGCTGATTTCTTTTTCACGTAAAATATTAACCTTTTACAGAAACAAAACCAGATAGGATAACCATATTTCATAAAACTAGATATTTTACATTTTTAAAAATAACATTTATTTTTTAACAAAATTTCAAAACTTTTGGCCGTTGGTGGCACCTAAAGATATTGACCAATCGACTTGCAATTTTTTATACGTTATATGGAGGCCATTTTGCAAAAAAATATCACTAAGGGTAAGCTGATTTCAAAAAAAGTGGAAATTCGATGCACCCTAATTGCACACCCTGTCTGGAAAATATTGTACATGAAGGATGACAGGAGTATCGTCATCCCTACAAGACTCTCTATAAATCAGAACTAGGGTTATGCACGAAACGAGACGAGATAGAGCTTTTCTAATAGAAATCTTAAGGGTAAAATATGTCCAAAATAATCAAAAAGTGTACTTGAATGCCCCAAATGTCCAACTGAATGTAGTGTCATTAACGTCGAAAATGTGCCCTTGCTACTCCTAAAGGGGTAAAGAGAACTTCAATTATTTTCCCGTTCTCCAGATTTCCGTAACTATTAGCTGTAGTACCTTGAAATTTTATATAAACATTCCCCATATACTGTAGGTTATGCTGATGATAAAATGGAGTTTTACGAAACGTGACTTTTATGGAAATGGACGTTTATGTAACTCCAATAGAATCTTCCGTTGGGAGTTCACTTGGTTCGGATCTGACATTTTAAGTTGTAGATCTACGTCTTGTGTAGTCTCGGTGCTGAAAGAAACCCACAACTCCAATTTAACTAACCAATTAGTGGAATTGAACATGCATTTTGAAACTTGCATTCTTGCGTAATGAAATTATTATTACTATTTGTCATGATATATAATATATACAATATCTATATCTATGTACGTACGTATGTATGTATGTATGTATGTATTTATACACAGTGTGTTATGAACTATATCGACAAACAGTAAGAGATGATTCCTAACAACAAAATAAGGGGAAAAATTCATATGGAGCTTTGAGAAAAGTGCATAGTTTCAGAGCTAGGGCTGTCCAAAATCGTGGAAAAGCTAAATTTCAACGTGTAAGCGTGAAACAAAACATCGCAACACGCGTTATTCCATACAGACGAACACGAGGAATTTTATAACATATGCTGAACTCAGTGACAAAATGTATACCTTTTTTTTAAAGGTCATTCCAATTGCAAAACCGTCAGATATTTTGGCCGCATCTCTCTCTGTCCCTGCGAAGAATGGATATTTTGCTTGTGTTCTTATATTTCACTGACTTTCAAATTTTACCACTACTTTTGACATTTTGTATTTATTTATTTTTTTTTTACTTTATTCGTTTGTTTGTGCCATAAGTAAACCAGCCTTGATCGCCTACATAGCTTACATGGAAGGAAATACACATAGAATACATATAGATTACGATAGACAACACGAGAGTTTAAAAGTATATTATAAGCACACAGCGACGCAACTCGGCTAATTGTCGGTCGGGACAAGAAATCATCGTAGCCTCCCCCCCTCGACCAACAAAACCAAAACGCTTCCCGACTACACCTGATGTTGGACATCACACAGTAATTCACATATTCGTTTTTTTTTTTTTAAGCAGTAAAGCTTAATTTTAAAATCGCAGTACATAATTTAATTTGTAGTACAAGATAAAGCACCAAACTAAATAGTATTTGATTGTCAAATAATCTGAGAGTGGCATGTTTCACATATTCTTATAATCTTATCATAATAACTGCAAATCACAACCTTTTTGGAATTATATCGGGATATGCATATATATAGAATGAATCATGAATCAACAGTCAGTTGTTTTAGAACAGAATATTTAATTACGACAAACAGTCAAGCTGTTGTCTCAAATATTATACTCAGACATTTTGCAAACCTTTTAAATCGATGAAAGTTACATGCAAACACAAAAAGCTGGAACTAAAATTTAACTATGCGGGCTCTTTTGGCTGCAAAGGTTTTTGCAATGTCCTCAAGAGATAACTTTGAAGCTAATTTATGCTCTATGGATATGATCCTAAGGTTAATGAATCGTTTTTACCCTGTTAAGTTTCTGAGGTAATTTTTTATGATCTTTAGTTTGCTAAAACTGCTTCCCTTGTTTTATAGTGAAAATAAATATTTGCTCAGTTTTGCGCCCCACCCGATCCGGCGCTCTGGGCACAAGCCCCGTTTGCCTCCTCTTAAAAGTTAGTTACATCACTGTATGCACTACACTGGTCTTACTAAACTTGCTCGCATGCGTTTACAATGCCAACTCGGTAGAGATAAGAAAAGTGCAAGAGTGCATGAAATCTTGATAATGTGTAAAGAAAACGCTGTAGATAAAAATTAAACACATAGTGAAGAGGGTTCTCTTTCTCATTGAGAAACTACGAGGATCATTGCCAGTGGCGGCGGTTGGACGTTAAAAGTGGGGGGGCAAGACATGATCTGAATATTTGCATATATATGTTAGTTTTCCTGCTTGTTTCTAATATTTTGTTTGACGAAAGGTGTATAACTAATAGGATACTATCTTTTTCAGTTAAAATACCGTATATAATATTTCATATTTTATTAAATAAATTGACAAGAGCAACGCCAGTAGGTAGTATTCCTTTGTACTCTTAAACAACGAAAGTGTAAGAAGAGATTTGATTCCTTGCTCATGAATATCTTAAAATTCTGTCTGGAACATTGTGTGATTAGATTATTGAATAACAAATTTGCAAAGCAAATAAATGGAAAGGATAATATTAATCATAGTAATAAATAATAATTAGGGGCACGAGTTTTTCGCACTAAGAATTTGAAAATTTCGCGTTTCGTTTTTCATATTTCGCGTTTTGTCGCATTTTCCAAATAACTTCTACATTTTTTAGCTCTTGTGAAAAAGATATTCCCGACATTTTTATAATTGTTCCTTCTATTCATAGATCACTACAGAAATAAACCATTAATAACCTAAAAAAATACACTGAATATTGCACTTGACATTGTAAATTTCACTTATAGAAAATTATATTTTTTTTTTAAAATCAAATGAAAGAAAATCAATAACTAAACTTACTATGAGTAGGAAAATTTTGCTGTTTTATGAAACACATAAGGACAAATTACATTTAAGCATTAAACATAAGCATGTTACACATTTCCACATTTTCCTTCATTGTTGTAAGTTTGCCACTTATCACCAGTCCATACTTGGGGAAAGAAAACTCTCACAATTGGCATTGCTTTTTGGAAGCCACACATATGTAAGTGGCGTTTACAACAAACTTCAAACAATCATCACTTCAGAACTTTCGTCCATTCAAAATATTCATTACGCTGTACTTTCCAGACGAATCACTTGTCAAGAGTTCATAGGGTACTTTGTAAAACTCCAAATGCAAAACTCCAATACTTCTTAATCAGATGCTTTCATTTTTTTAAATGAAGGCCAAGCTTTAAAAAAAAAACTTCCTTAACGCAACAACGTTTGGTTCACTACCACATGCAATTACAGAAGGATCAAATAGCTTTCCCAAAGCATCAAATATTTCTTTAGTTTGGGAGTCTTCTCTTTGCGAAGAAAGCTTCAAGGATGATCTTTATGCACATTTTTTAAAAGTCACATACAACACTAGCCTCTTTTCACTTCGTAACAAACGTAAGTGTGCTTTAGTTCTTCCACCAAAGAGGCCCTGCAACATGTTCTCTATCCGAATTACCCAAAATGCACGTTCTACCGTTCCGACAGCGGAAAAGTGGCGTTTCCAAATTAATGAAAAAGTATGTTTAAAATTTCGCATTAAATCGCGAAATTTCGCGTTTTATCGCGCAACAGAAAACAATGAAAATACACTAGAATATCACAAACCGTCAAGAAACTGAAAATTACTTAATTCTGACGCATTTCATTTTGTCGCGCAATGCGAAAAACTCGTGCCTCTAATAATGATGTTTGTTTTGCAAAAGTAATATTGAAACAGGGATTAATGAACAACTTAATTTTTAATTTCACACATGCTATTAAATGTATATTATTACTCTTAGAAAATGAAAGACAGTAAATACTACAAGCACATGCTACGACATTTAAAGAAATATTTCCTTTTGCAACTTCCCGAAACATATTCTTCGCCATTAGGTGCAGTTTTAAATTTCTTGGAGCACATCAAAACACAACAATACTCAGAATCACTCCATACTCCAGTTATACAAAATAACACTAAAACCTAGAATTATGTTGAATTTACTAAATCTTATTGTATATACACTCGTTCACCTCTAACATACCACTTCATTTATACATTACACTACAAAACAATGGAAAAGGTAGTAGTTGTTTCTTATTACGCTTTTCCCCCTTACTTTAGAAAGAAAAGACATTTTAGGAACTGTCAATTTTTGTGCAATTAAAAAATAACTTGTGAAAGACTTTTTTCTTTTGCGAAATGCTCTCTGAATTAGTTTCAAAGCGGCTGACTAATATATTGAGCCCTTGTAAGAAGTGAAAGTATGTTGAAATTGTTGTGCTCCAATAGGTTAATTTTGGGGTTGTTTTCTGTGGCAATTAAAACGCAATTCCTGTAGTTTTCTTTACTCCACGGGAAGACAATCAATATCTACTCACGGAACGGCAAATATATGGCCCCATTTTTTCTATGAACCAGTAAAAGACACAAAAACTTTACATTTCTAAATGAAACTATATTCATTGATGGGTTACTTCAAAAAAAGTGGGGGGGCAACTGCCCCCCTTTGCCCCCCCTAATCGCCGCCCATGATCATTGCAAAAGTCATGGCAACTATTTTTCTTCTCGAAAATGGTGACGAATGGAAAAAAATGCTGAAATATGCAAATGGAAGGTTAGTTCATACGTAAACATTACATGTAGGGAAAAAGATGAACACGCACATCGCCATAAAGATATAACACGAGAAAAAAAGACGAAAAAAAGTTTCTCGTTTCAAACGTTATAATGCGTTAGATTTTCAAACCATACCAATTCAATACTGACTGTAAAGTATTGTAAGGTGATGATTCCACAACTTCCATTTGCAGTAGAGAGAGACGGAACTAGTACTCGGGACGATGATTTCATAACTAAAAACTGCTTCTTATTAGCTATTATTATTATTATTATTATTATTATTATTATTATTATTATTATTATTATTATTATTATTATTATTATTATTATTATTATTATTATTGTGATCAACGTTGAAATCGGAAATCGAAGGTTTGCACTACTTTTGATTTGAATCAATGGTTAAAAGTCAAGATGAAACACTCCTGGAATAGTAAATCCATTAAAAAAAAAAAAAAAAAAAAAAACACTTCTCGTTCTTCTTTATTGTGTTTATTCTATATGGAAAGTAATATCAGAACTAGAAATGATAATAAATTTTTACCACTCCCACTTGCAAAACAGGAATAAAGTCGGAGATGAAACTATTTTTGTGATACTTAATCCGAACAAAAAATCACTTCTTGTTATAAATTACAGACACACACACACACATACATATATAGGGTCTCTCTCTCTCTCTCTCTCTCTCTCTCTCTCTCTCTCTCTCTCTATATATATATATATATATATATATATATATATATATATATATATATATATATATATATATATATTGATAATGGCTATCGTGTTGAAGCTGGAACTTTTAAATTTCCATCACCGCCTATTAGATTAAAGGGATAGAAGTCGAAACGAAACTTATTCATTGGATACTGAATCCATATTAAACAGATATTTCGTACTATTTCTTACTGTTTTTCTCTACGCAGACGAATATTGAAAGCAGAAGTGATAACATATATGTACAACTTCTGACTGCAATAGAGAAATAAAGGCGGAGATGAAATCTATTGTTGTTTTACTAAAGCCATACGAAGAAATGCTCACTAACTATCACTATGGAGTTCAATGTTGAAACCGGAAATTCATTTCCTTGCTATCTCTCACCGTCATTGCTTTGTAGAGATTAATTCTGAACCGGAAATTATAGCGGATTTCTACTGCTTCCGGTCTTAGTAGTGATATAAGGGTAGTAATAAAAATATATTCGTTGAGATCTGAATCAATTTCAAAGAACCGCTGCTCGCCATCTATTACCCACCGTGTTTGATATACGACGATCTACGCCGAAAGCGGAAATCATTAATAGAATATGGAACATATTCTTTGCATGGTAAATCGATCCGTGAATCGATCGCTATATCTTGCTGTTTTTGTTCTACTACGTGTCGACAAACAGACGGAAAAACCCACTCTATAATACTTTCTATACTTACGCATAGCATAGTTTGGAACTCTAATTATTATATACTATACTGTAGAGGAGAGAATTGTCATAAATACTTGGGCGCAATGGTAAAAAAAGCAAAGTTTGATATCGAAGTAATGAAAATACCTTTCGTTGTGACATACGGATGTGAAAGTTGATGTTGTATTTTGGATATCAACACAAGCTAAGAATGTTTGAGAAGAGAAGAACTGAAACAAATTCTTAGTTTAAAAAGAGTTGATTAATAAAAGAGCGAGTGAAGAAAGTTTCGTAATGTGAGTACATCATAATATGTACACATGTGTAAAGACACTAACATTTTAGTTTAAATGTCGTTATATCGGTCCCTTCGTAGATCCCATGAAATGGAATGATTCTGGTAACTTCTACGTGACATTAAGGGGGAAAAAAATGTCAGGGCATAAATTTGTACATACAATTTACAAAACGAGGCTAGACGAGGGAAATTTAATATATTTCTCGTTTTGTCTTCCCTCATGAGGCAACACTAACTTTGATTACTGCTGAGATTACCTTCGAGAAGGTATACTGAGGTTATCCATCGAAGGATATTGAGATGCCAAAGATATCTCTTTTGCATTCACGATTGTTTTAATAATATTGAAATGACAAACGAAATATTTTTTTCGTGGGGGCGGGCTAGGTCCCTGACAATCATGAAAGCATGTAAACTGAGGAGGATATCTATTTGGATACCCAGGGGCAGGGGCGTAAATAAGAGCCCCGCAGACCCCGCATTACGGGGGGCCCAAGCCATCACGGGGCCCCCAAATCGTGATGTAAGACGTAGAGAAGGCGCCCAATTCCACATTGTCTGCGGGGTGGCCCGCAAGCCCTTAGTTACGCCTCTGCCCAGGGGGCACCTGACGATATCACGTTTTCCGAAATGCCTATGGAGCTTGAAAACTGGTATCCCTGACGTACAGTACAATAGGCCCTATGTAAATGACAACTTCCTTGCCGAGAATATCTAACTGGATACTCTTCATGTAAATTAGTTCATGCAAAAACGTCACCAGGCGAAATTGAGTAGGGATGCGCACGAGACAAGATTTGAGACTGTCTCGTCTCGAAAATGTGCTGTAAAAGTGATGTCTCGACTCGAAAAATATATATTTTTCTATTGAAAGAGCTGTGTCTCGACTGGAATTTTGTTTGGAAAATTCTGGTTCGACTCGACTCAAGCGCATCCCTAAAACTGATTTAACATCAAATTTTTGTTCCTATTGGATACACCTATGTTTCTACGCATAAGGAGCTTGAGTTTCACTAGTCTAACATTTTATAAACAGATGTTACGACAGCATGGGCTCGGGTCAGTGACAAGCCCTTTCTGCATGGAGAATTATATTTGTTTTATAGCGGCAATAGCTATTGATTTCGTCCCATTCGGTTGGTAGACCTGCAACGTCTGGAACCTGGCAAAAAACGTCTTAACAGTTTTGTGTTAAACAAGAGCAGAAAATAATAACTAAATAAATTTAATAAAATTACATGCATACAGGGTTTCCTCTATAATTTACATGGAAGAAAGTTTTCAGCCTACACCGGAAATCATTGTTTTTTTTCTACCATGGCCATGAGCATATTTTTTAAAAATACAGCATTCAATTAATGTAATTGTTATCTACATTAAAAAATGTTCATTTTGATTTTATAGTTTCAAAACTGCATTTTCTTCTTATTTTTCTCAAAATTAAGTTTGTTTGACTGAAGCCTTTTTTTGCGTTAACTGATTCATGTAAGGTAAATTCACTTCTAATACGAGGCAAATTATTCCATTGGTATCAAGAGTTACATTCTAGTACAGATTTCAAGTATGCATAAAGAAAATGTTGGCATACGAGAAATCTCAGGTTGGCATACGAATAATTTTGATATTACGATCGAGAGGTATATTCCTGGAAGTCCAAGTGTTAAATTGAAGCATCGAGTGTTGAGAAAGAATCGTGGGTTAGTAATCTCTTTATTACGATCTAATGGTTATAACACGTGTCTGGTGCAAGAGGTCACGGATTCTATTCCCGGTGGGAGAAGATAGAACGCAATACAATGGTTGAAATCCCATTTTAAAATATAAGGTCTCGTCCTACAAGGTTTCGCTGCTGACAAAGGGCGGAAACAATAATTAATTCATCAATCAGTTTTTGGTTCATATAACTTTACAGGATGTCCCTGAAAAAATAGCTAGAAAAGCCAACCGGACGTTAAGGGGTTAAAATAAACTTTGACGT
This sequence comes from Thermobia domestica, assembly GCF_964235325.1. Classification (NCBI taxonomy): domain Eukaryota; kingdom Metazoa; phylum Arthropoda; class Insecta; order Zygentoma; family Lepismatidae; genus Thermobia; species Thermobia domestica. The sequence goes on from NC_137469.1 coordinate 80,369,755, forward strand.
CTGATTTGTGGATGAACCTATGGAGGTAGTTGAAGCAGTTAGTGCTCTCTCATACCCCAAGTGTGTGAGGTTTTACCCTCACTAATATTTTTTAAATATTTAATCAAAAAGTCTGTTAACAACAAAACTCTTTTAACCAAAAAATGTTTTATTTTTTAACCTAAAAAAATCAAATCATATTTGGGATATGGGATTTGGATATCGTCCGTTAAAATCACCGTTACCCGATAAGATGTTAACAGAACGACTATTAATGGCCTCGGTCGAGATAATTGCTCTAGCTGTCTATTACGAAATAATAAATAAATAAATAAATAAATAAAGTTCACATTGGTTCCAAAGTTATCGTTTGGAGTCAAAAACGGACGTATGCACGTACTAACATTACAGTCTTTTAAGGATCACTGGCGTGGTCCTGATAAAGGAAGTTTATAAGGAGATGAATAATAGGTTCGATTGGGAGAAACCTTACAAGGCTTACTAGTGGGATTTCTTTCTGTGCTGACGAGTCCTGCGGCATCTTGTAGTTTAGTTTTCTGTAGCGTATTAAAGTGCCCTTAAAGGGAAGGCAATATTTTAAAAAGTCATTTCATTAAGACATTCTTTCTGATAAGTTTTGTTTTTTCGGAATATCCCTCATCCCTTGGATAAGGCAACGCTACTATTTTCTATGAGTATTTGTTTCGTCAAGAGGTTAACAAGTTGGAAAAACTTCAGAAAGAGTCATGCAAACAGTTAATTGATGGAAAGGAGAAATATAGAATTACGCAACATTTTATACTAACAAGCAAACGTTCGAATAGGACCAAGAAAAAATAATAATTTTTGTTTATTCATGGTATTCAGCATTTCAAAATAAATACACATTCAGATTTTCGCAACTTTATCACCATTGATTTGGCAGTAAACTATCTTTAAAACTTCCGCATTTTATAAGATGTTTCTAATTTGACAAAATAGTAGATTTTTACTAAGACGCATATCACTTAACTCCTGGTTAAAGTAGTAAAACAATGTATTTCTGATTTCCTTTGGTATAAGTTTAGTTTAAATACTTCCAAAAGCAAGGAAGTAACAGAGGAAAATATTGAAAATTTCCCAACAAAAGGTGTTCATTTTTATTTTATTTTATTCGCTTATAAATTTCCAGTTCTGCCTCGGAGACAAGGAAAAAACAATTAAATTACACCTCACCACGTTTCATATTTATTGTGTGAATGTTGGGTTTAAGGACGTACAGAAGGGAGTGGGTCCTGGAAATCCGGATCCCCGCCGAAGTTCCTACTTTTCTGTATATTTAGTCTAATTTTAGGAATGATTTTACAAATTCCAATACAATTTATCTTCATATTGGATTGGAACTCCAAGAACGCTTTGAACCCCTTCCAGAATAAATTCCTACGTACGTGTGTGGCCGGTTAAGTTGATTCCTCCAGTATTCTCTGAGAATAAATACGTTCCAACTTGTAATGAAAAAATAAATAAATAAGAATTTTAGGAATGATCCAAAAAATGAATTAAAAGATTGCGATCTTGGCCAAGAATTAGTTTTTGGAACATGTGCTACAAAATTTTTGAACGGCCCCTAAATCGAGTTTTTGTATTTTCTACGGAAAAAGCACATCATACTGACAAGGGAATATTCCGATTTGGTGAATTCAATTGCTGAAAATGATTGCTAGCACTGGTTTCAGCACCAAAAGAAACAGAGAAAAAGAGGGTGTTTAGTGGCAGACCGTGTAGAGAGTGGGAGATAAGTGAGGGCAAAGTGCGAAGATAGAACGTAGAAAATGTCTAGGAATGCCATATTAATTTTGAAACGAATAGAGGGATTGAGGTCAAATGTTGAACATGAGAAATGCATGTAGAGCTCCACTGAATAGATGTAATGTGAATCATTGGGATATCTGAAAAGCTGCCATGTTGGAATTAGCGCAAGAAGAATATATGGGAAACGGATCATGTGACATATGATTCTTGACGCGCACCGTCTATTGAAATGAATAGTAACCAATAACGTTTGAGACCTCTGTTTTATTGCAACTGTATGATTGTGTAGTTGATACAAAAATGGAGACAACAGTGTGCACATTTGAAAAACGATAAAGATGAACAATCGGGCTAATTACAGGTGTCTCCAGTATTGAAAGTGAAGCAGTAATCGATAGGTGTCATGAATGCGCCAGGTGCTGTTTGCAAATATCCAGTTTTGTAGAAAGCATATCTAATCACAGCTCAGAATCTAGGTGTTGTAAACTGGAAGTGGGTGAATGACTGCAAGTTAATGAAGTTGTCCCAATGTCATATTTTGAAGTCAGATTACAGAAAAACGGTGTCTGTTACATATTTTACGAAATTCGTATAAGGACGGAAGAAGATTACATCCAGCGGTTGTATGAGTGACGTATAACCATCAGGGATAAGGAGTCGGGTAAGTTCAACATTGTCCGGTTTCTGCATAAACTCTTCATCTTTATTGGTTCTCCATGAATCAACGAGAAGCACCAGTTGTATCTGCTCTATAGAAGACCAGAAAAGGTCAATCATGAACTCTTTCAGATCGTTCTTGGTCATATTTGCACTTTTACCAGCATATGAACGAATATTGAATGGATCGGAACGTTTGTTGGCTGGAAAGTAGCCTCATTCACGTTTGTGGTTGTTCCTCTACGACAGTATTGCTACATTACCATAGCGTGGAACACATCCTGTTGCAGAGGTCTCAGACCGTATTGGCCACTATTCATTTCAATAGACGGTATGTGTCAAGAGCCTTTTGTCACATGATCCCTTTTTTGTATATTCTTCTTGGGCTAAATCCAACATGGCGGCTTTCAGATGTCCGCTATAATTCACATTTCGTCTATTTAGTGGAGCTCCACATGCATTCCTCATATCCATAACATTTGACCTCAATCCTTCTACTCGTTTCAAAATTAACATGGCATTTCTAGACATTTTCTATGTTCTATCTTCGCACTTTGCCCTCATTTTTCTGCCACCCTGTGAACGGCATGCTACTAAACACCCTCTTTTTCTTTGTTTCTTTTGGTGCTGAATCCAGAGCTATAGTGTTGTAAATAGAAAAAAACGGTTCGTATTTTTTCAGAAATGTTCGTTTTTTTAGAAAAAAAAAACTGCCTCTCGTTTTTTTTCTAAATTTCGTTTTTTTTTTCAAATAGTTTTTTTTTTTCAATGTAATGCATCTTACGTCTATTTAAGTATGAAATATTTTTATGTTGGTGTAATCACCGTAAAATGCAACATAAATTAAACGCTAGATACTGATACGCTACAAATATTTTACAATTTACATGAATACCATACCTATTAACAATTCGGGTTTCAGCAGTTTTCATCAATATCAACTAAGAAATAAAAGTAGAAATGAAATTTTTTTTTTTTTTGTGAAAGCAGGCCTTTAATAAGTACTAAAATAATGTGACAAACAGTATAAATTTCCAATAACTTGTCTAAAGGTAAAAACTAATACTAATTTGCCTAATAGTATTTTTCTAAATGTCATATATAAATAATTTGTCGACTAGATATATATGATATGCAGAGCCGGCTCTACCATATATGCAGTGGCGTATTTACGATTTTGTTTCGGAAGGGGTTTTGCTAACTTTCGGGGGGGGGGGGCTTTCCTGAAAATGTGAAAATTCTGCAAGATATTTCATATACTTTACTACAGTATGTAAGATTTCGGGGGGGCTTAAGCCCGGAAGCCCCCCTAAATACGCCACTGCATATATGCAACACGTGCATTTGCGTGGAACGGCAAGCTTGGATGGTTCGGCAAAATCTGTCACAAGTATTTTTATTTAAATTAAATATTTCTTGTTGGAAACAGACTTCATTATGATGGTAGTTACATTTACTAAGCTGACCTATTTGAATACTACATTCATAAATTATGTTTAGGTTGCATTAGTTTAAGGCCACATGGACAATGCTAAAGCAAATGGTCGAATAAATCCGAGCACAAATTGCTTGATTGTTGTCAAATGCAAGAATTCAATTCTCGAATAGTAGTGAATATCTGTCCCATTTAGTAAGTTATCACAGTTTTGATATGAAACTAGTCTTGTTTTTGTCAGAAACGAGTTCCTTATCATTGAAGATAGAAACAAATGTTTTAAAAAAATGTTAGAAGATGTAGAAGAAAAAATCAAGAAATAAAGATAAGAGAGCTAGTTGCACTGGAATTGCAAACTGATACATTGAGATTGAAGCTCGATAGTGAATTCTATAAAAAGGATTACCATCTTTCCTCTGCAGGTGTGTTTGCTTTATCTTTCAGTAACATAATAGATTAATATTTAAAGGAAAAACAGACATAACGGAATTGCATTTTTACTAAGTATTTAAGCCTTTCTGAGTGCGGCTGCACTTACCCTCGCCTTTGTTGTTCATGCTGGAGTAGCATACTTAAAATCATGACTTTTAAGATTTGTTCTTTCTGGAGAAAGGGGGAGGCGGCAAATTATGCCATTGCACGAGGCGACAAATTGACTAGGACCGGCCCTGATGATATGTATATAAAATACATGAATATAGGATGACTCAATTTGAAGTAATGCAGGGTGTTTCAAAATTAATATTAGGGTTTTGAAATTTTGTAGTATTTATTACAATTAACTTAGAATTATAAATATTATATCAAATGAAAGAGCAACTCAAACAGTTTTGTACGCACGCATGTACATGCATTGTTTCTTCTGTCTGCCGTTAGAAAGAGCAAGTAGCAAAAATTGAGACTAAGAGAGCAGAAAGCTTTTTGTGTTTTAATAAAGACTGAATCTGTACAGTGCAACCGTCTGTGTGAAGAATATTAAGGAGACGCTTGCAACTACGTCTTTATCGTTTGCAATTGCTACAGGTCTAAAGAATACAAGACTACGGTTTACGTGCCAATTTCGCAAGTGAAATATTCCTGCATAACAATGAAGATTTTCTGGATCGTGTCTTCAGTGATAAATCGACGTTTCACCTAAGAGCTAATGTGAACACTCATAGTGTTTGCATCTGGCCGTCAGCAAATCCTCAGGAGATGGTACAGTTGAAACGAAACTCCCCTAAATTGAATGTGTTTTGTGCCATATGGCGGAAAGTTTATGGGCCTTTCTCGCCTATCGACTAGATGTGTGCCGTGCGACGAATGAATCTCACATTGAACACTTGTAGCAAAGACTGTTTGAGGTGCTCTTTTACTTTATGCATTGCTTATAATTGTACGTAAAAATGTAATAAGTACTACGAAGAGTTAAAACCCCAAAATTTATTTTGAAACACCCTGCATTTCTCACCAACAGTGTTGGAACTAAGATGTAAAAATGAGAGAAAATTTTCCTTATAAAGTTATTGTTTACAACGATAGTATTATTAGTAGAGACTATAACAACAACAACAACGCGAGTTAGTAGTCAAAAAAATGTAATCAAATGTATACTCGGTGGCCCAGGTGGCCAAAGTGGCACACACAGGTGTGTCACTTGTTTAATCCGCTCCTGTGTGGACACTAATTAAGATATCGGGAATTTATTCTTGCAAAACATGGTTGGACTATAGTTTATCATATTAATTTCTTTTTCTTCTGGTGTCGAATTTCCTTTTCAAATTTCACCCCAGTGAAAAATTCGAGAATTTTCTAATTTCGAATTTCCTTTACTTTTTTCCCTGTAGCTTCCTTCGTTGTAGAAAAACATCCATAAGACTTGCCAGCTAGATACCTCGGATGGATACCTAACTGTTGACATCAATTGGACGGGCCTGCGCGCAGTGTTGCCAATTAGGGAAATTAAAATTCTCCTATATTTGGGCAAAAAATTAGAAATTTTTGTTTATAAATCCGCACCTATACGCCCGAGTGCAAGTCAACTTACGCCAATCGAACATTTGTCCTTACTTAACAAACGAAAGTACAGATCGTTACAATGGGGTAATTAGGGGGCGCACGTACAATTCGTATTTAGGTTCTAATCCTTGATTTTTCTAGTTTTTCCTTACTTTTCTGTTTACCGTAATATATTTTTGGTAATTAGAAGCTTTGTTCCTTAAATATCGCCATAATACTTGTAGGATATATTAGTGGTGTACCAAAGTTTAATTTAAGATAGTTTGCGTCTGTCTGGTAGCAGTGTTAAAAGCTACAGAAAATTTTAATTCCAGATTTTAGGGTGAAATTTTAGAAAAATTATATGTTTTGTCCATATTATTTCTCACTTGTTGGCTATATCGGAACAAATGTACCAGTATCTGGAAGTCTCGTCTTTGCTCTACACAACGCACTATAGAAAGTTTTAATAGGATAATTAGGGAAAGTACAGTTGAGGTTTACAGTGGACCTTGTTCTCAAATTGGAAAGATAACTGTGATTTTTTTAAAGGTAGAATGAAATATTTTTAATTAACATGCTTACTTTATTAGATATCGTCACAATACTTGAAGGATATATAAGATGGATACCAAAGTTTATTTTAAGATAGTTTGTGTGTGTCTGATAGTAGTGTTGCCAGCTACAGAAAATTTTAATTCCAGATTTTAGGGGCAAATTTTGGGAAAAAATTCCCTTTTTTATTTCTATTATTTCCTTCTTGTTGGCTACATTCGAACAAATGTACAGTGTCTAACAGCCTCATCCTTAGTCTACACAGCGCACCATAAAAAGTTTCACTAGAATAATTAGGGGAAGTACAGTTGAGGTTTATAATAAACCATGTTCTGGAAATGGTAAGAAAATGGTGAATTTCTGGATAGAATGAGATTTTTTTTTTTTTTTTAATTTCATGCTTATTTTGTTATATATCGCCATGATACTTATATATTCTTGGAGTACTACGGTTTATTTTCAGATAGTTTTCGTCTGTCTGATGGCAGCGTTTCCAGCCAAAACAATTAATTCCCGCTATTAGGTTAAAAATTCGGAAAATTTCCCTTTTCTCCTCTATTATTACACTCTTACTGGCTACATTAAAACAAACGTACCACTACCTGAAAGCTTCCTCTTTGCCCTACAGAACGCATCATAAAAAGTTTCAATAGAATAATTAGAGAAGCTGTACCCCGGAATATTTGATTTTTGCTTCTGAGGCGTGAAAAGTGTCAAAATTTCATGTGTATGACAGAATTTTTTCTTTCCCTCTTTGAATGGAAGCCAGCGACTTCAGGATTTCACTGTACCTTGTCAACACACCAAAAATTCGTTTGAGTGACTTGAACCCATATAACAGCAGTGGTGCTAGATACAAAAAATTTTGAAATTCGGTTAGGGAATTTTTTGTAAATTTTCATTCCTACATTTCTCTCAATAATTTCCCACCTGTTGACAACACTGTAATGCAACGTACACCAAAAAATAGCCACATCCATTTTCTAAAAAACAAGGCCTTAATCATATCAATCTAATGAATAGTTTTTGAGCAATAAGTCACTAACTGGAAATGTAGGAAAACGCCAAAAATGACCTGGGGCCGAAAGGAATAATCACACAATTTTGCTCGTATAGGTACAAAGAAACAAGCGATTTGTAAATTATGAGGGCTTCGACTCAAGTTCTGTTGATTATTTCAATAATCTGCAACATAAATCAATAAATAATAGTTGCCAGAAAAAAAACAGACATTTGAAAAAAAACATGAAAAAGAACGATGTTTTTTATTAAAAAAAACTTCACAGAAAAAAACCGTTTTTTTACAACACTACAGAGCTAGCAATCATTTTCAGCAATTGAATTCACCAAATCGGAATGTTCCCTTGTGAGTTAAGTGATAGTTTGGATTTGGCTGCACTGTGTGTAGTTCTCCAGATATAAAGCGTACAAGAAAAGTTTTGATTGAAATATATTGGGTCTCTTGATCCAAAAATTTAGCAAAATAGAAATAAAAAAAAATCATACACGTTATAATTGTAGTATAGGTAGGCCTATAAACTTTACCTCGTTTGAATTGCAGTTAAGTGGGCTTCTCTTCGGTGTAAACTCCCAAAAACATTGAAATAACAGAGGGAAATTTTGCAAATATTCCGAGAAAAATTCTCGTTTCCTTATTTTGTTGGTTTATCGATTGAGATACTTCAATATTTTAATAGTTTAATAGTTGTGTCAACAACAGAGTAAATGTTACATTTAGTATCGTTGATTCAGTAAATCCATTTCCAACTACTACCTCTCTAATACTCTACCCGAGCCAGTGACGATAGCTTAATTTCTTGGAGGCGGAGAAATGGGGGTAGAGACCATTTTTTTTGGGGGGGGGGCAGATTTTTTATATGTACCGAAATGAAATGAAATGTTTTAGTTCAACATCCCACAAATATGCCTTTTAGGCTAAGGCAGACGAAGTGAACGAAGCGATTAAGGCAAGTGAACGATGACGGAAGAATTGATGGAATGAGAAAGTTGGAGGAAACGGGAGTACCCCGAACGTAATATAGCGAAAGTAATAGTTTTATATTACTTATTTTACGTACATTACAATACATCATGTCTAAAGAGAAGTTGGGCGGGGGGCACCTCCCTTGCCCCCCCCCTAGCGTTGTCACTGACTCGAGCTATTTGCATAAAACAGTAATTTGTAATGCAAATATTCCATATGTTTTTCTCAGTTGCTGTTATATCAAGGGCGGATCAAGAGCCGGGCAACCCAAGCGACTGCCCGGGGCGCTACAGTCAGGGGCGCCAAAACAAGCCTCAAAACGTTTATTTTATAACGTGTTTTCTACTGACTTTTTTGGTTTGTATTCTTGTAAAGTAGCGTTCTTTTTCCATTCCACCAAGGAAAAAGAGTTCCATACTACTAGGGGGGTTGTATCGACAAATGGAGACATGCCATTTAGAAGAAAGAGTGGAGGAGAGTTGATATTGTTTACAGCGGCCCATGTTCTTTGTGAAATTTTCCTAGGCAATGAATGTTATTGGATTTTATGTATGTTATTATTTTAAATGTGAAGCAGTAATCATATCACCATTAGTAGCATTCAATAAATGCTGATCAATATTGTTTTTGTTTATACATATCGGTACATAAATAATAATAGTAGAAAACACATCGTAATTGATGCCAAGTGAATACTTTTAAGTACTAAATATGCCTATATCATGTATTAGAGTAAAAATAGGTTTAGGTCTTTTTGAAAAATAGGTTTAAAATAATAAAATCAGTATAATAAAATGTATAATGTAGGCTAGGACTAGGGGGGCGCCAAGAAGTCACTTTGCCCGGGTGAAAATTTTGCCTTGGTCCGCCTCTGCGTGTTAGAGCTGTCAATACAGGATCCTTTTTGATGTAGTAGGGCATGCCATAATGTTTTTACAAAGCTGTCAAATAATAACCAAATAAAGTATAAACACTTTTTTTTTTTTTTTTTTTTTTTTTTTTTTACATATATAAGGAAAACTTCAAATTATTCTTCTATTACTTTCCTTTCGTGCGCTTTGTCCAAACGTAACGCGTATTAAAAGAAATGACAATTTCAATTCAAAAGTGATCGTATTAGAACGTTTATGAATGCACTTTATCTTCAACTTTGCCAAATTTGTTGTTGTACTTTTTCATTGTACCGGTAAGTAAGAATATACTGCATATTTTCTTAGGCGTTATTAGAATAATGGACACAACGTTCAGAAAGTATCTGAAATACATATAATAGAGCATGCCTGATTTTCTTCTTCTTCTTTTTGTTCTCCTTGAGGCAGCGTTTTCAAGTTATACAGTGGAAGTAAGTATCTAAAGTAAAGAAATTAACATTATTATCGGAGAATGTTCAAAATTCACCTCTGTTATTTCCCTGCTTTTGTAAGTATTCAAAACTAGTCTTATACCTAAGCAAAAGGCCAATCCATCTGAAATGATACAGAAAAAAATAAATTGGTTGCTAGAAGTTTTTTGAAAATTATGAAACTTACGCAGTTGTTTGCTTCATGTTTTAAGACTTTAAGTCTGTGTTTACAATTTATCTGAAGCGGTTTGCCAGTGGCGGGTATGTTTGTTTCGTGGCGCGCTCCTGCTTTCACGATTGTAAGGGTTAACAAAAACGTTGATTACGAAGACAGTATTTGGTCTAGAAGGATGAAACAAAAATCATTTGATTAGTAATGGATCGAAGTAAAAACTAGGCCTATAGGTATTTACCTATATTTCTCCTTTCTATGAGAAACGTACCAGTAAAAGTAAACATCAATATTGGTGCAATTTCACGTTTTGTAATGTTTTGTAAGTAGGAAGGAGAGGTATACACAGTTTGATTTAGTTTGTGATATGAAGGGATATGTCAGTAGTTTTACCAGAAAAAAATATTGCGGTTAGCGTACGCGCCTTTGGCGTGGGAGACCCCGGTTCGATTCTCGGCGGGAGCTCATGTGGTTCGGATTCCACGTTAATCAGTAGGTCCACGTCTCATATAGCCTCGCTGCTGAAAGGGACGCTAAACTAAAATCAACTCAACTCAACTCAGAAAAAAATATTGATTGTGATATACTTACCCTTATGCTTTTATGATTGTGTTAAAATCCCGGTTTTATCGAAGAAACCCGAAGTTTGGGTTCAAATAACTCTGATGGGGCTAGTAATAAAAATTTCAAATTAGCACAGGATGTAGTGTTGTTATATACGTATGTTTATGGTAAAGAAAATAAATTCTTGTGTATTTTACTACTACAGAAGTTATAGTCTCTCAAAAATGAAGCATACTCCGTTGCAGTGATATCGTTTTGGCACACTGAAGAAGGGCTATGTAGGGGGTTAGTTGTCTTCAGAGCACGTTGATATGCTGTATACTTGTTCTATATGTTGTGTATTGTTTCAATATTGGAAGAATAACTATGTTTTTGCGTATTTTCCCATTTACAGCACTTAAATATAAGGAGAATAAACAATACTAATAACCTATTACTATTTGAGAGAGAGTACATTACCCGAAGCACAACCGAGATTGCAATAAAAAGAAACTATTTTGAAAAAAAATCGTATTGTTGTAAAAACACAAAACATAACTGCATGTTAGCAAGATATCCATTCCATTAAGTTTGATTCGAACAAAGTAATTTGATGCCAGTGCACAGTGGTTCAGAACGAGCAAAAACCTGGCCAAAACCTATAACCGTTTATAACAATGTACAAAATGCTTCTAATGTTTCAAATATGTGAAAATTGTATATGTATAGTACTAAGAATTAATGAACAGGTTCATCGTTCGGTTGCACTAGCCTTATCTGCGGGAGAGAGTTAGTAGGAAATGTTTGTAAATGCTGATAAAGTACTGCGTATTGGTATGCATTATGTCAGTACACTCACACATAAAAATCTGCACTACACTCATACATACAAAACTTCATTACATTCACATATATAAATGAAAAACGAGAATTGATTTTGTCAACCACATTTGTACGTCAATCATCACTGCCACTGTGTATATCGCTGAATGAAAATGGAATGCCTTCATTTTTTTGGTTGCTGGACGCCGCGTTATCTCCTTCTGCTCCACGCTCCGACGTCTTTAACAGCAGTCGTCCTTCATGTGACAAGCAACGTCTTTTCTTCCCGGTAGCCATGTGCCTAATACGCGAACGAAAGAGATCAGAAGTAATAAGGTGCATATGCAGCATATCCTGATTCGTAATAGTGAGAGAGAATTTGTGTGAGTGATCTTTCCGAAATGTTCGTAAGTCTTTATTCCGTCCCTCTTGTGCATCTTATGAAAGCTGACCTATTGGTAAAATGGCATTCTGTAGCCGATCCATGAATAAGAATTTTATGGACGCTAGCAGACACATAGAACCAACTGTAAAGATGAACGAAGTGTTTGTCTGTCTCCAGTGCATAACTGTCAAAAGCGTTGGGATCAATATCAAGTCCAGAATTAATTACAGATAATATCACCGAAAAATGTATAATCAGTTGTTCAGAAATCCCCATTATTTGCGAAGATCGGTGTGAGTCAGCAAAACATCTCCTAGCAGTGTTTCCATCCTTGCTTGTTCCAGTGTCTTCTGTATTGGGTCTATCACATTAAGTCCTATTTTTTCTCTAAACTGCTTCCGAATCTCATGTTTTCCTGATTTCAATAGTTCTTTGTACTTCTTTCGAACTTTCCATGTCTTGAAATCGAGTCTATATACAATATAAAGGAGGCACTCAAGAAATCGTATGTACGCATGTAACACTGACAATCCTAAGAGTAATGTGGATGCGTCTATGTCTTTCATAAAAACTTTCTAAATCGTTCATTTCTTTGGGAGATGCTTTGCAAATATAACACTTCTGAAGAGATTTGTTGTTCAGGAGTGCATTACAACTTTTCCATCTGCCATAGTGAGAATGAGCTCGTGATGCACAGTTGGAATCCACTGAAATTTACAGTTGATAGGTGATCTTGAATCTGCTGTTCGATGCACTGGACTCGTTCAACTTTTTGCTACAATAAAGCCTGCGATTTCATTTCTGCACTGACATCTGAAACAGTAATACTCTCATTTGACGGGTAACAACTGTCTTAGCCTCGAGTAATTGGTGATAACTTGGATAAATGTCTGCGTTGCGTGTTTAGGCACCAAGACTTAGACAGTTGTATTGGCTTTTGGCTAACTTACGATCGAGAAGCAATGCAAGCGCCTCCTCTTTGGTGCATGGTATGGGTAAAATGCTCTGGTCCTTTGCGCTCATAAACGCTTGTCTCATCTTACGAATTCTAGTCAAAGTTGTTTCTGTCACGTCACGAAGTACTTTTTCTGCATCTTGTTCTGATGCCCGAAGCCTCATTTTGGTAGCAAAAGCCAGTTCCGACGTACTTGCAGATGCAAGTAAATCTTCCGCTTTCCTCCGTTTAGTTCCGTCAATAGATTCTCTGAAATCCTTCGATGGACAACCGTCAGGATTTGATCGACGTTCCATCTGTTACCAGAATTTAAATTTAAGTTCTTCATCAAGCCATTATGTATGTATCTTTAGAAAGATGTCATGATTTCTGCCACTCTTATACAGTTTTTGGTACACTTGACTGCAAAACCTGGAAACAATTCGAATGTCTTCACTAACGTGGGCTGGGTGATTATCAAGGTCCAATTACGTCAAAACCAGGTCTGGACTTGCTATGTTTGTTCCCATTGACAACGTCCTTACATTTCTCTCATTTTCGCATTGACCTGGATGCGTCTCAACATCATTATGAACTATAGATGTCCTGCACGTAAAAAGTAGAAATAATTAATTTCAGTGTCCTGTCACCACACACAGTTACAAAGTAACACGTATTTCACAAATTCGCACATATTCGCACCTAAACTTCCTGAAAAACAATTCATCATGGATTATTCTTTCAGACCATTTCAATAACTCTGCTGGGGAACGCTGGGCACTATACTAAATCTCTGTAGTTTTGTGGATCTTTTGCTAAAGCAAATTAGATTTTGTCACATTAACATATTTTGTTCGACGGAACGTAGATATGGAAGATATTGCATAGCCACTTTGGACAGTTGCAGTGCTTGAGAGGTATGTTGGTGCCATATACAACAAATATTTCTTGTAACCACACATTCTCAGATACCAAGCCAAGAACTTGAATAACAAATACTCTAATTAGCAGCTATTTCACAGATATGTCCACAATGGTTAACTTTCACGCTTTCTAACTCACACGTTACATGTTACTCGTTTTCATTATTTGTATATAGTAAACTATGGATATTTCGTAACCCATACACTAAACCAGTGTCCTTCTAACGCAGTTTTTAAAAATTGGGTTTTGACCAGCTTTTTGCTCGTCCTGAACCACTGTGCAGTGGTAGAATACGTAACACGGAAGTAACATCTTACAATGCCTTCGGAGACAGGAACATATTTGTGGTACCTTCTAGTACCTACAAATCTAGTACAGCGGTCAAAACGTTTTTGTAGAGTTTCGGAAGTCTTAGCTACTTCATCTGATTTCACCAGAAAATATTTTATGTTTTGTAACTTTTCATTACAAAATGGAAACATGTCATCTACGTTGAGCATCTGATTATTTATTGGAATTTGCAAACTTGCTATTGCGACTTCTCGTTTTGTACTTCCACCGACACCATCAAACACGTTTTTCTCATAGGATGATTCGAAAAGGTGCCATTCAGCGTCAAGATCGAAGTCGTGTTAATCACAGCATAGATGAGCAAAGCTCTTTTTGTTTTTATATTTACTTGAAGCTCCATCAGTAAAATAAATGTTTTTTAATGTTCGGGATGTACTTCTTTTACGCAGTGAAAATCTTTTGAAAGCAATAACATGTCGTTGTATCGTGCTTTAAGTGATCACTTAAAAAAAAAGTTTTGTGTTCTAATTTATCATTTTCCTTAAAATAGAACATGAAAGGGTGAACTGTGGCTTGGATATTGATCTTGCGAAAACTCTGTATCTCACTCGGAACTATGAATGAATAATTTTCTGCAAAATCTGCTAACACCAAATATTCTTTTCCAGTAAGTTCTGTGTTTTTTTTTTCCTCTTGAGAAACAGAGCTTGAGACTTTGACACAAAATTATGCGGTTTCAGATTTTCCAATTTCTCCTCTAACGATTCAAAAAACTCCACTTTGCTCTTGAGAACTGTGTTCCTCTCTGCTATATCTGCTGTTATCCGCTTTTGGATGTTATTGTACCGGACAACTCATCAGTTTCGTTGGAAATATTAAACATGTCCAACAGTGACCTTTACTGTATCTGTTAATCTGCCTATTTGCACGGTACCTACAAAATAAACATTCAGATTTTAAAAATATAGATTCGCATGATACTATTAAATTTTTATAAACTGGTGCCATTTGCTACACATGTGGACAGATAACTCACTATTGTCAGACTGACCGGTCACATACAGCATTGCTGCACTGTGTGTGTTGCATCAACACTTGCGGCCATAAATGCCCCCAAGCCTGTCAAAACGTAGTCTAGCCGTGAAAATGTTCAAGTATAATTTATTGCGACTGTACTTTGATACGTGTGAAGCTATCAACTTGTTCTCAAGACAAGCGGATACATAGCATAGCACTTCTTTAGTGCGTCAAAACGGTAGTCCTTCAACGGAGTATGTTTCATTTTTGAGAGGCTCTAACTTTTGTAGTAGTAGAATACACAAGAATGTCTCTTATTTGCCATAAACATATAGAGGAGGGTTACCAAAGAGTACGCACGCCCTAAGGACGCACAGCGCCAATTACGCTGAAGTGGTAACACACAGAATTATTATTGCTACGCTGTTTGATGCGTCTTTGTGTGAGTGTTGATATGAAGAAAACAGAGGTTAACGTATAGCTCCAAACAGAAAATACAGATAAAAATAACTTTATTGAATTCTTGATGTAATATTTCAGTACACTTAGTTAAGAATTTTTTCTGATATAATAAATAACTATAGTACCTTTGTTGCATGGTAGAAAATATGAATGTAGATAGAATTATTTACCATGGCTTAGTTTCGGGGGTCTTGCATGTGCAGCCACCTGGATGAATTTCACTCGAATTGACTGCTGTATCCCAAAGAGTGCGCGTTAGTGAGTTACCAAAGAGAGCGCGCGTACTCCTTGAGATAATTTCGTTAAGGGTCTTCACTACAGCGAAATTAAACTACCGCTAATTTTAGAGTTTTTCTGTAATATCTTCAAAACATATAAAAATATTTGAAAAGCAGAAACGTAGTGAACTAGACAATACTATTTTGCATGTGACACCGTTATCACAATTCATCTACACGCCACTCTTGACTTGCCACGATTCAGGTGTATAGAGACTTTTTGAACGCTCTGTATATGCTTTCGATTTGGAACTGTAGATAGATTTAGCACTTTTTGCGGGTTTTGTAAATAGCGGCATACCAAAAGCAGATAGGTGTATTGTGGTAAAGGTATCACATGTAAAATCATATTATCTAGTTCACTACGTTTCTGCTTTTCGAATATTTTTATTTGTTTTCAAGAAATACAGAAAAATTATAAAATTAGCGGTAGTTTAATTTCGCTGTAGTGAAGACCCTTAAGAGTGTGTGGGTAGCGGCATTCATCATACAGACTATATGGTTATGTTTTAATGGATTGTAGAATTATTTGCAATTGTTTGTCTTCGATTCAGGCACCAACTGTAAATCTTCTATAAGAGGTATTTTCAATTTACAGAATTTCTTAAATTACAATGATAATGATGATGATCTTCTGTTCTGCCCGAAGGTTTCCAGGCATGATGAATCCATGATAGTTTGCTATTGCCTTTCATGGTATGGTGACGACGTCCTAAGAAGTGAGGAAATGAACGAAGGAAATGATCAAAATGAAAATACTGGAAGTGTTCCGAAGGAGGATGTTGAGCGAAACATGGCTCCGATTACCATAGAGAAAGGGAAACATCTTACACGTACAGAAGCCGCAACTTCAAAACACGTCTGTTTATCTGAGCTACATCATTCATCTTCCGAAATGAAATAAATACAAGCTGCACGTACCAAACGTCGATCTGAAATTTTTACTAGTTCTCCATTGCACAAGGTCCTTCAGAGCAAACGAATTAAAGGATATGTTAAGGAGGAAACTTTTTCATCATCTCAACGAACCATCCACTTCAACAGAGAAAACTGCAGCTGAGATCAACCAAATTTCAAGCCCAATGCGTCACGAATTGTATGAAGAACCAATTGACGAGGACTGGATTCAGTGCACTAATTGTGAACAATGGTGGCATGATCAGTGTTCGTCTTACGAAAGGGATTTGGGTTTCAAGTATGATAGGTGTTGAGTGCACACTCTTAGGGACCACGAAACGCACTCTTTGGGACAGTGGTTCTTAAGAGTAGGCATTTTTTTCACTTTTTAACGTATATCTCCATATCTACATTTAGTAGTAAAGTTTTCCATTTCTTACTATGTAGCCTAACCTTCAATTAAAATTATATTCAATTTATATAATTTTTGCTTCATTATTTTTGGAGCTTTTTCAAGATGAATATTAAGTGGGCGCTCTTTGGTAACCTTCCTCTACAACAGCACTACATCCTGTGCTAATTTGAGATTTTTATCACTAGCCCCATCGGAGTTATTTAAACCCAAACTTCGACAAAACTGGGATTTTAACACAATCATAAAAGCATAAGGGTAAGTATATCACAATCAATGTTTTTTCTGGTAAAACTACTGACATATCCCTTCACATCACAAACTAAATCAAACTGTGTATACCTTTTCTTTCTACTTACAAAACATTACAAAACGTGAAATTGCACCAATATTGATATTTATTTTTACTGGTGAGTTTCTTATAGAAAGGAGAAACATAGGTAAGTACCCATAGGCCTAGTTTTTACTTCGATTTATTACCAATCAGATGATTTTTGTTTTATTCTTCTAGACCAAGTACTGTCTTCGTAATGAAAGTTTTTGTTAACTCTTACAATCGTGAAAGTAGGCGCACGCCTCGAAACAAACATGGCCGCCACTGGCAAACCGCTTCAGATAAATTGTAAACACAGATTTAAAGTCTTAAAACATGAAGCAAACAATTGCGTAAGTTTCATAATTTTCAAAAACGGTCGAGCAACCGCCCCTGGATCACTTCAAATGGATTGACCCAGGTTACTTAAATAAATTACCAAATTGTTTCATAGATTCTCTCTAGAAGAAAAATCTTGCTTAGAGAAAGAAAAAGAAAATAATGAAAAAATAAATAAGAACTGCATATATGTGGGCGAAAGTCAAAAGTAACCGCGAAACACATATGAGTCAACTAGCAAGTGCACATACACTTTAATAACATTAACCCTAATTTGTTATCATTAACTGCAATTTGTTACCGACGAAGAAATTAACTTTAGACACGAAAACCAGGAAGGTCAAACTTTTCTTGTTATTTATTAAGAAGATAGTTGTAGCGGCAATTCGGGAATGTCCCATTTGGGAGCTGCATTTATCAGGAGTCACAAGACTGACATATCCTTCTATATTAAAAGGAGCATCTCAGAAGTCAGAACAGTCAGAAGTTGTATACTGCAGTTTTAAGTTAAATTTTCTCTCTTAGTGATTTACATAACTTCCACCAGCATTAGAAGTCGCCCTGTAGTTCAGTATAGGACAACATACTGTTATTGGCAAGTTTGTATACCTAACTATCAATCTAATATCTTTGTGTTTTTTTAAGATGGAATTCAATAATAATAATAATGTCTTTCTTTCTCCTTCTCTCGATCTTTATTATTATTATTATTATTATTATTATTATTATTATTATTATTATTATTATTATTATTATTATTATTATTATTATTATTTAATGTGCTTGTGTTCTATGCCTTGTGATTATTGCAGTTATAAAATAACGGGTGTCTACTAAAAAGTTCACATCTTGATTTCGTTTTTGACTTCTGAATATATATATATATATATTTTAAAATAATATTAACTAACTTGAACAAATGCGCTAACAAGTATAAGCACTAAAAAGCATATAATAATAATCTAATATAAATAAAATAAAGAGTTTGTTTGTGTGTTTATCTGTCTGTCTGTGTGCGGCGTGGGGACCAGACGAGTGGACCGAGAGTTACCAAATTTTGGTCAGGGGTACCTTGGTCCAGTCCCCAGATCAAGACGAAGCTTTTTTTTTCAAATTTCGAACCAGGGGTCTCAGGGTGGTTAGTGGGACCGGCCTGGGTCTAGGCTGATAGTTACCAAATTTTGGTCACGGGTACCTTGCTCCAGGCCCCAGGAAAAGACGAAACGTTTTTTTTTTTTTTTTAATTCGAACCAGGGGGATCTCAGGGGACATTTACCAGAACATGTAAAAGTAGTACAAAATGACCGATATTAGTGTCGAATTCACAGTTTTCGCTGTCGCTGAGATCAATGATGAAACTCCGATCACATTCACCCCATTCGGCTGCGGGCCGGAGGTCACCGGGGGCGGGGGTTACCGAGATATATAAAAGTAATCCAAAATGACCGATATTAGTGTACAATCCATAGTTTTCGCGGTCGCTGAAATCAATGGTGACACTTCCATTAGCCATGACTTCCAAATACAGCCCCCATGCGAAGAATTGGTATATTCAGCTAGTAATAATAATAATAATAATAAAGCGGTTAAAAGCATTAAATAATTCATTACTATTATTTATTAAAATTGAAGTCTGTACCAAGCCAAAAACAAATAATGCCTCATAAAATCATCATCGAAACTATTAGTTATTATCAGTGGCGTATTTAGCGGGGGCTTCCAGGCTTGAGCCCCCTCCCCGAAATTTTATTAACTATATTAAAGTAAATGAAATGTCTTGCAGAATTTTCACATTTCCAGGACTAAAGTTAGCATAGCCCCCAGAAACAAAATCGTAAAAACGCCACTGGTTATTATTATTTTGCTTGGCTCGTATTTCAATTTGTTTTCTATATTATAAAACTGAAAGTGACTAGGCCTATGTTTATGACTCAGTTTCTTGAACCACTCGACCAATCTCGATCAAATTTTCGACATAGATGAAGTTCGGGTCTGGGAGTGTTTCTATCTATTCACTTTGACGGTAGAACTTACGAGAGGGGGAGAGACATTTAAAAATTATCGATATTAGTGTCGAATCTATAGTTTTGGGGGTCGTTGCGATGAACAGTGACACTTCCGATGCTGTTTAAATCCTAATTCTGCCCCGAAACTTGGAGCAGGGAGAGGGATATATATATATATATATATATATATATATATATATATATATATATATATATATATATATATATATATGTTTTTTTAAAAAACAACACCGATAAAGTTTGGAAGGTGATTCCTGACACCAAGATAAGACAAAAAGTATAAATCAACCTGGGTGCACAAATGCTTCCTTTCGGAGTTATAGGCTGCCGAAAGCATGAAAAAATGATTTTTTAAGGTACATAACTCAAATACTATGGAACCTACCGGAGTCAGGCCAAAACTTTATTTAGGAACTGGTATGTGCCCTATCCAAATATCCATGTTTCAGAATCCTGCGGTACTTCCACAACATTTTTTGTAGAGGTAGTTGGTGCGTAGTTCAAGTTATATGCTTGTAGCCAAACAGCCTCTATAAAAATGGTTGCATGAGTACTTTAGGATTCTAAAATATGTATTTTTGTTTAGCGCACATATTAGTTCCTAAGTGAAGTCTTGACCCGACTACAGTAAGTCTCATAGTTTTGGAGCCATGGACCTATAAACTTAATTTTTTCACGTTTTCGGCAGGCTATAATTCCAAAGGGAAGCATTTGTGCACGCAGGGTGATCTATAATTTTCGTCTTATCTTGGTGTCAGGAATCACCTCCCAAACGTTGTCGGTGTTGTTTTGAAACACCCTGTATATACAAGGTTCCTCGACCCTACTGTCAGGTCTCTTCAGAACGTCCGAGAAGTTGGCCCCCCCATTGAAGCACTAATGATCTCTTCTAGTGCAATCGTTAGTGCTTCGTTAGTGCTTCTTAAAAAAACAACTCCCAACATTAGTGCTTCAATAGTTTGGACGCTAGAAGCAAAAAACTTGGGGGGGGGGCAACTTCACGTTAGCCCCCCCCAGAAAGCACTAACGATTAAACCTAGTGCAATCGTTAGTGCATCGTTAGTGCTTCCAGAAAACACGAATAGTTTCGTTAGTGCTTCACAATTAGTGTGGCTATAGCCAGTTATATGTCACAAAATTCCCATAAGGAATACATTGGGAATTTTTAATTGGCTCAAATTCCCAACAAATTCAAAAGCGCTAATGATCTCTTCTAGTGCAATCGTTAGTGGTTCGTTAGTGCTTCTTAGAACACCAACTCCCAACATTAGTGCTTCAAAAGTTTGGACGCTAGAAGCAAAAAACTTTGGGGGGGCCAACTTCACGTTAGCCCCCCCAGAAAGCACTTACGATTAAACCTAGTGCAGTCGTTAGTGCATCGTTAGTGCTTCCAGAAAACACGAATAGTTTCGTTAGTGCTTCACAATTAGTGTGGCTATAGCCAGTTATATGTCACGAAATTCCCATAAGGAATACATTGGGAATTTTTAATTGGCTCAAATTCCCAACAAATTCAAAAGCGCTAATGATCTGTTCTAGTGCAATCGTTAGTGCTTCGTTAGTGCTTCTTAGAACACCAAGTCGAAACATTAGTGCTGCAATAGTTGGGACGCTAGAAGGAAAAAACTTTTGGAGTGCAACTTCACGTTAGCCCCCCAGGTAACACTAACGATTAAACCTGGTGCAATCGTTAGTGCATCGTTAGTGCTTCCAGAAAACACGAATGGTTTTGTTTTGCTTTACTATTAGTGTAGATGTGCCCACTTATATGTCACAAAGATGTCCAAACTTACGAGGTCGGCGCTCACGAGTTCGAAACTTACGCTAACTCGACCTCAACCTCACGAAGTGAGCGTGAGATAAGGCTGGTGATGTGAGCGTGAGGTTGAGTGAGCTCTAGGTGAGACGGGTGAGGTGAGCGTGAGGTCAGACTGGTGATGTGAGCGTGAGGTCAGACTGATGATGCGAACGTGAGGTTGAGTGAGCGTGAGGTCAGGCTGGTTATTTGAGCGTGAGGTCAGGCTGGTGATGTGAGCGTGAGTTTGTTTGAGCGTTAGGTCGAAATGAGTTTGTGAGTTCAGGTCGAAATTATTTTTTTGAGCGTGAGCTTGAGTGAGGTTAGGTCAAAGTGGTCACCTCTGTTTACGAAACACCCATAAACACATGGGGAATATTTCACTGGGACTAATTCCCGACAAACTCAAAAGAGCTAATGATATCTTTAATGCAATCTTTAGTGCTTCGTTAGTGTTTCCTAGAGCAGTGACTCTTAACACTAGTGCTGCAATAGTTGGTCACTAAAAGCAAAAAAGTTTCATAGACAAACGTGAAGTTAGCCCCACAGGAAGCACTAACAATCAAACCTAGTGCAATTGATAATACATTGTTGGTAGTACTAGAAAACACTAATAGTTTCGTTAGTGCTTCATTATTAGTGACGAAACTCACGTAAGAAAAACATTGGGAATTTTTCGTTGAGTTAAACTTCCGCTAAATTCAAAAGCACTTATGATCTCTTCAAGTGCAATCGTTAATACTTCTTAGAGCACGAAATCTGAACATTAATGCTTCATTAGTTTGGATGCTAGGAGTAAAAAAAAAAAAAAAAAAAAAAAAAGAGACTAACTTCACGTTTGTCCTTGAATTTTTTTTGCTTTTAGAGACCAAACTATTGCAGCACTAGTGCTAAGAGTCACTACTGTAGGAAGCACTAACGAAGCACTACAGATTGTATTAAAGATATCATTAGCTCTTTTGAGTTTGTCGGGAATTAGTCCCAGTGAAATATTCCCCATGTGTTTATGGGAGTTTCGTAAACAGAGGTGACCACTTTGACCTAACCTCACTCAAGCTCACGCTCAAAAAATTAATTTCGACCTGAACTCACAAACTCATTTCGACCTCACGCTCACATCACCAGCCTGACCTCACGCTCACTCAACCTCACGTTCGCATCATCAGTCTGACCTCACGCTCACATCACCAGTCTGACCTCACGCTCACCTCATCCGTCTCACCCAGAGCTCTTTCAACCTCACGCTCACATCACCAGCCTTATCTCACGCTCACTTCGTGAGGTTGAGGTCGAGTTAGCGTAAGTTTCGAACTCGTGAGCGCCGACCTCGTGAGTTTGGACATATTTGTAACATATAAGTGGGCACATCTATACTAATAGTAAAGCAAAACAAAACCATTAGTGTTTTCTGGAAGCACTAACGATTGCACTAGGTTTAATCGTTAGTGTTTCCTGGGGGGCTAACCTGAAGTTGCACCCAAAAAGTTTTTTCCTTCTAGCGTCCCAACTATTGCAGCACTAATGTTTCGACTTGGTGTTCTAAAAAGCTTTAACAAAGCACTAACGATTGCACTAAAAGATATCATTAGCGTTTTAGAATTTGGCGGGAATTTGTCCCAATGAAAAATTCCGCATGTATTCCTTATGGGAATTTCGTGACATGTAATTTGCCAAAGCCAAATTAATAGTGAAGCACTAACGAAAACATTAGTGTTTTCTGGAAGCACTAACGATCCACTAACGATTGCACTAGGTTTAATCGTTAGTGCTTTCTGGGGGGCCTAACGTGAAGTTGGCCCCCCCAAAGTTTTTTGCTTCTAGCGTCCAAACTTTTGAAGCACTAATGTTGGGAGTTGGTGTTCTAAGAAGCACTAACGAAGCACTAACGATTGCACTAGAAGAGGTCATTAGCGCTTTTGAATTTGTTGGGAATTTGAGCCAATTAAAAATTCCCAATGTATTCCTTATGGGAATTTCGTGACATATAACTGGCTATAGCCACACTAATTGTGAAGCACTAAAGAAACTATTCGTGTTTTCTGGAAGCACTAACGATGCACTAACGATTGCACTAGGTTTAATCGTTAGTGCTTTCTGGGGGGGCTAACGTGAAGTTGCCCCCCCCCCTCCAAAGTTTTTTGCTTCTAGCGTCCAAACTATTGAAGCACTAATGTTGGGAGTTGGTTTTCTAAGAAGCACTAACGAAGCACTAACGATTGCACTAGAAGAGATCATTAGCGATTTTGAATTGGTTGGGAATTTGAGCCAATTAAAAATTCCCAATGTATTCCTTATGGGAATTTCGTGACATATAACTGGCTATAGCCACACTAATTGTGAAGCACTAAAGAAACTATTCGTGTTTTCTGGAAGCACTAACGATGCACTAACGATTGCACTAGGTTTAATCGTTAGTGCTTTCTGGGGGGGCTAACGTGAAGTTGCCCCCCCCCTCCAAAGTTTTTTGCTTCTAGCGTCCAAACTATTGAAGCACTAATGTTGGGAGTTGGTTTTCTAAGAAGCACTAACGAAGCACTAACGATTGCACTAGAAGAGGTCATTAGCGCTTTTGAATTTGTTGGGAATTTGAGCCAATTAAAAATTCCCAATGTATTCCTTATGGGAATTTCGTGACATATAACTGGCTATAGCCACACTAATTGTGAAGCACTAACGAAACTATTCGTGTTTTCTGGAAGCACTAACGATGCACTAACGATTGCACTAGGTTTAATCGTTAGTGCTTTCTGGGGGGGGGGCTAACGTGAAGTTGCCCCCCCCAAAGTTTTTTGCTTCTAGCGTCCAAACTATTGAAGCACTAATGTTGGGAGTTGGTGTTCTAAGAAGCACTAACGAAGCACTAACGATTGCACTAGAAGAGATCATTAGTGCTTCAATGGGGGGGGGGACAACTTCTCGGACGTCTCTTCAGAACTCGCTGTTTCTGCGTAGCTACTTTCTCCAGCTGTAGTGTGACGTCACCGCGGTAAAGCAGGGATAAATGTCGTGTGCTAAGCCAATGTTCGACAGTAGCGATTTGCAAAGGAAAACAAATTTTAAAAACGTGAAAAAATAAATACTATATACAGATACAGTGCGTACTGAACTTAGCATTGTGCAGCACTTGAAGAACAGCTTTGCATCCATTGTCTTCGTTTTAGAAAAAAAATCTCCGAAGTTCCCCTGTTTTTCTGTTCAAAAACTGAATTCTGAAGAATGTCCTAGCTTTGGCGAATAGTTTCAACATAGCTGGATCTTCATTTGGAAGTGTCTTCCTTAGGACATCAAATAGTCGGCCAATCACATTCTTTTTTTGATTCACGGTTTTCTTATGAAATTTTCGAAATATAACTTCACATTTTTTTTATTTATTTCTTCCATCCACCCGGAAGAAGGTAAAATGAGACCACCACGCAAAGCGACTTCTATCCATCCTAAATTTGAATTATGAGAATTCATATGACTTGTAGCACGAAAGTGCTTACATTTCTTTGCAATGTATCCAACCACATATCTTAATGTTTCCGTTTCTTCTCTCCATGTGAAAATTGTTATATCATCTGTTTCTTCATCCAAACTGAAATCTGACATTTCTTTCATGCCTTCATTTTCCGATGCAATTTCTCCAGAGCCAGAAAAATCTATAGGGTCACGGAAAAGCCCTTGTAACCCTACTAGCTTCTTCAAGGATGGAATCGACCGGCTAGTGTCGCAATGGGATAAATGTGCCAACGGTTTTGCCGACTATTTTTGAGTATGTGTACTGTATCATTACATATGTGAGTGTGTGTACTGTGTATAACTACATTTTTGAGTTAATACAATTGTTACCGTTACTTTACACTAGTGACCGGGTTTCATTTGAATGCCCCTGATATATATGTATATCGGGTGTTTCAAAATAAGTGTTACAACTCTTGGGAGGTGACTCCTGCCATTGAGACAAGAAAGAAAGTTCTCTTGAACTTTCGACTATCGGGCATAGTTTCAGATCTACAAGGTGCCGAAAGCGTGGGAAAATGACTTTCGGACACCAATAGCTCGGGAACTATCCAACGTAAAGAGGGCGGGTAAAAAAATCACTGAAGAAGTCATACCTGCTGTATTGAATTTTGCATGTTTGACAATCTTACCATGCACGCGCAAGGGATTCCCCAAAGGAACGTAGGGAGTACCGGATAATCTGCCAAATGAAAATTGGTCTAAATGGATATGAATTGATAGTTTCTACCAGGTAACAATAATTCGTTTGCACTAAGTCGATATCTGGAACAAATACAAAATGGCGGACAGCTTCATGCCCGTGGTTGCATAATCATCAGGTACGGATGCTAGCCAACAGTGACGTTCTGAGTATTAAGTGTAGCGAATTTGTACTTAAATGCTCTAGAAAGACATTTGGAGTGTCGGTAGAGCACAACAGATGAAGCAGGGTGATCCACATCTGTGAAGACACGTAACGAAAAATGTCCGGAAATGCACTCATACTCAGTAAACAGGAGATCAAAGCGTCGGAAATGTAAAGAATAGCATCAAAAATATGAAAGCCATTGCTAATTCTCCTGTTTTAGCGCATTTTACATTGCAATGTACAGCCTTAGCAAGCAGTTTAAGATCAATTCTACAAGACTTGTATAAGCAAACAATAATAAAATAAATTGTACTGTCTACTTTATTGAGAAACAGTAACTGTTTCTTAACATGTAAAACGTTCAGTGAATAATATGGAAATGACATTTCGAAGAAATGGAGTATGTTTACTTTTCTCAGTCAACTTTTGATAAAACACTCCGGGATCTCACTGAAAGATCTTAAGCTTTTCATATACAAAAACATTGCAAATGTATCTATCAAGGGATGAGAAGTGGAAAGTCACTGCGGAGGAAACATGGCTTTGAAACATAGAACTTCGAGTAAAAGGAAAGGAAGCAGTTAAGAAACACACTCAACACAGAAGTCAAAAATGTTGAATAGAAATAGTTCAATAGGGCATTAGTTCAGGAATAGATTCCTGAATAGAGAATAGACTTTAAGGATAGATTCTACAAGAAAAATTGTGTCGTACGTTGCGCAAATTTATTCAATGACGACGTGGCAGAATCACTAGCATCTGTGACTCAGGTGCCGAAGTCCCGGGTTCGATTCCCGCTGGAGCCAACTTTTTTTGCTTCAACCAATAAAGTAGCCACTTGTATCTACAAGTAAAATGTTATAGTTACCATATGTTTATAATGAATTGAAACAATAGAAATATTCAAATTAGTTTGTAAAATCTTTCAATGTTCCATGTTAACTACCAACGAAATGTAATCTATTTCGTAAATATATTGATATCACGAGTTATATTATGGTTACCACAGTCTTGTGTAAAAAATGTTCTTGACGCTTCGTGTCTACATCTGAGAATTACAAGGGGGATGAGAAGGAAATTCCCTTTGGTAATACTGAATGTTACTATAACCAAAGGAGATTTCCCCCTTATTCCCCTTGTAGTAAGCGGCGAAAATCTGTCTCCAACATTGGGAGAAAGGACGGGTAAGACCGTTCCAATATTTTTTAAAGCGATGTACAAAATATTTATGAAGTTGAAAAACAATACTGTGGAGGATCAGGGAAGCAGAGTTGTCTTCAACGTTGGGTGGCGGGCAGATTTGAGCCTCATTCTGAGGGGATATCAATGTCATCTCATTTTCCTTTGTGGCAATCAAACACAAATCACCACATTTCTCCCCACATTTCAAATCGGATTATTGGGGGATAGTCCCTCAGTTCCAAGATTGGAGGGGACATGTCCCCTCTTCCCCCGTGCCATTTGCGCCAGTACACTCTGTCAACAGATATAGACACGAAACGTCAAGAACATTTTTTACACAACGACTGTGGTAACCATAATATAACTCATGATATCAATATATTTACGAAATAGAGTACATTTCGTGGCTAGTTAACATGGAACATTAAAAGATTTTACAACTGATTTGAATATTTCTATTGTTTTAATTCATTATAAACATATGGTGAATTAACATTTTACTTTCAATTACAAATGGCTACTTTATTTTTGAAGCTGAAAATAAGTTAACTCCAGCGGGAATCGATACCGGGACCCTTCGCACGTGAGTCACAGATGCTACTGATTCTGCATTGAATAAATTTGCGCATCGTACGATACATGCGGCGAGTCGAAAACTTTAAGTCTCGGTTCAGACATACAGAAAAGTCTGTTGCGGGCCCGCAACAGAAAACTCTGTTGCGGACCCGCGCGAGCCGGAAATACATTGGTTCTTATCATTCATGAAACACGTGCAGACTTTCCCGCACGACTCTGCTGCGGACCCGCAGCGGGCAAAAATTGAGTTGCGGGGACTGCTGGCTCGCAGCGAGTCCGCACAGGTGTTGCGGGTCGGAAAACCATTGCTGGCAATGAGGCAAGCCACACGAGCAGACTTTCCCGCGCCCGCAGAAATGGAAAGCGAAGAACTGAATGAAGAAATATTCATTAACGAAATACAAAAATATCACGAGATATGGAATTTAAAGTGCGAAATGTATAGAGATAGAAATAAAAAACGGGATGCATGGAATAAGGTGTGTGAAACCTTATGTAAGAAATTTAATGAAAAAACAGAAGAAGAAGAAAAAAACAGCATTGGTATGTAGTATTATTACTTTTCAATGTAAAAATCTAATATTCATGTAGTGTTTACATTTGATTTTCGTTTAGCGTCCCTTTCCAGCAGAGAGGCTATGAATACTTTTTTGTGATAATAGACAACAAATACGCTTGGAGAAAAAGCCTTTATTGTTAATGCATTTTCTTTGATGAGATTTCTTGTCACTCACTCCGGAATGAACCGACGGTTTATAACGTACGTTGCATTATACTTTAGGTCGAGGCAAGGGCGCCCATCAGGGGAACAAGGTGAGGTGTTCGCCCCCCCAAGAGGAAATTGTACTTGAGAATATCAAAAACCCAATAGAATTTTTACATTAGTTGCACCAAAAAATGAAACTATATTTGAAAAGTCGCTTATATTTGCCCCCCCCTTCCTTGAAAACCACAACATGGGCGCTCTTGGGTCGAGGTCACGTATTATATAGCTTCTGTGCTCAAAAGTGACGCTGAAGTCCAAAACAACCATCAACATAATAGCAGAACAGAAAAGAAAGAAAAACATCGTTTTTCGGCTGACAATTGTTGTCTTTATTTATTAATGTACTAAATTTTTTAAAAAAAATAGTTAACACGAAAATTGTTGAACATCAGGGTACTCATGTGGTTAAAAAATAAAAAAGCATGCTCGAGATGTAACAGAAATATTTTTGTTTCTCGTGCAATTGATAACATTGTGCACGTCGTTGCTATTCTAGAGATAAGAACTGAATGTTTTCTTATAAAAAGAACAGCTTAAAGTTATCTTGCCATGGAACTCTACCTATGTCGCTTACAAAATAATCAGCCCATCTGTTTCTGCTTCCGTTCGCTGCGTTGCCTCATTTTGGTGTGCTACACGTATTGGGGATTTCCTCAAAACCTTCTATCGTTAAATGCCACAATTATAAAAATGTTTCCTTTTTCTCACCTTAGAAATGGAAACACTAAATCCATTATTTTTATTTAAGAGTTGAGTTTAAGAAATTCACATCTCCAATCTAAGCGAGTCCTATACTTTCTCAATATATAACGGGAAATGTCACTACTATAGGAATGAAATGAAATCCTTGAGTTTTACGTCGCACGATTATACCGGGTAGGCTAAAGGAAATAATGATGATGATGATAAATGAATGAAATGGTGGAATGAATAAAGTGGGAGGAAACGGGAGAACCCCGAGAAAACTCACGCACACGGTGCTTCTCGCACCACAAAACCCACTTGACGCAAGCTGCGATCGAACCAGAGGTGAACACACTATCACTGAGCCACCGGATCCCACTACTATAGAAATCCCTCATCTCCCCTTCAAGAGAAAATTTTCAAAGACGCTGAAACCTGTGCTCCATTATTTTTAATATGAGTTTACATGCCGAATTTTACATCTCTAACTGAAGCGAATCCTCACATTCGGTAATTTGTGAATAAATAAAGGAAAATTTTACTATTATTGAAACGCCCCCTCTTGAGCGCGATATTCGGGAAGTCTCAAATAAATGTCTCATTTTTAATTTAAAGCCACCAACTATGTCAAAAAATCGAAATTAGTCACGCAATTGTTAAACTACACCAGTGGCCGCTAATAACGTCTGAAAATGTCTATGAATAGGTCGCCGAATGTTTAACTTTCTGTGCTCTTACAAACGATAATTAGTTAACATAATTAACTTACCTTAATGTAACAGCCAGAGATCCTCCGTGGCTAAGCGGTTAGCGTACCCGCCTTTGGCGTGGGAGGCGCGGGTTCGATTCTCGTCGGGAGCTCATGTGGTTCGGATTCCACGTTAATCAGTAGGCCCACGTCTCATATAGCCTCGCTGCTGAACGAGACGTTAAACTCAAAATCAACTCATAAATGTAACATTTAACATTTCAATTGGTGGTATCGCAAATCTCATGAAAGTATCTTCTGCTGTAATTTTATAACTTATTTTCGATAAGAGTTCATCAAATGAAGTGATGCTCATGCGAAAATAATTAAAGGTCTTTTCTTCGTCATTGCGCAAATCAATAAACATGGAAAAAAATTCACCTTTAAGCAGTCGTGAGCTTACGTACGGATGAACCCAGTATCGTCTCTGTTTCTTCCTTAGGATTTTACTGGCTAAGTATACAAGAACAGCTTGTTTTCTTCTTTCAATTTCCGTCTTCATTCAACTGCAGCTGAAAATAAAATGAGCTGTTTTCTATGTCTATGTGAAGTGGTTGGGCTGAGACGCCCGCGGGAGTCTGCTGCGAGTCTGTTGCGGGCCCGCAACAGACTTTTCTGCACGTCTGAACCGAGCCTAAGACGCTTTTCCTCCGCTATATTAGGCTATTGCATAACCCAATTTGTAATATGAACACTTTAAATGTGCACTATCACCTTGCAAAAAATAACCCCGAAGTTCATTTACTAAAGTCTGCTTTCTCCTTATAAGACAAAGTAGATCAATCAAACATGTATATTTCTGTTTCGTTCGTATTCTTACCCCAGGAGTTCTCCGGTCTCTTTGAGAGTCATTCTTGAGCGGCTCTGCACCACGTCTAATTTTTCATTAATGTAATCTATGAATAAAAGTGATAAACATTTCTTTTTATCTGACTTCGATCTGACATTTTATCCTCGAGTTTTTGCATTTTTCCGAGAAATTTTAAGGTTATTGCGCAGAAAGGAAGCATTGCTATACGTAGGCTAGTTTATACTTTTTATTTACTTTGGTGTCAGAAATCACTTTCCAAACGTTATCGGTGTTTAGAAACAATTTGTATATATATTAGTTTAAAATTTGGTTGAGATACATAGAACGTTGTGATCTTTAGACGAATGTAAAATAAAAGGAACAAGACTAACGAACAAAGATCGAAAAATCATTTTTAGGGTATCTAGAGGCCATAATTAGACAAGAAATTAACTCCTTAGAATTATGATGTTGGAGAAAAGTGCTGAGAGTACCAAGGATTGCGCAGAGAACAATAAATCAATACTGGAGGAAGTAAAACCTGGCTGCACTGTCGAGAGTAAAATATTGAGGTTGAAATTGTCATAGTCGGTCATATAATGAGGAGGTCTACTGAAAAATCATTGAAGATGAATCATTAAACATGTAAAATCTTCGAGAAACGACAGTTAACTGGAGCAAATACAATGATATGTTATTTGGGTTCTCATGAAGTCGGAAATGATTAAACGAATGAAGAAGAAGAAGAAATAGGCCATGAAACAGGTAAAATCTTTCGTAACTTCGAATTCGACTTTCTTACACGATCTTTATACTTCTTTCTCTTCTGTCGTCGCTCGGAAGTAACAAGACGAGAAAGTGAAAATATTTATTGAAGGATTAAATCGAGTAATAAGTGTATCATTAAAATTTATTGCTATCTACAGGTTTGTAACATTCGTTTGAGGAACGAAGCCATACGACACGCAGAACTTCTATACATTTACTTGAACCACAGAACGGAAGCTCCAACTGGGAAGCACATATCTCTCGCTGCGAAGACGCGTATGTTAATCACATGGCTGCGAGAGAGCTCCATGAATATTTCCATAGATGAATTAGCAACTGCTTAATAATAATAATAATAATAATAATAATAATAATAATAATAATAATAATAATAATAATAATAATAATAATAATAATAATAATAATGCCAACTATAATAATTCATTTATTTATTAGGCAGCAAACACATAAAGAGCCACAGGTACACTCATGTCCAAAATTGTCGCATGCAGGGCCGCCCACAGGGGGGATGTATGGCGCAAGCTGCGCCATTGAGAAAAATTTTGGGGGGGTATTTTACTCTACTTTCGAACTAGCAATTTTACTGTCGGAATAGCATTAAAACACGATTTTCAGAAGCTAATTTTCAAAAATTTTCCCGGTTGAACCCCTGTACCCCCTGCTTCGATACCCGATGAATGAAGTACCGCGCAAGTAGCCGTATGAAAGGAAAGGTTGGTTTGTTTTAAGAGAGAAGGGCCGCCCACAGGAGGGATGAATGGCGCAAGTTGTGCCATCGAAAAAAAAAATGGAGGGAATAAAAAAATTGGGGAAGAATTTTACTCTAATGTCGAATAAGTAATTTTGCTGTCGTCAGAATGACATTGGAAACGATTATTTTTTTAATCTCGAGAATGAATCCCCCTACCCCCTGCTTAGAAACTCTATGAATGAAGTACCGCGTAATTTGCTATATGAAAGAATGGCGCCAAGTTCTGGTGAACAACAGTTACAAACCCTCAAGGAATCACTTTCAAATTTAGATTTGAAACTTGTTCAAATCTAAATTTGAAAGTGATTCCTTGAGTGTTTGTAACTGTTGTCCACCAGAACTTGGCGCCTATTTTTGTGATTTCAATTCTTTTTAAGGCCACTCGTACTTGGCTCTTTTACAGGAATGTTTTTTGTTGGATATCACTTCTTTTTGTAGGCTAATTTCGAGGACAACATTTTTTTTGGTATCAAACTCAATAACT
This sequence comes from Thermobia domestica, assembly GCF_964235325.1. Classification (NCBI taxonomy): domain Eukaryota; kingdom Metazoa; phylum Arthropoda; class Insecta; order Zygentoma; family Lepismatidae; genus Thermobia; species Thermobia domestica. The sequence goes on from NC_137469.1 coordinate 80,402,207, forward strand.
TGTAACTTGCATCTTACTTTTCATGTACAAGGGAATTATATCAATATTTTGTAAAGAAAAAAATAATACTACTAATTGTAAAAAACGAATACCTGTGCCATACACAGTGTGTAGAAGTTTTTATACCCTTCAATATCCTTATAGAACATATTTAGTATTGTACACTACCAAGACTACTAATAAAAGTAATGCCATTTTTATAATTACTACTGCCCCTACTACTACCACAAGCATTATATAATACTACTACAGGAAATAAAAACAACAAAAATAACAATTACTAGTACTATAAAAACTACTGCTACACTGGGCAATTGTTTTTAGAGGACTTGAGTTTTGAGAAGGGAAGAGATTATTAGTTTTGGGGGGAGTGCGCCATCAGCTTTGGGGGGAATGGGCACCCCTGGTCGCATGTGTATAAATATGTTGTTGTAGGAATATAATTTGATAACGAATTCGCTCTGTATTTCTTATAATGTTAGTATTTATATAATCGGCAGTTATGTATGTGGTAAATTTCATGTCAAAAGAACAATAAAACGAAAATAAAACTTTCTTTTTCATTTAGCATAACTTTGTTTTACTCATTCTAATTTTCCTATGAAATTTAACACCAATATACATTTCTCGATTATACACATAGTATCAGTATTGAAAGTACCCTGCAAAATCATCAAATTATATTCTTACCAGAAGACAGTTATAGATGTGCGACAATCATTTTGGACATGAGTGTACATGACACGTGCAGGACACATTCAGCACACACAACCAAACTCATACAACGATGTCATATGTATCTGGCAGGAGGCAAGTTACGCATGCAACATATAAGCTACATATGATGTCGAAATTATAAAAGTCAGCATACAATAATCTTAGAAATGATTACATATTGGGGTAAAACAATATGTCAAATCATAAATATAAAAGAGGATTTCAAGAAAAGAAATTTATATAATTAAACAAAACTCATATTTACTAAGATACACTTCTGTAAGAGGATGCAATATCAGAGATGGTTAACAATGTTAAAATAATAATAATATTACTATTATTATTGGTATTTCTGTTAAAAGTGGCAAAGAAAGTATAACACTGTCCTTTTTAACATTTAAGTATTTCTCTTTTACAGATCAATTTACACTGTAGAATGACTTTGAGGTAGAATCAACGCAGACATGATGACAGAATTTAAAATGCAACGAGTTTTGTATTTATTCATGCTGTTGATAGCTGTCAACTGTGGTAAGTAAATATATCAGTAAACTAAGGTTATTGTTCTAATTAGAAGCTTCTAGTAGAAACTCCATTCTGATGACAAGTAACAAGTAATAATATTTTGAAAGATTAGAAACTTAGTGCAACTAAAGCAATATTAGATGTAACATACACACTTAATTAGTGAATATAAGGGCTAACAAAATGAATGTTTTATAGGTTGTAGTGCAACTAAAGCAATATTAGATGTACACACTTAATTAGTAAACATAAGGGTTAACAAAATGAATGTTTTATAGGCTGTTGAATCTGTTACTTTAAAAAGTTATGATTTAACGTGCTACATTTATAGCCTTTAGGCTAACAGATATGAATAACAAATGAAAGTTAACGATTATGAAACAATTGGTGGAATGAGAATATGGGAGGAAATGGGAAAATCCCGAGAAGCTCTGCACATGGTGTTGTTCACCACAAACTCACATGGCCTCGGATCATACCAGGACCTTTTGCACAAGAGGTGAGCGCTCTATCACTGAACTTCCGTGGCCCCGAGTCTCTTAAGTGTTTAAGTATAATTATTAACTTTGTAAACCGATATAAGGTACAATTCTTTCTGGAGTAATATATAGTATAACCTAGTTTGTTTGTAATTCCTGAAATTCGCTGCTGATTCAAAACTCAAAATTATACTGTATTAACGACAATAGCATATTTGAGAATCAACTTCCTTAAAATAAATTCATATTTGCTTGTTACATTTCCTTAACTTTGATGTTAGTCATAAGTAAAAATGTCCAAAGGATTTTGTCAGAGATAGATGGAGCGGAAATTTTCAACATATCAATGCACATAGTAGAGAATAAATATTAAAAAGTAGATTACCTTGTAAATATTAATATTTTAACCCTTCAGCGGTCACCCGCGGACTCTCATTCTGCAGTGAACAATGAATGTAATTTTCTATGATGCAAATCACTTTACCCAATTCCCGTTTTTCATGCCTTACAACAATCGGCTTCTGTTTACCAGAATAGAGTTGCACTTCAAAATCTGTACTATTGTTGGAATTGATTTTTACAACGCAAGTTATTTTTGTATTTTAAAAAGTACAGTACCGTAAAACGGGGCTACTTTGACATTTAGGGTTACTTTGACATAGAGTGGAGCTACTTTGACAGATGAGCAATTCGTGCTTCCTGTGAGAATTGTTGCATATACTTTCATAGATAAAGGCTGATATGGTGTCCACGGTGCGAATTGCCGGAGGGGATGAGGGATTTCTCCCATTGTATTTCTACCCCCTCTCAATATCCTTCCTGTCCCCCAATATTTAATATAAGGACTTCTAGATCCGCCTCTGTTTATTCCCCCCAAAAATGAATAATCTAATTCGCACTCTGACGATATAGAGAGTGGATTCAATGTGTCCTGTGCAAAAAATGGGTGTATGGGTTTTCTAATGGTGGATCAAAAAATCCTCAACATGCTTGTTACGACTGTGATGTTGATGTTGACGACTAAGGTTTTTCTTTCCATTGTTACATGTAAAGATAACATACCGATACATATGTAATTATGTTAAAAGCAAAGTAAAGTAAAAAAAATAAAGTAGAGTAAAAAATAAAGTAACAATGTAAGGTGAAGCACCGTGTATGTTCAAAGTAAAAGATGTTAAAAGTAAAGCTTTAGAAAAACTTGTATAGTGGTGTATAATGATGTACCACAACAAAATAAAGATTTCGTGCTTATCACGTATACAGCATACCGTACTTTACACATGACCAAAACAGTGTTTTATACACTTTACATAAATTCCATGTCAAAATAACTCCATACGTTGAGTAACTTTGACCTTATGCAGCAAATACATAACATGTCAAAGTAGCCCCACCCCCGGGGCTACTTTGACCGGTATTTCTTAATTTCTTCCCGCCAAAACTTACTTGTAGAAACTTAGGTTTAGTAGTGGATGTGATAGCCTAGATACCTATTGTTATGATGAGGATAGTATCATTCATTTGTTGCAGAAAGTGTCCCGTGTACACATCTAAACTAGTCCAAAACCTGTCAAAGTAGCCCCGTTTTACGGTACTTTTTACATGTGGAGTATCAGTCCACAGCGACCACTTATGAAAAATAATTGAACGCGACTATAGCAGGGTTAACAAAGTTCTAAATACTACATTTAAAACCGGAAACCACAATGCAAATTTGAATAAGTCTTTGGAAGGAATTAATCAGGTTATTTATTTATAATACAAAATCATCTCAGTATAGCCTATTTATAATAGAAATCATATAGTCTAGATGCTGAAAGGGACACTAAACTCCAATATAACAAATCAACTAATTGTCTGAAGAGAACTGTCAGTAATAATATACTTAGCCAGTATTTGCTTATTACTACCTTTTTCTTCTTTTTATTATTATCGTTATTATAATTATTATTATTGACGTATTATCAAGGTCAGTGATAGCCCTAACCATACGCCACTGAAATGCACCTGATGTTATTGATCACTTATTTTCTAAACACTTGTCGTCATTTATAACAGGCTATTTCACAATCATTTAATATGGTTTCTTTTTATTGGCAGATGTATATGATGTCACAACAATTGTTAGATTCAAAGATGTAGAAAATCTGTTAAGAGACCAGGAAAGCAATAATATTGAAGATGGTAAGTACCCCTATACTTAGGTAAATTTTAATTATATATAGGAAAGGAGGGCAAAGCGGATCACTTAACTTCAAAGGCCTCAAATGGCAACTAAAATTAAGACTAGGAAACCAAAGTTTTGAGGAAATATTTTATGATTATTAAACTTTCAAATAACAATACAATAGTAACGAGAATTGCATATACATAAATGATATTGCTTAATTACTGAACTACTGCAATTTATTCACTTTGCCCCACCGGTAGGGCAAAGCGGATCATGATAGTGGGGCAAAGTGAATAAGCAAAAACTCATACATTAAAAGTCAGGTATGCAAAAAATAAATTGTATAGAAGAACAATATATGTGTACACAGTCTAAAATAATAAAAGAATGACATTAGATTAACTGCTTTACCTATCAGAAGATTAAAATGTTTTATGTTTTGTTAGTATTAGCCTAACACATATAAATATAGAATTAAGTCTAGACAAAGCTTGCATATACATGATCCCTCAATATGTTTAAAAAGCTCAAGTCCATAGAAGTCTTTTTTCTTATCAAGTAGGCATCTAGTATCTATTTCTTTGAATCTATAGTAACCCTAGTGAGTACAATCTACGTAGTAGCAAACAGATTGAAAAAAAAAATAAGAAGGCTTAGGGCTGAAAATAATATCACATCACACGCTTGGTTTGCACAGATCACAAATGTAAATGTCTTGTCCCTTATAATAATCGGTACATTTTTCGTGAAACCATGACAGACAAATAGAACACTAAATCCAGTCTTCATTAAGTGGATCTGAATAATATTCATGACAGAACTTGCATTGGTAACTACCGTGTCCTTCTGATGATTTTGAAGGTTTTTTCTTTGTAATTCCAGATGTACTTGGTAGAGCTATAGCCGCAACAAAACATTTCTTCTTGCAGGAGAACCTTGAATGGTAGATTTCCTTCTTTTCTCTGGTAGTTCATTTACGGAAGTTGCACTAGTACTTGGTTCGGTAGACATAGTAGACTTGCTATACTTCTTCGCACTCTTCTGTTTTAAACATTCTTTGATAGGGGTACTCGTTAGTTCCTCTGCACGTAGAGACCTGGAGCTTTCCCCTTCCCCGAACAAAATTTCACCGTACGCCACTGTAATCATTAGTATTGAACATGTATGGAACATTTTACGTAAATTGATTCGAGGCAAAAAGTAGAGAAACAAAGAACTGAAGTTAATTAAAATCATTTTAAAAGATGTAAAATCAAATTAATAGTTTCTTAACAGTGGTATAGAATTACATAGTTTAATATAGGATAAGTTGCGTTAATAGCCGCTGCGATTATTTAACGGAACTCCTATCCTAACCCAACTTACTACTACAACAACTACTGATGTTACTCTACTACGACTACCAGCACTACTACTATTACTACTGCTATGTTTTTGTTCGGCGAGTGTTAACGGAACAAATTCAATATGAATTTCAACATTCAAATTAGCTGTGTTGCAACGTATACGTACCGTCAATACCCCATTTAGTGCCAAACAGATGTTCTAAAACAGTACTGCATTATGCTTGGGGCAAAGTGAATCGCTATTCGCTTTGCCCCTTCTAAAATTATTCTCTTTGCCCCACACTACCACATGAGACAAAAGACTGTCTACAGCATATGGACGACGTATTTACGATAATTCTCAAACATGATAACAAAGGTAAGATCCCACCCTATCCATGCATAGTGTGTTCGCAAACATTCTACGGAATAGTAAGAAAAGATTTCAAAATCCTTACCTCTTGAATTTTTTTAGCAAAATGCGTATTTTCTTTTCTTCTCCTCTCTCGTCGAAACAACAACACATACACCCAAAACACTAACGTCCTTCTCTTCTTTCACTAGTGACGTCATAAACTGGGGCAAACATTTCCTGTCCTCTGTTTTCAGTTAGCTGTAAATTGCGTTATTCGCTTTGCCTCATATATCCACTTTGCCCCCCTCTCTATGAATTTATTAATTTTCAATAATTGTCCAATTCGGTATTTTCTAATTACAAACAGCCTAATTTCTATTCCATCAAAAACATAAATGAAGAAACAGAAACGAAACCAAGTTCTCGTCCATTTATCACTTTGCTCAACCAGAAAAAGATTAGAGATCTGAAAGTTGCTAAGTTCTATTGAAATCTAAAAGTCGAAAAATGAAATTTGCAACTATAGTGCTAAGAACAAGATTCAGATTTCCAAACTATTTGTTACAAGTTTACTGTAATTCAAACTCTCTGTCACATTATCTTTAACAGAATTGAATGTAACTGTGTTAAATATACTGAAACGATGCCAAGTTCCATTAAAACCCAAAAATAGGAAGATGAAATTTGCAGTTTTATTCCTGAGAGCATGTTCTATACAGAATTATTTCGAGAAGCTTTCGCCGGCACTTTGTTCTTAGCATTGAGTTGCAAATTTCATTTTCCATTTTTCAGATTTCATTAGAACGTGGCATCGTTAGAGATCTCTATTCTTTTCCTGGTCGAATGATGTGATAAAGGTACAAGAACTTGGCTCCGTTTATTTAACATTTACGTTTTTTGTGGAATATATATACTCTTTAAAAAGTATTTATAGTAGGGCGGGTTAGGTGAACAATTGTGCACTTTATGACTAAAGCATGAAATTTTCAGAATATGATGTACATGCCACAAGGTTTATTTTAAGATGTGAAAACATTTTGTGCTTGACCTCTGTTGACCTTGAAAGGTCATTGACGTTGGCGGACTACATAGTAGTCCAAAAAGTATTGAAATTTCCTAATAAATGTCAAATGCTGCAAAATATAACCAAATAAGCAATGTATTTGGTTAATAGGGGTCGGGAAAGTTTTTGAGAATGCATGACAATGACGTCCGGCATCTTTAAATCCGCCATCTTGAATTTTCCTCAACATTCTTAAATAGAAAGCATAACATGTGATATGTCATTTTAATAGCAAATTTTCTCAAAATTCTCAAAAATTAGTTTTGCTCTATTAGTTTCTGGTACGAAGTTATGAGTCATTTTTATGTGTTGTTTCCTTTGTAGACCGTTTCATTTTTCAAATTAAACAATGCACGGTAATCGTATTTACCTACTTGTGTCTTGTAGGTGTCACCGGTTTCTTTGGGAATTGAATTTTGAAGATCCAATACATGTCCGTTCTTGAACATTGTGTTCAGAAAGTTCATTGTGAACAAGAAAATGTCCCCCTTCCAGCACAGAATGTTCTATTGTCTCTTTTTGTTGAAAATGCGCACTCAGTGCTTTGATACGTCATTGTACCGACGTTGTGAAAGCAGCTATTCATTTCCTAAACCTAGGACAAATTCCAGTTTTGACAGTTGACCAACTCCTGTAAGTCATTGCAAAGAAAATTCAGTAGGCATGGCCAGATTGTTATGGAGATCATTATGTAATCGTGCTAGACGGTCTCCACATTGAGATGGCCATTTTGAAGGTACTTGGAGAATGGGTAAAGGGTAACGGATGGATTACAGCTCTAGTGGAAACTGATATAAGTTCGGGGAAAGTTAATTCCTTAATTAAAGCTAGTCATGTCACTAGAAATCGTCGAGTCCATCAAGTCATAGTTGGTGTCTTGTATCATTTGCTTTGTGATGCTTACAATAACCATAATGTGCAACATGTAAACTCTGTGTCATTTGATGAATAGTTGCAGCAAAGAAGTGAGGAGAGTGTACATTTCGACTTCTGGTTCAAAACATTATCACTGGAAATCGTCATGCTTCTCTACGTCTGGTCGTTGTACAGAGTATATATACAGCTTTGGTCAGTTGGAGTTTTATTAAAAATCTTGAATTTTCCAAAGCTGCAGTGAATAATTTACATGCTTCCCTGGATGTTTGTCTTGGATCACACTAATTACTCCAGGTGGCTTTCGGTTCATGTGTGAGATATGATTAATCTTCGTGATAAGTACCCAGACATTCATGCAGAATTTACAGTTGGAAATTTTGTCGTGCATAAAACAAGCAAAAAATTCTCAGGAATGCCTTTCGATCTGTGCCATAAACAGAACAATACTGCGATAATTGGTCTGGCGGAGCAGTTGGTCTCATTGAGAACCCTGGGACATTACGCCATTGGATGTTAGCTGGTCCTGAAATTGCTATAATGATTGAAGAATTCGAGAACCATTTTTCCTTAAAACAGCATTGCGTTTCGGATAGTGATCAGTAACTTCATGACCAATTACCTTGTGTGAAAGATGCTTTCTTGAAAGATGTCCAGTCCTTAACTGAAGTCATTGAGAATATGGGGAATCCATTCTTGGAACAAAGAGAAGATCTTTTGGTGCGCGATACGGTCAGAAAAATTGTCTCAGTTTGTAAGAAACAATATAAGACTTTCGTGGAGGAACGGCTAATTAAACGCAGAAAACCAATTACTAACACAATTTCTAAGAACAAATTACCTCTCTTTAGCAGATCCACACTGAAAACCAAATCTAAACACAAGTTAAAACTTGAAGCACTCAAAAATGATTGCAGTTTCTTCTTTCGGTTGTTCGTATCTTGTCAGATAAGTGAGGGTGATTTGGATTTCTTCAGCCATGAAAACCAGCGCACACCATTATCCCTATCAAAAGGTGGAAATTTAAGAAGTGCTACGAAGTCAGATCTGTTAGGCTGAATTGTACCAAAGGATACTGTTTCAGTTGACTTGTCACTTGTAGATGCTGTGTTCCTAGACAGAGCAGTGGTTGTACAAATCCTGCAAAACTTTTCAAGGAATGCAGATAACGTGTTTCTGACTTACGTAAACACTCAATTAACTAACGCGAATCGTGTAGATATACTTTTCGATGTGTACAGAACAAACAACTTAAAAACTCCAATGAGACAAAACAGGAGAAGAGGTGTCGAAATATTTTTTGATATTAATATTTCGGAAAGGGATAAAGGGCGACATACATGGGATTTTTCACATATGCACACATATATAAAATCCATATTAACAAAATTCTCTACGGACGGAAAGAAAACATAATGAGTCACCAATAAACGTGAAATCGAAATTGAGTGTCAAAATCGAAATCTTTGCACGAAATCTTTACTTTGCTGTTGGGATTGTGCGTGTTAGTGCGGAAGTTATTTCTGAAGTAAGTTAATCATATAAGATACTTAGAAGACAAGGGCCAAGGAACGTAATTTGTGCTCGTAAACTTAAAAAATGAAAGAGAAAATAAAAATGAAAGAAGAAAGTAAAATACCAAACGAGAAACAATGAAATTTCAAGACGTTCTTCACAAAATACGTGGAGAAAATGAAATTCCAAGACGTTCTTCACAAAATACGTGGAGAACTAAGTTTTTGCCAGTATCGCTACGAGCAGAAGATAATGATGGTACAAACTCATTGTATTGTGTAGGCACTTCTACCAGCAAAATATATTTATTTTCGATTAAGGAAATACTTATTCATAAACTAGTTTATAAAGATAGAAGATCAATAAAAGGTAATTCATTCAAATCTTGTAAACAGTGATTAATTCACTAAAGTTTAATTTATTTATATTACATATCATATTTGTAGTAAGTAAAGCATTGGAAGTTCAGAGGCGAAATGGGACCTTTTGCTCCTCGAGACAGGATTTTTCGAGAGGCAAATGTTTCAAATTGGGATCACTGATAAGAGCTGAATTCACATGAATAAAAACATTTATAGCTTCCTATTATAATAAAGAATAAAGAATAAAGAAATAAATTTGAAAATGAAACAGTTTATTGCACTACCGAATGGTATCAAGAAAACAGTTTCTAGCTATCAATTTGCAATCAAGTAAACAGTTTGTAGCTATAAATTTGAGTTTTTCGCTAATAAATTTTCTGTAATATGTTATAGTAGGGGAGAGGTGGGCAGTGGCGATCACCTAAGAAAAATGGGTTATTACGTAGTTTCATTTGCAAAATATATGGAAACAAATTTGTAAATACGTACTCCAATTCTTCTACAATAAGTGTGTAAAATAAAAAGAGGCTCATTCTTTCATTTCGGGAACACGATGGAAAAACTCAAATTGCTACTTTGGTTGCCATTCCCATCACATGTTGGTATGGCGATCACAGTACAAGCTTAATAAACACACATAGTTTCATAGGCAGTTCAAGTTTTTTCTTTCTTTTTTTTTTCTTTTTGGCTAAACTGCGCCTTCGAAAGACTGAGAAACGTCAACTGAATGTTTTATTGACGTTTTTTCAGACACGTCACAGATATATCCACAAGGTGAGTCTACAACAGTACAGTTAGCATGCAACCACGATCCACAAAGGTTACACAGATACTAAAGTTTCAGTGTTTGACTCAAGTAGGCGTATTACCTATCTTAGGTCTAGCCTTTTTTATAATTTTTGGCTGGAGAAGTATTCCAATGTTTGTTAGGAATGGCTATTACCATAAGGGTAAACCGACCACGTTGATCGGCATTCCGAAGATTGCGCCACTTTGAAAATTGAGCTGGTTATACTGTAAAAGTAGTTTATTTGAAATATAACTATGTGTCGTGTATTAGATGTAAACATAACTTTTCATGAATCTTAGTAACTTCAAAATTTTACAGCTTAAAATTGTACGTATCGTGAGTTGAAATATGCAGATCCTTATAAGAAAATCAACAAAAACAAGTTTCAACACGCTGTAGACTTCAGTCTTCTCTGACAACTTCCTCGACAATACACAAGAAACCTTGCTACAAGAGGCAGATGGCAGCATTAGTTTGACTTCTCCTTGGGTCACGCAAGAGGGCAAAGTGTGCTGATCGCCATTCCCAATTGATCGCCATTCCCTTCCTTTCCCCTATAGGAGAATTGTTACACAGATTTCATAATTAGCTTACATTATTATTTTTACTTAAATAATGCTTCAACTAAGTGCAAATTGATCGAACTTATTATTATCAGTGACTTTGCTACAAATTGTCAAACTGACATTGGTTACGCAGTAGTGAAATATTCAGCATAATCTTCCACCAAACATCATTCATTCCTTCTAATCTTTCGATGAGGTAAAGATCCAGAAATTTGAGTCATATTTATATGTATTCGCGGCTGGCTTACCTAGTTTAGTACCATACTTTTTCGTGCAGCTATGTAAGCGTTGATGCCACAAGGATATTTATTTTAAGCAAGAATCAGGTACGAAAACATCAGCAAGTATCGGTATTTCCTATTAGACTAAAAGAAGGCACTATAGTTAAGAGTGGACTTGTTTAATTTGTGTGAGTTTGTGGACAATCAAATATTTTTTCTGATTATAAATGCATGTACTCAAAAGATGCAGCCCTTTAAAAGTTACTGATGAAAAGAGATATACAGCCAAATAGGTTAAGTTCAAAATTTAATTTTTTCCAGGAGAGAAATTTGAAGTTCACCAGCTCATGAAAAATTCACATTTCTCTTATGTTGGCAACCAAAAGCATAAATTATGTAACTTATAGTGTAATAATTTACTGTTTACAATAATGTTTTAGAAAAGGTAACCATGTACTATTAACCATGTATTATTTATAGAATCAGTTGCTACAATATATTTACGTTTTTAAATGTATTTTAATTTCAGAAAGCAGTTATCTTTCAACAGTCAGCAAAGAAGCAGAAATTGAATGTCATTCAAGAACAAATGCTTTAGACTTATCATTTTCTTTACCAAATGGTACAGCATTTGGTAAGTATTTATTCTTGATAGTATGAAAAATCAAAGTGATGGACACTAAAATAATATTAATTATATGCAAATTGATATATGTTCATCAGTTGTTTCATATGTATATCCGTAATATAATCCATTTCTTCATTCCAGCACCCTAAATTTTAGTTCTACATATAGTCTACATATCTTTCTACATCACGTGCGAAAGAAGCTGGTAACCTTACCATTGTTTTAGAGGCTTATGTTAATGATCCCTCTTACTATACTTCTTTCGACCTAAATTTATTTTTGGATAGTACACTCTAACAAACAAAAACAAAATAGTTACGGCATGGTTTTTATTTTCAGACTGATGATAGAACTCCATCAATTAGACTTTGTGAAAACGAACCAATAGCTTATCCTGCGATAGAATAGCATTTCTGATCATTCACTCAGCAAGCGTGCGCGAACATTACTTGGCTATTTAGAGGTTAGGGTGTGATAGATAATCGAAAAAGGACCAAGTGAAGCCTTCAAGAGGAAAACAGTCAACAACCTACTGTTATTATTATTATTATTATTATTATTATTATTATTATTATTATTATTATTATTATTATTATTATTATTATTGTCAGGATGAAATTAACACTTAGCGAGTTGCCTGAACTCATAGCGCAGCATGTGCCAGAAGCTGATTACTCCACAAAATAGTAATCAACTAAAAAAGATATCACCAGTCACGATTCTACCTATAGTCACCGTCACAAATCCTTCTAAATTACGTTGTGACCGCAACGACTCATTAAGCCTCTATACCAATCATAGAACTGTTTTACCGCACTGGTGATACATCGGACTGTTTTGCCACGATTCGTTAATCTGCCTTCCGAACGTGCACTTAAGAAAACTTCAAACAGCAGAAGGGCACCAACAATGTTGCAAAATTTTGAAGACAAAAGTAAACTGGTGACAAAAGCAAACAACACTTAAAGAACTATAACACGGATGGTAACTATTATTCAAATTAAATGGTAACAATAATAACATAAAAATATAAAACAATGACAACAACAACAATAAATATAAAACTAAACTTAGCAGTAGTCTGACAACACTGTACTCAGGTGATGTTTTCCGTATAGTGCGAGAGACAATACTGTCAACATTTCATGGATGAGGTTTAACGATTGGAACATTCGCTTTATTTTATTGGATGGTGAACTCAGTAGATCTATGCCAAGCTTGAGGATCTTTTGCGATCAATATAATACGAAGAAACAGTATTTAAAGAAATCAAACAGGGAAAGAAGAATGGAAATTCTGTAACGACTTAATAGATTATGTAGTATGTTTCTCCCCATTAGTATGGAGCAAATAAATTCGTGATATCCTTCAGAGGACGCCATTGCATATCACATATGACTTGTATCATAGACGTGCACGTGTTATTCCGTCAGAGTCACTCTCTCCCCGAGTCAACAACGTCTAGATTCGTATCGTGAGACAAACAAGCGCATTGATAATACATATAAGATTGGAAAATCCGCTTAATAACTTTATCTGTACTCCATAGATTAGCGTGTGAGAATTTGAAAGAAACCCTATGATGCACTAAAGTCTTCGCACGTGATGTCAGTAGAGCAGATCAGTGACGGTGGGTGTATAGTGTGGATGTTTACGTAGCAAGATCCATGTCCCTTAGAAGTTATAGAAGAAGGTAGGTCTGATGTCCGGTATCATGATCTCCCTCCAGACTGTGTACATCCTACCGCATACAACTTTTTATAATAGCGATGGTATCATTCAGAAAAACATTGCATCTATCAATGGCGCACACCCTGTGCAAGAATGGTTGGGAAACAGTGTGGACTTCCAATATCTTTGAGATGTGTCACTCAAGCTATTCACGAACATCATATGCTTAATACTCAGGATCTTCTTTCCAGTATTTCCTATATCTGCAAAGGTCTAAGTATCGATGTATCAACAAAGAAAAACATTGCCATTTTTACTGATGAAATAGATTAAATTACTATTGTGAAATGCAGCCTAACAACTAGCATTAGGAGTTTTGCACAAATCGTTCTCGATATTGCGTTTGGACACTTCTAGGAACACCGAAAGAAGATTTTCATCTCTATTACTATCAGCGTGTATGGTTTCTCCAAGTAGACTATTTAATAAAATTCATAAAATTTTATAAATGAATGAATATAATCTACAGGCAATTCTATCCAGTCTGTACACAAAACGGGAATATTTACTAGAAGTAATTATAGACAGGGAAAAGAGAAGTGCATGCGTACGTAATTGTAATGGGAGATTTTAATGCAGTCGTGGAAGAAAAACATGAATTAGGGAAATATAGTCTAGGCGAAAGAAATGAAAGAGGAGAGGGACTGCCTAATTTCTGTAGCAGAATTTACTACTAATTGGGAACACTTCATTTAATCAGCACAAGAGAAGAAGATATACATAGAAATCCTCAATAAACGGCTGCGGCCGAAGATATCAGATAAACTAAGCTATGAATCAGGACAGCCATCAGAATAGCTTGAAGAACGCGAAGACCCTTCTCGGACCAAACATTTTCTCTTATCATAACCTTGTGATGGCCTAAATGGATATTCCACAGAACACTTTAAGCAGAAAAAAGTAGGCAACAATGTGTTGAATACTGGAAAGTTGAAAAACGAGGAAGCAAGAAATCTTTTCATTAAGAAATTCGAAGAAAAATACTCAAATGAGGAAAGGATAGGTGTAGCTACTAACAGACAGTGGGAGCACATTAAACTCTGCATGCTGCAGGCTACAGAAATAGTAGGTTACCGCGAACACAAATTGGCTAAGAAACCATGAGATACAGAACAGATGTTCACAAAAATGATGGAAAGGAAGACAGGGAAACATGATTCAGAAGAGGGCAGAGAGATAAACAGGAAGTTAAACAACAGTTACGAAGGGAAACAGAAAGAGCAAAGGAAGAGTTTTACAAAAGAAAATGCGAGAACATAGAAGAACTGCAAAAAGTTAGGAAATATCAGGAAATGCACAACGAGGTGAAATCTATTGAACTTCGAAGAAAAAAAAAGATATAACGATGGCAGTAGAAAATAAGAATGGAAAGGTTGTCAGTGAGAGAAGTGAAGTCGTAGAAAAATGGAAAGAATATGTTGAGGACTTATATGATAGTAGGGATGACCCTGTGGCCTAGATGTTGAAGTCGAAAATGAAGTACGTTAGGATGATAAAGGGTTTAGTATCTTCTACGATGAGTTTGAAAAAGCTATATACGAGATTAGGAATGGAAAGACAACCAGAATGGATAATATGTTAATCGAATACACTAAGAATATGGCAAACAATAGCAAGAAGGAATTGTTTCGACTCTGGAATAAAATATATGAAATAGGAGAGTGTTCAAAAGACTTCCTGAAGACGATCATAATACCAATGACTAAGAAATCGAATAAAGTTAGATATGAGTATTATAGAACTATTAGTTTCATATCACATCCAGCAAAAATTTCATTCAAATACTGAACAAAAGGTTGTATGGAAGAACTAATGAAAAAGTTGAGGAGGAACAATTCGAATTCATGATAATTAAGCACACAAGATATGCAATTGGATTAGTAAGAATAATCGGTGAAAGGTTTGTAGAAAAAAGGAAAGAGGTGTATGTTGTAATTTATTGATCTAAAAAAGGCTTTTGACCGCATGAATTTGGAATTGTTGGGAGTAGTAGGCCCCCCCGTATGGCTAGCCGAGTCAGCAA
This sequence comes from Thermobia domestica, assembly GCF_964235325.1. Taxonomy (NCBI): domain Eukaryota; kingdom Metazoa; phylum Arthropoda; class Insecta; order Zygentoma; family Lepismatidae; genus Thermobia; species Thermobia domestica. The sequence goes on from NC_137469.1 coordinate 80,417,550, forward strand.
AAAATTTAGTGACGTCATAGGTCAAAGGTCAATGACCTGGTCCGGGGTCAATGACCTAGGGGTACATAGGACCACCCCCTCTAAATTTTGGCAGGGGTACCATGGCCCACCCCCTAAATTTTGGCAGGGGTACATAGGACCACCCCCCTTAAATTTTGGAAATTGCCAAATCTAAAAATTTGGTATGGTAGCCTAGGACCATAGTATGTACCTCTATTAGTATTGGGTGTCTATGTCGTTCCCTTCTATGGGTAAAAAATTGCCAAAAATTCAAATTTCGGGAGTTTTTGACCTAATTTATCCCCTTTGATGAGGTGTTATTACCTTATATAGTTATATGGGCATATACAGGGGTCCATTACCTTTCATAAGACATGGGTATATTAATGCACCCCTTGAAAAATTTGGGAGGGGTACCTTGGCCCACCCCTTAAATTTTGGAAATTGCCCAATTTCAACATTGGGTATTATAGTATAGGACCCTAATATGTATTAGGTTAAATTTGGGTGGTCCACCTCATTCCCTTTTAGGGGTACAAAATTGCCAAAAATATAAACGTAAGCAATACGTTATACCACGTGTTTGGTTTTTGGCCTAATTTATGTGCTTGGATGAGGTCCTATTACCTTATATAGTTATATGATCATGTATAGGGGTCTATTACCTATCACAAGACATAGATACATTTGTGCACCCCGGGAAGGGTACCTTGGCCCACCCCTTAAATTTTGGAAATTGCCCAATTTAAACATTTGGTATTATAGTACAAGACCCTAATATGTATTATGATAAATTTGGGTGGTCCACCTCGTTCCCTTCTAGGGGGTACAAAATTGCCAAAAATATAAATGTAAGCAATACGTTATACCACGTGTTTTGGTTTTTGGTCGATTTTATTCCCTTTGGTGAGGTGTTATTACCTTATATGTTTACATGAACGTATACAGGAGTCTATTACCTTTCATAAGACATGGGTATATTGATGCACCCCTTTAAATTTTTGGGAGGGGTACCTTGGACCAACCCTTTAATTTTGGAAATTGCTTAATTTCAAGATGTGGTGTCATAGTACTGGATCCTAATATGTATCACTATAAATTTGGGTGGTCCACCTCGTTCCCTTCTAGGGGTACAAAATTGCCAAAATATAAACGTAAGCATTACGTTATACCACGTGTTTGATTTTGACCTAATTTATCTCCTTGATCAGGTCCTATTACATCATATAGTTATATGGTCATGTATAGGGGTCCATTCCCTATCATAAGACATAGGTACATTTGTGCACCCCCGGGAGGGGTACAATGGCCCACCCCTTTAATTTGGAAATTGCTCAATTAAACATTTGGTATTACAGTATAGGACCCTAATATGGATCACTATAAATTTGGGTGGTCCACCTCGTTCCCTTTTAGGGGTACAAAATTGACAAAATATAAACGTAAGCATTACGTTGTACCACGTGTTTGGTTTTTGACCTAATTTATTCCTTTGGATGAGGTCCTATTACCTTATATGGTTATATGGTAATGTATAGGTGTTCATTCCCTATCATAAGACATAGGTACATTGATGCACCCCGGGAGGGGATTCGGTATCATAGTACATGCCTCAACATGTATCATGATAAATTTGGGTGGTCCACATCGTTCTCTTTTAGGGGTACAAAATTGCTAAAATATAAACATAAGCAATATGTTGTACCATGTGTTTGGTTTTTGGCCCAATTTCTCCCCTTTGATGAGCTTTTATTACCTTATATGGTTATATGGTCATGTATATAGGTTCATTTCCTATCATAAGATATGGGTACATTGATGCATCCTTTAAAAATTTGGGAGGGGTATCTTGGCTCATCCACTCGGTTTTAGAAATTGTTTAATATAAGCATTTGGTATCATAGTACAGGTCTTCAATATGTACCACTATAAATTTGGATGGTCCACATCGTTCCCTTTTCAAAGGTAAAGAACTACCAAAAATCAAATTTCGGAGGTTATTGACCCCTATTTAGCACGTTATATGGGTATGTACAGAGGTTTATTACCTTTATATGTTTATGTTCCCTTTTAAATTTGGGAATTATCAAATAACAAAATTCGGTAAACGTTTTCTAGGACCCATTGTAGATGTTGATGTTCCTCTTATGGCCAAATATTCAAAATTTAAATGTTATTGACCGGCTTTATTATTGAATAAGTACAGGATTTATTACTTTTCTCATAAGACACAGGTGTATTTGTGTACCAATCTTAAATTTTGGAAGGGGTACATTTCTTATTGTCATATCAATAATTGGTAATTGTTCTTAAAATTGAATAGTATCTCATTCATTGGGTAAATCATTGTCAAATATGAGTATGATCACGTGATCAGTTATTAACCTATGATGGGATTAGGAGTCCAGGACATTGGTACATTGAAACCTTGTAGGATAATTTGAGAATTGTCAAATGAAATTACGTCATTGGTTATGATTATTCCCGCCAAATATAAACGTAAGCAAGACGTTGTACCACGTGATTGTCCTTGATGAGGTAGTGTACAGGGATTCATTTCCTTTGTTGTGGTACTTCTTAAGTTTGAGTGCACACACTTCTAGAAAACAGTTGGTTCTACTGAGGTAAACAATTGACGGACATTATTGACCTTATTGAACATATAATGATATGATTAACTCTAAGACTTAGGTATATCAAGAGAAGTATTCTTTAAATTTGGGAATGGTGATAAACAGAATTTTAACATAAGGCGCGAAATTTGAAACAATACATTGAACTTTAGTCACAGCTCATAGTCTAAGATCATTGGTGGTGATTGATTTGACCTTGAGCTTTAGAAATCTGATAGCTAACCTTATGGAATCTTATGACTCATAGACGAAAGGCAATACATGCTACAACAGTTTGAAATTTAATCATAAGGTGATGTGATCTGACACTAGCAAAGTTATTGTTAATGCAATTTGATTGGATGATCACTATCTTTCCTGCAATCTGATTGGTTGATCCCTATCTTTCGTGCAATCTGATTGGTTGATGATTTTCAAATCTTTGCTGTATTCAGTTTTTAAGTTTTGATTAACATTTAAAAATCTTGGTTTCGTTCAACATTTTGCACTCACTGATAAATATGATCAAAACCGTTTATTTGTTAATCGAATAGTTGAAAACCGGATAAAGTTTGACGGTTAACCGTGAAACGTAAAAATTTTTAGTTTGAAATTTTTTTTGTAGAAACTTTTTGTTTGAAAATACTTGCTTTCAAATTTTTGTTTGATTTTTTGTTTCAGAATTTTGTTTGAATTTTTTGACAACTTTTGTTTCAAAATTTTTTGTTTAAAAATTTTTCGTTTGAAATTTTTAAAAATTTTTCCGTTTCAAAATTTTGTTTAAAATTTTTGTTTGAAATTTTTCGTTTCCAAATTTTTTGTTTGAAATTTTTTGTTTCAAAATTTTGTTTGAAATTTTTTTCGTTTCAAAATTTTGTTTGAATTTTTTTCGTTTGAAATTTTTTTGTTTGGATTTTTTTCGTTTCAAAATTTTGTTTCAAAGATTTTTGTTTGAAAGTTTTGTTTCAAAGTTTGGTTTGACATTTTTAAAGTTTGTGCACTCATTAGTAAAGAACCGGAACTGTTTAGAACAAAAACCTCTGGCAACATTGTGGTGCAATAGTACACGTCAGAACATGATAATGCAACGTCACCAGTTTTTCATCATATATAAGTATCGTTCGAGTTAGTATTCATGATAACATCATCATGGCTACTTGTCTGCAGTTTCTAAACACACGTGATGTGATGAAATCATTTACCAAGATTACTGATTTACAACAGAATGTACCTTATAGAATCTTAGCTAGCCAAATGATCCCTACAAAGTTTGGATTAAGAATCGTAGTGAAGCTTGAAAATGATAAGAATATAATTTTACCAGCAAGATATTTTCCCATGGAAGCATCAAAACAAGAAGAACTGCTGCGTTTCTTAAATACTGGATCTGTATCTTTATGTTACAAAGGATTCTTGGGTCGAAGTCATCAATTTGAATTTAGTACACAGCCAGATTCGTCAGCAATTGTGATGAAATCATGAATTCAAACGTCAGCACATTCCTTTGACGTCAGACATAGTTGTGTGAATGTGGTTGGTCAGCATGACGTCAGCAACTGTGATGAAATTATAAATTCAAACGTCAGCACACTCCTTTCCAATGACGTCAGCAATAACTATAAATCAACCAATACACTGTCATCCCACGAAATCATTTGAGCAAGTTCTTTTCAGGTGGAAAGATGTGTACTTCTAACGATAAAGAGTTCATCTTCGCAAGCTATTATCCAATAAATATATTTCAAACAAAACATGTGATGATTGGTATCAGTGCTAGAACATTTGAACCAGTAATTCGATTGGGCAAAGCAGAACAATTTGGTGTACAACTGACCTGTGAAGAATGGCAAATATTATGTTCACGAATCGACCAAATGAACGATTATTTTCATGATGAGCTAAATGTGACCATAGTCAAATCATTAGGCTCAAATCATGAAGTGGTGCTGCGTACAGTCCTCGAAGAGAAGATGGTGCTGTTACGTAAAAAGAGTACATTCCATGTCCCTCGCAACATGGTGTATCTAACACAAACGGAATGGAACAAATTTATCAGCGTATTCCAGTGTGTTAAACATGCAGTGGAAGTGTGCAACAAAACAAGTATATTCCTGAAAAAGTACTATTTTGAAAAATGTGTTATGCATATTGTACAACATGTATCTAGATATTGTGATGGTTGTCAACATCGTTCGTGGGTGCATACCTGTATTGATAAACAGTTTATTTGTGATCAAATGGACATTGAGTTTCCACCAATTGATATCGCAATAGACCTTAAAAGACTTCAATTGGAATTAAAATTATATGCTAAAGACAAACTAGTGCACGAAGTTCAAAATACATTGTATCGACCACTATCTGGTATGGATGTATGTGCAGTGTAATAAAATGATCCATTTCAATGAATTGTGTTTTTTCATTTCAAGTACAACCCCAGGTTCTGACGTGTACTATTGCACCACAATGTTGTCAAAGGTTTTTGTTCTAAACAGTTCCAGTTCTTTACTAATAAGTGCACAAACTTTTAAAAATGTCAAACCAAACTTTGAAACAAAAATTTAGAACAAAAATCTTTGATACAAAATTTTGAAACGAAAAAATCCAAACAAAAAATTTCAAACGAAAAAAATTCAAACAAAATTTTGAAACGAAAAAAATTTCAAACAAAATTTTGAAACAAAAAATTTCAAACAAAAAATTTGGAAACGAAAAATTTCAAACAAAAATTTTAAACAAAATTTTGAAACGGAAAAATTTTTAAAAATTTCAAACGAAAAATTTTTAAACAAAAAATTTTGAAACAAAAGTTGTCAAAAAATTCAAACAAAATTCTGAAACAAAAAATCAAACAAAAATTTGAAAGCAAGTATTTTCAAACAAAAAGTTTCTACAAAAAAATTTCAAACTAAAAATTTTTACGTTTCACGGTTAACCGTCAAACTTTATCCGGTTTTCAACTATTCGATTAACAAATAAACGGTTTTGATCATATTTATCAGTGAGTGCAAAATGTTGAACGAAACCAAGATTTTTAAATGTTAAACAAAACTTAAAAACTGAATACAGCAAAGATTTGAAAATCATCAACCAATCAGATTGCACGAAAGATAGTGATCAACCAATCAGATTGCAGGAAAGATAGTGATCATCCAATCAAATTGCATTAACAATAACTTTGCTAGTGTCAGATCACATCACCTTATGATTAAATTTCAAACTGTTGTAGCATGTATTGCCTTTCGTCTATGAGTCATAAGATTCCATAAGGTTAGCTATCAGATTTCTAAAGCTCAAGGTCAAATCAATCACCACCAATGATCTTAGACTATGAGCTGTGACTAAAGTTCAATGTATTGTTTCAAATTTCGCGCCTTATGTTAAAATTCTGTTTATCACCATTCCCAAATTTAAAGAATACTTCTCTTGATATACCTAAGTCTTAGAGTTAATCATATCATTATATGTTCAATAAGGTCAATAATGTCCGTCAATTGTTTACCTCAGTAGAACCAACTGTTTTCTAGAAGTGTGTGCACTCAAACTTAAGAAGTACCACAACAAAGGAAATGAATCCCTGTACACTACCTCATCAAGGACAATCACGTGGTACAACGTCTTGCTTACGTTTATATTTGGCGGGAATAATCAAAACCAATGACGTAATTTCATTTGACAATTCTCAAATTATCCTACAAGGTTTCAATGTACCAATGTCCTGGACTCCTAATCCCATCATAGGTTAATAACTGATCACGTGATCATACTCATATTTGACAATGATTTACCCAATGAATGAGATACTATCCAATTTTAAGAACAATTACCAATTATTGATATGACAATAAGAAATGTACCCCTTCCAAAATTTAAGATTGGTACACAAATACACCTGTGTCTTATGAGAAAAGTAATAAATCCTGTACTTATTCAATAATAAAGCCGGTCAATAACATTTAAATTTTGAATATTTGGCCATAAGAGGAACATCAACATCTACAATGGGTCCTAGAAAACGTTTACCGAATTTTGTTATTTGATAATTCCCAAATTTAAAAGGGAACATAAACATATAAAGGTAATAAACCTCTGTACATACCCATATAACGTGCTAAATAGGGGTCAATAACCTCCGAAATTTGATTTTTGGTAGTTCTTTACCTTTGAAAAGGGAACGATGTGGACCATCCAAATTTATAGTGGTACATATTGAAGACCTGTACTATGATACCAAATGCTTATATTAAACAATTTCTAAAACCGAGTGGATGAGCCAAGATACCCCTCCCAAATTTTTAAAGGATGCATCAATGTACCCATATCTTATGATAGGAAATGAACCTATATACATGACCATATAACCATATAAGGTAATAAAAGCTCATCAAAGGGGAGAAATTGGGCCAAAAACCAAACACATGGTACAACATATTGCTTATGTTTATATTTTAGCAATTTTGTACCCCTAAAAGAGAACGATGTGGACCACCCAAATTTATCATGATACATGTTGAGGCATGTACTATGATACCGAATCCCCTCCCGGGGTGCATCAATGTACCTATGTCTTATGATAGGGAATGAACACCTATACATTACCATATAACCATATAAGGTAATAGGACCTCATCCAAAGGAATAAATTAGGTCAAAAACCAAACACGTGGTACAACGTAATGCTTACGTTTATATTTTGTCAATTTTGTACCCCTAAAAGGGAACGAGGTGGGCCACCCAAATTTATAGTGATCCATATTAGGGTCCTATACTGTAATACCAAATGTTTAATTGAGCAATTTCCAAATTAAAGGGGTGGGCCATTGTACCCCTCCCGGGGGTGCACAAATGTACCTATGTCTTATGATAGGGAATGGACCCCTATACATGACCATATAACTATATGATGTAATAGGACCTGATCAAGGAGATAAATTAGGTCAAAATCAAACACGTGGTATAACGTAATGCTTACGTTTATATTTTGGCAATTTTGTACCCCTAGAAGGGAACGAGGTGGACCACCCAAATTTATAGTGATACATATTAGGATCCAGTACTATGACACCACATCTTGAAATTAAGCAATTTCCAAAATTAAAGGGTTGGTCCAAGGTACCCCTCCCAAAAATTTAAAGGGGTGCATCAATATACCCATGTCTTATGAAAGGTAATAGACTCCTGTATACGCTCATGTAAACATATAAGGTAATAACACCTCACCAAAGGGAATAAAATCGACCAAAAACCAAAACACGTGGTATAACGTATTGCTTACATTTATATTTTTGGCAATTTTGTACCCCCTAGAAGGGAACGAGGTGGACCACCCAAATTTATCATAATACATATTAGGGTCTTGTACTATAATACCAAATGTTTAAATTGGGCAATTTCCAAAATTTAAGGGGTGGGCCAAGGTACCCTTCCCGGGGTGCACAAATGTATCTATGTCTTGTGATAGGTAATAGACCCCTATACATGATCATATAACTATATAAGGTAATAGGACCTCATCCAAGCACATAAATTAGGCCAAAAACCAAACACGTGGTATAACGTATTGCTTACGTTTATATTTTTGGCAATTTTGTACCCCTAAAAGGGAATGAGGTGGACCACCCAAATTTAACCTAATACATATTAGGGTCCTGTACTATAATACCCAATGTTGAAATTGGGCAATTTCCAAAATTTAAGGGGTGGGCCAAGGTACCCCTCCCAAATTTTTCAAGGGGTGCATTAATATACCCATGTCTTATGAAAGGTAATGGACCCCTGTATATGCCCATATAACTATATAAGGTAATAACACCTCATCAAAGGGGATAAATTAGGTCAAAAACTCCCGAAATTTGAATTTTTGGCAATTTTTTACCCATAAAAGGGAACGACATAGACACCCAATACTAATAGAGGTACATACTATGGTCCTAGGCTACCACACCAAATTTTTAGATTTGACAATTTCCAAAATTTAAGGGGGGTGTCCTATGTACCCCTGCCAAAATTTAGGGGGTGGGCCATGGTACCCCTGCCAAAATTTAGAGGGGGTGGTCCTATGTACCCCTAGGTCATTGACCCCGGACCAGGTCATTGACCTTTGACCTATGACGTCACTAAAATTTTTGCTGACTCGGCTAGCCATACGGGGGGGCCTACTACTTTGGGTTGGAATAGAAATACTCATAAGAAACATATATGAACCAACAAGTAAGTGTTAGAATAGGGGAGAAAGTGACAGAGGAGAGTACACTTTCGTCAAGGATGCTGTCTCTTGTCAACATTAGTTAATATCTACATGTAAAAGAGATATTTGATCTAATCTGATCTACAAATTTAATCTGATTTAACATCTGTATGTAGAAGAGATAGCAAAATAATAGCTTACGTAATGAATACGCATTTCGGTAGGAGATAGAATGGTTAGGGTTGTAGAAAGAATAGGTGTATACGGTTTGCAGGAATTAAGGCGTTTGTTTAGGAATATCAATAAAGAATATCAATAACATGTTAGAAAATTTGAGGAAGTTCTGTACAGAACAAGGAATGAAAATAAATGTTATAAATACAAAAACTATGATGATTGGAAAGAAACAGTCGGAGCCAAATATAGAAGCAGGAGGGGAGAAAATAGAACAAATGACTAGTTTTCGATACTAGAGTAATACCCGGGGGATGAGGGGAACATGTTCGCTCCAATCTTGGAACTGGGGGACTGTGCCCCCCAATAATCTGATTTGAAATGTGTTTTTTTGCGAAAAAATGTGATGATTTGTGTCCGATTGCTACAAAGGAGAATTAGATGGAATTGATGTCCCCCAGATAAGCCTCAAATCTGCCCGCCTCCCAATGTTGAAGACCACTCTGCTCCCTGATCCTTCATAGGATTGCTTTTCAACTTCACAAATATTTTGAGCATCGCTTAACAACACACAAAAGGGGGTCTTACTTCCCCCTCCCCCCCAATGCTGAAGACGGATTTGCTCTGCTGGTGAAGATATAATGTGCGAACATGAAATAAACGCAAGGATGAAGATGGCGAAAGAACCCTTTAGGTAGAAGAAAAGTCTATTTTGTGGGACCTTGGATAAAGAGTTGAGAAAGAGATTCATGCTCCGTTTGGAGTACTGTACTCTATTGGAGAGAGATATGAGCATTATGCAAAATTGGTGGAAAACGACTGGAATCTTTCGAAATGTGGGTGTAGAGAAAAGAGAGAATTAGCTGAGTCGAGAGAAAACGAATAAGAGGCTGGCAGAAATGGGGGGAGAGAACACAATTTTAGATATTATTGAGAAGAGAAAGGGAGACTGGTTGGAACATTGGCTAAGAAGGAACTGTATCATGAGGGGCATGCTAGAACGTATGATGGTATAAAAAGAGGGAGGGGCAAAGGAGATTACAATTGATGGACGATATTAAAACTGAGAAATCGTACATGAAGACGCAGAGATTAGCTGAAGACCGTTTAGCACGGAAGCTTCTCAGTTGCAGTAAGTGACCTGCCAATAATGGCAGAATACATACGATAATGATGTATTAATAACACCCAATACTGGCAGCTATGGTCTGGCAAAAATCCATACAAAATCTTTATCCAGTTTCAAGTGAAATACTGCTCAATGAAAAATATAGTATTACTGTGGCTGAAGATACTGAACATAATTAATTTAATGGAAATACCTGAAAATAGGTGCAGCATATCAGATTAATGTGTCGTTGAACCTCTTTTCGCCCTCAGAACAGCTCTGATGTGACATGGAGTGGAGTCAGAGAAGTCGTAAATGGAAACAAGTATAAGAGTATTACACCATTCTGCATGCAATACACCATTCATTTCCGAGAGAGAGAATAAAGGCGGAAATCTGTGCCGAATTCGTGTCCAAAACGGACCAACGTTGTTCAATTATGTTCAGTTTTAAGAACTGGACGGGCTAGAGAAGGTGTTCAACTGCATCCCGACTTACTCAAATCACGCCGCAGAAGTTCCAGCTGTCTGAATGGGTGCATTATCATCCTGGATTGTGGCGTCTTCGCCCAAAAGCAGCGCGTAGACCATAGAATGCACATGGTTCTTCGGAATATCGACTTTTCAGCGAAGGTTTACTTCCGTTCACTGTTCCTCATTGCCAATGTAGTTTTGTCGAGAGATTTGTAGTCCGCCATCACCGTGAACACTATCCCTTGCGACATATCTAACATACTTGCCATTCATCACACTCACGTCTCGTAATCAAGCGCTAAATACAAATTGTGTTCCCTTGGATATCAGAGGTCGATAATTTTACACGATCATCGTCTGCAGAAATCATTTCACACTCTCGTTCTACTGTTCTTCACGTAATACGGAGTTTTCCACAATATATTACCGCAAACAGTCCGGCACAGCAGTTCCCACCTAACCGTTGCCAACCCAGATTTTAACGTATTTGCAACTCTATGTGTTTCCATTAAATTGATAAGGTTTTGTATGTTAATTGGACATATGATTACTCAGAATCATCTGAGTGAATATAAAGTAAAATCTAAACAATGCTCTATCAATTAAGCTTGAGAACTTACTCATAACTGAGAATATTAGCCAATGCATACAACTCATACTTATCTTCACATGTTAATGATCAGTACCTATATACAACGATGGCTTGGAAGATTCTTCGTGATAGTTTATTTAATTATTGGAAAGCTAGAAGGGAGTTTGCGAAGGCATATTTTGAAAGGCACCACACGATTTTCGCATAGTAGAACAGGGTAAAAAAAATCTTCACAAATCTCAGGGCATACGATTTCTTAATTGCTGCTGGTTAGCTAACTTGCGTTCTCTCGGTGGCCATCTTCTGCTATAGAACTAGGGCTAGTTCAGGAATGAGGTATACAAACAAACTAAAGAACAACACAAGTGAAAAATCATATTCAAGTTGTGCATCAGAAGAGTAAGGTTGTACACTACTTATAGGCGCATTGATTATTTCAGGTTGATAAAAAATAGAAGAAAGTAACCAGTAATAGTAAAGTTTGGTGGTGGAGTTTTTTACTAATACTTTTGATTATAAGGAGCTGTGATTTAATGATCACCAAGGCTTTTTATTGGTAAATTTATATTCAGCATCGAGTGTTAGTGAGCTAGCCTTGAAATTTCTCTATATTTGTCTCATATTATAGATGTCCTAGACATTTATTTCATACATTCATGTAGACTTCATTATAAATTATATTCACATAAATTTACTTCTTATAATCCTTCGTACACACAGTTTGTAGAAATAATTTTTCTTAGTGAGAAAGCATCTGTGTTCTAAAATAATTTTCTCAAAAACATTCCCTCAGAAATTTGCCGATTATATGAAAAATCTTTTCGCAGAAATAAATTAATTAAACTTTGTGAGGTCGAAATTGACTTTGCTGACCAAACTTGGCAGCGAAGTGAGAAATATCAAGATACAAGCGAAAGTAAAATTTAGTGTTAAAAAATCTTGGAACCAAGGAACGCATACCAATGTTCCATTTCATTATGCCTTACAAATATAAAGATATTCCATCATAGACTTCACAATCGTATTTCTCTTAACATTCTAATCCAGTTTGATATATTACATCACCTCTTTTCAGTGGCGTATTTAAGGGAGACTTCCGGGCTTAAGTCCCCCCGAAATTTTAGTTACTATTTAAAGTAAATGAAATTTTGCAGAATTCTTGCATTTCCAAGAATAAAGTTAAGAAAGCTCCCATCCCCCGGAACAAAATCATAAATACGACACTGCCCATTCCTATTTAAAGGAATCGAACGAGATACAAGATAGCAAACTTCAAGATGACGGCCATCACAAGCCTATTCTCTAATAGATGTCTGCTTCGTCCCAATGTCTATTAATGCGTTTTTTCTCTCCATCATTTGTTTTAAAAATTCACTGAAATTTTCAGACTTGCAACACATTGTTCTTGCTTATTCTGATCAATCAGGTCTTTTGCCACTGCGCCCATCCTTATGGACGAAAGGTCTTTAAATTTTGCTTACACTCGTTTCTTTATATTCCCCATTTCGCTGCCAAGTTTGATCAACAAAATCGATTTCGACCTTCTTAGATATACTAATTGGAATTAGTAGTTAGAAGAGTATATTATAAAACTTCTGTTCAACAAAATTAATGAAATAATTATTTTATTTGCAGGTGCAAATGTTGGTGTAGATTTTCAAAGCTTACCGTTTAAAAAGAACGATAGAAATTGGGAGCTTAATGGTTGGTCATTAAAAAATTTTTTCTACGTAGATATGCCATCAGGTTTGTATATCTAATATTATTTTTAATAACTAATAGTAATTTTAAACAACTTTATTCATAAGGAACATCCCCTGTAAACATTAGACCAGGAATGACGATAAAATGTCCATATGACTAATTTTGTAGTGAATATTTTCTTGCTTTAGCAAAGAAACAATCTATGACGCACCTTGAGTATCAAGATACACAAAATAATGTATTAACTAGATGTTAAAATTTATATATACGTTTATTAAGGTCATAATGCATAAGGAGAGGGATTCAGCTAGCATCAATTAACATTTTCTCTGAAAAATGCAGAAATGCTCTCATACAAAATTTCAAAAATTTCAAAATGACAAGGACAATCTGGAATATTGCAAAGTTGTTGTTTATTAAACTTATAATGCATAAGGAAGGGAAGGTCATTCAACTAGCATCAATTAACTTTCTGATACATCTTGTCTGAAAATGCAGAAATGCTCTCATACAAAAGATGTCAACACCATATAGACAACAGAACAGTCTGCAATATTGCAGACTTGTTCCCATAGATGGAAAATGTCATTAACACTTGCTCATAGCGAATACTATCATTTGACAATAACAGTTAGGGTAAATGTTCTCAGCAGGCAATCATAATGTGAATCTCTCTATTGCAATATGATAAACATATAAGGAAGTACAAGAGGGTTGTACAAATGAAAATGTCAACCTAACGGAAAGGTCATTATCCCAAGAAGCCGACAACAACTGCATACGTTAGTTATAACGACACAATTTTCCTCTAACGGATAGGGTGAACTTCCTCTTAACCTATTTAGTTCAGTTAGTTTTGAGAGGCCTTGTACAGTAAAGACATACTAGATCGAAGGTCTGCAAAGTGAAGTATACAACGTTTGCTAAACTTCCAACAGTAAGATGAAAAAGAAATGAATAAATATTTCAACCTTACAGCCCTATTCCTTCCTTAACCCGTGTTCGATTCCCGGCGAGAGGTCTAATCATTAGGTTCACGTCTCATATAACCTCGTTGCTAAAAGAAACAAACTCAAAATCAACCCTATCATAAACAAACGCACATTTTTTATTCGTACGAAACATAGTTTCTATCCTACTTTCCATAGGAAAGGAGATTGCAAAAGACACAGAGTGTTCGAGTAATCATTACGAGGGATTAAAAATAATACGAGAAAGAAAAAAAACAAATAATATTAACAGATCACTGTTTGCACAATTATGTGCATTTTGACATATAATGACCACAAAAGGGTCATGCAGGGTCCTCAAATAATATTAACAAATCAGTATTTTCTCATATAATAACCACAAAAGGGTCCTGCAAGCATTCTCTTCCTCTACACGCCGAGGGCCACATTTTAACAGTTCCAAAAGTAATGTTTTCTTATATGAGAACCATAGGATGTTTCTGAGGCCATTTCAACAAGATTTTCATACACTAGCTAGAATTGAACCCGGAAAACCAGGGAACAAGAAATATAGCAGGTATAGGAGAAAAAGCTTCTGAGAGGGCATAGGACCCTTCTAAAGACAGGGGCACTCTTCTGAAGTCAGGACCCATGCTCATGGGGGCCACAGAAAGCATAAGAGGTCAACAACCTCACTCCAACCTTCCAGGAAGCACTGAAGCCGTTCTAACGGTCAGCCAATTAACACTACAAACGTTTCTCTTCATTCTAAGCACTTCAAAGTCATTAGAAAACCGTTAATTACGTAAAAGCAATTACTTTAACAAAGGCGGAAAATTGTCAGACCACTTTACTCACGAGGTCTACTTATTTTCCAACCAGAAATTTATTCCAGCTTCTACCTAAATAAGAAATTCACCTAAATTTAGATTGCAGAAGGTTCTAGTAAGTAATAGTTCCTTATCTAAGCCAGGATGCGAAATCCCGGGGGGGACGGGAGGGATTTCCCCCCACCAAAAATTTTACACTTGCGTTTCCCCCTCACCAAAATCTGTAAGGGGGGACACCTTCATAGGAAAATATAAGTATGTCTATAATGAAAATTTTCAAACAAACAATAATTTTAAGTGTATGCTGTTTTAAAAAACGTAGTTTATTTGTAAAAGGATCAGGTGTTTTAACTTTTTCGGTTGTTCGGTTGTTGACGAGATGAATACCTTTTATCCTCTAGCGTACCAGTTGCATGCAAAATTGGTAAAATTTCTCAAATTCTTTTCAATTTCAGTGGACGAATCTACAAACAGGCTTGTGGATAAGTATTTGCTGTTATATGAACATATGTGGACGAAGAAAATAAACCTTGTTGTCGTTTTTATAAATTAGTTGGTGCCTGTAGAAAATGCCGATGCAAAATCCCTTGAAGAGAAAATTATTCAAGCATTTTCCGAAGATATTTTTAATCTTAAAGAAAAACTTGTTGGATTTAGTTCGGACGGAGATGCAGTGCTTACTGGGAGAAACGAAGGTGTTGCTGCTCAAATTAGAAGAAATGTCAACCCGTGCCTAATTAGCGTACACTGCATGGCACATCGAATTGATCTTGTGTCTGAAAGAGTTTTTGGTGTTGTGAATGCTGTTCACAACTTTGAATGTTTGTTAGGCGAACTTTACAAGGTGTTCAGTAAGTCATCTACATCTGCAACACTTAAAAGTATCGTGACAGTCACAGATGCCTCAGGACTGCTGAAAATCAAAAGATTGTTTCACATACGTTGGATTTCAAATGAGAAAGATGCATTATTGGCAGTCTTTACATAATTTTCTTGTATAATGCAATTCCTACTTTTGGAGTATGAAAATACTGACCATTTCAACAGAGACAGTTTTAAACTGAGTGGTATTTACACACACACACACACACACAAAAAAAAAACTCTCGGGGAAAAAGAACATTCTATTGCTCGGTTTTCTTCTGGATATTGCGTCCATTCTGTCTAATATTAGTAAAACGATGCAAAAGGAAGCAGTTTCGTACAATGAAATAGAGAAAAAATTGACCCTACAATCCAAGCTCTGAGAGAAATGCGTATGAAAGATGATGTAAGATAAGTATTTAGTGCACTGCAGACAAGCATCTGATACAGGGAGTGATTATAGTGAGTTTGACCACATAAGGGAGCAGGTAATCCAGGATTTAATAGACGAAGTGGAAAGGTCTCCTTTTAATGATGCTAAAGTGCTTTTCAACGTTTGAAAATAAAGATCGTAATAGCCTGAGTGGTTTATACGGTAACGTAGACGTATATAAAGCAACTTAATTGTTTGGATTGAATCTTGATACTGCAGTGTCAGAATGATTTAGTTTAACGTCCCACGGTTATGCCTGCTAGGCTGAAGGAGACGTAGACCTACTGATTATAATGGAATCCGAATCACTTTGGTCGTTCAACTGTATTCCACCGTGGAACCAGGGACCACGCTAACCGAAGTCAAGCGTGCTAGCCAATAGACCAAGCGGGAGTTCTACAGTGTCAGAATGGAGAGAGTACAAGTCAAGTTCTAAGTCGGTAAATGATTTTCAAGTTCTTAAAGCCTTAACGCGGAAAGTTCGTTCTGTGCCATTATCAACTGCTGCCTGTGAACGTGGAATCAGTGTTGTTCATATTAAAAGTTCCGAAAGAAACCGTATGTTGGCGAGTACCTTGAAATCTTTATTGATAATTAAGCTCAGTGGATTTCCTTTAAAATTATGGGGTGCTATTACTGCTGCTCATACGTGGGTTTCTTCTGGCCATCACATGTTCTACTCTCGTTACACACGGAAAGAAAGTGAAGTTTAATCTTAAAAATTTTCTCTAATGTAAGATACGTTATTGAAAACTATATTTTAGGTCTATAAATACAGTAACACAATCATTCAATACTCGTATTATTGTGGCTCTCTTCGGTGGTCTAGTGGCTAGCACGCGCGCACCATCTTCGGTGCACGGGGTCCTGGTTTCGATTCCCGGTGGGAGCGCCTTACAAAAATTTGAACGATTACCGTGGTTCGGATTCCACCTTAAACTGTAAGTCCACATCTCATAGCCTCGCTGCTGAAAAGGGTCATTAAACTTAAATCAGCA
The DNA here is from genome assembly GCF_964235325.1 of Thermobia domestica. Classification (NCBI taxonomy): domain Eukaryota; kingdom Metazoa; phylum Arthropoda; class Insecta; order Zygentoma; family Lepismatidae; genus Thermobia; species Thermobia domestica. Next base: position 80,434,475 of record NC_137469.1, read on the forward strand.
AATCAATCGTATTATAGTGTTTGTGCCTTTATTTTCTAAAGTTTAACGTCCTACGAATATTCAGTAAGGTTAAAGAAGACGGTCATGATGAGATGAATTATAAGGGTGCATTAAGATAGTGGAAGGAAGCGGGAGAACCCCGAGAAAACTCCCACACAATTGTTTGTATACCACAAGCAGAATTTGGCGCGAGTTAGGTAGGATCCAGACAATGATCCCACGCATCTGAGGTGAGGGCTCTACCACTGAGGCAACACGTCTTTTTGTTGTCTATCAAGTATTTGTATTGAAATCATATCTGTTGTTTATAATAATATATTGTTGCTAATACTACAATATAGATACATGGTATTATTTAAACTTACAAAGGTGACCGTATATCTGAACGATCAAACTGAATCACTACGTACGTAGCGAAGAAACGAGAATTTCATGAAAAATAATAAAAACTATACTCTGACTCTACAGCTATGTCTGGCCAAGTGGAGCGCTTCAAGTTAGTAGTTCTAATGCTTGATTAGGACATCGGTTCTCAGGGACTATTATTTCTAACTTATAGATCTCTACCGCTATTTTCGTGAATGCAGTCTTCAATATGATAGTAAACACAAGGGTACTGTGCTCCCACGAGAGTCTAACCCTGGACCATACGCACCGAAGTGTATATTAAATGCAGCAGATAAGTTACCAATTTTGGGTAAATGAATAAATAACATGAAAGTATTTTTAAATAACAATGACGACTAGTTTGAACATTTATTATTATTATTATTATTATTATTATTATTATTATTATTATTATTATTATTATTGTTGTTGTTGTTGTTGTTGTTGTTAGTAGTAGTAGTAGTAGTAGTAGTAGTAGTAGTAGTAGTAATAGTAGTAGTAGTAGAAGTAGAAGTAGCAGCAGTAGCAGCAGTAATAATAATAATAATAATAATAATAATAATAATAATAATAATAATAATAATAATAATAATAATCCATTAATATTTCAATTTTTGGAGGCTCCACGAAACATTAGTGTGGATCGCTGAACTTCTTCCCCCCCCCCATTTTCAAATGATTTCGCACCCTGATCTAAGCGGTATATTGGACTGGGGCAAAGTAACCCCGGTTACAGGCTGAAGCAGCTTTCTTCCAGGTTTATTATTATTATTATTATTTTTTGACTTTAAAACGTTTCACATTTGAACTTAAACTATTGCATAGAAGTCCCATTATACACAATAGTATTCTACGAAACTAAACTATTGCATAGAAGTCCCATTATACACAATAGTATTCTACGAAACTGATCTAACTTTTACGAAATTCTTGTAGGTGATATCTTTCAAATTTTGGCGGCCTTTACAGTGACTTCTTTCCATACCTCTACAACAACAAACCCTCCGGGTAATCAGAACTGATGTTAACCCCCAAAGTTATAGCCAAAATACAGTTAGATGTTCTATCTTACGGTGGCAGTTGAAATTTCCTCTTTACGGTTGATGGTTTTACCGTCAGAGGACTGTAAAACTCTTTTCATATTTTGGGCAACCCCTGATGTGCAAAGTAATCCGTCTTACGGTACCTATATCGCCACTTTACTTGTATGGAAAGGATATGTTGAGAAATCTTTGAGGAAAAAATGGTTTACCGAGAAATAGACGTGAGTAGCGTATAGACAGATATTACGAAAGGACAGGTTACTATTATTATTTAAATAGAGCAGATTATCTTTATGTAAAATAACATTAACTCAGGAGCTATCGTTTTTGCGGCGATGATCCTTTGGTATGATTAATATATATAAATAAAATTGAAAATCACTATGTTTATGACTCTAAATCTCCTGAACCGCTCGACCTATCACGATCAAATTTGTAACATGGATGAGTTTCGAGGCTGGCCGGTTCTATTCTATTCACTTTGACGATAGAACTGTGGGGGAGGGGAGGGGTATAAAAATAAATAAAAGTTAATAACTCCTGAACCACTCGACCGATCGTGATCAAATTTTCAACATATGTGAATCTCAGGACTGGGATCGTTTTTATGATTTAAATTTGACGGAGTAACGTAGGGGCGGAGAAGGAGGGGGAGATATATAAAAATCAATTTATATATTACTGAAAGTGACTATTTTTGTAACTTAATAACTCTTGAACTGTCCGACCGATCTCAATCAAATTTTCAAGATACATGAGGTTCGGATCTAGAAACATTTTTGAAATTTCACTTTAACGGCAGATCCTAGGGGAGGGGGAGGAGAGGAGGATGTATAAATAAAAACTAATAAAATCTAATAGCTTTTGAACCACTCAACCAATCTCGATCAAATTTTCAACATATATGAGGGTATGGCCTTGGGTGTTTTTTATCGTTTCACTTTGAAGAGCCAACCTAGGAGAGGGGGATTGGAAGATATACGTAAAAAATAAATTAAAATGACTGCCTTTGTGACTTCATCATTCTTGAACCATCCGACCGATCTCAATCACATTTTCAACATACATGAGTTTAGGGGTAGGGATTACTTTAGGCTATTCGCTTTGACGATGCAATGTAGGGGAGAAGGAGGGGGAGACAAATTTAAACATGATCAAAAACGACCGATATTAGTGTTGGAAATCACCGATATTAGTAGTTTTCGAGGTCGATGAGAGAAACAGTGACAGTTCTAATGCTGCTTCAATCCAAGTTTAGCCATGATAGTTGCGGAGGGGAGGGTACAACGTAGGAGAAGGGGATAAATATTTAAAAATGATCGAAAATGACTAATATTAGTGTCGAATCCATAGTTTTGGGAGTAGGTGAGATTAACAGTGGGAGTTCTGATGCCGTGTGTTGCAACACGCTGGAGGGAAAGCTATATATCGTTGGGAAGGGGAAGAGAAATTTAAAAATAATCAAAAATGACCGATATTAGTGTTGAATCCATAGTTTTCAAGGTCAATGAGAGAAACAGTGTCACTTCTCATGCTGTTTCAATCGAAGTTCAGCCCTGATAGTTGGAGAAGGTAAGGTATAACGTAGGGGAGGGATAAACATTTAACAATGATCGAAAATGACTAATATTAGTATCGAATCCATAGTTTTAGGAGTAGCTGAGATTAACAGCGGCAATTCTGATGCCATGTGCCGCAGCACGGCGGAGGGGAGGGACAGCTATATAATAATAATAATAATAATCGAAAATGACCAATATTAGTGTCTAATCCATAGTTTTCGGGATCATTTAGATGAACAATGATACTTTCGATCCTATTTAAATCCAAATTCAAACCCGCAACTTGGGAGAGGGGGAGGAAGAGATATTTAAAAATGATCGAAAATGACCGATATTAGTGCTGAATCTACATTTTTTGGGGTCGCTGATGAACGGTGACACTTCCGATGCGATGGCCCGCAACAATATATATATAAATGATCGAAAATGACCAATAATAGTGTCGAATCCATGGTTTTCGGGGTCGTCGCCGACATGCTGTTTAAATCGATGCCATTAAAAAAGAAAACAGCATATGCTAGTTCCAAATAATTACAATGTAATAATAATTACATTATTTTTATTATTTATTAATTTGAAACTTTTATGTCATGTGTAAAAATACGTTACACTTCCAATTGAAGGCTTTTACAATTACTGTAATTGCACACTAACGAAGAATTGTAATTTTTCGAGGAATAAGAAGTGCATTTAAGGGTCTTCTTTAGATCTTCTTGCTCATATTTTAACTTCTGGTAAATATTAGCACTTGTTATTTCGTCCGAAACAATACTTTTCCCATGAAGCAAAGGTTTCTTTAGGGTGTGTGACGACACTATATAACTATTTCAACCTGTCCGAATATTTTCTATTAACTGTTATTTTCTTCCTTATTTTATAATTTCACTAAAGAAAAATGTATTTTTCCTGGGACAGATTCAAATCTCCGATGTTTGGTATTAATAGTTTTGTTTCTTTGCCACCTTACCACTTTTTGAAAAACTGATTAATTGTATATTCCTTAGTTTTCCTTGATTTTCCTAATTTCACTTTTTAACAATTTTCTACATAACACGACAGGGACACGAACACAGAAGTATCGAGAATAGTTAAAATTCTAATAGCTTTTCCGCCGAAAATCGAATCCGGTAGAAAGCACGCTATAAGTGCACGCGCTAGCCATTAGATCAGCGTGGAGGGCACCATTGGACTATTTTTTTAGTTGATGTCATGGTTACTTTGTTTGTTTATATTATATAAGAAGACACTTATTGAAGTTTGGTATTTACGTATTTCAATACATAATTTTCATTTATTGCTTCATATATCTGTGAAGCAATGTTTAGATACAAATATTGCAATACTGTAACTAATATGTATAATAATTTTAGACAGAAAAAAACTGGATAAGATTTGATAATATGTTTCGTACGTAGGTCTCAATCCAGAATAGCGTTGTTTTCCGGAATGAAGTTCGAAGGATTAGTGCTGTGTAGTACAGTTTTCCTTGTACAAAATTCCTATGTAACACTGTTGACAGTGGAAGAAAATCAACCAACATTTAATTCTTTTCCTTCTAATTTAATTACTTTACGCTATAGTTGAACAAATATGTTGAAAACAGATGTGCTAATATTGTTTCCTTCTATTGAAACCTTAAAAAATCGAATACGTTAAGAAATAGGAGCTTCTACTGCAAGGCCGTAATTTGTGGGAGGGCAGTGGGCAACTGCCCACCCAGGGAGACTCCCTGCTATTCGAGGAGGGCCGATTTTAAGACAAAATTTTCTTACTCCATATACGATACGAACATAAAATTATAAATGAAACATCAAAGAGGTTCACTACATTACATATAAACAAAACAGCACACAAAAGGAAAATAAAACAAAAATAAGTTATGGCCCCATTTTAGTAAAAATATCTAGTATTAGGGGCTCTAGAAATAATATTTATTCGAATGGCTTTGAGAATTGTCAATATTGTCCCCTTAATTAATTTGTCATGTATGGAACGGGCCCAAGGGCGTAACTAACGGACCCGGAGACCTCGCCATGCGGGAGGGCCCACAGGTTCCGGGGACCCATAAATAGTAATAGAAAGATGAAAAGAGGCGGCCCAAGAATTAGATAAACAACTTTTTCTAGGAGGCCCAAATAACCGTATTAATACTTGCCCCCCAGAAAAAATCTAAGTTACGGCGCTGTTCTACTGTGATATATATGACGTAATTAACCAAGTATTAGTGTTGCCACGAGACGAGACATTTCTCGTGTCTCGTCTCGTCTAGTAAACGAGACGAGACACGAGACGGGACAGAACCCTTTTAGGCGAGACACGAGACGAGACAGACTACTTGTCCCGTCTCGAAAACGAGACGAGACACGAGACGAGACGGGACGTCTCGTGAAATGCCTCGTCTCGTGTCTCGAAAATGAAAACGCTGGCTGGAATGGCCAGGATTAAAATTGCCAGTGGTCATATAGATTGCAAAAAGAAAATCCCCTTTGTGAGAAAACATGTTGAAAAGCCTTCATAGAAAAGTGTCCTCTGTCTATCGAATGAAACAATCGTGATACATGAGCTTCCAGGGATATCATCCTTAATGTCTTGTCCCCAATTCCCGTTGCTGTAAACTGAGGAATTATCTCTTTTTTTTTATTTCTGGCTGGAATGATGACAAACAAAATCAAAGACGGAAGATTTTTACAAGGTCAAGAAACCGAACTACTACCACCATCTATTCAATTTGAAAACTGGGTAAGGTCTACACTCATTACGCTGTAGTTGAAAGTTCTGGCTGAGATGGTGGAAGATAACAGAACAGACCACACTTGTCTTTATTCTCTGGTGGCGGTATTCTTTTTCCTATATGAACCGAAAACGGCAATTGAAGTATGTCATCTTGCAACTAAAATTTTGTCTTCTCTCTCTCTCTCTCTCTCTCTCACACACACACACACACACATACACATAAAACATACTTTTACCATTTTACCAATCGCTCGCTTATTATACAGCAGTCATGTTGTAAAATTCACCTCTTCGTTTGCAGGCGAAGGACAAAGGAAGCAAAGATATTATCGACGAACTCTTCAAATTGTTTGCTTTCAGCAAAGGACCCCGCACTTTTCTTATGGAAAGTGGCTTTCGGCTAATGTTGTTGAAACTTCGCTGGTTGATAGTTCTGAACATGTGGATCAAAAGTCTCAATGGGCACAAAGACCGAAATCCACTCCTTCCCCCCCAAAACCGCCTCCAAGTAGCTGGGGGGGATTGAACTGATTTCAGCATGTAAAACAATTTGTTGTTTTAATCAACTCAACAAGGACCCCAAACAACCACATGTTAGACTATCAAACTACCCCACTTGACACCGCCCTTTGCCCCCCACATCCCCCCCCGCGAATTACCTTACGGATGTTCCATATTACTGCAGTTTATAGTTGCGCGTATGTGTTGAAATACCTACAGTTTTGGTCTCACCGACGATATAATGGGTTTCACGTATCGCTGATTATGAATCTGAGGTGAGAGTTCTAGAATTCAAGATGGATGATCAATATGGCGGATTAAAAACACGAAACTCCTGACTGTAGCCACAAATAGCTGTTTACTAGGGTATTTTGGGTCGTTGGTTACGAATCTGAGGTCAAAATTCTTGAATTCAAGATTTCAGATCCAATATGGTGGATAAAAACGTCGAAGCCACAAATCGTAGTAGACTAGATTATTTTTAGATCGCTGTTTAAGTACGCAACATTCCTAGATACTTCAGCCACCATGTAGAATTATTCTGCACCCTTGCCCTTTACCAAAACCCACCACAGATATCTTAATGCTGAACGGTGTTAAAATAATTCATCAATTATCTGTTCATTATTTTCATCATTTCGGTTTGCAGCATCTAATGTGGTACTTAGCAATGAGTCATCGGGATATCTAATATTCTGTAAATGCCGTGCATGGCCTAAATACTACAAGACACTTGCAATGTGCGCACATGTACCTAATGTACAAGCACCGCTTTGACATGTACAGTAGTAACCTTGAATAACATTTTGATCATAATCCTGGTCATCTTCATCATTGGTTACATATGCTATGAAAACTTGATGCTTAGTTGCATTGCGGAACCTTGAGTAGAGACGTATGCGCAGAAATTCCGGTTCAGTTACGTTTTCGTCAAGCTGGAATTGCTCATCCTTATCTCGTGTTAGTTTATCTTGGACGTAAGATGATGAGAGATCTACTTGATATGTGCCTACAGTCAAATCTCGTAAGTAGTTTAAGTTAAGTACAGAGAAATCAATTAGGCCTTGATCATTCAGCGGTACCCATTGACCGTTCCTTCTAATAAGATTACCTACCTCCGCTCTTGCTTTAACAACGTTCGGTATGATTGACCTATTTCTCATTTCTCTAGCTAATTCAATGGTTGCATCTTGCATGAAAATAACGGGATGGAATCTGTTCAAAATAGCTCCAGCTATGCGATAGAAACTATTCAGTTTCTTTGCATGTTGCAGATTCAACGTCTGTGCTAGAAACTTAAAAACAGATCTTAGATGCCCGTTTCTTGCCTCGAGTATCCATCGACTTTTAGTAACTAATCGAGAAGTATTCGCTTCTTCTGTTGATAGTTGTCTTTCACGTGGTAGTAGGAGTGCGGGCATTCTATGATCAATTCCTAAATATTCCAGTAAAGGAATTGCATCGCGGTATCCTCTGTCTACTAACACAATGACCAGGATTATGATCAAAATGTTATTCAAGATTACTACTGTACATGTCAAAGCGGTGCTCGTACATTAGGTACATGTGCGCACGTTGCAAGTGTCTTGTGGTATTTAGGCCATGCACGACATTTACAGAATATTAGATATCCCGATGACTCATTGCTAAGTACCACATTAGATGCTGCAAACCGAAATGATGAAAATAATGAACAGATAATTGATGAATTATTTTAACACCGTTCAGCATTAAGATATCTGTGGTGGGTTTTGGTAAAGGGAAAGGGTGCAGAATAATTCTACATGGTGGCTGAAGTATCAAGGAATGTTGTGTACTCTAGTCTACTACGATTTGTGGCTTCGACGTTTTTATCCACCATATTGGATCTGAAATCTTGAATTCAAGAATTTTGACCTCAGATTCGTAACCAACGACCCAAAATACCCTAGTAAACAGCTATTTGTCGCTACATTCAGGAGTTTTGTGTTTTTGATCCGCCATATTGATCATCCATCTTGAATTCTAGAACTCCCACCTCAGATTCGTAATCAGCGATACGTGAAACCCATTATATCGTCGGTGAGACCAAAACTGTAGGTATTTCAACACATACGCGCAACTATAAACTGCAGTAATATGGAACATCCGTAAGGTAATTCGCGGGGGGGATGTGGGGGGCAAAGGGCGGTGTCAAGTGGGGTAGCTTGATAGTCTAACATGTGGTTGTTTGGGGTCCTTGTTGAGTTGATTAAAACAACAAATTGTTTTACATGCTGAAATCAGTTCAATGCCCCCCAGCTACTTGGAGGCGGTTTTTTTGGGGGGAAGGAGTGGATTTCGGTCTTTGTGCCCATTGAGACTTTTGATCCACATGTTCAGAACTATCAACCAGCGAAGTTTCAACAACATTAGCCGAAAGCCACTTTCCATAAGAAAAGTGCGGGGTCCTTTATGATACTAACAATAATACTTTAGGTGAAGATGTTTTACAGGGGGACCTTCGTTTTGTTACGCGGAAATGTTTGATCTGACCAGAGTGCGAAATTGTCCTCTGCTTCCATGTTGAGAGGAGGGGAATACTTCCCTTTCCTAGTGAATAATAATCATTAGGACCTGAATTATCTTCAGAAATTGTTTCTTACAGGCATATAAAACCTCTCGAACTTGATAAGTTTAAAGAACATTTGGTATAATATTCATGGAACTCCGTTGAAAGCAGAAAATATCATGAGAATGATCAAAATTCGAACATTGGAGAACATAATTAACAGAAAGAAATAGGCATGGTCTATCGCCGCAGACCGCTCGGCTTGTTATGAAGAGGTACGTTGTATGATTGCGAATAGATCACAAAATATAAGAAACTTTAATCCAAAATGGCTAACCAAAAATCAACATTTTTTTAGCCACTAGCTAATCTGGGTGTACTGTCATGAGTTTGTTACACAAACGGGGCAACCACCACATAGTAGCACACATCCCGCGGTTATGGGAACAGATTTGAACCATGGAGGTGAAGACTGGCCCCAAGCATTGTTTCGTCCGATGTGTCGTTCAGCTCCCATTACTATGGCACTTTAAGTAGAGGTTACTGTGCAGTAACATATAAAATTTCAATCAAATACTTTCCATTACTCAATAAAATTATTTGGTTCCGAGCTTTTTTTTTAAAAAAAAAAAATAATTGCAACAAATCTAAACATGCTAAAATGGAAAGTAGATTTTGGATTGTTATGGGTTAACACTGTGAAACCTAAAGGCTGGAATATATGAAATCAAAGTGTACACACATATTTCCATCTCTCTCTCTCTCTCTCTCTCTCTCTCTCTCTCTCTCTCTCTCTCTATATATATATATATATATATATATATATATATATATATATATATATATATATATATATATATATATATATACTATAAAGCAAGTGGGCTGATAGTGTACGATAGTGTCGGGGATAGTGACACTTTTACATCGAACTTTCCTTGTCGTGTAAACATTATTTGACATTAGTGTCTTCATTTTCGACGTACTTATGAGCAATTTGCTGTATATTCGTGTATTGAAACTGGTGAAACAAATTTCAATGTTTCAGAATGGTAAAAAAAAAAAAAAAAAAAAAAGCCAGGATCGAGAAGCCTCAGACAACTAACAGCAAAGATGTATTATCTTGTAAACTATTTGTCCTTGCCTTGTGAGCTTATTTGAATTTGTGTTTAAGACCTTTAGGCAACTTTGGCCGAATGGATGATGATGGGGAAATTAGTGGAATGAAGAAAGTGGTAGGATACTAGGCAACTTCGAGAAAACACACACATTCGAAAAATGAAATGAAATGAAATGAAATCTTTGAGTTTTACGTCCCACGGTTATGCCGGTTAGGCTAAAGGAGACAGTGATGATGAGTAATGAATGAAATGGTGGAATGAAGAAAGTGGGAGGAAACGGGAGAACCCCGAGAAAACCCACGCACACGGTGTTTGTCCACCACAAAGTTGACTTGGCGGGGCTGGGATCGAACCCGAGACCCCAAGCACCAGAGGTGAACGCTCTACCACTGAGCCCCCGCCGTCCCCACACACATTCAATGTTTGTCCATCACAAAGCTGACATGGCACTAACCGAGATCGAACCGACTACCACATAGACCAGAGGTGAAGGCTTCACGGTGTAGCTACCGTGACATTTCTTGTCTTGTGTGGTGTGGGTAATACTTGTAACTTAGTTGTATCTTGATTAGCATAGTGCAGTCTGCTACATTTTACTTTCGTTCCCAAGGTATGCTGCTATATTTATTTACGAGACAAAACGAGACAAACGAGACGAGACGAGACGGGACGGGACAGAACCTTTCGAGACGAGACACGAGACGGGACGAGCACATTTTTTCGAGACGAGACACGAGACGAGACATGCTTTGCACGAGACGAGACGAGACAGCCTGAAGTCTCGTCTCGTCTCGTCTCGTGGCAACACTACCAAGTATATAATGTACGTACGAGTATGTCGAATATGAACTTAGCTCTTAAGTAAGTGTTTTTGCTGTTTTCTGGAAAACAACGATTTGTGACTTACGTACTTCATGCTCTCAGGTATAGACATATAATAATCTAATTATTTTTGAGTTTGTCATATTATGAGTTATTTTTTAAGGGCTCATTGTTTTCGTTTCAGATGAGTATACAGAAAAAATAAAATTTACTTTGAAACCAAGTAATAATGAAATCATATTTAAAGTGAAGCTGACCGATGATGATGGGAGATTATATATATGCTTTTCCACCGACAAGCAAGTAATATTGGACTCTACATACTGCGTTGATCTCTACATTCCATCTACAGGATCTCTTTCTAATTACTTATCAAGCAGCAATAATAACTTGAAACAATGCAAATCAGAATATTATTATACATATACAAGTCGATATGATTATAATTATTATTACGGGAACCGGCGTTCTGAAACCCGTAATAGCAGAAGTTATAGTTATAATTTAAATGTAGAGGGCGGAAGAAGGTGCTATTACAAGAGTGATGAAAAAACCTCACTGTCGGTAAGATATAGTAGATCAAACGTTTATTTATTTTCTAAGTTCAGGAGCTCGTTTTCCAAACATCGCTTTAATAGACTAGAGGTGTAAAACTGATATTCCTGCAGCTCCTCCATTAATGAAACATGATCCTGAGGTATACAGGAGTATGTCATGTATAATTATTCACTAAAAAAAAAAAAAAAAAAAAAAAAAAAAAAAGCCCACGCATAAAAAATATCTGGTTTGGGGACCAGAAATATCATAATAATAGAAAACTGTTAAAAATGACTTTAAGTGGTGCTTGGAAACAAGCTTCTCAATTCGTATTTACCACAACGCATGTATTTATTTATGGTTCTTTCAGTTTACTGTTGAAGATACAATATATAGAGTACCAGACAGCTAGTCTTTTTTTAGAATTAGGAGTCTAGGTTTCTTTTCATGTGCCATTACATGGAGAATAGGTGGCTAATGACGTTGAAATATGAAAGTATAATTTCAATATTTTATCATTTTCAAATGGCAGCTATTAAGAGCATTTTGCGCCTATAGATTAGTTTTGTGGATCTCGATTGAGAGCGAATCAATTAGGTTCTAAATATACAGCAGTACTTCAAAAATTAAAACTAAATGCATTGATTATTAACAAAATATAAAAGAAACAAGATATTCTTAAAGATCAAAATTTCACAGTCTTGTTATTAAGAATGTAATATTTAAAGAGTATAGCTGGATAAGGTGGTGTAAAGTGCTCTTACACGGATTGCTGTGATAATTATATCAAACGTATCCCATATCCAAAGGTAACTTTGGCCAGAAAATCAAATTCTTTCGAATTTCGAAGTTATTGTTCAAAATTCGAAAATCAAAAGTTGTTCGTATCTCAAAAACGACTTGAGTTACGAGGATGAAACAGAATATGAATATACTTAGGGCCTTACCGAAATCAAGAAAGGATTTTATTCGCCCTTCAAATTTTTAGGGACTTTGAAAATATTCGAACTCAATTATTTTTGTTTTATATTTCAGTGACCACCTTCTGTTTCCCACCATAGAAGCATCACCAACCCACCTATAATATATTTTGACTATAGTTTGATACTCGCGGTGCAACTTGATGTGGAAAACCAAAGTCGGGTATGCCTGGAAGATATGCAGCACGCGTTATGCAATAAATGTTTTGGCTACTGTCACAAGTCAAAGATGGTCGAGTTTGAATTTCTGACTCGTCATGAATGGCTCTACATGACAGTATAACTCTCATAATCGTACCTCTTCCAGAAACAGCGTGAAAGCACTGGTGTCATTGATTTTCAGTCTGTCTTAGCAGGATACCAATATTTTAAATCGTGATTTATAGAAAACAACGTTTTTGGTTATTCCTATATATAACGTACAAAATATTATAATGCACAAGATGATGATAATACAAAAATATCCAGAATGATTTTGCAATGTCTTTTCTGTATAAGAAAGCATTGCAAGGAAAATGAAGGACACGGTAAGTAGAACCTTCAATCTTCATCACTATATACATTTATTACTGGAGTGATAAGACCAGCAACACACAATTTTCTTAAAATCTATGTAGGTCGAATAATCTTAGCAAAGTATCGAGCACGTGAACGGTAATAAATGTTTGAAGAAATACGAACAACATCAAACTGTTCGATTCCTATGTGCATGACCAGCTCTTCGTAGTTCTTAGTCTTGTTATTACCCAAGAAGTTATTGGCTACATGTTTCAAACTTGTGAACGCAAACAGTTCAACTTCACTCATCGTATTCTCAAAACCTTGAACCATCACCAACTTCCGTATCTGTACCCCTGTAAATACTCCTTTCTTCAGTTTCTCCTGTGTTAGTTTTGGAAATCTGTCACTAATATATTTGAAGCATATGTCATTTCTGTCCAAAGTCTTCACGAATTGTTTCATAACCTCCAACTTTATGTGTAAAGGCGGCAGTAAGACATTAGAAGGTTCCAGTAACGGCACGCATTTTCGCCGATCCCAAAAGGTTCATCCAACACTCCTATTGGCCACGTACCGATGACGTCACAAAGGTTCAACTGCTGCTATGCATGTTACTTTCGTTTCTGTTTTGTGGGCATGCGTGTTTAAAAAGAGAGAGAGGATATTATCAATATTATTACTTGTGAAATACATTGCATTTTAATTCTTCATTTATGTTCACTTTTTACGCGGTACACATATATTATCCTTAAATAAGTATTCGCCCAAATAAGTTTTTAAAAAAGCACTATACATGAATGTTGTTACTGTCTAGAATTTTATCAAGCTGATGGTACTCACAATGAATACACTGGCTTTTGCCAAAATCGTGCACTTTGTAACACAAGATCTTTTGATTTCAAATTTACATACAGAACTTGGGTTCCACTCGTTTGATGATGCAAAGTTAAAAACGTTTTGGCCTTGTTACTTTTACCATGTACAAAAATGTTTCAAATAAACTTTAGTATCCAAGAGTATTTTGCGGCAAATAACATTGTAATGCCGTTATAGATAAGCTATGCTCGGCTCAATTGCAGGAGAAATGCCCACCAACTTGAGCTAGATTACCATTATTAGTTAGCATTGTTTATGAACCACATAAGGGTAGCAACTGGAGCATACAATGTAAATTGCATTACATTTCGTTGGAGTTTAGCGTCAATTTCAACACCAAAGTTATAATGAGACGTGGACCTACTGTTTCACGAGGAACCCGAAGCACATGAGATTACGCCGGGAACCGAATCCGGATCTCCCGGGCCAAATACGCGTATGATAACGATATAGCCACGAGATAGTTTCAGACAATGTAATGTTTACACTGTTTTTCTTTAGAATAAACACTACATCGCCTTAAAACATTAAACCAGTGGTTCCCAAGGGCAAGCCTTCTGGAGGGGACTTGAAGAACAAGCGAGAGATCGCAAGCTAACGACAGAAATAAAGTATAAAATTATCAATAAATTTAACAGATGTTACGCGTTTGATGTTTTATCTTTCTTTGACTCCAATTCGAGATTTTTAAGTAATTATACACTTAATAAATATAAACAGATGAAAACATGGTGAATGGTTTGAGGTTTAGAATTCTGTTCAGAAGCAAAGCTATATGAGACGTGAAGCTACAGCTTAACGTAAAATTCTAACTACATAAGTTCTCTCCGGGAATCAAACTCAGATCTCCCGCGCCGAAGACGTCTATGCTAATCATAAAGCCACGAGGGAACTTATGACGAAAATACGGTTATTATTGTATTATTATTATTATTATTATTATTATTATTATTATTATTATTATTATTATTGAAGATTTGAGATTTCAAAGCTCAATTTGAAATCATAGATGAGTCAGACAAAGAAGCACATATGGCCATTAAGCAAGAGGGAGATTAGCGAGAAGTATACAGGGTTTAAGAAGGAGGTGCCAGGTAAACACGGTTGGGAACCACTGCTTTAAACATTATCACTTAAACTTTACAACCTCCTGCTTGTGCTTCCTGCTTCGCCCTGCCCTTGGTCTGATTTGATGCAAAACTAGCTTTCATTTACAGGAAAGATGTAGTAATTTAGATTTGATTTTAGATTTGAATTTAACGTCTCTTTCAGCAGAAGCCTACATGAGACGTGGAGCTACAGCTTAATATTAGATCTGTACTGCGTGAGCTTTAGATATGGGCACGAGCGAATTCGAGCGAGTTTTCATTGATAATGCACTCGACTCGAAAGAAACATCTTTAAGCTCGACTCGAGAACTAGTCTCGAAAAGTTTCCTTCAACTCGGCTCGAATTTGACTCGAGTTTCGAGTCGAGTCGAGCCGAAACGAGCCAAATCGAGTCATATGCTGTGTGAGCCTAGACGATATAATTGTGGGACGTAAATCTTAAAGATTTCATTTCATTTCATTTCTTCAAGTATCCTACATAGACGATATAGCTATTATCGATGATATAGAGCGCGAGAGATAGCATGAGCTATGAGAAGTGGGAGGTAGGAAAACGCTAATCGCTGCGAGGGTGACAGTGGAGAGAGAGGGAAGATTTTTTGGTAGTGTTTCTAACTCATTGAATAAAACACCATACAGTTTAACTCTGAAGAGAAGGGTAAGAGATCCTGTTGACGATGCCTATACCATGCAAAATTTGCTCTCGGCACGAATAAGTTCTTTAACTTCAGAGTAGAGCCAAGAAACTATATCGGAACTACTGTCATATTTGTCAGGTGGAACATGGATGGGTAAATGTTCGTTTTTTGGAACAGGTCTAATTGCTGACGGAAGGTTGGGATACACAATGTTCTTTCTTATTTTGTACTGTGTCCTTTCACTTTTACAAGACAAAAGCAGCAGCCAGTACTATGGTTCTTCTGATGTCTCCAAGCCATACGAGTAGGTGTGGTGAATGACATAAATTTCTTAATAACTTTCATCCATAGTCGTAATCCTTCAACACAAGACAAACACACAATGTGAGGCGCGAAACTCTTGTCTTGGTCACCGACATCCATACCAAAGTACACCTGGTATGCTACCTTTACAAACTTACTTATCTTCGGTCGCTGTTTTACAAGAACAAACGTGCCACAAATATAACACAATGATTTACGCAACGTCGATTCGCGTGATAACAACATGTTCTCTTCTAATAACTGCAAAGCAAACACCTACGCTAAACTGCTGTAGAACAAACATTTCCACATTCGACTTATGTCTGCTACATTGTTTACACCTAACATCTCGGCGTTGCTACATTTTGTGCGGTTGCCAAATGTATGTTTCGCATGCACCAAAGAATATTTTTATTCATCAGCCAACATGTTTTTTCAAATTGTGGGAAAATCTGGCGGGCTAAGGAAAAAAGGATTACGTATTTGAATTCAGGAGGAAAAATGTCATCAGAAACAGTTTTTACTTACGTATGAGTCAGAAATTTCATGCATGATAGTGTAATGGAATTATTATTATTATTATTATTATTATTATTATTATTATTATTATTATTATTATTATTATTATTATTATTATTAGTAGTAGTAGTAGTAGTAGTAGTACTAGTAGTACTAGTAGTAGTAGTAGTAGTAGTAGTAGTAACAGCATTAGATGGAAAGAATATTGTCAGTCATTTTATGTACCAGAAAACTTTAAATTCAAGGAAGACCAAAATCAAGCAATATTATTCAAATTTTAATTGTAACGAATACCGTAAGTTTGTAAAACCCTCCTTGCTGATCTTATCGCCGGCACCCATAGATGAGGGATATGTGGCATTCTGCTGCAGATTACAAGACGGAGTTTACCCTGGGTTTGAATTCCAATAAAAACCATATGCATTTTAAAATTATTCTCCGTGTTCGTGTGTGGTCCCTGTCGTTTGCATAATACGAGGGAGGATCAAATATAAACGGGATTTTATTTTTTATTTACATTCATTTATTGAATACCACAAGGCACTTACACTTTATTTTTTCACATAGTTTCCTCCTTTGGAAATGCATTTGTCCCAGTGTATGGGCAGCTTTTTGATGGCCTGATCTTAAAAAGAACAGGGTCGTGCCACCAGCCAGTTGCGCATGAACTCTTCCACTCTCTCATCATCTTCAAATCGTTGCCCTCCTAGAGCTTCTTTAAGCGGTCTGAACAAATGGAAATCGTAGGGCGATAAGTCCGGGATGTAAGGAGGATGTTCAAGTGTAGTCCAGTGCATTTCCTGTAACTTCGAGAGAGTTCGAGCTGCAGTATGGGTCGTGCATTGTCGTGCAGGAGGAGGATCTGTCGAAAAGATTGGTCTCGTCTTTTGCGGCGATATGCAACTCTCGCCTTGTTCAACAGCTCGCAGTAGTATTCAGCGTTTATTGTGCGTCGCTCATGTAAAATGTCAATCAAGCAAAATGCGTCGCCGATCGAAAAAAAAACGGTTGAAATAATCTTCCCAGTTGACAGTCGAGTCTTGGCTTTCACTGGTGCTGCCTCCCCTTTCCTCCGCCACTCCTTACTGGCTTGTTTGGATTCAGGAGTGTAGTGGTGAACCCATGTTCCGTCGCAAGTGACGATCCGACTAAAAAATGCATCACCTTCTTCCGCAAACCTTGGTTTAAGCCACTGACAGACCTCCAAACATCTCAACTTTAGACTTTCGGTCAAAAGGTGAGGGACTCATCCGGAACACACTTTACAAAACTGTAGGTCGTTTATGATGATTGTTTGACAACTACCATACCTGATTCCGACTTGTTCTGCAATTTCTAATACTGTTACTTGTCGATAGTCGTCAATAATGCCTTTAACCGCACGAATGTTTTCATCCGTAATGTTGGCCCAAAGACGGCGATCGTGCTGCTGATTTCTCACACGTTCTCGTCCTTCCTTGAACTTTCTATGCCAGGCATATACACGCCTCCTTTGACAAATTTCTGCCACTGTAACTCCTTCACGAGCAAGAAATTTTATAATTATGCATTGCGCAGTGGAAGGGTGCACCTGTTGCTCCGACATCATGAACGGTACTGATGAAATGGCGGGAAATATCTAACAGCACGCTCTCTCCACTCCAACCCCGTTGGGAGTGGAGAGAGCGTGCTGTTAGATATTTTTATTTTAAACATAGCAAAAGTTTTTTTTATTTTAAACCTAGCAGAAGCGTGCGGCTAGTCCTACCAACTGTTGATGTTCAGGAACAAAAATCCCGTTTATATTTGATCCATCCTCGTATGAAAAAATAAAACTAAGGTGAGTAAAGTCAATGTATCAAAAAGAAAACATGTGGGAAAAAGTTTCAAAATAAAGCTAAAAAAGAAATGGCGCGTACATTTAGTACTTCAATTTTTGTTTAAAATAAAAAAAATAATAAGGAAAGTGGCTAATGTGCATATCGTAGGTGAACGAAGGTCTGTATTTAATTCTCAGTGTTGGATTGTAGTTTAGCGCACCTTTCAAAAGCAAGAGTAAAGGAAACGTGGTGTGATCCGAACCATATAAACTTTCGCCGGGAATCGAACCCGAGTCTCCAACATCAAAGGCGCGTACGCTAACAATATAGAGTTCACAAGAAAGCTCAGTTCACAGAGAGCATCAAACACACTACGCTGCTTACACTGTAAATCCCTCCTTAAACTGTAGACCTTATTCTGTATAGCATCTCTGCTCAAATTCAATCAATCAAGTTTGAAGGATGAACATTCATGAAAAAAAAATTCACTCACATTATACAGTCCTATAGTCACTAGTGACCTTCCTCGTGACTATATGGTTAGTGTACGCATTTTTGACGCGGGAGACCAGAGTTGGATTTCCGATGGAATCACATGTGGTTTGGTTCCAACGTTAACCTGTAGGACCATGTTTCATATAGTCTGGCTGTTGCAAGGGACGCTAAACTCTCATCAACAAACTGACTATTGTCTACTTCTAAATCCCTTAATCCATGCATGGAAAACTTGGTATTAAACAAAGCGAGTTAAGGGCTTCAAGAATTAGTACAAGCAACTGATATAGACTTCGGCGCTGATATAGACTACCTGTGATTTGTCATTTTTATTATTATTTATTTATTAATAAAAATCCAGATAGAATTGAAATAAACTAAGGGAACATAGTATCTTGGAAAGGAATTTCAATGGTTAGTTAGTTTAACAGTATGTTTCATTCTATATGGCAACAAAATCGGATTGTGAGAGCTACCTCGACCTCAGTTTATTGCAGAAAGCAATCGGTCATCTGAAACTTGAACATTATAATGCTCAGCAATGATTTCGTCAGCAATTTGACGAAGGGTCGTATCTCAAAATATCACTTTTTCAGACATAAAGAACGAAATAATAATTACGTGGACAGGAAAGCAGTTGAATATATAATAACTTGTCACCTATTCCAGATAATAATTATGTGGAATTATTGTTCAATTATTGCTTATTTAACTTTTTCCTTCTGTGTGGAATTATATTTCTTTCTTTATGTCTGAAAAAGTGAGGTTTTGAGATACGATCCTTCGTCAAATTGTTGACTTTCTGTATATTTTATGAAGTTTAGCTAGAATTGGTCCTCTTTGCTTCCAGATGGCCTAAAGAGAACTAAGAGTTTCGGATGGAGGCCAAGAAAAGTGTTTCCTTTCGCTGGATAATGTTTCGCCTCTCTTTTTGTGTCTGAATAAAAGAGAAAAATAAAGGTTTTATCCAATGTTATAACTAGAGAGAGGCCTAGAGAAATTTCATGTTTTAAAGCATGCCTTGCAAGGCAATGAGAACAAGAATCTTTATGTACAGGGTAGGATTCAAAAGTAATGAGCCTTCATTCAAAAATACAGATTTATTGAGCTGATCGGTAGAACTGACTAATAGTCTTCAAACTAGCCACCTCCTGCATCAATGTACGTCTGTAGGCGGCTTTTCCATGACTCAAAGTCTTCCCCGAAGGCCTGTTCCGGGATAACTACAAGGGCTGCCTTGACATTTGCTTTGATGTCCTCGATGGAGTCGAAACGTTTTCCTTTCAGAATTGATTTTAAGCGCGGAAACAAGAAGTCAGGAGTCGACAATTGCAGCAGTTCTTCGCATCGGAGCACTCGATTCCGTTTCTGTTCTTCAGCCAAAACTCTCGGCACAAGTTTACCGCAGACTTTCCGCATGTGCAAGTCCTCGGAAACAATGCGTTGTACCGTTATCTCCGATAAGATCAGGGCTTCTGCTACTTGGTAGAGACTCAAACGCCAGTCCATGTTCAAAAACTCACACACTCGCTGCACATTCACGTCAGTACGGGCCGACGACGGGTGTCCAGACCCGGATTTGTCAGTCACCTCTTCCCGGTCCTCACGAAAAGCCTTGTGCCACTTTTTGACTTGAGAATAGGACAGACACTCAGTCCCAAACGCCTGTTGAAGTATGGAGAACGTTTCGAAAGGAGACTTGTCCAACCGGAAGCAAAATTTGATCGCGTAGCGTTGCTCTAACAAACTTTCCATATCGCCGTGTCACATACCACCGTATAGGGGCTACTGTTAAGGCAGATGCTACCGCTCCGAAAGCTGGAAGCCAGCTGACCCGCGTTGTGCTGTGAAGCCAACACCCACCACCACCGTCGCTGTCAAGTGGAGCGCGCTGCAGGGTGCGCACGCGTCAGTATAAAGTGAGGCTCATTACTTCTGAATCCTACCCTGTATTATGATATATAGAATCGATATGGTGTGTTTTTAATTTTCATATTTCATAATATTTTGACAAAAATTTCATATTTAGTAAAAATCTTCATATTCTTCCATATATTGCATGTTTTATATTTCTAAACTGAATTTCTAACTTCTTTGAACCCAGTGACCTTGATTCAGCTTCATCGTTAAGAGCATTTTCTCTCTCCATGTATATATATGTAGAAAGCATATATTGTTCCATATCAGAACAGATTGATGATGAAAATTTGGCTTAAGCAGTTTACAGCGTACATTATTTCTGACTACAGTCCAATCCGCCACCCATACTTCTATACTTTTTTTTTTCTAAAATCATTGTCATATAGACTTAGTTGAGCGGATTCAATGAGCAGTGATTACTGCGCGTAGTGAGGTGTGTATTGATTGTTGATTTTGAATTTGAAAAGATGTAAGAAGATTTAAACATACCAAAATTAAAACTGAACTTTACAACCGGGTGTCTGAATTCAAGTGCTTTACGACAGACGAAAAAGTTGTCTTATTTATATATTACAATAAAAAAAATAACTAGAATATGTGATTTTCGTTACATTAGGCTTAAAGATTGTATAATTCATTCCACGTAACTTGTAGGCAGACACAGTCAAAATTTCATTTCGAAAAGGGACAAGGACATAAAAATCTCTTAAGGCTTCTGCTTTAGGAACTTCCTTTATAGTGTATAGGTCTGCATGTTGCGACTAGGAAGCACACACAAACCTAATTCATTAAAATTCAATTTATTATGTACCTATTGGTTTAAAAAAGCGTGTAACTCGTAACTCAAAAGAGGCTAAGAAAATAATAATTTATTTTCTTCTCGATGAATTTAACGAAGAGGCGTGGCAAATGTAAATATAGAGATTCTGTGAAATGCTCTTCCACTAGGAGTGACTTCCACATAATATTAGTGTCTGAAAGGTATATTGGAAAAACAATCAAAGTCCACTTTCTGTCGTTTCCTGTGTATGGAATTTTTCTATCATTATTTATAGTCTACTAAGAACATTTCTTGCGTGTTTCAATGTTACAATGAAGTGCTCGAACCCTAGAATAACTTTATATCACAATCTAGAATTCGACCCAAAATGAACTTTGTTTCTCCCCTGTATCCTTCATATGTACAGGTTGAAACTTGAATATACTTCTTTCATTTTAGGGAGAACTGAAATGGGTTAGAGGAATCAACTATGTGCATGTAAAATCTTCTGGTGTCTACGTCTATAACGATATAGCAAATAGTTCAGCTTTGAGTAGCAGTACATTATCATACCTAAGCAATACGAGATATTATGCTGTAACACAATATAGTTTGAAAGCCTTATTTTTGGATAAAAGTAAGTACAACTCACTAAGGTAAAATATGATAAAATAAGATACATGTTTGGAGAGTAATGCATGATTACTCGGAAAAGTATTATAAATGATTACAATGTAAGGGTTTTCGTTCAAATTCACTAGTTTCACCTTTTTCAAAATATGACTGAAGTTCATCTCGTATGCGGGATGGCGTCCATCGGCGAGTACATTATCCGAAGAAGTGGAAAGGAAGAGGAGAATGGGGAATGAAGGAAGAGACCTGGGACCGGTATATTAGATCCACTGACGGAAGTTATAATTCTCCCTAGAGTTTAAGTATATCTGCTCAGAAGTGGTAAATCTACTATTGGCAATACAATTTATCTCCAGTTTTCTTGTTCTACTCTCACTCTTTTGCGAGCACACAGGTTTAGAAGAGACAGACAAGGAGACAAGAAGCGTTCTAAAGCTCAAAAGGCCTCATAACAAACAAAAACATGCAACGTAGTACTTGAACAGATGAACCAAACCTGATACGGTATGTAATCAGCTGTTGATAACGATAAATTTTCTTCCTGAGAACATTACTTACAAGTGCTACTCAAGCAGAAGTACGATCGTACACCGTTTGGTTTTAAGGGAGGAAAGGAGAACTGGATCGCATCTATTTTAGTTTTTCTGAAATTATTTCTGAGGAAATTGCTATAAACACATTTTCTGTTCTATATTAGGAACATATGTTAGGTAATATATATCCCTGAAAATTCCATCCCTATTCTAAAGTTTTCTGTCTTTTAAGATAGAGCTAAAAGATGGTACACGGGAGTTCGGACTTTTCCATCACCATTTATTATAAAAGTTGTCCTCTTGAATAGAATATGTTACAAATAAGTATAAATTCCTCTAATTATTTGGAGGTTTCTTGGTGAAGTTAATGGAACCCAATGACCATGCGTATTGGATAGGTGCATTTTAATGACTATGCGTCTTAGAGAGGGGATTGGGAATTCTCAATTGAAAGAGCGTTTTAGTGAATTTGGCAACTAGGTGTCTATCAATGACCGTACGTCTCAGAGAGGAATAGAAGCTCAATGACCATGCATCTTAGAGAGTATATTAAAGGTACTTCTTAATGACCAGGCTCTTAGAGAGGGGTTAGGGTGCTCTCAATGACGAGGCCTCTTAGAGACTTGGTGGTTACATCAACTGGGCTAGATTGATATCTTCTGTGGTATCCAGCCTTCTTTTATGCGGAAAGGTTGCTGCTTGCATCTGCGTAATTTGCCGATCGTTAGCGATGGTGGACGGCGTCTTCTTCGTGGATGTCGTGTGAAGCGAGTTTACATTAAGCACGTGGTGTAGAAACACATGGTTACATTAAGCACACGATGTGAAAACAAATGTAACCTTACATTATCTCTCTCTCTCTCTCTCCTTCTCTCTCTCTCTCTCTCTCTCTCTCTCTCTCTCTCTCTCTATATATATATATATATATATATATATATATATATATATATATAAACTATGGTACCCGTATCCTCCCCTATAAACACCACCTGTACCAAGACATTTATGTGTCGGGTGAGGAGGATTGCGTGCTACAGTGAAATTTAGAGATACAGTATGTCGGGACTAGTTCATTACCAGAAGGGCCATCCCTGCTGAATTGGACTAAATGGAGTAGTCTGACGAAGAGTGTTCTGGTAGAAGGCAGCAGTTCTCCAGTAGCCAAGTTTGCGGAAGTCATAGTCATTGGTGGCGTCCAGGCGTGGTCAGAGTGACTTTAGCGGCTGAGATTTTGCAGGTTGGAAGGCAGCGGAAAACCATTCCTAGCTTGCTGACAGCAAAAAGAGAATATATGTACAATGGTCTTTTGCTGGTCAAAATATAGTTCCGGAGGTAAAATATCCCCCATCCGGATCTCCGGGAAGGAGATGACTTGAAAGGACTATTGGATGAGAAAGCAACAATGTGGGGAAGATAGATAGGGAAAGAGAGAGCAAAGGGTTTAAGATAGACATGGAATGTACGTACGTTCCTTGTTACAGGGAAGGAAATCTAAAAATCTTAAAGAGGAAAGAAACAAAATAATCTAGATTTGTTAGGAGTTTTTTAAAGTTAGATGGGAATGCAATGGGATGTTGAATAGTGAAGGATATAGAATGTTTACTCAGGTAATAAAAAAGGCGGTCATAATGGTGTAGGAATGATTCTTCGTAAACGCTTAAAGAAGAAGGTAGGAATGTAGAATGTGTTGATGATAGAGTTATGATGTTAAGACTTAAAGGAAAAAAGAAGAATACAGTAGTGATAGACATATGCACCGATGACTTCATATACAATTGAAGAAGTAGAGGAAATTTATGAGAAAAAAGAAATTATAGATAGGGAGAAGAGGGGTACATGTGTAATTGTAATGGGAGATTTCAATGCAGTTGTGGGAGAAAAGCAGAAAGGTAGTGTCGTAGGCAAATATGGTTAGGCGAAAAAAGTGAAAGGGGAGAGAAATTGATCAATTTCTGTAGACAAAATTCACTAGTAATCGAGAATACTTGGTTCAATCAGCACAAAAGATGAAGATACACGTGGAAATCCTTAATAGATGGCTGAAAATATCAGATAGACCATTTTATCATTTAAAACAGATATCAGAATAGCTCGAAGAACGCGAACACCCTTCCCGAGGCTGATATTTTTTCTGATCATAGCTTTGTGCTGGCCGAAGTAGATATTCAACTGAAAAATGTAGGCAGAAGAAAAGTAGACAAGATGTTGAATACTGAGAAGTTGAAAAACGTTGAAGTAAGAAATATTTTTATTGAAAAATTCGAAGAAAAATACTCAAATGTGGAAAGGATAGATGCAGGTAGTAATAGACGGGTGAACCATATTAAACTTTGTATCAGCAGTTACAGAAAGAAGTAGTAGGTTTGAAATCGTGATTTTTTTGTCTCTGTTAGAATCTCGTAAATATAACTGTAACGTTCATATTAATTCTCGCCTTTTCCCAAAGGTTTGCACATCTCTCTCTCTCTCTCTCTGTCACTTGTTTGGTGCATTTATCCCAGCCTTGCTACGGCAAATCACGATTTCTTCCATATCTTCCATATCCACAAACCGAAGCTGGGGAAAACGTTAGACAAAAACATAGATACCGTAAAAAATAGAAAAGTGTGCAAGTGATTAAATTAAGCACAGATGATAACAAACTAAAATTATCTTGCGGTGTAAATCACAAAACCTGGTTAAACTGTATAGTAAATGTATTAATACTAAATATAATTCATACAACTTAAAAGAACATCAAAAGATTACAAATGAACAAGCGACGTTTACTGAACAGTGTTTGCGGCCGTTCTAACCTCTTTTATTTCTTCCTTTATCTTATTTCATTTTTATTTTGTTTTCTTTTAATAAAGGTGTCTGTGTGGCACAATTGATAAATTGTTTTTACTTACAATAATCTTCGACTGGTCAGTTGGTTCGCTGCTGATGCCACTTGGGTCCTGGCGTCGAATCCAAACTGGATACGAAAGAGGTCCACAGAAGAGTTCCTGTACCGGGGCTTGGGTAGTTTTAGGAGTACGTCGGGTAACCCTAAGAGTCCGCTATAACCTTCTGCTGATAGTGCTTAACAAGTGTCCACGCTGGCGTAATTCTTTTTGCGATTTAACAACCTGGAACTCACTTATTACATAAAACTAAGAGTTTCAATACGCTGGTAACGCTTAACTTAAGATTGCTTTTAATGCTCGACCCAAAACCAAGAGGAGCTAGTTTTCAATAGCACAAGCGTGCAAATTAACTTAAAGTAGTACACCCAGCTTACATTCAAGGGTGGCAAACCTGCTCGGGTCGTGCGTCTTCACCGACAATGACACGACTGGATTTTCCCTTGGCCAAATACAGCTTACATATTACTAGTTTTTCTTCAGCAGCAAAGTCATCGACCAATCAGCACTCAATTACCACAGTGCGTGGGTGGAAATGCAAGGGTCCCGAAAGTTAGATAAAAGGGAACAGTTACCAAGCACGTTACTATCACGTGGACAGAGTCCCTGTTTCTCGATCATATATGGCCGTAAAATCGAAGTGAGGCTCACCAACACAAATGCACAAAATACCAAACTGATGAAGAAGGCTTCGAGATTGCTCCTCTATATACGAGGCTTGGCTGATAAAGTTTGAAATTAACACTATCTTTTTCAATTTCTTTTAAATTCGAAAACATGAGCTTCGGGTCGGTGACAGGTTACCGTGAACACAAAAAGACTAAGAAACCATGGGTTACAGAATAAATGTTGCAAAGATGAGGGAAAGGAAGACGTGGAAACAGATTGATACTGAAGAGGGCAGAAAGATGTACAGGAAGTTAAACAACAAGTTAGAAAGGGAAACAGATAGAGCAAGGGAAGAGTTTTACAAAAGCAAGTGTGAGTACATAGAAGATTTAGAAAGAGTTGGGAAATATGAGGAAATGTACAAGGAGGTGTAATCTATGTAATTGTGAAGGAAACAAGGGGCTATTATGATGACAGTAGAAAATCAGAATAGGAAGGTAGTCAGCGAAAGAAGTGGAGTCTTAGGAAGATGGAAAGAATTGTTCAGTACTTATATGAGAGTACGAATAAAGCATGTGAACTAGATATTAAAGTGGAAAATGAAGTACGTGAGGATGATAAAGGGTTTAGTATTCTTCGGGATGAGTTTGAAAACACTATATCCAAGATTAGGAATGGAAAGGGAACCGGGATAGATAATATACAAATCGAATTCATTAAGAATAGAAGAGAAAAAATGAAATGAAATCTTTGAGTTTTACGTCCCACGGTTATGCCGGTTAGGCTAAAGGAGACGGTGATTATGAGAAATGAATGAAGTGGTGGAATGAAGAAAGTGGGAGGAAACGGGAGAACCCACGCACATGGTGTTTGTCCACCACAAAGTTCACTTGGCAGGGGCTGGGATCGAACCCGAGACCCCAAGCACCAGAGGTGAACGCTCTACCACTGAGCCACCGCGGCCCCCAAGAATAGAAGAGAAGGGCAAGGAAGACTTGTTACGTCTCTGCAATTAAATACAGTAGAGCGTCGATTATCCGAACGTCGGTCAACCGAACGACCGCTTAACCGAACTGTGTACTCGCTCGCACCTGTTACTCTCCCACCCTACCGTTCATCATCCCCCTCACTCCCAAACCAAGTTTCCCACAGTAGTCGCCGCACTGAGCCACCGCTGGCGGAACATTGCTTCTAATGGGGCCTTCATAAGGTGCTGCTGACCGGCCAAGCCGCCAGTCTCTGTGTTTCAACAATCAGCACACTTCTGTCGGTTCATGCAAAATGCGTATGTAATATGTACATATGTTCATGCAAAATGCGTATGTAATATGTACATATTTTTGTTTAATAAGCTGTACCACATACTATATATTCCTACTAAAGTTGCCTTTGTACGTTACTTTGTAATACTTAAAGAGATGCCTGTATTTATGAATAAATTTACTGTACAGTACTTCTTTTTGGCAAATAAACATGTACAGTTCGATTAACCGAACAAACTAGTTTTCCGAACACCTATGTCCCCCAATTACTTCGGATAATCGACGCTCTACTGTATATGAAACAGGACAGTGACCAAAAGACTTCCTGACGACGTTCGTGATACTAATGGCCAATAAATCGAACCCAAAGAGATGTGAGGATTATAGAACTATTAGCCTCATATCTCATGCAGCAAAATTTTGCTTCAAAGTCTGAATAGAAGGTTGTATGGAAGAACAAATTAACAAGTTGACTAGGAACAGTTCAGATTCAGGATAGGTAAGGGCACAAGAGATGCAATTGGATTATTAAGGGGGATCGGAGAAAGGTTTATTGACCGCATGAATTGGGAATTGTTGTTGGAAGTTCTAAAGAAGGTTGGGTTGGAATGGAGAGATCGAAGACTCATAAGAAACTTATATATGACCCAACAAGTAAGTGTTAGAATACGGGGACGAAATGACAGAGGAGAGTGTAGTTTGAAGGAGAGTTCGTCAGGGATGCTGTATATTGCCTACATTATTTAATATCTATCTAGAAGAGATAGTGAAAAAGAACCTACAAAATGAAGACGTCATTTCAGTAGGAGATAGAATGATTAGGTGTAGACGGTTTGCGAATGATATGGCGCTTGTTGCAGAAGAGAAAATCAATAAGATGCTAGAAAAACTTGAGGAAGGGCTCTGAAGAACATGAGATGAAAATAAATGTTAGAAAGACAAAAGCCATGGTGATTGGAAGGAAGGGTGCGTTGCCAAATATAGAAATGAGAGGGGAAAAAGTAGAACAGGTGACTAGTTTTCGATACTCAGGTAGTATTATTAGTAATGCTATAAAATGTGAACGTGAAATAAAACCAAGAATAAGAATGGCGAAAGAAGCCTTTAGGACGAAGAAAAGTCTATTTTGTGGGACCTCGATTGAAAGAGTTGAAAAAAAAAGCCTCCTAAAATGCTTCGTGTGAAATATTGTACTATTTGAGTCAAAAACATGAACATTACGCAAAAATGATGGAAAACGACTGGAGGCTTTTGAAATGTGGATGTGGAGAAGAATGGAGAGAATTAGCTGGCTCGAGCGGAAAATGAATGAGAAAATCTTAGAAATAGCGGGGGAAAAGTTTTAAATATTATTAAGAAGAGGAAGAAAAACTGTTTGGGATATTGACTAAGAAGCAACTGTATCATGAGGGACATGCTAGAGGGTTGGGGTCAGGAAAGAGAGGGAGGGTGCGAAGGAGACTACAATTAATGGACAATATCAAAACTGAAAAATCGTACATGAAGACGAAGAGGTTAACGGAAGACCATGAAGCAAGGGAGCTTCTCAGTTCCGGCACGTAACCTGCTAATAATGACAGAATACCTATAATGATGATGATGATTAGGTAACTGGTCCGAATTTTGTGTGTCAGTTAATATTTTATTTACCATATTATTTTAGAGGTTTCAATCTAACGAAATCGACACGAAAATGCATGTGTCAATTTATGTCAAGTGGATTCCATGCTTTCTGTGGGCATGCTCTCAGATTTCGACTTCCTGTAGAGAGGTCATTGGTAGGTTCGTTGATTTGAAGTGTAGGTTCCTTTCTCACCATCTAATTCGTAAAGCCACGTTGCACTTTATTTACCAATAATAATAATAATAATAATAATAATAATAATAATAATAATAATAATAATAATAATAATAATAATAATAATAATAATAATAATAATAATGATAATAATAATAATAATAATAATAATAATAATAAATTCTCTGATATTACAGCCACTAACTGTGCTCTACCAAACGGCTTTTAGCTGAGTGATATGTAGTCAGCACATCGACCACGACGCATTTGTTACTGGGCTTCCTAAGGCTACCAGAGGCTTTTAGTTGAGTAATGTGTTGTCAGCATACTCTTACTATTTTTCTGCTCCTATCAGAGAATTTTAGCTTGATAAATTGTGCCCAGCACTTCAACCCCAACGCAGTTGTTAATGTGTTTTAAGGCCTACTAGACGGCCTTGGAATTCTCCCTTTGGAAATAAAGGATGTCACTCATTTTAAACTATCGCTGTCTGCTCAGTTTAGTTCAAACTGACATCTTACACCTTACCTAGCGCGGACTTTGCCCTAACACTACTACCAACAGCCTTGCCCATTGCAAACTCAGGTATTTGACGTGTTTCTAAATTCTAGATCTTTTCAATTGATAAAGATACGAGCTTGCATATCCGTGTGTGTAGTGTGGCACTAACAGAAAGAAAGAGAAAGGGCATCTCAATATGTAATGTTTTAAAATTTCGAAATATGTTCCTGCTGAATGGTAAATTGAGTATAATTGTCTGAAGCGAGGTCATATAGACGTGTATCTACACATGAGATCGTAGGTCAGCTTTATATGAGACCTGATCTGGAAATCTGTTTACATTGTAGACGTCGCATTTGTGTTTAATAGTTTGTCGTGATATCCGAACATGACCTGTCGCTCCCAGTCCATGCCATGTGAACTTTATGGTGGACATACACCGTGTGCGTGGGTTTTCCCGGAGTTCAACTGTTTCCTTCCACTTTCTTAATGTCATCTCACCATCATCACCATCATCTCATCATCATCATCCGTTATCATCCGTCTCATCATCATCGTTTCTCTTGCGTCGTACATAATCGCAGGAGTTAAACTAGATATAATGACTTCTGCCACAAGACGAGTCGTCCACTTCCAGGAACGACTGGATCATTGGCATCGATCTATCATTGGCATCATTCGACTCTATCTACTATTGCCATTTTTGTGTCTGTCTGTTGGTCCATCCGTCCACCTGCTCGTCTATCTATCCATTTGTTCCATAATATCTCTTAAAACTTGCCTGATTTTAACGATATTTTGTATGTGCCTTTTCTAAACATACATAATAAACTCTATTATTTCGGGTTGAAATTTATCAAGTAAGAGATTTAAAGGTGTTAAAATCCATCTCATTGTTGCTAGACTGCACATATACGTACAAGACAATTTTCTAATATAAACCACGTAACAAGTATTCGATTATAACAAAACTAATTTGGATTGAGTTTAAAATTTGTCAAGAATGAAAGGGTGAATTCATCCCTCTTATTTTCAAAAATACATTATACGATAATCTTCGTTAAAAAAAGCTATCTATTTTGACGTAATATGTCGTACATTTTTCTTGAGAGTTCCCAATTATACCCTCTACAAGAAGCTAAAATCAGTAAAGAATAAAATGATGGGTTTACCCTCCTAGCATCCACCATGATAAAGGTTCTAAAATTCATACTGTTTTGATACCATATAATGAATGTATATTTTCTTGTTTTACTTTTTAACTTCTAAGTAAAATCAGTCAAGAATGAGTGGTGAATTTAGCCCCCCCTCATATGAGACGGATTACTCCCCCAGAAAAAATATGTTCCACTGTATTGTCTGTAACTACTGTACGATTTTGGTGTAATATGTCGAACATTTTCTTTAGGATTTCACTCGTGTTGAAGCTGAAATCAGTGAAAAAAATACTTGTAGTGATATAAGTTGGTTATCATAATTTTTTCCATGAAGTTCTGAAAACATTTATTTCCAATAGTTAAAAGAAAGTAGTTCGTTATGCTTTTCCTACAAGTCGAACATCAATTTTTATGGACTACATTATCATTAGCAGAATTGAAATGCTTCAGTTTTACTTCCATGATATGCTCTATTTGTCTCAAGGATACGGATGATTAATGAAACTGAATGATTATGACTTAACTGGTGGAATGAGAATGTGGGAAGAAACGGGAGAACCACAGGCATGATGTTGCACACCACAAACTCACATGGGCTGGGATCGAACCAGGAATCCCTGCACCAGAGTTCATTAGCATACCCATCTATTAATCAGAATAAATACTCGAAGCACAGCCTTTTCCCCGATTGTTCAAGATTTTTATAAATTGTGTACTGCCACTATTGACTATTATCCTTCAAATGAACAAGAGTGTACACATTCATTCTCCATAGATCTCTAATTGTTTTATTTTGTAATACTTTCCTTATATTTTCTAATGCTAACTCAATAAAAATAATAATTATAATTAGGCACACTTCTCTACAGCAAAAAGTAGGTTTACGTTCAATGTAAACCCGTACACGTTTATACTACAGCATTTCCTTTATTTCCAAATTGCTTTTGTTGATTCAAAGTTAATTAAATCTGTTTATCTTGCTCAAAAGCATAATTCTAACTCATCATGTTCATAAAATTACCTCCACCCTCTTTATTTAATTAACTTGCATCATCATTCACTTACATGAATTCATTCATTCATTCATCTACATAAATTTAATTGCTATAAGATACCTTCCGCAAACACAAAACATTACACATTCATTATCTATTTTAAACTCACATAGTTCTTTGGTAATTAAATAGTTAATGCATGTGGGAAATTAGGACTCGATTCTTTAATTAATTATTTTCTCACACGCAAAACCATAATAATACCAATTTACCTTCCACTTTCAAGCAATCGTCCTACTCCACTATACTTAGGAAGAGGCACTAAAATCCAATCCAATAATTCTTTTATTTAACAAAAAGTATATTAAAAAAGGGTTATATTTTCTAGAACTATCATAAACAATTATAATAATGAAAGTGAACTAATTTAATAATAGTAGTGGTAATAAATAACACTGAGGTCGAAGACAAAATCATGAGTATACTAATAACTGAGGGTAGTATTACTATTCAATACAAAGAAGTTAAAAATCATGGGGATAAATATCATAAATCTATAATCTGCCGTGATTGTATGGATGTTAATGTCGCAACTTTCACGCAGGGGAGAATACATATTAAGGTTATCTGGTTACAAATATTTCATAAATATTGGCACTGAGAGAGATAAACAGTCATGTAAATTATAATGTTAAACAACATTGAAGTTTACAATAGCTGGAACTTCACGAAATATTATATCGATACGGTAACAAAATAGAAGTGTCTAACATTGTGAGAGATACGTTGCTTTCATGGATAATGCTTGCGTGATTCATAAAGAACTAATGATAGAACGGCGAAGTCGAGACTTTAATACATTGCTAGACATTAAAAGCCCAGCATTTGCGAGAAGTAGGAGCTCCAAATTTAAGACAGATAGCTTAGTATTCGAGTCTAAAACGATTACATTTACCATTCTACGCAATATGTGACAACGCTGTGACAACCTAGCAAGAAAGTCAAGATGTTACTTACATAGTGTTCATTAAAGATGTCCATAACAACTGGGACACGACGACACGTATCCAGGAGACCTTGGATATCCTCTTGGGATTTGAAAAGCTACAGATCTGGTACTCGTGCACCTGACAATATCCTACAGAACAGCAAAAATTGAATCCAGATAGAACTGCTGACCTAATATGCTAATAATGTTATGCTGCTTTAGAATTAAAGGCTAGAATCATGGCGAAATCGCAAAAATGGAAATTTGAAAAAGGAAGACGAACTGACGAGATGCTAGCAGATGTTATTGACAGAGTTCCCACATTCTAGAAAACCTGGGAAAGTCAGGGAAATGAAAACATCAGGGAAGGTCAAGGAAAGTCAAGGAAATTATGCATTTTGCGTAAAATGTCATGCAAAGTTAGAGAACGTAAATGTGCAAGTGTAACATTCTTTTTTTTTTTTTTTTCAATCTAACATTGTTTCCTCTCTATCAATTGTACAAATTGACATGTGAAGGGAACCATAATGATACAGCATTCCTATGATGACTGTGATGCAGTGTTGCTATTTCGGGCTGCGGGAGTGAGGTACTGTGTGTGTGTGTGTGTGTGTGTACATTATGTGTATGAGACAGAAGGTTGATAATTGATCATGTAAAAGCAGAAATCGAAGTATGACTTGTCATCTACGTGGACATCGGTTTTAAGACAGAAAAACTACTGAAAGAACTGAAAGAAACATTTAAAGATAAACTTTCAAGCTTGATTGTCGAAACATTTTGCTGTTCACAATCAAGAAGATTGTGGAAAGGAGCCCTCTAAAGTACAAACTGGTACGTGCTTTGTCATCTTAGGACCCCGGGCTACAAAAAAACAAACCAAAACTTGCTCAATGTTTCAATGCTCAATGCTAAAAAAAAAAAAAAAAAAAAAAAAAATCAAAACATGCTACAGAAGTAGAATGAAACGCATTCTGCAAATTCTGCATGAGCATAAAATTTCTGATTCTGTAGCTGAGAAAGCAAAATGTCGATTTATGTCTTTCTGTACTCAAATTCAGGGGTCTCTTGCAGTTGACTTCAGAAAATACGAAGAGAAGATGGGCAATTATGTACTATGCAGGTGTAGAATTTGTTCCTGTTGATCAAAGAATACATTCTCAGTTCGTTCATCTCGGAGAGACTATGATGAATATCTTTGCCTTAAACTGAAACGAATCAAAAGTGCAGAAAACTAAATGCTCAAGTTAAGAAATGGCAAGCAAAGAATAAATGAATAGTATTATGTTACAAACAAGAACAAGACACTCTCGAAGAACAAATTCAAGAACTGAAGGCAAAACAAAATTCTGTTTAAAAATGTAAATGTGAAGATTAACATGTCTCAGAGTTTGCAATATTAGGACTGATAGTGGGCCACGGTGCCTCAGTGGTAGTGTTCACCTCTGGTTCATAGGATCCTTGGTTCGATCCCAACTCGCGCCAGGTGAATTTTACAGTGGACAAACACCATATGCACGGGTATTCTCAGGGTTCTCCCGTTTTCTCCCACTTCCTTCATTCCACCGTTTCATTCACTTCTCATCATCACCGTCTCCTTTAGCCTAGACGGCATAAGTGTGGAACGTAAAACTCAAAGATTTCATTTCATTCCATTTTAGAACTGATAGTAATAGGTCTTAGGAAGAGTTGGCAATCTATTCTTGACTGAATGTTATATTGTTTTGTATTGTTTTTTCAAGAAAAACAGTCTAATTTGCAATGTCAATGTATGTGGTACTGTATCATACATATATTATTATATACTTAATGTTCAATTTTGTGCAAATAACAATTACTCACATTGAATATAACAAAACATGTAAATGATAATTAAAGAAGTGTGTTGGACGGTATGGGGATGGAGGATGGCGTTAAAAAAGTGTATGATAGAACTTATCCCATATCTTCCCCTTTATATTCAAGAATTCGTGTCAAGGAAAACAAGAGTTTGAGTCGGAGAATATCAGGGTAAGTCAGGGAAGTCGATGGTCGCTTTTTAGTGGGAATCCTGTATTGAAAGACAACTTATGAAAACAAATTAGCCCAAGCAGATATTTAGTACACTTTCTTTCTGGATGTGAACCTTATAACACAAAATTTATGTAGTTAAATTTGGTTATGATATGAATATGTGAATACTAACAATAGGATAATACAGCTGAGCACACCATCTTGAAATGCAAACCAGCGCAATAGATCCAACCTTTTGAGCGACGGGGAATAATTCATAGTACTGGATACTGTACGTTCAGAGGATCTTAAAGGTACTAGCAAACGTAATATCAAACTTTTATAGAGATGGACATTGTTACTGGATTAGACACAGAAAAGGTTTCTAACTTCTCTACCAATTCTGACATACATATGTGATATTAGAATCCTGTGATTGGAAGAAATGTTGAATTGCAAGCAGACAAGCTTCATCTCCTGACTGACAAAGGTGCACTTGTGCATTTTTTCGGCGAGTGCTTTTACAGAATTATTTTAAATGAGTCACTACTACAGGCAACATATTGATAAAAGAACGTAAAAGCTGTGCAAATGGAAGTGAAGAGACTTCACCTACTTACCACACCAATCTTACTGAAAATATTCGGAAATCGCTCCTTCTGAAATGTTTTACACGAGTCTTTGGTTTCGGAAGCACATGTGGTTCCTCAACCGTAATCTGAGGTAGGCAGAGCCGGGACTCGAGCCACTCTTGTTTTCAGAGACCTCCTGGATTCGGTTAAACACTGCTGGGTTGAGGTCATATTGTGAGATTCATGTCAGGATATCTCCTTGCACCAAAACAGGATATAAGGCTGTCTCAACGGTAGGGAAATTCTCTTCACTAGCAGTTAAAAGTTTTGGATGTGATTCGGTTCATCATGCTAATGAACGTATCCTGTTAGTCTTTTTGTGTGGGTTTTGTTGTTCGTACCGAAATTTTTAACGGACATGCAGTAGCGACTGATTTAGAGAGTATGGAGTAATGAGGAAACCTTAAATAAAATATACACACCATATTGGATCAAAATCGAATACTTTTGTATGAAAGCTTCATAAAAATCCAAGAGTCAGAAGGAAAGATGTACTAACCATGCTGCTATTAAGAAATGAAATACCTATGTTCTGGGACTAATTTCAACCCACAATTGATGTAACTTTAAGTTTAGAAAAAACTAACTTTTGCTCACAAAAAATGAATTTTTATGAATTTGTTGTAGTATATAAATTATGTAATGTCTGACGGAAGTTGTCGTTCTGATTCCTGACTGATTTCTGCTTCAAAAAGGGGAAATGAATGACAAGATTCAACGGTAAAAGTAAGTCATACTGCTTCAAAATCTAATCATTTTTTTTTTAAAAAAAAGGAAAATATTGTTATATTCTTCACATAAGATAACTTTCAAGATAAGATAAGATAATTAATTTTTCAAAATTAAAACAATGCGCATTCTATCATAATATAATAATAGTAATTATTAATAATAACATAAACAAAGACGTACTAAAATTTCCTACATATGGAGCGAAAGTACAAAACTGTCGTATATAGGTAAATAATGGGTATGTCAAATTTTAAACTTAATTTCCAACTAAATTACTTTCAAGTTGGAGTGAATTTGCTACATTATGCTTGATTGATTTCATCTCGAAGTAATAGACATAATTGGAAAGCCGCAAAGCTAATGTGTATAACATCTCACTAAAAACAAATAATTGTTTCAAAGATATAGTGAAATTTTACCATCATGTTAGGTACATACACAAACTTGGAATATGAGGTTGAGTTTTACCCCTTTTTATTATCTTAGCCCCAAACAATTGACATATATATTAAGATTGGAGGATGCCCAAGTTCATTAACTTTGGATAAATTTGCAAAACTTAACGTGAAACAAACACACATGCACAATTAATTGCTTCAAGACTGTTTTCGAGTATATAAGTTACTCATTAATTTTTTTGTGTGAGCAATCACACATGAGTGTATATGATGGAAGTAGCGTAAAATGCATTTTTACCTGTTAGTTTCAATTCTTAGTTTTTATAATGCGAACAAAAGTTTTATGAAGTGTCACAAGTGTATAAAAATATTCTAATCATATAAACAAATCACTATTTTCCGTAAAGAAAATTGTAAATCTTGCTTTTAGAATGTAGATTCGAAAGATTTGAAAGTTGAATAATTTTATATTCTTGTGTACATCTTTTGTCTGTGGAAATTTTCATATATGGCCCATTTAAGAAAATCCAACATTATGCACTCTTTAGTTCGCAAGTTTGTAAATATAGTTATCATTTTAAGAACAATGAGAAAGAAGTTAAATAAGTGTTATTATCCTGTTTACAATGCAAAATTGAACTATGTATTGGAAAAAAATATAAGTTTCTAAATTTGTCCTTATGGGTAGTTCTAAAATTCACTTCGTAGAACACACTGCATTTTGAGTAAATTTTTAAATTCAATTACTGTATCCTAAGTTCTTTCTTATTTAACTTGAGAGCTATCAATTGAAATTGCAAATAAACACATTTTTTTTTTAAAGGTGCAGTTTCAGAAGATATATATGTTGTATCTTTAAATAATGCAAATGGTATTATGACAAGCACACAGGTAACAGCAAAGGAAAGCAAAACATGTATTTCATTATCGTATTACGTCACACCTGATACAACAAATCATATCAACGTGACTTTGCGTCTTGCAGACGGATCTGACGTCATGCTTTCTGATATCTCCACTAAAAAGGTAAGTATTGTTTTATAGGTTATACTTAACTGGAGGCTAATCTGAGCTAGTACATCTATTTTAGAAACATACTTTGAAAATAAGATTTTGTTATGTTATATATTTCTTCTTTCAACTAATTTTTCAAAATTAAAACAATGCGCATTCTATCATAATATAATAATAATAATTATTAATAATAACATAAACAAAGACGTACTAAAATTTCCTACATATGGAGCGAAAGTACAAAACTGTCGTATATAGGTAAATAATGGGTATGTCAAATTTTAAACTTAAAATATGTCAAATATTAATATTACTGATTAAGTTGATTGATAAAATGTTACACCCCTGTTGGGCACCGAAAATACATAGGTCGAGAATTACTGTTTGAAATGGTATCCTAACCAGTATTCGAGATTATATTGATGCAAGTACATTTGTAAAATGGAACTCAGACCACAGTGTAATTACATGCATTTGCAAGGGACACATTTTAATGGTGTGATATTTATGGCCATACATCCTACCCTGCCTGTTATGTGTGCGCGTCAAATTGCCAAATTGATTCATTATATGGTTGGTTCATCACGCAACGTTACACGTTTCGCATGCAACATTGTGCCTTATATCTACTGAGAGTACATGGTGGCGCCAATCTTATCAATGCGGTCTCAAATGTTGCGCTCTTTATAAAATAAAAGCTCATCAACATACAATAGATACTAATGTTGCCTCACTTAAAGTCAACTGGTTTCTTAGAGTAGATGGATTTTGGCCAGGCAATAATCCAGAGCACGTTAGCTTTCTTGCCTAGTGTTCACACTGCATTTTACAGAATATACTGGCGTGGTCGATGGTGCCAAGTGACAATCGCACGCCTTAGACATCTGTCACGCTTTGTAGCCTTACTGCAACAATACTTGCAGCATATACTGTATTACCTTTACGCAATAAACGTGCACCATCTCAACAATGACATACAATTTGGCGTCACATTCATGCGTCTTATTTTACAGTCCATACAACAGGAGCACGGTATTGTTTAATTAATAATTTAACAGTCACAAGAACCAGACTTTCCCGCATAGGTCAGAGCTCCTATGGTATTTGTGACTTTTGTTCATGTGGACACTCCTGAACCACTCCTGAATCAATATACAAACTGTGAAGTCATTAACACGGTGTGAAAAACACTATGTACTTTTCTTTGTACTCATTTGTCGATGTTGATCGTTGTCTCTGTTTTAGTATTTTAATCATTCATTTGTGACCACTGTCTCTATGTGGCATACTTAAACCGCGTGCGGAAAACAAGTGTAGCATTCTTGAAGAGCAGTATTTATTTACTTTTTCTACAGGTCTTGTTAGACAATCATTTTCGTATACATTCAATATTAATCTCCCGTTTACTTTTAGGATGTTATATTTGTACTTTGTGATGCTGTATTACGCCTGTAGGGCCTACTTCGCACCAGGGGCGCACCCAGAGAGTTTTCCACCGGGTCAGAACTCACCCCCCCAAACTTTCTAACTCAACATGCATTTGTATACTTTCTCAGCACTATATTTGTTTATTAGGGGAATGATTGATGTAGCATGAAAATTTGGTCTTACACTTCATCTGTATTCTATCTCATAAAAACAATCTAGTTCTATCATTTTTATGAAAATACAGGTAGAAGGTAATTTTATAATTACTTATCGTCTTTCGAGTGTAGAATAATACCCGTTCAATACCACATAGACGTAGTGGCTTGTTTTATTTGAGTCCCCTCCAAAGCTTGGACCCCTGTCAACAAAAATTTCTGGGCACGCGCATGCCTCATACTAACGTGCAGTGGTGGCGATTGGACGTTAAAAGTGCGGGAGCAAGACATAATCTGAATAATTGTATGTCAATGTTGGTTTTTCTGGTTGTTCTTAACACCTTGTTTGACGAAAGGTTGTATAACTAATAGGATACTATGTTTTTCAGTTAAAATACCGTATATCGTGTTTCATTAAGTAAATTGACGAGAGCAACGCAAGTAGGCAGTAACCCTTTGTACTCTTAAACAACGAAAGTGTAGGAAGAGATTTGATTCCTTGCTCATGAACATCTTAAAATTCTGTCTGGAAAGTTGTGTGATCAGATTATTTAATATGGGTAACAAATTTTCAAAACAAATAAATAGAGAGGATAATATTAATCATAGTAATGAATAATGAGGCTGGTTTTGTAGAAGTTATATTGAAACGGGAGATTAATGAATAATTTATATTTTTAATTCCACACATGCCATTAAATGTATGTTATTGCTCTTAGAAAATAAAAGACAGTAAATACTACGAGCATATGCTACGACATTTAAAGAAATATACAATTGCAATATTCATTGTTTTGAATTGCAATTAAAATGGAATTCCTGTAGCTTTCTTAACTCTAGGGGAAGACAAATAACCATTATGTACTCACGTAACGGTAAGTATTATATGGCACCATTTTCTTCTATGAAGCAGTAATACATACAAATGAAATTATATACATTAAGAGGTCACTTCAAAAAGTAGGGGGCAACTGCCCCCTCTTGCCTCCCCTAATCGCGGCCCATGCTAACGTGTACTATTTTCTGCAAGAACTAGTAATAATAATAAAGTGTGTTAAGATGTTATGCTAAAAAAAAATCTAGCACGTATACCTTAAGTTCTCCCTTGTCCTAGGTTCGATTCCCAGTGGGAGTGCAAAAATTTAATTTTGCAATTATTCACTTCCATTAATAATCCGTCTCTTTTATTCTAAAGGGGATAAGAGTGAGACAATAAACTTAAAAAAAAAATCATTTCTTGAATATGTCCTACATGACTTGAAAATTGGCTCAAATCCAGTTCAATTCTCTTCTTCAGGCGATCAAACACAATAGAAATGCATATTTGTATGCTTTTTCTATAATTTGAAATAACGTTTTTCAACATTTTACTATCCTCCACTAACTGATATTTTGTAATTTTTTAATTTATATTACAAGTATAACAATAACATATTTATCTATGGCTGCAGATGCTTGCTTTCACAATTAACAGTTCAGAGGTAAAACGATTTAAAATATAGTTCAAGAATATTCATTCGTTCATATTCAAGAATATTCATTCATTTTAATATTCACTACATATTAAAAGTGTAGAAATGCTTTAATAAGTGCTAAACGCTGCAAAATACAACCAAAGTAACAATGTAAATGGGGAATAGGATAAAGGAAAATGTATGACGTCTGCCATCTTGAATTTTATGCAACTTCCTTAAGTGGAAACCATAGATTGTGATATGCCATTTTAATAGCAAATTTTAGTAGAAATGAAATGGCACTGTTATTTTTGCTCTAGCGCTAACCATTTTGAAGTTATGACTATTTCTTTGTTGTGACCCCTAACGAAAGAGTCATACGAAGAGGAACATTCACTGTCACAGGAGGGATTCAATGTGTTCCCTATTCCGGGCGATTGTCAGATGCATTCTGAGTTCTCAGTCACGCAAATCTTTCGCAAAGTGTCGACTGTAATGTTGGAACATGCGTTTATAATTCTTTCTTTGAAATAATGAACATTCCTAATTTTCACCACACACAATAGACATCACATGGACCCACAGGTAGTTGT
The DNA here is from genome assembly GCF_964235325.1 of Thermobia domestica. Classification (NCBI taxonomy): domain Eukaryota; kingdom Metazoa; phylum Arthropoda; class Insecta; order Zygentoma; family Lepismatidae; genus Thermobia; species Thermobia domestica. The sequence goes on from NC_137469.1 coordinate 80,475,370, forward strand.
CCAGTGGGGTCAGCTCACGGGAATGAGGTACTGTGAGCATAGCATATCGCCGACCAAGTCACGCATTAGGAAACTGCTGATTGAGATACTCACGGATATAGGCACCGTAATGGGACTGGGGCAGCATCATGCTGGAAAAACGTAGGGAATGGCCCATTCTTTGACAGCATTCATGGCAAGATGTCGTCTTTTATCATGCGCAGATAATCCATCGCCGTTAATCGTCCCATCGGTGAAGGATGGACCTACAACACGATTCCTCACACACCATACTACGCTATCACCTTCCCAGGAACACCTGCGGCTGCGTCAAACCAATGTGGATTACTATCCTACCAATACCGTACGCTCTGTTTATTAACATTGCCCTACACGTAAAAGTTTGCCTCATCAGTAAACAATACGTCAGAAGTGAATGTAGGGTTTCGTCGTATGTAGTCTATTGCCTATTGAACAAATTCCAGTCGACAATCTGGGTCATCTTCTGTAAGATATTGGTGAAATTCAACTTATAAGGATGTCATCTATTTACTGACATAATGGGAATTATTGATGTGTGACTAATACCACTTTGATGGGCTACACTCCGCGTAATTCTCTTGAGACTTTTGCTGAATGATGACAACATTGCCACAGTTGCTGCTACGTCTGTTGATGTGCGTGTGGTCTACCAGTCTTGAGTCGATCTGCCACATATTCGATTTCTTGGAGTTTCTTCAGTATTTTGAACAGAGTACTGTTGATGGGAGTCTTTTCCGGATGGCGATGGTTATTATCGTCTGCCTTCATCCTAGTGCTTTATTCTTCGGAGATCAACACCACCTCAATGCACTTTGCATTTGCCAAGGTCATCTTCTACTGGTAAGTCACCTGCAAAGATACAAAGAATAGTCATAACCTTGTAATGATTAACGCTAGAGCAAAAGTAATAGTGTCATTCCACTTGTATAAAAATTTGCTACTATGTAAATTGGCATATCACATGCTACGGTTTCCATTTAAGACGGTTTCCTAAAATTTAAAATACCGGACGTCATTGTGATGTGTCTTCAAACATTTCCCCATTCTTATTTCCCACTACATTTTTACTTTGGTTATATTTTGCAACATTTACCACTTATAGTGGTGTTTCCACATTTTTGGACCACCCTATATACACTGTAGACCTCGTAAAGTAATACTTTGAAAATCTACAGATTTATCTCGCCGTAGATAAAATATGAATGTGTCTTTTTCCGTGAGATTCAGAACAAATGCTAGTGTGCAGTGTGTGATAATCAGAGCTTGAGGGCTCCACCTTATTTCCTCATCTACAGCCCTCCGCAAGAAAATGTAATTTTTTTTTTTTTTTCAGTCACGGTGAGAGTGTAATTACCGTAAAGTGTTTAAAGGTCAGAATTCTGACAGCAGGTGAGCTCTAGAAAGAGATACCGGTAGACAGAGAATAATATTAAGCTTTGTAACTTTACGCTATGCAGTTAAATCTCCTATGGACATGAATCCAGATTGCAGACCCCATACTAAAATAATTAAAACTTGTGTTTGATCGATCAAAATTCGCTTACAGGAATATATGTCCATATAATCATTGTCTTTTTAAAATGTTTTTCTTCGTTTTAATATATATATATATATATATATATATATATATATATATATATATATATATATATATATATATATATATATATATATATATATATATATATATATATATATCTGTCACTGTTTTTCTAAACAAAACATGAACTTGCCTACAATTTTCATGCAAGTAAGCAGATGCTTCTTAAAGATTGAAATAATTACATTTCAACAAATTTGCTTTTAAAGGTTGCAATGCTATTGTATAACCTATATTAAGTGCTGGTTTATTATTCTGTATGTATTCCAAATCAGGTCATGTTTGTAAAAATGATTATTAGAATATAAAATAGAATACGATAATCTGTTGTGTTTCAAACGAATTTATGTTATTATCATTTAACAAGGAATCAGATTGGACCTATAAGAGGCTATTAACTGACATATCTTTGAGAGAAAGTGATAAATTCCAAATCTTGATCAAAGGGACTAAACAATCTGGAATAGTTTTATTGAAAGGCGTTCAAGTCTGCAATGGTGAAAGTAAGTAGTTAAAATCATTTAGTTACGAACTTGTTTATAAATATGTGTTATTACAGCATTATCGTAGGTCAGATTAAAAACACGTGCTTTTATATATTTTTCACTATTATTTGAAATCTAATGGAGTGCACAAAGTTTTGATAAGCTGGTATGTTTTCCTTATAAATCTTGTAATGTGAATAGATATCTCATCTTAAAAATTTTCAACACCTTTTCTTAATTTAACATATTTGAAATTTCTTCTCAAACTTAAGGAATTAAGCACTGTAATAGTGCTAGGTCATTCTCATAGTTATTAAATCAAATGTAGTTATGGTAGGATTAAATAAACGCGACCGACAAATAATTTTCAGTGAATATATTACCGACACTAAAAAAATATGTTAAACGTATTACTCCTTGTAATAATTGCTGAAATGATGTGTGTAAATAAATTAATGATAAGTGTCACATTCAAATAATGGTGATAGGGGTCACGGTGGCTCAGTGGTAGAAAACTTAACTCTGATGCAAGGGGTTCCTGGCTCGATTTCCAGTCAAGTATATTTGTGGTGAACAACAGCGTGTCCGCGGGTTTCTCGGGGTACTCCTGTTTTCTCCCACATTCTCATTCAACCAATTATTCCATCATCATCATCATCATTTACTTGCCTAAATCATCCGTCTCCCTTAGCATAATCATAGGGCATTACGCTGAACGATTTCATTTCAATTCAATTCAATTAACAGTAATATACGTTGTTAAAAGTTGTTTATGGTCTAGTTGTGGTAATATCAATAAGTAACTAAAAGAGTGGCCCACGTAGCGTAGTTGCTGACGCTCTCGTCTTTGGTGCGAGCAGTTCCAAGTTTCAAGTTCCGGCTACGTCATTCGGTCGAAAAAGTGCAACAGCTTTTTCAGGCTAGTCATCTTTAGTGAGGTTTCTCTCATTCATATCAAGCAAATAATGTGATGGTTCCTAATATAATGCTACCAGCCCGCTTTCTTTCCTCCCCAATTCTCCGGCCAGTGTGATCGCCGAGGGACCTCATTCCTCATACGTGACGAGTTAACATGGTCATATCCGGAAATCATCCTAATCCTAAGTAAAAGTAGAGCTTGGATTGGTGTGCATAAGTGAACATTTATTCTATAGTTGTGTAGATAAAGCATAAATCGGTTTTTCATGTTACCATCTTATACTTGGTCATGCATTGTGTATCCCAGCATGTGTACTAAATTATATGAGTTATATAGTAATATTTTCGCGCACAGCAAATATTGTTGTAAGTAGTTTTCTCAACAAATGATTTTTTTTCTTATATAACCGTACTGAACTCTCATGTATAACTTGCTAAAAGGACCATAAGGGAGGCTGCATTATCAAATTCTAGTTCCCTTCAATATATTCAAATGCTTTAAGATACATTGCTAGCAACGGTGTTCGGAATGGGATAGTTATCTTTTAACATCTCAAATACAGAATTATGGTTTTCTTAATCTTTTAATACTGGTGCGGATGTTATGAACATACCACGTTGTGAAATATAGCTCTAAAGACTAAGTTTAATGAAATGGAATCTGAGTTTTACGTCCCACGATTATGCCGGTTAGGTTAAAGAGACGGTGATGATGAGTAATGAATGAAATGGCGGAATGAAGAAAGAAGAAAGTGGGAGGAAACGGGAGAACTCCGAGGAAACACATGCACACGGTATTTGTCCACCACAAAGTTCACTTGGCGGGGATCGGACCCGGGACCCCGAGCACCAGAGGTGAACGCTCTACCACTGAGCCACAGCAGCCCTTAAGATTAAGTTTAATTAAACACTAGGTATATTTAGTTCCTTTCTATTTACGTCTTGTCTTAACACTTAATCTGGAAAGAATTATATCACAATCATTAATTTTGGATTATTACATGACTAATACGTGGGGTGTTGTTAATATTCCATGTAACGAAAATAGTGTCAATAATCAACACAACACAAAACACAATGAAATTCGATAAGCACCTTACTCGAAGCAAAATTCCACCTCGAATAAATTGTTATGTATTTTTCTCCCTGCCAGCTACAGCTGAGTAATTAATTTTATCGTTTTCTTTTTGCAAAAAAATCAATTTATTATTGTATTGATAAATCACGTTGTTCAACATGTGCGAGAATGAGTTACACATGTAGTATTTTTGCTGCAGCATTGTTGCCAGAATTTGCTATTTTATTTAAAATGTATTTTTCTGAATACGTAAAAAATAGCCTTTACAACTGTCAACGCTGCAAAACACTATGCAGTTTTTCTCCCATTTGATAAATATTGATGCATACTAAACATTTACACTAAGAATTACTGCAATTAATTCTTTTTTTAGTTCCTTTCAATTGATTATAAGGAATTTGCATTTTTATTTTTTGAATTACACTTCTGGTCATTTAAACAATTACTAAAATTGAACGTTATAATTTGTCTCATTGGTTTTATTCTCAAAATATCTCCATAGATAATGCTAATTTCTGTCACAACAGTCAAGACTCTATCATTCTTACTTCAAAAAGTATACTTGATCAAATTTTGGGTTCTATTTCTTTTGAAACACTTTGTAGTAGCAGTATTGGTCAATAATACATTACACTGCTCATATGATTACAGTTTAAGATTATTGTTTCAATGGTCGGAACACAGATGCGTATTGGAAAGAAATCAATACCTTGTTCTCAAATAAATACAAATATTATAAGAATATGTGATTGAAAGAAGTTTTTTTTTTTATTTCTGACAATAAAAATATCTTATCTTTTACAGTGAATGTTTTACATACTGAATATTTGTAGAACTTATTTGAAAACTAAATTAAAGTTATTAAAGATGATTTAATTTTTACTTAATTTGGCTAGAGGCAAGTCATAAAATGAGTTTTTCTTATAAATTATTCTTATATGTAAATGTAATTAATATTTGCTTATAGATATATCGAAAAGTAGAAAACAGATAACTTTTTATCTAAATATTCATACGTTTTCACACAATGCTTGAAAAAAATGTATAGGTGAACGTCCCTCCACACTAAATAATAACTCAATGCATGTTCTAAATTCCTCTCTATGATATTAATAAAATTTTTTAAGTTTGAATAATTTGTTAATGCAACGTCATCAGAATACAAATTATAGTCTTATGATATATAATTATATGATCGTACAATATATACCTATATATTTACCATAACGTTCTTTCGAAAAAAGTACAAATATGGTTGGAGTTCACACTTGAAACATCAAACATTGATGGGAGAACGCTGGACAAAAGAATATACTTAAATATGTATTCTCCTAGTAATCAGTAGTAACTGATAAATTATGCTAATCCTGATGAGAAGATGGGGATTGAAAAACAGAAACTGTAATCTACAGATGAAGAACGTTTACTCTTCAAGCTATTCTAAACTGAACAAAAGAGTTATCGATCAGAAGTAAAATAAGCACACCAAGGAAAAAAGACATGTATATATTATTATCACAAGTTATTATGGACAAATTCTCAAAATATCAATTTAAATGTATCTGTGTAAAGCATTAAGACATTGGTAACATTCGAAAGACAACCTTGATATTGTTAATGCAACATATATTGATGTCTTTGACGTACTTCCTGTTTATTGAAGTGGTGTGATACGTGCTACGTATACAGAAACGTGGTGCAAAATCCAAACAATGTATCGCATTTACTGGATTGTTGTGAAGTCTATATTTTGATATTCATTATGTTTGCAGTTTAACATCACTTTCCGGCGTCAAGATTATACGAGACCTGGACTGCAAATTTGGTATTAGGTAGGAATTTCCTATCAGAAATTAAACTTCTTTCTCTTCATAACTAGAAGGAAGCTTGAATTTTATTTTATCGTTACTTTTAAATTGGTTTCAAAAATGTAAATGAAATTTTCGTAAGAGGTATCAAATATTAATACATATCGAACTCAGTGAACCGAACGCAGAAGTCCCCAGCGTGCAAACTGTTTAACACAGTCTGATCGTGGCTGAACACTAGCACTAAACATAGCGATCTTTATTTTTTAAACGATGGGCTACTTTCTCACCAAATTCGGTTCAAATTTAGCCAATAATTACCAAAAAATGAAATATCAGATACAAGGCGAGTCGTCCGGTTTCTGCCGAGTTACTTAAATAACTCTGTGCCCTATGAAACCCTGGTGTTCAATGCCGCATTCACAAAAGCTCTCCATTGACTCGTATCATTATTCAATAGGACCAAGTTTCTACTTTCTATTCCTATTTCTGTGCGATCCATCTTCTATTATTCTTCTATCTGCGTCTACGTCTTCCTAATGGTCTTTTTCCGATTAGGTTTCCAATTAAACCTTTGAAAACATTCTTACTTTCTTCCATTCTGGCTATATCCTCTGGCCACCTGAGCTACCAAGACTTAATGATACTAACAATATTAGGTTTTGTACTAAATTATAACACGAATTTCCTGCTTTCAATCGACATTTAATTTCTTCGCGAATATAGTTATGGTCTGTTAATGTTGATCCTAGATATTTTAAAGTATATATCAACTTTATCAAAAGTATTATTTGATATTTTAAGGTATCCATAGTTTGCAGTATTAGGTCACAACGAATATCGCCGTATTTAGTTTCTTTCAGCACTTACTTCAAAACTTATGTTCCTGCAGGCATTTAATAAATCCTATGCATTTCTTTCTATTGTCCTCATATCATTTCTCATTAGATTTACATAATTAACATAAGCCATAGGTTGGTGAGTGCCATTCATCTCCAAGCTCTGGTTGCAATTTTTGATTTTCCTTAGGGGCCAAGGTGGCTCAGTGGCAGAGCGTTCACCTCTGGTGCATGGGGTCCCGGGTTGAAACCCTGCTCCCACCAAGTGAACTTTGTGGTGGACAAATACCGTGTGCATGGGTTTCCTCGGGGTCCTCCCGTTTCTTCCCACTTTCTTCATTTCACTGTTTCATTCATTTTTCATCATCACCGTCTCCTTTAGCCTAGCCGGCATAAACGTGGGACTTAAAACTCAGTTTTCATTTTATTTTTTTGATTTTCCTTATAGTGTATTCTGGAACAAAATTAAATAATAATGGACACAACGTATCTCCTTGTTTCAGTCCATTCCCGACGTGAAAGCTCGTGAAAAATTATCATTCTACTTGGACTTTACATTGGGATTCACTTAAATACATCTTAATCCATCTCTTTTTATATATGAAATTCAGTAAGATTGTTATACAATGTTTCCCTGCTAACCGAGTCATAGGCCTATTTAAAATCATAAAGAACTGATGTACCGAAGTTGTATTCCCATTTCTTTTAGAGTATTTGAGGAATGGTGAATATCTGATCGATCGATAAGTTTATCGATTTTGTTTAAATCCGCACTGATAATCTCCAATAATTTTATCTGTGTATGGGGTCAATCTTTCTAACCTTTGTTTGGGAGGACTTTATAGAATATTGACAAAAGATAGATGCCTCGATAATTATTACAATTAGTTTTGTCGTCTTCTTGTGGATTGGAACAGTGATTAATTCTTTCCACACTTGCGGTAATTTCTCCTTGTTTCAGATGAGGAGAATGGTTTCTGTATCTCGTTCTAATTCTTCCACTCAAAGTAAAATTAACTTAACCAGAGTTTCTTCTCACTCGAAGATTTTTGTTCGTTTAATTTCTTTACAGCAATTTCTATTTCTGTTCGGTTAGACTCTGGAATATATGGTTCTGCTGTGTGTATTTCACTTTCTCCACATACATTATTTTTTGGCTGTGTGTTGGTCAAAAAAATCTTTCCACCTATTAAAAGTACTATGTGTATCCGTGAGAATTACGCCGTTTACTTTCATTATTACATATGCAAAGTTGATACCCTTTCTTAAGTACGTTGATGCTTTTGTACATGTTCCAAATACAGTAAAACCTGTCTTCAACGGACCCTTTATTAAACGGAAAACTGTCTTAAACGGAAATATTTCACGGTCCCATGAATTTTGGAGAACAAAACGTGTAAAACTCCCTTCATTAAGCGGAAACTGTGTTACGCGGACAAATGAAAGAAAAATAAACATTTAACGGAAAATTCTGAGTTACGGACTACAGCGTTTAGAAGATGTTTAGACATTCTGTGAGACATATACATTACACTGTCTGTGATAAAATGTTCGTTCTTTTGTTAAATATTTCTGGACAGTGTTGACTTTCCCCAAACACTACTCATATTCACCCCCACAAATTGTCCTTAATCCCCGAAACTTAATCAAGAATCATACGGATTGTCGGAAAGAAGAAAACGATATAGAGGAAGAAGAGGAATACGATACCGAGTTCCAAGAAGAGTGTAGAATAAATACATATCAAGATTCTCTCAGAATTTTAAAGGAACTGCAAAAATTTGCCTTACGAAAAAATGATTCTGATTCACTTAGTATAATTTCTCAGGCTAAAGTGTATGCGGAAAGTCAGGCAGCCAAGCAGCAATGTACACAGAAAACCCTACTTGGCTATTAGAAAAATAAAGAAAACGTGTGCACAGCATATTTTGTATTCATTTTAATTTTTTGTGTATTTATTCGTAGAAGAAAGAAGTACTGTAATCGAACAATGTACGTACAGCAATATATTTTCTCAGTATGCCCCTTTATAAGCATTATTTTTTTTTAAAAAAAAGAAAGGAAAGGTCTACCTCCACTAAGCGGAAACCTGACTTTAACGGAAATTTTTGCAAGTCCCGCTCGATTCCGCTAAAGACAGGTTTCACTGTATTTTTATTTTTAGTATTATCTTCAATTTCAACAATTTTGGCTATCAAAAATTACCCTTCTTTACTCTAAAAGTTTCAGAAGTTTCCCGTATGACCAGGCACGTAGCCAGGATTTCGTAATAGGGGGGGTCCGAGACATGAAATACTGTGGTTATCACACCAGAGTGCGATTATTCTAAACTAATTTACTAGTAACATATATTGGTTCGTGTAGTCAGAATTTCGTGATGGGGGGGGGGGGCAGGGGCCTGATCAATTTAAACATTTTACTAGCAACATATATTGATATGTTAAGACTTTAAAATTATGACATGTGATTAAGGGCGACGATTTCTCTGTAAATTTGGAGGGGGTCCATTCAGATGCAGAAGGCATATATGAGGATTTTAAGACAAATTGCATTCAAATTATGTCAATATATTGTATATTCATAAATACAACAAGGGGGCTCCCATGACCTTTGGGGGGACGGGCCCCCTCGGCCCCCAGGATCGGCCCCCATGCATGTTAGTAAGTATTTTAGTAACAAACTATGAAAAAATCTCGAATAAAAGAATATTTAAAAAATATAATTTTTTTTTACAATATCTACATTCCTTCTTTTGTTCATCCAAATATAACAATTTTCCTTCTATTATAATCTCAACTATTTAAAAAAGTACGTATCCAATAATGTCTTGTAAAATATTTTATAATATCTGCGTTCCTTTCTCTGTTGAATCAAATGTTAACAGGACTTGCTTTCCACATAACTTTTTTGTTTTATTATTCCGTCAATTACTGTCTGTTCCAAATGACAAGTTAAAAGAGCAGTAGAAAACTTTTTCTGAAATAACATGTTTGATACTGCAAGGATGCGATGCCGAAAAATTATTTTTATTTTTAGCTTTTTTATCCTTATATTTTATCTTTATTTTTAACGCTGATTCTTCCTATTTCTTGTTTCTCTTTGTTTCGTTCTTCCTTAATTTTTTATTTCTGGTCTCGAAGGGGGGGGTCCGGACCCCCCCCGGACCCACCCCTTGGCTACGTTCCTGCGTCTGACGTTAATGAAATTTTGTACAGTCCTATTGTTCGGATTTTATAGACAAAGCAATTTTTTTCTGTTTTCCCTTTTTGCAAGTTTAGTGCATTCCTAGTCGAACTGTGATTTGTTCCAATGTATTTCTGCGTACTCCAATTTTTACTTTGCTGAAATTCTAATAATATCCCTAATTTTAATACGAGTATCCTCAACGCTAATGCATTTGGAACTTTCTAAAACCAAGAATCTGTTCGACACTCATCCGGTATTCTCGTCTCTTCTGATCTTCCTCAAATTTCCTATCCTTGTTTTCCCTATGCATACTTTTGTTTCTTTTAATTGTTTTTTTTTTTTAATCTCTTGTCCTATTTTGAAATACCACAATAGAATTTTTATATGATATTGCAGAAGTTGGTCAAATGCCTGCTCTGCCTCTTCGTAAAAACAATCTTTTATATCATCTTTGTCTTCTGTTGGGGCATGTACATTTAGAACAATATCGTACCTCTGAACCTGAAGAATAATAAAAAGAGTCTATCATTAACAAACTCAACACATTTAATTGTCGATACTATTCGTTTGTGAGCGAATAATTCTGTTTCTAGTAGGTGATTTTTTTTCTTCCACATAAGAAAAACGTAAAATTTCCGGTCTGCACCGCTTCCATTCCTTGTCACCTAACTTCTTTAACTCCCTTTCCTATATTCCTTTCACTCACTTGTTATTGCCTTTAATGCTCCTGCTTGACAGAGAGTTCTTATATTTCATGTTCCAAATCTGATGTCTACTTTATTTTGCTGAGGTCGTGTCAACTTATCCGATCTAGTCCGAGCCTTCTGTGAATGTTTCTGAACGAGTGTCGTTTCTACAGGATGAGATTGTCAGCCTCACGCTAAACCTTTAAGGTGAAAGACCACCCCATGCCATTTGTCTGTGACTGCTTATTAAATATATTCGCTGCTAACCTCTACGTCTAGAGGCATTCTTCTCGATCTACAACCTGAGGACAGCCATGCTGTAATGACAGGAACCCACATTGCACGGGTTCAGCCCTCAAATATAGCGCTCTTAATTCCTTAAACAATGAGCTATTAGTATATCAAATTTCGTCCAGATCCGGACAGTAGTTAGCGAGAAAAAAGTACAACACACAGATACATTGCTTTTTACAATGAAACATACAACTAGTGATTTGGTCATGAGCAACTCTTTTGTGCAAAAGTGTATATATATATTAAAATAGAACTAATTAAGATGTTAAACAATACAATATTTTCCTGGTGTTTTATATACAAGAATACACAAATAGATTTACAAGATTAAATCACAGTTATATTTCAGTTCTTTATTTTGAGAGTAGCGAATACTTCCACTTGGTTACCATAGACAGTATTTTTCGTTCCCTACCCCTTGTACATTCCCTCTTTCTATGAAATGCCGAGGTAAATAGCATCAAAGATTCTATTATACAAATTGTGTGCTTTATATTAAATAATTCAAAATGGATTTGATAGTAAATATTTTCCTTTCTCCCCTTTCCTCATTGTGAACTATACTGCATTCGTGATAGTCTGATGTCCCTGTTTAAGTGGTTAAAGGTGCTGCCTTCAAAACGAGTAACCTGATTTCAACTACCAATGAGTGCTCTTATGATTTGAATCACACATTAAGCTGTAGGTTTGTATCTCAATGTTGAAAACAGATTCTAAACTTTAAGACAACTGAGGGACAAATTCATGCAAGGAAAAGAGCTATTAATATTATTTAGGAAGATCAAATTCCTAATTTTATGTTGGAATGACTCTTTTACTAAATCGCCTTGTACAAAACAAAACAATCAGATTCTACCCAACCTATTCTAAAGCGTCGAATTTCAAGTTTAATTATTATATCTTGAGCAGGATTAATATTACTGTGTGTAACCGCTTAAGTATTTTGGGGGGATTATGTTCTTCTATTAAAGAGAATCACATTATCATCGCGCAATAATTTTTACGTTGAAAGTTTTGCTTCTTTGTTTACTTTTTTGAATAGTACATGAAATTTTCGCCTTTCCATCAGATCGTAGGAAGAACTAGTTTAATCACAAGTTAGAATCTACTTCAAGAAACCAGGATCACTGATATTGGCAATCAAACTTTCTCATAGTTTTGTTGTTCGTCTTTTACTTAATGTAACTTCCTTCAAGAATACAAATATCAAGTACTCCTTAAATACTTACAGAGTCCAAACTATCCACTCAAAATCGAGGATTGTTGGTGACTGTTTATGTCCCCTCTAATATATATTTTTTAAAATCAGTCTTAAAATTTAGTAGTGTACAGTTAAAATAGTTCAATCATGTAAGACGACGTGAAACAAATCCAATAGAAATTTGTAAGTTTTTATGTAAATGCCTTGTTTATTTTCTTGCATTTTGGGGAACTAATTTCGAAACACAATTCAATAAATTCTTTATAAGATAGGTATAGTTTTTGAGAATTGGTAAAATTAAAAAGTAAGTTGTGTTTATAGATCTGTTTCTTTCGATATTCATTTTAAGGCTCAAAAATGAATTATTTTTTATGTTGGCTGCATTTAAAACTAATGAAAATATATTGTGTACGAAGAAGCTTTTCTTTAAAGATTCGCAGGGAACGGAGTATATTCATAGGCCTACATGACAAAATCGGAAAAATTCTAATTTGTGTTCATCTTTCCCCAAATAAATTAACGTTAATAGGATTTTGAGGATTAAGATCAAGAGCGGAATTATGTAATTAAAATAACTTTTGTCTGGAGTCAATTTTGAACTGCTCCTTGAGTGACGATTCTTGGATTCAAACGTCCTTACTTGTTGGACTACGAGGTCTTGGTATTCGACGAACCGTTGATATGGCGATTCCTACCTTTTTAGCGTCCTACCACGGATCTCTTCGTTTAATCGAGGCTCTCCTTTCACAAGGTTACCACCTGGACCCAGATGGGATAGTTCAACAAGGCTCTAGTAAATGGATGAATATAACAGATACGGACCTTCCAGAAATCAGCAAAAGAGGTTCTTAGGCATCTTGGTGTACACCAATAGCAGCACATTTCCATGAACATCTTATACAATCCGTTGTTGTTCCAGAGGATAAAGCCAGACATCTTGCTGCGTCATTCCCCCCATGCTGGGGCATGGTTGAATGCATTACTTTCCCCTCAATTAGGTTTTCACATGTCTAATGAAACCTTTCGAATAGCAGTAGCCTTAAGACTAGATTCAGCTGTTCGTGAGCCACATCGCTGTCCAGCTTGCGGGGAAGTTACCCAACGCAGCCTGCATGGTCTTTCATACATGAAGAGCATTAGCAGAAACACCATTCATCTGACAACGACATCATTTTGCGAGCCCTCAACATGGCAGGAATTCCTTCCATTCGTGAACCGTCAGGTTGCTGTCGTTCCGTTGGTAAACGACCTGATGGAATGACAATGGTACCTTGGATGAGAGTCAAATCACTAGTATGGGATTTTACATGTTCGGACACATTTGCCCATTCAAGCCTCCCATTGACTGTTGTGAATGCTGGAGAAGTTGCTAGACGTAGAGAGGTAGAAAAGGAAAGGAAATACAATAATTTCCTCGATAAATTTATCTTTGCTCCAATAGCCATCGAGACCAGTGGGGCATGGGGCTCTAGAAGCCTTGATTTTATCAGAGGTAGACAGACGCATATCTATCGTTTCTGGAGATATTCGTTCAGCATCCTTCTTAATCCAACGTATATCCATTGCGGTCCAACGTGGCATCGTTTTGTCAGTTCTTGGTACGTTGCCGCCTGGAAGGGAACTGCAGGAGATATTTCTTCTCTAGCATAACAGAAACAAGGAACAATATCATAATTACTCTCTAGCATAACAGAAACAGGGAACAATATCATAATTACAAGTGTTAAGTACACTTTTAATGTAAAAGTGATTTCAGAAAATTCTTGTAACATAATCCAAAACAAATATGCTCAATTTATTTATATTTCTAGAGATTCCATTATGTTATTTCTATTTCTGTAGTCTATTTATTATGCCACTAAGATTGTGCATCTACTACTAGAAAGAAGAAATTGAATGTTATTGTATGTTTCTGTTAAATTAGCATGATTATATCTGTTTGTCAAAAATATAATTTAATTGAATAATATGAAAAAATAAAAAAACTTTTCTCTTTTTTCAGAAATCGAAGAAGATATAGCTCTTCTATCATCTCGCGTAGTCGTAGATAAGTCTAAAATTGCCCTGTGTGACGTAAAGGAAAGTAAATCAGGTAACATATTACATTTTAAAGTCTCGAGTAAAATGAATAACTTTTACGTCACTGTTGATTAATTATAGGAAATAACAGCAACTTTGAAACCAGATTTTTCTATCACAGTAGAGGAGTAAATTTTGCAAAGCAGTGTGTAATGCTTACATCAATTAAATTTGTATTTCTTAATTACTAAAATACCAGAGCAGAAGCTTAAAGAGTTTGCCTTCTGAGATATGTCTAAATTCAAAGTGGCTAAGATTTGTGTTAACAATAACGGGCTGGATATAATTTTAAACTTTCTATTTACTTAAGCAAGAGCATAATGGTTAACCCTTCCTCTTTTCAGTTACCTCAAATTCTGTTATTTTTTCATAATGCTAAATAATATTTAAGGAGACAAGTGGGTCGCCTATATTTTATTTATTGTAGTAGGAATTGAATACCTTAGTTTGCTTATGAAAATACTGATTACTGATTAATTTATATCGAGAAATAAGCTGTTTCTACTGTTTGTCTGTTTCTTCTGGTGCCTTATTATCCAGTACATTTTAGTTTTCCAGAGCGGCCAAGGCATCTGTAATAATGGTGGTGTTTATAACGCTGATACCAAAGCTTGTGTTTGTCCACCTGGCTTCACAGGGAAAACGTGCGACACAGGTAATTTTCATGCAGCAGTATATATAGTTTAAAAATAACTTCATAATGAAATAGTCTTTACCAGGAAAATTTTAATCGCTAAAGATTTAAAAACGCGGTCTTTCGGAGCTGTAAATTAATGGAATTATAAAAAATAAAATTTTAAAGTGCTTTATATTGGAAAATGATACCACGTAGCTACAGTAATTTAAGAATTGTACAGATGTTTTTAAAAATCTAAATATCTATGTTTTCGAATAATGCATATCTATTCAACGAATTTATTTAAGGCAGAATTTCAAGCAGGTACTCAACTTCATCTTCTAAAATCTACTATTTTGTTACCACATATTGGAAACATTATATATATACTGTATATATATATATATATATAGATAGATAGATACGTATATATATATATATATATATATATATATATATATATATATATATATATATATATATATTGGTTTCTGTAAATTTTTGAACGGTTCAAATCATGCGTTACAGTATTAGAAGAAACATTTTCGAAATCTAACATTTGTTCCAATTTTAGCAGTCTAAATCGTGGAAAGAACACTTTTATCTCCTCCAATTTAATAGAATTTCTTTGTTTTATCTGAAATGAGAAAACGAACATTGAGGGGGGGAATTTCATTTTACAATAAATACAATTTAAATAAACTCATTATTTTTTAAATATCTATATATTTTATTACATTTGGTTTCGAAACTCTGATTTTCATAAATATAAAGTTATTTTTGAATATTCCAGTTTCTTCTTGAATAATGTATGAGATGATGTTTCTAAGTCGTAAAAATTTTATATTGAGAACAAATTCAAACAAGGTTCTATTGAATTCATTATTAGAACCAAATTAACTTCACGTTATTAACTTGTGTCCATTTAGTCCAACAGATAAGTGAATTATATTAAAACTATGCAATCCTAATGTAACGTACATAGAAAGTTCAACCTAATGTAACGTACATAACGGAAAGTTACAACATAATGTAACGTACAAAACGGAAAGTTACAGAAACTTGTATTACAAATTGGGAATGATACTTTTGTCCTTTTGGGAAAATAACTTTTGTATGTTCTAATGACCGCATAACCTTTTTATTAAAAGAACTGTTATTTCCATATGAAACCAAAGGAGGAAAGAGTATAACGTACGAAACACAATATTCGTTTATTCTTATGAAATGAGAATCATATTCATAATAATTGTTAACGGTAGCTTATAAATGCGAACAAATAAGGAGTGTATTTCCAAAACATGCTAAATCCAAAAATGTCCGATTTTGAATTGAGTATGAAAGAGTATACTATGGAATCTCTTACGTTAAATTTTGTAATTATTTTTTGTCAAAATACATTATTTTCTGTAGTAAATTATGTTCGAAATATCACTTGCCATAGTGTTTCAATGTAAAAAGTTATGTAAAAAGTTTTCTGCCCTTTCTGAACAATTCTACCAAACGGATTTAGCATGTTTTGGAAACTCACACCTCAATTAGCAATAACAACTCATAATTTAATAAATTCATTAGATAATTGATTGAAAGTCGACGTTTTGCAAAATTTAAGTTCATACCACTACACGAAATTTAGATTGCAGTTGTTCTTGATATTAAATTGGTTTATTCTTTTAATAGGATTTCAAATTCGTTCAAGAAATTATTCTTGCCTGTAAGTGGAAAGTATTATTATTCTCGTTTTATTATTATACGAAAACAGTCTTCAGTATGTAAGCATTTAGGTGTTATTTAAATATTTCAACTTAACTCACTACCAGCACTGCCAGCACCGTCTGGTCAATGTGAGCCGTCATCCATCTTTTCTCTGACCACTGCTTAACTTCATTAATGTCGTGAGAACCCGATAACTGGTACTCCAGAGCGGTCAGGGCATTGGTATTTACATATTTAGATTTAGTTAATAAATTTTTCTGTGGTTATAATGCTGGGATATTATAGTCCCGCCTAGCACCAGAAGCATGAGACAAAATATGGAAGAGATTATTTCACTGAAGAAAAATCAAAAGAGGTATATGAAGATGACAATAACAGAAGTTTCTTAGTGTTCAAAGAAGAAACCCAGATGTTGACAACATTTTTTTCAAAGCTTAATGAACTTGGACAGCAGCATGTATCCCTTTCTCCGGAAAAAGGAACTTGTGTGTGCACATGTAAATGCAAAACTTTATTGTTGAGTCTGCCAAACCAAATGATTTTCTTATAATAGCAGTAATCATTGACGAAGCAACAATGCTACATAGACAATGAGATGTGTATGATTGACATATCCCATAAGTGCTGAATCAGCCCTTCCAGCTGATGTCATAACTATTTTATAAAGTATTAGTATGAAAATAGTAAATGTATTGAAAGCCACCCTAAACTTGACACTGAAGGTACCGTCCAGGATGCAGTGAACGTTCACTAGGAGCGAGGATGTTTGATTTTCTTAACAAATTAATTCTTTTGTTAAGGAAATCAAATCCAAAGATTTCCAAAGACGGAAGCAAAATACTGGAGCTAATTTTATAATAATACAAGTGGATTTTGCAGAAAAGTGTAGCACACACTATAACAACCCACACTATAATACTATAGCACAAAATAAAACTCAGACAGCTTATTGAAATCATGATCAGATCAGTTCACTCTTCTGTTCAGCCTCGTTAGGAGAAAATTATATTTTTCGATCATTTGTAGTTGTCAATGATTGTAAATGTTGTGTCCAAATAAGTGTATGGACTTGCTTTAAAAAGTATTAACGAACTTATTAAAGATGTCCTTCCTCTGCAAACTATAACTGTCTTCAAGTATTCGTATAGCACAATATAAAAACAAATACATACTTTCAACCTCATGTTTTATTGAAAATAAGTTTTTACATAGGCAATGAAAAGTAGATTTGTTTTGCTGCTTCCTATGAAAAAAGGAGCTGTCGATGCAATGTGAGGTCTGAGTTAACATACTAAGTTGAATTAAGTCAGGTGAATGTGTAATTAATTCAATTTAATTCACAGCAAATAAGTTGGAAGGTGAGCACAAGCATTAAAATTATTGTACTAACAGAATACATTATGGAAGGTAGAGGCTCTCCGGGACAGAGGGACGAAAGTACAGGCAATTTAGAACTTACATTATAATTACTATATTCTTGAAGAAAATGAGCATAGCATCATTGTTTCATGTACTATGCTTCAGTAAAGGAGATAAGATATTTGTTTAACCCGGATAAGCAATGACATGACAATTGTGACGTACCATTTCTTCAACTAATAAGAATTTAGCCCGCACAAATAGAGCGTGCAGCATGTATTTACTAGCTTTCAGAACATATTGATGTGTTTGAGAGACCATAGATTATAAGATTATGTGTTCAAGTCAAATAATCCATTTTTCGCCATTAAAATCTTATGTTCATGATTACTTATGTTCTGATTATGTACTGTGTAACGTACGTAACAGAAGGGAAAAATACTTTAATATATAAAATTAATTTCCTAAACCTATCGTACTAAATTCACGATCGTACTCTTATTCACCTAGGACAATTTTTTGGATTCATTATATTACATAATTCAGAGATTTCCGTTACAGATGATCAATCTCTAATATTATTTCTAATTTCTATTACGTACACTCATGTCCAAAATTATTGTCGCATGTCTATAAATATGTTTTTTCTAGGAGTATAATTTGATAACGAATCCGACCGGTATTTCTTATAATGTTAGTATGTGTATAATCGGCAAAGACATGTATGTGGCAAATTTCATGTCAAAAGAGCAATAAATAAGACAATAAAACAAAAATAGAACTTTTTTGTCCATTTAGCAACATTTTGTTTTACTCATTCTAATTTTCGTATTTATAATTCTTTTTCTATGAAATTTACCACAAAATATACATTTCCCGATTATACACATAGTACCAGTATTAAAAGTGCCCTGCAAAATCATTATTAAATTATATTCTTACAAGAAGACAGTTATAGATATGCGACAATCATTTTGGACATGAGTGTACATAACAACCTTTCTAATAACATTCTTGAAATTTCTTGCATTTATTCAACATATTAATACATTAGCGGTTCGTAGGAAGACAATAATATGTCACACTTTCTGACTGTAAAGAGGAAAAGAAAATTCAACATTCCCACGCAATACAATGTAATGCAAACAAGTTTTCTCTGCCATCTGCAGGTTCATTTCCGAAATTAAACTACCTAGATATTGTTGTGTGGTTCGATCTCAATCTATTCCACCTAATAACTCAATTTCACCGGAAGTAGCGCCTACCATTGTACATACATAGTACTTTCTTTCACAAAGTTTGTTCTTGAGTTTGACAAATTTAATCCAGGACCCAGACCATGATAATCTTAATGTACATGACGTAAAACATCATGTAAGGTGATTTCAAGGAAAAGAGTATTTTATAATCCCAATCACCAAATTTTGTTCCTAAATTTAGGAATAGATGCTTTGGATCAGGTTACACTTAATTTTCAGATACATTTATAGACTTATGCATTCACAGAAGACTTCAACTAAAACATTTAAAACCAAGAAAATCACCCTTTCAAAATCATGTATACCAAATGCAGTTCCAAAATTTCTGAAGAGGATCTTAGTTAGACCAGATACGTGCAGAACACTTAAATTTTCAAATATACAGAAATACCTCTTAATGCTTGAAAACCAAGAAAAAGTTCCTCCAAATTCATACCTAACATAACTCGGTTCCTATCTTTTGAGAGATTACCTTCAACCAGAACCATAACCATTATGAGCTTGATCTAACTCTTATAGCTTGTCATAAAACAACATCTAAGATAGTTGCAAACAAGAAAAAAGGTTAAATAAGATGAATTCTTTCAGTTTAAGGTCTCACGATTATGATCTTTAGGCTAATGGAAACGGATTATTAAGACAAGTGAATGATGATGAAAGAATTGATGGAAAGATATTGTAGAAGGAAAGAGATTGTGGGACCACACCGACAAAACCCGCGGACAGGATGTTGTCCACCACAAACCCGCTTGGCCGGGAATCGAACCAGGGGCCTTACGCACCAAAGGTAAGCGCTCTAACACTGAGCCACCATGACCCGGGTTCGATTCCCGGCGGGAGCTCATGTGGTTCGGATTCCACGTTAATCAGTAGGTCCACGTCTCATATAGCCTCGCTGCTAAACGGGACGTTAAACTCAAAATCAACTCAACTCAACTCAACTGAGCCACCATGCTATCCCAAGCAAGAAAAGCGCTTAATACTAAAATTATATGTACTAAAATTTGGTTTCTAAATTTTAGATGATGATAGCATGGACCAGGTGACGTTTATTTTTCAAATATACTCATAGAAACATCCAAGGGATCATAAACCTATGTATTATTATACAATAATAAATCGTACTTTGTACGTATTGTTGGCGTATACTTGATTTTTTTTTTTTTTTTTTTTTTGTAAGGGAAGGGATGCCTTAGTCCGTGTATATGTGATAGATACCTAACTTTCAAATACATTTCAGGACCTACACATTTGCACGATTCAATGTATCATTCATCACATCTTTATTACTGTAGTAAATCGTATGTTGTACGTACTATGTAAACGTATTGATAATGTATAGCAAAACAGATTTTAAAAGGTGTACCTTAAGATGATTACTGTAATCGAATTCGGTTCCTAAACGTGTTTCGTTTGGGATACCAAGTGCACATACTAATCTGGATCTTTCGACAAACACACAAACAAGTTACACAAATATACATAATATGCGCGTTTCTCGGATGCTAAGCGGCTAGGAGACTCATGTCCAATATGTGTGAGCTTCGTTCGAGTTCCGATTTTGGCACGTTCGGACATTTATATGGTTCTTCAATGTTATTTTCTGTTTCTGCACATTATTCTCACTTTTTTTCATTGTTTGTGTTTACGTTTATCTTGAAATAACGTTTTGCATCGTAAAAAACAAATTATACTAGTGATAAGTGAAACTAGTGATAGGAGTGGAACTCGAATCACCTAGTTGCCAGTCATATACGTTACCCCTGCTCCATGCTTAATAGTAAAACCTTTTTTGCCTTAGACACTTGTCTTGCCATGTTCTGTACAGTATTGCGACATTGTCTTTTATTTACCCGGCCCTAACGCCGAAACATGGCCTCAGAAATTAGAGGTCATTATACATTTTCTCTTCTCTTTACCTGTAGCGTTACCTTTCGCTGGTCTGGATGCAGGTTTTAGACCACCTGATTTTATTTTGTATATTAAGAACATATCAAATAATCGCATTTCTGTAGTTTCAAATACGATATTTTACTTGCACTGAAATCGAAAATAATAGGTGTAATAATCTTTGTAACATATTGATTATGCGCTAATGTATTGTAGTAATATTGTTATAAATAATACTAAATACTAACTGAACTATTGTTTTGCAGGTTGTGGAAAAAATCGTTTTGGATTTGACTGCAAAGGTCTCTGTTCATTAACAAGATTTGGATGTAAAGGCATGTACTTGTGCACAAATAGGTATGGATGTGTCTGTGGACCAGGAATCGATGGAGTATTATGCCACAAAGGTACAGTAAAATCAGTTTAAATATATTAAAGATATTAACAAGCATATACACGCGCCCTTTTCAGCATAATTTAAAAATAGTTGTATTTTAAAAATAGTAATAATTGCTAATGCACTTTGTGCAATAATAGCCTTTAATGAAAACTTTCGCTGGTTTGGGGGAAATCGAATGTTATTTAATGTTCTGTATAATTCAAGTATTACTTAATATTCTGTATAATACAAGTATTTACAATAATAACTTATTTTTGAATTTCAGATTGTCCAAATGGCAAATACGGTTACAATTGTAGGGGATCATGTGGATATTGCGCGAACTCTACGTGTGATAAGTACACGGGAATTTGTGCTCGTGGATGTCAACGTGGATATTATCCACCATTGTGCCAAGAACGTAAGAATGTTTTTGTTTGCTTTATGAACACTATAAGTATTATTCATTCAATTATAAGCCCTGAAGTTGACAGCTAGCTGTTGAAAGACTTTCGTGTCACCTTTTTCTGCTTTATTGAGTAAGAACCAAGTTCAAAGCAATGCTTGCAAATTAAAAACTGATGTTGGTATGACTTTAGTCGTCAGGGGAGTATATAAGTCGGTCGAAGTAATATTCTAAAACACTTCATTAAGATATGCTTTGCACTCATTACGTGTGTGTTTAGTTTGTGTTCCTTCCTAACCAGTTTTCTCCAATACTGTAAGATAGAATAAGTCATTTTTTTTTTAATTGAAGGGTACACTTGAATAATGATCTAAGTCCATATTTTTTGCGAATTTGAGCTGTTATTACCATTGTATAAAACCATTGTATATTGGTATTACATATAGTAAACTGTGTATTTCGAGAACGTGACCAATGTACCAGAAATTTAGCTTTGGAAGGATCGTATACTTTGGAAAAACGATCAAAGTCCACAAGTCCATCGAAAACGATCGAAGTCCTCAGTTCCATAGTACCACTGATTCAATGCAAAGACGAGTTGAGTTCGTGTGTCTGTACGTTTCATTGTGTGTTTTCGTGTTTGTGTGTATATCATAGTATCACAGCATAACATTGGTACACCTTTGTTTTGTCAGTTGACTCCTGTTCTGCTAGCGTATAATATCGAGTACTGTGCCTTGCAATGGACAACTTTAGTTCGGCTGAACAGTCCGCACCGAGCCCAGTGGGAAGAAAACTAAAGCATATGGGCGGATACATCAAAACGGATTTGAGTCATGAGTCACATCACTGGAGTTGATTGCACGAAGTTTGATGGTGAAGTCCGGATGAAATTTGCTCCATGTTGTGGCATTAGTGCACGCAAGTTGTATTAAATACTGTTAGTGACTTGCACATACAACGTATTCTGCGATTCCTGCCCAAAGTAGAATGAGAACTACACAATATTCCGATTGTTTCACTTTTTGGTCCACACAACGGGGTGGTTTCAGAGTATTCAGATTACATTTCCAGTAAGGAGCCATTCATACTTAGAATGTGACAAAAACATGGGCATAATAAATACCCGATCCAAATGTGAAACAGTTAATGACTAACGTGAGGTCACTGAACACGCACAAAAGAACCTTTCATTCTGATAGACTGTAAGCCGGAATTTTTCCGACAATGGACACCAATTTTGGCAAGAAACACAAGAAAAAAGTGTCCGTTCGCACAAAGGACAATCTTACAATTTCTTGTGAAGAACATGGATACACAGGTTCACCTTTGAAAGTCATACTTTGGTCCATATGAAACATACAAAATCATAGAAACTCTCAACTTCGAGAGCTGAAAGCAGATCTATTGCACCCAATAAAGCAGGGACAGCTGATTGGAATTTCCCGTGTAAAATTTGAAGACTTGCAACTCTTGAAGCAATTCTGTGGGCCAGGAGCTCAACTGTACTTCTGTTCGTAGGGAATACGCAAAAAGTCAGGTGGACGAAACAGTGAGTAAGTTTCAGTAAAGACATCCCCACAAACAAGAAACAAGGTGAAATATCTCTATGCATGTATTGTTTATTCAAGAAAGGTTATGTATTTTTTCTCCGTAACTGGTTTTTTTTATATATATTTATAACAGTTAATCATTGTAAACCTAAATGACTGTAGGATTCAATAAAATTATGCATTACTTAAGAACAGTGAAACAGACGTAATAATTGTCGAGAATAATCTGAAAATAGTCCTTACACTTTTAAATCGCTTTTTCTCACAAAGTTTAAAAATGGACTTAGATCGTTATTCCCGTTTACCCTTCAATTAATAGTGGCTGTGGTCGAGATTGCTTTCAAGCAAGGATGACTATATAGGAAGCTAAAAGGAATTCAATCCTGGAAAGTATGAGCTGTATTGAACTGCAATACTCTTCACTATAAATAGAATTAAGGCGCACATAGCTCTAGATATATCGGTACATGGTGACAAGAATTGAACTTGTAATTTTAAGAGATTACATGGTTCGTGGCTCCTACATACCGAAAGAATTAATTTAGAATATCTACCCACTTGTTCGTCTCGATGGGATTTTGTGATCTCTGGTGATAGATAGTAAAATCCAACTTCCTCTCCTCATCACAGATTCGAAATGCCATGACACGACTAATTACGCAAATCTATGCTGTAAGAATTTTATATTTCTAGTCGTATTTTACTGAGCCCAGGGATGTAGTTTTTGATCAAAACAATTTAATAGCTTAAAAGACAAACATTCACAAATGTATTCAGAAAAGTTTAGGAGAGTTTCTAATCATAAACGTTACTAGTTGCTGCACTCGAGTTTTTGGCCCACTCTACGCTACAGATATACTATTTTATGATAATTAAATTGAAATAGTGATATTTTAAAGTTGCTATTAAATCGTCACAAAATGCTAGCGACACTTGTTGGCATCAGGCATGAACATGTCTGCCATGTAAAAATTGAGCAGGACTATTAGATCAAAGAATGGTTGTAGATCCTAACTAACTTTGCATCAAAATCCCGAGATAAATAGGAAGCTACTTTAATTAAGAGCTAAAGGACTCCGGTTTATATCTCTATTAGAACATTTAATTATAATATTGACCCATCGCTGGTACCGGTAGATTAATGTACTATACCGATATTTAGAAGTTTACATGTACTATGATCCTGAAGGAGTTTCGTCTTTATGTAGGAATTATACCATTAATTTTATATTTCTCTAACTTCTTTGTTTTTGTTCTTTCATATCTTCTACTAACTAACTAACTCTATGGCCTATGGAACCCGGAGGTTCAATGCCGCGTTCACAAAAGCTCTCCACTGACTTCTATCCTTAGCTAATTGGATCCAGTTTCTACTTTGTATTCCTATCTCTGCGAGATCCATCTTAATATTGTCCTTCCATCTGCGCCTAGGTCTTCCTAATGATCGTTTTCCGATGGGTCTTCCAGTCAAGACTTTGAAAGCGTTTCTACTTTCTTCCATTCTAGTTACATGACCTGCCCACCTAAGCCTCCTAGACTTGACGACCCTAACAATGTTGAGTAAACCGTATAAATTATGTAGTTCCTCGTTATGAAGTTTCCGCCATTCCCCATTCCCGTTCCTCTTGGGTCCGAATATTCTTCTCAGGATCTTGTTCTCAAATACTTTCAGTCTATGTTCTTCCCTCAGAGTAAGCGACCATGTTTCGCAACCATACATCATATCTTCTACTACATCACTTAAAATACTATTTCTTATCCTAAAATATCATAACATCTTTTTAACTATTTCACGCTATGTTCCTTTGTCCCTATTATTCCCGCTTTTTTCATTTATCATTCCAGTCAGCTGTTTCCATTCTGTTCAACATTTAAATTCCCGAAAACTCAAGTACAATATTTTTGTCATCGTTTCGTAATGTCCACGTTCCGGTTCTCGCGGCTTAGCAACCACAATATAATTTGGTCATTTGAGTTATTTTTGTAAGTCTTTATTCAGTGGCGCATTTCTCATCATTAATACCACAATCATCAATATCACCATTTTCATCACCACAATGGTGAAATGTTTTACCATTTCTCACATTGGTTTTTGTTTATCGTTTACATTTCATTTCTTTATTATTAATATTACCTAGGCATTAGAAACTAGTCACATATTCTAGTTTCTTCGGACAGATTCCGATCATTATCATACTTGAATCATTCCACCCACCATGATTTAATCGTTTCGTATTTATTTTCATCTCAAGTTATTTTTGTAGCTCTTCTGTGTCTTTTCTGATGTCAATCAAATTTTTGGTTTAGATTTCACAATAAATATCATATGAAAAGTAAATGTATGCTAGTTCTTTTAGTTCCTATGTAATTTACCTTACACCAATCAAACATTTCTTCGCTACTCTTCTAAATAGCAAATAATGCCACTGTAAGACAAAAAATTTGTCAAAAATCAATTCCAACTTCACTATCCTATATCATGTCCTGCATTCCATTTCACTGCCAGCCGCCATACATTGTCGACATGGAATTTCCAAAGTAATAACTCTCCACCACCACTCGCTATACGTTGTTGGGATGAAATTCTCAAAATAATATCACTTAACCGCAACTTGCCATACGTTATGACATGAGATTAAGTTAGGATATGCGTCGTTGTCTTATCGACCCTACCTTCTCACAACGGAAATGAAATTCATCAGTTCGCAAGACATCTTTGATTTGTGTGTGTAGTGTTGCATTTTATTGCGTTTCCGCTCCAAATTTGGATTATTTGCTGCTAAGTGCTGTTTGTTTGCCAAGGTAAAGCAAAGCATATCATAATTTAATATACACAACAGAAAGTTGTAAGAAAGAATGAAATAATTTAATGTAATTGTTAGTAATTAAAGTATTAGTGATTGTATTATTACAATTCCTAAAGGAGTAATCAACTCATTTGGTGTACTTATTTCAGATTATTCCAAATTGTCATCGGCTCCAGTTTTAATTTCTGCTGATTACTATGCTTTGAAGATTAGTATTAAACTATCTGAGCATAGGGGAAAGGGCAATCCAACGTATTATCAGATCGAATTCAAGGTAAGAATATATTTTCATCAAGATGATGATGTAGGGTAGATAATTGATGAGCATTCTTTTTAAGTTTCTAGTCATAGAACCGTTGAACTCATTGAATAGTAATTCTAACATTTTAGAAATTTTGTGGATAAATTTAACAATGTTTAAATTACAAAGGAGATTAGAAATGTTACCTACTAGCTACGTAATCAAGAATAACATACAAATAATTTCGTATAATGTTACGAAATACAACATAGTATTTGGTGTTTGTGAACTCCGTCTACAGAAAGAATATCACTAATAAATCTTCTAACACTGTTTGGATTCCCACTTCACATTAGATATGGCACTCATGATCTTCACTGATTGATGTGAAGCAAAATTATCAATCAGACTTTTCCGTTAGGGATGAATGTTCAGAAAATATTATGATAAACTTGTTGAGAGGTGGAATGTTTGCTCACTGTTAAATTTTCAGATAAAAAGTGTTAACGGCAAGAAAAGATCTAATAATGAAAAACAGTTTTAACAATTTACAACTATCACATATATTCATAAGTGTATCTCAGTCTCTAATTTGGTGAGCCGTATCTTGTTTTCACATTTCAACTACGCCTCTAAATGTGCTTATTTTGAAAATCATACCTTGACGCTTCCAAATCATGTAATTGATAATCTCCATATGTCTGTCATACTCAGAATACTTGTAATGTAATATTATTGCAAGACTTTCCCAAGTTACCTATGTTACTACATATTTTGACTGAGTTCTTAGATTTAGTAATTATACAGGGAAGTATAATTTTAAAAAATGTATGGTTATTTGTAAGCCTACAATGATGGTCATATCCATTATATCGTATGGTCAAACTACGCCATTAATTTAATTTCCATCAAATTTTGATTTAGATCTCTGTTGCAGAGAAGTAGAACTTTGATATTTTATTAAAGATAATCTTATTTATATTCATAGCTTTTAATGTTTAATTCCTTCATTTAGCAAAATAGTTTCGGACCCTGGAGTAAGTTAGAACCACATCTAATTGAAAATGGAAATAGAGAAACAATCATAGACATCAAAGGATTATTACCCGGGACGTCGTACAAAATAAGAGCTATTCTAATAGACAAGGACGGTAACTCATATGAAGGAGGTGATATCCCATTTCTTCAAGCTACAACCAAATGTAAAGGTATGGATTCCCTAGCTTATCTCTTGTTAAGTAGAATGTTAGACATGCACGCTATATGTTACTGTATTTAAGTGATTGTTAATTTCATAGGTTTAATGCATAAAAATTTAATATAGAATAAATAGGAGGAGAATAAGTAAAGAAGATGAAGGGGTTGTATACACTTGGGGGTTGAAATAAATGGAATTTAATTTGAATATCGGAAATTTGCATATTTCAATACAAACTTAATGTATCTCCTACACTAATTGCTTAAAATATTGTTATTGAAGGACCTAGATGTTCATTATACTATTTGATCATTATTTGAGTATATTCTTGCTTTTTGTTTTAAATTTTAAACTCTATATTCAGAAAACCAGTTATTATTTTCCAATATTAGTAAGCTACAAACTTGAGCTCCACACTCTTCTTGTATCTTTTGTGATAATTAACGCAAATAATATTTTTCAGGTTTGTGAACTAGATCAGTAGATCCGGTGTGCTTGATGTAGTTACTTAAGAGTTATTAACTCAAACTCACACAACAGTTTATTATTACTACACTGCTCGCGGCATTAAAAAATGCAACATCAAGGAGACTTTTTAAAACATTTTTAGACCTCCACTTCCACCTGCTGTTACCTATATCTTCAGGACTTATTATAGAGCAGACGCTACTGCTTCGTACTCTCTGTTCTCTCTCATTTCTTTTTTTCCTTTATCTCCTCTCTTTTGTTCGATTTATTTCTTTTGGTTAGTTTGAGGCCCTTTTTTCAACACGTTACCTCTAACTTTAAAACGTGATTTTAACATTTATTTTCTTATATTATTTATTTATTTATTTTCCTTTCACAACTCCCTACACCTCATAACAAAAAAAATATATCATTAAATCATAATATTTAGTCTGTCTAGATCTTAGTTAATTATTTGTCATTATCTTACTTTTCATTTAATTATTTAGTCTCTTCTGTATATTCTTTCTTTTTCCTCCAATATCTCCTCTAATCTATATGGGGTTTCTCTGTAATTTAGCTTTTCTCCTTTTTGATGTTCTTCTAGCTCTTCTTATAGTTTCTTTACTAACTTTGATTTTTCACGTATCATAATTTATTTGTTTCATTTAGGTTTTCGTTGGATTTTATTTGCACATATTGCCATATATTTTCACTATTTATAACTCATTATTAAATTAAGAATTTAATTTCATTTTGGTTTCCCATCCGTTTTGCTCATTTCCAGATTATGCTTGTTTCTCCATACTTTCACTACTCACTAAACACTATTGATTATTGATTTACACACACATTAACGCTATTTCACTAAATACACACTAACCTTATACCTTATATATATATATATATATATATATATATATATATATATATATATAAACTTGCTAATAGTTTTTGATCATCATCAGAATTCTAACTGTTTTCTCTTGGAATTCCTTGTGTTTCGTTCGTTTACTTAACTTATTTCTAGAAAATTTAAGTTGTACTATACCTTTCTCCTGTTTTCCTGTGTTTCGATTATGTGCTGTACTACTTTTTCAAGTCTGTCGAGAGTCGGTCTGTTGAAAAGTATATCATTTATGCTTATTTCTCGTAGATTTGTTTCTTTCTTGTTTCATTTCTTCTTTCTTAATTAAAGTCCCACAGTTCCATACCATGTGTTCGGTCTTCAATTTCCCCACAGATACATACATCATTATTTTCTATATTTAGTATTTTTAAATGCGTTTTAAATGGTCCGTATACTAATAAAAATTCCATTGTTTCTTTTTCCATAGGCCCTATTTCCTTTCTTATATCTAATGCAAGTATATACGCTTTAAGTTTAGATTCCGAAAAGCAGATATAGTGCGAAGTCCAAAATTGCAGAATATTACAGCATAGAAAGCAAAACAGCCGCATGAAGGAGAAAAAGTGACGAGTATTACATCTAGTAACAGGAAGCTGAGGTCAGCAAGACGAAAATATGTAGCAGACGAAAGTTGATGTGACGTAAATGTGTGCATACGGCCAATAGATGTCTCACAGTCGAAGATGATAGTCCTTTCAGGAGGTTTTGATCTTTGATCGTGGACATGTAGTGATGTATCGTTAGTGTGGTTTATCATTCCGCGACGTTGGTGTCCATATTGGAAGAAATACGGTCACAGTGCAACACATATGAAATGGATAGCTCCACGAAGGCACTATGAAGCGACACACCGGATTCCAAGGAACGCGCCATACCATAGATCGCGAGAAACGATGGCTTGTGTGTATACCTCTGACGGATCGGACAGCCATATGGCGCGCAGTGACGCAAGCACTGGAGGTTGTTGCACAATGTCAGTATCCTCACGAACAATTCTTCATCGTCTAGTAGACTGAGACATACTTCCAATGGTGTTGGAAACGTCGTGTATGGTAAGACAAATGGAAGGAATTACCGCACCCGTATCTGTGCTACCGTGGCACTAGGCTGATCGACGCCTGCTCTTTGCATCGTTGATTCGGTCCGACACTAGGTGTTATTGTGTTGCATCCTATTGGATTTCGTGTCTGTTCCTGTCTCCTTCGCATTGACGGACATTTGACAAGCGAACAGTATATTGAGGAGGTGTTGGACCTGGTTGTGGTTTCCTTAATGCAGATCTTGCCGTGAATAACATACCAACAAGATAACGTGCGTCTTCATGTTGCACATACTATCCTCTATTTCCTGGCAGGACACAGTGTCCTCTTATTCCCTCTCCCGCTTGTTCCCCCAATCTCTCGCCGATTTAACACTTGTAGTTGATCGGTGCACAACGCCTCTGGCACCTAGAATTCTTTCAGCTACAGTTAATGAATTGTGGTATCATGTCGAAGATGCATTACTTGTTGTGCCTCAGGAGGACATCCAAAGGCTTATCCTCTCGATCTCGTCATGTTACAGCTGTTCTAACTGCCCATGATGGACCCACAGGCTACTGACCATCGCCAGTTGTTTTCTGCTGTAGCCACGTTGCCACGCATCGCACAGAACGATAAGTTTAATAATTTTTTACTTGTATCATTAGGCCTGCCAACTTTGGCGATGCTATCTTGTCTCCTTCTTAGTGTTGTATCTTTAATAGACAGCAGTGTATTACTACTACGTTACAGAGATAAGATAAAGGAATAACTCACTATGAAACAAACTCCAGATTTTAGCAAAAATAACAGGGTAAACAACCATTTCTTTCAAATAATCAGCTTAATTATTTGCTTTTACAAAGGTGAATACTAGATCACTGAATCTCAGTATCTTCATTTAATTGCTTTCGTGAACTTTAGACAAATATTTCATATCAACAGAACTTTAAAAAAAGAAAAATCTACTCAAAGGTTTTTTACGTCCTGCGTGGGATATATCAGTCGTATACAGATACATTAAATGTAGATTAAACCCTACAGAATTGCTCAAATCGCACAATTAGAGAAAATTTTCAATGACCTAGCGCTTCCTCATACCTAAATGGAAAATTGTGCCACTAAACTGAGCAGCATTCATAACCGTTTGGTCCAGTTTTGAAATAAGGGAAGGTTACCATATGTTCTGATTTTGTGTTGTAACTTTTTCTTAAAATGCAAAATATATAATACTTTTCAAATATTAGTATTCAGCTAGACTAACACACAGAATTTGAAGATATTTTGAATAACGACGAGTATTGTAGAGAAAGGATTTAATAGTCAGCATTGATACAACGATAGGAGAGTGCAGATAGTAGATACCGGAATCTTTCATTTACCGTCGCCAAACATGGTAGGAAAATTTAATATTGAGACAAGGAAATTGTGTGAGAGTGATTCCTGAACAAATATTGAAACTACAGCAATAACATGTTAATTTTTCTGTAACTGACCTTATGACATTCACGAGTTTTAATCCCAGTGAAGGTAAGCTGTTTTATACCGTTACCTAGGTTCGAATCCTATTAATTTCTGTTTAGGAAACAGGAGTTAACAAAGGATAGGTTATTCTCAGCGGTGGTTCGGAAATACCAACAAGGTTGGCTATATAGCCGCTTGAGTAAATGGTTCGGATCACAAAGTTCGGGTCAGAAAATTTAACCAGTAAACGCTAAAGATAAATTTTAATTATACCGCTAGTTCTTATACAGCTAAATAATATAAATATTGTTGAGTTGTATGAAGACTCATTTAAATATGTTGGAAATAGCAAGCCAGTTAAATATTTTCATACCTTAAAATCTAAATTTATATTGTTATATTTAATTATATGGTTTTGAAAGGATACATAACACTTGTATTTTATACTTCAAATTTCTTCTGCGTCTAACTTATGAATATTTTCATTCCAAATATCATCGGTTACAAATTAGATTCATAAGTTTACATTTATAATATGATATTCAATTTTAAAATAATAGTGATTGAATACTAATTAAATATATACTTCGTTGAAATGAATTAATAAATTCATTTGTATAAATTAATTTTTATAAATGCTAAAGTGATATACATTAGTTTTGACCTTAACATTGCAAGTACTATTATATTTAAAATAGCTTCAATGTAGGCCTATATATTTATATGGTATTACAAGATAACTTGACCTTATCGGTAATTATTATTACGATCCGGAGATTCACTATATCATTTGGTATTTATTAAACACAAATGTCCAGTACATGATTCCTTTGACTCAAAAGAAAACATATAAAATGATAACGTTCTGTTGTATTCGATTTGTGTCTTGATTTTGTATTAAATCTGCTATTGTACATGAAATCAGTTTGAAAAGCGATATTTTAATACCACAATTTTGAAATATTTGATGGCATATCATTATTTAATTTCCATTGTTAATTTAAAAGTATTTAAATTTAGAAATTCAAACTTAAGTTGATATTTATTTAACGATATGGATAGGTGTATGTTTATAATTATTTGTAAATATACTCTTTCATTTAATGTGTCTAATATTAAATGTAATATTAACTGTACTCTTTTGGTGATTCCTGACACCTTTCTCAGTAGTTCAGATAATCAAATGGCAATCTATCTCATTTCCTAAGATTTCCTCTTTCACTATTTTTTGATATACACAATAAATAAAAGAGTAAGTTTCCAAATTATTGTGATTACATTACTTACGTATTGAAGATAGGCTTACTACATATTGATAAGTATAAAGCAGGACAAATGAATTCACAAAACAGGACAGTTTTAAGAAACTATCAAAATCAGAATTATCCAGCAAAATTTCCATTTTCTACTATAACTATGCACTACAGTATTGTGTACAACTGAAACAATTCAGTTCTTACTACTGACGCTATCTTGCTTATTACGCTACTCAACTCTCTACTGACACAATCACTGTAGTCAGTTTCAGTTTAAAAATCACAGCTGAGTACAAATGAAAACATCCGAAACGATGTTGAAGCATAAGATTATATGAATACTATTTGTAGATAGAATAGACATTTTACACATTTTCAAAAATAGGTACGGACGTGAGGACTAGTCTTATAAATACGAACTTGTCCTGCTAAATATGGCCGTCTGGTAACCCTAATTGAAAGTTCATTTATACGATTTAAGAGAAATTGTTGTTGTTACATAAAATTGTAATATTCAGAATTTATAAGGTTTTAATACTTATTCGTCCCAATACAATATTAAAAATATAGAGTAATTCAATGTAACAGTTCCGAAGGATGTTAGTACATATTTGTTTCTTCCCAATACTGTTTACACTGTAAAAATTTAAATGATTTTGATTCAATTTCGTTTTCTACATTGTATTAAAGATTTTTCAATGTTTCATTTCGTATTCTACTTAGGCAAATTCTTTATTTTTATCATCCATGAGCTGCTGCCTTACAACATAACTGCATTGATGTTGTAGGATGTGGAAGCAAGTTGTTCACGACAAGTATTTTGATAGTACCATATCTGAATTCGACTGGTGCAAATGAATAAAATCTCTGTAAAGAAAGCATAGTTATGATGCGGGCTCCGGATTTGAAACCGAGAACAACAATAATTACAAGAGACAAAGGGTAAACATTCAGCGACGCCCACCTTGATATGCATCTAAAATTATTAAATTTGATACAGATACATCAGCATCCAATAAACCAAAACCTGCGTATTTTGAATGTTATAACGTTATTTCTAATTATATATTTAAATATTTTGTATGTTTTAATCATAGTATACTTGTTACATAACATGTGTCTTATTTTCAGTGCCATCGGTTGATTACGATTTTACTGTCGAAAATGTTACTGATAGATCATTTAACATAAGGTGGCAGGTAAGACCTGAATACTAGTGATAATTAATATTATGTATGCAATCCAAAATATTCACAGTTGTTATATTTATACTATATTCAGGGCACAAAATTTCCGGTCGCCAGGTCGCCATTGGCGACTAGAAATTTAGAGCTGGCGACCAGTGTTTAGTATGAAGAGTTTGTTCCTAAACTCACAGGGGTGCGCAGTTTCTGTTTCGTACGACAATTATTGTCATTGAGTGGGATTTACAGTGAAAACTTCATTATGAGATTCCCAAATTTGCTTCAATTGTCACATTTTGTGCAGTTTTACCTGTGAATACTGCTTCATGTGAAAGAAGGTTCAGCACTCTCAATAGAGTTAAGACTGCCTACAAGAATTCACTGAAGACTGACACACTGGATGATTTACTGACAATTTCCATCAATGGCCCTTTACTTAAGGACTTTGATCCGAAAACTGCAATCGAAAACTGGTACTTGAGTGCAGAGAGAGAGCGTTACACAAAGGTGAAGTCTTAAGGTAGTTTTCTTTTAACATGTATATGAATTGTCCAATTTAAAACTGATTATCTGAATCTAATTGTGTGGTTTCGAAATTTTATGCCCTGACGTAATCTATTTCTTTGTCAAATCAAAAGCCATGATCTGGGGGATCTCTTATAATTTGTACGTGAGAGATACTGACTATCATCATTTTTTGATTGGCGAGTGCGTCTGACTTTGAAATTTTGCGCCCTGCTATATTCATATTGCTATATTAAGTGTTTCGTTCGCTTCATGGATAATAATACATTCACGTTACAGACGTGTAATTACAGTACGTTGTTAGCCACACTGTCAACTCTATTAAGAGCACGCTAACAAAATTTACTAACTGTGTGTTTGAAGTTGTTTGGGAAAATGATAGAGTTTTAACTTCAAGAAGAGTTTGATATTCTTGAAAATACTCTAGTTTGGCAAGGTTCTTACAAGTAGCACAATTCAAGATATGTATGAGAAATAATATAAAACACGATTCATTGTGAATACAATCATATCTATTTGTGCGAAAGTACCGTAGTTATAATCGGCTAAATTTCAGAAAAAACAACACGGACATTATCTCAATTTAGCATATCGCGCTTAGCATGCCAGTGAGTAATAAAAATCTCGGCATCCGAGCATACTGTAAGACGTTAACTCATGAATTAAATTACTAAAACAAAACAAAACCAGTTGCTTATTACAGTAGTTGCCCTCTAAGATCACAAAAATTATTTTCACTCATGGTCTGTTATCTATCTATCTAACTATATTTATATTACAGTCACAACAAATTTCTATGTATTTAGTTTCTTCTGCATTTATTTCTAAATCCATATTCATGCAGGCGTTTAACAAAACTTCTGCATTTCTTTCCATTGTCCTCATATCGTCTATTAGATTGATATCAGTAACACAAGCCATAACCTGGTGAATATCATCTAACTCTAAGACTTGGCTATCTTTAATTTTCCTTATAGCGTATTCCAGGAAAAAAATGAATAATAATGATAACACATCTCTTTGTTTAAGGCTCTTTTCATGGGCAAGTATTTCCCTATTCGACTTTACTTTGGGTTTAATTTAAACTATCTTAATTATCCAAACTAGTTTTCTTGATGTACCAAATTCAGCAAGAATGTTGTATAGTGTTTCCTTCCTAACCTTTCTTAGTGCTTAGTCGTATGCCTTTCTCAAGCCAATAAATAATTTATGTATCAAAGTGTTATATTCTTATTTCTTTTCGAGTATTTGACGAGTAGTAAATATCTGGTCGATAAAAATAGATAGTTTTCACATAAATTCGCACTGATTCTTTCCATTAATTTCATCCGCGTATGGGTGGAATCTTACTAACAGAATGTTTAGAATAATAATAGAGGACGTTGAGACGAAGAGATGCTTCGACAATTATTACAATAATTTTGTCACTTTTCTTGTAAATTGAAGCAATGATTGATTCTTTCCATTTTTATGAGATTTCCTCCTTATTCCATATCAAGGAAACGAATTTATGTATCTCGTATCATATTTTTCTGCTCAAGCTAAAGTTAACTTAAAGGAATTTTCGTGAACATCTAGAACTTTGCGTCTCTTTGATCTCCACAGCAATTTTTATTTCTGTTCGGTCTGGCTCTGGAATATTCGATTCTGCTGTATTCATTTTATTATTTTTTGATAATATTATTTTTTGATTGCTTGTTTAGCAAATTGTCAAAATATCTTTCATCTACCAAAATATTATCCGTAGCTATAGAAATTAGTCCGTTCGCTTTTTAAATATATATGCGCGAGGTTGATAGAGCCTTTCTTAAATTTGTTGATGCCTTTATACGTGTTCCGAATGATTTTGCTTTTACTGTTACGGTCAAATTCAATTACAATTCAACTAAGGTAAATTTGTCCGGAACGTAGAGACTCAACTTTGAGCAATTCGTTCAAAGTCTTTTGGTTAGACGAAGAAGATGGGGGAGTACATTTATTTTCAGTGGATTTACGTGTTTTGTAATAAAGAATTAGTAATAAGATTTACATTTTCAACTATGTATCTGATTCGAGTTAATACATATTTATCATGATTTTACTTTCATATATAATATATGCAAATATGTGAGGAGTGTATTTCCAAAACATGCTAGTAAACTCCGTTTGGTAGAATTCTCCAGAAAGAGCAAAAAACTTATCTTTTTACATTGAAACACTATCGCAAGTGATATTTCAAACAGAATTACAACAGAAAATAGTGTTTTTTGACAAAAAAAAAAAAATATATAAAATTTGACGTAATTTCCATAGTATATTCTTCAATATTCTATTCAAAATCGGACATTTTTGGATTTAGCATGTTTTGGAAATACACTCCTCATTGTTCCAATGTAACTCAAGAAAGAGAGAAAGGCAAACTCTTAAGAAAACTTGTACTAACGGTGCCATCAACAGATTCGGATCTAAATAAGTTATGATTTCCTGGGAAGTTCTTCTAATAATATTGTATTCCATTAAACATACAAAAGACATCACTTTATAATATTAAAAGTATTAGAATGCGTTATGATATTGGTAATTATATATTATACATAAATGTAAAGTTAAAATATACACGCACATTTCTTTTCTTTCTTTATTTTATTACCTTTGTGCTGCTAGTTTCTTCGTTTTTCTTGCAAGCCATGTCCAGCTGATCCTAGAGATTGTGTAATACGTCACTATGAGGTTTATATAAAAGAAGATTGGAAATGGAAACTACATAGTACAGAAACAAATACCGAAGCTCATTTCGTTGACAAAATCCCGTACACACAGTACAAAGTAAAAGTGAAAGTCGTTACGATTGAAGGACAGAGCGATACCTCGGATCTAGTCACAGTTATTACTGAGCCAGGTGGTAAGTAGACTATTCTGCGAAATATTTTGGTTTGAAGATTAGAAAGGATATCAAAGGTCACATCAAAGCTTAGAATATATTTTATCTGTTAAGATTTCTTCAACCTTACAATAAGTTACCTAATAATTTCTTATAGTTTTTATGGTGGCTTTTCTTCCTGTTGCGATTCCCATAAGATACTCTATGGGTAAATGGCATATTAGAACTGAACATCAAAATATACCTTACTTAATATTTCACTATTCAGTAGTCCCTAGATATGCATTTATTTAATATTTTCACAAGTTTTAACAACTTATTTTGCTGGTACCAATATCATCATCATCATCATCATAGGTATTCTGCTTTATTGGCAGGTCACTTGCCGCAGCTGAGAAGCTTCCATGCTCCACGGTCCTCCGCTAACCTTTTCGTCTTCGCGTATGATCTTTCGGTTTTAATATCATCCATTAATTGTAGTCTCCTTCGCCTCCTCCCTCTCTTTCCCGCCACCATACCCTCTAGGACGTCCCTCATGATACAATCTCTTCTTAGGCAATGTCCCAACCAGTTTCTCTTCCTCTTCCTAATAATATCTAAAAGTGTTCTTTTCTCACCCACCATTTCTAACACTCTCTCATTCGTTTTCCGCTCTACCCAACTAATTCTTTCCATTCTTCTCCACATGAAGTGCCAATATACAAGATCGGAATTTAATCAGTATTCTGTACGTATTGCAAACTTTAAAAACTGGCTGTAATGATTGTGGATTTTAACTTCGGTTCCTACTTCCATTAATATATTTAAATATTTTCAATCATATAATTATTGCTGTCCAACGTAATATACGTGATCTTAAATTTTTTAGATATTTATAACACAAGTATTCGTACACTAGTTTATATTTATAAAAGAAGCGTATATTATAGTAAGAGAATACAACAACAACAATAAAATCGATTCATGGTAGTTTCTGATGCGCTCAATTAATTCAACATAATCATCGATGTCTCAGAAAATAATGTGGAAATTTTAGATGTCCAAATTGTCCTAAAATATATTACCAAATGTGTTGGCAGATCTCCCATTGACTGGCGATATGACTATATTGCTTATTTGTAGTCGACTGAGTATCTTTCCTGAGACCCTTTCGGACTGACAAGTAAAGGGTCCAAATGGGTGAATCGACTTGTGAAATGAGACATAGTGAACCTGATACAGGATGTGAAAATATGTGTATGTGCAAAGTTATAG
This sequence comes from Thermobia domestica, assembly GCF_964235325.1. NCBI lineage: Eukaryota > Metazoa > Arthropoda > Insecta > Zygentoma > Lepismatidae > Thermobia > Thermobia domestica. The sequence continues at coordinate 80,513,908 of NC_137469.1, forward strand.
CAGCTGAGCACTATAAGAAACGGAGGAGGAGGGGGTCAAAGTTGATGGGAGGAAGGTTATGCTATGACATTGAAATACATCAAATAAACTTTGAATCGTAAAAACAGTGAAAGGTAGACAATGAAAACGATAGTAGTTTCACATATTGGTAAAAGAAGAATGGGCAGAGAAGATCAAGAACCTCCACCGCCATCTTGAAATCCGTCATTTTGAAATATGTGATATTTTTTGAAATGAAAAGGTAGTCATGTGATATATCAATTAGGGTCAATTATGAATTTTAGTGATCATTATTATCTCCATTTATTTGGAAGATTTAAGATAATCTTTGTAGTTATTTACGAAAATCTAGGAGACTGATACTTGTATGTTGGAAGTTTGGATTATCACGAAACCGTTAAACATATCTACAAGCCAAGAAAACTAACAGTGAAATTAGATATCCCAGTACTATATTATTACATTATTATTTATAACATTACTTCCAATTTGCTTCATATAGTGCCGAAGAAAACGGTTCCGGTTTGGAAGAACTGCTTCCGCTTGTGTGTCTGTGTGTTTTTTTTTTTCGCTTTTAGTCGAAAACAATGTGGAGTTTATGTAGCTACCTTTTGTTAAATGACATACTTACTAATATAGAACATAATACAATACAATCTTATAGATTGCAATGCAGTTATTACGTACTGTACGTAAACTACTGTATTTTCACCCAACTATATTTTTCACTAACGTGCTTTATTTTTCACTCAACTTTCTTTGTCCACCTTCGTAAGCAATAGCAATTTGGAATGAGTGTTGCATGTGATATCTAAATGAAAAGTGGATTACTGCAGTCGAATACAACAATGAAGTTGTAGCGGAAAATAAGTTATCGGGTGAGGAGGCTTTCTCGAGTGTCTATTGTGTCGCATTATGTTTGATCGGTTTGTTTCAAATATGAAGCCTTCGATTATTGTGACAATGTTGGCACAGGACACTACTATTGTGTGCTCCGATGATGGATCATCATTGCAAGTTCCGAACTCGTGAACCAACATTGTCACAATAATCGACGTTTTGAGAACATGCTGGCCCTAATTGATATATCACATGACTACCTTTCCATTTCAAAAATATCACATATTTCAAAATGGCGGATTTCAAGATGGCGGTAGAGGTTCGTGATCTACTCTGCTCATTCTTCTTTTGACAATATGTGAAACTACCACCGTTTGCATTGTCTATCTTTCACCATTTTTACAATTCAACAGTTTATTTGATGTATTTCAATAACATAGCATAGCTCTTCTCCCACCAACTTTGACCCCTTCCCCCTCCGTTTCTTATGGCACTCAGCCGCTATAACTATGCACATACACATATTTTCACATCCTCTATCAGATGCACTATGTCTCATCCCGCAACTTCATTCATCCATTTGGATCTTTTACTTGTGAGTATCTACCCGAAAATTATTTTTATTGATAGAAAAACTGATTAGTTTTGACAGTTCATCTTTTATGTGAAAAGCTGCGATGTATGAGTCTCCAGGTTTGTGCTCGAGAGCATTTTTGACCACAGACTGACTCGTTTCCATTCAAACAAAGTCGTTGTTTACCTAAGATATTCTATCGCACCTCCATGTATCATACTCGTTGTGACGGTCACCATTATAGATCATTGCACGACATCGCAGTTTTCACTGCATCACCCTTCGTTTCAGTTGCACCAGGGGTATCAAAAATCAGTAAAATTCCAAAAATCCTCCAAAAATTTCGAGAAACCATCTTTTTATTGAGAACGTTACATCATGATTTCTTATGGACATCTCTGTGGGTGATAACTCGATTTTTTCACAGTCATTAGGTAGATCCATGCTTCATTCATTGTCAAAAATATTTCAATGATTTGTACTTCGAATACTTCCATTTCTTCACTGCATGGATCACATAAATGATTGAAACGCATAGGTAGTATGGTTATCACATAACTGTAAGCACCAGTGGCGGCGGTTGGACGTTAAAAGTGAGGGGGCAAGACATGATCTGAATATTTGATATCAATGTTAGTTTTCCTGGTTGCTTGTAACACTTTGTTTGACGAAAAGTTGTATAACTATTAGGATACTGTCCTTTTCAGTTATACCGTATATTTTGTTTCATATTTTATTAAGTAAATTGACAAGAGCAATGCACGTAGATACTAGTCCTTTGTACTCTTAAACAGCGAAGGTGTAAGAAGAGATTTGATTCTTTGCTCATGAATATCTGTCTGGAAAATTGTGTGATCAGATTAGGGCCTATTTAATAACAAATTTGCAAAACAAATAAACAAAAAGGATAATATTAATCAAAGAATCATAGTAATGAATAATGAGGCTTGTTTTGCAAAAGTTATATTGAAACTGGAAATTAATGAACAACTTATATTTTTAATTCCACGAATGCTATTATATGTGTTATTACTCTTAGAATAACAGTGAATACTATAAGCATATACTACGACATTTAAAGAAATACTTTTGCAGCTTCCCGAAACATGTTCACTGCCATTAAGTACAGTTTTCACTTTCTTGGAATATATCAAAACTCAGCAATACTTAGAGTCACTCTACATTTCAGATATACAAAATAATCCTAAAACCTAGAATTATGCTGAATTCACTAAATTTAATTGTATATACAAAACTGTATATGCACACCCCTGAACTTGTATATTACACTGCAAAATTAATATTCCTTACTGAGCTCCTTCGTGGCTAAGCGGTTAGCGTACGCGCCTTAGACGTGGGAGACCCGGGCTCGATTCCCGGGGGAGCTCACATGGTTCGGACTCCACGTTGATCATTAAGTACACATCTCATATAACTTCGCTGCTGAACAGGATGTTAAACTAAAAAAATCAAATCAAAATATTATTATTAGAAAGAAGAAAATACATTTTAGGAACTGTCGATTTTTGTACAATTAAAGAATAACTTGTGAAGGACTTCTTTTCTTGCGAAATGTTATCTCAATTAATTTCAGAGCGGCTGACTAACATATCGATCAATTGCAAGAAGAAATGAAAGTACGCTCGAATTGTGGCGCTCCAATAGGTTAATTTTTGGTCCATTTTTAGTGGCAGTTTAAACGCAATTCCTGTAGCTTTCTTAATTCCACGGGAAGACAACCAATACGTACTCATAGAACGACAAATATTTTATGGCACCATTTTTATTCTATGAACCAATAATACCTACAAAACTTTATATTTCCAAATGAAACTATATACATTAATGGGTAATTTCAAAAAAAAGTGGGGGAGGCAACTGCCCTTTTTTGCCCCCCGAATCACCGCCCATGTTAAGCACCAAATAAATTTCTCCCGCAGTATAAAAATATCTGGTTGAAGTTTTAAGTTTCTAGCTAAAGTGCGACACTGAAAATGTATTCTAAATCGCGTACAATTGTTATTTTCGTATGTTGTTCGTAGTAAAGTGTTTAATACAAGTCTTTTATGGGTAGTCTCGGAATCGGTTTTTGCTGAAGAGAGGAATGCCTCCTATACAAATCCTTAGCCTATACTGGTTCAAATCCCAATCCCACATTAAGCACTAAGTCCTGTGTCATATAGGCCCGATGCTGAAACGGTGCATTAGGCTCCCATCAGAAAAAAAAATGCGTCGATTTCATGTCTCTGGCTGACTACAAATTTCCATCCATACGATAGAAGCTAGAATAGAGGACTTATTTCAACAATCGACATTTCACAACTGTACAACATACTTAGGGTACAACAGAAAGCATTTAGGTAAACGTGTCTCTTTTAGGTTAGCTAACTAAATTAACTAAGCTTTTTTCTTGTGGGGTTTGAGACTGTATCAACGTCACAAATCAAATCTAGGTACCCACATACTTAAAAGTGTTTAAAGGTTTTCAACTATATAATTCTAGGGCAAAATACTGTACGTACACAATTCGAATATTTCCTTTCTTTTCAGTCGCAGGTCCAGTCACGAACTTAAGAATTGTAGATAGTTTACCACAAGATTTTGAAGTTGCTTGGGACCCACCTTCACACACGAGAGGCATTATAAAATATTATCACGTATCCTATAAGGTAAATTTTCTTGCATTTATGTAATAGTTAACTATAGTTTTTATTTGAATTAACCGATAACAGAAAACAACAATAAAATATGCTTAACATGATTCTACTTAGCAAATAATTTTACTTTCTGTAGTTTTGATTTTTTTAAATGATAATATTTTTTTTATTTATCTGTAACGTAAATCGTTGTCTTAAACTTTTATAACGAGGGTTTACCATTGCTTTCTCTGATTTACAGGTAATAAACTTCGTGTATTATAAGTACCTAACTGATGTTTGTTATTTGTAATGTGTTTACAAGTACTTTCAATTAATTTTTTCTTTGCTTTTTATTTGTTTCCAGTGCATCAAACTGTTATCTTGCATGAATCAAAGTTGTGAGTTTTCACACGGTGAAATCAATGTCACATCTACTTCAGTTACTTTAAATGATGTAAGACCTTTAGGATGGTATGAAATAAACGTAGCGGCCTTTACAGGAGTCATAGGGATGTATTCCAGTATATTGCAATTGGTAGAAAATGATGGTAAGGATAACGAACTATATGAATCTAAATGCTTTGGGTTTTGAAGGACGAATAGATTCAACTTCTTACGCCATGATGTTACCTACAGTACCTCAACTGTAATGATAATTTTAGCTTAATGGTCAACATGTGATGTCAATTACTATGTACACTGAACTTACAAATACAGTAGTCTCTCCAAAACTCGGCACTCGATAACCCGGCAGTCCGAATAACTGCCACATCCTGGCAGGGCGAGAAAAACCCGCGCGCAAACCCGTAAAGACTCTATGCCTTCATAAAGTACTTACTTTTCCTTTGTTTAAGGGTAGTTTGGCAGTTTATTCTCTGTTGTATTCTCAAGCAACCAATATATACAAGTACAGTACTGTATTTTCCGAGCAAACACTCGTACATATTCTTTTTTTAACTCTATTTCCAATAACCCGACATTTTTACAAACTCGGCCACCCATCGGTCCACGTTCACCTCTGGTGCATGGGGTCTCGGGTTCGATCCCAGCTCGCGCCAAGTGAACTTTGTGGTGAACAAACACCGTGTGCCTAGTTTTTTCTCGGGGTTTCCCGTTTCGTCCCATTTTCTTCATTCCACTATTTCATTCATTTCTCATTATCATCATCTCCTTTAGCCTAGCCGGCATAATCGTGAGATGTAAAACTTAAAAAGATAAAAAGAAGACCTTCGGTCCACATTAGGCTTAGTTTTCGAGACTCTACTGTAATTTTTTTGCCAGTCTATCTACAGAGAATCTTACACCATTTTATTCTATTTGATTTAGAACTATACAAAGATTGTAAGTGTAGTCACTTAAAAAGTTTTGAAAAGAGTTTCGTTTTAGCAAATAAATATGTTGAAATTAGAAACTATAGCCATATAGAGTAGATAAAAGTATTAGAGTTTTGTTGTGTCAAAGTACAATAATTTAAAGCTAGTAAATTCGTTCCAAGATGAGTTCAAAATAATAATTTCTGTCTGTGTTGTGCTGCCATTGAAACTATAATAGGTCCTAACCTAATACTATTAGATATTGCCATAACCTAAGTGTCGCTATTTATTAAAGTTAGTTAAAATCTGTGAAAACAGTATCTCAATTTCACTATAACTTATTATAATATGTGAACATCTCGGAATCTCTGCATGTCAGAGATATGAAATTTAGTATTCGAACTTCACATTGAAAATAACTGGTCACGTGTTTCAGTTTTTTTTTCTTTTAATATTTGGCCTACATGCGAAGAAAAGAATGTAGAAGGAAAAAGGAATAAGGATTACAATAAAGTATCCATATCTCGGAATCTTTGAAGATTAGAAATTCGAAATTTGATATTTGACTTTTCATTTGAATTAATTAGACACATGTATAAATCTCTTTTGAAATTTTACTTAAAAGAGAAGAAAAGGGAATGGGAAGGAAAAGGGATGGGATTACAATTATAATAATAAGATGTCTATATCCCGAAACCTCATAAGGTTAGAGACATGAAATTTGGTGTTTTCCCTTCTCATTCAGAATAGTTACAAACGTGATGCAGCGTTCTTTGTTTTATTTGATCCAGAAGGGAAAAAAGGGAATGAAAGAAAAGGTAGAAGACTACAGTTAATACAATAAGGTGTCCATATCTCGGAATCTTTTAAGAGTAGACACATGAAATTTGCCGTTTGAACTTATGACTTAAAATAATTAGACATCATTTTAGATTGATAACCACATATTGCAAACCCGGTGGAACACTGTTACAAGTCAAAATTACACATTTGTGGAAACATGAATTTTGAAGTTTGTTATTCTATCAAAATCGGTCCTAGGAATACTGATATTTCTGCCATCTAGAGGTTAATTTGTTTAGTTACGTTTATGCGAAAATACCACCGGGTAAAGCTCGCTTCTCTCTCTCTCTCTCTCTCTCTCTCTCTCTCTCTCTCTCTCTTCTCTCTATTCTCTTTTGAGCGATGATAGCTCAAAATTGTCACTTTTTGAGTTGTAACACTCTTCCACCGGGTGTGCAATATCTCCAATAACTTTCTTCTCTTTATGTTTTCGTATTTTTACTCATAATGAAATTGACCTATGGCTCCGACCTTTTCACACACTCGGTGTAAAATGACTTCAAGGTTGTCTATCTCATTACGAGAAAACGGGAGAACCACTTAAAACTAATTTTTGAACATAGTTGGCACTTGGGTCGGTCTGGGTTTCTATCATGTCTTCTTTCATTAAAATGAGTACTCTAAGAGTAGAGAGGGTTTTCAAATGTTTGTCAAAAATATAATATCTCATGACCCTATCCCATGTTAGATTGAGATGGAATTTGGTATATAAGTTCCTAATTGAGTAATGACGTGCTTTTCGAAATTTTGCTTCTAAGGGAAAAGAGGGAAATTTCTAAAATATCTTCTTAACTTTCCATTTTATGTTCATAAAATGATCAAAGCGAAGAATTATTTCAACTGCTTAAAATTAATTTTCGAAAATAACTAACACTTGGGCTTTTACCATTTCACTTCGATTGAAATGCATGTCTTAAGGGAGAAAAAGGTTTAAATTTTTACCAGAGAATGATTTCATAAAACTATTTCAATTTCAGTTAGTATATGTAATTAATACAATGTACGGTACCTATACGGAATTCTAACGTAACCAATGACACTAATTCTGCGAGTAACAATAATCATAGAGCTATAAATCATGAGAATCTATAATGCTATTATAATAGCAATAACTCAACAATAATTAAAATTGGTAACTATAAATAATACACTAAATAGATATGGTTATTTTCGCAGTAACTATAATCAAACATATCCATTAAATGTCCCAATATACTGGGTGTCCATAAAGTCCGTTGCCACCCCGTGTATCTGAATCGACTGCGAATATGAGAAAACGTAAAAACACGTCCATCATTATTTTAAGGGGCTTGAATTTTGAGCTATAAAAGGTCCACCCCAGACACTTCCATATAGGGATACGTGGGGGTCAACTTGAAAATGTTAAATAGCAAATGGGATCAAGTAATATATCGTTGGAAAGGACACAAGATAAATATTTCGCCGAAAGTTTCAAGTCCCTATGTTGACCCCATCCAAAATGGTGGGGGTTCACATTTTGTCAATAAAGTCCGTTACCACCCCATATATCTTCGAAACAACTGAGAATATGATAAAATGCAAAAACACGACCCCTCATACCCCTATCTGGCGATGTCTGGGGTGGACCTTTTATAACTCAAAATTCAAGCCCCTTAAAATAATGATGGACATGTTTTTGCGTTTTATCATATTTGCAGTCGTTTCGACGATACACTGAGTGGCAACGGATTTTATGGACACGAAATGTGAAACCCCGCCATTTTGATTGGGGTCAACATAGGGACTTGAAACTTCCGACAAAATATTTCTCTTGTCGAGACCTTCCCAACGATATATTACTCGACCTCCTTTGCTACTTAAAATTTTCAAGTTGACCCCACGTACCCCTATATGGGAGTGTCTGAAATGGACCTTTTATAGCACAAAACTCACGCCCCTTAAAATAATGATGGACGTGTTTTTCCGTTTTCTCATATTCGCAGTCGTTTCGACGATACACGGGGTGGCAACGAACTTTATGGACACCGTGTATGTAACTGTATCCAGAATATAAAACAAACCTAAGCTAGTTATGAACTACACATAAAGATATTCAATCTAATCCAAATCTTCCTATATTTCACAAGCAAGCATTTAAAGTAATGAATATTATCTATAATCGGGTAAAATCCATATTTTAAAAAAATCATTTGAACAATTGCCTCACTAGTTATATTTCCTGAATACTCTAGGATTTTATAACGTAATATATCTGCATATATTATACAAAGAGCTTCGTTTTATTGATAAAAGAAAACTGACCGTATATATTAATAAAAGTTATATAACACTTTCTGTAATATAACGTCGCCTTCGTCAAACACGTTATAAAAGATTAATTCGAGTATAACAAATTAAACATAAACAGAAAATGAAGGGAAGTCACGTCCATTTTCCTCATAGCCAATCGCATTTTCCTTTCACTATGTATATCCATCTGTACAAGACGACAACAACAACAACAAAATGGATTAGGTTTTTGTTACATATTTTACCCATTTTTATCCAAAACATATTTTTTAAATTATGTGTTCGATGCATACTTTCCCAGTTATTTTCACATTGACCATATCCATGCTATTTAGTTCTTTCTTTTGAACTATTTCTGTTCTATTTTATTTAGTACTTTGTTTCATTTTCTGTTTATATTTAATTTGCTATTTTTGGATTACACTTTCATGACATGTTTGATGAAGGCAACGTTATATTGCTGAAACTGTTTGTTGGGGACAGAATTAATCATTATTTAAAAGCAATACCTTAAAAATTATAACATACGGAGTTAGTGGAAGAACTACCAGTTAAGTGATTGTTATCTGTTTTGTAGGTTGGTGAAAACATGTCTTAAGAAATGTTGTATTGAACGGTTAATAATAAAAATAAGGTTTTGCGTGTCTGTAAGCCTAAGAGTTCGAGGATATAAATATTATCTGTCTATCTGTCTATGAGTGACACGTTGAGGTTCAATAAAAGTGCTTACAGAGGAAGGTGTACAACGATAACGTTGTATATTGTATATTTCGTTCGTAATCAGGGCAGCAGTGCTCAAGCATTTGCCATAAAATAGAAGAAGAAAGAAATAATGTAAGCAATATCTGTAGATTGATCCATATATTTCTGCTTGTATGTTATGGTGATGTTAGCAGTTGTCAAGGAGATGTTTTATAACATATAATTAAGAAAATCACCATGACAGTTAGATGTTTAAATTTGAACTGTAATGTCAAATAAGTAATCCTCATCAAGTATAGTGTTTTTAAAATTTGAGACTGGTGTATGTTTCAGTGTAACTATTTCTAATATGCGTAATAGTTAAAATACATGAAAACATATACCAACTGAGGCATAGTGTGGTTATAGATGCTCAATGAAATATATTCTTTCTAGTATTAAAAGAGTCTAAATAATAGTAGTAGTAATATCTTAGTCACCGTGTTGACGTTTCTAATCTGTTCAATTATTTACATTGTTATATGGGTTGTATTAATGTATATTTAGTGCTTTGGACAGTTTCATTTTATTCATACATATACAATATTTCCAAAGCTAAAATAAACAATACAAAAAGGAGCTCGTCTTGAAATACAAATCTTGGCTAATCTATGTAACTTCGTCCTTCAAAATGGACATTAGCCAATAGCCCAAGAGGTACAAAAAGTTTTAATATTCCGTAAACCGAATGAGGCTAAAACATAGGCCCAGTCTATCTTCTCATTCAGATAATAACTAGAGTTCTAGAAATAATAATAGTTGTCTTTGAACTCGCTTCAATAGTTACGATCTAATACTACTATCTCAAACAGAGTTTCGACCTAAATTTATTTTTCTAGATAACTTATTAAGCTTAAACACCTTAATCAGCGAAATTCAATATAACAAGGAACTCCCAGATATCGTAAACAGCTTACCCTTAATTCTTTTTAAATCGTTAAACTTTCACTTAGAAAGCCGTTGCTCCTATCCTGTTTACTTTCAATTGATGGCTTGTACATTATTGTGTTTAGAATGTAGCAGGCGTTTGAATAATACTACACTTATGTTTCACGATTCACAATTTCAAGAGGAATTAGGGAAAAATGTCATGGTATTTTCCTGATAGTATTTTTTTATAAGTCGGGCCTTTGACGGGTCTTTTATGGTCAAATATCTGCACAAAATGTACCATAAAATTGTTACATATTAGGGAATATATGTACTAAGTTTTATTGACACATGAATAGTACATTTGAAGATATAGAAGATTTTCGAACCAAAAATATCAATTTTTCCGAGTGAGATTTGATATAGTTTCATACATACACATGATAACCCATATATCTTAAGTGTACGAAAGGTAACTAAAGTTAGACTTATCACGTATGTAGTTAAGTACATATAAATATCGCTCGAGTAACAACATCTTTCTGGGTTTGTGTGTTGCAGTACAGATTTTAAAACGGATTATTGATTTTTCTTTTTTTCTTTTTCTTGTGTTTCATATTCACATCAAGTTTGTCGTATTATAAGAATCTATATATGTCTTTTAACTGTTCTTGTTCCCATGGTAGTTAGTATGATACTGATATTACGAATCTTCCTTTATTTCTCTTCATTTATTGTTCTCGAAAAATAAAATCTCTACATGTATTCCTTTATTCAGTTTTACTCCGAGTTATATACCACTAAATTCAAATCTGTTATCATCTTCTTAATCGGTCTTTTTCCTATTACCTATGTGGTAATTATATTTTAGGGTAAGACATGCAGGTCTCTGATGAACTTAACTGAAATTTATGTCAGTACACCTGTCAACAGTGATTATTAAAGATTATTAAAGTCACAGTGATAAACTTAGCATGTTACAGTATTAATAAAACAAATCTGGCCAAAGCATCAAATATTAACCAATAATACTCGTGTAACAGTTTCGTCAATGAAATATCGCCTTCAACAGATGCGGTAATACATTGACGAAACTGTTACACGAATATTATTAATGTGTATTTGATCCTTCACTGCTTTTGTTTGTTTAATTAATACTGTTGAATATTTCCAAAACTATAATAAACAAGATGTTAGCATCTAATACGTTTAGTTTTTTATGATTCAGTTGTACATAGAAAATCAAAGCTTTAGGGAAAATATGACGTTTCGAATTTAGATTATTATAGTGCTAAGCAAAAGTTAAATTTACGTTTCTTAATATGATATCACGCTATACCATGCATTTAGTTTCTTTCACAATTGTTTGTAGTTCCAGGAATAGCACCTGTGGAAAGTAGTATACCAGCTGCAAGTACCAATTCGACTATTAAGGTTCACTGGAAACGCCCAGAAGATTGCCAAAATTTTAATGGTCTTTGGGTAGGATATCTATATCAATTAACATTGGCGAGTGATGAGACACTTCTTCTTAGTAACACCACAAAAGAAACATCAATGACTTTCTATAAACTGACTCCTCAAACAGAGTACAAAGTGAAAGTCTTCATTGTCACATCAGCTGGATGGAATGCTAATAAATATTTGATATTGCATGCAACTACAAGAGCTACAAGTAAGTATCTATATCTATCTATCTATCTATCTATCTATCTATATATATATATATATATATATATATATATATATATATATATATATATATATATATATATATATATATATATATTAGAGTCTCCGTAATCCGGTCTACAGGGTCGACTCTAGGCAATTTGCCGCCTACTTTTCTCCAGAAAGAACAAACTTTAAAAGCCATGATTTCAAGTATGGTATCCTATCACGAACAATGAAAGGGAGGGAAAGGGCACTCGCACTCAGAAATGCCCAAATACTACAAATACAATGTCGTTGTGACTGCATTTTCTTTAAATAATAATATATTATGTTAGTGAAAGATAAAGCAAACACATCTGCAGAGGAAAGATGGTAATCCTTTTCATGGAATTCAATATCGAGCTTCAATTTCACTATATGCGTTTCCAATTCCGGTGCAACTAGCTCTTTTATTTATATTTCTGGATTTTCCTCTATGTGTTTCCACCTTTAATCATAAGGAACTTGCTTGTGACGAAGACAAGACTGATTTTAATGTCAAAACTGAGATAACTAACTAAATGGAATAGGTGTTTGCTACTGTTCGAGAATTGATTGCTTGTATTTGGCAACAATCAAGCAATTCATGCTGGGATTTGTTTGACCGCTTGCTTTAGCACCGTCCATGTGACCTTATGCGACCTAAACATAATTTATGAATTTAGTATTCAAATAGGCCATCTTAGTAAATTTAACTACCATCATCATGAACTCTGTTTCGAACAAGAAATATATATTTTAAATAAAATAGTTATGACAGATTTTACCGCCGCACGAAACTTGACGACCTGTTCAAATGCACGTGTTGCACATATGGTAGAGCCGGCCCTGCTGGTCTATATATATATATATATATTAGACTCTTGGTTGTTTATTTGCAACAATATTTACATCACAATTTGTTATATAAGTACCTTACTATCAGAGTTACATTCTACATTCGTTACATTCTAAATACTAATACCGAATGCAATACTTTCAAATAATATTATTTAATTCTTAATCTTCTATTTTGATACTACGAACAGCAACAGGAGTGTAATCCAAGTCCAAAAATATATAGTCTTTTGTACTGATCTGGAGAAATCTATTTCCCTGACCTCCCCTGATCTTTGGCAGGAAATTCCCTGACTTTCATGACAGGTGTCGGATGACGCTGATATATAAATAAAGAATAAATAACGGTGAATATTTATATATGAGAATATTTGTTCTATAGAGACAAATAGTAATCAATTGCTCATACGTACATTCCACTTACCTCTCATAAAAATCTAAGCAACGTCCCATACTGTGAACATTTATGGTTTACAAAGCTGAAATTAATGTACAATTAATGTCAGAAAAATATATTTTATAAAATTTAACTGACTTTCCCTGATTTCCAGTCTTTTTCCCTGACCTGCACCATTTTCCCTGAGTTTTCCCTGACTTCTCTGACCAGTGGGAACCCTGTTGTATTATGTTCATTTTGGATTTTATTGCAGCGTGTTTAACATTTCGGGAATATTGACAAGAATTCTGATTTACATGCAAAAGGATAAAACTTTACTCTTGGAAAATTACTATTGAAAAAAAGGTTTAATAAATAACAACAAGGAGATGTGTTATGCGATTCTATACGTGGTTCTTGTTTACACCGTTACTTAATTTGTTAATGTAATGGCAATATATTAAATAAGAAACTCTAGCAGAGGCGTGGTTGCCTGTTAAATCTGTATAATATCCAAGTCAACCGGATGATCTCATATTCTCATGGAATTTACTCAAATGTTTAACTACATTCTTTTCATCTTTCATTTTTCTGTTAAAGAAAAGAGAAAAGAAATAAGTAGTAAATAATATAAGTAAGTAATAATATAAGTAAGTTCTTTGAAAGGAAATCGGACTTCCAGATTTCCAATTTTTCGTTAGTTGTTACTTCTGGAAAACAACATCAGAACTGTTTTTGGTCTATCTGAATTTCTCTCATCAGCTTGTAAAATGTTCTTATTTTCTCTCTTCTCCTTTTAAAACACTTGTTATATTTTGAAATCCTGCTACCAGTAGCAAAACACTAAACAAGGCACTATACACTAACAGTAACACAAAGAAAGAACGTGAGGTTATAAGTTCTGGAATTGTCATCAGAACTTAGTTTTTTTTTTTTTTTTTTGTAGTGTTTGACTTGATTAGTTTTATTTTCTTTTAATTCTTTATTTCTTTATGTTTACAATGCAGGGTGTGGGTCTTGTTCATTTTTTCTTCTTTCGTCCTTTCTTTTCTTCCACAAGTTCCTTGATACGTGTCCAGTCTCGATAATTTTGACAGGTCTTGATAGGTGGCCATCTTATAAGTGGCATTTTTATTTTTTGTCAAAAAGTTGGGAGGCATTGCCCCCCCTCCCCATAGCTCCGCCCATGGTTGTAAGTTTGCTTCATTTCCCTAAGGGAAACATTAAGCTTCAAACTAACTGACCATGTGGCAAGAAATATTAATATTATTATTATTATTATTATTATTATTATTATTAATAATAATAATAATAATAATAATAATAATAATAATAATAATAATAATAATAATAATAATAATAATAATAATAATAATAACAATAATAATAGAAGTAACAATGTATTGTATTTAAAAGCCGAAGTTTAAAAAATGAATTGATAATGATAGCTTTTCTGTATTATGTTGCAAGGCTGCCATTACAATTTACGGATATTCCGCTAAAACCAATGTAAAAATAAGCTTTTAAACGAAATTTCAACCAAAATAGCCTCCCGTATTCACGTACGTTTTCCGATTGTCAATCATTTCCTTCGTCACGGACTTCATAGATTCCTTCGCTTATCATGAAATCTACACGTCCAATAACTGTAAAGATGGATCTATTTCATTCTAGTTATTGTCAATACTGTACGAATGCTATTACAAGAATTGTTTTTTTATTTTTGTAAAAAAAATGCTTTACTACTAGAAAAACTGTCACTTTAACTAAATACAGAATAAATTAGTTCTTAAAAATATAATTTGATGTCAGAACCTCACCAGCAAACAAAGTTTTTTTAAATTTATTTTTTATTACGAAATGGGTTTCTTCCACTTTTTCAATTATGAACACACACCTGTATATATTTTAATATTAAGGATTCAACTGAGTTATAAAATTGCTAGATGCAAAGGGATAATAGAGACTAGGTAGTGGTAGAAAAAAGTGGCAACAATTTGTCTCTCTTCTGCCTTAACTAGTTTTTTTTTTTTTTTTTTTCATTTCCCGGCATTAATCAGAGGATGTATAATCTATTTACTGAGAGAGAATTACATCGTGCAGGAGAATAATTTTACGCGTAAGGATAGCGTACTACCAACATAAAAATTGCGTTAAATTTCAAACCATGAAGGATTAAGAGATTTAGTGCACCCGACTAGTGCTACACATAAGCTAAACATGCTTTCACATAAACGAAATTGCAAACCCTACTACATTAATTCATTCATCGATAGGTCAAGTCAATTTACCTTAATCTTCGACTTCGCAAAGCCAAGGTGTACTTCTTCAGTAGCTTCTTCATCTCGTTAATCACTATAATGAAACAGAACTACTATTACAATTATTAAAACCCATTTAAGTCCACTGTTTCCAAATGGAAACAATTTATTTTTATCAATTTTTGTTAGTGGATTATTTGTTATGGATTTATTTCGTCTTTTACAATAAGGACCTGCTACCAGTCCATCTGTTACTACTAAAATCCTCAAAATATGTTAAATGAGGTCAGAATCAATAAGTTTAGAAAGAATTACGAAATTCTGAAACAAAAATAATTTGGGATTAAATGGATTAAATATGTTGATTTTACCGTACGAGAAAGGAGAAATTCATGACGAAGTAACAGATTGATAGGCTTCGGATACATGACGAAGCAACTTGGATGAAATGTATTAAGATGTGATAGAAATGCAAATATGCTCGTAGTTACCTGGTCATACTAACAAGCAAATAATGAAATAATTTAACGTACAGGAACTTATGCTGTGTAGCTAGATACTCGTTATTTTCATTTAAAGTTTATTATCAATTCTGCATTTACTCATGATTGGTAGTATACTCTTTTATATTTAATTCATTTATTTTTACAATATGAATTACTAATTTAAGTATTGTTTGTTATTAATCACACATATTTATAACTTATCTAAAGAATGAAAATACAATATAGAATGCAACTTAACTGATTACATGTCAATGGACCGCCCTAATGTGTGATACAGCCTGATTTTGTTGTGGAATTGAGGCACATAATTATCGAATCTTTAACAGACAAAACCATATCTTTCTTCTTTCAGTCAGCACCCAAGTATGCCAAGAGAAAAGAAGTTCTGGCTTCACTCTTCTGAAACTCACCATAGATGTTCAATAACGAAAGTCAGACATATCTCGCTACTCTGATGCTGACCATACATGTTTTACTAATGAAGGTCAAGGAACTGAAAGGACTAAGGGAACTATTGAAGTTCATCTTGATATCCCTAAATCCTATTTGAACAGGTCTAGCTGCTCTAAAACTAACCGTATGTGTTCAGTGATGAAAATCAAAGAACTGAGAGGCTTAAGGGAGCTGTTGAAGTTCTTCGTGATGTCTCCAAACCTCACCTGGACAGATCTTTCCTGCTCTTAAAGTGACCAAAGATATTTAATAATAAAAATAAGTGAACTGAGAGGGCTAAGGGAATTGTTGGAGTTCATCCTGATGTCCCCGAACCTCACTATTACAGGTCTCGCTTCTCAGAAACTTCAGCATAGATGTTCAATAATGAAAGTTAGAGAATCGAGGGAGCTAAGAGATGTGTTGAAGATCATTCTGATATCCCCAACCCTTATCTGAACAGGTTCCGCTGTTTGAATTAATGTTATTTACGATTGCTCATAGTAAGTACAGAAGAAACTTATTGGAGCTTTTAACTACTTTCTTGCCTTTCTGTATTACTCACTGTAAACTCTTTTGAAAAGAAATCTCGGACACGAGCAGAATTTGTTAATAATAGACCAGTAACTGAATATCAAACCATTGTCCCGTACTTAACTAATGACATTAAGTACGTACTCAATATATATATTGTTAGCAGTGATTCATTGTCTAAATTATGTTAATGTATCATTCATTCAGTTCCAGAACCAGTGACCAATTTGGTTGTTTACAAGAAAGGACGTCGTATGTTGGGAATACGTTGGGAGAAACCAGAAAGAACTTTTGGTGATTTGGAGTCTTTCACCATCATTTATCGAGAAGAAACTGATACTGAGGAATTCAGTGTAGTCATTCCTGCGCTGCCATGTCCAATATGGAATGATAAATTTTGCTACACTATCAAACCTCTTAAACCTGACAGAAAGTATATAGTAACGGTATGTTTCTGGCCATCGAATTCCATAGATAGTAAAGAATAGTGTATAATTTAATGATATTAGTGGTAACTTCGTGTTAAACTTGTGTAAGTTTCAGCAGGAGCATAAGTTATCGTTACTTTCGTGTACATTGATTTTATTGCATGTAAACACTGTTACTTTTTCAGTTAAAATACTGTAATGCTTTTATAGTCAACGGTATATTTTTCCGAAAATTTGTTACATAGAGGAAACTAAAATTTTTGTTTTGTCACTCGGCAGAAAAATGAATTCTTTAACATTCCATTGTTATACTCTTTAGACTAAAGGAAGCAACATTATTAACAAAAGTGCATGATTATGAAAGAATTGATGGAAAGAATGCGTGAGGAAAAACAGGGAATCCTTGTGAAAAACCACGGACACGATGCTATTCGAATGTATAGAAATATTTACGTGATTAAAATACGACATAAATTTCTGAGTAGTTTTAGCTCACGTTATAGCCTACCAAATTAAAATCTTGTGTTTTGGCTCAAAGAAGGGTTCGAAACAACATAGTAAGAAAATTATTTTCCAACAGAAACAACCATTTAGGAAATGCTGTCTTCCCTAAAAGTCATTTTGGATGAAAACGTTAAAATAAATAACATCAAATCTCCATCCAAGAATACGTAGGTTATGTTGTCTTGTACGATGAAACGGAGAGTTTACATAAGGTCTTATTTGCAGAAAAAAGACCGCTATCTTGTGAACTTATTTTGACTTCCGTCTTTGAATCAAGACTCAACACGCCTTCCTCTTGGGATTCAGGTTGTATGATCCAAAATTAACTATTTTTTAAGCCAGAGATAGAGTAGAAGTGTTTTATAAAAACATTGAAGTTTTTGGCAAAATCAATGAAAACTGAAAATCTAGATAGCTTCAAGGGGAGAATATTCAAAGGAGTGGATTCAACCTGGAGATACTCGAAACGAGTTGAGCAGCTATTGTGTTTGCTCTTTATAGTTTCAAATCTTATTTACCATAAGAATTCGACAAAACTTTGATCCCATAACTTTCGACCCTTTAGTTTGCATAAGTTGAAATTTGGTGTGTAAACTGATTAAGATGTGTAAAAATCGAATAACATCAAATTCGAATTCAAGATGTCAAAAGACTTGAAAAGATACCTATATATTCGTAAAATTTTGACCCCTTAGTTTGCGAAAAGTTGGAATTTGGTGTATAAACTAATTAAGATGTGTAGAATCGAACAACATCAAATTCGAACTCAAGAGATCAGAAGTCCTGCAATTCATCATCCACCCTTCCGTCCATTCTCAATACTGTTATAGTTAGTAGGTACCGTGTAAGCGTCCTAGATGAAGATAGTTTTCCACGACGAGTCACGTTTTTTAAAAATGCATCTTGGTTGAAAAGATAAGGGAGTCGTTGTCTTAGATTTTTCTGCTTTATTCTGTACTGCTATATATATTCAAAGAAACTCTAATCAAAGTACTACAGAAGTGTGATTTTGCTTTTATTAGCGTTGTTTTACTTTCAGGTACGAGCAAGGAACGTTGAAATTCCCGAAGATGGAGAAGAAAGTTCTGTAACAGATGTCACCAAAGAAGAAGGTGCAGTAACATTTTTTTATATATATGCACTTCATCCAGATATCTATTAATGTAAACAACTAAGTATAACATGATTGGAGATAGATTCTAACATTTAAATATTCTGATGTTGTAACATACTTTATCATTTTTTGCTTTTCATTGTCTGTGAAAAGAGTGTTTTTTTTTTTTTTTCTACCTAATTCGTTTTTGATATAAGACTAATCAGAAGCGCTGTCTTGGATTAACGGGAAGAACTTTCGAAGCGTTTCCCGATGTTTTAACTTGACTATTGTATTCGCTGATAATCTTCCCTGTTGGTCTAGTGACTAGTGTGTGCGCCTTTGCTGCACGTGGTTTCATGTTCAATTCTTGGTGAGACAGCACCAAAAAATTAATTGCGAAATCCTATAATTCATTGTCAGCCTTACTTTCCATTCTCAATGCTGTTGTCATGCTAGTTAGTAGGTGCAGTGTGAACGTACTAGGTGAAGGCTAGTTCTCCGAGACGAATCACGTTTTCGAAAAATGCATCTTGGCTGAAAAGATTTGGAAGTTGTCGTCTTAGATTTTGCTTTATTCCGGGCTTTATTATATATTCTCAGTTTGATTAATCAACCATCTCGTTTAGCCTAAAGGGCATATATCTGAGAACTTAAACTTAAAAAAAAAAAAAAAAAAAAATCACTTGCTTTCCTAAGAATTGATGTTCTTTGGATCATCTAAGAAGATTCCAGGTTTCCAAAATATAATAAAAAGGTGATGCTTTTAGAAATGTTCACATTGTTGTGTTGAAAAATAGGGTTCGTATTGCACTCAATAAAAATGAGAATTACAAATTTTACTTGCCAACAAAACTAGTTAAAATTAATCATATAAGAAAATTTTACGAATATATCAAGTTCTTCTGTAAGTTCTATTACAAATCAACCTATTTTTTCAATGAATAATAATAAAATTAAGATTCTTCTCCCAAATTAGCCTGTTATTAGTTGCGTCTACTCCAAACTCCAAAATTTTCATTGGCCCTTTTTTTTTATTTTATTTTATTATTATTATTTTTTTTTTTATACCAATTGAGTCAAGTACAAGTGTGTAATGAATGAAACATTTACTTGTGGGACTTGCGGTTACTCACTTGACAGTGTTGGTTCTTTCCCCATGATTAGGCTGGTTCAGCAAATAATGGAGTTTGTCGACTTCTGATGACTCAAATGAGCCGAATCTCCGAGCTCTTTAGTGCCCCAATTCAATTATAGAA
Organism: Thermobia domestica; assembly: GCF_964235325.1. Classification (NCBI taxonomy): domain Eukaryota; kingdom Metazoa; phylum Arthropoda; class Insecta; order Zygentoma; family Lepismatidae; genus Thermobia; species Thermobia domestica. The sequence continues at coordinate 80,533,942 of NC_137469.1, forward strand.
CTGCGGGCCAATGAACTAAATCTACAAACTTAAAAATTACGCATAGTTAATTAACTAAGTACGTCATTTCTGCCTTATATATTATACTTAGTTATCATTGACAATAATAATATTTTTATTGTAGCAAAACGTTAGGTTTATATTCTTTTCATTGTTGGGTATGTTGTCGTGCGGCTCCAAAATTGTCTTAATTTAAAGATTTGACAGCTGCGAAATTAGTTTCCATAGAAATAAGCTGCACAATGTGTATTCTGTTTTGAAGTTTGTAGCATCAAATGTTGATTGAAAGGATAATAATACGATTAATTGTTGTAAATTATTGAATGCTTTGACAGAGTAGGCGCATCAAACTTGTTGAAAATAATGCGATATATTCTAGCTATACCAGTCAATAATGCACATATGGAAACGAGTGTTAGTAGTATAATGGGTACTTTATGGTCAAATTATAGAATGTTAAGAGAAGTTGTAATTATCAAAATTTGTGTTCAGGTAAACTTATAAATGACTTGTCAATTTTCCCACAAAATGGTTTTGAAACATAGGACTTTTCTTCGATTGGGAGGAGCTCTAGAAATGATAATAGTAAGGTAGGTGTCTGTAACTACAAATGTTTTGTGTTATTTTTATTTAATTTGGTACAAACCTAATTTCTTAGTAATAATAATAATGTTAGTAATAGTGGTAATCAATGTTAGAAGTAACGGTAGCAATAATATACAAAAATCTTATTTTAAATTTCTGTCCCAATAGATGGATCAAACATAACGTATTTGCGCCAAAACTTCTTACATCACTTGTTTCCGATGGGTTCGAAAGACACGAGCCACGTAGTGAAATTACAATGTTATGTTTTGCATTCTTATAATATTATAATAAATCAGAGAATTGTAATTTTTGGGTTAATTTGCGAAAGAAGAAATTTTAAAGAACAAATGAATCGAAGATAAGAAAGGTAATGATACATATTTACATGAAAATAAAGTGAAATACACACCAGCGTGTTTTCTTTACCTAGCTGACGTATTAGATGGAACCAAAATTATGAATTTTGTACTTTTGAGGTTGATTGGCGAAATGGCGAAATTAATTAACTCGTCTATTACACAGAAACCTCTAGTTTTCGAGCTTCCCTTCAGTTTAAGCTGACAATACTATTCATATTGTTCTTTAGTAAGCTATTTTTTTCCTAGTTTTAAACAATGTGTGTAATAGAAGGATTGAAGTTTGAGGGCGGAATGATACTGTTAAATATTTTGAATTTGGTAAGTAAGTACCTATATAACTTCAGAACTCCCAATACAGCGAATTTGAAAGAATCGAAAAGAAGATCGATACACTTGCCTTGCATTTATAAATAGAATGGTATCTCTTTTTCCTCCTTCTGTTGGCTTATTTTCGGTTTTCGTCGTATAAATTTTAGTAGTTATTCGATAATGTTAAATTGATTAAAAAAAAAAAAAAAACTCTGCAAAGCTCGTAAATATTGTAATATATGTTGTAATATATTGTAACAAATAGTCAGACATTACATTAAAACACGCTGCTATGCAATAGTCTCACAAACAAGCACATGTATATTATGCCACTTTGAATTAAGATGAAACACAAAACTAATGCATAGTGCTAGAAGACGCTTTCAGACAGTAGCTAAACGTCGCACACAATCTAGCTAAAAATTTAGTTATCTTTTTTTTTTTTTTTTTAAAAAAAAGTTATGAATAAAGTTAATGCTAAAAGAATTTAACAATAAAACAAGCCATTTCTTTCCTGATATTCATATACTTACTTGATTTATAAATCATACTGTAGTAATTTTCGTGCTAGATTCAAATAAAACATTTTTTTCTTATTTACACTAAAAGTAAACTTATTTACAGTGCATTTTGCTGTTATCATTGACTTGAAATTATGCACGTTTTGTTATATAGGTATTAGAGGTGCTTTTGGCACGGAAGCTCCGGGTATGATTTCCTGCAGAAGCTCATGTAGTTCGATCCACATATGTTGTAGGTCAAACTCCCACTTAGTTTTGTTGCTGAAAAGTGATGTTAAACCAACCAATCAACCATCATACTTCTATATGATGATTGGTAGGCATTAAAGATGAACGCTGAAGCATAAAGAGACAAACTGATAATTTCAGACAAGAAACATAAAAGTTGAGAAGGAACATCAAATTAGTATTCAAAACCAGTTTGAAATAAACAAATCTACATATATACAGGATATAAATGAAAGTGACTCTGTTTTAGACTTAATAACTCTTGAACCACCTAACCGATCTCGATCAAATTTTCAACAGATGAGGTTCGGGCCTAGGATGTTTTTTTATCATTTCACTTTGATGATAGGGGAAATATATAAAAATAAAAAACTTCGACGGTGCAACTTAGGGAAGGGAGAAGAAATATTTCAAAATAATCGAAAATAACCAATATTAGTGTCTAATCCATAGTTTTATTTGTCGCTGAGATGAACAGTGACACTTCCGATGCCATTTAAATTCAAATTCAGCCCCGCGACTTGAGGAGGGGGTGGATATATACAAATGATCGAAAAACAGCAATATTAGTGCCAAATCCATAGTTTTCTGGGTCGCTGAGATGATCAGTGACACTTCCGATGATGTTTAAATCCAAATTAAGTCCTTTATGTCCAAAATGAAACGTACTATCCACGGGTATTCTAGTAGTAAATATATAAAAATCAAATAGTATCAATAGCTTTTCACACAAAATTTCAGAGAATGTACTCACTGATGAAGAGTTTTGTTCGGATGACTTTCTCTGTTATTATTATTATTATTATTATTATTATTATTATTATTATTATTATTATTATTATTATTATTATTATTATTATTATTATTATTATTATTTTCGTATTTCGTTGAAACGTATTCATTAACAACTCTCACAACATATACTAAGTAATTTTTCCAAGAAAATAAACCGAATTGTTTACTACGGGTATGACTTCTTTTGAGGTGAAATTTAATGATTTTGTTCATATTTCGTAAATATATTCTTCATTGCTGATCTTACAATACGACATTTGATTCGAATGGAAGTGTAAAGGGTAGTATATCTAGTGAGAGGTTTATTGCGAATAAAATTTCTCGAAGACATCTGCAACAAGTCTCTTTATATTTTTTTCTTTTTCTATTCACTAATTTTGAAGTAAGACATCTTTTCTGATTCGATTTAAGAAAAAGAAGATGTATAAATGTTCAATATGGTAACCTGTACCATATATATGGGACTATTACAATGGAAATTAAATACTTTTTTACATTCTAATAATGAGAATCAGTGATGGTAGTTAGAGGGTAAATACATTTGTGTCGATGGTAAATAAGCGATACAAAGTGGCACATTATTAAACTGAAAATTGATGCATTCCTCCAAATAACGCTGTTATGTCACATATCAGTGAAACTAAGAAAAGCGAAACAGCAATGTTCCGTGCAGCTTGCTACTATAATAGTGCCATATCTTGGACAAAGAGGAAACGAGTCTTTCAGTACATGTCAGTTATATTCTATACAGCATGATTCCACTGGTAACTTTGTAAATTCCAAGATGTGCCATACAACATTATTCAGGGGAATGATTCATTTGTGAAAATATTTAGAAAATTGATAATCTTTTCATTTTTAGCCCCAACACAACCACAAAATCTGGAGCTGATTTCTACAGACTCAAGCTCATTGGAAATCAAGTGGGATCATCCTGACCTGGCTAATGGAATTATTCGATCCTATCTTCTGAATCTAGAAGAAATAGACTCTTACAACGTTTCCAACTGTTGTGCTTATTTTCCAATAAAAGAATATTTGGTGGAAAACGAAAGCTTGTCTTATGAATATGAGGTATGAAATTTGAACTATTCTATTCATAAATCACTATATTAGGCGTTTATGTAGCAATGATAAATAAAAACATATATAGTTTAGTGTATACATGGTAAAATAATATAAAAATATACATTACATTTAAGTAAAAGGTCATGAGAATCATCGTGAGAAATAAAGCTCACAAGCAAATAAAATAACTTATAAGTTATTTTTCTTTCAATACGTGAGGTAATTGATCATAACTTTTGATTTTGCTGCACTTATTAAATTGTCTCCAAAGTCAGGTGCCAAGAAATATAAACTGTGCTCTGCTGGAAAGAAAATAAAATAAGAAGATACAAAGAGGAAGGAAATATCAAAGAAGAAACCCTCAGTTTCAAAAACTTCTCAGAAGAAAAGATAACCTAAAGGGGTGGTGGAAATACTACATTCTGAGAACAAAATATGTAATTGTTTGTTCTCTGTTTTCAATTGTCTTTTCCATTAAAAGGAAATGCTTACTTCTAAACAGTTACTACTCTCTAGGGAGTCATATTGGTAAAAATGTAAATCTTATCTCTCAAATTGAAAGAAAAAAAGTTTCATATAGTTCCAAAAATCTATATACAAGAATTGGTACATTAAATAGTCTTTTTTCCCTTATAGTCCAGTCAAAAGGGGATCCACAGAGACATGATCGGGAACAGAATTTTTGACTTCACGGTTGTGTTTGGAGTAGTTAGGAGTTAAAGATACTAAAAGTCCCCGGACCAGCGAGGTGGTTGAAGTGCAGAGGGGCATAGAGAAGGTCACTTTTATTTTTCATTTTATTTATTTATTTATTTATTTATTTATTTGCTTATATTTAGAAAACAGTTCGTCCTAGCGGAAAAATTACTACATTCAGAATGAAAGCTAATGAAATTTGCTAAAGATTGTTTCTATTTATTTTTTCCTGTTCTTAACAGTATGAGATATCCTTCTGTAAAAATCACAGTTTCAAAAAAAGTTTTTTCTCTCACGTTTTTCGACAAAATTTGCCTTCTAGTGCCTCAGCACTTACTTTTATAGCGAAGTTCCCAGAGAAGAAGTTGTAGAGTTTCTTCAAAATGAGTAATTACTTAATATTTTATATACAAGTGATCAAAAGCTATAGCAATTTGAAATTTTCGGGTAAATTTCGAGACTCCGGAAGAAAACTATATTTCTTTGTATATATATTGTTGTGTTTCGTATTTGCACTGAAAAGCCTGGAGAGAAGGAGAGAAAAGGTATAACGAAAAACCATTTGTTTTTAAAATTTCATTTATTAACCCTCGAGAAGTCGCGCTAAAAAAAGTAACGCGAGTAGTCGCGCGCGGTCAAAAGGACCGCATGAACATAATGTGTTGCAAATATCGTTTTAAACATTTTTCTTGTATTAGAAACGTAATTTTGTATATTTTCTGATTAAGAGGGAATAACATTTTTATTATTATGATAAGTTTTACAGTAATAACTATTAGAGGAACCTACAATTAGACATGTACTGTTTTTTTATTTCTTATTTGGAATAAAATGTTTTTTCGTTACATATTTCTTTAGATAGATAGCTACGCACTGGTTTTATTGAAAATTCTAAATCTGATGACGATCTTTTTTTTTTTTTTTTTTTTTTTGTCAACTCTCGTTCGTCTAAAATTAGAAATGCAATAGTAAATTAGTAAAAAATATACTACATAAACCTAACACTAAAACAAAGCTTCACAGCGCATTTTATATTCAATTAGAGCTCACTCGTAGCTAAGCGGTTAGCATACACAGCCTTTGCCGTAGGACTTCCGGGTTCGATTCCCGGTGGGAGCTCATGTGGTTCGGATCCCACGTTAAGCAGTAGGTCCACGTCTTACATAGCCTTGATGCTGAAAAGGGCGCTAATTTGAAATCAAATCAAATTTACATTGAATTACTTTACGGTCCTGTTTTTTTAAAACTTTACCTATACAGCACTACATTTAATTATTTTAGGTTATCTTCAAATTTACACTGTTCTACACTTCGTCGTCGCTTATTTCGTCCTCTCCTGTTCTGACTACATTCGGGGAATCGCTGGTCATTTCTGGTTTAAGATCTTCAAATTCGCTCGCAGACTCCTCGTGTTCACTTACTTACATATATATTTATTTCTTATGATCTTCCTCAGACAAAGCTTCCACGAGATCATCTCGGCTGATTTATCCAAATAGCCCATTCCTAACATTTCCCTCCGTTGTTTTAAGCTGTTCATTTCTAATTTTCACTTTTTTCACACTTGGTATTAGTTTTTAACTCTGTCGACATCTCTTCCGTCCATTAAAATAATGTTTATAAAGCTTAAAACATCTCCAAAGCAAAGGTCATGTGCAGAGCGAAACACTGAGAAAAAACATTACACGGTTAGTCTCGCGCGGTGGAAAGCACCGCAGAATCACTAAACAATCACTAGTAGTTAAACTAAACAACGGACAACGGAGTGATTGAGCAGGAATGTTTGGGAAGGTGAGGGGGAAGATTAGCTAGACGGAGAAGTCTGTCGGACAAACAGAATGGACACACAATCAAAAATAATTTCCCTGCGGTGCTTTTGACTGCGGCGCGACTACTCGAAGGTTAAAATTCAGTTATACTAAGACAGTTCATGTAACGGCAAAGGCATTACTTAACTAGTCTATTGTAAATTTTAAATATCATAATCAAAATTTGAAAAAAATGACAAATAAAAAAATTGAGAAATTGCTAAGTTCTCGTAAAACTATTCACTCGGAAATTTCTTTGTTTTGGCCCTCTTAGAGCGTGAGAGTCCAGCATCTGGCTCAGGAGGTGGCTCATACTCCCCTATATTCTTTCTCATCTCAGATTTCTTTAGCTTAGTGAAAATGAATGAACTGTGAAACTATATAGATCCAATACGTCAAAATGGTAAATTTGATGAAAGAGTACATTCTTGCTGAAGGGTCACAAATTACCTTCTTGTGTGAAGAGCACCAATCTGGCATTTCCCCTACGCAAAATCCTGCCATCTATATGTGCATAATATAATGAATCTTCTATTAAAAAAAGGAGCCGATACCAGAAGAGTAATAGAAGTTCGACAATTGTAGTTACTTCACAATGCGGCGGTCTGACCGCTTTTCGTCATGATTATCAAGACAAGCGTGATGCAACAGCTGTGGTACTATAACGTGAGCGGGGTATCACGATAGTATAACCAGCAAGTGGATCATCTGATTGAGTGATACTAATGACATTTGTACACCACTAGAAGAGTTTTGTAGTGTTTTCTTCACCTCAAGTGAGCAGTATGAAAATTCTAGGCAAGCTAGTGAAACTAAAGATGCGGTACATATAGCTAAATTCACAGTGTGCCTTAAAAATCATCTTCCCTTCCCTGAAAATATTATGTTGATAGCTGCTAGGTTGATAGGAGATATTATAGCCAATTGCTACGATGTTGTTATAGTTGGTAAGTAAGCAATGACTAAAACGGTATGATTGTTATTTTCAGATATCAGTCTATCACAAAAGATAGGACACTCCCTCTTTCTTGTGTGAGTTCATTCATTAAGATCCACAACAAAGGAGTTACAGTAGATCATTTCGTGCTTTTCAAAGGATTTCCATAATCAAAAAGACGAACGAAATCTTTAAGAATTATTTGGTATACGAATTGGTCCTATTCCCGTTAATTTTCTTTAGTGAAGGTGGCATGAGAAAAAAATCAGTCCTATACACCCTGATCCATTCAACAACGACATACACCTCCGAGCTTTGACTTAGTTGTTGATGAAGGATTTCTTATGCATGAAGTGATTTGTCAAAGAAAATCCTCAGTTTCCACCATTTCTGAGGAATATGTGAAATTCGTCAAGATCCACTACCCTGGGAGGAGCTCCACTATAGTTTTTGGTGGGTACACCAACTCAGCGAACAGCACATAGAGAACTGAACAGAAATGGCGCTATCGAATGAAGAAACCAATTAACATAAATATAAAATTGAACATTGAAATAACAGTGAAGCAAGATCATTTTCTCTAATGAGCACAACAAGAGTAGACTGATTGACCTGCTGCGGTCAAAAGTGCACAATAGGATTGAGACTCTTCAAGCATCAGATGATGCCGACGTGTTGATTGTTACAGCAGCCATTGAAATATCAGAAACAGCCACTATCACGTCATTGCCAGTTCTCCTAATGGCAAAATATCCAGTAGAGCGGGACATTTTACTTGCAAAACCTGGCGGAGGACAAGTCAAGAACAACGTATACTCTAACCAACAGATGCAGCAGCGGAAACTGTAGAGTGTTCTCTTACTACATGCCTTCACAGGCTGTGATCCAACGCCTGCAGCATTTTGGAAAAGTAAAATTGGTTTCGTTAAACTTTCCTAAAAACACCTAGACATTCGTAAACAGCTGAAGTTTTCTCCAGCCCCTTCTTATCAAAAACTGAAGTTGCGAAAAACAGACACAAATATATCTTGAGATGGTATGGCGCTCTAGAAAAGAAAAGATCCTTTATCCTCTACCGCTGCTAGTCATTTGTCAAGTACGCAATACATATCAAACCTGACATCTCTTCTCTCCCATCAGCTGAGAAGGCAGTGAAGCATTCCTTTAGAATGTATCACTAGGTGCAGCTCTGGTTAAAAAAGCGAGCTATCTCCTTAATTGTGGGGTTGGGGGCACAAGACAGTCAACCACCACGCTCCTGTTGAGACTAACTTCTCTGAGGACTTTGCTGTAAAACTAAGGGCTAAGGTGCTAGAAAGCAAATTTTGTCGACAATCTTGAGAAAAAAAGTGTTTTTATGAAAATTTGATTTATGCAGGTGGATAACTCAAAAACTATTGGGAATAGGAGAGAAAGGAATATAAACAATCTTGTAGGAAATTTTGTCAACTTCCATTTTGAGTATAGTAACTTTTTCGCTAGGGCCTACTAGTTTCGAAATATAAGTTAAAGAACAAAATGTGACTTTCTCTGTCACCTCCCGCACAGGTCCGAGGACTTAGTATGTTTACCTCCTAACTATTCCAAACACAACTATGAAGTCGAAATTTCTGTCACCGACTATATCCTCTACACCCTCTTCATTGACCAGACTATTAGCTTGAAGCGTTTTTTTCTTTTTTTAATCGATAGGACTTTTTTCAAGATCCATCACTTCCATCAAAATTAGTTACTTGTGCTTTTCCGATAACAAGAAAGGATCTTCGTGAAAATTTAACAACAACGATTTCACAACGATTTTATTGATAATTTCATTTCAGTTTACTGATCTGAATCCAGCTTCCAAATATACTATCAGTGTATCAGCGAAGACTATCACAATGGGATCAACAGCCCAAATTGGTGCTACCACAAAACCTCCTATACCTTCGTTGGAATCACCAACTGACATTAAACGTCATGGCGATTCAAATTCTACTTATGAATTTACTTTTCAACCGCTTACTGTGTATGAGGATCTCGTAAGGTAAGTTCTAAATTCTAGTACATGTTTTAAATGTTATTTATTCTTTGTCAAGAAAACTGAATAATACATGTTTGAATTTGCAAGAGAAATTCTAGTGTTAGTACATACAATTAAAATTATTTGCACTATATTCAATATATATTTTACAATTGTGTTTAAATTTGATGGTATCTACAAGCAGATTTACACAGATTTACGATACATTTATGTTAGCATTTATAATAGTAAAATAGTAGAAACAATATGCTATTGTTACGATTTTAGTCACATTAGTTCTAAAAATTAACTGTCATCTGCCCCGAAATATATTAGCATTCTAAATTATTATTTATTTAATAATATTGGTCATATTATTTCAATTCAGAGTAAAGGAATTAATAGATGTAGGCATTTTCAATTTATCATTTTTATACGATTCGAAGACGCACTTTTGCACTATATTCAATATATATTTTACAGTTGTGTTTAAATTTGATGGTATCTACAAGCAGATTTACACAGATTTACGATACACTTATGTTAGCATTTATAATAGTAAAATAATAGAAACAATATGCTATTGTTACGATTTTAGTCACATTAGTTCTAAAAATTAACTGTCATCTGCCCCAAAATATATTAGCATTCTAGATTATTATTAATTTAATAATATTGGTCATAATATTTCAATTCAGAGTAAAGGAATTAATAGATGTAGGCATTTTTAATTTATCATTTTTATACGATTCGAAGACGCACTTTTGCACTATATTCAATATATATTTTACAGTTGTGTTTAAATTTGATGGTATCTACAAGCAGATTTACACAGATTTACGATACACTTATGTTAGCATTTATAATAGTAAAATAATAGAAACAATATGCTATTGTTACGATTTTAGTCACATTAGTTCTAAAAATTAACTGTCATCTGGCCCAAAATATATTAGCATTCTAGATTATTATTCATTTAATAATATTGGTCACAATATTTCAATTCAGAGAAAAGGAATTAATAGATGTAGGCATTTTTAATTTACCATATTTATACGATTCGAAGACGCACTTTTTGTCGATTTGTTTGCCTCCAAAATCAAGGAGCATCTGAGATTTGAGTTATGCAAATTTAGGTCAGATTAGATGGAGTTTTGCCAAAAATTGCTAATCCCGTTAGTCACGATTCTGTAAAGGATGTGTATTTGTGTGTACGAACAGAATGCAGAACTAAAATAGTACGCGAAATAAAAATTCTTTAAAATTAGTCCGCAAACCAGTAGCAAATGAAAGAGATAAATCATTCTTGTGAATTTGCGACAGCGGAGATTGTCCCTTCCCCTCCCACTTACCGTGGCTGGTGTCTTCCTCCGTTTCAAGAGCAAAAAGAAGCGAGTCACAAATTCTGAAGCACGACAATTGAAACAAAATTGGGAGTTTAAAAATGCAGTTTTTTTTTTCATTTTTGCCAAGAGTGCGTGTTACATTCTAGGATTTAAAAAAAAAAAAAAAATCCTTCAAAAATTGGGGGTGCATCTCACATTTGAGAGCATCTTAGATTCGCGTAAATACAGTATTAGAAAATCATAAGAATTTTGTATTACTTGAAAATGAAGTGAAATGAAATGTTTCAGTTTAACGTCCCACGATTATGCCCTTTAGGCTATGGGATACGATGGTTAAAGCAAGTGAATGATGATGGAAGAATTGGTGGAATGAGAAAGTAAGAGAAAACGAGTATTCTGAGAAAACCCACAGACACGATGTTATTCACCACGAACTTACTTGGTCTAGGATTTGTATTACTTCAACTATTACTGAAAAATATATCACAGTTGCAGCTGATTCCTCACGAAAATGTACTGTCTTCTTTATCTATATTTTGTGAACAGGCTCGCAGTCCGAAGTGGGATGAACATTTCCTACCAACAAGGCCAAGGATAGCTTCCGAGAAAGCTAGATAAATGAGCCAAATAAAAGTGCACTAAATAGCAGAGAGAACATGAAATTTGCAATCAAGCATATAATTAAAGAACACATGGGAAATAATATGTAGTTGTTAAAACAAAAATGAAGAAATACTCTCTAATTATTTAAAAGAAAGTTACTTCGAATAAGTCTCTATTTCCAGAAAGTTTGGATTAAATTATTCTTTTCTATATATTTAATTGTAGTTTCTGTTTAACTTCTCCCAAAGTGAAACTAAATTTGTATCCATCTTTACAGAACTTTCAGTAGTTTGTTTTATATACTGATTTAATAACATACTTTCGTGTATTTCAATCTGAAATCGCTCACTTGTACAGGTTTCTTCAGTTCTGGGAAGAGATGATAGTGACTAAATGCTATATCAGGCGGTGTGTCTAGCAGATAGCACATCTAATAAAAAGCACATTTTTAGGCGAATAATATGTTGTTTTTGGATTATTATGTTGCAATGCAGCAGTGATCTGTTATGGAACTTTTTCAATTTGTATATTAGTAATGAATTAGACAAAGGATTAAAATAATGTTATAGCTATATTTTACTATGATTAATTTGGTAGCTAAACGACTTTTCATTCCATTCTAAGATTATTTTCCACAATCTCATGATATCGCAATAATGACCTAAGGAACACAAGAAACAGAACACACGTTATGTGATCATTCTTATGCATTACTCTTCTGACTGACTTCCAGTTCGCGGATCAGAGAATTAAATTCATGTTTCATCTATTTTATTTACTGTTACAGCAAGTCTCTCTAACTAACAGCTCTGAAATTATTACATTATGGGGTCTATGCTGTTTTTGCTTCTATCCAGCAGACAATGAGGCTGGCGAATTAGACGAAAAACATTGGCGACTCCCAAATGATGGCGCAGAATCTCCTGAACTAGTGTGTTGCAATGACTATATTTGTAGTAAATTCACAAGTAATAATTTTCTATTTTCTTCAAGATATTGTCCACAGCAGCGACATTAACGCCGTTTAATAGTATGATTATGTCTCCACTACAGATCATGTTCTAGAGATATCCTGCCAAATTTTAGTTAATTATTTCAACTATAAACTATACGTTTGGATTCTACAATCATGCCAAACAATCATTGCAGTCTGTACATTTTCATATGTTTTGACAACTTATTATCAAAAATCAAAACAATACTTCTTCAGAATGAAGAACTCTTCCGTATGCATGAAATTAACATTAAAAACACAAAAATCATTTAAATTGAAACTAATTAAAACCATTGGACAGATATCTAATCACTTGTCTCTACTAAGGAGTAGAAATGGCTGATACATCTTTTTGAAAAATATCGAAAATTGAAAAACGATTTTATTTTGGGACAGCTACAACCTATTTTTAAGAAATAAATAAATAAGTTTCGTGTGAAACTATTGTAGACTTTCAAACTATTTGAATTCAATATTGAAACTGGAAGTAGTACATTCATTACTACTAGCTGCAGTAGAGGGGGTAAAATCTAAATAAATTAAGTTCACATTATTTATCGTAAAAAGCTTGTAAAAGAGAAACCAAAATGTCATGGCAATGTTAACAATCCTCAAATTAGTGAAAAATATGCAAACCAGAATTAAATGTGTTCATATTTAGAGGAATCTCACAAAGGTTAATGTGATTTTATGCTTCGTTATATAAGCTAACGTTCAACTAATTGCGTCAAGTTAGCCGTTCATCAACCACACACACAGAGAAAATAAAAGTCTGAAACATACGTAAGGAAATATTTAACAATTCATTTTTTAAAAATTTTTCTGCGATATGTATATACTTAAGCAAGAGTCATAGTACCAAATACTGTTGTATAAGTAAAAGTAGTAATTTTTGTAAACGTGAAAAAGAAAGATAAAAACGTCATTTATGTGATAAGCTATTCCATAATGAGACTGATAATAGGTTGGAAACACTTCGTAGCTTACGAACATTTGTTATTGCTTTAGCAAATTAAATTATTCAAAAATATTGTAGGTATAAAAAGCCCAGCGTGGGTATATGATAGAAAAAAGATATGTGTCAATAACCAGACTGATTAGAAAAATATACGACTTTAGCAATGTTGTGGAAATAATGAAATTAGAATACTTGTATTTTTTCTAATTGATAAAGAATATAGGTCCTACTATAAAAAGTTGCTTGAGTATTATTAGGTCTCGTAACATTGATAATGCATTAGATTACATATAATTGTTCAACTGTACTTGTCTTCTTTACTTACATGCGAACTTACGTTATATTAAATAAAAAAAAAAATGTTATATTTTATGGATGTTCTGATATTTTCGAAAAATGAATTTCATATATGTGATTGTTGTATTTTGTATGTGCTAGTAATAATTTAGTTTTCTCTTCAAGTATTTAGAACAGATTTTAATAACTAACATGTGTTAGTTATATCATACAGGTTATTAATCCACATAAAAAAATCCCATACTTGGTATGTATAGAAAAGATAATATTATGCATTTCATATTTGTGTTCATTGTTCATTAATATGTTGTTGATACTTAATTTTGTAGATAGTGCATATTATACTGTAAATGTTAATATTATTCTTTCAAAAATGCATACTATATTTTAAATAAGCATAGTATATTTTGAGTAAGTTTGTTTGGAAAATCCCGAAGTGATCTGTTAAACTATTTAGTTGAAATAAACTTAGACATGATATAAAATGATTATTTCTGGAAACTTTACGTTTATATAATGAAGATGTATATTACTCTGGGTATTCAATTCCACATTGATAACATTTATTCTTAAGACTTTATTTTGTCACATTATTCGTGATGCTCTACCGAAACCGAAACCATAAATCATTAGAGAGATTTGGAGTCTAAAATTCACCTGATAAAATACTTAGCGAAAGTATTCTTGTATGATATTTTTATGTGAATAAACCAAACGTTTATAGTCTGTTAACAGGTTGCTGGAGTAAAAAATGATCAAACGGAAGTGAACTTGTGCTGTTTTCTGTGTTAAGATGAAACTGGATATTATCAAGTTCATTAATTTTCATTATTTTGAGGGGGGAGGGGATGTTACATGTCGAATGATGGAAGCCCTCTACGTGCGAATATTAAAATAAATATTAAGAAAATGTATTCTGAAATAAATGGGGCCGATGTAGTATTCTTGCAACTCAGCTCTCTTGAAAGCAATATAGTGTAGGGAAGAACAGCCGAAGTTCCAGCCGTGGTTTGTATTTCACGTTAATATTGGGATTCTTTCTTCGTAGTCTCTGTGTGGAACAACGACACAAAATAAATACTGAAACTCAAATTAAAAAAAAGAAAAAGCTTATGGTTCACTATAAAGTGTCAACTTACTTATTCACTGTATACTTTTGTGAAAACAAATATATCTATTACATTTTTAGTTATTCCCTTCATATACCTAGTAAACATTCAGGTAGCTAAGTAGTTAGTAGAAGTGATGTTGATGTATGTAGTTCTAGATTCAATCCTTACGGCTTGGATGATGTTTCTATTTCAAGTCAATGTGGAAAGGACCTATTCAGTTTGCCATAAGAACCAAAATGTGTCACGTTATCAGGTCAAAAGTCACGTTGCATGCTCCAGTCTGGAGATTCCAAATCCAGATGTGAGATATTTCAAGCACGTAACCTCCGCGTGGGGCGTCCTGGGTAATTCGAAGAAGTTGCATATACTTTATCGTTATTAATGATTTTACTCAAATAACTTGACTTTTGACAATGTTTTATCCATATTTACCTTACGTGCTATACATAATTTTTAAGCTCTTCATTGTGTCTTTGCAGTAAGCTTTCAATTAGCCATCTTCTACTTATAGTTTTTGAGATATGTGGACGACTTCATTTTTTTTCACTGATTTTCCATTGACTCTAATATAATTCATGTTTCGTGATTTTTTGTCTATGTTCCATCCATTTTAGGACAATGTCTTTTTTTGAATGTAGAATCTACATAGTGTATTCTATATTTAAGCTGATTTTCAGCCATCTTTCTCTTGTGGTTGTTGAGATAAGGGGAGGAATTATTTGGTTTTCATTGATTTTCTAGAATCCATTTTAGTACAATTTGCTTTTGAAATGTAGAATCTACATAGTCTCTTCTATATTTGAGGTGAATTTCAGCCATCTTCCCCAAAGTCTGTTCATATCATTGCAACCGGATAGGTCTTTTATATTATAAATTAGATCAAGGTTGAAGGAGAAAGTGAAATTTTAATCAAACAACATACCTAGGTATACAATATTGATCCAAACATTTTCGTTCAAGTTTGTTTGCAATGCATGATCGAATATTTAACTGTTTTAGGCTTTTGTTAAAAAATATAAAATGACATTAAGATATACATATTTTCAATTGCTATAGCTTTTGACAATATTGTTTAAATATTTATAGGAAATCTGTATAACAAGGTTTAATTAGCCATATACACACCATCTGTTTAAAACAGCCATGTCAATAGCTGTCCCCTGAGCCGATCACAGTCCACTGAACTCTTTGATCCGGTCCGCCTGACCCATTATTAAAAATGTATTTGCTACGTAAGCTCGTAAACTGGATTCTTTTTTAACGAGTGATATCCACCTTAAAAACCCTTATGTTGGAACATATAGTGTAGCACGAATATTGAGAGATTAGTTCAGAACATGAAGTTTCCTACAAAATGGTAAATAAGTAGATATTTTCCGCTTTTCTTTAGCAACTAAAGCTTTTGATTACCGTTATAACAATTTTTATTTACTTGTAATATTAGTGTACATTAAATTAGTTCCTTACTTGAATGCGGCTATTCTGTTCTTATGAAAATGTTGTTTCTTACGGCCCTCGACATTAATAAGTCTCTGTGATTGACCCATCACCTGTTCTAATTTGCACATGCCTGGTTTGAAAAATATGATAGTATTATTGCGAGCGACTCTTGTAACGCATGAAATAGTACAAATAAATGAAATGATTTTTTGTTTAGTTTAACGTCTCTCGATTATGCCTTTTAAGCTAAAGAAGACGGAGTTTAATGAAAGTCAAAGGTTGCGAAATTAAATTTTTGTGCTCTCCCATTGGGAATCGAACTCGGGATTACGTGCAACAAAGGTACACACACACAATACCTATTAGGGAAGGGCAATAGTAGAAATAAACTAACTAAATAAATCATTGTAATTCAGGAAAATTGTGTGTTTTATAGTGGCCATTTTCAAACAATATTATGTATATACACGTACACCCACGCACATGTAATACTTTTAACGAAACAATATTTCTAAATATTTCCTCTAAGTTTATATATTACTGCTGAAATGACGTTTTCCTTATATGTATGTATATATCTTCGAACTCAGAACATGTGTTTTATGAAAACAGTAATAGATTAAGGGTAACAAGAATATATACTACATATATATCTTCTGCTGGCATGCTTGTTCCTAAATAATTGAATCATATTATAGTATTTTAAAATTTTCTAAAGTAATATTTTTTTCAGGAATTATTTGGTTTTGGTTATAGTTGATTCACCTCGTGATGAGGTACCACAAACAACCATATCGCCTAGCCAACTTCAGGAGGAAATAACAAACCTTATAAATGGAACATTTTATGTAGCACAAGTGTTCAATGAGGTAATATTTTCTAAGCTCCATATTTAACTTTCGGTGCAAAATAAAAAGGTATATATGCAGTAAATATGACTAGTTGTATACGTATTTAATTTAATTGCTATGAATAAATGACTTTTCAGCTTTGCATATACCTTAGTGCTGGCATTTCCGATTGTAACGTCACAGTTTGTTACTCGCCATCTCTGTAAACCACGCGAAGAACAGAAGAAGCAGTCAGAAATTCTCGCCTTAAGAAAAAATCTGTGATGATATAGAAACAAGACTATCGATACCGTTATCTATAGTTTTGCAGGCATACTGCTCATTGGTCTATGACAGTGCATATACTGCTGACTGGTTCAGTACATAATTTGCTTTGAATCAAGCAATTACGTTTTACATTATTTCGAGGGAATAACGTGCAAAGATTGATTGCGTTATCTCTAAATGCAGTCGTGGTCCAGTTGATGAAGATTCTTCATAATAGACAAGCTGTAACAATGTCTTACACTTTCAATCTGATTCTTAAAAAATGAAACTTAATTGAACATCATTAACATATAATTTTAGCTATGAAACTATTCATTAATAAGTAAGAAAAAAATTGACTTAATTGTTGAGATTGTTTTCTTCCGTGTAACCTATTCCAAATCAAGAATTTATGTTTGGAAGTTAAAAGAAAGTAGAAAATATTCGTAAAATGTTTTAAGAAATGAAATAAGAACGTTGTCATTGGAGATTATTTAATGTTAAAATATGCATTGTGGTGATGCATTTACTGGTTAAAGTGAATCGAAATTTACCATATACTCTTCTATTTGTGAGAGGAGGGATCTGAAAGCTTATTAGACAGTTAGTTGTTATTACCGTCAGGAGAGTAAATGTTTGTTTCACAAGTGGTACGATAATAATCGTGCAACACAGTAAACTAAACAAACAATGACGTGGATAGAAAATAGAAAAAGTCAAATGCAGTCGTTCCTTTGATGTAGAACTTAGAAAGTAAATACTGAGAGTATTTAACAAGTGTTTCTATTACAAATTCCAAGAATTTAAAGCACATAAACTAATTCAGATTACTATTAAGTTCATCGTTTCACCTTAAAAGCTTCCAACTGCTCGTAAATACAATCGATTTAAACTGAAAGGTCTGGTTGAACTGCGCAGTATGGCATACTTTGACGCAATGGAGATTTTTGTTTAATAGTTCAGTATAAAACACCCTTAATTAATATTATTTGAAAGTTTCCTCCTAAAACAACTCACAAAGAACGATGTATTTCTGAAAATATTAACTGAGACGTGCAACCGGACAATAGGACAAGCGCCAACTTAGCAAAGCTGGGATTTTCAGTAAGACATTGAAATTGTGCTTTCTTTACTTTGTTTCATTAATTATTGGAACACTTCTGTTTATGCGAAGTTGAGTACAAAAAGATACAGCGAACACAGTCTGTCCTGTTTGGGCGCAACAGGAACTGAAGCTGTTTAAATTTTCTCTCATGCACAATATGGTCGATAGTGTTTAGCTCATTGTACGCCTGCATACTTCAATTCATACTCACTCTATGGAACAAGTATTGTTTATTTTGTGTTGTACGTACAGTGTTGTTTGCGTGTATGTTCCACCTGATCAAAATAGTTTAATGTTAAAATTGACGTTTCTTAGTCTTTATATAGAGAAGCTAAATTTATTATATTCCGTTGCAGACTCAGAGAGAAAACGTTACAATTCTCATCGGATCAGAGGAATCAGGAGAAACTGATTCAATCACATTCACCGACCCAGCGTTAGAAGATGACAGTCAGTATCGTATTGGAATAGCTGCCATTTTAGTTTATGAGGACCAATATTCAGTGGGTTATTCTGAAAGTGAGCCTTTTGTAACAAACTAATTCTGATAAAAACTTTGTCATAATTTGTTTTTTATTCATATGTTTGTCATAATTTGTTTTAAATAAGTAACTTCTTCGTTTACATTTGACTTGAAAAATATGTATTTTGTAAGTTTATGTGTTCCTTCGTTTATATAAGACTTGAAAGATATGTTGTGTTTTGTAAGTTTGTGTGTTCTTCATTTTTATAAATAAAATATAACCAAATACACATATTTTATTCAATTTTCTCTATCCTATACCAACATTTATTTATCGAAGATCCATTATCTCCGTGACATGCAACTTACTTCTGACGAATGTTTTTGAGCCTTTTGGTATATTAGCATAACTCTCAAGACATAAGTGACAAGTTTTATAAGAGTATAACCTGAAATCAGTTGAATAGTAGATGAAAAACCACTTCTTCAGTAGAAGTAAAAACTTCTCTAATAAAGTTCAATTATAAATACATGCTACTATTTCTGAATATTATATGCTTAACAGCATTATAACTTCCAGGAAAAAATGAAAAGAAATCTTTAAGTTTTACGTCTCACGATTATGCCGGCTAGGCTAAAGGAGACGGTAACGATGAAAATGAATGAAATGGTGGAATGAAGAAAGTGAGAGGAAACGGGAGAGCCTCGAGTAAACCCACACAATGATGATTGTCCACTACTAAGCTCATTTTGCGCGAGCTGGGATCGAACTAAGGACCCCATGCACCAGAGGTAAACGCTCTACCACTGAGCCACCGTGGCCCTTATAACTTCTAGGAGAAGATCTATAATGGAAATGAAATTTCTACACGATTCAAGAATCTTGGGACCTAGACCTAGCAGTGACGAGCAGCGCAGGCGAGTGGCACAGAGGATTAATGGCCGAAGGAGCAAGAGTGGGCATTATTTGCAATACTTGTCAATTAAAATAATTATTAAGGTTCACATGGTGTACGAGAGGAGAACTCCATTGTTCTACAACTAATGCATTTTTGTTTCTCATCTACTTCTAAATAGTTTGATTGAAGAATTGATCAAAGTATGACGATTGACGATTGACCAAAATATGACGAATTCCCTTTTGAAACTAATACAGAGAAGCATTTTAAAGAAAATTTAGCCTCTTTGCACAAACTTTGGCCTCTAAGCATTACTTTAAGTTCAGAGACAAGGAAATATGGGTGACCAAAGTATATCCCTGATCTTTAAGATGAAATGATTTGCAAATAAATCCTTCACAATTGCTATAGAAGTCCTTGAACGGTCGCTCATAGCACAAACTTGTTTAGAACAGGCTTCTTGTACCTTTTCATATTGCATGCAGTAACGGCAGGAACACAAACCTGTCACAACAAGTAATAAGGGTTGTAAACCACTGTAGTTGTTGGACTGTTATGGACCTACCCATAATTTCCAAATGATGACAGAGGCAACACTCATGGCTGATATACACACGAAGAATCATACAAGTATAGAGATAAAAGAATCCAATTATAAATGAGATACTAGTTGCTACGCCCGTGCTTGTGACATACTCTATAATACCTAAAGGTTAAAACCGTGCTAGGCCTAGAATACTAAACTCCCTACGGAGTTACATTATTACTAATGCAGGCAGCTGCCAAATGTATGAATGTTCAGTGAACTAGGGTTAATTATAAGCTTTAATTTACAATTAACATTTTTTTAGTTTGCCCATAAACCAATATGCGGTTACATAAATACTAATGTTCAAATGTAAAATTTTAAAATAATCAAATTGAAACAACATACTTTTTTAAAGTTGTAATTAAATCATCACAATAGTTTTAAATCAACTAACCGGATCTCGGAAGTGTACTAAGTTGGACATTTTCCCCTCTCAAGGACGGGCAAGTAGGACTGGGATCATCCTCCACAAACATTTTTCCATTTTGGAAAGTACAAACCATCAAAGATCCTTGAATGACTCAGTGATTTATTGGCGAATTCTTCGTACGTTCCTGTAGCCATTCTTCCCAGTTCAAAGCAAAATTTAATTCTGATTCACTTTCTTTCGATCACCCATTTTACAATCAGAATGGCATCACACAACGCACCACACGCAATCACGTCTCACTAAATATTGCTTTGACTCATTTTAACAATGTGCCATGATCACGAGATATTGTCACATATAGCTGTGGTGAGAATTGCGAGCTACAACTAATAGTTTTAGAGAAAATAACCGCGTGTATGCGTTTTCTCAAGACTCTTCCGTTTGCCCCAAATTCTTCATTCCACCATTTCATTCTCATCGCCTTCCTTTCGTTTAGCGTACACGGCATAATCGTGGGACGAAAACAATGATTTTTTGAAGAAAGAATGAACAGCTCTTGTGTAAGGTCAAAACAAAACATATGATTTGATATAGAATCCAGAAGTTATAGATGTAAAAATGATTAATATTAAAGAAGAATTAGAGGTTGTGTTTATAATAATAATAATAATAATAATAAAGAACAAACTTTAAACACTATAATGTAAAAAAAGAGACAAATACTAATTAGTTTTAATATGGCTGAATAAAAAGCAAAATTCTAACAATATAGTCTGGTTAATTCCGAAAATATTAGAAAGTCAAAAATGAAAGGTAAAAATTAAAATAAAATTACAGCTAAGGTATATGATGAATTTTAAAATGAAATCCTATTTTAAGATATACCACTACAACCAGTGAGTTCGTGGACTGGACGTAGCGTGGCGCTAGTGGTCTACTACAGCTGGTAAGTGATGTCCTGGAGGAAACAGTGGAAGTTCGTCTCTCGACCCAGTAAGAGGCAGGTGTGTGAATAGAATGTGAACAGACGTACTGTATCTGTTGTGAAAGGAGTTGAGTGCGCCGCGGCGAACTTGGAGAAGTCGCATTTGAGTAACAGACAAACAACAAGTTCTGCCAAAAACTAGGCAAATCCGTTACAGAGTTGTTGTAGATGATTAGACAAGTGTACGGTGACAACGTCCTGTGCGCAGTGCCCTGTTTAAGTGGCACCAACGGTTTGCGGAGGGAATAAACAATTCAGAAGATGATAAATGTATTGATCGGCCAACAACAGTCCGAACTGAACGCAGAATCGAATAGGTTGCTATTGTGGTGCGCGCTAACTGTTCCCAGTCAATAGACGACATCGCAGCAGCAGTACGGATCAGCCATGGTACGTGTCACAACATCCTGACGGATGAGTTGAACATGTCGCGTGCAACCCAGCACCGTGTGTCACGCATTCTGACACAAGACCAACGTGAAGAGTGGATGACCATTTGCTGTGATCTCATCAATAGTACTGACACTGATGGAACGTTCCTGAACTGAATACTAACAGGAGATGAAACATGGTGTTTTCTGTACGATCCACAACTAACGAGACAATCAGCCACCTGGAAATCGCCATCATCTCCAAAACGCAAAAACCCGAGAGAAGATAGGTCAAAAGGGAAAGTGAAGCTTGAACGGTTTTTTGACACGCAGGGAATTGTCCACATTGAAGTCATTCCACAAGGAGCAACTGTCAACAAGACTCGCTACAAGAAGATCCTTTGCTGCTACGTGGGAACTTTCGCGCAGGAAGAACTGGATGTTGCTACACGACAACGCTCCTGCACATCGCTCTGCTCTTGTCCAGGAGTAGTTGGCAAGGCATCAGATCACCGTTTTGAAATATCCTTCATACTCACCTGATCTTGCACCATGCAATTTCGATCTCTCTCTGCCCGCTTGAAAGCTAAGTTATGTGGACATCGCTTTCATTCTCCTGAGGAAATCATCACTGTCACAAACGATGCCCTACGAGAGATGTCTGCTAACGCAAATATTTTTCAAACATGTTTTCAATGACTACAAATATTGGTAAACTGTATCGCTGTCAACCGTGACTATTTTGAAGTTGAGTATGGATCTGTGTAAGTGTCTGTGTGTGTATGTGTGGATCTGAGTTATACTGGTTGCTTATATTCTAGGTGCCAGTCCACGAATTTATTGACTGTACTAGTATAATTATTACGGTTTGTTAAAATGATAGATATTAAAATATGTTTTGTTTTACTTGGTTGCAATAACATTTTAGCTCTTGTTTCACATATTAGAACTTTTAGATCAAACTTATTGTTAAGAAGAATATAGTCTGAACTTGTACATCGATTGTGAAATATATTTTCTACAAATGTAGAATCAATCCACTTTCTCTTGTCCATAAGTGATTCCAATTTAAAACATGTATTCCAGTATTCAGATCTATTAGAGTAATAATGAAGTTCTAACTTAAATACGTTATTTTATCATAATAGAACACTTTGAACCATTTCAGTCTTGTTCACTAGTCTGTATTAGGCTGTTTCAAATCACCTATGTTGGCGATGCATATTGTAGGTTTGACCTTACCAATTGTTTATGTAAAAGTACATAAGTGTCTGATTGAAAAAAATGGAGGTCATTGAGTAAACAGATATCCAATTTTTTCATTGCTTCATTACATATGTTCTGTATGTGATAATTAAAACTAAAGAACATAAAGATCAATGCTCCTATTTGCCTAATTGTTCCTAGTTTATGTAGGTTTTAATTATTTATATTTTGGTGTATTGCATACATTCTATAACTAACTTGGATATAACTTGGGAATTTCTGTATTTATATATACTATAAGCACTTCCGTTCATAGATTTTATAAACTGTACATACATACATATCAATTAATGCATATAAATATATATAAAAGCAACAAAGGAAGTTCTGTCGCCTTTTGTGGAGGTCTATGTTCAATTGGCCCTCACACCGTGAGTCCAATGCGAATGGAGATAAGACGAAGACCAGTTGTTGATGTAGATATATCCAACATACTACCTGGTTGTGTCAGTTCAGTTCCACCGTGAATTTGCGTAAGGACAGATTAAACATGGGACCTCCACAGAGCGTTATAAAGATGTGTATACTTCACGAGTTTAAACTGGGGTCAAATGCCGCTGCAGCGGGTTGGAAGAAATGCCAGGTCTTTGGCGAGGGTGTTCTGACTACGTGGAAAGTGTTGTGGTGGTCTAACAAGTTTAAGGACGGTAACGAAACACTAGAAGACGCACCACGTGCCGGAAGACCAATACATGTACAAAACGAAGATCTTCAGGCAGCAATTGAGGCGAACAGTGGCCAGACATGTGAGGAACTGGTACTACAATTTAGTGTCAGTGGAGAGACCATTCGGCAGCATCTCCATCAACTTGGGAAGCACTATAAGTTGGGTCGATGGGTCAAACATGATTTGACTCCGAGCCAGAAGACAACGCGAGCAGACACCTATGTTTCTTTGCTGTCTCATCTGAGGAAGGAGTCATTTCTGGACAAGGTGTTGACATGTGATGAGAAATGGGTCCTGTACGAAGTTCCACGGAGCCATCATCATTGGTTAGGATCCCATGAACCGGTTCCAAAGCAGCCGAAACCAGGACTGCACCAGAAGAAAGTAGTCCTGTGTTTTTATTAGGCATCGTGCATCGAGAACTGCTACCAGCTGGTCAGAGGATCAATGCAACTGTGTACTCTCAGCAGTTGAGCCGTGTTCAAGAAAAACTCAAAACTCCAGAGCCAGCACTTTTGAATCGTAAAGGGGTTCACCTGTTACAAGACAACGCTAAGCCCCACGGGGCTAGGATGACCCGGGAGACCATTCAGTGCCTTGGATAGGAAACATTATTGCATTCATCATACTCCCGGGACATTACACAGTCCGATTATCACTTGCTACATTCCTTGGACAATCACCTTAGAGAACGCCAGTTGAAATCACTAGTAGAGGTGTAAAATGCACTTGATACCTTTTCGATTCATGGCCACCAAGTTCTACCGTGATGGCATCCATTACCTTCCAGAACGTTGGCATAAGGTCGTCGATTCTGATTGGGAATATTTTTGATCTTCCAGGTACGTCTTAGGTGACATATCGATGTTCGAAGATGGTGGGTGAAAAAGCGACAGAACTTTCTTGGTTAGCTTTATACATATACATTTATTATACTATATTTGATTGTTTTACGTTATTATTTTTAAGCGGTTAACTGACACATTGAGCTTTTAAATATGGCTAATTTAGTTACAAGCATTGCATATAGCGTTATTACTTTTTGTGTGCCTTTTGCGCAATATAACCGTAAACACTTATTTAGGTACCATGTTATGACTATTTATACTTTTTCCATATACGGAGGAAAGTTATGCTAAGCACATTGATATTTGCCTTATTTCCTGTTTAGTGCGCATAAGTTTGCTTATTATACAGGGTGTCTAATATATAATGCAACCCGGAGTTTGGGATAGTAGAACTTTTGAACCAGAAGCGATACTCAAATAATGGTTATACCAAAATGAAGCTTTGCTCATGCATATATTTCTAAACTAGGAAGGAACGATTGAAGTACACTAGAAACCACACGTATTGCCATATGTAACCAAAGGTGTAATTCAATTTATTTATTTAATTTTTTTACAAAACACGTATATTGACTCATAACTCATACGTATGGATGTTCTGTCGTTAATATTCAGTTTGTTTAGTTGGAGCAGCTTGGAGACTATAGAGCAGAAAAAAGAAGTTTTCATTTCCACAAATAACCAATCGGATGAGGCCTTTGTAAGGGGTAACTAGGGAAATCGTAGTTTTTCATAAATTAACACTCTGAATTGGCAACACTGCTGATGTTTGAGTGTATCAAAAGGTATGTTAAGGATCTGTCTACATTATGCAATTTCTGCAAACAATGAAAAAGAAAGTGAAATTATTATGATAAAACGTTTACTTACATGGACCCGGCAATACTACTGTTCATCACGAAGTGAGTTGTTAGCTCTACAGCAGATGCTGGAAGTATCCCCCGTTTTGATTCAAGCACTGGTTGACACGTTTCGTAATGTTGGCAGCAACTTTACGAAGTGAATATCCATCTCGAGATGTCGATTATGTTTTGTTCTTCATTTTCGTTTGCACTCGACTTTTTTCGAAGTCAAACTTTTTTTTTAATTATTAATAATAGCATTGTTCTAGTATGGGCATACTTTTAAAGAAAATATTAGTAAATCAATAGATTGCTATTATCAATTCATTTTATTATGCAATTAATGTGAATACAAACATAAGACAAGAAACGTTAATTCAGTCCTCCTTTTGTTTTAAAAGAACTACAGGAAGTGTCAATAATATTAAATATCCACACAGTTAGTTTCTTAATATTGTGATTACAAGAATTTTTGCCACTACGAGAAAAGAACTGCGTTAATTCCGTACGTATTGCGTTACTTTTACACTAATATTTAAAGTTTACCCTTCAGTGTTTTCAGTGTTTTGCTCATTACGAACTACTGGACGTATGGACTCGATAGCAAAATATTATTGTGAATTTGTATTATTTATTGGGGGCCGCGGTGTCTCAGGTAGAGCGTTCACCTCTGGTGCTAGGGGTTCCGGGTTCGATCTCAGCCCCCTCCAAGTGAACTTTGTGGTTGACAAACACCGTGTGCGTGTGTTTTCTCGGGGTTCTCCAGTTTCCTCCCACTCTTCATTCCACCATTTTATTCATCTCTCATCATCACCATCTCCTTTAGCCTAGCCGGAATAATTGTGGGACGTAAAACTCAATAATTTCATTTTTTTATTATAATACCTATACTACATTACGTTTTAGTGAATTTTCGATTTTATCAGTCTTTAGATGGGTAACCGCCAAGTGAAAGATCGTCAGCATGTCTTAATTGACTTTTCAAATGCATTCCTTTAGTTAATTAGTACAAATTCGTATTGATATATAGAAGTAAAACGGAACTAGCAATAATAGATAGCGCGTCTACTATTAGTATTATTGCCAAGTCGCTAGTGCCGCGAAATTTAAATTTTACACTTCTCTTATGACTGTATTTGGTATACCACAAGAAGCTATTACTTTCCAGAAAGTTGTTCCGTTTAAGTATTAAATAGAAAATGGAATTGTAGTTAGAAATGACCAAAAATTCAAAATTTGGAAGTTTTTGACCTATTATATCCTCTTTGAGGAGGTCTTATTACCTTATATCTTTATATGATTTGAGACAGGGTACAAGATATGAGTACGTTAATATCTAGGATTGCCATATTTCAAAACTGAAAATTCGGGACGCTACTAAATTGTGTGAAATGCTTAAAATAAAAATAAGTGTTATATACTAATTTAAGTACTATCTTCCATTAGATAGAGTTCAGGCATTACGTAATCACATTTTTAGCTATTTTAGTAAACCTTCTCCTCTCTAATTAAGCAAACCTAAGCAGATGATTTACCCCCTCCCCTTGGTAAGCATTTTTTTTTTTTTAATTTTCAGGAACTGTTATATTTCGTGGCTTTCAGAGTCTGGATATGATGTTTCCTTTTCATATATTTTGTCTGTTCCCGTTTTCCCCCACCTGATAAGCTTCAATTAAAAAAAAAATGCTCCAAATTTTCCCATTGTTGTTTCTGTTCAGTTTTATTATTTAAAACAATATATTTCTCTTCTTGAATAGTCAGCGGAAAATTACCAAAAATGTCAATCAGGGATTATTGATTAAAATATTTCAGAAACAAGATGCAGATTGAAAAAGAGTACTAAAGATAACAATAAGATTGAACAGTAAAGCCTTGGCATTGTTCCTGGCCCAATGAAACGATTGCTTCGTTCAATGTCAAAGTAGTTAAAGTCGTGAACTTAATTAAATCCATGTTGTATGTATTCAAGTTTTTTTTTCAACCTTTTGATTGCCATACTCAGAAGTTGAAGAGAATTATTATATGCCTACCTAATCCTGTGAAAAAATTCAAACTATAATATTCCCTTGAATTGAATTGAATTGAATTGAGAAAGGCTTTATTCAAGCGGGCGAGGTTCAGAATATTGCTGCTCTACCACCTAACCCTTGTCAAAGAAGTACATTGAGTTATACTAAAAACATACAATCAATTGGGTCGAAAGGTACGGTTATATACAACAAAAATACAGGAATTCCCTTCCTTTCTTCTTCGCTGATATCCGGTACATTTAAGCCATTCCGTGTCGGTCCCGGATTTTCCGGGACAAATGGCAACCCTATTAGTGTCCCCTCTGGACTCTGGAGAGGTATGTACAGGCCCACTTTAAATTTTCAAATTCCCTTTTACGGCTATAAAATTATCAAAAATATCAATTTTGGAGATTTATGATCTACGTTCTCCTCTTTTGAAAGAAAGAACTAAGAAGAAAACTAAGAAGAAGAAAGAAAGAAGGGAAAGAAGAGATTAGAATAACTTCTAGAAGTATAGTTCACTAGAAAGGATAGTACGTAAAGAAAACGATAAGAGAGAAAGTATTACGAGAAAGATATGAAAGGGAGAAAGATTAAAGAAAAGAAAGAGCAAAGAAAAGAAATGTGAGATATTAGGATGGTTATTGAAATATAATTAAAATCCTGTAACACGTTAGATGTGATGTAAACTTATCAATATTTGCGTAGAGTATCAAAAGAAAAATTTGAATAGAAACATGTCGCAACCAGACACATGTTATCACATACAACACTGACCCAGATCAAAGCCAATCCACAAAATGCTTTGCCTTGATCTATCTCAGTCGATGAAAAACTATATCCCTCTTCCGAGATGCTTATTTAGATTATTTCGGATGACAATTTCTCCTCCCTTCTACAGAGGTTAACGAAGTATTATAAGTTGAAAAAGGCAAATTTTAAATTTGTTTTCACAACTGAATATTGTAAAATATGATTCCCCAGAAGTTCTTAGTATTTTGACACATTTTAGTAGCTCCTGTCACTAGATTGTACTTATTTACCTTCATTAGAAACTAAAAGCCATAGCTGATCAATGATTACAGAAATAACGGAGATTTCCTTCATGACTGGTAGTTATTACTGTTAATCTTTAATTCGTAAGGATCATTGTATCTTCTCTGATGTATATTTACCCAACAAATAGATTAAATTATTCGATGCTATCTTAAGTTCCCAAGAAGGAAATAAAAATCGCCAGTTAGGAACAGGGTTTTTCGTTCATAAACGTATAGTACCAGCAATTTAACGGGTTAAATTTGTTACTGACAGACTTTCTTTTATTACTCTTAAGGGACGGTGGTGTGATATTATTGTTTTAAATGCACATGCCCCAACTGCAGGTAAGGATGACAATATAAAAGACAGTTTTTACGAAGAAGTGGAACGGACATTTGACCAACTCCCGCGATACCATATGAAAATTCTATTAGGGGATTTCAATGCGAAGGTAGGACGAGAAGATATTTTCAAACCGATTATAGGGAACGAAAGTCTGCATAAGGAAAGTAATGACAACAGTGTTGGACTCGTGAACTTTGCAACATCCAAAAACCTAATCGTGAAGAGTACAAAATTCCCACAACGCGACGTTCATAAATACACTTGGACATCACCAGACGGGAAAACACATAATCAAATTGATCACGTTTTAGTAGATAGAAGAAGGCACTCTAGCATAATTGATGTCTGATTGTTTAGAGGGGCTGATTGTGACACTGACCACTACCCGGTAGCAGCGATAATACGAGAGAGGTTATCGCTGAATAAAGGTAATATTCATTGTCCGAAAACGGAGAGATTCAATTTAAAGAAATTAGAAGAGAGCCAGGTAAGAGAGAAATACCAGATTGAAGTTTCGAATAGATTCTCGGCTTTAGAAGATTCGGAGTGCACTAGTCTTGAGGATACCTGGATTGAAATTAGAGATAGCATTAAAATTTCAGCAAAAGAAAAATTGGGACACGTAGGAATACGTAGGAAAAACCATGGTTCGACCAGGAATGCATAAAAATAGCAGAGAAGAGAAAACAGGCAAAATTACGCTGGCTACAAAACCCGAATGAAATAACTACACAAAATTTCGCAGATATCAGGCGGGAAACTTCCAAAACTTTTAGAACAAAGGAACGCGATTTTCTGAAAACTAAAATTAAGGAAGTTGAAGATAATACTAAAAATAAAAACATTCGGGACATGTATAAGGGAATCAACGAATTTAAGAAAGGCTATCTATAAAGAAATTAAAGAAACACAAATCTCCGGGTGTAGATGAAATTCTGGCTGAGTTAATTTTAGCTGGAGGCGAAAAATTGTGGAACAAGATACACAAACTCATTCTCCTTATCTGGAACAAGGAAGAATTGCCACAGAAGTGGAATCATTGTTCCAATTCACAAGAAAGGCGACAAAACTGACTGTAATAATTATCGAGGCATTTCTCTTCTGTCAACATCCTATAAAATCCTTTCAAATATTTTATTAGCAAGACTGACTCCATACGCAGATGAAATTATTGGAGATTATCAGTGCGGATTTAGACGAAATCGATCAACTATCGACCAAATATTTACCAATTTCCAAATACTCAAAAAAAAAAAAAAAAAAAGTGGGAACACAATACCTCGGTACATCAACTATTTATTGATTTTAGAAAGACGTACGACTCAGTTAGGAGAGAAATATTATACAATGTTCTTACATAACTTGGAATACCGAGAAAGCTAATTAGATTAATTAAGATATGTTTAAATGAATCCCAAAGTAAAGTCCGGGTAGGAAAATTTTTGTCCACGAGCTTTCACGGACAAAATGGCCTGAAACAAGGAGATTCGTTGTCGCCATTATTATTTAACTTCATTCTGGAATACGCTATAAGGAAAATCAAAGATAGCAACCAGGGCCTACAATTGAACGGTATTCACCAGGTTATGGCATATGCTGATGATGTAAATTTAATAGGGGATGATAGAAGAACAATAGAAAGAAATGCAGAGATCTTATTAAACGCTTGCAGGGACATGAAGTAAATGAAGAGAAAACTAAATACATGGAAGTGCATCGGGACCGGAATACAGCAAATTATGGACGCGTTAAAATATTAAATAATACTTTTGATAAAATGGATAGTTTCAAATATCTAGGATCAATATTAACAGACGAAAATCATATTCACGGAGAAATTAAATGTCGACTAAAAGCAGGGAATTCTTGTTACTATTCGGTTTAAAATCTCTTGTCGTCGCGAATTCTGTCGAGGAATTTGAAGCTTAAAATATATAAAAGATAATCATGCCTGTTGTTCTGTATGGTTAAGAAACAGGGTCACTTACTCTGAGGGAAGAACATAGACTGAAAGTATTTGAGAACAAGATCCTGAGACGAATATTCGGACTCAAGAGGAACGGGAATGGGGAATGTCGGAAACTTCATAACGAGGAACTACATAATTTATACGGTTCACCCAACATTGTTAGGGTCGTCAAGTCTAGGAGAGTTAGGTGGGCAGGTCATGTAGCTAGAATGGAAGAAAGTAGAAACGCTTTCAAAGTCTTGACTGGAAGACCAATCGGAAAACGACCATTAGGAAGACCTAGGCGCAGATTGGAGGACAATATTAAGATGGATCTCGCAGAGATTGGAATACAAAGTAGAAACTAGATGCAGTTGCCTAAGGATAGAAATCAGTGGAGAGCTTTTGTGAACGTGGCATTGAATCTCCGGGCTCCATAGGCCATAGAGTTAGTTAGTTATCTTAAGTTCCCAAACTTAAAACTAAAGTTAATTCATTCCACAAAACAACATATATTTAGGTATATTAGGAATATTGTTCATTTCTTTTTAAAACTACAGTTGAACAAATATTTTATTACAAGTAGTAGGGAAAAAGGAAGAAAAGAAGCTACATTTATAAGTAAGAATCTAACTTTTAACACCATCATGTTATAATCCATGAAATATGTCACGAAAATACGATAATTTACAAGAATTTTAATTTGTTCAGATTGTTCCTATTAATTAACAACATTTTCTAACGTATTTTCAGAATTTAAAATTTACGCATGAGAATTGTGATCATTGAGGTATTATTCACATTAGTTGGAAACAACACATAAGAAATTATCAATACAAAATAGAGAAAATTTGTGCTATTTAAGGCAGCTATAGCTCTAACGTTTATAATCCGAAATGATAAGAAAAATTTTTATTTAGTCCTAGAGTAAATATGTCTCTTCACATAGCAAATCATCGTTCAGAAAAATCTTTTATTTGAGTCTTTAACGCTGTTTCTTTTGTTGTTAAAATTAATAGTATATATCTCACGCTAATATAGCTTTCGTTTATACACCTGCACTTAGTGTTTTTCTTAAAAAATTTCTCCAGTCTTGATTTAAATTATCACGACTTAGTTTCAAACGCCAACATTAATTAAGAAGGCATTGGTGTCTGTACTTTCACAAATCAAGTATGCAGTCACTTCCGTATATTAACTTCACGTCCAAGATATTTGATTAACTTAGTTCCAGGAAAGTAGTGATGTATATTGGTGTCATATATGCGTGTATATACAGAGAACTTTGAGAAATTTCAAGAATAAGCACCAGTTGAATCGAACGTTATCCACTAAATCTTCGCTCTTTATTTTTGTCTCTAGTGGGGGAGAAACAGGGGGGTTCCGAAGGCTCATAGGGTCGGGGGGGTAGTGTGTTAATGTGTCGAATGGATAAGTATGATGTACCGAATAACGAGAGGCACTCATTAGTTTATCTTGCAATAGAAAGATCCCCAGAACCACCTTTCTGGAGTATTATCTGTTTGCTGTATGGTTACGTAAAGAGTCTTGTACATTATTTGTTTATCAGTACACAGTTTGGGACCACAAAATGAGCTTTCAAATTGAGTATATATATATATATATATATATATATATATATATATATATATATATATATATATACCAAATACATATACACATATACCAAATACATCTCATAAGACCGTATTATTTCACTTCTGCTTTACACTACATAGAAAATAATATTATAAAGGAAGAAGTACATTATGAAAGGCTCACCGGATACATACCTTAAAGAGTGTATTACAATTTTAAAGTTTGTATCGAACTAAGGTTTTTGTCGTTATTTTTATATCGACAGTAAAAATTCAAGAATGACAATTATTTTAAATTGACAGATAGGAGTGTGTGAACTTAACAATGTTCGAAAAATATGCATTTTCTTTTTCCAATTAAGATTTAGTTTCTCTACGATTGTACAAAATCAGCAAGGTCCTATCACATTGCGAGCATGTTATAATGTTTTCAGGTTACTTAATACTTATAACAGAATTCCTTATGACGTAAAAAAATCAAAGTGCTTTTCCTCAAAATTAGTTTGTGACAAGCGCACTTTACACACTTGCCAGCGAATGTACTATAAACTTTTGATTTGTAAAATATCCTCTTTTTGCACAGTACCGTATTCATTTTTTGCCAATATGAAATTTTTACATAAATGAACATCTTATATCTATTATATTTGAATACAACGAGTTACAATTAAAAAGTGAAATCTTGTTTTTTTTTTTTAACTCGTGCACTATGTAAATTAATAATAACAATAACATACTTCTATTCTCAAAAATAAATTTCACATATTTTTAAAGAGGAAGAAGTTACACTTTTACTCAAATTCTTGAAAATAACAAGAATTTACATACCGAAGTATATCTTACCTTTTAGAAAGAAACACGTCTTGTTTAAAGAAATTCATGTGATCCAACAAAAAATTATTCTGAAACTATCTGGATACGGCGTTGTTTAAGAAGTGCCCATCTGTGAACAATCTGGTTTATATTAAGACTATCTACAACATCTTTCTCGCTACACAGTATCATGAGGTAATCTAGTCTATTGTCCGTCATTGTCGTACGTATGTAGTTTTTAGCTAGCTTCAATTTGCTGAACGCTTTCTCATTAGACGCAACTGACACTGGGGCTGTAATAGCAAGACGACAAATGTTGTTTGCCATGGGTAGCACATTTTTCATAGTTTCAGCTGTACTCATTACACCTGATAATGATACTTCACTCACGCACTGATCACTGAGAATTTCCAACTCGGATAGCACTGCAAAAGAATCAAACTTTGAAGCTGCTGCTGGATATAAAGAAACTGCTCCTTCAACACGGCTAATATTGATATTTTCTCTCTTCATGGGTGCACTGAAAATTGAGAAAAGAGGTTTGACTATTTCTACGCACTTCTTCAGATTTTCCTTGGACAAGATAAGAAGCGTATCTAACACTACTATAAACTCCTTTGAATAAAAATACTCCAGAGTATGATGAACTTGCGACTCCGCGTTGTCATCCAGGCGTTACACGACGACGACGATGATGATTGAAGTCAATTTCAGCACCAACACCCAAAGAGTCTGCAAACGAAATGGCACTCAGAATCAGATTCATCATTGCTTCACTATCATTCCTGATATCTTCCAATGATCTTATGACGCTTTCAATGATAACAAATGCCTCAAGAATGTTTAGTTCCTTCTCTTCAAGTTTCTGTGTTAAAATCTTAACCTTATACATAATATTTTTCATAAACATTATTGAAACAATGAAGTGAAAACACAACTTCTTTCTTAGACTAAGCGCTGCAGACTTTGTGTTATTATCAAACTGACAAGACGTAGACATTGTATTTAGAACCTTCACGACTTTATTAAGTGATGCCCAGAGAGCTCTGATTGCTTCGGCGGCCCCTGTCCAACGGGTCTTTGAAAGGCTACGCAAATGAAGTGCTACTTCAGATTTGGATAGTTCGCTACATAAGAAATTAAAACGTTTTGTACTTGATGTAAAAAATACATACACATTTTCAAGGACACTAAAGAACTCACCAATAATAGCACTTGCATCACAACTACGTTTCAAAAACGTGTTAGCTCTGTGTGCCTGACAAGGCAAGTAAGAGATTTCGCGCCCTACAATTTCAGATAACTTTCTCTGTGCTCCTTTGTTTTCTCCTGACATTGCGCTGGCACAATCGTAAGACTGAAATGCTATATGGTTCAAATCTAATTCATTCCTTACAAGAACATCATAAATTGTTTTTGCAATTCCCTTACCAGTCTTGTCAGGAAGTTCAACAACTTCAAGAAGTCGCTTCTTAGCCTTACCATCTTCATCAACATAACGAACAACAACAGAAAGACGGTCTTTATTAGAAGTGTCAGGTGTCGAATTTGCCATAACTGAAAAAATTCCGCCGTTTTTATTTCATCAATAATTTTTTTCTTGTTTCTGTTGCAAGTAGTTCTATGAATTAATTCTGTGATTTCCCTCCCAAGTAAGACACATGATATGGACGAAAATTCCTATCATTTTTATCGGTTTAGATATTTCTTTTTGCTTATAGTTTCATTCTTTTTGTTTATCCTATCTTTTATTTGAACATAGCTACATCTGGGTTTACTGTCCTGAGAGAAAGCAACAGACATTATTGGCGTTTTAGTCTTGTGGAACGAAGGTTGGAGATATGCATTAATTGCCCTTCTACTGGCACATATATTATTGAGTGGGTTCAGACATCATTCCAACATACGTTGGATTATTTATTGGAAAATGTCGATGAATCATCTATGGTTGGATTATTCATATTATAATATGATGAGAAGAACAAGCCGTTCTATTTATCTTTTAGGCGGGCAAGAAATCTGACCTTGTAGATTTTATGGGTATCGTTTGATCACATACTAGAGAGCAATGATACTTTTCTCATGAACAAATCGCTCATTGATATTTTCACCATGTGAATTTGCCCTGTAGATTTGGAAGAGTATATTAAGGTGTTTTGTCAAACGAGAAGTTATTATGAAGCTAAAAAGCTACCTTATGTGTAAAAACTTAAGACAAGTAGTGCTTGGTTTATACAAATGCGATCGCTATTGGTCTGAGGAACTATAAGGATAAAAATAAGAAAATGTACAAACAATATCAGGACCAGAGCAAGTGCGTCCTTATCCCTGCTGTGCACGAACTTTTGTGTAAATCCTCAGTGAATTTAGAACATGGAGTTTCAGTTGAAGAATTACGACAATTGCAAAGCTATTTGACTGATTATAAAATTACTGTATTACAGTATACCCTATTTTTTCCAGAGAGGATATTCTATATGAAAGGCTTGGTTTCGAAGACAAAATTTCAATCAATTTGATGTGTATCAATTCTCATTATGACATAATCACGTCACTAACATCCGTTTTATCTACTAGTTACTACTTTTTTGCATGTCACAAAAATATGATCACCGTAATTACCATATCAAGAACTGCTTGATTATGTACGAGAAATGATTACAGAAACCGCCATGCAACAAGACAAATGTTGAGAAGCAATGTCCAGGATGTAATCGAGATTTTTATGGTGAAAGATGCCTCAGAAATCATCTTACAGTACCATAACATAAGGCCAACCAATATGCAAGATAGTGAAACAATGTTACAAGTGTCTGTTTATTTATTCGTTTGTACATGTATGTGAAACAGCATTTTTGTGCAGACTATTTTTGTAACGTGTGTCATAAACAAGTTTTCTTGTCCCACTAATGGTAAATGATGCTTGATACGACACAATTAAAACCTGGAGTTGCATCATTGTTATATGCTAAGAAGGCCATGCTTGTGTTTTGATATTGAGGTGACTCACGATACTATATTTGTTGATGACACGTTCACTCATAAGCAAAGTTTACCGGTGGCCCAACAAGTATGCTACAGTTGTATTTAAGACAAAAAGTTACATCTTTCTGTGTGAATTTTGTGGACAGCGAGAACACATTTTTCAAGAAAACCTAATCAATGCCTTTCTTGCATATTTACGCCAACGAAGAGCAACATCAAACATATTACATGTTCGACGTAATTCTAAATGTTGTGATGGTCATTTTATACTTGAATCCTTAGCAGAAGAACATGAATTAAAACCGACGAACATGAAGATTTTAAGCATTAAAGTGAATTATTTATCATTTATTGATTCTTTAAATATCATGCCGATGGCACTAACTAAGTAAACTATCCAAGGTGTTTCATTTTGCCAGTGGCCAAAGGATATATTCTACACTTCTTTAACACTAAAGTGGATGAGCGAGAGAAGTTTATGAAATGGTACAACGAACACCAGGACGACATGTTTATTTTTCAAGAATTAGTGAAATACTGTGTCCAGGACGTCAATGTACTTCTATTAGCTTGTTTATCTTTTATGGCCACATTCGAAGCAGAGACTCACGTAAATCCATTCTTGAAGAGTAGAACAATAGCAAGTGTTTGCAATTTAGTATACTGTTGAAATTTCTTAGAACCAATACCCTTAGTATTCTTTCTGTCATAGAAATAATCAATCTTGTATTGTACTGCAATGACTAGAATACGTGGAGAAAACAGAAGACATCGAATTATACATGTTGCAAGGGAAAAAGAGTTTTGTTGCTGGTTTACATCTGAACGACTACTATAAATATCCCGACACAGAAGAAGAGTATATTTATGAGTTCCAAGGTTGTAGTTTTCATGATCGTTTGCATTGTTTCCTACATGAAATAATCAGCCCATTTATAAAACTTCAGAAGAGATAATGAATTTTCGCTGTGAAAGAACGCAGGGTAAAATGAAACTATTACGGTCTATGGAATGTAATGTGCACGAAATGTGAGAGTGTAAATTACGTTAAGTGTTAAAACCGAATCCAGCATTGGTATCTTATTTAAACACACATATCTACACAAATAAGGCACCATTTAATCCATGACATAGTTTTGATGGTGGTCGTGTCAACTTCATTAAATTGTACAATGTAGCAGTTGAAAATGAAGACGAAGAAATTCGATACTTGGACATTGTTTCTTTGTATTCTTTTGTTAATAAGTGTGGACAATATCTCGTAGGAACCCCACGAATTTATCTACATGGAGACCCAGAAATGCCTGCCAGTAAAGATGTCCACGGTTAATTCAAAGTAATCATCCTGCCGCCAACAAACATATTCTATCCGGTGCTCTCATTTCGTACTAATAAAAAACTGTTGTTCCCACATTGTGCTGCTTGTTCCAACGAATTAAATCAAGATTGAATGCAATCATTCCGACAGCGAACGATGCCTGTCAGGTACGTGGGTTACGTGGGTGTCCTTTGAACTTCAAAAGGCCGTAGAACTGGGATATCAAGTTATTGAAGTATGCGACATTTGGGACTACACCATTACAGTGTATGGTCCTGAAACCAAAACGAGTGACTTATTTTTTGAATATATCAATACGTTTCTGAAATACAAGCTTGAAACTTCTGAATGTGTTGTCTAATTAAAAATCACAATTTTATTTGTAAATATTAAAACAAAAATCTTTCTATGAAGGTACATAAATTGAAAAACTTTTTTTAAAGCATGTAAACACAACAGTATTTTACTCACATTCTTATGAACTACAGTAAATCTAGTATCAAAGTATTTGATACGAAGTACCATAGTGCTGAGCAACCAAATTAGTATGTCTTGACATGTACTTCCAAGGACTGAATACCTTTCGAAATCCGGGGATGGTGGAGTAACTGCCCCCTCCGCGAGCAGTCATGGCCCTGATATTTTCATCTAATAATAAACTAGGCCTTACTTATCTCATCATTGAATATCCATTCCTACCCCAAATAATGTAATTTTCACTGTTACTTTTGTGATGAATAAAAGTTTTTGCATCAACAGTTTGTAGAATAGGTATAAGACTAATCAAAATTAATCATATTGTTTAGCAGAGCTTTCAGAGTATCTATAGACATTTGGTACCTGTAATAGTTCTCTAAATAGACTTTTTAACGAAACATGTAATATTTGATCTGATTATTTATACAGTAAAACCTGTCCTTAGCGGAATCGAGCGGGATACACAAAAATTTCCGTTCAAGATAGGTTTCCGGTTAACGAAGGTAGACCTATACAAAAAATAGTGCATGCATACAATGGACATATTGACACAAAATAAGATGTTTTTCGTACCTTAGTCATTTTACGGTATTTATTACCACTATGAATTAATATGCGCAAATCTTACAAGCAGGGCATAACTCCCTGCCGCCCAAGGCACTTCAAATTGTTACGCCCCCACTATTTTCAGAGCACCCATCTTCTTCAGTTATTACCTTGCCAGTTTTGGTTAGGGAGGGATTTTCCCTTAACTCTCTTAAACT
Source organism: Thermobia domestica (assembly GCF_964235325.1). NCBI lineage: Eukaryota > Metazoa > Arthropoda > Insecta > Zygentoma > Lepismatidae > Thermobia > Thermobia domestica. The sequence goes on from NC_137469.1 coordinate 80,572,803, forward strand.
GTTTTTGTTTTTGCTCTTTTTGAGCGCGCTTTAAATAATAATAATACATTGAACTCAATCAAGAGTATATTATAATTGTTATTTTCTTTTTATTATTCCCCCATCATGTTATCATATCGAGTGATCGATCAGTTTATCATATTGAGTGACAAGCAAGTAGTTTTAAAAGGAAGGAGGTTGCATTTATAGGTTTCCCATAAAAATTAATATAATTACAAAGTGCACAAGGATTCATTTCCACAGTCTCGGCTTTTGTCTGTTTATAGTAGAAAACACTTATTTTTCCTAATATTAGAACAGTTAATAGTTTGTTTTCACCCCCCCCCACTTATCCTCAGGCAACTGCCCTTAAGTATTCTTATTTATTAAGTAATATAAATTTCTATTTTCAATTAACAAAAGTAAAATTATGCGCATCATATTTATAGAGATAACCAAGAAAGTTCTGTCACTTTTTCACCAACCACCTTTGAACATCGATATGTCACCTAAGATGTACCTGGAAAATCAAAAATAGTCCCCATCACATCGACGACCATCTGCCAACGTTCTGGAAGGCCACGGAGTCCATCGCGGTAGAACTTGGTGGGCCGTGAAGCGAAAAATGTATGAAGTGCATTTTGTACTTCCACTAGGGATTTGAACTGGAGTCCTCTAAGGTGATTGTCCAAGGAATGGAACAGGTGATAATCGGACGGTGCAATGTATGGCGGATTCAATAGTATTTCCCATCCAAGGCGTAGAATGGTGCCCCGGGTCATCCTAGCCACGTAGGGCTTAGCTTATCCTGTAACAGAAGGGCCCCATTGCGATTCAGGGGTGCTGGCTCCAGAGTTTTGAGTTTTTCTTGAACGCGGCTCATATGCTGACAGTACACAGTTGCACAGATGCTCTGACCAGCTGGTAACAGTTTCCGACGCACGATGCCGCGAGCAGTCCACCAAACACACAAGAGGACTTTCTTCTTGTGCAGTGCTGGTTTCGGCTGTTTTGAGACCAGTTCATGGGATTCAAACAAATGATGACGGCGCCGTCCGGCGTCGTACAGGGCCCACTTTTCATCACATACCAACACCCTGTCCAGAAATGACTCCTTCTTCAGACGAGGCAGCAAAGAAATACAGGTGTCTGCTTGAGTTGCCTTCTGGCCCGGAGTCAAATCATGTGACACCCATCGACCCAATTTGTAGTGCATCCCAAGTTGATGGAGGTGTTGCCGATTGGTTTCTACACTCACACTGAATTGTAGTACCACTTCCTCACATGTCTGGCCACTGTTCGCCTCAATTGCTGCCTGAGGAGCCGCGGTGCCTCAGAAGTAGAGCGTTCATCTCTGGTGCTTGGGGTCCCTGGTTCTATCCCCAGGTTAATTCGAGCGAAGCCGAGCCAAGTTAATTTTGTGGTGGACAAACACCATGTGCGTAGGTTTCCTCGGGGTTCTCGCATTTCCTTCCACTTTCTTCATTCCAACATTTCACTTATTTCTCATCATCACCATGTCCTTTAGCCTAACCGGCTTTACCGTAGGACGTAAAAGTAAAAAAAAAAAAAAAAAAAAAAAAAAAAACATTTCATTTTTCAATTGCTGCTTGAAGATCTTCATTTTATACACGTATTGGTCATCCGGCACGTGGTGCGTCTTCGAGTGTTTCGTCACCGTCCTTAAATTTGTTAAACCACTACTGCACTGTCCGTGTAGTCACGATGTAATCACCAAAGGGCTGGCATTTCTTCGACTAGCTGTAGCAGCGTTTGACTCCAGTTTGAACTCGTACAGCACACACGCTCTTATAAAGCTCTGTGGAGGTTCCATGTTCACTCTGTCCTTACGCAAGTTCACGGTGTAACTGAACTGTCACAAGCATGTGGTATGTTGGATATACCAACAGCAACAACTGACCTTCGCCTTATCTGTCCTTCGCCATTCACATTCAACTCACGCTGTAAGGGCCAATTGAACACAAACCTCCACAAAAGTGACAGAACCTTCTTGGTTACCTTTATACATTAGCCACCGAGATCTAGTTTGTTTGTAATTAGGTAGCTTAACCGGAACGGAAATGACAATTTCTGTACCAGAGTATTTTAATCTTTTCTCTTTTTTCGCCCTCCAAATTTTTGCGCCCTAAGCACGTACCTAGGGTGCCTAAGCGGAAAATCGGCCCTGCTTACAAGGAACAAAAAAGTACTACACACGTTAATTTAATTTTTCCAATAGTCAGGGAGGGTTTTTTTTTTTTTTTTTTTTTTTTTTGTACACATCGCTGCTTGTCTGCTCAACTTTGCACAAAGACGTTAGCCTGAGAAACCACAGTAAACATCCCAGCGTCATTTCCACGTAAGGCAAATGTTGCAGTTCTTTTAAAATTTCGACAGAATCTGGATAAGTCTAGCCTACGCTTCTACCAACTCAATTCCTTATTTCTTTTTTTTCTCCACCTCCTTCTCTTCTTTCAGACTTTCCGTATAATTATCAACTAAATCATGTATATCCATCGTGTCTCCTTCGATTTGCACAACAAACTGTTTGTTTTGCTAAAAATATATCTAATCTCTCATAGGATGTCTTAAAACTTTCTAAATGCTGCACTTCGAAACTAGAAATTTTCTGTTAAAGGCTTATTTAGATTTCCGTTGTCCGCATAATGCAGTTTCCGTTTAATGATGAGAATTTAATGCGATTTTCGCCAGTAAATTCAGGGGACCGTGAAATATGTCCGTTTAAAACAAGTTTCCGTTTAATAAACGGCCAATTCAACACAGGTTTTACTGTATTTTGAATAACAATTATGGGATACTGTTAAGTTTCAGTTCAATTATGGTACATTTGGGCATCCTATGTGAGAATCAGAAAAAGACGGGACAAAGACTGTAAAAAAGGGACTCGCCTGGCTAAACGGGACGTCTGGTCACCTTATACAGGGTGTTTCAAAACAACACCGACAACGTTTGGGAGGTGGTTCCTGACACCAAGGTAAGACAAAAAGTATAGACCAACTTGGGTGCACAAATGCTTAGTTTCTGAGTTATAGGCTCTCGAAAACATGAAAAAATGAATTTCAAAGGACCAGAGCTCCAAAATTATGAGACCTATCTTAGTCGGGTCAAGACTTCACTTAAGAACTAATATGTGTGCTATCCAAAAATACATGTTTCAGAATCCTGCGGTACTCAAACAATAACTTTTATAGAGTAAGTTAGACTACGGGCACAATCTGAAGTACTCATCAACTACCTCTTTAAAAATTGTTGCGAAAGTGCCGCAGAATTCTGAAACTTGGATATTTGGATAGGACATCTACATGTTCCTAAGTGAAGTCTTCACCCGCCTACGGTAGATCCCATAGTATTGGAGCTATGGATCTTTAATGTTCATTTTTCACATTTTCGACAGCCAATAACTCCAAAAGGAAGCATTTATGTATCCAGGTTGGTCTATCTTTTTGTCTTATCTTGGTGTCAGGAATCACTTTCCAAACGTTGTCGATGTTGTTTTGAAACACCCTGTATAACGTGGGAAATTCAAAAGTAAAATGGGATATTTTGGCTCTCGAGGTGGGATTTTGTAATGTTTCAGGTTGGCATCTGCTGGTTAACCTCGAGACTAGAGGGAAAGGGGAAAGTACTAGAGATGGAGTGAAGTCATTAGTTTCACATGTGCTGGTAAAATGGTTCTCTTTATCTTAAAACTATGCAGACGTTTTAAAATGAAACTTAAGCTAACAAATAGCTCTCATCATTTGATATATATATATATATATATATATATATATATATATATATATATATATATATATATATATATATCTTTCTCTCTCTCTCTCTCTCTCTCTCTCTCTCTCTCTCTCTCTCTGCTTCTGTTTATTTAGATTCTACAGGAAAGTCTATCACGAAACGCAAATTAAAACAACAAGCGTAAGCATTCTTCATTAAGTTCTGAGTGCTTGTAATTTATCACCTCCAGATATAGCTAGTGCAAAATTGTATGTCTTTCAAATGCAGGAAAAAGGAACATCTCTCATACTTACAAGAACTGGATATGAGCATTTATGGCTTGACTTGCAGCAAACAATAACATTACAAGCACTTTTACATGCATTTTTCTTTAAATGTAACCTTGTTTAAATAATAAAAAAAGCAAAAAGAGCAGCATACAGACCACTTTGAAAGAAAATAAAAAAACGACTTAATTGTATTTTCATTGCCGGAATTGAAAGATATAAATTTGAATCTTCTTTCGCCAGTAGAAATGTTAATGTCAATACGAATTATTGGATAATATACATAAAAGTGAGATCTTACTCATTTCTCAAGATGTTTTGAGATTAATCTCAAGGTTGTATGCATAATAAGCGAGACAATGTGACGTCATTTGAGTTTAATCTCAGGTACTTGAGTAAATGCTCGGAACTCATGAATCAAACTGTGATTTCTCACTTTTCGTATGCGTAAATTTGAGTATGACTTCAACTAGCTGAGACTAATCTAGAAATTTCGTGAACCATCTCAGTACCCATCTCATTTGTCTTACAGCGGGTGGGTGATATGCATAAAGATGAGTAAGTACTAAAGTCTCTTTCAGACAACCTGATAGGAAACTCTCCTACCTCCCGCCATTTACCACTGCAGAAGGGGAAAGCAAGTCATTGACCTTCACAAGGAAGGAAGCTTTTCTAATAAACAGAATCGTGTAAACTCTAAATTCTAAATTCGTACGTCAATTCGCTCGCATCTGATGTTGAGAAAGCACTGCTGTTCCTTTTAGCTATCAACCCCGAGTAACAAACAATTACTGTTTTTAAGTTTTGACTTATTGAAAAGTATTGCATATCATTTATGTACTAAAGTTTACCCTACTGTAAAATTTTTATTGTCTTAACAAATATCGAAAACATTAAAATCAATAAGAGCTCAATCTTCCCAATTTTGTATGAATTTGGAAGTTGATCCCTAACGCGAATAGAAGAACGGGAACTGAGGAGTTTCGAAAATAAAATGTTAATAAAAATATTTGGAGCAAAAGAGGCATACATTCAAGTGAATTAAAACGTTATACAAGCTTTTATTTCACATCAACTACAGGTCATCGAATATTATAGTAAAGTTAATACGTATAAGATAAACATGACACGTTGGTTCTATGGAAAATACGCACAAAGTCAATAAGTCATATTCAAAAAGCCTAGGAGAAGGAGACTATTAGCTGGAGGAAAGACAAGTTTTCGGACAATGCAAAGCAGGATCTTTGAAGGATGGTTGATAACAAACATGGTACATTGACTTTTCGCAGGTTAAAATCTAATGGGAATGTTTATTTCTGCTACGATGAGTCTGAGGCGTTCGTAATTTTTGTATAATTAAACGAAAAAATGAAATGAAATCTTTGAGTTTTACGACCCACGGTTATGCCGGTTAGGCTAAAGGAGACGGTGATTATGAAAAATTAATGAAATGGTGGAATGAAGAAAGTGGGAGGAAACGGGAGAACCCCGAGAAAACCCACGCACACGGTGTTTGTCCACCACAAAGTTCACTTGGTGGGAGCAGGGTTTGAACCCGGGACCCCATGCACCACGGAGCCACCGCGGCTCCTATAATTAAACGAACTCGCATTTATCGTTACTCTTTTTTCTTATAGAATACTCAACTCTTGTTACAAAATTAGACTATCCTGCACGCCTGGAGCCGCGGGGTTCAGTGATAGAGCTTTCACCTCTGGTACATGGGGTCCCTGGTTCGATTCCAGCTTGCGCCAAGTGAACTGCGTGGTGGACAAACACCGTATGCGTGGGATTCCTCGGGGATCTCCCGTTCCCTCCCACTTTCTCCATTCCACCATTTCTTTCATTTCTCACAATCACCTTCCCCTTTAGTCTAGCCAGCATATGCGTGGGATGTAAAACTCAAAGATTTCTTTTCATTTTATATTCTGCACGTCATAACCGTATCTGTCTTGCAAGTTAATTACTGCAAGTGATTATTCCTATTATTGGAGACCGATAACATGTCTAAGACAATAAAAAGTCATTTTCCCCTCTTCCGCAAGAGAGGCTCAGCAAACAAAATTATTATTGGGACACTATTATCAATGATATTTATGGATCTCTTTCCTCTTGTACTTTTTAATGTATGAACATCTATTAATAAGAGATGAAAAAAGATTTTTTTTTAATTTTAGCATTTCGGGTTCTATTCTTATCATCTTAACGCTCTGATAATTTACCCATACATATTGTACTTGGTTTTCGATTTTACGTTGTGTGCGTGGGTTTTCTCGGGGTTCTTCCATTTCCTTCCACTTTTCAGGAGATTCATGGATTTATCCAAATTACAGCATACGGCCTGAAAAGAAACATGTTACATGGAAATGTTTGCACATACCTTTCGCTGTCCTGAGGTGGATGGGAAAGGAGACTCTCCAAGTTAGCTGCTTAATCCTTTTAATGTGGATCATGGATCGAAATATGATATACAACACTGTACACATCACTCGCAATATTGAGACGAGAAGAGAAAACAAAAAAAAAAAAAAAAATTAAATTTTAAATTTCAACACTGATATTTTTTATGAGCTCAGATCTGGCCTACGTTTCGACTGAGTTCATTGTTCGTGCACGCGTTTCACTTAACATCCGCTGGCATCTTCTTCCTTGACGAAAATCTGCTGATTCCTGAGGTTCTTCTACCACTTCCGGTCCTGAAGATCTCTGGATCGTCGCAGGGAATTCTGGAGTGGACCAAGTTTCTCTCTCCTCCTGGGCTGCTTGATCACTGGCGGCAGGCAGTTCTCTGCATCTTGTCCCCTTTCTCTCTCTGTCTGCGACTTCAGGGGTCGGTCGTCACCACCCTTGATGTTGACGCATGGTCGTGGTACAGCCTCTCGTTGAATGCTGCGTCTTACAGCGAGTCATTGGATAGGTGATAAAGTTTCTCACTTGATTAACACACAAAATGCATAATACGAAAGCACTGAATGGAATATATATTTCTATTGAATTACTATTTACAAGTGACGATGTCGTTCTACGGATAGCATATTTTGTACGATGCTATAAGGCTCAGTTAATCGTACTAGGTATTCCAATATAGCTTAGGAATACACCGTTATGCTACACTATACGAAGAAACATAAAGAACGGACATCACAGTTTGTCACACGGATAAATTCAAATATATACAAAATGATGGTTAACTTCCATAAATTGAAAGTAATGTCACTCGCGTAATAATTTCGCGAACTTTTCCACTGACTCAAAACTGTTCGAGCGTCGAACTATTACAAACTCCATGTGAGCTTGCCTGAGAATAAGCAACAACTGTTCAAAATAATTCGCGCGTCGAAATATTACGAGCTCGATGTGAGCTCGTCCGAAACTATGAGACAACTGACCTCGAGTCTTTGGCCCGCGTTGTTTTTAAAACAATCGCAAGTTCATTGTCTTCCAAAGACTCGCAACCGGCGCATTGATTTTCAAAGTACTGGAAAAATAGGGGTGTAAGGTATTCAACCTCTTGGACACATTGCTCGGTGACCTAGATTTGGTCTAATATTGCACTTTCACTTAGTTTTGTGTATGTCTCTGCTCACACGTTTCAAATATCTATAACTGCCTATGTTCATTGCACAAAGCATTAAATGAGCTTTAAACTGATATATATCACTCCACATTCAACAATAGATTTATATACGAAATCGTAGTGTAAACAAAAATTATTTCTATTATGTTTCAAACCACACTTGATTTACAGTTCCTGTCTTTTACTGCCTTCTGGTGGCAGGTTTCCAAACTTTCACCTGTATGACCAAAGGGGTTGGTGGAGTAAACACATTTATTTTCCAAAAGTTTATAGTTTTTAAATGTTTATCTGTTTACTAAGAGTGAGGTAAAGAAACTGCATATGTTAATGATGTTGTATGCAGCCTCTCAAGGGCTGACATACCTTAGAAACCTTGTAAAAGGATAAATAACCTGTAGAGCATCCCTTTCGCTCCTCAGGTTTGCGTCGGCCGTGGATTAAAAAAAAAAAAAAAACAACTTTTGGTATGCGTTCTGCAATCATGTAAGTTTACAGAACCGTTACCATTCTCCGGACATGTATTGATACAAGCCATTACTACTTTATTAGAACTTATCAACGCTCTAATATTAAAATATATATCGAAACATCCAGAAAGTTTACTATACATACAATCATCATAGAATTATAACAGAAGCTGATAATAATAAATACAAGGGTGACATCTATCGGGATTATCCTGCAGAATTCGTCGACTGCCAGGGTGACTGCTAAAATTTTGAATTCTAGAGGTTCGCTACGCCAACCTGAAATTCGTTAAGGGACGCCACGCTCAAGCGATGTAGAGCGCTAAAAAGGGGAGGAGTCAAGAAAGTTAACACTATTGTATTCGACGTTTCATATGGACATGTGAAAATTTCTTGAGCTTGGGAGACAATGTCTTTTCCCGACTTCTTGTCTACTGTACGCATAGTGTCCTACTCCAGTACAAGGAACTATGGATGTTACCCAATCTCTTTCATTCTATTCTTTAGTTCATCTTCGTTCCTATATCTGAAAATGAGATGATAACAGTGCGCTACTAAAAGCATGCAAGCTTGCTCGCACAAAGGCTGAGCGTCGAAGTTCGTTTTCTTCTTTTTTTTTCTGTTCCGCTGAATCTGCGAAACTGCAATTTTCAACGTCTTTTCTGCTCCTTCGAATCCCCATATCCCAATATCTTCAGACTTTCAATTAATTTATGCAGTCCTATCTTAATGTGTAAACGATGATGTCACATTACAAAATTAATATACAATACAAACAATATTTACATACAAGCATAATCTAATTAGTTCAGCTTCTGTATAATCATTTCTACTATATCTAATTAAAATAAAATAAAACTAATTAAACCGCTAATTAATTATGTATACAAAGCAAAAATTCGGTATGCAAATTATATAAAATATGAATACTATTGTGCATATCACAATGTACTGGAAACCAGAGGTGGGGCTCTGAAAAATGAGAAGATGAGTTGTAAGAACTGTTCAACGTTTGTTGCAGATAATGGAAGCTGGAACAGCTGGAGAAACGGCGCAGTGCCTACAATGACAAAACCTATCAATCACGTTACACTCCCAATGATAAATAAATACAATAAATAAAAATAAAATATTAAAATAAATATAATAAATAAATAAATGTTAATGTAGGAAGGATCTACTTCTTGTTCTTAAGCAATTCATAATGGGCACTATCTTAGTCCCCGGTCCCGCCTCACTTCCGATTTCAACATGTGCGCGCTCTAGTATACTCTCTCTGTGTGTGTGTGATTAGAAGTAACTTTTTATAAGGAACAAGATTGCACTTGATCAGTTTTTCTACTTCTTATAATTTTGGGGCTATTTAATTTTTTATGCTTATTTTACAACTTTGACTCCCGTGTTTTAACCTCTTCCATATGTTTTCGGGAATCAGAGATAGCCAGTTTTTTAATACCCGGAAATCCCTAACACCGTTGCATGAGTTAGCATTTCTGTTCCCATCACAAATGCAAAAGTGTTCCCTTTTTTATGTTTATATAATAAAATTAAAACTCACTATGAATTCTTAATCTCTTGAACCACCCGACCGATCTCGATCAAATATTCAACATAAATGAGGTTCGGATCTGGGATAGTTTTTATCATTTCATTTTGACGGTGCAACTTAGCGGAGGTGGAGTGGGGCATATTCAAAAATGATCGAAAGCCTCCGATATTGACGAATCTATAGTTTTCGGGGACGATGAGAAGCACAGTGACACTTCCGATTCTGCTTAAATCCAAATTCAGCCCCGTAACTTGGGGGACATATATAAAAAAAATGATTGAAAATGAGCAATACCAGTGTCGAATCCATAGTTTTTTGTGTCGCTAAGTTGACATATCCGATCCAGTTTACATCAAAATTCAGCCCCGCAACTTGGGCGAGGAGGAGGGAGAAAATATATAAAAATGACGGAAATTGACCAACATCAGTATCGAATCCATAGTTTTAGGGGTCGCTGAGATGAATAGTGACTCTTCCAATACCTTGCTCCGCAACAAGGAGGAAGAGGAAGAGAATATATAAAATAACCGAAAATGACCTATATTAGTGCCAAATCCATAGTTTTCGGGGTCGCTGAGATGAACAGTGATACTTCCGATGCCGTTTAAATCAAAATTCAGTCCCGCAACTTGGGGAGGGAAAGGGGGATAAATATAAAAGTGATTGAAAATGACCAATATCAGAGAGCGCTTCCGTAATAGTAAAAAGTGACTAACGGAACATATTAAATTTTCTTATTTTAACCCAGCGAAGCGAGTAATTGACGATAGTCCAATACTAATTGGCTAATCAAACTTGATGCAGAGTTGCGGCTGTATAGTGCTGAGAAGTTGGTTGTCACTGTTTTGTGTTCCTAAAAAATTTAAACGAAAGTACCTGTAGTTTAATCTCTACGCCAATAGAAAGCAAAAATCGTGCTTTTGTGGGGGTTAAATAAAGCTACTGATTTTAATTTTATAACATGTCAGTCGCTGCATACCTGTAAATTCCTTATTTAAAGAAGAGAATTAAGAAAATAACGATCCTCGCCTTCATTACGTCATTTCAGTATGAAACGTCATCAAAGCCAAGTTTACATGAGACGGAACTCCATGTCACAATGAGAATAATCTCATTCATATTCGTTCTTAGAGGAGGGGGTTCTTTAAAAATGATCAAAATGACCGATATTAGTATCGAATCTATAGTTTTTGGGGGTCTCTGAGTTGAACAGTGATACTTCCAATCCCATTTACATCCAAATTCAGCCCACAACTTGGGGGAGAAATAGATACATAACAACGATTAAAATGACCAATATTAGTGTCGAATCCATAGCTTTCGGGGTCGTTGAGATGAGCAGTGACACTTCCAATCCCTTTAAATTGAATTTCAGCCTCGCAACTTGGGGAGGAAGAGGGAGGATATGTATGAAAATGATCAAAAATGACCAGTATCAGTGTCGAATCCATTGTTTTCAGGGTCGTTGAGATGAACAATGACACTTCCGATGCCGTGCTCCGCAATGTGTGGGAAGGGAGGGGAGATACATATAAAATAATCGAAAATGACTGATATTAGTGTCGAATCCATAGTATTCGGTGATGCTGACATGAAGAATGTCACTTTCGATGCCGTTTAAATCCACCAAGCGAAGCGGATAATTGACGCTAGTCCAATATTAACTGGCTCCTCAAACTTGAAGCAGAGTTACGGCTGTATAGTGCTGAGAAGTTGATTGTTAATGTTTTATATTGCTAGTGTAATGATCACCTAGGATCAGGACAATATACCTAAGTACACTTAGAGAATGAAAAAAATATTTAAAAAATCTTTAATTCCAATGTTAAACAATATAAACCTATGTTTTCCTACAAGTCAACAAGAAAACGTTGGAAAAGTTTCCGTGGCTACATTAAGACATGAAACACAAGCTAAAAATTAACCTCTCAAGTAAAATTTAGTCACTGAAAGTAGCTCGTGACCTAAAAACCAAGAACAGCAAGCAGTATTTAAACTTCGGGTTTTGAGGTCACAGGGGTCGTTCTCGGATGGCTGACCAAGATGCTGCAGGTTCTCCGACGAGTTCTTGGTCAACAAGCTCTGCAAATTGATTTTCGATTCCGTACCCCAAGATTTCGGAAGAGAGAGGTCCTGAGAACAATTCAGTTCTATCCAGCTCCATAAGCCACGCAAAGAGGTTTGCTCTAAGCCGTGACTGTTGCCTACCTCAGAGGTCATGAGTTCAATACCGTTCTATATAGCCACGCAAAGAGGTTTACTGTGGGCTACAACTGATGCTATCTTTAGAGGTCCAAAGTTCGATTCCGACTCCATAGTCACACAAAGAGGTTTGTTGTGGGCTGCAATCTGATCGCTGCTCTAGGCTTGGAAGAGGAAGACGTGATGAATCTAGTGAATTATAGTGCCTATAATTAGTATGCGATTAAAACAGTTATCGTGTGGCATGAAAAGGAGGCGAGAAGCTGACTCCCAAGACGAGGCCGAAACGTGTAAGTAGCCAGTAATGGAATTTAATGCATAAATGATAGATTAACTCTTAAGACAGTTCTAAACGATATAGCCCAAGGTTTATCATATGCCTGGCGTATTACTTCAAATCACTTTGCTAATATGATAATCTTTGTAAGTCAAACAAAATATATATTATTTAATTAAACTCTATTGAAGTAACTTTTATGACACACAGAGACTGGTCTTGATTTACATTCAACATTAATATAAGAGTTTGACCCTGGTTTAGCATGCTTCCTAAATATTGAAGATAAGCAGTAGTGACCAACAGATTCCCTTTTGTTGTATGTATAGCTTGTGTGAATAAACAGTCATCGTCATTATATGTTTTGTTTCTTATTCCCCTTGCAATTCTTAAATAAGGTTAACGGAAGGTTGTAAGAACTAGTAGCGTTATATTAGCGAAGGTTCACTAAGAGTTTGTAAAATGATTACGTCCTTATTTATGATGAAGCTGCATTGGCTTATCGCCCAGCCTCTTTAGGAAGAAGCATATACTTGCATTGCATTGCTGAAACTTTATTGCATTGCAGATAGCATACTTTACAGGGGAATCGAACCATAGGTTACACTCTATCACTGTATTACCACACCGACTCAAATAATAATAGTAATATTCTAAGACAAGATCCATTGTCTTGTAATACTAGAAAGTAGCCGTAGTTTAATCTCTATTCCAAACAGAAAAGAAAAATCGTGCTTTTGTGATGGATAAATAACGCTACTGATTTTAATTATCTAACTTGTTTTCACTCATTGCACATCTGTGAATTCAAAATTCTGAGAAAGGAAGGAAATAATCATCCCCGCTTTCATTGCGTCATTTCTGAATGAAACGTCATCAAAGCCAAGTTCATATGAGACGGAACTGCGTGTCACAGTGAGAACAATCTCATTCGCTATTCGTTCTTTTTATGCATACGAATTACGAGTAAGAACTCACTTGTAGAATAATTTCGTTTGAGAGGTGAGATTGTACTCACTAGTACTTACTCAACTTTATGCATATCTCCCAGTAATACTGGATTTGGTGTGTACTGTTTAAATAACTGCACAACACATACATCATTAATAATTTCTCCACTACATTCGCACTCATTAGATTCCAGTTCAAAACATTTAATATTTGAAACCCAGTCATAATCAGTTTCCGGGACTATTTCATCATTAAATCTATTATAGCGTCTGAAATAATATACTTGTTTTATTTCTTGCGATGGTCTCATGCCAAAACGGACTAACTACAATTTTGATGGAATAGAAATAGAGTGACATTTGTGTTGATAATTCATCACTCGCCATAGAATCCACTCATCACAACAACTTCATTCTCTTGTTAAACTAAAAAAAGCTACAAACTTGGTTCATTCTGGCATGAGAAAACTCCTCTCAGTTCACAAAATGGCACTCTGTCTCAATTTCATCAAAAAAGTAGTTAGTCCGTTTTGGCGTGGGACCATTACGTAAATCATCTGGCAAATCGGTTTCAGACGAGTGAATAAACATTATAGGCTTTTCTTTTCATGTTGAATTTCTTTTTCTCTCTGTGAAACATAGGAAACACTATGTATCCCCCTGCTAGCTATTTTTTCGCTCTTCAACCAAATCAAATCAAATACAATAACTTTTCAATTGATACACCAATTTATATATCTACAATAGGATCTTTTGCGCATGTGCGAAAAACATTTTTCCTTACATCTAATAAGGCGTTCTATGCATTCTCCGTCTTATATTGAAATCAAATAATATTTTATTCGAATTTTCTGATTAATAATATGTTTCCAGGCGATACGAGATAACTCTTTGTCTAGAAATAATTAAACAATATATCACCCCCACAAGTTCTGCTAACGTTAAATGTTCTGTCCCCGATAGGAGTATATAACCTGTTACATTAGTGTTTATCAAATGGAACAAAAAACTGAAATCAATAATAATAATAATAATAATAATAATAATAATAATAATAATAATAATAATAATAATAATAATAATAATAATAATAATAATAATAATAATAATAATAATGTTACCGACTGATATCTTTTATCTCTTGCTTCGTTGATGATAAAATTAGATGTTCGTCCTCTGTCCGCTCCGCTCTTCCGTTGTTTCTAATGCTGGAAGTTTTCTTTCGACATCTAAAAATAAATAAATAAATAAATAAATAAATAAAAAAGTAAATTAGGTACTTCCCGTACAACGAGTTTCAAATTTAAAAAAGTATAAAACATAATATTCCGTTTTTCAACTCGAACCAACTCTAACGTTCCCGACTATATATTTAATGCAAGGCTTTCCACGAGAGGTACCGAGCCCAAGTTTGAATCCCGGTGTGATTGACAATCTTCATTTCTTATATCATAGTTCTTACACAGTACACGTTATTTTAATTTATGGTTAGAATTACATTTACAGAATTTGAATTATATGTGCCTTGATAAAAGTCTACGATTTTGCCAGATGATATCTTGTAAAGAACGACGGTTTTAAATACATTTTTGTGCCAAATCAATGGTGGCCAACAATTTTTTTTTTCTGTCCTTATCCGGACGTTTGCTTTAAGTTAAAATAAAAAAGTAAACTAATTTGGAGGTGACATTGAAATCTTGTTATATATTTAAAAAAGATTACTAAAATATTGCATACGATATATATATATATATATATATATATATATATATATATATATATATATATATATACTGTATAAATAACTTGTTTTAACCGGAATTTCACTTGATAGCTAAAGTGGCCCCGACTCCACTTCTTTTTGCCTTTAAATAATATTCCATCACACTCTTTATTCTATTGTCGGGAAACCTTTGGACACCCTTGACAGGCTATTTTAGCTGTACCCTTTTTCTCTGTCTGAAGTTGCTCTTAATCCTCCATTTTGCTCTGGATACAGGTATGTCACATTAATCTGGCGTTTAAAAATCCACAGTTTTTTGTATCGAGAGCTTTGAATCTTCCTGTTTTTACAAATGGTTTCTTGATTATTGAATTCAGAGAAAAAGACACAATTTCCGTGAAAGAAATCATGTGGCGGGAAAATATAAATCTACGACACGTTTAAAAGTAGAGAAAATATTGAAGTGCTGAATGGAGGGAGGGGAATGGCAACGTGAAAAGGATAGAAAAAATAACGGGAAACGAGAAAATAAACGAGTTGCTATGGAAATGAGTTGTAAGTGCCAGATCAAAAAAACTTGCCAATTTCAGGTTCTATCTTGCAAGCTCAAGTTTTCTCGATTGCTAAATCTTTGTGGAAAACTGATTTCAAAGCGTCGTCTGGGTGGTTAGACAGTTTCAAATCCAGGGATAACGTTGTGTGGATAGAAGTTTGTGGTGAACCAAAAGATGTCGATTCGAAAGCAATTGAAGAGTGGATTCCCAAAGTGCGTAAACTGACAGAAAATTATGAACCATAGGACATCTTCAATGGTGACGAAACTTGTCTGTTCTTTCGGATACTTTAAAGTAAGTCGTTGGCATTGTGTGGGGAGAAGTGTACAGGGAAAAAATGCCGAAAGAAAGACTCACTGTGCTTTTATGCGCTAACATGATAGAAGAAATGGAGAAGTCTCTTGTGATAGGGAAATCTGCGAAACCTCGATGTTTTGAGAATTTGGATGTTAGGTGTTTTCCAATTGTGTGGCGAGACAACTACAGTGCACGGATGACAAGTACCATTATGGAAGAAGGGAAATTCTTTTAACGTAAAGATGAAAAGCGAAAGTCACCATGTTCTGCGGTACTTGGACAATGCACCATGTCATCCACATATAAAATTGTCCAAAGTCACAATATATATTGGTCTTCGGCGATTATCACAAGTGTGTCTCAACCTATGGATCAAGGTGTAATTTTCACCTTCAAAAGTCACTACAGGCAATTGGTGATGGAATCTTTTCTTGTAACTTGTCAGCAAGTAAGAGTGCAAGTCATTTAGTGAAGTCAGTGTTTGTACATGATGCTGTAAATTGGATTTCTGTTTCCGTTAAAAGAATCATAAAGATAACCATAACCAAATGTTTTTTGAAAGCTGGGTTTGCTGAAAACTCGTCTCTGAAAGTTCAGAGATTCCGGAAATAACGGAAAATATTGAAGCTGTTACACTTCTATGTCAACAAAATGGATAACTAGATGACGCAAGTGCTTACATTTCAACTGATAAAGACTTCGAAACCTATTTTGCTCTGGAATCTGCTGCGGAGCTACTGAATAAGCTCGAAAGAGAGCAAGAAAAAGACGAAGATGACACCAAAGTTGAAGAAATCAGAGAGCCCATAATTGCTTTTTTTAAGAGAAGCCCTCTAACACGTTGAAGACCTCATTGAATTTGCGGCTAACTCAAATTATTCAGACCTTCTAAGAAACTTCTATTCTGCCAGAGAAGTGTTACAAAATGTCACGTCACAGAAAACAAAATAATTCACTTTGCAAGAAAGTAGAAAAGATGTGCATAAGGCTACAAAACCAACTGAAGCCTTTTAAACTGCAACGAAACACGGTGTATTTAATTGTCTCATTTGTACTTTCCTAAACTGCCACTTGAGTTTTAGTAATTTTTCTTCCTGCGTTTGTATATGTTTTCAGTTTTATTAAATACTAGCATTAATTACCAGCTTCGCTGGGTTGAATTAAGAAAAAATAGTAATATGTTTCGTTAGCCAGTCACTTTTTACTATTAACAAAGATCCTTCTGATATCGGTCATTTTCGATAATTTTTATATTTCTCTGCCCTCCTCCCCCCTATCTTGTGTAGCTGAATTTAGATTTAAATGGCATCGGAAGTGTCACTGTTCATCTTGGCGATCCCAAAAACTATAGATGCGACACTAATATTGGTCATTTTTATTTTTATTTTTTAAAATGTATCTCCCTCTCCCCTAAGTTGCACCGTCAAAGTAAAATGATAAAAATAATCCCAGGCTTGAACCTCATCTATGTTGAAAATTTGATCGAGATCGGTTGGATGGTTCAAGAGTTATTGAGTTTTATTTATCTTACACATGTCCTACTCTCCTCTCCCTACTCTAAGTTCTACCGTCAAAGTGATATAATAAAAACCACCCCAGGTCTCAACCTCATCTATCTTGAAAATTTGATCGAGATCGATTGGGTGGTACAAGAGTTATTGAGTTTTATTTATTTTTACATTAGTCCCCCTCCCCTAAGTTCTCCCGTCAAAGTGATATAATAAAAACACCCCAGGTTCCAACGTTATCTATCTTGAAAATTTGATCGTGATCGGTGGGGTGATTTAAGAGTGATGAAGTCACAAAGACAGTCACTTTCATTTTCATTTTTTTAAATATATTTCTTCCTCCTTCCGCTCCCCTACGTTGCACTGTCAAAGTGAAATGACGAAAATATCCCAGACCCGAACCTTATCCATGTTGAAGGTTTGATCGAGATCGGTCGAATGGTTCAAGAGTTATTAACTTTTATTCATTTTTATATATTTCCCCTCCTTCCCTTCCCCTCCCCTAAGTTCTATAGTCAAAATGAAATGATAAAAAACTTTCCAGATTTAAACCTCAACCATGTTGAAAATTTCATTGAGATCGGTCGAATGGTTCAATATTTCACTCACGAATATAATCCCTTTTATTTTTATTTATATTGATTTTTCTATATTTCCTCTTTCTCCCCCTCCCCTACGTTGCTCCGTCAAAGCGAATTGATTAAAAATCACCCCAAGCACGAACCTCATGCATATTAAAATTTGATCGAGATTGGTCATTTAGTTTAAGAGTTATTAAGTATTGTGTATTATTTTATAACTCCCTCGCCCATCCCTAAGTTACACTATCAAAGTGAATAGATAAAAACACTCCCAGGTCCAAACCTCATGAATGATGAAAATTTGATCGAGATGGGTCGGGTGGTACAAGAGATTAGGAGTTACAAACATAGTCACTTTCAATTTTATAATATAGAATACAATGCTGTGAGAATATTGTTTTGTACCTTGAAAATTAAAACATAGACTAACATCCGTGTGTTTGTGTGTCAAGAATTTGAATAACTTCATTTCGAAATTCCAGCTCGATTACAAAGGTAAACTATAAAACTATTTCTATCTTATTTCTGTAGTTATTTATTTTCAATTTTGTACAAAACGGAAATCTGTCCAAAGCAAAAATAAAATTCGGACCCGTCATTTTTCCTTTTATACAAGTTTCTCTGTATAATGTTTAGAACAACCAACACCCCAAGCACGTTTTTACACGAATTCTTTCTAGAAGAGAAAAATCATGTTTAGGGTATAGAGAAGGAAAAAGATGAAAAACTGCGTATATGTGAACGGAAATTTAAAGTAACCGCAAAATACAATTATAATGTCCAGGGTGCGAATTACCGGGGGGGATGAGGGGGATTTTCCCCCTCAATCACATTTTGTTCCCCCCCAAAGAAGTCAGCTGAAGTATCCCCACCGGGGATGCTCGCTTTCCCCCTCAAACTATGCTTAGTATAACTCCAAATTTCACTGATTTTTGTTATTTCTTGTAAATTTAATCTTCTAGCTGTATTTCGAAATGATCGATGTAAACTGTTCAGTTTTGGTCATTTCTACTTACCACCTAATTACCCACTATTTTCAACGTTGTTTAGTAGAACTATATTATTATGACTACGGTTGTTACTTGCAACTGTACCTTCGTACCCTTCAGTTCGTCATCGTTTGTGAATTTGAATGTACTAATTGCGTATAACAAAGCCACATATAGATTTATAAATGTTCTTAGCGGTTGGCCAAGAAGAAGTAAACAAATAGCTTCTTCTACCATACTTGGCGAAGTTCGGATATGTCACATTCATCCTTTATATTTGTATTGATTATCATCTTATTTTAATTTTTGTTATAACATGTTATTTCATTTTCCAGTGTACTCTTTGTTAGCACATGGTCTTCATTCCCTAGTAGTTTGTGTGTATGCAACTCAAAAGTTGCATTTAATTTGTGATAATTAGCATAGTAATCACTGCTTTTACAGTTTACGGAACTGAACTTTTGAAACTGTACTCAAAATCTGAGATATAGGTATTCTCTCGTAAGTATATGTTAACATACACGCTGGGGGATACGCTCCTAGTGAGCAGACATGTTAATGAAGGTGATTTTTAGGTGAATAAGCGAATAATTAAAGATTTGTTGCAACATTTGTTAATACGAGTGGTTCTCCGTGTCATTGTCCGTGTCTGTATAAGCATTTCAACTGGAGCGGGTTTTTTTAAAGTTAACCCTTCATTTTTCCATCTTTTCGCTGTACAGTTTGCTGTCCACGCAATTAATGTTGTCTGAAAAACTTCAGTGTAATGTTTTACTTTATTTGAATAACGTAGCCCATAGTGAATCAACTCATCTTCAACCTAACAGTAAAGTAATTTTTAAGTGTTGACTTTCCGTGCCCATCACGGAATCGATATTTGGAGAAAAAAAGTCGTGATGAGCATAGCTTTAGCGGGAAGTAGAAGCACAAGCTCGAAATTTGAATTGAGATATTTTAAATATTTGGCATTCGATTTGACCTTGATGTGAGAAATCGGGACCAGCAACAATCCATTTCTTATTTGATAGGCTAATATCTAGATTTTCTTAAAAAAAAAAAAAAAAAAAAAAATGTCCGGTTTAACTGATAATTTTAGTGGTTTGCACAAGACTGAAGTAGGTTTCTTTTCGCAACCTGTATGTATTAATGCAAAGTGGAAGCTTTCAATATGAGTAGAAAAATTAAAATATGCTTGTGATCATGGCTATCGCTCGAGCCGAATTATTAACTAAATAAACCTTAGAGAGCTACGGGGACAAGAGTGAGTACAACATTAAAACACGTTCAGAAAGGTTTAGTGGGGTGTGTGTATGTCACACAATATATATGTGCATAGTTATTGTCGGTAGATTTATTAAATTAATAAATCTCTTATTTATTACACATGCCACACACACACACACACACACACACACACACACACACACACACATATATATATATATATATATATATATATATATATATATATATATATATATATATATATATATATATATATATATATATATATATATATATATATATATATATATATATATATATGGGCGGTAAGGCATTTATTGTCTCATTTTGAAATTTGAACCTTCAGACTATGTCCTTTGGCCTAATTTTATCCCCCCCAATATAGGTTATCTAATTCGCACACTGATAATGTCCCTTTCACATTATCCGGCGATTTGCCGAATCCGGTTCCGGCGAATTGCCGGATGAGGTAGAAAGACATTGCAAGCAATGAAGCTTTTCACATATGTGCAGCGGTCACCGGACATTCATCCGGCGAGCAAAAACAGCCGGATCTCCCTGCTAGAATCCGGCGCGGCAAATCGCCGTGTATAGCCAAGCGGAACATTACAAGCAATGGCGCTCTTCACATATACGCGGCAAACTACCGGATGGGTGTTGGGGGAGGAAGCAAGTGTTGCCAGGAAAGAGCAGAAAGTGGCTGCTATAATATGGGGGCGTGTGGTTTTGTGTGTTATGTGAAGTGTGTTTGTGTATGTAGTTATGTTCTAGCCCAGTACATCTGGAGTAATTAACCAAACCTGTATATACAATATATGGGGAAAGATGACATGTAAAATTAATTGAAAACTACCAATACTACCGAAGTGTCGAAATCAATATAAATTATTATTTTTCTATGTAATAGAAGATTGGGAGATGTCCGTGTAGCACTGGACAAATGACCTTCTATAAATTTGTGGTGACCCAAAATTGAAATATACACTATCAAATATTTCAGCAATACAGTCTTTTGCTATATATTTATGTACTATTTTGCTACGCAAAGCAAGAGAGAATTCATGATGTGATATTTGATAAATATACCGTATTTTATATATTTTATAATTATCTGGCTGTAATTTCTTGAATAGTCCTCTGAATTCAGAGACTAGAGCAGTGCTTTAAAGAGACTTGAGTCAATAGTCGGAACGCTTAAAACAAAAGAATAAACACGAAATAGTATAATAATAATAATAATAATAATAATAATAATAATAATAATAATAATAATAATAATAATAATAAGAATAATAATAATAATAATAATAATAATAATAATAATAATAAGAAGAAGAAGAAGAAGAAGAAGAAGGATGACCAAAAATATTCGGATTTCGGAAAAACTCCAGGTTTCGGAAAATCTTTAGAACCACACACTAAATTTGGTCATACCTATTATTTGTCGTAAGAAGAATTCCACTAGTATTATACTGGCAAAGGAAGTACTAGAACTGAAGAACTAATTTTACATTAGCTTTGAATGAAATGACAACACACAATCAAGATGTAGTTTCAAATACATAAAAAAAAAAAAAAAACATATAACTACTGGATTAAGTTTTCTAGTAATAAGGTTCTAAATTTTGTATTACGTCCTATGGTTATTT
Source organism: Thermobia domestica (assembly GCF_964235325.1). Taxonomy (NCBI): domain Eukaryota; kingdom Metazoa; phylum Arthropoda; class Insecta; order Zygentoma; family Lepismatidae; genus Thermobia; species Thermobia domestica. Next base: position 80,594,372 of record NC_137469.1, read on the forward strand.
TGGCTAGGCTAAAAGAGACGGTGATGATGAGAAATGAATGAAATGATGGAATGAAGAAAGTGGGAGAAAATGGGAGAACCCCGAGAAAACCCACACAAACGTTATTTGTCCAACACAAAGTTCACTTGGCGCAAGCTAGTATCGAACCAAGCACCCCTGCACCAGAGGTGAATCCTCTGCCACTTACCCACCACGGTCCCCTCGTTTTATTGAAGTGAAACAATTTAACATTAACTTATTTCTTCACAATTCTTTTAACACAACAAATGTTCGTCGAAAGTTATTCGCGTACTGAATTGAAAGAGAGACAGTATTTAAGACAAAATATTTGATTTGGATTTAAAACTTTAATTTATAACCCCCTTCATCGTGACTTGGTCGTGATAATCGGTCCTGACTCAAAAATATGAATTGTAGGGGGAAAAATATGACCTAAAATGTGTTAAAAGGTATTTCTAAGAAAATATTCAAAAATTAAAAAAAAGAAAAAAAAAGGAGGTTGCTACCCGTCTTTCCAATCTGCCTTTTGCAGGTCAATTTACGGTCGAATCTGAGGATCCTGTAGTATTTGCTTACTTTCAACAAGTTTGGACTTTTTTTTCGATTGGAAACTTATTTTGCCCTCAGGAGTAATCCAAAATGGCCGAGCCTAACATTTCTAACTCAAAAATACGAATTTTGGGAGAAAATTATAATGATCTAAAATAATAATAATAATAATAAAATAACAAAATCAAAAATTTAGAATTAAAACAAATTGGATGAATTGGTTCCAAAGTTTTGAATTAGTAGACCTAAGAAAAAAAGTCCCCTTTTCAATGGTCTTTGAAAAAAAGGACTTTTTGGCGTGAAATTATTCCCCTCCTTAGAATTCGAAATTATCACAAGGAAAAAGGGGCCCCGGGAAAAATGTTATAGAAATCTTATACTCTGCCTAGCCATACATTATTATTTTTATTACTAATTTAGTCTAAATTCAGTGGCGGATCTAGAAGGGAAAACATGGGGGGGCTGCCAGAACCCAGGCTATCATAGATATATCATGAGTTTACTATAAACTTACAAAAATATATAATATGTTAAGTTATTATTGTCACTCAAAAAACTGGGGGGCCTAGGCCCCCCTGGCCCCAGGCTAGATCCGTCACTGGCTACACTATTCTATTGATCACAGAAAGGATCTGAATCCATCACCTTGGAAATTCAGCTGCGAATATATGTAAAGGTACTATTGATAAAGGAATTAACTTCTTGTATTGAGTGTTTCGTCTCGTATATTGTAGTGAAATGTTTTAACATGTTTTTTGTTCAATATCTTATGACTATACGAAATTGACTCAGATCCTTTCTTCAACTATCTATTCAATTACATTAAATTTAACGTTATCTATGTGTATAAAAAATACAAATTATCTTATCTTAATGTTACAGCCAACATTTCTGGAGGTTGAATACAGTTCCTAAATTTTGAATTCTGCCTCTGCAGCTGGGTCCGTCGCGATCCAACAACTCATCAAAAGATGCGATAGACATACGAAAGTAATTAAAGAATTTTACTTCGTCTTCACTTAATTGTGGAAACAGTATAGAAAAATCTCCTTCAAGTACCGCTTCTCTAAAAAAGGGTGAACCCATATGTGTCTCTGACTTTTTTTTTCTGCCTGTGTCTTAACAAGGCGAGTAGAAAACACATTTTGCGTCTGTCCATTACAACCACCACAACACGACAAGAGTCACTGAGTTTTGTTTCTTCAGTTGCACAGCAACCCTGCTCGCATATTTTTCATCCACGGCAAAACGCCGGATAATATGAAAGGGGCCGAAACCGGATCCGGCAAACAGCCGGAACCGGATCCGGCAAATCGCCGGATAATGTGAAAGAGGCATAAGGCAGCTTCGACCAACAAATGATGAACTTAAGACATGGTAAGCTATCAAGGTCAAACTTTTCTTGGTATTTACAAAGAAGATAATTGTAGCGGCAATTCGGGAATATCCCGTTTGAGACACGCAATTATCAGGAGTCACATGACTGACATCAGGAGTCACATGCCTATTCTGAAATAGCGTCTCAGAAGAAGCTACGTACCGCAGATAATAGTTTCATGTTATATTTTCTCTCTTAGTGACTTTATATTCACCAGCACTAAAAGACGTTCTGTAGTTCATGTCTTGGACAAAATACTGTTATTGGTAAGTTTGCATACTTTCTCTCTCTTTTCTAAAAGGAACTCACAACAATAATAAGTCTCTCTTTTTTTGCTTTTAATAAGCTGGTACAAGGAATATGTTTTACTATGTGTTCTGACAGGTTGTGAAGGAAAGCTTCGAATATAAACAGGTGGTAGAATTGTTCTAGTTTTAAATCTATATAAGTTGAAAAAATAAAGTCTTAAATGTCAAAATTTTAAATCACTAGAGAAATCGCATTTAAGAAACTTGAAAGAGACGTTGCTGGTCTGTCTATAATAATAATAATAATAATAATAATAATAATAATAATAATAATAATAATAATAATAATAATAATAATAATAATAATAATAATAATAATAATAATCCCATGTGTTATTACAAATTTCATTTACTTATTCTACGTTTATTTATTTATTTTTGTCTGTTGAAATTTTGTATTTCTTTTGGGAACAGAGGATATGAAGGAACGTCAGAACTTTGGGACCGTCTTGTGCAATACTGACTGGATTGGCGATATTAGACGGTGACAGCTGTGTGCAGTAGTGTGTAGTAAATTAGCATGGCTAGATACACAATTCAATAACGTATAGAAATTATTCAAGATGAGTGTTCAGTTTGACAGTCGTTTGATACACTGTTAAGAATGTATGGTCATCGTAATGACCTACAGAACGCATGATTTACTGATTTGGGCAGATTAAAAAATCCGCGTGCAAGTTACGCGAAACGTTTCTCCATCCAGGGTAAATGATACTGAAATATGGTAATGCACAAAACTCAATGGTGTCATTCAGTCGGTAAACACTGGTTCCTAGAGAGATTGTTAAAATTTTTCATGCTCTTGGGACCAGTTGTTAAATTTGTCTTTTCAAACGTAAATATCTATTCACTTCGCAATTCAAACGTCAGGAAACACGTGTCCAATATTTTAATAAGACCTACTCCATTAACATAAAACGAAGCTGCTCTTCCCTTCCTTAAATTGTAAATGAAGCAATTTTAAAGTTTTAAATAAAAAAAAAGTATTTTTATTGCAGATTCAGATTCTGCGACCGAAAATACGTATCTTTTACTGGAAGTAGTTTTTCGTTAACTTCTAGATGGCGCTGTGATCGCAAAAAATGAAAATAATCGTACTTCACCTGGAATGAGGATGATAAATAAGAAAAGCTATTTTTAGAACAGGACGTGTAATGTAATGCTGGTGCTAAGACTTCAAAGCAAACAAAGATACGAAGACGTTTGTAATGTCCGTAAAGCTGGCCCGCACAAATTTCAAATTCAAACCAAAACGGTACCAAAAATTGTACTCAATATGTACCAATTTGTAGCACCAAAATTAGAATTTGTACCCCTACCAATTTAAAAAATTAATTTCTCATGGCGGGCCAGCTTTGCGTCAAGCTGGCTCGCATAATTTATTTTTCTTTCCAATTCGAACCAAAACAATACCAAAAATTTGCACCCAATATGTACTAATTTCTACCACCAAAATTGGAATTTGTACCCCTACCAATTTCGAAAAAATTGAAATTTTGATTAATTTTTCTTTCCAATTCGAACCAAAACAGTACCAAAAATTTGTACTCAATATGTACCAGTTTGTACCACCAAAATTAGAATTTGTACCCCACCAATTTCAGAAAATCAGAATTTTTGATGGCGGGCCAGCTTAAGGTCAGGCTGGCCCACACAATTTACTTTTCTTTCCATTTCGAACTAAAACGGCACGAAAAATTTGTACTCTACATATATCAATATGTGCCACCAACATTTCAATTTGTACCCTCAACAATTTCGAAAAATTAGAAGTTTTGTTGGCGGGCCAACTTGACTATTTTTCTTTCTAATTCGAAACCAAAATTAGAATTTATACCTCTACCAATTTCGGAAAATTAGAATTTTTGATGGCGGGCCAGGTTGATGTTAAGCTGACCTTCACAACTTATTTTCTTCCAATTCGAATAAAATCCGTACCAAAAAATGTACTCAATATGTATCAATTTGTGCCACCAAAATTAAAATGTGTACCCCTACCAATTTCGAAAAAAAAAATGAATTTTTATTGGCGGGTAAAGCTGGCCTGCACAACTTATTTTCATTCCAATTCGAATCAAAACATTACCAAAATTTTATATCAATATATGCACCAATTTGTACAACCAAAATTAGAATTTGTACTTCCACCAATTTCGAGAAACTTGAATTTTTGATGGCGGCTTAAGCTTGCCATTCCAACTTATTTTTCTTTCCAATTCGAATCAAAACGATATCAAAAATTTGTAACCAATATGTACGTTGTACCACTAAAATTAGAATTTGTAACCCCAACAATTTCGAGAAATTTGAATATTTTATGGCGGATCAAGCTGGCCGACGACGATATTCTTTCGAAAGCTGGTCGACGATGGTTTTCTTTCGACAGTGGTAAAACCATTATCACAAAACAATTCGTTGGGGAGAGCGGTAGATCAAATAGGTAGCATTGGCTTTTGTACAACTTGGTTGGGGGAGAGAGGATCAAATATATAGACTTGTTGTGGACCCCAAAAATATTTTTTGGGTGGGTGATTCTTTTCTCCAACCGTCTGTGATCATGAAGAATATTAATTTTTACTATAGAACTCGTTCAGAGGATCAGTTTGCTGTGAAGTCGTCACCATCCATTCATATCTCCGTTTCGATAACAGTCTAAATTCTAATTTTGCTGATAGAAATTGGTACAAATTCAGTCATCATCAATAATAAGCACCAAAGTAAAAATGATGAATGGAACCAGTCAAAAATTCGTTTGCAAAGTGCTGACGTCGAACTTAAAACAAAAATACGATTGTGCTGACTACCTTGACATCAAATAGATTTACATATTTGAGTAAACGATTCAAATTTATTGACTTGATGCAGGTACAATTTCAAGCTTTTTCTTGCAGATTGTCTAAAAGATTTTTAGACAATTTTCATTTGAATTCTAAACAAGCCCTTGCGAAGATTTGACTTGGTGACAAATTGCCTGTTCGTTGAATGACAATCTCTAATCTTTATTCGTATATGATTTTGCTGATGCAAGGTATATGCAAATTTTTCGTGCCGTTTTTACGAATTCAAGGGAAATCTGGTTGCGTGCTCGTTCGATTCGAAAGTGAAAAAAAAAAAAAAAGGTTTCGCGTCCCCACCCAGACCAAAATGAAATTTTAATTTCTAGAAACTGGTAGGGATACTAATTCTAATTCGATGGTACAAATTGGCACATATTTGGTACAATTTCTTGGTAACATTTAGATTCCAATTTGTAAAACAAATATGTCGCGAGAGCCAAGTTTTGACATCAAGTTGGCCCGAGCGATAAAAACTCAAATTTCGCTAAATTGGTACAAATTTCATTTTGGTGCTACAAATTGGTACATATTGGGTACAAATTTTTGGTACCGTTTTGATTCGAATTGAAAAGAAAAATAACTTGTGCGAACCAATTGACGTCAAGCTAGTATATCATTAAAAATTCAGATTTCTCGAAATTGGTGGGGGTACAAATTTAAATTTCGTGGTATAAATTGATATATATTTGTTACAAATTTTTGGTACCATTTTTCCTCGAATTTGAAAGAAGAATAAGTTGCGGGGGCCAGCTTAACGCCAATCTGTCCCGCTTTAAAAATTCAAATTTCCCAAAATTTGTGGGGTAGAAATTCTAATCTTGTGGTAAAAATTGATACATACCGAATACAAATTTTTGTTACCGTTTTGATTCGTAATGGAAAGATGAATAAGTTGTAGGGACCAACTTAACGTCAATTTGGACTGCCATCAAAAATTCAAATTCCTCGAAATTGGTGGAGGTACAAATTATAATTTTGGTGCTACAAATTGGTACATATTGGGTACAAATTTTTGGTACCGTTTTGGTTTGAATTTGAAATTTGTGAGGGCCAGGTCGACGGACATCGTTTGTAATAATATTCTTCAAGATCTGAGATTAATTTGTGAGATTGTTGATACTACTGTAGAAAACTTGATTAACGCCACCTCTCCATTGGGACATGAACGTTTCAGTTAAATAATCGGGCACAGTGTCAGAAAAGAATTTAGTATTTCATTTTGTTGTTATGGTTATGTAGATGTGTATAATAATGATTTTACTTGAATATGGACTTTGGGACGGGACAATAAGACACAACTATGAACAGGGGCGGATTCAGGGGGGGGCGATCGGGGCGATTGCCCCCCCCCCCCGATAAGGAAACTTTCTTATTTTATATATATAAATAAAATCCATCCCAAAGTTTGGAGCCCTTAAAAGTAGCAGTATGACAACCCACCGCCCCCCCCAGAAGTCGGTCCTGGATCCGCCCCTGCATGGTCTTTGTACAATTTCTTATTGTTAAAGACACTACAAGTAAAGGTTGTCAAATCGTTGCTAGCGGCAATGAGGGAACTTGGCTTAAACATTGATCACTATCGAGGACAGAGATATGATAACGGCGTAAATATGAGGGGAAAGCACGAAGGGGCCCAAGCCTACATCCTATGCTCGAACAGTTGGGCATTTTTCACACCATGTGGCTGCCACAATCTGAATCTTGTATTAGGAAATACGGTCAAATAAAGCTCACAAGCAATGCCATTTTTTTAGTTCTGAAAGAATTTATGTGCTGTTTGCCACTTTACCTGGGAGATGGAAGATTTTAGAAGATATTGTCCCATACATCACAGTAAAGTCACTGTCAGACACACGATGGGAATCCCACCTGGAGAGTGTGAATGCATTGCGTTATCAAATGAGTAAAATACGAGAGACCATGTTTACTGTAGCAGACGAGATCAGAAAGCCTACGGTAAAAGCCGAAGCAGACCCGTTTTGGCAGTTTTGAAGTAGGAAATTTTGAAAACTGAAATCTTTAAGTTTTACGTCCCACGATTATGCTGGTTAGGCTAAAGGAGGCGGTGATGATGAGAAATGAAGGAAATGGTGAAATGAAGAAAGTGGGAGGAAACGGGAGAACCCCGAAGGAAACCACGCACATGGTGTTTGTTCACCACAAAGTTCACTTGGCGGGAGCTAGGATCGAATCAAGGACCCCAATCACCAGAGGAGAATATTCTGAGTTCATACTTGCCACTATCATATGGTACGACATTCTGTTCGCTGTTAATATTGAGCAAAACGTTACAATCAGTTGATATGTAATTTGATGTATAGTAGTTATTCAACAAGTTCAAGGACACGTCTCTTACTTAACAAAGTATCGAGAGACTGGTTTTAATTTTGCTATGATTATTGCAAAGGACATTGCAAGCGCAATGGACGTGGAACAAGAATTTAAACAGAGAGGAAGCGGATGGAGGAAGCGTCATTTTGATTATGAGAGTACGGAAGAAGCAAACTTATCACCTGAGGAGACTTTTAGATCGAGATATTTCTCGTGCATAATAGACCAGTCACTCACTTCCGTGAACACAAGCTTTGAACAACTGCAGCAATATGATGCACTCTTCGGAATTTCTGTAAAACATAAACACCATGCGGCGATTAAATGACGAAGACTTGTTGAAATGTTACATAGACCTGGACTTAGCATTACACTCAGAGAGTTCACGTCATTTGGACGGTGAAGATTGTCCGCAGAACTGAAAATATTTCGAGAAATTGTGCATGGTAGTGTAGTAACAGCCATCATTGGCGTTGCCAGAAACTTTCGCAGGAGGGTCAAGAACAAACGCTAATAAAAAAAATGAAATGAAATCTTTAAGTTTTACGTCCCACGCTTATGCCGGTGAGGCTAAAGGAGACGGTGATGATGAGAGATGAGTGAAATGGTGGAATGAAGAAAGTGAGAGGAAACGGGAGAACCCCGAGAAAACCCACGAGCACGGTGTTTGTCCACCACAAAGTTCACTTGGCGGGGGCTGGGATTGAACCCGGGACCCCAAGCACCAGAGGTGAACGCTCTACCACTGAGCCACCGCGCTCCCCAAACGCTAATAATACACACACACACACACATATATATATATGGTGTGGGAGATTCGAGTTAGATTCCCGGTAGAAGTTGAGCTCATGAAGTTTGCATTCCATATGAAGCTGTAGGTCCACAGCTCACCCTCGGGGCTGTAAGGGACACTAAACCAAGAATAAACCAATCCAAAAAGAGAAAACTTTATAACAGTACTGTGTTTCTTGATGTTTATTTATCAGTCCTTTGCGAAGTCATGCAACAACGAGACTGCTCTCGGGATCTCGATAAATACAAGAAAATATTTTTTGTGCATGAAAATCGGAACCTAATCATTTCACATAAATAGAAATAAAAAAAATAACACATGCAAAAAATGTATTTACGAAAATATTACGGTTTTACTTACCAAACAGGAAAAGAGCAGATTTTATAAGATAAAATCGTCGTCATCTTTGTGTTTGTAAATAACTAAGCCACCAGGTAGAAATAATTCCTTGTCTGTTTCATAAAGTTCACACAAAATGCACAAAATCTTTCTTTCTTCCGTAACCACTTTACAAAACGCAGAACAATCAAATTATATTTATGAAATAAAGCGAACACACAATATAAAGGAAAGTGTACATAAAAATTCTATCTGTATATGTAGATAAGCATTATTACGTGTCATATAGCTCTACTTCTTGAACAAGAATTGTATACGCCTTGGTTCTTTCCCAAAAGCATCCAACACGTCTGATATGATTGTGTTTTATTTTTATTTATAAGTTCCCGATGGAGACTCAATCTTTCTTCAGAGATAGTTGACCTTAACCACGTTTTCACACGTCTTAGGGTGCTAAAATTTCTCTCAACACTTCATGTTGTAACGGGGAGGGTAACCATTACTTGTATTCCTTACTTTATTGCCGGATAAAATGTGGCGTGATCCGTCAAATCAAAAAGAGAGAGTTTCTCTAAACTGTCTGCATCTAGATTTATGTTTCCATAATCGTACCAGCATTCAGCTTGAGGAAGGAAATTGTCAAATTCATAAATTTCATTTATTCCCCTTCGATCCCCCTGCCGACGCCCATGACAGCCATACAGTGCCTTAAGTATCTGTAGACTGTATTTCTGGATTCATTTCCAAACACAGCAGTGCCATACAGAATCTTGCTGAACATTCCCGTGACCGGTGACCCTCGCAAGTACCGAAAGAAGTTTCTCCAAATTGAAGTTGATCAAAAACTATCTGAGATCAACCATGTCTCAAGGTAAGCTCTATGGTCCGGCTATTCTCTCAGTAGAAAAAGACTTTGCCGCCACTTTGAACTATAATAATCTCACCGATGAATTTTTCACAAGGAAGGCAAGAAAAGTCTACAGAAAAAAAAAAACTGCTGAAACTAATATGTGGCATTTATTATTGGATGTATGTACGTGTAAGTTGCAAGACTCTCATTAATTACCTTACGGCTAACATAATTTGCTGCTGTGATTAGTTAGGGCCAACATATTAAAACGTCATCATGTATGTTAAAATCCATAGTGCACTTGTAACTATTATCTATTCCAGGCAACCTGATAGGAAACTCCCCTTCCTCCCACCACTCTCCAGTACGGAGGGGAAAGCAAGCTGTTGACCTTCACAGGGAGGAAAGCTTTTCTAATAAACAGAATCGTGTACATACTAAATTCGTAAGTAAATTCGCTCGCACCTGATGGTAAGAACGCGCTGCTGTTTTTACCTGTCAACCCCGAATAACAAATAATTACTGTTTTTAATTTTTGTCTTTAAGAAAAGTATTTTTTACTATTTATGTATTAAAGTTTTGGCTTTAGTCCTATTTATTAAGGGGCGCGGTGGCTCAGTGGTAGAGCGTTCACCTCCGGTGCTTGGGGTCCATGGCTCGACCCCAGCTCGCGCCGTGTGGACTTTGTGGTGGACAAACACCGTGCTCGTGGGTTTTTTCGGTGTTCTCCCGTTTCCTCCTACTTTCTTCATTCCACGATTTCACTCATTTCTCATTATCACCGTCTCCTTTAGCCTAACCGGCATAACCGTGGGACGTTAAACTTAAAGATTTCATTTCATTTCATTTTCCTATTTATTAAATAGCATTTCTAGAAATAAGAACTAATTCGTTATATAGTTAATTTCCATCATTATTTAACTTAAGAATCGGGAGTGAAAGCAAACCAATCCTGTCGACATTCTATCTTTATTTACAACTAGCAGCGTTCACCCCGCTTCGCTGGGGTCACCCCGGAACGCAATAAACCTTGTTACTTAGATAATTTTTACTTTTTCGCTTTCAAGTGATATGATAAAAACCATAGTAGATTGCAGTAAATGTTAACATTATATCGCCTGTCATTTATGTTAACCCGCCGAGTGACACGGTCATGCGGGTTGCATATAAATACGTTTATTTTTACCTATGATGAACTAACAAAGGATTTGTACGTTATGCACACTTGAATGGTCAATTATCTCAAGACACTGGTAATTAAAAATTAAAGTGATATGATAAAAACCATCTAGGGTCCAAATCCTAATAACCCCCCAAAAATGAAAGAAATTGGTTCAGCCGTATTAGCGTGATGAGGGAACAAAGGATTTGTGCGTTCTCTTTTATATATAAGATTTCAAAGAAGATAATCTGGCTGTCTGAGTATCGAGTGCGCAGACTATCGACCTGTGCAAATATTGTATGAATTTAGCGTGTGTGGTAACTATATTATATATAGTGTCGGTGAAATTAGTGCATATTAAATTGTATTTTGTATCCATTATAATTTGTATAGTTTATATTATCTGAAACAAATTTTAGTCCATATTAGATTGTAAATAATTGCGTATTTAGTGCTTTGTGAAGCGACAATTCATGATGCTTACACTAATTCTGTTATAAAACATGAGCCCGGGAAAGCGTTATGAAGTAGTGAGAAGCGTTGCATTTTGAATATATTCCATGCTTTAAGAGAGCAACACCTTAATTTAACTGTTGAAGAATTCGCCGACATGACTGGGAAACAAATAAGTGTAGGAAAGGCAACTGTTTATAGAAGTAGGCGGGAGGCTAAATTTAATAGAAATAAATTAAGTCCCAAAAATACGCGTACAAGTACTTCCCCTCTCGGAAAACTATGACGACTTCACGAAATCGGCAATTCGATCAAAGGTACACCAGGTCTTTTCCCGTAATGAATTTTCAACGTTAAATAAAATTCTGATAGCTATAAATACCGATGATGAAGTGCCCTGTTTTTCTCACTCAACTCTCCATAGACTGTTGAAAATAATGAAATTCAAGTATGTATAGCGCAATAAAAGGTCTGTTGTAGTTGATAGGGATGCCATAGTATTATGGAGGAGAAAATATCTCCGTTTAATTAAGAAGTATAGAGCAGCGGGTAGGAAAATCTACTATCTTAATGAGACACGGGTAAATGTTTCTCATACCGTGTTAAGAGTAATGGTAGATGAAACTGAATTCTAGTAAACAAGCCTTTCTTTCTGGACTCTCCACTGGACTTAAGAACCCAACCAGTAAAGGTAAAATGTTACCTTGGTTTCAAAACATACTTCCACATCTAGAACCCAACTGCGTGATACTCATGGATAACGCATCTTATCACACTGTAAAGGTAGATCGGGTTCCCACCATGTCTTGGGCAAAAAATGAAATAAAAGAATGGCTTCAAAATAAAAGCATTTCTTATGACGATGCGTTCGTTAAAACTGAGTTAATTAGTCTTATACCTCCTGCAGCCAAAAGTAAATGCTACAAGTATAAAGTGGACAAAATGGCGGCCTCTTCAGGTAGGGAAGTTTTCAGAATACCCCCTACTACTGTACATTTAATCCAATTGAACTGATTTGGAGTCAAGTAAAGGGACATGTGGCACGAAACAATAAACGTTTTACACTTAGTGAAGTGAATACTCTTTTGGAGGAAGGGTTAGAAATGGTAACAAGTGAAAAGTGGAAAGATTGTGTGCAACATGTAGTGGAGATGGAAGAAACGAAATACTGAAAACTCGACAGGATAACTGACGAAGTTACAGAAAAATCGTTATTAACCTTGGAGACAACAGTGACGACTCTGCGAGAGTGGCCAAAGTATGAATACAGAACCTCTGGAGAGCAGCAACTAATACCAATACATTTTACTCAGTATTATTTGTCCTCTCGTGTGTATTTATATATGTTGATTTTATAGAGGATTTGAAGTCAATGCAAGTCAGCACCCATTAATTGCATTGACCTCCAGACAAGAGTTCTATGAGAACTAAAAACTTTTGTTGGGGCCGTGGTTGCTCCGTGGTAGAGCGTTCACCTCTGGGGCATAAGGCCCTGGTTCGATCCCAGCTCGTGCTTAGTAGGCTCAGTGGTGGACAAGCACTGCTTTTACAGATTTTCTCGGAGTTCTCCTTTTTCCTCCTACATTTTTCTTTGCACTGTTTCATTCATTCTCGTCATCACAGTCTCCTTTAGCCTACCCGGCATAACTGCGATACGTAGAACTAAAAGATTTCATTTCATTTCCAAACTTCTGTTACTCTCAATCCCCCACAACGGTCATTAGCACTATTGACAACTCCGTTTTTATTAAAATAGTCAATTAACAATTCAAAAGTCAATTTCCTCTATTATCAATTGACTAAACTCAAGACCAACGAAAGGGCCGGGTGAGGATTGCAACCGCACAAGGCGCCAAATTTTAGGGGATTTTAGGGGCGTCAAATTCACTACGATGGTTAAGCTCCAATACTTATAATTTTGCTTGCAAACGGCAGACTCAGATATGGGCCTGTTCAAATTACGTAGCATCTGTAGTTACTACTTCGTGTCAGGCTTCAATCAATCTGGGATTGTTTTTCTAAGTTCACCATAAATTTTTCCCCTTAATAAACTCAGAAGATTTCAATGTTGATGAATCTTGTATGTATGATGCTTTACCGTAAATTTATCGCCGCGTATTAATAAACAACAAACGAAAAAAGATACTTTGCCACCATCACATCAGGTGCATGTACGAAGAGAAAAACGTAGGAAAATGATTTCATTGAAATATAATCAATAGAAACCAGGGCATTTGCCTGAGTTGAGGCGCCCGGGGCGAGACGCATTTATTGACTATTATCAGTGTTTATATATATGGTTATTTTTCTTCTGGTTATTTTTAATGTAAGAACACATGTATATAAGAGGGGAAACAAGAAGTGTTTTATTATTATTATTATTATTATTATTATTATTATTATTATTATTATTATTATTATTATTATTATTATTATTATTATTATTATTATTATTATTCTATTATCAGGTTCTATTGTTATTATCTTAACGCACTAATAATTTACCCATACATATTGTACTTGGTTTCCGATTTTATATTATGAAATTAATGTATCAAAGCAGTAAATACCAATTCAATTACCAACCCTGACATCCCTTGCCATTCCAACATTATGTCACAACCCCGACTGCCAAAAAAGAAGGAAAATAAACAATACAACTGTTCAATAAAATTCCATTAAAATGACACATGTGCTACTTACTCACTAATGCAGGTAAATGTAATTAAGTGTTTTAAAATACGCAGTGTTATTATGAAAGTTTTAATTTATTATTTAGGCCTAGACATATTTAGATACACTCTATACCTCCGTATGCGGGGGCTGATGGTGGAAGACGGAACACCAACATTCACCTGTCCTTGAGCATGGTGGGGGAAAAAACTTCTTCTTCTTCCTATCCGCTTATGTGGAACAGAGAATAGCAATGTTCTTTTGAAGATATTGTACTTTCTTCAAATAAATTACGTCGGAATTTTTCCCCATAAGAAAACATTGTTTATATATATATATATAAACAATGTTTTCTTATGGGGAAAAATTCCGACGTAATTTATTTGAAGAAAGTACAATATCTTCAAAAGAACATCGCTATTCTCTGTTCCACATAAGCTGATAGGAAGAAGAAGAAGTTCCTACAACCCCTCAAATCCGAACCCCAGAAATCCGAAAACCCGGTAAATCCGAACACTTTCTCAGGGAAAAAAATAACTACAGCTGGAAAAAAAAAAAAAAAAAGATTTAATCACACAAATTTAGTTTTTTGAAGGTTTTAACATTTTTATACTTAATGCTTATTAATGCATATTAAGCATGCATTAATGCATATACAAGCATATTAATGCAAGTATATACATTCATGTCCAAAATTATTGTGGTATATCTATAAATATGTTGTAGCAATATAATTTGATAACGAATTCGTCCGGTATTTCTTATAATGTTAGTATGTTTATAATCGTCAAAGACATGTATGTTGCAAATTTCATGTCAAAAGAGCAGTAATTAAAAACAATAAAACAAAAATAAAACTTTCTTGTCCATTTAGGAACATTTTGTTTTACTCACTCTAATTTTCGTATTTATAATTGTATTCCTGTGATATTTGCCACAAATATACATTCCCGATTATACACATAGTATTAGTATTAAAAGTATCCTGCAAAATCATTATCTAATTATATTCTTATAAGAAGACAGTTATAGATATGCGACAATCATTTTGGACATGAGTGTACACTCGCCAGTCAAGGTCACTGCCCTTTCGACCACTGGGCCACCCTGTCTAACCTCAGTCGTTGTTTTATCGTCAATTCAATGACGAAATAAGTACGTAATATTATTTCCCGGGTAATCCGAACCCCCCAAAATCCGAACAGGCTTCAGCCCCAATTAGTTCGGATTTGAGGGGTTGTACTGTATATATATATATATATATATATATATATATATATATAATATTTAATAATAAATATAGGTATCTGAAGGGAAGTCGGGGATGTGAGGAAGTTGCTAATTGCTTTATCGGCTTTAGAAGTAGCATGTCGGCGCTCGGCGTAGTACTCTGGCCCACGGGGTCATTATTTGCACTAAGGCCCGTGCGCACCTAACGCCACCTCTAAATATTATATTTCGTTTGGTTCGAATGTTCAGATGATAAGCAAATAAAAGTAAATATACTTGATATTAGTTGGCTACGTAGTCGTTTATAACCCCATTCACATGCATCTGAGAATCAAACTTAGGACTCCGCAAACCGAAGGCCAATGCTCTACTATTTTGATTTGTCTATATTCCGAGACATAGGAAGTCTCGCAACAAAAAAAACAAGTACGTACTTTGCACCAATTGATTACAAATACATACGGAATGTACAGTGGCCCACGCCCACTGATGATAAGTGCCTTTCATTCGATTAAAATCCTTACATGTTTGTGGTGGAAACGTGTTCGTACAGCTCACAGATGACGAGCACCCTAGCAGAAGTAGTGTGACGTAGGTATGGGCTCGCTCACTTTTCGCACGAGGTTTCAAATGACACCACGGAATAGGACACAGACAACCACCCGGAGTAGCAGACGACATCCAAGTAGAGACCACACCTCAAAAACCGAAAATGGACTTGACCGTGTCGTTGACCTTTCTCCGCTTCCCCTCTTTTAGAGTTCTTCTCGTCATCTGTGAGCTGTAGATTTTTCGGTATTTTCCCATTTCTTCCCATTATCTTAATTGCAGTAATTATTCTATCTTTATTAATTTTTATTTATTATTTCCCTGTTTTATCCCATAGAGCACAACCGCCGTACGTTGAATTATTAATGTATTTTTAGTTTAACGTCCCGCGTTGTTCACAGATACTAAGGGAGACTATGATGTAATGAAAGATAGAATGAAGAAAGTAAGGGAAACGAGAGAACACCGGGAAAATCTACGCATATCCACGTGTTTGTCCACCACGAAGCCCAGTTTGATAGCTAGGATCGAACCAAGGAACCCATACACCGAAGGTGAGCAGTCTACCACTAAGCCAGAGTTATTTGAAATAAAAATGTCGCCCCTTGATGTCCTTATTTTATGCATTTCTCTATGCCACTATATCCCCATGCTCGATGAACAATCTGCGACCATCCTTAGTCTCACGGTAGCGACAATCAAGGCGTTTGGTTTATTTTTCTTTCTGTAAGAACCCTTAGCGTAATGTTACAGACCCCGTATAAAATATTTTATCCTTCAAAACATGTGTTATTTTCAGAATGAAAGTCGCCATTATCATAAAACTGAAACACGCTTTTACGGATTTCTTTCTGAAAATCATCAAGATTCGCAAATGCTTATTTGTTTTAATGTGTTTCCTTGGCGACTCAAATAATGAACCTTCCCCATGTGACTTCTTGGCTTTATTGTAAGTTCTTGATACATTTCTCGTGCTAATTACACATGCTTGAGCTGTTCGTTCTTGGCATTTGAAAAAAGCGATATTGTGTTGATTTTCGACCAATGCACATTTTCTTTTTCTTTTTTAACGCATCCACTTAAAATATCAGTTCCTGACTTTGTCTCCTTAAATCCCGAGCTCCCATACCATTTGTGCTGAGTTTGTTCCGCGACATTTTTTGATATAAAAACAAATGCACTTCAAATTACATAACATTAGAACAGAGTCATTCGTTCCCTTTACAATAAACACTCCTTTATATATACTCTAGGTTTCTGAAGGAGGGGATACTTTGACTTAGTGATAGACCGTTTACCTCTGGGATGTGGGGTCTTTGGTTCGATCCCCGGCCAAGTAAGATTTTACGGTGGACAACATCATGTCCGTGAGTTTTCTCGGGGTACTCCCGTTTCCTTCCACATTCAGATTCCAGAAATTATTCCATCATCATTCACTTGCCTTAATCCGTTTCCTTTAGCCTAATGGGTACCGTATATCCTGGGACGTTAAACTGAAAGATTTAATTTTTTTTTTCTAAATTTGAAAACACTATAACTCTCAAATTGTACTTCGCATGTTCAAACAACAAGTATAGAAGCGAATGCTTATGATATTACACAGGAGAGAGAGATATTATAATATAATGAATATGTTCTATCAATCCAATAGCTATTTGTTCATCAAACCTCGTACCTCGAAATTCGTTTATGGACTTAATCACACATGTGTTGGAATACTAAGGTAGCAACTCCGCCCACGGATTCGGCAAAGCAGGTACGAGGAACATAAGATCGAATAGAAAGTAAACGCAAATTTTGATATCAGATCTATTTTTGGTCTCCTTACATCACTATTGGTTGTTAATAAGTTTTTTCTTTTTTTCATTTTGCTGCTCTTTAAAATGAAAGGAACTGAAATTAAACTCTGGTCCCAAGCCTGTAGTCGGCTTTTGGCCAGTCATGATTTCAGATCGAGGTCCAGCGGAAAGTCCTCCCGGCGCACTTCTCCCATCGTCCTCAACCTGGTTAATGATAGATTGTGTATTATTATGGGATTTAACTCATTTTGGGATTACACATTGGACTTAATTCAGTGAAAATAATAATCTTTATTTATTTGAAATTACGAACTCTAAGTTATCATCGGTTAATCAATATTTAAGTCACGTTTTAATTTCCATTTTTTTCAGTTCATTTACAGTTCAATTACATTACAGATATGAAAGCACTTCTATTTCATGTTGATTTACTCTGATGTGTATTTCTTAATTAATAAAACAGCAGATCGTTTCCTTTATTCTCATTCCTATCATCACCTTATTTGTAGTCAATCTACATAGTTTGCACTTTCATCATACACGTAGAATTTAATCGAACTGGAGGAAATGACCTGAGTTTGGAACGACGAATATGTAATCGCGCGGAACCACAAATTCGAGATTAGAAGTCCAAATCTTGATCTAGCTTATACACGGTGTTTCAAAACAACACTGGAGCTGATTCCTGACACCAAGATAAGACGAAAAGTATAGAACTACCTGGGTGCCCAAATGTTTCCTTTCGGAGTTATAGGCTGCCGAAAACATGAAAAAGTGAACTTTAAAAGTCCATAGCTCCAAAACTATGGACATGGGACCTACCGTAGTTAGTGATGAGCAAATGAAAGACCAAGACCGGGGTGGTCTTGGTCTTGCACTGAAACACTTGGTCTTGGTCTTGGTCTTGCACACCCAGTCTTGGTCTTGGTCTTGCATGCAAGAGTCTTGCAAGTCTTGCATTTAAGAAATCTTATGCTTTTCATACGTAAATTTTACTCTGGACATGAAGGATAATAAACTCTACAATGCGCCAATAATAATGGAAATAAAATTTATGTTTCTAAATGTAATATAGTTTAACTTCGTGTAGGTATGATGATAGTGTACAACATAGGTGATGACCTTTACTTTTTTAATGGGTGCCCACGCTTCACTACTTATAAGATATGCCTAAATCACAACGTAAGATATGTCTAATCTTTCAATATTTTTTTAACACTCCATTGGTTCCCAAACTGGGGAGGCTACCCCTGAGACGCATGAAAGAAAAACAAGACGGCACAGATTATTGAAATACCATGAATTGCAAAATAATTTTTGCACTCTAAAGGCGTCAGATCTTTCTTTTCAACCACGATTAGCTAATCCTTGTATTAAACAAATTTCCAATTAAATATTGAGATTTCGTTTTACTGATTCCAATATGCACTCTATAGAGCAGAAACATTGACATTACGCAAAAGCGATGAAAAAATTGCAAGCTTTCGAAACATGGTCATGGAGAAAAAAGGAGAGAATTAGCTGTGTTGAACGGGAAACGAATGAGAAGGTGTTAGAAATATTAGCAGTAGGGGAAAAAAGATTTTTAGATATTGTTAAGAGGAGGAAGAGGAACTGATTAGAATATTGACTGAGGAGGAAGAGGAACTTATTAGGATATTGGCTGAGGAGGAACTGCATTATGAGGGACGTGCTAGAGAATATTGTGGAAGGAAAGAGGGGGAGGGACCGAAGGAGACTAGTTGAAGAAAGGTATTAAAACAGAAAATTGCTACGTCAAGACGAAGAGACTAGCTGAGGACCACCGAACGTCGAACCTTCTCAGTTGCAGCAAGTAACCTGCCAATAATGACAGAATAGCTATTATGAAGATAATCATATGTTTAGCAATATTGGCCAAAACAAAAAAAAAAAAAAAAAAAAAACAAAAAAAAAAAAAAAAAAAAAGAGAGAGAGAGAGAGAAAATTAAAATAATAATGATTATAATAATGTGAAGTAACTGTGTATTGGATATTAAGTGACGATGAGATAATTGTATAAACTCTAATTTAATTCACCAAATTCGATTATTTTATTAAATTATATTATTGACGAAAGAAACACGAAACTCATTGAAAGAAAACTTTGATTAGAACTGTACATTATTAGACATCTGTTGTAAACACATTTTTGTTAATAAACTCGACTAGCTTCCTTCCGGTGCTTGGGGTCCCTGGTTCGATCCCAGCTCGCGCCGTGTGGACTTTGTGGTGGACAAACACCGTGCTCGTGGGTTTTCTCGGGGTTCTCCCGTTTCCTCCCACTTTCTTCATTCCACCATTTCACTCATTTCTCATTATCACCGTCTCCATTAGGCTACCCGGCATAACCGTGGGACGTTAAACTTAAAAGATTTCGACTAGCTTCCTTTCCGCATACCTTCAAGCACAGCCTGATACTTCCCGATTCATTGGACTCTTAGATCATCACTCGCTAAAACTCGCTGGGGCTCCGCCCCCAGACCCCCGGTCATGTCTTTGCAATGAGGTGTCAAGTTCTAGAAAACTATTCCTTGAGGAATTCACTTCCATTTACAGCAGACAACTGTTACCAACACATACTTCAATTCAGCCAGTATTATTCCTTCCATGTAACTTTGAAAAGCAAACACACAATTTATTAGAAAGAACTCTATTACTACCTCTACTCTGGCAATCATGTACATGGCTTATTATGTACACTTTGCGCACATCTATACATGTTAGAGACAATTACAGAATTTATTTTCTGAAACATAAACAGCGGACATTGTCTTCCAATAGCCTACCTATTAAACCTTGCATTTTCCGATAATACTCACTGTTTACAAATGTGAATTTTTGCAGCCTTTTAAATATTTATTCGTAGCATTTTTTTTAATATTATGTTTTGCAGTGTAATTTAGTACAGTGTGTTATAATAGTATCGTTGTTGTTAATTGTACATATTACCTGCAGGAAAAGTAATTCATATCTGAGATATAAGAGTGGGAAAATATTTGAGGCTTCCTGCACTTTATTCTTGTATTTACAATGAAGACTACAATTTACTAGGTAATTTACAAATATGAATATTGTTGGAGAGTGTTTAATTTTTTTTCATAGCATTTGAGTGAACACTACCTTTGTACTATAATGTAGTACAGTGAATTATAATGGAAACCTTGGCCATAGTTGTACATATTACCTCAGCAAGACTTCTTCAAAAGTTTCATATATACTGCACAAATTCTTGCAGTCCCCCTGTATATTTATTCTTGTATTTTCAATGAAGACTACAATTTGTAGGTGATTTACAAATATGAATATTGGTGGAGGCTTTTTAAACATTTGTTGGTAACATTTGAGAGAACACTACTTTTGCACTGTAATGTAGAAAAGTCCCTTATAATGGAATCCTTCGGCATAGTAGTACATATTAGCTGCAGCAAGACTTTTTGAAATATTTCATATTTACTGGACAATTTCTTGCAGTCTACCTGTATCTCTCGTCTTGTATTTTCAATGAAGACTACAATTTGTAGGTAGTTTACAAATATAAATTTTGGTAAGGCTTTTTAAACATTAGTTCATAACATTTGATTGAACACTAGTTTTTGCGCTGTAACGTAGTACACTGTATTATAATGGTGTCCTTTGATACAAATGTACTTATTGGGCAGCAAGACTTCTTGAAATATTTATATATACTGGGCAATTGCATACAGTTTTCCTGTGTCTTTACTCTAACATTTTAATGAAGACGATTATTTACTAGGTAATTTAGAATATGAATATTATTGGAGGCTTTTAAAAAATTTGTTTATAGCATCTTAAACGACACCACTTTCTGCATTGTACTAGAACAGTGTATTAGAATGGTGTATTTGTCATTTCTTATTACAATAAAATAACAAGACATCATTTCTTTAATGATAGTAAAAAACACATATATAACACGATTGCTATTCCGATTTTAGACGTGTAATTCACAGATGCCGGCCCCTATGTACCAGTACTATGTGAGTAGTAAGTAGGAAGTCGAAAATCTAGGGAATTGAGTAGTGTAGTAGAAAGACGTGAGCCTACTGCGCAGGAGACCTGGGTTTGATTCCCAACAAGTTTTTCTCTCACTTTTTCTTTCTTTGAAAGTTTATTTTTATAGCATAGGTGATTGAAAATAAGCTTGACTTTATTATACACGGCATTTCATTCCAACCGGACCCGCAACTAAAACTATTAAATCGAAAGGGGCACTTTTCCACGTATCTTATATATTATAACTATGTACGCTGCCGACGAGACAATTTTCAAGAGGTGCCCATTTGTGTGTGTGTGTGTGCAGTAGCATACGCAGGAATTTATTTCGAGGGGTCCAAACTCAATATCAGGGTATTTTATATTGAAATTCCTAAACTTGTCATTAAAATTAGGCTAAATTTACACAAAAGTTGGAATTTTGGGGGTGGTCCGGACCCCCAGGACCCACCCCCTCCGTACGTCCCTGTGTGTGTGTGTGTGTATTTTCTTAAAATTAATATTTTATACTTTCCACTTGTGGTATTCACTTCAAATTTGGTATACGCATGTATCTTAACGAGGGACATAAAAGGGGAGAGAGATATTTTGCAATCATTTCCGGTTTGAAGCAAACACTGTTGTCGCGAGACAAAATGTATTGTTCTCTTGTATGGACACTATATCGTGAAAATGATGCCCAATGTTTCTTTCAGACTCTTTTTGGGGGACACTGCCTCCTCAAAGCGCCCCTGGCGAGATCCAAATAATACGTTTATAATACAATAACAAATAGAATATTATCAGCAGTGCCCCCGGGCTAATACTCCCCCCCCCCCGAACATTGCTTCCGAAAGAGACACTGGTGATGCTCCATTTCCAAAGCTACATATGTTTGGTTTTAAATACTTCTGTATCGTCTCGAAACCTTACACGAACATACTGCCTCGTTTCGGGACCATCTCAAAAGTTGCCTCTACGTATGTAATAATGAAAATATTTTGTTCCCGCAATACAAACAGAAAGTACTTTGCTAATACGAAGAAATAGAGATAAGAAAAAATACAAAATCGTTTAGTCGGGAATAGAACCCAGACCTGCTAATTAGAAAGCTTACACGTTACCTCTGAGCCATGCTCATACGTTGATTTATTCTTTTTCTATTATGCTTAACATAGCTCATAACAAAGCAGATCAAGCCAATTCAACAACATGACAACTTTGCATTCAAGATGGCGACTTCTCCAATGATTTGTTTCTCCATTGAAACTGCCCTTCATCCTGAAGAGTATAGCAAAACATGATGTCCTATCGTCAGAACAACTTACAATTTTCATGGTTAAAACTTTTGAACCGCCATCGTGAATCGAAGGTAACGACTTTTCCAACATGTCCGATTTTTCCCCTTACTTAGGCTGTAATCTACACACTTGAACGCAATTTCGTGATTCCACCTTGTCTACAACTTGTCTAGAATTAGACGCCCCCTTATAACATTTCTAGCACTTTCTTACACCGAAGATGACTACTTTTTTCAAGTTTTAGGGCGGATTCGCAAACTACACATCAGAATAAACATCACCTCGAAATTTCAATGTCCTAGACACAGCCATTACAAATTTCACATTTTTTTGATTTGTGCCTCCAATTGAAAAAGAATTTTAATGCTCTTTTTCCTAGCACAAACTATGTTCCTAGCTTCACTGCCTGACAAAATATGACGTTTCTATTATGTGTGCAACTACTCTAAAAACCAGCATTTCGAAACGACGAAAAATTTCGACACTTCATTCACATGGAAAATGTTGCCTTTTTCAAGATGTCGGAATTTTACCGTTACTCAAATCATATGATGAACATGTATGCGAAATTTGGTGTTTCTATGTTTTCTGGAAGTAGGCAAACAATTAAGTGTGTTTCCGACTTTAGAGGTATATAATTCTTGAGCTGGTCAAAACTACGAGGAACACAATAACAAGGGGTATTCGCCACAAAGTTGAGGAAGGTGCAGGATCATCGGATCCTGCAGATCCCACCATTGGAGGACTACCGACTCCAAGTTTAAAGAATACCATTCTGCCGGTTCCTCGCCGCAGATACTTTTGTCAGTTGAGATTAGTGGAATGGGAATGTAAGAGGACATCCTAAAGAAGCATTATTGTAGAGACGCATCACGGAGAGAGTTCGACGCCCCTAGCAGTCCAGCAGGATTGAGTTCCAGTTGTTGGCTGTTACCCTAACATCCAGGTTCCTTCACGGCAAACCCTTCATCGTTTCAGATGACCAGGACGACGCCAGTCTCGATGGATCTATCAGGCTAGTGCTCATCCTTTATCTTTCAATCATAACCTATTTCTCTCTCTCATCTTTCCCTACTAGTCATCTTTAAAATTGAAACATTTGAATTTCATTTAAATTCAATCATAATTTCGTTGTTAAGTACCGTGTTGTGCATCAGTTCCATCCCCTATTGTTACATTATTCTATGAGTATTTTTAGAGATTATTCTGAGCTACAACTGATGGCACAGCACCGGCACAATAAAAACTCTTAATATTTTAGAACAATTTGAGTGAAAACTGAAAACGACTCAATTGTCTATGTCTTTTGTGTAAACTCAATTTATATAAATGACTTTGACCTGTATTAGAAATACAAAATAACA
The DNA here is from genome assembly GCF_964235325.1 of Thermobia domestica. Lineage (NCBI taxonomy): Eukaryota > Metazoa > Arthropoda > Insecta > Zygentoma > Lepismatidae > Thermobia > Thermobia domestica. The sequence goes on from NC_137469.1 coordinate 80,618,302, forward strand.
GTATCAAACTCCAAGTTAATTGAAGTCTTACTTGTGAATATGGATTACTGGCATCAATTACTCACTTCGTTGGGTTAAACTAATAATAATAATAATAATAATAATAATAATAATAATAATAATAATAATAATAATAATAATAATAATAATAATAATAATAATAATAATAATAATAATATATTTTGTTAGTCAGTCACTTTTTACTATTAATAAAGCGTTGTCTGATATCGGTCATTTTCGATTATTTTTATATTTCTCTCCCTCCTCCTCCCCAAGTTGCGGGGCTAAATTTGGATTTAAGCGGCATCAGAAGTTTCACTCTTCGTCTCAGAGACTCTGAAAACTATGGATTCCTCACTAATATCGGTCATTTTCAATAAACTTATATATTTCCTCCTCCCCCATGTTGCGAGGCACGCATTGGAAATGTCATTGTTCATCTCAATGACCTCGAAAACCATAAGTTCGACATTGACAATGGCCATTTTTGATAATTTTTATATATCTCGTTCCTCCCCCAAGTTGTGCTATTGAATTTGCATTTAAACGGGATCGGAAGTATCGCTGTTCACCTTAGCGACGCCGAAAACTATGGATTCGACACTAATATTTGGTCATTTTTGACCATTACCTAGGTATTATGTGTCATTTTCGATCATTTTTATATCTCTTCCCTTCCCTCCGCCAAGCTCCGGGGCTGAATTTGGATTTAAACACCATCAGAAGTGTCACTGTTTATCTCAGCGACCCCCAAAACTATATATTCCATTTTAATATCGGTCATTTTCGATCATTTTTAAATATGTTTCCCCTCCCCCTCCCATAAACTGCACCGTCAAAGAGATATGACAGAAACCATCTCAGGTCCGATCCTCATCTATGATCGATGAAGTCACAAAGTGATGAAGTAATGAAGTCACTTCAAGTTCAAGAGTGATGAAGTCACAAAGACAGTCTTAAATTTTTATTTTATATATATATATATCTTCCCCCTCTCCCTACCCTACGTTGCACCGTCAAAGTAAAATGATAAAAATCGCTCCAGGCCTGAACTTCATCTATGTTGAAAATTTGATTAAGATCGGTCGAGTGTTTCAAAAGTTATTGAGTTTTATTTATTTTATATATACACCTCCCCTCCCCTCCTCCAACCCTAGATTCTACCATCAAATTGAAACAAACTAAAACACTTTCCAGGATCAAACCTCATACATGTTAAAAATTTGATTGAGGTCGGTTCAAGAGTTATTAAGTTACAAACTTAGTCCTTTTATTTTTTATTTATATTGATTTTTGTACATCTACCCCTCCTCCTTCTCTCCTACGTTGCTCCGTCAAAGTGAACTGACAGATAACATTCCAGGCTTGAACCTTATCTATGTTACAAATTTGATCGAGATTGGTCATTTGGTTCAGGAGTTATTAAGTTTTATTTATTATTTTATAACTCTCCCTTATCCCCTCCCCTAAGTTTTACCGTCAAAGTGAAATGATGAAAACACTTCCAGGGCCAAACTCATCTATGTTGAAAATTTGATCGAGATCGGTCGGGTGGTTCAAAAGATTAGGAGATTAGAAAATAGTCACTTTCAATTTTATAATATAGATAGTATAATGTTATATTCAGGCCTGAGACCACAGAGGTTTGTGGGGGGGCAAGTCATTAAAATTTTCCTTTAAAATATTTTAATTGTAATTTTTGTACTGATGCCTGGAGGGGTCACGAAAAGTTTAGGAGGGCCAGGCCTCCCTAGCCCCCTTTGGCAAGGTCATGGGGAGCCGAAGGGGCAAGGGCCCCCAAAGCTAATGTGGGTCCCCCTTATTTTATTTAAGAATATACAATATTTGGTATAATTTGAATGCAGTTTGTCTTAAAATCCTCATATATGCCTTCTGCATCTGAATGGGTCCCCCTAAATTTACAGAGAAATCGGCGCAATTCCCTCTGGTTATGTTTTATCAAATGGACTAGGTTTGATTCGGATGTCCGGATGACACGAACTTGTCATATATTGACATTAAATGTAGTACGGTACCTTATTTGGCTGAGGGCCGCGGTGACTCACTCGTAGAGCGTTTGCTTCTAGTGCTTGAGGTCCCGGGTTCGACCCCAGCCCTCGCCAAGTGAACTTTGTGGTAGACAAACACCGTGTGCGTGGGTTCCCTCGGGGTTCTCCCGTTTCCTCCCACTTCGTTAATTCCACCACTTCATTCATTACTCAGCATCACCGTCTCCTTTAGCCTAACCGGCATAAGCATAGGACGTAAAACTCAAAGATTTCATTTTTTTATTTGGTGGATTCATGGTTAAGAACGGAACGGAAGAAACTATGAGGGTACGAGCCCAGAAGGTTGATGAACATATCCTAACGTACATCTATAAGAATCACCTTATATTTAGTTTTGATAAAACTATGCCTGTTTAGCAGCAGATTAATTTCTTGATCGAGGGTTTGTTACCTCATTATTTTAAGATTGTTTGTAAGAAATCATTTCTATCTGTTGACGCGCTGTGTGAGTTCTTGTGACAAGAACAAACTGCTGAATTAATCGTTAATTATAAAACCTTGGTCAAGGCGAAGTCGAAAGATGGTATATTATAGCTTAGTACACCGGAATCTATTTCTAAGATAGCTGACTTGTCTTTGCAAGATGATTTAAATTCTCACACTTTATTTGCTTTTTCCCACCAAGAAAGAATGGACAAGCTGGCATAATTTAGTGTCAATGAAATGAAATCCAGTGAGAGATAAAACAGTATTCAGCGTTGCGTGTATTCCGACACCAACAGACTTGAGAAATATAACTCTCAATATTCTTCCTCTTACACATCAGCGTGTTAGAGCGATACAGAAAATAATAATTCTAATCACATGAATAGAATGAGATCCCAGTGAATCTCAGATTCCCAAAACCTAACATCTCTTACTTCAGGTGAGTTGTTTTCAGCCTCATGATCCATCAAATTTGTTCTTAAATTTAACGTTAATTAGAAATCAAGTAGTTGATTTCGTTGAGGAGTTTGAGGCTTTGTAATTAGGTATAATAGTGCGTATTTATGTTATTTTCATGTATACATGTAGGCACAGAGCCATGATGGAGTAGGCAAAAGGGTGGTTAGCCAGTTTCTGAGGGGACCGGAAATGAAAATGAGAAGTGAACTATGTAGACTTTTTTTTGACAATAATACTGGTATGTAGTTAATAAAGGAAAATTCAAGAGGGTTTAATTCTGTAAATGAATACCTTTCCTCCCTCCAAAGAGTTCTTTCATTACAAAGTCTTTGAAATCTTTTGAGTTTAACGTCCCACGTTATGCCTATTAGGCTAAGGGAGACAATGATTAAGGCAAGTGAATGATGATGGAAGAATTGGTGGAATGAGAAAGTGGGAGGAAACGGGAGCAACCCAAGAAAAGAAACAAGCACGATGTTGTCCACTACAAACTTACTTGGAAGGGAATAGAACCAACGACCCCACGTATCAGAGGTAAGCGCTCTACCACGGAACCACCGTGCCTCTACGTAGAAATACTTGAAACTGATACTCAAGTTAGCAACAAATGATACAAACTGATAACAATTATATATATGAGAAAGAAACTGAGACTTTAGAAATGAACTGACATGAAATGAAATCTTTCAGTTCCATGATTATGTCTTTTAGGCTAATGAAGACAGATGATTAAAGTAAGTGAAGTATGGTGGAAGAATTGGTGGAATGAGAACGTGGAAGGAAACGCAAGTACTCCGAGAAAACTCACGGACACGATGTTGTTCAGCAGGAACTTACTTGGCCGGGAATCGATCCAGGGACCCACACACAAGAAATGGGCGCTCTACCGTTGAGCCATAGTGTTCTCCAATATATTTTAGAATATTAACTTTTGATCACATGTAAAATAAGACGAATAAGCTTACGATCAACTTTTAAAATTACATTCTAATGAATCGTAATACGTCGATTTTTATGTTCGGCATTGAATGTGTTTACTATACTTGTATCTTCAAAGGCAATACTCATTGCAATTTCTCTTTTTACTCAAAGGAAACGAAGATCGCTTAGGTGACTGATTCGATCACTTAGATATGATTTAAGGCATCTAAGGCACGTGAAAGGACGCTCACATTGTGAACTAGGTAGAGGGATGGTGAAATAAATAACTGCTAATTTGTGAATTTCGTGGAAAGCAATTTTGAAACGATGCATCATTTCAGTAAACTGAGACACTGAAGTAGTTTAGCATTTTTCTCTCCATAGCATTTTAAAACTTTCGGTAGAAGTTCAGTTCCACATCGACACTATTGACGTCTCATGCATAATGACAAGCAAGTGGTCTAATTTTCTCCAACGAGAGGAAGTCCTCACTTTTTTAATGAAGACTACTTCTCTCATGTAGAATCCTTGTATTCTCTCGAAAACGCCTATATATTTCTACAAATACGCTGTCAATCACAAGAAGAAATATTTTAAGTCTATAGTCTTATTGACACTCAGTGGCGTAGCAGCTGCCCCCGCAACCCCCGCAGTGCGGGGGGCCCCGAAGTCTTGCGATGAATAAAGATTTAAAGAAGTCTTACTTCTATCGGCTTTACAACTAGGGCCCCTTCTCTATACTTTGCGGGGGGGGCGCAAAAGTGTGCTACGCCACTGTTGAGACTTGATATTTCCTAGCAGCGCTCATGGTTTGGACATTGGATGCCGTAGATATGACCCATTTCTCTCTCTCTCTCTCATTTTTTTTCAATAGTCAAAGATTTATCCCAAATTGTTTGGAACTCCACGGCTGTGTTTCGAATTTCATTCACCATTCGTAATTAAACAGCATCACCCAATGGACTCTTCTTATCTTGTAGATAATCTGACAATCTTTTCAACTTCCCAAGAAAAGTATGAATGAGTTGATTTGGTAAACAGACTGAAAATTCTCTTCACTGAATAGACGTTTTGCTTTAGAAGATATACTGCAATTCCCATTACTTGCCTCAGCCAGGCACGTAACCAAGAAGGTAGGGGGTCCGGGGGGTCCGGATACCCCCCCTTCGAGACCAGAAATGAAAAAAATTAAGGAAGGATTAAACAAAATGAAATGAGAAAAAGAAGGATCAGCATTAAAAATAAACTACGGGAAACTTTTGGTTACTCTTTCTTATGAGTAAATTTGTATTACTTGCAATACATGGTTACAAGGTGAGCGATATATCCTGGAAGAGTCAGAAAATTTGAAATTTCTAGAAAAGTTGCGGAATTCTCAGAATTTCTGCTACTAGTCAGGGAGATTTCAAGCTTCCGAAAGCATAGTGCCGTTGTGTATCAGCGTGGAAATTTTTTAATCATAATTTTTCGTCATCGCATCCTTGCAATATCAAACATGTTATTTCAAAAACAATTTTCTACTGCTCCTTTAACCTGTCATTTGAAACAGACAGTAGTTGACGGAATAATAAAAACAAAAATATATGTGGAAAGAAAGTTCTGTTAACATTTGATTCAACAGAAAAAGGAACGCAGATACTGCAGAATATTTTACAAGACATTATTGAGTATGTACTTTTTATAATAGTTGATTTCATAATGAAAGGAAAATTGTTATATTTGAATAAATAGAGGAAGGATGTAAATATTGTATAAACTTTTTCAATGCTTTTTTTTTAAATTTTACTTGAGATTTCTTCATAGTTTATTAAAATACTTACCAACATATCCTCACAAACCAATATATGTTGATAGTAAAGTAGTTTAGATTGATCGAGCTCCTTCAGAATTTCATGCCACGCCCCCCCCCCCCGCTTCCGTTACGAAATCCTGGCCAAACTAACCAATATATATTCCAGTAAAATTGTTTAGAATGATCGAGCCCCTGGTGTGATGACCACAATATTTCATGTCACGGACCCCCCCCCCCTTAACGCAATCCTGGCTACGTGCCTGGTCTCAGCAATTGTTAGAACAACTGCCCTAAATGTTCTCTTCACAGCCACGCAAGCTCCAATCTAAAATAAATCAGTAAAATCGCGCTTCTCTGACCACGAAGAAAACATAAGAAATCGCTGATATGTTTCTAGAACATTCTTCAGTTATACTTCTTGTAGGCGATACCTTTGTTGAAAAAATTGCACTTGTTCATAACAATTTACTGCATGTGTTATCTGAGTAACATTACACTGAACAAGGACGCATACTTCTCAGATCGTAACTAACAAGATCAACTGCAAAATGTTACAGTGAGTGAATTTTAAAACAATTTTGTTTACAGTTTAGTGCTACATGTGCCACAGATAAGACATGTGCTGTATTGTTACGAACAAGTGCAACCCTTTAATGAAGCTTGAGTTGAGTTGAGTTGATTTTAGTTTAGCGTTCCTTTCAGCAGCGAGGCTATATGAGACGTGAACCTACTGAACGAACGGAATCCGAACCACATGAGCTCCCGCCGGGAATCGAACCCGGGTCTCCCACGCCAACACCGACAAAAATAATTCTACTTCTTTTTCTCTAACAACACAGCCCTGCACCATTCACTGTTCAATTGAGTCCCCTTCAAAAGCAATGTCTTTTGCTACAGTACAACGAATTCGTTTCCAATAGCACGACTGTTTTAGTAACAAAATAAGGAGATGGTTTTTCAGTCGTTATCGCGACGTTTGACATTATCACTAATATCTGGATTAAGATCATTGTTCAATGCAGAATTAAACAGAGTACCAAACCCATATAATTACGTTACATTTGAAAGTACAAGTTATTTATTTTGAAGTATAGGATTTTGCATACATTAATCTAATTCTTCGGGGTGAGTGGACGGGGAGCAAGGACATTCACAGGTGGGTAATCGTCTACCCATGTTCACCCTTCGCGCCATGCCTGCAGGTACGCACACAGGATATTACACGGTTTTATTCTGCATACAAATCCAGGCTCTTCATTACATAACCTTGTGTGCCAAAACAGGGAACTGCTATTGTAGTTTATTTTATCATATATTTCTAACGCCCGCGTTTATCATTCGATCATTGCCTGCCGCTCAAAACCCTCTACATTCACGGACAGCACCAATTTCACGGTCTCTTTTTTTCTATGTTCTTAATTTAAAATTGCAGTTTTGAACATGTTATACCTTGCAAAGCAGAAAGACAACACATGTAAGTTTTATTATTGTGCGACACAACAGTGAAATTATTGTCTTGAAATATAGAATTAGAATCTTTATGGGATTTCTATTGGGATATTTGAGCTTCAAACCTTTATCTACATGTGAAACTTATCTCTGTTCGGCAACAAAGAGATCTACTCCAGCCCAGACATTATATATAAGACATTGGGGTATATATCCTGGTACTTGCGGTTACCCGACATAGATCCAACAATTAGGTCAAGCCCAAGCCCGGGTGAAATTGCTAAGCACAAGCCAAACCTGAGATTATGTTGGGTGGTGAAAGAGTAGTGAGCTCGAACAAGCACGGGCCTCAACGATGTTATATCTGTTTCAGGCAACCTGATAGGAAACTCTCCTAACTCCACCACTTACCACTGCAGAAGAGGAAAGCAAGTCGTTGACCTTCACAGGGAAGGAAGCTTTTCTAAAGCGTGGTTGTCACCTTACATGAATCTTGTAGCTGTCATAAAAAGAATCCTGCAACTCTACTATATTTCTCCATGTAAACATAATCTTGAAAGGGACACAACATTTTTTTTCCATCTTGCAAGGAATTGAACAATGTGCAACTTTCTGGAGCGTCTTATTTGCTACCTGCTATCGCCCTCTTGCTGACAAAGGAAAAACTAGTTTCTCCGCTTCCGAAACAACATATTCTTTTGGACAGGGAGGGAGAGTGCGCCAAAATACACGTTTTTAATGAGGAGGTTTACTGTTTGTCCACTAGAATGCAGTGCTGTATGGGTGGTGATACCTTTCTTGCTTTCAAGAAGTTGTAACATCTAAACAGTAAATAGAAAGATCGGGTTTCAAGATTTTTTCTTATGACAGCTATAAATTTTTCTAACGTGACAACCCATCTGAAGACCACATTACCTCGGTAAATGAATCTTGTAGCTGTCATAGAAAAACCTTCCAACCCGATCTTTCTATTTACTGTTTAGATGTTACAACTGCCTGAAAGCAAGAAAGATACCTCCACACATGCAGCACTGCATTCTAGTGGACAAACAGTAAGCCTCCTCATTAAAAACGTGTATTTTGGCGCACGTCCCCTCCCTGTCCAAAAGAATACGTCGTTTCGGAAGCGGTGAAACTGTTTTTTCCTTTATGTCAGCGGGAGGCGATAGCAGGTAGCAAGCAAGATATTCCAGAAAGTTGCACATGGTTCATCTCCTTGCAATATAAAAAAAAAAAATGTTGTGTGTCCCTTTCAAGACTATGCTTACGTGGTGAAATATGGTAGGGTTTCAAGATAATTTTTATGACAGCTACAAGATTCATTTAACGTGGAAAGGCCCCTTAAAGCCACATTGCCACGTTAAATGAATCTTGTAGCTGTCATAAAAAAAGAAAAAAACCTTGCAACCCGATCTTTCTATTTAGGCCTACTCTTTACATGTTACAACTTCTTAAAAGCAAGAAAGGTTTCTCGACACATGCAGCACTGCACTCTAGTGGACAAACAGTGAACCTCCTCATTAAAAACGTGTATTTTGGCGCACTTCCCCTCCCTGTCTAAAAGAATACGTTGTTTCGGAAGCGGCGAAACTGTTTTTTCTTTTATGTCAGCGGGAGGGCGATAGCAGGTAGGAAGCGAGACGTCCCAGAAAGTTGCCCATCGTTCAACTGCTTAAAAGATGAAAAACAAAAAGGTTTTATGACCCTTCCAAGACTGTGTACACGGTAAAATGTGATAGGGTTTCAAGATTTATTTATTTATTTATTTATTTTTTTTATTTTTTTTAAATTTTTTTTTGTGACAGCTACAAGTTCTTTTAACGTGACAACCCCGTTTAACAGACAAATCGTGTAAACTTCAAATTCGTATGTCAATTCGCTCGCACCTGATGTTGAGATAGCACCGCTGTTCGTTTTAGCTATTGGGGGCGCGGTGGCTAAGTGGTAGAGCGTTCATCTCCGGTGCTTGGGGTCTCTAGTTCGATCCCAGCTCGCGCCGTGTGGACTTTGTGGTGGACAAGCACCATGCTGGTGGGTTTTCTCGGGATTATTCCGTTTCCTCCCACTTTCATCGTTCCACAATTTCTCATCGTTACCATCTCCTTCGGCATAACCGTGGGACGTAGAAGTTAAAGGTTTTGTTTCATTTCATTTTCCTTTTAGCTATCGACCCGGAGTAACAAACAATTATTGTTTTTAATGTTTATATTTAAGAAAAGTATTGCTTATTTATGTACTAAAATTTACCCTACTGTAAAACATTTTATTGTCTTAACAAATATCGAAGACATTGTAATCAATAAGAGCTCAATCCGCTCATTATTTTGAATGAATTGGAAGTTAATCCCTAAAGCGAATAGAAGAACGGAAACTGAGGAGTTTCGAAAATAAAATGTTGATAAAAATATTTGGAGCAAAAGAGGCATATATTCAAGTGAATTAAAACGCTATACAAGCTTTTATTTCACATCAAGTACAGGTCACCGAGTATTATAGAAATAATAAAGTTAATACGTATAAGATAAGCATGACACGTTACCAAGTCCTATTGAAATAGCCTAGGAGAAAGAAGCTATTAGGTGAGCGAAGGTGAAGGCTTCGGGACAATGTAAAACAGGATCTTGGAACGATGGTTGCTAACAAACATGGTACACTGACTTTTCACAGGTTAAAATCTAATGGAAAAAATATTTCTGCTGCGATGAGCCTTAGATCTCTCCAATCCAAAGCGTCGTTATTTTTGTATAATTGAACGAACTCTTTCTTTCTTATACATTAATCAACTCTTGTTACAACATTAGAGTAGTCGCTAACGCTCTCGCCTTCGGTGCGGCGGTCCCGGATTCGATTCCCCTTGGGGGCACTCGGTCAAAAAAGTATGAAAGCTTTTTCAGGTTAGCTATTCTGAATGAGGTTTTCCTGGGTTCTGCTCATTCACACTAGGCAAATGTCGGAGTGGTACCTCACTTATAGGTCTCAGGCCGCTTCTTTCATTCTCCGGATAGTATGCTCGCCGAGGGACATTATTTCTCACACATGACGGGCTAAATGGCCACAGTTGCCGAAAGCCCAGAAATCTAAATCCGAAATCCTAAAATCCAACAACATTAGACTACTCTGTATGTCATAACCGTCACTCTCTTGCAAGTTAATTACTGCAAATGATTATTCCCATTAATGGAAACCGATAATCTTTCTAACCCAGGAAAACCTCATTCAGGGTGGCTTGGCCTGAAAAATTTTGTTTCACTTTTTCGACCGAGTGACCCCACCGGGAATCAAACCCGGGACCGCTCGCACCGAAGGCGAGAGCGTGAGCGACTACGCTACACGTGGCCACAAGAGAGGAAACGAGAAGTGCGTGTGTGTTTCCTTCTTTCTTTTATCATTTTAGTTTCTACTGTTACCATCTTAACCCTCTGATACTTTATACCATACAAATTGTATGATCTATCAGTAAAGTAAATGTACACCTATTTTTCGAGTCTGGCATTCCTGCGCTCCATCCGTGGAGAGTATGAGAATTAAATCAATCAAATGTTTACTGAGGGGCAAAAAGAAAAGCTTAATCTGAATAAGACATTGCAGAGGGGCACAAGCTGTGAATACGAATAGTGCATTGTGTAAATAAAGGAAGACACCGAAAGAGAAAGCCAGAAACAGCTGTTAAACTTACAAAAAAAGAGTAAAAATTGTCGAAGTGGGAACATAAAACACAACTACAACAAATACGCCGGCAACTAAACGATCACCATGCCATGATCTTGGTGTAGTGGTTAAGGTGCTGGCTTACAAATGCAAAGGACGCAAGTTCGAATCTTGAGCGAGCACATTTTAAAAATTTTTGTTAATAATACATACAACTCATGAGAGATGGTAAAAGAGGTCGTATTTAGTTTTTCGTAGCAATTATTATTGGTAATGTTTAGTACTGATAATACTTTTTGTCTTTGCGTATTGCTTTTATTCTTTTCTTCATTTCCAAAGAGAAGAATCTCCGAACAAATGCCACCAAAATTCCTCATATTTTGAACGTAAACGCCATTTGCAATTAGTGAAGAATAAAAATTGAACGTTCCGATGTAGCTGCAAAAAGTAAAAAGAAAAACATGGAAGTGGACCATACTCATGGTTATTAAAAATACAATTTCTACATGCCTTACACCTCCCGACCACGTTTCTACGTTAGCAAGTAAGAGGTTTGTGTTTAGGTTAGGTTGGTCAATACGTTTTGCAAAGGGGCCCGGTTTAGCTCTGACGCACTACAGGTGCGAGAAGGGAGAAAAACACTTTTTCTCTCTCCCTCTGTGTGTCTACTTATCTATCTATTTGTATATATATAACGCTATTTGTGAATGCCATAACCACCCTAATTTTCAGCGGATTGAGACGAAACTTGGCACAAACATTAATTGTTGAAATATCTTGATGAGTTCGTTAACCAGAATAATCAGATGAAAATGTTCAAAATGGTGGCCCTTCAAACTCTTAAAAAGTTCCAAGGGAACCAAATTTCGCCCATAAATAGGTATTCAGAAAGTTTGAATAAATTTTCCTCTTTTACTGAAATATTTGTGTGCAGAAACTTATTGAAATATTGGACCCGATTAATCGCCTAAAGAAGGTTCACGCCCTTTAGCTACGGTGATTTTTTTTTTGCAGGGGGGGTTATTTTCCTATCGGAACAAGATGATTGTTAGTGATGATATGAAATTACACATTGAAAGTGAAGTAACTTGTGTAACGTGTTATTTGAAAGAATAATATAATAAATGTGCATTCCTCTAACACAGAGAACTGTAAATCATGTATTTCGAGTTCGGGAGCCTGAATGGCGAGGAGTGTTATTTGATTTGCTTTTTAGTAACACATTGCATTGCAAATAAAGGTAGGCAACATTAGTGGTAAGTAAAACAACAACAACAACAATAATAATAATAATAATAATAATAATAATAATAATAATAATAATAATAGGTGTTGTTTGTGGCAAGGTAATATCTTAATCAATTCTTCTTCAAACGTAATGATTGTAACGCCATATCTCCCTTACAAACAAAATATTAGCAATTTATATCGAGAGAACGGGAAACTGTAGAGCGATGGGACCAACGTTGGACAGTATGCACTCATAGTACTCAAAGCGATTTCAATGCAAAATGAACGAAGAGTCATTGTCATGGGTACTCATGGGGCCACGGCAGAGCCCTCTTTAGGCAAAATGTCGATAGCTTATATCGAGAAAACAGGAGGTGATACTGGGATGGGACCAACGTTGGACACCGTGGACCCATAAGGCGCATCGAAAAAATTAGGGAGGCGGGCGCCAGCCAGCCTTACTTATTTCCACATAATAATATAAAATTATATTGTCGAAATACACACACGAGTTAGCTACTAATATTTCATATTATTATTATTATTATTATTATCGACAGCGTCTTTTCATTACGTGTGCGTGTTTGACATGAAGCCAAAGAGAAGATCCATCATTCGTAGAAAGAATAATAGTCAGTTACTTTAACTGTGAACGACAGCGAAAAATACGAAAAGAGTGGACTACCTGTAGCGTAAAGAAGCAATATTTTCTCTCAAATGGATAAAAAATCAAGCCGAGATTAATTCGAACTCGCATGGACGGCGCGAAAAGCCAGTGCTTTGTCCACTTTTTTTTAACTGACTCACTGAACGTGTTTCAGTAACTTACTTATTGCTAATTTTACTTGCTTCACTCGTTTAACTTGCTTTTTCTAATAACTTATAACGACAGAGACACGAACACAGAAACATCGAGAACAGTTAAAAATCATAGATGCTCTCCCGCCGGGAATCGAACCCGGAACTCCATACACCAAAGGCGCACGTGCTAGCGACTAGACCAGCGGGAAGGGCACCACTCTCTCCCTGTGTCGTTAGGGATTACGACCACTGTCTTGCCAGCTATCACTTCTGTGGGTTGTATAATATGATCACATGTTTCTTCTCTGCTGCAAGAGTAAAACCTACATTATATGTAATACATGAGGTATTTAGACCTACATGCTCTTCATATAATGTAATAAAAGGGTCATGCTGGGAATAAGAAAAAGAACATTCCTTGGACAAAACGGAAACTATTGGCATCAGAAATATTTATCTACGAGGCATGCGCAGTAGTATATTTCAGAATAGTTATTGTTTTGTTCAGTAAACGAAGAAAGGGGTATAAAAAAGCAAATATGTCGCGTCAACGAGATCGACCAGATTTGACAGGGGTGGAAGCAGATGTAGAGTAATACAACAACTTCGCTCAGTTGATACGAGCCGAGCCGGTTGATATCACTACCCGAGTTGGTCTTCTGCTTGGGCTCAAGAATTCGACCGTGCAGGTCTCAGCCTTAATTTTAAAAACTACAGTATAATTTTAAGTACTACAAGAAAAATACCTTTGACTCGACTCGGATTGAACTCGAGTGGAGTCGAATTTTGGCTCGACTCCTGCTCATCCCTATTCGTATTTGTATTTTGTTTCCACTTCAACAATTTCTACTCTTTTTTTTCTTCGTTTACCTATTGTTTCTGGATTTCTCTGTCGGTGTCGTCCTTTATTAACACCATGCACTATTCTTATTCCCAGCTTGTGACCCGCTTCAATGTCTTATTCAGTTTAGGCTTTTCTCCTTACATTGACTTGACATGTGATTGATTTAATTCTCACTTTCCGCGCACGACCGATGAAAATGTTTTATTATTATTATTATTATTATTATTATTATTATTATTACTATTATTATTATTATTGTTATACTATTGAACTTGCACGGCGAAATTACTGTATAATACGATATCATTTCAGTAATTTTATTCCATTGTATGTTATTTAATTTATTAATGGGCACTAAATTGTCTCCAGATCAACGAATAAATTAACTACGGCATGCACTTTGGTGGAAATATCATTACATGAACATGTTTGGAACGAACCAATAATCTTATTGCAATGATATTTTCACCAAAGTGCATGCCGTAGTTAATTTATTCGTTGATCTGGAGACAATTTAGTGCCCATTAATAAACTAAATAACATACAATGGAGTAAAATTACAGAAATGATATCGTATTATACAGTAATTTCGCCGTGCAAGTTCAATAGTATAATAATAATAATAATAATAATAATAATAATAATAATAATAATAATAATAATAATAATAATAATAAAACATTTTCATCGGTCGTGCGCGGAAAGTGAGAATTAAATCAATCACATGTCAAGTGAATGTAAGAAGAAAAGCCTAAACTGAATAAGACATTGAAGCGGGTCACAAGCTGGGAATAAGAATAGTGCACATTGTAAATAAAGGACGACACCGAAAGAGAAATCCAGAAACAGCAGGTAAAAGGAGAAAAAAGAGTAGACATTGTTGAAGTGGAAACATAAACTACAAACACGAATAGGGATGAGCACAAGTCGAGCCAAAATTCAATTCAACTCGAGTACAATTTGAGTCGAATCAAAGGTAATTTTCTTGAATTGAGTTCCGAGCCAAGTCGCTGTTTTCGAGGTCTAGTTTCGAGTTGAGTTGAGTTTGATAATGGCTCTCTCGCTCGTTCAGCTCGTTTTAACTCGTTTTGAAATATTGGCCTGATCAGACTGGAAAGCAAAAGCCATGAGAAATGTAAGCAGTAATGTGGAATACTTTTAGTGTTGCTCACGACAGAGGTGTGTCTCATCTCGTAATTTTAGTGCATCTCGTGGGGCAATTTTAGTGTATCTCGTCTCGTCTAGATAACGAGAAGACAAGAGTTTATTATTATTATTATTATTATTATTATTATTATTATTATTATTACGAGACAGCCTCAAATGTCGTATTCACCAATATAAGTATATACTGTAGTTCTTAAAATCAAGGCTGAGATCTGCACGGTCGAATTCTTGAGCCCAAGCAGAAGACCAACTCGGGTAGTGATATCAACCGGCTCGGCTCGTATCAACTGAGCGAACAGCTCGAGTCGGCTCGGTTGGGATGAGCCGATGACCCGAGCCGGCTTAGTTGGAACAAGCCATCGACTCAGCTCAATTGAGCCGATGGCTCGAGCTTTCTCGGTTGGGATGGGTCACCTACTCGGCTCATGTGAACCGGTTCGAGCCAGATAAGTTGAAACTAGTTCATCAGCACGTTTCGACTCAGCTCAACTAAGCCGATGGCTCAAATCGGCTCGGTGTGGTGAGCTGTTGGCTCGGCTCACTTCTCGATTCGGTTCGATATTGAATGAGCTGTAAGCCGAGCCGCTCGAGCCGTTAAGAAGCCCAAACCCGGTCCCAGCTGTTTTGAATATGTTTGGATGAAGCCTATAACTTTTAACAATTTTTTGCTCGAGCCCGAATACTTGCCCCTTCGGAACTCAAACCCAGAACGTGACCGATGTCCTTGCCTCCTGAAGACTTCCAGACGACCGAGATCGACAGTCAATTAGCTTTTACTATTCAGATACAAACCGTATATCTTTTAAAGATTATACATGGAGTTGATATAATAATAATAATAATAATAATAATAATAATAATAATAATAATAATAATAATAATAATAATAATAATAATAATAATAATAATAATAGTTTTAAACTTGCCCTGAAATTTGACAAAACTTACTTAAAAGTAGAGATTTCGGGGACAGGGTTCCGTACCTTCAAGACACACCTCTGCAACTACCAACATTTTAAACTAGAACCTTTTATTGAAGTTTCATGTAGAAAGTATGTTTTGAGGAAAATAACTGTAATAAATATAACTGAATATCACGCGACAGTAAGGTATATAATAAACTAATTTTTAGAATATGCAGAGGTAAATATAAAAGCTTTGCTACAAAAATACCTACACAGAGCATAATTCAATGAGCTCTGAAATACAATGTAACGAAATAGCCTATGAGATTCAGTCTACAGAGCAATTGTTACTTAAAGAATGGACATACACTATTTCGAGAATCGAGATTTCGTCTCGATTCTCATCTCCAAAGAGAGACGAAAATTTTGATTCAGCCCTGACCCGTCTCGAATGTAAAATGTTAATTCTCATGTTATTTTATTTGTTTTAGAAACGAGATGAGAAACTCCTCTTCTCGTAAGCAACATTAAACCAAACCGAAATATTCTTTCCAAATGTCACGTTTCTCCTTGTAATGGTATGACCTGAGCGATAATTTAGCTTCTAGCTTTTAATCTTCTACGAGGTAATAATAATAATTATTATTCCTGAAGATTTGATAGTTCAAGTATTGAAACATCCGAGTATTCAAATATCTGAATATAATAAAACGTATGTTATCGCTGATCAATCGCCATCAAAAATTCTAAAAATAGAAAAAAAAATTGCAACGTGCATTCGCAGAAGCACCTTGACCACTGAGCCGCGATCGCTACGCGGTAAACGACCCGTCTTTAGTCTGGTTACGTTAGGTTTCTTTGTCTCCGCTCGCAAACTTGTATGTTATATTTTTCGATTCAAAATGTCTTTCGTATTTCTTTTATGAAGTCGGCAAAGTTTATATAAATAACTTGAGTTTTTCTTAAACCACTGGTTCACAAGTTCGTTCTTTCTCCACACGAAACTACAAATATGACAGATTGAATTCTCATACTCCCCATTTCTTTCAAAGCAGTCGCCATTACCTGGTCAAAGACTTATTTCCGCCACGATTCATATTAACCAAAATAAATTCATTTTTCGGAAGCGGAACTTTCACTTTCCGGATTTCGCAAAATTATGGAATTCAGTTATACTCCGGAATTCAGAAGAATTTCGGAACTCGGAAAGAATCCGGAATTTAGAAAATTCCGGAATTGAGAAAAACTCCGACTTTCGAAAAAATCCGGATTTTCCGAATTCCGGAATGTTAACGAAATCAGAAATTTCTAAATTCCGGATTTTTCCGAATTCCGAAATTATTACAAAATTGGCGAATCAATCTCGGCTTGATCTTTTATCCATTTGAGGAAAGTATTGTTTCTTTTCGCTACAGGATGGATTTTCTCTTTGGTTTCATGTCAAACATGCTCACGTAATGAAAAGACGCTGTAGATAATAATAATAATAATAATAATAATAATAATAATAATAATAATAATAATATGAAATATTAGTAGCTAACTCGTGTGTGTATTTCGACAATATAATTTTATATTATTATGTGGAAATAAGTAAGGCTGGCTGGCGCCCGCCTCCCTAATTTTTTCGATGCGCCTTATGGGTCCACGGTGTCCAACGTTGGTCCCATCCCAGTATCACCTCCTGTTTTCTCGATATAAGCTATCGACATTTTGCCTAAAGAGGGTTCTGCCGTGGCCCCATGAGTACCCATGACAATGACTCTTCGTTCATTTTGCATTGAAATCGCTTTGAGTACTATGAGTGCATACTGTCCAACGTTGGTTCCATCGCTCTACAGTTTCCCGTTCTCTCGATATAAATTGCTAATATTTTGTAAGGGAGATATGGCGTTACAATCATTACGTTTGAAGAAGAACTGAGGAAGATATTGCCTTGCCACAAACAACACCTATTATTATTATTATTATTATTATTATTATTATTATTATTATTATTATTATTATTATTATTATTATTATTATTATTATTATTGTTGTTGTTGTTGCTGTTGTTGTTGTTTTACTTACCACTAATGTTGCCTACCTTTAATTGCAGTGCAATGTGTTACTAAAAAGCAAATCAAATAACACTCCTCGCCATTCAGGCTCCCGAACTCGAAATACATGATTTACAGTTCTCTGTGTTAGAGGAAAGCACATTTATTATATTATTCTTTCAAATAACACGTTACACAAGTTACTTCACTTTCAATGTGTAATTTCATATCATCACTAACAATCATCTTGTTCCAATAGGAAGATAACCCCCCCTGCAAAAAAAAAAAAAAAAAAAAACCTGACCGTAGCGAAAGGGCGTGAACCTTCTTTAGGCGATTAATCGGGTCCAATATTTCAATAAGTTTCTGCACACAAATATTTCAGTAAAAGAGGAAAATTTATTCAAACTTTCTGAATACCTATTTATGGGCGAAATTTGGTTCCCTTGGAACTTTTTAAGAGTTTGAAGGGCCACCATTTTGAAAATTTTCATGTGATTATTCTGGTTAACGAACTCATCAAGATATTTCAACAATTAATGTTTGTGCCAAGTTTCGTCTCAATCCACTGAAAATTAGGGTGGTTATGGCATTCACAAATAGCGTTATATATATACAAATAGATAGATAAGTAGACACACAGAGGGAGAGAGAAAAAGTGTTTTTCTCCCTTCTCGCACCTGTGGTGCGTCAGAGCTAAACCGGGCCCCTTTGCAAAACGTATTGACCAACCTAACCTAAACACAAGCCTCTTACTTGCTAACGTAGAAACGTGGTCGGGAGGTGTAAGGCATGTAGAAATTGTATTTTTAGTAACCATGAGTATGGTCGACTTCCATGTTTTTCCTTTTACTTTTTGCAGCTACTTCGGAACGTTCAATTTTTATTCTTTACTAATTGCAAATGGCGTTTACGTTCAAAATATGAGGAATTTTGGTGGCATTTGTTCGGAGATTCTTCTCTTTCGAAATGAAGACAAGAACAAAAGCAATACGCAAAGACAAAAAGTATTATCAGTACTAAACATTACCAATAATAATTGCTACGAAAAACTAAATACGACCTCTTTTACCATCTCTCATGAGTTGTATGTATTAACAAAAATTTTTAAAAATGTCCTTGCCGAGGATTCGAACTTGCGTCCTTTGCATTTGTAAGCCAGCACCTTAATCACTACACCAAGATCATGGCATGGTGACTGTTTAGTTGTCGGCGTATTTGTTGTATTTGTGTTTTATGTTCCCACTTCGACAATTTTTACTCTTTTTTTGTAAGTTTAACAGCTGTTTCTGGCTTTCTCTTTCGGTGTCGTCCTTTATTTACACAATGCACTATTCGTATTCACAGCTTGTGCCCCTCTGCAATGTCTTATTCAGATTAAGCTTTTCTTTTTGCCCCTCAGTAAGCATTTGATTGATTTAATTCTCATACTCTCCACGGATGGAGCGCAGGAATGCCAGACTCGAAAAATAGGTGTACATTTACTTTCCTGACAGATCATACTTGGGTTTCTATTTTATATTATTATGAAATTATTGTATCAATACAGTAACTACCCATTCAATTACCAACCCTGCCATCACTTGAAATTCCGACATTATGTCAGAACCCCGACTGCCAAAAGAAGAAAAATAAACAATGTAACTGTTCAATAAAATATAAATTATAATAACACGTGTGTTATTTATCTCACTAATACAAATAATTGTAATTAAGCGTTAAAATACGGGTAGTAACAGTCTCTTTTGTTAAAATACGGGTGTTACCGTTAAATTTATAATTTAGTATTTAGACATATTTAGATACAGTTTATATATATCCCTGTGCGGGGGCTGATGGTAGAAGACGGAACTTCAACATTCACCTGTACTTGAGTGTGCTGAGGGGAAAAAAAAAACTTCTTCTTTTTCCTATCAGGTTGTGGAACGGATTATAGTTGCAAAATGAACGAATACATATCTAGTGATTAACGTCAGTGTTGTGAGAAGGAAATAAACGTCTTATCAAGAAGCATAAATTAAAAATTTTCCTGATTGATCATTTTTCCTCTTTTTTCCTTTCTTTCTTTTTTCTTTTCTTTTTGTGTTAGTACAAAACAATCAAAAGAATTATATTCTCAAAAGAACTAAACCAACTGACACGCAAGTCTGGACTCCAAATACCTATTCAACGTTGAATATGACTTAAAAGAAAAGCAGTCTGAAAATTTGGGGGTTTACGGCCTACTAGTGTATTGGACATACTTTTTAAGCCTATCTTACATTAGACTGCCTGCCGTCGCCAATGTTTATAACGCTATTCAAGCGTAACACGAACATTAGAATTGAATAAGTTACAATATTGTCATAACCAGTGGCGTATTTACGATTTTGTTTCGGGAAGGGGGGGCTTTGCCAACTTTATTCCTGGGAATGTGAAAATTCTGTAAGATATTTCATTTGCTTTTTCGAGGGGGCTTAATCCCGGAAGCCCCCTTAAATACGCCACTGGTCACAACAATAATCCAAAACCGAAAGAAAGCCATAGGGATGGTATTCGTCATAACTGAAATATATGAGCTTATACATAAATGATCTGGAGAATTTCAATACATTTCACATCACTAAGAACAAAAAACAAAACACTTTGGGTTTGAAAGAGAACTGGTACTTATTGGAACCGATTTTATCTTAACAATCTCAAACATGTAAGAAGCAGGTAGATATCTCGAGTAACGTTATTTCATTTGTGACTGTAACGACAGTAGTCCGATGCAGAATGTTCCGATGAATAACGTTATTTAGAGCATACCATTTTAAGAATTACGCTGGCTAATAACATTATTCACCATGTATGGGAATCGGTTAAAATGCAGTTACGGAAACAGATAACGAATTACAAATATCGTACATTTTGATGAGTTTTATCCACCCTTGATCCAAAGGTTTTAATAAGCGAGACAATTGTAGTCAGGATAGTAGAACGTTGCAAACCGACAGTTTTATACACTGTCCTCCGAAAACATTAGAGTGCAACATAGTTTAGTCGAAATCAAGAATAAATAATATTAAGGTTTTAAATAGAGAAAATTGTTCTGAGAACAGTGGAAGACATGTCGCTAGGACACATACTATTACTACACCCATCATTAGGGACACTTTTGTCGCGTATTAAAATTAAGATTGAACATAATGAGGATAAAGCTTTATTGGATTCTGGTAGCCAAATTTCAATCTTTATGTAAATGTTCATGTATTGAGAAGTGTAATATTAAATACCAAAGCGTTCATGTTAACTCAATAGTAAAACGCTGGCCTTCTAATCGTGACTTCGTTTCCCGTTTTGATCAAGCGGCGCTTGATCAAAACGGGAAACGAAGTCACGATTAGAAGGCCAGCGTTTTACTATTGAGTTAACATGAACGCTTCTGGTGAGTTCCTTCTCAATTTCTACTACCGAAATTTCCAAGACAATGTTATTCATATCCCTTGCATATAGTGTTGTTTTTTCTCCTTTTTCCTTTCTTATTCTACAATAGGTATCTGAAGAATGTTCACCGTTTTTCCTTTAATTGAAAATGTGTTTTTAGGTACGTAAATGACCAAAACAGTAAGTGTTAATATGTATATATAGTTTCGAAATACTGTATCATTAAGTACTTCGTTGAATGATACTTTTTCCTACACTTAATAACATTTCAACATGTCTTATTACATTTTAAAAGAATAAAGGCAATTTTTCCTTATTTCGAAGGTTGACTTGGTGGTCTCGAACCTAAAATCTTTAGTTTACTGTTTCCGAAGATACATGAAGTTGGACTTAGAAGATTTTTTTCCTCAAAAGTGCCAAAATCAATGCACTCGTTCTTTCTTCGAATAGGTGTACTTTCGAAAGATGTGTCTATCGGGACAATAGTTCCTCCTCGGAGAGTTTCGTCTGTGCTAAGACAAAGTAGCTCAATCAAACATATGTATCTCAGTTTCTCTCGTATTGTAACCCCAGGAATTCTCCGGTTCTTTGGAAGATACCCTTGGGCCGCCCGATACCACATCTGCTTTAGCAAGAATGCAATCTATGAGTGAAAATAATAAACATTCCCTTTATGTGGCTGTTTTTGTATTTGACAGAGAATTTTTCAGCTGTTTATAGCATGGAAAGAAAGCACTTCCACACCTATGCTGGTTTATACTATTTGTCTTATTTTGGTGTCTGGGAAGCATAGTTTCTCAGTAGCATAGTGTTTACGTCTGGTGCGTAGGGTCGTTGGTTCGTTACTCGGGCAAGTAAGTTTGTGGCAACCAACATCGTGTCTCTCGAACTATTCTCGTTTCCTCCCACATTATCTTTCTACTAATTTTCCATCCTTATTCCATAATCATCTGTCTACCTTAGCCGAAAGGGCATAATCCTGGAACGTTAAACTAAAAGATTTTTTCTCAAGTTTTAAGTGTTACGAATCCTGCTGTCGGTATGGTTTAGAAACACCCTTTATATCTAAATTTAACATTTCATTAAGATACATTATGATTTTTAGACGAGTGTATGTAGGGCCACAATTAGACCTTAAATCGACTCATTGAAATTATGATTCTGGAAAAGAGTGCTGAGAGTATTATAGACTGCGCAGATTACAATTAAATCAATACTGGAGGGAATAAATCTGACTGCACTCTGGAGAGCTAAATATTGAAGTTAAACTTTCATATTTTGGTCATATAATGAGGTGAGATAATTCATTAGAAAAATCATTGATAACGAGAAAAGCTTGTGAAGAAAGAATAAGGGGAAGGCAGAAGACCAGATAGGTTGATAGAATTGGAGAAGAAATGAAACTGAACATCGGAGAACTTAGAGAAATGGCACTGAACAGAAGCAAAAAATGGAATGAAATCTTTGAGTTTTAAGTCCCGCGGTTATGCCGGTTAGGCTAAAGGAGACGGTGATAATGAGTAATGAATGAAATGGTGGAATGAAGAAAGTGGGAGGAAACGGGAGAACCCCGAGAAAACCCACGCACACGGTGTTTGTCCACTACAAAGTTCACTTGGCAGGGGCTGGGATCGAACCCGGGACCCCAAGCACCAGAGGTGAACGCTCTACCACTGAGCCACCGCGGCCCCACTGAACAGAAGCAAATGGAGTTATGTTTCGTGGGGTCAAAGAGAGTCGGAAACTACTAAACGAATAATGAAGAAGAAAAAGGAGACCATGAAACATGTGCAGTTCCGCGTAACCTCACGGAGAAAAATGCATAATCCAGTCGGCATGTAAATGCTGTTTTTACCAGGTTACGCGCGTCACCACATTAAGTAATGTTGTTTCATCCGTAGTACGATCTACACCACCGTCCAGCGAAAATTTTGTATTATGGGACCACCATTTCAAATCTAGAATTAACGCCATACCCATTCCGACGGTGGTAACTTACGTATATAATGTTGTTACCACCTTCCTACGGCTGTCCCCTCTTGGTTCTTTCTAAATCTGTGACTCCCTACATTACAAGAGTAATAGTTTTTAACATGAAATCCATCATGTGAATAAAATTATCCAATCACAGCGAGTCTAGTTCGACATCGAGCTCCAGACTCGGCATGGTGTTCCCACCTGCTGTACTTTTATACATGAAATTACATTACTTAAGGAGCGCACCCGCGTAAATACGATGTATCCACACAGAAATCCTAGTCCTTTTTTTCTCAGTGCTCGAATTTGATCTTTTTACACGATCACTATACTCCTTTCTCTCATATCGTCGCTGGGATATAACAAAACGAGAGAGTGAAAACATTTATCAAAGGATCAAATTGAATAATGAGCACACCATTTAAATTTATTTCTGGCCGCAAGTTTATAAAATCCGTTTCAGCAACGAAGCTATATGATGTTCTGAACTTCTATACATTAACATGGAGCGGGAACCGATACATGCTAATCGTAGCTGTAAGGGAGCTGCATAAATATTTCAGTAGATGAATTAGCAATGGATTTATAATAATATCAATAAAAAATAATTCATTTATTTATGAAGCAGCAAACAGCATACAGAGCCACAGGTGTGCCCGGGCGGCAGGTACTGACAAATGCAAGACACATTCAGCACATGTTACCAAACCCATGAAGAATGTCACAAAATATATATGACAGGAGGCAAATTACACATACGACATATTAGCTGCACATTCAGTCGAAATCATAGAATCCGGCATACAATAAACTTAGAAATGATACATATTGGAATATTATGTAATTAATAAAAAAAGGGGGGAGATTTCAAGAAAAGCAATTTATACAATTAAACAAAACAGATATTTCCTTTTTTTAACATTTAAATATATTTTTCTTTTACAGATCAATTTTCACTGTAGAATGATTTTGAGATAGAATCAACACAAACATGATGACGAAGGTTAAAATACAACGAGTTGTGTATTTATTCACGCTGTTGGTAACTGTCACTTGTGGTAAGTAAATATATTGGTAAAATGAGGTTATTGTTCTTAAAATAAGCTTTTACTTAAAGTTGATTGCTTTATATTCGAACATTTTTGACTGGTACTCACTTTAAGTGCACCCCGCTATCACAGGTAATGTTCTATTGGATCCCCATCATTGTGGACTATTACACGGCATCACAGTTTCCATTATAGCAAGCTCTGGCGCAGGACAGGCATGTGAATTCTGTCCCACTCCTCCCTGCAAGGTTTCCATAGACCATCCAGGGTTCGCGGGCGGCGATGTTGAAGATGTCGTTTTAACAGTTCAAATGCGCAGAAATCCATTGGGCTGACTGCTGAGCTTTTCACAGGAATGTCTTCAAACGGAATAACATGAATTCCTAATTCCCCTGCCATTTCCCGATAAGAACGTAGTGATGTTCTGGCTGTATGACTCGAAGAATTGTTCATATCAATCATCATATGGTTGCGCCCATTCCATACAATTGTGGGATGTCTCTCTCCGATAGATAGGTGTCAGAATGAATTTTCAGAAGTGTCTTACATTCACCTTCACGCTTTGACCTCCTTGCGAATCATCAACTTAGATTCATATCCGAACAACCATAAAGCCACGGGGGAACTTTCCCTGCACTGTCGAACAAAGTTGCTGCGCCATGTGATCGTTCGAATGTGACCCCCAGGACCAGTGGCGGCGATTGGACGTTAAAAGTGGGGGGGGGGGGAAAGACATGATCCGAATATTTGTATATCAATGTTACGTTTCCTGGTTGTTTCTTACACTTTGTTTGAAGAAAGGTTGTATGTATAACTAATAGGATACTATTTTTTCAGTGAAAATACCGTATATCGTATTTCATATTTTATTAAGTAAATTGACAAGAGCTACACAAGTAGATACTAACCCTTTGTATTCTTAAGCAAGGAAGGTGCAACAACAGATTTGATTCCTTGCTCATGAACATCTTAAAATTATGTTTGGAAAATTGTGTGATTAGACTATTTAATAACAAACTTGAAAAACAAATAGGTGGAAAGGATAATATTAATCATAGTAATGAATAATGACATTTTAGACACTGTCAATTTTTGTGCAATTAAAGGATAACTTGTATTTTTTTTCCGAAATGTTCAATTGGTTTCAAAGCGGCTAACTAAGATATCGAGCCCTTGTAAGAAGGAATGAAAGTATGCTGGAATTGTTGCGCTCCTATAAGTTAACTTTTAGGCCATTTTCCATGGCAATTACAACGCAATTCCTGTAGCTTTCTTAGCTCCACCGGAAGACAAATAACCCATATGTACTAACGCAACGGCAAATAAATATAAATATATTATTGGTTTCTATGAACCAGTAATATACAAAAACTTTACATTTATAAATGAAACTACATATATATTTTAGAGGTCATTTCAAAAAGTTAAGGGGCAACTGCCCCGTCTTGCCCCCCTAATCGCCACCCATGCCCAGCACTGAGATGGGCATTTGATTCATCCATTGTGACAATTTTTTCCATTTGGTGCTTTTCATACAGTTTCTTGCAGTTCATTTTACGTTCGGCAATGTGACGCGGTAGCAAGTGGTATACACGGGCCTTTTGCACACACTTCAACCTGAGGCTTCTGCGGTATGTTTTGTTCACAGTTGACGGTGTGAGGTGGAGTTTGTGGCCCTTATCACGTTCAACCGGGGGATTTTCTTGGCGCGCCAGTCGACGGACCCCTATCAGCACTACGGATGTCACTTTGCTTGGAGCCCTTCTCCTGGTGGTTTTCGTGGGTGGATGTTTCGTAAGAGAAGCCTGTTGTGTGTAACGGGCCCCAATAGTTTTCGCAGTGGTTAACCCGGTTGTTAGCCCGTTCTCCCAACACTGTGTCACAATGCGTACGTACGAAAACTTAGCATCGAAAAGAGCTATTACGTAACCTTCCCAATACAGATTGATTTTCGGCGCCTTTTGACAAGACTCACTACCAACACTCACGTACCTACAAGGTTCGAAACAACACTATTCCCGCCAGCGAACCAATAGTTCAAGCATGATACACCAGGTGGCACCACCGAATTGGAAATGGTCGGATGAACACCGAACAACCTTATGTATTAGAAACTCCATTTCGATAACAACTTACAAGTAATTATGTTTTTAAAGATGAGAAATTTAGTACAACTAAAGCAACATTAGATGTACACATTTAATTTGTTAATATTAGGGTTAACAAAATAAATGTTTTATTGAGTGTTGAATCTGTTACGTAAACAATTCTCATTTAACTTTCTACTTTTATGTACTTTAGGCTAAGAGATACGGGTGAGGAATGAGACTTAATGATTATGACATAATTGGTGAAATGAGGATGTAAGAGGAAATGTGAGACTCCCGAGACACTCATGAACACGATGTTGTTCACCACAATCTCATATGGCTTGGAATCAAAATGGGACATTTTGCACCAAAAGTGAGCGCTCTTCACTGAATCCCCGAGTCTGTTATTGGTTTAAGTATAATTACTAACTTGTAAACAGAAACAAGGCTCAGCTTTTTCTGGAATGACTTACAACCCCGTATATTTAGTAATTCCCGAAATTTGCTGCTGATACGAAACCAAAATAGGCCTAGTACTGTATTATCTACAGTAACATATTTGAACATCAAATTAGGGGCCGCGGTGGCTCAGTGGTAGAGCGTTCACCTCTGGTGCTATGGGTCTCGGGTTCAAACCCTGCTCCCGCCAAGTGAACTTTGTGGTGGACAAACACCGTGTGCGTGGGTTTTCTCGGGGTTCTCCCGTTTCCTCCCACTTTATTCATTCCACCATTTCATTCATTACTCATTATCACCGTCTCCTTTAGCCTAACCGGCATAACCGTGGGACGTAAAACTCAAAATTTCATTTCATTTTTTGAACATCAAATTATTTAAAGGAAGTACATATTTCCTTGTTATCTCTTCTAAATTTTAGCGTTAGCCATAAGTAAAAATGTCCAGAGGATTTTATTAGAATAGACGAAGGGGAAATTCTCAATATATTAATGCACATAATAAGAGAATAAAAATTAGAAGATAGGCTACCTTATAAACATTATTATTACTTAAAACAAAGTTCCAAATACAGCTTTCTAAAGCCTGAAACAACAAATAGCACTGCATTTGCTGCCTTCGTATCCTTATTTGTAAATAGATAGTGATGACGCTGAACATGATCGCGCTTTGGTGCTTATTATTAAGACAAAGTTCTATTAATTATAAATATGCTTGTAATTATTTAAATAAAAACCACAAGTATTTATTTTATGCCAAACACGATCCTTATTATAAAAGAGAATTGTTTGAGTCTGTGAGTAACGCTAAGCTATACAAATAAAATAAATGTAAATGTAATGAGATTTCGGAGTCGCTGAGTTAAATAGTCACACCTCAAATGCTTTTTAGGGCCAATATCATCTCCCATCGGCCTTTTGAACCTATTCTTCCTATGCAAAGAATGACTTCTTAACTAGTTTACTTAAAACCACAATTTAACCATTCATCTTGTGCAGAGGAAAATTGAAAAACACCTCAACCACTAATTGATCACTAATGTACTAGTAAACTACGTAGACCGCAGGAGTTGAAGAAAGAACATCCCGACTATCAATTGGTACGGTCGCTCAGTGGTAGAGCACTTACTAGTGGTGCGAGATATTGCTGGTTCGACTCTAGATATTGTAAAGTTCTGTTCGTGCAGGTGTAGGTAGAGCATAGTTAGAGAAAATTACATTCCGGGATTGTTTTCTCCCACCACTAGATTTTATTACAAAATTGCACTATAATACAAAATAGATACAAATTCTCTAATGTTTGGCTTTAAGTAGGTGTTCCCTTCATCTGATGGTCTCGGGAAGGAATTCTCATGAAGAGAGAGGTAGGACACTCGCTGCTCCACTGCAAGCAGAGAGGGGCTAGTGGCCCGACAAAGCTCCACTGCAAGCTAGGTCGGGATATGTGGTAAGGTATCTCCCTATGCTGCACTGCAAGCAGAAAGGGAAGTAAAGGTTCTCACAAGGCTCCACTGCAAGCCAGGAGGAAAAGGAAGCCAAAAGCTCCACTGCAAGCCAGTAGGCTTTGGGCTTAGGTGAGACACTTCCTAGGCTTCACTGCAAGCCAAGAAAGGGGATTTGGCCAGCCTAGACTAATGTCTTTCCTTGGAATCCTCTCGGTTATATAGGTGCCCCAGGTGAAGTGGTATTGCTGTCGGTATCGCTTTTGTCTCCATCATCTGCACCTATAATAATCCGTTGAAGACACACATAGTTTATGTTTGTAAATAGAACCACATGTTGGATATTTGTAAACACAACCATGCGGGATATTTCAATATTGTTAGTTTGTGGTTGAAAACATTATGTCCTTGGATTTTCTTGGGATTCTGACGTTTACTTCCCTTTCTCATTGCACCCATTCTCTCATAATCATTAACTTTCATTAATCATCCGTCCTCTATTCTATAGAGCATAATTGTGGTACGTAAAACTACCAATTTTAATTCATCCTAACTCCGAGGCGAGAGTGCTTACTTCGTGTAATCTGATAGACATCAGTATATCGAATTGGTATATCGAATGTGAAGCTTTGAGAAAAGAGTGAATAGTGTAAAATTGCACCGATCATTAAGTACTAATGTAAATATACTTTAATTTCAGGTTAAACTTAGAGCAAGATAGAACATGGCACGATATCTATAACGTAATGAGGAAGAGATGTTTTTCCTTCGTTGTTAGAGATGTCATATTGAGGGCCGATTTGCTGCCTCATGCAAGAGTATCGTTTACCATCTTTTCTTCTTGAGAAGAACACACATCCAAAGCCACGATTTTAGTTACTTTTATCTAAACATAATGTTCTAATTACTGGAACAGTTTTAATGGTTTTACATTAATAATGCTACACTTGAAAACATAAAATAAAAACTTTTTTACACCATGCAGAAATACTCCAAGGGTGGAAAATAATATACCGTATAATACAATCCTCTTTCATATGCATTCACTCATTTTAGCCGTCATGTAGTAATAGGCACGGTTTGAGACTAGTAACCCTGCACTTGTAAACATAAACTAAGAGGTTAAATACACTGTGCAGAATTAGTTTTCGACGGAAATTTATATTAAATACAGTTTTCTTTCATATGCGCTCATTTTAACCGTAAAATTACCATTTGTATGATAACCTGTTTTCAATCTGCACAGTACAAGTTTCAGAAAACTTCACACAAACGAGAATAAGATGTATCCACTGACAGTTTTGTGTATACTATGGCTCAATGTGTATGCAGATGTGACGTGACATCATTGTAGAAACCACAGGCTACTGGCAATGGGAATTATGGCCTGTGCGGCATTCACGTCTACTTAACGTATCAATGTTCTAGCTTAGCCAGTTGCCAATCGACTCATAACTTTCTCAGATATACATGGATGAGCGCACGGAATTGCATCCAGATTTAAAAAAGTATGAAAAATGAAAATAAAAATGTATTAATTTTTGTTTTGGTGAGCATTTTTGTTGCAGAATGGAGTAATTGCATATAGTTTACTTGTAAGCCTAAAAATTACTATCCTAACGGTAGAATAAGAGTCAAATAACGAAATCGAAAAAAAAAAATTCCTACAACGTTGAAAGGTGAAGAACGAAACAAATGCTTGAACTTTCCCTAATATTTGAAGGGTGAGTTGTTTGTTCAGAAAGTGATTGAATTTTGAATTGTTTTATTGTAATAAAGTTTACCAAGTTTATTTGTGTCGCAAAGTTGATAAAAGAAAATGTGTGCAAGTTTCTGGAGGGATTTCTATTGACAATGGGCGTAGAAATTTTATTAAATGTGTTTTCTGATCATTATTTATACAACAGGAAAATCTGAATTATGAAAATGAGTAGGTAAAATTAAATGTATCCTTCATTCTAAAATTTAAATTTTGAGTCTGTACTTTCGTCTTTGTGCAACACCGAGATTTTGCATGACAGGACCTATTATTAAAGTGGGCTCTGAGTCACGACTGGGGGCTAGAATTTCATGCTGTTGGTGGGTGAGTAGGCTATAACGTGTGACAAGTTCTTACAGTAAGCCGTTCTCCACCAAACTATATCTCCGCCAACAGAGCCGGGTTAAATTACCATTCCATCTTTCCCGTCTATTAATGTAAAAGAAAGTAAAACAATGTGTGTGTGTTCATGCCTTTTTTACTTTATTTTTGTAGCGATTTCGTAACGATATTGATTGCGTGAAAACTATGAACTATCGAAATTATTTGCTTAAGGGTGTTATTCAGCAGCAAATTTAATACGTGGTCCAAATAATAATAATAATAATAATAATAATAATAATAATAATAATAATAATAATAATAATAATAATAATAATAATAATAATAATAATAATAATACTTGAATTCCCTTCGCACTGCAACCCCGAAACATGATAAATCGAAGACATACAATAGTATAAGTTTTGCAAAAACGCAGCCTTTATTTATGGTTACACAAGCAATTGGCTGCAGAAGTGGACTATTACTGTCCAATCATCTGTAGAGCTCTAAGGTTCTTTTGGTCCTTCTTTAATTCAGAAATATTTTAGGAAAAGCTTCTTCGTAGTTAATGGTTACGATAGGAGCCTTTAGTGCGGTAGACTTAGGTTAAATTTCCGGTGTGATATCGATCCCACGTTAAGCAGTAGAGTTCACGTCTCATACAGCGTAGATGCTGACATTGACGCAAAACTCCTATTTAAGAAACCAACTAATTCTCTGAGAACTAAAGTTCAATAATAATATACTCAACCATTATTTGCTCATTACTACAAATGTTTTTATTATTATTATGATTAACGCATTATCAACGTCAGTGGTAGCCCTAACTATTGAACCATTATACACCACTGACTATTATGTACCTAATGTTAATGCTCACTTCTTTTGTAAACACTTCCCGTTATTTATAACAAGTTATTTAACAATCCTTTGTTATGGTTTCTTTTTATTCACAGATGTGTATGACGTCACAACAATCGTTAGATTTAAAGATGTAGAAAACCTATTAAGAGACCAGGAAAGCAATGATATTGAAGATGGTGAGTATCCCTATAAATGTTACTTGTTTAAAAATGTAATAAGATACAGTATTTGTCCAATTTTATTCTAATTATAAAAAGCCTAATTTTTATTCCACCAAAAATATAAATGAGAAAAGACCCAAAGTCTCGTACAATTGTCACTTCGTTCGGCCAGGAAAAAAATAAAGATCTGAAACTATGCCAAGATCTATTGCAATCTGAAAGTAGAAAAATGAAATTTGCCTATGAAAAAATTTCGAGTCAGGTTTCTCCCCTTTACTTATAGTATTCGCGGCTTTTAAAATGTTACAAGTTTAATTCCGAACTGCCAACAAACTCTTGTGCCTTGTGCTTATGCATTCAGAAACACACATCTTGTTCGACTACGTGCTACTGCTGTCCAATTCAACTTCTCCCTCTCCTACTCCTTTCCTTGTCTAAATCAGTCTGTACTCTTTCCATTGAGACGGAAGAAACATGCATCATGTTTACAAGCTTTATAACTCTAAAACCGTCTCTTTCATTTGTTTGTTCTGAAATACCTTTTTTTTTTAAAGCTTGAATTAAAAATGTCACATGTTCCCATAGCTTCATAAACGCCTTTATTTGAATTCTTTCCTTTCTTCAAAGATTACGTATCACATCAAGCTAGAATGCAAATTGTCAATTACAGCATTGGGTTGTGTGTTTCCCAAAGTCTGCAATGCGGTCTCAGAGCTCTAAAAAGTACAGACAGAAGTGAGTGTTATTCAATGGTTTATTTATTCCCAGTAATTCGAAGCAAATGTTCCAGGGGCGTCTTTTGAGAAGGACGGGAGGGTGTAATTCTCCCATTCCTTAAGTTTGATAAACACATATTGTTAGATCAAATGATTAGTAATATACTGATATAAAAAGTGAAATTCTTATGTCGGCGGAGAATTCCCCAAACTCACAACAAAATCTAAATGACGCTGCTTTTAGCAAGACACCTATAGAGTTATGATAGCATTTTGCTAGAGTGCTTATATTTGATTTCAAGAATCAAACGTTTGATTCCAAACCATGTGTGTTCATAGTGCACGACATTGAGAGAGAGAGAGAGATTCAAATGTGGAAACAGAGGGGAAGATTTACATATGCAAGTTTAGAATTGGAGAAAATGATCGGACAGTATCCATATTGTGATGAAATTTGTGATTTTGTGAAACAGAAGAAGGAAAATTTCCGAACTGCAAGGAACACATCAGGCAGTTGTCGAATTAAGGTGGAGAACTCTTTTTAGAGCATTCGATGATTGGGAAGAGAGAGAAAGATCTTGAGATACGCTGAAAAAGAGTTTAAAAATCTTCAGCTTCTCAGACTGGTTTGGAACCACGAATCTCTTAGCTATAGAACCATGATTCTATCCATTCAGCCACGGAGAACTTTACGCAGTCATTCATATGCTTTTCCTTTAGCTACACGAACTTCCCCTTGTTCAGGAACACTTCTTAAGGCACTAAAAGTTTGGTACTACTGTGTTAGTTTTGTTATATTTGATTCAACCGTCTGATAAAATAGTACCAAATACTCAGACATAAATTACCTTTTGCGAAGCTCTAGTTGAAAATGAAACAAATCGTAGTAGAAATGTCAATATTTTGAAAAGAAAGAAGTATAGAAAACAATGGAAATGCACATAAGAGTGATACTTGGATGCGAACAGATAACTTTTAAAATGCGTGTTTACGTCATTATGTGTTAGATGAAAGGTTAATGTAAGGGACTTCTCTACGTCGATGGTCCTAGTATCAAATTCCGACTGTTCTTATTGCTTTTCTCTTAGCTACGTTCATATTGTGTATTCCAGAAGTTCAATTTTGAATTAAATGTAGTCGCAGCTAGTTTAAGCCGATTTTCAAATATGAGATTGTTATTACATTATTTTCTTTAAGTTGCCTACGTCACTGTATGCGGTGCTTAAAAGCAAGCGCAAGGAACGCAATTTGTGGTCAGGTATTTAAGAAATGAAAGAAAAAATAAAACAAATGAACAAACGAATGAAATAATAAAGTAAAATACCAGACGAGAAACAATAACGTTCTAAGACGTTCCTCACAAAATATGTGGAGAACGAAGGTTTTTCGATATCACTACGAGCAGTAGAAGCTGATGGCACAAAGTCATGGTATAAGCAATGCACTTCTAAAAAAAAATACATTTATTTTCGATTATTGGAAATACTTATTCATAAACTAGTTTATAAAGATAGAAGATCAATGAAAGATAATTCATTCAGATCTTGTAAAAAGTGGCTAATCCACGAAAGTTTTATTTTTACTATTACATATTGTATTTGTAATACAGTAAGTATAACATGGGAAATTAAGGGAAAAATGGGACTTTTTGTCCCTCTAGATGGGATTGTTATAGGGACAAATGTTTCAGGTTGACATCACTGATAAGAACTGAATCCACATGATTAAAAATACTTGTAGCCTCCTATTACTGTTTTTGCCCTGTAGAGATCCGTATTGAAATCGGAGATGTTAATATAAATTTACCACTTTCGGTTGTCATAAAGAAATAAAATTTGACATGAAACCTATTCTTGAGGTACTGAATCCATATTAAAGAGATCTACTTCTTGCCATCTATTTCCAGTTTTTCACTTTGTCGGTCAGCGTTTAAACCAAAAGTTATAGCTTTCGACTCCTTTCGATTTAAGAAAGGTAAACATAAATGTAATTTCGGATGCTCAATGCATATAGAAGACATTTCTCCATATCTCTTATAACTTTTGCTATTTGAAGATTAATATTAAAACTGTAGGTAATAATAAATTTCTATCACGTACAGTTCCAATAAAGGAATGAAGCTGGATATGAAACATTTTATTGCACTACAGAATCATATCAAGAAAACGGTTTCTAGCTATCAATTTGCGGTTTTCGCTAACAAATTTTCTGTAATATGTTACGATTATGTGTACGTGAATTGTTACACAAATTTCATAATTTATTATTTATTATTTATTAAAATAATTCATTATTTTTACATATACAATGCTTCAACTAACCAGGAAAGCCATCCAACTCCTCGACGAGTATCTCATTGCAACTTGCACAAGTGGAAGGACATATAGAAAGATAGAAATATGCTTAATCTTACAATTAACATCGTTGAACCGGAAGTAGAATGATCGTTCCCCCACAGCACCTGTAAGTTATGTGCTCTGGTCATACATGCTACAATGTGGTACATTGGAACCTGTTTTCTCACGAAGACAAATATTACGAACTCTAACTCAAGATGATAACAGTCGGTGTTGATTGGGATCTCTAGTACGTCATTGATGCTAATCGATGCCAAATGGAACACGATACGATACACTGATAGTAAGTTCCAAACGAACACATTTACCCGATGGAGAAATGGGACACCCTGAAACCACAACGCAAAAATTGCTTTCTACGGTTATTATTATTGTTCTTAGTACGATTATTATTATTATTATTATTATTATTATTATTATTATTATTATTATTATTATTAGTAGTAGTAGTAGTAGTAGTAGTACTAGTGGCAGTAGTATGATTAGTATGATTAATATGAGCAGTATGATGAGTAAAAATAATAATAACGAAAAAAAGACAACAAATGTATTGTTGGGCCCGTTCAATAACGAAGGACTTCGACCCGTCTTGAATGTTCTCTGACACTGCTATAAGGGAATTAGAATCCACAGATAGTGTTGTAAAAAAAGTTTTTTTTTCTGTGAAGTTTTTTTCAATAAAAAAACGTTCTTTTTCATGTTTTTTTTCAAATGTCTGTTTTTTTTCTGGCAACTATTATTTATTGATTTATGTTGCAGATTATTGAAATAATCAACAGAACTTGAGTCGAAGTCCTCGTAACTTACAAATCGTTTGTTTCTTTGTATTATCTGTCAGGAAAGTAAATGTACACCTATTTTTCGAATCTGGCATTCCTGCGCTCCATCCGTGGAGAGTATGAGAATTAAATCAATCAAATGTTTACTGAGGGGCAAAAAGAAAAGTTTAATCTGAATAAGACATTGTAGAGGAGCACAAGCTGTGAATACGAATAGTGCATAGTGTAAATAAAGGATGACACCGAAAGAGAAAACCAGAAACAACTGTAAAACTTAGAAAAAAGAGTAAAAATGGTCGAAGTGGGAACATAAAACACAAATACAACAAATACGCCGACAACTAAACGTTCACCACGCCATGATCTTGGTGTAGTGGTTAAGGTGCTGGCTTACAAATGAAAAGAACGCGAGTTCGAATCCCCATCAAGGACGTTTTTTAAAAATTTTGTTAATAACACATACAGCTCATGAGAGATGGTAAAAGAGGTCGTATTTAGTCTTTCGTAGCAATTATTATTGGTAATGTTTAATACTGATAATACTTTTGTCTTTGCGTATTGCTTTTATTCTCTTCTTAATTTTGAAAGAGAAGAATATCCGAACAAATGCCACCAAAATTCCTCATATTTTGAATGTAAACGCCATTTGCAATTAGTAAAGAATAAAAATTGAACATTCCGATGTAGCTGCAAAAGGTAAAAAGAAAAATATGGAAGTGGAGTGTTCGAATCCATACTCATGGTTATTAAAAATACAATTTCTACATGCTTTACACCTCCCGACCACGTTTCTACGTTAGCAATTAAGAGGTTTGTGTTTAGGTTAGGCTGGTCAATACGTTTTGCAAAGGGGCCCGGTTTAGCTCTGACGCACCACAGGTGCGAGCAGGGAGCAAAACACCTTTTCTCTCTCCCTCTGTGTGTCTATTTATCTATCTATCTGTATATACAGGGTGTCCGAGAAGTCCTTCCCTGATTACAGAAATTGATAACTCAGGCTAGAAATAAGATAGAAATATGAAACTGGTGTTGAATTGTTTACAAACTATAAAAGTTTTTGTCTGTGTTAGATTTGTTCTGTTTTACCAAGTCTCAATTTTTTTGTGTTAGGTTTGTAGTACGTAAGTAAGAAGCCCAAGAAGCCATGCCAACCAACCAGGAGAAGGCACAGTGTGTCCTGTGGTACCATGAGACACGATCACCAACCACGGTGCAGAGACAGTTCCAGACAACATTTGGGAGGACTCCACCTGATGTCAAGAGCATTAAAGCCTGGTATGAGAAGTTCAAGAACACAGGGTCGGTTGCTGACCTTCCGAGGTCTGGTCGACCAAGAACCTCAGCAGACAACATTTTGGCCTCCACGCTCTCCTGACATAACCCCATTAGACTTCTTTTTATGGGGATATGTCAAGGATGAGGTCTACCGAACACGTGTACCAGATCTTGAAACCCTGCAGCAACGAATAACCACAGTCGTTGCATCGATCCCTCCAGTGATTTTGGCTAATGTGTGGATGGAAATTGAATATCGCCTAGATGTGCTACGTGCCACCAAGGGTGCTCATGTGGAAGTGTACTGATGTGACCAAAACTTTTATAGTTTGTAAACAATTCAACACCAGTTTCATATTTCTATCTTATTTCTAGCCTGAGTTATCAATTTCTGTAATCAGGGAAGGACTTCTCGGACACCCTGTATATATATATATAACGCTATTTGTGAATGCCATAACCACCCTAATTTTCAGCGGGTTGAGACGAAACTTGGCACAAACATTAATTGTTGAAATATCTTGATGAGTTCGTTAACCAGAATAATCAGATGAAAATGTTCAAAATGGCGGCCCTTCAAACTATTAAAAACTTCCAAGGGAACCAAATTTCGCCCATAAATAGGTATTCAGAAAGTTTGAATAACTTTTCCTCTTTTACTGAGATATTTGTGTGCAGGGACTTATTGAAATATTGGACCCGATTAATCGCATAAAGAAGGTTCACGCTCTTTCGCTACGGTCAGACTTTTTTTTTTTTTTTTTGCAGGAGGGAGTTATTTTCGTATCGGGACAAGATGATTGTTAGTGATGATATGAAATTACACATTGAAAGTGAAGTAACTTGTGAAACGTGTTATTTGAAAGAATAAATAATAAATGTGCTTTCCCCTAACACAGAAGACTGTAAATCATGCATTTCGAGTTCGGGAGCGTGAATGCCGAGGAGTGTTATTTGATTTGCTTTTTAGTAACTCATTGCATTGCAAATAAAGGTAGGCAACATTAGTGGTAAGTAAAATATTATTATTATTATTATTATTATTAATAATAATAATAATAATAATAATAATAATAATAATAATAATGATAATAGGTGTTGTTTGTGGCAAGACAATATCTTCCTCAATTCTTCTTCAAACGTAATAATTGTAACGCCATATCTCCCTTACAAACAGAATATTAGCAATTTATATCGAGAGAACGGGATATTGTAGAGTGATGGGAGCAACGTTGGACAGTATGCACTCATAGTAATCAGGAAAATAAGCGATTTCAATGCAAAATGAACGAAGAGTCATTGTCATGGGTAGTCATGGAGCCACGGCAGAGCCCTCTTTAGGCAAAATGTCGATAACTTATATCGAGAGAACAGGAGGTGATAGTGAGATGGGACCAACGTTCTGCCGTGTCATGACAAAATGCTGTAACTTTGGCGGAGCAGTTTTGCGAAAATGAGCCGTAAAGTTTTCATCCGAAAATGTGATCTGTATCGTGTAGAAGAAGAGTAACTGGGCAATAATGGTCAACGAATCAATTTTCACCAAATTTAATCACGCAACATGCATTTACGTAACATTACATGTAATCACGTGTTTCCAAAGTCAAGATACACTGGTTCTACACGATACAGATCACATTTTCAGATGAAAACTTTACGGCTCCTTTTCGCAAAACTGCTCCGCCAAAGTTACAGCATTTTATCACAACACGGCAGCGTTGGACACTGTGGACCCATAAGGCGCATCGAAATTAGTGGAGGGGGAGCGCCAGCCAGCCTTACTTATTTCCACATAATAATATAAAATTATATTGTCGAAATACACACACGAGTTAGCTATTAATATTTGATATTATTATTATTATTATTATTATTATTATTATTATTATTATTATTATCGACAGCGTCTTTTCATTACGTGTGCATGTTTGACATGAAGCCAAAGAGAAAATACATCATTCGTAGAAAGAATAAGAATAGTCAGTTACTTTAACTGTGAACGACAGCGAAAAATACGAAAAGAGTGATTAGCTGTAGCGAAAAGAAACAATACTTTCTCTCAAATGGATAAAA
Organism: Thermobia domestica; assembly: GCF_964235325.1. NCBI lineage: Eukaryota > Metazoa > Arthropoda > Insecta > Zygentoma > Lepismatidae > Thermobia > Thermobia domestica. The sequence goes on from NC_137469.1 coordinate 80,656,781, forward strand.
AACCAAGCCGAGATAGATTCGAACTCGAATGGACGGCGTGAAAAGTCAGTGCTTTGTCCACTTTTTTTAACTGACTCACCGAACGTGTTTCAGTAACTTACTTATTGCTAATTTTACTTGCTTCACTCGTTTAACTTGCTTTTTCTAATAACTTATAACGACAGAGACACGAACACAGAAACATAAGGAACAGTTAAAAATCATAGATGCTCTCCCGCCGGGAATCGAACCCGGGACACCAGACACCAAAGTCGCACGCGCTAGCCACTAGACCAGAGGGGAGGGCACTGCTCACTCTCTGTGTCGTTAGGGATTACGACCACTGTATAGCCAGCTATCACTTCTGTGGGGTGTATACTATGATCACAAGCTTCTTCTTTGCTGGAAGAGTTAAACCTACATTCTATGTAATACATGAGGTATTTAGACCTACATGCTCTTCATATAATGTAATAAAAGGGTCATGCTGGGAATAAGAAAAAGAACATTCCTTGGACAAAACGGAAACTATTGGCATCAGAAATATTTATCTACGAGGCATGCGCAGAAACATAATTCAGAATAGTTACTGTTTAGTTCAGTAAGCGAAGAAAGGGGTATAAAAAGCAAATATGTCGCGTCAACGAGATCGACCGGAGTTGACAGAGGCGGAAGCAGATGTGTATTAATACAACAACTTGGTTAAATTGATAATTGGTTCTTTATTCTGTAGTAGATCGTATCACAACTTTACGGGAGAGCAGAGAAAGACTTACTAACGCTGTCATATAGTAAGCTTTAGTAACACGATCATATAGACACAAATGAATGTAACTGTGAGTACTACAACTTGGATTTAACGAAAACCGTTTAGATATTCAGTGGTTTGCAGGGTTGTATAAGACACAAAAAGATAAGACACAATACAATTCTTCACACCTCAGCTTCCAGTAACTAGATACATGCAATTTCTGGTTAGATACTGAAACTGCTGTCGGATTTTAATACATGACGTATTGCAGGATACAAAATGCTTTGCATTACTTGTTTGTTAGTAGACAGCTACTAGCTTAGTGTTCTGAAAAGTTGTGTATAAACTACGGATAGCCAATTCCGGAATTATTACTTTCCGGACTCCCGAAGGTAAAACCGGAATAATTTTGGAATAATTCCGGAATTCGGAAAAATCCGGAATTTAGAAATTTCTGATTTCGTTAACATTCCGGAATTCGGAGCAATCCGGATTTCTTAGAAATCCGGAGTTTTTCTCAATTCCTAAATTTTCTAAATTCCGGATTCTTCCCGAGTTCCGGAATTTTTCTGAATTAGGGAGTTTAACTGAATTCCATAATTTTCCGAAATCCGGAAAGTGAAACTTCCGCTTCCAAAAAAATGAATTTACTTTGGTTAATATGAATCGTGGCGGAAATAAGTCTTTGAGCAGGTAATGGCGACTGCTTTGAAAGAAATGGGGTGTATGAGAATTCAATCTGTCATATTTGTAGTTTCGTGTGGAGAAAAAACAAACTTGTGAACCAGCGGTTTATGGACAACTCAAGTTATTAATGTAAACTTTCCGACTTCATAAAAGAAATACGAAAGACATTATGAATCGAAGAAATATAACATACAAGTTTGCAAGCGGATACAAAGAAACCTAACGTAACCACACTAAAAACGAATTTTTTACCGCGTAGCGATCGCGGTTCAGCAGTCAAGGTGCATGTGCGAATGCACTTTATTTTTATTTTAGGATTTTTGATGGCGATTGATCGGCGATAACATACGTTTTATTATATTCAGATATTTGAATACTCGGATGTTTCAATGCTTGAACTATGAAATCTTCAGGAATAATAATAGTAATAATAATAAACTAATAATAATTATTATTATCTCGTAGAAGATTAAAAGCTAGGAGCTAATTATCGCTAAGGTCATACAATTACAAGCAGAAACGTGACATTTGGAAAGAACATTTCGGTTTGGTTTAATGTTGCTCACGAGAAGAGGAGTTTCTCATCTCGTTTCTAAAATAAATAAAATAACATGAGAATTAACATTTTACATTCGAGACGGGTCAAGGCTAACTAAAAATTTTCGTCTGTTTTTGGAGACGAAAATCGAGACGAGACGAAAAGTATGGTAAACATTTCCCGTCTTGTCTCGATTCTCGAAATAATGTATGTCCATTCTTTAAGTAACAATTGCTCTGTAGACTGAATCTCATAGGCTATTTCGTTACATTATATTTCAGAGGTCATTGAATTATGCTCTGTGTAGGTATTTTGTAACAAAGCTTTTATATTTACCTCTGCATATCCTAAAAATTAGTTTATTATATGCCTTACTGTTGCGTGATATTCAGTTATATTTATTACAGTTATTTTCCTAAAACATACAGTAGAATACTTTCTACATGAAACTTCAACGGAACGTTGTAGTTTAAAATGTTGGTAGTTGCAGAGGTGTCTTGAAGGTACGGAACCCTTTCCCCGAAATCTCTACTTTTAAGTAAGTTTTGCCAAATTTCAATGGCAAGTTTATACTTATTATTATTATTATTATTATTATTATTATTATTATTATTATTATTATTATTATTATTATTATTATTATTATATCAACACCGTGTATAATCTTTAAAAGATATACGGTTTGTATCTGAATAGTAAAAGCCAATTGACTGTCGATCTCGGTCGTCGAAAAGTCTTCAGGAGGGAAGGACATCGGTCACGTTCTGGGTTTGTGTTCCGAAGGGGCAAGTATTCGGGCTCGAGCCAAAAATTGTTAAAAGTTTTTAGTGTTGCCACGAGACGAGACGAGACGAGACTTCAGACTGTCTCGTCTCGTCTCGTCCAAAGCATGTCTCGTCTCGTGTCTCGCTTCAAAAAATGAGCTCGTCCCGTCTCGTGTCTCGTCTCGAGAGGTTCTGTCCGTCTCGTCTCGTCTCGTTTGTCTCGTAAAAAATATAGCAGCATACCATGGGAACGAAAGTAAAATGTAGCAGGTTGTACCATGCTAATCAAGATACAACGAAGTTACAAGTATTACCCAGGACACACAAGACAAGAAATGTCACGTTAGCTACACTCTGAAGCCTTCACCTCTGGTGTATGTGGTAGTCGGTTCGATCGCGGTTAGTGCCATGAGAGCTTTGTGGTGGACATTGAATGTGTGGGGGGACCGCGGTGGCTCAGTGGTAGAGCGTTCATCTCTGGTGCTTGGGGTCTCGGGTTCGATCCCAGCCCCGCAAAGTGAACTTTGTGGAGGAGAAACACTGTGTGCGTGGGTTTTCTCGCGGTTTTCCCGTTTCCTCCCACTTTCTTCATTCCACCATTTCATTCATTACTCATCATCACTGTCTCCTTTAGCCTAACCGTGGGACGGAAAACTCAAAGATTTCATTTAATTTCATTTCATTTTTCGAATGTGTGTGTTTTCTCGAAGTTGTCTAGTATCCTACTACTTTCTTCATTCCACTAATTTCCCCATCATCATCCATTCGGCCAAAGTTGCCTAACGGTCTTAAAAATAAATTCAAATAAGCTCACAAGGCAAGGACAAATAGTTTACAAGATAATATATCTCTGCTGTTAGTTGTCTGAGGCTTCTCGACCCTGGCTTTTTTTTTTTTACATTCTGAAACATTGAAATTTGTTTCACGAGTTTTAATACACGAATATACAGTAAATTGCTCATAGGTACGTCGAAGATGAAGACTCTAATGTCAAATAATGTTTATACGACAAGCAAAGTTCGATGTAAAGGTGTCACCATCCCCGAAACTACCGTATACTATCAACCCACTTGCTTTATAGTGTCTGTATATATGAGAGAGAGAGAGAGAGAGAGAGAGAGAGAGAGAGAGAGAGAGATGGAAAGATATATAGATAAATAGAGAGATAGATATGTGTGTACACTTTGATTTCATATATTCCAGCCTTTAGGTTTCATAGTGTTAACCCATACCAATCAAAAATTACTTTCCATTTTAGCATGTTTAGATTTGTTGCAATTATTATTATTATTATTATTATTATTATTATTTTACAAGAAAGCTCGGAACCAAATAATTTTATTGAGTAATGGAAAGTATTTGATTGAAATTTTATGTTACTGCACAGTAAGCTCTACTTAAAGTTTCATAGTAATGGGACCTGAACGACACATCGGACGAAAGAATGCTTGCGGCCAGTCTTCACCTCCATGGTTCAAATCTGTTCCCATAACCGCGGGGTGTGTGATACTATGTGGTGGTTGCCCCGTTTGTGTAACGAACTCATGACAGTACACCCAGATTAGCTAGTGGTCTAAAAAAGTTGACTTTTTGGGTGGCCATTTTGGATTAAAGTTTCTTATATTGTCGTGATCTATTCGCAATCATACAACGTACATCTTCATACCAAGCCGAGCAGTCTGCGGCGATAGACCATCGGCTTGAAGGCCCCGAGTTAGTCCCGGAAGGGTCATCTGTATGGATTTTAATAGCATTTGTTTTTTCGTATTGTGTCAGGGGGGGAAATCGTACGAAATAAAAGGATTTCAGTCTGAAAAAATTGGAGAGAATATCCTCCACAGGATACTTTCATGGGAGTAAGGAATTAGTAAAAATATAGGATATACATTTTATAGCAGGTTTAAAAATATGGTTTGGGGATCCTATTTCTTTTCTGTTAATTATGTTCTTCAATGTTCGAAATCTCATTCTCATGATATTTTCTGATCATTCTCATGATATTTTCTGCTTTCAACGGAATTCCATGAATATTATACCAAATGTTCTTTAAATTTATCAAGTTCGAAAGATTTTATGCGCCTGAAAGAAACCATTTTTGAAGATAATTCAGGTTCTAATGAAGATTATTCACTAGAAAAGGGAAGTAATCCCCTCCTCTCAACATGGAAGCAGAGGGCAATTTCGCACTTTGGTCAGATCAAACGTTTCCGCGTAACAAAAGGAAGGCCCCCTGTAAAACCTCTTCAACTCCAGTGGTATTGTTAGTACCATAAATTTGCTAAAAGCAAACAATTTGAAGGGTTCGTCGACAATATTTTTGCTTTCTTTGTCCTTCGCCCGGCTTCCAAACGAAGAGGTGAATTTTACAACATGACTGCTGTATAATAAGCGAACGATCTGTAAAATGGTAAAAGTGTGTTTTTATGTGTATGTGTGTGTGAGAGAGAGAAAGAGAGAGAGAGAGAGAGAGAGAGAGAGAGAGAAGACAAAATTTTAGTTGCAAGATAACATACGTCAATTGCTGTTTTCGGTTCCTGTAGCAAAAAGAATACCGCCACCAGAGAATAAAGACAAGTGTAGTCTGTTCTGTTCTCTTCGGCCATCTCAGCCAGAACTTTCAACTACAGCCTGTAATGAAAGTAGACCTTACCCAGTTTTCAAATTGAATAGATGGTGGTAGTAGTTCGGTTTCTTGACCTTGTAAAAATCTTCCCTGTCTTTGATTTTGTTTGGCATCATTCCAGCCAGAAATGAAAAAAATGAGAATTCCTCAGTTTACAGCAAGAGGAATGGGGGACAAGACATTAAGGATGATATTCTTGGAGGTTCATGTATCACGATTGTTTCATTTAAAAGACAGAGGACACTTTTCTATGAAGGCTTTTCAACATGTTTTCTCACAAAGGGGATTTTCCTTTTGCAATCTATATGACCACTGGCAATTTCAATCTTGGCCATTCCAGCCAACGTTTTCATTTTCGAGACGGGACAAGTAGTCTGTCTCGTCTCGTGTAAAAGGGTTCTGTCTCGTCTCGTGGCAACACTAAATGTTATAGGCTTCAGCCAAACATGTTCAAAACAGCTGGGACCGAGTTTAGGCTTCTCAACGGCTCGAGCGGCTCAGCTTACAGCTCATTCACTATCGAACCGAATCGAGAAGTGAGCTGAGCCAACAGCTCACCCAACCAAGCCGATTTGAGCCATCGGCTTATTTCAGCTGAATCGAAACGTGCCGATGGACTAGTTTCAACTTATCTGGCTTGAACCGGTTCACATGAGTCGAGTAGGGGACCCATCCCAACCGAGAAAGCTCGAGCCATTGACTCAGCTCAAATGTCGTTCTAACTGAGCCGGCTCAGGTCATCGGCTCATCCCAACCGAGCCGACTCGAGCTGTTCGCTCAGTTGATACGAGCCGAGCCGGTTGATATCACTACCCGAGTTGGTCTTCTGCTTGGGCTCAAGAATTCGACAGTGCAGGTCTCAGCCTTGATATTAAGAACTACAGTATATACTTATATTGGTGATTACGACATTTGAGGCTGTCTCGTAAAAAAAAACTCTTGTCTTCTCGTTATCTAGACGAGACGAGATACACTAAAATTGCCCCACGAGATGCACTAAAATTACGAGACGAGACGCACCCCTGTAGTGAGCAACACTAAAAGTATTCCGCGTTACTGCTTACATTTCTCATGGCTTTCGCAATTCCAGTCTAATCAGGCCATTATTTCAAAACGAGTTAAAACGAACTGAACGCGCGAGCGAGCCATTATCAAACTCGACTCAACTCGAAACTTGCCCTCGAAAACAGCTTGACCTTGATCGCTACGCGGTAAACGATTCATCTTTTGTCTGGTTACGTTAGGTTTCTTTGTCTCCGCTTGCAAACTTGTATGTTATATTTCTTCGATTCAAAATGTCTTTCGTATTTCTTTTATGATGTCGGCAAAGTTTACATTAATAACTTCAGTTTTTCTTAAACCGTTGGTTCACAAGTTTGTTTTTTCTCCACACGAAACTACAAATATGACAGATTGAATTCTCATACACCCCATTTCTTTCAAAGCAGTCGCCATTACCTGCTCAAAGACTTATTTCCGCCACGATTCATATTAACCAAAGAAAATTCATTTTTTGGAAGCGGAACTTTCACTTTCCGGATTTCGGAAAATTATGGAATTCAGTTAAACTCCCTAATTCAGAAAAATTCCGGAACTCGGGAAGAATCCGGAATTTAGAAAATTTAGGAATTGAGAAAAACTCCGGATTTCTAAGAAATCCGGATTGCTCCGAATTCCGGAATGTTAACGAAATCAGAAATTTCTAAATTCCGGATTTTTTCGAATTCCTGAATTATTCCAAAATGGGAATTTTCCGAATTCCGGAATTTGTCCGGTTTTACCTTCGGGAGTCCGGAAAGTAATAATTCCGGAATTGGCTATCCGTAGTTTATGCACAACTTTTCAGAACACTAAGCTAGTACCTGTCTACAAACAAACAAGTAATGCAAAGCATTTTGTATCCTGCAATACGTCATGTATTAAAATCCGACAGCAGTTTCAGTATCTAACCAGAAATTGCATGTATCTAGTTACTGGAAGCTGAGGTGTGAAGAATTGTATTGTGTCTTATCTTTTTGTGTCTTATACAACTCTGCAAACCACTGAATATCTAAACGGTTTTCGTTAAATCCAAGTTGTAGTACTCACAGTTACATTCATTTGTGTCTATATGATCGTGTTACTAAAGCTTACTATATGACAGCGTTAGTAAGTCTTTCTCTGCTCTCCCGTAAAGTTGTGATAGATCTACTACAGAATAAAGAACCAATTATCAATTTAACCAAGTTGTTGTATTACTACAAATCTGCTTCCGCCTCTGTCAACTCCGGTCGATCTCGTTGACGCGACATATTTGCTTTTTATACCCCTTTCTTCGCTTACTGAACTAAACAGTAACTATTCTGAATTATGTTTCTGCGCATGCCTCGTAGATAAATATTTCTGATGCCAATAGTTTCCGTTTTGTCCAAGGAATGTTCTTTTTCTTATTCCCAGCATGACCCTTTTATTACATTATATGAAGAGCATGTAGGTCTAAATACCTCATGTATTACATAGAATGTAGGTTTAACTCTTCCAGCAAAGAAGAAACATGTGATCATAGTATACACCCCACAGAAGTGATAGCTGGCTATACAGTGGTCGTAATCCCTAACGACACAGAGAATAAGCAGTGCCCTCCCCTCTGGTCTAGTGGCTAGCGCGTGCGACTTTGGTGTCTGGTGTCCCGGGTTCGATTCCCGGCGGGAGAGCATCAATGATTTTTAACTGTTCCTTATGTTTCTGTGTTCGTGTCTCTGCCGTTAAAAGTTATTAGAAAAAGCAAGTTAAACGAGTGAAGCAAGTAAAATTAGCAATAAGTAAGTTACTGAAACACGTTCGGTGAGTCAGTTAAAAAAAAGTGGACAAAGCACTGACTTTTCACGCCGTCCATGCGAGTTCGAATCTATCTCGGCTTGGTTTTTTATCCATTCGAGAGAAAGTATTGTTTCTTTTCGCTACAACTAATCACTCTTTTCGTATTTTTTGCTGTCGTTCACAGTTAAAGTAACTGACTATTCTTATTCTTTCTACGAATGATGGATTTTCTCTTTGCTTCATGTCAAACATGCACACGTAATGAAAAGACGCTGTCGATAATAATAATAATAATAATAATAATAATAATAATAATAATGTCAAATATTACTAGCTAACTCGTGTGTGTGTTTCGACAATATAATTTTATATTATTATGTGGAAATAAGTAAGGCTGGCTAGCGCCCCCCTCACTAATTTTTTTCGATGCGCCTTATGGGTCCACAGTGTCCAACGTTCGTCCCATCTCACTATCACCTCCTGTTCTCTCGATATAAGTTATCGACATTTTGCCTAAAGAGGGCTCTGCCGTGGCTCCATGACTACCCATGACAATGACTCTTCGTTCATTTTGCATTGAAATCGCTTATTTTTCTGATTACTATGAGTGCATACTGTAAAACGTTGCTCCCATCACTCTACAATTTCCCGTTCTCTCGATATAAATTGCTAATATTTTGTTTGTAAGGGAGATATGGCGTTACAATTATTACGTTTGAAGAAGAATTGAGGAAGATATTGTCTTGCCACAAACAACACCTATTATTATTATTATTATTATTATTATTATTATTATTATTATTATTATTATTATTATTATTATTATTATTATTATTATTATTTTACTTACCACTAATGTTGCCTACCTTTATTTGCAATGCAATGAGTTACTAAAAAGCAAATCAAATAACACTCCTCGGCATTCACGCTCCCGAACTCGAAATGCATGATTTACAGTCCTCTGTGTTAGGGGAAAGCACATTCATTATTTATTCTTTCAAATAACACGTTTCACAAGTTACTTCACTTTCAATGTGTAATTTCATATCATCACTAACAATCGTCTTGTCCCGATACGAAAATAACTCCCTCCTGCAAAAAAAAAAAAAAAAAAAAAAAAGTCTGACCGTAGCGAAAGAGCGTGAACCTTCTTTATGCGATTAATCGGGTCCAATATTTCAATAAGTCCCTGCACACAAATATCTCAGTAAAAGAGGAAAAGTTATTCAAACTTTCTGAATACCTATTTATGGGCGAAATTTGGTTCCCTTGGAAGTTTTTAAGAGTTTGAAGGGACGCCATTTTGAACATTTTCATCTGATTATTCTGGTTAACGAACTCATCAAGATATTTCAACAATTAATGTTTGTGCCAAGTTTCGTCTCAATCCGCTGAAAATTAGGGTGGTTATGGCATTCACAAATACCGTTATATATATATATATATATATATATATATATATATATATATATATATATATATATATACCGGGTGCACCATTTATAATGTCCCAGCTTTATAACAGAGAAACCAAGAGAGAGAGAGGTACGAAACCTTGCACAAAGCAACTACAGGAGGGGGACATCTATCCATATATTGGGTAACATCACCAGGTGAACAGTGTTGCCAACCCAATATAAATTTATGATTTTTTAAATGGAATGACCTAAATTTAATTTCATAATTCGAATCAGCAATGAAAACAAAGACGAAAGAGTTGACACTCGCAGATCAGTGTTGCAGACTTTTTGAGAAATAACGTTAAACATGTGTCAAATTTAAATGCCTTTAACACACACAAGGATTGAAGTAGAAACTATTTGTGCACATTAAATGAAATACTGGGAAGAACTCTTTAAAATGACTTCAAGTTTAGAAGGATCAGTTAAACAGTGTTGCCACAATAGAAGAGAGAAAAGTTGAATTTGGAAATAGTGCAATAACTTGGAAAAGGTCCCTAACACAGTATGGTTTAAAATTCATACAGCAAATCAGTATGTCATAAGGAGCATTTCCACGTTTATTTGAGATCGATAAGTCAAGTACTAACCGAGATATTCGGTACTTTGTAAAAGCTGAGAATTTTGTGCTATACAAGATGGTAACGCTGTTCCAAAATTCCCTTTTATCCCTCTGCGTTGGAGAAATAATAAAGTACTAATCTGTTACACAAGTTATATTCTGTGACATGCCGAAGTAAAGCAAACTATTTACAATAAGGAAACAGAATATTTTTTCTGTTTCATAAATTTCGTAATGTATGTTACGAATAATTGTTTCTTGATAATCATAAATATATTTCTTTAATTTAATTTCTTTCTACTGAAAATAAGTTAGAAAAGATAATAAAACGTAGATATTAATAGTTGTCAAATTTTAATTGAAAATACATAGACTAAGTTCTGCTAAATGGTAACAAAATTTTTCAAATCATCCAATGTTTATACGTACTGTCCAATTTTAGGGGAATATACACAACTTATTTTGTATTTCATTCACCACGAAATTAAGTACTAACATTTTTTTAAAGTACAGCACGTAGAAATATGCCATAAAAGCTATAGTGGAACAAACACCAAACAACCTGTGTTCGGTGGCCATTAAAAACAAGAAATGTATCTGATCAGTTAAGAAACGGAGAACCTGATGGGTCCATGAACGTTTTGATCCGTATTGAACTGACGAGTAAACGAGTACAGTGTAAAGAGAAGAACATGATCAAATCTGTGCTGGATGGCCACAAAAAGCAAGGAAGTATTTAACCAAGTCAGGGCAGGGTGGAACTAGTGGAAACTAAAGGTGTCTATAGGGACCAGGGGCGTTAGCAAAGGTGTAAATGCTTGTAAACAAAATAGTGTAACATACTGTGTAAAGAGTATTCCATAAAACTTCTGCAAATTATATGCGACATTGTATTCCTTAGCGCAGGTAACTTTTACTATAACGTCCCACGATTATGCCATTTAGGTTAAGGGGGACAATAATACAATAATTAAGGCAAGTAACTGATGATACAAGAATTAATGGGATCAGAATGTGAGAGAAAGCGAGAGTACCCGACAACCCAATGAACACGATGTTATCCAACAAACTTACTGGATCGGAAATCGTATCAGGGACCCCACGCACCAGAGGTAAGCGCTGTACCACCGAGCAACCGTGCCCTCGCAGTTTAACTTTAAGAAGGCATAACCACACAATTTTTCTATTATAATCCAATCAAAATATTTTGCTTTTTGTACAATGCTTTACAATAATTGAATACAGATTTATGATACACTGCAAAATGATATGTCTGAAAAGTGATTATTCTCGAAAAAATACGTACAAACTTCAAATCATTTCATCTATTTGAAGAGAACCAAGTTGGAAACTCACACGAGCTTTTGTCCGTATGGATGAGGCATGTCAGCGACAGTGTGTATGCGCGTAAAGGAAGACAAGGGAGATAAAGAAGCACCATCCTGTGCTACGTAGTAATGATGTAACATATTCTTGGAGCTCAGGATAAGCAAACGTGGGACTGTATCCGTAGAAAACAAACACGTCACCACGTGAAAGTAAAACCGAAATGTTTATTTCCGCTTTGTCTTGACGCAAACTGTTACAAAGTGAGAGAGTCCAGGTATAAGTACGAGGGTCATTTCAAAAGTCTTGCACACGGCCTATGCACGACCGTTTGAGTCACTTTTAGGTTAGTTGTGGGTCAGAGTTTGGGCTTGACGATTCTTTCTGTGTTTTGTGGTTTGCGAAACTGTGTTGAGAAATTCAGTGGTGAACCTGAGGTTGTGTTACACATGATGATAAGCATTCCAATACAAAATCAAAACTCTATGTGGAAAGAATCCAACTGAAATTTACAATACTTTGCGGGAGGTTTGTCGAAATAGTGTAGTGGATCATAGCACTGTATTACGGTGCTCAGTTCGTTTCCGTGAAGGTCGTGTAAGCAATGCGGACATTCCAAGAAGTGAAAGACCATCAACTGCAAGCAAGGATGTTATAAAATAGAGGATCTGCCCATACAACAAAATCGTGAAGGCAAACGTCACAGCTTCGCCACACCTACTCTGCCCACTTTGCAACACTAAGATCACAATGTTTCGAGCCAACAATCATGGCGGAAACGACAGTAGCCAATCAGACGTGCCGGCTCAGATGATGCTGTTTTTTTTTTGTGTGTAATCATTCAGTTCATACGTTGAAGATATGTATGGGCAGATCCTCTATTTTATAACATTCTTGACTGCAACAGACTACACCCATGAGATTATTGTAAATGGCATTTTGAGAGAGGGTCGACGAAAACATGTAAGAAAATTGCACACGAGGCCAAAATGTTTGTCACTTCACTTTACATAATCATTACTGGGAAGCTGAAGATGAACATGAGATGGGTTCCGCAATGATCTGAGTAAAGAGCAGAAAGCTTGTTGCAAAAGATTCCCAGAAAAATTGCTTCAACGTTATCAAACAGAAGGAGAGAAGTTTTTCCAAAGGACTGTTGCAATTGATGAAACCTGGATACGAGAATTTGAACCAGAACTGAAGTTTCAGTCGTTACAATGAAATAGTTCAGACTCTTCACGTCCGAAAAAATTCCCACGGCAACAATCAAACGTTTAACTCACGACGATCTTCGCGTATAATACGAATAAAGAGATGGCTACAATACAGTGACACAGCGGACGTCTATATCAGGCGTGTACTACAATCTGTTTCTGCAAAATGTTTTGCTCGCGAAAATTATTGAAAGAAATCCTGACATGCTTGCAGCTGTTGTCCTCATTCTGAACGATAATGCAAGGCCGCATACTGCTCTACAAGTAAGAGTGACACTTAACAAGTATGGATGGGAAATACTTCCCTTCCCAATATAGTCCTAATTTGAACCTGCCAGACTTTGAGTTTTCCCCCAAATTAAAAGAACCACTCTGTGGAAAACGTTTAGATTCGATTGACGAAGCTTTCAGTGAGGTGACCCGAGTGATCAGACACCTCATCAATGAAGATGCCCTATCCAGAATACCGGTACAGAATTTGCCAAATGTTGGGAAGCTGTCATAAACAAGTATGGATAATGTATTGAAGGTCTGTAAAGGTATTTTGTACAATGAATTATTTACTTGCATAGCATCTTTCAGTGTGCAGAACTTTTGAAATGACTGTCGTACAATATATTGCAAAAAAAATATTCCGAACAGCTGCTAGGACATAATATTATACGTAACGCTACATCTAAACACTAAATGCAAACATTAGAAACTATTGGTACCATAACAAATAACAGTTTATGTGCCACGCTAAATAACAGTATATGAGTCTAATTTTATAATAATGCTCGTAAAATTTGCGGGTCGCAAACGAACGCAAATAATGCAATAAATAATTATAATTGCATACTGAGTATCGCAAAAAAGGCACACTAACATTTCGTTAACACAATATACTGCAGAATGAAGCCGTATAAAACATTCATTAATTACGACCAAGCAGCTGTGTATGTAAGAGAAAACTTGAAGCAGTGATTTTTGTGATATTAATGAACAATTTACAAATTTTTACGTTTGCTGCAGTATCATAGGAGTTTAATAATGTATACTAAACTAAGCTAACCAAAGCCAACCTACGTATCCTAACTCATATTTTATGTTCAAGGACAAAAAGAAAGAAAAAGAACACCTAAGTTTTTAGTGAACCCCATCAGCACTATATTACAAAAGTTAAACATATCGAGTATTGTTGTGCGTGAGCCTGTGTATAGTACATTACGTCAGTCTTACTACTTCCATTTTGATCAATTTATTTAGCTTTGAATTTATAGTATATATGGTGCTGGTTTACTTTTGGCGCACCAAATTTTGAAAAATTTACAGGTAAAATTCCGTACTTCGCATGAAAAGACATAAAGAACAATTTTCTGCAAGCGATAGAGTTAAATACAAAGTAATACACCTGTATTTTATATTTACAAGTGTAGGTTACTACAGTTCGAGCCCCTCAAATTGGCGTGTGGCATCAGCCAACAAGCGCGCAGTGCGCTGTTACTATACATTCAGGGAGGAACCTAATCATTCATAATTGTCTACAAATACGCACAAAATTAATTATGAATGATTGCATTCCTCTCTGAAGGTTTAGTAACAGCGCACTGTAAGTTTATTGGTTGATGCCACACGCTAATTCGGTTGACGCCGAGTATAGTGTAAAATCCTTACGAGTACTTTACTACGGATAAAATGAGTGAGTGCATATAAATGATGGTTGTATTAGAAACTATTTTCCACCGGTGCTCTATTTGTGCACAGTGTACAAAAGTTGTATTTTATGTTTACAAGTGGAACGCTATAAGTATGAAATCATGACAAGTATTATTGAAACTCATATCATTGAAAAAATCCACTCGTTTTCATTATCCTCATTTTTGCATATACCAACCTTCGCTGACGCACCCCTTCTCTAGAGCTCGCGCTCTCCAGCATCTCTATGCCGTGACTCACTTAGGTGGGATTCGTGCTTTTTAGTGGCCTACTAGCACAGGTTGTTTCTTGTTTTTTGCATTGCAGTTTTTATGCATACATCTGGACGACATATTTACACGCAAATCCTAGAAGAATTCCAATTTTTCATCAAATGATTATGATGGTCCCCTTGAAATTTAACTATGCCAATTAACATGTTTCCATGCCGGCCAGCGCAAATAATTTAGTAAACAATAAGAAGGAATTTGTAAAAGAATTGTAATTTTTTTAACAATTATTTCGAGTGGTGCGCCAAAGTAAATGTGCACGAGAAATATTCCTACATATGTGCTTAAAACATTATATCGAGCTTCACATGAAAGGCAGTAGCTCGTTTCAAACTTATTAGTTGAATTGTAACTACACATTCAATAAATGAACTGACAAATACAGAAGATAACGTGCAGTTTGACAAGTTGGTGGCAGTTGACAAGTAGAAATTTAAAAAATACACGAATTTTATGGTACATATAATTATGTATTTCCAGAAAAATGCCTATTTCATTGGGGCATATAGGCTACAATTCATACAGCTAACCTTGCAGAGGTTTATAATATGGTAGCAAAATAATAATAAATAAAAATAATTCTCAGTTAGGGCCAATGACTTTAAAATTTTAAGTTCCTAAGTGAGAGTTCATACGTACAATGTATACCACACAAAGAATTTTGTTTCGTGACCTAATGGGTAATGTAAGAAACTTTGGGGAATAATTCCTATATGGATTGCGTCAACGCAAAGCAATATTTAATATTTTGTTAGTGATCATCGGCATAGCAGTTATAATGATTCTTACATTTCTTGTATGTACTACCATGAGCAAAATAAATGACGCGTCTCTTTATTTTGAAGTTTTTTGAAAATATATCCGTTTTCTTTATATGTTCGAAATTTCGGAAGGTTTCCCCAGCAGGACAGGTTAATAACAAACCCGCTTTTAATATTTGTGTTAGATATTAGCTTAAAATAAAGAAATTAGAAGCAAAAAACATTAAATCGACAGAAATCTCGAGAATTACCAACTCTGCTAAAGTGGGAAATTTTCAAGAACGCGAGGGAATTCTGCATTTCAACACGAAGCAGCGACATCTATGTCATTGAGAGAAATGTGGATTAAATCTACAAACTAAACTTTTAACGAATATTTCTAGTATGTCTTATTATATACATTATCTGCAAACTCCAAATATATGAATATATGCTAAGTATTAACATAAAGATAGAGCAAATAGTGGAAATTATCTATATGGAAAAGGACGAATTGGTAGGACGATCGTAATGAAATATCGTCTCTACCGGAACAGGCTCAGTTTACGTAAAAAAACAAATAGCTCAGTTAGTTAAAGCAACGAGTCTGTATGCTGAAGGTAGCGGGTTCGATCCCGTGGAAGTGCCGTTGTCATTTTTATCACTACACTACGGTTATTTTTTTATTTTTTTATTTGGGAAAGAATCAAATTGTAACGTATGTGTAAAACTCATGACGATACCAAAAAAAGAAAAAATGCTGTTGTCGCACTTGTATTAGCGTCCCTAATTTTGTTTGCAAACAGTTTCGTAATTATTTCCCCTGTGCTCACTGCTCACCATATATTCGCTGGCTACGAATGTTTCCCAGTAAATGTTAATTCTAATTTGGAGAATTTTATAAAGTTTCACAATATTTCTCACTAGATAGTCTTCTATCTACGTGTTTGGATATTTTGATAACAGATTTCCCTATTAAATGTTTAATTTTCCCTAGATGTTTAATTACGGAAAAGTTTTACAATGTATTTGTATTGAATTGAAATTGTTTTGAATTTACTACATAAGGTAAGTAGACCGAAGGAGGAGAACTCAAGTAATTGATATTCTACGTAAAAGCAACCTATTGTAGAATGATGATGCTTCTTACCTTCAGCACATAATCTTTACGTTAGAGAGTCAGACAGAGAAAAATCCTGGTTTTTCCTCCTCTATGACCACCCATCTTAAACCTCTACATATCATTGTTCGTCTCACAAAATTTCGGTGCTCCAAAAACATTCAAATAATAATAATAATAATAATAATTTTATTCGTATTATCCAAATACGCACTTCAGTAACAACTGCCGCCTAACACAGTTAAGAAATTGAATTGAAAAAGTTTAGTGCGGTGGCCCTGTAATTGAATATTTTTTGAGAAACTCCCTAGCTTTTTGTGGTAAACTCAGGCTTTTCTTTTTCGAGCGACAAAAGAGAGAAGAAAATATAGTGTTTGTGAAAATAATATCAAATTCAGATTTCAACGGATTTACATGTTTCATGGCGTCTACATACCGAAAATGTGACTTTTCGACACCCGTCCTTCCGGTCCGTCCGTTCGGCACACTTTTATATGCACTCGCCTAGAGGCCATACCGTTCAACTTATCTACACCAAATTTTAAACTTAGGGTTTACTTAGTATTCTTACAGGAGCTTTTTCATTTTTTCCTACCACCTAAAATAAGTGTGGTTTACAAACAGCCGAAAATCGAAAAACGCTATTTTCTCAAAAATGGTTTTAACAATTTTGTTTATTTTTCATTAATCAATATTTAATTAACAACCCTATATTGCAGTATCAGATATTTCTCTTAGAAAAATTTACGAGGGGTAGTTTATTCTTGGAGGTGACTTTTTCTCGACGATTTTCTCAGAAAAGACCCTGGCGAATTTTGTACACACTTCATAAATAAATATTTGACCTTACAACATGGTATAAGTCAATTGACCTGAAAAATATATGAGTAGTAGTTTATTCTTGGACTTGAATTTATTCCCAGTGAGTTTCTCAAACACGACCAGTTGGCAACCCTGTATCTCGACAACGAAGCTGAATTCGAAAACTGCAAGAGGACCATTTGTCTCATTTTGATGTCACGAATCACCTCCCGAAGTTTGTGGACATCTTTCAGGTTCACCCTTAATGAAGCTTCTTTTCGAAAAGTTAACTATTAACTTTAGGCATTGTTTATCTTTTTTTAAATCACAAATGTCGTTATTAATTTTAAGGCAGAGAACTACTTCTGAGAGAATAGATCTTGAAAAATAATTTTAAAACTTAGACTTTTGTTTTCGAGACATTCCAGACAAGACGAGACATTTTACAAGCTATCTCGTGTCCAAAACATTTGCCTCGTATTATCTTGGGTGTCACAAAGCGCGTCTTGTCTCTTTCTCGAGACATGTCTTATCTCGTGCGCATTCGTTAACACTTGGGAATGATTATCTTTCTACTCAAAGCATTGTTTTTATAATGGTTGCATATTTATGATAATTGCTGTCCACATAAATTACAGTCCTTTCAGTTGAATTAATTATTATTATTATTATTATTGAAATTGCAATATCTAGTTTAACGTTGGACGATTATGCACCTACGCTAAGGGAGAATGATGATGAATGAAATGGTGAAATGAAGAAAGTGGGAGGAAAATGGAAAATCTCAAGAAAACACATACCCATGCACACGGTATTTGTCCACCTGAAATTTCACTTGGCACGAAGTGGAATCGAGCCACGGACCCCCTGCACCAAAGGTCCCTGCAATGCTTTATTATTATTATTATTATTATTATTATTATTAATAATAATAATAATAATAATAATAATAATAATAATAATAATAATAATAATAATAATAATAATAATTGAAGCGAGCTTAACGAGTTTCAACCGTACGGTACGACTCAACCAACGTTTGGGTGCCTGTTCGTTCGTCTGCTCCTCTCATAAAAGACATTTCATTTTAATGAAACTAGTAAGTGCCTTCTTTTAGCTCTGCGAAGTAACTATTGCTTAAAATATGAATCTGCAAAACATAAGAGGTAAAATTAACCAAATGGTGCAAGTTTCCACTTTTATATACAAAACAATTTTGCAATATCAACTACGTGAATCTTGTCCCATAAAGAAGCCGAAACCCCTACACCGAAGAGCCCTCCGAGATTTGATCATTGTCCACACGGACTGAAATTGTCATTTGAAGCCAAGACTTTAATATGAAGCCAATAATTTCTTTAAAATAGACGGAAAATTCGGAAGTTATAAGCATTTTCATATTTTTGCCTTTTCCCATAAGGGAGCCGTAGCCCCCTATACTGAAGACCCCCCCGGAGATTTGATCATTGTCCACTCGGACTGAATTTGTCATTTGGAACCAACACTTTAATACGAAGCAAAATATTTCTTTAAAATAGACGAAAAATTCGAAAGTTATAAACATGTTAATAATTTTGCCTTTTCTCATAAGGGGGCCGTATTAGCCTACACTGAAGAGCTCCACGAGATTTGATCATTGACCACTTGGACTGAAATTCTCACTTGAAAAAAAAAACTTTAATATGAAGCCAAAAATTAACTTTTACATCAATTTAAACTGACTGGGTTCCGGTTCCCCTCACTATTGTTTAGTTTAGTTAAGTGGTAATTTGTGACAGCTTCACATCATCAAAAGAATGTTTCACTTCCCCTCCCCTCCCCCAGGAGTTCGTGCTGGATCCACCACTGGAATCAATAGACACTCTTCCTATTCTTTTTTTCACCCTTGATTGTGTAGGGGCTCCCTCGTACAAATAAAGAAGCGGTAATATTACAATCAAGGGGCGCTATATATTAGGTATTTTTTTAGTTACCTACAGTAGTAGGGGTCCGCGTATATCTAGTCGAGTCAGCAAAAATTTTTGTGACGTCATAGTTCAAAGGTCAATGACCTTGGCCCGGGGTCAATGACCTAGGGGTACATAGGACCACCCCCTCTAAATTTTGGCAGGGGTACCTTGGTCCACCCCCTAAATTTTGGCAGGGGTACATAGGACCACCCCCCTTAAATTTCGGAAATTGCCAAATCTAAAAATTTGGTATGGTAGCCTAGGACCATAGTATGTACCTCTATCAGTATTGGGTGTCTATGTCGTTCCCTTTCATGGGTAAAAAATTGCCAAAAAGTCAAATTTCGGGGGTTTTTGACCTAATTTATCCCCTTTGATGATGTATTATTACCCTATATAGTTATATGGCCGTATACAGGGGTCCATTACCTTTCATAACATATGGGTATATTAATGCACCCCTTGAAAAATTTGGGAGGGGTACCATGGCCCACCCCTTAAATTTTGGAAATTGACCAATTTAAACATTGGGTATAATAGTATAGGACCCTAATATGTATCATGATAAATTTGGGTGGTCCACCTCATTCCCTTCTAGGGGTACAAAATTGCCAAAACTATAAACGTAAGCAATACGTTGTACCACGTGTTTGGTTTTCGACCTAATTTATCTCCTTGGATGAGGTCCTATTACCTTATATGATTATATGGTCATGTATAGGGGTCCATTTCCTTTCATAAGACATAGGTACATTTGTGCACCCCTTTAAATTTTTGGATGGCCCACCACCTAAATTTTGGCAGGGGTACATAGGACCACCCCCCCCTTAAATTTTGGAAATTGCCAAATCTAAAAATTTGGTATGGTAGCCTAGGACCATAGTATGTACCTCTATCAGTATTGGGTGTCTATGTCGTTCCCTTTCATGGGTAAAAAATTGCCAAAAATTCAAATTTCAGGGTTTTTTGACCTAATTTATCCCCTTGGATGAGGTGTTATTACCTTATATAGTTATATGGTCGTATACAGGGGTCCATTACCTTTCATAAGATATGGGTATATTTGTGCACTCCTTTAAAAATTTGGGAGGGGTACCTTGGCCCACCCCTTAAATTTTGGAAATTGACCAATTTAAACATTGGGTATTATAGCACAGGACCCTAATATGTATCGTGATAAATTTGGGCGGTCCACCTCGTTCCCTTCTAGGGGTACAAAATTGCCAAAATATAAACGTAAGCAATACGTTATACCACGTGTTTGGTTTTTGGTCGATTTTATTCCCTTTGATGAGGTGTTATTATCCTATATAGTTATATGGTCATGTATAGGGGTCCATTACCTTTCATAAGACATAGGTACATTTGTGCACTCCTTTAAAAATTTGGGAGGGGTACTTTGGCCCACCCCTTTAATTTTGGAAATTGCTCATTTTATATATTTGGTATTATAGTACTGGACCCTAACATGTATTATGATAAATTTGGGTGGTCCACCTCGTTCCCTTTTAGGGGTACAAATTGCCAAAATATAAACGTAAGCAATACGTTGTACCACGTGTTTGGTTTGACCTAAGTTATCCCCTTGGATGAGGTTCTATTACCTTATATGGTTATATGGTTATGTATAGGGGTCTATTCCCTATCATAAGACATAGGTACATTTGTGCACTCCTTTAAAAATTTGGGAGGGGTACTTTGGCCCACCCCTTTAATTTTGGAAATTGCCCTTTTACATGTTTGGTATTATAGTATAGAACCCTAATATATATTACTATAAATTTGGGTGGTTCACCACGTTTCCTTTGATGGGTACGAAATTGCCAAATTTTAGTACAACCACGTGTTTGGTTTTGACTCAATTTATCCCCTTGGATGAGGTCCTATTACCTTATATGGTTATATGATCATGTATAGGGGTCCATTCCATATCCCCTTAAATTTTGGAAATTTTCCAATTTAAGCATTCGGTATCATAGTACATGACCTCAACATGTATCATGATAAATTTGGGTGGTCCATCTTGTTCCCTTTCATGGGTAAAAATTACTAAAATATAAACATAAGCAATATGTTGTACCATGCGTTTGGTTTTTGGCCCAATTTCTTCCCTTTGATGGGGTTCTATTACCTTATATGGTTATATGGTCATGTATATGGGTTCATTTCATATCATAAGACATGGGTACATTGACGCACCCCTTGAAAAATTTGGGAGGGGTATCTTGGCTCATCCACTCGGTTTTAGAAATTGTTTTAATATAAGCATTTGGTATCATAGTACAGGACTTCAATATGTACCACTATAAATTTGGATGGTCCACATCGTTCCCTTTCATGGGTAAAGAACTACCAAAAATCGAATTTCGGAGGTTATTGACACCTATTTAGCACGTTATATGGTTTATTACCTTTATATGTTTATGTTCCCTTTTAAATTTGGGAATTATCAAATAACAAAATTCGGTAAACGTTTTCTAGGACCCATTGGTGTTCCTCTTATGGCCAAATATTCAAAATTTAAATGTTATTGACCGGCTTTATTATTGAATAAGTACAGGATTTATTACTTTTTTCATAAGACACAGGTGTATTTGTGTACCAATCTTAAATTTTGGGAGGGGGTACATTTCTTATTGTCATATCAATAATTGGTAATTGTTCTTTGGGTAAATCATTGTGATCACGTGATCAGTTATTGACCTATGATGGGATTAGGAGTCCAGGACATTGGTACATTGAAACTTTGTAGGATAATTTGAGAATGCGTCATTGGTATTGATTATTACAGCCAAATATAAACGTAAGCAAGACGTTGTACCACGTGATTGACCTTGATGAGGTAGTGTACAGGGATACATAGCTAACCGTATTGAAACTTATGACTCATAGTCTTAAGGGAATACATGCTACAACACTGGCAAAGTTATTGTTGATGCAATTTGATTGGCTGATCACTATCTTTCCTGCAATCTGATTGGCTGATCACTATCTTTCGTGCAATCTGTTTGGTTGATGAGTTTTAAATCTTTGCTGAATTCAGTTTTGTTTTACATTTAAAAATCTTGTTTTCGTTCAACATTTTGCACTCAATGATAAATATGATCAAAACAGTTTATTTGTTAATCGAATAGTTAAAAACCGGATAAAGTTTGACGGTTAACGGTGAAACGTAAAAATTTTTTAGTTTGAAATTTTTTTTTGCTTGAAACATTTTGTTTGAAAATTCTTGCTTTCAAATTTTTTGTTTGAATTTTTTGTTTCAGAATTTTTTTTGGAATTTTTTTGACAACTTTTGTTTCAAAATTTTTTGTTTGAAAAATTTTTTGTTTGAAATTTTTTTCGTTTCAAATTTTTGTTTAAAATTTTTGTTTGAAATTTTTCGTTTCCAAATTTTTTGTTTGAAAAAATTTTTGTTTGAAATTTTTTTTGTTTCAAAATTTTGTTTGAATTTCTTTCGTTTGAAATTTTTTGTTTGAATGTTTTTCGTTTCAAAATTTTGTTTCAAAGATTTTTGTTTGAAATTTTTTGTTTCAAAGTTTGGTTTGACATTTTTAAAGTTTGTGCACTCATTAGTAAAGAACCGGAACTGTTTAGAACTAAAACCTCTGGCAACATTGTGGTGCAATAGTACACGTCAAAACATGGTGCAATAGTACACGTCAGAACATGATAATGAAACGTCATCAGTTTTGCATCATATATAAGTATCGTTCGCGTTAGTATTCATGATAACATCATCATGGCTACTTGTCTGCAGTTTCTAAACACACGTGATGTGATGAAATCATTTACCAAGATTACTGATTTACAACAGAATGTACCTTATAGAATCTTAGCTAGCCAAATGATCCCTACAGAGTTTGGATTAAGAATCGTAGTGAAGCTTGAAAATGATAAGAATATAATTTTACCAGCAAGATATTTACCCATGGAAGCATCAAAACAAGAAGAACTGCTGCGTTTCTTAAATACTGGATCTGTATCTTTATGCTATAAAAGACTCTTGGGTCGAAGTCATCAGTTTGAATTTAGTACACAGCCGGATTCGTCAGCAATTGTGATGAAATCATGAATTCAAACGTCAGCACATCAGACATAGTTGTATGAATGTGGTTGGTCAGCATGACGTCAGGAACTGTGATGAAACCATGAATTCAAACGTCAGCACATTCCTTTCCAATGACGTCAGCCGTAGTTCTATAAATCAACCAATACCGTGAAATCATTTGAGCAAGTGCTTTTCAGGAGGAAAGATGTGTACTTCTAACGATAAAGAATTCATCTTCGCAAGCTATTATCCAATAAATATATTTCAAACAAAACATGTGATGATTGGTATCAGTGCTAGAACATTTGAACCAGTGATTCGGTTGGGCAAAGCAGAACAATTTGGTGTACAACTGACCTGTGAAGAATGGCAAATATTATGTTCACGAATCGACCAAATGAACGATTATTTCATGATGAGCTAAATGTGACCATAGTCAAATCATTAGGCTCAAATCATGAAGTGGTGCTGCGTACAGTCCTCGAAGAGAAGATGTTGCTGTTACGTAAAAAGAGTACATTTCATGTCCCTCGCAACATGGTGTATCTAACACAAACAGAATGGAACAAATTCATCAGCGTATTTCAGTGTGCGAAACATGCAGTGGAAGTGTGCAACAAAACAAGTATATTCCTGAAAAAGTACTATTTTGAAAAATGTGTCATGCATATTGTACAACATGTATCTAGATATTGTGATGGTTGTCAACATCGTTCGTGGGTGCATACCTGTATTGATAAACAGTTTATTTGTGATCAAATGAACATTGAGTTTCCACCAATTGATATCGCAATAGACCTTAAAAGACTTCAATTGGAATTAAAATTATACGCTAAAGACAAACTAGTGCAAGAAGTTCAAAATACATTGTATCGACAATATCCAGAACCACTATCTGGTATGGATGTATGTGGAGTGTAATAAAATGATCCATTTCAATCAATTGTGTTTTTTTTTCATTTCAAGTACAACCCCATATTCTGACGTGTACTATTGCATCATGAAAAAAAATATTGACAAAGGTTTTTGTTCTAAACAGTTCCGGTTCTTTACTAATGAGTGCACAATCTTTAAAAAAAATGTCAAACCAAACTTTCAAACAAAAAATTCAAAAACTTTTTAAATGTTAAAACAAAACTGAATTCAGCAAAGATTTAAAACTCATCAACCAAACAGATTGCACGAAAGATAGTGATCAGCCAATCAGATTGCAGGAAAGATAGTGATCAGCCAATCAAATTGCATCAACAATAACTTTGCCAGTGTTGTAGCATGTATTCCCTTAAGACTATGAGTCATAAGTTTCAATAAGGTTAGCTATGTATCCCTGTACACTACCTCATCAAGGTCAATCACGTGGTACAACGTCTTGCTTACGTTTATATTTGGCTGTAATAATCAATACCAATGACGCATTCTCAAATTATCCTACAAAGTTTCAATGTACCAATGTCCTGGACTCCTAATCCCATCATAGGTCAATAACTGATCACGTGATCACAATGATTTACCCAAAGAACAATTACCAATTATTGATATGACAATAAGAAATGTACCCCCTCCCAAAATTTAAGATTGGTACACAAATACACCTGTGTCTTATGAAAAAAGTAATAAATCCTGTACTTATTCAATAATAAAGCCGGTCAATAACATTTAAATTTTGAATATTTGGCCATAAGAGGAACACCAATGGGTCCTAGAAAACGTTTACCGAATTTTGTTATTTGATAATTCCCAAATTTAAAAGGGAACATAAACATATAAAGGTAATAAACCATATAACGCGCTAAATAGGTGTCAATAACCTCCGAAATTCGATTTTTGGTAGTTCTTTACCCATGAAAGGGAACGATGTGGACCATCCAAATTTATAGTGGTACATATTGAAGTCCTGTACTATGATACCAAATGCTTATATTAAAACAATTTCTAAAACCGAGTGGATGAGCCAAGATACCCCTCCCAAATTTTTCAAGGGGTGCGTCAATGTACCCATGTCTTATGATATGAAATGAACCCATATACATGACCATATAACCATATAAGGTAATAGAACCCCATCAAAGGGAAGAAATTGGGCCAAAAACCAAACGCATGGTACAACATATTGCTTATGTTTATATTTTAGTAATTTTTACCCATGAAAGGGAACAAGATGGACCACCCAAATTTATCATGATACATGTTGAGGTCATGTACTATGATACCGAATGCTTAAATTGGAAAATTTCCAAAATTTAAGGGGATATGGAATGGACCCCTATACATGATCATATAACCATATAAGGTAATAGGACCTCATCCAAGGGGATAAATTGAGTCAAAACCAAACACGTGGTTGTACTAAAATTTGGCAATTTCGTACCCATCAAAGGAAACGTGGTGAACCACCCAAATTTATAGTAATATATATTAGGGTTCTATACTATAATACCAAACATGTAAAAGGGCAATTTCCAAAATTAAAGGGGTGGGCCAAAGTACCCCTCCCAAATTTTTAAAGGAGTGCACAAATGTACCTATGTCTTATGATAGGGAATAGACCCCTATACATAACCATATAACCATATAAGGTAATAGAACCTCATCCAAGGGGATAACTTAGGTCAAACCAAACACGTGGTACAACGTATTGCTTACGTTTATATTTTGGCAATTTGTACCCCTAAAAGGGAACGAGGTGGACCACCCAAATTTATCATAATACATGTTAGGGTCCAGTACTATAATACCAAATATATAAAATGAGCAATTTCTAAAATTTAACGGGTGGGCCAAAGTACCCCTCCCAAATTTTTAAAGGAGTGCACAAATGTACCTATGTCTTATGATAGGGAATAGACCCCTATACATAACCATATAATCATATAAGGTAATAGAACCTCATCCAAGAGGATAAATTGGGCCAAAAGACCAAACACGTGGTACAGCGTATTGCTTACGTTTATATTTTGACAATTTTGTACCCCTAGAAGGAAACGAGGTGGACCATCCAAATTTATCATAATACATGTTAGGATCCGGTACTATAATACCAAATGTTTAAATTGGGCAATTTCCAAAATTTAAGGGGTGGGCCAAAGTACCCCTCCCAAATTTTTAAAGGAGTGCATTAATATACCCATATCTTATGAAAGGTAATGGACCCCTATACATGACCATATAACTATATAGGATAATAACACCTCATCAAAGGGAATAAAATCGACCAAAAACCAAACACGTGGTATAACGTATTGCTTACGTTTATATTTTGGCAATTTTGTACCCCTAGAAGGGAACGAGGTGGACCGCCCAAATTTATCACGATACATATTAGGGTCCTGTGCTATAATACCCAATGTTTAAATTGGTCAATTTCCAAAATTTAAGGGGTGGGCCAAGGTACCCCTCCCAAATTTTTAAAGGAGTGCACAAATATACCCATATCTTATGAAAGGTAATGGACCCCTGTATACGACCATATAACTATATAAGGTAATAACACCTCATCCAAGGGGATAAATTAGGTCAAAAAACCCTGAAATTTGAATTTTTGGCAATTTTTTACCCATGAAAGGGAACGACATAGACACCCAATACTGATAGAGGTACATACTATGGTCCTAGGCTACCATACCAAATTTTTAGATTTGGCAATTTCCAAAATTTAAGGGGGGGGTGGTCCTATGTACCCCTGCCAAAATTTAGGTGGTGGGCCATCCAAAAATTTAAAGGGGTGCACAAATGTACCTATGTCTTATGAAAGGAAATGGACCCCTATACATGACCATATAATCATATAAGGTAATAGGACCTCATCCAAGGAGATAAATTAGGTCGAAAACCAAACACGTGGTACAACGTATTGCTTACGTTTATAGTTTTGGCAATTTTGTACCCCTAGAAGGGAATGAGGTGGACCACCCAAATTTATCATGATACATATTAGGGTCCTATACTATTATACCCAATGTTTAAATTGGTCAATTTCCAAAATTTAAGGGGTGGGCCATGGTACCCCTCCCAAATTTTTCAAGGGGTGCATTAATATACCCATATGTTATGAAAGGTAATGGACCCCTGTATACGGCCATATAACTATATAGGGTAATAATACATCATCAAAGGGGATAAATTAGGTCAAAAACCCCCGAAATTTGACTTTTTGGCAATTTTTTACCCATGAAAGGGAACGACATAGACACCCAATACTGATAGAGGTACATACTATGGTCCTAGGCTACCATACCAAATTTTTAGATTTGGCAATTTCCGAAATTTAAGGGGGGTGGTCCTATGTACCCCTGCCAAAATTTAGGGGGTGGACCAAGGTACCCCTGCCAAAATTTAGAGGGGGTGGTCCTATGTACCCCTAGGTCATTGACCCCGGGCCAAGGTCATTGACCTTTGAACTATGACGTCACAAAAATTTTTGCTGACTCGACTAGATATACGCGGACCCCTACTACTGTAGGTAACTAAAAAAATACCTAATATATAGCGCCCCTTGATTGTAATATTACCGCTTCTTTATTTGTACGAGGGAGCCCCTACACAATCAAGGGTGAAAAAAAGAATAGGAAGAGTGTCTATTGATTCCAGTGGTGGATCCAGCACGAACTCCTGGGGGAGGGGAGGGGAAGTGAAACATTCTTTTGATGATGTGAAGCTGTCACAAATTACCACTTAACTAAACTAAACAATAGTGAGGGGAACCGGAACCCAGTCAGTTTAAATTGATGTAAAAGTTAATTTTTGGCTTCATATTAAAGTTTTTTTTTTCAAGTGAGAATTTCAGTCCAAGTGGTCAATGATCAAATCTCGTGGAGCTCTTCAGTGTAGGCTAATACGGCCCCCTTATGAGAAAAGGCAAAATTATTAACATGTTTATAACTTTCGAATTTTTCGTCTATTTTAAAGAAATATTTTGCTTCGTATTAAAGTGTTGGTTCCAAATGACAAATTCAGTCCGAGTGGACAATGATCAAATCTCCGGGGGGGTCTTCAGTATAGGGGGCTACGGCTCCCATATGGGAAAAGGCAAAAATATGAAAATGCTTATAACTTCCGAATTTTCCGTCTATTTTAAAGAAATTATTGGCTTCATATTAAAGTCTTGGCTTCAAATGACAATTTCAGTCCGTGTGGACAATGATCAAATCTCGGAGGGCTCTTCGGTGTAGGGGTTTCGGCTTCTTTATGGGACAAGATTCACGTAGTTGATATTGCAAAATTGTTTTGTATATAAAAGTGGAAACTTGCACCATTTGGTTAATTTTACCTCTTATGTTTTGCAGATTCATATTTTAAGCAATAGTTACTTCGCAGAGCTAAAAGAAGGCACTTACTAGTTTCATTAAAATGAAATGTCTTTTATGAGAGGAGCAGACGAACGAACAGGCACCCAAACGTTGGTTGAGTCGTACCGTACGGTTGAAACTCGTTAAGCTCGCTTCAATTATTATTATTATTATTATTATTATTATTATTATTATTATTATTATTATTATTATTATTATTATTATTATTAATAATAATAATAATAATAATAATAAAGCATTGCAGGGACCTTTGGTGCAGGGGGTCCGTGGCTCGATTCCACTTCGTGCCAAGTGAAATTTCAGGTGGACAAATACCGTGTGCATGGGTATGTGTTTTTTTGAGATTTTCCATTTTCCTCCCACTTTCTTCATTTCACCATTTCATTCATCATCATTCTCCCTTAGCGTAGGTGCATAATCGTCCAACGTTAAACTAGATATTGCAATTTCAATAATAATAATAATAATAATTAATTCAACTGAAAGGACTGTAATTTATGTGGACAGCAATTATCATAAATATGCAACCATTATAAAAACAATGCTTTGAGTAGAAAGATAATCATTCCCAAGTGTTAACGAATGCGCACGAGATAAGACATGTCTCGAGAAAGAGACAAGACGCGCTTTGTGACACCCAAGATAATACGAGGCAAATGTTTTGGACACGAGATAGCTTGTAAAATGTCTCGTCTTGTCTGGAATGTCTCGAAAACAAAAGTCTAAGTTTTAAAATTATTTTTCAAGATCTATTCTCTCAGAAGTAGTTCTCTGCCTTAAAATTAATAACGACATTTGTGATTTAAAAAAAGATAAACAATGCCTAAAGTTAATAGTTAACTTTTCGAAAAGAAGCTTCATTAAGGGTGAACCTGAAAGATGTCCACAAACTTCGGGAGGTGATTCGTGACATCAAAATGAGACAAATGGTCCTCTTGCAGTTTTCGAATTCAGCTTCGTTGTCGAGATACAGGGTTGCCAACTGGTCGTGTTTGAGAAACTCACTGGGAATAAATTCAAGTCCAAGAATAAACTACTACTCATATATTTTTCAGGTCAATTGACTTATACCATGTTGTAAGGTCAAATATTTATTTATGAAGTGTGTACAAAATTCGCCAGGGTCTTTTCTGAGAAAATCGTCGAGAAAAAGTCACCTCCAAGAATAAACTACCCCTCGTAAATTTTTCTAAGAGAAATATCTGATACTGCAATATAGGGTTGTTAATTAAATATTGATTAATGAAAAATAAACAAAATTGTTAAAACCATTTTTGAGAAAATAGCGTTTTTCGATTTTCGGCTGTTTGTAAACCACACTTATTTTAGGTGGTAGGAAAAAATGAAAAAGCTCCTGTAAGAATACTAAGTAAACCCTAAGTTTAAAATTTGGTGTAGATAAGTTGAACGGTATGGCCTCTAGGCGAGTGCATATAAAAGTGTGCCGGACGGACGGACCGGAAGGACGGGTGTCGAAAAGTCACATTTTCGGTATGTAGACGCCATGAAACATGTAAATCCGTTGAAATCTGAATTTGATATTATTTTCACAAACACTATATTTTCTTCTCTCTTTTGTCGCTCGAAAAAGAAAAGCCTGAGTTTACCACAAAAAGCTAGGGAGTTTCTCAAAAAATATTCAATTACAGGGCCACCGCACTAAACTTTTTCAATTCAATTTCTTAACTGTGTTAGGCGGCAGTTGTTACTGAAGTGTGTATTTGGATAATACGAATAAAATTATCGTATTATTCAAATACATCGAATGTCAGATTGTCGAATAAAAAACTTCGATTGAAGAAAATCCATACTACAAAACTAACTCACACTTTGAACACATTTTCATTAGACATATAATAGACCAATTAATGCAATCATTGTTTATGAAATATGAAAAAAATCAAATGAGTCACTTTGGGAAAGTCGTTCAAAAAGAACACGTCAGGAGTAACCTACCTCTTGTGAATTGTTTCGAACAATGAGTTAAGATAATTTTGGTTATTAATGAAATATTTATTTGCGAAATTTGAACAAAATCGCCTGTCGTTCGAGAAAATTGTCGGGGAAAAAACCTTGACCCCAAAAATAAACTATCCGTTGTAATTGTTTTTCATAGAAATGACTTATATTAAAATACAGGGTTATTAATGAAATACTTATTTATGAATTATCAATAAAATTGTCCGAGTAATTTTTGAGAAAATCGTGAGGGAAAAATAACTCCCCGAATAAACTATCTCTTGAGGATTCTTTCAGGGTAAGCGAGTTATTCCATGTTACTAAGTTGTTAATGAAATATTTATTTCTGAGTACGAACAAAATTGCTTGACTCATTTTTGAGAAAACCGTGGAGGAAAAACACCTACCCCTCGCATATTTTTTCAGGACAAACGAGTTTTGCCATATTGTTCGGTTATTAACGAAATATTTATTTTTGAAATATGAATAAACTCTTTTGAGTCGTTTTTGAGAAAATCGCCCAGACAACACTCCACCAAGAATAAACTACCCCTCGCATTTTTTTAGGACAAACGAGTTATGTCATATTGATAAGTTATTAATGAAATCTTTATTTATGAAATATGAACGAAAACATTTGAGTCCATTTTGAGAAAATCACTGAGAAAAACTCACCCCCTTAGCATAAACTACCCCTTGTAGATTTTTCTCAGATAAATGCCTTATACCACAAAATAGGGTTGCTAATTAAATATTGATTTATAAAAAAAGAAAGAAAACAAGATCGTTAGAGCCAGTTATGAGAAAATATCTTTTTTTTATTTTCATCGTACAGGAAACTACCCTTGTTTTGGGAGTAGGAGGGAAATAAAAAAAAACTATAGGAAATACTATGAAAATCTTAAACTAAAATTTGGTGCAGATAAGTTGAACGGTATGGCTTCTAGGCGAGTGCACAGAAAAGTGTAGCGAACGGACGGACGAACTGATGGACATGTATCGAAAAATAACTTTTTCGGTGTTAGGGGCTATAATACGTGTAAATTCGTTGAAATCTCAAATTTGATTTTTTTTCGAACACCATACTTTCTTCTCTCATTTGTCACTTCAAAGTAAAAGGAACTCAGAACTACAGATAAAAGACACCTACTTTTACACATAGACATTTATTTATTTAAAACTGTTTTAGTTTGTGTCATTTCACTTCCAATTGAAAGGTTTTACAATGATTAACGGCATACCAATGACGAGACGGAAGTTTTCAGGAAGTAAATGCATTCAGAAGTCTAGACTGCATTACAGCCTGTTTTTATTTCTGCAATTGTTAACAGCTGTAATTTCGTCCAAACGCTACATGAAATAATTTTTGGTTGACGTCATTGTATTACTATTTTAGTATTGTTCTCTTCAGACTTGGTTGAAGTTTTGTCTTAACGGTTATACATTTTTTCTTTCTTATTTCATCGTTACACATAAGAACAAAATGTTATGGTGAGTGGATAGATTCGAACCTACGAACATTGAGTTTATATTCTTCCAACACTTTACCAATGGACCAAGCTTTGTCTTCACGTTAACACCCGGTTACAGGGTTTACTACGATTTAAATAAAATGGCTGGCTGTTAGAATTCCCTGCTCACATATTTCGATAAATAATTTTCATTGCTTCGTAGATACGTAGAGCAGTATTTAGATACACATTTTAGGAGAGTGAATTTTGGTGTATATAATAATTTCATGCCAGGTAAAAGCTAGATAAGTTTTGATAAAATGTTTCATATGTAGTTCTCAATAATAAGCTTGCTGTTCGGAGTGAAGTTCCAAGGTTCAGCATTGCCTAGCAGTTTTTGCTATTAATATCCCTTCTAACAATATTGGCAGTGGACAAAAGTTAGCCCGTGTTGAAGCTTTTTTGCTCCTAATTTAGTTATTTTACTTATTTAAGGGATATATTGAAAATTGTCAGCAGGCACGTATGCAGTAATTTATTTCGGGAGAAGTCCGACTTCAATATTAGGATAAATTATAATAAAATTTAAAAGATAATCCTTAAATTTAGGCTAAATTTACAGAGAAGTTGGGATTTCAGAGGGGAGTCCGGACCACCTGGACCCACCCCTAAATGCGTCCTTGTTTGTCAGTAACGTTTCCTCATTTTGAAACCCTCAAAAACTTCGGATATATAAAGGAAAACGAGTTATTTTCGATAAAATATCACTTCAGAAGACGCGACAGTTTTATTGCACATGGTGGTATCCCAAGTTCACAAGGGCAAGAATTCATTAATTTTGATTCTCTGTCATTGTGCTCTATCGAAAGGTTAGGTTTGTAACATATTACTCCTACGAACAAGCATGACTGGCAGATAGGAATACTGAACACAACTCCAGAGAAATGCATGCTGAACTTACGTTATAGCTACGCTTTGGTGATTTGCCCTCAAGGTCAATCGAGTGGTAATTCAGTTCCGTCTCTGTTCTTAAGCCATGTTCGTATTACTTCGAACAGTTTTGATAATGAAAAGCATGCCTCTTAATATAACAGACTTCTTTCGCGTAAGAAATCGAAACTCAGTTGGTCAGAGCAACTAGTCTGTAAGAATTAGGTTGTTAGTTAGTTAGGAGCCCAGTACGAGTAAGGGTTTTTATTACTATTGTTTTTATCTTTTTTATGTGAGGAAAAATCAAATTGTGACATCGCGATATCAAATGTATTTGATTAGGTAGCTTTGTCTTAGCTAAATTTTACACATCAGTAACCGTCGAAATTATTTCACCAACTGATAACTTACTGAACATATCAAACACGTCAAACCAGTGGCATAACATGAAGGTTAACCTCTCCTCCGCAGTCCTTAGTTATGCGTCCGTACTTTCAAGGGCGGACTAAGGGCCGGGCGACTGCCCGGGGCGCCAGAGAAAGAGGGGCACCAAAACGAGCCTCAAAAAGTAAATTTTATAATGTGCTTTCTACTGACGTTTTTGGTTTATATTCTTGTAAAGTAGTGACAATTATATGATCTTTTTCCATTTCACTATGGAAGAAGAGAGTTTCATAGTACTAAGGGGGCTGTATCGAAAAATGGAGAGATGGCACGTAGAATAAAGAGTGTTAAATAATAATAATAATAATAATAATAATAATAATAATAATAATAATAATAATAATAATAATAAATATGAATGTCTTTGGAGAGCCGAAATTATGTGAGACGAACAATGATATGTAGAGGTTTAAGATGGGTGGTCATAGAGGAGGAAAAACCAGGATTTTTCTCTCTCTGACTCTCTAACGTTAAGATTATGTGCTGAAGGTAAGAAGCATAATCATTCTACAATAGGTTGCTTTTACGTAGAATATCTATTACTCGAGCTCCCCTCCTTCGGGCAACTTTGCTTATGTAGTAAATTCAAAACAATTTCAATTTAAGACAAATATTTATAGAGAAAATTAAACATTTAATAGGGAAATCTGTTATCAAAATATCCAAACACGTAGATAGAAGACTATGTAGTGAGAAACATTGTGAAACTCTAAAATTCTCCAAATTAGAATTAACATTTACTGGAAAACATTCGTTATGCATCAGTGAGCACAGGGGAAATAATTACGAATCTGTTTGCAAACAAAAATTAGAGACACTAATGCAAATGCGACGATATTTTCTTTCTTTTTTTTTTTGGTATCGTCATGAGTTTTACACATATGTTACAATTTGATTCTTTCCCAAATAAAAAATAAATAAAATAACCTTAGTGATAAAAATGACAACAGTACTTCCACGGGATTCGAACCGTCTACCTTCGGTATATAAACTCGTTGCTTTACCTAACTGAGCTATTTTTTTTTTAATAACTTTATTTCCATTGAAATACAGAGAAATATACAAGGATATTTACTATTCACAGCCTCACTGAAAGTGTAAAATATTATTCAAGATAAAAACATTATTCAAGAAAGAAAAAAAAAACTTACCGGTTCAGTTCATTTTTGTTTGTGGGTTACATCATAAAAAAGTGTGGGAGCTATTGCAGATAAGTAGTTGGCAAAATACTTTCTTTTACATACAGGAGAGAGCTTCATAGCCTGGTATGTTAAATACATCTCATACATTTCAAGACACAATGGTCGTGCTGTTACAAGAATAAACATGATAGTTTGTACAGTAAACCAGATCACAGCATTATGTTTATAGCTAGGAAAGTAATGAAAATCTGGAAATAATATTACATTATGTACGCTAAAAACAGTTTGTGAGGTACGACATATTCTACTAAGTATAGTGCTAAAAGCCTGCCAAATGGGTGGTATGTCAAAACAGTTATGGAATCGATGTTCAAGAGTGTCTATCTGATTACAATAATAGCATACATTTGTAGAGGTGATTCCTAGATTAAAGAGCCTAGCAGACGTTTCATATACATTATTAACAATAAAATACCACATTTCTTTCTGTTTGTGAGTTAAAAACTTGGCAGTTATGTTTTTCCAGATGTTACTCCAGTTTTTGCATGGCACGTGAAGCATGACGTGTGGCGTAACAGATACCCACGTGCTCTGATAGTGCCAGTATATTTCTTTGACTGACCTAATTTCGATCTGCTGTCGTGCGACTATTGCATACAGCATATCAAGTACTACATCGCGAAGGTGAGGGAATTTAATCGCCCAAGGAAAGATAGGAATCGGAAGCACAAGGTCAATACACTGAAAACAGACATTGAAAACCGTAGCAGTAATCGAATCGGGGTGGGAACAAACCATACGACAACTTCTATGCACAAGCAGAGCACGTGACTGAATTCCAATATCCATGAACTCTATTCCTCCTTTTGCTGCAGGCAAAAGTAGTTGTTGTTGACCTACTCTTAAAGTTTTATTATGCCAGAGAAAAAACAACGCCTGACTGTTTAAAGACTTATAGATAGGCTTTGGTAACGGGAAAATCTGTGCAGAATGCCATAGTAAGCTAAACACAGTAGTTTTAAGAAACAAATTTCTACTGAAAAGACTAAGATTACGTGATTTATGCGTTATTAAAAGACTTCGGATCTTAGAGGCTATGACTTCATATGTTTTCGTGATAGTCTGTTGTAAAGTAGGATACCATACAATACCAAGTATTTTGATTGATGGAACAGTGTCAAACGTTCTACCATACAGAGACTGATATTGTTCATGTAAACACAATATTTTTGTTTTTGCTTTATTAAGTTGCGCGCCTGAGGCGTGTTGATAAAGGTTTAGTAACTTCTGTATACATTCCAGATCTGCGTCATTGCGTAATATATAGTGTGTGTCATCAATGTATGATTGCACTGCTAGACTGTTGTTATACACAGGAACACCAGGGAGTAGGCGGTGTGCCGCATATACAAGAGGCGCTAATGATAAACTAAATAAAATACTAGACATTGTGTCCCCTTGTAGAATACCATTACAAACAGAGATGGGAGCACTTAAACCTCCATTTAGCTTTAACCTGGTAATTCGTTTCGTATATATTCCTTTGATAAGAGAAATGAAAAGGTCACCAAATCCATATTTAGCTAAAACTTGGAAGAGATAATTGTGATTAATTCTGTCAAAGGCCTTGGAGTAATCGGTGGATAAAATAGCTACCGAAGAAGGATCGGCGGACTCATGTAAGGAAATAAAATCTCTGAGATTGGATAAGGCCTTATAAATAGGATTATTGTGGCCAAGACCGTATTGGCAAGGACTTAACAGCTTTTCAAGGTATGTTTTCATTCTGATCGTCAGACAACGAGTTAATAGTTTTAGGTCCGTGCACAAGAGACTTAGTGGCCTGAAATTTGTAGCACTAGATGCTGATGAATGTTTGGGGACCAAAACAGTAATGCCCGTTCTGAGAGACTGGCCTAAAACAAAATGTGTGCGGTATTCATTAAAAAGGTCGGTGAGAAAAGGAGCTAAAATATCTATAAATGTAACATAGAATTCTAGTGGTAGAGAATCAATACCTGTGGACTTTCCTAGTTTGCCTAATCGGATGGACTGTTTGACCTCGTCTATTGTGAACGGACCCGATAGACACTCTCGATCATCATCCGTTAAAACAGAGGGAATATACTCTAGTATAGAAGAATCAGTACAACTAGTAGGAGGTTGAGCATATAATTGTTTATAATAATCAAGAAAACAAGTCATGACGTTTACGCCCTCATACACACGGCCATCTTCACCCTTAATTTTAGAAATCAATTTTTGTCTGCCCCTTGTGCGCTCCTTGCGTATTTGGTGGATACTTGCCTGTTCAGTGTCATCATATTGACGTGTTTTGCTACGAATCATAAAACCTTGCATACGTCGTTTATGCAGCGTTAATAAATGAGCTTTGATCTGCTGAATTTGAGGTCGGACTTGACCCCCGCGTTGTTGTTCTATCATGTAATCTCGCAATAGACCAGTATAGTAGTGATATTGCTGATAATGATCGGCGTTTCTAGTTCGACAATATTGTTTGGTCACAGAGCAAAAAGTTCGTTTAACACGGTTTTCCCAAAATTGCATGAGAGAACCTTTGTAGCGTTGTTTCACATGAAGGAGGCCTTTCCATTCAGCATGTATCAGAGCTTCATATTCGGGCTCACGTAAAATTGACGTATTAAAGTACCACAATGGGCTACGTTTGAGAAATTTTTGGGCTGGTAGTTTGATGGTCATGAGTACAGCATGATGATCACTAAAACAGACTGGGACCACAGCCATGTGTTGAACCTGATGTATAAGAGTGCGACTGATATAGAATTTATCCAATCTGGAGGAACTCGTCCCTGTAAAGAAAGTATGGCCAGGCGTGGTTGGAAATAAGTGTCGCCACACGTCGACGAGATCATAGGTGTCAATTAAATTGGACAGACTGGCTGAGAAGGTATAATTTGGGGTCATATCTATTGGTGCCAAAACAGCATTAAAATCTCCGGCTAATATACAAGGAGAAGAACCATTATGTAACGCTTGAGCAAGCTCAGTATTAAAGAAACTATTGCGCTCTCGTGCATGATTCGAACCGCTTGGAGCATATGCTGTACACAGGCGTATATTTTCTAGTGTTCCTAAGGTGATACGTTCAGTAGGCATTTGGAGAAGCGCTTGAAAGTCAATATCACTGCGGTATAGAATAGCAGTTCCTAAACCATTTTCAGTGAAGCGTGAAACACATGAATAATTAGGGATGTCTGGAAAATCGGGTACTGCCACCTCTTGAGCAAACAGAATATCAACTTCTTCCTGATATATAAAATCTCGTAGTGCGTGTAATTTGACCGGAGAAGTAAGACGATTTAAATTGACTGTGGCAAAACGAAAACTAAACATTACAAAAAATATACAAAGTAAATACATGAAAGTAAAGCAATGCGGGAACAAGAACATGTGTAAAGTAGAAACAAGGAGGAAATATATAAACAATATAAATTATTGATACCAAAGATGGGCAATGCACTATTCGCCGTCTGATTGAACAACAGATTTCAACTTTTTGGTCGAAGCTCGTGTTTTCCTAACATTCTGACCACTTGTTGTTTCATCACTGCGGTTACCTTTAGAATTTTTAGACACTGCACTACTGTTAAACTGAAGTTGAGTTAACTTGCGCTTTTCGCAGGATGCTACACTCAGATCGGAATCACTTATGGTATCACTAGTAGCATCTTCAAAACCAGTGGTGTCAATGGAACCAAGTGCGAGAGGAACGCTTGAAGGGGTAGCACTGTGCCCCTCTATTGTATTTCTATCACCTACCTCAGAGTTTAGTAGAAGTGGCTGGTCAGTCACAGGAACTGGAGATGGAACACCTGTCTCGTCAGCATCGGGAGTAGGTGTCACTTCCATACTAGGTGATCTGTCAGCAATGGAAGGGTGGACGGGATGAATGTCGGGAACACTAGATGCAGCACTTGCAGGTGGCAAAATCGGGGACGACGCGGGTATGTGGGTATCCTTCTGTAGAACAGGAAATGCACTGTAACAACCGGTATCGGGAGCTGATGTTTCCACTGGAAGGTTGCACGGCATGCGGACACCTGGAGACACAGAAGTAGACCTGGGTAAAGGTGGAGTTCTCTTCTTAGGACAGTCCTGTACAAAATGGTCCTGAGAGTTGCAGACCGCGCAGGTCTGGATTTGACCGGCGTAACTGACAAAAAGACGTAAACCACAAACAGTAACAAAGGATGGAATGTTACGTTTAACAGTCATTTTGACGAGTTTGCGACCCGTGCGGGTGAGATAAATATGATCAGTAGAGTACTGTTCATCAGCAATATTCTGAATATCCCCATACTGGGAGAGTACACGACTTAACTGGGTATCACTAAGTTCCATTGGACATAAAGAGACTTTTACAACAACAACAGAGTTGTCTGCCAAATCAATGGGTAACACATGATCTCCATCAGTATTGGTATAAGTCACGGTGCCGTTGGTATACGAAAGAATACGTTCACATAGCACTTTACTAACTAGTTTGATGTACAAAAGTTTACGAATAAAGTCCAGTTCTATACTTAACACTTGGTCAATTGTTAACTTGAAAACACTTCGAATCCATTCATGAATATGAATAGACGTAGGCTTTTGACGCACAGTTACGAAATTAATTCGGAGCGTATTAGACCTCATACAACTCATATTGCTTACACTCGACGTTACACGTCAACTACAGAATATATATATATATATAAATGTTGTTGCTCACAAGTGAAACAAAGGACTTGTAATACACACTTCACCAAATCACTAAGTCACAGAAAAAAAAAATCAAACTGCACTATTCGACAAAACAAAGCAGATACAATAGTACAGCACGGACAGAGAGGCGATGTTATGCGCCCCGTGTCTCAACGCGAACTGAAGCTATTTGCTCTCTTACGTAAGCTGAACCTGTTCTACAGTAAAGACGATTTTTCATTACGATTGGGCTAACAATTCGTCTTTTTCCATAGGTAATTTCCACTATTTGCACTATCTATACGTTAATACTTAGCATAGATTCATATATTTGGAGTTCGCTGATAATGCATATAATAAGACATACTAGAAATATTTCGTTAAAATTTTCGTTTGTAGATCTAATCCACGCTTCTCTCAATGACATAGATGTCGCTGCTTCGTGTTGAACTGCAGAATTCCCTCGCGTTCTTGAAAATTTCCCACTTTAGCAGAGTTGGTAATTCTCGAGATTTCTGTCGATTTAATGTTTTTTGCTTCTAATTTCTTTATTTTAAGCTAATATCTAACACAAATATTAAAAACGGGTTTGTTATTAACCTGTCCTGCTGGGGAAACCTTCCGAAATTTCGAACATATAAAGAAAACGGGGATATTTTCAAAAAACTTCAAAATAAAGAGACGCGTCATTTATTTTGCTCATGGTAGTACAATTTCTTGAACACTGCATCCCACAGTGGTCCAGAGACCCTCAAAACCTGGCCAAAATTACATGACGCAAATCTCGGAACTAGTAGTAGTGCTGGATAGGCATTGACCTTGGGCAGTCATATCGACATGGGTGTTTCAAATAATAGCCTCCCGCAGTCTGTGACTGGCGCCCAATGTAAGAGGTTGCCTGTGCACAAAACAGCAGTTGTGTATCAGCTAGAGACAACAAAGTTACCAGTGTTGTGTTATGTATGTCCTTTGTCAACTGAACAAGGGGGTCAGGAAATATTATATATGCAAAGCTTATACTTGCTGTTGGTGTGCGTAGATGTGTGATGTGATTGCAGTGTCCCGTTGGAATGAGCGTTAAAGGTAAGCGTAGCAAAGGAAATAAAAGTATACGTGTATTTTTGTGTTTCTAGACTTTTCTTTTGAGTGAAGCCAAGTGAAGCTCAGATGTTTCTCGTACATATGAGCCCAATATCCTCGGAATTAGACACTACAAACAAACTTTGCTCCATTTTGCTCGGTTGTGTAAAATCGAGGGATGTTTGTGGGAAGCTGATAGTAAACAAAAATTTACGAAGGGACTGAACAACAAGGGTAAACTGTCGTATATATGGAAATATGTTGTTCTAAAGCATTATGTCATGAGAAGTGTAAATCCGAAACCAGAAACATGCTAACAGGGTCAGTTTGTAGTTGAAGTAATGAAAATAAATGAAGGTAAGGGGCGGCCGGACCGTCTGGAAGGCAAAGGTTTGATATTCATTCGTTTGCTATTGTCTCATAAACGAATAGAGATAATGAACAGTAACGTACCATGACCATAGATAATGTTAGTCGACACAAAGGAGATGGAAAAAGCACCTTCAGTATTGTCATCTGTAGATTTTCAGTGTTGCTAGACTAAAGGTTTGCAAAGAAAGCTGGAGTAAGGTATTGAGTAGACAAATGAATCCAACGGCATTTCATAACAGAGTATATTATACGTCGAATGTGTGTTCTACTTTGCAAATAATGCTCTCATTGTGTTTGTAATAAAATAGTTGTGGCACAAAAGATATTTAAACTAACTAAAAGCATGTACAATTGAAACGATTGGAAATTGAAACCCTAATGACGAGAAATTGTGCATGAAGGAGTAAATAGAAGACTATATGCGATGCCAGCACATACATTGCCATGCAAATCACAATGACAGACCTCAGCAATACAACAACAGTGTGTTGTGTGTAACAGAGTTATGACTTACAGTATCAGTAATTATGATAATCGTAATGTGACGAACAGTATAGGTCATTAATGCTGAATGGGCATTTTCTTTTCGTTTCTGACATGGCGTATCACATATCAAGACGAAAACTTGTCCACGTTTTACGAGCCACTGCAGGACGCAGGACCGCACAGCTGCACGAATTGTACAAACACAGGAGCCTGTGCTAGAAAGAATTCCAACGAAATATAGTATGTCACTTCAGCTCATCACCAAATGGGGATGCGATGGTACTACTGGACACGCTGAATACAAACAAGTTGCACAAGAGGAGGGCTTTACAGACACTGACATTGTGTTCACGTCAATTGTACCAATTCAACTGTTCTATGAAAGGAAGTGATTACGAGTCGTAGTGTTGCAGAATCAGCGGCCATCATCCCCGAGATTCTGCCGACCCATAAGGTTGCAGTTTAAGAAGGAAACAACTGAATTGATACGACAAGAATTTTAATGTATGCAGGGACAAATACAAGAACTGACGCCTAGCCAAATCACCATCGCAGGAAAGGTATTTGAGGTCACACACAGCCTGCATTTCACAATCGTTGACGGCAAAGTCTGTAACGCGATTACGCACACAAAATCGGCACAGACCTGCTATGTGTGTGGCGCAACGCCAAAGGAGATGAACACATTGACAAAGGGCCCTAAGCCAGTAAAACCTGACAATCTTGGCTTCGGACTGTCTCCTCTTCATACATGGATCCGTTTTATGGAGTGGCTGCTTCATATTGCATACCGCTTGGATCTTCGAAGATGGCAAATTCGTAAAGAACACAAATTGATCATGAGGAAGAAGCAAGCCGACATCCAAAAGGCTATGAAGGCCCAGTTAGGGCTGATCATCGATGAACCAAGGCAAGGCGAAAGCGGTACTTCAAATGACGGAAACATTGCCCGTCGTTTCTTTCAATATCCCGATAAGGTTGCATTCATCGAACCGGGATCTTATCGAGAAGTGTGCTGTGTTGCTTCACGCCTTATCTTGTGGACTGGAGATGGATCCACGTAAATTTGAAGCTTGGTCAAATGATATACTGGAACTGTACCTTCAACACTATTCGTGGTTCTACATGCCCGCTTCAGTG
Source organism: Thermobia domestica (assembly GCF_964235325.1). Lineage (NCBI taxonomy): Eukaryota > Metazoa > Arthropoda > Insecta > Zygentoma > Lepismatidae > Thermobia > Thermobia domestica. The sequence continues at coordinate 80,699,150 of NC_137469.1, forward strand.
CATAAAGTTCTTGTTCATGGATCCGCAATTATCAGTCATTGCATATTACCGATTGGGCAGATGTCCGAAGAGGCCCAGGAGGCCCGAAACAATCATATCAAACAGTACAGGGAACATCATTCTCGTAAGTGCACACGAGGGGACACGTTGCGAGATATATTTCTGCGACTCCTGGTCACAAGTGATCCCAAAATCTCGACGCTTCGTGAACCCATGGCACAGAAGCATAGAAAAAAGCAACTGTCTCCAGCTGTACTCATGCTTTTGAAAGATATAGAGGCTCCGCACGCACAGCCTTCTGGTGATCAGTCCGAATAACTGTGTTCAAGACTATTAACTGCCTATCTGCCACGTTGGTTCTGAACAAAATACTTGTTTTGTATGTACTGTACAATGCAACACGGACTGAGGAGTGTGCACATTTTGCAACCAACGTGGTACATATTTCAGTTAGAAAATATATATTTGTTTACTTTATATATATATATATATATATATATATATATATATATATATACGTCCATTTTATGTATTCATATATATATATATATATTGCATACTATTATACACATTTGGTAACTACATGTCTTATTTGTTTCCACAATCCGCCATATTGCATCCGCCATATTGGATCCGAAATTTTGCATTTTTTTTCATTTGGATATCAGATTCGTATTCAGCGACCCCAAAAACCTTTATTTACCCAATTTCACCTCCATAGCTTGATTTTTTCTTTTTTCTGTCCGCCATATTGGATCCGCCATTTTGAAGTTTTTAATTTGGATATCAGAATCGTACTCAGCGACCTCACAAACCTTTATCTGTCAAGTTTCATGGACATGGAACCACATCTTCCTATTTTGGCCACATTTTCAGGGTTTCTGGACCACTGTGCATCCGAATGATCCCCTTAGACGTGCAAACGAAGGAAGTGAGTAATTATCTTGGTTACATCCACCAGCTACAACACAGCCAAAGAAATTGTGCTGGCAAAACATCCTTTGTATTGCTTCAATTGCAACAAACTGTTACTTATTTCATTCATTCGTGTTTTAAAAAGAAATGATAACAAGTCGGTAATATTTGCAGATAATATTGAATTGTTTCGATATTACTCCCCTAAAGATGCACGAAAATAAATATATTCACTGCACGAAATTGCTATTAGGTGACTCGTAAACGTATTTCTACCATCTTGTTCGAACGCGAATTCGTATTACTAACTCAAGAACAATTTATATCCAAATTACGTTTAATTAGTCCCTTCAAAAACTCAAATGGGTTTAATTTTATTGTATGTCCATTCATTAATGTTTTATCTCGTTTTAATCATTTCTTCACGATTTCTCCAACGCAGAGGGATAAAAGGGAATTTTGGAACAGCGTTACCATCTTGTATAGCACAAAATTCTCAGCTTTTACAAAGTACCGAATATCTCGGTTAGTACTTGACTTATCGATCTCAAATAAACGTGAAAATGCTCCTTATGACATACTGATTTGCTCTATGAATTTTAAACCATACTGTGCTAGAGACCTTTTCCAAGTTATTGCACTATTTCCAAATTCAACTTTTCTCTTCTGTTGTGGCAACACTGTTTAACTGATCTTTCTAAACTTGAAGTCATTTTAAAGAGTTCTTCCCAGTATTTCATTTAATGCCCACAAATAGTTTCTACTTCAATCCTTGTGTGTGTTAAAGGCATTTAAATTTGACACATGTTTAACGTTATTTCTCAAAAAGTATGCAACACTGATCTGCGAGTGTCATCTCTTTCGTCTTTGTTTTCATTGCTGATTCGAATTATGAAATTAAATTTAGGTCATTCCATTTAAAAAATCATAACTTTATATTGGGTTGGCAACACTGTTCACCTGGTGATGTTACCCAATATATGGATAGATGTCCCTCTCCTGTAGTTGCTTTGTGCAAAGTTTCGTACCTCTCTTTCTCTTGGTTTCTCTGTTATAAAGCTGGGACATTATAAATGGTGCACCCGGTATATATATATATATATATATATATATATATAGGTAGATAGATAGATAGATAAATAGACACACAGAGGGAGAGAGAAAAGGTGTTTTGCTCCCTGCTCGCACCTGTGGTGCGTCAGAGCTAAACCGGGCCCCTTTGCAAAACGTATTGACCAGCCTAACCTAAACACAAACCTCTTAATTGCTAACGTAGAAACGTGGTCGGGAGGTGTAAAGCATGTAGAAATTGTATTTTTAATAACCATGAGTATGGATTCGAACACTCCACTTCCATATTTTTCTTTTTACTTTTTGCAGCTACATCGGAACGTTCAATTTTTATTCTTCACTAATTGCAAATGGCGTTTACATTCAAAATATGAGGAATTTTGGTGGCATTTGTTCGGATATTCTTCTCTTTCAAAATTAAGAAGAGAATAAAAGCAATACGCAAAGACAAAAAGTATTATCAGTATTAAACATTACCAATAATAATTGCTACGAAAGACTAAATACGACCTCTTTTACCATCTCTCATGAGCTGTATGTATTATTAACAAAATTTTTAAAAAATGTCCTTGATGGGGATTCGAACTCGCGTTCTTTTCATTTGTAAGCCAGCACCTTAACCACTACACCAAGATCATGGCGTGGTGAACGTTTAGTTGTCGGCGTATTTGTTGTATTTGAGTTTTATGTTCCCACTTCGACCATTTTTACTCTTTTTTCTAAGTTTAACAGCTATTTCTGGCTTTCTCTTTCGGTGTCATCCTTTATTTACACTATGCACTATTCGTATTCACAGCTTGTGCTCCTCTACAATGTCTTATTTAGATTAAACTTTTCTTTTTGCCCCTCAGTAAACATTTGATTGATTTAATTCTCATACTCTCCACGGATGGAGCGCAGGAATGCCAGACTCGAAAAATAGGTGTACATTTACTTTCTTGACAGATAATACCTATATACTAGCAAAATTATGTGATTATTCATTTCGGACCCAGGTCATTTTTGGTGTTTTCCTACATTCTCAGTTAGTGACTTATTGCTCCAAAAATATTCATTCGATTGATATGATTAATGCCTTGCTTTTTAGAAAATAGATGTGGCTATGTTTTGGTGTAAGTTGCATTGCAGTGTTGCCAATAGGTGGAAAATTATTGAGGGAAATGTAGGGGTGGAAATTTACAAAAAGATCCCTAACCGAATTTCAAATTTTTTTTTGTATCTAGTACCACTGCTGCTATATGGGTTCAAGTCACCTAAAAAATTCTTTGGTGTCTTGACAAGATACAATGAAATCCTGAAATCGCTGGCTTCTATTCAAAGAGAGAAAGAAAAATTCTCTGTCGTCATACACAAGAAATTTTGACACTTTTTACGCCTCAGAAGCAAAAATCAACAGATGTACCGGGGCTACAGCTTCTCTAATTATCCTATTGAAACTCTTTATGGTGCGTTATGTAGGGCAAAGAGGAAGCCTTCAGGTAGTGGTTCGTTTGTTTTAATGTAACCGACAAGAGGGAAATAATAGAGGGGAAAAGGGAAAATTTTCGAATTTTTAACCTAAAATCAGGAATTAATTGTTTTGGCTGGAAAAACTACCATCAAACACACAAAAACTATCTGAAAATAAACCTTAGTGCTCCAAAAATATATGCTACAAGTACCATGTCGATACTAACAAAGTAAGCATGAAATTTTTTTAAAAAATATCTCATTCTACCTCAGAAATTCACCATTTCCACAACAGGGTTTATTATAAACCTCAACTGTACTTCCCCTAATTATTCTAGTGAAACTTTTTACGGTGCGCTGTGTAGGGTAAGGACGAGGCTTTTAGACACTGGTACGTTTGTTGGAGTGTATCCAACAAGAGGGAAATAATAGAAACTAAAAGGGAATTTTTCAAAATTTGCCCCTAAAATCTGGAATTAATATTTTATGTAGCTGGCAACACTGCTATCAGACACACACAAACTATCTTAAAATAAGCTTTGGTATCCTTCTAATATATCCTACAACTATTGTGACGATATCTAATAAAGTAAACATGTCAATAAAAAAATATCTCATTCTACCTTTAAAAAATCACGGTTATCTTTCCAATTAAAGAACAAGGTCTACTGTAAACCTCAACTGTACTTCTCCTAATTATCCTATTGAAGCATTCTATAGTGCATTGTGTAGAGCAAAAACGAGAATTCCAGATACTGGTACATTTGTTCCAATGTAGCCAACAAAGAGGGAAATAATAGAGACAAAACAGATAATTTTCCCAAAATTAGCCCCTAAAATCTGGAATGAAAATATTCTATACCTGGCAACACTGCTACCAGACAGGCGGAAACTATCTTGAATTAAACATTGGTACACCACTAATATATCCTACAAGTATTATGGCGATATTTAAGGAACAAAGCTTCTAATTACCAAAAATATATTATGGTAAACTGAAAAGTAGGGAAAAGCTACAAAAATCAAGGTTTAGAACCTAAATACGAATTTTTCGTGCGCCCCCTAATTACCGCATTGTAACGATCTGTACTTGCGTTTGTTAAGTAAGAGCAAATGTTCGATTGGCGTAAGTTGACTTGCAATCGGACTTGTAGGTACGGATTTATAAACAAAAATTTCGTATTTTTTGCGAAATTTAAGGAAATTTTAATTTCCCTAATTGGCAACACTGCGCGCAGGCCCGTCCAATTGATGTCAACAGTTAGGTATCCATCCGGGGTATCTATCTGGCAAGTCTTAATTAGGTCTTTCTACAACGAAGGAAGCTACAGGGAAAAAAGGAGTAAAAGAAATTCAAAATTAGAAAATTCTCGAATTTTTGACTAGGGTTAAATTTGAGAAGGAAATTCGACACTAGAAGAAAAAGAAATTAATATGATAAACTATGGTCCAACCATATTTGGCAAGAATAATATCCCGATATCTTAATTAGTGTCCACACAGGGGCGGATTAAAAAAGTGACACACCCGTGTGTGCCACTTTGGCCACCTGGGCCACCGAGTGTATATTTGATTACTTTTTTCTGATTACTAATCCGTGTTGTTGTTGTAGTTATAGTCTCGACTAATAATAATATCTTTGTTGTAAACAATAACTTTATAAGGATTTTTTTTTTTCATTTTTACATCTTAGTTCCAACACTGTTGGTGAGAAATGCAGGGTGTTTCAAAATGAATACCGGAGTTTTAAGTCTTCGTAGTACTTATTACATTTTACGTACAATTATAAGCAATGCATCAAGTAAAAGAGTACCTCAAACAGTCTTTGCTACAAGTGTTCGATGTGAGATTCATTCGTCACACGGGACACATCTAGTCGATAGACGAGAAAGGCCCATAAACTTTCCGCCATATGGCATAAAACACATTCAATTTAGGGGAGTCTCCTTTCAACTGTACCATCCACTAAAGATTTGCAGACGGCCAAATGCACACATTATGAGTGCTCACATTAGCTCTTAGGTGAAATGTCGATTTATCACTGAAGACGACATGATCCAGGAAATCTTCATTGCTATGCAGCAATATTTTACTTGCGAAATTGGCATGTAAACCGTAGTCTGTAGGATTTAGACCTGTAGCAACTACAAACGATAAGGACGTAGTTGCAAGCGTCTGCATATTCTTCATACAAACGGTTGCACTGTACAGATTCAGTCTTTATTAGAACACAGAAAGCTTTCTACTCTCTAATCTCCATCTTTGCTACTTGCTCTTTCTAACGGCAGACAGAAGAAACAATGCATGTACATGCGTGAGTACAAAACTGTTTGAGTTGCTTTTTTATTTGATATAATATTTATAATTGTAAGTTAATTGTAATAGATTCTACAAAGTTTCAAAGCCCTAATATTAATTTTGAAACACCCTGCATTACTTCAAATTGAGTCATCCTATATTCATGTCTTGTATAAACATATCATCAGGGCCAGCTCTAGGCAATTTGCCGCCCCGTGCAATGGCATAATTTTCCGCCTCCCCCTTTCTCCAGAAAGAACAAATCTTAAAAGTCATGATTTTAAGTATGCTACTCCAGCATGAACAACGAAGGGGAGGGTAAGTGCAGTCACACTCAGAAAGGCTTAAATACTTACTAAAAATGCAATCCCGTTGTGTCTTTTTTTTAAAAATATTAATATGTTAGTGAAACAAAGCAAACACACCTGCAGAGGAAAGATGGTAATCATTTTAATAGAATTCAATATCGAGCTTCAATATCAATGTATCAGTTTGCAATTCCAGTGCAACTAGCTCTTTTATCTTTATTTTTTATTTTTCTTCTACGTCTGTTAATTAAAAAAAAAACTTGTTTCTATCTTCAATGATAAGGAACTTGTTTCTGACAAAATCAAGACTAGTTGTCATATCAAAACTGTGATAACTTACTAAAGGGAACAGATATTCGCTACTATTCGAGAATTGAATTCTTGCATTTGACAGCAATCAAGCAATTTGTGCTCGGATTTATTCGACCATTTGCTTTGGCATTGTCCATGTGACCTTAAACTAATGCAACCTAAACATAATTTGTGAAGGTAGTATTCAAATAGGTCAGCTTAGTAGGTATAACTACCATCATCATGAAGTCTGTTTCCAATAAGAAATATTTAATTTAAATAATATACTTATGACAGATTTTGCCGGACCCTCCAAACTTGCCGCTCCATGCAAATGCACGTGTTGCATATACGGTAGAGCCGGCTCTGAATATCATATATATCTAGTCGACGAATTATTTATATATGATATTTAGAAAAATACTATTAGGCAAATTAGTATTAGTTTTTACCTTTAGACAAGTTAGTTGACTTTTATACTGTTCGTGACATTATTTTCATACTTATTAAAGGCCTGTTTTCACGAAAAAACAAAATTTAATTTCTACCTTTATTTCTTGGTTGAGAGTATTGATGAAAACTGTTGAAACCCGAATTGTTAATACGTATGGTATTCATGTAAATTGTAAAATATTTGTAGTGTATTAGTATCTAGCGTTTAATTTATGTTGCATTTTACGGTGATTACATCTACATAAAAATATCTCATACTTAAATAGACGTAAGATGCATTACAAATGACTATTTGAAAAAAAAACGAAATTTAGAAAAAAACAAGAGGTAATGTTTTTTTTTTAAAACGTACATTTCTGAAAAAATACGAACGGTTTTTTTTTATTTACAACACTATCCACAGACAACCATACTCCAGCCGGGATTCGAAGTTGGCTGGTTTGACGCTTCAACCGACACGAACACGAGATCTGCAAAAAGAAAAAATAGTATAAGACAGGATTTCTTAACCTGAGAGTCGCGGAGATAAGCGAAAGAGATAAACATAATTAGAATCTAATTCGAAAAATACTTTTAAAATTTATTTTTAATTTTGTTCTGATAGACAATTTTTATTTATATACATACTGGCAAGAACAACAAAAAATTGGTTTCTTAAACATTTTCAACAGGTGCAGAGTTCGTTAAAAATCAATTTAAATGAAAGACGTACGATTCAATATTTGTAGTATGAATGAACTGACCAAATTTGGATTCAATCCATTCGCTTTTAGGGATCCACTATATACAAAAAATGGATTCTACTATTATAGAAATAGATGTATATAGTGTAGGGTGACCAAAACGTCAAGTAGAAGAAACGGGACACCTTTTATTTCTGGATAGATTGCTCCCCTAAATATATTTTTGCCTTTCCGTCCCTCCCCTCTCTCACTCTCTCTCTCTCTTTATCCCCCACAAAAAATGGCAAATTTACACTTTTTAGTTTTAAAACCTATTTAAAAAGGTTCTGGAATTAATTAAATAACAAGTAACTATCAGCAACTAACAAAAAATGAAATATTTGAAAACAGTCATGTAAAAATATACGAGCGCTCAAATCTGTCACCGACAGGATTTATAATTACTCTCAGCATCGGATTCCAACTCCTTTTATTTACATTTTGTTACTTTTAAACATTATTTCACTTACAACTGATTTTCTTTTTTACTTTTATAGTTCTATACCTTTGTTACCCTTTCGTAGTATGTTACATCTTAGTCAAATCACGGAAACACTGATGACAGCGCTTCAATGCGCCCAAACAGAGAGTAAAAACAGGTTACATTGTTCTTCATAAGATTTCATCCCCTTGCACTGTCGTCTGCGGGATGGGGAGGCCTAGGAGGGAAAACAGTGCAGCCACCACATCCAATATCGCAAACGTCGTAATGACGTTGCTCAGTAATTAGACATATTCCAATATAATCACATAGCTTAGAAAAAAATATATAAATTACGAAATTTTAGCGATTGGAAAGGTTTTTTGTACCGAATGTACGTAAATACGGGACATTTTGGCGTCCCGGGAGAATTTTTCGGGACACTGGGAATGGTAGTGAAAAAACGGGACATTCCCGTTTTTACGGGACGGTTGGTCCCCCTAATATAGTGAGATCTCCGCAATAGGTATATTAAAAATCCGAACACAAGCTTATTACAAGCTAGAAATTATAAGGGGGTCAGTGGCAAGAGAATGTGATAAAATAGGGATAGTGATAGAAATTGGGTTAAGAACCACTGGTACACGATTATTATTATTATTATTATTATTATTATTATTATTATTATTATTATTATTATTATTATTATTATTATTATTATTATTATTATTATTTGTTTGTCGTTTTCTTCGTCTTATTGCCGACCTCATGTTCGTGTTGGTTGAGGCGTCAAACCAGTGACTCAAGGGTCCCGACTTGGAGTCCCGGCTGGGGTATGGTTGTTTGTGATTTTGAAACCTTTATAGCAGTGGTAGAGGACACTCAAGACGGACCGAAGTCCATCGTTACTTAACGGGCCCAACAATATAGCCTATTTCTTGTCTTCTCATTATTATTAGTATTTTTACTCATCATACTTCTCATATTAATAATGCTAATCATACTACTACTACTACTACTACTACTACTACTACTACTACTACTACTAATAATAATAATAATAATAATAATAATAGTCATACTAATAACAATAACAATAAAAATTTTTGCGTTGTGATTTCAGCGTGTTTTTTTTCTCCACCTGGTAAACGTGTTCGCTTGGAACTTACTATCGGTGTATCATATCGTGTTCCATTTGACATCAATTTGTATCGATGACGTACTAGAAATCCCAATCACCACCGACTGTTATCATCTTGAGTTCGTAATATTTGTCTTCGTGAGAAAACAGGTTCCAATACACCACATTCTAGCATGTATGACCAGAGTACATAACTTTCAGGGGATATGGGGGAACGATAACTCTACTTCCGGTTCAACGATGTTGCGAATCGTAAGATTAAGTATGTTTCCATCTTTCAATATGTCCTTCCACTTGTGCAAGTTTCAATGCGATATTCGTCGAGGAGTTGGATAGCTTTCCTTCTAAGTGAAAATTGATCTAATTTGTTTTAATAAGTAACTTTGCTACAAATTGTAGAACTGACTTTGGTTTCACAGTCGTGAAATATTTAGCATAATCTTCCACCAAACATCGTTCACTCTTTATAATCTTCTGATGGGATAACCATCCAGAAATTTGAGTCATATGTACGTTTTCGCGACTGGCCTACCTAGTTTGATTTGATTTCCAGTTTCACGTCTCTTTTAGCAGCGAGGCTATATGAGACGTGGACCTACAGCTTAACGTGGGATTCGAACCACAGAGCTCCCGCCGGGAATCGAACCCGGGTCTTATGCTAACCGCTTAACCACGAAGAAACTTCCTATCTAGTTTGGGGTCATACTTCTTCCTGCAGCTATGTAAGCATCTATACCACAAGGATATTTACTTCAAGCAAGAATCAGGTATAAACACATTAGAAATTATCGGATTCCCTACTAGATTTAAATAAGACCCTATTGTAGGGAATGGATTTATCTAATTTATGTTAGTTTATAGAAGTCAAATAATTTTCAGATTATAAGTGCGTGTACTCAAAACTTGTAGTCCTTTAAAAGTTACCGATAAAAAGAAACATTCAACCAAGTGGCCTAAGTCTATAATTGAAATTTTTCAGCAGAGAAATTTGTAGTGCAACAGATCATAAAAAAAATCACATTTCTATGTTGGCTACCAAAAGCATAATTATGTAGCTTATTGTGTAATAATTTACTGTTTACAGATCTTTTAGAAAAGGTAGCCATGTATAGAAGTGAATGATGTCATTACTCCATTTTTCAACCTTTTTTGGACTTAGGTCGCTTGGCATCTAGGCTGTCCATATATACTGTATAATATCCGTAACTGCTACAATATATTTACGTTTTTAAATTTTTTTTTTAATTCCAGAAAGCAGTTATCTTTCAACAGTCAGCAAAGAAGCAGACATTGAATGTCATTCAAGAACAAGTGCTTTAGATTTATCATTTTCTTTACCAAATGGTACAGTATTTGGTAAGTATTTATTCCGTTCTTTCTAAGCCATAACAGTTCAATCAAGACTGTTTTCTTGATATTATGAAAAATCAAAGTGATGTAGACTAAAATAATATTAATTATATGAAAATTGTTATGTGTATCAGTTGTTGTATGTATTGTATATCCGTAATAAATCCATTTCTTTATTCTAGGACCCTAAATTTCAGTTCTACATATATAAAGGTAACCAAGAAAGCTCTACATATTTACCTGGATATATGTTCTACATAGTTACCATACTTCTGCACTCTCTCCGTTCGAACATCGATATGTCATCTAAGACGTACCTGGAACATTAAAATAGTCCCCATGAGCACCTACGACTTTCCACCAACGTACTGGAAGGCCATGGATTCCATCGCGGTAGAACTTGGTCGGCCGTGAAGCGAAGAAGGTATCAAGTGCATTTTGCATCTCTACTAAGGATTTGAACTGGCGTCCTCTAAGGTGATTGTCCAAGGAATGTAGCAGGTGATAATCGAACTGTGCAATATCCCGGGAGTATGGTGAATGCAATAATGTTTCCTATCCAAGGCACTGAATGGTGTCCCGCGTCATCCAACCATCCGTTGTCCTGTAACAGAGGACGCCTTGCAATTCAGAAGTGCTGTCCCCAGAGTTTTGAGTTTTTCTTGAACACGGCTCAACCGCTCACAGTATACAGTTGCATTGGTGCTCTGACCAGCTGGTAGCAGTTCCCAATGCACGATGCCGCGAGTAGTCCAAACACAAAGTAGGACCTTCTTCTGATACAGTGCTGGTTTCGGCTGCTTTGGGACCGGTTCATGGGATGCAAACTAATGATGAAGGCCACGTGGAGCTTTGTACGGGACTCACGTCTCATCACATGTTAACACCCTGTCCAGAAATAGCTCCTTCCTCAGACGAGATGGCAAAGAAACACAGGTGTCTGGTCGCGTTGCCTTCTGGCTCGGAGTCAAATCATGAGGGACTCATCGACCCAACTTATAGTGCTTCCCAAGTTGATGAAGGTGATGCCGAATGGTTTCTCCATTCACACTGAATTGTAGTCCCAGGTTCCTCACATTTCTGGCCACTGTTTGCCCCAATTGCTGCCTGAAGATCTTCATTTTGTACATGTATTGGTCTTCCGGCACATGGTGCGTCTTCGAGTGTTTCGTCACTGTCCTTAAACTTGTTAAACCACCTCTGCACTGTCCACGTAGTCACGATACCATCACCAAAGGCCTGACATATCTGCCGCCCCGCTTCAACGGCGTTTGACCCCAGTTTGAACTCGTACAGCATACACGCCCTTCTGTTATTCTGCGGAGATCCCATGTTCACTCTGTCCTTACGCAAGTTCACGGTATAATTGAACCGCCACAACCAGGTAGTATGTTGGATATACCCACACCAACACTGACCTTCGCCGTATCTCCATTCGCATTCTACTCACGGTTAGAGGGTCAATTGAACATAGACCTCCACAGAAAACGACAGAACTTTCATCTTTACCTTATACATATCTCTCTGTAGCACATAGGAAAGGAGTTAGTAACCTCACCTTTGTTTTACAGGCTTATGTTAATTATCTCTCTGTATTCTTCTTTCGACTTAAATTTATTTTTGGATAGAATACTGTGACAAAGAAACAAACAAATGGATTAGTTATCGTGTGGTTATTTCTTTTAGATTGATAATAGAAATCCAGCAATTAAGCTTTGTGAAAACAAATAACTTATCCTATACTGAGATAGAATAGCATTTGTGATCATTCATTCAGCAAGCACGCGTGAACTTTACTCGGCTATTTCGAGGTGAGCATATGTTGTGTAATCGAAAAAGGACGAAGTGAAGCTTTCAAGAGGAAAATGAAGTCAGCATCCTCTTCTTCTTCTTCATGTTATTATTATTATTATTATTAACCCTCATTTTGACACCATGTTGTGTTTATTTCCTAGTATTACCATGAAATATCAATAGGATATTTAGATGTTCTCTAACATCTAAGCATGATGCTTCCGATACAGTAAAATGTAAAAATAACTTTTAGTAAATTATTATTACTTATATTTATGTAGTTTTTTAAAACACTACCCGTCTATTACATGTGTGGGGTCAATTTGACCCTCGCCTCACAACAGTTGGAAAACTGTCAAAACTGGATATTCTCCCTGCATATAGTGTTCAACTATACCCAAAGTTAAGACAATGAGCTAAAGTCATGTGCGAATTATCGGAGGCAGGAGGGGGCATCTTTCTGCAAAACAGGATATCTGAATAAGTTTGGCTTTTCCCATGTTATTTTCTTTTGAAATAAACTTCATGCTCTTGTAAAGTGCTCATAAAGTCGCACACTGATTCAAGTTCAACCTTTCGCACTCCTGTGCCTTATTATCAAGAGCCCATGCGGAAGAAGGTTTATTTCCGTAAGCGAAAAAGAGAGTGCGTCAGAAGAAGCATGGGGGATTTTCTCCATATATTTATATCTCGATCCATTGAGACAGTCTACAAAATGAATTGACAGTATTTCATTTTGCTTGTATTTCTATGTACATCTATTAGAGTAAAGAGATTTTGCGAATAAAACTTACTTTGAAGTAATTTTTTACCTCTATAACCTAACAACACTGCAACTAGTTGTTGTATGACAGGCGGCGTGTAGAGTCAGTCGACATTTCCTCAGTACTCCGGTTTCACGTGTGTTTGTGTTATGAAAACATTTCCAGACTATGTCTGGGAGGGCGTCGTATTATAGTTTTGAACAAGTGTGTGTTTGTTGCTCTTACGTGCTTCTAGAAAAGCCAATTTATTAGATTGATAGTGACATAGACAATAATGACAAGAAGAGGGTTATCTCCCAATAAAATAAACGAACTACTGGAAGATAATGATAATGATGCTGTTGACAGCTATGTGGACAGTTTTGACGAAGATGATGACTGTTTCAGAAGAGGAAGAAAATCTGAACGAAAGCAGTGATTTTGAATTCGATACGAGTAATGAAGATGGTGAAGAAGAGGATGCAACGGATGGGGAAGCGCCTTTCGGTATGATTTCAAAGAACGGAATTGAGTGAAAAGGAAACCATCAAACACTTTTCAGACTGCTTCGGACAACATCGTACGAGAGGCACAAGGTCTCCCGCGCTCCATAGTCTTGACTTCACCCAAACATTCCTTTGATTTGTTCATTTTCCGTAACATTTTGGAGGAAATTATGAAGTGTACGAATTTAGAGGGAGAAAGAGTGGCACTGAAATCTGGTAAAAAGTGGACTGATCTGACATTGGAAGAACTTCAGGCTTTCATTGGCATCTTTCTTATCGCGGGTACTGAGAGGAGTTGGGATGTTCCTATTCGCGAACTTTTTCTCAGCAAATTTGCTAACCCTCGTGAATCGTTTCGAAGACATCAGAAGGCTGCTTCGGTCCGATGACAAGCGTGCTCGCGCTTTTCGTCTGGAAACTAATCACATGGCTGCATTTCGATATATTTGGACAATTTTTTATTGAAAACTGTCGAAAAGTCTGGTTCCCGGCCTTTTCCTCACGATTGACGAACAGTTAGTGCCTTTCCGTGGGAGATGCAAGTGTGTACAATACATGCCAAGTAAACTAGGTAAATACGGCATTAAGATCTTCTGGTTGTGTGATGCTGAGAACTTCTAATCCAAAGACGGTTTAGTGTATTTGGGACGAGAGCCTGGGGAACCAGTTCAAACGAACTTCACCAGCAATGTCGTGAAGACATTGTGCTACACGCTGCGGAACTCCGGGAGAAATATCACAGCTGATCAGTTTTTCACAAGTCATGATTTAGCTGAGGAATTCTTGGTACAGAAGGTAACTATTGTTGGTGCAATAAAGAAAAACAGACTTGAAATTCAACCTGCTCTGGTCAATATTAAGACAAGACAGTCCTGCACATCACAATTCGCCTTCAATCCAGATGTGACCCTAATAACCTATGTACCGAAAAAAACAAGAATGTCATTTTACTCAGCACCATGCACCATGACACAGGTGTTGACGAGGAGGATTCCAAGAAGCCAGAAATCATAAAATTTGACAACCATGGACAAATTGGTTCAAACGTACACCTATAAGAGATAGACACGTCGCTGGCCAATAGCCCTCTTTTATAATGTAATTAATGTAGGCGCTCTCAATGCATACACATGCCACTTATCACAACATCCTAACTACTGTTCAGGTATCAGTCACAAACGCCGAGTCTTTCTAACTGACTTGGCGAACGAACTGATTCTTCCTCGCATGTGGTTGAGGTGTCAAAGTTTGAATCTGAAGAAACCATTAATTGAGACACTGAACCTTTGCGGTATGAAGAGGGAAATAAAGGCATCGGTACATACATCTTCGAACAAGATAGCAAGATGTCAGATCTGTATAAGAGAAGAGGACAGAAAGACATCACAACGTTGCAGCAGATGTGAGAAATATGTGTGCAAAGTTCACTGCAGTGTGTTAGTGGTGTGCTCTGAATGTGAGTGAAGTGTATTGGTATCACAGAGCAAAAACATTGTTTTTTTTTTTTTTTTTTTTTACATGTTTAGTGCTATTTTGCCTTGCTTTTGAAGGCTTTTTTTCTCAAGTAACTATTTTGTGCTGAATTGCAGTTTAGATTAGTGAAAGTGAACAGTAACTAAATATTAGTATGAAGAAGATTGAAATACTTTGAGCTGTTTAGACAGAAGGGGAGAGAAAAGCAATTAAGATACCTAAAAGTATTTTATCGTTGTTTTATACTTTAAGCCTATTGATAAATGAAACACGTTAAGCTAAACTGTATATTTGCAAATATACTTCATCTATACTATCTTAACCTACCTCCAACTTACCTAATTTAAAGTAAAATCTAACCTAACCTAACTAAAACAACCTAAGTCAACTTAACTAGATATAACTAAACCTAAACTAACCGAAGTTAAATTAGTCTGTATACTCTGCCGTACTTATTTCAATAGAAAATTGCATGGGTCAAATTGACCCAACACATGTAAAAGCATAGAATAAAAGAGGCATGCACCCGAGGGTTAATGTTACTATGTTATAAAATTAAAATGGTTACTATTGACATGTCTACGAATATTGATTAACTTCTTGGAGATTTCAATCCCTATTGGAAGGAAGAAAATTTATTGATAAATTCTTTATTCAAATTATATTGGAAAAAAATATAGGAACGAATATTGCTTAGAAAATGTAGGAATAAGAGTATCGATTTATAGTATAAGGAATGGATCGACATTGACAGCATTAAATTCAAAACGTGAAATACTGAGAAGAGTGATACTATCTTATGATTTAAAATGAAATGTTAACTCTTTGAGACACGGGAGCCAGCGTTATTTTGTACCTTTTGCTGCACGATTTTTTTTTTGAATTTTTAAAATTTTCATTAAAATTATCCTTGTAGACAATCTCAGAACACACCAAATTAATTTAATTTTATTTTTCAGTTAATAGTTGGACGAAAAAAGGGATATCACAGGTGGTAAGTACAACTTCCCACCATGAAAATTGAAATAATTCATGGCGGGGAGTAGTGCTTACCACCTTTTTCAGTTGATTTACTTTACTAATCCAGAGGCTACTGAAGATACATAAAGAGAGAACAAACATTCAGAATATTTTCCTTAGCTGTCCATTTATTACCATGCACTGTACAAATGAAATTTTAACAAATTTTTTTCTTTTCCCAAACATAGTTTTACTTTGCAAGTGGAATATGTCCGTGTTTTCCTCACTTCTTTCTTCTTGGTGCTGCAGACAGCGCACCGTTTCATTGTAGAATGCTGAGGCATGTGTTTGGCCTCTTGGTACCTAATGTTTTCAGCGACATGGGGTTTGTGACCTTTAATCTGCACCACAGTAATTGATTGTGTTGCTTTGGCTAATGAGACTTCTAATTGCCGCTTTGCTAACAGATTTTTGTAAACTTCACATCGAAATTCATTGTTTGTTAGTTGCTTTTCAGAGCGCATTTTTTTTAAATGTAGAATGAACGCATTGGTTATTGAAGCATCAGCCAAATGAAAGAAAATTCGTAAATACCATTCACGAGGCTTAAGATAAGATTTGAGGCGATCAAAATTGTCCACATAATTAATGTTAGAATTGTATTCTGAAGGGCAAGGTATTTCTTTAATTGTGCCAATCTTCTCTTTTCTTTTTACTGAAACAACATCAGATGGATGATAATAGCTTGACAGCAGATTTACATCTTTGTTGTCTTTCCATCTATATACACATAATCCTTCACAATGCTTCTAATCGTATTCTCCTCTCTGCAGCTTCTTCTCGTCCTTCATCTGTGGCACATTTTTTCTAGCGGGATTCACAATTCCACATGCAAACATTCCATTGTTGCGCAAGAAGAGAAGTTCTTGGAACATAAAGTAGCTGTAATGAACAATAAGTGGTTCTTGTTGCAGAAGTTACTACACATAGAAATTACAACTTTATTACATAAGTAGTGTACAAACCTAACTACGAGCGCACTTTTCCCCTCCAACCCCAAACCATCACAAATTACAAATCCGCCACTGACCATCGAACTTTAACAAAGAAGAATAGAACAAAGTAGATCGGATATTGTACACTGCGCACTGGCTTTTATGACATTTAAAATCATAAAAACTTACATCTAAAAACTTACAATTTAAAAACTTACATCTAAATCTACAACTCTTCTAACTTATAATGACCCCATGGTAGGGTATTGATCCCATCCTTTAAAACACACCTCTTATCATCCACACAACTTAAAGCTAACTTATTTACTTCTATACTGTACAAATCGTGCTTATAACTTCTAATCAAATTCATCTTCTTATAATATTCTCTTTGGCTAATCAAACAGTCCTTATATTCGTTAAATGTAAGTTCTTTATACACGATACTCTTCTTAACACCTTTAGCTTTCTTACAACACTTTTCTTTATCGAACTTACCTTTAAAGTCTTTATCTGTTAAATCTATTTGAGGTGCTTTTATACTGTACATCTTACTTCTTAAGCCCACAAACTCTTCTATGATTGTACCTTTAATCTCATCCTTCATCTTACCAAGTATTTTCTTATTGATTTGTGGTATCTTATATTTGTTATCTTTAGGGTAGTCACTGGTATCGAAGTAATCAATGTAGTTTTTCATGTCCTCGTACACATCTTCTGTTTGAATATGGTATATATAGCTATCAGTATCTGTATAACATACTTCTATTTTGTCTTGATATTTTGGTTTCATCACATTATAATGAAAGTCGTACATTAAATATTTCGATAGATCTAAGATACTCATTCCAACATATATTGGTTTATTAAAAGTTAATTTTGTTTTATTCATTATGATTGCACATAGATTCTCAGTATAAATAATTCTATCTTTAAAATTTGGTTTAGCAATTAGTTTTTCTACTCTTGTTGGGTCACATTCTATTTTTATAGGTTTACACCTCTTTCTAATATTTTCCATAGTCTTTCCAAAAACTGAATTGTTCATTAGCTTATAAAAGTCTTTTTCAAAGTCATTTGTTGCACTAGTTCTCATCTGCGTGTTTAAATCTATGTACAGAGACTCAGTTTAATATTCGGCCACCACATTGTATTGGAGTTTTATCTTATATTATGAACTACAGTAAAGTAAAGTGATAATATTGTTTATGCTATGTGAAACCTCTATATTTTCTGGAACTTTTTACAAAAATTAAACCACATAATTTTAACTCTAACGTACAAAACTCAGAATATTTCTTCTCAAACACAAAAGTTATAATCACTTTAATATTCGGCCACCACATAATGTGGAACTTTCTTGTCGCCTTCTTCGATGCAAGAAATATGTTTTAATACCTAGTTGGATACCCTTTATTGCGTATCACCCCCTTCAAGTGATCTTGCATATTTACAGTTATTTTTGCGGTATATTCAGGAGCAATATTGGCTTATTCTTCTGTTAACCTTCTCTCAAGTTCCTCCTTTGATGTTACCGACACTTTCCGAACTCTAGCATCGAGTTCATCCCACAAATTTTCAATGGGATTGAGGTCCGGATTTTGTGGTGGAGTTTCGATAACTTTGGACCAGTTGTACAGAAGCCACTCGTGTACAACATACGGCTTATGTTTTGGGTCGTTGTAGTGATAAAATTTAAAAGTCTCGCGGATTCCAAATTTGTCAGCACTCTTGTGTAAAGTCTCTTTTAGAATGCTGAGGTATTGTTCTTTTGTTATTTTAGCATTTATAAACTTGAGTTCATCCACACCGACAGCAGATATGCACCCCCAAACCATTATGTTACCACCAACATATTTGACTGTTACTAGTAAATTCAGTTTCCTTAGTTCTTCATTAGCCGTTTGCCACACTAGAACCCTGCTATTTGACTTTAAAATGTTGAATTTGCTTTCCTCAGTAACAATAACATCTTTCAATCATCCTGGTTCCACTTGCACGTAGATTTTAGCGAACTGAAGCCGTTTCTTTCTGCTCACTTTGTTGACAAATAGTTTCTTTCTAGCTACCTTTCTGTGGTATCCTTTGTCTCTCAGTACTTTCCGAACAATCTCTTGGTGTACATCCTTTCTACATCCTTGCAACAGTTCTGCTGCAATCTTTGGTGCACTTAATTTTTGGTTTTTCTTAACTTTTGTCACACCACACGTTTGTCTCGTTCATTTAGCTTGCTAGGGCAACCCTTCTGCTTCACGGATTCTATCCTGTTTTCGTTCTTATAACGTCGCAAGATATCACCGACTGTACTTCGTGGTATATTCAAAAGACGGGCAATATACATATTGGAATCTCGCTTTTATGACGAAAAATGACCAGCTGGCGCTGCTCAAACGTTGTGTTACAACTTTTTCGCCCCATTGGAAGTGTTATACTGCAAAGCCAATACCCATTCACACTTTCTAACACGAAGACGAGAAATGAGTTAACAATACGACGTTCCTTCCCCCAATCATATTGTTCTGTAAACTGGAGATACAGCAGTAAGATCATCAAGTCACTTTAGTGGCCGAATATAAAAGTGGCATGATATGAAGGCAGTTTGTAGAAACATAGCAGTTAGTTAGGCATAGTATACATTTACAACTTCTACACATTATAAAATAGTACACGAGACATGATAGTTGTTCCCTGACATCGCTTACAAATTCCTATGTATTTACATTAATGCGTCCTTTGACATAAATGACAACAATATGGTGTGGCCGAATATTAAAGTGAGTCTCTGTAGTTCTTTAACCAATCTGATTGCTCAAACTCTATTACACGATGAATTTTCTTAAGTTTTAATCCAAGCGATAAACATTGTTTTAAGTTTTGATAGTGAATTACATATTTTTCCTTATCGTATAAAGTTGTTAACAGTTTTGATTGTTTTGAACCAGGCGGACACATGTTTTGAGGTGCTAATGGGTAGTCTTTGTGATAGTCATGCAATTCTTTAGGATATTCAAGATCAACTTCTAATATGTAACCAGTACTAGAATCATCAGGTATATTTGTGAAATCTGTTTCTTTTATCTCGTCTTCACTTAACCATCTAAATCCCTTATACGGTAAGTATTGATTCATTGCCCACCCATACAAGTTATTAGCATCCAAGTACATTAAGTAAGAATCTTCTTTATTCTTATCGTAATCTTCCATATACTTATTTTTTGCTTTTACATATCTTTTACTACATTGTGAAATTCCATCTCTTATACCTTTCTCTATCATCAATACCATATCGTAATCAGTTAATAACTCTAGTTTTATAGTTGTCATCTTTAACATTGCATCCCAAGCTAAACCTGGTGCTGTCATATACCAAGCTGGATCGAGACCATAAGCTTTAAGACATGTTTCTCTAAAGTTCTCAAACACATCTGCTAATAACAATACATCAGTTTTTAGATATAAGTCATGGTATTGTCCGAGATTTTTAATTTTAAATGTTTTCCACACTTTCTTTGCATGCTCATAATCCTCATCACTTATATGTGTTTTGTTAAGCTTGTTGAAAAATGCTTTCTTTGGAGGTATTTTTTTCTGTTTAAACTTATTCCAATCACTAACATAATCGTACGGGTAAACACCTTTTCTTGTTACAAGGTTAAATTGTTCTTCATCAGGATAGAAGTGTTGTGTGTGCACCATTTGTTCTCTCGTTAGGTTTAATGATAATTTGTCTAAACTACATCCATAAATCTAAATGAATCTACAAATTTTAATTTGATAGTACCAACTTTTTTACTGAATGATATGTAGCGTTGTTCGTTATTAGGTATTAATTCAATTTGTTCTTTATTACATCCTAGTTCTTTTATAAACAAGTGAGAGTCATATCCAGATAAGTTATGTATAATCACTGGCACAAACTTAGGTATTTTAACTTTTAAATTACAGTTGTTACATAATGCAGCTACAAACTCTCCTGTTATATGATCGTGATGTTTAACTTTGTGGTTTTCTGGTGTATATTTTACTTTACAGTAAGAACAGGATTGGGATTGGTTGAACTCTTTTATTTGTTTACGTGTTAATGGTAATTCATTATTTTGACTATATGTGTTTGAAATTTGTTTAGCTTCTTTCGTTAACATTCTCATGAACTCCTTAGCTGCATCTTTACCTCTATACACAACAGGATTAGTTTTACTTCCATCACTTTTTACAATATAGTAACAGAATCCAGATGGTTTGTGCTGTTGATATTTTTTGGTATATGACTCATCTTTTGGATAACATTGTTTACATCCCATAATTTTATGCAATAGACATTCAAAATCAGCATAAATCACAAATGGCATTTTCATCATATATTGGTAGTTTTTAAATTCAACATATGTATCGTTTGATGGCATTTCTATCTTAACAGCTTCGTGAGTAGAACAATCTTTTTCGTGTTTATCTAATGCGCTTTGTGAGTAAAAATATAACAAACATCTATCACATAAGTATTTTCGAGCTCTCCATTTAGTTATTTGGCTGCTTACTAATCTACTTAGATCTTTAATCCAACAATAGTGTGTTTTATTTTCTTTTTTTATATATAGTAAATTCACATGGGTGTCTTTTTTGTTTTTAGTATGATATAAAACGTACACTATATATTTTCCATCATCACTATATGTATAAACGTTAAATGATATATTGAGTCGTCTTTCAATTTTTGGGATGTCACTTAGTTTTACAGGAAAATGAATATCTTTTAATTTTTCTTCTAAGTCTATAACAACATACTTATACTTCGGTGGTCGTTGTGGGTCTTTTTCAACAGGATGTAATGCAGAAGCAATTGAATACAAGAAACACTTTTCATCTTTGTTCTTTACATTGATAACAGCTTGTTTCCTTTTGATTTCATTTGGCAGTTCTATGTATGATGATCCTCTATATGGTGCATATTTATTAAGAGCTAATTCTATGTAGTTTATATTTGTAAGAGCCCATCCAGAACCTCTAGCTTGGAACTCATCCATTCTTGCTCGTAATATTTCTTTAGCATCACTTATGAATTCTTTTAGATTGGTTGATTGGAATACCTCTTTGTTATTAATGTTGAAGTAAATGTCTTGAATCTCTTTACCTTTCTTATATTGACAGCTTATTAGTAGATTAGCCTTTAACGATTCATGTTTTTGTAAGCTGATGTTCAATCTATTTATTAAAGCTTTTGATGTTGAATTGATATATTGTTCTAGAGGATCGTGTTCTTTATAAGTTGTTATAAATCTCCACGTTTCTAATCTTGATTTGAATGCTGTGCTTTTAAGTTTTACATCGATTGGTGCTGATTCAACTTTGACTCTTGGTTCTTCAATTACTTCTTGTTTAAATGGGAATATATCTCTAATCTTTCTTCTGCTTTGTTCATTATCATATTGTTTAAGAAGGTCTATCAGTTCTGCTTTTCTTAATCGGGAATATCTTCTGATTCCTCTCTCTTTACATTGTCGCCTTAACTCTACTACAGTAAATCTGCTATAATTACTCATCTTATTTATTATATAGAAAATCTTAGTATGCTCAATTTTTATCTTCGCTGGATTATTTCAGTTCATTTTCATACTATTTTTACTCCCATATATCCTAATACAACACTTAACATTGTACACTCCTGCCATTGTCTACATATTACGCGTTGTATTAGAACACGACTTTCATGGGAATAACCCATCAAAGTCACATATACACATATTAAAATTAAATCATTTTTGTAAACTTACTCATCATGCCTTGCTATTATAGACGATGAAGACAAACAAAACTTTAGTAATATGGACAAGGGGGAGTTTTATCCCCCCCTTACAGAACGTTCATCCTCAAACAGTTTTTATCAACGAGTCTGGACTTTACTCACTTGTGTTTTCATCTAAGAAGCTCCAGCTTCTTGACCACATTGTTAAACGCGCTCATAACCAACTTGACCTTAGGTTGCTGGTTAGGGTGTTGATGGTTTGAGACTGAAGTGAGAGTTGTTCGTCTTTGATCTGTAGATGTTTTTGAAAGCTGGTTACTAGTTCGAGGACGTCGTTGGGCTGTGTCAGTTTGTAGTGTCCCGTTTGTCTTATTGATGGTAACACGTCTTAGAACACCCAATCTTGAAACGGTTCTGCTTTAGGCTTTTTTGATCTTAGTAAGAATGAGTAGAGACCGGGTTCGTTGATGAAAATTGTATGTGGCTGAAGGGGTATTTTTTGATACCCCCAGTTTCAGAGTAGATTTGAAGACCTGAAAACTACGAGTGTCCAAAATACTGACACATTATTATAGATAAATTTAAAAAATCTAAGAATAAAAACGAACATGACTAGTGCTAAGGAAATATTATCTTACAAACCTATATTTGATTGTGTATGTAAACATTTAGATATTGGTGGTTATAATGATGAAGACAAAATAAATTTTAGCGTGTCCATAGGTATGTTAGATCATTTGTTCAAGAAAGCCACGAAAGAAAAGAACTCATTTCTCATACAAAACATTCTCTATGCAAACGTTATGGACTTGTCTGATGAGATATTAGATTCACTGACTGATGAACAATGGTTATCTATAGGTTATAATGATTATGAGGGGGAATATAACTATGATCACATTACAGAAGATTTCATACGCAAATATCAGGAGAAAGTTAATTTGAGCGAAATATGTTTATGGAAAAAGTTATCAGAAGAGTTTATAAGAGAATTTGCAGATAGAGTTGATTGGGAGATTATTTCAGGAAGCCAAGATTTATCAGAAGACTTTATAAGAGAATTTGCAGATAGAGTTGATTGGGGAGAAGTATCGTATAATCAAAACCTATCTGAAGAATTTATTAGTGAGTTTATAGATAAAGTTGATTTTGATGCTATATCTTATGGAAACAAACTCTCTGAGGCCTTTATACGAGAACATGCAGATAAAGTTTCTTGGAGGTGCTTATCTGAAACTCAACAATTATCAGAAAACCTTATAAGAGATTACGCTGACAAAGTAGACTGGGAAGCAATTTCATTGTTTCAAAATTTAAGAGAAGGATTTATTGCAGAGTTCAAAGACAGAGTTCATTGGCAAAACATTTCAATTTATCAACGCCTCTCTATAGAGTTTATATATTTATTTAGACATTACGTAGATTGGAGAGTTATAATAAGAAAATATCATAATAATCCCGATTTAGGTAGTATGTTGAATTTAGCATTCGATGTTATAACAGATGGTTTGTTTAATGTTTAACTAATTAACTTTTATGATTATTATATCATAAAAGTTGTAACCTTTACAAATATCTAAACACACAACTTATTGTTAATTGTCTCTTATACTTAAAAACAAATCAATAATAAACTCATCATCTTCTTCGCCATCCGCATTCCTTAGGTCTACATGACAACCATGCGAAATAACACAATCATACTTTTCTTTTACTTTATTTAGAAGGTTAATCGAGTTTGGGTCTTTGGTTTTAGACAATATAGTCATGTCTGGATATTTTTCTTGTAAGCATTGTAATCTTGTCTTTATGTTACACTTTTGAATTCTTCCAACCCAATACCTGTAACTCTCATAGCTCTTTACTTGTTCTCTTTTGCCTGTTTCATACTTTTCTAATATCTTTTGTAGTTGAATAGGGGAGAGATTCTTTTTAATAATAACTAGTTTGTGTACTTTCCCTGGATCTTCTGTATGTTCAGCTGCGATTGATTTAAGGTGTTGATTTTCAGTTTCTAATTTCTCATTGTTTATACGTAATTGATTCATGTGTTGTTCTATCTCTTGCACTCTTGCTTCTAGTTGTTCCTGTTCATCCTTGTATTGTTTAAAGTCTTTTGTGTAATAGTCGATAATGATTTGATTGCATTTAAGATAAAACTCAGGAGAAACCCATCGAGATATATCCAAAATCAACTCTTTACATACATATGTTCCTCTTATTTCGTTCCATGTTTCACCTTTACCTCCTGCTACTTTTTTGATAATTTCTAGACCCGGTATACCGGCTCTGGAAATGTATGCTATGAGCTCTTTTGATCCTTTATTTTCTAACCAGTGATCAAACCTTTTTCCACCATCTTGACACAGTTTAGTAGCATTTAAGTATCCTGTACTCTTATCTATAATCAGTTTAAAATCACCAAAAATACCATACCAATAATCATTTTTAATCTGTTCACAGCAAATATCGTTTAAACTAAGAGAACTATCCATAGTACTCATATTTATTATATAAAAATGTTAATTTAATCATTTTCAGAGTATTTACCCACACAAATATATTCTTATCACCATCTTATCATATAAGTATTAACTCTTTCGAAATCACTACACCCTTAAGACGTTGTTGACATACTTGGTTATGAGAAGACCGCAAACGCCATCCAAGATCATGTAGACGAAGAAGATAAGAAAAAATTTTCAGAAGTTAGGGGCGACAATTCACCGCCCCGCGTTAATCCACAACAACATACAATCTTCATCAACGAGTCTGGTCTGTATTCCTTAGTGTTATCATCAAAGAAGCCCAAAGCTAAAGAGTTTAAGAGATGGATAACAACCGAAGTTTGTATGTTTGAAAGGGGTCCAGTGCTGGTGGACCCCAGATGGTTCTATATAATACGTTGAGTTTTGCTGGCTTGGATGTAAGCTAGCTAATTGTTTGGAATAAAATACCTAATTGTCCACCTTTAACAATCTTAAAGTCATCCCCACGAATTCGTTGTGATGACTTTATATAAGAAATTAACTCTTTAGATTCTTTATTTTGAAACCAATTTTTAAACTCTTACCACCGTCTTGGCACAACTTAGTAGCGTTAAAGTATCCTGTACTCTTATCTATAATCAACTTGAAATCACCAAAAATACCATACCAGTATTTTCCGGGAGCCATGCTTTTTCTCATAATATTCAACTCGTCTCCTTAGGAAACCTCTCTTTCTATAT
The DNA here is from genome assembly GCF_964235325.1 of Thermobia domestica. Classification (NCBI taxonomy): domain Eukaryota; kingdom Metazoa; phylum Arthropoda; class Insecta; order Zygentoma; family Lepismatidae; genus Thermobia; species Thermobia domestica. The sequence continues at coordinate 80,725,009 of NC_137469.1, forward strand.
ACATTACAACAAACAAAAATTGACCTTCTTCCATAGCTGAATTTTTATTTGGTTTAATCGTTATTATATCATTCTTGTTAAAACCAAAAGGTATATTTTCAATCAAAGTATCACCTAAATATATGTCTTAAAAGTATTTATCCAAACTTAATTCCATGTGCATTATTTTCCCATTATAAAGAAATGTGTAACCATTAGAAAGATTGAATATTTTAAAGATTGGCTCCTTAACATTCTTAGTTCTCAATTCACATAAAAAGGGTATAGTTTCTTTCTGCATAATCAATTTAGTAGTATCCATCCTAAGCTTTTGAAAATCTTCTTTCTTGACGTATGTGTCTTGTAACGTTTCTAATACATCTTCAAATCGTTTTCTATCGTTCTCTAATTGGGTTTCTATTGACCTAAGTTGACTTACGCTAACAACATCATTTAAATTCTCCAACAATTTTAATTTTTCTTCGCTAATATCAACATTATCTTTTCTACCTTTAATATTACAAAATATATCCATACTCATTTATTATACAGAAAATGTCCATCCTAATTTTTCAAAACATTTCTTTAACATCTCTATTTGTTTAGGTGAGTGTTTAAAATCAATTACAACATGAACATCGCGCTTTTTCAACAGATGGTACAAAACACATTTTAAGTTAATAAACAATACTCTTTTCGGATACAGTTCTTTAAAGGTTTCGTATAAGTTTTCGAATTCATTTATAAGTGTTTCCTCCATATGACGTAAGTTTAATGGTTTTTGATCGGTAAGGTGATAGTGTATTAAATGGACATCATCATAATATTTTGTGTATTTGTTTTTCTTTAGTACTTTTAGAACATCTTTTGTTGATATTAAATCTTTTGATATATCTCTAAATTCATTATTTAACACCTTGAACACCTCTTCAGGAATAATTCTATCCTGTAAAGCTTGTAAACGAGATAACTGTAACTTAAATCTTTTTGTAGTATCATACCATGGTTTTCTTACGCAAGCAGCTCTCATTCCTTCACAAGTACTGTAAACAAAACCATTCTCTACAGAACAATCATCACAAATGTACCTACTCATACCTTTTGTTAATGACTTACTAGCACAATTACTGCATTCTAATGGTCTAGAACTATAATTTGACAACAACTCCTTTAAGGTAATTATTGGTCGTAACTTTTTCAACTCTTCTTCCGTATACAAAAATTTAGGTATTAACATTTTCTATAAATCAGTAACATTATATACGTTGTTTTTATCTTTTAAGTCTATCTCACTAACTTGTTCAAAATACTGATAAAAATTAAATATAACTAGTGCATCTAGCTCATTCCTCATGCTTCTCAAAATAATCTAAAAATCTATTGTGTATAGCTTCCATATTTATCTTAAAACAAAACTTTTATGGATATAAGCCATAAAAGCACTTAAACTTAATAATATTTAATCATTTTTAATCATATACATAACATCACTAAAAGAATACCCTTGATTTAGAAGATTTAAAACCTTAACACAAAGATGACCACATATAACTGAATTAAAGTCTTGTATTCGTTCATCATTGTAAAATGTTTTTGGTACCAAGATATTGTACTAGCTGCTTAGGAGGAACACCACCATAAGAATCGAACACGTACTTTATGTTGTTATCTTTCCAATAGCATATCCAATGAGTACCAATGTTTTCTGATTTATCGAGGTTAACTACACCACATTCATTTATATACGGTTGTTGTGGAAGTTCATCACTCATAAATACACCTCTAAATCGTCTTATCTTTAATTCTTTAACCAACCTCTCTATATCGAAGTTGGTCAATGGTTTTAGTTTTTTGACTTCTTTGGTTTACCTGCCCCCTGCTTTTCTTCCATAGCCATATTGTGTCTCTTTTGTTCTTCAAGTTCTTGTTTATTCTTCTTAGCATCCAGTAGAGTTTAGTAATCGCTGCTGCACCACCTGCTAATGAGCCAACTGCTCCTAAAGCTGCTAGAATGGCCGGAATTGTAAAAATAAAACCACCCATATGCTCTTTCTTAATCTTTTTCATTTGTGCAGTAGTTAAAGTTAAATCCATTCCTTTACCTTCTTTAATTTTCTTAGATTTATCAGTAAGTTGTTTCTTTGTTAATACATGATCAATATTTAAATCCTTTAGTTCGTTATAAGGAACACTAAACATACAACCTTTAATAGAACACATCTTCCTATTTATTTAAGAGAAAATCTTAGTTTGTAAAAGTACAGTTGTTGTAGCTCCACCAAAATCAATTAAGGAATCATTCTCATCTGTTATCCTTATCTCAAAATTGTCAACCTTGTCTTTAGATATAGGGGAAAAATAATGGGTAAGTAGGCTCATAAATAATACTATGTTTAAACTCAGCATCTGTTTTAAATGATGCTATAATTCCTGTTTCTCTATGTGTGTATTCTGTATCTTTAACAAACATACCATCTGCTATATTACAGTGAACATTTATAGTATCAAAGGGGTAAAACTTTGGCAACTTACTTCCAATATGTGTTTTGTTTTTTTCTAAAACTTCAAAATACCTAAATCCAAGAACAGTATCTAAATTTACCATTCTGATATCAATATCACCTGTTTCTATTTTTACTCTATTTGTTATATGATCCTCTTTTAACGTTATGTTTATGGAGCGAGATTTTAAATAATCATTAAGACTGTTTAAGCTGTATTGTCCATTTGGTATACGAACAAGTTCATTTCCATAATAAAACGATGCATTATGTGTAAGGTTTAGAGTTAGATATGTACTGTAAAACCCAACTAGTGCTATACTTAAATAGTTGTTACTGTTGTCTAATTCGTAATGGAGTTTCTTCTTTAAAACAGAAGTATCACTCGTTAACTTAAATACCTTAGCCATTTATTATATAATAAATGAATGAGTTTGATTTACCTAGAGATATTCCAAGAGAGAAAGTAATCAAGTTAATAGAAGATATCATTCAAAAGTTAGAATACAGTTTAAATAAGAAAAAGAGAAAACTATGAATTGTTAAATATGCATACTACACTTTGATCACGTTATCAGTTATACTTTCTGCAACAACTGGATTTATTAATATTTTTATACCTGTAACAATTTACTCAATATTAACAACATCTCTTGCAACTGGAAGTGCTATAATAACAGGTTTGTCGTCTAAGTTAAACATAAGCAAAAGAAAAGATGAATATAAAACAATTGTCACTTGTATTAACTCATTTAAAGAACAGTTAGAGATGATAATAACATTAAATGGTGAAATGGATAACGAATATATAAAAGATACGTTGCTTAAGATCAGAGAACAACTTAAAGATATAAGATCATAAAAGAGACGATTTTCTCTATAATAAATGAGTAAGAAAACTATTAATTGGGATGTAAAAGAGATGATAAAAGAAACAACAGCTAAGAAAAGAAATGGAGAGCTTATACCTGATGATATTCGATGTCTTATAGTGGGTCCATCTGGGTGTGGTAACACGTGTTTGCTATTTAATTTTTTATTACAGCCAGGTTGGTTAAACAATAGTTACTTCTATATATATTCTAAAAGCATGAATCAGCCAAAGTATGAGCAGTTAAAAGATCGATTTGAAAAAGCAGAACTAAAGTTTAAGAAGCAAATAGCAACGTTCTTAAGCGGTAATGATTCTATTTTACCTATTGATGAATGTGAAAAATACTCTGTCGTTGTGTTTGATGATTACATTTTAGAGAATCAAGATACTGTTAGAAATTACTTTACAAGAGGTAGGCATAGACATTTAGACTGTTTCTATCTTGCACAAACATATTCAAAAGTACCTAAACAGCTTATAAGACATAACGCTAACTTCCTATGCATATTTAGACAAGATGATACTAATCTTAAACATGTGTATAATGAGTTTGTTGGAGAAGATATGTCTTATGATAAATTTAAAGAGATATGTTCAAAATGTTGGCAAGATGATTATGGTTTTATAGTAATTGATATGACAAGGAAGGTAAACAATGGTAAGTATAGGAACGAGATAAAACACTTTATAAACGTTTGATATTTTTTCACGTTTGTTCGTTTTAACGTATGACGTTTATTGACGTTTTTCACGTTTATTGACGTTTTTTCACGTTTATTGACGTTTATTGACGTTTGTTCGTTTTCTATATAATAAATGGATGAGAAAGAAATTAATAAGAATATTTAAAACACAAGAGCAACCTGTAATTGATGCTATTCAAAACTTGGGAAGTGAGATCAAAGAAGTAGCAGAACAAAATAAAAATCTAATAACTGAACTTGTTCCAGTTGTACATAAGTCGGCTTCAATAGATCCTAGTCTACTAGAAACACCTAAAAAGATAACTTATGATAGTTCTCCAAGTAGTAGTGATGCACCTATAACGGGAGAAATAAAACAAATGAGAAAACAAATTAAAGACAAAGTGGAAGGAGTAGAGCCTTTAACAACAGCCCAATCATTTGGTAAGATTGCAAGGAGATATTATAGTAAAAGAAATGACAGTGTATTTGGAATAAGAACTGTAGAAGAAGATGGAAAAATAATAAATAAGGTAGGGAATTCTGAAGTTAAAGTGAATGGCGATGATTTGATAATTAATGGTAAAACTTATAAAGGACCAGAAGGTCTAAGGGAATTGTTAACGACGAATACTAATAAAACCATTGAAGATTATGATGATGACGATTTTGAACAGTACAAGGAAATAATAATAGAATCAGATGCTGCCTTCCAAAAATATAATCGAGATAAAAAGTAGCATCTAGTAGAGGTTCTAAGTACATTAATATTATCAAGCCTATTTGGGATAATTATATTAAACCATCTTTACCTCCAACACCACCAAGAAAGAAAACACCAATGTCTGGAGAAGGAATAAAACAATATACAGAGATACTTAAAGAGTATGTATGTATGGATGATGTGAGAAAGCTTATAGATAGGTTAATAGTTATAGATGGAGAGGAAAAGGCTGGTAATAATAACTTTTATAATGAGAAAGTAGGTATAGTGTATATGATTAATAATAAGCTTTCACAATTTATTCCTAATGATCCAAAAGGTATAGGTTATTTGATTAAGATCTTAAATACATTACCACCACGATTTTGGAATGATGAGAAGCTTGGAAAAGGACTAATGAATAAGATTTTAAACATGAAGGGGATATCCGAGTTACATATACCAGGCTTCAGATTTTGCGGGCCTTTTACGAAGCTTCAAGAAAGGTTAGAAAGAGGCGATGAAGGTATTAACCCATTAGATGAGGCTTGTAAAGAACACGATATATACTACAGAGACAATAAAGATACAGAGTCAAGACATATTGCAGATAAGGAACTAGAAACTAAAGCATGGAAAAGAGCATTTAGTAGTGATTCGTCAATTGGTGAACGATTAGCTGCTTTTGGGGTTGGTACTGCTATGAATGCTAAGGTTAAGTTAGGATGGGGATTATAAGTTTTCAATTATTATGTATGATTCTTTTATGGGTATATCCCATAAAAGCGTTGTTTCAAGATTTTCTTTATAATAAATGGATAGTGTTGAGAGTTATGAGTTACAGAATTTTAAAGCTAACACAAGAACATTTAATAATTTGAATGAAGCTAACAAAGATATTGAGGTTGATTTCGATATGGGCGATGGCTTTATACATCCACACAAACCAGATTGTCATATGACTTTTGAAGTTGTTGGTGCATCAGTTGGAAAAACATTTGGTGCAAATGATACTATAAAACTTGTAGATAAATTCTTACCATTCTTCTTTTCTCAAATTGAGGTTAGAAAGCATGGAGTTGTTATAGATAAGATTGAACTACCGGGAATAACATCTACAGCTATTGGAACATTAAAGATTTCCAAACCAGAAGTTGAATATTTAAAACAAGCAGGATTTGAAACAGATGATAAACTTGGTCTAAGAAAGGACTTTAGTGTTTTGTACCCATTGTACCCAGGCTTTTTAAGTGATTATAAAGAGGTTATGTGGAAAGGTGAATTGAGAATAACATTTACAAAAGCTAACAACAATAACGATGTCTTGTACAAATGGGTTGGAACAGGAGCAGGTGAAGCAGCTCCTCATGATGGAAAAATAACAATAAAAAGTATGGAGATAAGAATGCCTATTGTTGAATGCGAATCTAATTATGAAAACAAGTTAAAGTTGAATATTCTTAAAGAACCTAAAATCATGTTTTCATTCCATACTTATCAATGTGTTCAGAAGACTGTTGTAGGTTCTTTTTTGGAGTTTGATGTTACTACTCAATTTAATTCTAGACAATTTGATATGCCTGATTTCGTAGTTGTAATGTTCCAAACTGATAGAAGTGGTAAACAAACAGCAGATGCAAGTAAGTTTGATCATTGTAAGGTAAAGAATATCTATCTTAAGAATGGGAGGAATGAGGTATTTCCAAGAGAATCAAGAAACTTAGATATTGCTAACAAGGATTATTTTAAGATGTATGAAGATTATACTGCATTTAAGAGAATAACATGTGGCAATACCGAAATGTACTATGGCCCTAAAGAGTTTATAGATAACAGACCAATGTATGTGATTAATTGTAGTAAGAGGAAGAATGTATCGGTAAATGAGAGAACAAACATAAAGATTGTAGTAGACTTTGCAGAAGCTGTGGCTGCTAATACTATATGCTATGCGATTTTAATTGGACAAAAGAACTTTACATATGATCCTAAGAATGAGAAAGTAGTAGAAGAGTTTTAGATAGTTAATGAAAACAGTTTGAGGATGAACCGTAAGGTGAGCGTTTTGCTCACCTTTAAAATCTCTATATGCCCGTTATTGTTTTATGGAAGTTTTCCATAAAAAAATTAGCAAAAATGATTAAAATATATTTGGTGAAGATAAAAATTGAAGAGTGTTCATTAATTTTCTATATATACTAAATACGATGGCGAGTCATATTGAGCTTTTAAATAAACTTGGAAGTCTTGAACAAAAACAAGTTATTGGATTAAGAGAATTAGAATTAAATACAGAATATAAGATTGTGAAAATGGAAAAGATTAAAACTAAGTTTGGAAAAAGCATTTTAGTTGAATGTGAAGAGTTTAAGGTATTTCTTCCACCTAGATTTACAAAACACTTAACAGATAAAATGATTGATGAGATCGTTAAAGATGGAATAAAAATCAAATACACTGGTTTAAATGATAACTATCCAACTGTTGAGTTCTGTATGTGAATTTCAAATGATGATCGGTTTTGTGAATCCAAAGAATAATAAAAATGATCAAAAATATGTAGTCAGAAGTAAAAATGGAGTGGATAGAATGGATCCTCAAAAGAAATTTATACTTACTAATAATTTCAATGTAATTGTGAAAAATGTGCAGACCGAAGTTCAAGTTGTTTTTGATATTAATGGCTGTCTATTCAGCTTGAATTATGATCAGTGGACAGAGTTTAAGATGTCATTGTTTCCTATTGAGAACGAGGTTAGCAGAAGATTCTATTATCAATATCCGAACTTGTAATTTTAAGTATGTTTTAAGTGTATAATTGTTTTTATAGTATCAAGACTATAAAAACTAAGACCTTTTGGTATACAGAACACAATGCCGTTTAAATTTTGAAAATCGGTTATTATTTGATGATGTTATAGCAAATTCGAAATTTCGGGAATTTTTACGGGTTTATTTTTGAGGTTTCGGGAAAATGTTATTCCTTAAAAAAGTCTTAGAATTTTATTGTGATTATGGTAGTATTTTTTATTTTTCGATTTGATGAAACTTTATAGAGATATTGAAAAAGGGAAAAATATCCTGTGGGTTATGGAACAATTTATGCATTTTATAAAATTAGCTATGTTATTAGTATTCATTTGCCGTTTGAATTTTTGAAATCGGTTAATTAGGAGCCGAGCTATTGCATTTTAACGTTAATTGGGGGTAACGCTGCCAGTGTTGCCAACTCACTTTTAACAATTATCATATTTATTAGTAATGGGGTGAATTCATCCCTATATGTTTTAAAGCGATATCTTGAAAAATTAAAATCCTGGAACGTTCCGAAAAAATATTGAGTTGGATACACTGACTTTTTTCTTTTATCTTGCAGCTTGGGATTTAGTTCTGATATTCTGGTATCGCTGAGTGTAGATGGGGAGGAAAGAAAGAAAGAGACTCGATAGATATTTCGTCACGGATTCAAGGACGTCATGTATGATGTATTCTCCCCGAAGGAGACTACATCATTGTACAGCGCCATCTCTCCACTGCTAGCTAGAAGTTCTGTTGAAGGAAGAGGCTAATGCATATATATGTATGTTGGTGTGAGGAGAAGGAAAGAGAATCGAATTGGACGATCCTGTGCTGGTACTGGAATCGTTGAAATGAATCAGTGACAGATCACCTATTCCAGTAAATGCTACATTCGTTATATTCCTTCTCATCAGCTTTTTAAAGTTAATTTTTGACGGATTTTAATGATTCAAGTGTCAAATGAAAGCTTAAAAACTAGAGATTAAGATGCAGTAAATATGTTTTGTGTAGGATTCCATTGTAATATTTTAGATGTAAGTTTTTATGATTTTAAATGTCATAAAAGCCAGTGCGATCTCTAACATTGTAATTATGGGAATACTTTGCGCTGTGTAAGTTTGTATAATTAGTTGGTTCCTTATGCGCTGGTTAAAAAATATTGAGAGGGGGAAATGCGCCAGAAGTACCCATGTCCTACTACTTACATACACATTTCTCCACCTTGCCCTTGGATTTTCCACTGTACAATTCAAATTTCAGGTTATACCCTGTCTCATCACACAACATCCCGACTTTAAATCTTTGATTGGCTTATCGTGCATAAATTGTTTCAATGAATTTCGGCCATTGAACTTTATCATCATTTCATTGAATTTAGTGTTCTCATTACCACTAGAATATATCTACACTGTACAAGTTTGTTTCAGGTCCATCAAGAGGCTTAGGGAATGTCTTCTTCCCTGGAGGGTCGAACCTTGGATTATCTCCAGAGTATCAGATAAATCACAATTGCAGTAACTCGGTATTTGCCTCCAAATCTCAAAAATTGCTTCGTCATTCAGAAATTACAACATTTTTCATTGACGAAATATTTCTGATATGGAAAATTGTCTACAGAAATGACTCTAAAATATTCATAATAACAAAGCACGCTCATAAGAAAATAAAAAAGCTCACGAAATATTTCACACAAATAACACATGCCATATGTACCAAATTTCTCAAAAGTAAATCCCCACGTTAAGCGGGTTTGCATATCCAGGCTCCTAACTATGGAAACATTTACGATCACTCCAACCCCAATCATTTCACAGATTCGACCTGTTGTATATAAGTTATTAGGACGCAAAATTGAACACAATTAATACGAAAAAGACTTTTATGCATTGCAAGACCTGTAACTGCCAAATATTCACCACAAACTTATAGTCGTATCAACATAAACAAAAAGAAATGTGGAGCAGGAAACTAATTTACCCAAAAGTCAAAAGAGACTCACTAAAGACATACGAACTGGTCGAGCGGTTTGGGTCACTAGTCTATCAATTGGAAGTTTATGTGTTCAAACCTTGAAGGGAGTATTCGTTTTTTTTAAAGTGTGTTCCTATTTTCATCAGAGGACTGAGAACATTTCTTTAAATAGATCTTTGGCAACTACTTCTCTCTCAAATTCCATTAGAAGGGAACATTATATGAATTGCAAATCTAAAATCCACAGCTGAGAACAAAATATTATGTTCAATATTTCATTATTATCCTTTGATTTGTAATGAAAAACTAATTATAAGCATTGACGATTTCAGAAGATTCTCCCCCGGTAATGGTCAATATATGAATGAGAGAAAACTGATAAAACATTATTAGTCCACTTTGAGCATGATCGAAGATAACTTATGGCCGCGAAGGGGGAAATTTATGTCGACAGAGTCTCAAATTCTCCCACAGGTTATGCCCTGAAATCATCAGTTTGAAAGGTTTCCTTAACAAATACAATATTACATTTATTTCTCGTTCTACGTTTTGAAATGGAAAAATCATAATTTTAAAGTGAATTATAATACGATAAACATAAAGATTTATAGAACCAATGAAGTAAATATTCTTGTGTAAGTTATCGATTTCTAATCAGATTAAAACTCGAATATTCGTTTGCATCGCACTTTAAAGTAAATCCTCTCTCTATATAATTCTTACTGGAAAGTATGTTTAACTCCAATTACTTAATCAATATTTTTAATAATATATTTTTATTGTAATACTTTTACTATTCAATGTTGTATACACTACATTTCCCAAAGCAAAACCTCGCAAATGTATAGTGGACTAGTGATTATTATCAAATAAATTATCATTTTGTTTACGTAAATACTCCATCGCCTCATTTGAAACTTCGTACTTTAAATAATAATAATAATAATAATAATAATAATAATAATAATAATAATAATAATAATAAGATCATAGCCATACCTTTATCAGAATTTCAGGCTTAGTCAATAAATTAATTCAACGTGGTCTCTAGTCGAAGTTCAATTTAATCGAATCCGATAGAAATACAAAGAGAAACTTCGAAAACAGGTAAAAGAAAATTGTTACCTTGGTGGGACAGGAAGTAATCTTTAAGAGTTCCTTTCAATTTACAGACAAATGCCTTAGACAGTTTTTTGTTTTCTTTAGGTTAACTGATTCACCGAACGTATCTGAGTAACTTGTCTCTATTTTCTAGTCGGTTATATACGTTTTACAATCATTTCCGTTAATCTTGAACGACAGGAACACGAATACAAAAACATCTAAGAGAATTAAATTCCAAAATCTCCCACTGGGAATCGAACCCGGTACCCCATACACGTTAGGTACACGTGCTAGCCACTAGACCAGCGGGGAAAGCAAGTGATATGCATTTTGTAGTATCTGAAATTTACATCTATTTCATCCTGCTGTAATAATGTTTACCGTATTCGTTACTTTGAGGAATGATATATGTTATTCATATAGGTTCTATTACATATTCGTTCATAAATATTATATAAATTATCAGAATTATTCATGATCTTCCATGGAAATTCACTGGCGCATGCACAATAGAAAGACAGTGTAATTGAAAGGTGAGTTCAACAGATATTATATATTTCGGCGACATTATTTAATAGCTATGTCGAAGAAATACCAAAAATGAGTTTTCATAATGAAGATGGAATTCCGGTACGAGATAGAATGATGAGGTGTATACGGTTTGGGGTTGATATGATTGTTGTTGCAGAATCTAAAAAGAAAATTAATAAGATGTAGAAAACTTGAGAAAGGCTTCTGAAGAATATGGGATGAAAATAAAGGTTAGAAAGACAAAATCCATGGTGATTGAAACGAAGCGATTGGTGTCAAATATAGAAGTAGGAGCGGGAAAAAAACAGGTGACTAGTTTTTGATGTCTGAGTAGTATTATTAGTGATATGACATGTGAACGTGAAATAAAAGCAGGGATAGAAATGGCGAAAGAAGCCTTTAAGATGAAGAAAATATTATTTTGTTGGGCCTTAGAGTTAAAAAAAGACTCATAAAATGCTTGCTGTACTGTATTTTACTGTATTTATAGGACAGAAACATGGACATTACGCAGAAATGATGAGAAATAATTGGAGGCTTTCGAAATATGTGCGTGGAGAAGAATGGAGAGAAATAGCTGGGTCGAGAGGAAAACGAATGAGAGGGTTGGAAATGGAAGGATAAATATATTATTAAAAAGAGGAAGAGAAACTGGTTGGAATATTGGTTAAGAAGAAACTGTACCATGAGGCATGTGCTAGAGGGTATGGTGGCAGGAAAGAGAGGGAGGGGACGAACTAGACTATATAGAAACATAATTAGGCTATTGGCGATATCAAAACAGAAAAACCGTATGTGAAGAGGGAGAGGTTAACAGAAGATTGTGGAGCATGGCAGCTTCTGAGCTGCGGTAAGTGACCCTCTGGAAATGAGTGAATACTTCTGATATAATGATGCTGATGATGCACAGTAGAAACAGAAAGATCCACTCTACTGTCATTGCTAATACGAATCACAATGCAAATTTCTACAAGTTGTCAAAATGCCTCGCTTTAAAGGCTGTAGAGAACTATCTGTTAGTCTGCGAGGAGAAATTATAGTCGAGTAAAAGTGGAACAAACTCTCATTCAGATCGCTTGGGTTTTGGGCTGTGACGAGAAAGCAGTGAAGAAATTGATTTAGCGGTATGACAAATAATAATAATAATAATAATAATAATAATAATAATAATAATAATAATAATAATAATAATAATAATAATTTATTTCACAATTCATTTCTGCCAGAAACTTTCGCCCCCTTACTACCACTTCATGCTTACTCAGGAGGAAGCTGTGCGTCCCCAGGTTGGGAACCACTACTTTCAATTAAGGAATTCTGATAGACTGTTAGAAATTTGCATTCTGACTAATATCAGTAAACTGCATTCTTCTGTTTCTACTGCGCATGCACCAGTGAATTTCCATGGAAGATCATGAATAATTCTGATAATTTATATAATATTTATGAACGAATATGTAATAGAACCTATATGAATAACATATATCATTCCTCAAAGTAACGAATACGGTAAACAAGATTACAGCAGGATGAAATAGGTGTAAATTTCTGATACTACAAAATGCATTTCACTTGCTTTCCCCGCTGGTCTAGTGGCTAGCACGTGTGCCTAAGGTGTATGGGGTCCCGGGTTCGATTCCCGGTGGGGAATTTTGGAATTTTAATTCTCTTAGATGTTTTTGTATTCGTGTTCCTGTCTTTCAAGATTCACGGAAATGATTGTAAAACGTATATAACCGACTAGAAAATAGAGACAAGTTACTCAGATACGTTCGGTGAATCAGTTAACTTAAAGAAAAGAAAAAACTGTCTAAGGCATTTGTTTGTAAATTGTAAAGAACTCATAAAGGTTACTTCCAATCCCACCAAAGTAACGTTTTTCTTTTATTTGTTCTCGAAGTTTCTCTTTGTATTTCTATCGGATTCGATTAAATAGAACTTCGAATAGAGACCACGTTGAATTAATTTATTGACTAAGCCTGAAATTCTGATAAAGGTATGGCTATGATCTTATTATTATTATTATTATTATTATTATTATTATTATTATTATTATTATTATTATTATTATTATTATTATTATTATTATTATTATTATTTAAAGTACGAAGTTTCAAATGAGGCGATGGAGTATTTACGTAAACAAAATAATAATTTATTTGATAATATTCACTAGTCCACTATACATTTGCGAGGTTTTGCTTTGGGAAATGTAGTGTATACAACATTGAATAGTAAAAGTATTACAATAAAAATATATTATTAAAAATATTGATTAAGTAATTGGAGTTAAACATACTTTCCAGTAAGAATTATATAGAGAGAGGATTTACTTTAAAGTGCGATGCAAACGAATATTCGAGTTTTAATCTGATTAGAAATCGATAACTTACACAAGAATATTTACTTCATTGGTTCTATAAATCTTTATGTTTATCGTATTATAATTCACTTTAAAATTATGATTTTTCCATTTCAAAACGTAGAACGAGAAATAAATGTAATAATGTATTTGTTAAGGAAACCTTTCAAACTGATGATTTCAGGGCATAACCTGTGGGAGAATTTGAGACTCTGTCGTCATAAATTTCCCCCTTCGCGGCCATAAGTTATCTTCGATCATGCTCAAAGTGGACTAATAATGTTTTATCAGTTTTCTCTCATTCATATATTGACCATTACCGGGGGAGAATCTTCTGAAATCGTCAATGCTTATAATTAGTTTTTCATTACAAATCAAAGGATAATATTGAAATATTGAACATAATATTTTGTTCTCAGCTGTGGATTTTAGATTTGCAATTCATATAATGTTCCCTTCTAATGGAATTTGAGAGAGAAGTAGTTGCCAAAGATTTATTTAAAGAAATGTTCTCAGTCCTCTGATGAAAATAGGAACACACATAAAAAAAAACAAAAAACAACAACAACAAAAAAAACGAATACTCCCTTCAGGGTTTGTACACAAACTTCCAATTGATAGACTAGTGACCCAAACCACTTTTTTTTAAACATCTTTATTTCCCAAGGTCACTTACATACCTGAAAGAAATTGGTCGTGTAGACATAAGACATAGACGGTAAATACAAGTAGAATGTTGGCACATACACAGTGCTTTAAGAACAATACAAATCACAGCATCATATTACATTTTTTGAACTTACCAAAGTAGACAACAACGTTTAAAAGAGAGACAGTATTATACAGAAATTTAGAGGTACTACAAATAAGATCTTACAGATATTACACTAGTCATATCATGTTAAAATGAGGCAGTCAGAAAGTTTGTGAAATTCTTGTGGAAAGCTACCATACCAAAAGTTTTCCACCTGGTGCGTTTTAAGAATTCATGATAATCTGTGACACTTATGTGACTGCGACTGGAATCAATATAGTATAAGGTGTGTCCTATTAGCCAAGTAACAGCATTATTGCGGGTTGGAGGGTACCAATGATAATCGGGTAAGGTAATAATATCAGGCGTAAAATGGTGTGGAAATGTCCGACATACGAGAGCAAGGAGAGCACATAGTTTTAACCACACATACTTGACTATCTGGCAAGAGGTGTATCTGTGGAGAATGGTGTCGGGGTGTCCACAATGGGAACACGCATTATGTGGTAGGCGATGGATGTCGAACAAACGTTGATTAGTAGCATGAATATCATGCACAACACTGTACCATAAACTACGTACACAAGTCGGAAGAAACTTTCTATGAATATTAAACCATATGCGATTCCAGTTACAACTATTATGGTTCTGCTGTACTCGTATCGTAGTTGTAGTAAAGGTCATTTTTAAAAAATACAGATAAAGACCACGAGAACAGATTTCTCTTATCTCATCATGTTGAGGTAGATAACTCCAGGCTAGGACGAATTTATATACATATAAGGGTGCGTGTTGAAGGAAAGGAACATTGGGTGGATTTGGAGCAGGTAAGGTGGGCGTCCAACATTGTAGCCATTGTTGTGTATGACTATGGTCCAAATGATACAATTTATAGCTACGTGATAAAAATAATATTTTACACTTGAGTCGGACATTGATTAAAGCAAGGCCACCATTGTCTACTGGTAACACCATTACTACCTGTGGAACTCGGAAGAAAAAGCCGCACCAAATAAACCAGCCAATGATCGATTGCACTTTTTTGGCACAGATGTCAGGAAGTGGCCATACCTGTGCTGTATACCATAATTGAGAACATATATAAGTATTTACATACCATACTCTCTGGATTAAATTCAGCTGTCGGTGACGATTTTGGAGAACAACTGTCCTGATTTTATTGATTATTGGCGTCCAGACTGTCTCAGAGTCTGGATCAAGATTACTCGTAAAATTAACACCTAACATTTTTAATTTCGTCACAATTTCTGAGTGACAGATAGTTAACCCTTTATTGACCGTAGCCCAATTATAAAGGTTAAACTCTTCGTTTTATTGACATTAATACTTGCTCCACTAGCAGTACAATAGTTATTTAAGCACTTGTGCACATAGTTGACCTGAGCAACAGTGGTACAACTGATTGAGACATCATCAGCGAAAGCAAAACAAACAAT
Source organism: Thermobia domestica (assembly GCF_964235325.1). Lineage (NCBI taxonomy): Eukaryota > Metazoa > Arthropoda > Insecta > Zygentoma > Lepismatidae > Thermobia > Thermobia domestica. Next base: position 80,740,727 of record NC_137469.1, read on the forward strand.
ATTTTGAAAATCATGTAAATGTGAGACTGGAAAACAGGACAAATTTTGCAATAAAGGTTCAAGAACTAAGCCAAATAACAACATTGACAATGGACATCCTTGGCGGATACCTCGCTTGATAGATATGGGTGAGCTAAAGTAACCATTGATGTGAAGCTGGGATTTTGGATTGTGATATAAATTTTTAATAGTATCAATAAAGCGTGAATCAAAACCAAATGCTTGTAATACAGCGTAAAGATAGTTATGCTCAGCAAAATCAAAAGCATGTTTGAAATCTATAGAAGATACACAGGCAGGAAGCTGTTGCACTTGAAAATATCCCATGATGTCTCGTAGGCTACACAGGGCATAATAAATATTACGGTCTTTTGATAGCGCTGCTTGCTTACCACTTAAAAGTTTCTCGAGAACTTTTTCCATGCGTACTTTATATACCTTAGACAATAATTTTACATCAGTATTTAACAGTGTAATGGGTCTAAAATTAGAAATATGACCTGGGGCTCCTTTTTTTGGAACTAAAATAATGATACCATCATTTTGCATAACATTGCCAGATTGAAACATATCATTAAGTACAGCAGTGAAAGTATCTCCTACCACATCCCAATACTGTTTATAGAAGAGAAAAATGAGTCCATCCTTTCCAGGACTGCTACAATGCTTGGTAGTATTTAACACATCATAAATCTCTTGTTTAGTAATCGGGGCTAACAATGGCGCATTGTCAGCCTCTGTTAATTTACAAGATATATTGGAAAAGAAAGTGGGCCATGTCTGAGTAGCAACTGGATGCGATTCAAATAGTTGTTCATAATGCTGTGTTAAACTGGACATAATGTCAGGTAATGCAGTGACAACTTGGCCATTTTCTAATACAAGAGGTTCCATAAAATTAGTTCTCCTTCTATTATGTTGCCGCATGAGGTGGAAAAATGTAACTCGTTCATTGGACAACAATAATTTGGAATCGAATGATTTAGTGATAGTCTGTAAATAGTCGTTTTTTAATCGAATTAATTTTGCTCTTATTTTATTAATATGCATATACGTGTGCGCAGAGGGAGGCTGTTGCCACAACGCATGTAACACTTTGTACAGGTAGTCAATGGTATTTTTGCTATTCTGACGGTATTCAGAATGCATCCATTGGAAAAAGGATTTAATTTTATGCTTAGCATGTTGAACCCACCACAAATTTAAACTGTCGAAATATCTCTGTTGTCGACACCAGTAATCCCATTTCTCTCGAAACAGTTCTTTAATATCATCAGATTTCAGGAGCTGTGGATTAAGTTTCCAGGTAGAGAGACCGAACGTTGGGTTCAAACCAAGGAGAGGGGGAGGAAATTTGAGCAACATAGACACAGCACTATGATCACTAAACGGAGCCATAAGAACACTAATGTCACTCACACGAGGTATGAGATCGAAGGAGGTATAGATCCTGTCTATGCGTGACTTCATTGATGGAGTGACATACGTATAAATGATATCAGTTCGTTTGGACCGCCAGGTGTCAACTAATCGGAATCCGTGGACCAGTCTTTCTAACGCTAAGCATTTATTAAAATAGCCAGTAGAATCGTCACAAAACAAGATGGAATTGAAATCTCCAGCAAGGATAATACTCGTATGCGGAACAGAAAACAGAGGCACGATATCAACATTAAAAAAATTTTCACGGTCAGTTTTGTGTAGAAAACCTGACAGGCAATACACATTTACATATAGAATAGTATCGCATACAAGGCTGAGCCCATTGCCAGACGGTAAACGAGTAAGGTGTTGCACATGGATTCCTTTCTTCACTAATATTGCAGTACCTCTACCACTATATCCAAGATTAACAAAACAATTATACCGATCTATAAAACTTAAATCGGCAATTTTTAGTTCTTGCAAATTGAGTATATCAAAGTCATGTAATCGTATAAAGTTTTGTAACAAGCGTTGTTTCGTAGGACTAGTTATACCATTTAAATTTAAAGTACCCACTTTACGAACACTGACAATAGGGTAAGACATACACAGCTGATAAAAAGTAAATAGAGTTATTAGAGCTGCAAAATAAACAAACTGCATGATGAGACCTGACAAACAGAAAAAAGAAAAAAACAACACTATTCAGGTTGATTCTTTACACTGTCTGTTTGTAGTGATTGTCAAGGACAGTCGAGAAGCTAGGTTGCGATGATGTAATCGAAGCACCAACAACAGGCTCACGTGAGTCACGTGTCACGACAGCCTTCCCTTTCCCTGTGTTTGTTTTGATTTTCTTGTGTGTTGACAAGGCAATCTTACCTGCTTTTTCACTTATATAAACCGTTCTCACAGTTGTGGTGGGCTAAAGTGAACGTGTTGGGCATAGCCAGATTTCAAAATTAAAATACTTAAATATTTGCACCACAATGGTGGAGTGCCCTGAATGGACAGTCCCAAGAAGTTTTTAATTTAAGTAATTAACAGAAGTTATGTAAATGAATTATATTAATTAATTGGATTACTTAAATATTAAAGATATAAATGAAATATTCGGTAGAGCTTTTTTTTTAAAAAAAATTAAGTGATTTGAAATATACAAAATACTCTTTAACTCAGGTAATCAGTGGCTTTACTTCAACTCAGATGCTCCATTGAAATGGTCAGATAACAACCATACACCCATCTCTGTTCATGTTCTTGCCATGCTGTAAAAGAAAAACATATGCGAAATTTTCCACATACCTTATTTGATGTCTGGAATCCGTACAAGAAAGACTTCCGTGTAATTTTGTTGAATATTTAATGGTGATAAAGTAAACACTCCACTCCTCCACAGAAATCATACAGATTTTAAACACTGCTATTCACACACACATATAAAAAAAATATTTTATATTCACACGAATATTAAATCGAAGTGACCGGTCGATAAAAAAAATAATGATTATTATTTTTTTATGAAAATTTGGCCGTTATATATTTCTGTTCATAGTTCGTGCACGTATTGTTTTGATGTGTTCTTCATTGTCTTCTTCCTTCAGTCCTTTCTCTTCTCACTGAAGTTCGCTCGTCATCCTGGAATCTCCTAGAAGGTATCAGTTGCTGCTACTGGGTGCTGCTCTGGTTGTTTCTCCGCTGCAATGGTGTCTCTCTCTTAGTATCTCTGGATCCATTTGAAGACATCTGGTTCATGCAGTGTTACTGGATAATTATCATCTGAATTGCCTCAAAGTCTCTGAAAATGTTCTGATTCTATGATCCAGTTCCAAAGTTCTCACTACATCGCCCACATATGACGCACTTAAAATTTTACTTTTAAGATTTTATACATATATCACACTGCAAACTACATACGAGAGTTATATGCTAGTATTCATTGTCCTAGCTGCAGATTCAAAACTCAGTCTCTGCTTTATAAAAAAAATATTCAAACTCTCCTCTTTTTACGTAACATCTCGTCTCGCAACATGTGTTGCCCGTAAAGCATACACCGAGATTACGTTAAGTTCTGAGACAGACTTACTACAGTTGATATTTCAGACCGAGACGAAAGAAAGAAAAAAAACTCAATCTCGAGTAACGTCGCAATTCTCTATTAAAATGTGCCTATCTCACAAAACAGACCATTGTCACGATGAGTCTTGCACTAACTATTACAGAGGATGACCTCTGTATATCGTGTCTTAACACCAACTAACTCGCTCCTTCCCTGTCAAACAGTTTTCTTTCAGAGGAAAGAACATGATTTTGAAAGGCTCGCTCCTGACCTACCCAAAATTCAATGTATAGTCCCTTTTCGCGGACCCTAATGGTTTTGTCGCCAAAATGTCTGGGTAGTACACTTTCATGTAATCTTTCATTTATTCTTAGATTATTATTGCTTGTCATCTGTATTGAGTTTGACCACTGGATAGAGGAAATACTAAGCTTTAAAACGGTGTATCATACACTTTGTTATTCAAATGTTAAATACTTGTTTTTGTATTGTTTTCCCCGGCGTCACTGTACATTTTCTTTGTAAACAATCTTCCTTGCCGAACCAGTCCATGTGCTTTTGTTTACCTCGCCAGAGTACTCTAGCGGTGATCTCTCGCAACCTCCACATACACATTTGTTCTTGGTTTTTCACTTTTTTTTACAATAATTATCATGAATCAACAATATATTCTATATTACATTGTACCTAATATTCCTCTGATTATATTTACATAGGATTCCAGCAGTGACATTCAATTTAGAATTAATAATCAATAAATATACACATATCGGCTGCTATGACATTCACGGTACTGCGTATCGCTGTCGTCTCAATTACAGCAATGCAACACCAAGCACAGTAAAGTAATAAGCTTTTGTTTTAAAGTTAAGGTAACAACGAAAAAATCTTTTCTGACCAAAATTACATCTTATCTTACATTTCTACAATTCTAAATATGTAATAATGCTAAGATATGACTGCATTCATAATTTTCAATGGGGGGAAAACCCACTCGCAGGAAGAGCAGGGGCTCTTCCTTCTCGAAACCGCGCTTTGAAGAAAAAAATATAGGCTGGTTTTCTGGCGGGATCCAACCCAAGCTTTCGAAGTTTCTAGTGTGAAATCTGGTCACTTGAAGGAAATCTAACACCTTATTGTTCCCAAGAATTCTAACCCATTTGCTAAAATATCTGAGCAAAAATTCACAAAGGTAATGGAATAGGATCTATGTCGCCAGGGCACTATCTGCAGCAACATTAGCAACTCTGCTCACTTCTACCTAACTAAGTTAGAAGTATGATTTAAATATATGACCTAGATAAAATTTCTCTCATACCACAATTCTTCTTTAACCTTAGATAGCAATCCTGGGTGCATGTACACAGCTTTTAACTGCTACGGAACATTTTCTTCTTTCTTTCTTTCTTTTTTTTTAAACTCAGTGGAGCTTTTCCAAGTTAGGTTTTCTTTCCTACATATATTTTTATATTCCAAATAAAAATGTTTAATTCACCTATTTTATATACTAATTAACCTAACATTATATATATATATATATATATATATATATATATGCATAATTCCAAGAATAAGTGAAAAGAAAAACTTCTATCCTAAACTAACTTATATACTCTTAATTAACATATAGATATGTAAATTATTCTAATATTATGCAAAAATTTCGGTTGAAATTAACATAAAAATTTTAAATAGAAAATAGCTATATGTGTGCCTCCTATAACATCCCCCTTTGGAATTTTCAATGTATTCCTAAGTACATTTAAAATTTCAACACCTCTACATATTAAATAACCTGATATATCTACATACATATACAAGTAATTATTGCTACAAACAAATGTAACCTCTAAATAGTAAAATGTATACTAACAGAGCTATCTGAGTCTGAACGTGAATACATTTTTCTTCTTTTCTTTTCTTTTCTTTTTTTTTCTTCTCGAGAGTACCTCAAATTCGTATTGTTAACCGCACTACCTGTCTCAGACTTCCTGCGGTGTCCTTGCCTTGTATCAGGTAGGCGTTTCTCTTCTTTTGTCACAGGGTCACCCAAAACATACACATTGTGTTCTGTCTTCTTGAGGATAGAAAATGGCCCGGAATATAATAACAACATTTTCCTTGTAATTCCTGAAAATGCATCAGATTTTGGGAATACCCTAATTAAAACAAGTTCTCCTACCTCGTATTGCACTGTTGCATGCCGTTTATTAAATTCCCTCTTTCTTTTTTCTGCACTTTTCTTTAGATTTCGGGATGCTATCTCTACATAATACTCTATGTCCTTTCTATCTTCTATCTCTGGAATTTCAAATAATCGTGCGATGTCTTTTGACATTGTTTGTCCAAAATGTACCTCATATGGAGTAAGGTTTGTTGACAAGTGTTTGGCCGAATTCAAACACTCTTCCACCTTCGTTAAAAATTTTGGCCATTGAGTCTGTCTGTCGTGACAGTACTTTCTCAGCATTCGCACTGTGGGCATCACCCCCTCTAAGGTACGCCGGGTCACACGCCTTGTGGTGGTGCGGTTTAACTCGGAGGGGGAGATAGGTTGGCAGCTGTGCCCGTACCCATCTACCGGTACTTTAACTGCCATATGGTAGTGGGTTAGCACGTGATGTCGACCACCTACCGGCAGAGGTGAGCCTTCGGGGGTGCATTCTCTGAAATGGGCGACTAACTCGTGCCATTGGATCTGGGAGAGTACGTGTGACCCCATCACGTCCTCAGTGGGGTAGGTAGTTTCGGCTGCCGCACCTACCGGCGGGGGTGAGCCCTTGGGTATCCCCCGAAATGGGCAACTAAGCCGTGCCCTTGGGTCCGGGAGATAAGGCTGCGTGGTATCCCAACACGCTAAAAAGAGTGGGTAGTTGGTGTGCCCTGGGTGGGCGGATCCAACGCCCTACCGGGGGAGTTGTAGCTGCTCCCAAAGAGAGTTTCATGCGTTCTCTTGGGTCCGGGATGGGATACTTGTATCCTAACGCATAATCGTACCTCAGGAGTGCTGAGGAAGTGGGTTCCTCCTTCGTCCCAGTAGTGTGAGCTGGGTGCAGGAGCCACGACCCTACCAGGGGAGCCGCCGCTCTCAAATGGCCATTGTCTTTAAAGGTAGACAGTCTACATCAGCCATTGGGTCTGGTAATGTACGGTTCACCTCTCCCGTAAGAAGAGGTAGTCCCGTATTGTTCGGACGACCCTACCGGGGGGGGAGTGTTGGATTCCTGCCTGCAGTGGGACCAAACGGAGGTGGGGGAGGGGCCAATCCCAGGAATCTGGGTAACGGTTCTGATCCTGCCAAAGGGAGGAAGGACTGTGGGATATGGGCCAGCACCAAACTCAAATGGTGACTTAACACGTACCATTGGGCCCGGGATGAGATACGGGAGTATCTCGACGTGTGCGTGGTACCTCTACACGACAAGGCGGTTGCCAGTTAAACGATAGAGGTAGGCAGGGCCGGGATTGAACGAGCCCCCTCGGGCATTGCCTGGGGCCCCGGAATTGGGTTGGACTCTGCCGGGCTGTGGTCATACCGTGGGATTCGGTAGCTTGTGGGAGCCAATCCCAGGAATCTGGGTAACGGTGAACACGGGCGGGAGGTGAGCTTCCCTTAATACGCTCGGGCGCCATGCCTGCAGAGCATGGTAGGACTGACTCGCTAGCAGTCTGCCTCAACCAGTAGGTAACTGGTAGGCACTCAGGACTTGGTCCGGCCGCGCAGTGGGCGTATCCCACTCCCTCAGAGAATGGGGGTTACACACTAAGGTGTCAAGGTTAAGGGACAAATCTTGACGGTGCACTTCGTGCACGTGCAATGTAGCGTATATTGAGCAACTACGGGCGGGGTGCATTGTAGGCGGAACCCGTCCATTAAATAGACCGAACGGTCGCGGGCATGCTCCCCATGCATGCAACTAAGCGTGGCAAAGTAGACCACTAGCTCACAATGTGGATTTGACACTCACTTCTGCCATATTTCCCTGGGGATAATAAGGCGTACTAGTAATGTGTTTTAGCCCTAATTCTCTCATCTCGTTTTTCCATCTCTGAGATTTAAATTGAGTCCCATTATCAGTTAACACAAAATCCACATTTGGACATAGTTTTCGAAATTCTCTAAGCTTTCTAATAGCCGAACATGACGTAGCTGTCTTGCATGCATATAGGCCGATCAATTTCGAAAAAGCATCCATGCAGACTAATAAATATTTTACATTACTAATCCCTCTTGGAAGTGGCCCTAGCCAATCTAAACATATCAATTGGTTTGGTCTCTCTACTAGCACTGGATTCAGTGGTCCAGGTTGGTAACACTGAGGCGGTGATGCCTTTTGACATATGTCACATGATGTTCTATATTTTCTGATGATGTTCCTCATCTTAGGCCAAACGAAATATTCAGAAAGAAGCGGAAAAAGCTTGCTTGCAGACAAGTGAAATCTCTCGTCATGGTAGTACTGCAGCAAAGGTTCAACCAGCACTTCGGGAATACAAATGCGCAGACCGTTACAATCACGTTTACACAATCTCCCGTTACTTATTTCGTAAGTGCTTATCACCTCTTATCTTCTTACTAACATCTCCGCTCTCTATACACTTCTTTATCTTTCCACAGAATGCATCAGATGATTGCATTTCAGGAAGGATTGTGATCAACTTGCACAATTCCCCGGTAATCCCTGTCAAAATTGTCATCAATGACTCTTTTATCTCTAGTTTTCTATTAACATCGAACTCTTTTCCTGTGTTAGGGGGGGTATCTCGAAAAATGATCACTTAAATTCTGTTTTGAAGGCACATACTCGAATTTGAAGTCTAGCATGCTTAACGCTAACACGAACCTTGCTATACGTTGATTAGTTATTCTACACAACAAAATAAATTTTATCGATAAGTGGTCAGATCTAATCTTGAACCTGTTCCCTATCAAATAGTGCTTGAATTTGTTTACACCATCTATTATCGCAACAAATTCCTTCTCAGTTATCACATAGTTAATTTGAGCAGCGTTAAAAATTCGCGATGTCATTTCGATAATTCTAATGTTGCCATCATCATCTATTTGATATAAGTGCGCAGAACAGCTGACGTCTGAAGCATCGCATTCAAGAATAAATTGTTTGTCCGGAAGGGGCTTCTTTAACACCACATCTTCCTGAAAGATTTCCCTTATTTTTCGAAATGCCTCCTCATGAATTTCAGTCCATTGAAATTTTGCTCCTTTTTTCAAAAGTTGAAATAAAGGAAAAAGGACTTCTGCATACTTTGTACTAAATATGCGATAAAACTGACAATACCCAATGAAACTACGCAATTCTTTCACATTTCTGGGCCTCCTAAATGTCATTATCTTCTCAAGTTTCTCTGGGCACTTTCCTATCCCATCTGGGGACAAGTTATATCCCAAGACGCTAATTTCTCGTCTCGCAAATTCACATTTCTTCAGACGTAAAGTCATGCCTGCTGCTTTAATTTTGCCTAACGCAATGTCTATATGACGTATATGTTCGTCAAAAGATGAACTTCCAAGGATGACGTCATCAACATAATTACCACAAAACTCTCTGCACTCTGAGAGGATTGAATCAATCGCTCTCACACATGATGAAAGAGATTGCTTTGTGCCGAAAGGTAACTTTTGGAATACGTAAGAAATTCCGTTATGTAAAAATCCTAAGTAATTTTGACTGTCAGATTTTACTCGGATTTGCAGAAATGACTCTACACAGTCAAGTGAAGTTTTCCAACGTTTATCACATAGGTCTCTTAGTGTACTAAGTGCTGGGACTGGCTGATCCCTTTGACTAACAGTGACCTCTCCCAAACGTCTCGCATCCAAACAAATACGAACAGTTCCGTCCTTTTTTGGAACTACAACAAGCGGGCTGGTGTAGCAAGTCTCAGATTTTCTAACAATTTTCCATGCTTCCCACCGATTAATGATGTTAGTCACCTGATTCCTAAACTTCAATGCATATGGATACATTTTAGCTTTGAATTTCCCTTCTTCACGCAATTCTATACTGTGTTCATATCCCTTTATACACCCTGGTTTTAAATCGAACACTTCTCTATGCTTCATTAAAACTTCTCTTAATTTCTGCTTTTCAACCACACTGAGGTCAGTGTACCCTTCTACGAGGCTAGAAATCTCAGCTGGTGTGACATTAGTTTGTACTTTATTCCATTCATGCGGGCTGTACACTACATTGGCAAGTTCAGTAGCTGTCGGATATTTTCCATCATCCAGATGGGTTCTGAGAGAAATCATCTCCTTACTATGCCCTTCTCTATTTCTTACATCATCCATCTGAAATGCATAGATGGGTTCTATACCCGTTTCGCCCATTTCGCCTGTTTCGCCCATTTCGCCTATGGGAAATGAATATAAAAATCTCTCTTCATCTTCAAACTCTAAAGTCAAACTCCTGACCACTAACTCACTCTCTTCGATTTCTACATCTCGAAAACTAACCTGAACCTCAGTTGGTGAATTTAGTCTCAAAACACCCACATTATAATCTAGCACAGCCTTGCTCTCAGCAAAGAACTGTGACCCAATAATCAAGGGACGATTTAATCCTTGTACAATTAATCCCACAGTATAGAATTCTTGATTACTAAATGTCATTACTAGCATCACTTGTCCAAGGATTTTGGCTATAGATTTTCCAAAAGCCGAACTAACCTTTATATTGTTTGCTTTTAGGAATGCAGGGGGTGGGGTGATATTCTTTACCTGTGCCCATAAGTCACTACTAATTGCACTAATTGATGATCCGCTGTCAAGAAGACCACATACTTTTTTACCAAATAAACAAGTTTCTACTTCTGGTAACGTTATAACATTGTTGGTAGGTACATTCTCCCTTTCATCTGTTTCCAATAAATCTCGAAAAATGGCATTTGATTCATCAAAAAGACCTTTATTTAATTTAATCTCTTTTCCACTTCTCAAAAGCAAGCATAATTCTTTATCTTTACCTTTGGCACCTTTATCATCCGAAAAATATTGTTTATTAATAATTTTGTCACATTGTATGCAATCTCGGCTATTATTTTCTAATCCCATAATTTCTAACTGTTTGACAAGAGTTTCGCATTCTCCCTTACTATGTTCAGCATGATAAGAACTATCCTCATTACGCACACTACTAGGTAAAAATTTAGCACTATCAGATAGAGAACAGTTATCTGTAGCTCCTAGACAGCGTGCGTACATTTCTCACTGTCTAGAAACTGTTTGTCTCATATTCCGGGGGCTCTGTGACCTAGATCTTTGGTTTTCACTTTCATTAGAAGAACCGTTACCCCTACTGAATTCCAGATTGTTAACCTGCTCTTCACCAGAGTATGATCTCCTCCGACCTCTGGGATTATTCCTGCCCCTGAAGGAACCTCGGTTGGTTGAACGACCCTGAGACCTTTCATTGTTATTATTCTCACCATTTCTATCCCTTGGTGTCCATGTCGTTCCATGGTTGCCAAATTGCCTACTCGTGTTCCCTCTACCTCTCTGTGTATTTCCACCACGATTCTGATTATTGCGATTCTTTCGTGGGGAATATGGGCGATGTCTATACGATGTACCGCTAGACCTTTCACTATCGCTTTCTTCTATTGACATCATATTAATCCCCCTTCTAATGTTATTGTTTCCGCTATTATTTTGATACGTCACTTGCAATTCTGCCACCAGACCAACCAATTCTTCAATTGTTTTTGGTTTGGATGATATCAGAGACCTGTAAATCCAAGATGGCAGTTGTCTTGGCAGTATCTTTAAAAGTACTTGCGGTTCTAATGGCGGCGATAAAATACTATTTTTATGCAGCAAGTCTAAAAGGTACTCCGTGGGAAGCCTATTTGAGCGGCTATCAAACCGAGCCGTTAGAATGGTCGCACGTAAGTTCGCCAACTTCTCTTCGCTCAGATAGGTCCGTTTGAAATGCATGATAAAATCTTGATACGTCTTGCACTTAATTAGAGTAACTTGAGCCCATTGCAGTGATGTATTTCTAAAGCATTTCGAGACAAACTGTAGCTTTCGATCTTCCGGTACTCCCGTGAGATCAAAATAATTATCGAGCTCGACAAGAAAATTATGAGACTGCACTTTACTTTCCAAACCAGAGAATATAGGAAGAGACAGATCACGATGCATCAGTCCCACAGCTGATGCTAGCTGGCACGTAGAGACAGGCGGCTGAGCGTTTGACGATACGCGGGATTCTGTCTCGTCAAGAAAGACAAAACAAGGAGCGTCTCGAGAGGTACCGGGTTGGTTATTGTTTATTCTTTCACCTATGTCATCAATTTCTCGAACCGATTTCTTTAAAGAAGCAAGTTCTTTCTCTAATTTGGTGCAAACAGAAGTAATATTCTGTTGTATCTCTTGCATACCATCCCGACATTCGCTCCGCACCTCTTCAAGCTGGTTTTCGTGACCAATTTCTTCGCGTAATCGACCCATTTCTTGTCTCCACTGTATTTCTGCACGCTGCATATTGTTCTCCGCTTGAGCAATTGAACCCTCAACGCTTTCCAACCTACTTGTCACCTGTTCTACACAAGTCCTGACGCTTTCTACCTGGTTGTGTACTCTCAGAATGTCTTGTCCTAAAGTTAATTGTATTTCATCTAATTTTCTATTGCTACTCGCCTCGAGCTGCTGTACCCTCTCATCGTTCGCTCTTATTGAACCTCGTAACTCGTTGCATGCTCCAGCTAATCGCTCATTGAACGATTCAGCTATTGCATCCAACCGAGTACTCAGTTCAGCTATACTGTTCATTAATCTACTGCTATTTACTTCCTGCCTTTTCACTAATTCCTGTACTGACTTTTCCTGCTGTTGTGCAATTTTTTCCTGCTTATCAACTAGTTCCTTTACTGACCTTTCCTGTTTGTCAACAAGTTCTTTCACAGTGCTCTTTACCAGCTGTTGTAACATTACAAACAGTGGATTCATAGATGGATCCATTGTCTCCATGTTCACAACACTGGATGGTCCAGGGATCGATTCCTTTTCGTTTTTCTGACTTCCCTGATTTCCGTTTTCGTTACTAACTTCTCTCTGACTTTCTATATTCACCATTCTCTCCTCTAACTCTAACTCGCCGAGCTGATTCTGCGGAAACTTAACCAGGTCTTCTTCCATTTTCTTTTTCTGTAGTCTAGTGACCACCATCAACTTAATAGAAATACTCTAACTCTCTAACTTTCTAAGATATGCTAATTTCTATATCTTATAAAAATAACACGCAAAATAAATGTTATCCCCCTCTTAAATTTTCCGACACGCACACATGGAAAAACTCTAATCAAAATAACTAAATTCTTACAAATAAAACATGTAATTTTGACTGCTTTCTTTACGAAATTAACAAGGAAACAAAGAAACAAAATTCGTAAACAAAATGTTGCCGGACACAAAGCTTATTACTTCATTGTTGGTGTATGGCCCTGAACATTTCATTGAGAGCATCCATTTTTTTTAATTACATCCCGTGACACTGAAGTGATCTCGCCTTACGCTGGGTAAGCCAGATTTTGTGGTGGGCTAAAGTGAACGTGTTGGGCATAGCCAGATTTCAAAATTAAAATACTTAAATATTTGCACCACAATGGTGGAGTGCCCTGAATGGACAGTCCCAAGAAGTTTTTAATTTAAGTAATTAACAGAAGTTATGTAAATGAATTATATTAATTAATTGGATTACTTAAATATTAAAGATATAAATGAAATATTCGGTAGAGCATTTTTAAAAAAAAATTAAGTGATTTGAAATATACAAAATACTCTTTAACTCAGGTAATCAGTGGCTTTACTTCAACTCAGATGCTCCATTGAAATGGTCAGATAACAACCATACACCCATCTCTGTTCATGTTCTTGCCATGCTGTAAAAGAAAAACATATGCGAAATTTTCCACATACCTTATTTGATGTCTGGAATCCGTACAAGAAAGACTTCCGTGTAATTTTGTTGAATATTTAATGGTGATAAAGTAAACACTCCACTCCTCCACAGAAATCATACAGATTTTAAACACTACTATTCACACACATATATAAAAAAATTATTTTATATTCACACGAATATTAAATCGAAGTGACCGGTCGATAAAAAAAATAATGATTATTATTTTTTTATGAAAATTTGGCCATTATATATTTCTGTTCATAGTTCGTGCATGTATTGTTTTGACGTGTTCTTCATTGTCTTCTTCCTTCAGTCCTTTCTCTTCTCACTGAAGTTCGCTCGTCATCCTGGAATCTCCTAGAAGGTATCAGTTGCTGCTACTGGGTGCTGCTCTGGTTGTTTCTCCGCTGCAATGGTGTCTCTCTCTTAGTATCTCTGGATCCATTTGAAGACATCTGGTTCATGCAGTGTTACTGGATAATTATCATCTGAATTGCCTCAAAGTCTCTGAAAATGTTCTGATTCTATGATCCAGTTCCAAAGTTCTCACTACATCGCCCACATATGACGCACTTAAAATTTTACTTTTAAGATTTTATACATATATCACACTGCAAACTACATACGAGAGTTATATGCTAGTATTCATTGTCCTAGCTGCAGATTCAAAACTCAGTCTCTGCTTTATTTAAAAAAATATTCAAACTCTCCTCTTTTTACGTAACATCTCGTCTCGTAACATGTGTTGCCCGTAAAGCATACACCGAGATTACGTTAAGTTCTGAGACAGACTTACTACAGTTGATATTTCAGACCGAGACGAAAGAAAGAAAAAAAAACTCAATCTCGAGTAACGTCGCAATTCTCTATTAAAATGTGCCTATCTCACAAAACAGACCATTGTCACGATGAGTCTTGCACTAACTATTACAGAGGATGACCTCTGTATATCGTGTCTTAACACCAACTAACTCGCTCCTTCCCTGTCAAACAGTTTTCTTTCAGAGGAAAGAACATGATTTTGAAAGGCTCGCTCCTGACCTACCCAAAATTCAATGTATAGTCCCTTTTCGCGGACCCTAATGGTTTTGTCGCCAAAATGTCTGGGTAGTACACTTTCATGTAATCTTTCATTTATTCTTAGATTATTATTGCTTGTCATCTGTATTGAGTTTGACCACTGGATAGAGGAAATACTAAGCTTTAAAACGGTGTATCATACACTTTGTTATTCAAATGTTAAATACTTGTTTTCGTATTGTTTTCCCCGGCGTCACTGTACATTTTCTTTGTAAACAATCTTCCTTGCCGAACCAGTCCATGTGCTTTTGTTTACCTCGCCAGAGTACTCTAGCGGTGATCTCTCGCAACCTCCACATACACATTTGTTCTTGGTTTTTCACTTTTTTTTACAATAATTATCATGAATCAACAATATATTCTATATTACATTGTACCTAATATTCCTCTGATTATATTTACATAGGATTCCAGCAGTGACATTCAATTTAGAATTAATAATCAATAAATATACACATATCGGCTGCTATGACATTCACGGTACTGCGTATCGCTGTCGTCTCAATTACAGCAATGCAACACCAAGCACAGTAAAGTAATAAGCTTTTGTTTTAAAGTTAAGGTAACAACGAAAAAATCTTTTCTGACCAAAATTACATCTTATCTTACATTTCTACAATTCTAAATATGTAATAATGCTAAGATATGACTGCATTCATAATTTTCAATGGGGGGAAAACCCACTCGCAGGAAGAGCAGGGGCTCTTCCTTGTCGAAACCGCGCTTTGAAGAAAAAAAATATAGGCTGGTTTTCTGGCGGGATCCAACCCAAGCTTTCGAAGTTTCTAGTGTGAAATCTGGTCACTTGAAGGAAATCTAACACCTTATTGTTCCCAAGAATTCTAACCCATTTGCTAAAATATCTGAGCAAAAATTCACAAAGGTAATGGAATAGGATCTATGTCGCCAGGGCACTATCTGCAGCAACATTAGCAACTCTGCTCACTTCTACCTAACTAAGTTAGAAGTATGATTTAAATATATGACCTAGATAAAATTTCTCTCATACCACAATTCTTCTTTAACCTTAGATAGCAATCCTGGGTGCATGTACACAGCTTTTAACTGCTACGGAACATTTTCTTCTTTCTTTCTTTCTTTTTTTTTAAACTCAGTGGAGCTTTTCCAAGTTAGGTTTTCTTTCCTACATATATTTTTATATTCCAAATAAAAATGTTTAATTCACCTATTTTATATACTAATTAACCTAACATTATATATATATATATATATATATATATATATATATATATATATATATATATATATATTCCTAAAAGTATATATATATATATATATATATATATTGCATAATTCCAAGAATAAGTGAAAAGAAAAACTTCTATCCTAAACTAACTTATATACTCTTAATTAACATATAGATATATAAATTATTCTAATATTATGCAAAAATTTCGGTTGAAATTAACATAAAAATTTTAAATAGAAAATAGCTATATGTGTGCCTCCTATACAGTTTTGCTGCTTTCCGCATCTACTGATTCTGATAAAGGAGGCGGAAGGTCGTGAAGTACTTTAGTAGGCGGTATCTGAGAAGCACTGGTGTTGGAAGCTTCCTCTATTGCCGACACACTTGTTAACGAACACTGGTCATTGACATCAGGCACCATGGGCGGATCTCCTATATCTTCGGGGGACGCACTAGTTATCGAATCCTGTATCCCGGTATCCGTGGGTCGATCCATGGAAGTAGGCACATTCAGCACAGGAAACTCATTGAGGTCCTGTAGCGATGGAGCACTGTGGGCAATGGGTAATGAGTCAGATAAGGCCGTTGTTAATGTACTGTTACCAGGTTGAAAGCTCTGATCGGCTGAGTAACGAGGAGTTTGAGGAAGAGTTTTTCCAGATAACTGGGACATATTGAGCGTCAGAGGAGTAGTACTCAAATGTTTGGAGCGCTGTAGACGTCGGGGACAAGAATTAAACGTGTGATCGACCTGGTGGCACGCGATAACACTTGTTCGATAACCTTGGATGAGTAATTTCGAGGGAATATGCTTCTTGAGTTCCATATGCACTATGCGTACGCCATTAAACACAGGAAAGCGGTACTTCTGGGACCACTGCTCATTTTCTATCTTTTTCACACTTCCGTAATTACTGAGGGCAGAATTGAGAAAACTAACATCTAGTTCAAGGGGGAGATCTGTGATACGTACACGTGTAAGAGTATCTGAAGCATTTTGCACTGAAACAAGGCTCCGCGAGCCATCTTGATGCAAAAAGGGAAGTTCACTAGGTGTATTGACGAGAAATTGTTCAAATTTTTCCGGAGAACTAAATTTCAAGAACACGCAATATTCCTCACTGTTTAATTGAATACCATCAATCTGATCCAAATTCACATGTACCTGTTCATCCAGCCAAACATGGATATCCAAAGCAGTTGGGCGTATATGTCGTGTACTTTTATCGAATGCAAGTTTCACTGTGTTCTGACGTAAACCACGAAACATGATGCACACCAAATAAAAAAAAAAAATACTTTTCAAACAATAACTAGATACTCTACAAGTATCAAAGCTGTTCACTATAGGAAGATAGCACTAATAACAGTCACTTGAAATAGCACTTAGCTAGCCGCACTTAACTGGCGACTCGGTAGTCACAACGAGCAGGAGCAAACGTCCGCACTCCTTCACGTCTACCGGTGAACTCCGTCAAATCAAAGGATAATATTGAAATATTGAACATAATATTTTGTTCTCAGCTGTGGATTTTAGATTTGCAATTCATATAATGTTCCCTTCTAATGGAATTTGAGAGAGAAGTAGTTGCCAAAGATTTATTTAAAGAAATGTTCTCAGTCCTCTGATGAAAATAGGAACACACTTAAAAAAAAAAAAAAAAAAAACCAACAAAAAACGAATACTCCCTTCAGGGTTTGTACACAAACTTCCAATTGATAGACTAGTGACCCAAACCGCTCGACCAGTTCGTATGTCTTTAGTGAGTCTCTTTTGACTTTTGGGTAAAGTAGTTTCCTGCTTCACACTTCTTTTTGTTTATGTCGATACGACTATAAGTTTGTGGTGAATATTTGGCAGTTACAGGTCTTGCAATGCATAAAAGTCTTTTTCGTATAAATTGTGTTCAATTTTGCGTCCTAATAACTTATATACAACAGGTTGAATCTGTGAAATGATTGGGGTTAGAGTGATCGTAAATGTTTTCGTAGTTAGGAGCCTGGATATGGAAACCCGCTTAACGTGAGGAGTTACTTTTGAGAAATTTGGTACATAAATAACCAAAAAGAAACTATTTGTGTGGTGGGAAGCACAACTACCCACAAAATTTAGGATCAAATGAACAGGAAATGTTATTATTTTTGCACTTCACACAGTATTAGGCGAGAACCTTAATTCGTTTGATTTAGCTCAATCATAAATTTTAGGAATTGTGTACAACAATAACCTACTAACAATACCAATACTTCATAAAAATGATATCACAATGACTTTTGACATTGAATGTTGTTCTAGTTCTCCTATGGCAAGAACATATAATCAAACACTTGCTTTCCATCTACCGATTAATATTTGCACAAAAAAGGTAGGATAAGCTATGAAGTTTTCTACAAGCAGAAAATTCGGGTTAAAAAATAAACTGGTAAGTGCTGCTTTCCATCGTGCACTTCGCAAAATATTTAAGTGGTAAGCCTTCCTTCCCACCGTGCCTCAAAGAGTTAAGAGAAATAACAGAGCAATTCTTACAAAAATTGAACTGCTTTTACTTTATAATAAGAAACCTAACTGCCGATCTTGATTTTATTGTTATTATGTATCTTCAGTATATCTTAACATTATAATCTTTTATTCAAAGAACCAATCTTTTATGTTGAAATATGACAATAAGTGACCAAGGTGTTTTGCATGCCGGATGGTCAATTTTAAGCAAAGTTGACTCATTGTTTTAAATGGTAGTTAAATGAAACTTTAATATACATAGTTCTGTTAATTGTATATTACGAAATTGACTGTCTATTATTTTAATTTTGTTTTATAAATAAGCTTAACCTTATATTTGAATACATTAATCTTCTGACAGGAACTTTTCTGCTAAGTCAACAACTCTAATATTCATTCTATACTATAAGTTTTATGGTCTGTTTAAAATATTTATATAATGGTTTCAACATAGTGCTGTATTTTTACCTATGAGCTGTTTAAAGCACTTGAAGTAAAATAATAATAATAATAATAATAATTATTATTATTATTATTATTATTATTATTATTATTATTATTATTATTATTATTATTATTATTATTATTATTATTAGAGTGACATTTACATTCAGCGATTTGCATGAACTCATAGGCACAGCACGTTTGAGAAGCTGATTGCTCCATTAAACAGTGGTCAACTAGAAAACACACCTCCAGTTGCGATTCTACCATATAGTCACCAGATCACAAATCTTTTAAAATTATTGTAGTGTCTGCAACGATTCGTGAAGTCTGGGCTCTATATAATCACAAAACTGTTTTCCCGCACATATGATACAGCAGAAAGTTTTGGTATCATTCATAGAGCTGCCTTCCGAACGCACACGTGAGAAAAAATAAAACAGCAGAAGTACATCAACAATGTTGCCAAACTTTCAAGACATTGTGAACGACTGAGAAAAATAGAAGTATTTTTAAAAATGTGGCACGAATGGTAAAATTTATTCGAATTAAATAGTAACAATAATATCAAAAATATAAAACAATGACAATAATAACAATAATTATTAACAAAACTGAACTTAGAACAGGAGTCCGACAACACTGTACCCTTTGTAACATGAGGCTGCTCTATTTAAGAATTGCCCCACTGTTACTGGTCAAGAATGGAAATCTAATTTTAAACATCCCCCACAGTTAATTTCAATTAACTGCTTTTACGGATAGTTGAAGCAATCTAGTAATAAGATAAATTTAATAATTATACTAACAGCTAGATCTAATAAGGCGATCTGGGATAAAAGAAATTCCGATTTCCAGAAACCTATTCAATAAATACATATTAGTACTGTGCTATAAGTAACTAATTAGTAATGGGATACATTTAATCACTTCTATTACCGTTTAGCGAAAAACAGATTTGCCTTACATTTCAATTTCAATCCTCAAGTTACATAAATCATAAACATTAATTTCCGCAATTGAAAAATGCAATAGTTTTTCAACTCACCAGATATTTTATAAGAATACAACCTCTTGGTATCCAACAACTTCAACAACATTTATTGTTATATTATTCTTATCAGATATTAGCTTTAACACATTATAGGTACTTTATACTGCTTTCGACCGGTCACATACTAGTTTCTAACTGTCGCCTGTAATTGAAGATTCGAATTACGACAGCAATAATTCCCAAGGTCGCCACTATTGGCGCTACAAGCTTTATAACTGTAGCGGCCAAAGCTGATACGAATACAAGTTCACTAATCAAAATTCTCTCTTCCAAATGGAATCATAATTACAAAAGTAAATATCTGAGAACAAATATCGGCGCCCCTGACCAAAAATAAATTTATTTATTTTAACTTATTGCTATGAATTATAGGATCAGCGTATGTCACGTTCTCAATATTAGTAAGAGTTAATCTACCAACAATCACCAATAGACCCTAATTCCTACACACAATCATACGTCTAAGTCACCACCAACATAAGAAAATTTAAACTAAATAACAAAAATTCTCCCAAAATTCATTTATACGCTCACTCATACTACCCATACATACTTCCACCTAAGCGCCTCAATCTACTTCAGAATTAGTCTACTGGGTCATAAGTCTATGATCCTATAATTTGCAAGCAATTTACCAAGCTTATTTCAATCATAATTGACCAATAAATAAATGAAAGATTTTTTTAAAAAATCAAGTACCCAAAATTTGATGCTAGAGCAAATAACCAGATAATATAAGCAAGAAATTGAAAATTTAACACTTACATATGCCATCAAGTACAAAATACAATGATTACTTGTAATTAATTGTCGAATTCAAGGAAAGTTTCCATATATCAATTCTTACTGCGATGGGTAAGAAATCGAACCCAGAGAGATGTGAGAATTATAGAACTATTAGTTTCATATCTCATGCAGCAAAAGTTGTGCTTCGAATACTGAAGAGATGGTTGGAAGAACAAATTAAAAAATTGAGGAGGATTTAATTCGGGTTCAGGATATCTAAGGGCACAAGAGATACAATTGGATTATTAAAAGTAATCGGTGAAAGGTTTATAGAAAAAGAAAAGAAGTGTGTATTGGATTTATTGATCTAGAAAAGGCTTTTGACCGCGTAAACTTGGAATTATTGTTGAGAATTCTAAATAAGGTTGAGTTGGAATGGAAAAATCGAAAACTTATAAGGAACTTGTATATGAACCAAAGTGTTGGAATAGGGGAGAAAATGACAAAGGAGAGTACAAGTTCGACCGGGTTACTGTCTCTCGTCAACATAACTTAATATTTATCTAGAAGAGATAATAAAAAATAGCTTACATAATGAGGACGCGCTTTTCGGTACGAGGTAGAATGATTAGGTGTGGTAGAATGATTATACCTATGTATATACTTTTTGCAGATGATATGGCATTTGTTGCGGAATCGGAAATGAATATTAATAATATATCAGTAAACTTTACGAAGGGCTGTAAAGAATACGAGATGTAAATGCAGAAATACCAGAGCCATGGTGATTAAAATATAGAACTAAGAGGGGAAGAAAATATAACAGATGACTAGCTTCCGGCACCTAGGTAGTATTATTAGTGATGATTTGAGGTGTAAACTGAAATTAAATCAAGGATGGGGATGGCAAAAGAAGCCTTTTGGTCCAAGAAAAGTTTATTTTATTGTGCCTTGAATAAAGAATTGAGAAAGAGACTCATAAAATATTTCATTTAAAGTACTGTGTATTATGGGGGAGAGACATGGCCATTACGCAAAAATAGTGAAAAACAGCTGGAATGTTTCGAAATGTGAATGTAGAGAAAGGAGAGATTTAGCTGGGTGGAGCTTGAAATGAATACGAGGGTGTTTAAAATGGGGAAGGAAGCAACAATTTTAGATGTTGTTGAGATGAAGATAAACTGATTGGAATGTTGGCTAAGAAGAAACTGTGTCATGAAGGACTTTCTAGAGGGTATACTGGCACGAAAAAGGAAGGAGAAGGAGGTTACAATTGAAGGACGATATTAAAACAGAAAGATTGTACATAAAAACGAAGAAGTTAGCTGAAGAGCGTAGGGCATGGAATCTTCTCAGTCGCAGTAAGTCGCAGACCTGGCAATAATGGCTGAATATCTATGATGATGGTGTATTGATAACACCCAATACTGACAGCTTATTCTAGCGAAAATCCACCGGATCTTTGTTCAGTTCCGAGTGAAATACTACTCAATGAAAAATATAGTATTACTGTGACCGAAGATACTGAGCATAACAATTTAAAAGAAACGTCTAAAATAAGTGCAGCTTATCAGATTAATATGGCATTAGACCACCTTTCTTCCTCAGAACATCTCTGATGCGACGTGGAGTAGTCAGAGAAGTTGGAAGTGTAAATAAGTAGAATATTACACCATTTAGCTGCAATACAACATTCAGTTCCGTGAGAAAGAATAAAGGCAAAAATCTGCGACGAATATGTGTGCAAAACGGACCAAAGTTGTTCCATTATGTTCCGTTCCGATTATTAGACAGGCTAGAAAAGGTGTTCAACTACATCCCGACTTCCTCAAATCACGCCTTAAAAACTCCAGCTGTCTGAATGGGTGCATCATCATCCTGGATTGTGGCGTTTTTGCCCAAAAGCAGCGTGTAAGCCATAGAATGCATTTGGTCCCCCATAATATCGACCTTTCAGGGAAGGTTTACTTCCGATTACTGTTCCTCATTGTCAATGTAGTTTTGCCGTGAGGTTTGTAGACCGTCATCACCTTGAACACTGTCTCTCGCGACACAACATACTTGCCATTCACCACGCTCACGTCACGTAATCGAGCGCTAAAAATGTCTCCTTGGAAACCGGAGAGGTCGATCATTTTAGACCATCATGGTCTGTTCGTTCACTTGACGCTTTAATTCTACTGTTCTTCACGTAATATGGAGTTTTCCATAATAGTACATTATCGCCAACATTACTGCCTTGCGATCCCCGCCTAACTGTTGCCAATCCAGATATTTAACGTATTTCCAACTTTAGGTGTTTCCATTAAATTGATTAGGTTTTGTATGTTAAATGAACAAATGATTAGTCAGAAACATCTGAGTGAATATTAAAATGAAATCTACAATCATCCTATTACTCAATCTTGCGAACTTACTCATAACTGAAAATGATGCCTGTACAGTAAGGGACACTTCTGAATGTTACACTTGCCGTAAATTTCCATGTGGGTGTAGCATCCAGAAGTGCCCCGTACTGTACATACAACTTATCTTCACATGACAGTGATCAGTACTTTCATACATCGATGGTTCGGAAGATTCTCCGTCATAGTTTATTTACTTATTTAACAATTTCTAGATTTAACCTAGGAAATCAATCAACATCAGCATGGGAATGCCAGCAGGTAGAAGGGAGTTTCTATGACATATTTTTAAAGGTTGCATAGGATTTTCGCGTAGTACAACTGGGTAAAAAATCTTCAAACATCTCAGGATAGTCAGAGATATGATTTATTAATTGGTGGTGGTAGCAAGCTTCTGTTTGCTGGGTGATCACATTCTGCTCTAGGACTAGGAAGAGGACTAACTAGTTTGTATACTATATTCAGGGATAGTTCAAGAATGAAGTATACAAAGAAAGTGGAGGATAACACAAGTGAAAAGTCGCATCATGTAAGTTGTGCCTCTGAAGAGTAAGGCTGTACTCCACTTGTATGCAGATTGATTATTTCAGGCCGTTAAAAATGTAACCAGTTTAGCGGTGTTGTTCTTTTCACTTACACCTCTGATTGTAAGGAACTGTTTTAACGACTATCAACGAGGCTTTTCTTGGTAAATTTACATTGTTCAATATCGAGTGTTAGTGACGTAGGCACTGAAATTTCTCCATATTTATCTCAAATTATAGAATATTATCAAATTAGAGGTCCTAGATATTTATTTGATATAATAATATGGTATTCCCATATTATTATATGGTATTCACATATTATAATAATATGGTATTCACATATTATTATATTTATTTGATATAATGATATCATGTGGTATTCACATAAATTCGTTTCCTATAATCCTTGGTACACACAGTATGTAGGTATATTTTTCTTAGTGAAGAAGCATCTATGTTCTAAAATATTATTTTTTTAGATAGTTTCTTATTACATAAAAGCATTTCACATAAATAAATTAACTTAGAATTACTACTTAGAAAAGTTTACGTTAAAACTTGCATTCAACAAAATTAATGAAATAATTATTTTATTTGCAGGTGCAAATGTTGGTGTAGATTTCCAAATCTCACCGTTTCAAGAAAACGATAGAAACTGGGAGCTTAATGGTTGGTCGTTAAAAAAATTTCTCTACTTAGATATGCCATCAGGTCTGTATATCTAACATTATTTTTAACAACTATTTGTAATTTTAAACAACTGCATTGAAAAAGAACATCCCCCTGTAAACTTTAGATCAGGAACGGTGATGAAATATTCATATGACTAATTTTAATGTGAATATTTTTCCTTTACCCAGTATACAGTATACATCAGATATCAAATATCAAGGACTGTTTCGTACATCTTTCAGATCATCTTTATGAGTAGAGTTACCATGCATGCCTTCTTGATCGGAAGAGTTCTGGTTTCAAGGCTCTTACCCTGGTGTCTCGCCCGTTTACAATTTGTCCCGGTTTGCTGGGTTAATAATATTATCGCACTTTTTTGTTTGTTCTACCTTCAATACAGTTTATAAAATGTTATTTTTAAAATTACATACAGTACAACCCCTCAAATCCGAACCCCGGAAATCCGAAAACCCGGCAAATCCGAACACGTTCTCAGGGAAAAAAAAATTAAATACAACTGGAAAATGAAAAAAACATAGATTTAATCACACAAATTTAGTTTTTTTAAAAGATTTTAACATATTTAGACTTAATGCTTATTCAAAACGTTATAAAATACAGTTAAGTTTAGATAAAATAGGAAATAGTTTACGTTTACTTACGTATTTCAAAAATCCAAAACAATGAAATCATTTTAGGTTAACTGGATTACAATTCACACGAAAAATAACAACACAAGATTAAACAAACACTGATTCTTCACTTATCTTCAGTTATCTTTAACTGTCGAAGATTAGAAAATCTTCCCGCGGAGGCAATTCCAAGCCAGCGTCGCATGAACATCACGTCGTTTGGAGTGGCTGGCGGGTGTTGTTCCAATCACTATGGACATGAGTGTACACCCGCCAGTCAAGGTCACTGCCCTTTCGACCACTGGGCCACCCTGTTTAACCTCAGTCGTTGTTTTACCGCCAATTCAGTGACGAGATAAGTACGTAATATTATTTCCCGGGTAATCCGAACCCCCCGAAATCCGAACAGGCTTCAGCCCCAATTAGTTCGGATTTGAGGGGTTGTACTGTACTTCTATTTTAACATACTTATTTTAAATATTAGGAAAACGTGTCACATCATGGCACATAGCTCATTTATAAGTTTTGAATCTAAGTAGCAAGATATTTTTCTAACCATCTTAACTGAAACATCAACAGAAATGAAATGAAAGTGGCTCTTTTGCTTATTAAAAATATTTTCTACCGATAGAAGGAGCATAAGTAAACCTTCTATCGAAGTGTCGCGGTTTCGAATACCAGAAACATGGTAACTCTACTTATAAGACTAAATTTTTAGAAAGGTGTACAATACTGTGAAAGGGGAAAATTGTACTAATCAATGCCAAAATAAATGTAAGGTATACATGTAGGACAAAGTTTAAAGAGAGTATTTGACATTCAAAATGTTCAAAATAATTCCCATATATCACAAAATAATATAGAACCATATATAATGGTTCTATATAATTATAGTTTCAATTTACTTTGGTCAACGCTGAATCTAATAAAATTCATTGAAGAAAAGCGTTCTCTTGGAGTTATACGAAACATGTTATGAAATATATTCCAGGACTTTCCTGTCATGAAATTATTATTGACAATACCTGCAGTATCTCAATATTTGTGTCTAAATATTGCTTTACACATATGCATACGAAGCAAAATATGAACATTTTATTACAAACTTCGTGATTAAGATACTTCTCTCGTAAATCCACCAGGCAAGACGGAGAGTTTTCAATACTTTTTTTTATTTATTACATCGAAAATTATTAGGTGCAGAATGTTGAAATTAGTGCAAATATTTTAAATATTCTTCTTTGTTTCTAAGCTGTAGATAAGAAGGCATTTTGCGAAATATAGCCTCTAACGGGAAAGGGAAACATTGAATATTTTGTCATTATTTAGAATATATCGGAAATAGCCAAAGAACGGTGAAAATTTGGACAAATATTCTTGTTGAGCCCTAGGCTATCGGTAAGGTGGTATTTTGTCCAATTCAACTTCTAAAGAGGTAAGGGGCACTTGAATGTTTCTTTTTTTTTTAATTCAATAGATCTCAGAAACTATTAGGCATGGAACGTTAAAATTTATTACACATATTTCTTTTAGGCTCTAGACTGTAAGTAAGAGGATATTTTGCAAATGTAATATATTTTGTGTACAGAATATGAACATCTAATGCAAGAAATCGATTTAGCTAAGTTTTGAAGCTTCGAAAGAACATTAACTGGAAAGTCACTTGGAAGAGATTAAATGAGAGTTTAAGAAACACCGCTGAAATCAAACGTGTATCATCAAACATTTTGAAGCCAGAAAAAAATAACGTATTTCTTTGAAGTATTTAGCATAAACCTTATTCCTCACGTGCTAAGAACGATATTTTACAAGTCCTTTCTATATCATCAAAAATGATAATACTTCGCTCTACACACACATAACTCAACTTCTGGTATATATATATATATATATATATATATATATATATATATATATATATATATATATGTTGTTGAGCAATGATGATCTCAAGAGGTATCGTATTAATGTATTCTTCCTGTCTTTTCTCTTTGTTTATTTCTTCGAACATTTTCTCATTTTAAGTGCATTTTATACATTTTCATATTCCATTGGATCTGCACTTTCCTTGAACTTTTAAAACTATTTTATTCATGTATTCTTGACGGGTTTTCAAAGATTCATGCGCGCTACATTTTGAAATCCAATAGATTTCCGAGTATCATGGTCTATTACTCCAAAAACACATTTTCCAAGTATTTCCAAAAGTGGCGTATTTAGGAGGCTTCCGGGCTTAATCCCCCGAAACTTTATTTATTGTATTAAAGTAAATGAAATATCTTGCAGAATTTTCACATTTCCAGGAATAAAGTTAGCAAAGCCCCCTCGAAACAAAATCGTAAATATGCCATTGATTTCCAGCAAATACATGGACCACAGTATGTACTACAAAATTTTGATAATCATTTTTGTATTAAATTACTAATGATATCTTCTACATTTATACGATTACCTGTATTACAACCGGTATTTAATTTTGCATTCCTCTTTGTAATTATTTCTTTTTTTTTCCAAATGTAGTCCATTTTGTTCCAGTGAACGAACATCCTCTTTTGTTGTTACAGGCTGAAATTTTGCAACAATGGCAAAATGTTCTATCAAATATGGTCCTAATTGAATATTTAAATAAAGTTCAGTGAGTGCTACACCATCACTCCCATTAGTAGTGTAATTCAAAATCAGGATATTTGTGTTACATTCAAAATTAGGATAAGGCTAATTACTATGCGTACTTCTGTACATTATTCTAGGAATTTTGCAAATTTCGTCGCACAAGCTCTCAATAGTTGCAATTCTTGCATGATCCGGAGATATGTAATGTGTGATTACTTATATCTATCTATCTATCTATCTATCTATCTATCTATATATATATATATATATATATATATATATATATATATATATATATATATATATATATATATATATATATATATATATATCTACCTACGTATTTACCTACCTACTTACCTTAATTTTTAAGTTGTGGAGTGTTCTCTGTGATCAAATTTTAAACCATCCCTAAATGTAAGAAATAGTTATCTACTAAACATTTTAATATAGGACCTGTAGCACGTCTGTATACGCTACCAAATAACGTAATGAACTACCATACCGAAAATAGGTTTCTCCATTTCTTCCCCTTGACAATATGGACGACAATGAATCTATTTCTTATACTCTTACGTCTCCTGCATCCAAACTTTTTAATTATTAACTTTTTTATTATACAACCTCCTGTTCAAAATTCGAAGCAAAATTTTTGCTACATGAGATATGAGACTTATAGTTCTATAATCCTCACATATCTTTGGGTTCGATTTCTTAACAATCAGTACTATGATCATTTTCAGGAAGTCTCTTGTTTCATATATTTCATTACAGAGCCGTAACAATTCCTTCTTGCCATTGTTTAACATATTCTTAATGAATTCGATTGGTATAATATTTATTCCGGTTGCCTTTCCATTCCTAATCTCGGATATAGCTCTTTTAAACTCATGCTTAAAAATACTAAACCCTTTATCATTGTCGCGTACTTCGTTTTCTACTTCAACATCTAGGCCACACGGTCATCACTACTCTCATATACCGGTAAGTCCTGAACATGTTGTTTCCATCTTCCTAAGACTTCACTCTCTCGGTGACTTCCTTCCCATTCTTATTTTCTACCGCTATCGTAATACCTCCTTGTTTACCCCGAAGTTCCGTAGATTTCAACTTCTTGTGCATTTCCTCATATTCCCCCATTCTTTCTAATTCTTGTCCTCGATTTGTCCTCTTGTCTATGTCCTCGATTTTCTTTTATAAGACTCTTCCCTTCCTCTGTCTGTTTCCCGTCGTAACTTGTTGTTTAACTTCCTTTTCATTTTTCTGCCCTCTTCTGTATCAATCTGTATCCACGTCTTCCTTTACCTCATTTTTTGCAACATCTGTTTTGTAACCCGTGGTTTCTTGGCCTTTTTTGTGTTCGCAGAAACCTACTACTTCTTTTATGGGCTGCTGTATACAAACTTTAATATGCTCCCAACGTCTGTTACTATCTGCACCTATCCTTTCCTCGTTTAAGTATTTTTCTTCGAATTATTCAACAAAAAATTTCTTACTTTCTCGCTGTTCAACTTTTCAGTATTCAACATCTGGTTGCTTACGTTTCTTTTGCCTACATTTTTCAGTTGAATATCCATTTTGGTCATCACAAGGTTATGGAATTCTGATATACTCATAAATGTACACGTACACAATTTAAACATTACAACTTAAAATATAAGTTGGAGTTTTATACAAAAGAATGAAGTCAGTTTGAAGTCCTTTTTAGTTTCGAAAGAGGGCAATGTACTTCTAGAAGTTCACGGTCCTTGCTTCTGGTCCACACAATTCCTCAATTACCATCTTAACGCAGTGCTCCATGGATTATGTAGACACTTCAGACAGCCTGGAACTTCAACAGGGGTGACGCATTTTTGCAACATGGAATGTTTTACAGCGGGTGTTTCTAGTTGATCAAAGATTTAGTTAGATCAATTTAATTGATCAATGCAGTATTTTTGACATGAGAAATAAGAACACGAAGAAAGACAATTCCGGCGTTGGATTGAAAGTAAAAAGAATTAAAACGCTAAGCGATCCCACTTTTGGAGCACATAATACTCATCTGATTCGATGTTACCAACTTACGAAGACCTGTCTAAATATTTTTTTACTTTTTTTATTAAAGAAGTATTTTGATACTTGCAGAGCCCACTGTCGCTCATATTTCAAACGACGTAGCTACGAAGTTGGAAAAGATGTGGCATTGATTCTCCATCCTATAGTTACTCACACACGAATTCTTTAACTGACTCAAAGTTATCATGACAAATATAAAAACATTAAGAAAGCTATTAACAAGAAAGATGCTTGAAAGGTGCTATTTCTAATGCTTTCAATAATAAACTACACTTATTTTTAGTCAAAGCTCGTAGACAACTTTCCAATATCGCTTGTTGTAAATGCAATTTCAGTTCATGTAATTGTGATAAATCTTGCAGTCTCTCAAAAGAGCAACTTTTCATTTTACTTCAGTGTGGAGAGCAAAAAAGGCTTACAGGAAGCCTTGATGTAGAAACCACAATGAAGCTCAAACAGAAGGAAGAACGAAAAGCAAAGGAGGAATTAAGAACGAAGAGGAAGGTCGAAATTAATGTCGATGAAGAAGGTGGTGAGGAAACAGCTTTAACGAATCTTTAACAGAAGTACTGGCGAAACTAATCCGGAATTTAGTTTTATCAGTGTTAAACCGAGTACTTCACGAACAACGGACAGTGTAATTAACTTTTCAAAGACGTGTATAATTGTTACGGTGTGTGAAACAGAGCAATGGCGGCTTTAGGGTCAGCAGTATTGGAAGACACCGGCTAAATTTCCGCTACAACAACATGGAAGATCAGCGATCCAAGCAAAAGTGAAACGAAAACGTAACGAAGCAAGAGAACATCTTCAAATTTGGCAACACTGGGACCTTAAATGTGAAGCTTTACGAGACCTGTATTTTGATTGACAGAAGAATAGCACATTGTTCCTGGAACAATCGATGATTGGTGGTTATAAAAAAAATGAAAAGCAGCTTTATTGGTTATGCTAACTGATAATATTCCGTCCGAACGATCGAACTCGGAAGGATTCGCAAACGGTATTGTTGAATTCTTTGCCGCAAATACAATCGATAAAAGTGAGTTGTGCGATATCAGATGTGACGGTATACTGAAGCAAATACAGGAAGCAAAGGCGGCGTAATTTTGCCTTTTGACATTCCTCAATAGACCATTCATGGAAACGAAATGCCACTTCGCCATTTAATGGACTACCTAGATAAACCAGCATCTGGTTCAGGAGTAGTCGTTGATATATTGGCAAAAGTTTACAGGTTGCGAGTCACTGCCACTAATGACTCATGCAGCCATTGATCGTAGTATCCAGAACATGCCAGCTTCCCAGATGATTTAAATACAGACCAGAACTTATGCTGGAAAAGTTTGTGGCCGTTTTAGCGACAACAACCTGATACGCCTTTCTGAAGCGGCACTTAGTATACTGTATCAATTCAGATGGCTCACAACAGCTAATCAAATTTTGCACTCGTGTATCGGCACAGACTATCCGTAAGAAAATTTAGAAACGTTTGTTTCATTCAATATTAAAGTCTGGCAGTGTGGACATGTGATCGTAATGGAGACTCCTATAATATTGTCATTATTTGAGGACATGCTACAAAAGAGTATGGTCATCAGAGATATACCAAATTTGCTTCAGGAATTCCACCTCACCATTGTTTGGAAGTGGCGTCTCGAGAGTGCGGCTTTCAATGCAGGGAACAGATGAAAGGACGATGGTCTAGATCGGGTTGTAGGCAGGGTGATCCAATCTTTCCCATCCGAAGCGATGAATCTGATCTTGTGTGAGCTTATTGTGTGTGGTTTTGCTTTGTCGTCCGAAAGCACAACACCTTCAATGAAGAGTCCTGGTCTCTTTCGTCTTCACGGATTTGAGTTTAGTGAGAATGTCACAGTAGCGTGCCGCATTGATGGTCTCTTCCTGTAGGAAATCAAGGATAATCACACCTTTCGCGTCCCAGAACATTGTGGTCATAACCTTTCCTGAGAAAGGTGACACTTTGAATTTTTTTCTCACTGGGAACTGGGATGCTTCTACGTCACTGAGGCGGCCGTGGTTACTGGGATAAAGTGGAGCACACATATCTCATCGTTTCTGATGATTCTGAACAGAAACTCATTTCCCTTTACAGCATCAAGTGATCGAGGCTGATTCCCATTCTTGCACTCTTGTGGTAAATGTTGACAGTTGCTATTTAGTCTGAACGATATTTTTTCTATGAAACAAGACTTCCTTTGGTGTGTATGACGACACTATGTAACTATTTCATTGTTGTTGTTCCTTTCAGAAATGTCCGAAATTTTTCTATTAACCGTTATGTTTCCTTATTTTGTAATTTCATTTACAAAAAGAAGTATTTTTCCTAGGACGGATTCAAACCTTCGATATTTGGTGTTAATTGTTTTGTTTCTTTGCCACCTTACCACTCGTTAGAAATACTGATTAATCATACATTCCTCAGTTTTACTTGATTTGCCTAATTTCACTTTTTCAGAATTTTCTACACAGGACGACAGGGACACGAACACAGAAATATCGAAGACAGTTAACATTCCAATGACTCTCCAACTGAAAATCAAACCCGGCACCTCACACCAAAGGCACACGACACTAGATCAGTGAGAAGGGTACCATTGGACTATTTTTTTCACTTGATGTTATCAGCGACGCAACTAGGCTAGTTGTCGCCCGGGACAAGAACTCGCCTTAGCCCCTCCCCCTGACTAACCAAATCAGAATGCTCCCCGACTACATCTGATATTGGTATCACACAGTAATCCTCCTATTCCATCTTTCTTCAAGTGGTAAAGCTTGATTTCAAAATTAGAGTACATAATTTTTTTTTTTTTTTTTTTTTTTTAGCACAAGTTGAAACACCAAACTAATTAGTATTTGGTTGCCAAATAATTTGAGAGTAGCATG
This sequence comes from Thermobia domestica, assembly GCF_964235325.1. NCBI lineage: Eukaryota > Metazoa > Arthropoda > Insecta > Zygentoma > Lepismatidae > Thermobia > Thermobia domestica. The sequence continues at coordinate 80,772,968 of NC_137469.1, forward strand.
CTTAACGTATTCTTATAGTCTTATCATAATAACTGTAAATCAGAATGTTTTTGGAATTATATCGGGATGTGCATGTGTGTAGAATCAATCAACAGTCTATTGCTTTAGAACATAATACTTAATTAAGAAAAACAGTCAAGCTGGTGTCTCGAGTATTATATCCGGACATTTTCCAAATCTCTTAAACCGATGTAAGTTAAATGAAAACAGAAAAATCTGGAAATAAAATTTAACTTTGTGTACTCTTTTGGCAGCAAAGGCTTTTACAATGTCCTCAAAAGATAGCTTTGAAGCTAACGTATGCTCTATGGATATGATCCTAAGGATGGGAAGTCGTTTTTGTCTTGTTAAGTTTCTGAGATAGCTTTTATGATCTTTAGTTTGCTAAAACTCCTTTCCTTGCCCTGTAGTGAAAAGGGAAGGTTTGTGGCCCTCAATTCGGCGCCCGGGGCACAAATCCCGTTTGCCCCGTACCTCAGTTATCTCACTGGATGCTATGGCTAATTTGCTTGTTTATAGAAGACAGTTACTGAAGTTTGGTATTCACGTATTTCAATACATTTTCATTTATTGCTACATATATCTAAACGTTTAAATACAAATATTGTGATACTGCAGCTAATATGTATAATAATTTTATGCCAGAGAAACACTGTATAAGGTTTGATAGTACGTTTTGTACGTAGGTCTGAGGATAGGGTTGTTCTTGGGAATAAAGTTCAGAGGTTCAGTGTTGAGTATTCGATTTTCTCTCTACGAAATTCTTGTAACACTGTTGGTAGTGGAAGAAAATCAGTCGATATGTAAGTCTTTGGCTTATAATTAAATTATTTTATGCTATTATTGAACACATATGTTGGAAACAGATGTGTCAGTACTGTTTCTTTTTATCGAGAGAGACAGAGAGATAATATAATTATTTTTGGACTTATGTGATATTAGGAGTTATTTTTAAGTGTTTATTTATTCGTTTCAGATGAGTATATAGAAAAATTAAAATTTACTTTGAAGCCAAGTAATAATGAAATCATGTTTAAAGTGAAACTGACTGATGGTGATGGGACATTATTTATATGCTTTTTCACCGACAAGAAAGTAGCATGGGACTCCACATACTGCATTGTTCTCTACATTCCTTCTACAAGATCTAATTACGTATCATGCATCAATATTAATTTGATAGCATGCAACTCAAAAGATTATAATGATGCAGGGAATAATTTTCACTTTTTTCGTGAACCGAGTAGCAGTTATAATTTAAATTTAGAGGGAGAAAGAATGTGCTATTACAAGAGTAATGAGAAAATTTCACTGTTGGTAAGTTATAATATAGCTAAAACTTTTATTTACTTTCTAAGTTGAGGAGCTTGCTTTATAAACACTACTTAAGTCTCTCCCTCTTTTTTAAATTTTACTTTAGAGACGAAAAACTGGTATTGCTATAGTTCCTCCGTTAATGGAACATGGTTTTTCGGTATATGTTAAGTATAGTTATTTACCAAAAAGTAGTAAAGCGTAAAAAATATTGATTTGGAAAACAGAAATACCATAAGAGCCGAAACCCGCTAAAAATTACTTTAAATGGTGTTTGGAAACGAGCTTCTCAATTCATGTATACCATAACGCAAGTATTATTGGAATTTATTGTTGAAGCTGTATTATGTAGAATATCTAATATCTAGTCTATTTTGGTATTATAACTCTGAGTGCCTATTCATGTGCCATTATATGGGAGAATGAATACGGTAGCTAATGACGTTGAAATATGAAATTATAATTTCAGTATTTTGTGATTTTGAAACGGGAGCAATTGGAGATTTTCACCCCCTACAGATTAGTATACTACTGGCAGATAACCCAGTCGCTTTGAAATGCTGTCGTGTGGTTACACATTTGTCAATGTGATCTTTGTTAATGTTGTTCACTGCAGTTGATGGTCCACCACACTGAAATCACTACTGTAAAACTATACCCAATACTGGATATTGCTGTTGTACATTGTCTCATCGTCATATACAAGAAGCAATATATAGTCGAATGGATGTGGCCGAGTAACTACCGGATAGAGAAATTCAATGGCCGATAGTTGGTGAGTGCGGCTGTCTATTTCCTTCTCCCTTGTGGTCGTGTCTGTAAATAGAGGAAGAAAATTTGTTACACAACTTCGGCATAAAAGACACAAGTACGAGAACAGAAAATTTCATGGTCTTAGTAAGACTATTAAAAAAGTTATGGCCCATTGTGCAGAGCTTTTAGAACGCCTTTTCTATATAGCGTAGTATGTAACAGATATGTATTACTTATATCACAAATTATAACATCCATTTGTAGCATATTTAGTCTTTAGCGAAGCCAGAATTCATAACGTGTTACATTTGTTTAAAAAAATGTGAAAATGTCGGTTTCTTAGAGGGTCACACTAGGTACATTTTCTTCTATAGTTGGTGCCAATGAAATGTTCTCTTTGATGTATGATGGAAAACTCACCTCAGGAATACAACCCAGAGATAAACTAAAGTCACCCTTATAACGCTAGAAACTATGCACATATCCAGGAAAACATTATGGGGCAGCCAGACAATAAGAGTCATATGAAAGTGCACCAAAGAGAACACAGAAGAATTGCAAGTGATTTTCTTTATGATTTCAAACTGGACTATTCAGAGTAGGGATGATCATTCTGAACAACAAAACATTAAGACTAAACTTGGGAGGGGAATGGCAAACGAACTTACCATTTGCATTTTGTAAAATTGTGTTCCGGTGGCAGCGTTCCAAAGTGAGATCTGTGGACATTGACCAATATTGTTCCAATGAGCTTGTCAGGAACATCGTAGAAACGGACTCACACAAAAGTATTCGTGTCATCGCAGATAAGTTAGGCATACATACAGTTCGGCGGCTCCTAGAATCGGACAGGTGAAAACGTTGGACTTGTAAGTGCTACATAGGTTGATGTATGCTAACAAGAATTGCGGTATGGAGGTGCGCAGATCTCTGAGAGTAAGGAAAAAAGGGGAAAGTTTCATGATAAATGGATTTACTACGACTATCATAAACGGTCCGGACAATAACTGATTAAAGTCCATGACACTTTCCAAAAGCCCTACATGATATTAATTATCGGGTGATTATGTTCGGGTTGATTTATCATGTCTTTCTTCTAGAAAATGAAAATATCACTGCGGATCGTTACAGTGCTGAACATGATGAAATAGCTCAGAAAAATTGCCTGCAAGCATCCAGAAATTGTCAAAAAATGGTGTCCTGTTGTTTGACAGTGTACACGAAAATGGCGCTTAAAGAACGTTTCAGGCTCCCTACGAATTGCAGTATAAAACCCTTTCTCATCTACCATACTCTCTGGCATTCCGAGCACTTCTTGGGAGGGAAGACTTTCCTTGATGATCGGGCGGTGCAACGTGTATTCTTCACATCAAAGACGCCAGATTTTTTAAGCCACGGAACCTAATTTTTGGTTTAGCGATGAGAAAAATGTTTATTTACAGACGAGAACCACACACTTTTATCATTGTAGTTTATGATTAGCTAAGTATTGTAATTTTTACTTTTATGACCTTTGAGAATTAGCTTTCAAAAGCTTTTATTATTAAAATAAATGCCGTAAACCTATCTGTAATGTATTTTTAAAATGTCAATGAATACTCCAGATGTTCATATCTCAAGACCTGAGCCTTTGTGATGAACTCTGCAGTGAACGACCATAGATGTTGAATGATGAGACCCTAAAATCAGCGATACTGGTGCACAGCAGTCAAACGTGTGGTAAACTTGTCCAGCATTTCCAGATTTCCAATGAAAAGTCAGATTTTACCTTCACTGCAAAGCGAAGATGCGGAAGTTGTGCAAGTATGTCCCATACATTGTCGTTAGCCAACAATGAACAACGAGTGACAGCTTATTTGTCGTTGCTGTCTCGGCACCGCAACAAACCCATATTTGGTTCAATCCTTACGAGTGACGAGAAATGGGCTCTACAGCATGACACTCCCAGGTATAACAGACATTGGTTGTCACTGCCTCACACCTTAAAGACTACGTCTGGACCCATGTGAGATCACGCTCTTTGTCTGGTAGATTACGGTGGACTACGAGCTCCTACTACCAGGCTACTCCATCACTGTAGTTCTGTACTCACAGACAAGTTGCACAAGTACAACATGCATTGCTTCAGAAGAATCTAGCATTGGATAATCGCAAGGGTATGCTGTACCTCTCCAACAATACGCGAGCAAACATGACAAAGACGATTAAGAATACATTTCAGGAAATTGTTTGGGAAAGACTGTGCCGTCTACCACACTCGCTGGAATACTACCATCAGATTACCACCTGAACAATCACCTCCGTGAGAAATCTTTCTACAAAGAGGCAAATCTATTACATGCAGTCACGGAATTCTTTGCATCCAAGTTTCCTGAGTTTTATCGCCACAGTATTGCGCAGCTGCAGGAACGTTGGCAGGTGTTTCTGGATTGTAGATGGAGATTACATTGAGACCAAATGCTGAGTAGTATGTACTGTGTGTGTGTGTGTTTCTTGGATCACGAATGGCGACAACTTTTTCAGTTACTTTGTAACTGCTGATAGCAACGAATTCACGAATCAACTTGTGACGAATATTGCCAAAAAAACTCGTTCCAAAAACTTCGTTCAATTAATAAGGAATATAGAAAATTTTTGGCCACAGACAGACGAAAATATTATTATGACGCATTGCTTCTTCACATTAAAATAAATTATTCTAAGAAAATGTGCGAACAAACTACAAAATGGCTTTATCTTAAAATCTCAATATAATTTACAGTTACTTCTATCTTTATTTACACGTTTTTCTTTAGTTTGAGCACAATGGAATAATTTCGGGATGAAACTTATTACATATCGATGGAGTCGCTGTTACTCACTAGAGGCTCAGCAAATAATAACTTATTTTCTTCTGAATGAATTAACGAAGCACCATAGTAAATACAGCCAGGGGCGGATCCAGGACGGACTTCTGAAGGGGGCGGTGGGTTGGTTTTATTTATATATATAAAATTAGAAAGTTTCCTCTTTTGGGGGGCGATAGCCCCGATCGCCTCCCTGGATCCGCCACTGCACAGAGCTTGTGTGAGATGCTATCTCACTAGAAGTGACTTCCGCATAATATTAATATCTGAAGAATACATGAAGAAAACAATAATAGTCCATTTTCATAATATGATTGCTTTTCCACTTCATTAGGGACTCATTCTTTTTCCTATGTATGCAATTTTTCTATTATTATTTTTAGTGGACTGACAGCTCTTTTTTGCGTGTTTTGATATGTAACAATGTAGTACTAGCTCCCTAGAACAACCTTATATCATAATCTAAAATTGGACCCAAAAATGAATGTTGATCGTTACCCTTTCTATCCTTCATATGCGCAGGTTGAAACTTGAATATACTTCTTTCGTTTTAGGGAGAACTGAAATTTGTTAGAGGCATCAACTATGTGCATGTAAAATCTTCTGGTGTCTACGTCTATAACGACATAGCAAATAGTTCAGTTTTGAGTAGGAGTACATTATCATACCTAAGCAATATGAGATATTATACTGTAACTCAATATGGTTTGAAAGCCTTATTTATGGATAAAAGTAAGTACAACTCACTAAAGTAAAAATACGATACGTATTTGGATAGTAGTACAGGATTACAAATGTCTAGAAAAAGAACTACAATGTAAGTTTTTTCGTTAAAAATCACTAATTTCACATTTATCAAAATATCATACTATTTTACAGCTTGTGTGTTCCAATTTATTTATTACTTATATGTATGTCTGGACATTATCGTCATCTATGACCTTTTTCTCTTCTATATTATTGATATACAAAATGCGTCTGAAAATGTCGCTGAGTGAGTCCATATGCTGAAAATCGCGCTGATTAGACTAAGGTTGAGACGAGCTTAGTTCTTCTCAAATTATTTAGCTCTTCTCAATAAACTTTTACTACTTAGTAGTCTTTCTTTATAATTCTTCTAGTATATTTGTCATTTTGTCTAAAATCCTAGTAGTGTATGATTTTTGTATAAATACGTTTTGCGTTTCGTTAACGCAAAAGAACTGTTCTTCTTTCTTTTATGTGAAGGTTATAGGGTTTATTTGAAATAGTCTGTGAAAACGTAGTAAATGTTGACAATGCTCACACCATCTGTTGATGGTTACAAAAGTATCAGAGAGGTGCAGGGAGTACTGCACTTCCTCTAGAACAAAGTTCTAGAACTCTCTAGATGTTCATACTTCCTAGTCGTTTATGTTTCTTTAATTAAGATTTCTTTTACTAACAATGTTTAGTTATTGGGATTATTGCTACGAAAAGTACTAGTTATCTAATTAATATATATTAATATTTTTGTTAGAACGATATTAACATTTTAAATAATTAAGCGAAAAAGAATTTCGTTGTCGTTCCTGAAGGAAGAGAGACGATGCGCGAAGGAGGGCAGTAGAAGAAGAAGAGAAAAAAGAGCGGAATGAGGGAAGGCAAGGCAAGGCAGTGATATCTGTTTCACTACCATGTAATGGGCGGAGAAGGGTAATAGGTCAATTTTCTGGACCTCACCCTAAGGACGTCATGAAATTTCCAAAAGTCTATAGACGCAATCAAGAACGTAATCAGAGACTGTAAGCCTGTTTGCAGTTGCATGATGAATAGCAGAGTTTACGCTCAGTGATCGTTAAAGTCAGGAATTTTCTAAAGTCTAGATTGAGAAGAAAGTGGCACATACATTACAGTATAATTTACGAAATGGAACTTTCTCTGTCATAACTTCGTTACAGGCCTAATAGTGAGTCAGTGATAGAACAAGCATGTATTCTTCGTCTTTTCACGTTCGCTTTGTACAGGGGCAGTACGTAAAGCTAATAATGTGTAATCAGTAAAGTCTCACGTCTTTGCACAGATGTAGCGTCAGTTAGCTCGCTAGCTCTTCTTCGCTCTTCATCGTTCCAACGCTAATATGATTTTCATACGTCTTGCCTTAAATGATAAAATGGGTTGGCGCACTATAGTAATATTTTCTAAATATTGTTCTATTAAGTTCTATAATGTTTATGTCTCAGAAGTATTGTCCTTATATTTATCTTTATGACTGATTATATATATATATAGGGACTCAAAGTAAAGTTCCTATGTCATATTACACGTTACACCTTCCAGTTTAAATACAAGGACTTCGAAGGTCGCTGTGTCTGATATCCATGTCTGAACTTTGTTCCTATGGATATAGACATAGCTATACATTTGGAAGTAATGAATTACATATGTCTCGATGTCCCTTTCTTATGTTGTTTACATGTTAGATCTCAACGAGCCGAAATTCTCACGTATCAGTCCCACTAGGCTGAAATATATCTGAGTTAATGGTCTTTCTTAGGCACTCGTTTCATGAGGTAATATTATTTCTTTTCTAGTCTTTTGAAGTAACTATGTACCGCCTCCTCCGTCGCCAGGTCAGTGTGTTGGCAGTTTCGCTGTTATTAATAACTTCTTAGTATATTTTTGATTATTGCATTACTATAAGCTGAGAAGGTGAGGAATAAAATAGAAGGGTCTAAATAGAAGGGTCTATCTATTAAAAGTTATTTAGATATGCTGGTCTAACTGGAAACGACTACGATGTGAAGTTATTATGGTTAGTTTTCCGTAGTGTTGTTATATAAATAAATGTATATATATTGATGGGAATAAAGATAGGAATGTTGAGAAATAATGTAAGAAGAATTGCTTCCTATTATGATTCGACCAGTTTTCAGAGTAGTCCTAGCTTGTAAACCGACCCCTCTATTGTTAGGCTACATATGCCACTGCTGAAGTGTTGTGAAGAATTTATACCTCGGCTAAATGCGATTTGCATAGTTCTCATTTTGGTTATAAGATAAGGCCTGAAATTGATAAGTTAATGGTCATAGGAGGAAGGCGAAGACAAAATAGCAAACAAAGTATCCTGATTAGTGTTGATTAACATCTAAATCATAGCTGATGAGTCCACTTACAACACGGAGGAACGGATCGTAATGAGCACGTGTGCTCACGAACGACCCAATACAAGAAAATCAAAGAGAGATATTCAGCATGATTTCACTGTAAGGTTTCAGAAATTTTCTCCTCCAGAACTTAACTTTACGGTGGGAGAAAAAGCTCTTTGCAACTTGTTGCATAAAACATAAGCCTCACACAGAACGACACCCAACACGTCTGGAAACGTGTGTGGAGCCTGCAGCGTCTGTCGAAGGTTTGCCAAAAATGTCCCTTCGTAAGCGGTCACAGGAATTGGATATACCATACTCGATATTACAAACACATATGAAGAAAGATTTGCAGTCAAAGGCATTTAACGTTCCTTTAGAAACGAATTCAGTGATAGTGACGTGTCGAAACGTCAGCAGGTTTGTGGGAGGATGTCCGATGTCTTTACAACCCTTTCGCAGCGCAAAAGCCACAAATGTTTATTTTGGGAGTAAAGAAAATCCACATTTTTATAACGAATTTGAACACAACTTACCACATGTCATGATCCGGCCGGCAATGTCTGCAACTCACTTGCTAGATCCATATTTTTCTGATGGTGCTGTGAATCACATTGTGTATCTCACCATGTTACGTGATTGATTTATTCCATATCTGCAAGATCGAGAACTACTCGATCGTGTATGGTTCCGGCAGAATGGAGCATTAGCCCACTATGCTATTGCTGTTAGAGAATATCTCAATGAGGCATTTCCTAATAAATGGATTGGATGTGGTTCTGTCCATTTGCCTGCATTTTGGAGTGGCCACTCCGAAGTCCTGATCTGTCATCTTGCGATAATGCATTGTGGAAGTTCATAAAACATAAGGTTGCTGCCCCACATTACGAGAGAATTGACGAACTTAAGGATGCTGTTTGACATGCATTTACTGCCATCACGGCAGCAATGTTGAGGAGAATTTCACATCGTATATGCGAAGGAGAATCATACTGCGTTATGAAAAGATGCCGTACACGCAGACATTCTGGAATAAACAGTAAAGAACAGTCACACTATCTCAAAGTTTGCCTCTGTCATGATCCCGCATTAATACAATGCGACCATCAATGAATATGTGGACACGTGATAGGGGGGAAACGGGACTATGGTCACTGTAGATTTAACAGACGGATTTTAGGTAAGTGGTATGTGGTTCGCATGTTGAACCCAGCGCAATTATTTCTATATTTCTGGTACTATCAGAGGCTTTTAGTTGAGAGTACTATCAGCGGCTTTTAGTTGAGAGTGCTATCAGCGGCTTTTAGTTGAGAGGATTGTGGTAAGCACATAATCCCAACAATTGATAGTGGGTTTCTAGTCCTATCAGCTGGCTTATATTTAAATGATGTGTTGTCAGCACATTGAACGCAACGCGATTGTAACTGAATTTCTAGTCTTACCAGAATATTTCTGTTGAGTGAATGATCAGCAAATTGACACTAATGTAACTGTAAGCCCATAAGAATGGTTTTAGTTAAGTGATATATAATAAACAAATTGATCCTAATGCAATTGTTACTGGATTTCTAAGCCTATCAGATGGCTTTCAGTTGGATGATGTATGTCAGCATCGGACTCAACGTATTTGTTACTGGGCTTCCTAAGGCTACCAGAGGCTTTTAGTTGAGTGATGTGTTGTGAGCACACTCTTATCATCTTTCTGGTCATATCTGAGGCTTTAGTTTAGTAAATTGTGTTCAGCACTTCGAACACAATGCAATTGTTAGTTGCTTTTTAGGTCTACCAAACTGCTTATAATTAACTTATGTCCCACCCAAGCAATAACATGATAGCACGTACCATTTAACTTCCATACCAATCGTTTACGTACCTGGTACTTGAGGAATAGGGGAAAGTCGTCTGGTATCGGACAGCGGGTGGTATCGGACAAAACCAGTTTTCGTTATTTCCTGCTTAAAGCGGCACATGTCAAGCATACAGTGAGTTGATCGAAATAAACTAGCCAAGCCCACGCCATAGTAGATTTGTTCGATAAACGGTGTATCTCCTGCTTTAAAGTTTTTGTATTTTTGCGAGTAATCAGGCGCACGGAGATAGATTCGTGTGCCTGCAACTTGTCACAAAGTAAATGTATTGATATATTATTGCAATTATAGCATTTATTAGGGTGTATATATTATAATTTAGGCGTATAGTTGCCTTCGTGTTGTTACAAGCCGGTAGATAGCCATTCATAAGTTGCAAGTCGTTCGGCTGGTATCGGACAAAAGGGAATCGGGTGTTATCGGACAACGCACTAGTAAGTAAACTTGACGTTTTTTAATGGTTTCTGGCTTTTTCAGAAAACCATGGGGAAAATACGTGGCAATTGCGATGAAGAAAGTATAAAGTTGGTCATGGACAAAGTTATTTCCAAAGAAGCACGTGCGGCAAGTGGTAGATATGGTGTTCCTTAGAGTACATTAGGAGATCGTGTCGAAAATTGTCGGAAGGGAAAGAGGTAACAGCTAAGCCTCGCTGCTCGGATAACAAAGGCACATTTAGTAGAACGTGATCAAGAAGAAATACTATACAATCATGTAAAGGCTTTGTATACTTAACTAGTCTAATGCCACTAAGAATACCAGAATTTTTTAAAACTAGTTTACAAACTTGCTGGAAAACATTATAATCTGCGGGGAGTCTTTTGATGATTGGATACAGCGCAATATGTGTAAAGACTTGGCCCATGAACAATGTGAAAATTTTGAAGGCAGACTGTTTTATCATTGTGATTTGTGTCAGAATAACATATCTTGATGAGACTAAGAATTTTAAGATCTATTTTTTACTCTTATTTTACGTTGTATTTCAAAGCGTAATAAAACTCTATTTTGTGTGTAAGAACTCCTGTAAGTAAACAGCTAATATTTTCAATTAGTTCTGTTATTAAATTACTTCAAAAGGCCAATTCTCTATAGTTTTATGTTTGTCCGATACCACCCTCCACTTTTTAAGAATGCTAATTTGTATTGCCTTTGATTTTTTACAAAAATATATATTATTAGTTTTTACCTGTCAAATCACCTTTAACACGTTGTGTGTAAGATATCAAAGTATCATTTTGTGCATTAAGTAATTTGATATAGCTATTTTTTGGAATGACGAACTGAAAAAAGCTACGGTGTCCGATACCAGACGACCTTCCCCTATTCATTTCATGTTCGCAGCACGTATTGCTAGGTGAGTACTTTTCGAGTAATTTCTGACACTTGGAAGGTATTTTACATGCTTTACTGGAATGTGAGAAACGTGAATAGCACATACCTCATGTACCATGTTCACTGTTTTCCAACATTTTTTTCTTTCTTCTTGCTCTTTAGCGCCCCTTCAGCGTCCGGGGCAACCGCCCCGCTCGCCCCCTAGCTACGACTCTGAAAATGTAACAGACGTACTTGGTGCTAAGAAATGTCTTTCACGCAGCCTTGACCCTAGGAGCTTTGTCCTTTGTCAGTCCCAGATCCCTGACTAAATCATCTAGATGTGACTGAGTGAACAGAATAGGGCCCTCATCTATGCCTACTTCAAACTGAGTATGATCCGTCTCCTGCACGGTATCTATGTCATCACTGTCGTCCGTATATGATGTCTGCGAAGGCTGTGATATAGGTATATCCGTCTATGTGGAACAGGACGAATCGCTGAGCGAATGTTGTTCGGATCCTGAATAGTCTTTTTGTTGTCATTGCTGCTGCTGAAACCAGTAACCTTACAAGAGCAGAAATAGCAGTCGTCGGTATGATTCTGTTGCTCCCGGCAGACTATAGGGATCCAAATAGTAATAACTTCTTTCCTAACGCCCACCGTCGTAAATCTTCTACACACACAACCTGTGGAGCCCTTGGTTTGTTCATATGGCTCAGTTTCACTCCGAAATAGGCATGGTAGACCTTTTTGACGAAATCAGTAATATTTTTTCGGTATTTTTTTCATCACAAGTTCACCACAAATATAATAAAAACTGTTAAGAGAATTTGCACAGCCTCGGGTAGACATTCTACACTAACACTAACACGTGCTTACATAGGCGCAAATCTGTCTTCAACATTGGGGGGACGGGTAAGACGTTCCCATATATATATATACAGTGACTAGCAGAATTATTCGGACAGATCCAATGAAATACATATAACGGGCCATGGCTTCGAAATGAAAACATATTTTGTACACAACAATACATAAGAAAAAGGAGCTCTATACGCATACCTGAAAAACACAATGAAACATGTAGTTGCTGTCAACAGTACGGATATAATTAATCGCAATGAAAACCATACCCAAATTTTCCCCAGCAAAATTATTCGGACAGTACGACTACTGTGAGATAATGTGAGCACTATGAGAGGTGGCGCTAGTGTTGAGGGTTGTGTTAAGTACTGCAGTCGTTATCGTGGCAGTAAGATACAAGAATTCGTTGTCAACACGAAGAATGGGTCAAAGAGGAAAGAACACGACATTTGAAAAGCGGCACTTAGCAACTTTTCATTATGAAAAAGGAAAAAGCTGCAGAAAAATTGCAGAGATGTCACAAATGAAAAAAGTACAGTATGTGATATTATCAAGTGATACAAGGTTGTAGATAGAGTTGATTTTCTCCCTAACACGGGACGTCCAAAGACATTTTCGGAGAGACGGGAATCCGCAATAGTCCGGAAAGTTAAAAAGGATCAACGAAAGGATCAGTGAAAAAGAATTAATCAGCTTCAAAAATCGCTGCCGAGGTTGAAGAATAAATGGGGATCGACGTGAGTCCCGATACAATTAGAAGAGTCCTGAGAAGAACTAGTTTTCATGGCCGCGTAGCATGCAGAAAGCCTTATATCAACAAAACAAACAGGAAGAAAAGACTAGTTTTGCGAAATAATACCAGTATATGGATGCCAACTGGTGGAACTACGTGATTTTTTCTGATAAAAGTAAGTTCAATATCTTCTGTTCTGATGGGAAGGTAATGGTGTGAAGAAGAAACAATACCGAGCTGGAAGAACAAAATTTGCAGGCGTCAGTAAAATACGAAAAAGGCAGCGTAATGGCATGGGGCTCCATGTCAGCGTCTGAAGTAGATGACTTGGTGTTCATTGAACAGTCAATGAACAGACACTTCTACCTGCAAATTCTCAAACACAATTTAAAGAAGAAGGCAGAAAAATGGGGATATTAGATACATTCAAATTCTACCAGAAACGCAGCCCACATTGTAAATCTGTGGTTACTATACAATTGCCCAAAGACATTCCATCCCCCTCTCCAGTCTCCAGATATGAACCCCAGTGAACATTTGTGAGATAAACTAGAGAAACAAGTTCGAAATGTGTTATAAACTAGAGAAACAAGTTCGAAATGTGTGATAAACTAGAGAAACAAGTTCCAAAAATATGCATAACCTCGAAGACGCATCTGAAGGATGTGCTTCGTCAAGAATATGCCAATATTATTGTTGCATACACCGCAAACTTATGATTGGTATGTCAAATAGACTACATGCAGTTCTTAAGCAGAAAGGACTGCCTACTAGATATTGAGTTTTTTTTTTTTATTTTTTACTCGATAAGTGTGATTTCTGGTCAGGTGTCCGAATAATTTTGCAACACCCGAATTCGTATTGTGTTTGTTTTGATCTCATTACGTTACATTGATTGTTAGGTTATTTTATTTTCGAAGTGTAAAATTGTTTGTTTGTTAGATGTCAGAGAAAATGATAGCATATTATTTACATCTGCTTTTTCTTTGAAATAAATCCCATCTTTTGTTGAAACACTATAGTGTCCGAATAATTCTGCTAGTCACTGTATATAAGCTTTGTTCAAAATATTTATGAAGTTGAAAAACAATGCTGTGAAGGATCAGGGGAGCAGAATTGTCTTCAGTGAAGTATTTAGGAGGCTTTCAGGCTCATTCTCCCCTCGAAATAATTTGTTAGTTTTACGCGTACAACAATAATCCTTCTTACCACTTCTAAGAATGTCATTGACTTTCCATTTTCTTATGCTTTTTGTTCAGAAATAATACTGTATTTGTCAAATTTCATTCCATATAAGAACTGGGTCCTTAATTGTTCTTTCTGTCATCCTTTCTATTTTTCTGTTTCTTTTTCTTGACGTTACTACTTTCGTTTCGTCTATCATACTTTATCGACCGTTGTCAGTTGTGATTCAAGTTGGCCGTCATCAGTAACACCAAAACTAACGTAAGAGGAGTTGATAAGCGAAACTAGTGTTCCACACCAACATGCGCGGATATCAACATGACAGGACTTTAGTTAATATAACAAAGGAACAATTATATCGTTTAGTTATTTTTAAAAGAAGGAAATGATTGAATTAAAGAAAACCAAAACGGGGGAATAATTAGCCCGGGAAATTAGGACGGCCAAGAGGATGCTTTCTTCTTCTTGTATGAACAGAATAAAGGGTTACATTCACTTCTAAATTTTTGTATCATATCATATAGGATTTATCGATCTGTAATTCTTGCCATTATAACTTCAATTTATGCATAAATTAAAATATATTTAATTCTCAAACTCAGGTGGGCAATTGCCCACTTCCTTCCTTGTGTTGGGCATAGCCCTCGAAAGAAAATCCTAAATACGCCATTGGTTGTCTTCAACATTGGAAGGTGGGCAGATTTGAGGCTTATTCTAGATAAAGGAGATGAAACTCATATTACGGTAGATGAATCTGATCAACTGTTGTAGAGTATATTATATATTAGGTGCTGGAGATGAAGTAGTAGTACATATCAGTATTACAAATCACTGCCGTGAAAACATTCTGAAATCTGAATACATGCATATTTATAATTGGTATGTTTCTAATTAGGCATCCACAAAGATCCACGTTAAAATTGTTTTATAGTAATATAATAATATAAATGACGACTTCCCCAAAACTATGAAGAAAAAATATCAATTATGTATGACGCAACAATACTCTTTGAGCAAAATGATTATAATCTCAATAACATTACAGGAATCGTTTCAGAAATCTGACGCATATCATACTCTTTACTTAATAGATGTAACCTTAAGATTATAGAGAAAAATATTCCAGCAATTGAATTATTTTCTTTGCTTACGAAACATTCTCTCTCAAAAGAAAAATTGGGACACGCGGAAATGCGTAGGAACAAACCATGGTTCGAACTAGCAGAGAAGTTTTTGAACCAAAACTTTTAGAACAAAGAAACGCGATATTTTGAAAGCTAAAATTTAGGAACTTGAAGATAATAGTAAAAATAAAAACATTCGGGACATGTATAAAGGGATCAACGAATTTAAGAAAGGCTATCAACCTCGTTCTTATATATGAAAGAAAGCTGATGGAAGAGTTCTCACTGATGCAGATAGCATTTTAAATAGATGGAAAGATTTCTTTGACGATTTGTTTAACACGCAGCCAAAAACTAATGTGCGTGGAGAAAGGAAGATACACACCGCAGAACCATATATTCCAGAACCCAATCGAATAGAAGTAAAAATCGCTATAAAGAAATTAAAGAAACACAAATCTCGGGTGTAAACGAAATTCCGGCTGAGTTAATTTTAGCTGGAGGCAAAAAAATTGTGGAACAAGATACACAAACTCATTCTCCTTATCTACAACAAGGAAGAATTGTCACAAGAGTGGGAAGAATCAATCATTGTTCCAATCCACAACAAAGGCGACAAAACTGACTGTAATAATTATCGAGGCATCTCTCTTCTGTTAACATCCTATATAATCCTTTCACACATTCTATTAGCAAGATTGACCCCATACGCAGATGAAATTATTCGAGATTATCAGTGTGGATTTAGACGAAATCGATCAACTATCGACCAAATATTTACCATTCGCCAAATACTCGACAAAAAGTGGGAATACAATACCACGGTACATCAACTATTTATTGATTTTAGAAAGGCTTATAACTCGGTTAGGAGAGAAACATTGTACAACGTTCTTACAGAATTTGGAATACCGAAAAATCTAATTAGATCAATTAAGGCATGTTTAAATGAATCCCAAAGTAAAGTCCGGGTAGGAAAAATTTTGGCCACGAGCTTTCACGTTAAGAATGGCCTGAAACAAGAAGATTATTATTCAACTTTGTCGCCATTATTATTCAACCTTGTCCTGGAATACCTATAAGGAAAATCAAAGATAGCAACCAGGGCCTAGAGCTGAACGGTGTTCACCAGGTTATGCGTACGCTGATTATGTAAATTTAGTAGGGAATGATAGGAGAAAAATAGAAAGAAATGCAGAGGTCTTATTAGACGCGCTTGCATGGACATGGGTTTAGAAGTAAATGCAGAGAAAACTAAATACATGGAAGTGCGTCGGGACCGGAATACGGCAAATTATGTATGTGTTAAAATATTAAATAATATTTTTGATAAAGTGGATACTTTCAAATATCTAGGATCAATATTAACAGACGAAAATCATATTCACGAAGAAATTAAATGTCGACTAAAAACAGGGAATTCGTGTTATTATTCAGTTCAAAACCTCTTGTCGTCGCGAATTCTGTCGAGGGATTTGAAGCTTAAAATGTATAAAACGATAATCATACCTGTTGTTCTGTATGGTTTCGAAACATGGTCGCTTACTGAGTGCAGAGCATAGACTGAAAGTATTTGAGAACAAGATCCCGAGAGAAATATTCGGACCAAGAGGAACGGGAATGGGGAATGGTGGAAACTTCATAACGACGAACTACGTAAATTATACGGCTTACCAAACATTGTTAAGGTCATCAAGTCTAGGAGGCTTAGGTGGGCAGGATATGTTGCCAGGATGGGAGAAAGTAGAAACGCTTTCAGTCTTGACTGGAAGACCAATCGGAAAATGACCATTAGGAAGACCTAGGCGCAGATGGGAGGACAATATTAAGATGGATCTCGCAGAGATAGGAATACAAAGTAGAAACTGGATCCAGTTGGCTAAGAATAGAATTCAGTGGAGAGCTTTTGTGAACGCGGCATTGAATCTCCGGGTTCCATAGGCTATAGAGTTAGTTAGCTTACGAAGCATGAGTAGATGCCTAGGCTGATACTACAAATAGATTAAATGCGCATTTACTGAAAAGATGGATTCTACTGACATTGGATAGTCTATATACTCTTCGTGTGCTAGGGCCTAGGGGAGAGGAGGAGATAAGATTTCATATCAGGTTACGTCACGCAATTGAAAATGGAAAAGCCAAGAGAAACAAATTTCATCTCACTTTCCTTTGTGGCAGTAGGACCCAACTCACCACAGTTATCTGCAAAAAGCACTTTTCAAATCGGATTATTGGGAGAGCCTCCAGTTCCAATGTTGGGGGGGACATGTCTCCCCATTTCCCCGGAATTTGTGCCCGTACCTACAGCTGAGACAACTTTCCAGCATGAGGAGAGGGGCATATCCTCCTCTGGCATTTATTGCAATTTGTGCCCAAATAGCGGAAGTGGAATTAATATATATTGATGAGACTACTGAACTCACTACAGCACGAAGTTCAGTTTGAAATACTACAGAATACGATTCTTTTTTTAAAAAATGGAAAAGCCAAAATAAATCAATTTCATCTTACATTCCTTTGGGGCAGTCGGACATAAATCATGACACTTATCCGAGAAAGCACATTTTAAATCAGATTATTGGGGGGGACAGTCCCCCCCAGGTCCAAGATTGGGGGGGACATGTCCCCCTCGTCCCCCCGGGATTTGCGCCAGTGCGTACTTATTTCCTCAAACAACACAGTGACGAACAGGAAGTGCCATTTCCAATTTGACAGTTTGCTGTGTGCCGCTAGGGGCGCAACTGTTGAACAGTTGAAATCGATGCGCCGGTTCTGAGCTTTATATGGTGTTTTCGTATATATTATGATATCATTATATTGCATTGCCATCAATTGCAAATGTAGCGATTTTTGCCAAGACTGTGGCTGATAAAATATTTAAGTATCAGGAGGTCGAAATACATAAAGAACGCCCACACTTTTAGAAAAAAAGGTTTTGTGACCTTGCAATTTGTTGCATTGTGTAATTATTTGGTAACAACTTGCGAATAAATTGACCTCAGTGTTGTACAAAGAAAGATTCTCTCTATAGCAAAGAAACCTGAATTCAAATTGAACGATTTGATTCATTTCGAAGTTATTGACGAGTGGATGTGCGGCGTGTGTGTTACCTCAATCCTCGAAGATAGCATTGATAAAACAAGTGGTCAGAAGTCACTTAGTCGCTTCTTACATCAATTAATGAAAAAGATGAGTGCTAATGTTAAATACTTAGATTCAGCATTTTAAAATATGTAATAATGGCAACCGTATATCTCATTTTAATATTTTACTTGTAATAAAGATTACAGTTAGTTAAAGATGATTTGCTTTTGATTGAATTCTATCTGTGGATAGCAATACAGGGCTTTCAGGGAGGCGGGGGAGACAGGTTTTGTTAAACAAGATTGTTCATCTGATACGTTACACACCTTCTGCTTTCAGGCTAAACTCAGTTCTTTCAAGTCAATCGACAAATGCCATTAAAAAGATGTTCAATAAAAAACGTGTTACCGCTATTATGACTAAAAAGGCAGACACAAAGATAACATTAGGCTCCCAAAATTACATCCGTATGTCAAAACAGTTAGTAGAATTAATTCTTTTTCACCTTAGTGCTAGAACCAGAGATAAATTCAAAGTCAATCCAGGGAGAACTTCTGTCCCGTTAAATAAAAGTTGTGAATTTATTATGGAGAAGCTATGATACTTAGGCTTACACCACCCATACACACATCTTTTATGAAATACTTTTATTCCAACTCTACAAAAGGGCTCGAATTTCTAAAAGAAATATGCACTGTAATCAAAGTTTGCAAGTCAATCCCGAAACGCAAATTTTCCAATCTCATAATACATTTAAAACAGCAGGGAAATTTCTCTTTACGAGTTCAGATTCCTTGAAAAATGAAATGAACTTTATAGTATAATGTCCCACGATTTGCCCTTCAGGCTAATAGAGACGGAAAGTGAATAATTGTAAAATTATATATTTCGTACTCCCCCACCGGGAATAAAAAAAAACAGGAATATGTGGACCAAAGGCACACGCTAGCCACTAGACCAGCAAAGATGAATTAAAGATTTTTGGAATGAATACGTATTTGAATTCTTCTGGTTGAAACTCAAGAAGAAAATTTATGTATCGCACATAGATTTAAAACACACAAGTAATCGTCGCAAAGTTTGTTCAGCCTTCATCTTAACTTGATTTAAACTTAAGATATCCCGCAGTTCTCTAAACCAATACTCCCATAGGGAGATCAAAGTCGAAGTATTGGAAGGGGTCTGGACTGGGCGAAGCCCCGTAAGTGCGCCCTGACATACATAAAATTCAACTATAGGTCTATTATTTAAACAGTTACTAAGTTTAGAGAGGGTTCGAACCCGTTGCAATCTCCCGGTGAGTGCACCCGTGTACGGCACACATTTACCAATTTTTTTTCACATATCAAACATTAAGGCATAGGACAGACATCCTTCATCTGTATTTCACGTGGAACTCTTTTTTAAATACTTATTCCTTGTTATACAATCTGAACTTACGAAAAAAATATCTCCACAAATTATTTACCAAAATTGTTTTATATTATTATTCATTTTGTGTAATAATCATGCAGACACTACAGAAGTAAGTAATATTTCATTCTTTCCCTTTTAATCTGTCGCTCCTTTCATTATTGTAGCTTGGTTATAGCTATAGGTTTTCGCTGTTCTCTGAGTATAATATTTTAACTTGGTTCAGTACATAAGAATACAGAACGCAAAAATAAAAATAAAAATTTAGATAATTGCCACAGTTTCTAACATATAAGGCCTATTCCTTCTCTTTGAGTACAAGAAACATATATTAACAAATAAGATATAACAAAATTCTTAAGAGAAAAATTAAAGTAAGTAAAATAATAGTCAATTTATGAATGACTAGCAGCGTTCACCCCGCTTCGCTGCGGTCACCCCGGAACGCAATAAACTTTGTTACTTAGATAATTTTTACTTTTTCGCTTTCAAGTGATATGATAAAAACCATAGAAGATTGCAGTAAATGTTAACATTATATCGCCTGTCATTTATGTTAACCCGCCCCGCTTCGCTGCGGTCACCCCCGAACGCAATAAACTTTGTTACTTAGATAATTTTTACTTTTTCGCTTTCAAGTGATATGATAAAAACCATTATAACGCCTGTCATTTATGTTAACCCGCCGAGTGACACGGTCATGCGGGTTGCATATACATACGTTTATTTTTATACCTATGATGAACTAACAAAGGATTTTACGTAATGGACACCTGAATGGTCAATTATCTCAAGACACTGGTAATTGAAAATTAAAGTGATATGATAAAAACCATCTAGGGTCCAAATCCTAATAACCCCCCAAAAATAAAAGAAATTGGTTCAGCCGTATTAGCGTGATGAGCGGACAAAGGATTTGTACGTTCTCTTTTATATATATAGATAAATTTAAAAAATGCACTTTTCAAAGACAAGTAGAGCTTAAACTTATTCAAATTACTTATCTTTGCGGTACCTTTGTAATTTCTAAAAACATAATTTTGTCTTTGCAGTTCCTGAGATTTTTCAATAATGTGTTATTGTTTGTGCAGTGTATTACTATCTATTATGTTTCTAAGGAGTTGGTGGAATCCTGTACGCCTAGTACGCGCAGTACCAGCTTTCTTCTGTGGCAATAATACACATTTTTATCGCAGAAAATCCTGTTGTAAATGGGTGGTATTTGCATTGAGAACGATCGAAGTCTGGTTAAGTACACTATAGTAATGATGGGCTGGCCATACACCATAAATTTCAATCAATGGTGTTTTGTGGTACTATTTCTTTAGGGCATACCTCCGAGTGTGCTTTGTCCTCCGCTACGGAACTAAGACACATTTCCTCATATGCTACTCTGCTGTAGAACACATCCTATAGCAGTATCCTAGTGCATACACCCCCAAATTTTGAGTCTTCTCCCAGCATAAACTTTTCTGGGAGAAAGCCTGGGTTTTGGAGCTTTGTATCGAAAAGTTTAATATCGTGTCCTCGCATACAACTGCAAAACCAGAATCTTAAAAGTACCTCCCCAAAGCTTTAAAATTTTAATATTGGATATATCGTCCCTCTCGAGACAAAGGGGCGTATCTCATTTTCTTATCTTTTCAATGAGACAAGTTTAAACATTTTCTCATTATTTATTATATCGTCCTCTTTTAAAATTTATTTTGATATCCTTCGTTCATTTATATAACTTACGAGATCAAACTAAATTTTAAAAGAAAACGATAGAATAAACAATGAAAAAAGTTTAAACTTGTCTCCTGGAAAAGTTAAAAAATGAGATACGCCCCTTTGTTACGAAAGGGACGATATGTATACTGCATAATACTTATAGGAGCAGAGAACTAAAGCATTGCTTTGCAGTATTAAATATAGATAATAATATTATTAAAATCATAGAATATTAACAGAATTGAATATTAATTATGTTCATTGGTGCATCATATTAATCCTTCTTTTTAATTCTATATCTTTTCTTACAATGAAAGATGCATTGTGCGAGAGATATGAAGCACCGCCACCATTTACTGTTGCAAAATATTAATCTTCCTACGGACTGTCTGGTTAGGTTTCCAAATTTATCTTTTTGCTTTATTCACCTTGGTCAGCCACTGCTCACAGGTCAATATTGGTATAAGATGCTGTTCTCTTGGGGCTTGTCTTACCCAAATATTAGACACAGGGTACGAGATAAAAGCGTGTCACTATGCTCCGTCATCTACTGAACTATGAGCAACCGCAAGCAAACTTTACTCTTGATTACTTCGCAACGCTGAGTTTACTAATGGCAATCGCTTACTATCCCTGCAGTGAAGCTTACCGTTGTCTGGATGTGCAAAATTTTGGCATCCGCTTGGCGATCCCTGTTCAGATGAGTTATTTTGTATTCGTAACAAACGTAATCTTAACAACTTAACATGCTATATTTCAAATATGCATTTCATTTGTTAGAGAACACGCTCTTAGGTAAATTGAACTATGAAAAAGAAACTCATACAACATTACTAGAGAAACTTATCTTACTTGTGTCTTAGCCTTGTATGTCTAAAATTACATAGATTAGAATATGATTATGAGATACATGTGTGAAGCTTTGATCCCTACAAGAAAAAGAGGTAACATTGGGGGTTGAGGTCGTGGATAATTTCTATAGATATATGGTAATATGTGACAGATTATATAATATAAATTTCTAGAAAGTGTGACTGATTTTTTCATGGTTGTTGAATTGGTTTTTTATTTGAGTACATGGAAGAAGCACGATTAGTGCGAACTAATATTTTGGTTTTGTATGTGACAGCAAGATTAAATCGAGGATCGAGCTCGAGTCTACGGTTAAAAAATACACGTTAATTACATGACTGCAAAGGAATATATATGAATTAAAACACATAATAGATGCGAAATATTACTTGTTTTTATTTGAGAAAAATATATACCTCGTAGAGATTGAACTTTATATCACTGAAATATCATGATGTATAGACATAAATTCGGTGTATTGACTTATGGCTGAGAGATATTGACTGGGAATAAAGATGTTAGAAATTATAAAGTAAAAAGAATGGAAAAAAATTACGGATATGAACAGTTTTAGTTAACTTTTGGTGAACTTAGAGTAAAATTGATTTATTTAATCAGTGACCTATTATGCTCTGAATGGACATTTCCACTGAATTTTTATTGCTCTAAGAAGTTCAGAGACAGCTGATTACGAAGAACACTTCCTTTTGCTTATGCGATGATTCTAACTAGTCGAAATTTGCGTTTCAATTTCGGTCTGCTACTTGTGCACTCAGTGACCACCATGCTTGTACGTCAGACGTCGGTACAGGGAGAAAATATCTGCGATTCTCACTAGGGACATGGCTTATGAAAGATATGATGTATGTTCTTCAAATGAGTCCGGCGTTGCTAATAACACAAAGAATAAGAAAAGTAACAGAATTTAAGGCTTCTTTAAAAGGAAAGCTATTTCTCTATTTATATATTTATTATCAATTATTTGAATATACTTGAATATCTTACGACAAAGTTGTAGTGTACTAATTTGCAATATTATTGACTGTTTGCAACCTGAGGTAAGAAGCTAATTAATGTTCTCATGTTTGGTTCACCACCCGACCCTACGAAGCGAATTTTTCTTACTCTTAAGGAAATATCAACAATATAAAAGCACAGTGATTTGATAGTAGAATGCTAATTTCTTATATGCAAATTCAACGTGGATTCGATAGCTATGCGCTCAGGGGAAAGCTCTAGGAAATTGGCACATAAAAAAAATCCCCAAGTAAAAATAACCTAAATTTTTGACTGAGTTCAACACAAAGACACAAACTTAAGATGATAGCAGTGCTATTATTGAACTGCTTTATACATTAACAATATTATTTTACCATATCTTCGTGCTTACTGTCATTGTCTTTAGCTCATGAAACATACTCGTAAATTATTTATAGGGCCTATTAGTCCTATTAGTAAATGTGAAATTATTACATTTACCGTTCGATGCAATATATGACAACACTATGACAACCTAGCAAGGAAGTGAAGAAGTCACACTTCGGTTCACTATAGACTGACAATATCCTGCAGAACAACAAGCTATTCAATGAATAAATTAAATCCAGATATAACTGGTGACCTAATATGTTAATAATGTTATACTCCTTTGGAATTAAAGGCTAGAATCATGGCAAAATCGCAAGAATGGAGATTTGAAAAAAGAAGACGGAAGTTAGAAAATGCTACCAGATGTTATTGAAAGACAATATATGAAAACAAATTAGCCCAGCAGAGTTCTAGTACACTTTCTTTCTGAATGTGACCCTTATAACACCAAATTTATGCAGTTAAATTTGATTATGGCATGAAGGTGTGGCTAGTGGCAATCCGAACTTGAGCACACCATGTTGAAATGTAAACTAGTGCAACAGATCCAACCTTTTGAGCAACGAGGAATAATTCATACTATTGGATATTCAACGTTAACAGGAATTTGCAGGTATCAAACTTTCATAGAGTTCGACATTATTACTGGATTAGACACAGCGGAGGTTTCTAATTTCTCTACCAATTCTGACACACATATTTGTTAGTATAATCCTGTGGTTGGCAGACATGTTGAATTGGAAGCAAACAAGGTTCATCTCTTGAATTGCAAAGCATTTTTTCGGCGAAGGGTTTTACAGAACTATTTTGTATGAGTCACTAGCGCAAGCAACATATTGATAAAACAACGAAAAAGCTATGCAAATGGAAGTGAAGAGACTTCACCTATATACCACACGAATCTTACTGAAAGTATTTGGGGTTTGCTCCTTATTTAATGCCTTACACGAGTCATTGATTCCGGTAGCACTTGTAGTATCTCAACCATAATCTGTGGTAGGAGAGCCGTGACTCGAGTCACTCTTGTTTTCAAAGATCTCCTGGATTCGGTTAGATACTGTTGGGTTGAGGTCATATTATATCATGATATAAGGTACCTTGCGTTGTCAGGATATCTCCTTGCACCAAAAGAGGAATATAATGTTCTGTCAATGCTAGGGAAATTCCTATCACCAGTAGGTAAAAGTTTTAAATGTGCTTTGGTTCATCATGCTAATTGACGTATCCCGTTAGTCTTTTTATGAGAGTTTTGTCGTTCGTACTGGAATTTTCAACGGATATACAGTAGCAACTGGTTTAAAGGGGTAAGGTGTGGGGTAATGAGGAAGCTTTAAGTAAAATATACACGCCACATCCGATCAAAATCGAATTCATTTTTAGGAAAGCTTTATAAAATCATATAGTTCGTAGGATAGATGACCTTACCATGTTGCTTTAAGAAATGAAATCCCTTTGCTCTGGACTAGTTTTAACTCCCAATTGTTGTAAACCTTAATTTTCGAACAAAGGTTTACAAAAAATGCATTTTTATGAATTTGTTGGTAGTATAAAAATTGTTTAATATCTAGCAGAGACTGTCACTCTCATTCGTGACCGATGTTAGCCCCAAAAAAGGAAAATGAGTAGCAAGATTCAACGATAAAAGTAACTCATACTGCATCAAAATATAATATATATTTTTAAAAGTATCATTGTTATATTCTTCACATGAAGTAACTTCCAAGTTAGGGTGGATTCATTTAATCATGCTTGACTGGTTTCAACTCTATGGAATAGAAATAATTGAAAACTCGCCAAGCTAATGTACCCAACATTGCATCAAAATCAAATAAATCTTTTAAGGGTATAGTGAACATAATTTTATCATCATATTAGGTACATGTACAAACTTGGAATATGGGGTTTAGTTTAAATTTTTTTTACTCGCTTATTCTTAACATATTTTAACTTCAAAAACTTGACATATTTTTTAAGATCGGAAGATGCCGAAATTCATTAATTTGGAATACTGTTTGAGAAACAGAATATATAATCTGCTTCATATTTTTTGTACATAATTAAAAATATGGGTATATGATGTAACTAGCCCAAAATGTATTTTTACCTGTTAGTCTCTATTCTTAGTTCTCATAATAGTGCAGTCGCTTGGTACAAATTTCAGTAAGAATATTTCTTTTTTGGATACCAGAATAAAATTTGGCATAGTTATTTAGATGGTAATACACAATAAAAAACTACTGAGACACATGTCATAGGAGCTTCTATAAAAGGAGAAGAGGGGGATAATGATTACAATTAAGTTTTTTGGCAGTAGGGTGATAAATAGAAAGTAAAGGGAGTAAAATTAAATAATATGGGAGGATTTACTAAATTATTGCGTGTTAAGATAGAATATAGTGTCCCTGGTGGATGAGTATCTCCACTCGTCGCCTTGCAATCAAGGGGTTCCGAGTGCGATTCTCGGTGGGGACACAAGTGGTTCGGATCCTTCGTTAAACTGTAGGAGCCGTCCTTAGAATGTCATCATCATCACCTCCCTCGGACAGAACACCCATCATCATCATCAAGTAGAATATTAAAAATAAAATTATATGTACAAAAGTGTGTTCAAATCTATTCTTTTTTTTTCGAAAATTGCTGAAATAAGAATGTAACCTTAATGAATATTCCTTCCTTCCTTTCTTTTTTTAAAAGAAATTGCGAACAATTTTAAAGAGTACTATATTTTAATCGTTCTGTACTAGAGATGGAATGCTTGTCTAAGTCTCATCTATCAATAACTCACTCACTGTATATATTGTCCATCAAAAGAGCATAAGGCGGTACACTGCATGTTCAAGCTTTGACATTTGCATTTGTTCATACACATTGTTTTGCAGTGGCAGCAGGTTAATTCCGAACATTTCATTGATATTTCTGGAAAAACTGTTCATAATGGTGTAAGGCATGGTGGGGAATCTGAGACTTTCCATCCCCAGTTGGTAACATCAAGAATGTCAGGCTGACGCTGTAGACACTGTCTCCAAACACTGGCTTGAAACATTGTTCTTTTCAAGTGATATCTTAAAGCATCTTCAGTAAGGGGTATATTTTCAAGGGATCTATTCTTCTGTGTGAAAAGTATCCTTCTGCATTCATTGACTGTTTTTGTTGCGCTGATTGTGTCATACAGAAGCACTGTAAAATACTGTATCATAGCAAAATCATCATCAGATAAAATGAATCAAGTAGACAATCGAATAAAGAATCCGTTAGTTCTGGCAGTGTCTTCCACACATTCCAAGCTTTAGTTTTACTAACCCCATGAAAAGAAGATACTGTGTCACAACCCGTGTAAGCATGAAAACACGGCAAAACTTCACAAATTTCAGGACATACATTTTGTAACATTTCACAAAGTGAAAACTGTTTTCTGTTTTTCCCAACACCGCAAATAAAGTACAAGTTCTGCAAATCGAGGGTCTGCAACTCTTTCAGGGCCGCTGCAGCAATTATTATTACATCTGAATCTACTGTTGAAATTACATTTTTGTGGCCACATAAAACTGCATCTTTCACATGTAGAAGAATTGTTGTATCTGCTTCTTCATGTGAACAAGGAGACAGTTTTTGTTATGGTAGGATCCTACGCAAATTATGAGGTCTTCATCAGTGCAAATAACAAACTTACAACCAAGTTCCAGTGATTCAATTTCAGAAGCAAGTAAGTGGAAATGTTGCTTTTTATTTTCATCAACTTGCAAAAATTTCCTAAATACCCTTGGGAATGGTGTTGTTCTTTTGATTAACATTTTTTCTCCAGAACCTCGTTTCAAACGAGTGTCAGCCTTACGACTTCTTGCCAAGTATCTGTAAAATACTATATCAACCCTATCAAATTTCTGCAGGTGAGATTCTACGGCAGGTCGAAATATTTTGGTTGCAAATTATCCAAATGTTTTAGATGAACCTGGAGTAAGAGAATGTATAAGGGCAGCACCATCTATAACAATAGCCGAGCAAAATGAAATACTACAGTCACTGTCATGATTCTCACAAACATCTGAAGATAAACAGGTAATAATGTCAGACTTCCTTGATGGTTTGCGAAGTTTGCCGAACTCGCTAATAGAGGGAGGATATGGGTGAATTTCGTGAGAAAAAAATGTTGTAACGTCAGGTTGCCTAATCTGACTCGCCACATACAATTTGCATAATATATTTGCGTCCTTTCTAAGGACTGTTGTTTGCATTTGAAGTTTAGATTTCCCCTTTGTCATTCTGTTGTTAAATAACACTAAATTACACCTTTTAATTACTGTATAAATTGATGTTTTCCCTTCAATCAACCTCTCTTGTACAAAATTTTCATACAGACATCTTCCAAGATTCCTGGCTTCTCTGACCGACTTCTCTGCATCTTTTGTTGCACATAATTTGCTAACTGCTGTTGTTAATATATCTTCTGCAAATGGGTTACCATAGTTTCTAAAGGAAGCTACATTATCTAAAACGTGTTCCTTATATCTCTTTTCAAAAGCTTTGCTGCTTTCCTTATGCTGTGCGTCATTTTCATCACCTGCATCTTCTTCACCATCGAAAACTGGAAACTGTTCTTCAAAGTCAGATATCATTCTTACATCTGGCCCTGCAACCATCCATTTCAAAAGTGCAGCAGGTTTGTCAAAAAGTCCTATTGCTCCACCAATTCCTTTAACTTGTTTGTTACTTTGCTCATGCAAATGGTCATCCGCCATTGCTGAAAATGCTCGATTGCTCTTCTGACTTACGAATTTGCCTTTCATGAATTCTTTATATATAAACGGATGGCGCATCTCCAGTTCTTTCAGTGTTTTGATGAAAACTGGCAACCAGCGGGCATAGTTTGTGTGACCTAAAACAAACATCCAGGGACATATATCTTCCAGAATAGTTTTGAATTGTACAAAATTTTCTTCACGCACACTTTGTAAGCAAGAGACCAATAGAATCTGTAGTTAAATAGTTATTGACCAGAAAATAAATTGCGGAGATTCTTCATTGCGTAGATTACATTATTCGTTAAAATCTAAATATGACATTCCTTCAGAGACATTGATATATTTATATGCTTCGTATGCTTCTGTTTTCAAAATAAATAGTGCAGCCATTGTTACTTGGTGAGCATAGCGAGCGCGCTTGACGTGAGAGGACGATAGAAGCGATTCAGCTCGTCCAGTTGATGTTACTCTAGCATCAACTAATATATCAGTCCATGAGATTACTGAGATTACTTAAACAACATGAGATGACTTAAAAACATATAGTTAACACTTAACTACAATAATACCTTTGGATTTACTTATAAGATCTGAACACGTCATTCAAAATTTTAAAAACGATTTTTTCGTTGTTATTACAGTAAATAGCATGTTTAATTTTGCATTAAAATGGATGTAAATATGCCATAATTCTTTATATTTGTAAATATATTACCTTAATATTTTTAAAAGCGCGTTATTTGAATTTAGCATGCCAATGAACATATAAACTGGCCCAAAGAACGCCAAAATTGGAATATTTTCAGATTGTGCCGCCATTTTGGACGCCATCCTGAATTCTGTCCGACGGGGTGATAATCGGTTTTGTGTCACGGTGGGTTTTCATTCAACATGTTATAATTAATAAATGTGCCAAGTTTCATACTGGTATCCAGAATAAAAATATTTTTGTGCCAAGCGACTGCACTATAATGCGAACAAGAGTTTTATGAAATTGCACAGGTGTATAGATACAGCTATCATTTTAAGAACAATGAGGCAATTGAAGACAAAAAGGAGGTTAAACAGGTGATACTGTCGTGTTTATGATGCGAAATAGAATCATACATTGAAAAAAAGATATATCTACAAGTTTTCAACATTGTTCTTATGGACGAGAGTTTTAAAATTCCCTTGACATACACATTGCATAAAGAGTAAGTTTTAAATTCAATTACTGTAGCACAAGTTAGTTTCTTAGCTAACATGAGCGCTATTAACTGAAATTTGAAATAAATACACTCTTTTTTAAAGGTGAAGCTTCAGAAGATATGTATGTTGCAACGTTAAATAATGCAAATGGTATTATGACAAGCACACAAATAACAGCAAAGGAAAGCAAAACATGTATTTCATTATCGTATTACGTCACACTTGACACAGCAAATTATATCAACGTGACTTTACGTCTTGCAGATGGATCTGAAGTCATGCTTTCTGAATTCTCCACTAAAAAGGTAAGTATTGTCTTCATAGAAGTATCAAAGGCAACCAAAGATACTCTGAGATATGAAATATTTTTAAAATATAATTTGTTAAATTTTATATTGTCATATTTTTTACGCTTGCAACTATTTTTTCAAAATTAAAACAATGCGCATTCTATCAAAGTAATAATAATAATAATAATAATAATAATAATAATAATAATAATAATAATAATAATAATAATAATAATAATAATAATAATAATAATATAAAGGCATACTAAAATTTGCTACATATGGAACAAAAGTACAAAACTGTCGTATGTAGGTAATTAATGGGTATGTCAAATTTTAAACTTAAAATATGTCAAATATTAACATTACTGATTTAGTTGATTCATTGATAATATTTTACGACCCTTTTCGGTACCAAAAATATGTAAGTCAAAAATTACTGTTTAAGGGGGTAACCTAACCAGTATTCGAGATTATATTGAGGCAAGTACATTTCTAGGAAATGAAAATCAAGACCACAGTAATCACACGCATTTGCAAGGGACATATTTTGCTGGTGTGATATTTATGCCACACCACCCCATAATAAAATAGATTTTACCAAAGAGAACGTCAGAATTTTAAAATGAGATTGAATGAAAAACTACAAGTGATAATTAAGTATTTTCGTAGTGTGAAAAATAATTAAATATATTCAAAAGTTGTTTTGAAGATAATATCGTTTAACTATACTCTTGCAGTGGCGAAGGGTGGTAAGAGGCCCTGAGGCCAGGCCTACCCACTTACTTTTAGAAATTATAATTTATAATTAATTTATTTTCCTTCCACAGAATGCATGATAATTTTCTAAGTTGAAAAAAACATTTTATTGTTCGATAAAGAAATAGTGGTTAGCACCACTGCTGGGAGGCTCACCGAGCAGTGTCTCAGGCGTCACTAGAACTACCGCCAAACTACTCAGAAAACCCCGCGAGAGAACGTGTTGATAATAACCTGCGAAAGAGACCGGCCTCAACGCTTATCGACTGTGTTTCTCCATGAAGCATTTCTCTCGAGACCTTCGATTTTGATTCAATATGTCAAACAAACAAAGAGCAAGAAAAGGTATTGTCCTATTCCGTACCAACTGTACTTAATTTTGGGTACTCTAACGCAACGCGAAAGCTGGAACAAGCTATTGTAAAGATGCTAAGTTTATTATCGCAAATTAATTCCCCTTTATTCCGTTACGTTGACGCAAACCCGTAGGAAATCAGACTCGTTGTGTTCGTTATAATTAAGTAGAGAGTATGTATTTTTGAGATATTGCGAGTGACATCTTTTTCTTACATTTGCAAAAATAAATAAGGGAAAATGCCAGTAAGTAGAGAATATGAACGTATTAATAATATAATTCCTATTAAAGAATGCTCTATGTCAGTGGTCTTTTGAAAATTAGTGTGTTACTAAAGAAGGAAGACTAACGCCTGTGTTGAAAATAGAACAGAGGGCAAGGTAGTTCTGCATACATTAGTACAAAAAAATTATTTGGAGTTGTTGACATATAAAGAGCAGCGTATGAAAAAATATTTAAGTCTGATTCTGTTTTTAAAGGGGAATCAAATGACATACTACATGCCTTGATTTAATGCTTGTAATTTGTTTTGAACAATATAATTAAAGACGAAATTTTACAAGCAGAGTTTGTTTCAGTACAAGAAGGCGAAACAGCATCTATGTTTCTTGTGAAGTGCATCTTCACAAGTGATAGTCCTTCTTTCCCAACCGATCACGCTCAATTGAAATAAATTGCATTACGGCGAATTAAGATCAGCTATGAGTCACATACGTGAATTTCATTATGAAAATTGAGATCCGGATCGAATAGTGCTGTCGATGGTCTACAATTACGTTAAATTCATGTGAATTCCTCTTCTTGTGTTTTTGTAGTAAAATATTTATGTCTATCGATAATCTGTTTCATATTTTGTAAAAGAAAATATGTATTTAACACTTCCGGTATGTCATGCTTAGCTACATAGAAGTCACGGAAACATTTACTACAAACTGTGCATGATTTGTTAAAATATTAGTTCGTCGCAGTTCGGTGATCAGGAAAAGCCAAGAATGTCGATCCTGGGGGTTCTGGGGGCCGATCCCCAGAAAGCTCATGTGGGCCCCCTGTATTTTTAGGAATATGTATTTCTATATGTACTTTTTATTGTTATATATATTGTTATACGTATTTTTTATGAATGAACCCCCCAAAGTTACAGAGAAATCGGCGCCATTGGGAAAAGCAAAGCTTAGAAGCTACTCTTCTACGAAAGTTTGGATACACTTGAAGTTAGATTGAAACGAGTTTTCGTGACTTATTCTCTTTGGAATCTGTAGAACTACTTGACTGTGTTCAGATTCAGGATTACAATACTGATTTTCTTAAGAAGAAACTAGATTATCTTCTTAAATTCTATCCCACTTTCGATGGTAATCAGTTGCGAAATGAACAGACAATTATCTTCTGCGACGAACATCAGTATCCTATACCTATTAATTTACTTCAATACATCTCATCAAACGGCCTGCAAGAAGTGTACCTAGAATGTATTCGCTTGCTATATGTGTGCTTCAGCACTCCAGTTACTACAATATCATGTGAGACAAGTGCATGGGTGCCTTGAAGAAAATTAAACATTCCAGAGAAATATAATGAGTAACACAAGACTTACGAGGAAGGTCCATAAACCGTGAGAGTTGAATTTTGATGAAAATTAGTGACAAGATTCAGTTCGAGATGCTAAGTAACGTAGTAATAGTCACTCGGTGCGCAAATGCTTCGTTGAGCTGCTACACCGACGCCATCTTGAAATCCAATAGGCATTGTCCAAGAATACCCTTTTGGCATAAAAATGAAGAAGCTTTTGGTAGATCTGACTTCAATATTGTAAACCGAGATAGTGCATCTATATGTGAGAGTACTTCCAGTGAATGATCGCCATCTTGAAAGGCGCCATATTTAATCCCGGCCAAATATGATAAATGGCAAGGGGGTCATGTGGGGTATCAAATAGCACTGGAATTTACTCCGAAATCCATTTCCGTAACCAATGTTTACATATCTGTTTTCAGTTCAGAGTTAAGAGCTCTCTCACCCACAGGAACATATGAACACTGTGCAAGTTAAATTTGTGTTATGGAACACGGTCATGGAGCAGTTGCAGGGTTTTATCTAATGTAGCAGTAGTCACTTGATCTACAATAGCCACTATACCAATAAGATCTTGAGCCTAGTGAGAGAAATCATTAATTAAATTGAAATGCCTCTAGTGAAAAATGGAATAGCAGCACTGTAACAAATTATAAGCACTTAAATGTTGTAATATAAGTTAGGTGCAACGGCACATATGATTTTACAAGGATATGTGTTGAAGTTATTAGAAATTAATAGATAAATTATCAGAAAAATAATATAAACTGGTGCATATAAGCAGATATTAACCTACTGACCTTTCGCTCTTCAGTTGTGATTATGGAGATCCATAACGAAGTGATTAGCACACAGCATCATGGAGCAGTACAAACAGTTAACAAATGCACTTTCGTTACAATCTTCATAACCACAGACACTATTTTCTACTTGCAACATAGTCTCCAGAGCATTTGTAAATGAACCAACTATTGCTCTGGTGACGTACCCACATTTTTGCCATGCATATGCAAGCATGTCCTTTAGGACTGGCGCACAAAATTGATAATACACAACAGAATGCATTTTCATTATGAAAACTGTCATATAACTTGTTCGGTGTACCAGAAAAAATGAATTTATGTCGAAAATAATCCACAAGTCCGAATTACCAGTTTATATTGCCGAAAAAAGTATACATCAAGAGGATGAATAAATTTGGTGGTCATTGGGGATATAACTTCAGCACGAATGTTTTTCCCATGTAACAATTCTCGCACGTCTTCATCCGTCTGTCCACTCCACGAGTCAAGCAACAACAGGGAATACTCTTTCACATCAGGAATAAACACGTCTTTTAGCCACCGTTTGACGTGTTCGGGAGTGAGTTTGCCTGATTTGCTTGCATCAATAACAATTTTGAAAGGTGTCTGTCTACCTAACTGTTGTTTCACTTTGGGTCCGAACACGCCTTTACGCTCCTGGAAACATATATATATGTGAGTGTGCCTAGCCGTACTGGGGAAATGTGAATTTGGATGGTATATGCGTGGGCCACTGAGGCCAAAAATTGAACGACTGCTGTGGTATGTTTCTCACCTATTTCTGACAGAGTTCTACCAGAGGTCATTTCGTTCTCGAACCTAGACTGATCAGTATTAAAGATGCATTCACTGTTGTACTGTTTCTCATGTATTATTTTATTAATTTTAATCACAAAATTTTGGGCATTATCAAGTAATTCACCTTCATTTTCAACATTTTTCTTCTTTACAAATTGAGTAATCCTTCGTGAGCGAATCCTGTGCTCTTTTTTAAATTTGTTAATGAAACCACGAGAAGCACGGAATGGATAGTTCAATTTCCTCGCTGTCAGTAACATCCACGCTTGTAAATGATAATCATGTACGGTAAGTCCTTTAGTGCGATAAATGTTGAATGTTTTTAGTACTTCGTATTTTAGTAGTGACATGACATGAAAGCGAGGAGGTTTGTTACGGAATTTCAAAGCCTTATACACAAACGCCGTATTGCATTTGAATTTCTTCGCTGCAACTGCAACAGTGTTACGTTTCCCATTCTTTTTCAACAATGCAACGTGCTCCTGAATTTGTTCGTATTTTTTAACGACAGCTTCTGTTACACGTACAGATTTTGTCCGGCTTGGAGATGACATCTCATACTCGCTCGTAGAAGGCTCACTTTCACTCATTGATGGACTAGTTATCTGTTCCAAATCCATTTCGTTTGTCGAATCTTCACGCTCACTCTCTGTGTCAGTGTCTACATCTAATGTGTCACTCACTATTAGAGAAATGTGTAATATGCCATTACAGTCTAATGATATTATGTTTTTAATAGGAGGGTGCCCGAAATTTTTTTGCACCGACTGTACTTGATGTTTAACAAAAAATTTCTGGCTGTTCATATAATTCGTAATTTTATTTGTTATTCTATTTCAAATTAACATGGAAAAACTGTAAAAAATTCATTAGGAATTATAGTTTTGGGAATCAATATCTTTATTTATATTTTAAATTAGTTATAAGTCTTGCATATGTATATGTAAATGGATTATTACAATTCTTACGGTGTCAGTGCTATCCGAAAATATAGATCCACTATTGGACGGAACTTTCCAGATCAAATAACCAATCTAAAATTCGACAGAATTTTCAGGACCACCCTTCACCTCTCTTTTAGATACCTAGGTCCTTCTAAAAAACTAGTTTAATCCAGATTTTACCAAATTTTATTCGTTTCAAAGCCCCACCGCCAAAATGCTTAGTTTTGATTGGATGATAAACCCACGCTATGATATTAGGGCGCAATTATTCCATTCCAAGCCGGAAAATCTTGCTGACAACAGCCAGATTTCGATCGTCGAGCTTAAAAGGTCGCAACGGAGTGAGACAACCTGCAGTAAAAGGTAAAACTAATATAATAGTCGAATAACTACCAAGCAGGAAGCTACGGAGCCATAATTTGTTAGTTTTTCATAGTAAAAACCGGACTGAAGAAATAAAAAATAGATGACGCCATGTTGTGCAGATATTGTTAGTTATGGACAGGCTTTGTAAAGTGCATCAGTTTGCGAGTTTTCTTAGGAATCTATAAACAGTTTCGGAGGAGTGGTGTTTTCTCCCTTAAAATATTCTTATCCTTAAAATTATTCCTTTTTTAGTTACGTAAGGCCTGCCTCACTACCGTTTGTGTTCGTGTATGTAGTGGATGTGATTTCTTTTTGTATTTATTTATTAGTAACATGGCGGTATTTAATTTTGTGGTAGTCAGTCCAGTAATCACAATGCACGTGTAAATTTCAGTAAGGGCTCCTATCTGACTCCCAAATTGGGAGTACGGCTTCCAGCGGGATGAGTTGAACATTCAGTTTGTTCCGGGTTCCTGCCCCTTCAGGGCAGGGGTCCTATTGCTAGCTAATACTCCGATATGTCCCCTCAGGGCATCGATTAAATAGGTCGAGTAAAGAATATGATTTAGTAAATATAAGGGCCAGTTGGCCCTGTTCATTTCTTTCCTTTCGTTACCTTTCATAGAGCCGATTTAACATGGTAAAATCCGAATGATTTCTGTGTATATTTATTAGTATAACATGTATTAATGTAGTGTGTAGTATGAATGTGGCATGATGTGTTTTGTAGTTCGAGTAGTATGTGTATATTTGTAATGTAGTATCAGTGATAGTGATAATTAAGTGATGAAAGAGTGTGTTGGACAGTGTAGTATTTACTATGCGATAAATTTTTATTACTCCGTCATTAAGTGAACGTAATATAGTATAATAATTCCGTGTACAAGGTCACATTCAGTTGTTCAAGGGTTCATTATATCGTCGCTAGCCCTAGTGTCAGAAGTCAGTACTAACCGCCATTCTTCCGTCGAGGTGCTTAGTGATTTAGTTTTCATGAAATTGACCTTTCTTTCCGAAATAAAACCTAGAAGGTATAATTCACAGCCCATATGAATGTACAGTTAGGTCAAGTGACCCAAAATTAATATATTCTGAAAGTTTCAACATTTTGTATAGTCTAGAAATCTAAATATTTAAATAAATAAACAATACGTAAATTTTTAACAGAAGTCGGGCGATATGATGCTAGTTCTTCGCTTTGAAAATATATTAAATGTCCATTTTTCTTCGTGGCTGTAGAATTTCATTGTTGATGCAGAATTTTATAAACATTAGACATTATCGCAGATAATTCTATTTTCAGTGAACATACATACGATTTTTTTTCTTTCGTTCTTAATAAAGCTACCAAGTATTACATAGTATTGTGTGTGTGGTAAAAGAGTCTTGGGTTCGAGTGAGGTTGTCGTGCGGTGATCGGA
The DNA here is from genome assembly GCF_964235325.1 of Thermobia domestica. NCBI lineage: Eukaryota > Metazoa > Arthropoda > Insecta > Zygentoma > Lepismatidae > Thermobia > Thermobia domestica. The sequence goes on from NC_137469.1 coordinate 80,809,748, forward strand.
ATGGGAAAATGTTTGTAGTGATTATAGATTTTAAAGTATTATGATGAAATGTGTAAATAGGCTGGGCGTAGATAGAGGAAACAGGGTGTTTGTAGAATATAGCGTCGTGGCAAATGAATATTAATGTGAATATGAATATTAATAAGTATATGAATATTGTAGTAAATGAATATAGAATATAGGACACCCATATAGTTAAATATATAGTAGCCCAGTGAATACTTCGCCGCGTGTTGATATATAGATATTGAATAGATACGTGTAACTACAAACATCTCAGGTTCTGACCCCTGCACCATAATATCACGCGGACCGGAGGGCGATATATAGTCGGACTACGGTAATACTTTGTAGTTTATGTGTCATAATAGTAATCAACCATAGTAATACCATCTGATAGAATGGGTAGCATCATATAATCGTTGACTAGACATATTGAATAATAAATTATGAAAAGACAGTAGTAGTTATACAACAGGGCTGTAGTGAATTATATTTTATGGTCGGTTTTTTTAAAATAGAATACCCTGCTCCGTGAGTTTTTTTTTTCCTTCACGTTACCTACTCAGGCTAGCTTACAATGTTCATGGAGGCGACAGCTCTGATAGGGTACAGAATCAAAACAATTAGTTATTGAAATTTATTCGCGTACCCGGATGTCGACCCCTAGTCCCTTTAAGTATTTTCATTTCTTTTCTTAGTTTAATTAGACGAGGGAAATTAACGACATCCCAGACTGTGGCGTGTCTGCGCAGGGTAGCTATCGGTGAGGTTTGGCATAGAAATCACCTATCCAAAATTCAGTTTATTTAATTTTTTTTTATTTTGGCAAATCACTAATTAGGGATATCTTAGCTATTACTCTAATTTCATTACTATTCTGGAATCTTCTAGTTTCCAAGAGGTCGGATGATTTTTTTTTCTTTTGAAATCCTAAATTAACGCCGTCTCTAACCTTCCGGAGGATTTCGGGGTCTGCAAGGGTGTTGACCGGATACGGTGAGTGGTGGGATTTCCCTAAAGCCTTTGTCTTTCCGAAAATCCCATTGTGGACACAGACTTGTCTCATCTTCGCAGACAGTTTTATCGGCTATTTATTTGGTAAGCCGAACCCTTTTGGCATGTTAAGAATATTTTGGCTATGGATTTTGTTGAGAGCGAAATTCGACTTCTAACTTTGTAGCGTTAGTTATTTCTCACTTAAGTCTTTGGCGCCCCTATTCTTCGTCTTCCTTCTTCTCTATCTCTCTCTCTGTCTTCATTTCTTCAAGTTTTTTTAAAATTTTTTCAACCTTCCCCCCCCCCAAGATTTTGAACTTGTTACTTATGATTTATTTAACGTACAACTCTGATCTGAAATTACCAGCTGAGACGTTGCAAGACACGATTCATGAATGAAGTAGATAGTGATTGGGTCCTCCATCACATTTTGACCTATCGCCGAAATGAACAAAGACTTCGTAGTTGACGACACTTCGATTACGTTCTTTCACCGTCGTTCCTCTTAAGTTTCTTTTTAATCCATTGGTCACTTTCCTTTCTGTTTTGGTTTTCAATTACCTTGTAGTTAACCTGGGCCCAGAAATTGTATTTTGATTTACCTAGTTATATCTTAGAAATGCTCTGTGTTACGTGCCTGCCTCACAAAGTTTTTTTTTCCTTCATGATTTAAACACGAATTGATTATATAAAAGTTAAAAATTTATAGACGCGCGGTATCAGATAAAATTTAATTTGTTTCCAAATGTAATGTTGGAAGTCATTTGTTTTCTTGGACAATGTTGCAACCTTGTAAAATTTTATTGTTGGGGATGATTAATTTAAATGTGTGCGCATTTATTATAAATATATATATATATAGAGAGAAATAAATACTTCGAAATGTATGTGTAATTAGTATGTGAATATGATGTTAAAGTAAAAGTATGATATTAAATGTATTATGAATATATGTAAGAGCGCTCGTGTCTGTCCCCCTAGACGTGTATTGGTTGCTATAGTTTACCAGAAGTCTTCCGACGAATTTAAGAACGTAGATTTTGTTAAGAATACCGCCGTGCAATTAAGTAATTTTCCTTTTCTTCTGAATCAATGTAAGTGATAACCTCTGTAATTATATAATGGCATGCATTGAAAAAATATCGGCAGGTCTAAACGTAACCCACATCATAACAAATATTATCCCTGAACAATTAACCTAAAACCATTGTGGAAAGTGTACCTTGAATCCGTCTCACCTTCATATGTATCCTGTGACTTGACCAGTTTTAATTTGAACCATCATACTCCGTACACCTGTGGAAGATAATTTTTTTTTTAATCCGAACCATGTATAAACATATACGAAAGTGATCCTAATGAAAGGTCTCGTGAAGTGTCCCAGTGTTGGATAAATAACTTGAAATTATTCGATTAATAAATTTGGAAATAGACCGTCTAAGAGGAGAAACTTCCTCTAGTGAAAGTTATTTTCTCGAAATCCCTAGATGGGTATAGACGTAGCAGTGTGCGATTGCAGATATAAACTGTTACCAGTTACAAACCAAATATAGACGACGAATGGTTTTGTAAACCAATAGATATATATATATACATATAGAGATATATATAAATGACCACAAACTAAGTTAAATGGAGCGAAACGTTTTGGACACTACGACTAGTGCGTGAGTTGTGATTTGGACGCTCGAAATTATTAATATTTTAATATCTCGACGTGAGGTAGAGACTCATATAAGTTCTAATACACCAAAAAGTTTTTTTTTCTTTCCTCTTCGTCCAATTTTTTTTAAGTGAAATAAGTTTTTTTCTTTTGCGTATGTCGCAAATCATCATTTTGCTTTAGCATGCCTAAGATATGATACGTGTAATTATTTTCTTTTTGTTTTCCTTTCTTTTTCGTTTGTCAATATGATTGAATATATAAAAAATTACTAAAATATAACACTATGTACTCTATTAATATATAACCAAGAACTTGTGCGTTTAATATTTTCTTCATAATTATTTGTTTTGTCCTTTTTTTTCACTATGAATGTAATAAACTATTTGTACCTTTGTAGTTAGTTGGTTTTCCTTTAAACATATATACACTGTCCTGAGTGAGTGAGCGTGTGAATGCATGATAGATTTAATATAAGTAATTTTAGTGATATCATTTGTCATATTAACATCTGTAATATATGTGTCATGTTTTAATATATGTGTTAAGGTAAATAACCTAGGTCATAAAGGACCGTCAGTAATGGTTTAAATCGGCTCGAGGAGTGAAGCAAAAATAGCAGGATAAGCCTAAATACGACATCTTTCTTCCAGGAAGTTGAGACTTTTATTGATGCGATACATAAATTTATATTGAGTTGATAAGTGTGATTTTTTTTTTCCTCGGCTAATTCATATGTGTGGTCGATCCTAGAGGACAGAGTTCAGATGCTGGATAGTTATCAATCACCGGTTGGAATAACTTTACAAAGAATTAAACTTCACTTTTCTCATTTCCAGGTCTAGGTCTGGGCAACCCCATGCTCGTGGTGCCTGGAGCTAGGTCTGGGTGGTATGAGGGAACATGTGTCTATTCCGAAGCATTCCAAAATTGATTAGTTGTTAATAACATTTAGAATGATTCATCTTTCAACGACTCTCCCGACCTTTTACTATATTTCCGGAATAATCCAGTAATCTGTTTCTTATTAAAATACCCTATTTCTTTTCTTTCTTCTTTTCCTACCTCCTTCTCTTACCCTTCTCTTTTCTTCTCTTTCTTTTCTATTTCTAAATGAAAGAAAACGGAGTCATGATTGAGAGTAGTCGCTATTGGCACGGTCAATAAGTTGTTTCGATGAGTTTTCTTCGGGAGTCCGATATGGAATAATTAACAATAACAAAAGGTTTATTGGAAGTTACTCTATTGGAAAATAATCTGGATTTCAATCAGTAAGTGATCTTTCGTAATCGTCCTCGTTAAAGAGAATTAATTTTAGCGACTCCTCTCCAACTATTACATTAGCTTTTTTATCTTCGTTAATTTTTTTTTAACGTATTCTTTCAATTTTGGCTAACCGTGACAGGATCCGTTGCCCTAGAAACTGCGGTTTCTATGGCGACGGACAGAAGTTTTTCTATCAATTTTGGCGACCGTTGACATAGGACAGTTACCATGGAAACAATTGTTTTCCCTGGTAACGAATCTGAAATTATTTATTAAACACTGTTTAGGATCGAGCACATATTGACTTGGCCACAAAAGGTGCATAATTAAAAGTTACAGTGAGATTAAATAATTATAGTCATTGGCTGTTCTGCTATCTTTGTCTCTCTCTGTAGAAAGGGGGAAATGAAGGAATTTGTCAAAGTAAATTCTAAAATTTGAAAATGCTGGAAGTTGACCCAAGGAGGGAATTAGATAGGAGTCCCTTAATTTATGAATAGTACCTGATTAATAAGTCTTGTTAGTCGATAAGTATATAATTGCATGTATTTATATTGTGTCTTTTTGGGCCGAAGCTATGGCAACCAATAGAGAAGTCGTATCACACGAGAACGCGGAAGTCTCATGTACACAATGTACATTAGAAAGTAGTGAGAAAAGAGCTCGCGTCTCTCGTAGGCTAGTGAGGTGTCACGAATGTGGGCTGAAATGGATCCATTTCAGTTGTATTAATTTAGAGGATACTGCTGAAAATGCAGAAAAGGTCCGGGCTGGTGAGATAGTTAAATACTGCAAAGAATGTGAGGAGAAGCTCCACCAGTCGCGTGAACCCATGAGTTTATCCTCTGAGAGAGAAAAGGAACATCCCGATTCAGACGGTGAGCGAGGGTATAGTACTCCGAAGAACCGAGGCCAAATATCTCCAGTGGAGATATCTGACCTCGATGATGATGAAAGAGATGGGGATCCAGTTGGTGATAAACCCAAAGAAAAGAAAAGGAAGACTGGGTCATCTAATAATGACGCTCTCCTCCTTTCATTGCAACAAATGCTACAGGAAATGAGACGCGAAATGAATGAAAATAGCCGCGAAATGAATGAGAATAGCCGAGAGATGAGACGTGAAATGAATGAGAAATTCGACACCTCGGAACGAGAAACCGAATCTCGATTCGAGGTATTAACCCAGAAAATCGACAACATACGCTCGGACTTTGCTTCCTCAATAACTACATTGAGAGAGCAAATGTCTACTGAAATTGATTTGGTCAGATGCGAGGCTCAACAGTCCATAAAGCAACTTCAGCAGGAGACTGAAAGTAAATTAGATCATGTAAATTCTGAAATTGAAGAAATGGACACAAAATTACATAAAATCGACAATAAACTGGAAACACAGCAGGCCGAAATTGATAGTTTAAAGTCAACCTTGTCAGACTTATCATTGAAAACCGAACTGGAAGTAACTGACCAGAAAGTTTTGAAAATTCAAAATGACATAGTAAATATTCGAAAAGAAATGACAAAATCTAGTCGCGAAAAATCAGAGGTAACCTATCCTTTCCCCGGTAGCGATTCCTCAGGAATATTACCCGCTACAACTACCCGTGGCGCAGGAAAAGAAAATTTAATGTCGGTTGATGCACGGGATATTGCGACGCACTACCCCATGCATCGGTCAGAACCCAAGTCGTGGTTCAATTCTAATAGTGTGCCGAATCAGTCGAGTGTTGTGACGACTACGGTCACTAGCGTGAGTGCTCCCTCCTTACATGGAGGTATACAATCACATAGCGTGTTGCCGGGAAAAGGAGATGGGTGCCATTCTGAGTCGTTGTTCATGGGTGCGATTGGTCCGGTGATGGAGCCCAACATGTTCAATACGACCAACAAAATCCCTTTCCCTTACATGGGTAGTTATAACACCGCTACTACGTCGTCGGTGGTAAATCCGGTGACGACTCCGATTGTGCAGGATAATATGTTAATTCCCAGTAACTATTCCCCTGCTTATGTTAGTATGGGTTCCAAGGTTTCGCTGAGGGACATCGAACGTTTTCCCACTTTTGACGGGAATATTACCAATGGACAGCCTCGTGTTTTTCTGCGTAGATTGCAGCAGTGTTTAGAAATGTATCGGCTGACCGATAGAGAACGTTTACAAATAGTCGAAAAACTTTTAATTGCAGCATCAGGCGCGTGGTTTGCTTCTATTAAATATAGAATCCATACGTTTGATGATTTTCTGATCCTTTTTAAGGAAGAATACTGCAACGAACATATAGAGAGGCTTCAGAAACGCAACCTCCAATCTTTAAGATATGATCGAGCCAAGTATGGGTCCCTTCTGGACTATGCTTGGAAGATCATCGAACTGTACTACCAGATCGCAGAAAATCCATCGCAAGCCGAGCTAGTAGACATCATAGTGAACGCTCTTCCACCAGATGAGTCGCGGGCTATTGCTTCCCACTTGTGCCAAACGGTGCGAGAAGTTACGTCACGCCTAGCTGCTCTGTGTGGGAAAGAAACTGGAGGCCCACCAAAGAGGTATTTCGCCCGACAAGCCAAAGTTGTGAAACCCGTGAAAAGCAAGGCAACGGCTAGTTGCCAAACGGACTTTCTGAGTTACACCCAAGCTGGATCTCGTTATCCGAGTGGGAGTGGCTCAGAAAGCAATCAATATAATGGTCGACGTCTGTTCCGTAACCGACCGATGTTTAACAATCGCCGGGGTTATCGCCCCTATGACCGCACAATGGGGGAATCGAACCCGAATAGGGACGATAATAGGAGGAACTTTAACGGGGCGTACCGGAGAAGAGAAAACGGTAATAGTCAGAACGGCAATGTTAACAATAACTGTGCAAGTAGATCTCAGAATTCTGCCCCTTCGCAAATACCAACTAATGGCGGAAATGGAATTCTAGCCACTCGAGGGATTGATAGTCGCGAGACCGCTGTCAAATCGACAAACTAATTCCGCAACTACCTGGTGAAATGGGGGAGGATAGTTGCGGGAAAATATACCCCATTATTTTGAAAAATCAGACTGACCACGAATGTAAATCTAATTTGTGGACACAAAATTTATCATTTCGGGACTCGTTACAATTTGTTATAAAATTTGTTATAGATGAGGAACCCTTTGCTTCAAATGAAGAACGCTATTTTTCTACCTCTCCCAGCCTACGAGGAAGTATCGGCGGCGTTGAACTTGTCGCTACAATAGATAGTGGCTCGGAGCTCTGCCTAATGGACTGGGAGGTGTGGAAAAAATTAAAGCAACGGTTTCCATCCGCTAAATTGAGACCATACACGGGCCTTACACTTGGCGCTTTCGCTGGAAAAGAAAGTTTTTCGGTTCAGGGCTTCAAAATTTTAACCTAAACATACAAAATCATATATTCGAAATAGCCATCTTCGTCATAAAATATTTGCGAACGGACCTAATACTGGGATGTCCGTTTCTGGACAAATTCCATTGTATCATTGACCGGGAAAAGAAAGAGATTAGAATGAAAGATAGTTTAGGAAACACTGTTGTTGTTCCTACAGATCGACCTAACATCATGTTAGTGAAATTACCCGTAGAAGAGATTGCAATCGGTGAATCAGGATGGCCGGTGGTGGATCAACCCATGCTTGACCCCAGTTTAAATTGTCAAGCTGCCTGTGCAGTGACACCTCTCCACAAGGGAGGAGTTAACAGGGGAGATCAGCTGGATCCACTCCTGGGCACCGAATGCAATGTCTCGGAACAAGAGATTGATTCATATATTGTCACTCGGGATGACTTACCATCACCGATTAAATCAGGTCTTCGGAAATTATTAATAAAGTACCGTTCTCTTTTCTCTGAGTACCCACGCCGCGTTAACGCGCCTCCCTATAAAATACAGTTGAAAGATGAAGAACCAGTTGTTGGACCATGTTATTCCGTTCCTCAGGCTATACAACCTGAGTTTGAAGCAGAGTTGAATAAATGGTTACGGTTGGGGATAGCAATAGAACAAATGTCTCCATATCGAAATCCTATTCATGTCGTCCGGAAGGCCTCTGGCGGTGTACGTCCAGTTTTAGATCTGAGGGCTACCAACTCAAAAATTATATCTCCACAGGTGCAGGTAGAACCAATCAATGAGTTACTACACCGTGTTTCGCAGGCAATGTGGTTTTCGTCGTTTGACGCGTCAAGTGCTTATTACGGGATCAGTTTACACCCAGACTCTTACCAATGCACCAGTTTTGTGTACAAGGGAAGACAATATTGCCTTACTGTTCTGCCACAGGGGCTGAAAAGTAGTCCTGCCGTATTTCAATCAGTAATGACAAAATTTTTTAATGACTCAACCCGTTCTTTTGTTATTTTGTACTTAGACGATGTACTAGTAAAATCAACCACTGAAGAAGAGCATTTGGTTCATTTAGAGAGAACTTTCGAAATCTTTAAACAAGCAAATTTTTCATTAAAGTTCAAGAAATGTAAGTTCTTTGCACGGGAAATCAAATTTTTAGGACATATAATTAGTGGCAGAACAATAAGGGTTGACCCTCGACTCAATGAGCCAATTCGTTGTTTTCCCGTACCGAAATCCAAGAAAGCGTTACAGAAGTTTTTAGGGCTTATAGGATGGAGGCGAAAATTCATTCCAAACTTTTCTGGTCTCACTGCTAATCTGTATCAACTCCTGAAAAAGGATCAGAAATTTGTACTGAATAACGAAGCTTTGGAAACTTTCAATAAATTGAGAACTCTTCTTAGTAATCCACCTGCATTAAGTCAGCCAGATTTCTCCTTGCCTTTTCACATCCATAGTGATGCGTGCATGGAAAATTTGGCTGGCCTACTTGCACAATATCCTTCAGATAAAGATAATCCTAACGTCATTGGATATGCCAGTCGACGGGTGAAACCCTATGAGTTGTCTCTTTCAATATCTCAGCTGGAACTCCTGTCAGTCCTGTTCCTCTGTGAACATTTTGAGCAGTATATCATGGGTCGTACTACTTATGTCCATACAGATAACGCGGCAGTCACACATGCATTCACCCAAAAGAACCTTGAGCCACGAACCACCCGCATTCTATTGAAACTGCAGAAATTTGATTTAATTTTTCAACACTGTCCAGGCAGAGAAAATTTTGTAGCCGACACAATTAGTAGATACCCACCTGAGGTATTGCTTGAGCCCGAAACACATTATGTTCATTTTTTAACCAAAACGCAGGATGCCGATATTAATCTAGACTTTATTCGAGAAAATCAAATAACGGATGAGTTATGTAAGAATCTGTTAAAGCAATATGAAAACAACCGTAATCTGGATAGAGTAACAATGTACTGTGGGTTAATTTATATTAAACCTTTGCGTATTCAGAAATGGCTCTTAGTAATACCGCAGAGTTGTATACCCCAAATTATCAGTGTTGTCCATTCTACCGGTCACTTTGGAGTTCAGAAGTGTTATCGTTTTTGTCGAGCTATATTTTATTGGAAGAATCAAAAAACCACGATTAAAAACTTCATACGAAATTGCATAGAATGTGCCGAAACAAAGTTTACGAACCGTGCTATAGCTAAGCAGGAATATCATATCCAAGGGACCGTACCCCATGAGACTCTGGGGGTGGATCTTATTGGAAAATTGCCACCCAGTCAGGGATATTATTATATTTTATCTCTAACAGATATCTATTCTCGTTTCGTTACTTTCCTTCCGCTGAAAAAGGCTCATACTAAGGAAATAATCACAGTATTAGAGAGACGATACTTTCATCTATTGCCTTACCCACAGGAATTCTTATCTGATAAAGGACCACAGTTCCAATCTAAGTTATGGCAGGACTTTTGTAACAAATATAAAATTAAACATAAGAAAACTTCCAGTTATTCCCCGCAGGCTAACGGCGTTACGGAACGTAGCCATAAAGAACTCAATAGGTTAGTTAGATTATGGTGTCATGAGGATCAAACCACTTGGCACAAGTACCTAGTCAAAATTCAGGATCTCCTAAATAACTCATATTGTTCCAGTATTGGCTGTACGCCTGCGGAACGCTTTCTTAGTTATTCTGCCGTTGATAGCTATAGGAAAGTGTTCCCATGGCCCAAAGAGTTAGATTCCATAGATAACCGTTTCCGATACGCTGAAGTAGAGGTAAAATTAAAAAGTCATGTTAAACAGTCGTCAAACGCTATAAATCTGCAAGAAGGGCAATTAGTGATGTTGAAACTGCATAACTTATCCTCACTTATAAAGCATGAGTCAGCAAAATGGATGAAAGTCTATACCGGCCCGTTTTTGGCAGTTAAATTATTGAAAAATTGCGCTGTATTACATAATCTAAAAGGTGAAAGTATCGGAACTCACAATTTCCAAAATCTTAAGCTTTTCAACTGTACTGAGGACAAAAAACGGGAACTTCTATCTCAATACCCAAAGTGAATGTTACACTGTCTCATTTGAGTGTATTAGAGTATGAGTGAGTAGTTAGTTTATTAGTACTAATACATGTTAACTCTATTCAACAAAATTTTGTTATTCAAACAAAATTTTTTTTAACGACGCCGGGGAACTGTAATATGCCATTACAGTCTAATGATATTATGTTTTTAATAGGAGGGTGCCCGAAATTTTTTTGCACCGACTGTACTTGATGTTTAACAAAAAATTTCTGGCTGTTCATATAATTCGTAATTTTATTTGTTATTCTATTTCAAATTAACATGGAAAAACTGTAAAAAATTCATTAGGAATTATAGTTTTGGGAATCAATATCTTTATTTATATTTTAAATTAGTTATAAGTCTTGCATATGTATATGTAAATGGATTATTACAATTCTTACGGTGTCAGTGCTATCCGAAAATATAGATCCACTATTGGACGGAACTTTCCAGATCAAATAACCAATCTAAAATTCGACAGAATTTTCAGGACCACCCTTCACCTCTCTTTTAGATACCTAGGTCCTTCTAAAAAACTAGTTTAATCCAGATTTTACCAAATTTTATTCGTTTCAAAGCCCCACCGCCAAAATGCTTAGTTTTGATTGGATGATAAACCCACGCTATGATATTAGGGCGCAATTATTCCATTCCAAGCCGGAAAATCTTGCTGACAACAGCCAGATTTCGATCGTCGAGCTTAAAAGGTCGCAACGGAGTGAGACAACCTGCAGTAAAAGGTAAAACTAATATAATAGTCGAATAACTACCAAGCAGGAAGCTACGGAGCCATAATTTGTTAGTTTTTCATAGTAAAAACCGGACTGAAGAAATAAAAAATAGATGACGCCATGTTGTGCAGATATTGTTAGTTATGGACAGGCTTTGTAAAGTGCATCAGTTTGCGAGTTTTCTTAGGAATCTATAAACAGTTTCGGAGGAGTGGTGTTTTCTCCCTTAAAATATTCTTATCCTTAAAATTATTCCTTTTTTAGTTACGTAAGGCCTGCCTCACTACCGTTTGTGTTCGTGTATGTAGTGGATGTGATTTCTTTTTGTATTTATTTATTAGTAACATGGCGGTATTTAATTTTGTGGTAGTCAGTCCAGTAATCACAATGCACGTGTAAATTTCAGTAAGGGCTCCTATCTGACTCCCAAATTGGGAGTACGGCTTCCAGCGGGATGAGTTGAACATTCAGTTTGTTCCGGGTTCCTGCCCCTTCAGGGCAGGGGTCCTATTGCTAGCTAATACTCCGATATGTCCCCTCAGGGCATCGATTAAATAGGTCGAGTAAAGAATATGATTTAGTAAATATAAGGGCCAGTTGGCCCTGTTCATTTCTTTCCTTTCGTTACCTTTCATAGAGCCGATTTAACATGGTAAAATCCGAATGATTTCTGTGTATATTTATTAGTATAACATGTATTAATGTAGTGTGTAGTATGAATGTGGCATGATGTGTCTTGTAGTTCGAGTAGTATGTGTATATTTGTAATGTAGTATCAGTGATAGTGATAATTAAGTGATGAAAGAGTGTGTTGGACAGTGTAGTATTTACTATGCGATAAATTTTTATTACTCCGTCATTAAGTGAACGTAATATAGTATAATAATTCCGTGTACAAGGTCACATTCAGTTGTTCAAGGGTTCATTATATCGTCGCTAGCCCTAGTGTCAGAAGTCAGTACTAACCGCCATTCTTCCGTCGAGGTGCTTAGTGATTTAGTTTTCATGAAATTGACCTTTCTTTCCGAAATAAAACCTAGAAGGTATAATTCACAGCCCATATGAATGTACAGTTAGGTCAAGTGACCCAAAATTAATATATTCTGAAAGTTTCAACATTTTGTATAGTCTAGAAATCTAAATATTTAAATAAATAAACAATACGTAAATTTTTAACAGAAGTCGGGCGATATGATGCTAGTTCTTCGCTTTGAAAATATATTAAATGTCCATTTTTCTTCGTGGCTGTAGAATTTCATTGTTGATGCAGAATTTTATAAACATTAGACATTATCGCAGATAATTCTATTTTCAGTGAACATACATAGGATTTTTTTCTTTCGTTCTTAATAAAGCTACCAAGTATTACATAGTATTGTGTGTGTGGTAAAAGAGTCTTGGGTTCGAGTGAGGTTGTCGTGCGGTGATCGGAATGGGAAAATGTTTGTAGTGATTATAGATTTTAAAGTATTATGATGAAATGTGTAAATAGGCTGGGCGTAGATAGAGGAAACAGGGTGTTTGTAGAATATAGCGTCGTGGCAAATGAATATTAATGTGAATATGAATATTAATAAGTATATGAATATTGTAGTAAATGAATATAGAATATAGGACACCCATATAGTTAAATATATAGTAGCCCAGTGAATACTTCGCCGCGTGTTGATATATAGATATTGAATAGATACGTGTAACTACAAACATCTCAGGTTCTGACCCCTGCACCATAATATCACGCGGACCGGAGGGCGATATATAGTCGGACTACGGTAATACTTTGTAGTTTATGTGTCATAATAGTAATCAACCATAGTAATACCATCTGATAGAATGGGTAGCATCATATAATCGTTGACTAGACATATTGAATAATAAATTATGAAAAGACAGTAGTAGTTATACAACAGGGCTGTAGTGAATTATATTTTATGGTCGGTTTTTTTAAAATAGAATACCCTGCTCCGTGAGATTTTTTTTTTCCTTCACGTTACCTACTCAGGCTAGCTTACAATGTTCATGGAGGCGACAGCTCTGATAGGGTACAGAATCAAAACAATTAGTTATTGAAATTTATTCGCGTACCCGGATGTCGACCCCTAGTCCCTTTAAGTATTTTCATTTCTTTTCTTAGTTTAATTAGACGAGGGAAATTAACGACATCCCAGACTGTGGCGTGTCTGCGCAGGGTAGCTATCGGTGAGGTTTGGCATAGAAATCACCGATCCAAAATTCAGTTTATTTAATTTTTTTTTATTTTGGCAAATCACTAATTAGGGATATCTTAGCTATTACTCTAATTTCATTACTATTCTGGAATCTTCTAGTTTCCAAGAGGTCGGATGATTTTTTTTTTCTTTTGAAATCCTAAATTAACGCCGTCTCTAACCTTCCGGAGGATTTCGGGGTCTGCAAGGGTGTTGACCGGATACGGTGAGTGGTGGGATTTCCCTAAAGCCTTTGTCTTTCCGAAAATCCCATTGTGGACACAGACTTGTCTCATCTTCGCAGACAGTTTTATCGGCTATTTATTTGGTAAGCCGAACCCTTTTGGCATGTTAAGAATATTTTGGCTATGGATTTTGTTGAGAGCGAAATTCGACTTCTAACTTTGTAGCGTTAGTTATTTCTCACTTAAGTCTTTGGCGCCCCTATTCTTCGTCTTCCTTCTTCTCTATCTCTCTCTCTGTCTTCATTTCTTCAAGTTTTTTTTAAATTTTTTCAACCTTCCCCCCCCCCCCCAAGATTTTGAACTTGTTACTTATGATTTATTTAACGTACAACTCTGATCTGAAATTACCAGCTGAGACGTTGCAAGACACGATTCATGAATGAAGTAGATAGTGATTGGGTCCTCCATCACATTTTGACCTATCGCCGAAATGAACAAAGACTTCGTAGTTGACGACACTTCGATTACGTTCTTTCACCGTCGTTCCTCTTAAGTTTCTTTTTAATCCATTGGTCACTTTCCTTTCTGTTTTGGTTTTCAATTACCTTGTAGTTAACCTGGGCCCAGAAATTGTATTTTGATTTACCTAGTTATATCTTAGAAATGCTCTGTGTTACGTGCCTGCCTCACAAAGTTTTTTTTTTCCTTCATGATTTAAACACGAATTGATTATATAAAAGTTAAAAATTTATAGACGCGCGGTATCAGATAAAATTTAATTTGTTTCCAAATGTAATGTTGGAAGTCATTTGTTTTCTTGGACAATGTTGCAACCTTGTAAAATTTTATTGTTGGGGATGATTAATTTAAATGTGTGCGCATTTATTATAAATATATATATATATAGAGAGAAATAAATACTTCGAAATGTATGTGTAATTAGTATGTGAATATGATGTTAAAGTAAAAGTATGATATTAAATGTATTATGAATATATGTAAGAGCGCTCGTGTCTGTCCCCCTAGACGTGTATTGGTTGCTATAGTTTACCAGAAGTCTTCCGACGAATTTAAGAACGTAGATTTTGTTAAGAATACCGCCGTGCAATTAAGTAATTTTCCTTTTCTTCTGAATCAATGTAAGTGATAACCTCTGTAATTATATAATGGCATGCATTGAAAAAATATCGGCAGGTCTAAACGTAACCCACATCATAACAAATATTATCCCTGAACAATTAACCTAAAACCATTGTGGAAAGTGTACCTTGAATCCGTCTCACCTTCATATGTATCCTGTGACTTGACCAGTTTTAATTTGAACCATCATACTCCGTACACCTGTGGAAGATAATTTTTTTTTTAATCCGAACCATGTATAAACATATACGAAAGTGATCCTAATGAAAGGTCTCGTGAAGTGTCCCAGTGTTGGATAAATAACTTGAAATTATTCGATTAATAAATTTGGAAATAGACCGTCTAAGAGGAGAAACTTCCTCTAGTGAAAGTTATTTTCTCGAAATCCCTAGATGGGTATAGACGTAGCAGTGTGCGATTGCAGATATAAACTGTTACCAGTTACAAACCAAATATAGACGACGAATGGTTTTGTAAACCAATAGATATATATATATACATATAGAGATATATATAAATGACCACAAACTAAGTTAAATGGAGCGAAACGTTTTGGACACTACGACTAGTGCGTGAGTTGTGATTTGGACGCTCGAAATTATTAGAGGAAAGTACCTAAATATGGAATAGGGTTGAGAATATGGAATACCACCGTATCTACTCTAGTAGGTGGTGCACTTTTGTGAAGGTGCCCGGAAACGCTTGATTATGTATCCTGTCATGCGTTTCTGGTCAGTTTGTAGTGAAGTAAGCAGTTTGTTGCACGTAATACTTCAAGGAGTGGATGTTCGCAATTGTTGATTATCGAAGGTGAGTGTTTCAGAAGTAATTTTCTTAGTTACATTGTAATTTGAAATTATTAACAATGAATCACGCGGAAAGTTGGTGCTTTCTAGCTATAGGCTATGCAAGTTAGATTATTTTTTGCCTAGGCTAAGTACCATTTTTGTGGTTATGAAAACAAACATGGCGAGGCTTGCAATATGGAATACCATAAGGTTTTAAATATGGAATAGTATTCCATATTTAGAGTCTTATGCAATATTTTTGTTTCGTTTCCCAGATGAATAAACAGCGGAAGACTTGGGATCACAACGCAATGAGGAGTGCAATTCAGATGTGAGGAAGAAGAAAATGGGATTTTTGAAGGCGGCCAAAATATACAATGTACCTCGAACAACACTTTTCCGCTAGGCGTCATCTAAATTGAGTCCTGAAGAAGCTAGGAAGAAAACCGATTCTAACACCGGAAATGGAGGAGGAACTGGTCCAGTACCTGTTAGTTATGTAAGACAGATTTTTTGGTCTTACTCCGAGGGATGTGCGAACTATGGCATATCAATTAGCCAAACAAAATGAACTTGCATACTCATTTTGAAAGTGCCACGAGTTTGCAGGAAAGACGGCTGAAATTGTTTATGATGAGACACAAGGGAAAACTTTCTTTCAGAAAACCGACACAAACCTCATACAATCGAACCGTTGGCATTTGTAAAGATAAAGTGACCCACTTCTTTGACCTTTTTGCAATCGGAGGTTGATAATAAGAACATTTCTGCTGATCGCATATTTAACGTTGATTAGACAGGCCTGACTGTCGTTCCGTCAAAAATTCATCAAGTTCTTGCACACAAAGGAAAACGTCAAATAGGTGCAATTAGCTCTGCAGAACGAGGCTCTTTAGTGACCGTAATAACGTGTATGGGTGCTACGGGTATTTATGTTCCTCCCTTGCTAATATTTCCAAAGAAAAAGTGGTCAAATCACCTCATGCGCGGTGCTCCTGAAGGATCTATTGGACCGTGTCAACCTTCTGGGTGGGTACAGAGTAATCTCTTCACTGAATGGCTCAGACATTTTATTAAACACACAAGACCATCTAAAAAATCTCCAGTGTTGCTCATTCTTGATGGCCATTATGCCCTCTCAAGGAATTTAGAAGTTATATATTTGGCGAGAAGCAATAATGTTTCCATACTTTGTATTCCTCCACATTCATCGCACAAATTGCAGCCTCTTGACAGAACCTTCATGAGTCCCTTAAAAACGTACTACAGTGAAGAGATCAGGGTTTGGATGAGAACTGTTAAGACAGACGGTTGTGTGCGGCCTCTCTCTGCATTTGAGGTAGAAGAACTCTTTGGAAAAGCGTACGTGAAAGCACAAACTGCTTCAAACTCCATTAATGGTTTTAGAACGACGGGAATTTGGCCCCTCAATCCCCACATTTTCAATGATAGTGACTTTCTTGAAGCAAAGCACGCACAACAACATAGATCAGTACCTGGCTTTGAACCTTCACGAGTTCTCTGTTCCCCTCCTATACCACTACTAGACTCTCAACCTTCATCTGGACTCCCTCCTCCTTCTACATCAATCATACCAAACACATCTCCCTCATGTACTTAGACAAACTTTCTACTACCTCTGCTTGTCCAATTGCAATTCAAGCTTCAGGAAGTGGATCATCTGACAGCAGTATAACTCCATGGCAAATATCACCAGTGCCCGCAGTGAAGAACAGGGAAGGCAGTCAAGGAAGAAAGGCTGGCTCTGCAGTCATAATTACTTCATCACATTACAAAAATCAGTTAGAGAAGTCTGTGAAAGCTGTCGATAGTGGAAAAAAAATAAAAATCAGGAACAGTGCAAAAAACAAAGGTAAGAAACAGAAGAATGAAACAGAAGAAAAGGTAAAATTAACTAAGAAAGGCACGAAAAGCACGTTACGAAACAAATGTGATGACAGTCGTCCCCAAAGTGAAACTTCAGATTCCGAAACATCTATGTCCATCAGCGCATATGATGATCACTCATCAACGTTTAGTATCATTCCCGATAATGATCAACCAGAGACAGGAGAAGATGCTGAGTGCCTCTTCTGCTTATCAACATTTTCTGAAGATAAAGGCGGTGAATAGTGGGTGATGTGTATGATGTGCCAATCCTGGGTTCACAATGAATGTGCTGGATATGACGAAGGTGTTTATATCTGTGATTTCTGCAAATAGACATAGATTTCTCACTGGATATTTTACAGCATATCTAACACTAGGCAGCGTATCTAATAATTTTTCTTTTACCTAACTTTACAACTCGTCTAAGATATAAATGTCTCTTTGCAAATTTTGTTTCTATGCTTCTTTTTGTAACTTTACAGCTCATTTACTACACTTTTTGCATTTTTCAAATAATTTTTGGAATTATTTGAATCTTTATATCATGTAATTAAAATATTTCTATTGTCAACTTTCTTTGTTATACTTAGCATACCTATATTAGAAGCATGTAGAACATTCTGGTATATTTCATGAGAGTTGTCTATGGTATTCCATATTTAGAGCACTTTTTTTCGAGTAACAATTTTGTACTATTTTGATTTTCATTTATTTTTGGGGCATCTTTTTTATTATTAATTGACTTGAAATGTCAGAAGTTATTACCATATGTGTATAGAATGCACACAATTTTTTCATATGTAGAAACGTGTAAGGTGAGCTACAGTTGCCAAAAAATGGATTGGTATTCCATATTTAGGTACTTTCCTCTAATATTTTAATATCTCGACGTGAGGTAGAGACTCATATAAGTTCTAATACACCAAAAAGTTTTTTTTCTTTCCTCTTCGTCCAATTTTTTTTAAGTGAAATAAGTTTTTTTCTTTTGCGTATGTCGCAAATCATCATTTTGCTTTAGCATGCCTAAGATATGATACGTGTAATTATTTTCTTTTTGTTTTCCTTTCTTTTTCGTTTGTCAATATGATTGAATATATAAAAAATTACTAAAATATAACACTATGTACTCTATTAATATATAACCAAGAACTTGTGCGTTTAATATTTTCTTCATAATTATTTGTTTTGTCCTTTTTTTCACTATGAATGTAATAAACTATTTGTACCTTTGTAGTTAGTTGGTTTTCCTTTAAACATATATACACTGTCCTGAGTGAGTGAGCGTGTGAATGCATGATAGATTTAATATAAGTAATTTTAGTGATATCATTTGTCATATTAACATCTGTAATATATGTGTCATGTTTTAATATATGTGTTAAGGTAAATAACCTAGGTCATGAAGGACCGTCACTAATGGTTTAAATCGGCTCGAGGAGTGAAGCAAAAATAGCAGGATAAGCCTAAATACGACATCTTTCTTCCAGGAAGTTGAGACTTTTATTGATGCGATACATAAATTTATATTGAGTTGATAAGTGTGATTTTTTTTTTTTCCTCGGCTAATTCATATGTGTGGTCGATCCTAGAGGACAGAGTTCAGATGCTGGATAGTTATCAATCACCGGTTGGAATAACTTTACAAAGAATTAAACTTCACTTTTCTCATTTCCAGGTCTAGGTCTGGGCAACCCCATGCTCGTGGTGCCTGGAGCTAGGTCTGGGTGGTATGAGGGAACATGTGTCTATTCCGAAGCATTCCAAAATTGATTAGTTGTTAATAACATTTAGAATGATTCATCTTTCAACGACTCTCCCGACCTTTTACTATATTTCCGGAATAATCCAGTAATCTGTTTCTTATTAAAATACCCTATTTCTTTTCTTTCTTCTTTTCCTACCTCCTTCTCTTACCCTTCTCTTTTCTTCTCTTTCTTTTCTATTTCTAAATGAAAGAAAACGGAGTCATGATTGAGAGTAGTCGCTATTGGCACGGTCAATAAGTTGTTTCGATGAGTTTTCTTCGGGAGTCCGATATGGAATAATTAACAATAACAAAAGGTTTATTGGAAGTTACTCTATTGGAAAATAATCTGGATTTCAATCAGTAAGTGATCTTTCGTAATCGTCCTCGTTAAAGAGAATTAATTTTAGCGACTCCTCTCCAACTATTACATTAGCTTTTTTATCTTCGTTAATTTTTTTTTAACGTATTCTTTCAATTTTGGCTAACCGTGACAGGATCCGTTGCCCTAGAAACTGCGGTTTCTATGGCGACGGACAGAAGTTTTTCTATCAAATGTTACCATCATATTTGCTTGTTATCATTGTAAGCAATGTACCTGCAAATGTCTTATCTTCTACCCCATTCTCACTCACGACTCTATACTTTTCCACCACTGCTTGATTTAAAATGTTGACTACGTTTATTGGATTAATTGTGCTCATTTTATGCATGGAATGAATGTTCTACTGGTCCAACAAATACGTTCGTACCGAACCTCACACGCCTGCCCGCACCAAAATTGCTGTACTACTACCGTTTGCCACTCGGAGACAGACACCATACACCTCACTGCACACCCATGTTGCAATTATTGCCTGTAGGAAAACTCTCTAAATTGTGCGTGCTATGTCTTAATACCCTAAACAATAGTCTAAAGTCAAGAGAACTATTAGGTCCACATTGTTAGTTTTTAATAGTACGGAGTACAATATTGGGAAAATTCAGCACATTCCCATAGACAATTTCAAACACAAAAAAGAGCCACATATATCACTGTGAGTGTTAAAGCACATGAATAAACAAATCCCAAAATAAATTTATTGAGTGGTCAAGTACGTGATTTAAATAATAAATAAATCATCGAAACACCTGCTATAATTAGTTGTTTATCACAGTTTTGATATGAAAACTAGTCTTGCCCTTATTATAAGCTAATGTTTTATCGTTAAAGGTGGAAAGATGCAGATATTTAATTATTTAATATTGAAGGAAAAAGCAAGAAAATGCTCTTATTATGGATTGAAACTTGATATTGAATTTTGTAACAATCTTTATTGCCACTCTTCTTAGCAGGTGTGTATGCATTATCTTATCACTAATAGCAGAACAGACACAAGAAAAGTGAATTCTAAGTTTCCAGGTGTATATTCCAAGAATAGGCTGTGAACTATATATTTTAATTCCCTTTCATTGTTCAATGCGTCAGCGATAAATCGATTCTGTTTAGACAAACTGACAATTTTAACTTCGTAATATGCACGGTAAATTATAGGTTGTCAAATATGAGTATTGGAAAGGAATACAATATTCTTTAACAATGAGGGAATTTGCGTAAGTTTTCAAGATTGGAGAAGGAAACACAATATAATGGACCATGTAAAATTGCCTAAAATTTTTAGTTTGATTCAGTTCAACGTCCCACACTTATGCCCGCTACGCTAAGGAGACCTGGACCTACTGATTATAGTGGATTTTCAAATATATATATATATATATATATATATATATATATATATATATATAGAAATATATATCTGAACAATCCCTTTGGTATTCTCTGCTCTTCAGCACTATTAAACAAGTGTTTCATCGACCACCGGTCTATTCCATCACACTTTGAAATAGGTATAATTTATTACAGTCCTGCTATTCCATTTTTCACTAGAGGCATTTCAATTTAATCAATGATTTCTCTCACTAGGCTCAAGATCTTATTGGTATAGTGGCTCTTGTGGATCAAATGACTACTACTGCATTAGTTAAAACCCTGCATTTGCTCGCACGACCATGTTTCATAACACAAATCTAACTCGAACACTTTTCATATGTTCCTGTAAGTGAGAGAGCTCCTAACTCTGAATTGAAAACAGATATGTAAACATTGGTTGCGGAAATGGATTTCGGAGTAAATTCCAGTGCTATTTGATACCCCACATGACCACCTTGCCATTTATCATATTTGGCCGGGATTAAATATGGCGCCTTTCAAGATGGCGATCATTCACTGGAAGTACTCTCACATATAGATGCACTATCTCGGTTTACAATGTTGAAGTCAGATCTACCAATAGCTTCTTCATTTTTATGCCAAAAGGGTATTCTTGGACAATGCCTATTGGAATTCAAGATGGCGTCGGTGTAGCAGCTCAACGAAGCATTTGCGCACCGAGTGACTATTAATACGTTACTTAGCATCTCGAATTGAATCTTGTCACTAATTTTCATCAAAATTCAACTCTGACGGTTTATGGACCTTCCTCGTTAGTGCGTTGGCTTCAATCGCTACAGAAATGATCTGTGAAAGATATTAGCCAAGGATACAGCTTTCAAGATGAAAGTAATAGACATATTTGATGAGAAGAAAAGTGGGCCTACCCTCTTCAAACTATTACTCTTCGCCACTGCTCTTCTGCTTCAGTGGGTGGAATGAACTTTGAAGGCTAATTAAAAAAAAAAACTGTTGCACACGTATTGCGTCATAAATTCGCATTAGCAATTTCAATGTTTCCTTTCAGTACACGATTTATTCCTGGATTACTCTCATTAATTATTGCCCAGGGTCCAAACCCTTCGATTTGCTGTGTACAATATGTTATGTTATGAACTCCCATCAATATGAAACATTGTTATGTTATGAGTTGCCAGTTGAATCCATAAAAAGTGCATTATCGTATTCCTGTATTATTCACTACTGACGGTAATATGATTACCATGTTCATCTTCAAAGAAATAAGGACCGATCACACCATTAGACCAAAAATACATCACACAGTGGCTTTCTGAGGACACTTCGTGAATTGCTTACAGATTTTCCTGTGCCAAAATCAGTAATTCGAACGCTCTGTAGGTCGACTTGTTGACTATAAACTGTTTTCAATTCATGAAACAGTTCTCGAACCGAACACTTATTTTGGTGATAAAGTTGAATAATTTCTATAATCTTTTTAAACTGAGTATCTACTCATGATAATTTACCAAACACTACAATATACAGTTGTCTCTCGCCAATTTAGAAACTTTAATCTCGCCAATCTAGTGGCTGTTGCTGTATCACGATTCGAAAATTCTGACGTTCTTTTTGGTACACCTTTATATATATATATATATATATATATATATATATATATATATATATATATATATATATCAAGGTCCGTCGACCCTACTGTTCCTTCCCTCTTTTAAGGTCGCGTCATAACTACCCTTCTTTGAAAACCGAAGATGTAGTAAAATCGTGACGTCACCGCGGGAGCAGAAACAGCTTTCGCCCAAGGTCCTTCTCATTCAGCCATGCTTGTTAGTTTGATTTTTGCAGCAAAGCGAATGATTCTTGTTTTCTTGTATTGAGAAAAATTAATTACTGTAGCGTTCGTGTTAGCTTATAAGCATGTCGAATTGTACGATAAGTACTTGTCGCAATCATAGTAGAAATATTAAGGGTTCCTAAGTTATTTATCAGGTATTTTCCTCGGATTCTCTGTGGAAAGTTTGGCAAGAGAAATGCTGTCGGGAAGACACCTTTATAGTTAAAAACGCCAGCATCTATTCCGATCATTTTATTCCCGAAGCTTATAAACGTGATTTAAAACGTGAATTTCTAAATATTCCACTCAAGAATAAGTTTAAACCGATGTTGTGCCTTCACTGAACTTATCAGTGTCATACGGAACCGTGTTCCTGTAAATAATGAAAGAAATAAGTGTACGAAACCTAGGTGTTTAGAGTAAAAACAAATCAGGCATTTGGGTACAGTCAGATGAAATAACTATTATGACCGGAACAAAAAAATAACTCTTTATGTTCCGTTTGTTCTGTAGAGAGTAAGGGGCATGAATTAAAGGAAGAGCTTTCCTTTTTGCGTGAAGAGAACGAGAAACTAAAATTAAATCTTTAAGTTTTACGTCGCATGGTTATGCCGGCTGGTCTAAAGGATACGGTGATGATGAGAAATGAATAAAATAGTGGAATAAAGAATGTGGGGGAAACAGGAGAACCCCGAGAAAACCCATGCACACGGTGTTTGGCGCACAGGGATCGAACCAAGGACGCATGCACCAGAGGTGAACGCTCTATCATTGATCCACCGCGGCCCAACGAAAAACTAAACTCTGTCAGTATGTACAAAGCCAAAATAATAGTCTATATTTACAAACGAAGTTAAAAGAATTGGAAAGCAAATATAATAAATAATTAATTTCAAAGACCGGTTCTAAAATATAATATTGTGATAGTTTCAGTCGAGTGGTTAATAACCGGTGGTGGATATATTACGAAAAAGTTTTATACAGGACCAAGTAAATATGCTAATAAATGGCAAGAAAAGACTAAGATGGACTGATTAAGATATTATTCGTGCATTAACACAACGCGCCACAATGATAAATTATACAATCATCTGCGGTTGCATGTTCTAATCCGCGTACCCATTATGTCAACACTGCGACATTGCATGCAAAAATAACCATTTTCTTGTGGTATTCTTACACCAGTTTTGAAAATTTTGATGGAGCAAGGGCGCTACTTAAAGAGTGTGAAGAAATTTTCAGCGCTTATATTTGATGAAATGAATGTTAATGGGCGCGTGTCCTATGACGAACATGTTTACTTAATTTTGGAATGACACAGAACTGTCCAGGGGCAATGATTCGAGGCTTGATAGATGTGTGGAAACAGTCAATGTATGAAGATTCCGATAAGACTATGAGTAAAAACTTAAACTTCGAAATCATATCGAAAGTTGAAGTCTTAGGATTAAACATAGTTGCAATTCTTTCCAAGTTGAATGGTGGCAATGTGAGGCTATGTTGGGGTCTCATTTTACCTTCTTCCCGGTGGATGGAAGCAACAAAAAATAAGATGTATTTTGAAAATTTTACAAAAAAAAAAAAAAAAAGTCGAAAACAAAAGAATGTGATTGGCCAACCATTTGATGTCCTAAGAAAGACACTTCTATGTTGAAACTATTCGACAAGGCTAGGACATTCTTCAGAATTCGGCTTTTGGATAGAAAAACACAGGAACTTCGGAAGAAGGATGCTTTTAAGATAGTGGATGCAAAGCTATTCTTCAAGTGCTGCACAATCCTAAAGTAAGTACGTATTGTATCTGTATGTAGTCTATTTTTATCGCATTTTAAAATTTGTTTTCCTTTGCAAATCGCTATGGCGGAACGTTGGCTTAGCCTACGATATTTGTCCCTGCTTCACCGCGGTGACGTCACATTACAGCTGGAGAAAGTGGCTACGCAGAAACAGATAGTTATGAAGGGACCTGTAAAAGCGCGAAACAGTAGGGTCGACGGACCTTGTATATATATATATATATATATATATATATATATATATATATATATATATATATATACTGTATATATATATATATATATATACTGTATATATATATATATATATATACTGTATATATATATATATATATATATTCATCCTCACGGCATTGTCAAGGCTCTATATTTGTATTTTACATTTATTATTGCAACCGGGTGTCTCTGACTTCCGTATACGGTAGCCCGATCATCACCCTTGTTCTTCGCGCGCACAGTCATTCGAAGAACTGAAAACGTACTCTGTACACAAACAGTTTATGGTTGTGAACTCGGAAAGCCTGGTACTTCTGCTTGTCAAGGTCAAAAAGTGGGAGAAAAAAGGATGTGTAGAATGTAAAGAGGGTGCAACAGTGACTGATGCTTGTAAGGGAACATATTCATTTGTAGTTCGTGCACATTCCGCCTGTAGCGCTACTGTGGCACAACGTATATTGTAACTGTATAACTCTTGTACACCGCTAGTAGGTCTATTCGCGTTAGTGACGACCGAAACTATGTTGTCAGCTCTGACTGCGATAAGGCACTGCCGTGCTGCTTTTCCTTTTCTTTTTTCCCCTTTTCCATTTGTGAAACGCCAAACATGTTGTTTTTGCTTGTTGCACGCGCTGAACGGGTTTCGGCGAGCGAAGTATTTAAGAAGTTGACTACATATTCTTGTTTGCGATAGTTTTAAATTGGTTAACTGTTGAAAAATATACGAAAATAAAGCTGTACTTGTTAAGATATATTAGTCGAGGACGTAGCTACTGACAGTGTTGATTACAGATTTTCTCGAGGAAGAATTTAATTACAGTAGAGGTGAAAAGGAGACGTCCATTTAGACACCCCCCCCCCTTATCAGACTCAATCGGAAATGGTCTCAATCGTTTGTACACAAATGTGCAGGCGAAATTTTCGTTTGTACACAATTAGGGGCGCCGTCACAACGAAAACAAAGTGGGGGCTGTCTAAATGGTAGCCCCCCCCCCCAAATGTCCAATTCAATCACAAATTGTCGCAATCGTTTCCACATCGTTTCTACAGAAATGTGAAGGCTAAATTTTCGTTTGTACATAATTAAGGGCGCCGCCAGAACGAAAACAAAGTGGGGGCTGTCTAAATGGTAGCCCCCCCATTTCCAATTCAATCACAAATTGTCACAATCGTTTTTCTATATCGTTTGTACAGAAATGTGCAGGCTAAATTATTGTTTATACATAATTAAGGGCGCCGCCAGAACGAAAACAAAGTGGGGGCTGTTTAAGTGATAGCCCTTCCCCCCACCATGTCCAATTCAATCACAAATTGTCGCAATCGTTTCTACATCGTTTGTACAGAAATGTGCATGCAAAATTTTCGTTTGTACATAATTAGGGGCGCCGCCAGGGCGAAAACAAAGTGGGGGCTTTCTAAGTGATAGCCCAATCACCATGTTCAATTCAATCACAAATTGTCGCAATCGTTTGTACATCGTTTGTACAGAAATATGCAGGCGAAATTTTCGTTTGTAGACAATTAGGGGCGACCTCAGAACGAAAACAAAGTGGGGGGCTGTCTAAATGGTAGCCCCCCACCATGCGCAATTGAATCACAAATTGTCGCAATCGTTTGAATATAGTTATAAAGAAATGTGCAGGCGAGATTTTCGTTTGTACACAATTAGGGGCGCCGCCAGAACGAAAATAAAGTGGGGGGCTGTCTAAATGTTAGCCCTCCCACCATGTTCAATTCAACCACAAACTGTCGCACTTGTTTGTACGCCTTTGTACATAAATGTGCAGCTGAAATTTTCGTTTGCACATAAATGTGGCCTCGCCAAAACAATAACAAACTATGGGCTCTCTAATTGATAGGCCTCTCACCATGTCGAATTCAACCACAAACTGTCGCACTTGTTTGTTACGGTTTTGTACAGAAATTTGCAGGCGAAATTTTCGTTTGTACACAATTGCGGGCGCGCTAAAACGGTAACAAAGTATAGGCTACCTAATTGGTAGCACCTCCCTACGTCCGATTCAAAAGAAAATTATCTCAATTCTTTACACATCGTTTGAGAAGTAATGCGCAGGCGAAATTTTTTTTTCTAAGCTATCAGATGCGTGGACAGAACGAAAAAAAAGGGGAGTTGTCTAAGTGCTAGCCCCACCATGTTCGATTGAACCACAAATTGTCGCGATCGTTTATACATCGTTTGTGCAGAAATGTGCAGGTAAAATTTTCGTTTGTATTAAATAATATACGGATGTGAGTATTTTTAATATCTGCGATCAACATTAACCGGTTTGAATAACGGTTGATGAGTTTGAAAATGGTACCTATTGCACTAGTCGAAAAAAAATTCTTTTTCTCTGGCACACGGAAGAAAATGCCTGATTATAATATAACTTTTCACGTAGAATTCGAATCTGCAATCAGTTTTTCTCCATCGCCCTCAGTTTTCCCGTGACAGAAGTGTTTTCGGAAAATTTCCCCTCAAATTTCTTTTCTTTTTCTTTTTTCTTTTTTTAAACCATTTTCATACTTGTAGCTTGGGTACCTTAGGTATATAAACGCACAAACTATATTGTATGTTAGCCTGATTTATACTTAGTAAGCCCTCTAAGTTTCATAAGAATAGCATTATTCTATCTAGAGAAATAAACATATTTATATAAAAAATTTGCTATGTGTACTGTTCATTTTACAATATTCATTAGTGCAGATAAAATCACATATAACTTCCACGAAAATTACAATATAAGCACGGTTTATATCTTATTGGATTTGAAATAAAACATATTTTCAATGATGTATACACCGTGTCACCATTTTATATCTACTTAATAAATAATACAAAAGAAGTGAGTGGTATCTTCTTAATAAATGGACACTTACTTACATGGGCGGCGATTAGGGGGGGCAAGAGGGGGAAGTTGCCCCCCCCCCACTTTTTAAAAGTGACCACTTAACTCTTTTAAATTATATAATCTATTTTTCTGTGATAGGCTAGAATCTTCATTATTCGATTTAAAAAGTACCAAAAAAGCTTTCTACTTCTGTTTCTTTCTCAAGACTGGAGGCATTGTAGAACACGTTACATATGCTTTCACGCCTTTCTGCGTCGAGATGTAGTGTGACTACGTCAAAACTTTAAAAAAAAATTGTTATGACTTTTTTATTACTTTTTGCAGGGCTTAATTTTGCACCTAGAAGATTGAAATTTTGCACACACATTCAGTGCACCTCTTAATGTTTTCCACATCCTTTTCAGATTTCTGCGATAAAACGGGGTGGTCCAGAGGGGCAAAAAGGTAAAAAAGTAATTTAACAAAGATCCCTTTTTTCGTGATTTTCCCTCCTCAGATACATGATGGAGACATGTAAGTGGTACCGTTTGAAAGAATGTTCTGTTCTAAAAAGAATGATGTACGAAACATGATCCTATTATAAATAGAGATGTCTCAGGGAATTTTTACCTGAGATCTTTTCTTATACTAAAATCTGGAGTATTATAGAGATATATAGACTGGAGGCATTGTAGAACACCTTACATACGTTTTCACGCCTTTCTGCGTCGAGATGTAGTGTGATTACGTCAAAACTTAAAAAAACATTTTTTGTTATGATTATTTTATTACTTTTTGCGGGCTTACTTTTCTACCTAGAAGATTGAAATTTTGCACACACATTTACTACACCCTTTAGTACTTTTCAGATTTGTTTTAGATCTCTGCGTTAAAACAGGGGGTAGAGAGGGGCAAAAAAGTACAAAGAAGAAATACTTTTTAAACAAATAATCCATTTTTTCATGATTTTCCAACCTCAGGTACAAGATGGAGACATGTGAGTGGTACCGTTTAAAAGTATGTTCTATTTTGAAGGGAATGATGTACGTACAATGATCCTAGGATAAATAGGGATGTCTCAGGAAAATTTTATATTACATCTGGGGCATTGTGGGAATGTTCTTAGCTCATTGGTAAACATTTTCCCGCACTTAAGTTTCAAGATAGAAGCTTTTTTATATATACACATTTAGTACACCCCTTTCTTATTTTTCAGTTGATTTTGAGATCTGTGTGTTAACATAGTGGGTTCAGAGGGGATAAAAGTTTGAAAAAAATAAGAAAAATTCATGTTTCCCTGAAAATTTCCCGCCTTAGGGACATGATAGGAAAACGTAAATGGAACCGTTTGAAAGGTTGTTCTATTCTGAAGAGAATGAGGTACTAACCATGATTCTAGGATAAATAGGGATGATGCTGTAGCTGATTGACTGAAATTCAATAATTTACCTTTATAGAGCCATAATCTAAACTGGTTAATGTATATAGTTTAATTTGGAAATGGAAAGTTTTTGCATATATTACTGGTTCATAGAAAAAGTTGTACCATATAATATTTGTCGTTGCGTAAGTGGGTATTGGTTATTTGTCTTCCCGTGGAGTTAAGACAGCTGCAGGAATTGCGTTTTAATTGCAATTCAAAGAAATTAATATTACAATTGTGTCGTAGCATATGCTTGTAGTATTTACTGTCTTTCATTTTCTAAAAGTAATGACACATTTAATGGCAAGTGTGGAACTAAAAATGTAAGTTGTTTATTAATCCCCAGTTTCAATATAACTTCTACAAAATAAGCCTCATTATTCCTTAGTATGATTAATATTATCCTTTCTATTTATTTGTTTTGCAAATATGTTATTAGGTAATCTGATCACACAATTTTCCAGACAGAATTTAATGATGTTCATGAGCAAGGAATGAAGGTTTAGTACCTAATGCGCGTTGCTCTTGTGAATTTACTTTATTAAATATGAAACACGATATACGGTATTTTGACTGAAAAAGATAGTATCCTATTAGTTATACAACCTTTCGCCAGACAAATTGTTAGAAACAACCAGGAAAACTAATACTGATATATAAATATTCAGATCATATCTTGCCCCCCCCCCACTTTTAACATCCAATCGCCGCCACTGCTTACTTACCTCAACTAATATGTTTTAGTTGTCGACTTTCTTCTGTGTTTGGTTTCTGGAACATCTCTTTTAAGTGTCCAACAGTAATCAGCTAGCATTTTTGAACTTCACTGTCAATGGTACCTCTTGTCCATGGAGGAAATGTCCTGATGAAAATGTTCCCTATACTCATCACTAACAGCACCAAGCTTTTCAGGAAAGAAATGCAGGTGGGAGTCTAGAAAGTGAACTTTAAGGGACATGTTGCAACCCATTTCATTGAATGATTGCCGGAAATCACTCACAATTTCACGGTAATTTGGGGCTTTCTTGTTTCCTAAAAAATTATCTGTTAAACATTTAAATGGATACCAAGCTGCTTTCTCAACCAGAGTTAAGAGATCCCCAAATTTTTGGTCACGAATCAATCATCTTATTTGGAGGTCTACAAAAATCCCTAGCGTCACTAACTCGAGGATTTTTTTCCTTGATGTAACAAGATCCTGCATGACTTTTGTCCATTGCCCTAACAAAGTTTTTGAAGAGCCCCAACTTTATGTGAAGAGGAGGTAGAATTATCTAATCAGGGCTCACCAGTGAGGAATAAACAGCATTTTTCTGTACAGGAGTTAATACATGCGTTGGCCATTCGTTCTTGATGTAATGTTCCGCTTTGTTCCTGCTGTCCCATTCGCAGAGGAAACAACAATATTTCGTATAACCAAGCTGCAAACCCATTAACAAAGAAATGACTTGTAAATCACAGCAAACGGTCCACTTGTATTTCTCATACTGAATTTTTTCTAACACTATTTCGATGTTTTCATAGGTTTCCTTCATATTAGTTGCATAAGCCAAAGGCACTGAAGGAA
The DNA here is from genome assembly GCF_964235325.1 of Thermobia domestica. Taxonomy (NCBI): domain Eukaryota; kingdom Metazoa; phylum Arthropoda; class Insecta; order Zygentoma; family Lepismatidae; genus Thermobia; species Thermobia domestica. The sequence goes on from NC_137469.1 coordinate 80,840,211, forward strand.
ATTTGTTGCTATTGTGCAAAAGGACAGCCTTAAAACTAGTTTTCGAAGAGTCAATAAGCAATCTCCACTCTGTACTTATATGTGCATGTCCAAGTGTATCCATCACAGCACAGACATTATTACAATACACTAAATCATTTTCTTGAGAATAATAATTTTGAAACTCTGTATGAAGGTTTCGAAAAATACACACTTTAGTGTCACGATGGAGCAGATTCCAGCCTTAAGTTTAGAATCAAGAAGTTCTGTCTGTGTCTTGGAGACTTTTAAATCCCGTACGAGGTCATTTAGTTCACCCGGAGTTATCAGATGGGAATCCAATGTAGATGTGCTTCCTACATAAGTAGGATCATCATCTTCATTTGGAACTTCAATAGTTGCCTCAAGTACGTAATCCTCATTTACCGTAAGATGAGGAGGAGGTACTGGTACAGGTAATTCTGCACTGTGTGGAACTGGCCTAATTGCTGATGCAAATTAGGGTACTGTACTGTGTGGTTAGATTTACTGCTTATTTCTTTTATCTGTGTCATACAAAAGTAGCAGTCTGAAGAATGATCTTTTGGTTCCCTCCAGATCATCGGTACTGCGAAGTTCATGTTTCGCCCACCATTTGCCCACCCAGTCAGACGTTTCACGCAAGTACAACAAATGTAGTGAGGAACCCAGTTCTTATCCTGGTCTCCTACACAGCAACCAAAATGTAACTGATAACACTTCCTCACAAGTGGAGTAAAACATCGACGTTGTGATTTAAATATCAGCTCCCCACATACATAACAGAAATTGTCCGGTTTATTTACACACTTCCTCGACTCCTTGTATCCTGTAAGGTATCACACACACACACACACACACACACACACACACACAGGAATCTACACTCCATCAAATTCCCACAAAATCCCTCTAGACATTCCCTCATACAAAAATGGTGACATGGTGTACACATCATTGAAAATGTTTTTTTGGAAGTCCAATGAGGTATAAACCGTGGTATATTGTAATTTTCGTGGAAATTATATGTGTTGAAGACCGACCCGACCCCACCCGTGACCCAAATTGACTGACCCGACCCGACAACCCGACCCGAGCTGACCCGATTGGCCCGACCCAAAGTGACCCGAGTGAACCAACCCGAGGTGACCTAACCCGACAACCGACCCGAGTGACTTGACCTTACAATCTAACCAGTTTGAGAGAGCTAGAACCTTACAAAACTGCCACCAGAAAAAAATGCTGACCAATTCTTATGAATAAACCATTGTTTCGGCTTTTTTTATTTGTAGTATAATTATCCTCCTCCTCAGTGTTCTGCCATTAATGACAGGCCAGTTTCCGTGAACTAGGTAAGAAGCTTCCATTTTTGCGATTTCCCGCTAATATCTGCCTCGCAACCCAACATAAAGTACCACCCTCCTTATTACAATCTATCAATTCCAACCTTCTTACACACTCTCGCTCTCCTGATCTCACCCCCTTTACTACATCTCTTAGAATGCAATCCCTTAGCAAGATCGAAACTTGTGATCCGTCCATTTTTCGCTTCCTTATATCGTCTAATATTGCTCTCGTCTCTTGCATTTTTTCAGCATTTCCTAATTCGTTTTCCTCTCTACCCTGCTAACCTTCTTTATTTTACTCCACATCCAAATTTCCAAGGTTAAAATTTAGGCAATCAAGTTCGAAAGTCAAAATAAAATTTGACTGAGTTCTGAAGACTAAGAGAATAAATGTTCTGAAGACATTATTTTCTAGTAAGGAATGTATATAGAACTTCTTTTAATATTTTTTGCTGTGTAACAAACAACAATTTCATCACGTTAACATTCCAATTTTTCTATTTAAAAACAGCGTTGCTGTCTGATAGAATCATAAGGAACTAATTGCACTGAAATATCATTCTGTAGGGAATTAGCTTTTATTTTTTCTTGATTAATTTATCTAGAAGATATTTGCAACGTTATATAAAATTAGCAAGTATTTTATTGCGGAGAAAGTCAAATCACTACCCCAGCAATAATAATAATAATAATAATAATAATAATAATAATAATAATAATAATAATAATAATAATAATAATAATAATCTGAAGGTGACCAAGAAAGTTATGTCTCTTTGTGGAAGTCTGTGTTCAATTGGCCCTCACACCGTGAGTTGAGACGAGACAGAATTTTCATGAAGGGGTACGAGATGAGACAGAGCTCTTTCAATAGAAACATATGCACTTTTCCAGACAAGACTACCTTCACTACACATTTTCGAAACGAGAATGCCCCAAACCAGGTCTCGTGAGCAACACTAGTAAGTATATCCAACATACTAATTGGTTGTGGCTGTTCAGATACACCGTGAACGTGCGTAAGGACTGAGTGAACATGGAGCCTTCACAGAGCGTCATAAGGGCTTGTTTGCTGTACGAGTTCAAATTGCTGCTCCGCGGGGCGGAAGATATGACAGGCCTTTGGTGAGGGTGTCGTGACTACGCGGAGAGTGTAGTGGTATGACGGTTTAAGGACGGTGACAAAACACTCGAAGACGCACCACGTGCCGGAAGACAAACAGATGTTCAAAATAAAGATCTTCAGGCAGCAATTGAGGCGAAGACAGACATGTGAGGAACTGGTACTACATTTCAGTGTAAGTGGAGAAACCATTCGGCACCACCACCATCAACTTGGGAAGCACTGCAAGTTGGGTTGATAGGTCCTACATGATTTGACTTGGAGCCAGAAAGCAACGCGAGCAGACACCTGTGTTTCTTTGGTGTCTCGTCTGAGGAAGGAGCAATTTCTGGACAGGGTGTTGACATGTGATGGGAAGTGGGTCCTGTACGAAGCTCCACGGCGCCGTCATTGTTGGTTAGCATCCCATGAACCGGTTCAAAAACAGCCCAAGCCAGCACTACGCCAGAATAAGGTTCTCCTGTGCATTTTGTGGACTGCTCGAGGCATCGTCCATCGGGAACTACTACCAGCTGGTCAGATCATCAATGCAACTGTGTACTGTGACTGTGCACTGTCTGGATCCAGCAGTTCTGAATAGCAAAGGGGTCCTCTTGTTACAAGGCAACGCTAAGCCCCACGTGGCTAAAATGACCCAGTACATCATTCTACGCCTTGGATGGAAAACACTATTGGATCCGCCATACTCCACAGACATTGTACCGTCCGATTATCACCTGTTCCATTCCTTGGGCAATCACCTTAGAGAACGCCAATTCAAATCGCTAGTAGAGGTTCAATATGCACTTGATACCTTCTTCACTTGATACCTTCGTCCCACCAAGTTCGACTGCGATGTAATCCATGGCCTTCCAGAACGTTTTCAGAAGGCCGTCGAGGCTGACGGAGACGATTTTTGATATTCCAGGTACGTCTTAGGTTACATACCAATGTTCGAAGGTGTTGGTGAAAAGGCGGCGGAACTTTCTTGGGCACTCTTAAAGCTATAATAATAATAATAGTAATAGTAATAATAATAATAATAATAATAATAATAATAATAATAATAATAATAATAATAATAATAATAATAATAATAATAATAATAATAATAATGTGTCCTGCCCAAAGACAGATGTTTGACCCGAAGGTCCATGGGTATTGATTCCAGCTCGTACCAAGTAAGTTTTCTGGTGGACAAACACCATGTGCATGGGTTTTCTCGGTGTTCTCCCATTTCCTCCCACTTTCTGCATTCAACCACTTCAATTATTTCTCATCATCACTGTCTCTCTTAGCGTTGGTGCATAACGTGGGACGTTAACTAGATATTTCCTTTCAATTTCACTTAATGTGACATTTAACTTGACATAGAAACGGAGATAGGAAAAAAGTCAGTATTAATATTAATTACAATTACAATGCCAATTAGTTAATATAGGGTAAAATTAAAATTTTATTACTATTTCACCTTCAATTAGTCACATTTATCATTCATTCACCAACTTCGAATTGAATTCTACAACAAAGCTCTTTATAGTATTCCGTATAGAAAATAAGTGAAGAATGTGACGACCCGACCCGAGTGACCCGACCCGACAACCCGACCGGTAACCCGACCCGTTTGAGAGCACTATCAGAGGGGTACAATTTACAGTACAATTTATTTTGTATGGTTTAGCATACTTTAAGTCTACCATACTTTTTGAAAACAGAAAAAACGGGACATCTTACAAATTGGTAGTAAATATTGCATTTTGTATTAATTTTATCTTTCGAATTTTACTACAGTATCGCACTAGTTATACAACTTAAAATAATGTATTAATATAGTCCATACTTAATCAACAGTGCTAAAAATTATTATAGAAGCTAGAAGCTGTTATACAATATAAACGCAATCAGTGAACATACAATATTTAGGCAAAAATTATATTTTCAATATTATTACGCATACCACCTTTACATGCTCTACATGTCTATAAAGAAAAATATCCAGATTTATGAAGTTGTTTCAAAATTTCAATAGGCTGATTTATTTTTGTTAACCTAAAATGCGAACTAAAAGAAAGCAATTTGCATAATTGTTTTTCTGAAGCAGAAAAAAATGTGTTTTCGGGGCTGGTCTGCAACGTCACAAGAATTTGTTGCCACCTCGGGGTATACATTCTTACTTTCAGTGATAAGAGTGCTACTTAGGAGGATTTAAACATAGCATGTTATATCCGGGGAAGCAGGGATTGGAATAATAATAAAGATTAGAATGAAATTGTTCCTATAGTATTGTCGGAATTGAAAGCAAAAGGAATAAGTCGATTTTATTATCTTTTCAGAAATTTTGATATGTAATTAATAATAATAATAAAGAAAAAAACAGGACAAGAAGGAAAATTTCTGCACACCGGGACAAATTTTAAGAAATCGGGGCGTATGGTAGCCTTACATACTTATTTGCATGCGGAGTGTCAGTACGGAGCCACTACGTAGCAGAGTTGAAACAAAACCTCGTAAATAGGTTGCCAACTCAGGAAAACAAAATTACCGGCACACCCTCAAAATTCTCTGTACAAATGAGAAACTGAAGACTGTATTGATCGTTATTGTATTTACCAGCAATTGCCACTTGTTTAAAATTATCGAAACAGATGAATAATACTGGATATCAATCTTTATGTAACAATAGCTGATTCATAAAATGAAATTTACTCTACTTCAAACAAAGGAAATTGCTTTAAAAAGTCATTTTCTACTCTCAATAAATGAATAAAATTCTTTTACAATAAAATATAAGTGTTATCAAATTTGTTATGTTAAATAAATAAAAAAAACTGCCATACATTAAAAAAATATCGATAATATATAATACAACGGAAATTTGTGTTTGTAAAGGCACTGTTGAAAAATTTCGATGTTCAATGTTATATTCTGGATTGCAGATTCCAAAATACCGGTCAGTAGGGGTCTAATAAGAAGTTTGTACCGGTCACCGGCCTTAATCAAAATCACAGCAAATTCCGGCCAGTTAGCAACTCTACTCGTAAATCAGAATGCTGAATGCACCAAAATACTTAACCATGCATTCTATAGTTTCTGCAAAATGAGCTTAATGAAGATGATCAAATAAAACAAAATACTGTGTTATAATTTTCCCTTTAACAGTCTACTTTGTGAATTTGTTATATCTTCCACTTATCAATTTCCTGTACGAGATGAGAATAACGGTTTCTCCGCAAGATGGAAAGAAAAAAATAAATTTTTCTCATAAGGATTCAGTTCACGTAAGAAATAATGAATAAGTTTATAATAAAAGCCGAGTTTAATAAACTAACTCAGCAATAATGATTGTAAGTATAAATATAAATATAAAAAAAAAAAAAAACAAAAAAAAACATTTAATTCCATCATCGTTAGGATAAGATCAATATAGTGAATCACACGATAGTGTGAACATACCAAACCACACAATAGTGTGAACAAAGTCCTGTTAGAAAAATACTCCATAAATGTGACACATTTTTTTAAATGCTTCTACCATTTATACAGTCCCCCACATTGTTTTCGTTCTGGCGGCGCCCCTAATAGAGTATAAACGAAAATTTCGCCTGCACATTTCTGTGGAAATGATGTACAAGCGATTGATATAATTTGTGATTGAATTGGATATGGTGGGGGCTACCATTTAGACAGCCCCACTTTGTTTTCCTTCTGGCGGCGCCATTATTTGTGTACAAACGAAAATTACGCATGTATATTTCTGTACAAACGATGTACAAACGATTACGAAAATTTGTGATTGAATTGGACATGATGGAGGGGCTACCATTTAGACAGACCACACATTAATTTCTTTCTGCCGTCGCCTCTAATTGTGTACAAAAGAAAATTTCGCCTGCACATTTCTGTACAAACTACGTACAAACGATTGCGACAATTTGTGATTGAATTGGACATGGTCGGGGGCTACCACTTAGACAGCCCCCACTTTGTTTGTTCTGGCGGCGCCTTTAATTGTGTACAAACAAACATTTCGCCTGCACATTTCTATACAAACGAAGTACAAACGATTGCGACAATTTGTGATTCAATTGGACATGTTGGTGGGAAGCTACCACTTAGAGAGCCCCCAGTTTGTTTTCGTTCTGGCGGCGCCCCTAATTGTGTACAAACGAAAATTTTGCCTGAACATTTCTGTAAAAACGACGTACAAACGATTGCGACAATTTGTGATTGAATTGGACATGGTCGGGGGCTACCACTTACAAGGAACCCTAGGTATCTATCAGAGCCCGATTTTTAAGAAACTTTGTATATAATTAGAGTACCTCGGGAAACACACACAGCCAAAATTGTAGCTGCAGAGTCCAAGACGTTGGAACACTAGGGCTCGAGAAAGATCAAATGTGGAACGTCAGTACATTAAGGACATGGTGAGAAAATGCAAGTTTTTCTTTAAAACTCGTCATTGTAACCACACGAAATGAGCATACATGGATACGAGATGGTAGATATGATCTGTTAAAAGTGATGAAAAAAATATCCGCCATCTTGAAAGAGACCATGTTGAAACTGGTGCGATTGGTATAAATGAGAAGAGGGTCATGCGATGAATCAAGTTGAACATAAATATACACAAAAATCAGTTGGTGAAATTTGTTGTAGGATTACGTTATTTCTGTGCTTCTGGCAGAGTGGTTTAGGTACAAGATGAGCAAAGTGTATCTCATGACACTCGAGCAGATGCAGGTTATGGTGCGCTATGAGTGGGATCAGTGCAACTAGAAAAACAGAGCGAAATATAATTTTAGCAGTACATGATTTGTGTCAGAGTCAACATATAATTGGTGTGGATGTGCTGATACAACGGGTTCTTCATAATAATGCCATGGTTAGCATTAATTTGTAACTGTTTATTATATTTCCATTAATTCGAACAGAAATCAGAACGCCTATCAGTTCACTTATAGCGCTCCATACCCACCATCTGTTCGAGTGTCATGAGATACCTTTGCTCATTTTGTACATAAACCACTCTACCAGAAGCACAGAAATAATGTAATCCCACAACAGACTTCACCAACGGGTTTTTGCGTCTATTTACGTTCAAATTGATGCATCGCATGACCCTCTTCTCATTTACAGCAATGGCACCAGTTTCAACATAGCCTCTTTCAAGATGGCAGATATTCTTTTCATCATTTTTAACAGATGATATCTACCATCTCGTATCCATGTATGTTCATTTCATTGGTTACAATGACGAGTTTTAAAGAAAACCTTGGATTTTCTCACCATGTCCTTAATGTACTGACGTTCCACATTTGATCTTTCTCGAGCTTTAGTGTTCCAACGTCTTGGACTCTGCAGCTACAATTTTGGCTGTGCGTGTTTCCCGAGGTACTCTAATTATGTACAGAGTTTCATGAAAATCGGGCTCTGATAGATACCTAGGGTTCCTTGTTAGACAGCCCCACTTAGTTTTCGTTCTGGCGGCGCCCCTAATTGTGTACAAACAAACATTTCGCCTGCTCGTTTCTGTACAAACGAAGTACAAACGATTCCGGCAATTTGTGATTCAATTGGACATGGTGGGGAGGAATTACTTAGAAAGCACCCTACTTTGATTTCGTTCTGGCGGCGTCCCTAATTGTGTACAAACAAACATTTTGCCTGCACATTTATGTACAAACGACGTACAGACGAATGCGACTATTTTTGATTGAATTGGACATGGTCGGGGGCTACCACTTAGACAGCCACCACTTTGTTTTTGTTCTGGCGGCGCCCCTAATTGTGTACAAACAAACATTTTGCCTGCCCGTTTCTGTACAAACGAAGTACAAACGATTGCGATAATTTGTGATTGAATTGGACATGGTTGGGGGGCTACCACTTAGACAGCCCCCTTTTTTTCTGTTCTGGCGGCGCCCCTAATTGTGTACAAACGAAAATTTTGCCTGCACATTTCTGTACACACGAAGTAGAAACGATTGCGATAATTTGTGATTGAATAGAACATGTTGGTGGGGGGGCTACCAGTTAAACAGCCCCAATTTGTTTTCGTTCTGGCTGCGCCCCTAATAGTGTACAAACGAAAATTTGGCTTGCACATTTCTGTACAAACAATGTACAAACGATTGCGATACTTTGTGATTCAATTGGACATCGTGGGGGGAGCTACCACTCAGACAGCTCCCCACTTTGTTTTCGTTCTGGCGGCGCCTCTAAGTTTGTTCAAACAAACATTTCGCCTGCACATTTCTGTACAAACGATGCACAAACGAATGCGACAACTTGTGATTGAATTGGACATGGTGGGGGGCTACCACTTAGACAGCCCCCATTTTTTCTGTTCTAGCGGCGCCCCTAATAGTGTACAAACGAAAATTTGTCTTGCACATTTCTGTACAAACAATGTACGAACGATTGCAGCAATTTGTGATTCAATTGGACATGGTAGGGGCTACCATTTAGGGGAACTCCCTCGAGAGGAATCACTCTACTTATTTATTGCAAAAAGCAGAATTTAAAAATTCGCATTCGTCCAAAGTTATCGTGTGAAGTAACAGCCGTTTGTATGTACGTACTAATATTGATAAGTTCCACTACGCGATCCCCGCGCCACACCCGCACACACTAGCATTTGTACACACGAAAGTATACCTGGTAGTATCCACACGCTTACGCCGGAAACTAGAAACAAACACACACACACACACAGAGAGAGAGAGAGAGAGAGAGAGAGAGAGAGAGAATATCTTGTTGTACCTTTATACTGAATGCACCATTACTCACAAAATCAGTTAAAAAAGAAAAAGGAAAAAAGTTGTAAATGAAACTTTCAAAGATTGGTACCACTGCTGCGTGTCACACATGAGATTGTTCCATAATGATTGATTCGTAATATGATGTATATGGGTTTCTTAATGGTAGTATAACAAAATGCCTTCAAATTGACCACTAAATAAAAAGTGAAATTTATTTCTCAAATTTTGTAAAATCGAAGTCGGTGGGCATTATGGGAACAGTCTACAATAACAATATATGCAAATAAATATTAATATACTTCACGTTTTCCAGTGGGTGCAAGAAAGCTTCGAATAGTATTTGTTGCCATAAGCATTAGGTGATGTAAATATATATATATATATATATATATATATATATATATATATATATATATATATATATATATATATATATATATATATATATATATATTTACATCAGCTAATGCTTGTGGCAACAAATACTATTCGAAGCTTTCTTGCACCCACTGGAAAACGTGAAGTATATTAATATTTATTTGCATATATTGTTATTGTAGACTGTTCCCATAATGCCCACCGACTTCGATTTTACAAAATTTGAGAAATAAATTTCACTTTTTATTTAGTGGTCAATTTGAAGGCATTTTGTTAAACTACCATTAAGAAACCCATATACATCATATTACGAATCAATCATTATGGAACAATCTCATGTGTGACACGCAGCAGTGGTACCAATCTTTGAAAGTTTCATTTACAACTTTTTTTCTTTTTTCTTTTTTAACTGATTTTGTGAGTAATGGTGCATTCAGTATAAAAGTACAACAAGATATTCTCTCTCTCTCTTTCTCTCTCCCTGTGTGTGTGTGTGTGTGTATGTGTGTGTGTTTGTTTGTTTCTAGTTCCGGCGTAAGCGTGTGGATACTACCAGGTATACTTTCGTGTGTACAAATGCTAGTGTGTGTGTGTGGCGCGGGTATATGAACTATTAATTGGGATCGCGTAGTGGAACTTATCAATATTAGTACGTACATACAAACGGCTGTTACTTCACACGATAACTTTGGACGAATGCGAATTTTTAAATTCTGCTTTTTGCAATAAATAAGTAGAGTGATTCCTCTCGAGGGAGTTCCCCTAAATGGTAGCCCCTACCATGTCCAATTGAATCACAAATTGCCGCAATCGTTTGTACATTGTTTGTACAGAAATGTACAGGCCAAACTTTCGTTTGTACACTATTAGGGGCGCCGCCAGAACGAAAACAAATTGGGGCTGTTTAACTGGTAGCCCCCCCAAAAACATGTTCTATTCAATCACTAATTATCGCAATCCTTTGTACTTCGTTTGTGCAGAAATGTGCAGGCGAAATTTTCGTTTGTACACAATTAGGGGCGCCGCCAGAACAGAAAAAAATGGGGGCTGTCTAAGTGGTAGCCCCCCACCATGTCCAATTGAATCACAAATTGTCGCAATTGTTTGTACTTCGTTTGTACAGAAATGTGCAGGTGAAATGTATGTTCGCACGCAATTAGGGGCGCCGCCAGAACGAAAAAAATTGGGGGCTGTCTAAGTGGTAGCCCCCGACCATGTCCTATTCAATCACAAATTGTCGCAATCGTTTGTACTTCGTTTGTACAGAAATGTGCACCTGAAATTTTCGTTTGTACATAATTAAGGGCGCCGCCAGAACAAAAAAAAAAAAAAAATAGGGGCTGTCGAAGTGGTAGCCCCCACCATGTCCAATTCAACCACAAGTTGTCGCATTCGTTTGTGCATCGTTTGTACAGAAATGTGCAGGCGAAATGTTTGTTTGAACAAACTTAGGGGCGCCGCCAGAACGAAAACAAAATGGGGAACTGTCTGAGTGGTAGCTCCCCCCACGATGTCCAATTGAATCACAAAGTATCGCAATCGTTTGTACATTGTTTGTACAGAAATGTGCAGGCCAAATTTTCGTTTGTACACTATTAGGGGCGGCGCCAGAACGAAAACAAAGTGGGGCTGTCTCAATGGTAGCCCCCCACCAACATGTTCTATTTAATCACAAATTATAGCAATCGTTTGTACTTCGTTTGTACAGAAACGTGAAGCGAAATTTTTGTTTGTACATAATTAGGGGCGCCGCCAGAACAGAAAAAATTGGGAGCTGTCTAAGTGGTAGCCCCCCTCCCACCATGTCCAATTGAATCACAAATTGTCGCAATTGTTTGTACTTCATTTGTACAGAAATGGGCAGGCGAAATGTATGTTCGCACGCAATTAGGGGCGCCGCCAGAACAAAAAAATTGGGGGCTGTCTAAGTGGTAGTCCTCGACCATCTCCTATTCAATCACAAATTGTCGCAATCGTTTGTACTTCGTTTGTACAGAAATGTGCACCCGAAATTTTCGTTTGTACATAATTAAGGGCGCCGCCAGAACAGAAAAAAAATGGGGGCTGTCTAAGTGGTAGCCCCCCACCATGTCCAATTCAATCACAAGTTGTCACATTCGTTTGTGCCTCGTTTGTACAGAAATGTGCAGGCGAAATGTTTGTTTGAACAAACTTAGGGGCGCCGCTAGGGCGAAAACAAAGTGAGGGGCTGTCTAAGTGGTAGCCCACCCCATCATGTCCAATTGAATCACAAATTGTCACAATCGTTTGTACTTCATTTGTACAGAAATGTGCAGGCAAAATGTATGTTCGTACACAATTAGGGGCGCCGCTAGAACGAAAACAAAGTGGGGGACTCTCTAACTGGTAGCCCCCCACCAACATGTTCTATTCAATCACAAATTATCGCAATCGTTTCTACTTCGTGTGTACAGAAATGTGCAGGCAAAAGTTTCGTGTGTACACAATTAGGGGTGCCGCCAGAACAGAAGAAAGGGGGCTGTCTAAGTGGTAGCCCCCCCACCATGTCCAATTCAATCACAAATTATCGCAATCGTTTGTACTTCGTTTGTACAGAAACGGGCAGGCGAAATGTTTGTTTGTTCACAATTAGGGGCGCCGCCAGAACGAAAACAAAGTGGGGCTGTCTAAGTGGTAGCCCCCGACCATGTCCAATTCAATCACAAATTGTCGCAATCGTTTGTACGTCGTTTTTACAGAAATGTTCAGGCAAAATTTTCGTTTGTACACAATTAGGGGCGCCGCCAGAACGAAAACAAACTGGGGGCTCTCTAAGTGGTAGCTTCCCACCAACATGTCCAATTGAATCACAAATTTTCGTAATCGTTTGTACATCGTTTGTACAGAAATATGCATGCGTAATTTTTGTTTGTACACAATTAATGGCATCCATCCTAACGATGATGGAATTAAATGTTTTTTTGTTTTTTTTATTTTTATATTTATACTTACAATCATTATTGCTGAGTTAGTTTATCACTCCTCGGCTCTTATTATTAAACTTATTCATTATTTCTTACGTGAACTGAATCCTTATGAGAAAAAATTATTTTTTTCTTTCTATCTTGCGCAGAAACCGTTATTCTCATCTCGTACAGGAAATTGATAAGTGGAAGATATAACAAATTCACAAAGTAGACTGTTAAAGGGAAAATTATAACACAGTATTTTGTTTTATTTGATCATCTTCATTAAATTCATTTTGCAGAAACTATAGAATGCATGGTGAAGTATTTTGGTGCATTCAGCATTCTGATTTACGAGTAGAGTTGCTAACTGGCCGGTATTTGCTGTGATTTTGATTAAGGCCGTGACCGGTACAAACTTCTTATTAGACCCCTTCTGACCGGTATTTTGGAATCTGCAATCCAGAATATAACATTGAACATCGAAATTTTTCAACAGTGCCTTTACAAACACAAATTTTTGTTGTATTATACATTATCGATATTTTTTTAATGTATGGCAGTTTTTTTTATTTATTTAATATAACAAATTTGATAACACTTATATTTTATTGTAAAAGAATTTTATTCATTTATTGAGAGTAGAAAATGACTTTTTAAAGCAATTTCCTTTGTTTGAAGTGAAGAGTAAATTTCATTTTATGAATCAACTATTGTTACATAAAGATTAATATCCAGTATTATTCATCTGTTTCGATAATTTTAAACAAGTGGCAATTGCTGGTAAATACAATAACGATCAATACAGTCTTCAGTTTCTCATTTGTACAGAGAATTTTGAGGGTGTGCCGGTAATTTTGTTTTCCTGAGTTGGCAACCTATTTACGAGGTTTTGTTTCAACTCTGCTACGTAGTGGCTCCGTACTGACACTCCGCATGCAAATAAGTATGTAAGGCTACCATACGCCCCGGTTTCTTAAAATTTGTCCCGGTGTGCAGAACTTTTCCTTCTTGTCCTGTTTTTTTCTTTATTATTATTATTAATTACATATCAAAATTTCTGAAAATATAATAAAATCGACTTATTCCTTTTGCTTTTAATTCCTACTATACTATAGGAACAATTTCATTCTAATCTTTATTATTATTGCAATCGCTGCTTCCCCGGATATAACATGCAATGTTTAAATCCTCCTAAGTAGCACTCTTATCACTAAAAGTAAGAATGTATACCCCGAGGTGGCAACAAATTCTTGTGACGTTGCAGACCAGCCCCGAAAACACATTTTTTTTCTGCTTCAGAAAAACAATTATGCAAATTGCTTTCTTTTAGTTCGCATTTTAGGTTAACAAAAATAAATCAGCCTATTGAAATTTTGAAACAACTTCATAAATCTGGATATTTTTCTTTATAGACATGTAGAGCATATAAAGGTGGTATGCGTAATAATATTGAAAATATAATTTTTGCCTAAATATTGTATGTTCACTGATTGCGTTTATATTGTATAACAGCTTCTAGCTTCTATAATAATGTTTAGCACTGTTGATTAAGTATGGACAGTGGCGTATTTACGATTTTGTTTCGGGAGGGGCTTTGCTAACTTCCGGGGGTGCTTTGCCTGAAAATATGAAAATTCTGCAAGATATTTCATATACTTTACTATAGTAAGTAAGATTTCGGTGGGGGGCTTGAGCCCGGAAGCCCTCCCCCTAAATACGCCACTGAGTATGGACTATATTAATACATTATTTTAAGTTGTATAACTAGTGCGATACTGTAGTAAAATTCGAAAGATAAAATTAATACAAAATGCAATATTTACTACTAATTTGTAAGACGTCCCGTTTTTTCTGTTTTCAAAAAGTATGGTAGCCTTAAAGTATGCTAAACCATACAAAATAAATTGTACTGTAAATAGTACCCCTCTGATAGTGCTCTCAAACGGGTCGGGTTACGGGTCGGGTTGTCGGGTCGGGTCAGTCGGGTTAGCTCGGGTCGGGTCACTCGGGTCGGGTTTTCACATTCTTCACTTATTTTCTATACGGAATACTATAAAGAGCTTTGTTGTAGAATTCAATTCGAAGTTGGTGTATGAATGATAAATGTGACTAATTGAAGGTGAAATAGTAATAAAATTTTAATTTTACCCTATATTAACTAATTGGTATTGTAATTAATATTACTACTGACTTTTTTCCTTTCTGCGTTTCTATGTCAAGTTAAATGTCACATTAAGTGAAATTGAAAGGAAATATCTAGTTAACGTCCCACGTTATGCACCAACGCTAAGAGAGACAGTGATGATGAGAAATAATTGAAGTGGTTGAATGAAGAAAGTGGGAGGAAATGGGAGAACACCGAGAAAACCCATGCACATGGGGTTTGTTCACCAGAAAACTTACTTGGTACGAGCTGAAATCAATACCCATGGACCTTCGGGTCAAACATCTGCCTTTGGGCAGAACACATTATTATTATTATTATTATTATTATTATTATTATTATTATTATTATTATTATTATTATTATTATTATTATTATTATTATTATTATTATTATTATTATTATTATTATAACTTTAAGAGTGCCCAAGAAAGTTCCACCGCCTTTTCATCAACACCTTCGAACATTGGTATGTAACCTAAGACGTACCTGGAATTTCAAAATTCGTCTCCATCAGCCTCGACGACCTTCTGAAAACGTTCTGGAAGGCCATGGATTCCATCGCAGTCGAACTTGGTGGGAAGTGAAGTGAAGAAGGTATCAAGTGCATATTGAACCTCTACTAGCGATTTGAATTGGCGTTCTCTAATGTGATTGCCCAAGGAATGGAACAGGTGATAATCGGACGGTACAATGTCCGTGGAGTATGGCGGATCCAATAGTGTTTTCCATCCAAGGCGTAGAATGATGTACTGGGTCATTTTAGCCACGTGGGGCTTAGCGTTGCCTTGTAACAAGAGGACCCCTTTGCGATTCAGAACTGCTGGATCCAGACAGTACACAGTGACAGTATACAGTTGCATTGATGATCTGACCAGCTGGTAGCAGTTCCCGATGGATGATGCCTCGAGCAGTCCACAAAATGCACAGGAGAACCTTATTCTGGCGTAGTGCTGGCTTGGGCTGTTTTTGAACCGGTTCATGGGATGCTAACCAACAATGACGGCGCCGTGGAGCTTCGTACAGGACCCACTTCCCATCACATGTCAACACCCTGTCCAGAAATTGCTCCTTCCTCAGACGAGACACCAAAGAAACACAGATGTCTGCTCGCGTTGCTTTCTGGCTCCAAGTCAAATCATGTAGGACCTATAAACCCAACTTGCAGTGCTTCCCAAGTTGATGGTGGTGGTGCCGAATGGTTTCTCCACTTACACTGAAATGTAGTACCAGTTCCTCACATGTCTGTCTTCGCCTCAATTGCTGCCTGAAGATCTTTATTTTGAACATCTATTTGTCTTCCGGCACGTGGTGCGTCTTCGAGTGTTTCGTCACCGTCCTTAAACCGTCATACCACTGCACTCTCCGCGTAGTCACGACACCCTCACCAAAGGTCTGTCATATCTTCCGCCCCGCGGAGCAGCAATTTGAACTCGTACAGCAAACAAGCCCTTATGACGCTCTGTGAAGGCCCCATGTTCACTCAGTCCTTACGCACGTTCACGGTGTATCTGAACAGCCACAACCAAGTAGTATGTTGGATATGCTTACTAGTGTTGCTCACGAGACCTGGTTTGGGGCATTCTCGTTTCGAAAATGTGTCGTGAAGGTAGTCTCGTCTGGAAAAGTGCATATGTTTCTATTGAAAGAGCTCTGTCTCATCTCGTACCCTTTCATGAAAATTCTGTCTCGTCTCGTCTCGTCCAACAACTGACCTTCACCTTATATCCATTCGCATTCAACTCACGGTGTGAAGGCAAATTGAACACAGACCTCCACAAAGAGACAGAACTTTCTTGGTCACCTTCAAATATTATTATTATTATTATTATTATTATTATTATTATTATTATTATTATTATTATTATTATTATTATTATTATTATTATTATTATTATTATTATTGCTGGGGTAGTGATTTGACTTTCTCCGCAATAATTGCTAATTTTATATAACGTTGCAAATATCTTCTAGATAAATTAATCAAGAAGAAATAAAAGGTAATTCCCTACAGAATGATATTTCAGTGCAATTAGTTCCTTATGATTCTATCAGACAGCAACGTTGTTTTTAAATAGAAAAATCGGAATGTTAACGTGATGAAATTGTTGTTTGTTACACAGCAAAAAATATTAAAAGAAGTTCTATATACATTCCTTACTAGAAAATAATGTTGTCTTCAGAACTTTTATTCTTTTAGCCTTCAGAACTTGTCTTCAGAACTCAGTCAAATTTTATTTTGACTTTCGAACTTGATTGCCTAAATTTTAACCTTGGAAATTTGGATGTGGAGTAAAATAAAGAAGGTTAGCAGGGTAGAGAGGAAAACGAATTAGGAAATGCTGAAAAAATGCAAGAGACGAGAGCAATATTAGACGATATAAGGAAGCGAAAAATGGACGGATCACAAGTTTTGATCTTCCTAAGGGATTG
This sequence comes from Thermobia domestica, assembly GCF_964235325.1. Lineage (NCBI taxonomy): Eukaryota > Metazoa > Arthropoda > Insecta > Zygentoma > Lepismatidae > Thermobia > Thermobia domestica. The sequence goes on from NC_137469.1 coordinate 80,857,325, forward strand.
CATTCTGAGGGATGTAGTAAAGGGGGTGATATCAGGAGAGCGAGAGTGTGTAAGAAGGTTGGAATTGATAGATTGTAATAAGGAGGGTGGTACTTTATGTTGGGTTGCGAGGCAGATATTAGCGGGAAATCGCAAAAATGGAAGCTTCTTACCTAGTTCACGGAAACTGGCCTGTTTATTAATGGGAGAACACTGAGGAGGAGGAGGAGGATAATTATACTACAAGTAAAAAAAGCCGAAACAATGGTTTATGCATAAGAATTGGTCAGCATTTTTTTTTTTTTCTGGTGGCAGTTTTGTAAAGTTCTAGCTCTCTCAAACTGGTTAGATTGTAAGGTCAAGTCACTCGGGTCGGTTGTCGGGTTAAGTCACCTCGGGTTGGTTCACTCGGGTCACTTTGGGTCGGGTCAGCTCGGGTCGGGTTGTCGGGTTGTCGGGTCGGTCTTCAACACATATAATTTCCACGAAAATTACAATATACCACGGTTTATACCTCATTGGACTTCCAATAAAACATTTTCAATGATGTGTACACCATGTCACCATTTTTGTATGAGGGAATGTCTAGAGGGATTTTGTGGGAATTTGATAGAGTGTAGATTCCTGTGTGTGTGTGTGTGTGTGTGTGTGTGTGTCTGTGTGTGTGTGTGTGTATGTATGTGTGTGATACCTTACAGGATACAAGATGTCGAGGAAGTGTGTAAATACACCGGACAATTTCTGTTATGTATGTGGGGAGCTGATATTTAAATCACAACGTCGATGTTTTACTCCACTTGTGAGGAAGTGTTATCAGTTATATTTTGGTTGCTGTGTAGGAGACCAGGATAAGAACTGGGTTCCTCACTACATTTGTTGTACTTGCGTGAAACGTCTGACTGGGTGGGCAAATGGTGGACGAAACATGAACTTCGCAGTACCGATGATCTGGAGGGAACCAAAAGATCATTCTTCAGACTGCTACTTTTGTATGACACAGATAAAAGAAATAAGCAGTAAATCTAACCACACAGTACAGTACCCTAATTTGCATCAGCAATTAGGCCAGTTCCACACAGTGCAGAATTACCTGTACCGGTACCTCCTCCTCATCTTACGGAAAATGAGGATTACGTACTTGAGGCAACTATTGAAGTTCCAAATGAAGATGATGATCCTACTTATGTAGGAAGCACATCTACATTGGATTCCCATCTGATAACTACGGGTGAACTAAATGACCTCATACGGGATTTAAAACTCTCCAATACACAGACAGAACTTCTTGATTCTAAACTTAAGGCTGGAATCTGCTCCATCGTGACACTAAAGTGTGTATTTTTCGAAACCTTCATACAGAGTTTCAAAACTACTATTCTCAAGAAAATGATTTAGTGTATTGTAATAATGTCTGTGCTGTGATGGATAGGCTTGGACATGCACATATAAGTACAGAGTGGAGATTGCTTATTGACTCTTTGAAAACTAGTTTTAAGGCTGTCCTTTTGCACAATAGCAACAAATTTCCTTCAGTGCCTTTGGCTTATGCAACTAATATGAAGGAAACCTATGAAAACATCGAAATAGTGTTAGAAAAAATTCAGTATGAGAAATACAAGTGGACCGTTTGCTGTGATTTACAAGTCATTTCTTTGTTAATGGGTTTGCAGCTTGGTTATACGAAATATTGTTGTTTCCTCTGCGAATGGGACAGCAGGAACAAAGCGGAACATTACATCAAGAAGGAATGGCCAACGCATGTATTAACTCCTGGACAGAAGAATGCTGTTTATTCCTCACTGGTGAGCCCTGATTAGATAATTCTACCTCCTCTTCACATAAAGTTGGGGCTCTTCAAAAACTTTGTTAGGGCAATGGACAAAAGTAATGCAGGATCTTGTTACCTCAAGGAAAAAATTCCTCCGGTTAGTGACGCTAGGGATTTTTGTAGACCCCCAAATAAGATGTTTGATTCGTGACCAAAAATTTGAGGATCTCTTAACTCTGATTGAGAAAGCATCTTGGTGTCCATTTAAATGTTTAACAGAGAATTTTTTAGGAAACAAGAAAGCCCCAATTTACCGTGAAATTGTGAGTGATTTCCTGCAATCATTCAATGAAATGGGTTGCAACATGTCCCTTAAAGTTCACTTTCTAGACCCCCACCTGCATTTCTTTCCTGAAAAGCTTGGTGCTGTTAGTGATGAGTATGGGGAACATTTTCATCAGGACATTTCCTCCATGGAGAAGAGGTACCAGTGACAGTGTAGTTCAAAAATGCTAGCTGATTACTGTTGGACACTTAAGAGATGTTCCAGAAACCAAACACAGAAGAAAGTCGACAACTAAAACACATTAGTTGAGGTAAGTAAGTGTCCATTTATTAAGAAGATACCACTCACTTCTTTTGTATTATTTATTAAGTAGATATAAAATGGTGACACGGTGTATACATCATTGAAAATATGTTTTATTTTAAATCCAATAAGATATAAACCATGCTTATATTGTAATTTTCGTGGAAGTTATGTGTGATTTTATCTGCACTAATGAATATTGTAAAATGAACAGTACACATAGCATATTTTTTTATATAAATATGTTTATTTCTCTAGATAGAATAATGCTATTCTTATGAAACTTAGAGGGCTTACTAAGTATAAATCAGGCTAACATACAATATAATTTGTGCGTTTATATACCTAAGGTACCCAAGCTACAAGTATGAAAATGGTTTTAAAAAAAGAAAAAAAGAAAAAGAAAAGAAATTTGAGGGGAAATTTTCCGAAAACACCTCTGTCACGGGAAAACTGAGGGTGATGGAGAAAAATTGATTGCAGATTCGAATTCTACGTGAAAAGTTCTATTAGAATCAGGCATTTTCTTCCGTGTGCCAGAGAAAAAGAATTTTTTTTTCAACTAGTGCAATAGGAACCATTTTCAAACTCATCAACCGTTATTCAACCCGGTTAATGTTGATCGCAGATATTAAAAATACTCACATCCGTATATTATTTAATACAAACGAAAATTTTACCTGCACATTTCTGCACAAACTATGTATAAACGATCGCGACAATTTGTGGTTCAATCGAACATGGTGGGGCTAGCACTTAGACAACTCCCCTTTTTTTTCGTTCTGTCCACGCATCTGATAGCTTAGAAAAAAAATTTCGCCTGCGCATTACTGCTCAAACGATGTGCAAACAATTGAGATAATTTTCTTTTGAATCGGACGTAGGGAGGTGCTACCAATTAGGTAGCCTATACTTTGTTATCGTTTTAGCGCGCCCGCAATTGTGTACAAACGAAAATTTCGCCTGCAAATTTCTGTACAAAACCGTAACAAACAAGTGCGACAGTTTGTGGTTGAATTCGACATGGTGGGAGGCCTATCAATTAGAGAGCCCATAGTTTGTTATCGTTTTTTTTTGGGGGGGGGGAACATTTATGTGCAAACGAAAATTTCAGCTGCACATTTATGTACAAAGGCGTACAAACAAGTGCGACAGTTTGTGGTTGAATTGAACATGGTGGGACGGCTAAAATTTAGACAGCCCCCCACTTTGTTTTCGTTCTGTCGGCGACCCTAATTGTGTACAAACGAAAATCTCGCCTGCACATTTCTTTATAACTATATTCAAACGATTGCGACAATTTGTGATTCAATTGCACATGGTGGGAGGGCTACCATTTAGACAGCCTCCCACTGTTTTCGTTCTGAGGTCGCCCCTAATTGTGTACAAACGAAAATTTCGCCTGCATATTTCTGTACAAACGATGTACAAACGATTGCGACAATTTGTGATTGAATTGAACATGGTGATTGGGCTATCACTTAGAAAGCCCCCCAGTTTGTTTTCGCCCTGGCGGCGCCCCTAATTATGTACAAACGAAAATTTTGCATGCACATTTCTGTACAAACGATGTAGAAACGATTGCGACAATTTGTGATTGAATTGGACATGGTGGGGGGCTATCACTTAAACAGCCCCCCACATTGTTTTCGTTCTGGCGGCGCCCTTAGTTATGTACAAACAATAATTTAGCCTGCACATTTCTGTACAAATGATATAGAAACGATTGTGACAATTTGTGATTGAATTGGAAATGGGGGGGGGGGCTACCATTGAGACAGACCTCACATTGTTTTCGTTCTGGCGGCGCCCTTAATAGTGTACAAACGAAAATTTGACCTGCACATTTCTGTACAAACAATGTACAAACGATTGCGATACTTTGTGATTCAATTGGACATCGTGGGGGGAGCTACCACTCAGACAGCTCCCCCCTTTGTTTTCATTCTGGCGGCGCCCCTAAGTTTGTTCAAACAAACATTTCGCCTGCACATTTCTGTACAAACGATGCACAAACGAATGCGACAACTTGTGATTGAATTGGACATGGTGGGGGGCTACCACTTAGACAGCCCCCATTTTTTCTGTTCTGGCGGCGCCCTTAATTATGTACAAACGAAAATTTCGTGTCCACATTTCTGTACAAACGAAGTACAAACGATTGCGACAATTTGTGATTGAATAGGACATGGTCGGGGGCTACCACTTAGACAGCCCCCAATTTTTTTCGTTCTGGCGGCGCCCCTAATTCCGTGCGAACATACATTTCGCCTGCACATTTCTGTACAAACGAAGTACAAACAATTGCGACAATTTGTGATTCAACTGGACATGGTGGGAGGGGCTACCACTTAGGCATCCCCGACTTTGTTTCCGTTCTGGCGGCGCCCCTAATTGTGTACAAACGAAAATTTAGCCTTCACATTTCTGTAGAAACAATGTAGGAACGATTGCGACAATTTGTCATTGAATTGGACATGGTGGGGGTATCACTTAGACAGCCCCACTTTGTTTTTGTTCTGGCGGCGCCCGTAATTGTGTAAAAGAAAATTTTCGCCTTCACATTTCTGTAGAAACGATGTACAAATGATTGCGACAATTTGTGCTTGAATAGGACATGTTGGTGGGGGGCTACCATTTAGACAGCCCCCACTTTGTTTTCGTTCTGACGGCGCCCCTAATTGTGTACAAACGAAAATTTCGCCTTCACATTTCTGTAGAAACGATGTACAAATGATTGCGACAATTTGTGCTTGAATAGGACATATTGGTGGGGGACTACCATTTAGACAGCCCCCACTTTGTTTTCGTTCTGACGGCGCCCCTAATTGTGTACAAACGAAAATTTCGCCTTCACATTTCTGTAGAAACGATGTACAAATGATTGCGACAATTTGTGCTTGAATAGGACATGTTGATGGGGGGCTACCATTTAGACAGCCCCCACTTTGTTTTCGTTCTGACGGCGCCCCTAAATATGTACAAACGAAAATTTCGCCTGCACATTTGTGTACAAACGATTGAGACCATTTCTGATTGAGTCTGATAAGGGGGGGGCTGTCTAAATGGACGTCTCCTTTTCACCTCTACTGTAATTAAATTCTTCCTCGAGAAAATCTGTAATCAACACTGTCAGTAGCTACGTCCTCGACTAATATACCATAACATGTACAGCTTTATTTTCGTACATTTTTCAACAGTTAACCAATTTAAAACTATCGCAAACAAGAATATGTAGTCAACTTCTTAAATACTTCGCTCGCCGAAACACGTTCAGCGCATGCAACAAGCAAAAACAACATGTTTGGCGTCTCACAAATGGAAAAGGGGGAAAAAAAGAGAAGGAAAAGCAGCACGGCAGTGCCTTATCGCAGTCAGAGCTGACAACATAGTTTCGGTCGTCACTAACGCGAATAGACCTACTAGCGGTGTACAAGAGTTATACAGTTACAATATACGTTGTGCCACAGTAGCGCTACAGGCGGAATGTGCACGAACTACAAATGAATATGTTCCCTTACAAGCATCAGTCACTGTTGCACCCTCTTTACATTCTACACATCCTTTTTTCTCCCACTTTTTGACCTTGACAAGCAGAAGTACCAGGCTTTCCGAGTTCACAACCATAAACTGTTTGTGTACAGAGTACGTTTTCAGTTCTTCGAATGACTGTGCGCGCGAAGAACAAGGGTGATGATCGGGCTACCGTATTCGGAAGTCAGAAACACCCGGTTGCAATAATAAATGTAAAATACAAATATAGAGCCTTGACAATGCCGTGAGGATGAATATATATATATATATATATATATATATATATATAAGGTGTATTAATATTGAATGTCACGTACAAGATAGTGATTCCCGAAGTCGCTTGAAGAAATTATATTTGTAGCATACTTTTAACACACATCTTAGCGAGATATAAGGGTCACTAAAAAAGTTATGTCGCTTTTCGTGGAGCTCTGTGTTCAATTAGCCCTCATAACCGTCAGTTGAATGTGAATGGAGATAAGGTGAAGGTCAGTTGTTGATGTCGGTATATCCAATCTACTACCTGGTTGTGGCGGTTCATTTACACCGTGAACATTCATAAGTATAGAGTGAGCATGGGACCTCCACAGAATATCATAAGGGCGTGTATGTTGTACAAGTTCAAACTGGGATTAAACGCCGCTGCAGCGGTGCGGGAGATATGCCAGGCCTTTGGTGATGGTGTTGTGACTACGCGGACACTGCAGCGGTGGTTTAACAAGTTTAAGGACGGTGACGAAACACTCGAAGACGCACCACGGGCCGGAAGACGAATATATGTACAAAATGAAGATCTTCAGGCAGCAATTGAGGCTAACAGTGGTCAGACGTGTAAGGAACTGAGACTACAATTCAGTGTGAGTGAAGAAACCATTCGACAGCAACTCCATTAACTTGGGAAGCACCACAAGTTTTGTCGATGAGTCCCACATGATTTGACTTCGGACCAAAAGGTAACGCCAGCAGTCACTTGTCTTTCTTTGCTGTCTCGTCTAAGGAAGGAGCTATTTCTGGACAGAGTGTTGACATGTGATGAGAAGTAAGTCTTGTACAAAGCTCCACGGCGCCGTCATCATTGATTAACATCCCATGAACCGGTTCCAAAACAGCCGACACCAGCACTGCACTAGCAGAAGGTCCTCCTGTGTTGTTTGGTGGACTGCTCGAGGCATCGTGCATCGTGAACTGCTACCAGCTGGTTAGAACATGACCGAAGCTGTGTACTGTCAGCGGTTTAGCCCTGCTCAAGAAAAACTCGAAATTCTGGAGTAAGCATTTCTGAATCACAAAGGGATCCTTCTACTACAGAACAACGCTAAAACCCACGTGACTAGGATGACTCGGAACACCATTCTACGTCTTGGATAGGAAACTATTGCATCCGCCATGCTCTCCGGACATTGCACCGTCCCATTATCACATGTTCCATTAGTAGGACAATCACCTTCGAGGACGCTAATTCAAGTTCTTAGTAGAGGTTCAAAATCCACTTGATACCTTCTTCGCTTGAGGGCCCAGCAAATTTACTGCAATGGAATCCATAGCCTTCCAGAACGTTGGCATAAGGTCGTCGATGCTGATAGGGATTTTTTATCTTCCAGATACTTCTGGAGTAAAGATGATATTGCGATTTCCAACTTTACTACTCAAGCTGTACGGTCGAATCTATTGGAAATTAAATAACCAACTTTTACATGATTGCCAGATCCAGTGTTTATTTATAGTTCACTGGAGATGTCTATGCGATCTGTTCCAACATTAATATGTGGTCAACATATTAAACAGCAAATTCGTGTGTTTTCCAAATTCGTCGCCAAAATTATCCGGACTTGCATGAGTTTATTTATGCTGTGCTTTGTGAGTTGTGGAACCAACCTAGTAGTGTTTCCAATATGATCGAGATTATGCCAGCGAAACACAACCTGAAGCGAATACAGGACACTCAATTTTTAATGTTTACATACTACCGCGGGCCCCGAGTCCTACTACTTTCTTTTACAATATTTTCGCAGTTTTGACTGCACACTTCTGCGACCCTCTTTTCTTACCTATCATTCTTCCTAAACTCCAGGAACTCTTTCCATTGTAAATAAGGGTACAACTTCGGGAGAAAATGGTCTCACCTATCGATTCTACGCACATATATTTACTCTAATAGAACCACATCTACATGTACTTACTGATTTTCTACTGCAAAGTGACTCTTCATACAAACATGCATTAATTATCTTACTGCCAAAGGTAATAAACCTTGTAGCATGGCAGACTATCGACTGATTATAAGCATAGACATCGACTATAAACTCTTCACGAAACTCTTGACATTTCGTATTAAGAAAGTGATTTTTTACCTCATATCAACCTTGCTCAAAGTGCACTCTAACCCAATCGCAATATACATTCAGCACTCGGAAAGATTCGTTATACGATCATCTACGCGTAGTTTTAATCTCTTTCCATGGAACTTGTAATGTGCGACTTTCTAAAGTATGTTCTTACTTTACTGATATCCGTTTTGCGTTACCTGTACCACGGCTCCCCGTCTGGACTGAAACTTAACGACCATTTTACATCCGTTGCGCTGAAAGGTGGGGTTCTGCCCTACCTGGAATTTTATTTTGTCCGGTACTAGAAGCTTTACTATAGAGTCTTTACCTTACCAACGATGTTCATCTTCATACTCTCCGTCACGTAAACGCTATTACCTACATGCATTATCTCTTCATTCTCTGTTTCACTGTCACAAAACCTGTTCAGGCCTTATAATACGTATAACTATTTTCTCATGTAAGCGAACTTCGACTTAACCTGTAAAAGTAACACCCTTCTTCTAGTCAATAATTTTCATACTTACCTTCCCAAGGATGTGTAACATTCATCTTATGTGTCCCCTTTCAACTTCGCCAACTACCTTCTAGGGTCATATTTCGCAGTCGTTACTGCAGATCTAGTGCATAAGTTTAACCAGAGCCGTTTACACACTTTTACATTATTTCAACGCACTCAATATTTGAATATTTGTCAGATCCAAACGGGCTTTTAAAACCCTCCTGCCTGCCACATATGCGCGCCAAATTGATTCATTATATGGTTGGTTCATTTTGCAACCTTACATGTTTCGCGTGCAACATAATGTCATATCTACTGCGAGTACATGGGGTCGCCAATCTTATCAATGATGTGTCAAATGTTGCGCTGTTTATATGATAAAAGCTCACCAATATAAGAAAGATATTGATGTTGGCTCTCTTATGACCCAGTGGTTTCTTATAGTACATAGTATTTGGCCAGGCAATAATCCAGAACACGTTTGCTTTTGTATCTCGTGTTGTCCACTCTAGTTTTTACAGGATATACTGGCGTGGTTGATTTTGCCAAGTGACAATTCTTCTACACTTGAAACCTAAATCACTCTTTAAAGCCTTACTGCAACAATACTTGTAACATATATTACCTTTATCTTATCAACGTTCATCATCTGATCAATGATATACAATTTGATGCCACGTTCATGAATCTTACAGTCCATACGGCAGAAGCACTGTATTGTTTAATTTAATTAACAATTTAACTCTCACAAGGATCAGGCTTTCCCACATAGTTCGGAGCTGCTCCGACATTTGTGACTTTTGTCCTCAAGCGGACACTCATCTTCTCCGTGGGTAAGTTGCCTTCTACACTGGTCTAGTGGCTAGCGAGTCCGCCTTTGGTATACAGAATCCCGGGTTCGATTCTCGGTGGGAAAGCCTGTTTGTGTCCCTGTCGAATTTAGTAAAGGTTACAGAAATCTTGTATACAAGGCAACTCGAGTGCTTAGCAAACTGAAGTATAAACGGTTGATCTTTTAAAAAAGCTGTTAACTTGCGCGCCTTTGGCGTGGAAGTCCCGGGTTCGATTACCGAAAGGAGCTTATGTGGTTCGGATTCCAAGTTAATCAGTAGATCCCGTCTCATAGCCTCGCTGCTGAAAGGAACGTTAAACTCAAAATCAAATCAAATCAAATCTTAAACATCAACATAGAAGCTGTGAAGCCATTAAAACGGCTCACTTGTCGATGTTGAGCGTTGTCTTTTTGGTTTAATCGTCCATTTTGTGACCACTATCTCTACAAGGCATACAAAAACTACATGCGGAAAAACAGTATACCATTCTTGAAAAGCAACATTTGTTTGCTGTTTTCTACAGGTCTTGTTAGACTATTAAGAATGTTCGTACACATTCTATATTATTTTTCCTTTTACTTTTAGAGTATTATATTCGTACTATGTGATGCTGTATTACGCACCACTGGAGCACCCAGAGGGGGTCCGTCGGATCACGACTCCCCCAAAACTTTCTAGCTCAACATACATCTGTACAATTTCTCAGTATTATACTTGTTTGTTAGGAAAATGGTTGATGTTGCATGAAAGGTTTTTCTTACACATCATCTCTACTCTTTCTCGTATAAAAGCAATCTAGTTCTATCATTTTCTTCTGGAAATATAGTTAGAAGTATTTTACAGTTACTTACCGTCTTTTCGGGTGTAGAATAATACTCCTTCAACACTATAGAGACATAGTGGCTTGCAGTGTTTGAGCCATCCCCCGAAAGCTTGGACCCATTCCAACAAAACTTTCTGGATGCGCGCATGCTTCGTACTAATGTATACCTTAAGTGCCCCCCTGGCCCTGGGTTGGATTCCCACTGGAAGAGGGGAAAATTTAATTTTACAATCATACACTTCAATTAGTCAGTCTCTTTTAGCTTAAAAAGCATAATTGGTGAGTAGAATGGGGTCATCTTGGTATATTTTAGGAACCAGATTTAGTGATTTTTTGTAACCAGATATAGTAACTTTTGTTCTCTTTTACGATCCCTTTTTCCAACCCCTAACGGAACATAGCAGAGCTTACATAAGAAAGGCTACGACTACTTTTAACCCCTTCGACGCAACCCCTATTTAACATAGCAGAGATTACACACAGCTTACATAAAAGGCTACGGCCACATTTAACTCTAGAAATTACTCAGAGTCTAGGCTACGGCATAGAAGCAGACTAGTACCAGATATTCCAACCCTTTATCACAGTCGACTATTTAACATGACATGTTAAATAGTCGTATAAAAGGCAGAATTTCGCAACCCCTATTTAACATAACAAGGAGTCTACGAACGATATGCGGTGCCACAAGTACCCTGTTGAACTCGTTTTTTCAATTCCTATTGAATATATAAGAGATTACATAGTAGGTCTTACACAAGAAAGGGTATGATTTGCAGAAATTACAGAGAATTTCATCACGTTTGTGAAAGAGTACGAGCATATTTTCCACTCTTATGTAAGATACACACGAAAGACTATCACTAGCACAAATTACATAGGAACCTCTCAACCCCGTATTTACAAACAGAAAGCTAGTCTAGAGTACAAGCACATTTGTCAACCCCTGTTTAACATAGTAAGGACCAGTGCAGGAAAGCAGAGATGGTTTAAAGGCTATGAAACGGTGAAACATATTGAGATATGGGGATTAAATAATACCTTGAAGTCAAGGGCCAAATATTTAATAGTATATAACTCGTAAACAGTACAACATAGGGAGTACCCAGAGGGAATTACATATTAAAATTCTGTTTTCACATTTAACAATGGAATATCGACTACTATATACTACAATAGTTGTGGCCTCGAAGTCACCGATTTTTCGCATAGCAGAAATGAATGTAGCTTACTCAAGAGAGGCTATGACTATTTTTTAAACCCCTACTTTAATATAGCAGAAATTATACCGCAACCTAATAAAAGACTATGACCACATTCCAACCCCCTTACACGGAGAAATTAAGGGCACATCTGGTGACCTCAAGATCAAAGTTCAAATATTTAACCGTGTTCAACTTCTAAACGGTATAACATACTAAAATTCTGTTTTCACATCTAATAATGGGACATTGACTACTACATACCACAAAAGTTGTGTCCTTCAGGTCAAAGGTAAAATATTTAACTGTATATAACTCGTAAACGGTACAACATATTAAAATTCTGTTTTCAAATAGGTAAGAAAGTAATTTCCAGGCTACCAATTTCCACGGTATTTATACTATACAGATATACCTATATAAAAAATAAACAGATAAAAATAATAAATATTTAATCCCTTACAGTACAACACACTATTAGCTTGGGAATATATAAAAGACGCATGAAACAAAAGAAAGGAATTACAACATAATACCCTGCTTTAGATAAGTATAGCCTAAATAATTAATTTTATAATACATACAGATTAATCCATTATGGTAAAGAATGAACCATAAAAGAGACTTTCTAACTAAATAAAGAGATAAAAACAATATTAAAGAATAGTAATACCACCCTTTCGTTGTGCTTATTTGGTGCAGTATTAAGAGGACCAAGCTTTATCTTAGACTTAATATTTAACTCTAGTTCTTTGTTTTTTAACTTGTGTTCTAGCAACAAATCTAAACATACAATTCGGAAATACCTGCAAACTTTAGCACGTACCGAGTTGTATCTCTATATGCTAATAATTGGAATTCTTGTCCTTCCTGCAAATTCTCTAATTTTCGACTGTATCTCAGTTTAAAATAAATTTGTATTTTTCCCATTAATAGAGTATCGATCTCGTTGAAAGTGTATTGGTTCCAATTAAACTATTCCTTATTCTTAAAAACGTTATCGACTACACGTACACTAGTGACACATGTAAAAGAATAACCATTAAAATAACATACTATTTGCTACCAAAGTAACAAAACTAATATAGTTTGGCAAATAAACAATTCTAAGCTCATTATGCATTGAGAAAAACAAAATCATTCTTTTTTTAGGTAATTCATATCGGATATAACTTTAAAAACATACTCTTATAACGTCCTTTTAGGTAACAAATAAGCTTATTTTTGGGGTGTTTTTTCTTAGCTACAATTGCACCTACATATATAAAAGGCTTAATCTCTCTAACAGTAAAAGCAAACATAAAATATTAAGACTCAATATTGAGTCCTCTCCAAAAATTAGAAAGCCAATCCTTTAGCTCTTCTTGCTGTTCTCGTTCTTAAATAACGACTAATAATTCTAGATATCTACTCTTTCTTTAGAAGTAGATATCTACATCTAATTCTAAGTCTTAGTAGTTCAAGACTCGCTGTACAAAAGAACGTAAATGCCAAAAACAATAATTACTCTAACAGTAGAGACAGAAGATAACAAATTGTGCCCAAGCGTCACAAAATAGAAAATACTATCGCTTAGAACTACAACCTAACATACAACGAAGTATGAAAATCTAACTAAGGCATAAACGTATTTTAAAAAATAAAATAAATGAAACAATTTCAAGGTGGCACTTACATGCTTTCTACAGCGAGTCTTCAATTCTAGATATCTACATATAAATCCATGTTAACCATGGCTAAATATTTTACCTTTGACCTCGACGTACCGTTTACGATCTTTGATTTCTGACCTGTATAAATCGTGTTAAAAGAGGCTCTATAGAATATATTTTGTAGGGGGTTAAAAAAAGGTCATGGTCTTTTATAATGGCTTATAATCTCTGCTATGTTAAATTGGGTCGAGAAAGCAATTTTTGCTATGTTACTTAGGGCTCGTTAGGAAGGTAATAGTCTTTCTTGTGTAATTTCTGCTGTGATAAAAATGAGCTGCTATATTCGAAAATCCCTTTATGCCGAGTTTCATGTAAATTGGTTAAAATTTTATGTAAGGGTGTATCCCTCATAAACTATAAGGTCTGGGTAAAAACAAATATGATATTAGTGATCAGCATGTTCAAAAACCTATATACCGAGTATTTATCAAATCGGTTAAATTTCTATAAAATGGCGTATCCCACATAAACTATAAGACCTAATTAAGAAACAAATATGATACTAGTGATTGGCATGTTCAGAAACCCCTATATACTGTTTTATAGAAAACGGGTATTTTTTAATAAAAGAGTGTATCCCACATAAACTATAAGACGTAGTTAAAACATGATCAGCGTGTTCAAAAATCCCTATTTACCAAGTTGCATGCAAGTCGGTTAAAAGTTTTATAAGAGGGCGTAAAAACTAAAATGATATTCATGTTTAAGCATTTCAAAAAACTTTCATATACCATGTTTCATGCAAGCCCTCTGTATAATAGGGGTTGTAAAAAGAGCGAAGTCTCATACCCGTCATAGCCTTTTTTGCTATGTTAAATAGTGGTTGAAAAAAGGATTCGCAAAAGAGAATGAGTTCTACGGGGTACTCATTTTACCACACCTGGTCGAATTTCTGCTAGTCATAGCCTTCTTTGTGTATGCTCGTACTCTTTTACGAAAGAGTGGTGAAAAATATGCTTAGTCCCTTTTACTACCCTTTTTCTCCTAGTCATAGCCTTTCTTTTGTCATTTCTGTTATATTCAATAGAGGTTAAATATGGGCCGTAAAGAGTTGTTAAAGAGAACGAGTTCTATGTGGTACTCCTTGCCATGTTAAATATGCCATAGCTTAAACTCTGTGTAATTTCTGCTACGTTAAACAGACGAAAACAGAGGTAGTGTTTTCGATGTTAAACACGTCATACACGACTTGAAAATTAGCTCAAGCCCATTTAAATTCTTTTCTCTAGGCAAGTAAAAACAGTAGAAATTCATGTTTATATAGTTTTTGTATAACTTGAAGTATTATTTTCGACATTTTACTATCCTTTACTAAGTAGTATTTTGTAATTGTTTATTTATATTACAAGTATAATACTAACATATTGACCACAGATGCTTGCTTTCACATTAAACAGTTCAGAGATAAAACGATTTAAAATGTTACTCAAGAATATTCATTTTTCCCCCAAATCTTATTATTGAAGCTGTGTATAATTCAACATGCGTTATTTAATTCCGAATTTGCAAAGCACATTGTGTGTATAATAATTTCTATAGGGTAGTCAAAAAGTGTGGAAGTGTTCTAATAAACGAGCAAATTATAGCCAAAGTAACAATGAAGATGAGGAATAGGGGTGAAGGAAAATGTTTAGGACATATCACAATGACATCTGCCATATTGAATTTTACGCAACTGCCTTAAACAGAAACCATAACATGTGATATATCATTTTAATAGCAAATTTTGATAGAAATAGGATGGTACTTTCATTTCTGATCTAGCACCCACCATTTCTAAGTTACGACTATTTCTTTGTTTTGACCCTAACAAAAGAGTCATACGGCAAGGAACATTCACTGTCATAGGACGAATTCAATGTGTTCTCCATTCCGGTCTAGTGTCAGATGGATTTTGAGTTCTCAATCACGCAAAATCTTGCGTAAAGTGTCGGCTGTAATGTTGGAACTTGTGTCCATAATTCTTTCCTTGAGATGATGAACATTTCTAATTTTCACTGCATACACAATAGACGTCACATGAACCTACAGGTAGTTATCCAGTGGGATAAGGTCAGGGGAACGAGACAGTATATCCCTGACCAAGTCACGCATTGTAGAATTGCTGATCGAGGTACTCATGGACATAGGTATCGTAATGGGGTCAGAACAGCAGCATGCTGGAAAAACGTAGGGAAGGGTGCATCTTTCTACAGCGTTGATGGCAAACTGTCCTCTAACATGCGCCGATAACCCATCGCCGTTAGGGTTCCATCTGCACGAGTCCCTACACGTCATACTACACTATCACCTTCCCAGGAACACCTGAGGATGTAAAACCAATGCGGATTACTATCCGACCAATACCACACGCTCTTTTTGTTAACGTTGTCTTACACGTAAAAGTGCCTCATCAGTAAACAATACGTTAGAGGCGAATGTGGGGTTTCAACGCAGTACTCTGTGGTCTATTGAGCAAATAGCAGACGACGATCTGGATTACCTTCTTTAAGGTCTTAGTGAAGTTCAACTTATAAAGATGTCATCTATTTACTAACATAATGCGCATTATTGATATCTGATCAATACCACTTTGACGGGCTACACTCAACGTATTTCTCTTGAGACTTTTGCTGAATAATGCCATCATTGCATCAGCTGTTACCGTGCTTGGTCTACCAATCTTAGGTCGAGCTACCACATATCCGATTTCTTGGAGCTTCTTTGAACACATTACTGAACACAGTACTGGTAATGTGAGTCCTTTCATCATGATGCCAGTTAATATCGAATGCAATCATCTTGGTGATTTGTTCTTCAGAGATAGCACCATTTCAATGCACTCTGCATGATTCAAGGCCATCTTCTACTACTAAGTCACCTACAACGATTCAAACAAAGAAATAGCCATAACATCGTAATGATTAACGCATTCAACTTCTATAAAAGTTTGCTATTATATAAATTGACATTACATGCTATGGTTTCCATTTAAGACGATTTCCTAAAATTGAAGTTGCCGGACGTCATTGTGATATGTTTCCAAAGATTTCCTCATTCCTATTCCCCACTACATTGCGACTTTCGTTATATTTTGCAGCATTTACCTCTTATTGCGGTGTTCACACAATTTTGGACCACCCTGTACGCACTGTACTTATCGTAAAGCAATACTTTGAAAATATACTGTAGATTTATCTCATCTATGACACAATATGATTGAGTCTTTTTTTCTAGAGATTCAGAAGAAATCCTCGTTGCAGTGCGTTATCAGAGAGCTTGAGGGCTCCACCCTATTTCCTTATCTATACCCCTCCGCAAGAAGTTAGAAAATGTAAGATTTTTTTAGTTACGATAAGAGTGTAATTATGAAGTTTAAAGATCTGAATTCTGGCAGCAGGTGGGCGCTAGGAAGAGATAAGTCAGAACCGGTAAACAGAGAATAATATCAAGCTTCGTGACTACGCTTTGTAGCTAAAACCTTCCATAGACCTGAATCGAGATTGCAGACTCCATATTAAAATAATTAAAATTTATGTCTGATCGCCGATAATTATTGCCTTTTAAAACTGTTTTCTTCGTATTAATTTTAAAGGCATGTAATTTTGTGATTTCATTATAGAGCCGCCACTGCTTTTTTGTCTAAAACAAAACATTATTTGCCTACAATGTTCATGTAAGTAATCAGATGCTTCTTAAAGATTGATATAATTACATATTAACTAATTTGCTTTTGAAGTTCCAATATTATTCTATAGCCTATACAGAGTGCCGGTTTATTTATCAATACCTATATATTCCAAATTAGAAAGTTATGTTTATAAGAATGATCATTAGAATATAAAATAGAGTATGATAATCTTTTGTATTGCAAACGAATTTATGTTATTATCATTTTACAAGGTATCACGTTGGACCTATAAGAGGCTAGTGGCTGATATACCTTTGGGAAAAAATGATAAATTCCAAATCTTGATCAAAGGGACTAAACAATCTGGAATAGTTTTATTGAAAGGCGTTCAAGTCTGCAATGGTGAAAGTAAGTAGTTAGAATCATTTAGTTACGAACTTGTTCATAAATATGTCTGGTATTAGAACATTATCTTATATCACATTTAAAGCATTTGCTTTCATATACTATTCAGGATTATTTGAAATCTAATGGAGTGCACAAAGTTTGGATAGTTTTGTTTTCCTTCATAAATCTTGTAATGCAAGGGGATATCTCATCTTACTAATTTACAACATGTTTTTCTTAGCTTAACATATTTGAAATTTCTTCTCAAATTTCAGAAACTTAGCCAAGGATCTTATAAAATAGAGGATCTGCCCTTACAACAAAATCTTGAAGCCATACGTCACAGTTTCGCCTACTCTGCCCACTCAGCCCAACAGGATAGCAATGTTTTGAGGCAACAATCATGGCGGAAACGAAAGTAGCCAATCAGGCGATGGTAGAAACGAGAGTAGCCAATCAGACGTGCCGATGCTCGGTTGCTTTTTGGCTTCACCGATTTAATAGGATGAAGATACATATGGGCAGATCCTCTATTTATAATATCCTTGAACTTAGCACCGTAAAGAACTAAGTCATTCCCATAGGTATCAAATTAAATGTAGTTATGAGAAATTGGATAAATGGGAACGAGAAATAATTTTCAGTGAATATATCACCGTCACTAAGCATTATGTTAAACGCATTACTTCGTCGTAATAATTGCTGAAATGATAGGTGTAAATGAATTAATGATAAGTGTCACATTCAATTAATGGTGATAGGGGGCACGGTGGCTCAGTGGTAGAATACTTAACTCTGGTGCAAGGGGTTCCTGGCTCGATTCCCAGCCAGGTATGTTTGTGGTGAACAAAATCGTGTCCGTGGGTCCCTCGAGGTACCTATTTGTTCCCACATTCTCATTCCACCAATTATTACGTCATCATCATTTACTTACCTTAATCATCCGTCTCCCTTAGCATAATCGTAGGGCATTAAACTGAACGATTTCGTTTCAATTCAATTCAACCAATAGTAATACACGTTGTTCAAAGTCGTTTATAGTCTAGTTGTGATAATATCAGTAAGTAAGTAAAAGAGTGGCCTACCTAGCGTAGTTGCTGACGTTCTCGTTTTTGGTGCGAGCAGTTCCAAGTTTCAAGTTTCGGCTACGTCATTCGGTCGGAAAAGAGCAAAAGCTTTTTCACGCTAGTCATCTTTAGTGAGGTTTCTCTCACTCATATCAGGCAAATAATGTTGTGATGGTTCCTAATATAATGCTACCAGCCAGCTTTCTTTCCTCTCCACTTCTCCGGCCAGTGTGATCGCCGAGGGACCTCATTCCTCATACGAGACAGGCTAACATGGTCATAGATGCCAAAAGCCCGGAAATTACTTCCTAAACCTAATCCTAAGTAAAAGTAGAGCTTGGATTGGTGTGCATAAGTGAACATTTATTCTATAGTTGTGTAGATCAAGCATAAATCTGTTTTTCATGTTACCATGCATAGTGGATCCACAGCATGTACTAAATTATATGAGTTATATAGTAATATTTTCTTACAAAGCAAATATTGTTGTAAGTATAGTTTTCTGAATGTCCGACAAAAGAAAATATTTTCTTACAGAGCTCTCACAGTCAATAACCGTAAAGAAGTCATGTATAACTGGCTGCATAATCAAATTATATTCTTCTTTAATGTATTCAAATGCTTTAAGGTACAATTAACGTATCTTGCTAGAAATGGTGCTTGGAATGAGACAGTTATCTGTTAATATCTCAAATACAGAATTATGGTTTTCTGAATCTCTTATTACTGGTGTTGATGTTATGAACATACCACGTTGTGAAACATAACTCTATAAACTGAGTAAGTTCAATTAAGCACGGTATATTTAGTATCTTTATATTTATCCCTTATCTAAACACTTAATCTGGAAAGAATTATATCACAATTATTAATTTTGAATTATTACATTACTAATACGTGGGGTGTTGCTAATACCCCATGTAAGAAAATAATGCCAATAATAAAAAAATCAACGCAACATAACATAACACAGCAAATTCGATAAGCATCTGACTCGAAGCAAAATCCCGCCGCGAACAAAGATTTACGTACAGGGTTTTCATCAAGTCTGGACGGATTTAATTTGCTTATAATTTTCATAAAAATGCTCATAATGAAATCAAATAAAGCGCAAACGGTAGCGGAAGGATTAATTTTTAGTTGGCAACACTGTTAGATAAGCGGCAACTCTGAACACGTTGAGAGAGGGAGAGGGAGGGCAAGGGTCAGTTTCTTACCTAATTCTATCCATTGTTCTTTTCATTGTTGTTTCAATGTTGACTGTTAAAAGTAAGTTGTAAGCTGTATTGGTGTGTGTGTCTTTTAAAGAAATAAATAAATGAAAAACTCCTCTGAGAAGACTATTTTTTTTTACCGTATCAAAGATGGCGTCGGTGAAAGAGAAAGCGCAATGTGTTCTGTGGTACGCAGAGCTAAAATCACCAATTCTGGTGTGTCGAAAGTTCACCAAAGAGTTCAAAAAGCCGGCACCGACTGAGAGTGTAATCCGAAAGTGGCATGCTAAGTTCTTGGAGACAGGAAGCGTCCTGGACCGTCCTCGAAGTGGGAGGCCGCCAACATCGCCTGCAACAGTTCCTTGACGAGAAATTCCGTAACCGATGGATTGGCCGCGGTGGCCCGACCGCTTGGCCGCCAAGATCAGCCGACCTTACCCCCTGCGACTTCTGGCTTTGGGGTCATGTGAAAACGGAAGTTTATGCAAAGAAGCCAAGTGGTTTGGAGAACTTAAAAGACAAAATCGGGGCGTCTGTGGCTGGCATTTCGGATCAAACACGGCGGAACACTGTGAGTGGATTACAGCGCCGCCTACGCGATTGTGTGGACGTAAATGGCGCCCAGTTGGAGGTGTGGCGGTGAATGAACTGAGCTGGTGCAGATTACAGGTAAACGTTTAATCCTTCCGCTACCGTTTGCACTTTATTTGATTTCAATATGAGCATTTTTATGTAAATTATAAGCGAATTAAATCCGTCCATACTTTATGAAAACCCTGTATTTTTCTCCCTGCCAACTGCAGGTCAGTAATTATTTTTTATCGTTTTTTGCAAAAAAATCAATTTATTATTTTATTGATCGTATATATATATATATATATATATATATATATATATATATATATATATATATATATATATATATAATACGATCAATAAAATAATGTTATATATATATAGTGCTTTTCGTAACTACATCCCGTGTGCAATTTAATGATTAAGTATTGTGAGTCATCTTATTTTTTCCTTATGCTTTGTAGAATAAGTAAAGCGATGGTGGACATCTGGGACCCGCGACAGGCAAATATGGCGGCCATTCCAAGATGGCAGACGAATGACATTTTTATTTGTCTCTATCTCGGTTATTTTTCATTCGATTTCGATCATCCTTATTTTAAACGAAAAGTCTTTAGCAGCTGTACTTTCATTTATTACGAAATTTCGGCTATCTACTTTAGTTTTCACCCAAAATGCAAATTTCATGTTTTTGGTCATTTCTTGTACTTTTTTCAATATTGTTGCAAAAGAAGTTTGAGATGATATTAAACTAACTGCGAATATGGAGAAATCAGTTTTATTGGATACTTAAGATGTACGAGATGTGATGGTGAAGGTCTTGGACTCTCCACTGGCAAACATGGTGGCCATTTCAAGATGGCGGACGGACGAAATTTAAACCCAACTCTGTCTCGTTTATTTTTTTTATCCGTTTTCGATTATCTTTTTTTAAACGAAAGTTTTAGCAGTTCTACTCTTTTGTTTGCTACAATTTTTCTACTATCTGCTTTAATTGTATCCAAAATAAAATAAAACGAGTATAGAACTATATAAAACTACGGTCTGCAGTTAACATTTTGAAAAACTAGTAGTACAGGAATAGAAAATATAAGCTTTATATACTTAAGACAGGGCAAGGGAAACTTATTACTAAATGATGCATATGTTAGTGCAAAATTATCATTATTATATAGTTACTATATATTATGTACTTAGATGTTAAAAATTGTCAAACTTGAAACTGAGTGAAAAATTCAACTTCATAATAGCATAGAGTCTTCGATGTCACTGTCATCATAATCCACTTCATCAAAGTTTGCAACATTCTCAGCCGAGCATGAGCACATTTCAGTACATAGTACATCCTTTTGCACACACTTGCAGGATACCACAGGGAGCTTGACATAGGAACAGTGTACTGATGAAAGTAGTCCTTGAGAAGCACAAGGCATGTTACACATGACAGGTAGGTATTCATTTTCCTTTACCATGCAGCCAAAGTCAGAAGTTGGGGGGTGAAATATTAGGTTGTGGAATGTGAACTCCTCTCCATATCATCGGTTGATAATGAGCTCTTCTTATAGCCGGGTGAAGGGCAACTTGAGTCGGAAGCATGTTTGATCCCTGAACTTGCTTTTTGGTAAACAACCACCACCTTAGCTCACTCAAGGTTTTAATATTTAGTTTTGGCATGTACACTGAACATATGTATTTCTCAAGTGCAGTGTATGTTTCATCCTCGATAATATCTGTTTGATTTAATGAGGCAAGAGCTTTGAGAATTTTGTCACTAAAATGTTTGAAGCTCTTCCAAAAAGTGTTTTCTTTTTTATTATTTATAACTGAAGTAACCAGTAGTGTCACATCCAAAAAGAGAATGCATTCACAGTAAAACTTCAACCCTTTTCTCAACGGATGAAAAATAAACGAGACAGAGATGGGTTTAAATTTCGTCCGTCCGCCATCTTGAAGTGGCCACCATGTTTGCCAGTGGAGAGTCCAAGACCTTCACCATCACATCTCGTACATCTTAAGTATCCAATAAAACTGATTTCTCCATATTCGCAGTTAGTTTAATCTCATCTCAAACTTCTCTTGCAACAATATTGAAAAAAGTACCAAAAAAAAAAAAAAAAAAAAACAAACCAAAAACATGAAATTTGAATTTTGGGTAAAAACTAAGTAGATAGCAAAAATTTCGTAATAAATGAAAGTATAGAGCTACTAAAGACTTTTCGTTTTTTAAAAAAAAGGATGATCGAAATCGAATGAAAAATAACCTAGATGGAGACAAATAAAAATGTCATTCATCTGCCATCTTGGTATGGCCGCCATATTTGCCTGTCGCGGGTCCCAGATGTCCACCATCGCTTTTCATATTCTACAAAGCATAAGGAAAAAATGAGATCACTCACAATACTTAATCATCAAATTGCACACGGACTGAGAATATTGGTAATTAGAAAACCCACTATAGGATGGAGGACAATTTATTTGGAGCATCCGTGATAACAGAGAAACCAGAAGAGGAAGAAAAGCGAAACTTGGCATGAAGCAACTATAAGTAGAGGGACATCGTTTTACGTACTAAACAACATCACCCAGTGAACAGTGTTGTCATCTCACTTTAAAGTTATATTTTTTTTTGTAATGGCAGTACGCCAAGTTATTACATATTTCAAATTACCATGTTAAACGAAAACTTGAAATACCATATTTATTATCCAGTGTTGCAAACTAACGGTGTTATATTATCACAAACATCCAAAGTTCGGAAGCCTCTATCATATATACAGCACAACGGAGATGGATAAGATAATGCACATCGCTAGTACCATAGCGGTGGATACTAATGGCCATGGTATGACTTGTTTTGAATAAATAACAACGAAGTTACGAGGGCTTGAAAATTTGATTTTTTTTCGAAAGGCTTTATTTCGAAAACATGCTTAGGTAAGTATTATATGCAATTACTTGTGTTGTTTTCAATTGGCAAACAAATCATTTTGCCGTTTACAGCACTACGATATTTTAAACCCTTCCGGAGATATGATAAACATTGATAAAGTTCGCAACACCGCTGAAAATGGCATATTTCTGGACAATATTTACTGATTGTTGTTTTCCTTCTCTTTTATAGCATTGCAGGAATAACTTTTAGTAGGTATAATTACAACAAGTCCTCACAATTACATGGTTTAAGCAGTGCTGCAAAAGTCAGCAATGCTTCTCATTGTCTCCGGAACGGTTTGAGATATCGAAGTGCTGTAAACAGCAAAATAATTTAACCCATCCATTCCAAATCACAAAAGTAACTAGATATGATACTTATCTAAGCTTTTTTCGCAATAAAACCTTTCGAAGAAAAAAAAATCAAATTTGCAAGCTCTTGTAACTTCGTTGCTATTCATTCAAAACAAGTCATACTATGACAATAGTATCCAACGCCAAGGTACTTCTGATGCGCATTGTCTTGTCTATCTCCGTTGTGCTGTATACCTGATAGAGGCTTCCAAACTTTGGATATTTGTGATATCATTACATTCTTACTTTGCAACATTGAATAATAAATGTGGTATTTGAAGTTTTCGTTTAACATGTTGATTTGAAATATGTAATAATCTGACGTAGTGTCATTTGAAAAATATAACTTTATACTGGGATGGCAACACTGTTCACTGAGTAGTCTTGTTTAATACGTAAAACGATTACCCCTCCTTATAGTTGCTTCTTGCAAAGTTTCGCTTTTCTCTCTCCTCTAGTTTCTCTGTTATCACGGATGTTCCAGATAAATTTCCCACCTTCTCTCTCTCTCTCTCTCTCTCTCTCTCTCTCTCTCTCTCTCTCTCTCTATATATATATATATATATATATATATATATATATATATATATATATATATATATATATATATATATATATATATATGATCGTACAATACATACTTATATATTACTACAACGTTCTTACGAAAAAGTACAAATAACGTACGACTTCACACTTAAAACATCAAAAATTGGCGTGAGAACGCTGGACAAAAGAATATATTTAAACATGTATCCTCCTAGTAATCAATAGTAACTGACAAATTATGATAATCCTGAAGAGAAGATGGGGATTCTAAAAGAGAAACTGTAATCTACAGATGAAGAACGTTTAGTGTTCAAGTTATTCTATACAGAGTTATTGATCACAAGTAAAATAAGCGCACTAAGGAAAAGTTGAGTTGATTTTAGTTTAGCGTCCCTTTCAGCAGCGAGGCTATATGAGACGTGGACTTACTGATTAACGTGGAATCCGAACCACATGAGCTCCCACCGGGAATCGAACCCGGGTCTCCCACGCCACAAGATCATCAGATTTAATTATTTGTGGATTATGTTCTCCCATTGAAGATTATCACGACATAATCCTCGCACAATAATTTCGATGTCCAAAGTTTTTCTTCATTGTTTACTAGATTTTTTAATAGTGCATGAAATTTTCGCCTTTTCATCGGATCGTAGACAAGAACTAGATTAATCACAAGTTAGAATCTACTTCTAGAAACCAGAATCACTGATTTTGGCGATCAAGTTTTGTCAAATTATGCTACTCGTTCGTAATACAGCTTTGTTCAAGGACATAAATCTCAAATATTGCTCAACTAGTTACAAAGCAAAACTACGCATTCAAAATCGAGGATTGTTCTGACTATCCATGTCACCACTAATATTTTCTTTAAAAAAAAATCTTTGACAGATATTGAATACCGGTAGTTAACAGTTTTTTGATTGGATCGTAACCAAGGACTAAGTTTAATACCAAATTACAATCTTCTTAAAGAAACCAGGATCACTGATATTGGCAATCAATCTTGGTGACAGTTTTATTGTTCATCACTTATTTAATATAACTTCCTTCAAGAATACAATTGTGAAGTATTCCTTAAATACTTGAGTCAAAACTATCCACTCAAAATCGAGGATTGTTGCTGACTGTTCATGTTTCTACTAATATATTTTTTTGTTCAAAATCAGTCTTAAAATTTACTAGATAATGTAGGCCCTACACTTAAAATAGTTCAATCATGTAAGACAACGTGAAACAAGTCCAATAGAAATTTGTAACCTTTTATGTTAATGCCTTGTTTATTTTCTTGCATTTTGCGGAGCTAATTTCGAAACACCATTGAATATTTTTTATAATATAGCTATAGTTTTTGAGAGTTCATAAAATTAAAAAGTAAATTGTGCTTATAGATCTGCTTCTTTCGACAATCATTTTAAGGTTCAAAAATGATTTGTTTTCTATGTTGGCTGCATTTGAAACTAATGAAAATATATTGTGTACGAAGAAGCTTTTCTTTAAAGATTCGCAGGTAACGGAGTATATTCATAGGCACAGGTACGTAGCCAAGGGGAGTGGGGTCCGGATCCCCCCTTCGAAACCCCCCAGAAATGAAAAAAATAAGGAAGGATGAAACAAAATGAAATGAGAAAAAGGATAAAGTTAAAAATTAAAAAAAAAAACTACAGGAAACTTTTGGTTACTCTTTCTTATGTGGAGATTTGTATTACTTGCAATACATGGTGACGAGGTGAGCGAGATATCCTGGAAGAGTCAGGGGATTTGAAATTTCTAGAAAAGTTACGGAATTATCAGAATTTCTGCTACTAGTCAGGGAGATTTCAAGCTTCCGAAAGCATAGTGCCGTTGTGCAACAGCGTGGACATTTTATTCTAATTTTTCGTCATCGCATCCTTGCAGTATCAAACATGTTATTTCAAAAACAATTTGCTATTGTTCCTTTAATCTGTCATTTGGAACAGACAGTAGTTGACGGAATAATAAAAACAAAAATTTATGTGGAAAGAAAGTTCTATTAACATTTGATTCAATAGAAAAAGGAACGCAGATACTGCAGAATATTTTACAAGACATTATTGAGTATGTACTTTTTATAATAGTGAATATGTACTTTTTATAATAGTTGATTTCATAATGAAAGGAAAATTGTTATATTTGAATAAATAGAGGAAGGACGTAAATATTGTAAAATCTTTTTCAATACGCTTTTTTATTATTTTACTCGAGATTCCTTTATAGTTTGCTATTAAAATACTTGCCAACATATCCTCATTTTATTGTCCTAACAAACCAAATAGTTCAGATTGATCGAGCTCCTGGGCCTTCAGAATTTCATGTCACTTCCCCCTCTCCCATTACGAAATCCTGGTTAAAGGAACCAATTTATGTTCCAGTAAAATAGTTTAGAATGATCGAGCCCCTGGTGTGATGACCACAGTATTTCATGTCACGGACCCCCCCTTAACGAAATCCTGGCTACGTGCCTGCATAGGCCTACATGACAAAATCGGAGAAATTCTAATTTGTATTTATCTTTTCAAAAACAAATTAATATCAATAGGATTTTTAGCATTAAGAAGACCAAGAGCAAAATTATGTAATTAAAATAGCTTTTGTCTCCTTTTTTTTTTTTTTTTTCAGAAATCGAAGAAGATATAGCTCTTCTATCATCTCGCGTAGTCGTAGATAAGTCTAAAATTGCCCTGTGTGACATAAAGGAAAGTAAATCAGGTAACATATTACATTTTTAATTCTCGTGTAAAATGAAGAATTTTTTACGTCACTGGTGGTGACTAATTATAGGAATTAAGAGCAACTATGAAACCAAATTTTTCTATCACAGTAGAGGAGGAAATTTCGCAAAGCAGTGTGTAATGCTTACATCAATTAAATTCATATTTCTTAATTACTAAAATAGTAGAGCAGAAGCTTAAAGAATTTGCCTTCTGAGATATGTCTAAATTCAAAGTGGCTAAGATTTGTGTTAATAATAACGGACTGGATATAATTTTAAACATTCTAGTATTTACTTAAGCAAGAGCATAACGGTTAACCCTTCCTCTTTTCAGTTATCTCAAATTCTGTTATTTTTTTTTAAGAAAAAATAATGCTAAATAATATTTAAGGAGACAAGTGGGTCGCCTACATTTTATTTATTGTAGTAAGAATTGAATAACTTAGTTTGCTTATGAAAATACTGATTACTGATTAATTTATATCAAGAAATAAGCTGTTTCTACTGTTTGTCTGTTTCTTCTGGTGCCTTATTATATCTGTACATTTTAGTTTTCCAGAGTGACCAAGGCATCTGTAATAATGGTGGTGTTTATAACGCTGATACCAAAGCTTGTGTTTGTCCACCTGGCTTCACAGGGAAAACGTGCGACACAGGTAATTTTCATGCAGCAGTATATATAGTTTAAAAATAACTTCATAATGAAATAGTCTTTACCAGGAAAATTTTAATCGCTAAAGATTAAAAAACGCGGTCTTTTGGAGCTGTAAATTAATGGAATTATAAAAAATAAAATTTTAAAGTGCTTTATATTGGAAAATGATACCACGTAGCTACAGTAATTTAAGAATTGTACAGATTTTTCTTAAAATCTAAATATCTGTGTTTCCGAATAATGCATGTCTATTCAACGAATTTTACCTCTTATACTTTAAGGCAGTATTTCGAACAGGTACTCAGCTTCATCTTCTAAAATCTACTATTTACGTACCACATATTGGAAACATTATATATATATATATATATATATATATATATATATATATATATTTGGTCTAGGAATTAATTCGTGCGGGTGGACAAGAGATGGCGCAACGAACGGAACGTCCCACAGTTCCGTGTATCCACACATGTGTTGCAAACCCCTGTCATCGCGTATCGTTCGTAGTATAGGGCAGTGGATTAAAGCGTCAACAACACCAGTTTGTAGTTAAGTGAACATGGCGCAATTTGTGCCTGATAAAGTGTTTTTGCGGGGTGTTCTAGCTGCATTACTTTAACATGCAGAAAAGTGCGACTGAAAGTCATCGTATTTTGGTGGAAGTGTATGGTGACCATGCTCTAGCTGACCGAACGTGTCAGAAGTGGTTTGCACGGTTTAGAAGTGGTGATTTCGGCTTGGCAGACCAAGAGCGAGCTGGACAGCCAAAAAAATTTCAAGACGAAGAATTGACAGCATTGCTCGAGCAGGATTCGTGTCAAACGCAGGAACAACTTGCAGCAGCATTAGGCGTTGATCAAACAACAGTCTCCAAACGCTTGAAAGCCATGGGAATGATTCAAAAGATGTCACATTGGGTTCCACATGAATTGAAAGACAGAGACGTTGAAAGACGAAAAACCATTTGCGAATTGCTGCTTCAACGACAGAGCAGAAAGGGGTTTCTGCATCGAATTATTACAGGTGATGAGAAGTGGATCCATTACGAGAACCCTAAACGAAAAAGGGCCTGGGTGAAACCAGGTGAACCAGGTGCATCACAACCAAAACGAGATATTCACTGTGCAAAGGTTATGCTGTGCATATGGTGGGATATGAAAGGTGTGGTGTACTATGAGCTGCTGCAACCGGGTGAAACTATGAATGGAGAACGTTATCGACGACAATTAATGCGTTTGAAGCAAGCTCTGGTCAGAACACGACCAGAATGGGAGAACAGACATGATAAACTTATTGTTCAATATGATAACGCTCGCCCACATGTCGCAAAACCGGTCAAAACCTATTTAGAAAATGTCGGATGGGAAGTTTTACCCCACCCGCCGTATTCACCAGACGTTGCTCCTTCGGACTACTACTTGTTCGATTGCATGAACAACGATTTGATTGGACAGCGGTTTACTTCTTCAGAAGATATCGAAACATGGGTCTCTGACTGGATCGCTTCCAAGGATGAGGACTTCTTTCGCCACGGAATCCGTACATTGCCTGACAGATGGAAGAAAGTGGTGGCTAGCGATGGACAATATTTTTCTTAAGGTATTTATGTATTTTGTGTTTGTACTACAGCTTCAATGTGTGCGTACAAACCGCACGAATTAATTCCTAGACCAAATATATATATATATATATATATATATATATATATAGGTTGTTAATGAACTATACTGACAAACTGTAAGAGGTGATTCCTCGCATTAAAATAAGAGAGAAAGTTCATATGGACCTATGGCGAAAAGTGCATAGTTTCAGAGCTAGGGCTGTCCAAAATCGCTAAAAAGCCAAATTTAACAGGCCGTATTTCGAATTATAGAAACTGTGCATGGTGGTCCTTATCAGCGTAAAGGAAATGATGCATATACAATCCAAAAATGCATATTTAATTAAGTTTTTAATAGGTGTGCAGGGTATTCCCTACAGGGTGTAATTCTCAAATATGCTCCCAATAGAGTTTTGAGATATACACTGATTTTAAGGAGGGTCCAAAGTAGGCAGGAGGTAAACCTTGACAACAATGGACATCTGATGCTTCGGACGGTAGTCGGGAGTGTCAGGAACCGGCAGCTCCTGCTTTTTTGTGTTCAGAATAACGTGTGATGCGATGTATTCAGTCACGGTAAATTTCACGTTTTTTTCACTTACAAGCGTGAAAGAAAACATCGCAGCATGCATTTTTCCGAGTACGAGAGATAGTGCTGCTGACGATCCTTAACACTTCCCACATCGCGCTAAGGAATTCCGTGTTCACTGCTATCAAGACTTATCATTTTACTACTTTGGACCAATTTTAAAGTCAGAGCATATCTCAAAATTCGGTTAATGGCATGTCTGAGAATTTCACCCTGCACGGAATACTCTGTACACCCATTGAACATTAATGTGTAGTTTTAGACTGCGTATGCAGGGCCGGCCTTAGGTGGTGCGGGGCCCGATTGGGAACATTTTGCGGGGCCCCAGGTTTACAAGTAACTTGCACAAAGGTCTGTAGAACCTATATATATATAGAAAATGCTATATATAGAAAATGCTAGCATCAATTACCCGCTTCGCTGGGTTAAATTAAGAAAAAATAGTAATATGTTTCGTTAGTCAGTCACTTCTTACTATTGCTAAAGCGCTCCTTGATATTGGTCATTTTTTTTAATTATTTTTATATATCCCCTCTCCTCCTCATGTTGCGGGCCATTGCATCGGATGTGTCATTGTTCATCTCAGCGACCCCGAAAAGTATGAATTTGACACTGATATTGGTCATTTTGATTATATATATATATATATATATATATATATATATATATATATATATATATATATATATCCCCTCTTACAATTTTTGCGGGCTGAATTTGGATTTAAATGGCATCAGAAGTGTTACTGTTCATCTCAGCACCTGAGAAACTATAGATTTGACACTAATATCGGTCATTTTCGATCATTTGTAAATGTCTTTTCCCTCCTTTAAGTTACATCGTCAAAGTGATATAACAAAAATCATCTCATATTCGAACTTCATTTATGTTGAAAATTTGATCGAGATCGGTCCGGTGGTTCAAGAGTTATTAAGTTTTATTTATTTTTATATATCTCCCCCTCGTAAGTTCTATCGTCAAAGTGAATAGATAAATACCATTTCAAGCCCGAACCTCATCTATGTTGAAAATTTGAACGAGATCGGTCAAGTGGTTCAAGAGTGAAGTCACATAGACAGTCACTTTCATTTTTATTATTTTTACATATATATCTCCGCCTCCCCCTCCCCTACGTTGCACCGCCAATGTTAAATGATAAAAAATTATCCCAACCCCGAACGTCATATATGTTGAAAATTTGATCTAGATCGGTCGGGTAGTTCAAGAGTTATTAAGTTTTATTTATTTTTATATATCTGTACCCTCCCCTCCCCTCACCTAAGGTCTACCGTCATAGTGAACTAACGAAAACATCCCAGGCCCGAACCTTTTCTATGTTGAAAGTTTGATGAAGATAGGTCTGGTGGCTCAAGAGTTATTAATTAATTTTCATAGATTTCTTCCCCCTTCTCCCCCTCCTCCAAGTTCCACCGTTAAAGTGATACCGTCAAATGGGGTGAATAGAAACATGGGGGTGAATAGAAACAAAACTCCCAGATTAGTTTTGGATTTACCTGGACGATAAATTAATCAAGAAAACTGAAATTTCTTAACATAGTCTTATACGGCTAAATTGTTCAGGGCAGAGACAAAATGTTTTCCTGAGTTGGAAACACTGAGATAGAAGACAGTAGCATTAATGTGTTACTGAAATCTTACACGGTATTTTAACGCTCCTCAAACTTTCTTGGTAAGTATGACATTTTCATGTTTGTTGTATTTGAACATATGCCTATTTTGTAGTTTGTTGTTTCATTTACTGACGTTCATAGTTAAAGTTTTCCTTTTGTAAATTATTTTTAATCAAAATTTAACTTTACTGGGTTATTGTTATGATTTTTAATTAGTGGGGTGAATAGAAACACTTCTTCAGGAGTGGAAAATTCTTGAGGAGCGGAAAAAGAGACCTGGTAGAAATTAATCAACCACCCCTAAGGACAAATTTCCAAGTCTTCTTAAAAACAAGAAGTGTGTGACAAACTGAAAGAGGAAAATATCAGGGCTGGATTTGAAAAGTGTGGAGCTTTTCCCCTTTGTCGAGGCCAAATGCTGAGGATGCTGCCAAAAAGAGACAATGAACGAGAAGAAACAGAACAGCAAAATACATATCAGACTGTAAACCGTTCCCTTATGTTTTTTCAAGAGCATGAGAGAAGATGAAAAAATTAAACAAGAGAACAAGAGAGTACGAATAGATGTTTCTGGTAAGAGTTTTGGTTTGTTTTCTGAAAATGATGCATTTTCATCAAATCACAACGAAACTCAACCTACCCTTGTATTGTCGGAAGAGGAGAAAGACAACACTCCAGACGATCACGAACTAGATGATGGTTTTCTAAAGCTGGTGATTTTGCTGTGGTAAAAGTTTATGAGAAGCTAAAACTCGATGAGACTATTCACTACCCAAGTGCGAAAATGTGAACATGATGGATATGTGGGAGTGTTTTAGAAGCGAGCACATAAACAATGAAATTTTCAGAAACTTCTGAAGAATCGTTCTTACTACATGAGAATATTGATACGAAACTGTTCGGTTTTATTAGAAGTTCGTCACCACACTTTAAGTATATGATAAGTTTCGGGCTCCTTCGTGTCTAAGCGGTTAGCGTACGCGCCTTTGGCGTGGGAGACCCGGGTTCGATTCCCGGCGGGGGCTCATGTGGTTCTGATTCCACGTTAATCAGTAGGTCCACGTCTCATATAGCCTCGCTGCTGAACGGGACGGTAACCTCAAAATCAACTTAACTCATGATAAGTTTCCCTGGTGATTTCAGTGGTTTAAATCTTATTCAAATATCATCAAAACTGTATGGTCGTTTGTACCTATATTGTGCATTGTATTGTTTTATAAGTTTGTAACTTAGGTAATACTGGTCTTATTGAACTTGTATCTTGCATATATCAAATAAATAGTTCCTTTCAACAAATACGCTGTTTCTTTTTACCTTTCCAATAGTATAAAAGAAACAACAATGACAATAAAGTCATTGTTTCTATTCACCCCTACCCATAGAGTGAATGGAAACATTAAGAAAAATCAAGGTGAAGAAAAGTGGAGTTGATAAATTAATATGACGTTTACTGAAGTTCATTAGCATATTAAGACCTTTTTTTGGAATAATCTGATACGCAAAATCTTTAACATCACCAGACTTATATACTCATATAGCCAAAAATGTGTTTCTATTCACCCCATTTGACGGTATGATAAAAACCACATCAGGTCCGAACCTCATCTATGTTGATTTTTTTAAAGATCGGTCGGGTGGTCTAAGCGTGATGAAGTCACAAAGGCAGTCACTTTTATTTTTACTTTTTGACATATATCTCACCCTCACCCTCCCCTTCGTTCTACTGTAAAAGTGAAATGAAGAAAACATCCCAGGCCCGAAGCTTATCTATGTTAAAAGTTTGATCGAAATCGGTCGGGTAGTTCAAGAGTTATTAAGTTTTATTCATTTTCATATATATAGGCCTATATTTCCCATCCTCCCCTCCCCCTCTCCTAAGATCAACTGTCAAAATGAAATGATAAAAAAATTCCCAGGTTTGAACTTCATATATGTTGAAAATTTGATTGAAATCGATTTGGTGGTTGAAAAGTAATTAATTCATGAACATAGTTATTTTCATTTTTATATTTATAGATTTTTGTATATCTCCCCCTAACCCCCCCTCCCCTACGTTGCTCCGTCTAAGTGAAATTATAAAAATCATCCCAGACCCGAACCTCATCTACATTGAAAATTTGATCAAGATCGGTCGAGTGGTTCAAGAGTTATGAAGTTTCATTTATTTTTTCTCTCCCCCACTTCCCCCTACCGTCAAAGTAAATAGCTAAAAACACTCCCAGGCCAGAACCGCATCTACGTTGAAAATTTGATCGAGATCGGCTGGGCGGTTCAAGAGATTAAGAGTCACAAACATAGTCACATAGAAATCTTTTTTACGTTTTACGTCCCACGGTTATGCCGGTTAGGCTAAAGGAGACGGTGATGATGAGTGATGAATGAAATGGTGGAATGAAGAAAGTGGGAGGAAACGGGAGAACCCCGAGAAAACCCACGCACACGGTGTTTGTCCACCACAAAGTTCACTTGGCGGGGACTGGGATCGAACCCGGGACCCCAAGCACCAGAGGTAATATAGTCACATAGAATTTCATACTAATGTATTAAATACAACAGTGTATCACCAAGCCAATCTAACAAGTTTTGACAAGCATTTCGAAGAATTGAACACATTTCGAAAATAGACGGGATATAACTGACCCCCTTGCCACCCTGCGGACGGCCATGCATACAACAATAATTATACTTTAAGATGTGTTTTAAAAATTTAGCAATAGCTACCAACAATTCTTATATTGTGGAAAATATAAGAAATGAAATGAAATGTTTAAGTTTTACGTCCAACGGTTATGCCGGCTAGGCTAAAGGAGACGGATATGATGAGAAATGAGTGAAATAGTGGAATGAAGAAAGTGGGAGGAAACGGGAGAACTTCGAGAAAACCCCCACACACGGTGTTGGTTCACCACAAAGTCCACTTGGTGCGAGCTGGGATCGAATGGAAAATATAAAAGAATGATGTCTTAAATGCGTCATAATAACTATAAATACGATAGTTTATTTGTCAGTTTGGGCCTATACGAATTTACTTCCGAAAGTTATTTTGCAATTTAAGGTTAAAATAATAGGCCCTACTTGCACTACGTGTTAACATGATTGAATAAAACATAACACTTGCGTATCATTTCTTATGAAAAGTTTATACTTGTAAGACATAATGAAGTGCACATTGATATGAATTCATTGGGTCAAAGATTTCTTAACAGCTGAATCATTTTGAAAAGAATTCAAGTCAGGAAAACCTAATGTACGCTAGTGAGAACATCGTAGGTAGCTACTTGTTAAACATAATCAGCTCGAAATCGTTATCGACTGCAGATAAAATGAAATGGTGATAAGACGATCGCAAACCTTAAGGAACTGATGGAAGATGGATGACATATTTTCCATTGGATTATTCGAGTTAGAAGACAAACATTCATAAGCAGCCACCTATTCAGTACGCACTAGAGTACATTCGATTTTCCTGACTTGATTTTAAAAAACACATCCACGGGATTTTTCACAGAAGAGGGCAAAGTTTGTCCTCTGGTTTTCTATTTTTAAAATACGTATAATAAGAGAAAGGATATGCAAAGAAGTCGTACTAAGGCTGATTTATTTGATACCACCTCGGTATTCACGTTAGTATCACAGGCATAATCAGTAAAAACGCCAGGAACTTTTACTTAATAGGGTGTTCAAAATAAAAGACAGTGTGTACCCAGAATAATGATATACATTTTTTACACAAACTCAAAGAAAACAATATTGTTACGTCCCGGGGTGTGTGTAGGGAAATTTGGGGGCGGTTAGGGGTATTGGAGGTATGCAGAATACTCCCTGGCCAAAAGTTATAAACGTAAAAAAAAAAAAAAAAAAAAAAAACTATTGCAACATTAAATTTAAAAAAAACGTTTGCTTATGCCCGGAAACTTAATACAAACTATTCATTTACTTGTTAGGGAAAGTCATACGCTCCTTTCTGAAGTCCATGGATGTACCTGTATTGCAATATGTTGTTATGGTGTACTTGACAACCGAGAGTAGCAGAGCCATCTTAGCGATACCATAGGCACTTGGCTGGGGACCCCGCGTGCAGAATGGCATATATTAATTACATGTATTAGGAACAAAATTTAGTCATAGTGACTAAAACATATCATATTCATATTTGGGGCCTAATATACTGTTAAAACGGCACTGAAACATAGATTAGCCAGCACTAGCGCGGGGCCCCCTTAAGCGCGGGGCCCGATTGGGAGCAATCGATCCAATCGGCTTAAGGCCGGCCCTGTGCGTATGCATGACTTCCCTTACGCTGATAAGGACCACCATGCACAGTTTCTATAATTCGAAATAGGGCATGTTGAAATTTGGCATTTTCGTGATTTTAGACAGTCCTAGCTCTGAAACTATGCACTTTTCGCCATAGGTCCACATGAACTTTCTCTCTTACTTTGATGTGAAGAATTACCTCTTACAGTTATGGGTATAGTTCATTAACCTGATATATAAATTGGTTTTAGTGATGAGCGCAAGAGTCTTGCACACGTATTGGTACTACTTATTTTTTTATAGAATGTAAAGAGGAAGGGGAAAAATCATTACATCTTCCACTTGAATTTCTTGGTTGTTCCCGTTTCCTGTATTTATTACTCGTTTTCAAGCCACACAGGTGTCATTCTAATCAAAACTTGTTGCACACAAAAAAACGTGTCATTGGTTCTGGATTAGGATGCATTCCTGCGTTTAGAAGACAACCGAGAGCACAATATAAACTGTTACAAGGTATAAGAACTTTAGTGTCTGATTTACTTTGGTCATCACTTGATTCGTTTACGGCAGCCCATGATTGGATTTTGAGAAATCACACGAAGATTAGTACTGTTCATAAGAAGCGGATAAGCGAAAAATAAACTAAAACATGTTATGGCCGTGGCAGGTCAGTGGTAGAGCGTTTACCTCTGGTGCACCGGTTCTCTGGTTCGATCCCAGATTACGCCATGTGAGTTTTTCGTGGTGGACAAACACTGTGCGCGTGGGTTTCCTCGTTTCATCCTACTTTCTTCACTCTACTTTTTTTTTTTTTTTTTATCAATTTCTCATCATCAACGTGTGCATAATCATGGGACTTTAAACTAGATATTTTGTGTCATTTCAAAACATATTAGTGGTGTTCTTCCAAACTATAGAGAAATGTAGTATTGAATATCGGTAATTCCGTACATCATAGGTACCGACTAGATGGGTATGGCCTTGGCTTCGAGCCTCAAGCATCCGTTGGAAATTTTTAATGTGTCCTCATATCGAATTGTGCTTAATATAGGGTTGCCACATTTCAAAAATGTAAATCCGGGACGCTACTAAATTACGAGAATCATCAGAAATGCTTAAATTAAAAAGAAATATTATATACTAATTTACTTTCTTCCATTAGATAGAGTTGTTCAAGTATGGCATAATCACATTTGTAGTCATTTTAATAGTCGTTCTCCTCTCTAATTAAGCAAATGTAAGCAGATAATTTACCCGCTCCCCCTGGTAAGCATTTTTTTTTTAATTTCTCATGATCTGTTATGTTTCGTCG
This sequence comes from Thermobia domestica, assembly GCF_964235325.1. NCBI lineage: Eukaryota > Metazoa > Arthropoda > Insecta > Zygentoma > Lepismatidae > Thermobia > Thermobia domestica. The sequence continues at coordinate 80,894,063 of NC_137469.1, forward strand.
CTTGCAGAGTCTGTTTTAGCTCATTCAAGGTATGATGCTTCCTTTCACAATATATTTTTCTTTTTGAATGGTCAGCGGAAAATTACCAAAAATATCGGTCAGGGATTATTGATTAAAATATTTCAGAAGCAAGATGCGGATTGAAACAGAGTACTAAAGATAGCAATAAGATTGAGCAGTAAAACCTTTTGCCCACGGCCCAATGAAACGAATGTTTCATTCAATGTCAAAGTAGTTAAATCGAGAATTTAATTAAATCCATGTTTTATGTATTAAAGTTGTTATTCCAACTGTTGAATTGCTATACTCAGAAGTTAAAGAGAATAATTATATACCTAATCCTGTAAAAAAACAAACTATAATATTCCCTTTCTTTATTCTTTGCTGAAATCCGGGACATTTAAGCGTCTCGAGTAATATTTTGGGGATGCCGGAGCGCAAATCTCGATTCCGTGGCGGTTCCGGATTTCCCGGGACGAATGGCGAACCTAGTTTGATATCGAATTAACATTTTCATGACATTGAAAAAAACTTAGTGCATGTGACCGCAAGTTTGATTTCATGGTCGGATGCTTATACGTTGAATAATTGTTTATCAGTATAACTTTTAGCCTCCTTAAGTATAAGGCACATTGACGATTGAGCGATATAACATAATACAACAATAAATAATTCATATTCACAAGTGAGAATGATATTGTACAATTATTTCAAATAACTTTGGAGTTTGATGCCGTTATTTTGTGATTCTAATATAGGTCATAACTATTTATATAGGCTAAATTTAGTTTACATAAAAGACATAGACAGTTGAGTCGTTTTTAGGTTTCACTCAAATTATTCTAAAATATTAAGAGGTTTGACTATAATCATTATTATTTTAATTTCTCTCTATCTTTTTTTGGCCAATATTGCTAAAAAAAATAATCATCATCATCATCATAGCTATTCTGCCATTATTGGTAGGTCACCTGCTGCAACTGAGAGGCTTCGATGTACAGCGTGGTCCGGAAGTGGATGTACCCCTAATTGGTGTTTTCTGACGGTTTTAGGTTTTACCCACATTTGTTTGGTAGCATTGCTTGGCATTGTCTGGCAACATTGCTATCCATGTTCATTTGTTTTCTGCTTGGTAACAGTTATTTGCAGTGAAGTTGGAGTAATCAACAATGGGTGGTCAAAGTCCATACCTATTATAGCATTGAACAAAGATTAGTAGTTGCAGTTTGGCTTCAGGAAAGGCGTTGCAAAGGTGACACCATGGAAAGTGTTAAAGCGAAATTTACAGACTGCTTTAGTATTAATCCACCAAGAAAAGCAACAATGTTGGAGGAGGGAAAAACGTGCATTTGCTACGGGTAGTGTGAAACACCTTCCCCGATGCTTCTGACCGATAGAACGGGAACGTGCCGTGAAGTAGAAGCATCAGTGCAGCAGTCGCCTTCAAAATCAACACGTAAAAGTTCTCCAGAGCTTGGTATTCGTCCGACCACCATGATGAGGCACACGAAAGAAAATCGAAAATTGAAGGTTTACCGTACAATGTATGTGAATGAACTGAGTGACGCCGACATGGATGCGCGCGGAAAGAGGCATGCAGAACTCTCCTTAAGCCGTTCCCTTCCAAACAATCCCGTGGTGCAATTCTCTTTAATGACGAGTGTGCTATCTAGTGGAGTATACATTCTCGGAACGTTGTAATGTGGTGTAAGAAAAAAAACCAGTTTTACAAAGAGATGGAGAGATACCCACCACACCAAGTTGGGGTTGTTATGGGCCGATCACCTGGCACTTAAAACCTGGGATTGAGTACAGTAGAAAGATAAGCCTCGGATGTGGACTACTCTTTCTGAATGCCAACCTTGCTATGGCCTGTTTATGATAAATGGATTTGTGGTTTTAAGACGCACGGGCCCAGAGCCATGGGACAGAGGAGTGAAGCGCGTGGAATGGATTGAATGGTGCCGTGAATGGTTGGTGGGAGTCTTTGGAAGTGGTGATTAACTCTTTGAAGCACGGTGGTATCTAAAAGGTGGTATAATATTGTAAGAAGTGCATCAAGAAGACGTTATGAAATGCTGTTAGAGTAAGAAACAGCAATGTATCCTTTATATTTTAATTGAACTAATACATGCGTTTTACAGTGTTCATTAGAAAATCTATATCTTTATCTTTTATCTATATCTTTTATGACAATCACAGATGATCAGAAAACAGCGTTTACCCTCCGAAAATTTTAAGACTACAGCACTGCGTCCAACTAAATGATTTCCTTATAATAGCAGTGAATCATTGACGAAGCAACAATGCTACATAGACAATGAGACGTGTATGACTGACATATCCCATAAATGCTGAGTCAGCCCTTCCAGTTGATGTCAGAACTCTTTTATAAAGTGTTAGTATGAAAATAGTAAATGTATTGAAAGCCACACTTAACTTGACACTGAAGGCACCGTCGAGGATGCAATGAACGGTCACCAGGCGCGAGGATGTTTGATTTTCTTAACAAATCAATTCTTTTGTTAAGAAAATCAAATCCAAAGATTTCCAAAGATGGAAGCAAAATATTAGAGCTAATTTTATAATAATACAAGTGGATTTTGTAGAAAAGTATAGCACATACTATAACAACCCACACTATAACACTATAGCACAAAATAAAACTCAGACAGCTTATTGAAATCATGATCAGACTAGTTCACTCTTCTGTTCAGCCTCGTTAGGAGACAATTATATTCTTTGATCATTTGTAGCTGTCAATGATTGTAAATGTTGTGTCGGAATGAGTGTATGGACCTGCTTTAAAAAGTATTAACGAACTTACTAAAGATGTCCTTCCTCTGCAAACTATAACTTTCTTCAAGTTTTCGTATAGCACAATGTAAAACTAATACATGCTTTCAACCTCATGTTTTATTGAAACATGTTTTTACTAGGCAATGAAAAGTGGATTTTTCTGCTTTCTATGAAAAGGGATCTGCCGATGGAATGTGAGGTCTGAGTTAACGTACTAAGTTGAATTAAGCCAGGTGAATGAGTAATTAATTCAACTTAATTCACAGCAAATATGTTGAAAGGTGAACACAAACATTAAAATTATTTTAATAACAGAATACATTATGGAAGGTAAAGCCTCTCCGTGACAGAGGAACGAAAGCACAGACAATTTGGAACTTACATTATAATCAGTAATTTCTTGAAGAAAATGAGCAGACAATTATTTTTTCACGTACCAGTGCTTCAGTAAAGGAAATAAGATATTTGTTTAACCTTGATAAACAATGACATGACAATTGAGACGTACAATTTCGTCAGCTAGTAAGAATTTTGGCTCCACAAATAAAGCATGTAGCATGTATTTACTAGTTTTCGGAAAATGTTGATGTGTTTGAGAGACCATAGATTACACTATGCAACACACATTTTGTCCTTGAAGTGTAATTGTTATTCTCTATTATCTTGTGTTGAAAGAAGACAGAAATGTTATATTATTTGAATAAATTTTGCTTTTGTAACGTATAGGACGAAATGTGCTAAAAATTACCTCTATCAACTATGTAATTTCTGAGGTATTTGAAGTACGTTTTCATATTTCTTCCCCATCCCATCTGGCAACATTCCACGGCTCTCGTACGGCTGTATTGTTCTACAATACCTCGAATTTGGAGGGAACCAACTGCTGATAGTTTGCATAGTGGACCCATCGAAACGACGAAGTGGTAAAAATACACCTAAAATTATATATCCTGACATTCTTTCGTCGATCGACCCAGCTCCTCACAGCCTCCAGTATTCTGTTCCATCTTTCTCCGAGGAACCGAATAGGTCTGAAGAACATGAATCTTCAGACACTGAGGATAAATATATGAGAGATGTGAACTGCGAGTGTAACTTTTCGTCACGAGAAAAGTACTATCTAAATCAAGAAGAGCTTAACGATTTGATCCGAGACCTTGGTCTCACTAAAACTAATGGTGAGTTTTTAACTTCAAGACTGAAACAGTGGAATTTAGTAGACAATTTCGTAAATGTATCGTTTCAGAAGTCACGTCAGAAGCCTTACCCGTTTTTTTTTTTTTTTTTTTTTTTCAATGTAAGATGGGCTGTGCTTTTGTAATATGTCATCGAGTTGTTCGTGTCAATTAGTATCCTCTGTAACCCTCATGAGTGGTGGCTCTTCATTGATATTTCCCCTAAGAGTTTAAAAGCAATTCTTCTTCAAAGGAAACAAGTATCCGTCTCTTCCATTGACTCACTTTGTACATTTGAAGGAGGAATACGTTAGTGTGAAGATCCTATTGCAGGTCCTGTGTTATGAAAAATATCAATAGGAGGTTATAGGAAACTTTAAAGTTATCGCAATCTTAATGAGTCTTAAAGCTGGTTTTACAAAATTTCAAGGTGCTATCTTTGCCTCTGGGATAGTAGACGCTGGTGCACACTACTGCAAGAAGGACTGGCCATTGCAGATAGAGCTTTTGGTGGAAGAGGAAAACGTAAAATTTGAACCACTGGTAGACCCTCTAAAAGTACTAATGCCCCCACTACTTATCAAGTTAGGGTTAACTACACAGTTTGTTAAAACTCTTAATAAAGTGTCTAGGACATTCATATATTTAAGAGCCATGATCCCCCAACTGTCAAATGCAAAGATAATAGCCGAATTTTTCGCAGGCCCACAAGTAAAAAAAAAAAAAAAAGAAAAGAAAAGAAAAGAAAAGAAAAAAAAAAAGATTGTTCAGTGTGAAGTATGTCCTCAGATAGTCCTGAAATTTAAAGGGGTGCTTGGAAAAGTAGTATAGCAATGATTCGAGGATTTCTTGTCAGTCATAAAGTGGAAAATTATACGGAGATGATAGACAATCTGGTGGAAACCTATGGTAAAACAGGATGCACTGTGTCTCTCAAAATTCATATTCTGTATTCATATCTGGAAAATTTTAAGGAAAGCATGGGAGAGGACATTCCCATCCGGACATTTTAAATTTCGAACGTAACTATCAGGGACATTAGAATGAAAACATGATCGGGGACAATATCTGGTCCTTGATTCGTGAAAGTGATGTACCATATAAACGTCAATGTAGAAAACGCACACATGTTTCAAAGTGAGTATGTTCAAGGTATGAAAATGATTTACGGTATAACATTTATTGGGACACAATAAAATGGGGTTTTCGTGCGCTTCGACAGCATATGCTTCAACAGCCGTGCACTTCAACAGCAGTTCTTACTGAAAATTAAGTTTAAATGTTTCAATCTCTTTTAAAATCACATATACAACACATATTTAATGAAAAATTGTTTCATTCTGCTGTTTAAAATTTGTCTTTTTTAATTTTCTATTTAGATAATAAATTTTGTATTTTGAACAAGGTTGCAAACTATTTTCTTCATACCTATTAAATATATTGCAATGAAACTTGGCGGAAGAATTACTTATAGAACTTGTGTACTTTTTAAGGTAGAGTTCCTTTGTGTACCTATGTACAAGGTCACTCCAGAAGGCCTCGAGATCTGATATTTTTGTTTGTTGTAGGGAAATTGCCAAAAATTCCAAAATTTCCGTTTTAGGATACATCATGTATGCGTGTGCGTGGTACTACTTGAAAGCCTGTTTTGATCTAAAGAGAAAGATGTATGAACCATGATAATCGGATGAATAGTGTTGAGGTAGTAACTACCTAACCTAATTTCGTGTGAAATGCAGGAATTAAAGTGGGTTTAAAAGACAATAATCCAATGTATTCACTACAAAACCAAAGTATAAAGTATATAAAAACCAATTTCCATCATATTCGGACGCTAAATTGGAAAATAACAATATCATTCCAAGGGCAAAACAAAAGTTAAATTTTGTTACATAGTGTTATAAGATTATGTGTTCAAGTCAAATTAAGCATTTTTCGACGTTAAAATCAAATAATATTTGCGTGCAGTTAAATGTAATGTACAGAATTACTTATGTTCATGATTATGTACTGTGTAACATACATGACAGAAGGAAAAATATACCTTTCATAAATAACATTAATTCACTAAACCTGTGGTACTAAATTCACGATCAGGGGCCTCGGTGGCTGTGATAGAGCGTTCGCGGAGTCCTGGATTCGATCCCAGCTCGCGCCAAATGAACTTTCTGGTGGACAAAAATCGTGTGCGTGGGTTTTCTCGGGTTTCTCCTGTTTTTCCCACTTTTTCGTTTCACCATTTCATTCATTTCTCATCATCACCATCTCCTTTAGCCTAGCCGGCATATCCGTGGGACGTAAAACTTAAAGAATACATATCATTTTAAATTCACGATCGTACTCTTATTCACCTAGGACAAGTTTTCTGGATTCACTATATTACGTACATAATTTAGAGATTTTCATTGCAGATGATCAATTTCTAATATTATTTCCAATTTCTGTAACGTACTAACAACCACTTTATTGAACATAATTTGAAATTTCTTGCATGTATTCAATATATTAATATATAAGCGACTCCGAAGAAGACAATGATATGTCACATTTTTTAATTTTTGAGTAAACTGGAAAATAATTCAACATTCCTATGCAATGCAATGTAATGCAAGCAAGATTCCTCTGCTATCTGCAGGTACATTTCCGAAATTAAACTACCTAGATACTGTTCTGTGGTTCGATCTCCATCCATTCCACCTAATAACACAATTTTTCCAGAAGTAGCGCCTACCATTGTCTTCTCCCGAACCATTCGTATATTCTAATAGCACATATTTAATACTACTTTTCGTACCTTTGGAGTTTCATTTGTTCTAATGCTTTTGAGGTTTCACGGATCTAAATAGTGTCCAAATGTAACAGTACGTAACGAATGAATGTCCCTATAAAGAATCAATTTCAAATTATTCTATATAATGTAACGTTAAAATATTAGATCAAGAGAAGGCATTCAAATACACTAGTCAGTTTAGGAGCTAAAAACTCTAACAGTCACACATAGCTATGTTGGTTTCAGTCTACACTTGAGATTATTTTGAATAATTTCTTGTTCTGGGCCAGATGCTGATAATGGACGTAAATTGAAGGGCCCTCTGTAATAATAAGGTAAGCAAAAAATGAGTTTTTGAGTTAGAAAGCTTATAAACTGAAAGTGAAACGTGCAAGATGCAGATGAATTGTGTTTTTCTCATAGCAGACGCTTCGTATACGCACTGGAGGCGACGAAAAACAAACGTCAAGTCCACACGCCTTCTTTATATACGTTTTACAAGGAATCGAGGTAACTCGACCTTACCTTGTTATTCCAGAGGGCCCTTCAATTGTAATTAAACAAACAAATAAATGTATGAAGATATTACATATTTATACAAAGGCTCTATCCTTACATCTGTATTGGCGAAATGCATCTCTCTTTTTTCATACACACATCACACACACAAAGAAACAAACAAACAAACAAACAAACACACACACACACAAGCACACATACATACATACATACATATATATATATATATATATATATATATATATATATATATATATATATATACCAGAATTTGTTTGCAGAAGGTAGAAAAATGTCATTTTAGTTATAGGAATGCTTTTCACTCATAATAAATAATAAGTAAACAGTACAACTCAAAGTACGAGAAACTAATTAAAAAATAATACAAGTAATTCATAATGATGAAAATTAAAATGATCATACACATGTATAACAACATGAGATAATTGTTGTTTAAGCTCATCAATGAAAGGCTGTCCCTAGTTAAAAATTTTTGCTCGTCGATATTTCTTTTGTTGTATGGAATTTTGTTTAAAAATTTTGCTAAGAAATTTTTGAGAGAATAAAAGTGTTGTTTACAAATATTTGTTTTGAAATGTTTGATTGCATAACTTTTCTAGTCAATACAATTTGTTGTTCAAACACCCCGTATTTAGATAGGATATTTAATCCATAATCATTTTGGGTTAAAAGTATTGCGTATAATTTTTGTTTGCATAAAATTTTTGCTTTCTTAAAAAATGTTTTTAATTGTTCTTTCGACAAAACTTATTTGTATCTAAATTTTCATTTTATTTTTTTTCAAAAGTAACTAAAACGAAACTTGTTTGCATCCAAATTTTTATTTTAATTTTTAAACCAAATTAATTTATAAAATGCTTACAACTTTTGGCTATGAAAAAAGTTTTTCGTGTATTTTTTTTCTTTTCAAAAGCAGTTTATCGTTTCAGAATTTTAGTCATTAATTTTTTGTTTATATAAAAAATCGTTTAAGATTTTGTTTTCGAAAACAATAAAACTATTAATCTATAGCAAGAACATCATTTTGTGAATGTGGTTAACCAATCATATTCCGTCAAAAATAATCTTCCACCAATGATTTCAGACTATGAATTGTTGCGCTAAACTCTCAGGTTTAAAGTGTTGTATATCAATTTGTTTTCATACTTACCACTACACCTATAATGTTCCAACTCCAAAATTTTTATAAGTGGTTAACTCGTAGTTCGCGCTGTCAGCATTTCCAAGTATAAACATAAGTCTGAGATTACACCAACATATCAAGAATATGTACATGTTTAAATTCATAACTTTTAAGAACTTGAAATTTGCAAACGTGACATTGGATCACATGTATCAGAGTACAAGAAGATATGAGGGCTCGTACTATCTTTCATAAAGTTTATTCTTGAGTTTGAAAAGAAGTACCTTAGTCCAGGACCCAGACCATGATAATGTATAAAACATCATGTAATGTGATTTGAGCTTGGAAAAGAGTCTCCTATAATGCCAATCACTAAACTTAGGGATAGGTGCTTTAGATCAGGTTAAACTTAATTTCCTGATAAACTTATAGACTTACGCATTCCCAGAAAACTTCAACTAAAAAGTTTAAAACCAAGAAAATCACCCTTTCAAAATCATACGGTATATTAGCAAGTGCAGTTCCAAAATTTTTGTAGAGCATCTTAGACCAGATACATGAGGAACACTTAACTTTTGAAATATGAAAAAATACCTCTTAATGCTTCAAAACCAAGAAAAAGTTTCCTTAAATTCATACCTAACATAACTCGATTCCTATCGTTGATAGGGTACTTTCAAGCAGGTCCATAATCATTATGAACTTGATGTAGCTCTTATAGCTTATCATAAAACAACATCTAAAATAGTTGAAACCAAGAGAAAAGATGAAATTTTCGAGTTTAATGTCTCGCTATTATGATCTTTAGGCTAATGGAGATGGATAAGGCAAATGAATGATGATAGAATTGATAGAATGAGATTGTGGGAGGAAATGGGAGCACACCGAGAAAACTAACGAACAGGACGTTGTCCATTACCAACCCACTTGACCGGGAATCGAACCACGGACAACGCATAAGAGATAAGCACTCTACCACTGACCTACCGTGCTACCTCGGTTACAACTAAGAAAAGCACTAGCAGGTCCATAATCATTATGAACTTGATGTAGCTCTTATAGCTTATCATAAAACAACATCTAAAATAGTTGAAACCAAGAGAAAAGATGAAATTTTCGAGTTTAATGTCTCGCTATTATGATCTTTAGGCTAATGGAGATGGATAAGGCAAATGAATGATGATAGAATTGATAGAATGAGATTATGGGAGGAAATGGGAGCACACCGAGAAAACTAACGAACAGGACGTTGTCCATTACCAACCCACTTGATCGGGAATCGAACCACGGACAACGCATAAGAGGTAAGCACTCTACCACTGACCTACCGTGCTACCTCGGTTGCAACTAAGAAAAGCACTTAATACTAAAATTACATTTACTAAATTTGATTCTTAAATTTTAGTAGATGGAAGCATGGACCAACTGACACTTATTTTTCAAAAATACTCATGGGACTTACACGTTCACAACATCCAAGGTATCATAAACCTATTTATTGTTATACAATAATAAAACGTACTTTGTACGTATCGTTGGCGTATACTTGATTTCATCATTTTCTTAGGAGAGGGGTACCTTGGTCTGTGTATATGTTGTGGACACTTAACTTTCATATACAGTTAAGGACCTACAGATTTGTACCATCCAATGTGTCATTCATTACATTTTTATTACCATGATAAATTCTACGTTGTGTGTACTGTGAAAACCTATTAACAATGTATATCAAAACAAATTTGAAAAGTTTTACGTTAAGATGATTAACCAAGGGGATAAGTCTTACGACGATTTGAAAGTTATGTTCACCGAATTCGGTTCCTAAACGTGTTTCACTTGTGATACCAAGTGTAAGTACTATTCTAGATTTTCTGACAAATAAACAAACAAGTTACATACATATACATGATATGCGCGTTCCTCGGACACTACTTGGCTAGAAGATGCATCTCCAATGTGTGTGAGCTTCGTTCGAGTTCCGATTTTGGCACATTTAGACATTTATATGGTTCTTCAGTGTTCTTATTTCTGTTTCTGAACATTATTCCCACTTTCTTTCATTGTTTGCATTTACATTTATCTTGAAATAACATTTTGCATAGTAAGAAACTAGTGATACTAGTGATAGGGCTTGTAATCGGATAACCTAGTTGCCAGTCATATACGTTACCCCTTGCTTCACGCTAAACAGTAACATCATTTCTTTCCTTAGACACTTGTCTTGTCACGTTCCGTACGATATTGCGATATCGTCATTTATTTACCTGTTCCTAACGCTGAAACATGACCTCAGAAGTTAAAGGTCATTATATATTTTCATCTTCTCTTTACCTCTATCACCACCTTTTGCTGGCCACGGGTGCGGTTTTAGACCACCCGATTTTATTTTGTATATTAATAACATATAAAATAATCGCATTTCTATAATTTCAAATACGATAGTTTATTTGTACTGGTATTGAAATAAATATATGTAATAATCTTTGAAGTATATTGACTGAAGTAAAGAACATTTTAGAGCCACCAGAAATGTATCGGAATGATGATAAGCGGACAGATGGAATTATCTTGACACCTTGGAAAAGGGGCCAGTGTCTTGTATGGAATGTAACATGTGTAGATACTTTTGCCCCATCTTACTTAACGTCAACTAGTGAAGAAGCGGAAGTACAGCAGTGACAGTGTGTATGTGGAAACATTCTAAATATTCAAAACTTAAAGAAAATCACATTTTTATTGCGTTTGCCACGGAAACAATGGGTGTTTTTAACAAAGAAGCCAGAAATTTTTTTGAAGGAATTCGGATCAAATTTAATTAACAAGTCAGAAGATTCTAGAAGCGGTTATTTTTGACACAAAGGATAGATCTAGCCATACAAAGAGGCAACGCAATTAGCATATTAAACTCCTTCCCATCTTCAGTCAAGCTAGATAAAATTTTTCATCTAAAATAAACATTTTTGAATGTTAAAATATTCAAACAAATAATATGACAGTAATAGTTTATAGGAAACTAAATGCATCCCATCGAAATCACAATAACTCGACATGCCAAAATAAAATTCAGAGTTGTTGTAGATTTTGTAAAAAAATGAACTAATGTATTGTAGAAATAGTGTTATAAATAATACTGAATAGTAATTGAATTATTGTTTTGCAGGTTGTGGGAAAAATCGTTTTGGATTTGACTGCAAAGGTCTCTGTTCATTAACGAGATTTGGATGTAAAGGCATGTACTTGTGCACGAACACGCATGGATGTATCTGTGGACCAGGAATCGATGGAGAATTATGCCATAAAGGTACAGTAAAACCAAGTTAAATATATCAAAGATATTAACAAACACGCATGTGCCCTATTCAGCAAATTGTAAAAAAAAAAAAAAAAAAAAAATAGTTGCATTTTAAAAATGATAATAATTGCTGATTAACTTTGTGTAATAATAACATTAAATGAATTTTTTCACTGGCTTTGAGAAAATTTAGTGTCATTTAGTATTCTGTATAATACAAGTATTATTAATGTTCATATAATACAAGTATTTACAATAATAATTTATTTTTGAATTTCAGATTGTCCAAATGGCAAATACGGTTGCAATTGCAGAGGAACATGTGGACATTGCGCAAACTCTACATGTGATAAGTACACAGGCATTTGTGTTCGTGGATGTCAACCTGGATATTATCCACCATTGTGCCAGGAACGTAAGAATGTTTTTTGTTTGCTTTATGAATGTTATAAGTATTATTCATTTAATGATAAGCCCTGTCAAAAGTCTTTCATATCATCTTTTTTTGGCTTTATTAAGTAAAAACCAAATCCCAAGCAAAAGTTGCAAATTAGAAACTGATGTTGGTAGATTTTAGTCGACGTTGGAGTATATAAGTAGATCGAAGTAATATTCTAAAACACTTCATTAACATTCACTTTGCACTCGTTATGTGTTCCATCTTAACCAGTTTTCTTCAAGACATTAAGACAAAATAAGTCAACTTGTCAATTAATAGTGGCTCTGGTCGAGATTGCTTTCAAGTAAGGATGCTTATATAGGAAGCTGAAAAGAATTTAATTTGGAAGGTATGAGTTGCGTTGAACTGCAATATTCTTCATTACAAATATAATAATGACATACGCAACTATAAAAATGTTGGCACGTAGTGAGTGCGAAAAGAATTGAACTTGAAATTTCAAGATATTACACGTTTCATGATCCCTACATATCGAAAGTTATTTTTGGATGTTTGTCAACCTGTTCGTATCGATGGGGCTTTGTGATCTCTGGTGATAGATAGTAAGGGTTAACTTTCTCTCTCTGCATAGATTCGAAACATTATAATACGATTAATTACACCAAACTATGCAGTAAGAACTTGATATTTCTAGTTGAATGTTACTGAGCCCAGAGATGTGGTTCTTGTTGAAAATTTAACAACCTAAAAGGGAAACAGTCACAAATGTATTCGGGAAAGTTTAGAAGAGCTTTGATCATAATCGTTAATAGTTGTTGCACTCAAGTCTTTGAACCGCTGTACGCTATAGGTTAAACAACTTTATGGTATTTAAATTGAAGTAATGCTGTTTATAGGTTGCAATTAAATCATCACAGGACGCTAGCGACATTTGTTAGCATCAGCCATGGACACCCCTACCATGTAAATGTTGAAGAGGAAGATTAGACTAAAGAATGCTTCTAGAGCCTAACTAAATCGTGAGGTGAATTAAGAGCTAGCGAGATCCGGTTTCTACATCTACCACAACAATTAATCAATTGTGTTCTATCACCGGTACCGGTAGGTCGCTTGCTACATATTTAGAAGTTTACATCTACCATATTCCTGACGGAGTTTCACCTTGATGTACGAATTATACCGTTAATTTTATATTTATAAGTTCCTTGTTTTTCTTCCACCGTTCCTTTTACCACATCACTCAAAGTACTATTTCTTCTCCAACTATATATGTTTAATTATTTCACATTATGTTCCTTTATCCCTATTCTAAATACCTTTTTTTATAATTTATCGTTCCAATCAGATGTCTCCATTCTCTTCAGTATCCAAATTCCCGAGAACTCAGGTACAATATTTTTTTTCATCGTTTCGAAATGTCCACGTTTCGGTTCTCGTGGCTCGGCATCCACAATGCAATATTCTACGTATATTCTCTTGGATTTTATTACAAGTTACTTAAAACCTATAGATTAATGTTCCCACTACAAAAAACTTTCACACTATTATCAAGTAGTTAATCAGCTACAAAAGATATATTGTGATAATATTGAATTTCCTATACAATTAAAAGATATACAAAAGTTTGAAAAAAGTAGTAACATTTCCATTAATGTTAATTACTATGATTAAAAATACATGTATCCACTTCAAAGCACAAAGTTTATGCAAGAAAACCATGTTGATTTATTATATATAAAAGATAATCATTTTTGTTGGATAAAAGATTTATCTAGAATAATAAGAAGACAAATAACAAAATACATTGAGAAACTATATGTTGTAAAAGATGTTTGACAAGACATTTTAAAAGGGAAAAACGGTTGCAAGAACATGAATTAAATTGTAAATAGCATAAAGCTATCAGAATACAACTTCCTAAACATTATTATACTTAATTAGAATTTCAAAACTTTAATCGATTTTTAAGAGTTCTATTTGCAATATATGCCGATTTTGAATGTTTGTTATGCAAAATGGAAGTAGAGTACAATTGTTCTAAAATTACAAAATATCAAAAACATATCCCAATGAGTTTCTGCTATTACATTAACTATTCAAATGGAGATTGTAAAAGTTCAGAAACATATATTGGTCTAGATGTTGTAAAAGTATTAAAATGTTACATGAAGAAGCAATAGAAATAAAGAAAATATATGATGAAGAACTTAAAATGAATCAATTTTCTAAAGAAGAAATAGAAATTTATAACAGTTCAAATACTTGTCATATATGTAAGAGCAGTTTGAATTACAATTTAACAATCATAAATTAACATGTTAAAGAAACAATACATTAAAATTAACATATTAAAGAAAGTTGAGAGGTGCGGCTCATAGCTATTCTAATTTAAATTGTAGAAAGCCTAATTTTGTTCCAGTATTTATTCACAACTTGAGCATCATGATACTTTTTATTTATTAAAGAACTTGCGTATAATACAAATAAGACAAAATTAATAGCAGACAATGAAGAAAAATATATAACATACTCGAAATATGTAAATATTGGTAGAAAGAGTGGAATTCCCATAAGATTTCTAGTCTTATTTAGATTTCAATCGAAAAGTTTACCAAAATTAGCATCTAATCTTACAAAATAACAATATAGATAAAACATCAAAGTATTTTTAAATGATCTATTAGATTTAGCAATTAAGAAAAGTGTGTACCCATATGTTTATATAGATTCAATTGAAAAATTAAAAGAAACACAACTACATCCAAAAGAAAAGTTCTTTAATTAATTTTCAAATCTCACTTAAGTGACAAGGACTATGAATATGAAAACAAAAGTTTGGAAATAATTTGCTACCGAAAACCTTGCAGAATATATGGAACTTTATAATAAAACCGACGTATTATTTCTAGCAGATGTTTTTGATAATTTTAGAGATGTGTGTTTGAAACCGTAGATCATACCTGGTATTATCGAGCACCTGACTTATCATGAGACTCAATACCACAAATTACTAAAATTAAACTAGAAAAGTTAACTGATTATGATAAGGTATTAATGATAGAAAAGGCATGAGAGATGGAATATCTAAATGTGGTAAAATGTATCTAAAAGCAAATAAATTCATGTATTACTTTAACAAAGATGAGTGTAACGTATCTAGATGGAAATACTTGTATCAGTGGGCTATGAGTGAAACCTTTTAAAGACCTTAAATGGATTAATTCTTACATAGATAAAATGAATATTCCGGATGATTCTGAAATTCGTTACATTAGAAGTCGATTTCGAATATCCAAAGCACTTACATAACATACACTCAGATTTATCATTAGCTCCAGAAAACATAAATTCTCCAAAATCAAAACAATCAAAGCTATTAACAACACTTTATGAGAAAAAAAGAAATGTTATCCATTATAGAAACTTAAAACTATATATGCCACTCGGAATGACATTAAAGATGTACAGAGTATCAGGGTTTAAACAATCAGATTGGTTAACGAAATGTAACTAACTAACCCTATGGCCTATGGAACTTGGAAGTTGAATGCCGCGTTTACAAAAGCTCTCAATTGACTTCTGTCCTTAACCTACTGGATCCAGTTTCTACTTTGTATTCCTATTCCCGCAATATCCGTCTTAATATTGTTCTCCCATCTTCCCCTAGGTCTCCCTAATGGTCGTTTTCTGATTGGATTTAAAGTTAAAATTTGAAAATGTTTCTACTTTCTTCCATTCTCGCTACATGATCTGCCCACCTGAGCTTCCTAGACTTGAGACCCTAACCATGTTTGGTAAGCGGTATAGATTATGTAATTCCTTGTTATGTATTTCCCGATATTTCCCATTCCCGTTCCTGTTTGGTCCGAATATTCGTCTCAGGATCTTGTTCTGAAAGTCGGTCTCCGTTCTTCTCTCAAAGTAAACGACTAACGTACGTTTCGCAACCATACAACAAAACAGGCATGGTTATCATTTTATATATTTTAAGTTTCAAAATCCTCGATAGAATTCGCGACGAGAAAAGTTTTTGAAATGAATAGTAACACGAATTCCGTGCTTTTAGTCAACATTTAATTTTTTTCGTAACTACAGTTTTGCTCTGTTATCTTGATCCTAGATATTTAAAAGTACTTACTTTGTCAAAAGTATTATTTTATATCTTTACGCGCCATAATTTGCAGTATTACGATCCCGGTGAACTTTCATGTATTTATCTTTCTTTGAATTTACTTCCAAACCCATCTCCCTCCAAGCGTTCAATAAGACCCCTGCATTTCCTTCTGCTGTTCTCCTACCATCCCCATTATACAGTATTTACACCATCAGCATACGCCATAGCCTGGTGACTACCATTCAGCTGTAAGTCCTGGTTGCTGTCTTTGATTTTTCTCAAAGCGTACAGCAAAACCAAGTTGAATCATAATGGCGACAACGTATCTCCTTGTTTCAGGTCGTTCTCTATGTGAAAGCTCGTGGACAAACAAGAGTTTTTCTACTCGGGCTTTACTTTGGAATTCATTTAAACAAAAATCTTAATTGATATAACTAACTTCTTTTGGTATTGGGAATTCTTTAAGAATGTACCATGTTTCCCACCTAACCGAGTCATAGGCCTTTCTAGAATCAATAAATAATTAATGTAAATAATTAATAATTGATATATTGTATTCCCATATCTTTTCGAGTACTTGTCCAATGGTAAATATATGGTCTATCGTTGATTGATTTCGATTAAATTCACATCGATAATGTCCAATAATTTTGTCTGTGTATGGGGTCAATCTTGCTAATAGGTTGATTGAGAGGATTTTATAGGAAGTTACAAAAGGGAAGTGCTTAAGAAAAGATAATTACTATAATAAGTTTTATCTCCTTATAGATATTGGAGCAATGATTGGAACAATGATTGATTCTTTCATCTCTTGTGGCAATTCCTCATTGTTTCAGATAAGGGAAATGAGTTTCTGTATCTGTTGCACAACTTTCCCTCTCCAGTTGAAAGTAACTCAGCCGGAATTTCGTCTACACCCCGAGATCTCTATTTCTTTATAGTGATTTCCACCAATATCTTTATAGTGATTTATAGTGAGAATCTGTTCGATACTTTAATCTGGGATACCTTTCTCATCTGCCTCTCCTCTAATTTCTTTAAATTAAACCTCTTTGTTTTCAGATGTTGAATATTTCTTTCCTCCAACGATAATCTCTCTCTTATTATTGCTGCTACCAGGTAGTGATCAGTGTCACAGATTCTTTGAATGACCGAACATCAATTATGTTAGACTATCTTCTTCTATCTATCAAACCATCATCAATGTGATTATGTTTTCCCATCTGGTGAGATCCAAGTATATTTATAAACGTCGCGATATGGAAATTTTCAGTTTGTTCAGTTGGTCCTGGAATATACCTTTCTGCTGTGTGCATTTTCCTTTCTCCATAGGCAATTAGTTTTAGGCTGCGTGTTAAGTAAATTGTCAAGGAAATCTTCCCATTTATTCAAGATGCTATCTGTATCAGTGAGAACTGTTCCGTCAGCTTTCTTTAATATATAAGCGCGAGGTTGATAGCCTTTCTTAAATTCGTTGATGCCCTTATATATGTCCCGAACGCTTTTGTGTTTACTATTATCTTCTAGTTAATTAACTTTAGCTTTCAAAAATCGCATTTCTTTGTTCTAAATGTTTTGAAAGTTTCCCGCCTGATGCAAACGAAATTTTGTGGGTTATATTATTTGAATGTTGTAGCCTAAGCCGTTCTGTCTGTTTTCTCTTCTCCGCTAGTTTAGTGTAGTCCTGGTCGAACCATGGTTTGTTCCTACGTATTTCAGTATGTCCCATTTTTTCTTTTGCTAATATTTTAATGCTATTCTTAATTTCAATCCAAGTATTCTCAACACTAGTACATTCTAAACTTTCTAAAATCGAGAATCTGTTCGATACTTCAATCTGGTATTTCTTTCTCACCTGCCCCCCCCCCCCTCTAATTTCTTTAAATTAAACCTCTCCGTTTTCAGATGTTGAATATTTCTTTCCTCTAACGATAATCTCTCTCGTATTACTAGCTTCTCTGAACGACCGAACATCAATTATGCTAGACTGTCCTCTTCTATCTATCAAACCGTGATCAATATGATTGTTTTCCCATCTGGTGAGGTCCAAGTATATTTATGAACGTCGCAATATGAGAATTTTGTACTCTTTACGATAAAGCTTTTGCATGTTGCGAAGTTCACGAATTTAACACCATTGTCATTACTTTCCTTGTGAAGACTTTTATTTTCCATAATCGGTTTGAAAATATCCTCTCTTCCTGCCTTTGTATTGAAATCTCCTTAATAGGATTTTCATATGATATTGCAGGAGTTGGTCAAATATCAATTCTACGTGTTTGTAGAAACTGTCTTATTATCCTCATCGTTACTCTGTTGGGACGTATATTTAAAACAATAATATCACACCTCCGATCCTTAAGAGTAATAAAAAAAGTCTTTCATTAAGAAATTCAGCTCGTTTAAGTGGTGCATTATTAGTTAGTGAACGAAAAACGTTGTTCCTAGTTGGCTAGTTTTATTTCCTTCCCCGTAAAAGAACACAAAATTTCCGGCCTGTGCTGCTTCTTTGCTTCCCATCTAACTTCCTGAACTTCTACTAGGTCCATCCTATATTAGGATGTGAGAACAATATCTAAGAATGATTTTGAAGAAGACTTTTGTAAACTCGTGAATAATTCTTTGTTCGGTAAAACTATGGGAAACATTAGAAAGAGACCATATATTACACCATGTATTACCTCAGAATGTGATCTTAGAAAGTAGAGAAATTAATACCCAAAACAAACTTTGATTATAGAACAATACTCGCTAAAGCTCGCTGGGGGCTCCGCCCCCAGGCCCCCGGTCAGGCCTTTGCCATGAGGTGTCATGTTCTAGAAAACTATTCCTTCAGGAATTCACTTCCCTTTACAGCAGACACCTGTTACCAACACATACTTCAATTCAACCGGTATTATTCCTTCCATGTAACTTTGAAAAGCAAACACACAATTTGTTAGAAAGAACTCTATTACTACTTCTACTCTGGCAATCATGTGCATGGTTTATTATGTACACTTTGCGCACACCTATACATGTTAGAGACAATAACAGAATTTATTTTCTCAAACATAAACAGCGGACACTGTCTTCCAATAGCCTACCTATTAAACCTTGCATTTTGCGAAAACACTCACTGTTTACAAATGTGATTTTTGCAACCTTTCAAATATTTATTCGTAGCATTTTTTAATATTATGTTTTGCAGTGTAATTTAGTACAATGTAATATAATAGTGTCCTTGTAGTTAATTCTACATATTACCTGCAGGAAAAGTAATTCATATCTGTGATATAAGGGTGGGAAAATATTTCAGTCTTCCGGCACATTTATTCTTGTATTTACAATGAAGTCTACAATTTACTAGATAATTTACAAATATGAATATTGTTGGAGATTGTTTAAACTTTTTTCATAGCATTTGAGTGAACACTACTTTTGTACTATAATGTAGTACAGTGGATTATAATGGAAACCTTGGGCATAGTTGTACATATTACCTCAGCAAGATTTCATGAAAAGTTTCATATATACTGCACAAATTCTTGCAGTCTCCCTGTATATTTATTCATGTATTTTCAATGAAGACTACAAATAGGGCATATTTGTAGGTGATTTACAAATATGATTATTGTTGGAGGCTTTTTATACATTTGTTGGTATCATTTGAGAAAACACTATTTTGCACTGTAATATAGAAAAGTCCCTTATAAAAGAACCCTTCGGCATAGTAGTACATATTACCTGCAGCAAGACTTTTTGAAATATTTCATATTTACTGGATAATTTCTTGCAGTCTAATTGTATCTCTCGTCTTGTATTTTTATGAAGACTAAATTTGTTCGTAATTTACAAATATGAATTTTGTTAAGGCTTTTTAAACATTAGTTCATAACATTTGATTGAACACCAGTTTTTGCACAGTAACGTAGTACACTGTATTACAATGCTGTCCTTTGGTACAAAAGTAATTATTGGGCAGCAGGACTTGTTGAAATGATTATTTATACTAGACAATTACATATAGTCTTCCTGTATCTTTACTCTTATATTTTCAATGAAGACGTTTATTTACTAGGTAATTTAAAATATGAATATTATTGGAGGCCTTTAAAAAAATTGTTTATAGCAACTTAAACAACACCACTTTCTACACTGTAGTAAAACATTGTACTAGAATCGTGTATTTCAAATTTCTTATTACAATCAAATGACAAGAGATCATTTCCTTAATCATCCTAAAAAAACACATATATAACACGATTACTATTCCGATTTTAGAGGTGTAATTCCACGGACGCGGGCCCGCTACGTACCAGTACTATGTGAGCAGTAAGTAGGAAATCCAAATTCTAAGGATTTGAGTAGTGTAGGGGAACGACGTGAGCCTACTGTGCAAAAGACCTGGGTTCGATCCCCAACAAGTTTTTCTCTCACTTTTTCTTCCTTTGAAAGTTTATTTTTATAGCATAGGTGATTGAAAATAAGCTTGACTTTATTATATACGGCATTTCATTCCAACCGGACCCGCAACTAAAACTATTAAATCGAAAGGGGCACTTTTCCACGTATATTATATATTAAAATTATGTACGCTGCCGACGAGACAATTTTCAAAGGTGCCCATTTGCGTGTGTGTGTGTGCGTGTATGAGCGTGTGTGCGCAGTTGCGTACGCAGGAATCTATTTCGGGAATGGCCAAACTCAATATCAGTGTATTTTATATTGAAATTCTTAAACTTGTCCCAAAAATTAGGCTAAATTTACTCAAAAGTTGGAATTTCGGTGGTGGTCCGGACCCCCAGGACCCACCCCCTGCGTACGTCCCTGTGTGTGTGTGTATTTCCTTAAAATTAATATTTTATACTTTCCATTTGTGGTATTCACTTGAAATTTGGTATACGCATGTATCTTAACGAGGAACATAAAAGGGGAGAGAGATATTTTGCTATCGTTTCCGGTTTGAAGCAGACACTGTTGTCGCGAGACAAAATGTATTGTTGTCTTGTATGGACACTATATCGTGAAAATGATGCCCAATGTTTCTTTCAGACTCTTTTTGCGGGACACTGCCTCCTCAGAGCGCCCCTGGCGAGATCAAAATAATACGTTTATAATACAATAGGAAATAGAACGTTATCAGCAGTGCCACCGGGGTAGTACTCCCCCCCCGAACATTGCTTCCGATAGAGACACTGCTTATGCTCCATTTCCAAAGCTACATATGTTTGATTTTAAATACTTCAGTATCGTCCCGAAACTTTACACGAACATACTGCCTAGTTTCGAGACCATCTCAACAGTTAGCGTATAAATATATCCTTTCCGTCTGTCTGTAATAACGAAAATATTTTGTTCACGCAATGCCAACAGAAACTATTTGGTATAATGAAGCAACGTGATAAGAAAAAAATGCAAGATAAAACATGGTCTGCGGAGATTCGAACCCAGACCTGCTACTCAGAAAGCAGACACTTTACCGCGGATCTAACTTACTACGTTGAATTCTGTTTGTTCTATTCTACTCAATATACCACATAAGAGGCCAAATGAAGGCAATTCAAAAATATGGCAATTTTGAATTCAAGATGGCGGCTTCTCCAATGATTTGTTTCTTCGCTTAAACTGAACTACGTCCTTAATAACATAGCGAAACCTGGCTTACCTACCAAGAGCACAACTTACAATTTTCATGGTTACAAATTTTTGAGCCGCCATTTTGAATCGAAGATGACGACTTTTCCAACATGTCGGATTTTTCCCCTCACATGAGCTGTACTCTACACACTTGAACGCAATTTCGTGATTTCACCATATCTACAAGTTGTGTAGAATTAGACGCCCTCTTATAACATTCCTAGCACTTTCTGACACCGAACATGACTATTTCTTTCAAGTTTAAGGGCGGATTCGCAAACTACGCATCAGAATAAACATCACCT
Source organism: Thermobia domestica (assembly GCF_964235325.1). Taxonomy (NCBI): domain Eukaryota; kingdom Metazoa; phylum Arthropoda; class Insecta; order Zygentoma; family Lepismatidae; genus Thermobia; species Thermobia domestica. Next base: position 80,916,200 of record NC_137469.1, read on the forward strand.
CGAAATTTCAACATCCTAGATACAGCCATTGCAAATTTCACATTTCTTCGATTTGCGCCGCGAAACGAAAACGAATTTTAATGCTCTTTTTTCTATCATAAACTATGTTCCTAGCTTCACTGCCTGACAAAATATGACGTTTCTATGGTGTGCGGAACTACTCTAAAAACCAGCATTTCGAAACGACGAAAAATTTCGACACTTCATTTACATGGAAAATGTCGCCTTTTTCGGGATATCGGAATTTTCCCATTACTCACATCCCATGACGAACAAGTATGCAAAATTTGGTGTTTGTATGTTTTGTGGAAGTATGCAAACAATTAAGTGTGTTTCCGACTTTAGAGGTATATAATTCCACGGACGCGGGCCAGCTACGTACCAGTACTATGTGAGCAGTAAGTAGGAAATCCAAATTCTAAGGATTTGAGTAGTGTAGGGGAACGACGTGAGCCTACTGTGCAAAAGACCTGGGTTCGATCCCCAACAAGTTTTTCTCTCACTTTTTCTTTCTTTGAAAGTTTATTTTTATAGCATAGGTGATTGAAAATAAGCTTGACTTTATTATATACGGCATTTCATTCCAACCGGACCCGCAACTAAAACTATTAAATCGAAAGGGGCACTTTTCCACGTAAATTATATATTAAAATTATGTACGCTGCCCACGAGACAATTTTCAAAGGTGCCCATTTGTGTGTGTGTGTGTGTGCGTGTATGAGCGTGTGTGCGCAGTTGCGTACGCAGGAATTTATTTCGGGAATGGCCAAACTCAATATTAGTGTATTTTATATTGAAATTCCTAAACTTGTCGCAAAAATTTGGCTAAATTTACTCAAAATTTGGAATTTCGGTGGTGGTCCGGACCCCCAGGACCCACCCCCTGCGTACGTCCCTGTGTGTGTGTGTATTTCCTTAAAATTAATATTTTATACTTTCCATTTGTGGTATTCACTTGAAATTTGGTATACGCATGTATCTTAACGAGGAACATAAAAGGGGAGAGTGATATTTTGCAATCGTTTCCGGTTTGAAGCAGACACTGTTGTCGCGAGACAAAATGTATTGTTGTCTTGTATGGACACTATATCGTGAAAATGATGCCCAATGTTTCTTTCAGACTCTTTTTGGGGGACACTGCCTCCTCAGAGCGCCCTGGCGAAATCAAAATAATACGTTTATAATACTATAACAAATAGAATGTTATCAGCAGTGCCCCCAGGGTAATACTTCCCCCCCCCCCCGAACATTGCTTCCGATAGAGACACTGCTGATGCTCAATTTCCAAAGCTACATATGTTTGATTTTAAATACTTCAGTATCGTCTCGAAACTTTACACGAACATACTGCCTAGTTTCGAGACCATCTCAACAGTTAGCGTATAAATATATCCTTTCCGTCTGTCTGTAATAACGAAAATATTTTGTTCACGCAATGCCAACTGAAACTATTTGGTAAAATGAAGCAACGTGATAAGGAAAAAATGCAAGATACAACATGATCTGCGGGGATTCGAACCCAGACCTGCTACTCAGAAAGCAGACACTTTACCGCGGATCTAACTTACTACGTTGAATTCTGTTTGTTCTATTCTACTCAATATACCACATAAGAGGCCAAATGAAGGCAATTCAAAAATATGGCAATTTTGAATTCAAGATGGCGACTTTTCCAATGATTTGTTTCTTCACTTAAACTGAACTACGTCCTTAATAACATAGCGAAACCTGGCTTACCTACCAAGAGCACAACTTACAATTTTCATGGTTACAAATTTTTGAGCCGCCATTTTGAATCGAAGATGACGACTTTTCCAACATGTCGGATTTTTCCCCTCACATGAGCTGTACTCTACACACTTGAACGCAATTTCGTGATTCCACCATATCTACAAGTTGTGTAGAATTAGACGCCCTCTTATAACATTCCTAGCACTTTCTGACACCGAACATGACTATTTCTTTCAAGTTTAAGGGCGGATTTGCAAACTACGCATCAGAATAAACATCACCTCGAAATTTCAACATCCTAGATACAGCCATTACAAATTTCACATTTTTTCGATTTGCGCCGCGAAACGAAAACGAATTTTAATGCTCTTTTTTCTATCATAAACTATGTTCCTAGCTTCACTGCCTGACAAAATATGACGTTTCTATGGTGTGCGGAACTACTCTAAAAACCAGCATTTCGAAACGACGAAAAATTTCGACACTTCATTTACATGGAAAATGTCGCCTTTTTCGGGATATCGGAATTTTCCCATTACTCACATCCCATGACGAACAAGTATGCAAAATTTGGTGTTTGTATGTTTTGTGGAAGTATGCAAACAATTAAGTGTGTTTCCGACTTTAGAGGTATATAATTCCACGGACGCGGGCCCGCTACGTACCAGTACTATGTGAGCAGTAAGTAGGAAATCCAAATTCTAAGGATTTGAGTAGTGTAGGAGAACGACGTGAGCCTACTGTACAAAAGACCTGGATTCGATCCCCAACAAGTTTTTCTCTCACTTTTTCTTTCTTTGAAAGTTTATTTTTATAGCATAGGTGATTGAAAAGAAGCTTGACTTTATTGTATACGGTATTTCATTCCAACCGGACCCGCAACTAAAACTATTAAATCGAAAGGGGCACTTTTCCACGTATATTATATATTAAAATTATGTACGCTGCCGACGAGACAATTTTCAAAGGTGCCCATTTGCGTGTGTGTGTGTGCGTGTATGAGCGTGTGTGCGCAGTTGCGTACGCAGGAATTTATTTCGGGAAGGGCCAAACTCAATATCAGTGTATTTTATATTGAAATTCTTAAACTTGTCGCAAAAATTAGGCTAAATTTACTCAAAAGTTGGAATTTCGGTGGTGGTCCGGACCCCCAGGACCCACCCCCTGCGTACGTCCCTGTGTGTGTGTGTATTTCCTTAAAATTAATATTTTATACTTTCCATTTGTGGTATTCACTTGAAATTTGGTATACGCATGTATATTAACGAGGAACATAAAAGGGGAGAGAGATATTTTGCAATCGTTTCCGGTTTGAAGCAGACACTGTTGTCGCGAGACAAAATGTATTGTTGTCTTGTATGGACACTATATCGTGAAAATGATGCCCAATGTTTCTTTGAGACTCTTTTTGGGGGACACTGCCTCCTCAGAGCGCCCTGGCGAGATCAAAATAATACGTTTATAATAAAATAACAAATAGAATGTTATCAGCAGTGCCCCCGGGGTAATACTTCCCCCCCCCCCGAACATTGCTTCCGATAGAGACACTGCTGATGCTCAATTTCCAAAGCTACATATGTTTGATTTTAAATACTTCAGTATCGTCTCGAAACTTTACACGAACATACTGCCTAGTTTCGAGACCATCTCAACAGTTAGCGTATAAATATATCCTTTCCGTCTGTCTGTAATAACGAAAATATTTTGTTCACGCAATGCCAACTGAAACTATTTGGTAAAATGAAGCAACGTGATAAGGAAAAAATGCAAGATACAACATGATCTGCGGGGATTCGAACCCAGACCTGCTACTCAGAAAGCAGACACTTTACCGCGGATCTAACTTACTACGTTGAATTCTGTTTGTTCTATTCTACTCAATATACCACATAAGAGGCCAAATGAAGGCAATTCAAAAATATGGCAATTTTGAATTCAAGATGGCGACTTTTCCAATGATTTGTTTCTTCACTTAAACTGAACTACGTCCTTAATAACATAGCGAAACCTGGCTTACCTACCAAGAGCACAACTTACAATTTTCATGGTTACAAATTTTTGAGCCGCCATTTTGAATCGAAGATGACGACTTTTCCAACATGTCGGATTTTTCCCCTCACATGAGCTGTACTCTACACACTTGAACGCAATTTCGTGATTCCACCATATCTACAAGTTGTGTAGAATTGGACGCCCTCTTATAACATTCCTAGCGCTTTCTGACACCGAACATGACTATTTCTTTCAAGTTTAAGGGCGGATTCGCAAACTACGCATCAGAATAAACATCACCTCGAAATTTCAACATCCTAGATACAGCCATTGCAAATTTCACATTTTTTCGATTTGCGCCGCGAAACGAAAACGAATTTTAATGCTCTTTTTTCTATCATAAACTATGTTCCTAGCTTCACTGCCTGACAAAATATGACGTTTCTATGGTGTGCGGAACTACTCTAAAAACCAGCATTTCGAAACGACGAAAAATTTCGACACTTCATTTACATGGAAAATGTCGCCTTTTTCGGGATATCGGAATTTTCCCATTACTCACATCCCATGACGAACAAGTATGCAAAATTTGGTGTTTGTATGTTTTGTGGAAGTATGCAAACAATTAAGTGTGTTTCCGACTTTAGAGGTATATAATTCCACGGACGCGGGCCCGCTACGTACCAGTACTATGTGAGCAGTAAGTAGGAAATCCAAATTCTAAGGATCTGAGTAGTGTAGGGGAACGACGTGAGCATACTGTACAAAAGACCTGGGTTCGATCCCCAACAAGTTTTTCTCTCACTTTTTCTTTCTTTGAAAGTTTATTTTTATAGCATAGGTGATTGAAAATAAGCTTGACTTTATTATATACGGCATTTCATTCCAACCGGACCCGCAACTAAAACTATTAAATCGAAAGGGGCACTTTTCCACGTATATTATATATTAAAATTATGTACGCTGCCGACGAGACAATTTTCAAAGGTGCCCATTTGCGTGTGTGTGTGTGCGTGTATGAGCGTGTGTGCGCAGTTGCGTACGCAGGAATTTATTTCGGGAAGGGCCAAACTCAATATCAGAGTATTTTATATTGAAATTCCTAAACTTGTCCCAAAAATTAGGCTAAATTTACTCAAAAGTTGGAATTTCGGTGGTGGTCCGGACCCCCAGGACCCACCCCCTGCGTACGTCCCTGTGTGTGTGTGTATTTCCTTAAAATTAATATTTTATACTTTCCATTTGTGGTATTCACTTCAAATTTGGTATACGCATGTATCTTAACGAGGAACATAAAAGGGGAGAGAGATATTTTGCAATCGTTTCCGGTTTGAAGCAGACACTGTTGTCGCGAGACAAAATGTATTGTTGTCTTGTATGGACACTATATCGTGAAAATGATGCCCAATGTTTCTTTCAGACTCTTTTTGGGGGACACTGCCTCCTCAGAGCGCCCCTGGCGAGATCAAAATAATACGTTTATAATACAATAACAAATAGAATGTTATCAGCAGTGCCCCCGGGATAATACTTCTCCCACCCCCCGAACATTGCTTCCGATAGAGACACTGGTGATGCTCATTTCCAAAGCTACATATGTTTGATTTTAAATACTTCAGTATCGTCCCAAAACTTTACACGAACATACTGCCTAGTTTCGAGACCATCTCAACAGTTAGCGTATAAATATATCCTTTCCGTCTGTCTGTAATAACGAAAATATTTTGTTCACGCAATGCCAACAGAAACTATTTGGTAAAATGAAGCAACGTGATAAGAAAAAAATGCAAGATAAAACATGGTCTGCGGAGATTCGAACCCAGACCTGCTACTCAGAAAGCAGACACTTTACCGCGGATCTAACTTACTACGTTGAATTCTGTTTGTTCTATTCTACTCAATATACCACATAAGAGGCCAAATGAAGGCAATTCAAAAATATGGCAATTTTGAATTCAAGATGGCGACTTCTCCAATGATTTGTTTCTTCACTTAAACTGAACTACGTCCTTAATAACATAGCGAAACCTGGCTTACCTACCAAGAGCACAACTTACAATTTTCATGGTTACAAATTTTTGAGCCGCCATTTTGAATCGAAGATGACGACTTTTCCAACATGTCGGATTTTTCCCCTCACATGAGCTGTACTCTACACACTTGAACGCAATTTCGTGATTCCACCATATCTACAAGTTGTGTAGAATTAGACGCCCTCTTATAACATTCCTAGCACTTTCTGACACCGAACATGACTATTTCTTTCAAGTTTAAGGGCGGATTCGCAAACTACGCATCAGAATAAACATCACCTCGAAATTTCAACATCCTAGATACAGCCATTACAAATTTCACATTTTTTCGATTTGCGCCGCGAAACGAAAACGAATTTTAATGCTCTGTTTTCTATCATAAACTATGTTCCTAGCTTCACTGCCTGACAAAATATGACGTTTCTATGGTGTGCGGAACTACTCTAAAAACCAGCATTTCGAAACGACGAAAAATTTCGACACTTCATTTACATGGAAAATGTCGCCTTTTTCGGGATATCGGAATTTTCCCATTACTCACATCCCATGACGAACAAGTATGCAAAATTTGGTGTTTGTATGTTTTGTGGAAGTATGCAAACAATTAAGTGTGTTTCCGACTTTAGAGGTATATAATTCCACGGACGCGGGCCCGCTACGTACCAGTACTATGTGAGCAGTAAGTAGGAAATCCAAATTCTAAGGATTTGAGTAGTGTAGGAGATCGACGTGAGCCTACTGTACAAAAGACCTGGGTTCGATCCCCAACAAGTTTTTCTCTCACTTTTTCTTTCTTTGAAAGTTTATTTTTATAGCATAGGTGATTGAAAAGAAGCTTGACTTTATTGTATACGGCATTTCATTCCAACTGGACCCGCAACTAAAACTATTAAATCGAAAGGGGCACTTTTCCACGTATATTATATATTAAAATTATGTACGCTGCCGACGAGACAATTTTCAAAGGTGCCCATTTGCGTGTGTGTGTGTGCGTGTATGAGCGTGTGTGCGCAGTTGCGTACGCAGGAATTTATTTCGGGAAGGGCCAAACTCAATATCAGTGTATTTTATATTGAAATTCTTAAACTTGTCGCAAAAATTAGGCTAAATTTACTCAAAAGTTGGAATTTCGGTGGTGGTCCGGACCCCCAGGACCCACCCCCTGCGTACGTCCCTGTGTGTGTGTGTATTTCCTTAAAATTAATATTTTATACTTTCCATTTGTGGTATTCACTTGAAATTTGGTATACGCATGTATCTTAACGAGGAACATAAAAGGGGAGAGAGATATTTTGCAATCGTTTCCGGTTTGAAGCAGACACTGTTGTCGCGAGACAAAATGTATTGTTGTCTTGTATGGACACTATATCGTGAAAATGATGCCCAATGTTTCTTTCAGACTCTTTTTGGGGGACACTGCCTCCTCAGAGCGCCCCTGGCGAGATCAAAATAATACGTTTATAATACAATAACAAATAGAATGTTATCAGCAGTGCCCCCAGGGTAATACTTCCCCCCCCCCCCGAACATTGCTTCCGATAGAGACACTGGTGATGCTCATTTCCAAAGCTACATATGTTTGATTTTAAATACTTCAGTATCGTCTCGAAACTTTACACGAACATACTGCCTAGTTTCGATACCATCTCAACAGTTAGCGTATAAATATACCCTTTCCCTCTATGTTTGTAATAACGGAAATATTTTGTTCACGCAATGCCAACAGAAACTATTTGGTAAAATGAAGCAACGTGATAAGAAAAAAATGCAAGATAAAACATGGTCTGCGGAGATTCGAACCCAGACCTGCTACTCAGAAAGCAGACACTTTACCGCGGATCTAACTTACTACGTTGAATTCTGTTTGTTCTATTCTACTCAATATACCACATAAGAGGCCAAATGAAGGCAATTCAAAAATATGGCAATTTTGAATTCAAGATGGCGACTTCTCCAATGATTTGTTTCTTCTCTTAAACTGAACTACGTCCTTAATAACATAGCGAAACCTGGCTTACCTACCAAGAGCACAACTTACAATTTTCATGGTTACAAATTTTTGAGCCGCCATTTTGAATCGAAGATGACGACTTTTCCAACATGTCGGATTTTTCCCCTCACATGAGCTGTACTCTACACACTTGAACGCAATTTCGTGATTCCACCATATCTACAAGTTGTGTAGAATTAGACGCCCTCTTATAACATTCCTAGCACTTTCTGACACCGAACATGACTATTTCTTTCAAGTTTAAGGGCGGATTCGCAAACTACGCATCAGAATAAACATCACCTCGAAATTTCAACATCCTAGATACAGCCATTACAAATTTCACATTTTTTCGATTTGCGCCGCGAAACGAAAACGAATTTTAATGCTCTGTTTTCTATCATAAACTATGTTCCTAGCTTCACTGCCTGACAAAATATGACGTTTCTATGGTGTGCGGAACTACTCTAAAAACCAGCATTTCGAAACGACGAAAAATTTCGACACTTCATTTACATGGAAAATGTCGCCTTTTTCGGGATATCGGAATTTTCCCATTACTCACATCCCATGACGAACAAGTATGCAAAATTTGGTGTTTGTATGTTTTGTGGAAGTATGCAAACAATTAAGTGTGTTTCCGACTTTAGAGGTATATAATTCCACGGACGCGGGCCCGCTACGTACCAGTACTATGTGAGCAGTAAGTAGGAAATCCAAATTCTAAGGATTTGAGTAGTGTAGGAGAACGACGTGAGCCTACTGTACAAAAGACCTGGGTTCGATCCCCAACAAGTTTTTCTCTCACTTTTTCATTCTTTGAAAGTTTATTTTTATAGCATAGGTGATTGAAAAGAAGCTTGACTTTATTGTATACGGCATTTCATTCCAACCGGACCCGCAACTAAAACTATTAAATCGAAAGGGGCACTTTTCCACGTATATTATATATTAAAATTATGTACGCTGCCGACGAGACAATTTTCAAAGGTGCCCATTTGCGTGTGTGTGTGTGCGTGTATGAGCGTGTGTGCGCAGTTGCGTACGCAGGAATTTATTTCGGGAAGGGCCAAACTCAATATCAGTGTATTTTATATTGAAATTCTTAAACTTGTCGCAAAAATTAGGCTAAATTTACTCAAAAGTTGGAATTTCGGTGGTGGTCCGGACCCCCAGGACCCACCCCCTGCGTACGTCCCTGTGTGTGTGTGTATTTCCTTAAAATTAATATTTTATACTTTCCATTTGTGGTATTCACTTCAAATTTGGTATACGCATGTATCTTAACGAGGAACATAAAAGGGGAGAGAGATATTTTGCAATCGTTTCCGGTTTGAAGCAGACACTGTTGTCGCGAGACAAAATGTATTGTTGTCTTGTATGGACACTATATCGTGAAAATGATGCCCAATGTTTCTTTCAGACTCTTTTTGGGGGACACTGCCTCCTCAGAGCGCCCCTGGCGAGATCAAAATAATACGTTTATAATACAATAACAAATAGAATTTTATCAGCAGTGCCCCCGGGATAATACTTCTCCCACCCCCCCGAACATTGCTTCCGATAGAGACACTGGTGATGCTCATTTCCAAAGCTACATATGTTTGATTTTAAATACTTCAGTATCGTCTCGAAACTTTACACGAACATACTGCCTAGTTTCGAGACCATCTCAACAGTTAGCGTATAAATATACCCTTTCCGTCTGTCTGTAATAACGAAAATATTTTGTTCACGCAATGCCAACTGAAACTATTTGGTAAAATGAAGCAACGTGATAAGGAAAAAATGCAAGATACAACATGGTCTGCGGGGATTCGAACCCAGACCTGCTACTCAGAAAGCAGACACTTTACCGCGGAGCTAACTTACTACGTTGAATTCTGTTTGTTCTATTCTACACAATATACCACATAAGAGGCCAAATGAAGGCAATTCAAAAATATGGCAATTTTGAATTCAAGATGGCGGCTTCTCCAATGATTTGTTTCTTCGCTTAAACTGAACTACGTCCTTAATAACATAGCGAAACCTGGCTTACCTACCAAGAGCACAACTTACAATTTTCATGGTTACAAATTTTTGAGCCGCCATTTTGAATCGAAGATGACGACTTTTCCAACATGTCGGATTTTTCCCCTCACATGAGCTGTACTCTACACACTTGAACGCAATTTCGTGATTCCACCATATCTACAAGTTGTGTAGAATTAGACGCCCTCTTATAACATTCCTAGCACTTTCTGACACCGAACATGACTATTTCTTTCAAGTTTAAGGGCGGATTCGCAAACTACGCATCAGAATAAACATCACCTCGAAATTTCAACATCCTAGATACAGCCATTGCAAATTTCACATTTCTTCGATTTGCACCGCGAAACGAAAACGAATTTTAATGCTCTTTTTTCTATCATAAACTATGTTCCTAGCTTCACTGCCTGACAAAATATGACGTTTCTATGGTGTGCGGAACTACTCTAAAAACCAGCATTTCGAAACGACGAAAAATTTCGACACTTCATTTACATGGAAAATGTCGCCTTTTTCGGGATATCGGAATTTTCCCATTACTCACATCCCATGACGAACAAGTATGCAAAACTTGGTGTTTGTATGTTTTGTGGAAGTATGCAAACAATTAAGTGTGTTTCCGACTTTAGAGGTATATAATTCCACGGACGCGGGCCCGCTACGTACCAGTACTATGTGAGCAGTAAGTAGGAAATCCAAATTCTAAGGATTTGAGTAGTGTAGGGGAACGACGTGAGCCTACTGTACAAAAGACCTGGGTTCGATCCCCAACAAGTTTTTCTCTCACTTTTTCATTCTTTGAAAGTTTATTTTTATAGCATAGGTGATTGAAAATAAGCTTGACTTTATTATATACGGCATTTCATTCCAACCGGACCCGCAACTAAAACTATTAAATCGAAACGGGCACCTTTCCACTTATATTATGTATTAAAATTATGTACGCTGCCGACGAGACAATTTTCAAAGGTGCCCATTTGTGTGTGTGTGTGTGCGTGTATGAGCGTGTGTGCGCAGTTGCGTACGCAGGAATTTATTTCGGGAAGGGCCAAACTCAATATCAGTGTATTTTATATTGAAATTCCTAAACTTGTCCTAAAAATTAGGCTAAATTTACTCAAAAGTTGGAATTTCGGTTGTGGTCCGGACCCCCAGGACCCACCCCCTGCGTTCGTCCCTGTGTGTGTTTATTTCCTTAAAATTAATATTTTATACTTTCCATTTGTGGTATTCACTTGAAATTTGGTATACGCATGTATCTTAACGAGGAACATAAAAGGGGAGAGAGATATTTTGCAATCGTTCCCGGTTTGAAGCAGACACTGTTGTCGCGAGACAAAATGTATTGTTGTCTTGTATGGACACTATATCGTGAAAATGATGCCCAATGTTTCTTTCAGACTCTTTTTGGGGGACACTGCCTCCTCAGAGCGCCCCTGGCGAGATCAAAATAATACGTTTATAATACAATAACAAATAGAATGTTATCAGAAGTGCCACCGGGGTAGTACTCCCCCCCCCCCGAACATTGCTTCCGATAGAGACACTGGTGATGCTCATTTCCAAAGCTACATATGTTTGATTTTAAATACTTCAGTATCGTCTCGAAAGTTTACACGAACATACTGCCTAGTTTCGAGACCATCTCAACAGTTAGCGTATAAATATATCCTTTCCCTCTATGTTTGTAATAACGGAAATATTTTGTTCACGCAATGCGAACAGAAACTATTTGGTAAAATGAAGCAACGTGATAAGAAAAAAATGCAAGATAAAACATGGTCTGCGGAGATTCGAACCCAGACCTGCTACTCAGAAAGCAGACACTTTACCGCGGAGCTAACTTACTACGTTGAATTCTGTTTGTTCTATTCTACTCAATATACCACATAAGAGGCCAAATGAAGGCAATTCAAAAATATGGCAATTTTGAATTCAAGATGGCGACTTCTCCAATGATTTGTTTCTTCACTTAAACTGAACTACGTCCTTAATAACATAGCGAAACCTGGCTTACCTACCAAGAGCACAACTTATAATTTTCATGGTTACAAATTTTTGAGACGCCATTTTGAATCGAAGATGACGACTTTTCCAACATGTCGGATTTTTCCCCTCACATGAGCTGTACTCTACACACTTGAACGCAATTTCGTGATTCCACCATATCTACAAGATGTGTAGAATTAGACGCCCTCTTATAACATTCCTAGCACTTTCTGACACCGAACATGACTATTTCTTTCAAGTTTAAGGGCGGATTCGCAAACTACGCATCAGAATAAACATCACCTCGAAATTTCAACATCCTAGATACAGCCATTGCAAATTTCACATTTCTTCGATTTGCGCCGCGAAACGAAAACGAATTTTAATGCTCTTTTTTCTATCATAAACTATGTTCCTAGCTTCACTGCCTGACAAAATATGACGTTTCTATGGTGTGCGGAACTACTCTAAAAACCAGCATTTCGAAACGACGAAAAATTTCGACACTTCATTTACATGGAAAATGTCGCCTTTTTCGGGATATCGGAATTTTCCCATTATTCACATCCCATGACGAACAAGAATGCAAAATTTGGTGTTTGTATGTTTTGTGGAAGTATGCAAACAATTAAGTGTGTTTCCGACTTTAGAGGTATATAATTCATGGAAAATGTCTGCATGTTGAAAGAGAAAAATTCATATTTAATAAGCCAATATATGTGAGTATGAGTGTATTAGAATTATCAAAACTCTTAATGTATGACTTCCACTTTAATATTATGAAGCCAAACTATGAAAACAATCTAGAGTTATGTTATATGGACACTGATATTTTTATATATGAAATTAAGATAAGTGATTTTTATAAAGAAATGGAAGAAATGATTCATCATTTTGACACAAGCAAATATCAAGGAGACAATAAATGTAAAACATTACTCATTAAGAAGTAAGTATTGAGAAAGATGAAAGATGAGAATAAAGGCAAAATAATGATTGAATTTGTTGGATTAAAATAGAAAATGTACGCATTTAAAGTAAAATATAAAGAAAAGGAAAAAGAGAAAGGAATACCAAAATCAGTAGTAGCAAAGGAAATTAAATTTGATGATTATAAGAAATGTCTATGTAACGATATTAGAACAAATAAAGATATAAACCTAATTTTAAGTCTTAAACATGATATTTATACTATAACTGTTAATAAGCTAGCATTAGATTCTTTAGATTATATATATATATATAGTACGAAATTGTGTAACTACACTAGCTTGGGGTCATTATTAGGTAGAGTTTTAATATAATTATGTATAGTTTTAGATATAAGTCGTTTATGATAAAATGTAATTCTGTGTAATGTAGTAGTTTAGATAGAAGCTCTTTATGATTAAATGTCATAAAGTTTTATGTGATTATGTTTTTTGAGTACAACGTATGGTTATGGGTGTTCTAAATAGCGAGATTTATATATAAAATCCTTCGTCCGAAAGCTGTCGCAGACTTATCTAGGGGTTGTTCTTTTTTGAATGTTGTCTTCATTGTTTTATGATATTATCTGAAATCTTTGGAAAAATAATTCTCAGTAATATCTTAACACTTATCGTAAAGTTTATCAGCCAAACATAATGCAATACTTAGAAAAATCTTTTTATACACATACTTTCCTGAAATTATCTTAATTATTTCTGATCTTGCATCTGTATTAACATTTGATTGCGATTTTAGCTGAATTTACTAACTTTTCTCATAATACTTTAATAATTCCTTTGATTCTTTATTTTAAGGCCAATTATTGATCTTTTTATCTGTAAAATATTGTCTCCAGAAGATGTCTGCAAAACATACTACTGAAGCTCATCAGGAACATGATGTTGATCGGTGGTCATGCAGCTCATTTATAAGTGTTGTATCACCGACACTGAACTTTACAAAGCAATGGAGTTGTAACGTTCCTCTTTGAGCGTTACATTTTCTCAAAGAGATTATTTGTGGAAATGTTTAATCAGCTCTTAGTTAGTGTTATTTTCTTTTATATTTTTTCAATTCTCGACTCTCATGAAGGATTCAAGATGGTCGACAATTGGACTAGTGTATGTAATCGGAGTATGCTATTTTTCTTTGTATGTCTATGGTTTGCGTCGAGCGGATATCTTTCAGTTTCAGATGATAGCGCTGACTGCTTGAAATAATTTGAAATTTTGTGCTTCGTTTAAACGGAGGGATTATTATAAATGTGCATATATAAACATTGATTCATATAAATTCTATTTCTATTTAGTCATATACATATTATTATTAAAGTTGTCGTTTCGGTATTACGCTCTAATGCGTAGTAAGGAGCGACCAATCAGAGAGCGCGCGGGATGCGGAAGCGTGCTCCCTTTGTTTTCCGCTCTTTGCACGGAAAAATATGGTGGAAGTGAGAATGGAGGCGTAGTTTTGTCATGTCTTTTAGACATAAATTACTGCGTATCGTGCAGTAAGTGATCGTTTCCTATCACGAACCTTTTAGTAAGAGCTGTCGTGACCGAACAGTGATGATAGATTAGTGTACGTGTAGTGAACTACAATAACTCACCTACGAACACTCAGCTTGTGCTCGTTCAGAATATTGCTGGGATTGGTCTGACACTCGCTAATCGTTTGCTGTGATGTAAGTGGAAGTCTGATAGTTCTTCTCCAAGAATTGTCTGTGGGACCAAGTTCGATCTTGTGCATGGCCTCTTCTTCTTGACGTAGTGACTCTCCGTCCACCGCCTTTCCTTAATTTGGGACTCCATCCCTTGTTACTTGCCGGCTGATTCCGCCTGCTTTTGTGGAACTCAAATGTATCCTTCAGTGAAGTTCTCATCTGCGGTCGTTGTTGTGAACATGAGTGTTTCAGCAACTTTGCAGTGAAATTTCGTTTATCTGGTAAGAGAAGTGGTGAAGTGTACTCGGTTGCTATTAACCAAGAAGAGGTTACCATTTGGTCTATCTGCGCATGTGATTATGATTACGGCTACTACGTGGTGAGATGCCTAAGAAGTCGTTGGAGACCGGTTGCCACCCTAGGATGCTGCCCGAAACGGAGCCCTCTGAACTGGCCTGTAGTGTCAGTATTGTCTACTTGTAAGCGTAAAAAAAAAAAAAAAAGGTTGGGTGAGCTTTGGTCACCGTCCCAGTTAACTATGTTTCATTATTTTCTATCTCACTCTATGGAAGGAGTAATGTCGTCCAGGAAACTGTGAAGGAATTTATCCACTGTTCATATAATTCGTCCAAGTTGTCTCTGTTTACAATATCCAGTGATATATTATCACTGTCGTGTGTTTACTCTATTGTCTCAAATCGTTTTATAAAGCAAAAACAATATACATATTCCAATCATTGGTTACTTAGTGAACTTACATACTATATGTGTATCAATTCTACAATGTCTATAATCTCGTTTCAAGTAAATCCTGTCCGTAACGTGTCTGAGTAAACGAAAGTGAGTCTCTATCCAGTAAGTCGAATCATACACCGACGGGATAGTCTGATATCAACACCGTTTCTCTCTTGCTTCGAATGGAATCATTTCCTGAGTTGCGTAGATGTATAATGTATCACTTGCTACCATCTAGCTTATGTTCGCCCAGTAGCGGGCACTCCGTATTGTCTATTTACAAGTACTATGTTTAGTGAAGTAAAAGCTTGATTAGCGATGGCTAGCTCATGTCTGTCCGGTAGTGGACACTCCGTATTGGTTATTACAATATATATATGGTTCATAATTTAAGTATTGAGTTGCCACACAACAATAATCTATGTAAAAATCCTCGAGTTGTCTTCATGTCATATCTTTAGCTATAATGCTATTTACTAGTTCAGTAGGACGCGTCGAAGACGGTGGGCATACGATAGCACTCGCACTTTGATGTGATGGTGTCCGGGGTAGAGTCTAATTTACTGGTTGGTCTTGTACTTCCTATAATGTTTCTGCAGTATGTATTGTTATTACCGCCGCTGTTAATTTGTAAGTTGTGTCGAGGGAAATGCCCTCTTAACAGCTGGTTGCGGAAGTAGTGGAAACGTTGTGTGTTTAGGGAGGAAGGTTAATCGACGCAGCCACATGTTTACTCCCTCTGCGGAGAGATGTTTTGTGAATAGTAATGTAATTGGTAATTTCCTCGCTGTGATGCAGCCTACCGAAGATTATGTCCTAATATTTAGTCGAGGAATGTAAACAACTCTTTTACTGTTATTAAGGATACTGTTCAAATATTGTTGTTACTCATCTTGAGTTGTGTTGGCGCTAGAAGTTTTTTTTTCTGAAATCTTTAAGACTGAATACATATGATTTTTTTTCTGACAATTGAGTTTAGCTGTCCATGATCACTAACGTTGATGATAATCCCAATATTATACGTTATTACAAGAGAGTTAAATAAACATGATTGCAAGGTATGTGGTGTTGTTCTGAAATGATTTTTTTATCTTCCTCTTTCTCCGTACCGACGATGCCATTAGTGTGCAAGAGTCTGGAGTTAAATAGCGTTGTGCTCACTGGTCTATAATTATAGCGTAATGAAAGGAATAATATCGGCGACCCAATTTTTTTTTCCTTTTTCCTTTCCCCTAACGTCAGCTATGAATACAATTTAGAGTAAATGGCTCTTTTCAGAGTTTAGTGCGCTCATTTACCACTCATCACTATACCAGATGTGTAAAATGTCCTAGTTTGAACTTGTAATCGAAACGAACTAATAATTGCGAGTTCTTCATGGCACACTTTCACGCAACCTTCAACAACAGATTGCTTCCTGAGTTACTGGGCATCTTAACCTATCTAGGTATTTTCTGAACATTTAAGAAATGTAATTCGTACGTGTGATCATTGCATTACATAAGATTGTTTACCATTATACGTAATGCGGACATTTTAATCGCATTAAACCAATAGAATGTAAAGTGGAAACGAAACTACTGTATCCAGTGTGTATTTTATGCGGTATAAGGCTGAACTGCTAAACATCAAAAGGGGAAAATAATACATAGCTTAGGTGAACCCACGTCTGAGAAAACATAATTTTACGTATAAACCGAGGAAGTAATGCAAAGGAAAAGACACAAGAATACATTTGTATTAGGCAAGAAAGCCATCAATGATATTGTAATTTATTGTCCGTAAAAAAAACTATTATAGTCCGCGGTACTCGAATTGGCGTGTGGCATCACCCAATAAGCTCGCAGTGCGCTGTTACTAAATCTTCATGGAGGAATCTAATCATTCATAATTGATTTTGTTCTTATTTTTGGACAATTATGAATGATTAGATTCCTCCCTGAAGGTTTAGTAACAACGCACTGCGAGCTTATTGGCTGATGCCACACGTCAATTCGGGTAACGTGGACTATTAGTAAAGTAATCAACATAAAATAACTCTAAGAAATGTTGTACATTGTAAATGAAAATATGTATTGTCATGTGTTCAAATTCGTAAGCAAATGCGATATGTATAAAATTAATGTACTACTTATCTATTGTTTCTTCAAATTATTGTAAGTGTTCAAACTGTTCTCCACCAACCTCAATGCAGCGTTCATACCGACGAATCAATGACTGCCGAACTCTATTCAATACCCTCCAATGTTTTGATCCCCTCCAATGTTAGCATACGCAGCGATAATGCAAGCCACAAAATCTTTAGGAGAGAAATGTGTTACTGGCATACATCTTCCTCAGACGTCATTTAGTATTATGTATTTAATGCCTACACAATTCAACAATGCATTTCGCAAAATTTTTATCGTTACGTCTCACCACACACATATGCAATATTACTTATCTACTCCGAGCGAACACTGTCCTACGAACTTTCACATGCGTTCTTCAGGGCGTTATACATGGCAAATTTGTATTTATTGTTTCTTATTTCAATTCCTTTCGTCACAATATTTATAAAAGGCGACACAGAATCTTTAATTGACCGTCCTTCGCTCATATCCTTTAGTCAAAATAAAGGTCCTGATTCATGAAAGTTATTGACTACAAAAGGATTAGTATAATGAGATGTGGGAAGAAACGGAAGATCTCGAGAAAAACACAGACACGATATTGTCCACCACAAATTCCCATAATCCAGAATCGAAGCAGAAAACCCACACATCAGAAGTGATACTTAAACTGTCATGCCTCCTACAATAATAATTTGTTTCATGCATACACCTATAAATTTATACTAGTGTTCATCTCCAATCGTTATCTTTCTGCTTACTGACGTTATTAGTAAATATTTTTCTTCGAAACACTTCATTGTTAACTCTTTCGGATTTTACATCTTCTTTATAGAATACTTTGTATGTTTCCTTCTTCTCTTTGAGGTTAATCCTTGCGCCATCCCTGTTCTACACCCACAAGTAACCTAATGGAATCTAGGGATGGAAATAACGGCTACACCCTTTACCGGACCTTAATCACACATTTCGTTCTCGAACTATGGTTTTCTTCGGTAGACTTCCGTCAAATTTTAGATGGGCTAAAACTACGAATTTACGCGTTTGTGTACCTATGATGGCCTGTAATTGTTTTCATGTCTTCATGTAAGGAATAATTTCCCGAAGTCCTTTGTTGCTATCTTCGAACACCCTTTCCTGTGTGTGCCGACCTCATTTAAGCTTGGAGAGTAATCTGCATCCAATGCAATCTTGGGAATTTGAGTCTCATATGGATTGGGGTGCTCTTTCTGCCTTTACTTTTCGTAGAATACCCAATGAATTTCTTGATTCCTTTGGGGTCCTTGCGCTGCTTCTGCACCACAATTGTTCATTAATAACTTTCACGACTGAAAATAATGAATGTCTCTTTCTATCTGACTTTGATCCGACATTCCTTTCTCGAGTTATGGCTATTTTCGCATTTTTCCAACAAATTTTTGACTGGTCACAGAGCCGAAAGAAAGCATTCTGCGCCCAGGTTGGTCTTTGCGATTTGACTTTCAATGGGGCGTGTCATGAATCATTCACCAAAAGGCGTCGAGGTTGTTTCCGCACACCACGAATATGCACAATCACATGGTAGGTTGTTTCAATTTTTATGTTGCAAAAGAAAAAAAAACTACCTATTTTTTTAAAAGATGTAATACATTTGAATGGGCTTCCGGGTCCACCTATAACAAATGAAAAGTAGTAATCAAACAAGTACTACATTCTCTCCATATTAGCAATTTATTTGGAACTACGCGGATTTTATCTTTTCACGAGATCTTACACTTCCCTTTATGAATTATGCTTTTCGTAAAAATTACATTTTTATCTCGTTTAACTAGGTCATGATGAGAGCTAGGTGTATTAAATAATTTTCTAATCGTAATATTAGCTAAACACCACAATCTGCTTTGTTTACATGTATGTGTTACATATAAACTTACATTATCGAATTTATTCGTAGATGCATATCACTGGTTTCAACGCAAACAACTGACGTTTTCACCCAGAGTTTGCAGAATCCAAGGGTGTGGAACCCAAACTCCCTGTCCTTAGTTCGTCCAGCACACAGCCAAAACCTCCACGTAGTGTTATTCGTAGTGGAAATCCCAAAATAACACTATCTCACTACCAGTCGCCATACATTGTCCACATAGAACTCCCAAAGTAGTACCTCTTCACTGCCACTCGCCATACACTGTTGGGATGAAAGGATGAAACTCTTAATACAACATCACTTAATCTCAACTTGCCATATGTTGTGGCATGAGATTGTTAGTATATAGGTCGTTGTCTTATAGACTCTACTTTCTCTCAGAGGAAAGGAAACTCATCAGTTCGCTAGACATCTTTGATTTTTCTGTATTGTGTTACATTATGTTGCGTTTCCGCTCCTAATTCAGATTATTTGCAAGGACTGCTAAGTGCTTTATTTGCCAAGGTAAAGCAAAGTATGTCAGAATTTAATACACACAGCAGTAGATGTTAAGAAAAATGAAATAATTTAATGTAATTATTAGAAATTAAAAGATTATTACAATTCCTAAAGGAGCAATCGATTCATTTGGTCCACTTATTTCAGAATATGCCAAATTGTCGTCGGCTCCAGTTTTAATTTCTGCTGATTATTATGCTTTGAAGATTAATATTAAACCATCCGAGCATAGAGGAAAGGGCAATCCAGCGTATTATCAGGTCGAATTCAAGGTAAGAACATATTTTTCCAATGTAATAATATCAAGTAGATAATTGATGAGTATTTTTAAAGTTTCATTGAATAGTCATTCTAACCTTTTAAAAAGGTTGTTGTGTAAATTTGTATTGTTGTATAAATTGTATAAGTTTAAATTACAAAGGAGATTCGAAATGTTGCCTACTATCTATAGGGTAATTGTAATTATATACGTAATCAAGAATAACATTCAAATAATTTCGTATAATGTTATGAAATACAGCATACCATTTGATGTTCGTGAACTCCGTCCATAGAAAGAATATCAATAAGTCTTCGAGCACTGCTTCAGATCCCACTTCATATTAGATTATGACGCTCTTGATCACTGATTGGTGCGAAGCAAATTTCTCAGTCAGTGTTTACTTAGGAACGAATGTTCACAAAATGTGAAGATATAATCAACATGTCCAGCGAGGGAGAATGTTTCCTCAATCTGTTTTATTTGTCTTATCACCTTGAAACATATGTAACTTTTTCTCCATATGTCATTTCTCCTTTTTATTTAATAAGAAGTTATTTAACGTAATTTGGCAGCAAGACATTTATTATTATTTATTAATTTGTACTGCTTCCTGTGTGGTAATTATCTTGTTTTTTCGAAAGCATTGCCATTCTGATCAGTATTCGAGCTGTATTAAAATAATATATATTAAATTTTGCATCATATTTCCTTGTGAGCACCACAACTCAAAATAAATATTACTATATTATTTCCTTGTATCTGCTCTAATTTGTAGTTTAACTCTCTATATATGAAACATACTATTACAATGTCAGATAAAAAGTGTTAATGGCAAGAAATCATCTAGCAATGAAAATCAGTAATAACAATTTACACTATCACATAGCAAAATTATATATTCATTAAGTATCTCAGTCTCCAATTTGGTGGGTCCAGCTCTCGTTATCAAAATTCAACTACTCCATCAAACGTGCATATTTTGTGAAATCATGCCTTGACGCTTTCCGTAATTCATAATCGCCATATGTCTAACACTCAGGATACTTGTAATGTGATATTAATCCAAGATTTTCCCATGTTGCAAATGTTACTCTAGAATCTGACTGAATTCTTAGATTTGGTAATTATGTAGGCAGATCTCTGTGGCAGAATAGAACCTTAAATTAATGACGAATTTATTATAGATAATCTGATTTATATTCGTAGCTCTTAGTGTTTAATTCATTCACTTAGGAAAGTAGTTTTGATTCCTGGAATAAGTTAGAACCACATGGAATTGAAGATAGACCTGAAGAAACGATTATAGATATAAAAGGATTATTACCTGGGAGGTCGTACAGAATAAGAGCTATCCTAATAGACGAGGACGGTGACTTATATGAAGGAGATGATATCCCAGTTCTACATACTACAACCAAATGTAAAGGTATGAATCGCCCAACCCATCTCTTGCTAAATAGAATTTTAGACAAACACGCTGTAGGTTGCTGTATTTAAGTGAATATTGATTTTATAGGTTCAATGTATAAAAATTTAACATAGAGTAAATAAATAGGTAAAAGAGGTGAGACAGTTGTGCTCCTTGAAAAAGGAAGGGAGGTTGAAATAAATGGAAGCACTTTCAATTTAATTTGAATATCAGAAGTTTGCATATTTCAATACAAAAAAAAAAAACTTTATATATCTACTACACTAATTGCTTAACAATGTGGTTATTCAAAGATCCAGTTCCCAATTCTAGTATTTGATCATTATTCGAATATATTCTTGCTATTTTTTACACTCTCTACTCAGAAAACCAGTTATTATTTTCTAACATTGCTAAACTACGAACTTAAGCTTCCCACTCTTTTTGTACCTCTTGTGATAATGCAAATAATATTTTTCGGATTCATTTGCTACATCACCAAATCTAATGTGCTTGATTTAGTTACTGGTTGAAGTGAGTTAAAAGTCAACTTCACACAACTAATTTATTATCGCTACACTGGCGGTGGGATTTAAAAATGCAGCACTAAGAAGGAGACATAATAGGAAGTCCAAAATTGCGGAATATGTAGAGCATAGAAGGATAAACGGTTAACACGACAGTGACATGAAAGAAGAGAGGTACCGGGTATAACATCTAGTGCCAGCAAGCGGAGGCGGGCAAGAGAGCCAGTTAGGTGATAGGCGAAAGTTGGTGTGACATAAGTGTGTGCGTACGGTCAAAAAATGCTTCCTAGTTGAAAGTCGCAATCTTTTCAGCAAGTTTCAGGCTTTGTTCGCGGACGAGTAATGGCATATCGTGAGCGTGGTTTATCTTTCCGCGACCTTGTTGTTCATATTGGACGAAATACCGATCACGATGCAGCGCTATGGACTCAGTGGCTCCATAAGGGCACTACGCAGCGACACACCGGATTCCAAGGACTGTGCTATATCACAGATCACGAGGACAGATGGCTTGTTTATATGGCTCTAGTAGCGAACAGTCGCATTCCGTACACTGACGCAAGGACTGGAGGCTGTTGCACAGCGCCAGTATTCCCATGAACAGTTCTACGTTGTCCGGCAAAGCGGGGAATATTTGCACGGCGCCTATTGCTGCTACTTTCGCTCACTGTACAGTATAGATATGAAAGACTACAATGGTGTAACAAACGTCAGCATGCAGAAAGGAATGGCAGGAAATCCTCTGTTCAAACAAATTTCGCTTCTGTCTGCAGCATGACGATGGCCACATCCGTATCTGACGCTAACTTCGCACTATGCTGGGCGACGCCTGCACTTTGCATCGTTGATTTGGTCCGACGCGTACTATGAGATTTCGTGCCTTTCATGTCTCCTACGCATTGACGAACATTTAACACGCGAACAGTAAGTACATTGATGAGGTTTCGGATCCAATTGTGGTCTGTTTAGTGCAGGCCCTGCCATATACCACATTTCAGCAGGATAACATGCGCCTTCATGTTGCACGTTATCCTGTACTGCTACATTTCCTGGTAGGACACAACTTTCCTCGGTTTCCGTGTCCCGCTAGTTCTCCCAATTTCCACCGATTTAATCCGTCTATTCGATGCTTGCACTACGTTTATCACATCTACCAACTCCTCCAGCTACAGTTGATGAGCTGTGGCATCGTGTCGAAAACACATGGTTAACCATACGAAAGAAGACACCCAAGAGCTTATTCTATAGATCTCACCATGTTACAGCTGCTCTAACCTCTCATGGTGGATCCATAAGCCACTGATCATTGTCAGTTGTGCTTTGCTGTCGCTACGTTGCCACAGAACGATAAATTAAATAATTTGCTAATTATGCCATTAGGCCTGCCAACTTCGGCGACACTATCTTGTTTCCTTTGGGAGTTGTACCTTGAATGGGGAGAGCACTGTATTACTATTACGTTACAGAGATAAGATAACGGAGTAACTCAATCTGAAGCAAACTGCTAATTTAAGAAACAAAATCAGGGTAAACATCCATCTGTTTCAGACAATCAGGGTTATTATTTGCCTTCACAAGGTTAATGTTGACCACTGGATTCGATTACCGTTTCCTGTTTTAGCGTTATAATTGAGTTGTAATTGAAATAAAAAATATGTTTATAGATATGTTTGTGGAATGTATATGTACTATAAAATAAATCACTGTTACATTTATTAATTAGCTTACCAATATATATTGAATTTATTTGATTTAACTGATCAGAATATCTATTTTGTATTTGATTTGTACAGATGATTACCAAACTAATGAGAAAAGCAAATTAAATCCTTTCATTGTGTTAATATTTAATAAAATATCAAATGTAAGAATAATTCATTAAACTGATACTATTCATATTATATTTAATTCAAATATTGGGACTATACCTCCCAATTATCTATGAAGTGTTCGCCTGTGTGTTGTCAAAGTGTAATTACTACAGCGGTGGAAATTGGTTACTGTAGTAATTGTAGTAGTATATGTTTGCAGTGTATGAAAAACAAATTTATGATAGTACGTACATGTTCGTGGTGTATTATATAAGTAATAGATACGAGCAACACAAAAATCCAAACATCATAATTTTCTAACATTTTTAATCGCGAAGATAGCAAGATTATAATAGTAGAAAGAATACTTGCAATATTTGGATACAAATTTGTATAAAGGCAATTGTTATGCTTCATTAAAAACTCAGAAAAAAACTCGTACAAAGGTACAAAACAGATATTCATAATACTTGATCGAACCTCCATGTTCTTACTTATTTTGAACACTTTATTAGGCATTGTCGCAACGAGAGTTTGTAGTTGTTGTTCTGAAATCTGTGTCAATTCTTCCCATATCGCATTTTATAGTTCCTCTACCGTCTCAAAATATCGGCCATTACTCTAAGCATGGCTTCCAAGCATTCCTCAAATATTTTCTATAGGGTCCTGCGTGCAGTCCAAGTTTGAACCTTGACATATTTGTTACGAAACCACTCTTTGATGAGTGTAGTCACATGAAGAGATGCTACCTAAAGAATCAGATTTTTGTTTCTAAGTACTCCATATTTCTAATCAGCTATTCTCTAGTATCTCCATATACCTAGGTACACTCATGTCCAAAATTATTTTCGCATGGCTATAAATATGTTGTTGTAGGAATATAATTTGATAACGAATTCGCCTGGTATTTCTTATAATGTTAGTATGTGTATAATCGGCAAAGACATGTATGTGGTAAATTTCATGTCAAAAGAGCAGTAAATAAGAACATTAAAGCAAAATTAAATCTTTCTTGTCCATTTAGCAACATTTTGTTTTACTCATTTTAATTTTCGTATTTACAATTATTTTCCTATGAAATGTACCACCAATATACATTTCCCGATTATACACATAGTATCAGTATTAAAAGTACCCTGCAAAATCATTATCAAATTATATTTTTACAAGAAGACAGTTATAGATATGCGACAATCATTTTGGACATGAGAGTACATCTCAGTGATCACTGTAGTGTGTGTCTTTTCAATGTTTGACTTCACTCTTGCGGAAAATACAGCCCAATCATAGCAGTATCTCCACCAAAGTTTCTGTCCATTCTTATTTGCTCCTCTGTCGTGTGCAAATAATACTGAGATCCGTCTGACCCATCCAAATGATACTTCTCATTGTTAATACTCTATTCCACTTCTGGGGCCGCGGTGGCTCAGTGATAGAGCGTTCACCTCTGGTACTTCGGAACCCGGCTTCGATCCCAGCCCCCGCCAAGTGAACTTTGTGGTGGACAAACACCGTGTGCGTGTTTTTCCTCGGAGTTCTCCCGTTTCCTTCCATTTTATTCATTCCACCATTCCATTCATTTCTTATTATCACCGTCTCCTTTAGCCTAACCGGCATAGCCGTGGGACGTAAAACTCAAAGATTTCATTTCATTTCATTTTTTCTATTCCACTTCTGAGATCCAAGATATAATACTGTTCCGGAAACTCCAATCTAGCCTTTTTATGCGCAGGACCAAGCAGTGACTTACATAATCGTTTCTTGAAAACAAGACGTTTCTTACATGACAAAATTTGTCTGCACGTCGAGAAGTTACAGGTAACTTCAAATTAGCTACAATTTTAGAAGAATACTCGTAACTTTTGTTTTGTGTAATAGTAATCCTTTAGGCGACTCTGACATTCTCTTAGCTTGATTTTATGTTCTGTTCTTTCCGCTCGTCTTTATTTGCCGCTATCCTAACGAAATTATCAATATCACAACTCGATTTTGTAAATTTTCTTTCGACTTGACGGTTACACATGTCCGTTTCCTTCTAAGCACTGATTCTGGCTTTACGGTCACTTAATAACTTTTTCTAGAAGGTATTGTCACTAGGTACTGTTGTGTTCTATAATACTAATTTCTATTGATTAGCATTATGCATTAACTATTAATATATTAGTTTGATGTTACATTTTTGTGTGGTCTGCTGTCAGTGTAATTGGCAAATATAGTAAAGGAGCGATTGTACTCTGTAACAGCAAACAGCAAACATTATCTCCCTTCATACTGATTTCATCCTTTTGTTAGTCAAAGTTTTGTTTTCAATAAATATTCTTAATATAATATAAAAAGGGATGATTTTCATGTATGTTTTAGTAGACTGAGACTTCTTTTTAATGTGAAATGTACTACATATACAGTATTCAGGGAAGTAAACTTGTTCTTTCTTTTTAATAAATACCAATACCTTCATACTGATTTTCATCACTCTAAGCATCAATACTCCAAGGCTGATGTCATCTTCTCATAGGGTTATTTATTTGACGAGAAACCATGTCTAATCTATGTGAAACGTATTTGTAGTGAAATGCCATATGCTCGAAAAATATTTCCAAATTTCTAGTTACAGAAACCTTTCTGACATCATGATTTTGTTTTATTATAATAATAATAATAATAATAATAATAATAATAATAATAATAATAATAATAATAATAATAATAATAATAATAATAATAATAATAATAATAATAATGTGGACGTGTTGAATACGAAATGTATTCGGAAAAAGGCATTTCAACATATAAATGTCAAAACTGCATAAGGCAACGAGACGACAACACGGCAGTTACTCCTACTTTGAGGAAGCACGTAAGTTCCATAGACACTGATCAAATAGACAATTATGGTGGTGATTCTAGTGATGATGAAGTTTCAGAACATGAGGAAAACAAATCCTCAAATACTATTTGTTCAAATAACAACTCAAAAGGTGTTTCATGCTGCAGTGTAGTGAATGAAAAGTTAGACCATGTAATATCTATATTACAGGAAATAAGTGACAAGTATGAGGCATTCAAAGCTGAATTAATTTCTGTAAAGGAAGAAAACATCAAATTAAATGAATTAGTGAAAGCAAGTAGTGAGAACAGAGTTAAGACATTTGCAGAAGTTGTAAATAGTCCACTCACACCTAACCATGTTCTAGTGCAAGGGTGCTCGAATGAAAACAATGTCAAGGTCAATGAAGCGAACGACATGCCATATGAGCGAGTTGCAAAAAATGCAAACAATAGTGAATGGAAGGTTGTAAGCCAACGCTCCAGGCGTATTAATCCAGCAAAACAGCCAGGAATCATAACAAACCATGAATCACGTGAACTTACAAGAAGCTCAAATCTAATGCAGGGAAGAAGTGCTAGTGATAAACTAAAGGTAAACAAAAAACCACCTCGTGTATCCGCAGTGTTTGTTACTCGACTTGATCCTAGTGTTTCGTGTGATGAGCTTAGTGCATTTATTAAAGATAGTGCAAACATTGAGGTTGTTAAGTGTGCCAAATTAAAAACAAAACACAACAGCTATTCATCCTTTTACGTTAGTGTACATGAAAAACATTTTGATACTGTGTGCAATTCAGACATGTGGCCTGAAGGAGTATTGTTTACAAGGTTCATGGGACGTTTGAAGGATGAAATAGTGGTACCCACGTCAGCAAGCGATCGGAATGGAAAAGAGCAACAACAGGTAACTAATACATAATCAATGCATACGAGATATTTACAACTGTACTATCAAAATTCTAATGGTTTGAACACAAAAGAAAAAGAATTTACAGATGAAATAAACTGTGAGAACTATGATTTTTATTGTATAACAGAAACGTGGTATAAAGAGGAAAACTGTTATCTTTCTCAAATCTCTAGAAACTACAGTGTGATACGAAAAGATAGAAATCTAACCCTCACAAATAAGTCTAAAGGTGGAGGGTGTTTACTCTTAATAAAAAATGAATATTCTTATGAAATCCTTAATCCCCCTGACGAATCATTAGACATTATTATAGCAAAAATTTTAATTCCTGACAGTACCCCATTGATTTTATGTTTAGTTTATTTCCCTCCTGACATGTTACTTCAAGATTTTAGTAACTACTGTGATTGGCTATGTTCTTTTGTATTGACGAAAGATTTTAATGTAATTATATTAGGAGATTTTAACGCAGGAGGCATAGATTGGATTTCAGGTAACATCACAACTGATAATTATTATTCGAAGAAAAAAGCAGAAAAAATATTTGAATTAAGCAATTTTTTTAAATTTAAACCAGAAAAACAAGTCATATGACCATAGTAATCCGGGAAGAGTATTAGATTTGTTGCTGACAAATTTGGATAACAGTTCTATGCATTTTGACATCCCACCACTGACTAAAGTCGATCGCTTCCATCCCCCATTCATGTTTGAGTGGAAAATTATAGATAGTGGCAAATATTGTCCCGTTCCTCAGTACGATACATATAATTTCAAACAAGCAAATTTCCTAGGTATTTACAAGGGCATTAGAGAAATTAACTTAATAAATAATTGCAGTAACAGTGTCAATGAAACCACTGACCATTTATATAATTTAATTTATTCTGTATTTAACGAGCATGTATCTAAGAAGTCAATTGGTTGTAAACAAAAATATAAGGATCCATGGATGACGCGAGAATTGAAAGCACTAATAAACAAAAAAACTAAATATTTTGTTAAAGCCAAAAGAACAAATGATGACGTATGGTATCAGAGATATTCAGCCCTAAGGAAACTTGTAAAAAAGAAATACATTGAAGCAAGAAAATCTTATTATTCAGATTTAGAAAATGGTATTTTTAAGAACAGCTCATATTTTTGGAACGTTTTTAAAAAGTCTGACTGTAAACAAGTACCAAAGCAAATAAATTGTAATGGTATGCTAATTCAAGACACTATCGAAATTGCTGAAGTATTTAAGAGTGTATTTTATGAAGCTTTTAACTTAGAAGTAGGTCAAGAGGTATTGCCTGAGAATATCGTTAGTAATAGTGCTCTAATCGGAATTCCTACCGTTACTGATTTAGATGTAATGGAAGCAATTAAACTAATAAAACCGAACACTACTCCAGATCCAGACAATATTCCTTATTATGTAATAAAAGCTTGTGCAACTGCACTTTCAACTAATTTAGCAAAAATATTTAACGTTTCATTACGTACAGGTGTGTATCCTTCAATGTGGAAGCAAGTATATGTTGTTCCGGTATATAAATCAGGTGATAGACAGATTGCAAGTACTACAGGCCAATAACTCTTGTCAATGCATTCTCGAAGATATTTGAACTAATTGTCCATAAACACATATATTTTAATGTAAGAAATATCTTAAATGAGTCTCAACATGGTTTTTATAAGGGCAAGTCAATTGTAACGAATCTAATTCATTTTACAGACTTTACCTATAACGCACTGAAAAATAAATTGCAAGTCGATGTAATATACATAGATATATCAAAAGCTTTTGACTCTGTCAGTCATAAGTATCTCATTAGCAAGTTATCAAATATTGGTTTATCATCTTTGTACACTCGTTGGTTTGAAAGCTATCTGTCAAACAGAACTTACGAAGTTAAAATCGGACCTGTACATTCTAGTGTAGGCTATGTAAAAAACGGAATACCACAAGGGTCGCCCTTGGGCCCTCTCTTATTTTCTTTATTTTTAAATGACCTGACAGAAAAAATAAAATACTCTAAAATTCTCCTATATGCTGACGATATGAAGTTGTTCAGACTAGTCAACAATGAGTTCGATAATTATTTACTGCAACAAGACTTAAATGCAGTAAACACGTGGTGTAGACATAATTTTCTAAAAATTAATGATAAGAAAAAAAATTATGACATACACCAATAAAACTCAATATTATGTCAGTAAATATGAGGTCAACGGTGTACAAATTGAGAAAGTAAGCATTATTAAAGACCTAGGTATTACATTTGACAGTCAGTTAAAGTTTTCTAATCATAAATTGTATTGTACAAGGTACCAGAAGGATAATAGGTTTTATTTTTAAACAGTGGCCTGTATTTGAAAGAGATAAAACGTATGTATTTCTATATAAGTTACTTGTAAGACCAAAATTAGAATTTGGTTCGGTAATTTGGAACAGCATTTCTAAAACTTTGACAAACAAGATTGAATCTGTCCAAAAATGTTTTATTCGACTGCTATGTTTTAAAATGAAAATGAGCTATTACTCACATAGTTATGAATATTGGATTGATTATTGGGGTATAGAAAGCCTTATGAATAGACGAAAAAATTTTGACAGAGCATGCATGCAAAAAATACTAGATAACATTTATATCAGTGAATATTGTTTACAAAACATAGGTTTTAAGGTGCCAAATTATAGCATAAGAAATACCATGATTTTAGTTCCTCTGAATTGGAAATGTGAAATTTTAAAAAGGTTGACACATTCTTTAAGCTCATTTTAGACTTATTGTATTAA
Source organism: Thermobia domestica (assembly GCF_964235325.1). NCBI lineage: Eukaryota > Metazoa > Arthropoda > Insecta > Zygentoma > Lepismatidae > Thermobia > Thermobia domestica. The sequence goes on from NC_137469.1 coordinate 80,946,383, forward strand.
GCAATGTGAAAGTTTTATGTGATCTGACTGATAGTTTTTAATCAATGACGTTTAGAAACATTAAGCCAAATGTAATTTTATGACTGCTGTTCTTAGCTTCTTGTTGTTTTAGATGGAAGGAAAACTTGATAACTTTTACTGCGTTGACAAGGAATTATTTCTGCTTAGCTGACTTTTATCTACATTGTGTTTTATATTAGTACCCTTCTTTTTATTGTTTTATTTCTTATTATTTATTTTTAGTAGTATCATCATTCCATTGCATACTCTGATACCAAGTGCTGTATTTTTGCCAAAAGCTGTTCGCGGCACTAAAATAAAGATTATTATTATTATTATTATTATTATTATTATTATTATTATTATTATTATTATTATTATTATTATTATTATTCTGTGATTTGAACGTTCTCCATTCTGAAGAACGCACGTAAGGCAATTTTCACAGCATCCACATCAGCAAATGTCTTCCTTGCGAAGGAGGTTAAAAAAGCCCGGAATAGGTGAAAGTTTGTAGAAGCCAAATCAGGGGGATAGGGCGAGTGGGATAAAACCTCCCAACCAAAGTTCATTAATTGTGACGTGTCCTCGCAGAAGTATATGGTTTACCGTTATCATGTTGAATGATATTCTCTTGCCGTTGACAAGGCCTGGCCGCTTCGACTGCAATGATTCCTGTAGTTTGTCTAGCAGTTAACAATAGAAGGCTACATTAATGGCTTGATTAGGTTCCGGGATCTCTCAATGAATTATGCCTTGAACATCGAACCACATACTCAATAATATCTTCTTGAGATGAAGTTCTCGTGTGGACGTCGATGGAGGCAGTTCAGAAACATGACATCAGTCCTCCGACGATTCGCGGTCTGGTACATAACCCACTTCTCATTTTCTGTGATAATTCGTACTAAAAGGAGTTATTTTTGTACCGGGGAAACAAAAAACATTTGTTGGGTTCGACTCCCTCGTTGAGCTTCACTCAGTGATCGAACTTTATGGTAAAACCCGGCTCTACAAGTCTGTTGTCCGGTGTACCTGAAAGGTTTCCGCTAATTCATCTGAAGTTGGATTCGAACTGACTGTTATGGCTTAGTCCAAATCCTCTTCGGAAAACGGGCTGATGGACACCCAGACCGTGGTTAATCTTGACAGCTTCTGCGCTGTTTCTGAATATTAGTACAATTACTGTAAAGTGAAATGTGTTACATTTTATATCTTATAATTGATAATTTATTTTTAAAAAGTAATGAATATTGAAGAAAATGTTTAATGACAACTACTTTAATGTATTATTCTTAATTATCAAAATCAATTTCTTCTGCGTGTAACTTTATGAGTATTTTCATTTCAATATCACAGGTTACGAATTAGATTCATACGTTTACATATTATAACGTGCTGTTCAACTTAATAGTGATTGAGTAATAATTAAATATATATTTCGTTGAAATTAATTAATATATTCATTTGTATAAATTAATTTTATCAAATGTTGAAGTGATATACCTATATTTTGACTTTCATATTGCAAGATAAGTATTAAACAAAGCATTATTATATTTTAAAGAACTTCAATGTAGACCTATATATTTATACGGTATTACAAGAAAACTTGACCTTATAGGTAAATAAATATTATTACGCCCGGAGTTTCACCATATCATTTGTTATTTATTTAATACTAACATCCATGACATGGTTCCCTTGGCTCCAGAAAACATTAGAATGACAACGTTCTATTGTGTTCGATTTGTGCCTTGATTTTATATTACATCTACTAGTGTATATGTAAATCAGTTTGAAAAGTGATATTTTAATACCACTATTTTGAATTTTTTTTATGACACACCATTATCTAATTTCCATTGTTAATTTAAAGTTATTTAAATTTAGAAATTTAAAACTTATATTTCTACTTATTTAACGGTGTGAATTGATGCATGTTTATAATTACTGTATTTGTAAACATACTCCTTTATTTAATGCATCTAATGTTGAATGTAATATTAACTGTACAGTTTTGGTGTTTCCTTACATTTTCCTCAGCAGATCAGATAGCTCAATGGCAATCCACCTCAATTCCCAAAATTTCCTCTTACACTATTTTTTAATATGATAATTAGACAGTACATAAAAGAGTAAATCTTCAAATGATTACGATCACTTTACTTATGTATTGAACATAGAGCTACCATATTTTAATGTATGAAAAACAGGAAAAGTGGATTCAAAAAACAGGAAAGATTTAAGAAACTATCAAAATCAGATTAATCTAGCGAAATTCCTATTTTTTACTATAATCATGCACTACAATACTGTGTACAAACTAAAACAGTTCAGTTCCTACATGTGAAATACTACTGACGCTGTTTTGCTACTCAACTGTCTACTACCGCAATCAGTGTAGTCAGTTCCAGTTTAAAAATCATACTTGGGCGCAACTGAAAATACCCGAAGCGATGTTGAAGTATAAGATTATATTAATATCATTTGTAGATATAGAATACGGACATTACAAATTTTAGGATATAAGTACGGACGTTAGGACAAGTGTTATAAATACGGATTTGTCCCTTCTAGATGCTGACGTCTGGTAACCCTAATTGAAGATTTATTTGCACGATTTAAGAGAAATGTTGTAGTGTAAATTGTAATATTTAGCAGTTTAGAAGGTTTAATATTTATTCGTCCTAATACACTATTAAAGATATTGAGTAATTAGTTTGGAAGGACATTAATACGTATTTGTTTCGTCCCAATACTTCTTGCACTGTAGAAGTTTACTTGATGTAGTCGAGTGTTCCATTTCGTATCCTACATTGTGAGGAAGATTTTTCAGTGTTTTGTTTCGTATTCTACCTAGGCAAGTTCTTTATATTTATCATTCCCATTGAACTGCTGCCTTAGAATATAAGTATATTGATATTGTAGAATGTGGAAGCAAGTTGTTCACGGTTTATATTTTGATAATACTATCTCCGAATCTGACTTATGTAAATGAATAAAATCTCTGAAAAGAAAGCACAGTCATGATGCGGGCTGCGGGTTTGAAACCGAGAACAACCAATCAGAAGGGATGAAGGTTAAATACTCAGCGATCTCCACCTTAATATACACCTAACATTATTACATTTTATATAGATTCATCAACATCCAATAAAGCAAACCCTGTGTATTTTTAATGTTAACGTTATTTCTAATTCGTATATATATATATTTTTTTGTATATTTTAATACATAGTATACTTACTGCACTATCTATTTTATTTTCAGTACCATCGGTTGATTACGATTTTACTGTGGAAAATGTTACTGATAGTTCATTTAATATAAGGTGGCAGGTAAGGCATGAATACTACTGATAACTAATATTATGTATGTAATTAAAAATCTTTACTGTTAATATATTTTTACTAAATTCATATTGATATATTGAGTGTTCGGTACACTTTGTGGATATGAATATATGCACTTTACAGGCGTTGTGTATCTACAGTACGTTATTGGCCACACTGTCGACTTCATTCTGGCGTAGTATAGCGACAATTTACTAATATATATATATTTTTTAATTGTATGTTTGAAGTTGTTTAGGAAAATGGTAGAGTTTTAACTTTAGGAAGAGTTTGGCATTCTAGAAAATACTCTGGTTCCGGCAACATCCTCACAAGTAGCACAACTCATGTATAAGAAATGAAGTCCAACAAGATTTATCCTGAATACAAAGAAAAATAGTCATTCGAAGCTCAACACCGTAGTGATTATCGGCAGAATTTCAGGGGAAAAAAACGAGACGGAGATTATTTCAAGTTGACGCACCGCGCTTAGGATCCTATTTAGCAGTAAAATAGCTCGGTATCTGAGCATGCCGTAAACCGTAGCTCAACAATTAAACTATTAAGACAAAAGAAAACCAGTTGCTGATTGCAAATGGTTTCTATCTGAGATCACAAAAATTACTTCCAGGCCACAATTTCTTTTCTTTTTTTAGATATAATTTATAGTTTTATCTGCAGGTTATTTTAATTTTCAAACCTCAGCTGTTGGCCACACAATAAGATACATATTGTGCATGAGGAACCTGTCTCGTTTGGCAAAGAAGAATGGCATTTGCTGTACCGTTTCAGGAGTGTTCATTATTGACCCAATATTCTTTCCCTTTTCAATTAACTGAAAGAGAAAAGAAGATAGGGATTTTATGGCATTATTACCATGATAGCTTTATTATCAAGCTTTCAATCAACGTGTATCGCCAAACAACGCAGTATTCGAAAGCAACAGATTGTTAGCAAAGGCCTACGGCTTTGTCGATAATCGAACTAATGATCTAGCATTTTTATTCATGAAGAACATTTTAAAGCAATGCTTATAGTAAAAAGCATCGGGCAATCGATCAACACAAAGAGAACGTAACAAATGCGGGTACGAGACAGGTGTCCTAAGGAAATGAATACAGCCTGTAGTCCTCGACTTACTTAATATGTTTATCATTCCACGACTCATTGCATTCCAGGATCGAAATTTCACCGAAGATTTTTCGCAAACAGGTATTAAACAAATAACAGTGTCACATGTATACCATATGAAGGAGTTTGGTTTACATGGCGTGATATTTTCTCAATTAATACTGAACCCGGAAGTAACAGTATATTTATACCACTTCCAGTTTAGTAGAGAGAGATTAGAGTGGAGATATTCTTGGAATACATAATCTATTGCAAAATACCGCTTTTCGCTGTTTATTACCGTTTTCATTTCACATCAATAAACGTTAAAACAGAAACCACTTAATCTACCACTTAATTTTTCCCCACTTAATCTTTCCCCACAACTGTAACTCCCATCATAGGCCAAGATTTACAACCCGTGCGGAAGCACAAGGCTCAAGTTTATAAGCTGCGTGCTTCTCATGTTCAGGAGAGGAAACCCAACAGCCGAAAGCTCTACGAACGCCATCTGGCTGGTGACCGCTGGAAGTATGTGTGTTGCTGGATGAACCATGAGTGTATTTGTTGAAAGAAAAAAAGAGGACCATCTATTATCGTCCACATTATTCCAGAAGTCGATCTGACTGGGTACATGAATTGGCTGAAAATTTCCCACATGGGTTCATGATTCTTGGTGGTTACTTCAATAACGGCAAACTTCCATTGCGCAAAGTGGATAAAAAGACTAAAATTAATGCTGCCTATTACCAGAACATTTTGGAGCTACTCTACAGACATGATACTCCTTTCCTTTATAGCAGCGACATATCTCGTGTTGTCATCACCAAGACAAGGCAATCCAGTCATATGTCAAATTCCACGCAGATATACATGGATCAGATGACACGTGAAACAAGCACTCAAGCAATACCCTTTACACGGACATCCTTGTTAAATCCCCCGATGTCTCTCCCATTGATTTTTGTGGGTTTCCGTTGTGGAAACGGGCTTTGGGAAGCAGATGTCCGCCCACAATTGAGGGTCTTTGGAAAATTTGTCAGGGGAAATGGGATCGGTTGGACCAAAGTGTTCTTCAACGCAGTCTCCTGCAATGGAAACTCCGCTGCAGAGCAATTGCTGCAAGACAGGGATATCACATGGAACACAACTGTTAGTGGCGTCACGGTTTTGCTTAATATGAGGTGAGTTCAAACTTCGTTATCATGGACTTGAAACTACCTTCTGAACACATTTAACATAGAAACATTAAATGGAGATGTTTTACAAAACTTTTCAGTATGAATGTTCATAGAGGTCAGAGTGGTTCTAGAAGCTAGAGTATTGTATCTCTTATTAAATATGTAGTAGGGGACTGTTGTACATTCAGATTTGAGAATGTATAGATTGAGAAAGATTCTTAAGGTGCCCTTATTGAATGTAAGATATACTCACTCTTGAGCATAAGTAATAGAAAATTATACAGATAATAACATGGATACGGCTTTAAAAATGGGAGGACTAAGGTAAATTTGTCAGGAGCGCACATACTCCACTTTCGAAGATATGTTGAAAAGTCCTTTGGTTAGACGAAGAGCATGGGGGAGTACGATTCCCGACAAACCTTCGCTTATTTCTTTCAATGGACATATGTGTACTTTTTCAGCTAGTATGTTTATTTCTGATTCGAGTTAATACATATATATCACGATTTTACTTTAATATATAATATATGCAAATATATGTTTCAATATTACTTAGGACTCTTAGATTATGAAGAAAGGAATAAAACTTCTAAGTAGACTTGTACTAACAGAGACATCAATAGCTCTGGATATAAACAAGTTATGATTTCCTGTGCTCTTCTTCTAATAATGTCGTGTTAAGTTAAACATTCATAAGACATGGCTTTATGATATTAAAAGTACCTTATTACAATGCGTTATGATATCGATAATATGATACATGAATGTAGGATTGAAATAAATATATATATATATATGTATACTCATATTTCTTTTCTTCCTTTATTCTATTACCTTGTACTACTAGTACTTCTTTTGTCTTTTTTGCAAGCCATGTCCAGCTGATCCTAGAGATTGTATAATACGTCACTATGAAGTTTATATAAAAGAAGATTGGAAATGGAAACTACATAGTACACAAACAGATACTGAAGCCCATTTCACTGACAAAATCCCGTACACACAGTACAAAGTGAAAGTGAAAGTCGTTACGATTGAAGGACAGAGCGATACTTCGCATGTAGTCACAGTTATTACCGAGCCAGGTGGTAAGTAGACTATTCTGCAAAATACTGTACTTTTTTATGTAGGTCTGTAACTTAAAAGAGAAGGATATCAAAGTTACGTTACAGCTCACAATATATTTTATCTGTTAAGACTTCTTCATTCTTAAATTAAGTTGTCTAATAATTTCCTATTCTTTTTATGCTGGTCTTTTTGTTTGTTGCTATTCCTTTAAGATATTCTAAGGAAAAGTGGAATGTTAGAACTGAACATCAAAACATATCATACATAAATTTTGACTACTTAGTAGTCCCTAGATACGTGTTTATTGCATATTTCTACAGCTTTTAACAGCTTATTTTGCTGATACCAATATACAACATCGGAATTTAATCAGTATTCTGTATGTAATGCAGACTTAAAAGAAAGAAAGAAAAAAAACTGTAACGATTTGTGGATTTTAACTTCAGTTCTCATTTTCATTAAAATGTTAATATATTTTCAACTGTACAATTATTGCAGTTTAACGTAATATATGTGATCTCCAATTACTTCTTTAGACATTTATAAAAGAAGTATTGCTACACTTATTTACATTTATGAAAGAAGTGTATATTGTAGCAAGAGAATGGATAGAAACGTAATCAGACCGATCATTAATAAACAGTAAATTTTTAGTTCAATATATATATATATATATATATATATATATATATATATATATATAGGCCAGTTTCATTAACAAAAAAACATTCACTGCTGTTTCTGATGCGCCCAATTAATTCAACGTAATTATCGATGGCTCAGAAGAAAATGATATGAAAATTTTAGATTTCCAAATTACCCTAAAGTATATAATCAAATGTTTTTGGCAGGTCTCCCATTGACTGGTGATATGACTATTTTAGCCGACTGAGTATCTTTCCTGGGAGCTCTGGTAGATTATTACCGAAAACACTTGATAGAAAAATCCTGTGATTTGATGCAATTCTATTTATTCTTAAACTACCCAAAAATTACTTTTACTGCTAGAAAAAAAACTACCAGTTTTGACAGCTCATCTTTTATGTGAAAAGCTGCGATATATGCATCTTCAGGTTTGTGCTCGAGAGCATTTTTGACCACAAAGACTGACTCGTTTTCATTCGAACAAAGTTGGCGCTTACCCAAGATATTCTACCGCACCTCCGTCGATCATACTCGTTGTGCGGGCACCATTATAGATCATTTCACGACATCGCAGTTTTCACTGCATCACACTTTGTCGCAGTTGTACCAGAGGTATATGTTTCCATACTGATATTTCGCCTATGAGATTGGATTAGGACATGGGTAATACGTAGCATTGATTTTGATATTGTTTGTGACTTTACGAATATTGAGGCTTTTCCTCTGTATCAAAAACCAGTAGTCCTATAAAAATTTCTAGAAACCTTATTTGTATTCACAAAGCTACAACTACATTTCTAATGAACTTCTGTGCGGGTGGTAACTCGATTTTTTCACATTCATTTAGTTAGATCTATGCTTCATTCATTGTCACAAAAATATTCTGATATTCTATAGTTTGTACTTCGAATGCTTCCATTATGTCACTACATGGATCACATAAATGATTGATACGCATCGTTAGTATGGTTATAAGATAACTAAGTACCAAATAAATTTCTCCCGCAGTATAAATATACCTGATTGAAGATTCTAATTTCAGGCTGAAATGTATTCTAGATCATGTACAATTGTTATTTTCGTATGTTGTTCATAGTCAAATGTTTAGTGCAAGTCTTTAATAAGCGGTGTTGGATTCAGTTTCTGATGAAGGCAGGGATGTTTGCTCCGATACAAATCCTTGTACTGGTTCAGATCCCACTTTAAGCACTGTGTCATATACGCCGCATGCTGAAACGGTGTTTTAGGCTCTCATCAGGAAAACAAAAAAATGCGTCGATTTCACGTCTCTGACTGACTATAAATTTCCATCCATACGATAGAAGCTAGAATAGAGGTAGAAGCTAGGTATTTCAACAATCTACATTTCGCAACTGTACAACATGCTTAGAGTGCAATAGAAATCATTTAGGTAAAACTTGTCTCTTTTAGGTTAGCCAACTAAGTTAACTGATTTTTTTTTCCTTGTGGGTTTTGGGACTATATCAACATCACAAATCAAATCTACGGTACCCATATCCGTGAAAGTGTTTAAATATTTTCAGCTATATATTTGTAGGGCAGCATAATGTACGTACACAATTCCAATATTTTCTTTCTTTTCAGTCGCATTTCCAGTCACGAACTTCAGAATTGTAAAGAGTTCACCACAAAATTTTGAAGTTGCTTGGGATCCACCGTCACACACAAGAGGCATTATAAAATATTACCACGTATCCTATAAGGTAAATTTTCTTGCATTTATGTAATAGTAACTATAGTTATCATTTGAACTAACTGATAGCGGAAAACAACAATAAAATATGCTTAACATGATTACACTTAGCAAATAAGTTTACTTTATGTTGTTTCGACCTTTCGTAATGATATTATTTTTTATTTATCGGTAATGTACATCATTGTCTTAATCTTTTATAAGAAGGGTTCAACATTGCTCTCTAGTTTTCAGGTAACAATCTTCGTATATTATAGGTATTTAACCGATGTTTATTATTTGTAATGTGTTTACGAGTACTTTTAATTAATTATTTCTTTGTTTTTTAATTCGTTTCCAGTGCATCAAATTGTTGTCTTGCATGAATCAAAGTTGTGAGTTTGCACACGGTGAAATCAATGTCACATCTACTTCAGTCACCTTAAATGATGTAAGACCTTTAGGACGATATGAAATAAGCGTGGTGGCCTTCACAGGAGTCATAGGGACGTATTCTAGTATATTGCAATTGGTAAAGCATGATGGTAAGAATAACCAATTATATGAATCTAAATGCTTGGCGTTTTGAAGTTGTATTTACGTTTAGATTCTGAGACAATTCTTTGTCTGAACTTTTCATTTGAAACTTGTAGACGAATAGATAATTTGATTTTAGTTAGAAGTAAATAAAGTTTCATTTTATGCTCTTCGTTTTTAATTAATATAAGTAAAATTTTGACTATATAAATAATTAGTAATGCCGCAAGAACTCCTATATCTAGTAACATGGAGTCCATTTCGTTCCAATTTGTCCCATTTTCAATTGATAAGTACAGGTTAAGATATTATGAACATTGTAAGCGCTGAGTGTGAGATTCAATATCATATCCAATGACCATGGTACCTTCCTATTTGTTTGTATTATAGTTATCCTAAAAGTACCAGATTTCACATTCCACATAGATAAAACTATAATAGTAAGAAGGAAGTAGTTCCTCTAACGTTGCAGCAAACATATCCTACACTAGAATTTAAATTTAACTTTACTTCCTATTATTCATTGTTTCATGTGTGTAACAGCTTTTATTTACATTTTATCATAAACTCTAGGAATAATTGTATTGAATAAACATAATGAATTTAATTATTTATTATCTGTTTCATTACTACTCGAATATGGGTTCATAAAACTCCTATATTTTGTGCATATAAATTCACAGTGGTTACACTCCATAATAGTTCGTTCTTTTTACTAGCATTATCTAATTTCAACAGTTTACTCAATTGAGAAAGCTCAGAAAGATTGGTGAATGAAATTTCCTGCTTCGCTTGGCGTGGTTCGTCTTGAACCTGCATTTTCCCATAAGACATTCGTTACTCATTACTCTGTAAGTTGGCCACTTGTCTATCTTGGAAGTAAGCCTCATTGAAGTAATGTTTACCCTATGATGATAATGATAAATTTACGTGCGTATCTTGGTCACGCATAATACCGTTTTTTGTTATTTTTCTGAACTCTTTCGTATTCGCATATGGAAGCAGATGTTCTATATTTGTGACTGGAGAAAAAATGTATTCCCACAATTTGTTCTTGAAGGTCAATGAACAGAACACTACCCTGATAAACATATGGTGAAATAAGATAATAAGAAAAAGGACGTACGGGAATTCAGGAAATGGTTCTTTGTGTTTGTTTACACTGTCTGTTTTGGTAAAACCATTAGCTATTTTGACTCCTTTTATCAGTGGAGAGCTTTAGTAATTCTGGAAAATTTTCAAGGTTAAAGCTAAGCATCTCAATTGTCAACTACTGGCATCTGACAGCTTGTCAAAAGTAGTGAAGGCTTTGAGATATGAATTCCCTTAAGATTTTCTCAAAACATCTTTTGCTCTGAGGGAAATACTTGTAGCTCATTAACAACAAAAGGAATAGATTCAGCTAATGAGTCATGCAAATGCTTTGCAGTGTGCGTCTCAAATTCTTGTGTACACATCCATCTATGAACCTCAGTTTACAGATGATATGTTTGTCTGTACAACAGAATTGAAACAAATTGGGTTTTATCCATAATGAAAAGAAAACAAACAAAAATACGGGTCTATTTTGCAATAAAAAGAACAGTAACAACTGAAAAAAAACATATAAACTGCATATAAATATTGTTAAATTTATAATTTTGCTTTTCTTGTTTTCAATCTCAATAACTCAGTGTGCTACATCATCAATTTCAATAAATTGCGTACATATGTTTCTATTTTATGGTTGTTTGTGTTATTGTGTTTTGAATCCGAATAATTCAATGTACCAGACTAGTTTTCAGGAAGAGAAAGGCAGTACATATATTAAACACACACTGTAGCATTTTTTTCTGATATTGTATAGTGTTATGATTGCTCTATATACGTTATTTAACAGTAACCGTTATGCTATTGCTTATTAAAATTTCACAATCAAGTAATACTAGAAATCCTCTTCTAAAAATACACAAATCACACTTATTTTCTGTAAGTTGGCCACTTTTCAATGGAACTGGTGGTGGCCAACATAGACAGGCTTCACTGCATTTCTAATGTGTACATTAATCTACAAGTGGCGCAGAAAATAGAAACTAATCCACGCAAATCAATATTCCAGAGATCATAGAGTCTAATACCTGGCATAAATTTGCACACTGAACAAGATCTGAGTTTAAGATCAAGGATGTACAGATTTCACGGCTGCATTCAAGCGTACAGTATTTACTTAATAACCGTGATAATAAACGCACTGGAACAGGTCAAATGCAAGTTAGTAATTATAGTAAATGTGATAAGGCGCATAAAATAGAGTTATGTCCAGCTACATATAGTCTTTACTACAGATGTTGCCAAAGATATTATTTTGTATTAGTTTATAAGGTCAAGAATTTACCTGAGAAAGTTCTACGTCTAAGTAAGCTTCATTCAACACAACATAAAGTAGTTAATTGTACGAAATGTGGATACGTTCACTACGCAAAGCAATGTCATTGTAAGAAACACTATCTATATGACTGACATAACAATTATGCTTCTGTTTGTTCTTTTAACCCTTTTAGAATTTTTGGTAACTTTTGTTACCTTGGCGTAGTATCGTCTTTGACCGCTTCTTTAGGTTCTATAACAGGTATTTAAGCCGGTTTTTTATTAGTCAAGTCAAGGATGGACCAAAGAACACCCCAGATGCGTTTTGGAATCAGATGGTCAACTTGGCGGCGTCAAGTGGGGTCGGAAGGGCGTGACATTTTTATTTTTTCTTAAGGCAAATTTCAAAAAATGTTCACGCCTTTAGTTTTCACGATATCAGGTTGGAACTTTGTATACGGATTGTACGTACCTTCTAGTATTTCTCAAAGTTTTCTGAGATCCCTACATGAAACCAAGTCCGGGCACGAGGGGCGCAAGTGTCCCGAGGGGTGATTTTTTTAGAAAAATTTTCGATTTTTCCAGTTCAGGTATAAGATACGTACATGTGAGTGGCATCGTTGGAAAGGGATTTTATACTAAAGAAAATGACGTTTGAACCATGACTCTAGGCCAAATAGTAAACTCAAATTTCAACAATTTTTTCTGCCCTTTGTTTTGAAGACACAAGATTGAAATTTTGCACACGTATTATGTGTCTAACAACGTATTTTTAGAAAAAAAAAATCAGATCCCTAAGTCAATCCAGGCCTAGGCCAGAGGGTCAAAATATTTTGGTTGGATTTTCAAAAATACTTCCGGGTTTTTCCCTAATTTTCCGGTTCAGGTGTATGATACGGACATGTGAGTGATACCCTTAGAAAGGGATTATTACACTAAAGAAAATGGCATTTGAACCTTGACTTTAGATCAAGTAGGAATGACGCAGTACATTTTAGAAATATTTTTTTTATATATCAGATATGTATATACATATATGAAAAAATGGGTCACCTTCAGACTTTCAAAAAATTCTCTCGACCTCAGTTTTCAAAATACAAGAACAAACTTTTGCACACATATTACATACATAATATCATATTTTCTAAAAATAATAATAATAAAAAAAAGATTCAGATTCCTACGTGAACCCAGGCCAGGGCCAGAGGGGTACAAGTATTTCGAATTTTTTTTTCGAAAAAAATCTGTTTTTTCCAATTTTCTTGTTTTTGGTGTATAATAGGGACAAGAGAGTGGTACCGTTGGAAAATATGATCTGTTCTGAAAAGACGAGATATGAATCATGATTCTACGATAAATAATAAGGAAGCAGTAGCTGTTTGAGTGAAAGTCTAAAATTTACCTCAAAAAGTGGAAATCCTAAAAGGGTTAAGAAAGTGACCAACATACAATGGTACATATAGTCAATGTGAGGTCAAGATTCTCAGACTCCGTTATGCCTAAAAAACCAATGTAATACTACACTGATTTCAAATTTGGTTGACATGGGTCAGAAGTACAGGGAAAACTTTTATGAATCATGTACAAGAGATCCTGAGCAACACTTAGGGTCTAACGTACGAAAATCTATACTACATTCCAACAAAAATCAAGCGATTCTGTTTTATCGATAATAATCTAAAATAATCTAACTGAAATCAACATGGAAGGAGTAGTACTGGAGGAGAAGACAAAGTCCGAGTTTGGTGCAGCACTGAATGAGGATAATTTAAAACGTTATAAAATGTTTAATACAAGGGAGATTCAATAAATTTTGCACAGATGGGTATAAGATTTTTATTAGTTTCAATATGGTAATAAAATTTTAGGTGAACATACTTTGGTCCTTTGGCTACGAGGCCATATCACTCAATGTAGCCTCCATTGGCTGAGACACATTACGTGCAACTTTTTACGTGCAACGTGTCTTGAATGGACGTTGGTAAAATTCACGTCGGTGACTTTTACGCCATTGTTTCATACATTCGACTTTGTCACTGTCGAATGCCTTTTTTTTTTCCTCCGGTGGGCCTACAGGCGACCAAACAGGAAGAAATATGAAGGAGCCAAGTATTGCTAGACTGAAGGGATGACTTCCCATCCCATTTTCATGACTTTCTGCTGTGTCATCATGGCTGTGTGAGGCTTAGCATTGTCATGATGGAGTTTGGAAACTTTACCTTGCAGGTCAGTCTCTTAATCTGGAGAGCACGTCATAACTTATCCAGTGACAAATAATAACGCTCTTTGTTAATTGTAGAACCATATCCAAAGAAGTCTATGAAAAAAGTCCACACTAATCCGAGAAAAAGGAGGCCATAATTTTCTGGCCTGATCTGGAAAGTCATAGTCTTGTAAACCGGTGTAATCAACGTTGGAGACTGGCGCGGTCCAATGTGTGATTCCCATAAATCGGAAGTAACTTGATTGATGAATGAACTGATGTGGCTGATTCATAATCGGTTTTAAACAGCAATACAATTACTGAGCGTTGTCTTGTTCTGATGTCTACTTCAGTGTCCATTGTGATTTACCTGTGAACAATACCAAACAATTATTATCATTTTGAAACTCAAGGATAAAAATATGTTCAGTTAAAATGTCATCATCATATTGTAACTAATAAAAATATTATACCCATCTGTGCAAAATTTATTGAATGCCCTTTCTAAAATAGATGGTGGCGCGGGTGAATGGTAAGAGAAAAAGGAAAGGAAATTAAATGTTTGTTACTTTTAATTTTTAAGAATAGGAGGTGGATGTTAAAAGAAAACCAATCATTATTTGAACGTGTCAGAAATTCCTTAAGAATGGTAATGTACAGAGATTGAGATGGGATAATTTCATTCAAATGATTATTTGTTCTGTAAGTTAGTAAAAATATATATCTTAAGAAATGTACTGAACAATTAATAATAATAATAATAATAATAATAATAATAATAATAATAATAATAATAAGTAATATCTTATGCATCGTGTTGATGTTTGTAGTCTGTTCAATTATCTACGGTGTTACCAAATTTTATAAATGTATATTTAGTACTTTGGTCAGTTCTATTTTATTAATACAGGTTCAGTACTTTATTAATACACCCAAAAACTGAATTCAAATCCGTTGTCATCTCCTTAATCGGTCCTTTGTCTACTACCTATGTGGAATTATATTTTAAGTTAAGATATGCAGGTCTCTATAATGAACTTACTGAAATTTATTACCAAGTTCACCTGTCATCGTTGAAGTCACAGGGATAAACATATCATTCTACGTATTAATAAAACAAGACTTACCAAAACATCAGATATTAATTAATAATACTAGTGTACAAGGGCGCCCATGTTGTGGTTTCCAAGGGGGGCGAATATAAGCGAGGTTTCAAATATACTTAGTTTCAAATTTTGCTATAACTAATGTAAAAATTCTATTGGGCTTTCGATATTCCCAAGTATGATTTTCTCTTAGGGGGTCGATCGCCCCATCTTGCTCCCTCTGATGGGCGCCCTTGCTAGTGTAACAGTTTCGTCAATGTAACATAACCTTCATCAGATCTGATAAATGCGATGATACATTCACAAATCTGTTACACAAGTATTATAATAAGTATTTGTTGCTTTGGTTTGTTTTATTAATACTGTGGAATATTTCCGAAGCTGTAATAAACAATATGTTAGCATTCTAATATGTTCAGTTGTTTTATGTAGCAGTCGTATAATAATAAATAACTAATCTCAATATCAAATTTAAGTCCTTTTATGAGTCACAAGTCAAGGACTTAGGGGAAGTATGGCGTTTCGAATAGATTATTATAGTTCTAAGCAAAAATTAAATTTTCGTTTATTAATATCATATCACGCTATACCATGTATTCAGTTTCTTTCACAATTGTTTGTAGTTCCAGGAATAGCACCTGTGGAAAGTAGTATACCAGCTGCAAGTACCAATTCGACGATTAAGGTTCACTGGAAACGCCCAGAAGATTGTCAAAATCTTAATGGTCTCTGGGAAGGATATCTATATCAATTAATATTGGCGAGTGATGAGACACTTCTTAGTAACACCACAAAAGAAACATCTATGACTTTCTATAATTTGACTCCTCAAACAGAGTACAAAGTGAAAGTGTTCATTGTCACATCAGCTGGATGGAATGCTAATAAATATTTGATATTGCATGCAACTACAAGAGCTACAAGTAAGTCTCTCTCTCTATATATACACTCTTGGTAATCCGGTTTACAGGGCCGGCCCTAGGCAATTTGCCGCACTGTACAATGACATCATTTGCTTCCTCCTTTTCTCCAGAAAGAATAAATTTTAAAAGCCACGATTTCAAGTATGCTACCCCATTATGAACAATGAAGGGGGTGGAAAGTGCACTTACACTCAGACCGGCGTAGACACTATAAATACAAACTCATTCTGTCTGCTTTTTTCATTAAATAATTTATTATGTTTGTAAAAGATAAAACAAACACGTCTGTAGAGAAAAGATGGTAATCCTTTTTATAGAATTCAATATCGAGCTTCACTTGAATATATCAGTTTCTAATTTCAGTGCAATTAGCTCTTTTATTTTTATTTCTGAATTTTCTTCCACATCTGTTGAAATTTTAAAATAAACTTGTTTCCACCTTCAATGATAACGAACTTGCTTGTGAAAAAGACAAGACTAGTTTTCATATCAAAGCTGTGATAGCTAACTAAATGGAATAGGTGTTCGCCACTGTTCGAGAATTGAGTTCTTCTATTTGACAACAATCAAACAATTCATGCTGGGATTTGCTTAACATTTGCTTTAGAACTGTCCATGTAATCTTAAAGTAATGCGACCTAAACATGATTAAATTTTAAATTTTAATGTAGTATTCAAATAGAAGATTAGCTTAGTAAATTTAACTACCATCATCATAAAGTCTGTTTTCAACGAGAAATATTTATTTTAAATAAAATAGTTATGCTAGATTTTGCCGCCCCTGTAAACTTGCCACTCAGTGCAAATACACGTGTTGCACATATGTTAGAGCCGGTCGTGCTATATATTAGACTCTTGGCAGTTTATTTGCAACAATATTTTCATCACAATTCGTTATATAAGTACCTTACTATCAGAGTTACATTCTAAATTCGTTACATTCTAAATACTAATACCGAATGCGATACTTTCAAATAATATTATTTAATTCTTAATCTTCTATTTTGATACTACAAACAGCAACAGGAGTGTAATCCAAGTCCAAAAATATACAGTCTTTTGTACTGATCTGGAGAAATCTATTTCTCTGACCTTCCCTGATCTTTGGCAGGAAATTCCCTGACTTTCATGACATTGTCGGATGACGTTGACATACAAATAAGGAATAAATAACGATGAATATTTATATATGAGAACATTTATTTTATAGAGTCAAATAGTAATCAATTGCTCATACGTACATTCCACTTACCTCTCATAAAAATCTAAGCAACGTACCATACTGTGAACATTTATGGTTTACTAAGCTGAAATTCATGTACAATTAATGTTAGAAAAAATATATTTTATAAAATTTAACTGACTTTCCCTGATTTCCAGTCTTTTTCCCTGACCTGCACTATTTTCCCTGAGTTTTCCCTGACTTCCCTGACCAGTAGGAACCCTGTTGTATTATGTTCATTTTGGATTTTATTGCAGCGTGTTTAACATTTCGGGAATATTGACAAAGATTCTGATTTACATGCAAAAGGGTAAGACTTTACTATTGGAAAATTACTATTGAAAGAAAGGTTTAATAAATAACAAGAAGTAAATGTGTTATGCAATTCTATACGTGGTTCTTGTTTACACCGTTACTTAATTTGTTAATGTAATGGCGATATATTAAATAACAAAATCTAGCAAAGGCAGGAGCACGTGGTTGCCTGTTAAATCTGTATAGCATCCAAGTCAACCGGATGATCTCAGATTCTCATGGATTTTACTAAAATGTTTATTTCTATTCTTTTCATCTTTCATTTGATTTTTCTGTAAAAAAAAAAAAAAAAAAAAAAAAAAAAAAAAAAAAAAACCGAAAAAGAAAAAAGAAAAGAAAATGCATGTATGTGTGTATCACATAGGTTGATGAAATGCATGCAATCTCAACCAAATTTGGCATGTTGGTAGGCAACAATTAGTATAGTACGCATATTAAATATTATGATATGAAGGATATTGAATTTTAGATTTATGTTTCACATAAATTTCCTCTAATTGCTTTCTAGAACGAAACAACAAGAAAAAGCTTGTCAGACGTCAATTTAAGCTATAACAAAATTAATAAGATGCTATGTTATAAATCCAATTTGTACTAAAAAAAAAAAAAAAGATTTGAAAATTAATCAATAAATAACGAACTTTTCCCCTACAGGGAAGATTAGTAGTTCTTGATTTTTAAACAATCGTAAGATAAATTAAAACAAAATGGAGATCCTTTTAACCTAGTAACAGAGTAGCATTTTACAACTATACATTGTTAACGCCAACATTATAGTGCATTACATATATATATTTTTTTTAAAATAATAATAGTATTAGAACCTCTGCTGTTTGAGATAAATGAATGGCTCCGCCGAACAACGTTGAAAGTGACAACAATTCAAGTTTACAGAAACCGAAACAAAACATATGTTGATTATGTATAGGCTTTAAATATACTTTTTCAGTTTCAAACTATGTCTTTTTATCAAGGAATTGGAATTTCTATTACAGTACCATTTAACGGAACTATTCAGATTTTAAATACATTTATTCCAAAAACAACGTTGCAAGCGACACTAAACAATGACTGGAATGAGGCTGGTATCGTAATGCATGTCAGTTTGAAAATTCGACTTTTTTGAAAACTTGAATGTTGGTAAAAAATACAATGAACTGTTGAACATCGTTAATATGAAAAGATTTAGAAAAAAGGAAGAAACGTTTGAGGGATTGTTTAATATTGTTCTGCTTTAATGTTGTCATAAAATTCCACAAACTCATTAAGGATCTACTCGCACATTTCTAATAAGTCATTTTCCTTTGCCGCTTTGATTGGAAGTTTGTCATCACACAAATGTAAGAAACTGCAAACTTTCAACGGAGGGCGTCGTCTCCGGAACCCTTAACTTTTTATGCCAAAATATAACTGCAGTGTATAGTAAGTTCTTTGTTCACAGATTGAGTAAATATTTTAAACTCCTTGTTTTTAACTTTACATCTAACATGCAGAAAATTCTGTTACTTCGTAACATATTTTTGTATTGTTACTAAAATAACAAACGTTTTAGCAGTAATGCTGCATACAAACTTAATGTACGTCGGTTGAAACGTTGTTCTACTTAGCTCTTCAGGTGGTAGTTTTCCAGGCACAGACCGCTTTCTTATATATATAGATATATATATATATATATATATATATATATATATATATATATATATATATGGCCTATGGAACCCGGAGGTTCAATGCCGCGTTCACAAAAGCTCTCCGCTGACTTCCCTCCTTAGCCAATTGGATCCAGTTCCTACTTAGTATTCCTATCTCTGATGGATCCATCTTAATACTGTCCTGCCATCTGCGCCCAGTTCTTTCTTCCTAATGGTCATTTTCCGATTGGTCTTCCAGTCAAGACTTTGAAAGTGTTTCTACTTTCTTTCATCCTAGCTACATGACCTGCCCATAAGCCTCCTAGACTTGATGACCCTAACAATGTTTGGTAAACCGTATAAATTATGTAGTACCTCGTTACGAGATTTCCGCCATTCCCCATTCCCGTTCCTCTTGGGTCCGAATATTTGTCTCAGGTCTTTTCTGCAAAAATACTTTCAATCTATGTTCTTCCCTCAGAGTAAGCGACCATGTTTCGCAACCATACAGAACAACAGGCATGATTTTTGTTTTATATATTTTAAGCTTCAAATTCCTCGACAGAATTCGAGACGACAAGAGATTTTGAACCGAATAGTAACACGAATTCTCTGCTTTTAGTCGACGTTTAATTTCTTCGTCAATTTGATTTTCGTCTGTTAATATTGATCCTAAATATTTGAAAGTGTCCACTTTATCAAAAGTATTATTTAATATTTTAACGCATCCACAATTTGTTATATTACGGTCCCGATGCACTTCCATGTATTTAGTTTTCTCTGCATTTACTTCTAAACCCATATCCCTGCAAGCATTTAATATGATCTCTGCATTTTTTCTATTGTTCTCCTATCATATATATATATATATATATATATATATATATATATATATATATATATATATATATATATATATAATATAATTATAATTACCAGCATCTCTTGCACGTTTACAACACTTATCTTTCCACTCACTCACATTAACTTTCTCTTTTTACCATTATTTAAACGATTTTGGTCACCAGGCGAAAGAATAAAACTACTCTTGGCTGACATCACGTAGGTTGCAGAGAGTGACGATTTGCCGCTTATTCTACTGGCTGTTAAGTGCTACCAACCTCAATATTATGGAAAAAGAAATAACCCACGTGGTGGGGAATATAGTTTATTACATTGCTCTTTTAAAATCTCAATGTGACAGAAAATGTCGCTTGCAACGTTGTTTAGCGGAGCTAATAAAATACCTACTTTCAAGTAAAAAGAACTACTTTGTGGTTACAAAGCTTGAATACGCACAGAAAGAGTTTTTTTCTCTTTTTTTCTGATTGGAATAGGTGTGATTCTTATTGCACTACGAGATGTAAGTCTGTCTCATTTGGTTTTGATGCCTAAGGGAAACGTTAAGCTTCAAACCAACCGCCACGTGACGAGAAAATAATAGTAATAGTAATAACAATGTATTGTATTAAAAAGCAAAAGTTTTGAAAATAAATTGATAATAATAGCTTTTGTATATTATGTCGCAAGGATACCTTCACAATTTACGGATATTCCGCTAAAAACAATGTAAAAAAAGAAGAAGAAGAAGCTTTTAATTGAAATTTCAAGTAAAATAGACTGCCGTATTCACCTACGTTTTTCGATTTGTCAATCTTTTCCTTCGTCACGGACTTTATAGATTTTTTCCCGTATCATGAAAACTGCACGTTCAATAACTGTAAAGATGGATCTATTTCATTATAGTTACTGACAATACTATACGAATGCTATTATAAGATGTATTTATTTATTACTATTACTATTATTATTATTATTATTATTATTATTATTATTATTATTATTATTATTATTATTATTATTATTATTATTATTATTTTGTAAAGAATTGTTTTACTACTTGAAATGCGGTCACTTTAATTATCTACAGAATAGCTCAGTTCTTAAAACTATAATGTGATGTCAGGACTCACAAGTAAGCAAAGTTTTTTTATTTTTAATATTTAATTTTTTATTATGAAATTGGTTTCTTCTACTTTTCCAATTATTAACGCACATTTGTATATATTTTAATTAAGGATTCAACTAAGTTATAAAGTTACTACTTACAAATGGAAATGCATCATTGATGGGGCATTAGGGTGGATTAGGGTAGGCCGAAAAAACTCATTTTTTTATTTCGAAGTTGTAATAGCGCGGAAAAGTTGCGAATTATATTGACAAAGAAAAATTTAAAAAAATTATCAAAATCGGTTGACATCTTCCGGTCGCGCATAGACCCTAAAGGTTGACAAAATATGAAAAAAAAAATCATTTTTGCGATTATTTTTTAAAATTTTTGAATTAAATGTTTTCGTAATGTAATAGTTTTTAACGTCTTCAAATAGAGCCTAAAAACATTGTATTTTAATTTGGTTTAGATCAGTTGATATCTTCCGGTCGCGCATAGGGCCTAAAATTTGTCAAAATATTGAAAATGTTACATTTTTCCAATTTTTTTAAAAATATCTTTAATAAACTGTTTTTAAACATAATACAGTATTTTTATTTTTGAACACAAGAACATTGTGTTTTATTAAGATGCGAATAAATTAACAACTTCCCATTGCGCAATGATCCCAATGCTATAGAAAAACAGTACCTAAAAAAGATAGTCCTGTGACATGATGGATGATAACAGTAACAACGTGCATGGTACTTTTTGATTTGCTCAGGGGCGCCGGAACCGGGGAGCAAGGGAGGCAATTGCCTCTCCTGAAATTTTCAAAGGGGGCAAGATACTCGTTTTGCCCCCTCACTTCCAGACTGTAAAAACATCACACAACACTGATTATGTGAACTAAATTTTGCTTTTTAAAGTAATGTGAAAAAATTCTCATGAAACGAGTCGTTGAGCAAGATTTTAGAGTTTGAAAAATATAACAGTTTAAATGAGTAACAGGATATTTAGGGCCTAAATACATTTTCCATAAAGTTAAATTAATGTTCTTACAAACAATATGCAGAGTGCAGTAAGTTTTATGGTGAGGAGGAAAAATGTATAACGTAGGATTAATAATTCAGAGCATATGAAAAATGCGAACTCTATTGTCTTTTCGTTCGTTTAATCCTTTCACTACCATTTTTTTCGGAGTGAGAAACATTAATATGTGGCTATTTTAAGTTGTTTTTAAACGTACAAATACATATAGAAAACATTTTCCATCGTTTCGTTTTTCGACGTGGGAAGGGTGGGATAATATGTATCCCTCTGATATTTTTACGTGGGACCTATATGTCCCAGTGGTATTGACATGAATGATCATCTTGTATTTTCAATTATGAAATGTATATTGTCAGAAAAACAATTGGGTCGTATTTATGATTACAAATATTTTACATTTCGGCATTCTTTTCCAAATTACAGTACATTCAACCACTGCTTTATCACTAGCACATTGTTCCTCACTTTCATCTGTACCATTATCACTTTGTTCACGTTCACTTCCACTACTGTCTATTTGATTATGTTAATAAAAATTCTGTGAACCATTAGCAGACTTCTCTTTACCACTGGAACATCGATTCATAGCAATAAAATGTGGTAAATTACCAGGGGTCCTCTGAGAATGTATCGTGGGACACATATGTCCCAGTGGTAGTTAAAGGGTTAAGATATGAGTGCAGAAACAGAACATGTGTTTCAGCTCTCCTTTCAGACCAAGTTTGTAAACAAGAATAAGGAAGACAGTCACTGCTTATAATAACTAGTAGTGTTAGATATTTAGCTCGCAGTGGCCAAGCAATCAGTGGACATTTGCATAGTACGGGTAGTTTGATGTCGCTCCTGGCTGAAAGAAAAATGGATGTGCCTGTTCTCAATCAATGGATTAATCGACGGGCTATCTGGCTTAGTGCTGATTGAAAGAATGAAATCTTAAAGATTATGGGACATGCAATATAGAGAGACTTGGTAGCAGAAGCTAAAGAGTCTCCATTTTATGCAATCATAGCCGACTCCAGGACTGATATTTCAAAGAAAAGACAGTTGTCTCTGTGTGCACTGTATTGACTCTGATTCATCAAACCCAGCAAAATATTTATGGAAATGATAACCCCACTTGGCAGAAAATCGGAAACAGAATTCACGACCAAAGATATTCTAAAGAAGCTAACCTGAATGCAGAAAATATACGCGAACAGTGTCATGATGGTGCAGCTATCATGCCAGGACGAGTGAATGGTGTGCAGAAGATAACTTCGACTCAACATCCGAAAGCTGTATACATTCATTGCAATAATCATGCGTTAGATCTTCCATTGCAGGAAGTAGCACGAAAGTGCGAATCTTTGTGTGACGTGCAGGCCATAGTGAAAGACGTTTGAAACATCAACCTGGATTCTGCAAAACGATAGACAACATACGCACGCCGATTGTTCTTGAACCCTGTAAAACTATCAACGAAAGTAATCCTAAACATTTGCTGCCTGTTTGTCCTACTCTCTATTGTGTTAGGCGAAAATCTCTAATCAGATTTCAATCTACTACAAACGAATTCAAATCACGTTGAAAAACATCATCATCAATACAAGTGGTCCGGATGATGGTCAAAAAATAATTCTAAAAAGGTATTTGAAAAGAATGAACAAATTCGACATATTTTTTCTGATAGTCAGTATATGTGCTTTTGTACCTTGCGGACAACTGGCAAAAGTGCTTCAAAATTCTGAGGCTTCTGCTTCTGGAGCTAAAAGAGCAGCAGCGATTCTATCTAGAGGACACTCTGAGAAACCTACGAACGGACAGTACATTTGAACACATCTATAAGGAAGTAAAGGAAAATGCAGACAGGCTACACTTAAAATTGAACACTTCATCAAGATCAAAGAGAACACCAATTAGGTTGGAGGAGACTGATAATCCTTCTATAGCAGCTACCCTAGAATCTGTATCGGATCTTCCAAAAATGTACTTCGAAATCATTGACTATTTGTTGAATGAAGTGCAGCGTCATTTCAATGAGCCAGTCCTCAAACAACTCATAAAACTCTAGAAGATACTTTCTGAAGGAGCTATATGTGCTGGTAGGCCTCTCTCAAGAGAATATTTGAAGCAGGAATTGGGAGTTCACCCGTCGAATTTTAACCTGGATAGATTATGAGCTCAGCTCAGGCTGCTTCCACCTACTTTGATGACGACTGAGTCGCTGACGACCATCAGAATATTAGAAACTACTGTATTAGTGCTGAAACCCCAACTGCTCGCAGCCTTCTCGACCAAGTTGTTCGTCTAGGGACTTTCGTTCTCACTATGCCAGCTTCTTGAGCAATTGCGAAAGATCATTCAGCTATTTGCGTCGTCTAAAGACATATTTGAGGACGTCCATGACGCAGGAAAGATTGGCTCATCTGCTGTTGTTGCATATGTGTAGCGACCAGACTTAAACACCATTGCAAGAGAATTCATATCAAAGAGAAGCGAAAGAAAAGATACTATTGGTCAATTTTGAAAAAAAAATAAATGTAGAAATACGTAAGTGAAAATATTATGCGTATTATAACCAATTATTTAAATTACAAAATAGCACTTAAAATTCAATATAAACTTGAATTATTTCTTATTAATTGTGTCGTATTTTATTAGTGTGAAGTGAAGTGAATAAAACGAGATTAGGGAAGAGAGGTGAATGTAATAACAAACTAGATATACTGAAGTAAGTGTAGTAAAAAATACAAATAACTCTGGATAATTAGTGTAATTGAATTTTCTATATAAATTTTATGAAGTCTTTAGTCAAAATTCCATTTTTCCATTTCTGGTTTGAAGTCAAGTAGGTAGAAAAAAAATATATTTTCTTATTTTTTACTTAATTATGTAGCCTGCTTTATAATGTACAAGTTACTTTCTACTACAAAGTGCTACAAAGTTTGTAGTTCTAAATAGCAATTTCTAATATTACAGTGTACTGCAACACCAGAACTGGATTTTTAAAAATATAATTTTAATTTCCTCGTTTCCAAGTGATTTAAGTAGCTTTAAGATTCTTTAATAGTGTCCGTGTGACCATGTCCAATACAGTTAAAAATATGTACCAGTATGTAAAATGGTAAAATTTGTATTTACAAACAGTCATTGTGAGCAGTACAAATTTTACAATTTTATATGTTTTTAATTCTGATTTCAGTGGTTGAAAATTTCTGCACCATACCAAAATCCAGCACAAACTGACACGGGATTAATTAATTAATCTAAAGATGTAAACTAAGATGCCTCTAATAGATGGAAATTTCACTCGCACGAAACTGTTTACAGCTTCATTATATTATTATTATTATTATTATTATTATTATTATTATTATTATTATTATTATTATTATTATTATTATTATTATTATTATTATTAGTATTATTATTATTATTATTATTACTATTATTATTATTATTATTATTATTATTATTATTATTATTATTATTATTATTATTATTATTAACCAATCAAATCAAATTATTGTTACATTACAAACATATATTCGTATTATCTTACCTATGTTACATTCCCGTGTCTATTTCCAAGACAGCAGTTTGCCCCCCTCCCCCCCAGCTGAAAAATACTTCCGACACCACTGCTTGCTCTATATTTAAAAAGCTTAAATGTTTATTAAGCTCATTCAAAAAGGTTTCGTAGAATTATTAAGGAAGAGCATTACTCGCTGATTCAAGAACCCGGCTCACTGTACGTTGGCCACGTTACTCCAAATTCTGGAAGCTCTGAAGATATTGTCAAGTCTGTAATTTCTTACCTGTCTGAGCGTGGTATTTCTCTTGAAAATCTAATTGTCATCGGATGTGATGGTACTGCTGTGAATACAGGTTGGAAAACTGAACTAGTTCGCCGAGTTGAACTTCATTTGAGGAAACCTGTACAATGGGCAATTTGTCTACTTCATTTTAATGAGTTACCATTCCGCCACATGTTTAAGCACCTGGATGGGCCTAGTTGTTCTAAAGGGCCAATCGGTGAAAAGTTCGTAGGCTGCCAAAAACTTCCGGTGGTTAACTTCCAGAGTATTGATTGTCAGATCCCAGAGATAGACAGAAACGTGCTTAGCAAAGATCAGCAATACCTACTTCATATATCAAAGGCAATAAAATCAGGAACCTGTAATGAAGATTTGGCTGTACGAGATCCTGGGCACTTATCACATTCGAGGTGTTGACAAAAGCAAACAGAACTCTCAGATTGTACATTAGTGAAGAAATCCCCTCACCTGAACTTCAAGAACTAGTTTTATTTATATTAAAATCATACATGCTAATGTGGTTTACTATCAAAACAAGTAAATACTTTACAGACGGCCCGAAACTTGTTTACCAAGCAGTACAGTCTACCAGGTATTTGCCAAAACCTTTGCTTGATGTTGTCAACCTGTGATCGAACGGAATGTTTTTTTCGCCCACCTAGAACACACTGTTAGCCATGACTCAAGATGACAGGAAACACATAAGAGAGCTCGGACTGCGAAGAATTCTGAAGGCAAGGCAGAGAAATGCAAGAAGGAGAACATTCATGCCACCAAAAATCAACTGGATGCGCAAGAATACTCAGAAATTATCAACTGGATGGACTGTGAATTATTTTCTTCCCTATTGTTGGCAGAAATCAGTGACGACGAGATCAAATTGCACATTGGCAGTGATTCAATCCCTGACTGGAATATTACTTTCAAGCAATTCCCAGTTCACACGCATGCTGTTGAACGCTGTGTAAAATTCGTCACGGAAGCCTCAGGAAAAGTTTGTGGAGCTGAATCACGAATGCATTTATAAGAACCACTCTGCTGTCCAGATCATCTATGCCTAAATTCACCAGCAAATCAGTCTTCAAAGTACCTTCGGCTACAAAATAGAGAAGAGTACTAATGGACACTGGATAGTTTCAACTAACATGGACTATTTATTCAGAACTCTGTTTCTTCCTTTTTTTTTATAAAAGTAATTTTATTGTTAAAAACTACATTGTAACTTAAATAAATATTTAAGCTTTTTAAATATAGAGCAAATCAAAAAGTACCATGCACGTTGTTACTGTTATCACCCATCATGTCACAGGACTATCTTTTTTAGGTACTGTTTTTCTATAGCATTGGGATCATTGCGCAATGGGAAGTTGTTAATTTATTCGCATCTTAATAAAACACAATGTTCTTGTGTTCAAAAATAAAAATACTGTATTATGTTTAAAAACAGTTTATTAAAGATATTTTTAAAAAAATTGGAAAAATGTAACATTTTCAATATTTTGACAAATTTTAGGCCCTATGCGCGACCGGAAGATATCAACTGATCTAAACCAAATTAAAATACAATGTTTTTAGGCTCTATTTGAAGACGTTAAAAACTATTACATTACGAAAACATTTAATTCAAAAATTTTAAAAAATAATCGCAAAAATGATTTTTTTTTCATATTTTGTCAACCTTTAGGGTCTATGCGCGACCGGAAGATGTCAACCGATTTTGATAATTTTTTAAAATTTTTCTTTGTCTATATAATTCACAACTTTTCCGCGCTATTACAACTTCGAAATAAAAAATGAGTTTTTTCGGCCCACCCTAGTAAGGATAGCGTACTATCAACAGAAAAAAAAAAAACACGTTAAATTTCAATCCATAAAGGATTAAGAGATTTAGTTCACCTGACTAGTGATACACATAGAGTAAACATGTTTTCACATAAAGAAATTGCAAACCCTGCCACATTATTTCATTCATCGATAGGCCAAGTCAATTTACTCTTGATCTTTGACTTCGTAAAGGCAAGGTGCACTTCTTCAGTAGCTTATTCATCTCGTCAATAACTGTAATGTAATAGACCAACTGTTACGATTATTAAATATGTAGATTTCGTCGTACTGGAAAGAATAAATTGTGACGAAGTAAAAGATTGACACTTCCGAGATATGGCGAAGCAACTCGGATGAAACGTATTAAGATGTGGTAGATTTACAAATATGCTTGTAGCTACCTAGTGATACTAAGAAGCAAATAATGAAATAATTTAACATGCAAGAACTTATGCTGTGTAGTTAGGTACGCTATTTTTTCATTTAAAGTTTGTTATTAATTCTTCATTTATTCATGATTAGTATATAGTCTTTCATGTTTAAATCATTTTTATACAATATAAATCACTAATTTAAGTATTTGTTATTAACCACACACATTTATAATTTATCAAAATCATGAAAATACAATTTAAAATGTAACTTGACTGATTAACGTAGCAATGAACTGCCCCTAGCCTGTAGTACAGCCTGATTTCGTTCTGGAATTGAGGCAGATAAATATCCAATCTTTAACAGACAAAACCATATCCTTCTATCCTTCTTCGTTCAGTCAGTACCAAATTTTGCCAGCGAAAAAAAAAAAAAAAATGGAAACAAGTTCTGGCTTTACTTCTCTGAAACTTACCATATATGTTCAGTAATGAAACTCAGCGAACTAAAAGGGTTAAGGGAGCTGTTGAAGTTCTTCCTGATGTCTCCAAACCTCACCTGCACAGATCTCGCCTGCTCAAAAGTGATCAAAGGTGTTTAATAATGAACACAAGGAAATTGAGAGGGCTAAGGGAATTGGAGTTCATTCTAAGTCCCCGAATCTGACTATAATGGGTCTTGCTTCTCAGAAACTTGAGCACAGATGTTCAATAAAGAAAATCAGAGAATTAAGAGGGCTAAGAGAGCTGTTGAAGATCATTTTGATACCCCCAACCTTCACCTGAACAAGTTTTGCTATTTTCATTAGCATGTTATCATCTTGGAAAAACTGTATCTTTTATTCGGAAACAATTATTTGATCTATAAGATGCGTTTGGTATCTAATATGCCATATAACCGTTGATAGAAATTCAACATTTGTATTAAAAGCTTAAACAATATACAATGAAATTGCTGGTCACGTTATTTGTGTTGAATGATAGAAAGAAGACAGTTTTGACGATACGCTCCTTTTGGCTTTCGCCATATATAAGCCCTGTTTTACAGGATGACCCATACTTATGTATATGATGTTTCAAAGACTGCGGTAAAGAAATTAGCAACAGCACTTGAACATAAAATTGAAAATAAACACAATACTTTCATACCTTTCCTTACAAGAATTTTAATCTCTATTCTCCATAGTATAGCCACCAATGCACAATCAAAATCGGTACATGCGTGGAGACGGAGAGAAAGTTGTCATAAATAGTTTAACATACCCGTACTGGTATCCTCTGGAACTTTTTGTGATAGCTCCCTGTAGTTCGGCCAAATTGCGTATGTGATGTTGACGAACTTTATCCTTTAAAACTCCCCATAAGAAAAAGTCAGGTGGTATCAAATCGAGGGCTTGAGTTTTCCACTCCACAGAATACAAACGCACTCAACGCACACGTTTTTGAGTTCCAGTGACAACCGTTCCGCTATCCTGTCTGGTATACACTAACGGCTCTAAGTCCAGGAACCGTTATCCTCACTCTCACACTACACAATGTTGCCATAGCGAAACTTTTTGGCCAGAATTTCAAATACTACAGTCACTCAAACATCATATAGATAATTTTGGACCACCCTGTATATTGAAAGCGAGGGAGAAAACAGTTTATCGGGCCGTTCTTCTTTTCTTCCATCATTGGCGGCCCGTGTTATATGTTGAGGGAGCATCACAATTTCCACGCTACTACGTTGGCGGTTGAGATCAGGCAATTCGAAATCACACGCCACAGTTTTAGTATGGCGTCTTTATCTTGGACATTGCTGCTCTCGACACACTTAATATATTGACAGTTTTGTATATACTTGCTCGAAGTAACTGCACAGCTACGTTGCCTTCTTTGAAAGTCGAAATATATCTCTCCCATTTTGCATAGCCTACGTCCGGCATACTGTATTCAAGAATTCTAATTCAGCCTCCTTGCATACTACCACTCACCCAAGACAGCAAACTACTTAGCGCAAAAATGTTCGGCGTTATCAACCTAAAAAATTGCGTGTTGTAGTTCATGTGGGTTTCCGTTATTTTCATATTATGTATACATCATACATATAAATTTTATGTTCAGTTTCTCAATTTATCATGGAGAAATATTCTAAAATGCTTAAGTCATTATTTCTCAGGAATAAGATTATTAAGGAAGAAGAACACCTTTACAATAATGATGATCAAAGTTTCAACTAATTCTTTTAAAATTATAATGATCATTTTGAATTAATGTTATTTATGATTGTTCGTAGTAAGTACAGAAGAAATTTATTGAAGCTTCTAACTACTTTCTTGCCTTTCCATATTGCTCACTAATATTTTTTAAAAGAAATCACGAATACGAGCAGAATTTGGTAACAATAAATTTGTAACTAGATATTAAACCATTGTCCTGTACTTTGTACGTATAACATTAAGTACGTATTCAATATATTTTGTTCGCAATGATTCATTATCTAAGTTATATTAATGTGTTATTCATTTAGTTCCAGAACCAGTGACCAATTTGGTTGTTTACAAGAAAGGACGTCGTATGTTGGGAATACGTTGGGAGAAACCAGAAAGAAGTTTTGGTGATTTGGAGTCTTTCACTATCATTTATCGAGAAGATACTGATACTGAGGAATTTAGTGTAGTCATTCCTGCGCTGCCATGTCCAATATGGAATGATACATTTTGCTACACTATTAAACCTCTTAAACCTGACAGAAAGTATATAGTGACGGTATGTTCTGGCTACTGGATTCCTTAAATCAAAATTAGTAATGAATAGTAATATAGAATGTGGTAGTATAAGTAGTATCGTTCTGTTAAACCTGTTAATGTTTCGGCAGAAGCATAGTTATGCTTACGTTTGTGTACATTGGTTTTCTTGCATGTAAACATTGTTACTTTTCCAGTTAAAACAGTGTAACGCTTTTAAAGTCGGAGGTATATTTTTACGAAAATTTATTACACACAGAAAACTTTAAAAAAATTGTTTTGTCATGTGGCGGATAAATGAATTCTTTAACATTCCATTGTTATACTCTTTGGACTAAAGGAAGCACATTGTTAACAAAACTGGATGATTATGAAAGAATTTGTGAAAAGAATATGTGAAGGAAAATAGGGAAACCTCGAAAAACCCACGAAAACGATGCTATTTGAATGTATACAAGTATTGATTAAAATACTTGATTATAAATGATTAAAATTGATTAAAATGATTTTAATCCCACGTGATTAAAATACAATATCAATTTCTGAGAAATTGTAGCTCACGTTATGATCTATCAAATTAAAATGTGTTTTGGCTCAAAAAAGGTTCCAAATAACACCACAAAAAATTATACTTCCAACAGAAACAACCATTTAGAAAATGCCATCTTCTCTAAAAGTCGTTTTGGATGAAAGGTTACAAATCAAATCTCTACCCAACAATACGTAGGTTATGTGTAGTCTTGTATGATGACACGGGATGTTCACATGAGCTCTTATTACAATACAGAAATAAGACCGCTTTCTCATGATTTATTTTGACTTCCCTCTTTGAATCAAAATTCAACACGACTTCCTCTTGGGAGGTAGGTTGTATGATCCAAAATTAACCATTTCTTAAACCAGAAATAAAGTAAAATAACGTTCTAAAAACGAAGTCATAATAAAATAACATTATTATTATTATTGAAGTTGTTGGCAAAATCAATGAAAACTGGAAATCTAGATAGCTTCAAGAGGGGTAAAAATTCGGAGAAATAGATTCAGTAATATCTGAAGTTATTCGAAACGAATTGAGCGTTTTTCTCGATAGTTTCAAATTTTATTTTTCATAAGAATTCGGCAAAACCTTGACTCCATAGCTGTTGACTCTTTAGTTTGCTTAAGTTGAATTTTGGTGTGTAAATTGATTAAGATGAGCAAAATCGAATAGCTTCAAATTTGAATTCAAGAAGTCAAAAGACTTTAAAGTTAAAACAGAGTTTTCGACAAATTTTGACCCCCATAGTTTTTGACCTCTTAGTTTGCGAAAAGTTGGAATTTGATGTGTAAACTAATTAATATGTGTCGAATCGAACAACATCAAATTCGAACTCAAAAGATCAGAAGTCCTATAATTCATCATCCACCCTACCTTCCATTCTAAATACTGTTGTCATGTTAGGAGATACAGTATAAACGTGCCAGGTAAAGACTAGTTTTCCATGACGAATCACGTTTTTGAAAAATGCATCTTGACTGAAAAGGTTTGGGAATCGTTGTCTTAGACTTTTCTGCTTTATTCCGAACTGCTCAAAGAATTCAAAGAAACTCAAATCAGAGTACTACAGAAGTGTAATTTTTCTTTTACTAGTGTTGTTTTACTTTTAGGTACGAGCAAGAAATGTTGAAATTCCCGAAGATGGAGAAGAAATTTCTGTAACAGATGTTACCAAAGAAGAAGGTACAGTAACATCTTTAATTTATATGCAGATCATTTAGAACTCTATTAATGTAAACAACTAAATATGACATGACTGGAGATAAATGGTAATATTTGAATAATCTGATATTCTAACATATTTTATGAATTTTTGCTTTTCATTGTCTGTGAAAAAGATGGTTATGTTTTCTTTTTCTATCTCATTTGTTTTTAGTATAAGACTAATCAGTAGCGTCTCCTTAGAATATCGTGAATAACTTTCGAAGCGTTTCCCAATCTTTTAACATGACTATTGTATTCTCTGACAATCTTCCATGTTGGTCTAGTGACTAGCGCGTGCACCTTTGCTGTACGCATAAATTATTGTGGTAAATTTTGGAATGTTTTTTTTTTTTTTTTTTTCGGCAGAGAAAACGCATCAAACTTGTTGAAAATAATGCGATATATTCTCGCTATACTAGTCAGTAATGGACATATGGAAACGAATGTTAGTAGTATAATGGGTGCTTTATGGTCAGATTATAGAATGTCAACAGAAGTTGTAATTATCAAAATTTGTGTTCAGGTAAACTTATAAATGACTTGTCAACTTTCACACAAAACGGTTCTGAAACATAGGACTTTTCTTCGGCTGAGAGGAGCTCTAGAAATGATAATTATAAGGTAGACGTCTGTAACTACAAATGTTTTTGTGTCATTTTTATGTAGTTAGGTACAAACGTGATTTCTTAGTAGTAATAATAATGTTAGTAATAGTGGCAATAAGTGTTAGAAGTGACGGTGGCAATAATGTACAGAAATCTTGTTTCAAATTTCTATTCCAATAAATGGATTAAGCATGGCGTACTTGCGCCAGTACTTCCGGCACTATTTGTTTCCGGTGGGTTCGGAAGACACGAGCTACATATCGAAATTACAATGATTATATTTTGCGTTCTTATAATATTGTAATAAAACAGGGAATTGTAATTTTTGGGGGTTAATTTCCGCAGAGGGAAATTTTGTAGAACAAATGGATCGAATATAAGGAAGGTAATGATACATATTTACATAAAAATAAAGTAAAATACATACCAGGCTGTGTCTTTTTTTATCTAGCAGACGTATTGGGTGGAACCAAAACTGTGACTTTTAAAACCTTGTACTTAACTAGATTGGGGAAATGGCGAAATTACTTGACTCGTCTATTACACAAAAACCTCTGGTTTTCGTGCTTGTCTCCAGTTTAATCTGATACTCCTATTCATGTTGTTGTTGTGTAAGCTAGTTTTAAACATAATCTGTGTAGCAGAAGGATTGAAGTTTGAGGGTGGAATACTATTGTTGAATGTTCTGAATTTGAGTAAGTAAGTACCTATATAACCTCAGAACTCCCAATGCAATGAAGCTGAAAGAATAGAAAAGAAAATCGTTACACTTGCCTTGCATTTACAAATAGAATTGAATCTCTTATTCCTTCTTTTGTTGGCTTTGTTTTGGTTCTTGTCGTATAGTTTGTACTAATTATTCGATAATGTTAAGTTATTAAAACCCAAAAAATGTCTGCAGAGCTAGCAAATACCGTAATGCACGAACAAACGGTTAGATATTGCATTAAAAAAAACTGCTATTGAATAGTCTCACAAGTAAAAACATGTATATTATATCACTTTAAATTAAGATGAAGCAATAGCCAATGCACAGCGCTGCTAGAAGACGTCTTGAGACAGTAGCTAAATGCCGTATAGAATCTAGCTAAACATTTGGTCACCATTTTTAATTTTTGAATATGAATAAAGTTATAGCTAAAAGAATTTAACAATAAAACAAGGCATTTTTTTTCTGATATTCATATATTTATTTGATTTACACTGGAATTATTTTCGTGCTAGACTCAAATCTAACACTTTTTTATTTACACTAAAAGCAAACTTATTTACTGTGCCTTTTAGCTGATATGATTGACGCTAAATTGGATGTGTTTTGTGATATGGTTAATAGAGGTGCCTTTGGCACGGAATCTCGATTTCCTGCAGAAGCTCGTGTGGTTCGATTTAATAAGCTGTAGATTAAACTCCCACATAGCTTTGATGCTGAAAAAGGGAAGTTAAATCAACCATCATATTTCTATATGAAGATTTTTGCTAAGATGCGAAGGCATTAAAGATGAACGCCGAAATGTAAAGAGATAAACTGATAGTTTCAGTCAAGAAACACAAAATTTTAGAAGGAATATCAAATTAATATCCAAGACTAGTGTGAAATAAACAAATAAATATATAAGAATCAAATGGTATAAATAGCTTTTCACACAAAATTATTGAGAATGTACTTAACCGGTAAAGAGTTTTGTTCAGATGACCTCTGTTGATTTTTTTTCGAATTTCGTTGATGCGCATTGATTAACAAATCTCACAACACATATTTAGTAATTTTTTCCAAGAATTTAGACCGGATTGTTTACTAAGGGTTTGACTTCTTTTGGGATGAAATTTTCTAAAACATATATAATGATTTTGTTCATATTTCATAAATATATTCTTCATTGCTGGTCTTATAACATTCGATTCGAATGAAAGTGTAAAGGGTGATTTACCTATGTGAGAGGTTTATTGTGGCTCAAGTTTCTCGAAACCACCTGTAACAAGTCTCTTTATATATATATATTTTTTTTTAAATCTTTGTACTAATTTTGCAATAAGACATCCTTTTTAATTCAATTTAAGAAAAGGAAGATGTATAAAGTTTCATGTGGTGGCCTGTACTAACATTATTTGGTACTAACATAATGGAAATTAAATGCTTTATTACATTCTAATAGTAACATAATGGAAATTAAATCCTGTATTACATTCTAATAGTAACATAATGGAAATTAAATCCTTTATTACATTCTAATAGTAACATAATGGAAATTAAATGCTTTATTACATTCTAATAGTAACATAATGGAAATTAAATCCTTTATTACATTCTAATAGTGAGAATCAGTGATGATATTTAGACTGTAAATACATTTATATTAGTAGTAAATAAGCGATACAAAGTGGCACATTAGTAAACTGAAAATTGATGCATTGCTCCGAATAACGCTGTTTGGCACATGTCAGTGAAACTGAGAAAAACGAAACAGCAATGCTACGTGCAGAGTTTGCCAGTATAATAGGTGCCATAACTTGGACAAAAGAGAAACGAGTCAGTATATGTCAGTTATATTCTATACAGCATGATTCCACTGGTATCTTAGTAAAATTTCAAAATGTGCTATGCAGTGTTATTTCGAAGAAATGATTCATTTGTAAAATATTTATGAAATTAATAATAATCTTTTCATTTTTAGCACCAACACAACCACAAAATCTCGAGCTGATTTCTACAGACTCAAGCTCATTGAAGATCAAGTGGGATCATCCTGACCTGGCTAATGGAATTATTCGATCCTATCTTCTGAATGTGGAAGAAATAGACTCTTATAACGTTTCCAACTGTTGTGCTTATTTTCCAATAAAAGAATATTTGGTGGAAAACGAAAGCTTGTCTTATGAATATGAGGTATGAAATTTGAACTATTCTATTCACAACTCCTATATTAAGTGTTTATGTAGCAATGGTAAATAAATGCATATATAGTTTAGTGTATGTATTGTAAAATTACGTAAAAATGATTATATTTAAGTAACAACTACGTGTTATGTTCAATGCTCATTAGAATTTTCATTAGAAAAAGAACCCAAAAGCAAAAAATAAACTACATGTTTTTTTTTGTTTTTTTTTTTTCATACGTGAGCCAAATGTTCTTAACTTTTGATTTTTCAGCGCTTATTAAATTGTTTAGAAGTAAGCATTTCTTTGAATGGAAAAGGTAATTGAAAACAGAAAAAAACAAATACATATTTTGTTCTCAAAATGCCGTGTTTCCCTCAATCCTTTAGTATATCATTTCTTCTGAGAAGTTTTTGAGATTGACGGTTTCTTCTTGATATTTCCGTCCTCTGTTTATCCTCCTTTTATTTAATTTTCTTTACAGCAGGACACAGTTTACATTTCTTGGAAGCTGACTTCGGAGACAGTTGCGATTCTTGAAACAGTGGCATTGGTAAAAATTTAAATCTTATCACTCAAACTGAAATAAAAGTTTCCATATAGTCTTAAAAAACTATATACAAGAATTGATACGTTAGCTAATCTTTTTCCCTTATAGTCGGTTCAATGAACGTTCAAAAGAGGATCTACAGTTACATGATCGGGTACAGAAGTTTTGACTTCACGGTTGTATTTGGAGTAGTTAGGTGGTACACACACTAAAAGTTCCCAGACCTACGAGGTGGTCATGGCGCAGGAGAACATGGAAAAGGTCAGTGGTTTTGTTTTTTCGCTTATATTAAGAAAACAGTTCGTCCTAGCGGAAAAGTTATGCATCTTCAAAATGAAAGCTGACAAAATTTCCTACAAGATTGTTTATATTCTTTTTGTTTTTCCTGTTCTCAATAGTTTG
The DNA here is from genome assembly GCF_964235325.1 of Thermobia domestica. Lineage (NCBI taxonomy): Eukaryota > Metazoa > Arthropoda > Insecta > Zygentoma > Lepismatidae > Thermobia > Thermobia domestica. The sequence goes on from NC_137469.1 coordinate 80,983,578, forward strand.
AGATATCTGCCTGCGAAAATAGCAAATATTCATAAAAAAACTTTTTTTTTTCCCTGACGCTTTTCGACAAAATTTGGCTTCTAGCGCCTCAGCACTTAGTTTTACAGCAAAGTTCATAGAGAAGAATTTGTCGAGAATTAAAGTTTCTTTAAAATGAGTTCTTACTTAATATTTTATCTTCAAGTGATCAAAAGCTATAGCAATTTGAAATTTTTGGGTAAATTTCGAAATTTCGAAAGAAAACTGTATATTGTATATATGCTGTTGTGTTGTGTACTTACACTATGAAGTCTGGAGAGAAGGTAATTGAATAATGAACAACCATTTATTAAAACTGCATTTACTAAAAATCCAATTACACTAAGGTAGGGTATGTAATGCCAAAAACTATTCTATTATAAATTTTAAATACTGTAATTAAAATGTGAAAAAAAAAGATAAGCAGAACAGTTTTTGAGTAATTGTTGAATTCGCGTAAAACTATTCACACATAAATTTTGTTGTTTTGGTTCTCTTGGTGCGTGAGAGTCCGGAAACTGACTCAGAAGGTGGCTCTCATTCTTCTATATTTTCTCTCGCCTTAGATTTCTTACGAGATTTCCTCAGTTTAGTGAAAATGGATGAACTGCGAAACTATGGGTCCAATACTTAAAAATGGTAAATTTAATGAAAGAGTACATTCATATGAGGGGTCAGATGATTACCTAACTTGTGTAAAAAGCACCAATCTGGCCGACTTCCCGTACGCGATATCCTGCCGTCTGTATGTGCATACGATGAATCTTCCGTTTAAAAATGCCAGAAGAGTAGTAAAAATTCGACAACTCTGATTACTTCATGATGCAGTGGTCTGATTGCTTTTGAGCAGGTATGACTATCAAATCCAGTCTGATGCAAGTCTTTAAAAGCTGTGGTGGATTATAACGTGGGCGGGGTATTACAACTAATGTTATCAGCAAGTGGGCCATCGGGTTGAGTGATGCCAATAACATTTGTATACCACTAGAAGAGTTCTGTGGGATTTTCTTCATCTCAAGTAACCAACATGAAAATTTTGGGTGAGTTCGTAAAAATAAAAATGGTGTTGATATTGCTAAACTCACAGCGTTGATATTTTTTTCTTTACTGAAAACACTAATATTATGTTGATATCCGGGAGGAAGGTGGGAGACACTATAGGCAATTGCTACGATGCTGTTATAGTTGGTAAGTAAGCAATGATTAAAATGGTATGATTGTCGTTTTCAGATATCAGGCTGTTACGGAAAGATAGGACACTCCTTCTTTCGTCTGTGAGTTCATCCATTAAGATCCACAATAAAAGGGTTACAGACATTTCCGGCTTTTCAAAGGATTTCCATAATCAAAAAGACGCATGAAGTCTTGAAGAATTATTTGGCATACGAATTGTCCCATTCCAGTTAACCTTCTTCAATGAAAGTAGCATGAGAAAAAAATCAGTACTATACACTCTGATCCAATCGACAACGACATACACTTATCAAGCTTTGACTTAATTATTTATGGAAGATTTCTTATGCACAAAGTAATTTGGCAAAGAGGATCCTCAGTTTCCACAATTTGTGAGGTATATGTGAAATTCGTGAAGACCCACTATTCTGGGAGGAGCTGCACTATAGTTTTTGGTGGGTACGCCAATTCAGCAAACAGAACATAGGAAACTGAACAGAAACGACGCTATCGAATGAAGAAATCAATTAACAAACTTCAATTTGGACATTCAAATAACAATGAAGCAAGATCATTTTCTCTAACGAGCACAACAAAAGTAAACTGATTGACCTGCTGCGGTCAAAACTACACGATAGGATCGAAACTCTTCAAGCATCAGACGATGCTGACGTGTTGATTGTTACAACAGCCACTGAAAAATCAGAAACAGCCAGCATCGATATCATTAGCAGTTCTTCTAATGGCAAAATCTCCAGCTGTCCGAGACATTTCATTTGCAAAACCTGGCGGAGAACAAGCCAAGAACAACATATACTCTAACCAACAGATGTAGTAGGGGAAACTGAAGAGCGTCCTTTTACTACATGCCTTCACATTTGCAGCATTTTGTAAAAGTGAAGTGGTTTCGTTAAATTAACATTAACAAAAATTAGCTACTTACCAATGAATCCTCCCGTGGAAAGGCTAAACACTTTTTACATGTTTCGGAACTAACAACTGGTTCCTTCCTCAGTGTCAAGGTGAAAGGGATTAAAACGGAAAGAAGACAAAAGGTATAAAAAAAAGGAATACATACCACTAAATAAAAGTAACGTACAGAGTAGATCCTGAGGTGAGCAGAGCGAAGTGCAAAAAGAGTGGACTGAATTAAAGAAAGCGCGGAGTCTATGTTACGTCACTATTGCCAGATTCAAAGTAGGCATCAAAGGTAGATACTCAAGCTCTATCAATGTTGCCAGTATCAAGGTTAAATGTAGGTTTGTATTTATGAATGAAGAACGATTCTTTAATTTCCCGTTGTTTTTTTTTTTTTTGTTTTTTTGTTTTTTTTTATTTTTTATTTTGCAGAACCTATTACCTTAACTTGTTTTAAATGAAGCACCAAACCCGACATGCCTTCTTCTTGTGACTTTTTTGATTGTCTAAAATGTTTCTTAACTCGAGTGTTAATATTGCGTTTTGTTTGGCCTATATATGAGGAGTCACATTCGCATTGAACGCGGTAAATGCCTGTCTTATTTAGTGGATCAATAAAATAACTTTTAAATCCGGTGAGATGTTTTTGTAGATTTTTGAGGGAAATACTTGAAGCAGATATGTTATGCTTTGCAAGAATACGTTGAATTTTTGTCGATAATTGTGGAAAATAAGGAATTCCTATCGAGGATTTTGGTTTTTTGGGAGTACTGTTTTGGAAACTTGCAACGATCTACGTGTTTGATTAAAACACTTTTATAAAATATACAACTTATAACCTTTTTTTGTCTTATTTTATAAAGAGGATATTTTTGTCAGTCACAAATTAATACTGTTCTGTGAAAGAAATTCTTCCAAATATTGGCCTAGCACAATGGCGGATGAATTATAATTATAATGTTTTTCTTAAACTTTACTAGAAACACCTAGACATTCGAAAACAGCTGAAGTTTTATCCAGTCCCTTCTCATCAAAAGCTGAGGCTGAGAAAACATACACAACAATACATTTGAGATGGTGTGGCACTCTAGGAAAGGAGGGATCTCTTATCCTCTACCGCTGCTAGTCATTTGTCAAGTACGTAGTAGATATTAAACCTGACATCTCTTCTCTCTCATCAGCTGAGAAGGCAATGAAGCATTCCTTTAGAATGTATCACCAGGTACAGTTCTGGTTAAAAATCGAGCCACCCCCTTAATTGTAGGTCTGGGAGCAGAAGACAGTCAACCACCACGCTCCCGTGGAGACTAAAGACCTTGCAGGAGCATAAAAACATTTGAAAAAGAATTTCTGTTGGTGCACCAAGGGCTGTAGCAGTGACGAATGTGCTTGCAGGAAAGAGTCAATGAACTGTTCCCGTCTATGCCAAAACACTGCCTGAGGAATTCTGTCAATGGCGTCCCCGTGTTCGACAGTGAGGATGATGATGTTGAAGAGAGAGAACTCCCACCCACATCTCTTGAAAATACGAAAATGAGATGAAGATAACATAAATAAAAATAAGTGACATGAGCCACCCACTCAGCCAATTGCCGAACCCTTCTGTTTCAACAGAGTCAAAGCAACAGAATTTTCTTAATTTTGTTTGTGTAGTTTTCTTATTTTGATGAAGATACCTAAGTTTACAGTAGTGTAGTTGAGTAATGTTCTTGCCATTACATGTACTGCACTTACCTCAATGTGATTGGGTTTTTAATAAATGCAATTTTTACAAATGTCGTCCACGTTCCCAAACGACTCTTTTCCATTTACAGAAAATCCCACAAAACTTAGAAAAAAATGTAGGATCTGCACGTTTTGTAGAACTTGGAATACTTCAGTGTGTTCATGTGAAAAACATTTCCCCAAATACTTCCAGTTCTACAAAACGCATCGATCCTACAGTTTTTCTCGGTTTAATGGGATTTTCTGTAAATAGACAATAGCCGGTTTGGAAACGGAGGACCCAATTGGTTATTTATTATACAACTACCTCCTACATAGTCTTTATAGTGTAAATACACAACGCAACCACATATACAAAGAAATACAAAGAAATATATAGTTTTCTTTCGGAATCACGAAATTTACCCGAAAATTTCAAATTGCTATAATTCGACCACATGCTCTATAGTTTCTTCTCTAACAACCTTGCTGTAAATGTAAGGGCTGAGGCGCTAGAAAGCAAATTTTGTCGAAAAACGTGAGAGAAAAAAGCGTTTTTTAAATGAAAGTTTGTGATTTATGCAGGCGGATAACTCGAAAACTATTGGGAATAGTTAAGAAAGGAATATAAACCATCTTGTAGGCAATTTTGTCAGCTTTCATTTTGAACATAGAACTTCTTCGCTAGGACTCACCGTTTACCCTACTTACCTCGTGGATCCAGGGACTTAGTATGTTTACTTCATAACTACTCCAAACGCAACCATGAAGTCTAAAATTCTGTCATCACTATGTCCCCTACACCCTCTCAATCGACCAAACTATCTCTTGAAACAACAGTTTTTTTTATTTTATTTTTTTTGGCGATGTGACTTTCTTCAAGATACGTCACTTCTCCCGTACTTACTTGCTTTTTTCCGATAACAAAGAAACGTCTTCGTGAAACTTTAACAACAGTGATTTCACTCTTATTGGTAATTTCATTTCAGTTTACTGATTTGAATCCAGCTTCCAAATACACCATCAGTGTGTCAGCAAAGACCATCACAATGGGACCAACAGCGCAAATTGGTGCTACCACAAAACCTCCTGTACCTTCACTGGAACCACCAACTAACATTAAACGTCATGGCGATTCAAATTCTAATTATGAATTTACATTTCAACCACTTACTGTTTATGAGGATCTCGTAAGGTAAGTTGTAAATTCTGGTACATGTTTTTAATGTTATTTATTCTTTGTCAAGATAATAGAATAACACATATCTAAATTTGAAAGAGAAATTCTAGTGTTAGTACATATTGTCACGGTATGCCAAAATTCAGTAATATTTTTAATATCAAAATTCATTCAATTTTTATTAATTGGCTAAAAAGAGGAAAAGTAAAGTATTGTTTATAAATTAACTTGTTGTGAGAAATTAATTAGGTTGCAGACAGACAGATTATAACATCAGATTACATACTGCTTATGATTGTTGTTTTCATGAAGTAACAGACACGAGTCTGCAAGTGTCACAAGAATATAAACAAATACTGAAGCAACAAGAAAAATGTAAACTCTGTATAAATTTGTGTTCACAATTACACATTATCAAAATTAGGTAAAATTGTGAAAATCGCAGACGTAAACTGTCTGGAGAATTTGGTCAATGAGAGAAAATGCAGAAACTGCGATTTCAGCACAGTTTCAGCACAGAGATGTATGAGCTGCAGAATTTGGTAAGAGAACAACAAAATTCGTCATAATGAAAATTAACATAAAAAGGTAATGTGGGACTGAATGGGGATCAGTCACAGAGAATCCGTTAGGAGATCAGTCGCAGGAGAGACGTTATTTGATCAGTCTCCGAGGATAAGTCGCAGGAACTACGTTAGTAAAGCAGTTCTTGGAATCCCATCTGGAGAGCAACAGCGATTCCAGTGGACATCCATCCACTGTGTGTGGAACATCGACGACGAACTCCGTGTCCAGGAGTTCGTATCCAGTTTACAACGAGGTATGTAGTAATGCATCTCTGTTACTCTCAAATTGACTGATTCGCCAACAGGTTTATTAATGTGATCTAGCTATTTTACGTAAATCTACATCACAACATCCGACACCAAACTCTACTCGAACTATAAGACAATAAATGCATAATTGTAAAGTTAAACGCTCATATTATAATTAATTCAATCTCCTTCGCATATCAATTATTGTTAAGTTGATATAAGCCCCCGCAAGGAGGTTGAAAATATAATTAAAATTACATGTACTATATTCAGCTTGTATTTACAATGGTATCTACGAGCAGATTTACACAGATTTACGATACATCTATGATAGCATTTATAATAGTAAAATACTAAAAACATATGCTATTGTTTCGATTTTACCCATGTTAGTTCTCAACATCAATTGTCATCTGCCCTGAAATATTTCAACGTTCTATGTTATTATTTATTTAATAATGTTGGTCATAATGTTTCAATTCAGAGAAGGGGAACTAACAGATCTTGGCATTTTTAGTATATTAAAAAATCATAAAATTTTCGTATTGCTTGAGCCATCGCTGAAAAATATATCAAAATTGCAGCTAGTTCCTTACGAAAATATACTGTCTTCTTTATCTATATTTTGTGCAACAGATTCCACTGTAGTTTTAACAAAATACTGCATAGGCAGTTTGAAGTGGAAATAACATCTTCCACTAGCAAGGCTAAGGATAGCTTACGAGAGAGCTAGATAAAAGAGCCAAATAAAAGCGCGCTAAATAGCAGAAAGAACATGAGATTTGCAATCAAGCATATAATTAAAGAGCACATGGAAAATAATCTCATATTCTTGAAATTTAAACTTTACTATTATAATTACTTTTTATGAATAAAACTTTGTTTAGATATAGTTGTTTTTAGAAATTGAGTGTAATAATATTTATAAGTTAAATATGAAAAAAGAATTTAAAAAAAAATCAATTTGCGAAGGAAACAGAAGTAAAGAAATACTCAATTCATTTTAAATAACGTTGCTTCGATTAGTCTCTATGTTCCGAAAGTTTGGATTAAATTATTCTTTTCTACATGTTAAATTGTAGTTTCTGTTTAACTTCCCAAAGTGAAACTAAATTTGTATCCATCTTTAAAGAACTTTTAGAAGTTTGTTTTATCCACTGATTTAATAGCACATTTTTGGGTATTTCAATTTCGAAATCTCTCACTTGTACAAGTGTCTTCAGTTCTGGGAAGAGACGATAGTGGCTGAATGCTATATCGGGCGGTATATTGGAGTAATTTACAGAGCAAAACCGATAAAACACATTCTCTAGGCGAATAATATGTTGTTTTCGGATTATTTTGTTGCACTGCAGCAGTGGTCAGTTATGCAGCTTCTCCAATTTTGTTATAAATTTGGTTCGCCACAATCCCATAATATTGCAACAGTGACCTGAGGAACACAAGAAACAGAACACACCTTATGTGAGCATTTTTATGCTATGCACAACTCTTCTGACAGACTTCTGGTTTGTGAATCAGAATGAAATGTAATGAAATCCATGTATTATTCAACTGTATTATTTACTGTTAGAGCAATTCCCTCTAACTAACATCTCTTGAAGCTATTACAGTGTTGGTTTATGCTGTTTTTGCTTCTGTCCAGCAGACAATGTGTCTGGCGAACTACACGAAAACCATTGGCGGTTCCCAAATGATTGTGCAGAATCTCCTGAACCAGTGTGTTGCAATGTCTATATTTCTAGTAACTTCACAAACTACAGAAAACCTAATTATAGTCTTCTAGACATACCCTGTCAACTTTTAATTAATTATTTCAACTACAAACATCTTTTGGACTCTACAGCTATGTCAAGCAATCATTGCAATCTGTGTACATTTTCAGATGTTTTGACACCTTATTACTAGAGATCAATACAGAATGAAGTTTCGTTTACTCCTCCAGAATGAAGCACTCTCCCATATGTTTGAAATAAATATTGAAAACCACAAAAAGCTGTCAAATCGAAAATATTTAAAACCGTTGGACAGATAGCTAATGACTTGTTTCTACTAGGAATTGTCTTTTCGACAAATATCGGAAAATGAAAAACTATTTTTTCAAGATTTTTTTTTTGGAAAACGAAAAACTATTAAAAAACAAAAGACTTTCATGTGAAACTACAGTAGACTTCCAAATTATGTAAATTTAATAGTGAAACTGGAAGTAGTACGTCTATAACTTCTAGCTGCAGTAGAGGGGTAAGATCTAAGATCTAAATAGTCTCTAATGTCAAGTACGCATTCTTTGTCGTGAAAAGCTTGCAGGAGAAACCGCAATGTCAAAGCAATGTTATCTATCCCAAAATTACTGAAGAATATGCAAATAAAAATCAAATGTGTTCATATTTAGAAAAGTCATACGAAGGTTACTGTGATCCTATGATTCGTTGCATAAGCTAACGATCAGCTAATTGCGTTAAGTTTGCCGTTCATCAACTACACACAGAGAAAAACAAAAGTCAGAAACATACGTAAAAAAATTTAACAATTCGTTTTTTTTTTTTTTTTAAATTTTTGTTCAATATGTAGGCACTTAGCAAGAGTCAGAGTACCGAATACTATTGTATAAGTAAAAGTATTAATTTCTGTAAGCGTGAAAAAAGAACAAACAAACAAACAAACAAACAAAAACTTTTATACGATTAGCTATAATGAGAGAGTAATAATAGGTTGAAACCACTTCGTAGTTTACGAGCATATGTTCTTACTTTGCCGAACTAAGTTATTCAAGAATACTGTAGCTGTAAAAAAAAAGCCCAGGGAGGGTATATGATAGAAAAGAAATATGTGTCAATAACTAGACTAATTAGCAAAATATACGACTTAATGTTGTGAAAATAATGAAATTAAAAATCTTGTAACTTTTTTTTTTGAAATCAGAAAAATACAATATACTATAAAAAGTTGCTTGAATATTATATAATATGTTATAATGTTGATAATTCATTAGATTACATATAATTGTTCAACTGTACTTGTCCTCTTCACTTACATGTGAAGTTATGATATATTGAAAACAGATCTGTTTTTGCTACGTTTTATGTATATGTTCTGATATTTTCGACAAATGAATTTCGTAAATGTGATTGCTGTATTTTGTATGTGCTTGTAATCATTTAACTTTCTCTTAATGTATTTAGAATAGATTTAAACAACTAATATGTATTAATTATATATCATACAAGTTATTACTCCACGTAAAAAAAAAAAAAAAGTCCCATACCTGAAACATATACAGAAGATAATATTATGCATTACTCATATTTGTGTTCATTGTTTATGAATATCTTGATTCTTGATTTTGTAAACAGTGCATACGATACTGTAAATGTTAATATTATTCAAAAGTTCTGCACACTGAAAAATATTATGGAAGTAAGTAATTTCTTGTAGAAAATATCTTCACAGACATTCAATATAATCTCCATTCTTGCGTGTGACAGTTTCTTAACATTTTAGTAAGTTCTATATTCCAGATAAGGCACTTTCATTTTTGAGCTGTCTGATCACTCGGGTAACCTCACTGAAAGCTTCTTAAAATGTATCGAAACGTTTTTCACGGAGTGGTTCCTTCAATTTGCGAAATAAACCGAAATCTGGTGGGCTCAATCCTTTGCAAAAATCCTTCGTAGAAACTGATCTCCCTCTGATCGGTAACCTTGAAGAAATTCTGTGATTCTTTTGCGACATGCTTTCTGCTTTTCACTCAGATCATGTGAAACCCATCTGGCAGCGATTTTTCTCATCTTTCATTTTTTAGTAATGCTTCTGTAAACTGAAGTGACAGGCATTCTGGCCTCATATGTAATTTTCTCACATGTTTTTCGTCGATCCTCTCTCAAAATGTCATTCACAATAATCTCAGAGGTGCAGTTGATGGTCTTCCATTTCTTGGGTTGTCCGGAGTGCTTACACGACCTTCGAGCTGGTTACCGTGATACAGTTTTACGATCCATTACACTATTTCCACAAACCTCTCGCAAAGCATTGTAATTTTCAGTTGGATTCTTTCCACATAGAGTTTCGATTTTGATATAGGAACGCTGGTCACTATGTGTAATTCGGTCTGAGTCGGGTTTACCTTCCATTTTAACAATGAATTTCTGACAACACAGCCACGCAAACCAACACAGACACAACCGTCAAGCCCAAACGGTGACTCACAATTGACATAAAATTGAACTTGATTACACCTCTCAAACGGTCAGGCATGCTCTGCGTGCAAGACTCTTGAAATGACACTCATACTTTCAAAGATTCATACTATATTTTAAATCAGCATAGTATGTTTTGAGTAATTTTGTTTGCAAAATCCCTAAGTGATCTGTTAAACTATTTAGTTGAAAAAAAAAACAACTTAGATATGATATAAAATGATTACTTTTAGAAGCTTTACGTTTATAAAATGAGAATGTATATTACTCTGTGTATTCAGTTTTATGTTGATGAAATTTAATCATTTACTCTAAAGACTTTATTTCGCCATGTTATTCGTGATGCCCTACCGAAATCGAAACTGCAAATTATTGGAGAGCTTTGAAGTCTAAAATTCACCTGATAAAATACTTAGCGAAAGTATTCTTTTAATGTCGATTGCTAATTAGGAATTAGATTTCTGGACTTTCAGCATCTAAAGCTATGTTAGCTCGTCACGTATGAGGATGACCTCCCTCGGGGATCACACTATGCGAAGAAAGGGAAGGAAGCGGCCTGGGACCTGTATATTAGGTACCATCCCGGCAGTTGGCTGATGTGAATGAGATAAACTCAGGAAAACCTCACTCAGTATGGCTGAGCTTAAAAAAAAAAAAAAAAAAAAACTTTTACACTTTTTCGACCGAGTGCCCAATCGGGAAGCGAACCTGGGACCGCCTGCATTTTTTTATGTCGAACGATACGCTCTATGCTCGAATATTGAAATAAATATTAAGAAAATGTATTCTGAAGAAAATGGGGCCGATGGGGTATTCTTGTAATTCAGCTCCTTTGGAGAAAGTATACTGTAATGGAGAATAGCTTCTGCTGTTAGAGTTGATCTTACTCGATGGTCTGTGAGCCCTCCAATTGCACTGAAGTTCAAGCCGTGGTTCGGATTTCACGTTAATATTAGGATTCTTTAGTCGTAGCCTCTGTGTTGGAAAAGGAAGCAAAGCAAACACTGAAACCCAAATTAAAGAAGAAAGGATTAAGGTTCACTATAATGAACATTAGAATAGCTAAGTAGTTAGTAGAAGTGATGTTGACTATATAGTTCTAGGTTTAATCCCTACGGCTTGAATGATGTTTTTTTGTTTCAAGCGAAAGTGGAAATTGATATTATATATTAGATCAAGGTTAAAGAGGAAGTGAAATTCTAATCAAACAATATGCCTTGGCATACAATATTGATCCTAGCCTTTTCGTACAAGATTATGTGCCAAGTTTGATAAAATATTTTAGGTTTTTATTGAAAAAATATAAAAATAACATTAAAATCTGTTTTTTAATTGCTACAGCTTATGACTATTGTTTTCAAATCTTTTCTAGGAAATCTATATAAGCTTTAATTAGCCATATGCACATCATCAGTTTGAAAAAGTATAATTGTTGTTGTGACTCTTCTAATATATAAAATAGTAGAAATAAATGAGATGAAATTTTTTAGTTTAACGTCTCACGATTATGTCTTTTAGGCTAATGGAGACGGAGGATTAATGAAAGTGAAAGGTTGCGAAGTTAAATTTTTTTGCTCTCGCACCTGGAATCAAACTCGAACTCGGGACCACGTGCAACGAAGACACACACACACACAGTCCTTTCGACCAGCGAGAATAGGATTAGGGAAATAAATTAACTAAGTAAATAATGTACAATTCAGGAAAATTGTGTGTTTTATAGTGGCCAATATCAAACAATATTATGTGTATATATATACACATATATGTCATACTTTTAACGAAACAATATTTCTAAATATTTCCTCTAAGTTTACATCATATCACTGCTGAAATGACAGTTTCTCTTATATGTATCTATATATCTTCCTACTCTGAACATGCATTTTATGAAAACAGAAATAAATTGAAAGTAACTAGAATATACTGGTGGCACACGTTCCTAACTAATTTAATCATAATATAGTATTTTACAATTTTCTACAGTTTTTTTTTTTCTTTTCAGAAATTATCTGATTCTGGTTATAGTTGATTCACCTCGTGATGAGGTACCGCAAACAAAAATATTGCCTAGCGAACTTCAAGAGGAAATAGCAAACCTTATAAATGGAACATTTTATGTAGCACAAGTGCTCAATGAGGTAATATTTTGTAAACTCCATATGTAAGTATCAGTGCAAAACAAAAAGGTATTTATGCAGTAAGGAGAAGGAGCAGATAGACAAAAATTCTTACGTACAGAAAAATTAGTGGTGATAGGAAACAAGAATATCAATACCATTATCTATGGTTTTGTAAGTAACTGCAAATTGATCTATGACGGTGCATATACTGCTAAAACTCGCATATTCCTTTCCTTTGTTCTAGAGTTTTTCTCTGGAATTTATCTGATAGTAAAAGCGCGCTTCTGTGTCTTTCTTTGGTCAGTTGGAAATGACTGATTGAGTACATAATTTACTTTCAATCAAGCAATTACGATCTGCATCATTTCGACAGAATAACATGCAAAGATTTATTGAATTATTTCTAAATGCAATCCTAGTACAGTTGATGAAGGTTTCTCATCATAGACTAGTTGTAACACTGTCTCAAAGTTTTAATCTGATTCTTTAAAAAAAAAAAAAAAAAAAAAAAAAAAAAAAAACTGAAACGTAATTTCCTACAAAATTTCCTTAATAATTTCCCAGTGGGAGGAGGGATCTAAAGGCTTTATTTTCCAGTTAGTTGTTATCACTATCAGGAACGTGAATGTTTGCTTCATAACTGTTACGATAATATTTGCGCAACAGAGTAAACTAAACAAACGACGATGGATAGAAATAAAAAAAAAAGTCTTGTCCTTTTCATGTAGAACTTAAAAAATAAGCACTGAGAGAATTCAGCAAGTGTTTCTATAACAACCGCAAGAATTTAAAGCACATAAACCTGACTCAGATTACAAATAGGTTCATCGTTTTACCTGAAAAGCTTCCGACTGCTCGTAAATAGACTCGATTAAAAGTGAAAGACTTGGTTAAATTGCACAGTATCGCATACTTTAACGCAGTGTAGATTTTTGTTTAATAGTTCAGTATATAATGTCCTTAATTAATATTTGAAATAGTTTCCTCCCAACCATGGGCGGAGCTCTGAGGCGACATTGCTCGCCCAACTTTTTAACAAAAAAATAAAAATGCTACCCATAAGATGGCCACCTACCACAGAGTATTCCACAGGTCCAAGACCGACCAAAAGGTCTGCCTCCCCAGCACACAATTCCTAACTCCGCCCATGCTCCCAAAGCAATTTACAAAGATCAATGTATTCCTAATAATATTAATCGAGGCATGCTACCGGACAATGACACAAGTGCCAACTTGAGCAAAGCTGGGATTTTCAGTGATACATCGAAATTAGGCTTTCTTTACCTTGTTTCAGTAATTACTGGAACATTTATGTTTATGCGAAGTTGAGTAGAACAAGAGGTGACGTACACAGTTTGTCCTATTTGGATGCAACAGGAGCTGAAGCTATTTTCTCTCGTACACAATATGGTCGATGGTGTTAAACCTATTGTACACCTGCAAGCTTTAATTCATATTCATTCTCTGAAATAGGTACTGTTTATTTTGTTTTATGCAGCATTATTTGCGAGCATGTTTTAACTGATCAAAATAGTTTTTAATGTCAAAATGATCTTAGTCTTTATATAGAGAAGCTAAATTTATTATATTCCGTTGCAGACGCAGAGAGAAAGCAACATTACAATTCTCATTGGATCAGAGGAATCAGGAAAAACTGATTCAATCACATTCACCGACCCAGCCTTAGAAGGTGACAGTCAGTATCGTATTGGAATAGCTGCCATTTTAGTTTATGAGGACCAATATTCCGTGGCTTATTCTGAAAGTGAGCCTTTTGTAACAAACTAATTCTGATAAAAAGGTACATTCATATGTTTGTCATAATTTGTTTTAAATAAATAAGTTCTTCGTTTATGTTTCACTTGAAAAATATGTTGTATTTTGTAAGTTTGTGTGTTCTTCATTTTACAAATAAATTATAACCAAATACATATATTTTATTCTATTTTCTCTATTAACCTTTATTCATCGAAGATCCATTATCTCCATGACATGTAACATTTGATGAGTGTATTTCGAAAACATGCTAAATCCGTTTGATAGAATTCTTCAGAAAGGGCAAAAGCTTATATCTTTTCACATTGAAACACTATCGCAAGTGATATTTCAAACAGGATTTACCGCAGAAAATAATGTGTTTTGACAAACAACAATTATAAAATTTAACGTAAGAGGTTCCAAAGTATACTCTTCCATTTCAATTCAAAATCAGACATTTTTGGATTTAGCATGTTTTGGAAATACACTCCTCATATTTCAGACGAGTATTTTTTGAACCACTTGGTAGATTAGCATAAGGTGACCACCCTTTTCGTCCAAAGGACATTTCGTCCAGAGACATTTAGTCCAAAGACATTTGGCCCAAAGGACAATTCCTCCATAAGGCAATTGGTCCAAAGGACATTTCGTCCAAAGGACAATTAGTCCAAAAGACATTTCGTCCAAAAGACAATTGGTCGAAATGACATTTCGTCCAAAAGACAATTGGTCCAAAGGGCAATTCGTCCAAAGACATTTGGTCCAAAGGACATTTCGTCCAAAAGACAATTGGTCCAAGGGGCATTTCGTCAAGGGATGTTTAGTTCAAAGCACATGTCATCCAAAAGACATTTGGTTCAGTAACGCTTGGGAGTCCGGGGTTTGTTTCTGTTAGAAGAGTAAAAAAGTGATGCCTATAACATTATGACTCAATAGCTTCTTATTTCTAAAGGAAATCTGAAATAGAGATTTATTCTGCAATTTTCATTTCGATAGAACAAATATATGCTGAGATATTCAGAAAAACGTAAACGCCTGAAAACAAAATGGCCGAACAACAGGAATGAGGGAAAGGTTGGAGTTTGAAGTATGTTGCTGCAATAACTGCTAACATGACATCTAAAATTTTAATGTTGTGAATGAAATAGTTTTAAAATAAGTATCGGTAATAAAATTAATAGAGTTTAAATTTGAGTAAGTTAAATATTAGGTATTCAAACCCTTGTGTTAGAAAAGTGAAAAATAATGTGTCAAGTTTCTTTGAAGAAATACTGAGAATAGAAATATACATATGTGTGAAATATATTCTTTTTACCGTTAATAACACTCTTAAACAGTCACATTCTTGGCTGCAACATTGTGATAAGCAGGGCCCGGATCTTGTTGACCTAAAATTTTCTAAAAAGTGACCTATAAAATGACACTAAAATTCCTGTAAAATGACCCTAAAAATCACAAAAATTGACCATAAAACTTGCGTTTTTTAAAACGTTTATTTCATTAAATATTGACATTTTTTAATATCCATTGGATTTTTAATTAACATTTCTACTCATATTCAAAAAAAAAAAAAAAAAAGTTTCAGTTAGTTGCACTTCATTGATCATTTATTTCCATTGATCGGTCCATTGTACGGCATTGTAGGTCCTAAGTATTGAAAGCGTCAATTCACTCCCGAGTTGAAACTAAGAAGCATTGTTAAACAATAAAAGTTCCCAAGTGTACACTACATGAGAATAATAGATAAAAACCTATTTAAAATCTGTGTACGCCTTCTAATCCATTTTTAGTTATTCACGTGATCACATCCTTTGTGGTCAACAACCGAAAACTATCTGTTAGGCCACCTACCAACCCCCACTTTTCGTTAACCAGCTACAGCTTAGTTTTCATTAGCTTGTTAAGAATGCAGTTTTTCCACCCCAATAGTCAGGAAGCAAGAAAAGATATTATTCAACTTCGTCTTTTCCACACCCGTAAACCGTTTTCATTTAAAGATTTCCTTATGAAGAAGAAAGAGAATAAAAAGACCATAAGTGACCTAAAAATCACCTTAAAATATTAGAAAAATGACCTGAAATTTCGAAACGGCAAAAAGTGACCAAAAGTTGACCCTAAAAAACTATATATTTAGAACCTAGAGTTGATGGATACGTTCTTATTTGAACTTGCCTTGTCCTATGCGTAACAGAAAAAAGTTGACTTGTCAACAAGATCCGGGCCCTGGTGATAAGTGAATGACAAATATAAGATGAAAGTTGGAACATTTCGTGTAGAATATAGGTATCTTTTCAGATTAACTACAAGTCTGGTTTCTATTCGTAGACTATTGATAGTGTGTAACTTCTGCAGATGTTTCTACATAATTAGTGAGTTGTATAACAAACCAGAATTGTTCACTTTTCTTGTATTTATATTTCAGTGTTACTCCTCATGCAAATACAGTATATACTTTGGCTTTCATATTAATTTTCTCGGTACAGTACAGTACATTTAAGATATCCATTGCAAAATCGCAAACCAAATAGAAGATTCAAATGACCATGCGGAGGCAATGTTGTTCTCAAATGAAGAGAGAGTTTGCTCTTCAAAGGTTGTTTATCATTTTGGGAGGAGGTGAATTCCTTAACCAACGAATCTACAACTGTATTTCTGCGAAGCTAAAACTGTATTTTTGTAAAATTATTAATGAAAGCAAAGAAAGGTGGACATCTTGTTTTCAGGCGTTTACATTTTTCTTTATATTTCAACATATATTTGTTCTATCGAAATGAAAATTGCAGAATAAATCTCTATTTCAAATTTCCTTTAGAAATAAGAAGCTACTGAGTCATAATGTTACAGGCATCACTTTTACTCTTCTAATAGAAATAAACCCCGGACCCCCAAGTGTTATCGGCCAAATGTCATTTGGACGAAATGTGCTTTGAACTAAACATCCCTGGACCAAATGTCTTTTGGACGAAATGTCCTTTGGACCAAATGTCTTTTGGACGAAATGTCCTTTGGACCAATTGTTTTTGGACGAAACGTCATTTGGACCAATTGTCTTTTGGACGAAATGTCTTTTGGACCAATCGTCTTTTGGACGAAATGTTCTTTGGACGAATTGTCCTTTGGACCAAATGTCCCTGGACTAAATGTGTTTGGACTAAATGTCTCTGGACGAAATGTCCTTTGGACGAAACGACCCACAACCTAGCATAACTCTCGAAACATAAGTGGGAAGGTCTATAAGAGTATAATCTGAAATCAGTTGAACAGCAGATGAATAACCACTTCTCTGGTAAGTAAAAACTTCTTTAATAAAATTGAACTAAAAGTACATGTAAATATTCCTGAATATTATATTCTTGTCAGCATTGTATAACTTCCAAGGCATAAGATCTATAATGGAAATGAAGTTTCTACATGACTCAAAAATCTTGAGAGCTAGATCAGCAATAACGAACAGTGCAGGCGAGTGATACAGAGGATTAGTGGCCGAAGGCATTATCTGCAGTACTTGTCAATTAAAATACCTAAGAGAAATTCATTGTATTTCGTGATCTGTCAAACATTTTCGATAGTTCTATTCTTCCCGTAAGAATATATCATTTGTCTCAGTATATATTGCTATTGTTGAATTTTAAAATCTAATATTTCATGCTTCAAATACCACAATTATAGGGGTTCACATGATATACGAGAGCAGATGTTCATTGTTCCTCAACAAGTGCATTTTTATTTTTCGCCTACTTCTAAATAGTTTGATTGATCTTGACCAAAGTATGACGAGTTCCCTTTCGCAACTAACATGGAGAAACTATTTAAAGAAAATTTAGTCTCTTTGCTCAAACTTTGGCCTTTAAAAATAACTTTAACTTCTTTGTGGAGTTGTGGCATTGGTTGATTCAAAAAATTTTCTTTCAAATAAATAAATAAATAAATAAATAAATAAATAAAATATCACACTCCAACACACAAGAAAATCTGACTGGCCAAGGGTTATCCCTGATCTTTAAGATGAAATGATTTGGAAATAAATCCTTCACAATTGCTATAGACGCCTTTTAACGGTCGCTCGTAGCACCACCTTTGTTTAGAACAGGCTTCCTGTACCTTTTCATATTGCAAACAAGTAACAGCAAGAACACAAACATGCTACAACAAATAACAAGGGTTGTCAACCATTGTAGTTGTTGGACTGTTATGGACCTGCCCATGAATTTTCAGGTGATGACAGAGGCAACACTCATGGCTGATATACACATTAAGAACCATATAAGTCTAGAGATATAAGAATCCAATTATAAATTAGTAATACTGGTAATTCCGCCCTGGTCTTCTGTTCTACCTACACTAGCTATAGGTTAAAATCGTGCTTACCCATAGAATATTAAACTCCCTAAGGAGTTACCTTATAACTAACGTTGCTAGCTGACAAATGTACAAATGTTTAGTGTACTAGAGTTAATTATAAGCTCTAATTTAAAATTAACATTTTTCTTAGTTTGCTCATGAACCAACATGTGGTTACATAAATATTAATCCTCAAATGTAAATATGGTTACTGCTTCTCCCTAATAATAAACAACAAAACAGATTCAGTTTTAGTATGTCATTCCTATCCATTTTAAAATTGTCAAATTGAAGTAACATACTTTTTAAATTGCAATTAAATCGTCACAATAGTTTTATATCAACAAATCGACAAACAGATCTCACAAGTGTATTAATATGGATATTTGTGTGTGTGTGTGTGTGTGTGTATGTGTGTGAAGGACGGGTAAGTAGGACGGGAATCATTCCCACGAACATTTTTCCATCTTGGAAAGCATAAACCACTTGAGAGACTCATTGACGCATTGGCGAATGCTTCGTATACCTCTGTAGCCGTTGTAACAAGTTTAAAGCAAAATTTAATTTAGATTAAGCTTCTTTCGATTATCCATTTTACAATCGGAATGGGATCACACAACGTATTACATGCTATCACGTCTCACTAAACATTGCCTGGGCTCAGGTTCCTAATAACGGTGTGACGTCATTACAAGATATTGAGTTGAGTTGATTTTGAGTTTAACGTTCCTTTCAGCAGCGAAGCTATATGAGACGGGACCTATTGATTAACGTGGAATCCGAACCACATGAGCTCCCGCGGGAATCGAACCCGTGCCTTCCAGGCCAAAGATGAATACGCTAACCGCTTAGCCATAAAGGAGCTCCTCATCACAAGATATTGTCACATGCCATTACAACTAGTAGTTTTTGAGAAAATAATACCGTGTGGTTTTCTCGGGGTTCTTCCATTTCTCCCACTTTCTTCATTTCAACATATTCATTCTCATCATCGTCTTCTTTAGCCTACACGGTATAATAGAGGGAAGAAAAAAAACAAAGGTTTTTGAGAAAAGAATTAATAGCACTTGTATAAGATCGAAACAAGACAAAATGGTTGACATAGGGGCCGATTACATGTTGCCTCTTCGTAACTTTGCAATCGCAAAATATTAAGACTGACATCCTTACGCAAATTCCGAAATAAGATACATCTAACGACGTTTGTCACAAACTAATCCCAAATATTGTGTTGCGATCACACAAATCAATATAGAATCGGGCACATAGAATACAAAAAGCTATACATGCACAAATGAGTAATATTGAAGAAGAGTTGGAGGTTGTATATAATAATAATAATAATAATAATAATAATAATAATAATAATAATAATAATAATAATAATAATAATAATAATAATAATAATAATAATAATAAACTTTATTTACTGCTAAGAACATCTGAGAGCAGAACTACAGTA
The DNA here is from genome assembly GCF_964235325.1 of Thermobia domestica. Lineage (NCBI taxonomy): Eukaryota > Metazoa > Arthropoda > Insecta > Zygentoma > Lepismatidae > Thermobia > Thermobia domestica. The sequence goes on from NC_137469.1 coordinate 81,003,266, forward strand.
GTCATACTTCAATATTATTGTAACACTATAATGTAGAAAAAGAGGCAAATAGTAAGTAGCTTTAATATGGCTGAAAAAAGGCAAGCTAACAATATAGTTTGCGTTAATTCCTAGAACATTAAAAAGTAAAAAAAAATAAATAAATAAATAAAATAAAATTAAAATTAAAATAAAATTACAGCTGCAGTATACTACAAATTTTTAAAAATAAAATTCTGTTCTGAGATATGTAATTATTACAATTTCATAAAAGGATAGAGATTAAGGTATGTTTTGTTTTATTTGGTTGCAAAAAAAAAGCTTTAGCATCATGCATTGTAACTTTTAAATCAATTTTTTTTGTTAATAAATATATTGCCTGAACTAGCACACTGATTGTCAAGTATATTTTCTACAAATATAGGATCAATCCATTTTCTCCTGTTTACAAATTATTTCAATTTGAAAAATGTTTTCCAGTATTCTGACGTATTAGAATCGAGTCTCAACCTAAAATACAGTGTCCTATCATAATACCTAGTCTTACCATAAATACTGTCCAAAAGTTTTAAGTACATTGACACAAAATAGATAGAGATATTTTACATCCTAATAATACGAATTACGTGGATGCATTAAGAACTAAATCATAAATAATTATTCAAAATTACCACCATTAGCATTCACCCAGTCGTTAAGTCATTGTGCCCACTCAGCAATTCCATTATGCAACACATCAACTGGAAAATCTGCAGCTGCCATTGGAAGAGACCGCTTTAAGCTTTTAACATTAGGATATCTCTTCTTGCAAGCAATCTCCTGAAGCTTGGGCCACAATTTGTAGTCCAAAGGGTTTAAGTTCGAACTTGCAAAAGACCAATCTGAAGTGGAAATGAAGTGAGGAACATTTGCCTCCAGCCACTGCTGGGTTGTCCGTACCTTGTGTGCTGGGACAGTCCTGCTGCAAGCTACAGTTCTATCCGTGGAAGAGGATGTTGCTGAGATTCTTGACTAGTCTCTCAAGCACTGTCTCTTGGTACACTTTGGCTGACGCTTTGACCTCTTTTTCACAGGAGTGCCCTCGTAGCTCACACTCCACCACATTATAGCTAAGGCAGGATGCTGACCCCTCTGGATCTAGAGATGTGGCATTAATCCTGTCATTGTGGACACTGAAAGTCTCTTCAACATTGAACATCTTTTCATCAGTGAAAAGGATTCGACAGTGCCCATTTGCTGCGTAACGCTTAAGTAAGTGTTTTGCTTTTAGGACTCTCTGTCGCTTTAGTTCATTAATTAGGAGATGTCCTTTGCGTTGTTTGTAACCATGGAGTCCCAGATTACTGCTTAAGTGCGAGACGTGGATATTTTCCATACCTTTAGTGCACGAGCCATAACTGACTGTTTCCTAACTGGATTTTGTCCGACATGTGCTTTCACAAGTTCCGATGTTAGTACTGTGCGTGGTCTTCCTTGCAGCGGGAGATCTTTCACAGTTTCAGTCTTTTCTTTTTTCTTTTTCTCTCTCTTTTTTTTTTTTTTTTTTTTTTTTTTTTTTTTTTTTTTTTTTTTTACTGATTTGCAGCTTTTAAAGGGTTTTGAAAATCTCCCTGCTGATTTTCATCTTGAACCCTTACAATTGACACCTTTACACTTCCTCAGCTCATCCAGCAATGACTCACGCTTCACGATACTGCTCTTGACTTCGCTCGCTTGCAGTGGTGAAGCATGCCGAGAAACATTGGGTAAATACACACACACACACACACACACGCACACACACACACACACACATATATATATATATATATATATATATATATATATATATATATATATATATATATATATATCAGGTATTATCAGTGACAGCTTTTACAAAGGGAGAACCAGGCAACTACGTGAGGCCCAGGCCCCGAACTTCAGTGTCCTACTCTTAATTTATTTAAATATTTATGGCCAATTGTGCCATTTAATAAAGTTATGAAGTTTACAACATCCTAATCAACCTGATTACAGTTCTGTAAGTAGCCCCTCTACAGGAAACCACAACATGCACCTTGAATGAAAATATTCCCTGATCAAAAGGACTTTCGACTAGGCAAACAGGCCAAACTGCCTAAGGCCGTAGAGCTCAGAAATACCGCAAAGGGAAGAAAAATCATTTAAAATAATGTAATTAGTGGATAGATTACCACCAGTGGTCTAGTGCGGTCGAGCAGCCACCAACAACAAATTGAATATTACTGCAAGGTGCCTAAATCCGTCACTGCCATCCATCTATGTATATATTCAGTGTATTAAAAAATCGATCTTCAAAGGCACGATATAAGAATTTAACATCTTATAAAAGGAGCTCGAAAGACGATTTAAAATTTAAAAAAGCGGTATTTCTGCACTTGCAAGTCTACCTTTAAATAGACTAGCAATCCAATAATAGACAGATTACAAAACGTTTTAACAAGAATTTTACACCTCATTTCACGCGCGGCTGGTAGTCATGACATTTTTCAGTTTTACATTCCACGGTTATGCCGGCTAGGCTAAAGGAGACGGTGATAATGAGAAATGAATGAAATGGTGGAATGAATTAAGTGAGAGGAAAAGGGAGAAACCCGAGAAAACCCACGCACACGGTGTTTGCTTACCACAAAACTCACCTGGAGCGAGCTGGAATCGAACCAAGGAACACGTGCACCAGAGGGGAACACTCTTATCACTGAGCCATCGCGGCCCCACGGCTGGTAGTCCTACGGCTTCTATAGGTTGATGCAAGAAGTATGGATCCAATATAGGGATAATGTTCAAAGTTTCGCTAGACGCTGGGCGATCTATTTATTTACATGGAAGTAGTTTCAAGAAAAGGATCTAGTTTTAACGTAAAAAAAAAAGAAAAAGAAAAAATAAAGGAAATAAATTATAAGAAATGTTAAGTTAGGAAAAGACCTAAACTTAATGGATATAAAATTCTAAAGGATAGATGCTGTCTTCCTTTAAGCTTCGCCACTGCTTTTTGTACGGGCGGAAGTACAGCCACCCTCAAAAGTTGGGACAGTATCTATAGTAAGGCTAGGCAGAATACTTTTCAATCATTTGAAATCACCTATATTCTACCTATGGTGTGTTCTAAATCACCTACGTATATTCTAGTTTTGATCTTACCAACAGTTTATATAAAAGTACATAAGTGTCTGAAAAAATGCAGGCCATTGAGCAAACAAGTATCCCAATTATTTTCATTGGTTCATTACATTTGTTCTGTATGTGACAATTAAAATGCAATGGTCAATGCACCTAATTGCCTAATTATCCCTTGTGCATGTTTGTTTTTATTATTTCGGTGCATTGCATACATTCTATAACTAATTTGAATATTATTTGGAAATTTCTATATTTATACTGTACATACAATATGCACTTTCGTTCATAGATTTTTATAGACTGTACATATATACGTATAAATGTATATACTAGGGATGGCAAAAAATTTCCGGAATCCTGATACCGGAAAATTTTGGCCATCCGGAATCGGAAATTTGACTTTCCGTATTTCCAGAAAATTCGGAATTCGGAAAACTCGTTTTTTCCCGAATTCCGAATTTTTTCCGAAATCGAAATCTTTTTATATTTCTCAATTTTTCCGAAATCCGGAATTTTCCGATTTTACTTTCCGGATTCTGAATGTAAAAATTCCGGAATCAGTCATCCCTAGTATATACATATACGATTATTACATTATATTTTATTCTTTTATACTATCATTTTTAAGCAGTTTGCTGATATATTGTACTTTTAACCATGATTAATTTAGGTATGTCTTGCATATAGTGTTATTACTCTTTTTTATACCTTTCTGCACAACATAGCCACAGGAACTTATTTTAGTTACCATCTTACGATTATTTATGCTTTCTCCGTGCAAGACAATTATAATTTATTATATCAGAAAGGAAAATTATGTCAACCACATACATATTTACCTTATTTTCTGTTTGATGCGCAGAATTTTGCCTCGGGATTTCGATTATGTTTTGTACTTCATTTTCACGTGCACTTAGCTTCCTTGAAGTCAGGCCTTCTTTTTAACGTTAATAGCATTGTTCTAGTGTGAACACACTTTTTAAGGAAATTAGTAAATCAATAAATAGCTTATGAACTTGCTATTATTAATTCATTTTATTATGCAATCAGTGCCAATTTAAATATAAGACAAGAAACGTTACCTCAGTCTCTCTCTCTTTTATTTATTTATTTTTTTTACAAGAAGTGTTAAACACGCACAGTGTTAATTTACTAATATTGTTATTACAAGAAGTTTTGCCACTACAAGCACAGAACTGCGTTAATTCCTTCAGTAGGCCTACCGTGCCGTGGAAAATCAGTGCCCGGAGCGAGAGTATACGACGGCAGCCACATACATATGAGTGAAATCCACAGACCAGACGCGAAGCGCCACCGTGGTTGGCGCGAAGCGTAAGAACATTTTCAAAAATTACCCCTGCTTTTCCTTGATTTTGAGCACTTTTTATTACTGTTTTCCTTTCTTTTTATATATATTTTTCTTTTTTCCTCCCGAATTTTGCACCCCCCTTACTTCGGCGCCGGAGGCAGTCGCACAGCGGGGAAAATTGTAATTCTAGCAGCAAAAAATTTGTTGCTCTGTAGTAAAGCATGTTTTTTTAATATATTTTTTGCACTTTTTGTATTGCTATAAGATGTTAGCAAATTAAATAATTAAACACTCATATTGTTACCAGTATGTACACTCATGTCCAAAATGATTGTCGCATATCTATAACTGTCTTCTTGTAAGAATATAAGTTGATAATGATTTTGCACTGTACTTTTAACACTGACACTATATGTATAATCAAGCAATGTATATTTGTGGCAAATTTCATAGGAAAAGAATTATAAATACGAAAATTAGAATCAGTAGAACAAAATGTCGCTAAATGGACAAGAAAGTTTTATTTTCGTTTTATTGTTCTTATTTATTGCTCTTTTGACATGAAATTTGCCACATACATGTCTTTGCTAATTATACACATACTAACATTATAAGAAATACCGGTTGAATCCCTTATCAAATTATATTCTTACAACAACATATTTATAGACATGCGACAATAATTTTGGACATGAGTGTACATTTATTTCAGAAAAATAGGCTAGTAGAAAAGTTTGCAACAAACATATTTACGCCTTTGGAGTAGTATGAACCTTGTGACTAATTATTACGTCTATATCCATTGATATTACAACAAAAAGTATCATAAGATGTGATATACATATAAAGTAGTAATATGAACATGATATGAAATTAGCGAAGAAAACATAAATTATTACATATATATTGTAAAATTATCTCTATTTATGTAGGTAGAGCAATTAACGTACGGAGATTGGATTTTCCCATCTCCTTTTTATTATAAAAGATCCTCCTGAATACAGAAATATATTACAATAAGTAGTTTCCTCTACTATTTTTAGGTAAGAAAGAGAAATGAACCCAATGACCAAGCGTCTTAGGGCTTCTGTAGGTGAGGTTACTCTCTTTGATCAGGCGTCGTGAGAGGGAATGAGAGTTTGTCTGATTAGGTGTCTCTCGGTGACCGGGCGTCGTGAGAGAGAAAGGGAACCAAATCACCAAGCGTCATAAGGCTTTTAGGAAAAGTATCTGTCAATTGACCAAGCGTCGTGAGAGGGTGAGGTGTTCCCAATGGCCAGGCTCCTTAAGGCTTTGGTGGTTTGATCAACCTGGAGAGATGGATGATTCTTGAGGTGTGCTGCTGTCTTTTATCCTAAAATGTCGGCTTGATCTCCGTCTTATCGACTCTTGGAGACTCCTCATCGGTACTGTCGTCTGCGCTTTATTTATTCACTGCAAACACGTGTAATAAACACATGACAACAGCCTGGCGTGAAGACACGCGGACAATATTTCTTTCTTTCAGAGAAAGAGTTAGCATTATAGTTGTGTATGCGGATGTAACTCTTTGTAGTAGCATGAACATTTGTTATGAAATTACTAAATAAAACACCTATATTACTGCACCTGTATCCACGCATACTAGAGACAAAAATAAGCACATGTATTGAGACAAAAGTAAAGTAGTAATATGAACATTAAATTAATTTTACGAAGAGATCACAAATATTGGTACATGCATATCCACGTTGTTTTAGAGAAGGATGTAACATAGTAATTTGGTATACATATGTTCTCTTGTAGTAGTATGAACTTTTTAATGAACTTAACGAAGAATTTTTATACATGTACAGCCACTTACTTCAGAAAAACAGACAACTGAATGTTTGGTTTTTTGTAGTATAATGAACCTTGCATAAAGTTAACGAGGAAAATGTAACTCTTGCGATCCATGCATAGCCACTTTGTTCAGAGAAGGAAGTAACGCAATAGTTTGGTATGCACATGTACTTTTTCTGGTAGTATGAATCCTTTTATGAAATTAACGAAGAAACATGTAGTGTGGAATGTAGATAGATTGACACTCAACAAGAACTACACCTTTATATTCACAAGAATTCTATCCAATATCTTACAGCCATGTCATACGTATCTATGCATTACATACGCATAGATAGTACTTATTACCACTCATATCTATTCGCTCTCGGAGCTTGAATCCTGAGTTACTGCATCAGGCTCAGGTAGCAAGGGATCTAACAATAATTTTCTTACGTCTGGTGAAAAAGACTCTGCATGACTGCGATAGATAGTAGTTTGTGAGATTGAAGAAATTACGGGATCTGAAGAATACAACAGGTCCCTTAAAGTTTGTTCACGAGACATTTTGCGGTATTTCGATCCGAAACTACGTCTGCATTACGCCACACTTGAAATAGCTTCCGACGTTTCATCGCCATATTTGCTGCAAAAAATAATATAAAATTAATAGGTAGATCTTGACAGTTACTTTTTTTTTTTAACCATTAACTCTTTATAGTACCGGTACGTAAATCAAAACAAAATAAAAATGAAGACACCATCTCCCTACATCAGTTACTAAATGTTTACACCCATTATGTATATTAAATAAGAAAAACACATTTTTTAGCTTAATTTAGTAAAAAACGTGCTTTAAACAGTTATAATTAAGGCACGGGAGCTTATTTTATAACATATTTATTTTACATAGAAATCGGATAATGGGGTGAGATCTTCACGTATGAGGCGAAAACCAGCTGAAATAAGCAAAGTTAATAGGACATAAAATATTTTGACATATTTTCCACATTTTCCAATTTTGAAACATATTTTTTCACTTTTCGAATGATAAGACATATATATATATATATATATATATATATATATATATATATATATATATATATATATATATATATATATATCTTTACTTTTTCTTATATGCCTTCTGCCAAAGTAATAAAATCCGCGTGCTCCCTGTGGTCGATTGAACTTGCATCAGACTATACGAAACGTCGTCTGGAGATTGGAGACAAATGGTCTCAGTATGCAAGACTGTCTTGAAACCGTAGAAGATGTTAGAACAAAGTTGTCAACAGTAAAGGGACCAACAGCAGATTTGGTGAAAGACAAGTTCACTGCCATCCTGAACAATAATACTGGATATGGCACTTTCACCAACATCGCCGCTGTTCTGAGTGGTGACGGAGAATTAACTCTCAAAAATGTTGAAGAAGATTTATCACCTGCAGATACAGTATGTTTGAGGTTTGCTCCTTTGACCGTGATATGTGGAACGTACATTCTTGCGCTACAAGTCGCTGATTGTAGATAATAGGCGAAGTTTCACAGAAGAGAACCTGAAGAAGGTCTTCGTGTCACAATGCAATGCTTAAAATTACTTTTGCCTATTGATTTGTCCGATCTTTATTTTTCATTTTCAAGTGTATAGCATAGTATGACATTGAAATATATACATTCTCTCTATTTGTGTGTGTGTGTTCAACTAAAAGAAACTGAAATCACAAGTTCTAGAGATTCGTTACAAGCTGTTCAAATTAACACGAAAAACCTATAATTGTTTTATTGAAAAATGTTCCTTTTGTAACCTAAGTTAATTAAAATAAAATATTAAAAAATACAATAGAGCCTTCCTTAAAAAAATTGTTTAGAAACACAACTGAAAAATGTTCATTTTGTAGCTGTCAACTGAGTTCAAATAAAACATTTAAAAAAAAAAAAAAAATATATATATATATATATATATATATATATATATATATATATATATATATATATATATATATATATATATAAATGAAACCACAAAATTTTCCATAAAATGAAAATGTTTGTAAATTAAGTACTCATATTTTAATGTTTTTCTTTGTTTTGGGAAGATGACATTTTTTGACTTTTCTTTTATTTTCGTGACATTTTTTCAATTTTTTATGACATATTTACATACTATTTTACAGTTTTATAGGGCATAAAGTCAGGACCCTAGTCATAATTATATAAGATAATACGAGTACCAATACGTAAAGAACTACTTAAGTACCAAGTGCTTGATACATCCCTAAAATATTCAAAATCTCAACCGAACTGGCGAAGAGATGTTTTCGCAAACACGGAAGTTTATAGCTTCATTTGGACAGTACCCCTCGCACGGTACTGAATTTGTTACGTATTTTGTTGTTTTTTATTATTATTTAATTATATCAGTGAACTTTGGTCTGTAAGTCATTGTCATATTTTTTGCATAATTATTCGCGTAGCACCTATGCGAAGAAAAACAAAGAAAAGAAAAAGAAATAAGAAAAAAAGCTCTAATGCCTTGGTTTTAGTGATTTTGCACATTACAAACTACATTCCAATATTTCTATTCTTAAGCATAGACGATTTCATTACTCAAAACTGTGATTTTCTATTATAATACTATTTATTATAATTCTATTATAATAATATAATAAAATACGTAAACTTTGCCTATGGACTTTCTTTTAAATATTATTGTGAATTTGTTTTATATATACTGTACTTATACCGGTACTACGTAACATTTTAGCGAATTTTCGATTTTATCAGTGTTTAGATACGTAACCACCGAGACCGAGTGAAAATTCGTCAGCCTGATCAATTAACTGTTCAAATGCATTCTGCTAGTTAGTTAGTATGAATTCCTATTGGTACAAGAAGTAAAACGGAACTAGCAATAATAGATAGTGCGTCTACTATTAGTATTATTGCCAAGTCAGTAGTGCCGTGAAGTTTAAAGTGCTCCTACGACTGTATTTGGTACAGTCCGCAGCAAAAAACCTGCAACATGAACATGTAAGTTTATCGTGAAACTACGCCTAACAGCGCAGGGAATCAACATAATGCTAAGCGGCACGAATCACGCCAAGAGAAATCTCGGCGTCCTTCCCTGCACACTTATTTTGAAGCAAATGACTTTGTCGTTTCACGATAAACTTACATGCTCATGTTGCAAGTTTTGTGCTGTGGACTGTACGTATATCACAAGAAGTTCTTATTCTTCAGAAAGTTGTTCTACTTAAGTATTACATAGAAAATAGAACTTTCCATCACAAGTTTAGAGTGGTACACTGTTAAAAACACTCTTAAATTTGGGAAACCGTTTCTTATCTGTGCACCGAGAATATCTTTTGTTCGAAACAAGAGTTTGAAACTCTCATTAATGAGAAATGAAGAAAAGTAGATGCGGTTGTATAAAGCGAAACGAGGTAACATTCTGTTACTTTCGTTATGAATGAGAATTGTCAGATCTCATTTCTAAGAAAATATTGTCTCGGTGCACAGATAAGAAACGATTTCTCAAATTTAAGAAATTATATTTAACAGTGTAGAGGATTTTAAAGCTCGTTATCTTTAAAATTCAAAAGGTCACATTCAAGGCTTTAGATCACATTCAAAATTTTAGAAAGACGTACACTTAAAGTCATATAGAGTTTATTGTACTTGGTTTTGTATTTATCATTCTTGCAGTTTGGTACGGAAGTACAAAATACAAATGTCAATTGGTTATTTCCGAGACATGCAATATAGTACAAAATTCTTTCATACATGTCATGGCACTACATACAAATAAACACATTACTTTTCTCAGGTCTTTCAAATATACTATTCCTATGCCATACTGAAATATTTGGACTTCCTTACCATTACCTTTGTTCTTATATTTCTTCCTTAATTACTCAATAATAATTAATATAATAATTTTGGAAAGTAAGCGTTTTAATACTTGTAAATAAAGAGAGGGAAAGTATGTAGAAAACATACGAAAATATGAAAATCAGAAGTCCAAAATATGATTAAATACGAAATTTTAATAATATGCTTTCTGAAAGATGAAATCTATCTATCTAGATATAGATATATACTAGATATAGATAGATATGTATGAGTAGAAGTGGCTGACTCATCATCGCCCAGGCCATAAGGAATAAACGTTTTATCGTATTCAAAAATTGTGTTCGTAAAGGGGAAATTTCTATAATACTGAAGCTCTCTGTTTTTTATTAAGTAAATGGCCAATGTGATTTCAGAGTGAGTATTCGCTTAAGTAGGAGGCATGAAATTATATAGAGGTATAAACTCTTAAGTAAAATGACTGCTCCAGCGTTTTCGAGAAATTCGCCCTTACGGGGGAAATTTCCAAAATATTTAAAATTCTACTTCTTTATTCAGAAAATGGGCAATGTGGGGATTAAAAAAAATAGGCTTGTGAAATTTGGCATACAATCTCTTCCTTAAATATGCTTCCAGCATATTCAAAAATTCCGCTTTTGAAAGGGAGAGGAACAGTTTGTACCATACGTGAATTTTCTGATTTATATTTATTACAGAGCATTTTTCTCGTCTGAAGAAGGCTACATATATTTCTGCTAGTTTCAATAATAAAAAATTATATTAACAATTGGCGTCGTTAACGTATACTTTATGCATTAAAGAACATGGTATCATACAAGAGAGAGAGAGATGGAGGCTTAGTAGTAAATCTATCAAGTTTCTTGCGAAAGGTTCCTGTTCGATCCCAGATTATGCAAGTTTGTGATAGTCAGCATCATGTTCATAGGTTTTTTTCGGGTTTTCCTGTTTTCTCTCACACTCTCACTCCACCAATTCTTTCATAGTCTTTCATTTTCACTAATCACCCATCTCTTTTAACCTACAGGGCGTAATAGTTGGACGTAAAACCGAAATTCAATTTAATTTAATAACTTACAATAAGGATAACACAAAGGGATATACGGCTGGGAATATTTAATTATTAGCATCGTAGTTTCCATAATTTTGTATAAGCGTCACATAGCTCCGTCTCTCGTGAAATATAGTGGAGTAAAATATTTTTTAAGTTAGTTGTATTGGAAATGCAAGTAAATTCTACACCGGTATTATCTTACTTTCTCATACAGTAAGATTAGCCAAATTTAAGAGATAATGCCGAAAAAAGACAGATTTTTTCCATCCCAAATGGGCTGGTTGCACATCATTTGTTCAAAAAATCCAGATTTGCCTCAGCCTGATCTGAGGCTGGTGGGGCTGGTAATTTATCTCTTTCTGGTGTCAAAGAGTTCCAAAACCATGAGTTCGACTCTGCCGGGCTGTGCTCACACATTGGGATTCGGTACCTTGCGATGTCTGGACTCCTCCAGGCACAGAAAGCGGTATGTTCGCTTGCCTTAAAACGTTTCACCCTTAACATTGGAGATGTTCATAGACTCCCACCCTAGCTAGTGGAGCATTCTCCAGTAAAATATAGCCTACAACCACAAAACAGAGATGGCATGGGTCAATGAAAACTTAACACATGATTCACTGACTCACTATCCAACGGAAGCAACAACCAACCACTCACCATGACTAACTCTGACTCACCACATATAACCCACTCTGAATCACTTCGATTCACTATCTACTATGAACCTCTCTGACCCACTACCCACAAAACCCGTCATCATCAACTCTGACCCATGATCCACGCTCTCCTCTCGCTTGACTCTCCATTGACATTTGTAATAAAACAAGGTTGTGAAATTATCACTAATCGGAGTTTGAATTTTTACTTTCAATCGTTTAAGCATCGCTATGTTACAATACCGGTGGATCTGATCTTTACGATTTAAAGCGGTTAAGTGTTTGTCATGGGATAAATTACGATGAATTTCAATTTCACTATCATATAAAATTATTTCCGTATTGAATTACAGGTACTTTTCAGTGGAAAATAAGAGGGAATTTGAAAGTCTCAAATCAAGATAAAATAGGCCAACGTAAAGAAAAAGAACAATGTAAAATATTCCATATAATCAGGGGTGCCCACAAGGGGGGGTTATGGCGCAAACTGCGTCATTGAAATATTTGGGGGGGTTAAAAATCTATATAAATATGTTTGAGAGGGTGTAAAAATTAATCGAAAAGATTTTTTTCATGGAAGAACACCTACAGATAGGCAATTGAGGGGGGATGCGTCATGGTCATGAAGGGGGGGGGGGCACCACTGTAAGCATAGGTACCGTACAAACTTAAAATTTCCATGTAATTAAGCTTATAATACAAATTTTATGTTTATTTTTCTCACAACTTTATGACTTGATTCGTATTTGGGTAGGGTGAATGTGCGGTAGTCAGCTCTTCGCCAGTAGTCAGCTAGTTACGGATTGTCCAAACAAAAACAAGAAAACGATACAAAATAGCCCCTTCGCAAAATGAATCATAGCTTTAAGCCATTTATAGTCAGCCAGTCACGTGTTCCATAGAAATGTCATTTACATAGTGTAGTGTCAATAGATGAATGAAGAAGACGCTCCGTTGAAATACATAGATCAATTATTTACTCCGCATGTATTTGAAAGGTCAATGGCTATATCGACGGCTTTCTTCAATGAAGAGTTTCAGTAATTTCGCAAAATTTTCAAGGGTAAATCTAACAATCTCACCTAAAAACACCTGATGAGTTATCAGTAACTTATCAACAGGTAATGGACGTTCTGAGCTATGAAATCTCTTAAGATTTTTTCAAGGCATCTTTTGCTCCAGGCCAAACATTTATAGCTCATTAACAACAACTGGTTGAGTTCAAAATTAGATCTGCAAAAGAATAAAGGAAATACGTATAGACTGAACCATCACGAAAAAAACATGTTCTGATTCGCCGCAAAGCACTGTGGATATCTTTCAAAATAAAGCAAAAACAAACATCAATTCGCGATAGAAAAAACACTTAAAAATAAACAAACGAATTAACAAATGAATTCATATAAATTATAAACTGCCCATACGATATAATGTTCATACTATGTATGATCATTCCATGTATGATGTTCTTGTAATTTTGTTTTCAAACAATAATTCACTGCGCTCTAATACCAGTTTCTACAAATTACGTATATAAGTTTCTGTTTTATGATTATTCAGTTCCTTTGTTCTTGTGCTGATATGGTTTTCAGGAAGAAATACAGTCTGGTAAAGACAATAAAGAGAACCAACCAATATTTCCTCAATTAACCCTGAATAATGAAGTGGAAGTGAATATCTACCATTTCCGGTTTTAATATATTGATTAGAGTGGGGGGTGAATATATTCTAGAGGCGGTTGATTGATTACATAAACCTCTTTTCGCTATCTATTACCGTCTCTACTCTATAGCGATCAACGTTAGAATCAAAACTGGTTGAGGGGACGCGATGGCTCAGTGGTAGAGCGTTCACCTCCGGTGTTTGGGGTCCCTGGTTCGAGCCGTGTGAACTTTGTGGTGGACAAACACTGTGCTCGTGGGTTTTCTCGGGGTTCTCCCGTTTCCTCCCACTTCCTTCATTCCACCATTTCACTCATCTCTCATTATCACCGTCTCCTTTAGCCTAACCGGCATAAGTGTGGGACGTAAAACTTAAAGATTTTCAAAACTGGTTGATTTCCGTCACTTATGTTTTGAATAGAGGGTTAAGGGAAAAGGGTCTTAGAACGATAATTCGATTCCAAAAGAAACCCTTTTTGCTATCTCTTATAGTTTTAACCTATGTAGATCAGTATTGAAACCGAAACCGATAGTGTATTTCTATCATTTCCGGTCTGGGTAGAGATCTAAGAATTTATGCAAAATATATTCTTGGGGTACTTAATTAATTACAGAAAAAAAAAAAACGCTTTTCGATATTTATTACAATTTTTACTCTATAGCGATCAACGTAAAAACCGGAAGTCGTTGATTTCTGCTACTTTCGGTTTGAATAAAAGGTTTAGATTTGAGATGGTACATATTCTTAGAACACTAAATCAATCGCAAAAAACAGCTTCTCGCTATCTCTAATAGTATTCGATCTCTATAGATTAAACTGGAAGTTGTAGAAAATTTCTACCATTTTCGATTTTAGTAGAGTTAATAATGGAAATGCAATGTATTTTTGGAACGCTTAATCGATTATAGAAAGCACTTCTCACTATCTATTATAGTTTTGACTCTAAAGTGATAAATGTTAAAACCAGAAATGGTTAATTTCTACTACTTCCGACGAATAGATCACCTCCATAAAGAAACCCCTAAGAGATAAATACTCCAGCTATCGATTGCAAGAAACAGAATTTAAAAAAATAGCTTTTGTTCAAAAGTTATCGTGGGGAATAAAGAATGGACGGAGGGACGCACTAACATTAAAATAATATGTTTAGCTGCGTGATCCTAAATAAAGATGTAGATATTCTAAACATACTGTAGTAATTTGCTTAGTACGGTATGATTTAATCTATATACGTGTCATTTATTATTAAAACTTTACTGTTAAGTAATATTAAAAATTCTGGTCTGAAATACGTTGATCACACTTATTTTCTGTAATTTAGCCAGTGAAAGTATGAGGGTCCACTAATAGCCAGCCCCGAAGCTAAGTATCCAAATTATTGCATTTTCGTGAAATTTGCCCGGACCAAGGATTCACTTTCTCTTGTTAATAATACATAGTATTAGCTGAACGTATTCATCTCATTGCGTCAGACCAACAATTTGATGAAAAGTCAGCTTCCCATGTTGATAGAGACTGAACTTGAACAAATTTTTTTCACTATTAATCTCAGCAACTCCAAAAACTATCAATTGGACAATAACATTGGTCAATTTGGACATTTTATTTTATTTTTCCCACCCTCTTCCTCCATCGCAGGGGACTAAACTTTGATTTGAACGGCTTTAGGTTTGTCACTATTAATCTCAGCAACCCCGAAAACTATGGATTCGACATTAATCTCGGTCAATTTGAATATTTTACTTTCCATCTTTGCCTTTTTGAAAGTAAATAAATGCTGCTTTCAAGGCAGATAGCTGTTCTTCGAAAGGATTCGTTTCTTCGAAATAATTTCATAAAATATGCAGAGTTTTAAGATATTCGAGTCGAGTCGAGAGTTTTACGAGCAGTTTTGTCTCGACTCGATTTTCGAGTCGAGAAAGACGTTTGTCTCGACTTGTCTCGAAGTTTACATTGTAAAATTCGAGATATGCCTCAACTCGCGCGCATCCCTGATTCTTGCACTTACGCGTTTGCATTTTGCCGAAGACGTGTTTAGAAATTGACAAGGTGTGGAAAAACGTTGAAGCTAGAAGAGTTGTAGATTGGGCTACAACTTTTGCTCCCTCTCTAGTCTAGTGCACGAACTTTGACATTGTTTCTTTTTAACGACGTCATAGTACCTGTCTTCAGACAACATGCGTCATAGAATGAAAATCAAAGCCTAAGATAATGCAGTACAGGAGTTAAAATATGGATTTTAAGGTGACAACTTCACAAGTTTATACCTAAAGTATTTAATTTGAGTTGTCGGTAAACTCTTTCTGTGATAATCTATTTTCTGTTATTTTTCTTCTTTTGATATTCAACAGAAATAAGTAAAAATACTATATATTGTAATGTACATTTCTTTTGAGAAATTAATGAATCTCCTTAGAAGTTCTGCGTGTCCTGCAAACAAACAAACAAACAAACAAAAAGTAGCGTTGTAAGGGGAACACGTGCTCGGGTGCCAGTCCCTTCGTTACGGCGCTGCTTTTATGTTTTGGCTTGATGAACAAAGAAAAATTCTCGGTGAAAGGAGTCCGAAATTCCAATTTATCATTACTCTAAAATGGTCAGATCAATTAGGTGTAATTTTGCTACAAGCTTAATTTTTCAGCTTTGGAAAATTTACGTATATTTATTTATAATGACGAATGACGAAGATGTGTGTATGAAGCAAAAATAAACGATACGTAAATACGCGTATTATTTTCGGCGCGAGAAACAAAAGAGGAACGCAATTGAAAAGGTTTAATTTTTTAAAGTAGTATCTGTATCGTGTAAATTCACCGATTTTGTACATTCTTACAAGTTAGTATAAATGTAGACCTTGGGCTGGGGATCTTCACATGCTTATATAATTTGTGTGTTACGTTAGCACTGAAATCAAAAAGTTGTCTTAAAATACCGGTAATTCAAATTCAAATTCAGTATTATTACGTAAAGCTAACTTGACCAATTTGTTTTGAAGTGTTCGAAGCTATTTTCTTTTTGGGAAACTTGCAAAATTATTTATAACAAATGCTGATAGGACTGCTCTTGAAAAGTTTTAAAAAGAAAGAAAGTAAGTAAGAAACACAACTCCTCTTCACCCTTTGATAGTCAAACCCCAGTTACAGGATGATTTTGTGAATCCAAAACTAAGAGCAAGTATAGGTGAGACGGTATGAATGCATGGCTTTTCTCTGAAATTGACGATCTTACCTACATCTATTGTCAAAAGTGGAAGCCAGAAAGGGATAGTGAATATACCGTTGCGTTTGGTAGGTGATTACTGATTAGTATGTTGAAATTAAAGCATTTAAACCATAGATTTGCATCCGCAAACTCAAATAAATATTATTACATGTAATCTTTTATATTGCAGAAATAATGTTTACTGTGTGTTTGGTTGCTTAGTTGGGGAATTAATACCCCTTTCCATACGTAGATTATTTGAGACGTATATCTAAAACTTAATATGGAATCAGAACTATATAGGCACTAGCTACGAAGAGGCTCTGATATATCGGGTGTCTCAAATAATGTATATACACATTGAAATGTCATAGAAAATTTATTTTCCAACATACAGCGATAATTTTCTGAGAAAAAATGTTTTGTTTCTTGAACACTTGGTAGCAGAATCGTCGGGCTAGTTACGCAACCTAGTTAGTGGCAAGAGAATACTATCAACATGGCGGACGGACGTTTGCCCTTTGAGAAGTGGAAGCAGGCTATTAAGTGATACTGGAAGTTGGAGAGTGTTGCTGAAGTTCAGAGATAGTGGAGATGAAAGTATGGAACTGATCCATCTTAAAGGATAATAATTACACGTCTCCGAGGCAAATTCGAGGTTCATGGAACAATGTGTGATGTGCAAAATAGCCGATTACGGCGACTTCGCACGGCTACAAAGAGCTGAATCCTCAGTTGCCGTGTTGAAACTGTTTCAACATTCACCACAAAAAATTTCTAAGGCAAGGGTCGCGTGAGAGTGGTGTAAGTGCTAGTAGTGTACTATGAATACTGAAGAAAATTGAGTTGCGTGTGTACATTCCAAGGCTGCCACAAAAGCTAGAGCTAAGTGACGACTCAGATTGCAGGATAGAATTTTCTGAATAGGTTTAGGAGATGGTTACACATTAACCAGGGTTTATTGGTGGCATTCTTTGGTCGGATGAAGCACAATTTAATTTTAATAGATCTGCCAATAGGCGTAATTGTGGGTACGGGGCTGAAGATAATCGCCACATTACAAAGGCTACAGATTTGACTGATGTAAGTGTGTGGTGCGGTTTGTAAATGTATGGGAGTGTGTGTTGTGGGACCCATTGGCCTTTCCGTATTGACAGTACTGAAACTGGAGAAACATACCTGATAATGCTTGCTAATATCATTTTTCCTCCATTCGTGCAATGTACGGCAAAGACTTCGTCACACTGCACTATCATAGGGATGTTGCGTACACTTGAATGAAAATGTACCAGATCAGTGGATAGGAAGTAGTGGACCAATCGAGTTTTCTGCACACTCTCCAGACCCTACAGCGCACGGTTTTTCTTAAGAGGCACAGTAAAAGATTAGGTGCTCCGTCGTAAACAACATAAACTGGACACTTTAGGATGAGATTCAAACAGTGTGCCTGCACAAAAATCCCACCGGACACTTCGATGGGAAGTACGGAAGGAGTCGTAACCTGTACTCAAAAATGCATCGATGCTGAATGCCACCATTTTGAAAATTTACTTTAAGCACCATTCGGAACACACTGGACTGCAGCCTTACTTTTCTCATAAATTTAAACTTCTATGTTGGAAAATAAATTTTCTATGACAGTTCAAAGCGTGAATACATTTTTTGACGCATCCGGTATACATTTATGATACAAAGTTATAATTATAATAGAGGTCTGCACGGGCTCGGGACCACAAAGCATCTATCATTTCAGGCCCGGGCCGGGCTCAGGAAGTGAGGTTTTAAATATACACTCATGTTTCTCGGGTTTTTTCTGACCTAACTTTGTAAATATACTGTAAAACGATATAAATTTCATCGTTCTTTCCGGAGAACCTTTAATGCACAACTGCAAAATTAAACCTCTAATTACTGTAAATAATAAAAAAAATACAATTTTGCATTAATTATTAAGTTTCTGTAATTCGGGCTTATTTCGGGCTCATTTGATTCGGGCCGGGCTCCGGCCAAAATGCTAAGAGATATTTCGGACTCGGGTCGGGCCTCACATTGTAAATTCCGGCACGTGCAGATCTCTACTCGAGAGGGACGATGTGTAAAAGAACGATATGTATAAGTTTTGTACTATGTTTGCAGAATCGATTAAATAAAACTGGAATTGACATTGAAAACCTTATCTTCGTTATAAAAATGAATGTTTGTCCGTTATACAAATACACAGCGTTGGGTTGGTATACTTCTAACTGTATTGAAGAGAGCATAACTTATTTGAATTTTTTTAATGCGTATTCTAAGGAAGGAGAGTTAGAAAGGGAAGAGCTGGTTTAATATTTATACCAAAATTAGAGCACCTCACGAACTCCTTATGTTAGAAAGATAAAGCTCGGTATGCAAACTCATTATTAAAAGCATGTGGATAGATATCCCGGTGTTCTTGAAAATTCAGATTTTAATGGAGGAGCGGAGCAAGGGAGTGATATTTATCTTTTCTTAACACATTCATATCGACGATGACTGTTTCATTATCAAGGAAAATGGTTTGACTCTTTGAAATGAATAATAGTAAATAGTCTGTATTTTATCATGTTACTCTCAGAAAATCTATTTTGAGGGGGAGGGGAGATTAAAAATACAAAACTCCCGAGTAAAAGTAAGATGTTATGTAATCCCCAGCTTTGGAATTTCGCTTTTAACTGGGGGTATATCTTTTTTTCAATATGTAAAAATGGCCTAAAGTTGTCTGTGTCATCATCACGGGAGGATGGCTAAATCATTTGAAGTGAATTTTTTAGCAAGTTGGGACTTGCTTGGGCCAGGTTTTCCTCATGTCACTTTTATTAAAAATGTATATTGTGATAAGGTGGGGGATGGGGGAAGAATAAAATGTACTCCAAAAATAGGGTATATCACAAGCCTCTTATCTTAGTGAGATGACAGTTAGTACGTAGATTGATCATTAAAAATTTGTGTTCAGTATTCCAGCGTTTTTAAATGCTAGTGTAAGCTTTTAGAATGGTAGGGAGTAACAGATTCTAAATACCCAATGCCATTTTGTATACATAAAATGGCTAAAGTGAAGAAATGTTTGATCTGTTTTAAATTAATTTTTGTTCATAGTTAGCGCTTTGGTCGTCCTGGGGTTTAATCATTTCACTTTGACTGTAATGCATATCCTAAGGGGTTAAAGGCCTTTTGATTAAGATCTGGATCTTCTGAAATGCATTTCTGAACATAGTTAGCATTTAGATCAAGCTTGCAAGTAAGTTTTCTTCATGTCACGTTGATTCAAATACAGATCGAAAGGGGAAAAGGGCGTTCAAATATTTTTCGCAACCTTATTGCAACGCCGGGTATTTCGGTGAATCTTACATATAAAAATGAATGTTTGTCCAATAGTTTGGGAGAGACCGTAGGCTATATACAACTTTTTGGTTCGTTTTCTAAGCAGTGGTGCTGCTCTAATTTCTTAACAACCGATTCTCTCTCTCTCTCTCTCTCTCTCTCTCTCTCTCTATATATATATATATATATATATATATATATATATATATATATATATATATATATATATAAAGAGAGAGACAGAGAGAGAGACAGAGAGAGAGAGAGAGAGAGAGAGAGAGAGAAAGACATAGCAGACGCGTAGGTAAATAGATATAATTTTCTTGTGACATGTAGCGACCTATACAGCATACTAATGCAAACAAGATGGTGTAACGAAATTATTTAGCACTGTGAATATCTTGGAAACGAATTGCCCAAGATAGATAGTTGTCAAAAAGTAATAGAACGACTTTCATCCAGCAATGGTTCGAGAATTGTTGATAATGGTATGTAAGTGTTTCAAATATAAACATCCCTCACTACTTCACTCATATGATCGCAGCCTCATTCTTGATACCTGAGCATTTGAGATTAAGGAATAAACGCTTATACTTTGTTCTGAGAGATCGCATGTTTATATCTGTAAGAATTTCTAAGAAGAAAGACACTTAAAATAAAATTTAATGATTCCTCCCACCCTCCATTAATCTTCTGATATATACAGTGCAAAATTATGTCCTACAAATAGATCCATTGTTTTTCTCCGTGAAAAATTTGTATTCTACAAGTTCTCACTCTCAGCTGAAATTTGCAATACACTCTTTCGCTATGCTAATAGAAATACAAAAGATATAAAAATGTTGCAGTGTATCTGCATACTTTATTTTAGATTTCCGAAAATGGGTTCTGCTACGTAAAGTTGGCACCATCCATTTCTTGTTTGGTATAAATTGTCTATAAATCGTAAACAAACGAAACTTTTATGTGAATAATAGTGAGCATACGATTTGCACGGTTTATTTCTTATTTCTAAAAATGATTTCTGGTACGTGAAGTTGGAACCGGCCATTTTATTTTTGGTATAAATTGTTTATAAATCATGAACAAACGAAAATTTTATGAGAACGATCTGCATGATTAATTTTCGATTTCCGAAGATGGGTTCTGCCAGGTTCAGGCACATAATTTCTTTGACTTCTTTCTTCACTCTTTGCTAGTCCATGTTTGTTTGTGTGTGTGTGTGTGTGTTTATGTCTGGGTATAACAAACGGTTCCGCAAACTCGAAATATTTTAACAACCTGTTCTAGCGAACCGGCCGAATAGCACCATTGAAGGAGGAATAGTAAAAAGGAAAGAAGTAGCTTGAAATTTTTCTGTAAAAAATAGAATATCTCAAGAATGTTTCATGTTAGGAAGATGAAACTCAGTATATAACTTCATTCCTAAACACAAGTTGACATACACAAATGACGTGTACAACGTGAAAAAGAAAATTTTGCAGTGGTAAGACACATCTAGGGGGATGGGAACGCGACAATTCGTATAAATAATCCAAAATTTTCGAAATTAGTGTTGATTCCATAGTTTTCGGGGTCACTGAACAACATTCCTGAAGCCGTTCAAGTCCAACTTTAGCCCATGAGGGATTTGGGTTTCTCAAAAATAATATATCCTAAATGACCGATATTAGTATCACATTCATAGTTTTCGGGATCGTTGAGATAGACAATAATACTCCAGACGCGTTCAGGTCCAACTATAGTCCCATCGCTATGGGGAATTGTAGGGATGCGCTCGAGTCGAGACATGTCTCGAATCTCGACTCGACTCGACTCGAATTCGAGTCGAGATTCGAGTCGAGACACACTTTGTAAAATTCGAGACGAGTCGAGTCGAGACGGCTCTTAAAAATCTCGACTCGACTCGAATGTCTCGAAAATCTTTCTATAATTTTTAATATTATTTTGAATAAAGTATTCACTCAGAAACAGCCTTCAAACCAATTCCAGCTTTTATTTCTTCAGAAAGGTACAGAACGCATAAAATTAATAGTTAACCTTTAAAGATCAAGATTTAATTTTCAACTCAATTCAGTTAATTAGAACTAATAGTTAATGTCGTTGTATTTGGTTGTACTGCAAATATAATGATAATAATAATAATAATAATTGATTATCTAGTTTGTATAAAACTATTATCCGTAGTCTAAATCTAGTTTGTATAAAACTATTGCGATAAAGTGAACTTCATAAATTTTCTGAATGAGCAGTTGGTAGTCTATAGTAATTTAGCATAGTTATAATTATTGTGTTTTCGTTCCCATGAACGCAATAGGGTTACGTAACTTCTGGATTATTCGCTTGCCCAACTATTCTGAGGCTTTAATATGTTGCAGCATATCACGAGCTACGGATAATATATAATGTAACATTTGTTGTAAATCACATATTATGATACGAGACTCGACATAGTATATTAAGACATAGTATATCTTATCTAATATAAATAAAATAAAGAGTTTGTTTGTGTGTTTGTCTGTCTGTCTGTGTGCGACCTGGGGACCAGACGAGTGGACCGAGAGTTCCCAAAATTTGGTCACGGGTACCTTAGTCCATGCCCCAGATCAAGACGAAGCGGTTTTTTTAAATTTCGAACCAGGGGGGTCTCGGGGGGGACGTTTACTGGGACCGATGTGGGGACCAGACAAGTTGACCGAGAGTTACCAAATTTTGGTCACGGATACCTTGGTCCAGGTCCTAGTCTAAGGCGAAGCGTTTTTGTCAAAATTGGAACCAGGGGGTCTCAGGGGGGCGTTTAGCGAGACATGTAGTAAAAGTAATCCAAATTGATCGACATTAGTGTCAAATCCATAGTTTTCACGGTCGCTGAGATCAATGGTGACACTTCCATCAGCGATGACTTGCAAATTCAGCTACTACTGTATGCGGGCCGGGTGTCAGCGGGTGAGGAATACCGAGACATGTATAAATAGCCCATATTGATTGATACTAGTGTCAAATCCATAGTTTTCGCGGTCACTGAAATGAATGGTGATACTTCCACAGGTGTTGACTTCCAAATACAGCCCCCATGCGAAGAATGGGTATATTAAGCTAGTATTACAATAAATGGACTGCTTCTATGCCAAGAACTAGTACAGATAAGTACCATTCACTTCTATGAAATCTTTTAAAAAGGATTTTTGTAAACACTAAGTTATAAAACAATGAACTACATACAGTAGTTATGGTTTTGGTTCCCAACATAAAAGAAATATGGATTGTTCATGAGATATTGAACTTCAACTTTCACTCCTGGAAAATTTCAATTTTGGAGTTAGGCCACTTGGCATCAAAGGAGTTCACTGTAAGATAAATACATTCCGCACATTAGTAACATAGTTGTTCAGGGGCCTTCGATTTCCATCCTCTCAAATGAAAGCTGAACGATTGCTTGATACATGCTGACTATATAGGAGAAATAGTGTATTAAGTTTTCGAGCTTTGGTGCGTATCCGTATTTACACTCTGATATAACTTTAAGTTCACACTCAAATCGAGTTAATTGTTTAATGCATTTCGAAAGCTTTTGTTTTTATGCAGCTCATTAAGGAAAATCTATTTCATAATCGTAACATTTATGTACTAAGAAACTATGAACGTAAAGTGGACTCGACCTAGCCCCGTGGCCGCTGTGACTCAGTGGCACAGCTCTCACCCTTGGTGTGTGAGGACTCTGATTCTGTGTGTGTATGTGAACTCCGCGGCTAGTGTACGCGTCTTTGCCGCGGAAGACTCGGGTTCAATTCCCGGCGCGAGCTCATGTAGTTCGGATTCCACGTTAATCAGTAGGTCTACATTTCATATATCCTCGCTGCTGAAAGAGACGGTAAAGTCAAAATCAACTCAACAATATATATGTGTGTGTGCTTATGTGAATTTCCTCGTGGCTGTATGGTTAACACATACGCCTTGATCGCGGGAGACTCTGGTTCGATTTACGGTGGAAGCTCATGAAGTTGTTACCGGTATCCCACTTTAAACTGTAGATCCATGCCTCATATAACCATAGATATAATATATATGCCTTTGATACACTTATTTTCCGACTTGGAAGCCATCGAAAATTTCCGGACACAGAGTCCCGTAGACCGAAAATGAGAAACATGGGTACAGAGTAAAACTGCCATAGAAATTTAAGCTTTTTTAGGCTAACTTAATCCTTACATATAATGCAATAGCTTGGCCAAGTTATAATGGAGGAAATGCTATCATTGCAACACTCTGAGAATAGAAAATGTTCGTCAGGTATTACAATCCCCCTCTCCTGCAGAATGAAAACCCTGACTAAAACTCAATATATATATATATATATATATATATATATATATATATATATATATATATATATATATATATATATATATATATATAACTATTTTGTGTAATGTAACAAACAGTGGCGGATAGTATTCATGTTTCCTTGCAGAGGTCCTTACGAAGGTTCGCTTCCATCTTCCTCTCCCCAAGAACTAAGATAAATTTAAAAAAATGCTATTACTTGTTAATCTTGTACAAAGGACGCAATTAAAGTCCCAGTGTAACAGCCCTTCACATTTAGATTTTTCCCCTGGAAGAAAACCAGTTATTATTGTTTCTCGATTTCTCAGTCTCACCTACATAAACATACGAATAGAATTACAGGATAGGACATGTTTAGAGTGCTTGCACGTGACATCTAACTATATTTATCATCAAATGTGTCACAGATGAAAATTTCCGTTTGTACTGCCTCTATTTTCTGGTACATATGTTTCATTTATGTTATGTTGCTAAAATTCGTTAGGAAACAAGTACAAGACTGCGCCTGTGTGCCTGACAAAACGTAAGTGTAATGGATAATTATTTCTTCAATTTCTTCCAAAAAAAAAAAAAAAGAAAAAAAGAAAAAAGAAAAGGAAAGAAAAGAAAAGAATAAAGTAACCCATCTCCTGTCGGCTAACCAAAGGAGGTAGCGGACCAAAGATAGCCGTTGTTTACCTAAGGTCGTTACACAGCAGGGGTTTCATTCAGTCAGAGGGAAAAGAAAAAATAATTTAAGGTTTCTACATTTGTTTTGAACTGCAATATACTTCTTCCTTTTATTTTAAGAACCATTTCCTTCTCATTTGTCTGCATCAGAAAAAAAAATACAAAAAAATCACTAGAATGTGCCTATTTACCCAAGTACGTACTAGATCACTAGTTCAATAGTAAAATCACTAAATCTAATACGAAATCATAAATGTGGCATCTACTGCGTTCTGTTGTTGAATTCACAGAAATGTTTAAAAATAAATTCAAGAAGTAAAACACGATCCTACAAAAGACTGTTTACTTGCTTACTGGTTTTAGTATTGTGAACTGAAACTCAAGTGCGCAGTCATGTTGAATACTTCTGTCCCTTTCTACTTTACAACTTGAGGTGGGATGAGTCGGAGTCGGAAGTGGTATGTATTGTTTATACTACTTACAACGTTACCCCCCACATAAAATATAAATTCACCCTTTCTCCCTTCCCTTTTTCGAATACAATGAACCGACTCTTTTGCTGAAGAAAGATGCTAAAAGAAAATTGAAACATCTGTGTCTAAACTTTCTTTGAAGCGCTGTCTTTTGTATTTGTAAGGTTTTGCGAGTGTTTTCGAGATAGCCAAATCTTTTACCATGGACTCCTGCTGCGAACTGACCGTGAGTAAACACCCGATATCGCTGTGCTCAATTTCTCTCGCACACGTGAAATGGGTTTGTTGTTTCCAAAACAAATAGGAAGTTACCTTGTGCTTTTGCATTTCTGCACGCACACAGGTACCATTGTTGTTTTAATGATCAGAAGAAATATCAAAACCATTCGATATATATGATACGAAACAGCTAACAGAGGGAGGTAAAGATAAAAGTAGGCCTATACCAAGTTTTCCGCGTGGTACCATTATGGAGAATAAATATTTGATAAAGTCACGTAGATGCGCTTAAACTTATTCCATCTGTCCTAATAATTTTTCTGGTCTCATCAATTTCTCAGGAGAATACGTAGAACATATGTCCAAAACTCTTTCTAAACTAATGAGTAAACTCATTAAGAACACCAACTGATATCAATAAACAGGAAAGAAAACAATACTTTATACTTCTATCATTTGGTACACATCTCTATGAAGCACAGCTTGTTTCTTTTCGAAATAGCTCCTTCGTGTCACAGCTGTGGCTAGTTTTGTTTTGTGTTAGGATGAAAGAGAGAAATGCAACATTTGCTTCGCGGTGAAGTTATATATATTATTAAGATGAGCGGTGATAAGCAAGGTTTAACAAAGAGTGCCTTTCGGATGCACAATTTAACGGGTAGTTGCAGTCCGTGTTGAGAATCGAACCAAAGCTATGTAAGACGTTAATATTGAGCTCTTTTGTGGTAAAAGTGAACTTCAGAAACACACAAAAGACTTGAAACATCAAGCTAATGTAAAGCAATTGAAAAATAGCCTACCTATCGCTGCATCTTTTCTGTGGCTAGGAACATGCAGTATGTAGCAACAAGAATCGTGTTAAGGACTTTGTTTTTCGAACATAACATTCCCTTCCACACCATAAAAGACAATTTAATGTTTGTTAAAAGAAAGTGCACATATTTAATAATATTTTTAAATTTTGTTTGTGATCCTATCATGCATAATTATAAATAATGCCTTTCATGCTACGAGAATGAGTTCAACTATACGTCATGGCCCCTCTAAAGCGGGCCGCGGGGGCTCAGTGGTAGATCGTTCACCTCTGGTGCTTGGGGACCGTGGTTCGATCCCAGCTCGCACCAAGTGAACTTTGAGGTGGGCAAACACCGTGTGCGTGGGTTTCCTCGGGGTTCTTCCGTTCCTCCCACTTTCTTCATTCCACAATTTCATTAATTTCTCATCATCACCCCTCTCCTTTAGCCTAACCGGCATAAGCGTGGGACGTAAAACTCAAAGATTTCACTTCATTTTTTCCCTCGAAAGCGATATCTTTCAAAATTATTTATTGTTAGATATTGTAAATTTACGGTATCTATTTTAGTGGACGGGAAATTTTGCATCTAATCGGATAATTTCATGGCTTCTAACAGGAATTCGCAGTTACGAAATTTGCATCACTGTCTTTTGAAAGGATCCCTAGAAAAAATACTACTAGAAAATAACTGAAAACAAAATGGATTTGATAGCCAAATTCACGTCATCTTGGTGCGTCATCATTTTTCTTTAAATATTTGTATTTAGTGTTAGATTAGAGTTTAGTGTCCCTTTCAGCATCAAGGCTATATGAGACGTGAACTTACAAATTAACGTGGGTTCAGAACCACAGGAGTTCCCATCGGAAATCGAACCTAGGTCTCCCGCACCAAAGACGCGTACGCTAATCATATGGACAAGGGTGTTCGATATTTAGTAATGTGTACATAAAGTTGTGAAATTGCGCTTGTATAATGGAATGCAATTCCTTCTACTGACATAAACCTTCACAATACTTAGCTGGACAAAGTATCTTTAAAAAGAAAATGTCACTCTTTATGTTTCAGTTCCTGGTTCGACTGAAGGATGGAACAAATTGCAATGAGCGTTTTTGGATCCTACTTTGTGTAGTTGATTCATCATAAACTTGGTATTTGATACGGATATGAACTAAAAACGTACAAATATAAATTTAAGTCATTCAAATACCTTTAAACAAAAACTGAATATATATATGAAAGAGTCATGTTATTTCTTTAATACAAGTACATGAATACAGTTAGCTCCTCTTAATGAAAATAAGTGGTGGTTGGTCTTTAAAACTAGTGTGGAAAGATTAGTAAAGAATCTGGCATAATTTAGAAAAATATATGGTAATTCAGGCCCGTGTTTGGCATCATCGATTGTCTCAAGAATGGCAACCCTGACTTAAAGGTGTCTCTTCGAGAATAATGGATTATCTGGGATATACCAGATATACAACTCGAGTTGGAGCAGTATTCTCTATAACAAACTTTGAAGCAGGCAGCATATCTGTTGAAATAAGTTATTTCTGAGTATATGAGTGGAATTCAGAACTATTTTGAGTCAGTTCGACTTGTTTCTAGTTAAGGCAAGGTAAATCAATCCCCGGATAGAGAAATAGATTACTCTTATGTTATTTCTTAGTAGGGAACATCTAACATTTTCACGGGAGACAGTGTCTTTTTATGAATATTGACATTTCCACGTATATTTAAGATTGCTAGCAATACCTGGTTTCCATAGTAACGGAGCAAGTCGTAGGGATTTTAGAGTGAGAGCCTTATTTGAATTGTGAGCAAGAAGGATGTTTGTTTACGAGGTTCAAAGACTGTTTTTAAACCACAGTCTGACTGTATTCAACTGAGTGTGAACTTATAGAATACTGGACTAGTTCTCGATGCGAACCTAACCTCAAACGAAGATTCTGCTGAAGGCGCTTTACTTCTCTGGTGAGAGGAATTTTCTTATATTCAACCAACTCAATCCTATAAGTAACAGAATTAGCCTTTTTGATGGAGAGTCTGTTTATAGACCATTCCATGTTTAGGACTTTAGGCCAGACAGCTTTCTGATTATTGAAATTGTCTTTTAGATGTGAGGGAGTATGATGTAAGAAAACACATGTTCTGCTCTCTCATGATTGAAGCACAGCTTAGCTGCGTTAAAGAAAATCGATTTGAAGTTATAGTTTCATGAAGACTTAAGTAGGCGACTTCTTCTCCGGACTGAAAAGTTGGTCTTTTATTTCATGGCAGTTAAAGGAAATTATTCTCAAATCAGAGCACCATTCTTAAGCACCAAAATATCCTGTATGGACTGTGGAAATGCTTTGTTTATCAAAGTTTCCTTAAACATGTGGTATGTACTACTCTATGCTTGTTAATTACCCTAGACAAACTTACCGGGCAGTTCAAATTTTTACAGTTAAAGAAAAGATTACAAGACTAATAGTTATTTACTATATGTTATTTTAAATGCGACACTAGTAGCAATAGAAGCCACGAATTCATTTTCTTTTCTTTTCTTTCTTTCTTTTTTTAATCGCACACACAAGAACACATGTACACCAAAACGATCATGTTCGACAATGTTCCTGGGTTCATTGCCTGTTTCTATCTCTTGGTAGATGAATGTTTGTCCAGAATCACTATTGGAAATCGGGTTGCAGACCGCGAAATGCATGTTTAACTCTTTGAGACCTGGTGGTAACATTTGCGTACATCATATTTGCGAGCACAAAATACTACTTAGTAAATAACCAGTGGATAGTCTTTGTTACTACTTAGTTTATTATCTAAACAAATTAGATGGAGCACTATGGCTCAGTGGTAGAGCGCTTACCTCTGGTGCGTGGGGCTGTGGTTCGATTCCCGGCAAAGTAGTTTTGTAGTGGACAACATCGTGCTCGTGGGTTTTCTCGGGGTACTCCCGTTTCCTCCCACAATTTCATTCCAACAATTCTTCCATCATCATTCACTTACTTTAATCATTATCTCCCTTAGCCTAACAGACATAATCCTGGGACGTTAAACTCAAAGATTTCATTTCATTTTTTTAAAAAACCAATTAAATCATAATTAAATTGAAGGCTTATTCTTTTAATATGGGAAACATATTGACACCCATGGCCGTATTCAGGCTTGAAGATTAGGTCGGACAGACATCATTTAGGATCAGGCTCTTAAGTATTCTTTTAATAAACAATGCTGAACAAACTAGACAATCGTGTTTTAGGATTGTAGAAAACGACCGTGAATTATGTTCAAACACAATTATTATTATATTTATTTCTCTGACTATTGGATCTTTATACCCTACATTACAGTGTTAAACAAAAGAGAATAATTGTTTGTATAATAGAATTCAAGAGTTTTCTGATCATGATTAGTTTTGTAAAATTTAAATTACACTTATTTGGTGTTTATTTCTAAATAATAAGTCCTAATACAATTTCATAAAGTTGTAATTCTTCTTTAGTTTGTATCACTTTACACAATGACAAATCCAAAAGGCGTGTTGTATCGGTGCAGTACCAGTTTTTCACGTTTTTCAAAATGTTCCAAAACCCAAAGAATAATCTTTAATTTCTGATATTTTAGTCGTCACAAATTACAATTTTATAATGTAGTCAATGTTTATAATTACTGGGCAGTTGGGCGTTTAAACTAATGACATCATAGTAAAGTCAAAACCATAATTTTGAGTTGAATTGATTCTGAGTTTAACGTCCCGTTCAGCAGCGAGGCTATGTGAGACGTGGACCTACTGATTAACGTGGAATCCGAACCAGATGAACTCGCACCGGGAATCAAGCCCAGGTTTCCCACGCCAAAGGCAAGTATACTAACCGTTAGCCACGAAGGAGCTCCACCATAATTTTAGTGGGCGATAAGAAATATCTCGCCAGTGCTTTTACAATAAATAAAATTTTATAAGTATTAAAGAATAGTGGTAAGAGATTTTATAATAGCTCTTTTATTTATGAGATATGAGTATTTAAAAAAAACAACTAAAGAATACGTTGGCGGAACCACAAAAGACTCGTAAAATAAACTTTCTTATAAATACATACGCACCTTACTCACCTTTTATAATTGCTATGCTTACGTTCTCCATAAAAACAGAAATTCTCTTTTAGTGATACTTTACACAAGATCATGAAGTGGGTTCAAATTTAATTAAAGGCAAAATACAATACAATAATCCACAAATATTGCCTCAAGTTAGTTTAAAGATTTCTAAACACTAGTGCGAAACCGGGCTCTGCCGTTGCGATCGATTTACAGGTCTTGAGACGAAAGTAAGAAGGGACTTACGCACACAGTAAGTAAAAACAATTACTATGCCTGTAACTTTCCCCCAAATGGGTGTATCTTAAAACTAACCTCACCATTATTTTTCTAATTAAATTCTAGCCCGAAATTATGTATCATATTACCCTATTCCCATTTTGAAAACTTGACCTTAATTCAAAATGGCGGATTTCAAGATGGCTGCCATCAAGGTCATATCTACCATACGACTTCCCCCCAGGACTTATATGTATCCACATGGTTTTTCTTCACTTTTCTTCATTAACGCTCCGTTTACAAAGGGTAGTAGGCCTAAGAGACTTCTGTAGTAATCTCTAATAACCACATCACAACTCTTAAAAGTTAATGAAAAAAAAAAAAAATAGAAAACATGCACCATGGCAAAAATTTGTCTTCACAAGTAATGATGCATACATGCCTTCTATCAGCAAAAAAAAGTTTCATTGAAATTGGAGCCGGACATTTGAGTGATGTCCCTTGTGGGATATGATTGAACGTGACGTCAGAACACATCGCCCCCCCTTCCCGAAATTTACGGGAATTAGGTGACCTGAGTGAGCACATGTGGTGCCAGCTCTCTCCAGCGACCTATCAAGGATCATTGCGTGTGTGCCAAGACGTGTCGCCGTTTTTATCCATGCCAAAAGTCGACATACTGACAATTAGGTAGGTAGTCATGATGGTCTGGCTGATGTGTGCGTATATTTTAACTCGTATATTTTGTCTCGACTCGAATTTCGAGACGTCTCGACTCGAATTCGAGTCGAGTCGAGACACGAGTCGAGACAGAAACATATTTTCGAGTCGAGACACGAGTCGAGACAACATTTTCTCGAGACGAGTCGAGACAGGCTTAAATCTCGACTCGACTCGACTCGAATGCATCCCTAGGGAATTGGGGCGTGAGAAATAACATGCCCAAAATTATGAATATTAAAATCAAGTTCATAGTTTTCGGGGTCGCTGAGATGAACAGTAACACTCGTGATGCTGTTCTAGAAAACCTTTGGCCTCCATCAGCAAGAAGGACTGATTTGGGGGGAGGGGTGGAAAATAAAATGTCCAAAATGACGGATAATAGTGTCGAATGTATAGTTTTCGAATTGCTAAGCTGATTAATGACACTTCAGATGACATTTGAGTACAAATTTAGGAAACAAAAATCATGAAAAGTGGTCCGGGAACTTACAGGGGCAACGCCGAAAGCGTTGTTCTTCGGTATTCATTTATTTTACTCTTTATTGGCAGGGACAATTCCAAAGGTGTTGCTATTTATTATTTTTTATTTATTTATTTATTACACTTATATTGACTGGCAGTGGCTCAGAGGTAGAGCGTTCACCTTTGACACATGGGGCCCTTGGTTCGATCCTAACTCGCACCAAGTGAGCTTTGTGGTGGACAAACACCATCTGCGTGGGTTTTCTCGGGGTTCTCCCGTTTCCTCCCACTTTCTTCATTCCACTATTTCGTTCATTTCTCATCATCAATGTCTCCTTTAGCCTAACCTGAATAACCGTGGAACGTAAAACTTAAATATGTCGTTTCATTTTAATATTGATTGGAGTAACGCCAAAGGCGTTTTCTTAGTTATTTATAAAACTCACTGAAATTGACAGGGCAACGTCGAAGGTATTGCTCTTCCTCATTTATTTACTTTACTTATTTTTCACCTTTAAATATGATGTATTGCATAAATCTTTTCCCCTACGAAGAACGGGAATTCCAGCTAGGGCTATACAAAACTGAATGTATATTTAAATGTTTATCTACAATACAATGAATTTTGGAAAATAGTTAGCTCCTATTTCAAACTAGGTTTTAATAATGCCAAAAAAAGTAAAATTTCACTTCTAAAGAAGGATATATCTAGAATGTTTTAATTTTCCATTTTGTATTCATAGGGTGAAAGTGAGGTAACAGTTGAATCGTTTAAAATCAAATTATAACACAGTCTGCACTTGATTTTACCAGGGATTGCATTATAACATAACATTTTCAGTAAAAGATGCATTGTAAGTGCATTTTTTCGCAAGGAATGACGAATGCACCCAATGGCGGCGAAACTAACTCTGGTATTATCTTCATTTTCCGTTGCTCCCTTTGTAAAGTTACTTGAAAAAGCACTATTTGAATCTATTTTGATAACTTCAAGGGTCCCTCACAACGTAATGTATGCAAAATCAAAGTGAATTTTTAAACAGAGTTATCACTTGTGTCATGCGTGGTTTACTTCATTATACTTTGATTCAAATATGCATCCTTAAAAGGGGAAACAAATTCCAATTTACCTTGCAAATATATTCCGTAAATGTACTCTTCACGTGCGAAAAACGATATTTCAGCTAACGTTAAAGATTATGAGCGTTATAAATGTAACTGTAATTTTAGAAATTATATCGTGCACTGTCTGTTAATTGTGTCATGATTTGTTCCTTCTATGAGACACCTTACAATTAGATACAATAACCAATCAATAAGTTATTATAGTATTACTTTATGGAAATATAAATACTTCTCTTCAGGATTGCTAGAAAAAGACGGGAGACACAAACGCTTTTCTGAGCTGAAATAAAAAAAAAAAAAAAAAAAAAAAAAAACGGCAAAACGCATTCAATGCAACCAATAAGTTCATAGACACACTGATAACATTAACCCCAATTTGTTATCAACAAGTGCAGTTTACTGTTAAAACCAAGACATGATGAACTTAAGACAAGAAAGGCCATCCAAGGTCCAACCAGTGATGCTAATTTAGCCTATTTTTGGCTAGATCTAGCCTATTTGGAGAGGTATTTAGCCATGCAAATCTACGAAATGCTTATAGCCTTAAATATAGCTTATTTTATGAACCTCTTTTGCCATTTTTGTTTTTTTAATTAGCAGTTAAATTAATTCTAAAAATGCTTTTTCTTTGAAAATAAGTGTATTATTAAAAATTAGCCTATTTGTAATTATATGTTATCGTATTAATTGATTTCTCTAGACAGAGGGTGTTTTATTACTTAACAAACATTTGTTTTCATTCTTCTTCTTTCTCCCCACCCGCAGATCTACAGCTACTTAACAATACTTGTCAACTCACAAAGAATTTAATATCGCTCCCGTAACGGCCCCGTTTGCTACTTTTTAAATTACTTTAATTTTCGCATTTCGTTGCAAGAATAAGTTTTCTAATACAAATTTGGTAATTGTTCGGTTCTTCAAGCTACAGAGATTGTTTTTGTCAAGTAAAGGAGACAAATAGGGTATCTAATTAGCTTTGAAAAAAACACTCAATGCAATAATTATGACGATTCGTGTGAGTGTACAGAGAAATCAGAAGCGTTGTAAAGATTATAACCTGCCGAAATAAGTAGTAGGCCTACTGAAAATTGAGACAATGGCAATCTACACAACCAATTGACAATACAACGATGGTGCATCCCGTTCCAGCGCCTTAGCTACCTGCGACGTTATCGATGATGAGTTATATCAATGCGACTGATAATTATGACTGTTAACTTTCACAAATCAGATGAGTTGTTGATGGATTTTATTGTAATTCAGAGTCATGTATGTTACTTGTTAGTCTTCAGTGAATAAAATTCAACATTTCATATTGTACTATAACCCACTTATAATCCTACACACAGAGAAAGGTTTAAAATCTACAATGTAGGTTATAGGTTAGCAGTTCAAATTCTAGCCATTTTTTGCGTAAAAAAAGCTTATTTCTGAAGGCCATCTAGCCTATTTTCTTCAGAGGTAGTTGGCAACACTGGGTCCAACATTTTCAGGCGTTTACAAATGAAGATAGCAGTAACGACAATTCGGGAACATCCCGTTAGGACACTTGCATCTTACCAAAACTAATAGAAAGAAGTTTAGAGTGATGTCATCTGCATATTAAGTGGAAAGTCTCACAGAGCGTTACATACTCTGGACGTCAGTCTCACACGTTGTGTATATCGTAGTGACTAAGTATTCACCACTCAAGTCTAGCGTTTCGTACCTCAAGTCTAGTGTTTCGTACCTCAAGTCTAACTGAGAAAACAAAAGAGCTACTATTGGTAAGTTGTTTATAGTTGAATAATAAGTTAATCAATTCGACACAAGTGAATGGAATTTAAAATGCTACTACTACTACTACTACTACTACTACTACTACTACTACTACTACTACTACTACTACTACTACTAATAATAATAATAATAATAATAATAATAATAATAATAATAAAGTTGAATAACTGCAAGTTTCAAGTTTCATTCTGTTATGTTACTTCTATTTTCTTTCTATATTATTATTATTATTATTATTATTATTATTATTATTATTATTATTATTATTATTATTATTATTATTATTATTATTATTATTATAGTTTACCTTCCACTGCTGAACCTATAAATATTAAAAATCATTCTACATTTAATGCTTAATCCAAACCACCTACCAGGAACCAAACATGGGGTCGCGCTGGTACAGTGGCAGAGCGCTTACATTTCGGGCGTCGGGCTCCTGCATAGATCATAGATCGCACCAAGTGAGCTTTAAGATTGCTTTTAGCTGGTTTTTCTCCCGTTTTCTAAAACTTTCTTCATTTCACCATTACGTTCCTAAAATTACCAAATAATAATAATAATAATAATAATAATAATAATAATAATAATAATAATAATAATAATAATAATAATAATAATAATAATACGAAATAAGAACAGAAACCATAGATTCTGTACTAGATACGGATGTTATATTGATTATTTAATAATAAAAAAGACTACTTATATATGTATTTAATTCTATATTACGATTAACAAATAATAGTTCTAATGAGAACTTACAAAATGAAAAACTGAACATAAATATTAACTATATAGTCAATAAACTTTTAAATGTTTCAGTAGCTGAATTTGAATTATATATTACCATTAAAATGACCTCATTCATCCCTATGCATAAAACATTCACGGTTTGAATACGTTATTTTCGAAGGGAATGGGGGTGGAACCCTGTAAATTTTTGTTAATTTTTTGTTCGGGGAATATACCATAGAAGTGTGTATAAGAACACAAATTTTATTAATGCTTTTTTAAAAAATAATTGTTTTCTGTTACAGGTATCTTCGTATATAATGACTTCGAGGTAAATTGAATAGAAACGTAATCATTGGTAAAAGTTCAGAATGCAACGGATTCTGTACCTATTTACACTACTGATAACTGTTAATTGCGGTAAGTAAATACGTTTATGTTCTTAATTTCTAGTTAGAAACTTGTAACCTGAAACTTCTTTCTTTTATCATATGAAAGATTTTTTTTATAAGTTGATAAACTTATATTGATTATATCTATCTATCTATCTATCCATATCTGTGTCTTGGGTCTAAAAGGGCCAATGTCATTTTTTGGCAAAAATGAAATGTTCATCAAATTTTAACGCCTATAAATGGATATTTTCTTGTGCAACAAAAGTAAATGTTAATATGAACGGTATATATTCCAAACTATTTCGTGTTAACATTTGCTCTTCTTGCACAAGAGATCTTGCTCTTCAAGCACCTTTATTGATGTTAAAATTGAACAGTATCTCATGTTTGCCAAAGAGTGACATTGGCCCTTTTAGACTCAATATATATACATTTGCTATTGTACGTTAAGTCTGTTAAATGTGTAATTCAATTAGTAAATGTTTAAACTAGCAGAATGCTCCTTCTTTCCCATGAGATATATTAGGTTTACGAAAAATATTTGAAAGTATAAATTATTTATGCTTTAAAAATATTTATTTTATTGAATTCCCACCGCCTTTTTCACTTTAGGAGTTTCAATTTCGTAAACCTCCTTCCGTTTCTTTAAATTAATTTTTTGAAATTTTAAGTTTTTTTTTTTTTTTTTTTTACCACGTAAGGTAAATGAGATTTCAACACAGAATCTGAATATGTTTAAATTTGAATGCCCTCCACATCGGAAATCGAAAGAGGGTATGATGGCTGATGGCTCAGTGTTAGAACGCTTACATTTGGTGCGTGAAGGTCCCTAGTTCGATTCAGGGCCAAGCAAGTTCGTGGCGGACAACATCGTGTCCGTGGGTTTTCTCTTGGTACTCTCGTTTCCTCCCACATTTTCATTCCAACCATTCTTCCATCATCCTTCATTTGCTTTACTTATCATCTTCCTTACCTTCAAAAGCATAATTTTGGGAAGTTAAACTGAAATATTTAATTATTTCATTTAATCGCAAATTGAACTAGGAATTTCATGCATCAAAAGCGCACAAGTTGGCGACTACATCAATAAGGAGAAAAAAAAATCGTATCGTAGTGCTATGGTAAATGTACAATGTCTATTCAAAATTTCAAGATTCTACATCTTTTGGCCTTTTAGGTTTAGAGGTTCAGTGAAAATCAGGAATTATTTTTCAAGCTCCTCTTTTTTCTCTTAGTGATCACATCTAACACTACATGCAGACTGTCTTACATGCAGACTGTTACAAAGAGGTTATTTCTACAAATTTTTAACTTTTTATGCCTAATATTTTGGAAAGATCAAGTGAATAAAAGAAATGAAGAAGTTCGATGTCCCGTTTAATTTTTCAATGTCGCTTTCCGTAAAATTAATTTGACTTATAATCTAGAATCTTGGAATAGCATTTATACAAAACATGTATTTCCTAATCCCAGCATATTCGGAAATCTGATGACTACTATCCATTTCATAAAGATAGACCCCTGATTTCGCGGTGCTGTACTGACGTTCACTCAAGACTTATATTGCATTGTCGTACCTCGTTAGAATTGTTGGAATGTTGCCTTTTCAATACTTAAGACACAAGAATTTTCTTTGCACTGTGTAACGAGCAAAAAATAGAAATTAATGAAAAAGTGCGTATTTTATAGTTTTTTTTCTTTTGGTAAATCAATGTTTATAGGACTATATCTCGGAAAGGAGGTCACGTGAAATAATTTCCTATGTATTTTTATACAATATGTAGATGCATCCATTAACTGTAAGTTGTGAAAAGTTCAATTTTCATCACTTGATACTTTTTGTATAATTAAAATAAATGTATGACGCTATCATCTTTTTTACCGTAGTAGGTAGATAAACGTACAAAACACAGTTCGAAAATTTCGAACTCTAGTGTTCCAAATATTTGAAACTTTTAACGAAAAAGGGCTTGCTTGGTAGAGTATTTATTTTTTAATAAAAATGTTTATTCGAACATATTCTATGCGTTAAGCGGAGAGCCATGTTGCAGCCCAGCGTTTAAATTCCCCGCGCTTATATGAAGAAACAGCATATAGTAACTGGAAGTGCGGCAACGCCGTTGTGTTGTGTTGTCGCTTTCAGGAAGATTCCAGCACGAAGCCTACTTCATAAGAACATAATAGGAAAAAATATTTAAGATCTCATAATATTTCACAACATCTTAAAAATAATAATAATGCATAAACGTACAGATGGTGATCAGAAAAATGGAAACACCTGAACGAACTTGCAACTTACCAGATTAATATGGTGTCGGGCCACCTTTCGCCTTCAGAACAGCCTTGATGCGACATGGGATGGAGGCATAGAGGTCGTGAATGGTAGCAAGTGGAATTTTACACCATTCCTCGTGCAGGGCATCGGCCAGTTCTGTGAGAGAAAATGGAGGTGGAAATCGTTGCCGGAGTCGTGTGTCCAAGACGGACCACAGATGTTCAATTATGTTGAGATCTTGGGATTGGGCGGGCCAGGGGAGGTGTTGAACTTCATCCCGATGTTCCTCAAACCACGCTGCAACAACGCCAGCTGTGTGAATGGGTGCATTATCATCCTGGAAGATGGCGTCATTGTCCGGGAACAACATCCGGACCATAGGATGCAAGTGGTCTCCTAAAATTGCGACATAATCGTTGGCAGTGATTCGTCCGCTAAGTGTGACCACAGGACCCAATGAAAACCATGATATGGCGGCCCACAGCATCACCGAGCCGTCGCCATGTTTCACAGTTGGGCGGAGACACTGCAGATCATAAGCTTCTTTAAGCGTTCTCCACACATAAACACGGCCCGTGGTTGGAAATAGGGTGAAGGATGACTCATCCGACCGTATCACACGTTTCCAGTCCTCAACGGTCCAAGTTGCATGGTCGCGGCACCATTCGCGGCGTGCGAAAGCGTTATGGTCCCTGATGAGCGGTTTGGCCCGTGCAACACGACCCCTTAAGTTCATGTCATGCAATTCGCGGACTGTGATTGTCGAAACAGGGTGGGGGAGGTGCTGATTGAGTTCCTTCGTCACTTGCTCCGCAGTGGCACGAGGTTCTGCGTGGCAATGCGCTTTAATACTCGGCATGACCTGTCACTCATGATTTTCTTCCGCCCACTGTTCCGCTTCCCCGATGTGGTTTTCCCGTGTGTCGTGTAGGCGGTCATCACCTTCGACACTGTCCCACTCGACATACTTAACACAGTAGCCCCTGCCGTCACACTCACTCCACATAACCGCGCACCAACAATTTGCCCCTCTTTGAAACTCTGAGAGGTTTCCCATTTTACACTACCTCCGTCTGCTGCAGCCACTGGACACTGCTGTTCCACTGCGCCTGACGTAGTATGGAGACCGACCTAACACACCACCACCAGCGGTCCGGCGCTGCGGGCGCCACGACATCACTGCCAACCCATACATCTGACGTGTTGCCAACTACAGGTGTTTTCATTTTTCTGATCACCATTTGTATCTCAATGTTATCGAAATAAAACGTTGAAGTAACACATCCAAAAACTCATCTCTTAACCTACCTATCTCATTCACTTTCGTCACGTGTTGACTCATCATCATAGCTCCTGCTATCTTCCTGGACACTTATTAACAATGACTCTATTTCTACCTCAAGATCTATCTAACAGCAGATTGAGAAAAAAAAAAATACTGAAACAAAAATCTTTGTTTTGTAAGTAAAAGCGTGTTACTTCAGTTGAAAACAAGAAATCTTTTACATTGATTATTCACATGTGCTTTGTAGCCAGCTTTACTCGATTTTTACAAATCAACTACCGGTACGTAAGAGCTATTAGTATGTCTATCAAATGATGGAAGAAATTTTTTTTTCTGCTGTTTGACTTATCACTGTCAGTGCTCACATACTGTACAGGAAGAAAGCAGGAAAACACATCGCACTTCGAACTTTTTATGCGAACGTAGCAGAAAAACTGCTGCATTCAGCAGGCACTGAACTACAAGAACTATCACAGTCTTCACCCATGGAAGACTGGTAGCAAGGGGCCATTACCCATACAAAGTTCCTCTAATATCCGCAAATCCTAATAGAGCAGGACTAAGGAGATGAAAAATGCGTAGTATCCTCAAGGTGAAAGAAGTTTTTAATAAAATATTAGCGTTTATTGTTTGATATATGAAGTTGAACTTTGTGTGGGAAAGTGCTTCGAAATGTACAACACTAAAGAGAAATACTGAAATTCCTAGATCTGAAAACAGATTTTCTGTAAAGTGTAAACTCAATATTACATATCAACTAAAATTATATCATATCATAAACTTCGTGGGTGTATTTGTTTCGGTGCAAATGTATTTTGTACTGCGTGGAGTAAGTGAAAAAACTGACAAAAAACAACAAATTTTCGAGGACTATCACATGCAAATCTAAACAAGGTAAACAGTTCGTTTCTCTAAGTTTAAACAATAGGTATGTTTACTGTATACCCTGTTAATTTCTCAGAAATTAGTTTAAAATATTTGGAGATATGAAATTTTAAAAATACCTCTGCAAAGTGCTGGGCAGTGTGAGTGACAAGATCAAATACCCGTCGGGCTGAGAGTATATACGCGCCAGGAAAATGTGGCAACGTGGTACTCTGAATAACCTGGAATAGCGAAAGGCGCAGAGCAGAAAAAAATCATAATGCCATACGAGTATTTGTTGTTGTTTATCTTTTAAAACAAATCGAAACAGTTTGGTTGAAAAAGGTACTTTAAGATCTTTCTAAAAGTTTTTTTTCCAGATTGATAATACGTACACCGCACCAATTCAGAGATAATGATGTCTCATTTTTTACTGAATAACAAGAAAATTACCACCTGTTAAGTAGTGAAATTTTCAGATAATAGATGCACCTACATACTGTGTACAGGGAATTATTTCATGTGATCTCCTTTCCAAGATATAGTCCTATAAACATTAGTCTACCAAAAAAGTACGATAAAATACGCACTTTTTCTTTAATTCCTATTTGTTTCTCACTACACAGTACAAAGAATTTTTTTTTGGTCTTAAGTACTGAAAAGACAACATTCCAACAATTCTAACAAGGTACGACAATGCAGTATAAGTTTTGAGTGAACGTCAGGGCAGCATCGCGAAGTCAGGGCCTATATTTATCTATCTTAGGATAATGCAACAGTCGGCAAATTAGAGATCTGGGTTTAATTTTCAGCCAGTTGAACAATAAGATAATTGATTTTCTAAAACACTTATACCTTCTAATGACTAACTAGATTACTACTAGAATTGTTATATCTTATGAAACAATTACGAATTTCCAGATAAAAGTGACTTTCGAACTCGTAAAATATGAAATATTTTGATTATTTTTATTTCTAAACAAGATCAAGTTAGTAAATACAGCCTTCAAACGTTATCAAATTATATTTTAATATCGAAATTTGATTCCACTTTGTTATGAAAAGCTTTTTCTATAAAGGGCGATTCTCTGGCAAGTGGTCCATTGTCAGTAAATTTTCTAAATTAATTTGAAACTATGATGTTTATGTTTTTCTATTAAGAAATAGTAACTATATACTGGGACATTTAAAATCTTTTTGTAAAATTTTTTTATTTTACATCTGCGTTTACAAAGTGATTCAGTTCACTTTAAATATAACTTAATTTCTTGTGATATACTATGACATATAAATTATTTTTATTTTATTACACATTTCTTTATAATTTAACCTATTGTATTTACTAGGTTTTGTACACACAAACTTTATCTATTCTACACCATGTTCAATGCTGTCCACATATCCCAATTTTCAAATAATCTTCAAACTAAATTCTAAATATGTAATTATGTGAAGAATAACAAAAAAAAAAAAAAAAAAAAAAAAAAAGAAAAGAAAAGAAAGAAAGAAAGAAAGAAAAAGAAAAAAAATGAAGTGGACCTTTGGCAAAAATTTGACAATTTTGTTTTAATTAATGTTTTATTCTGGTAAGCAAAAATCGTAGTTTTCTCATGTCATGTTTTGCTGTCCCGTGCGTAACGGAAAACATGAATTTTTCGTCTTTCCTTTTTAATTGTAGAAGATAAAGTATTGAAATTTTTGCTCCAAAGTAGAATTATTATTAGTTTGTTAGTGGTACTTATTAAATTTATTTATTACCCTTCTTATTTATTTCATGAGGTATAGAAGTATTGTCTCGTGCGTAACGTTACGCACGGAACATTTACAGATTTATGCAAGGAAGTGAATAAAATTAAGTTATTAAGATTTCTATTGTTATTGGAGTTAAGCAATGAATAATACATTTTATATTAACTCAAAGAAACATGAATTAGTTGAGAGAAACTAAACCAAACATAACTACCAAAAGCGTCTACGTTAACTTACATAGAAACATTTACCATGAGGCTTTAAAACAAATTACCATGATAAATTATACTTTTTTTCTTTCCGTTTGAAAGGTAGGTATCTAAGTCGGTTTGACAGTCTTGTAGCGGGTAAATAATTTTATTCAAAGTTCTTTACAAAAACGGCTATTGGTTCTGGAACTTTATAGCACATTCTTTCACCCTTTATCAACAAATTAGATGCTTGAAGTATATTTAAAACCTGATCAAATGAGACATAAGACCTATTCTTTTCATCAAAACAAAACTTTGTACAACTATTGCAATGCATTTCAGATTTGTTACTCTAGTGTCCCCATCTTCTTCTACATCACTTTCAGACACACACATATACCACTATTTAATCCTATTTCTGGAAGAACCACAATCAAATTTCACTAGAAGAGATACAGCTGCTCTAATATTGCCCATTTTGAGCCCGATAGTTGGAGGGCTGGAATATCATTATGAATATCGTCTTCAAAGTTGTATTCTGAATTAATGTCGCTCTCATCACTTGATGAATATATATCATTCTGTATATTGGCACTCTTTTCGTTTTCCTTGAA
Organism: Thermobia domestica; assembly: GCF_964235325.1. NCBI lineage: Eukaryota > Metazoa > Arthropoda > Insecta > Zygentoma > Lepismatidae > Thermobia > Thermobia domestica. The sequence goes on from NC_137469.1 coordinate 81,046,293, forward strand.
CCAATCTAAGTTGAATTACCTTGTTCTTCTTCACATTTTAGAGTGTTTTCCTTTTCTAAATGGTCAACAACGAAACAATGCGGAATGAGTTCCGCAAAAGGGGCGTGAGAGGAAAAGAGTTAATTTTTTAACTTGCCTATAACACTATATTCTCAATTATTTTTCAGTCTCACCTTGTTCCTATGTTTAAGTCTAAATTTCGAGCCCTTTTGGAGCCACTCATTGCTTTTGTTGATCGATTCATTTCATCACTGACAATATTACTTGGAACAGAGTGACTTGCCTGTGAATCATATTACTTACTAAAAAAAAAAAAAAAAAACTAAATCAAGTCTTCACTGTGAAGTAATAATCAATAATACCAAATAACCAAAAACCAACTGTTTCCCTTCAATTCACTTTCCCGCATTTCATCTGACAATGTCAGCATTTAAAAGACTCTACGTTTGGTAGGTAGCACAGAGGATCGAGCAGCTCAACAGTTGCACAACATTATGTGGTTTGACTGCCATGAATCAGAGCTCAGACAAATAACCCAAAGACATGGTAATGACACTGAGCGAGTTCCCTAGTTGATACTTTGGAATGTAATTTAATTCATTCAAATTAAATTATAAATGAAAATTGTTATGCTTGTTAATGCCCATATGTTAATCTTAAAATATCAAACTCTTTAGTAAGGATATTGCATAATAACAGTCTTAGAACAACCAAACAATTGCATGGTTATTTTTCTGTCCCGTGCGTTACGTCCCGTGCGTAACGGTGAGTCGAAAAAGAAAACATAATATGAAGCTAATTAAATTCTATTTTCCAATTTAAAAATATAATGCACAGTAAAGAGAATGAATGTAGGACATAAGTGATGGCATTTAAAATGAAAATCCTGCCATAAATCACAGAGAATATCCAATGAAATTGAGATTCTCAAAAGAGCTTTTTGTCTGAGTCCCGTGCGTAACGCTTAATTTTGGCTTATAACTCAAATTTGCAATTGTTTTGAGTGTTTAATTTTATTTAACTATGCACTAATAATTTCCCCCTTAATTTTGACATACTTCTTATTTTAATTGAAAATACATTTTTGTTTAAAAAAGCAGTTTTTGTGTACAAATGTCCCGTGCGTCACGCTGAGAATCGCCCTAAAGTTAAACTAAGTTGTGTGTGGTTGCATAAGATCTGAAAATAATATTGGCTTGTTACATGAAAGTGAAAAGTTATATTAGTCTTTTTCAATTACAAACGGATAAACTAGGTGATTTTTAAACGGCATCTACATGAATATTGTCAGCTATACTTAATTAGTACTTAAACGTATCTAACTGCACCCCAACTTCCTCTATACAATTCGTTGTGCCTTTAGCGGAAGATTCTAAAACGCAAATATGTAGGTAGAACGTGTACTAATTTCTGGATAATTGCTTAACTCAATTACGGTAAGTCCGATAGTTCTCGAGCTATGGAGCTTTAAAATATATTTTTCGTCGTTTTCGGCAGCTTATAACTTTGGAATGAAGGATTTTCCACCCCATATTGACTAGACCTATTTTGCTTCTTTCGAACTAACATATAAGATAGTTATCTCCGTTGTCACCATTATTTCACCATTCGGTATATAAAACTCACGCTTGTTCTGAAAGTATATGGGACTAAATGCTTGGACCCCACCTTGATGAAAATCTGCATACGTCACTCATGCTATACTTGAAACATTTTCTGGTAAAATACAAAACAAAATTATAAGGCGTTATCGGAAGACTTTGCCCAAAGAAAAATCATTCCAATAGTAAACCATCCCTCGCGGACTTTTTAAAATAAGAAATAACTTTTGCCATATATTGTATATTAGGGTCATTTGACTATAAAATATCAACAAAATAGCATAAGTCGTATTTGAGATAATTGTTTAAAAACTAACGTAACGGAACATTATAGAATTATTAATGAGATCTTTATTATTGAAATATGAACAAAATTACCTGAGTCGTTTTTGAGAAATTCGTCTGAAGAGAAACTCGCTTCGAAACGAAGCTACCATTTGTGAATAATTTTTGTAACAATTAATTCATCCAACGTTATTTAAAGGTTTATTTATAAAATGTAAACTAAATTGCCTAAGTCATTTCTTAGACAATATTTAAAAAATAAATTAGCCTCAAGACTAAATTAAATTAACATATATTCTTTTCTCCAATCTTCGCTCGAAAGCATCCTTTTAAAATATTTTTCATAAGCCTTATTCTTCCAGTGAATAAAAGTTCATCCTGATTGCCAATATATGAGAGCGATTCACTCATCATCAGATGTCTGAAAGTATTTAGCGTAGTACCTTAACATTTTTTACATAAATATTCTCCTTACATTGTAGGCTGTAGATAAGACAGGGTTTTGCAAAATTTGAAAAGAAAGGGAGAATAAGGGGAAGGTTTAAAATATATTTTACCATAGGCCTACAGCAAAGATGAAAATGCTGTTTTCTTGAAAATGGTTCCAATAATTTTGCTTTTATTTCATTTACCATTTCAATTTTATATAAATGTTTTTATGACATGCGTAGGACAGGAAAGATGCTTTCTTTTTATTTTGCCATTTACCAGATGTCTGAATCTGGTAGGTGAAGAACCTTGTAATTTTGCATAAATTTTCTCACCGTAGGTTGTAAGCTAGGTTGAATTTTCAGAAATGCTGCTCCTAACAGGGGAAGACGAACTCCAAAATCATTTTGCCGTTTAGCAGACTTCCAAACCTATTAGACATAGAACTGTGAACTTCTTGATACGTGTTCTCCTCGTACTCTTCACTGTACTGGCCCCGCGTAGCCTAGAGTTCCTTCGTGGCTACAATGAGGAAAAAATATATAGGTGACATACTTAAAAAGGTAGGTTACCTGCGTAATTCCTGTAGTTTTTGGACTTAACGTACAGCAAACGTATAACTGAAAATGCATGTTTTATAATACGTCCATTTAGACAGCCCCCCACCTTCTCAAAATTGGACGAAAATGGTGTCATTGTTTGTGAATCGTTTGTGCAGAAATGTGCAACACAATTTTCGTTTGTGCAACAATGTTAAGGTGGGGGTTTGTTAAGGAACAAATCATCTAGTTTATCCCTTTGTGATTGAAAAAGACTAATCTAACTTTTCACTTTCATGTAACAAGCCAATATTATTTTCAGAAGTTATGCAATCACACACAACTTAGTTTAACTTTATAGAAAAAGCTTTTCATAACAAAGTGGAATCAAATTTCGATATTAAAATATAATTTGATAACGTTTGAAGGCTGTATTTACTAACTTGATCTTGTTTAAAAATAAAAATGATCAAAATATTTCATATTTTACGAGTTCGAAAGTCACTTTTATTCGTAATTGTTTCATAAGATATAACAATTCTAGTAGTAATCTAGTTAGTCATTAGAAGGTATAAATGTTTTAGAAAACCAATTATCTTATTGTTCAACTGGCTGAAAATTAAAGCCAAATCTCTAATTTGCCGACTGTTGCATTATCTTAAAAAAATATTTTTTTTTCGGCATCACCTCTTGGTATTGTGTGAAAACTAAATGATTTAAAATGTTTTTTTTTTACACTTACACGAAATAAATCCGTTTAAAAAGCCTCCAGTAGTCTCCGGTGCCTGGAAGATAACTCTTATAATTATTAACAGAAGTTTGTGGAGCAAGAACAGGGGTGTACCCACGGAAGAAAGGAGAAAGGTATATGGGCTTTCGACTTCCTAACGATTTCTTGATCTCATAAGACTTATGTGTTTATTAAACATATTTAATACTTTAACATTTACAATAAAAGAAGAATGTTTCTATTAGGTTAATGCAAATGAAATGTCCGCGCTATTTCCAGAGGCCAACAAATAAAATACCTACGTATTTAATAAAGACAATCCCCGTTTTCAACCATACCCTTTTGCAGTCGCTCAGCGAACCGATTGGATTCCGTGCCGAAAGAAGGCTGGAGTCCGCAATGCGAAGAAATCTTGAATCACACGCTACATTGGTCAATATTCGGGGAAGGCCTTCCTTATTAGAACGTGTCCGATGTTAGAAAAGGTTGTAATAGTTTAAGGAATATCGGAGTAGAGGAAGCGTTTCATGCTGCAACTCACGAAGAGTCCCACCGTCCTTTGTAGGACACCATGTCTGTTGACCATTGTTATATGCTTGCGGACAAGCTTGCGGTACATTCAATGGAATTTATCACTGCAAAGATCTGCATTGATGGTTTCATCTCATCTGAGAGAGATATGATGGATCACTCTTATTATACATCAACACCAGCAACAACAGTTTCTGTAGGTGGAAACATGGTTTAGAAAACCTTCTTGGACGCTGATTATAATCCACCCATTGTCTTAACCGTTTACGATCAACATACCAAACCCATTTTACATCTGAAGTGACAATCAAATGGAGAAGACATTCCCGATTATTTCTTACATTTCCAGACAACTGGACATCTTTAGATGGCGATTCTTGGTCGGTGTCAATTCATGTGGAACTCATGAATCCAACTTTTTCACTTTCCCGATGCAGGAACTGGCATGGTAAGAATATGACTTATCTTTATATCAACTTTTTTGGGCTAGCATCACCCATGCAACCATTTCCACAACCTCCCGCGACTATACAGGGTGTTTTAAAACAACACTGACAACGTTTGGGAGGTGATTCCTGACACCAAGATAAGACAAAAAGTATAGACCAACTTGGGTGCACAAATGCATCCTTTCGGAGTTATAGGCTGCAGAAATCATGAAAACTTGAAATTTAAATATCCATAGGTCTAAAACTATGGGACCAACCGCAGTCGAGTGAACACTTCACTTAGAAACTACTATACCCTATGTGCCCTATCCAACAATCCATGTTTCAGAATCCTGCGGTACTTCCGCAACAATTTTTATAGAGGTAGTTGGTGAGTACTTCAAATTATATGCCTGTAGCCAAACTCACTCTATAAAAACTATTGCGGAAGTACCGCAGGATTTTGAAACATGGATTTTTGGATAGGGCACATACTAGTTCCTCAGCCAAGTGTTGACCCGACTAAGGTAGGTCCCATAGTTTTGGACCTATGGACCTTTAAAGTTCAATTTTCCATGATTTCGGCAGCCTATAACTCCGAAAGGAAGCATTTGTGCGCCCAAGTTGGTCTATACTTTTTGTCTTATCTTGGTGTTTGAAATCACCTGCCAAACGTTGTCAGTGTTGTTTTGAAACAACCTTTAAATACCCTATAGTCCTATAGACCTTAGAACAAGTTGGCTGGAAGTGGGACCCCAAAAATTCTCATTTTGGCCCCGCACCTCCTAAAGTCGGTCCTGCTTTAGCTAGTGATTTTCTTATCTGTGAAGTTTTGTTTCTAGGTATTTCTTCTCCCTTTTATTTACACATCCACGAATTGCACACATATCCATCTTCAACGTTACAGCAAGAATGTAAGTAAAATTATATGCAAGAAACACCACTTCTTTACACACAAAGAAAGTAATGATTTGAGCCAAAATTAATGGCAGAAAAGAGACAAGTCAATCAGGTTATACCGATGCTCGGCTATTTTCAGTTTGAACGATGTACTGCGATAAAGAATGGGCATATTCTCTGGTACCATCCTTGAGTTGATTGTAAAATTAAATTTGTGATGTATAATTCAGTTTTCCATTAATACACAATATAGAGCTTTCTTTTGTTAAACTGTGCATAGAATTTTTTAATGTATATCCTATTTTATAATTAAGAATACGTTATTTAGTAACGATTTTAATACTCTTTATTTTAATCCACAGAGGTTTACGACGTGACAACAATTGTTAGATTCAAAAATATTGAAAACTTGTTAATAGACCAAGAAAACAATAACATCCAAAATGGTAAGTACTTTCATTACTTTTTAAAAATTATTTTGAAATACTTAGTAGTTGTGTAATTTAATTTATAAACAAGTAGTAGTGTCACAGTGTAAACCTCGTTAAGGAGTTCGGTTGTTACAGCTTACACAAATGAAAATTGAAATATGATTCTTTTAACGGCTAAACAATCCATTTCTCACTCAAAAGATTTAATATTGGTAAGACAACCGATTTTTATTATATGTAAGATTTACTACTACTACAATAAATTAAACGTTCATAGAACATATTCCATCTCTACTGTTATCTCTCTACTGAAACGCGAAGTGATAGAAATATACTACTACTTACGGTTTTAATATTAAATTGCGTTTCAGTACAGAGATTAAATGCAAATTTAATATTGAAACCGTAAGTAGTAGTAGATTTCTATCATTTCGCGTTTCAGTACAGAGGTTAAATGTAAATTTAATATTGAAACCGTAAGTAGTAGTGGATTTCTATTATTTCGCGTTTCAGTAGAGAGATTAAATGTAAATTTAATATTGAAACCGTAAGTAGTAGTGGATTTCTATTATTTCGCGTTTCAGTAGAGAGATTAAATGTAAATTTAATATTGAAACCGTAAGTAGTAGTGGATTTCTATTATTTCGCGTTTCAGTACAGAGGTTAAATGTAAATTTAATATTGAAACAGTAAGTAGTAGTAGATTTGTATCACTTCAGGTTTCAGTAGAGAGATTAAATGTAAATTTAATATTGAAACAGTAAGTAGTAGTAGATTTGTATCACTTCGGGTTTCAGTAGAGAGATTAAATGTGAATTTAATATTGAAACAGTAAGTAGTAGTAGATTTGTATCACTTTGCGTTTCAGTAGAGAGATTAAATGTAAATTTAATATTGAAACCGTAAGTAGTAGTAGATTTGTATCACTTTGCGTTTCAGTACAGAGGTTAAATGTAAATTTAATATTGAAACCGTAAGTAGTAGTACATTTGTATCACTTCGCGTTTCACTACAGAGGTTAAATGTAAATTTAATATTGAAACCGTAAGTAGTAGTAGATTTGTATCACTTTGCGTTTCAGTAGAGAGATTAAATGTAAATTTAATATTGAAACCGTAAGTAGTAGTAGATTTGTATCACTTTGCGTTTCAGTACAGAGGTTAAATGTAAATTTAATATTGAAACCGTAAGTAGTAGTAGATTTGTATCACTTCACGTTTCAGTACAGAGGTTAAATGTAAATTTAATACTGAAACCGTAAGTAGTAGTAGATTTGTATCACTTCGCGTTTCAGTAGAGAGATTAAATGTAAATTTAATATTGAAACCGTAAGTAGTAGTAGATTTGTATCACTTCGCGTTTCAGTAGAGAGATTAAATGTAAATTTAATATTGAAACAATAAGTAGTAGTAGATTTGTATCACTTTGCGTTTCAGTACAGATATTAAATGTAAATTTAATACTGAAACCGTAAGTAGTAGTAGATTTGTATCACTTCGGGTTTCAGTAGAGAGATTAAATGTAAATTTAATATTGAAACAATAAGTAGTAGTAGATTTGTATCACTTTGCGTTTTAATACAGAGATTAAATGTAAATTTAATATTGAAACCGTAAGTAGTAGTAGATTTGTATCACTTCGCGTTTCAGTACAGATATTAAATGTAAATTTAATACTGAAACCGTAAGTAGTAGTAGATTTGTATCACTTCGCGTTTCAGTAGAGAGATTAAATGTAAATTTAATATTGAAACCGTAAGTAGTAGTAGATTTGTATCACTTCGGGTTTCAGTAGAGAGATTAAATGTAAATTTAATATTGAAACCGCAAGTAGTAGTAGATTTGTATCACTTCGCGTTTCAGTAGAGAGATTAAATGTAAATTTAATATTGAAACCGTAAGTAGTAGTGGATTTCTATTATTTCGCGTTTCAGTAGAGAGATTAAATGTAAATTTAATATTGAAACCGTAAGTAGTAGTGGATTTCTATTATTTCGCGTTTCAGTACAGAGGTTAAATGTAAATTTAATATTGAAACCGTAAGTAGTAGTAGATTTGTATCACTTCAGGTTTCAGTAGAGAGATTAAATGTAAATTTAATATTGAAACAGTAAGTAGTAGTAGATTTGTATCACTTCTTTTTTCAGTAGAGAGATTAAATGTAAATTTAATATTGAAACAGTAAGTAGTAGTAGATTTGTATCACTTTGCGTTTCAGTAGAGAGATTAAATGTAAATTTAATATTGAAACCGTAAGTAGTAGTAGATTTGTATCACTTTGCGTTTCAGTACAGAGGTTAAATGTAAATTTAATATTGAAACCGTAAGCAGTAGTAGATTTGTATCACTTCGCGTTTCAGTACAGAGGTTAAATGTAAATTTAATATTGAAACCGTAAGTAGTAGTAGATTTGTATCACTTTGCGTTTCAGTAGAGAGATTAAATGTAAATTTAATATTGAAACCGTAAGTAGTAGTAGATTTGTATCACTTTGCGTTTCAGTACAGAGGTTAAATGTAAATTTAATATTGAAACCGTAAGTAGTAGTAGATTTGTATCACTTCGCGTTTCAGTACAGAGGTTAAATGTAAATTTAATATTGAAACCGTAAGTAGTAGTAGATTTGTATCACTTCGCGTTTCAGTACAGAGATTAAATGTAAATTTAATATTGAAACCGTAAGTAGTAGTAGATTTGTATCACTTCGGGTTTCAGTAAAGAGATTAAATGTAAATTTAATATTGAAACAGTAAGTAGTAGTAGATTTGTATCACTTCGGGTTTCAGTAGAGAGATTAAATGCAAATTTAATATTGAAACCGTAAGTAGTAGTAGATTTGTATCACTTTGCGTTTCAGTAGAGAGATTAAATGTAAATTTAATATTGAAACCGTAAGTAGTAGTAGATTTGTATCACTTCGCGTTTCAGTAGAGAGATTAAATGTAAATTTAATACTGAAACCGTAAGTAGTAGTAGATTTCTATCACTTCGGGTTTCAGTAGAGAGATTAAATGTAAATTTAATATTGAAACTATAAGTAGTAGTAGATTTGTATCACTTCGCGTTTCAGTAGAGAGATTAAATGTAAATTTAATATTGAAACCGTAAGTAGTAGTGGATTTCTATTATTTCGCGTTTCAGTACAGAGGTTAAATGTAAATTTAATATTGAAACCGTAAGTAGTAGTAGATTTGTATCACTTCGCGTTTTAGTAGAGATATTAAATGTAAATTTAATATTGAACCCGTAAGTAGTAGTAGATTTGTATCACTTCGCGTATCAGTACAGAGATTAAATGTAAATTTAATATTGAAACCGTAAGTAGTAGTACATTTGTATCACTTCGCGTTTCAGTACAGAGATTAAATGTAAATTTAATATTGAAACCGCAAGTAGCAGTAGATTTGTATCACTTCGCGTTTCAGTAGAGAGATTAAAAGTAAATTTAATATTGAAACCGTAAGTAGTAGTGGATTTCTATTATTTCGCGTTTCAGTACGGAGGTTTTATGTAAATTTAATATTGAAACCGTAAGTAGTAGTAGATTTGTATCACTTCGCGTTTCAGTAGAGAGATTAAATGTAAATTTAATATTGAAACCGTAAGTAGTAGTAGATTTGTATGACTTCGCCTTTCAGTAGAGAGAGTAAATGTAAATTTAATATTGAAACCGTAAGTAGTAGTAGATTTGTATCACTTCGCGTTTCAGTAGAGAGATTAAATGTAAATTTAATATTGAAACCGTAAGTAATAGTAGATTTGTATCACTTTGCGTTTCAGTAGAGAGATTAAATGTAAATTTAATATTGAAACCGTAAGTAGTAGTACATTTGTATCACTTCGCGTTTCAGTAGAGAGATTAAATGTAAATTTAATATTGAAACCGTAAGTAGTAGTAGATTCGTATCACTTCGCGTTTCAGTAGAGAGATTAAATGTAAATTTAATATTGAAACCGTGAGTAGTAGTAGATTTGTATCACTTCGCGTTTCAGTAGAGAGATTAAATGTAAATTTAATATTGAAACCGTGAGTAGTAGTAGATTTGTATCACTTCTTTTTTCAGTAGAGAGATTAAATGTAAATTTAATATTGAAACCGTGAGTAGTAGTAGATTTGTATCACTTCTTTTTTCAGTAGAGAGATTAAATGTAAATTTAATATTGAAACCGTAAGTAGTAGTACATTTGTATCACTTCGCGTTTCAATAGAGAGATTAAATGTAAATTTAATATTAAAACCGAAAGTAGTAGTACATTTGTATCACTTCGCGTTTCAGTAGAGAGATTAAATGTAAATTTAATATTGAAACCGTAAGTAGTAGTAGATTTGTATCACTTCGCGTTTCAGTAGAGAGATTAAATGTAAATTTAATATTGAAACCGTAAGTAGTAGTAGATTTGTATCACTTCGCGTTTCAGTACAGAGGTTAAATGTATATTTAATATTGAAACCGTAAGTAGTAGTAGATTTGTATCACTTCGCGTTTCAGTACAGAGATTTAATGTAAATTTAATATTGAAACCGTAAGTAGTAGTAGATTTGTATCACTTCGCGTTTCAGTACAGAGATTAAATGTAAATTTAATATTGAAACCGTAAGTAGTAGTACATTTGTATTACTTCGCGTTTCAGTAGAGAGATTAAATGTAAATTTAATATTGAAACCGCAAGTAGTAGTAGATTTGTATCACTTCGCGTTTCAGTAGAGAGATTAAATGTAAATTTAATATTGAAACCGTAAGTAGTAGTGGATTTCTATTATTTCGCGTTTCAGTACAGAGGTTTTATGTAAATTTAATATTGAAACCGTAAGTAGTAGTAGATTTGTATCACTTCGCGTTTCAGTAGAGAGATTAAATGTAAATTTAATATTGAAACCGTAAGTAGTAGTAGATTTGTATCACTTCGCGTTTCAGTACAGAGATTAAATGTAAATTTAATATTGAAACCGTAAGTAGTAGTAGATTTGTATCACTTCGCGTTTCAGTACAGAGATTAAATGTAAATTTAATTTGAAATCGTAAGTAGTAGTACATTTGTATCACTTCGCGTTTCAGTAGAGAGATTAAATGTAAATTTAATATTGAAACCGTAAGTAGTAGTAGATTTGTATCACTTCGCGTTTCAGTAGAGAGATTAAATGTAAATTTAATATTGAAACCGTAAGTAGTAGTAGATTTATATCACTTCGCGTTTCAGTAGAGAGATTAAATGTAAATTTAATATTGAAACCGTAAGTAGTAGTAGATTTGTATCACTTCGCGTTTCAGTAGAGAGATTAAATGTAAATTTAATATTGAAACCGTAAGTAGTAGTAGATTTGTATCACTTCGCGTTTCAGTAGAGAGATTAAATGTAAATTCAATATTGAAACAGTAAGTAGTAGTGGATTTCTATTATTTCGCGTTTCAGTAGAGAGATTAAATGTAAATTTAATATTGAAACCGTAAGTAGTAGTAGATTTGTATCACTTTGCGTTTCAGTAGAGAGATTAAATGTAAATTTAATATTGAAACCGTAAGTAGTAGTGGATTTCTATTATTTCGCGTTTCAGTAGAGAGATTAAATGTAAATTTAATATTAAAACAGTAAGTAGTAGTAGATTTGTATCACTTTGCGTTTCAGTACAGAGATTAAATGTAAATTTAATATTGAAACCGTAAGTAGTAGTGGATTTCTATTATTTCGCGTTTCAGTAGAGAGATTAAATGTAAATTTAATATTGAAACCGTAAGTAGTAGTGGATTTCTATTATTTCGCGTTTCAGTAGAGAGATTAAATGTAAATTTAATATTAAAACAGTAAGTAGTAGTAGATTTGTATCACTTTGCGTTTCAGTAGAGAGATTAAATGTAAATTTAATATTGAAACCGTAAGTAGTAGTGGATTTCTATTATTTCCCGTTTCAGTAGAGAGATTAAATGTAAATTTAATATTGAAACCGTAAGTTGTAGTGGATTTCTATTATTTCGCGTTTCAGTAGAGAGATTAAATGTAAATTTAATATTGAAACCGTAAGTAGTAGTGGATTTCTATTATTTCGCGTTTCAGTAGAGAGATTAAATGTAAATTTAATATTAAAACAGTAAGTAGTAGTAGATTTGTATCACTTTGCGTTTCAGTAGAGAGATTAAATGTAAATTTAATATTGAAACCGTAAGTAGTAGTGGATTTCTATTATTTCGCGTTTCAGTAGAGAGATTAAATGTAAATTTAATATTAAAACAGTAAGTAGTAGTAGATTTGTATCACTTTGCGTTTCAGTAGAGAGATTAAATGTAAATTTAATATTGAAACCGTAAGTAGTAGTGGATTTCTATTATTTCGCGTTTCAGTAGAGAGATTAAATGTAAATTTAATATTGAAACCGTAAGTAGTAGTGGATTTCTATTATTTCGCGTTTCAGTAGAGAGATTAAATGTAAATTTAATATTGAAACCGTAAGTAGTAGTGGATTTCTATTATTTCGCGTTTCAGTAGAGAGATTAAATGTAAATTTAATATTAAAACAGTAAGTAGTAGTAGATTTGTATCACTTTGCGTTTCAGTAGAGAGATTAAATGTAAATTTAATATTGAAACCGTAAGTAGTAGTGGATTTCTATTATTTCGCGTTTCAGTAGAGAGATTAAATGTAAATTTAATATTAAAACAGTAAGTAGTAGTAGATTTGTATCACTTTGCGTTTCAGTAGAGAGATTAAATGTAAATTTAATATTGAAACCGTAAGTAGTAGTGGATTTCTATTATTTCGCGTTTCAGTAGAGAGATTAAATGTAAATTTAATATTGAAACCGTAAGTAGTAGTGGATTTCTATTATTTCGCGTTTCAGTAGAGAGATTAAATGTAAATTTAATATTAAAACAGTAAGTAGTAGTAGATTTGTATCACTTTGCGTTTCAGTAGAGAGATTGAATGTAAATTTAATATTGAAACCGTAAGTAGTAGTGGATTTCTATTATTTCGCGTTTCAGTAGAGAGATTAAATGTAAATTTAATATTTAAACCGTAAGTAGTAGTGGATTTCTATTATTTCGCGTTTCAGTAGAGAGATTAAATGTAAATTTAATATTGAAACCGTAAGTAGTAGTGGATTTCTATTATTTCGCGTTTCAGTAGAGAGATTAAATGTAAATTTAATATTGAAACCGTAAGTAGTAGTGGATTTCTATTATTTCGCGTTTCAGTAGAGAGATTAAATGTAAATTTAATATTGAAACCGTAAGTAGTAGTGGATTTCTATTATTTCGCGTTTCAGTAGAGAGATTAAATGTAAATTTAATATTGAAACCGTAAGTAGTAGTGGATTTCTATTATTTCGCGTTTCAGTAGAGAGATTAAATGTAAATTTAATATTGAAACCGTAAGTAGTAGTGGATTTCTATTATTTCGCGTTTCAGTAGAGAGATTAAATGTAAATTTAATATTGAAACCGTAAGTAGTAGTGGATTTCTATTATTTCGCGTTTCAGTAGAGAGATTAAATGTAAATTTAATATTAAAACAGTAAGTAGTAGTAGATTTGTATCACTTTGCGTTTCAGTAGAGAGATTAAATGTAAATTTAATATTGAAACCGTAAGTAGTAGTGGATTTCTATTATTTCGCGTTTCAGTAGAGAGATTAAATGTAAATTTAATATTGAAACCGTAAGTAGTAGTGGATTTCTATTATTTCGCGTTTCAGTAGAGAGATTAAATGTAAATTTAATATTGAAACCGTAAGTAGTAGTGGATTTCTATTATTTCGCGTTTCAGTAGAGAGATTAAATGTAAATTTAATTTTGAAACCGTAAGTAGTAGTGGATTTCTATTATTTCGCGTTTCAGTAGAGAGATTAAATGTAAATTTAATATTAAAACAGTAAGTAGTAGTAGATTTGTATCACTTTGCGTTTCAGTAGAGAGATTAAATGTAAATTTAATATTGAAACCGTAAGTAGTAGTGGATTTCTATTATTTCGCGTTTCAGTAGAGAGATTAAATGTAAATTTAATATTGAAACCGTAAGTAGTAGTGGATTTCTATTATTTCGCGTTTCAGTAGAGAGATTAAATGTAAATTTAATATTGAAACCGTAAGTAGTAGTGGATTTCTATTATTTCGCGTTTCAGTAGAGAGATTAAATGTAAATTTAATATTGAAACCGTAAGTAGTAGTGGATTTCTATTATTTCGCGTTTCAGTAGAGAGATTAAATGTAAATTTAATTTTGAAACCGTAAGTAGTAGTGGATTTCTATTATTTCGCGTTTCAGTAGAGAGATTAAATGTAAATTTAATATTAAAACAGTAAGTAGTAGTAGATTTGTATCACTTTGCGTTTCAGTAGAGAGATTAAATGTAAATTTAATATTGAAACCGTAAGTAGTAGTGGATTTCTATTATTTCGCGTTTCAGTAGAGAGATTAAATGTAAATTTAATATTGAAACCGTAAGTAGTAGTGGATTTCTATTATTTCGCGTTTCAGTAGAGAGATTAAATGTAAATTTAATATTGAAACCGTAAGTAGTAGTGGATTTCTATTATTTCGCGTTTCAGTAGAGAGATTAAATGTAAATTTAATATTGAAACCGTAAGTAGTAGTGGATTTCTATTATTTCGCGTTTCAGTAGAGAGATTAAATGTAAATTTAATTTTGAAACCGTAAGTAGTAGTGGATTTCTATTATTTCGCGTTTCAGTAGAGAGATTAAATGTAAATTTAATATTAAAACAGTAAGTAGTAGTAGATTTGTATCACTTTGCGTTTCAGTAGAGAGATTAAATGTAAATTTAATATTGAAACCGTAAGTAGTAGTGGATTTCTATTATTTCGCGTTTCAGTAGAGAGATTAAATGTAAATTTAAAATATTGAAACCGTAAGTAGTAGTGGATTTCTATTATTTCGCGTTTCAGTAGAGAGATTAAATGTAAATTTAATATTAAAACAGTAAGTAGTAGTAGATTTGTATCACTTTGCGTTTCAGTAGAGAGATTGAATGTAAATTTAATATCGAAACCGTAAGTAGTAGTGGATTTCTATTATTTCGCGTTTCAGTAGAGAGATTAAATGTAAATTTAATATTGAAACCGTAAGTAGTAGTGGATTTCTATTATTTCGCGTTTCAGTAGAGAGATTAAATGTAAATTTAATATTGAAACCGTAAGTAGTAGTGGATTTCTATTATTTCGCGTTTCAGTAGAGAGATTAAATGTAAATTTAATATTGAAACCGTAAGTAGTAGTGGATTTCTATTATTTCGTGTTTCAGTAGAGAGATTAAATGTAAATTTAATATTAAAACAGTAAGTAGTAGTAGATTTGTATCACTTTGCGTTTCAGTAGAGAGATTGAATGTAAATTTAATATTGAAACCGTAAGTAGTAGTGGATTTATATTATTTCGCGTTTCAGTAGAGAGATTAAATGTAAATTTAATATTGAAACCGTAAGTAGTAGTGGATTTCTATTATTTCGCGTTTCAGTAGAGAGATTAAATGTAAATTTAATATTGAAACCGTAAGTAGTAGTGGATTTCTATTATTTCGCGTTTCAGTAGAGAGATTAAATGTAAATTTAATATTGAAACCGTAAGTAGTAGTGGATTTCTATTATTTCGCGTTTCAGTAGAGAGATTATATGTAAATTTAATATTGAAACCGTAAGTAGTAGTGGATTTCTATTATTTCGCGTTTCAGTAGAGAGATTAAATGTAAATTTAATATTAAGACAGTAAGTAGTAGTAGATTTGTATCACTTTGCGTTTCAGTAGAGAGATTAAATGTAAATTTAATATTGAAACCGTAAGTAGTAGTGGATTTCTATTATTTCGCGTTTCAGTAGAGAGATTAAATGTAAATTTAATATTGAAACCGTAAGTAGTAGTGGATTTCTATTATTTCGCGTTTCAGTAGAGAGATTAAATGTAAATTTAATATTAAAACAGTAAGTAGTAGTAGATTTGTATCACTTTGCGTTTCAGTAGAGAGATTAAATGTAAATTTAATATTGAAACCGTAAGTAGTAGTGGATTTCTATTATTTCGCGTTTCAGTAGAGAGATTAAATGTAAATTTAATATTGAAACCGTAAGTAGTAGTGGATTTCTATTATTTCGCGTTTCAGTAGAGAGATTAAATGTAAATTTAATATTAAAACAGTAAGTAGTAGTAGATTTGTATCACTTTGCGTTTCAGTAGAGAGATTGAATGTAAATTTAATATTGAAACCGTAAGTAGTAGTGGATTTCTATTATTTCGCGTTTCAGTAGAGAGATTAAATGTAAATTTAATATTGAAACCGTAAGTAGTAGTGGATTTCTATTATTTCGCGTTTCAGTAGAGAGATTAAATGTAAATTTAATATTGAAACCGTAAGTAGTAGTGGATTTCTATTATTTCGCGTTTCAGTAGAGAGATTAAATGTAAATTTAATATTGAAACCGTAAGTAGTAGTGGATTTCTATTATTTCGCGTTTCAGTAGAGAGATTAAATGTAAATTTAATATTGAAACCGTAAGTAGTAGTGGATTTCTATTATTTCGCGTTTCAGTAGAGAGATTAAATGTAAATTTAATATTAAAACAGTAAGTAGTAGTAGATTTGTATCACTTTGCGTTTCAGTAGAGAGATTAAATGTAAATTTAATATTGAAACCGTAAGTAGTAGTGGATTTCTATTATTTCGCGTTTCAGTAGAGAGATTAAATGTAAATTTAATATTGAAACCGTAAGTAGTAGTGGATTTCTATTATTTCGCGTTTCAGTAGAGAGATTAAATGTAAATTTAATATTAAAACAGTAAGTAGTAGTGGATTTCTATTATTTCGCGTTTCAGTAGAGAGATTAAATGTAAATTTAATATTAAAACAGTAAGTAGTAGTAGATTTGTATCACTTTGCGTTTCAGTAGAGAGATTAAATGTAAATTTAATATTGAAACCGTAAGTAGTAGTGGATTTCTATTATTTCGCGTTTCAGTAGAGAGATTAAATGTAAATTTAATATTGAAACCGTAAGTAGTAGTGGATTTCTATTATTTCGCGTTTCAGTAGAGAGATTAAATGTAAATTTAATATTGAAACCGTAAGTAGTAGTGGATTTCTATTATTTCGCGTTTCAGTAGAGAGATTAAATGTAAATTTAATATTGAAACCGTAAGTAGTAGTGGATTTCTATTATTTCGCGTTTCAGTAGAGAGATTAAATGTAAATTTAATTTTGAAACCGTAAGTAGTAGTGGATTTCTATTATTTCGCGTTTCAGTAGAGAGATTAAATGTAAATTTAATATTAAAACAGTAAGTAGTAGTAGATTTGTATCACTTTGCGTTTCAGTAGAGAGATTAAATGTAAATTTAATATTGAAACCGTAAGTAGTAGTGGATTTCTATTATTTCGCGTTTCAGTAGAGAGATTAAATGTAAATTTAAAATATTGAAACCGTAAGTAGTAGTGGATTTCTATTATTTCGCGTTTCAGTAGAGAGATTAAATGTAAATTTAATATTAAAACAGTAAGTAGTAGTAGATTTGTATCACTTTGCGTTTCAGTAGAGAGATTGAATGTAAATTTAATATCGAAACCGTAAGTAGTAGTGGATTTCTATTATTTCGCGTTTCAGTAGAGAGATTAAATGTAAATTTAATATTGAAACCGTAAGTAGTAGTGGATTTCTATTATTTCGCGTTTCAGTAGAGAGATTAAATGTAAATTTAATATTGAAACCGTAAGTAGTAGTGGATTTCTATTATTTCGCGTTTCAGTAGAGAGATTAAATGTAAATTTAATATTGAAACCGTAAGTAGTAGTGGATTTCTATTATTTCGTGTTTCAGTAGAGAGATTAAATGTAAATTTAATATTAAAACAGTAAGTAGTAGTAGATTTGTATCACTTTGCGTTTCAGTAGAGAGATTGAATGTAAATTTAATATTGAAACCGTAAGTAGTAGTGGATTTATATTATTTCGCGTTTCAGTAGAGAGATTAAATGTAAATTTAATATTGAAACCGTAAGTAGTAGTGGATTTCTATTATTTCGCGTTTCAGTAGAGAGATTAAATGTAAATTTAATATTGAAACCGTAAGTAGTAGTGGATTTCTATTATTTCGCGTTTCAGTAGAGAGATTAAATGTAAATTTAATATTGAAACCGTAAGTAGTAGTGGATTTCTATTATTTCGCGTTTCAGTAGAGAGATTATATGTAAATTTAATATTGAAACCGTAAGTAGTAGTGGATTTCTATTATTTCGCGTTTCAGTAGAGAGATTAAATGTAAATTTAATATTAAGACAGTAAGTAGTAGTAGATTTGTATCACTTTGCGTTTCAGTAGAGAGATTAAATGTAAATTTAATATTGAAACCGTAAGTAGTAGTGGATTTCTATTATTTCGCGTTTCAGTAGAGAGATTAAATGTAAATTTAATATTGAAACCGTAAGTAGTAGTGGATTTCTATTATTTCGCGTTTCAGTAGAGAGATTAAATGTAAATTTAATATTAAAACAGTAAGTAGTAGTAGATTTGTATCACTTTGCGTTTCAGTAGAGAGATTAAATGTAAATTTAATATTGAAACCGTAAGTAGTAGTGGATTTCTATTATTTCGCGTTTCAGTAGAGAGATTAAATGTAAATTTAATATTGAAACCGTAAGTAGTAGTGGATTTCTATTATTTCGCGTTTCAGTAGAGAGATTAAATGTAAATTTAATATTAAAACAGTAAGTAGTAGTAGATTTGTATCACTTTGCGTTTCAGTAGAGAGATTGAATGTAAATTTAATATTGAAACCGTAAGTAGTAGTGGATTTCTATTATTTCGCGTTTCAGTAGAGAGATTAAATGTAAATTTAATATTGAAACCGTAAGTAGTAGTGGATTTCTATTATTTCGCGTTTCAGTAGAGAGATTAAATGTAAATTTAATATTGAAACCGTAAGTAGTAGTGGATTTCTATTATTTCGCGTTTCAGTAGAGAGATTAAATGTAAATTTAATATTGAAACCGTAAGTAGTAGTGGATTTCTATTATTTCGCGTTTCAGTAGAGAGATTAAATGTAAATTTAATATTGAAACCGTAAGTAGTAGTGGATTTCTATTATTTCGCGTTTCAGTAGAGAGATTAAATGTAAATTTAATATTAAAACAGTAAGTAGTAGTAGATTTGTATCACTTTGCGTTTCAGTAGAGAGATTAAATGTAAATTTAATATTGAAACCGTAAGTAGTAGTGGATTTCTATTATTTCGCGTTTCAGTAGAGAGATTAAATGTAAATTTAATATTGAAACCGTAAGTAGTAGTGGATTTCTATTATTTCGCGTTTCAGTAGAGAGATTAAATGTAAATTTAATATTAAAACAGTAAGTAGTAGTAGATTTGTATCACTTTGCGTTTCAGTAGAGAGATTAAATGTAAATTTAATATTGAAACCGTAAGTAGTAGTGGATTTCTATTATTTCGCGTTTCAGTAGAGAGATTAAATGTAAATTTAATATTGAAACCGTAAGTAGTAGTGGATTTCTATTATTTCGCGTTTCAGTAGAGAGATTAAATGTAAATTTAATATTAAAACAGTAAGTAGTAGTAGATTTGTATCACTTTGCGTTTCAGTAGAGAGATTGAATGTAAATTTAATATTGAAACCGTAAGTAGTAGTGGATTTCTATTATTTCGCGTTTCAGTAGAGAGATTAAATGTAAATTTAATATTGAAACCGTAAGTAGTAGTGGATTTCTATTATTTCGCGTTTCAGTAGAGAGATTAAATGTAAATTTAATATTGAAACCGTAAGTAGTAGTGGATTTCTATTATTTCGCGTTTCAGTAGAGAGATTAAATGTAAATTTAATATTGAAACCGTAAGTAGTAGTGGATTTCTATTATTTCGCGTTTCAGTAGAGAGATTAAATGTAAATTTAATATTAAAACAGTAAGTAGTAGTAGATTTGTATCACTTTGCGTTTCAGTAGAGAGATTGAATGTAAATTTAATATTGAAACCGTAAGTAGTAGTGGATTTCTATTATTTCGCGTTTCAGTAGAGAGATTAAATATAAATTTAATATTGAAACCGTAAGTAGTAGTGGATTTCTATTATTTCGCGTTTCAGTAGAGAGATTAAATGTAAATTTAATATTGAAACCGTAAGTAGTAGTGGATTTCTATTATTTCGCGTTTCAGTAGAGAGATTAAATGTAAATTTAATATTGAAACCGTAAGTAGTAGTGGATTTCTATTATTTCGCGTTTCAGTAGAGAGATTAAATGTAAATTTAATATTAAAACAGTAAGTAGTAGTAGATTTGTATCACTTTGCGTTTCAGTAGAGAGATTAAATGTAAATTTAATATTGAAACCGTAAGTAGTAGTGGATTTCTATTATTTCGCGTTTCAGTAGAGAGATTAAATGTAAATTTAATATTGAAACCGTAAGTAGTAGTGGATTTCTATTATTTCGCGTTTCAGTAGAGAGATTAAATGTAAATTTAATATTAAAACAGTAAGTAGTAGTAGATTTGTATCACTTTGCGTTTCAGTAGAGAGATTAAATGTAAATTTAATATTGAAACCGTAAGTAGTAGTGGATTTCTATTATTTCGCGTTTCAGTAGAGAGATTAAATGTAAATTTAATATTGAAACCGTAAGTAGTAGTGGATTTCTATTATTTCGCGTTTCAGTAGAGAGATTAAATGTAAATTTAATATTGAAACCGTAAGTAGTAGTGGATTTCTATTATTTCGCGTTTCAGTAGAGAGATTAAATGTAAATTTAATATTGAAACCGTAAGTAGTAGTGGATTTCTATTATTTCGCGTTTCAGTAGAGAGATTAAATGTAAATTTAATATTGAAACCGTAAGTAGTAGTGGATTTCTATTATTTCGCGTTTCAGTAGAGAGATTAAATGTAAATTTAATATTGAAACCGTAAGTAGTAGTGGATTTCTATTATTTCGCGTTTCAGTAGAGAGATTAAATGTAAATTTAATATTAAAACAGTAAGTAGTAGTAGATTTGTATCACTTTGCGTTTCAGTAGAGAGATTAAATGTAAATTTAATATTGAAACCGTAAGTAGTAGTGGATTTCTATTATTTCGCGTTTCAGTAGAGAGATTAAATGTAAATTTAATATTGAAACCGTAAGTAGTAGTGGATTTCTATTATTTCGCGTTTCAGTAGAGAGATTAAATGTAAATTTAATATTAAAACAGTAAGTAGTAGTAGATTTGTATCACTTTGCGTTTCAGTAGAGAGATTGAATGTAAATTTAATATTGAAACCGTAAGTAGTAGTGGATTTCTATTATTTCGCGTTTCAGTAGAGAGATTAAATGTAAATTTAATATTGAAACCGTAAGTAGTAGTGGATTTCTATTATTTCGCGTTTCAGTAGAGAGATTAAATGTAAATTTAATATTGAAACCGTAAGTAGTAGTGGATTTCTATTATTTCGCGTTTCAGTAGAGAGATTAAATGTAAATTTAATATTAAAACAGTAAGTAGTAGTAGATTTGTATCACTTTGCGTTTCAGTAGAGAGATTGAATGTAAATTTAATATTGAAACCGTAAGTAGTAGTGGATTTCTATTATTTCGCGTTTCAGTAGAGAGATTAAATGTAAATTTAATATTGAAACGTAAGTAGTAGTAGATTTCTATTATTTCGCGTTTCAGTAGAGAGATTAAATGTAAATTTAATATTGAAACCGTAAGTAGTAGTGGATTTCTATTATTTCGCGTTTCAGTAGAGAGATTAAATGTAAATTTAATATTGAAACCGTAAGTAGTAGTGGATTTCTATTATTTCGCGTTTCAGTAGAGAGATTAAATGTAAATTTAATATTGAAACCGTAAGTAGTAGTGGATTTCTATTATTTCGCGTTTCAGTAGAGAGATTAAATGTAAATTTAATATTGAAACCGTAAGTAGTAGTGGATTTCTATTATTTCGCGTTTCAGTAGAGAGATTAAATGTAAATTTAATATTAAAACAGTAAGTAGTAGTAGATTTGTATCACTTTGCGTTTCAGTAGAGAGATTGAATGTAAATTTAATATTGAAACCGTAAGTAGTAGTGGATTTCTATTATTTCGCGTTTCAGTAGAGAGATTAAATGTAAATTTAATATTGAAACCGTAAGTAGTAGTGGATTTCTATTATTTCGCGTTTCAGTAGAGAGATTAAATGTAAATTTAATATTGAAACCGTAAGTAGTAGTGGATTTCTATTATTTCGCGTTTCAGTAGAGAGATTAAATGTAAATTTAATATTAAAACAGTAAGTAGTAGTAGATTTGTATCACTTTGCGTTTCAGTAGAGAGATTGAATGTAAATTTAATATTGAAACCGTAAGTAGTAGTGGATTTCTATTATTTCGCGTTTCAGTAGAGAGATTAAATGTAAATTTAATATTGAAACGTAAGTAGTAGTAGATTTCTATTATTTCGCGTTTCAGTAGAGAGATTAAATGTAAATTTAATATTGAAACCGTAAGTAGTAGTGGATTTCTATTATTTCGCGTTTCAGTAGAGAGATTAAATGCAAATTTAATATTGAAACCGTAAGTAGTAGTAGATTTCTATTATTTCGCGTTTCAGTAGAGAGATTAAATGTAAATTTAATATTGAAACCGTAAGTAGTAGTGGATTTCTATTATTTCGCGTTTCAGTAGAGAGATTAAATGTAAATTTAATATTGAAACCGTAAGTAGTAGTGGATTTCTATTATTTCGCGTTTCAGTAGAGAGATTAAATGTAAATTTAATATTGAAACGTAAGTAGTAGTAGATTTCTATCAGCGTTTCAGTAGAGAGATTACAGCGGAGATGGGATATGTTCTAGGAACGTTTAATTTATTGCAGAAGACCGTTCTTCGCTATTAGAATTCTTACTCTATGGCGATAAACGTTAAGAATGGAATTTATTGACTTGTTGATTGATTGAATTTTAACGGGAACATCAGCATATTAGCTATTTGTCCCCGTCAGGATCAATATCACGATCACGATAAAAACAAACATCAAAATATAACAAGCAAATTGCTGGAAAAGAAATGAGAAAAAAAACTAGATGAGAAAATAATAAATATATGTCAATAACGAATGTATAACAATAACAAAAAATAGGAAATATATATCAACAGGAACAAATAAGGGTCGTCCATATATTACGTAAGGGGGTTCGGCTTTGCGTTGCGAAGCGTGACAAGGGAGGAGGAGGGGTTTAGGTCTTCGTTACGTAATGCATGTTTTTTTTTGCTGTATTTTTTATTTTCATTTTGAGATTTATGTGCAATCTTTTAAACATATAATTTTGTTCAGTTCTTTTCCTTTTATAAATAAACTAGCAGAATACCCGTTCTTCGCACAGAGAGAATACGTTTCCTTTTGGACATAAAGGGCACAAGAACTGCCACCAATCCACTTAGTTACTCCAAAAACTATGAATTCGACACTAATATCGGCCATTTTCAATTATTTTTACATGCCACCATCCCGTCTTAGGAGTAGTGTTGTAAAATTTCCGGAAATTTTGAACCTGCTGGTAAAAAGCCGTTTTTCCTGTTTCTTTCCGTAAAAATTGGGAAAATAACAAAAATCTTTGTATTAGGTTAGTTTTACTTGTAATGGAACCGTTTTTTTCGAAAGCAGGAAAAATGTAAATTGAGAAATTTCAATATTGTGAATATTTAAAAAAGAAACATTCGAAAATAATTATTCTTGAAAATGAATAGTCTGCACTTATCTCCTTTATGTGCCTTTTAATCGTTTACTCCTGGTTATGCACCAGTTACAGAACTTTTACAATTGTATACACATCTACCATCATGAAGCGTTTTTGTCGCAACAAATAGCGCTCTTGAATGAAACTGAGTTCTTAAAGTGCTCTTTAATCTGGTGAAATTTTGTTAATTTTAACCAAGTAACTTCTTAAAAGAAAGAGCAGTAGGCAAATTCCACTAATACTCATGAACTAAGACATATTATTACTATTATTTAATATTCAAATACAGACTTTAATATAAACTTTATGTACAAAATTTTGTGTGCAGGCAAATACCTGTTTATTAGTGCGACAAATTATCTATATATATTAAAATGAAAGTGACTATATTTATAACTTAACAATTATTGAACCAGCAGACTGATCTTGATAAAAATTTTCTACATAGATGAGGTACGGGCCTGAAATGGTTTTTATCCTTCACTTTGAAGGTGCAACTTGGAGGATGGAAGTATATATATATATATATATATATATATATATATATATATATATATATATATATATATATATATATATATATATATATATTGAAAATGACTGATATTAGTGTTGAACCCATAGTTTTTGGGGTTGCTAAGATAAACAGTGACATTTCCGATGATGCTTAAATTCAAATACAGCACTGCAACTTGGGGTGGTGGTGGAAGGGGATATATATATATATATATATATATATATATATATATATAAAACGACCGATATTAATGTCAAATCCATAGGTTTCGGGGTTGCTGAAATGAACAGTAACACTTCCGATGCTGTTTAAATAAAAATTCGGGCCCACAACTTAGGAGAAGGGGAAGGGGAGATATACGTATATAAAAATTATTGAAAATAGCCGATATCAGTGTCGAATCCATAGTTTTCGGTGTCGCTGAGGTGAACAGTGACACTTTCGATGCCGTTTAAATCCAAATTTATCCCCGCAAATGGGGGAGGGGGAGTATATAAAAATGATGCAAAATAATCGATATTAGTGTGAATCCAGAGTTTTCAGGGCCGCTGAGATGAACAGTGACATTTCCGATGTAGTTTAAATTCAAATTCAACGCTGAAACTTTAGGGAGAGGAAAATGGGTGATATATATATATATATATATATATATATATATATATATATATATATATATATATATATATATATATATATATATATATATATATATATATATATATATATAAAGATCGAAAATGCCGTTTAAATCCAAATTCAGCGCCGTGACCTGGGGGCGAGGGAACGAGGAGATATATATACAAATGATCGAGAATGACCGATATTAATGTCGAATCCTTAATTTTAGGGGTTGCTGTGATGAACAGTAACACTTCCGATGCTGTAGGAAGAGATATATAAAAATGACTGAAAATAGTCGATATTGATGTCAAATCCATAGTTTTCGGGGTCGCTGAGATGAGCAGTGACATTTCCAATGCGTTTAAATCCAAATTAACCCCCACAACTTGGGGGCGGAGATATATATAAATGTGATCGAAAATGACCGATATTAGTGTCGAATACATAGTTTTTGGGGTCCTGAGGTGAACATTATCACTTCCGATGCTGTTTAAATCCAAATTCAGCGCCGCAACTTGGGGGAGAGAAAAGGGGTGGATATGTAAAAATGATCGAAAGCGGCCGATATTAGTGTTGAATCCATAGTTTTCGAGGTGGCTGAGATGAACAGGGACACTTTCGATGACGTTTAAATCCAAATTCAGCCCTATTAGTACTTTAAGGGGGGATGGTGACAGGTAAAGATAATTGAAAAAGACTGATACTAGTGTCGAATTCATAGTTTTTAGGGTCCTAAGTTCATTGGTGACAGTTTTGACGGCCTTTATACAAAAAATGAAACGTATTCTCCCCATGCGAAGAACGGATATTCTGCTAGTCTTTAATAATAACGAACGGAAGTTTCACATGTTAACTTCTGTAATACTTATCGCTGCTCAAATTTACGCACTTGTGCGGTGTATGTGTATATATGTAAATAAGATCATCTCTCTTTTTGAAATGTTCGAAAAATATACAAATTATAAAGAGGGATTTTTATAAGAAATCAGAAAACTAAAAAGTAAAATTAAAAGCTGTTGCTTTAAGTATTCTTTTTACTAGCGAAATACGTTGTGTATATATGCTGCAGACACGTTACAGCAAATAAGATTAGCATCAGGTTAAGAAATAGCTTTTAAATTATATTTTCAGTGTTTTGCCAATACTTCCGAACAAAAGATTTTTTCTAATGACCAAAATTTCCGTAAATTTTGCATAGCACAAGAAAGATACGTATCTCCATAAAATATATATTTGATTTTTTAACATACTGGTATTAACTAGAATGATTCTGGTCGCTATTTTAACACTTTCTTGCCATAAAACGGTAACTTTGTAAGATTACTTAAGATAATTTAAATGCGTCTATATTAATTAATCTAACTAGGATTGTATTTTATAATCTTTTGTAGCCATAACTCCATTCTATCACAGTGCTAACTTTAAAGGAGTGGTGCAAATATACTTGTTGCCCCAAAACTTCCCTATTCTAATACAAGACATAGGGTACAGCGGGGTAATTTGAATAATTTCAGACATTTACTTATATATCTCGGAAACTGTAATTGGTATTCAAATATAAAATTGTGAATAAAAACTTTGAACCTTACTATTACTTAACAATTTTTCTTAAGATAGTATCTGAGATACATCATTGTGAAATTTGGGTATTCAATTTCCCCGCCGAAATTTCGAAAAACGTAAATGTGAGGGGCAATTTGAATAACGAGTGGGGTAATATGAATAACCAACAAAATAAACAAGTCTTATAGAAATAATGTATAAACTATTTAATAGTTAGATTGCAATTTGTACGGTAGTTGAAATATGCTAGTTTTGAATGAAAAGAAGTAGGCCTACATAAATTGTAAATATGCGTCACCTATAGCTATCTTTTTGAATGTAGGCCTACACTAAAAACAATTGTTCAGAACACTAAGGCAAAGAGCCGTAATTGGTTAATTCATCTTCTATCGTTCGTATTTAACGACAACGACAACACATAAACTGTTTTCGACCTTCTGCACCGACACAGACTTCGTAGAACTATGTCTTACAACGCTGGCAACGAATCCAGTCTCCCTTTCTAGCAGAACGTTCTGAATAGTAATTAAGAAGGCAAAAACAGCAATTCCTTGTTTGACTTTCATTGCCTGCAGCCATCTTTAGACTTAGGCCTACATTTTCGTCACTGGAAGGGGTAGAGGATATCAGTTTCTTTCGAGCATTCATTTGTTTTTTCTTGGCAGGTTCTGTATTAGCACTCTTCTTTCTTGTAGTGTCTTTGGATTTTGTTGCACCCGATGCTTGCGTCTTTCCTCGGAGGTGTTTTATTCTCATTGCCCGAATATTTTCAGAAGTTGAGTGGCATGATTTTCCTGCGACACGACGTCTCTTCTGCACACAAACTTTTTCTGGGCTGGGAAGCACTTGTTGTATGGGTTCATCTATAAGCTTCGTTGGGACAAAGTATTGAGAGCCATGACCGGAAGAAGAAGGCGCGTTGTTAAGATCTTCTTCCCGAGAAGACTGCTCCTCAAAATGTATAATACGTTTCCGAAGGGGCGAATCGAAACTCTTCAATAGCTTATGGGCTATACGGGTAGATACCAGTACATGAAAACCCATTAACTGCCAGTCCAACAGAAGCTGTCTACTTCTAGGCTTCAGTGAACAAAATACAGAACTGAGATTTACTAATCACTGACCTCGGGTTTTAGTGAATCCAGATAGTTGCCTCTTGGTGGTAATTGGCTTTAAGGGCTTTAAAAACAGAGCGATTGAGCTGGAGATAGGTAAAGCATTTCGATGTCATGACTTTGGTAGAACTCTAACGACAAAAATTGTGAGTGAGATTTTGGGTTTTAAAGTCCGGATTTAGGCGTACGCCTTTGAATATTACTACAGGAGGTATAAAAGACATTCTGGCATTGCAGCATGCTATCACCGTTACATTTTCCCTTCGCACAACAGATTTTAAACTTACCACCTCTTTTCTACCCTTTTCTGCAAGAGTTTTAGGGGTCTGTTATTTAGAGGAAGATTACTTTCGTCCATATTATAAATACGGTTACGATGGTTTATGGAGATCATACTCGTTCATTAATTTTCCCAGTAAGTCAAAATAAGAATTCGCAGTTTCCTTGTTAACACTAGAAGCTTTCGCTTTTGACATACAAATATAAAATAGTAGGCCTATAGTTCTAATTTCACTGCTATTCAAATTGCCCCGTTTTGAATTATCCAAATTGCCCCGCAGTCGACGAATATTCCATTCAGAACGTGGTATGAAAACTGCTGATTAGTTGACGCCAGTGTACAGTATATCAATGCCCCACATGCTACTGATACGATTATAATCCAGAGCGGTTTCATTTTATCCAGTTAATAATAAGGAAAGCTTAATGAAACAACGTTGAAAATTATAACGACCTAAAAATACACACATTCGTACTTACCTTGCAGCAAACAAAAAATCGTATAAACCTTCAGAACCGAAGGAATAGTTTGTATTTCTGAGAGCGACTTCTGCAAACCACCACCTACAAATCCACCACAGGTTCATTAACATGGAGAGCCACGTTTCCACTCCAACTGGCAAAATGCTTAACATTATTCAAATTCCCCGCCTATTCGAATTACCCCGCTGTACCCTATAACTACTCAATGATCTTAAATGTAGACTAGTAAATATAAAATAGTTTTCATTTTAAAAGCATAATGTTTCAAAATATTCGAAAATCTCAATTTTTCCAAGCTCGAAAACAAAACGGTAAACAACTGGTTTTTACTCAAAATTTCCGTTTTTTTTTTCAGGCCTTTACAATACTACTTAGGAGTATTAATGGGGGCTAAATTTTGATTTAAACAGCATCGGAAATCTCAGCGACCCTAAAAACTATGGATTTGACACTAACATCTACCATTTACTATCATTTTTATAATCTCCCTTTCCCTCAGTTGCACCTTCAAAATGAAATGATAAAAAAATATCTCAGGGCACAAATTCATATATGCCGAAAATTTGATCGAGATCGGTCGGGTGTTTTGGAAAATTTCGAACTACAGCCCATATAAACTGAATTATATAGAAGCGATTCCAAGACAGACCGGACACCAGCATGACTGGTGACGAAGCCTGCGTGAATTACAATTGGCTATCGCAGCATTGGATTTACGGAACACGCTTTTCTGGGGTTACTTGTTAGTGATCGTAACCTCAGCTTGAAAATGGCCTTGTGTTCCCACTCGTATCGTTATTTCTGAGAATATAATCTAAAACCTTTGATTTGAATCATTATCACTCCTTTCTTCTAAGAGATTTCGCATGTGAAACAGAAGAAATTCTTTTTCGTGAATTAATATTTTCTGCGACTAAACGATCCACAATGAGCAGATCAAAATAAGAAATTAAAAACCTATTTCGTAGCGTATTCATCTCGTACTAAATCTTTGATTTTTAGATTTGAATATTTCTGAAGAAATCGAGTTTATTTGCATTCTCGCACTGATCTGGGACAAGAAGAATTTGGAAAAGGGTAAACTGAAGTCCAAATAAGATAGTAGAATGCTTGTTCGCAAACGAGATGTCCCAGCTCCTTCACGTGTGCACCCACTTCAAATCTATAGTCGAAGAGAAAGAGAACTTTGCATCAACGACACTGGCTAACTTCAAATGCACGAAGCATCTTGGATTCCTGAAAAAGAGGCCGATATAAGTTCTTTAGATCCTGTTTCACCTGCATCTTCCGGCAGTGGTTTGGGTACGAAACCTCGCGGCAACAACCTCGCGGACCGAAACCTCGCCTAGCCTAAAACCTCGCCGCCCAGAACCTCGCGTCCCAAAATATCGTCATACTCAAAATCTCTCCTGGCCAAAACCTCACGGTCCTGATGTCGAGACACAGAATCTCGCATGGTCTAAACTACACGGGACGTAATCTCGCCTGGAAAAAAATGTCGTCAGTATAAAACGTCGTCACAACGATTTCTTCGATGTAAAATGCTCTATATATTGCTATATGTATATATTTTGTAATAACACATAATTGCATTAAGATAATGAGAAGAAAAATTCTAACCCGTGCATTGAAAATCTATCCTATATAAAAATGAAAATGACTATGTTTGTGACATCATACCTCTTGAGCCACCCGACCGATATC
This sequence comes from Thermobia domestica, assembly GCF_964235325.1. Classification (NCBI taxonomy): domain Eukaryota; kingdom Metazoa; phylum Arthropoda; class Insecta; order Zygentoma; family Lepismatidae; genus Thermobia; species Thermobia domestica. The sequence goes on from NC_137469.1 coordinate 81,076,134, forward strand.
GATAAAATTTTCAACATAGATGAGGTTCGGATCTGGGATGTATCTTATAATTTCACTTTGACGCCACAATGAAGGAGAGGGGGAAATATATAAAAATGAATAAAACTTAATAACTCTTGAACTACGAGACCAATCTTGATTCAATTTGCCACACAGATCATGTTAGAGCCTGGGATGGTTTTTATCATTTCACTTTGACGGGAAGGGGGAGGGGAAGGGGAAGACATTAGAAATACATAAAGATGAAAGTGGCTGGGTTTGTGACTTAATAACTCTTGAACCACTTGACCGGTCTCGATCAAATTTTCAACATATATGGGGTTTGAGGCTGGGATGGTTTTTATTTCACTTTGACGGTGACCTTAGGAAATTATAACAAAATATAATAATATTTACGAAAGTATGAAATAATATCTGAGTTTTAACGTCCCTCGATAATGTCTTATAGGTTAGATGAGACGTAGATGACCAGAATGAAGGAAAAGATAGAATGAAGAAAGTGGGAGAAAACGGGAATATCAAGAGAAAGCTCCCACACACGATGTTTTGTCTTCTTCTTCTTCCTATTATTATTATTATTATTATTATTATTATTATTATTATTATTATTATTATTATTATTTGTAATATGGAATTGCATATTAAGAAACTCATTGGGTAAATTTTAAGGAAAGGTTTTATTCCGCAAGGTTTTGGCCAAGAGAGATTTTGGTCCGCGACGTTTTTGGAATGCGAGGTTTTGACCAGGCGAGATTTTGGCCCACGAGGTTTTGGACGGCGAGGTTTTGGCCACACGTTGTTCTAGCCCGGCGAGCTTTTGGCACGCGAGTTTTTGGCCAGGCAAGATTTTGGCCTGGCGAGATTTTGGCACGCGAGGTTTGGAGCGGCAAGGTCTTGGCCTGCGAGAATTTGGGCGTCGATATTTTTTTTTTACCGCGAGATTTTGTCCGTATCCCTCCAGCAGTATTTCCTCCTTGTCATCAACAGTGACCTAAGAGGATGGGTGCGATCTCCTTGGAAAAACAACAGTATGCAGTTTTGAAGAATTAGGACTGGTTAATTAACCAATCTTAGGGGTTATAATATTATTACGGTTCTACCAATTTCTAATAGTACTTTGATTTATTGGTGAAAAACACTACAAATATATTAAGAATACAAGCATTTTGTAATAAAAATTTCTACCATTAATTTTTTATTGTTATAAACCCCAAAATAAGCAAAATTGGTAGAAAAACAAAAATCAAAAAGTGTTACGTAACGAAGGGAGGAGGGTTCGGCCTTGCGTTACGAAGTTTGACAAGGGGTAGGGATGGGGTAAAGATTGGTCAAAAATAGCGTTACTTATTATGTGGACGGCCCCATAGTAATAATAGTGACAATAGAGAAATAATACATCAATAACAATAAATAGTAAAATACTAACAAAAAATCATTTAACAATAACAATAGTAAGAAAACAATAAAAGGTAACAAATCAACGTTTCAGGCGAATTTTTTCACGTGTGCTAAGTACCGTCGCTCAGTACACAATAGTTCGTCTTCCACCATGTCAGATTTCAAAGAAACAGGCGGTGGCTTACGAACAGATGCAGATTGTGTTCTTTTAGAAGAAAGAACCGTATCATTCAGCCGTCGTAAATGCTGGCTAAGTTTTCAGGCCGGCCTTAAAAGGTGGGCGGCGATTAGCAGTGTTCACCAAAGACCACTGCTAATATAGAAATACATAGGGCTCTGTGAGGTTCGTAATCGATGCAATTGAGGTTGGAATTTCTGGATTTTTTCGGGAACAAGATCAGATTGGGAGGAAACATAAGGGGCCTTATGCAGAGTCGTTTTGACGCATGATTAGCGTCACACTAAAAGCCTAACTACTACAGGAAACATATGTTAGTCGAACTCTATGGCACTAATAACGCGTCAAAACGACTCTGCATAAGGCCCAAGATGTTTAGGTTGCCACAGGTTTACAAAAAGTAGTTGCAAAAATAACAAAGGACACAGATAGCGAGGAACGGATGCTTAATTATAAGAAAATGAGTATATTATGGTCAAACTCCTTTTGTTCTTGTCCTTTCATGTAATGCTGATTGGTTCGTTGTATTCCGAATTGAAACATATAAACTATTCGCATTTGATTTCTTTTAATTTTATACACAGCTAGTAATACAATATTCATATTCTTCTCCTCTTTTTTGCCATGGTCCAGTTTAACTATTTTATTGTGCGTATAATTCTCACTTTCAATCATATCCTCATACCCTTCAGATCGTCTTCGGAGGTGAAATGGGATGACGACGTATCCTAACTATGTGAAACCAAGCTATTGTTATAAACGACAATATATGCAAACAACTTACATTATACATGTGGGCTATAATGTAAACTACTTTCAATTTCGTACTCAAGCACATTCGGAAAGATTAGGTGCGGGAATCTCTGGAAATATACAAGATGTTTCCGCGATCTTGGAACAAACTCAAAGTGATGATAGACGATGATTGAAGAAGCAATTTGAAAATAGGAACAACTGGCGGGAAGTACACCTTTTCCGAGATAGAGATAGACCTAATTCGAGAATTTATCGCAACGGACCCAAAATTGCCATAACTGGACAAAAAATTATCGAATTAAGGTCCAGTCGAAGGCAATATGCATTATTTGTATCTGATGTTTCATTATTATAAGAATGGATTGGAAACCAAGAAGGCCCAAAGGCAGCCCCAAAAAGAAAAGTAGGCACTTCGTACATCTGAAAGAGAAAATGCAAGGAGAAATCGTGAATTGTATGCAATAAAGTTGTTTATTGTAAAAAGATGTCCAATACCTGAATCAAGTTAGGAGAAAATAAGGGTCTGGGAAAGCACGAAGTACGGATTGGATGGAAACTATGACCGTTGTGGGCAATCACGAAAGAACGAATCTGCATTACAGCCACTGACCAGAAATGTTTCGTATCCGATCATGGTTCTTCAAAAAGTGACTGAAAAGCACAACCTCTCCCGTTCTATTGCAATATATTATGAAGTTATTCAAGTTTTCCTGATGAAGCCAAAAGTACAGGTTTTTACCGTCTCGTTTTGTAGATGTTGATGGAGGCCTCGTCTCGTCTCTAGTACTTGTCTATCAGGTTTTATTGTAGTCTCATCACGATTCACATGACCAGTTTTATGTTCAGTGAGATTCCAAGCCCAAAACTTGTATAACAGTGCCATTTCACAGCAGTGAGCACGCTTTCTCTGTGAAGCAAGACAAACACACGAAGTATCCGAAAACGACCATTAGATACTGTGCAAGTAGAAACTAATGATAGAAAGAATGTAATCATGCCCTCTCTACTACATTAGTGCATTTTGTAGGGGTCACTTGCTTCCCACATCGTCTATAACTTACCAGTGAAGTGTTTCGTTCCGTGAAGTTGCAAATGCTTGTTAGTGGTAGTCGTCTGGTTAATGTACAGACTGGTATAGTGCATTTACTCTATGTATCGTTTGTAGGCCAGTAAGTACTTTAGAAGTGCAATGGAGTTTGCTTTTGATGAGCCTACCTATCCCCCAAGTTCCACATTTGGTCGCTTGTTCCAGTGTATGAGGGAAACAGGACATTTGAGACCACGATTTTATGATCAATAAGGATAACGAACAACCAGGATTCTTGTCTTTAAAGAAAAAGCCGTAATTTATCGTGGAGAAATAGCTTACGAACAGCACAATAATCATAGCACATGATATGGGTGTGACACACATTACTGCACCCATAACTACTACGTGAACGGTAGATGCATCCCTACGATCCGCAATGAATATAAAATGTGAATCAAGTTAACTTCGACTCTTGTATTTTGTAAATGGTTAGTCCAGTCCTGTGTGACCAATCTTAATTTTTGTGTCTCTATACTGTTCACCGATGAGAACCCTTAAACGACGAGTCGTTAACAGACATTTGCAGCATACATGTGGGCAGGCATCGTTGGAAACTACTGAATAGACTCCTATCTTCTTTCTCCCCACTTAACTGCACCAGTTTGCACGGTGTTTTTGCAGCGTAGGCTTCCAGAGGAAGCCCCACTTGTTGTTCGTCAGCAGACGTGGTTTCAACGTGAAGGGGCGCCAGCCCACTTTGCTGCTGTTTCCCGTGCGTATCTCGATCAAACTTTCCTTGATAGATGGAACATAGAACAGGGTTCTGTTTGCAGGCCATTTTTGTCCCATTGCAACAGAATTTCCATGGTCTCTATCTCTGTACAGGCACACTTCCGGATATTTGTTCCTATTCTCAAATTAGTTCTTTTATCTTCGTTTATCGTCATTCTGAATTTGGCCCCAGGCCACGGAAACACCCTGTATAGGTTATTTAGTCACTATTGCTAATTTGATGTATTTATTAAATTTCTTGATTATTACTGTTGTTAGATAACAATATTTTTGTATTTATGGGAAGGGGTCGTCATTGTCTCACTTTGAATTATTGCACTTTCAGACTTTTGTGTTCTATTTGACCTTATTTTATCCCATCCAATATCAAAAGCCTAATTAGCACACTGAATATGATTATTATAAATTTATGAATATACTTCATTGTAAATGTATGGCTTCTGATAAATTGGCAATACTTCGTTCTTATGTAATGATGAAATAATCATCCTATTTGGCTAGAAAAGAACCTGACTTTGATATTTCGTAACATCAGTTTTTGGGGAGTCGCTCTTTGAACTTATTGTCAGCATAGTCTAAAGTAAAACCTTTATCTGCTCGAAAGTTCAATGGGCAAGCTGAGACAGCAGTTTGCATTAAAGAAATCAACATAAGTACGTCATGTGACATTACAGCAGCGTGAAACGATAATGATTGATGTTCTCAAATGTAGTAAGATTTACCCAATTCATTTGAAAGAATTTGCTCATTTCTGTAGCAGCTCAAATTAAAATCTTAAACACTATTGTTTTACAAAGTAATTATGAAGCACTGTGTTCACAAACACTATTGTTTTACAAAGTAATTATGAAGCACTGCGTTCACATAAAATTCAGTGTCCAATGCACTTGCCGTTGATGTGCGCGGTTCACATCTTTAATTTCACTGGTGATTAGGGTGTCCAGAAGGCAATTATTAAAAAGCCGGACACATTGACTTAGAAAGCCGGACTTTATGAATTTGTAAACCTTTTCTCCACATATAACAATTCAATTCTTTAATTATATTTACGCAAGCTGGGAAAGCTATATTTACGTGTTAAAATTATTACCTCATTGTTATTTCTCTGCTCCTCTTGCGGCTTTCAATAGGCACTTGTTCTGAAAGAATTCTTTAAATATGTCACTGCACTTTCCATTCTCACTTTTTCCTTCAAAGTTGAAACAAGCTTCAAGTTCGGACTTAACTGTGGAGATATTAAGCCGGTTACGTTCTTCTGTCAAAGCAGCATTCATTACTGAAAATACCCGTTCGCAGTAAGCGTTACTAAGATGGAAAGAATATATGATGCAGACGAATATTTATAATTGGTATGGCCTGGCCAGGGTTTGTTAATCTAATTGTTTTCCTATCAAATTTCGGAACTCTAAACTTTTCTTACTTTAAAACTTACAAAAATGCATTGATAATAACTTGCAAATTCTGAAATGTCTGAGACTAGAGCCATGGAGCCATCAGAATAATGGAAAGTAAAACATTTATAATGAGACAACTGAGAAGCAGGACAAATGGGCGTCCGGTCGATCCGAACCGGACACAGGATAGGACCTCCAAAAATCGGACTGTCCGGTCAAAAGCAGGACATCTGGCCACCCTACTGGTGATACAAATTTTTTACGTGAATGATAAGGTGTTAAACTCACGTCTAAAAATACAGCAACAGTGGATAGAGAACTAATATGTTGAACACGCATCACTCAATCAAAACTTGTGTAACCATTTATATTTTTATTCTTTGAGCTGCAGCATTAAGGGATAAGATTAGTTTGTTATAAATGTAACTAACCACAACTTACTAATTTATCGCTGAATATATTGAACAAATTTGATATACTTCTAGCAGTGGCGTATTTACGATTTTGTTTCGGGAGGGGCTTTGCCTGGAAATGTGAAAATTCTGCAAGATATTTCATTTACTTTACTATACTAAGTAAAATTTCGGGGCGGGCTTAAGCCCGGAAGACACCCCCCTAAATACGCCACTGACTTCTAGTATAGTCTACTGACGAAATGCAGAATACATTTTTGATCTGAGCATAAGCGAGCTTCCACCTTTCGACTTTACCGATATTTGTGTCTCTGAGTTTGTTTTATCCTTTCGACGGTAATTTTCGCAAAATTTATGTGATTTAAATATGTAAAACTTGGTATTTACCTTCCTCCAACTGTAGATTAGAAATATTTTCTTAGGAGGGGAGTTGAAATCCGTGAAGTGTAAAGAAAACAAGTGTTGTAAGTTTGAACATATTCATAATGTTATGAAAAAAAAAAAGTTATACATTTTCTTTAGGTTTCGTCATAATACCCATTCCTTGTAGTTCTAGTCGATCAACGATAAATGAATCGGTTTCTGTTAAAAGGGCATATGTATTTTTTTTTTTTTTTACGATTTTCACTTTTGTTTTTACAAAACTAAATATTTTAGAAGTAGATTCAACGATTTACGTTAAAAGGAAGTGTATTCCTTAAAACGTGTTGAAAATATAAGGCATTGAAATCTGCGTTTTCTGTTAAAGGGGCGTAATTTCACAAATACGCCCTTTTAACTGAAAATCAAACAAGCAGCAGTATAATAATAAAGAGCATTACAGAACGAAACGTGTCCTAAAATTCTTTCCTGGTCACATAGCGACCTTCCCTGTGACGGAGGTTTAGTCATCATCAAACAAACTCTTAGGAAACGTAAACGCCTTTATATTGTATATGAATTGACGGCGTTGGTTATTCATAGTAGCAGGTCTGATAAATTCAGTGTTGTTCAATTCAGTGGTGAAGGTATTTTAGATTTCAGGTCATGGTCACCACAATACTGTAAGAAAAGAATCTAGTTTCTCTGGAGACAAGTAACAAACAGAAAGGATAAAATAAAATAACTTTTGGGATTACAAGCCTTCACAACTTTATCTATTCTTCGAACAGTCCATGAGTATGAACAGGTTTTCCAATGTTAATGAACTAATGAAATACACTTTGATCATGTCAATCAACATTACGGAAACTGTATTACTTCCTAAAACTAAACTGAACGTAACATGAGCTGTCCCTTTGAAGATGAACGAGATCAGGATTGGGAAAGTGCATGGATTAAGTATTGGATGAACATAAAAATTTATATCGCTCAATTAAGCCATTCTGCCGTCCAATAAGGAGAGTGACTGATGTACTGTACATTATGTTATAAGGTGTTGGCACTTTTAGAATACTGCATTGTTTGTTCTTCCTAAAATATTCTGTTCTACAGGTTTGTAGTAGTACTACATTATTCTGAAAAACACAGTACTAAGTATAACGATTATATTATTATAATATTATATTATAATATATTAATGTCCTCTGTTGATCGGTCTATTAGCTGTACTGGAATCCTGAACACACGCTTAGGAATTTGGGGAATAAAATTTAAACAAAACTCGCTTGGCTTAAAAATAAATATCCTACAATTAAAATAATATTTTATTTTGAATGTTACTTCCTTGCATTCCCAATTATGTCTCATCCCACACACACACACACACAAAAATTAATTGTCTGCTTCGGCGTTAGATCAGTCTCTGCTTTGTCACCACAATTACGGTGAGAAAATTTCACCTTTTATACTGGCACAACATAAGGTTTGCAGGACTTTTATTTAGCATGTAGGTGATTAAGGTATATTCCAGCATTAGTGTTAATTCAGAATTTATCATGACAGACATTTTTTAAAAAAATTTTGGAGACAAAATGTTTGCTTTGAAATTATTATTATTACCAATTACTATTATTAGTATATCTGTCTTTCATCAATATACTACCGATGTAACAGTGTCTAAAATTTAAGATATATTTAAGAAAAAACCTGGTTTAACATTTTATGTCATCATGTTTTCTGTTAAAAGGGTGTATATGTCCTAAGTTAAATGTTTTTTGCATATTAAACAATAATTCCCAGTTACATCCTATATAGCTAATAAACAATCAGTAACCATGTATATACATTTACATATATATATATATATATATATATATATATATATATATATATATATATATATATATATATATATATATATTTCATCAATCGAACCTACTCATGAGAAAACAGTTTTTTTTTTTTTGCCATTTCCCGCAAATTTTGTTCATTACATATACGCCCCTTTAACAGAATGCGATTCAAATACGTAAAATGGACTAAGTTACCGTAACTCCAAAATAAAATTCACTTATAATTTTCTAAAAAAAAAATACTGTAATTCGATTTAGATACAACGCGGTTATATTTACTATATATACAGTATATATACAGGCTGCCCACGCCTTTTAATCTTTCCACGGAAATAGGCTATCTCGAAAACGGTTGAACATAAATGAACTGAACAAAAACTCAAATAGCAAAGCCATGGGGCAAGTCGAATGATGTTGTCACGGTGCTCCCCAGGGCCGACTTTCATGGGGGTCCGGGGCAAACTTAGAAATTTTAAACGAAAATTTGGGTCAAGTGATACCTCGTTCTATAGATCTTCATACACTAAATAGTGTTGTGACAAAAGATTTTTCATATGGGTCATCGTTTTCAAAATGGCCGCCAAGACATGGTGCATAAATCAGAACGAGGTATCACTTGACCCATATTTTCGTTTAAAGTTTCTAAGTTGGGTCTGGGTCCCCATTAACCTTTATCCGGGCAAGCTATTTTTGTAACGTAGACTGCAACTGGGACCTTACCAACTCTATTAGCCTTACCAACTCGATATGTTCATAACTTTAACTTCGACTAAAGATAGAAGAATTCAGAATTTTATGACATCGAAATATTTATGGTTATTAAGAAATTAGAAGAAAAATATGAAGCTACTGAGCCTGGGAGGCCCCGGTTGCCCGGATAAGGGTTAAAGGCAGTCCTGGGGGTCACAGAAACAACATCGTTTGATTTGCCTAATGGCTTTCCTATTTGAGTTTATGTTTGGTTCACTTATGTTCAGTCGTTTTCCTTTTAGTGCTACTGGACGTTTATCTGATACAGCTACCATATCTTGGCGTCCATTTTGAATACGGTGACCGATATGAAAAATCTTTTGCCACATAGCTTTTTAGTTTTTAAAGATCTATCGAAGGAGGTGTTACTCGGCCCATGTTTCCATTTAAAATTTCAAATTCGGGTCCCTGGTCCCCTTGAAGAGCAGCCCTGGGGCACCGCGACATCACCATTCGATTTGCCCCATGGTATTTCCTATTTGAGTTTTTGTTTAGTCCATTAATGTTAAACCGTTTTTGAGATATTTCCGTGGAAAAATTAAAATGGGCCACCCTGTATATATATATATATATATATATATATATATATATATATATATATATATATATATATATATATATATATATATATATATATATATAGGGTGTTAATGAACTAGACCGACAAACCGAAACAGGTGATTCCTCACATCAAAGTAAGAAGTTCATATGGACCGGTAGTCAAAAGTGCCTAGTTTCAGAGCTAGGACTGTCCAAAACCGTGGGAAAATGAACTTTGTGGGCGAATATCTCCAAAACTATTAGCTATTGAGCTGAGGCGGCATGTTATTGTCTTGGACTTGTAATTTGCTCCATCCATAAATACATGATTCTGAATGGTTCAGATGCGGCGGAAGGGAATCCCCCACAGGAAGTGGCGGGTCCCGGATATTACGGTAGATCAGATGGGTCCGATTCATGGCAGCTATAACAACGTTTAGGAATGTGATTGTCATCCAGTTAGCAAGTACTATAAAATTATCTTTTTTGGTAGAAATAATAAAACTCCCATATTAATTGATGGAGGAAGACGATATTTCCTAAAGTAACTGCGAATTACAGTAGAACCTTCTAATCCGTCCTCTTTTTGGGATTGGGGGTATGGTCGGAGCGCAGAATGGGTCGGACTACCAGAAAATATGGAAAAATACGAATTTACAGTTAAATAAACCATTTCTGAACTCAAAAATGACTGTATTGTTCTCTACAATAAAAACAAACGAGCAGTAAGCACTAAAAACTGCATATGACAGTACAGAAAACACGTACAACGAAAGAAACGATAGAAGAGATGACGAAAGACTAAAGCGAATATGCGGTAACAGCAAGTAAACAACAATGGGACTCGTGAGTCACCGCCGAGTCAAAATAAGTTGCATTTGAGTACGGTCGGATCAACCAGAGTGACGGACCAGCCGAAAGCGGATGAGAGGGGTCCTACTGTTCTAAAACTAATGATTTTAATAAGACCTAAATATTATATATCTATATATATCTATATCTATCTATCTATCTATCTATCTATCTATCTATCTATCTATCTATCTATCTATCTATCTATCTATCTATATATATATATATATATATATATATATATATATATATATATATCCAAAACTATTAGCTATTGAGCTTAGGCGGCATGTTATTGTCGTAGACTTGTAATCTGCTATATCCAAAAATGCATGATTCTGAATTATTCAGTGGCGGCGCAAGGGAATCCCCCTTAGGAAGTGGAGGCTCCCGGATATTCCGTTAGCGCAGATGAGTCCAATTTATGACAGATAGAACAACGTACTACCAAGTAAGAAAAAGTCGTTGAAAGCCTATCAATATTCCGAACAAAGCAAGATGGCGGAGGATTTTTGGTGTGCTGTGTTTGCATAACTACAGTTGGGGTGAATTTAATGGATAAAAGAAAATGAAATAAAATCGTTACATCTGGGTTCATATCTCACAGTCATGATCTGTGTGCTTAAGGAGAAAGATATTAAAAATACGTAATGATTTTGGAAGAATTGATCCAATAAGGATATGTGAGAAAATAGGAGTATCCCCCGCAAAAAAAAAAAAAAAAAACAATAACGAGCAGTTGCTAGCCCTGATCCAGGTGCTTATGCAGGTAAAATTGTAAAGTAGGTAACTAACGAAGCAGTTCTCCATTCTAAGATAATGTCTAGGGTTCGGATTTTCCAGAGAACACCATGTATTATTCTCAATATTGCTGTGTATGTAATGTATTATTTCTTTATATACTGTATGTTATGAGAAATAAAAATACTGACTACACATGAATCAGGAAATGTTTGAAAGTAACTGGAAACATCAAATCTAGAACAACTGCTGGAAATAAGTTTATAAATGATTGCCACCATTGAGAGGTCTTCTCCAATTCTCATTCCAACATCTTTTTCTTTCTGGAGGATGCATTGAAATTGAAACATTTGAAAAAGTGTGAACCTGGCCGGGATTTGAACCGGGGTCCGCCGAATAGAACTTCAATGCACTAACCACTTACCTACCTTATATATATATATATATATATATATATATATATATATATATATATTAGGGTGGTCCTTATTTATATAGGGAAAATAAATTTAAGAATTTCCTTGGACACACCCCCTAAAATGGTTCCATATGGGACAAAGTTAAGCCAGGAGAAAAATTAGATCTATTGAATAATTTTAAATGGTGCCCCAAATGACCTAAAATTTTGAATGCGTTTACAATACATAGTATATGGGGAAAAGCTGGAATAAACTCTTGTAATTTACAAACGGCTTAAGGGAATGGAAAGATATCTTGGATAATGGAACTAGAGGAAATGAACAATCTAATTTTGTATAGCATTATTATGGCGGCCATCTTGAAGTCCGCCATCTTGAATTCAGGTCAAAATTTTCAAATAGGAAGAGGGTCATGTTACATATCATTTTGAGGTGGCGTTTTCCCAGAAGCACAAATCTCGTATTATTTTTAAGCTATCAATAATCTTGTAAGAGTTATTACGTGTGAAAAACGAAATGCTTCGATGTAATGTTATTTTATTGTAGTTATGGACCACAGATTTGTAAGAATTTTGGAAGTATTTTACATAAACTGGAAACAAACTGCTAGAGAAAGTTAAATCTTTGTTTCCCCATGAACTACCAATAAGTTTTTCCATCAAGATGATTCATAGACCATAATGAGGAAATAGAAAATAATATAACATGGAAGAAATTGAAATATCCCTTATTAATGTAGTACTGTAGCTTTGGGGTAAGTTTTCAATAGGTTTTCAATCTTATATATTACACAGTTCACTTTTGTCACATCTAGGAAAAGATTATCTATGAGAATTCACTATGTGCAAAAGAAACTGTTTCTGATACTCATTTTTCGTAAAAACGATGTTGTAATCTTCTGTTAGTTTCACTTCCCTTTCTGCTGCATCGTTTATTACGGAGGTGAATTTAACTATTGTCTTTCCTTGAAGATAGTCATTGTTATCTGATCATGAAATCGGATCACACTCAAGAAACCCTTTGGGTATTTTAAATCTCACGAGAAAAAATTGTTTGTTGTATCAAAATCACCGATTTCTCTTTTCGCAAGAATTTTTATGGTATTATCCTTGCGTCAAGCCTCTTTGCTGCTTCACGGTTTCTCCTTACAGTTTTAACTCTTTCAACCAATTTTTGTTTTCCCACTATGTTAACTTCATCATCAAAAAACTCCAATGCTACGTATTCCTCCTTCAAGTACCAGAGACGCCGAGAAAATTTAGAAAGAGCCACTTCAGATAATTCATTATCTATTTGTCTATAACTGTACAAAGCTTTCAAAAATTGCAGGTCTTGTAATGATGAATGGGATACTTGATCACATTTAAATCAAGCTTGGACATATAGTCGTATCAGAAAAATTCATGCTCTCCGAAGACCCGTTTCTATTTGCTTCGTTAAACGAAAATGTTGGCAAAAGAGAAATATTTTTAAACAGTATATTGCTTTTCCCATCTGCCTTGCATACTGAATTGCTCCAGGCAAACGAAAGAAAACTCTTCGAGGAGGTAAGCCATCCAAGAATGTCAGTTCTAAAAATTTACTGTAATCTTCTCTGCGGTGTCCTGCTTCTATAAGTTTGATACCAAAATTCAATACTTCATTTCTTACATCTGAAATGTTGTTCCTTACGTCATTATCATCATCAATTCTGGAATAAAGTTAGTACAATCTATTTTAGACCAATCGTTCTGAAAATGTTTAAATAAGGGAAGGTCCGGTCCAGATGCAAACGAAACACAACATTTGTCAATTACACATTTTAAAACAAATTCATAAATGTAGTGTCTACAAGGAAGGTATAGAAGATCATTTTGGAGCATCTGCTCTAGCAGAATGTGAAACCGTTCACATGACACATATTGCAGGGAATAGTGTGACAACAAACTGCCTGCACGAACTTTACCAAGTTCCATTCTTCAAGCTAATGAACTGTAGTAGAAATAATATGTTCGTTCTCCTCTTGATGATGACAAACTGAGAACACAAATTAGCCTCTCATGAGCATCTTCTGTAATAAATATTGATAACCCGTCGATAGTCTCTCTACCAGTCAAATTCGGCAGTAGTTTTCCGTTTCATTGCACAACTAACGCACTTGATGCACTCCGAAATTGTTTTTGTGGTCTTATGCAACTTCGCGACGGATTTTCTCTCAGCATCGATGCATATTTATTACTAGTTCCTTTACATTATGGCCTAATGTTTCTGCCGTCGCTGTCAGAATATGTATTCTCGTTCTAACAGTGGACTTGTATCGATCATGAGGAGCAACCTGTCTTGGAGTTTTAAAATTAGTTTTTCCCCTTTTACATCTCTTGCAGGGCCCGGGCGCACACAGGCACATATTTACATTTTATATTAGATACTCAACTGGGTTTTATTTTCACAGGTAATAATTCTTAGACGACTAAGGCTATCTATAAAATAGTGCCAGAATTGTGTTTTTGGTGAAACGCCACCTCAAAAAGATATGTCACATGACCCTCTTCCTATTTGAAAATTTTGATCTGAATCCAAGATGGCAGACTTTAAGATGGCCACTATGACAATACTATATAACATTAGATGTGCTTCTTCCTCTAGTTCCATTATCCAGGGTATTTTTGCGTTCCCTTAAGTCGTTTCTAAATTACAAGATTTTATTCCAAATTTTTCCCATATATTATGTACTGTAATCGGAATCAAAATTTTAGGTAGCTTGGGGCACCATTTAATATTATTCAATGAAGTTAATTTTTCTGCTTTCTTAATTTAGTCCCATATGGAACCATTTTAGGAAATCAAAAATTAAGGACCACCCTAAGATATATATATATATATATATATATATATATATATATATATATATATATATATATATATATATATATATATATATATAAATCTTCTTTATTGAGAAGCAACAAACAAAATAGCCTACATGAACATATTAAGAATTAAAAAAATAATCAATACATTAAAAAATGTTAAAATTAAGCAAAACAAAAGGAGGAAAAAACAATAAACCTGACATATATGCATTGTCTTTGTTCAAGACAATGCATATATACATAGGTGTCTGCACGGGGTATGCAAGTTACATTATCATTAGTAGTTTGACCATCAGCTGTGCCTATATTATCATGAGCTGATGTGAAAAAGGTATATTACAGAGTTTTCATCTTTGTTTTATTTTTTTAATATTACATGCGTGGACAAAGACTCTGTAAGAATAATTAAATAGTTAGCAAAAAAATTCTTTTTCGTGCAGGAGAGAGAAGGCTGGCCTGATATTTCAAATATTGATTGTATAATTCTATATGATACTGCCTATTAGTATGCACAAGAAACATAACTGTCTGTATAGTGATCCAGATAACAGCATTGTTTTTAAATGTCGGAAAGGAATTAAAATCAGGCCACAAGATAAGTTCTGTTACAGTAAAGCTATGAGGTGAAAGCTGACAAATTTTACTATTTAAAGCACAAAAATACGTCCAGATGATTGGTACGTTGGAACAGGCATGAAACTTATGTGCTAGTGTATCGAGGTTGTTGCAGTATGGGCATATATTACTATTTACAATGCCTATATTGTGAAGTTTTTCCAATGTTTCCTATACATTATTGACTATGAAATACCAGGTTGTACGTTGGTTATGTGTGAGAAAGGAAGCGTTGATGTTTTTCCATATAGCATTCCAATTTTTGTGTGGGTACTTTAAGACGACATTAGGTATACTAGGAACCCACAAGCGAACATAGCGCCAGTAAAGGTTGTTGACCGAACCAGTTTCAATGGGATCTTTTGCTAACAAGGCGTATATCATATCAAGTATGACATCACGTAAATGAGGAAATTTGTAGCTCCACGGAAACACGTGTGCTGGCGCCTAAAGGTCTAAACAGTGGAAGCAGACATTGATAACAGCAGCCGTAATCGAAGTCTCGTGTTCACAGACAAGCTTACAACTCCTGTGCATAAGAAGGGCACGTGCCTGTGCTTCTATGTGCAAAAGGCCTATGCCTCCTTCACGTGAGGGGAGGTAGAGTTGATTTTTAGCCACGCGTAATATTTTGGAATGCTATAAGAAAAACAAAGCTTGACTGGTTAACTTTTTACATATTTTAACTGGCATTGGTAAAATCTGTGCAATGTGGCTGAAAATACTAAAAACAGACGTTCTGAGAAATAAGTTTCTACTAAAAAGGTTAATGTTTCTCTTCTATGAGTAATAAGAAGACTTCGGATTTTATTTGCTGTAAGATGATATGAATGTTCTACGGTTTGGTTGAATTTATTGAACCACCATACACCAAGTATTTTGACACGTTGAACCGTGTCATAGTAGTTGCTATATGAAGCGTTGTATTCTGGATGAATACATAATATTTTTGTTTTCCTGTGATTGAGTTGCGCTCCAGAAGCCTGTTGATACAAGGTTAATAAACGTTGTAGGCAAATCATGTCGGCCGGATTTTGTAAAAAATAGTGGGAATCATCAATATGACTTTGTACAGTTAGTTTGGTATTGTAGACAGAGACACTAGGGAGTAAACGTTCTGTCGCGTACATAAGTGGAGCAAGGGACAAATTGAATAATGAAATTGACATTGGGTCACCTTCCAAAATACCATTATTAATGTTTATTGGGTTACTTAAGCCACCATTGACTTAATTTTTTGTCAATCTATGCGTATAAATTCCTCGTACAAGAGAAATAAATGAGGACCCAAAACCATATTTCTCAAGGACTTTGAATAAGTATTCATGGTTAATTCTACCAAAAGCTTGAGAATAATCCGTGGCTAAAACAGCAACGGGTGAAGGAGCAGTGGATTCGTGGTAGGAAATGAAATCTAAGATTTGATAAAGCCTTAGAGATCGGGTTGTTTTGGCCTATTACATATTGATGTGAACTTAGCAGTTTGTCACTAAATATTTTTATTCGTGCAGTAAGAAGGAGTGTTAAAATTTTTAAATCCGTACACAGAAGGGAAATAGAACTTAAATCATTAACCCTGGAAGTGCGAGAATGCTTAGGTACTAAAACTGTAGCACCTGTGCGGATTAACCGAGAACAAGAGTCTGCCTATATTCATTGAAAAGGTTTGTAAGAAAGGGTGCTAATATATCGATAAAGGTTATATAGAATTCTAGAGTTAGGGAATCAATCCCCGTAGATTTTCCTCGACTGCAGGAAGCAGTGGCTCTTCTATTGTAAACGGACTAGATAGATATTCTTGATCCTGTTCCCGTAAGACTGTAGGAAAATAGTTGAGAATTTCAGGACTGTCACAGAAGGAAGTAGGCTTGGCATACAGCTGTGTCTAATGATTTGTGACACAATGTATTACTTGCTCACCTATATACACGTGACGTGTGGCATCTTTAAGCTGAGATATAAATTTCTGCTTTCCGCGCATGAGTTCTTTGCTGATTTGTACAATTCCGTGAGCTTCTAAGTCGTCATATTGATGTATTTTACTGCGAGTCGTGAAACCTTGGATGTGGCGTTTATGAAAAATGAAATGAAATTTTGAGTTTTACGTCCCATGGTTATGCCGGTTAGGCTAAAGGAGACGGTGATAATGAGTAATGAATGAAATGGTGTAATGAAGAAAGTGGGAGGAAACGGGAGAACCCCGAGAAAACCCACGCACACGGTGTTTGTCCACCACAAAGTTCACTTGGCGGGAGCAGGGTTTGAACCCGAGACCCCGAGCACTGCGGCGTTTATGCATGACTAATAAGTGGGCTTTGATTTCTTGAATTTGAGGTCGAAAATTGCTACCTTGAAGTTGTTCTTTCATGTAGTCTTTTAAAAGATTGGTGTAATATTGATACTGAGTACAATATGAAGCATTCCGATCCCGACAATATTGTTGAGTAACCACTCGAAAGTTCGCTTTAACTCGCTTTTCCCAGAAATTCATAAGGGATCCTTTGTAATATTAATAACGGTGTAAAAGGGCTGCACATTCTTCGTGAATAAGATGGATGTATTCAGGCTCCTGTAGGATGGAGGTATTAAAACACCACAAACCACTTCGTTTTAAAAATTTTGAGAGTGGTAGATCGATGGTCATTGTAACTGCCAGGTGGTCACTAAAGCAGATGGGCGTAATTTGTACATCTCGAACCCCTTGAAGAAGAGATTTACTGATATAGAATCTGTCCAATCGAGAGCAAGACGATCCAGACGTGAAGAATGTATGTCCTGGTTCATTAAGATGAAAATGGCGCCACACATCCACTAAGTCGTAAGTTGTTATTAGTTGACGCAGAGCAGATGAATCACTGAAATGAGGATAAGCATCGAGGGGAGAAAGTGTGCAATTGTAATACCCGACAAGAATGCATGGGGAGCGACCATTATACAAAGCCGGGGGAGTTCAGTAGCAAAAAAAATATTTCGTTCTCGTTTATACGAAGATCCAGATTTAGCACATACACTGCACAAACGAATATGTTGTAAATATCCGATGGTAATATGTTCACTGGGATGTTGTAAAGGTGCCAAAAGTTGAGATCGCTGCGATAAATAATGGCGGTTCCTGAAGCTGTTTCACTAACACTGGTAACATGAGAATGATTGGGTAGATAATGAAATTCCATTACTGTGATTTCCTGAGCGAACAAAACATCGATTTCTTCTTGATGTATAAAATCACTCAGGGCATGGTGCTTAACTAAAGAAGTGAACTTATTGAGATTAACAGTCGCTAAACGGAACGCAAACATAAAAACGAGGAGAGACAAGAAATATATGCAAGCATAACAACACATGAGGAATAGTAGATAATATTACTGCAGAAAGAATAAAGAAAAATAACACAATACAGTATTATGATGCCACTACAACTTCAGATACCCCCTCCTTCGGAATTAACCACTGATTTCAACTTTTTTGTGAAAGCTCACGTTTGGCGTGCATGATTGAGAGAAAGATCGTGTATAGGACGCAAGTCCTTACTACACACACTAATGAGTACTTTTTGTTTACTGAGTTTGCGTTTATCACTATGAATCATTTCTGTATGTGAATCACTTGTGGAGTCACTACCGCGAGAGCATGATGGTAAGTTGAGAGTTAATTCTGGTGGAACAGCTAAAGATACGGTCTGAGAGACGGAACAAGTTTCTTCGACTAAACCAGCATCCCTTACCGTAGAAACTGATGTTACGACTGTTGAAACAGCTGGTGCGGTGCTTGGTGCTATGGGTGCAGGAATAATTTTAGTATCCTGAGTTTCTTCCACTTCCATGGTATTAGAAGCTACAGGTTCTGCAGGAGCCGATACGGAGTGAATGTCGGGATCTGTTGGCTGGTTGTCTGCTTCGTTCTGTGGATTTGAAGAAGTTGATTCCAGAACATTCTTATGAAGCACGGGGAAAACACTGTAATTACCGGTGTCAGGAGCTGATGGATCCCCTGGTAAATTGTGAGGCACCCATAAAATGGGAGAAGTAAAATTGGTTGATGTAGATGGCACAGTAAGACGTGAATTCCTCTTCTTGGAACACCCCTAAACAAAATGGTCGGGGGAGTTGCAAATGGTGTAAGTTTGAATTTGACCAGGATAGCTGGTAAACAAACGTAAACCACAGACCGTGATAAACGAAGGAATGTTTTGTTTAATTGTAATTTTAACAAGCTTACGACCCGTTTGGGTAGCATAGATATGTTCCTCTGAATATTGTTCGTCGACAATACTAGCGACATCGCCATATTGGGAGAGCACACGCGTTAATTGCATGTCACTAAGTTCCATGGTTCATAAGGACACCTTGACCATCACCACAGAATTATCCGCCAAATCAGTAGGCAATACATGGTCCCAATTACTATCTGAGTAGGTCACTACTTCATTAGTACTAGCTACAATTTGTTCACATAACACTTTGTTAATTAATTTCAGATGTAAGTTCTTACGTATAAAGTCCATTTCAATAGACAAAACCTGATCAACAGTTAACTTAAATACCTTACGTATCCATTCATGAACGGCAATAGACGTGGGCTTTTGACACACCGTGACAAAGTTGATGCGCAATGTATTAGCTCGTATGCAACTCATGGCACTAATTCGACGATAAACAAAACCAAACTATGAACAATCATAAATATGCACTGAAAATGCGTATAAAGTTATAACGTTTAAACTGAAAATAAGTCACACTGAAACTTTAAGTTCTCTCAAGAAAGTAGCAATGTAAACAAAAACTCGAAACTAAAGCGACGGCAGAGACGATGTTACTCGCCTCGTTGGGAGCGCTGAACTGGCTACCGCGTCCCTTCATCTTTCACCTAAACTATTAGCTAGTTAAAGTCGTTGCATTTAAGAATATACACAAAATACTAATACTCGCATAAGCAGACGTTCCTTATGAGTAGTGCTCTCAACGGGTCGGGTCTGGTCGGGTTGAAGACCAACCCGACCCGACCCGATGACTCGACCCGAACCGTGATCCGACCTGATTGACCTGACCCGACAACCCGACCCGAGCTGACCCGGTTGACCCGACCTGAGATGACCCGACCCGACAACCCAACCCTAGCTGACCCCAATGACTCGACCCGGCAACCGGACCCGAGTAGCCTGACCCGAGTTGACCCAACTGACCCGACTCGACAACCCGACCAAAGTTGACCTGACCCGACCCGAAACCCGACTCGAGCTGACACGATCCGGGTCGGGTCGGATCAAACCGAACCGTTTGAGAGCACTATGATCACGACACTGGGTGAACGCCAAAATGCACTCCCATTGGAAATTAAACCCGGACCGCGTGTACCGAAGTCTTACACGTTAACCACTAGCTAGATCAAGCGGGGAATTTGCATATGCATCTTAATGAATATTTGGCACTTTTGAGGTTTGGTTATTTCTTTTTATAACTGATACCAATGTCCGACGTGGGAGAAAGTTATTATTATTATTATTTTTTTTTTTTTTTGCTTTAGTTCTATGTGACGAAATTTTTCTTCAAGGTCAGTGTTCTCACCTGCTCGGACGGCAGGGGGTCTTCTCGGAAGACAGCAGCAAGAGTCTCTAGGCGGAGACAAAAGAAAATCGTTTATCTACAATGATAAGGGTTGAAGAAGCAGGAGAACACCTGTAATTTTTTCCAACCCTTCAACTTTCATTCCAAAACTGATTCTTATGATTCCGGAACCCGTGCCACTTTGATTTTTCTTTCTCGGTAATTAAAACGTATTTTACAGTATATATAGTTGCATGTAAGAAGATACATAATATGAATTTTGTAATTTAAAATTTAAAAATACAGTATGATATTTAATTATAAAGTACTAATTTTATTTCATCACTTTCAGCCCAACAAATGAAATTCAAACAATTCGCTAGGTGGGTCTTGGTCATCAATACTGCGTCTTATTCTTTGCTTGCAGTCAAATCTTGGTCCTGCATTTCGTAGTCTTGCGGGTCTTTCATGCTATACAAGAGCCAAGAATGCTCGCCTCATCGGTACAAATGAAGATCAAGTGTGATTTTGATTATGGTCTCTCATACTATACGGAAAGCAAGAAAATACGCTCATCGCTACTTGGTGATCACCAAAACAAAGCCAAGAGCAAGATTACTATGCACTTCGTCTTGCATATCCAATCTTTATCTTGTTCTTGTATCTATGTCATTAGGCTTGGTGAAATAAAATGAAATATTCAGTTTAAGGTCCCTCGATTCTGCACCGAGGCTAAGGGATATGGTGACCATGAGAAATGAATGAAATGGTGAAATGAAGAAAGTAGGAGGAAACAGGAGAACCCCGAGAAAACCCACTACACGGCGTTTCTCCACCACAAAGCCTACTTAGCACAAGCTCGGATCGAACCATGGACACCATGCACCAGAGATGAATTCTCTACCACTGAGCAACCGCAGCCCTGCTTGGGCTTGGTCGACCATACGCAATCTTTCTTTTGGCCTTGCTTAAGCAACTTCTAGTTTGTTCTAAATCCAGACTCCATATTGGCATAGATTTTAATATTACAGTCGATTGGTAAAATCAATCTTCTACATTTAAAAATTAAAGTACACACAAGTACAAAAATAATCATTTACCATAAAAACACTAGCTGCAAGTGTTCAAAATAGATTTATAGTTTCTATAAAATCAATTGAAAATTTATATTTTTAATTAGGCAGTTAGTGAAAAACAGCAGCTTTCGACTCCAGCAGAGTTTAAGCTCAACCTAAACTCAGTTGACCAAAGTGAACTGACCCGACTGACCCGATCCGACAACCCGACCCGAGCTGACCCGACTGACCTGACCCGATAACCCGACCCGAGCTGACCCGATTGAACCAACCCGACCTGAATAACCCGACCCGGCAACCCGACCCGAACTGACCCGACTGACCCGACTCGAGTAGCCTGACCCGACTGACCCGACCCGACAACCCGACCCGAGTGGACCTGACCCGACTCGTTTGAGAGCACTATTTATGAGTGTCACAATGACTTACTCAAGATTTCCTTCTTTAACTCAAAAACAAGTTAGACTTTCGTCAATGAGGAAAATATCACGAAACGCTCTTCAAGTTGAGGCTACCTCATCGTTTCTAACTGTCCCAATTTACATTACTACTATTTTTCCTCACCGTAACATCTAATTTCCAAAGAAGAAAAGCCGGCAGACATTAGTTTCGCATTCCTTGAATTGCATCAACACGTGTAGAAAAAGAAAGTTCTGTTTTTACTTTCTGTAACTACTAATTTATTTTCTTATCTTTGTATGAGGAACTTGTGGTAGATTGAAATTATGAAACTCGTATGGCAGAGACACAGGTTTGAATCCCGTCGTGCCAATTATTTATTTAATTGGAAGGTATTTTTACGTAAATGCTATTATTATTATTATTATTATTGAAAAGTTGAGACTTGGCTACATAGTTTATATTATATGAAGTTTTTGATTATTCACTTTGAAGTTCTTTTGTTAATATGGAACGTATCTAAAATGGTGAATTGCTTAAAATTCTCAAGACATAGTTCTGAACTGGCTGTACTCAGGTGGCAGATTTTTACACAGAGGGTATACGAACAGTACCGTGATATGGGCGAGGGGGCAAACGGGACGATAGCCCCGGGCGCCAAAGTAAGGGGAAGCAAATTTGAAAGGAAAAAGAAAAGATGCATATAAAAAGGGAAAAAGTAATAAAAATTCTCAAAATCAAGGAAAAGGAGGGTTCATTTTCGAAAAATTTTTTACACGTTCCGCCAACCATGGTAGGGCTTCGCAGCTGGTCTGTCGATGTCACTAATATGTAAGGGGCGGGCGCTGTCGTATTCTCTCGCCCTGAACGCTGATTTTCTACGGCATAGCACTGTATACGGAAGATTGTGCCACGCTATCAGAAAAGTATGGACGTTCATGGTGATTACGTCAAAAAATTGCCAAGGTGTATACTTGTATATCAATCAGAATAAATCTCTTTTATCATTCTTTTCATTTCATTAAAAATACCAGCAACTTTTTGACGTGCTCTTCGTATGTAACATTAATCGTATAACATTTATTATTAGTATTATTAATTTAACAACTCACAATTACGTTTCGTGACTGATAATTGGCAAAATGGTGAAATGAAAAAGGTGAAAGGAAATGTGGGAAATCCCGTCACACGGTGTTCGTCCACAACAAAGTTCACTTGGATAGAGCTAGGATTGAATCAGACACCCACGTATCAGAAACAAGTGCTGTAGCATCGACATATCTCAGTCCTCATATAATACGTATTTAATATATTTAACTAACTTTATGACCAATGGAACTCAGGGTTCATAACCTTGTTCATTGACATCTGTCCTTAGCCAACTGGATCTTAGCCACTTTCTACTTTGTATTTTTATTTCTGAGAGATCCATCTTGATATTGTCCTCCGATCTGAAACTAGGTCTTTCTAATGGACGTTTTCCGCTTGAATTTCCAGTCAAAACTTGCGATATGTTCCTGCCTTCTTCCTTCCATTCTGGCTACATGATCTGCTCACCTGAGCCTCCTAGACTTATTGGCCCTAACAATGTTTGCTAAATTGTATAAATTATGCCGTTCTTCGTTATGAAGTTTCAGCTATTCCCCATTCCCGTTCCTCTTCGGTCCAAATATTCTTCTCAGGATTTTATTCTCAAAAATTTCAGTCTATGTTCTTCCCTCAGAGTAAGCGACCATGTTTCGCAACCATACAGCACAAACACATATTTACCGTTTTTATATATTTTAAGTTTCAAATTCCGCGACAGAATTCGCAATGACAGATGATTTTGTACTGAATAATTCACTGCTTTCAATCGTTTTGTAGATATGATTTTTGTCATTTAATATTGATCCTTGATAATTGAATGTATCTACTATGTTGAAAGTATAATTTTTTATGTTCACGCACTCATAATCTGCAGTATTACGATCCCAGTGGCCTTCCATGTATTTAGTTTTCTCTTCACTTACTTCTAAACTCATGACGTTGCAAGCGTTTAATAAAGTCTCTGTATTTCTTTCGATTCTTCTCATAGCATCTCCTATCAGATTTACATAATCAGTGTATGTCATAACCTGGTGAATACCATTCAGGTCTAGGCCCAGATTGCTATGTTAGATTTTCCTTATAGCTCGCTCCAGAAGAAATTTGAATAATAATGATGACAACACCTTTCCTTGTTTCACGCCATTTTCGAGATTTAAGCTTGTGGACAAGAATTTTTCTACTCGGATTTCACGTTTGGGCTAATTTAAACACATCTTAATTAATCTGACTAGCTTTTTTGGTATTCGAAATTCTGTCAAAATACTGTACAGTGTTTTTCTAATTGAGTCGTAAGCTTTTCAGAAACCAATAAATAATTGATGTACTGGGATATTGTATTCCCATTTTAGTTCGGTGCAATTATACCAAAAGATAGCAAAACCAGGGCATTAAATAACAAAAACCGTTTTCTAAAATGATTATAGTACTCTATTCCATAGATGTTCATTTTACTTCGACCTCACTCACCCTCGCCCTCGCAGTAGCAGTTGGCCCTCACCCTCGTTCACCCTCGCCCTCGCAAATGGAATTGTCCATCGCCCTCGCGCGCCCTCACCCTCGCTGTCGAAACTTGTCCTCGCCCTCGCGCACCCTCGCCCTCGCCGTCGAAGCTTGTCCTCGCCCTCGCGCACCCTCGCCCTCGCGGCCAAAACTTGTCCTCGCCCTCGCGTACCCTCACCCTTGCCATCGAAGCTTGTCCTCGTCCTCGCGCACCCTCGCCCTCGCTGCCGAAACTTGTCCTCGCCCTCGCGCACCCTCGCCCTCGCTGTCGAAGCTTTTCCTCGCCCTCTCGCACCCTCACCCTCGCCATCGAAGCTTGTCCTCGCCCTCGCGCACCCTCACCCTCGCTGTCGATGCTTCTCCTCGCCCTCGCACACCCTCGCTCTTTTCGTCGAAGCTTTTCCTCGCCCTCGCGCACCCTCGCCCTCGCGATAGGAGTTGTCCATTATCCTCGCTCGCCCTCGCCTTCGTGCTCAAAACTTTTCCTCGCCCTCACGCACCCTCGCCCTCATATCATTGAGGGCGAGGGTAATTGAGGGTGAGGAGACCTCGAGAGGGCCTCCTTCGTGAGGATCAGAGCATCAATTATTCAACCTATTTGTTGAATTATTTCCTTATCGTCAGTGGCGGATCCAGGGGGGGGGCGATCGGGGCGATCGCTCCCCCCCCAGAAGAGGAAACTTTTTTATTTTATACATACAAATAAAACGCATCCCAGAGTTTGGAGCTCTTAAAAGTAGCTCTAAGTAGCAGTATTACAACCCACCACCCCCACCAGAAGTCCGTTCTGGATCCGCCCTTACTTAACATACGTCCTAAAGAAAGGAAACTAAACATATCATCGTATAACTTACTGTGGAACACCTAAAATGGAACAACTGTTACAATGGAGATCTCGGTCGATAGTGACGTTTACATCATTTATCAACAGTAACCAATGCCTTTACTTCAAAATGTTCCTTGAACTACGATGCAAGCATAAGTATTCAGCCACACAAGGGCGGCTCTCATGAGGGTGAGGGTGAAATAAAGATTTGATGAGTGGCGGTAGAGTGACTGCTGCGGACTATCTGTCAGAATTTGACAGTCAACACGTTGGCCATCCCTGATGTATGTAGCGTAACTGAGGAATTTGAACAAATTCAAAGGGAAAGATCTAAAGAGCTTAATTTTGAAACTTCGTCAGCAAACAAATAAAATACTTCAGAACACTATTGTTGAATTATCACTCGGAAATATATACCCACTCTAACCTATAACATGAATGACTTCATTGATTTGAATGTGAATCTAAGTTAATTGGCATTTTAAAATATAAACTGAAATGTGTCAACGTGCTTGTAAGGTTAATTTCGATGCTCAAATATTGTTAATATTCACCACTAATAGAGATACATTTGTCCTACCTTAACAATGTTAAAATTTTGAATTTTTAAACAATAATTGCCATAAATATGAAACTTTGTCTTAAGAAACTACCCTAGGGGTCAATTTGTGCACTTTATCACTTTGGTCTTGGTTCATTTTTGGCAGCTATCATTGTTGGAAAGTTTATTTTCAGTAATTCCCACAATTATGAAATGATATCTTTCAAACGTTGTCTCAAGGATTCCTTACACTACAAATACGTAAAGGCAAATGAAAAATGAAATCTTTAGTTTAAGATCCCACGATTATGCAAGCTAAATGCTAAAGGAGACAGAAGTGAATGATGAAAGAAATAGTTGAATGAGAATGTGGTAGGAAACTGGAGAATCCCCAGAAAACCCACGAACACGATGTCCTCCACCACGAACTTACTTGGACGGGAATCGAACATGCGACCCTTCGAACAAAGGTAATTTCTCTATCGCTGAGCCACCGTTCCTCCCTAAATGGCACGCTCAGAGCTTAGCGCCTCCAGGGGCCTTGCAAAGATTATCGAGCCTAAAATGATTTAGCACTGACTTTTATAAATCCACCAATTCAACAATTAATAATGTCGTGCAAACTTGAATACGTGCAAACTTTAAGATTGTAGTAATGAAAGAAAAGATGAAATCTTTAGTTTAGCGCCCCAGAGTTATGTAACTGCTAAAGGAGATGGATGAAATTGGAAGTGAATGATGATGAAAGAAATGGTGGAACGGGAAAGTAAGAGAACAAACCTTTATTTTCTTTAGCACAAATAATTAAATGTGTAGATTAATTGATTTCCAGAAATTTTATTATAATTAGCAATTAAAAACTGAAAGGGCGATCACAAACTTTTCTTGCCCAGGACCTCGCAACAATTTGTTACACGCTGCCATACGGTACATCATTAAAACAGGAGTAGAGTGACTGAATTATTTTGCTCTGTGGTTGAAAAGTAATAATGCAAAACAGACAATTATTGACTTGAAGAGATAGGATAGTTTAAAAATTCTGACTGGGGAATAAAATTTTCATTTTTACGTCCTACGATTATCGCAGTCTTGTAGCCAACCTGGAACGAAAGAGATTCAGCCCACTGAAGATTCTTTGCGAATATCATTTCAATGTGAATTTCGAACAGAGATCTAAGCTTATCTTCATGCTTACGTTACGTCAAACAACTAACATATAAGGTGGAAATTATTCAACTTTTTTCATAAGATGTAATCCAGCTGACTAATTAAAATTTTATAAGCTTTATGTGTTATATGTTGATTGATTAAATGTTGCACTTGATAATATGTAGTCGTTACTGCTTGTTACATAGTATTAGCGTGTGTAATGGTTGTATGGGGGAGAGGAGTATTTAAACGCTAATATTCTAAAGTGAAATATTTACATAAAAATTAGGATAATTAAACATTTTCAATAACTCCCCCTTAGACTTCGACTCTGGTTATAGGTCGATTACCGGTGATTACTGAAAGTTAATGATATTGAAATATATAAAGGAAGTTAGTATAGTGTCTAGCAAGCATGTCTGCTTTGCAGCAAAAGTCTTAGGTTCGCTTCCCTTGAGTGAAGTTTGAATGCATTATGGTGGTTCGGATCCTACCATAAACTATAGATTCACGTACCATTTAGCATCGGCATCGGTGATGAATTATAAAGGGACATTAACTCTAATACGTCAAAATACAGACAGATCGACTGATTCCCAGATATTAATAAGTAAAACTTATATTTTCCAAAACAGCAAATTACGTTAGTAGAGTGCTATTTTTTTCTAAATATAGATCACGAACGGTTTGAAATTGTTTATTCTGTTGTGTGAGAACGTTTCTCTATAGTTAGAATTGAGGACATCCTCAAAAGTTCCCCTTCGGGAGGATGGACACTAAGAATCATGAAATTATAGGTGTAAACCTGAATGCAGTTTTACCCACTTATCTCAATAGTAATCTATGTAAATGTAAGGTCACTTGACAGGTCCAAATGTAAGGTCACTTGACCAAAGGCTTAGATAATGTCCCCACAACCTCCACGATGCGGGGCCACCAACTCCAGGGATGTAAAATATATAGAAAATGTTTAGAAAGTAGAGGCGAATAACTAGGGGCTGCAGCGGGCAGGGGCTGTGTTGCAATAATAGACTATCAAAAACTTCCTGCTCAAGTCCTAAAATTTCACACGGCGTACACCATAGTCTTAAAATTTTTACAGAGTATACGCTAGTCTTCAAAATTTCACAGGTTATATATGCTAGTTTTGAATATAGTACTACACGCCTTGAAGCAGAAAGTATGCGCAAATGACTAAGATTGAGCAATACACCTTCGTATACTCTCGAATACACCCCTGAATATATGCTTTTATTTTCTTAGTTTGCTTACATACGTGTGACGAAAATCTGGGAGGAACGCGACCACCCAAGCCCCTCGTTACGACGCCCATGATTAGATGAACCATAGCCAAATACTTCAGGTAGTTTTGCTTCTTTATTTCTAAGTTTTCCTATGCTTTGCTGACTAAATATCAGTTGTCAGGGAGCTTTAAAACTTGCGATATAGAACCAAATCATTCTATTTTAATATCCTATTTAGCAAAAAATAAATAAATAAATAAATAAAAAAATAAAAAATAAAAAAATAAAAAATAAAAAATAAAAATAATAATAATAATAATAAAAACGTCGATAATGAAGGGTAACAGATCACAGAAAGAAGCCTACTGGACGCCCAAAATAGTCTCCCTTTTCAAGACTGTGCGCTGCATATTCTTACACTATATTAAAAACGCTTTCAGAGATACCAATCTTAAAAAAATAAAATAAAATAAATCTTTAGTTTAACATCCAACGGTTATGCCTTCGATGTCTAAAGGAGACTGATGGAATTGCAAGTGAATGATGATGAAAGAATAGGTGGAATGAGAAAACGGGAGGAAACGGGAAAATCCCGAGAAAAGCCAAGTATACGCTATACGCTATCGTCCTCCACGAACTCACTTGGCCTGGGATCGAACGGGTGACCCCTGAAACCAGAGATTGGCTGTAACACTGAGCCAACGTGCTCCCGTCCAATAATACCAATCGTGTTAATCGTTTAATTGCAGTAAATATTTTCGTTTTTAGTTTTCAGTATTGACTTAATAGTTTTGCAACTGGGTACTTGGAAAACGGATAGGATTTCAATTAAAAACAGTTTGTGGGCTGGTCTAGATAGTTGCGATTTACACTTAACGTAATTATCTTAGAATGAGATTTTATTTACAAAATTGACAATTCAATTAAACCATTAACAGTAGTGATTTATAAGATAATCCTAATTTAAGATCAATTAAAATTATTGATCAACTAATAACTGACTTCGATGAAGTGGATTACACTAAGTATTATCAATTTACGGTGTCTACATTTATTTCATTTAAAAAGTTCGTTATTGAATTCTTCGCCCTCGCGCCTTCGCTTTTCCTCGCCCTCGCGCACCCTCACCCCCGCCATCGAAGCTTGTCCTCGCCCTCGCGGATCCTCACCCTCGCTGCCGAAACTGGTCCTCGCCCTCGCGCACCCTCGCCCTCTTCGTCAAAGCTTTTCCTCGCCCTCGCGCACCCTCACCCTCGCCATCGAAGCTTGTCCTCGCCCTCGCGGATCCTCACCCTCGCTGCCGAAACTTGTCCTCGCCCTCGCGCACCCTCGCCCTCTTCGTCAAAGCTTTTCCTCGCCCTCACGCACCCTCACCCTCGCCATCGAATCTTGTCCTCTCCCTCGCGCACCCTCGCGCTCGCGGCCAAAACTTGTCCTCGCCCTCGCGCACACTCACCCTCGCCATTGAAGCTTGTCCTCGCCCTCGCGCACCCTCGCCCTTGCGGCCAAATCTTGTCCTCGCCCTCGCGTCACTGTGGGCGAGGGAACTTGAGGGTGAGGATGCCCTCGAGAGGGCCACCCTCGCGAGGGTGAACATCTCTGTTCTATTCTGCAACTCAGAGAAAGTCCAAAAAATCCCGCGTCAGGTTTTGTCACAATGGCCGCCATATTGGGTTCCCATTTCCAACTTCTAAAGTTTTCGTTTAAACCATAGCATTTACTTTGACTACAATACAGGTTGTAAACACAGGAAATAAATGAACTATACTTCGTTGAAAAAATATGTAATAAGTTGTCTTTATTGTGTGAAAATTGAGAAAATTTACCCTTTCCCGAAAGGAAAAAAGGATGCAATTTCAGAAAATCCCTCAGAGCAGAAGTGAAAAATTTAGTTCTTGAATTGTTATTGCAACATTGCAGGGAGAATAAACACAAAATATGTGCAAATTGTTTTGGTAAATCTTTCTCAGTAAAACATTAAAAATACATAATATAAATATCTTCTGAAGCTAGGATTTCAAAATTAAATGTAGGTAATGTGTTAAATTCCCTTTTGGTCAAATATTATCAAATGTTCACCTCTGCACCAGCAAGTTTTGAGTAAATTATCAATGGGTAGGCATCTGAAAAGACTTCCATGTCCCAGCACGATGTTGACTGTTTTCGGGAAGAGAAATAATGAAAAATCAAAGAAATTGAGGGATTTTTTTTTTTGAAAAATTGTTCTGCTCTTAGCATGCCAGATTAGTTCAGAATTTGACATGTACATGTATACAAAATTGTTGAAGAAAACATTTTTAGTAATGTAAAAAAATTGTAATGTTTGAGTTAAGTAAATGCCTAAAACCTAATTCTTTAATACGTAAAGGTTTGAAACTTAGATAATTTTAATTTAAAGTATTTTTATTTACTTTTACTTGAATCTACGTCTATTCCAAACGAGGATTCTTAAAATCTTGGAATATCTCTTCTTTGATATCACTGCATCTTCCTTTTCGGGAACAAGCAAATCTTCATCCACTTCCATTTCATCTTCTATGTCCTTGTTGGTACATCCATACCCTACGCAGTACATACACATCGTTGAGCATTTTAACTTGCCTCTTCGGCATTCACAACTTCCTTTACAGCTGTTGGTGCAGGAACAGGAGATAAAATGCAGCAGGTCTTCAGGAGCAGTGGACTTCAAAGTTGGTATGGGACGTAGAAAACCATTTACTACAGGGTGTCCAATATACAATGCAATTCGGAGATTAGGATAGTAGAACTTTTGAACCTGAAGCGATATACAAATAATGGTTATACAAAAATAAAGCTTTGTTCAGCAATATATTTTTAAACTAGGAAGCAACGATTGAAGTACACTAGGAACCACACAGTGCTGCCAGATGTAACCGAAGGTGTAAAACAATTTTTTGCAAAACATGTAAATTGACTCATAACTCATAGGTATGGATGTTCTGTTGTTAATTTACAGTTTTTTTTTTTTTATTTGGGGTAGGTTGAAAACTATGGATCAGAAAAAAGAAGTTTTCATTTCCACGGATAACCAGTCGGATGAGGCCTCTTTAAAGGGTAAGTAAGGAAACCGTAGCTTTCATAAATTAACATTCTGAATTGGCAACATTGCTGATGTTACAGTGCATCAACATGTGGGTTACGAATCTGTCTACATTATGCAATTTCTGAAAACAACGAAAAAGAAACTTTGAAATTATGATGATAAAATTTTTACTTACATGTACCTGGCAACACTGCTATTCATTTCTATGGGTCTACTTTAGTGATGGGCAGTGGGAATATTCCCGGTGGGAAGGAATTTAAAAAATGGGAATATTCCCGGGTTTTTTCCCTGGCCTATAAATTCCCGGGAAGGAATTTATTTCCATTTCTTTACTTTATCTTCCAAATTATAAGAACCATATGACTAATTACTTTATTTTAATATATTATGATTTACTTCTAGGTTTTAAAGAATTTCGATAGAAAACAACGTGCCATGGGGGGCTCTAACCCGCCTTCATTCGCTAACGCTCGCTCTGCAATGCTGTCTGAATTTAATGTTGGTAACGTAATTTAACGTATGAAAAAATAAAACAACCGAATCGGAATAGAATATCGCTAAAAAGTATGTGCAAAAGATGGCCCCAATGCTAAAGAACAGCCAAAATTAGCAATGTACTAATTTACAAATGATGAAAAGGAACCATTTTGTAAAGTAATTTAGAATTATGTAGAAATAGAGATGAAGTGGTATTAATAAACCCTGAAAGTAACATAGTACCGTTCAGAATATACATTTTAAAGAATCCTCTGTGGACAACAGTAATAATATGCTTTGATATAAAAAAATAATTCCACTTTGAAATCATAATATAGTAATAGAATGCAATTTTCTTTCTATTTGTACATAAATTCCCGGATAAATTCCCATTTTGGGAATCTTCCCGGGAATATTCCCAGGGAATATTCCCGAAAAATATCTTCCTGGGAATTTACCCATCACTAGTCTACTTAAAGCAAAAGTTATACAGAACAATTCTCTATACAAGACCTGGTAAAGAACATTCGCAGTGTCATTGACAACATTCACATTTCTACTCTTCGTAAGGTTGCTGTCAACGTGCGGAAAGTGTGAACCAGTGTTTCAATCAAAACAGGGGGCACTTCCAGCATCTGCTGTTGAGCTGATAACTCATTGCGTGGTAGTTGCCGTGTTACCGGGTGTCTGTAAGTAAAAGTTTTATCATCATAATTTCGAAGTTTCTTTTTCGTTGTTTTCAGGAATTGCATAATGTAGACAGATGCTTAACATACCTTTTGATGCACTGAAATATCGGCAATGTGGCAAATTCAGAGTGTTAGTTTATGAAAACTACGATTTCCCTAGTTCCTCCTTACAGAGGCCTCATCTGATTAGTTATCGGCGAAAATGAAAACTTCTTTTTTCTGATCCATAGTTTCCAACCTACTCCAACTAAACAAACTGAAAATTAACGACAGAACATCCATACGTATGAGTTATGAGTCAATTTACGTGTTTTACAAAAAAAAAAAAAAAAAAAAAAAATTACCCTTCGGTTATATCTGGCAACAATGTGTGGTTTCTGGTGTATTTCATTCGTTGCTTTTTAGTTTAAAAATATATGCATGAACAAAGCTTCATTTTGGTATAACCATTATTTGTGTATCCCTTCAGGTTCAAAGGTTCTACTATCCCAAACTCCGGGTTGCATTGTATATTGGACATCGTGTATCTTCCAACTCCAGCGTAAAGGGCAAGGTGACCAGACGTCCCGTTTTAGCCGGGACAGTCCCTTATTTTCAACCGTTGTCCCGTCTTTTTTTATTCTCAAACGGGACACCTAAATGTCCCGTTTTTAAGAAAACATGGCCGAGGTGTCTCGTAATTATTATTCAAAATATAAATGGTCAATGCAAATTCTACACCCTTCAGTACCAATACTCATTGGGAAGGTTCAGCTGTGTCTGGAATCTCTGAATGTTCAAATGGGAATTGAGTGTTCTGTGCTTCAAGTGGAAATTGAATTGGAATTCTGAGTGTTCAAGTAGTTAAAAGTATTGTTGAGTAGTACTAAATTAGAAATGCTGTGTTATCATTTTTACTTGTGTATTTTGTGAATTAAAAACACTGCTGAGTCCCTAAATGCAATATGGAATGCTCCCCTCCCCTTCGCCGATTTGTATGCGTCCCGTTTTTGAAAGTAAAACTTCTGGTCACTTTGGTAAAGGGTCCCTGTTAACACTATACCATTGCTGCGCCTGACAAAAAACTCGGAATGAATGATCACGAGCGGCTGTTGTTGTAGGCGGAAGTACAGCTAAGTTAAACTGTAAATCCGTAGGCTGTTTGGCAATTGTCTTCACATATAGTTGGTGACGTGAGAAGTCCAAGTTCCTGATCTCGTTTGACTCATACAATGACAGAACTAAAGGTTTACCAGCTTTAGCCATAGCGTCAGCTGACGATCGATAATTATTGAAAATAGTTTTTCTCTCAGTTTCTTATTACTCAGTAACTTTTTGTAAGCAGAGATTTTACTGTTTCGGTAAATTGAGGAAACTAAATCGCATCCTGTGAGAC
The DNA here is from genome assembly GCF_964235325.1 of Thermobia domestica. Classification (NCBI taxonomy): domain Eukaryota; kingdom Metazoa; phylum Arthropoda; class Insecta; order Zygentoma; family Lepismatidae; genus Thermobia; species Thermobia domestica. The sequence goes on from NC_137469.1 coordinate 81,110,049, forward strand.
CGTGTACAATTAGAAGAAATTCCTTCATATCACGTATATCATCTTGTTCTCTCCTCTAATTTCTTTAAGTTGAACCTCTTGTTTTCATATATTGAATATTTCCTTGATTCAACGATAATTTCTGTTATTGTCACTGCTACCAGGTAGTGATCGATGTCACAGTCAGCGTCTCTGAACGACTGAACATCAATTGTGTTAGAGTGTCTTCTTCTATCCACTAAAACGTGATCAATTTTATTATGTGTTTTTCCATCTGGTATTCCATATTTAATAGTATGAAATCAGCGATATAAAAAATAACACATTTTTAAAAAAAAGACTTACGGCAGTTTAAAAGTGAAGAGTGTCGTTCAGTTATTAACAGTTATACCGGGAATTTATGTTCGTCCCTGGTGATCACTCGTAAATGTTCAATGGGTCTAATTGTTTGCATCATTGAAAATGGCATGGAAAAAAGCAAACAACTTTTGTAGGAAAAACGTTTCTCGTGTGAGTCACCGTTTCTGAAATGGTCATCGTGAGTACTTGCACATACAGATAAAACATTCAATGCTTATAAACCTCTAACGATAGAGGTGAAAGGAGTGAGATACAGAAATGTCATATGGCATATCGAATAGAGCGCTATCTTTGACCCAAGAGGTTCCCTATCATAGAAGACAAGTTCACCATAAAATTTTTAATAGCAAGATATGTACTGTTATATATCATTAGAACGATGATGAAGAAAATATTTGGAAATTTTTCGTATAATGGACCGTTTACGAAATTGTCAAAATGTAACTGATTTATCTGACTGTGGAAGAAGTGGTGGCCGTTTCGTAAAGGGTGTCTCATACAAAAGCTTCCTACGTATTTCACGATCTTCCAACGACGTGAAAAATTACGTAGCTTGCTATTTAAAAGTTTTGAGTAGCCTACAGATTTTTCCATTCATTGCGCTATATGACATTTTCCTATCTCACTTTCTCTTTCATCGTTTAACCTTCAAGAACTTCTGGTTTATAAGCACTGAACGTGTTATATGAAATACCTGGTATACACATTCATTACTTTAATCATATTACAATTTACAAATTTATTCACTGGTTTTACCTTTTTCCTGAAAATTAAAGTCATAAGGAAATAACAAAGTTCGGACTTTATATATTATTTTCGACCAAAATTATTTCTTGTAATGTAGAATTTAACATGACAAGAATTTGAGAACTTATACTATAAGTATTCTCTGATACCTTTATAATGCTGAGCTTCCTCGTGGCTGAGTGGTTAGCCTATGCGCCTTTGGCATGTGGGACTCGGGATCGATTCCTAGCGGAAGTTCATGTGGTTCGAATCCTACGTTAAGCTGTAGGTCTATGACTCATAGTGTCACTCCTGAAAGGAACGCTAAATTGAAATCACAATTACATCTTTATAATGCTTTTCGTACTTGTGTGACCGTGTAAAATATATCATTCTATAAAGGTAACCAAGAAAGTTCTTTCGCATTCTGTGGAGGCCTGTGTTCAATTGGCCCTCTCGCCGTGAGTTGAATGCGAATGGAAGTAAGGCGAAGGTCAGTTGTTCGTGTGGGTCTAGCCAACATACGCAGTCCAGCTACATATGAACTTGCGTAAGGACAGAGTGAACATGGGACCTACACAGAGCTCATAAGGGCGTGAATGCTGTGCGAGTTCAAACTGGGGTCAAACGCCGCTGCAGCGTGGCGAAAGATATGCCAGACCTTTAGTGAGGGTGTCGTGACTACGCGGATAGTTTAACGGTGGTTTAACAAGTTTAAGGACTGTGACGAAATACTCGAATGAGCACCACGTGCCGGAACAACAACACATGTACAAATTAAAGATCTTCAAACAGCAATTGAGGCGAACAGTAGACAGACATGTGAGGAACTGGGACTATAATTCCGTGTGAGTGGAGATACGATTCGGCAGCATCTCCATCAACTTTGGAAGCACTACAAATTGGGTCGACGGGTCGCATACTATTTGACTCCGGGCCAGAAGGGAACGCGAGCAGACACCTGTGTTTCTTTGCTGTCTCGTCTGAGGAAGGAGCCACTTCTGGACAGGGTGTTGACATATGATGAGAAGTGGGTCCTGTACGAAGCTCTGCGGCGCTGTCATTATTGATCAGCATCCCATGAACCAGTTCCAAAACAGCCGAAAATAGCACTGCACCAGAAGAAGGTACTCCTGTGTGTTTGGTGGACTGCTCACGGCACTGTGCGTCGGGATCTGCTACCAGCTGGTCAGAGCATCAATGTAACTGTGTACTGTCAGCAGTTGAGCCGTGTTTAAGAAAAACTTAAAACTCTGGAGTTGCAAAAGGACAACGCTATACCCCACGTGGCTAGGATAACCCGGGACACAATTCTACGCCTAGGATGGGAAATACGATTGCATCCTCCATACTCCCCGGACATTGCAACGTACGATTATCACCTGTTCCATTCCTTGGACAATCGCCTTAGAGGACGCCAGTTCAAATCCCTAGTAGAAGTGCAAAATGCACTTGATACCTTTTTCGCTTCACGGCCCACTAAGCTCTACCGCGATGGAATCAATGGCCTTCCAGAACGTTGGCAGAAGGTCGTCGATACTGATGGGTACTATTTTTGATCTGCCAGGTACGTCTTAGCTGACATATCGATTTAGAAGGTGGTGGTGAAAAAGCGACAGAACTTTCTTGGTTACCTTCATATATCGAATGGATATGGTTAAATAAACAATTCCTTTCGTTAAATTGAAAGGCTGATCGTTTCTCAAAACTTGATCAATTTTGTGTATAGATATATTTGTATTGAATAGTTTGTTGTTTGGATGATACTCAAATATTTTTAAACGTATTTCATTTTCAGAAAGAGCTTATATTTCGACAGTCAACAGAGAAGCAGATATTGAATGTCATTCAAGAACAAATGCTTTAGATTTATCATTCTCTTTACCAAATGGTACAGAATTTGGTAAGTATTGTTTCAGTTCTTCATCTGCTCTAACTTGCAGCATCTCAGCCAAGAATTAGTTTTTTACATACTATAAGAAATGAAAATGACGTATCTTCAAAAATAATAATTTGATTTTATTGCATATGGCTTTCTGTGTAATGAAATCATAATACCTTAGTTTGTTGTACAAAGTATTTATGATCCTAATACGAAACCTGCTTCTTACTGCAATGTCATGTTAATCTTTCGAATATCATTTTGAACCACAATATTAAAACGTTGGGAATTAACTCACAATGTTACGTATTATGTAAACTATCAAAAAATTTCTTAGAATAGAACGCTCAAACTAACTAAGAGAAACAATTGTTACAACATAGTTGTCTTTTCTCTTTAGACGTAGTATCGTGTTTCAGCAAAAGGTTATATGAAATTATATTCCAAAGTTGGTCATTGAGATCCAAGGCACACATTACTACATAGCAAAAAACAGTCCTGCATGCAGTGAATGGCACCCATAATTATGCGGAAATACATATAAGAAAATACCATAGACTATCTCAATATATTATGCTAAAACTATACAACATAATTACACTTTTTTTAAAAAAATAAAAAGTCCAAGGACGACACATACACTAATCGACGAATTTCAATGAGGTAAGCAGAATGATATGAGTGAACGAAAGTCTTTATGTGTAACATTCGAGAAAACTAACTTTTTATAAACCTAAAAGTTAATGTTGTACGATAATTATGCTATCCATTAAGCCGAAAACTCATATTGAAGTATACACTAATCTAGCTTTCCATTACAACACTAAATTCAATGGAATTATTATAATAATAATTAGTGTTGCCACGAGACGAGACGAGACGAGACTCCAGGCTGTCTCGTCTCGTCTCGTGCAAAGCATGTCCCGTCTCGTGTCTCGTCTCGAAAAAAATTGCTCGTCCCGTCTCGTGTCTCGTCTCGAGAGGCTCTATCCCGTCCCGTCTCGTCTCGTTTGTCTCGTTTTGTCTCGTCTTGTCTCGTAAAAAATATAGCAGCGTACCATGGGAACGAAAGTAAAATGTAGCAGATTGCACTATGCTAATCAAGATACAACTAAGTTACAAGTATTACCCAGACCACACAAGACAAGAAATATCACCTTAGCTACACCGTGAAGCCTTCACCTCTAGTGTATGTGGTAGTCGGTTCGATCTCGGTTAGTGCCATGTCAGCTTTGCGATGGACAAACATTGAATGTGTGTGGGGACCGCGGGGCTCAGTGGTAGAGAGTTCACCTCTGGTGCTTGGGGTCTCGGGTTCGATCCCAGCCCCGCCAAGTCACCTTTGTGGTGGACAAACACCGTGTGCGTGGGTTTTCTCGGGGTTCTTCCGTTTCCTCCTACTTTCTTCATTCCACCATTTCATTCATTACTCATCATCACTGTCTCCTTTAGCCTAACCGGCATAATCGTGGGACGTAAAACTCAAAGATTTCATTTCATTTTTCGAATGTGTGTGTTTTCTCGAAGTTGCCTAGTATCCTACCACTTTCTTCATTCCACTAATTTCCCCATCATCATCATCCATTCGGCCAAAGTTGCCTAAAGGTGTTAAAAATAAATTCAAATAAGTTCACAAGGCAAGGACAAATAGTTTACAAGATAATATATCTCTGCTGTTAGTTGTCTGAGGCTTCTCGACCTTGGCTTTTTTTTTTACCATTCTGAAACATTGAAATTTGTTTCACCAGTTTCAATGCACGAATATACAGCAAATTGCTCATAAGTACGTCGAAGATGAAGACACTAATGTCAAATAATGTTTACACGACAAGGAAAGTTCGATGTAAAGGTGTCACTATCCCCGACACTATCGTATACTATCAACCCACTTGCTTTATAGTATATATATATATATATATATATATATATATATATATATATATATATATATATATATATATATATATAGAGAGAGAGAGAGAGAGAGAGAGAGAGAGACAGAGAAATGGAAATATGTGTGTACACTTTGATTTCATATATTCCAGCCTTTAGGTTTCACAGTGTTAACCCATAACAATCCAAAAACTACTTTCCATTTTAGCATGTTTAGATTTGTTGCAATTATTTTTTTTTTTAAAAAAAGCTCGGAACCAAATAATTTTATTGAGTAATGGAAAGTATTTGATTGAAATTATATATGTTACTGCACAGTAACCTCTACTTAAAGTGCCATAGTAATGGGAGCTGAACGACACATCAGACGAAAGAATGCTTGGAGCCAGTCTTCATCTCCATGGTTCAAATTTGTTCCCATAACTGCGGGGTGTGTGCTACTATGTGGTGGTTGCCCCGTTTGTGTAACAAACTCATGACAGTACACCCAGATTAGCTAGTGGCTAAAAAAAAAGTTGATTTTTGGTTCGCCATTTTGGATTAAAGTTCCTTATATTGTCGTGATCTATTCGCAATTATACACTACATCTTCATACCAAGCCGAGCGGTCTGCGGCGATAGACCATGGCTTGAAGGCCCCGGGATGAGTCCTGGAAGGGTCATGTGTATGGATTTTAACAGCATTTGTTTTTTCGTATTGTGTAGGGGGGCGAAATCGTACGGGATAAAGGGATTTCAGTCTGAAAAAATTGGAGAGAATATCCTCCCCAGGATACTTTCATTGGAGTAAGGAATTAGTAAAAATATAGGATATACATTTTATAGCAGGTTTAAAAATATGGTTTGGGTATGCTATTTTTTTCTGTTAATTATGTTCTCCAATGTTCGAATTTTGATCATTCTCATGATATTTTCTGCTTTCAACGGAGTTCCATGAATATTATACCAAATGTTCTTTAAACTTATCAAGTTCGAGAGGTTTTATATGCCTGTAAGAAACAATTTCTGAAGATAATTCAGGTCCTAATGATTATTATTCACTAGGAAAGGGAAGTATTCCCCTCCTCTCAACATGGAAGCAGAGGACAATTTCGCACTCTGATCAGATCAAACATTTCCGCGTAACAAAACGAAGGTCATATCTTTGCTTTCTTTGTCCTTCGCCTCCAAACGAAGAGGTGAATTTTACAACATGACTGCTGTATAATAAGCGAGCGATTGATAAAATGGTAAAAGTATGTTTTATGTGTATATGTGTGTGTGTGTGTGAGAGAGAGAGAGAGAGAGAGAGAAGACAAAATTTTAGTTGCAAGATGACATACTTCAATTGCCGTTTTCGGTTCATATAGCAAAAAGAATACCGCCACCAGAGAATAAAGACAAGTGTGGTCTGTTCTATTATCTTCCACCATCTCAGCCAGAACTTTCAACTACAGCCGGTAATGAGTGTAGACCTTACCCAGTTTTCAAATTGAAAAGATGGTGGTGGTAGTTCGGTTTCTTGACCTTGTAAAAATCTTCCCTGTCTTTGATTTTGTTTGTCATCATTCCAGCCAGAAATAAAAAAAAGAGAATTCATCAGTTTACAGCAAGGGGAATTGAGGACAAGACATTAAGGATGATATTCCTGGAAGCTCATGTATCACGATTGTTTCATTCAATAGACAGAGGACAGTTGTCTATGAAGGCTTTTCAATATGTTTTCTCACAAAGGGGATTTTCCTTTTGCAATCTATATGACTACTGGCAATTTCAATCTTGGCCATTCCCGCCAGCGTTTTCATTTTCGAGACACGAGAGGAGACATTTCACGAGACGTCCCGTCTCGTCTTGTGTCTCGTCTCGTTTTCGAGACGGGACAAGTAGTCTGTCTCGTCTCGTGTCTCGTCTAAAAGGGTTCTGTCCCGTCTCGTGTCTCGTCTCGTTTACGAGACGAGACGAAACACGAGAAATGTCTCGTCTCGTGGCAACACTAATAATAATAATTATTATTAGTTTTTTATCCCATGGTTATGCCTTTTAGGCTAAAGGATACGAATGGCTAATGAAAGTGAATGATTGTGAAATTAAAATGTTGTCCTCTCTCACCTGGAACGGAACCCAGGGCCAAGTGCATCAAAACCACACGCAGTAGTCATTAAACTTTTATAAAGATTTTATTCACAGGTTAATTACATACGTATGTTGTTCAACTGTAAAAGCTATGCAAATGCAGTTTTAAAAAATATGAAGGGAAAGAAAAGAACTATTGACATGTATGAAAAGTAGATATTAATATTACGAGGGCCATCCGGAAAGTGGTACCCGTTTGCGCCGCATGAAGCGCTGACGACTCGGGGAGCCGCTGGACAAGGTCAGACCGCGTCAGTGGTTTGTCTGCCTGCTCTGTGCGAGGTTGCGTGACGCTAGCAGTGCCTGTGTTGTGTCTGTGCTCGTTTATAATGATTAAACGAATTGAGAACTCCGCCAGTTGTGAAGTGAGGGCCGTGATTAAATTTCTTAATACACGAAACGTTCGATCTTGTGAAATTCATCGCCAATTAAAGTAGGTGTATGGAGACAATGTGATGGACGAGTCGTCTGTTCGGCGCTGGTGTCGCAACTTCAACCTGGGGAGGGGGAGTACACACGACGAGGAGCGTTCAGGGAGACCATCTGTTATTACAGACGAACTGCTGAGGCCAGTAGACGAATGCGTGAGGAACGATTGGCGCGTCACAATTGATGAACTCTGTGAATATTTTCATCTCTTTACGAAGCTTAAAGACTTTCTGGCGGGAAAAAGATTTGACAGTGATGAAGAACTTAAACGAGGCGTGACTACGTATCTCAATACGCTGGCGGCGGAGGACTATGACGCTGGAATACAAAAACGCGTCACACGGTATGACAAATGACTCAATTTGCTTGTTGATTATGTGGAGAAGTAGTGTAAAGTATGCTATTTCCAATAAAAATGTGTATATTTGTTAATATGTACTACTGTATCTTTATTGCACAAACGGGTATCACTTTGCGGATGGCCCTCGTATGAAGAGAGGATAGAAAAGTAATTCTCGAAGTGTTTACGTTGATATTGCATGGTATGGTTCTTGATATGATATCATATATAGGATAAAAATATGTCCGTATAATGTGGTCGGTGTGTGACAAGTACATATATTAACGTATTAAGGAGATCGAAATTATATTGCTTTTCCTTTTGGAAAAATAATTATAATCTGGATATATGAGAAAATTGGTAGCAGTGATACGGGATGTAGACAAACGACAAATATGTTGAACCTCGGTACAAAGTTGTAAGCAATGCTCAAGAGTATTTATGTTATTGCCATGATAACAAATATTATGGAAAAGCATATCTATTTCAAATAATATCACATTCTAATAATGTATCGAGAGTGTCGGTAATTTTTTTTTTAGCAGTATCTTTGTATTAGCTCTTAATTTGTACAGTCAACTACAACAGTTTTTTTCCGTTTGGTAAAATTAATTTTGGGAATAACTGTGGTATGGCTGGTACGTACAAAAAGTCGCATTCTTGCTAATTTACTCAAAACTGTACTGACATCGTCCTTCCATTCTGAAGTTATTTACGAAACTAATTTCATCAAACGAAAAAAAACTTTTGTCGCTGACTGTACGTAGGTTGTTCACAGCTTGCAAACTGTCTCTTGGTATTCCAAAAGTTATTATTACTATACAAACACGAGGTTTAATATTACAGCTATTTATCGCAGGATGCTTAAAAAGTAGAGTAATAAAGTAACGTTATTTCGGGTTACACCTAAATTAAATGTTAATTCATACATACATATGACGTATTCAGAGCATAAGGGAACCAAGCCGAATTACCAAAGTTGTGAGAAAAAGAGACATAAGAGCGGTACGCTTTAAGTACATGACAAAGTTAACACTGTTTTTATTTTTTTTTTATTTTACGTCAAAAGATGTCTTACAATACCCGGACATTAATCCTTTAAGCTCAGAATTGAATTTTAGAAAGAGATCATAAAAAAATGTGTCCAAAATGACCAAAAGTCGACTTGATTCCCTTGTGCATTGAGCGTGCCTTATTAATTTTTTCTGTCTTTTCGTGGTTTTATTAATTCAGTATCAACTTCATCGTCATCACTAGTGTCTTTCTGCAATGTGCCATTCTGTATTCTTAAAATAATATAGAACATTCAGGAAATCTCGTTCAGGAATTTCTAATTTTACAGAAATTTCTTTTCCCTATAAAAGAACAATAAATAAATAAATAAATAAATAAATAATAATAATATAGTCTGGTTTGTTAAGGATAGGATCGTGACAGACCGGACACAAGTATGAAACTTGGCAAACTGAAAGTACTACGGTATTCAATTCGTTTTAGGGTCGGGTGCCAAAATTTTCTGGCCGCCATTTTGAAATATGCCGTTATATTGGATTTTATGTGATGTTCTCTTAAAAGATCATTATCTCGATAACTAATGGTCTAATTTTGATGATTCTTTTTCTAAAGTATAAGTTAAGCCCGAATGCAATCGATTATAACAGTAATAAAAACAAAGAAATATGATAAAAACGAGAAACTTAGAAATATTTAAGATTTCACGAAACATATTTACATATGAATGAGTTTTTCTCCAAAAATGGTCCATTTTATGAAAGCATGTACCCTATAACGTTTGAACGAGCATATAAAGAGCTTTAATTTTGTGTATAATACGTTAAAATGCGATGAGAAATAGTCGAAATATAAGTCTTGAAAACAAACCCAGCGCAAATAGGAAGACTGCGTAATCGGTCAACTTTGTGAAATTTAGCGGTGTCTGGCAGAAATTTTTTATCATTAAATTAACTAGTTTTTATTCTTGTTATGATTACTTAATAATAACTACGTTTAATCATTACTTAGAATTGTTATGGGAGTTTTCATTGCAGTAGTTCTATGTAAACATGAACAGCTAGTTCCTTTTTTTTTTTTTTTTTCATGATATTGGTTATTATAATGTAACTGTGAACACATTAAAAGTGTATTGTGCCTTTTAAGTTGAAAAATATCATTCCTTGTAGTATTTGAAATTATGTGTTTATTAAGTGTTTTCTAGGAGATTCGTGTTCAGAATTCCTGAGGATCTTGAGATAACTTAGAAGATATCTGTGAAACTTGTCACTAGAAAATAATAATTCCACACTAATTGACAAGGCAGCGAAGTGGCATATACAATGCAGACTGAAGTTTGTTGCCTCAAAACTAAAAAGAGAAATCGCAAAAGAATAGAAAACAAAAAGTAAACAGAAATCAACAGAAAATAACCAAAGCGTAAGAGGAGAAATGAAAGTAGAGTAAACGTAATTCCACCGGTTTATATTTTTTGTAATTTTGGGAAAGGAGTTAGAAGAAACTGTCACTTACATTTGACAAAAGTCTTAAGGAAATGGCTTAATAATTACAGGATATATTTCTGCTTTCTAAAATTTCCGGAGGAGACTTGGTAGCAATGGAGGCTACATACCACATACAGTGCTTATGGATGTATAAAAGTAGGTACAGAAGTTGGGAAAGGGAGAACAGATCTTTAAATGAAACCGAAAGTCAAGATGATGATGTTTTAGAATCTCGTGTATTTGATGAACTCATAGATCACTTGGAACGTAAAATGGAATATGTTCATTTCATTTTCAATTTGTCAGAGCTGCACAGTCTATATGAAAACAAGTTTAGAGCGGTAGGTTTATCAAAAGCAGTGAATAAAACAAGACTAAAGAACAAAATTCTCGTTCATTTTATTTCTGATTGCAGTGATGGCAAAATATGTTATTGGTACTGTATTTAAAGAAAGGACACTAGAAATTACTCAAGGATTTCATGTCTAAACGATCAAATGAAGAGGAGATTTTTGCCTTCTCAATGTGTTCAAAGTCTTTAAGAAGAAATATGATAAACTGGGAGTGCCAAACATTTTCAGGATACTTTACAGAAAACTGTCAAGATGAAAGTGTTCCAGAAAATCTAAAGAATTTCGTTTAATTGCTGCTGTATGGATCTAACATAGAAGAAATTTCTATAACATATTCTCAAACTGCCCTAACAATAAGTCAATTAATATATTTTAATTTTAAGAACAGAAGATTAGCACCACGAAAAAAAAGACACAAAATATCTCATGAACTGCCGCTCCCACTGTATGTAGGTTTACAGGTACACACTCTTACTTGCTAGAAAAAGATTGTCAGTAATTTACATGACTTAGACATTTTTCTAACATATAATCGTGTGATCCAAATTGAAGATTAGATAGCAGCAGTGACATGCAGACGTTACAAATTAGATGGTCTTGTGTGCCCCTTTCCATTAATGACTAATGTGTACACCATTGGTGCATTAAACAATTTAGACCACAACACATCATCAACTACTTCGATAGGATCTTTCCATGGAACAAGTATTAGCGTATTCCAATTGCCTTCCGATTCCAACCCTGGTTTACCCCCAATGCGAATTGAAGTTTCATCATCAGTAGAATATTACTTATTACCATATAACTATCCTATTGTGCCATCAGTATCATCATGGATTTTGACAAACTGCAAGTTCCTATTACTATTCAAGAACCAATACGGTCAGGGCTCGAAGAAGCACTTTAGACAGAGAAGCGGTGAATTGAAAGAAATTCTCCGCTATGTGAAAATAAATGCTTGTGTGCAGAGTATAATTTGACTCAATCAGGAAGTGTACGTTCTACTAAAGGTACCAACGTCATGTTGCGAATCTTTACTGAAAAGCGGCGTCTCTTTCAATGGTGAAGCATGATAGGTCTATCATAAAGAAAATTACTGATCGATGTAATCCTAATCAAATACAGGTTATTTTCCTTGACCAACCTCTCTTTGCAATAGCAAAACAAATAAAGTGGAGATGGTCCGATTCATACTGTGGAGAAGTTCTATCGTCATGTTTGGTGGACTACACATAGAAATGGTCCTTTGCAGAGTGTTAGGCCACATACTAAATGATACTGGATGGACATCGCCTTAGCTGAGGCCGGAGCAGCAGGTTTAGGGTCAGCGGATTCATTCCTGGACTGCTCACACCTAGCCAGAACCAAAAGAGCACAGCAGAAACCAGCTGTAGTTCTAGGCTTTCTTCAAATGGCAGGGTTTCATACAGAACAAGAGTCCAGAAACTGTAAACAAGAAGTCCAACAGTGGCGGGAAGGAATGATATAGAAAATATCTATGTTTTCATATTGGGATCTTGTACTGGAATTGGAACTTCTAATTTTGATATTTGTTAGAGCTCACCGACAAAGTAACTTCCTATTATATGTAACTGTGTTGGAGCCTCTTCTGCCTCTATCTGTGCATCTCATGGACATGAAGAGTTTAAATGAAGGAAAGACAGAATTTAAGAAGAACTGGGTGTTTTCAAAGACTAACCAAAAGTTTTGTTTCATGCCGTTCGACCAAAATAACAGAAGTGTTAGAGACTCCAGTGGAGCCATTAACTAAAAATCCACTTGCGTTTCAACGGTGGATGCTCACTGCTCCTGAGTTACGCAGACCCACAAAAGAATTTGAAAATGCTGCACACATTGAGGAAATAATTAACGAAAATTTTGTTGGAAGTGATGTAAGTTTTAAGAATCTTTGTCAAACATTGCATCACACAATTTCTGCTGCAGGAAATCCTATTTTAGATACGTAACAGGTAATGAATCTATCATCACATGCGTATGACTTACAGGATCTTCAACATCTGTTGCACAAATAAAAGTGATTGGTAAAAACCAATATGAAGATTTTTTTGACTCGGTGTTTGTAAAATGAAGCAAGTCAATTTAGTTTCCCATAAAAAGGAATAGTTGTTTGTTTTCTTGAGAAAACTTAAAGAAGGGTAGGAGATCATCTGAACAGAAGATAGATGAATTGAGAAATGATTACAGTTTGTTCAGTGGGCTGTATATGTCATGCAAACCGCGTGAGGGTGATCTGCAACTCTTTTTCTCATGAAAATCGTAGTTGGCTATCATCATTGATCACGAGAAAGTTTTACTGTCGTCAAACAAGTCTGAACTACTGAATATTTTCAAGTCCAGAAAACTTCGGCTGGGTGAAAGAAGATGGATCGTGGAAGCCCTTATGGATGACCAAACCAGAAGTTTCTAAAAGTTCAAGAGAATTGCTAAAGTATGGCTGCAAAGCTCTTCCTCTTTGCTCAAACCAGTGCGTATGTTCAACGAATGGTGTTCAATATACAGATTTTTGCTGCTGCGAAGCTCCTGTGATGAACAGCAATGTAACTCAGATTTTTTTCTTTGTGGAATAGGCGATTGGATGTTATCAATTTTTGTTACTTTGTTAGCATTTTGATTTGGAATATTCAGTTTTTCAGTAGCTATTTATTATGTTTGAAAGAGTTAAATTTAAAAATTGACATATATGCAAACACGTATTTATAATGTGGTCTTTTAGTGTCTTACATAATATAATTTATATGAACAGTATAATGATCATTTAATAACAATAGCAATAATGTAAATAATATTGATTTGAATAACAATTCACAAAAGTGGAGAAAAAATATTAATTTGCCAGGTTCCGAGCATGCTTGTTATCACATAACACCAAGTTGCGTCTAGTTGACCCCTGCACACTCCTTGTATTCTATTGTACTGATTTCTTAATTTAACTATATTTCGGTTATTTTTCATCGCATTTTAACGTATTATACATCAAATTGAAGCTCTTTATATGCTCTTTCAAATATTATAGGGTACATGATTTCATAAAATGGACCATTTTGGAGAAAAATTCATTTATATGTAAATATGTTTCATAAAATCTTAAATATTTCTAATTTTCTCGTTTTTATCATATTTCCTTGTCTTCATTATTGTTATAATCGATTACATTCGGGCTTAGCTTATACTTTAGAAAAAGAATCATCAAAATTGGACCATTAGTTACAGAGATAATGATATTTTAAGAGAACATTACATAAAATCCAATATGGCGGCATATTTCAAAATGGCGGCCAGAAAATTTTGGCACCCGACCCCAAAATGAATTGAATACCGAAGTACTTTCAGTTTGCCAAGTTTCATATTTGTGTCCGGTCTGTCACGATCCGAGCCATTTTTGTTGTTAAGAAACCAGACTAATAATAATAATAAGCAGTTCCAAATTCTTATGCAATTGAATAAAATATATAATAATTTTATTTTCAGATCCAAACGTTGGTGTAGACTTTCAGAACTCACCGTTTAAAAGTAATCATACCAACTGGGAACTTAATGGTTGGTCAATTGAAAATCCTGTCTACCTCGATATTCCATTAGGTTTGTATTATGCACTGCTATTTTCTGTAACCAACAGCAACTTTAATCATCTTCAATTTCAAATTAAAGAATCACTAATATTTAAAGTCTAGTGGGACAGGAATGAAATGCTGAATCTACATATATAATTTAGGAATATATTAGTTTTTACTAATACATGCTGTGTACTAAATGGTAAATTTTTTTCTGTACATGTGTTCAAGTTTCAGTGTATAGATTTAATACCACCAATACATTATTATTAATAATACGAATAGTGATATATATGGATAATAGTAAAAAATATTTCCTGTTTTTAATCGATTTGTTGTTATAATTATTTATTTTAAGGCTATTATTTTATGCCTTTTTGTGTCGTTTTAAACTCTTTATTTTTTATTTTCTAGTGTTTATTAAAAATTGGTTATTTTTCTTTTAAGTTTCTCAGTAATTTTTCCATGTTTCCATTAATACAGTAATTTAGGTATATATCTAAGGTAAGGTAGAACACTAACTCCCTATCAAGTGAGTCTCCCATGCAGTGACGTAACTAAAGGGAAGCTATCGGAGCTTGTGCCCCAGACGCCGGATTGGGGAGCGCATAACTGAGGAATATTTTCACTATAAGGCAAGGAAACGAGTTTTAGCAAACTAAAGATCATAAAAAAATCATCTCTGAAGCTTAACACGACAACGGCTCATTAACCCTAGGATCATATCCATAGATGATAAGTTAGCTTCAAAGTTATAACTTTTGCAACCAAAAGAGCCCTAAAAGTTAAATTTTAGTTCCAGTTTTTACATCGATTTAAGAGATTTGCAAAATGTCCTAGTATAATATTCGAAACAATAGCTTGACTGTTTGTCATAATTAAATATTTTATTCTAAAGCAACAGACAGCTGATTCATTCTACATATATCCTCATCCCGATATAATTCCAAAAACTTTGTGATTTGCAGTTATTATGATAAGACTATAAAAATATCTCAAGCATGCTATTCTTACTCGGGATGCATTTGAACCTGAACCCACAAAGTGGGGGTGATATATATATTTCCTGAAAGCTTGGGTCAAGATAAGATCAAAACCGGTTACCAAATTTGGGGAGGTTTTAAGCATTCCGCTTGAGAACAGCACGGTACACATTTTTATTAACACCTTTAAGAGCATTTGCACACGTCCCCGGCAATGCCGGATCCGGCACCGACAATGCCGGAACCGGAACCGGGCCTGCTTTGCACACGCAGCCGGCAAAACCGGAGCCGGCTCCGGCAATGTCGTTGCCGGCGCTCCTTTGCACACACATCCCGGTAATGCCGATGCCGAAAGGTAGTTTGAGTTTGAACGTGAAGGAGAGAACGAGAGTCCGTTTTATACATTATATAAAAAGCTGCGTACATATGATTCGAATTTTTTTGATTAATTACTTTCGCATGTCTAAACAAACGTTCGATTTCTTAGTACAACGAATTAGTAATCATATTCAGCGCTGTTCAGATTTTTTTTTTCGCAAGAGCCGTGTAATATTACAGACTGACTTGAATAAATGGAAGGGTCGTTCAATATCTGAGAAATAGCTCAATGCAAAGAACAAGGTTAATTGTATTACGTCAATCAAGTGACGTAGGAGCGTTAACGTCTAAATCCCCAAATATCTTTTCTTTAATACACAAAGGTATATTGTAAATTGGTCCGTATATACTCCTAATCGAAAGCATTCGCAGAAAAACATGGCTAAATTAATAATTTTGACAAGTTACAATAGGTAGTAACCCTATACTTAAACCCACAATCCAATAGTGTCAAATTATCAAGAATTTGTGAAAACTGGTGGCAAATTGTCCGCTTTGTCGAATTTTGGTGGCAAATTGACAGCTGGTAAATTGTCCGTACTCCGAACATCGAAGTGCCCATTTTTATGTCTTCGATTGTACACTCATGTCCAAAATTATTGTCGCATGTCTATAAATATGTTGTTGTAGGAATATAATTTGATAACGATTTTGCCCGGTATTTCTTATAATGTTAGTATGCGTATAATCGGCAAAGACATGTATGTGGTAAATTTCATGTCAAAAGAGCAGTAAATAAGAACAATACAACGAAAATAAAACTTTCTTGTCCATTTAGCAACATTTTGTTTTACTCATTCTAATTTTAGTATTTATAATTGTTTTCCTATGAAATTTACCACAAATATACATTTCCCGATTATACACAGTATCAGTATTAAAAGTACTCTGCAAAATCATTATCAAAGTATATTCTTACAAGAAGACAGTTATAGATATGCGACAATCATTTTGGACATGAGTGTACATTTTATTTTCATTTACATATAATCTACATTTTATGTATCAACTGTAAGTAAACAGAAAGCGTTTGAATCACTATTGTTTTATATTATCCTCTACATACCTGTCGCTTCTCGTTTCTTTTTGTCCATAGTGTCGAAGTCTTGTGCAAGGTTTGTATATACTTCTTTCCAGGCTTTCTGCTTTTCGCCCTTGTCTTTATATGAGTCTGTAGTCTTGCCCCATAGACAAGGTCTCATTTCCACTAATTCAATGAAATTCAAAACATCGTACTGAAACACTTTAGTCATTGTCACTCGATGAACGACGAAATAAATTGTCACCGAAGCAAAACTTCAGTGCACTGCAGAAAACAATCCACTAAATCAAAAAGCTACTTCAAGCGGAAATAAGTAACATATAGCGACACTCACGCAGAAAGTATGACACTCCAGAATAGTTTTATATAAATGATAAACGTCAGTTTAATCCACCCCCTGCCAAATTGACCTACTTCTGTTCTTGATCCCCTGTGGGCTTGCATAGTTGCATACAGATAGACGAATCGAGTACATTCCTGGAATCGAACGGAGGAAACGAAACTAAATTATAATTTTCTTCAGCATAGGAGGATTTTTTCCAGGGGAGATTTTGTTCTAGATAGGCCTACATATGTAGTATGTCCGATATAACAGTCATAGATAACGTTTTGAAATGCATCTTGCATCTTGTAAAACAAAAACATAGGCAATTTCGGCTGTAGCCTGTTGTGTTGATTAAATCAAAGCATACTGTTATACAAGACATTCTTCTTTATGCATTCCTTTCCCTCTTTCAACAAACACCCCCCTTCCAAATTACGTACTATGATCTTGCAGGGGAGCAGGAAAATTCGGTGTAGGAAATTTCGGTGTAAGAAAATTCGGTGTAGGAAAATTCGGTGTACAGAAAATTCGGTGTACGGAAAACTCGGTGTGGGGAATGTTAGGTGTAAAGAAAGATTCGTTTTAGTAGGCTGTAGGATTTATTAAAAACTCAACTTTGAGGATAAATGAGCGTATTAGTTTGAAGTTGAATTTTGTGTAGAACGTACTTTTACTGTCTACTATCATTTTTACTGTTTACTGTCTACTTTATATTGCTTTATATTGAATTGTGTTTCTGAAATTATTGGAATTCTAGATTTCGAGGGATTTTAACATGTTATGGTCCTTACATGACGAGAAATTTGTCCTCCAATCAGACACTTTAGTCCTCAAAGTCCTCCAATCAGACACTTTAGTTTGTTTACCTTAAGGCAAACAAACTAAAGTGTCTGATTGGAGAAGAAGTCAACTATTTGTACAACTATTATCTGATAAAACAATCCTGCTTTATATTGCCCTTTCCACTAAGACTTTTTGATCAATATATTTTTGCATCTTACATATGTATATACAGAGTGATTCTTTGAAAACTCACGGATTTCATTTGGTTCTAGAATTTCTAACTGAAGTCAGATTTTCATGCGGTTTGCTGCAAATCATCAAGGAGGGTTGGGAGATTTATGGGACTATGTTTACTTGTTTAAATTCATCCGGGGTAATATAGAGCAGGCCACAAGAAAAACAGCAAATATTCGCCATTGTACGTTACAGTTCGAATGAGATATTGGATATTTGAAGCGAAATCACATGTTGTGGTGGGCAAAAGTGAACAACCAGACATAGCCAGATTTCGAAATTAAAATACTTAAATATTTGCACCACAATGGTGGAGTGCCCTGAATGGACAGTCCCAAGAAGTATTTAAATTAAGTAATTAACAGAAGTTATGTAAATGAATTATATTAATTAATTGGATTACTTAAATATTAAAGATATAAATGAAATATTCGGTAGAGCTTTTTTTTTAAAAAATTAAGTGATTTGAAATATACAAAATACTCTTTAACTGAGGTAATCAGTGGCTTTACTTTCGTACAGATGATCCATTGAAATGGTCAGATAACAACCATACACCCTTCTCTGTTCATTTTCTTGCCATGCTGTAAAAGAAAAACATATGCGAAATTTTCCACATACCTTATTTGATGTCTGGAATCCGTGCAAGAAAGACTTCCGTGTAATTTTGTTGAATATTTAATGGTGATAAAGTAAACACTCCACTCCTCCACAGAAATCATACAGATTTTAAACACTGATATTCACACACACACATAAAAAATTATTTTATATTCACACGAATATTAAATTGAAGTGACCGGTCGATAAAAAAAATAATGATTATTATTTTTTTTATGAAAATTTGGCCATTATACATTTCTGTTCATAGTTCGTGCACGTATAGTTTTGATATGTTCTTCATTGTCTTCTTCCTTCTGTCCTCTCTCTTCTCACTGAAGTTTGCTCGGCATCCTGGAACCTCCTAGATGATATCAATTGCTGCTACTGGACGCTGCTCTGGTTGTTTGTCCGCTGCACTGGTGTCTCTCTCTTAATTTCTCTGGATCCATTTGAAGACATCTGGTTCATGCAGTGTTACTGGATAATTATCATCTGGATTGCCTCAAAGTCTCTGAAAATGTTCTGATTCTATGATCCAGTTCCAAAGTTCTCACTACATCGGCCACATATGACGCACTTAAAATTTTACTTTTAAGATTCTATACATATATCACACGGCAAACTACATACGAGAGTTATACGCTAGTAGTCATTGTCCTAGCTGCAGATTTAAGACTCAGTCTCTGCTTTAAAAAAATATTCAAACTCTCCTCTTTTTAACATCTCGTCTCGTAACATGTGTTGCCCGTAAAGCATACACCGAGATTACGTTAAGTTCTGAGACAGTCAGATCGAGACGAAAGAAAAAAACTCAATCTCGAGCAACACCGCGATTCTACTATTTAAATGTGCCTATCTCACAAAACAGACCATTGTCACGATGAGTCTTGCACTAACTATTACAGAGGGAGACCTCTGTGTATCGCGTCTTAACACCAACTAACTTGCTCCTTCCCTGTCAAAACAGTTTTCTTTCAGAGGAAAGAACATGATTTTGAAAGGCTCGCTCCTGACCTACCCAAAATTCAATGTATAGTCCCTTTTCGCGGACCCTAATGGTTTTGTCGCCAAAATGTCTGGGTAGTACACTTTCATGTAATCTTTCATTTATTCTTAGATTATTATTGCTTGTCATCTGTATTGAGTTTGACCACTGGATAAAGGAAATTCTAAGCTTTAAAACGGTGTATCATACACTTTGTTATTCAAATGTTGAATACTTGTTTTGGTATTGTTTTCCCCGGCGTCACTGTACATTTTCTTTGTAAACAATCTTCCTTGCCGAACCAGTCCATGTGCGTTTGTTTACATCGCCAGAGTACTCTAGCGGTGATCTCTCGCAACCTCCACACACACATTTGTTCATGGTTTTTCACCTTTTTTTCACAATAATTATCATGAATCAACAATATATTCTATATTACATTGTATCATGAATCAACACCAAGCACAGTAAAGTAATAAGCTTTTGTTTTAAAGTTAAGGTAACAACGAAAACATCTTTTCTGACCAAAATTACATCTTATCTTACATTTCTACAATTCTAAATATGTAATAATGCTAAGATATGACTGTATTCATAATTTTTAATGGGGGGAAAACCCACTCGCAGGAAGAGCAGAAGCTCTTCCTTGTCGAAACCGCGCTTTGAAGAAAAAAAATATAGGATAGTTTTCTGGCGGGATCCAACCCACGCTTTCGAAGTTTCTAGTGTGAAAAATGGTCACTTGACGAAAATCTAACGCCTTATTGTTCCCAAGAATTCTAACCCACTTGCTAAAATATCTGAGCAGAAATACACAAAGGTAATGGAGTAGGATCTATGTCGCCACGGCACTATCTGCAGCAACATTTGCAACTCTGCTCACTTCTACCTAACTAAGTTAGAAGTATGATTTAAATATATGACCTAGATAAAATTTCTCTCATACCACAATTCTTCTTTAACCTTAGATAGCAATCCTGGGTGCATGTACACAGCTTTTAACTGCTACGGAACAATTTCTGTTTCTTTTCTTTCTTTTTTTTTAAAAAAACTCAGTGGAGCTTTTCCAAGTTAGGTTTTCTTTCCTACATATATTTTGATATTCCAAATAAAAATGTTTAATTCACCTATTTTATATACTAATTAACCTAACTAACTTATATATTCTTAATTAACCTATAGATATGTAAATTATTCTAATATTATGCAAAAATTTCGCGTGAAATTAACATAAAAGTTCTAAATAAAACATAGCTATATGTGTGCCTCTTATAACATCCCCCTTTGAAATTTTTAATGTATTTTAAAGTACATTAAATAACCTGATATTTCTACATACATATACAAGTAATTATTGCTACAAACAATCTAACCTCTAAATAGTTAAATTTATACTAACAGAGCTATCTGAGTCTGAACGTGAATACATTTTTCTTCTTTTCTTTTTTTTCTCGGGAGTACCTCAAGTTCGTATTGTTAACCGCACTACCTGTCTCAGACTTCCTGCGGTGTCCTTGCTTTGTATCGTTTGATCAGGTAGGCGTTTCTCCTACATTTCTCTTCTTTTGTCACAGGGTCACCCAAAACATAAACATTGTGTTCTGTCTTCTTCAGGATAGAAAAAGGCCCGGAATATAAGAGCAACATTTTCCTTGTAATTCCTGAAAATGCATCAGATTTTGGGAATACCCTAATTAAAACAAGTTCTCCTACCTCGTATTGCACTGTTGCATGCCGTTTATTAAATTCCCTCTTTTTTTTCTGCACTTTTCTTTAGATTTCGGGATGCTATCTCCACATAATACTCTATGTCCTTTCTATCTTCTATCTCTGGAATTTCAAATAATCGTGCGATGTCTTTTTACATTGTTTGTCCAAAATGCACCTCATATGGACGAAGGTTTGTTGACAAGTGTTTGGCCGAATTCAAACACTTCTCCACCTTCGTTAAAAATTTTGGCCATTGAGTCTGTCTGTCGTGACAGTACTTTCTCAGCATTCGCACTGTGGATTTGACACTCACTTCTGCCATATTTCCCTGGGGATAATAAGGCGTACTAGTAATGTGTTTTAGCCCTAATTCTCTCATCTCGTTTATCCATCTCTGAGATTTAAATTGAGTCCCATTATCAGTTAACACATAATCCACATTTTGACATAGTTTTAGGAACTCTCTAAGCTTTCTAATGGCCGAACATGACGTAGCTGTCTTGCATGCATATAGGCCGATCAATTTCGAAAAAGCATCCATGCAGACTAATACATATTTTACATTACCAACCCCTCTTGGAAGTGGCCCTAACCAATCTAAACATATCAATTGATTTGGTCTGTCTACTAGCACTGGATTCAGTGGTCCAGGTTGGTAACACTGAGGCGGTGATGGCTTTTGACATATGTCACATGATGTTGTATATTTTCTGATGATGTTCCTCATCTTAGGCCAAACGAAATATTCAGAAAGAAGCGGAAAAAGCTTGCTTGCAGATAAGTGACCTCTCTCGTCATGGTAGTACTGCAGCAAAGGTTCTACCAGCACTTCGGGAATGCAAATGCGCAGACCGTTATAATCGCGTTTACACAATCTTCCGTTACTTATTTCGTAAGTGTGCTTATCACTTCTTATCTTCTTAGTAACGTCTCCGCTCTCTATACACTTCTTTATCTTTCCACAGAATGTATCAGATGATTGCATTTCAGGAAGGATTGTGATCAACTTGCGCAATTCCCCGGGAATCCCTGTCAAAATTGTCATCAATGACTCTTTTATCTCTAGTTTTCTATTAACGTCGAACTCTTTTCCTGTGTTAGGGGGGTATCTCGAAAAATGATCACTTAAATTCTGTTTTGAAGGCACATACTCGAATTCGAAGTCTAGCATGCTTAACGCTAACACGAACCTTGCTATACGTTGATTAGTTATTCTACACAACAAAATAAATTATATAGATAAGTGGTCAGATCTAATCTTGAACCTGTTCCCTATCAAATAGTGCTTGAATTTGTTTACACCATCTATTATCGCAAGAAATTCCTTCTCAGTTATCACATAGTTGCGTTGAGCAGCGTTAAAAATTCGCGATGTCATTTCGATAATTCTAATGTTGCCATCATCATCTATTTGATATAAGTGCGCAGAACAGCTGACGTCTGAAGCATCGCATTCAAGAATAAATTGTTTGTCCGGAAGGGGCTTCTTTAACACCACATCTTCCTGAAAGATTTCCCTTATTTTTCGAAATGCCTCCTCATGAATTTCAGTCCATTGAAATTTTGCTCCTTTTTTCAAAAGTTGAAATAAAGGAAAAAGGACTTCTGCATACTTTGTACTAAATATGCGATAAAACTGACAATACCCAATGAAACTACGCAATTCTTTCACATTTCTGGGCCTCCTAAATGTCATTATCTTCTCAAGTTTCTCAGGGCACTTTCCTATCCCATCTGGGGACAAGTTATATCCCAAGACGCTAATTTCTCGTCTCGCAAATTCACATTTCTTCAGGCGTAAAGTCATGCCTGCTGCTTTAATTTTGCCTAACGCAATGTCTATATGACGTATATGTTCGTCAAAAGACGAACTTCCAAGGATGACGTCATCAACATAATAACCGCAAAACTCTCTGCACTCTGAGAGGATTGAATCGATTGCTCTCACACATGATGAAAGAGATTGCTTCGTGCCGAAAGGTAACTTTTGGAATACGTAAGAAATTCCGTTATGTAAAAATCCTAAGTATTTCTGACTGTCAGATTTTACTCGGATTTGCAGAAATGACTCTACACAGTCAATTGAAGTTTTCCAACGTTTATCACATAGGTCTCTTAGTGTACTAAGTGCTGGGACTGGCTGATCCCTTTGACTAACAGTGATCTCTGCCAAACGTCTCGCATCCAAACAAATACGAACAGTTCCGTCCTTTTTTGGAACTACAACAAGCGGGCTGGTGTAGCAAGTCTCAGATTTTCTAATTATTTTCCATGCTTCCCACCGATTAATGATGTTAGTCACCTGATTTCTAAACTTCAATGCATATGGATACATTTTAGCTTTGAATTTCCCTTCTTCACGCAATTCTATACTGTGTTCATATCCCTTTATACACCCTGGTTTTAAATCGAACACTTCTCTATGCTTCATTAACACTTCTTTTAATTTTTGCTTTTCGACCACACTGAGGTCAGTGTATCCTTCTACGAGGCTAGAAATCTTAGCTGGTGTGACTTTGGTTTGTACTTTATTCCATTCATGCGGGCTGTACACTACATTGGCAAGTTCAGTAGCTGTCGGATATTTTCCATCATCCAGATGGGTTCTGAGAGAAGTCATCTCCTTACTATGCCCTTCTCTATTTCTTACATCATCCATCTGAAATGCATAGATGGGTTCTATACCCGTTTCGCCCATTTCGCCTATTTCGCCCATTTCGCCTATGGGAAATGAATGTAAAAATCTCTCTTCATCTTCAAACTCTAAAGTCAAACTCCTGACCACTAACTCACTCTCTTCGATTTCTACATCTCGAAAACTAACCTGAACCTCAGTTGGTGAATTTAGTCTCAAAACTCCCACATTATAATCTAGCACAGCCTTGCTCTCAGCAAAGAACTCTGACCCAATAATCAAGGGACGATTTAATCCTTGTACAATTAATCCCACAGTATAGAATTCATGATTACTGAATGTCATTACTAGCATCACTTGTCCAAGAATTTTGGCTATAGATTTTCCAAAAGCCGAACTAACCTTTATATTGTTTGCTTTCAGGAATGCAGGGGGTGGGGTGGTATTCTTTACCTGTGCCCATAGGTCACTACTAATTGCGCTAATTGATGCTCCGCTGTCAAGAAGACCACATACTTTTTTTACCAAATAAACAAGTTTCTACTTCTGGTAACGTTATAACGTTGTTGGTAGGTACATTCTCCCTTTCATCTGTTTCCAATAAATCTCGAAAAATGGCATTTGATTCATCAAAAAGACATTTATTTAATTTAATCTCTTTTCCACCTCTCAAAAGCAAGCATAATTCTTTATCTTTACCTTTGGCACTTTTATCATCCGAAAAATATTGTTTATTAATAATTTTGTCACATTGTATGCAATTTCGGCTGTTACGTTCCAATCCCATGATTTCTAACTGTTTGACAAGAGTTTCGCATTCTCCCTTACTATGTTCAGCATGATAAGAACTATCCTCATTACGCACACTACTAGGTAAAAATTTAGCACTATCAGATAGAGAACAGTCATCTGTAGCTCCTAGACAGCGTGCGTACGTTTCTCACTGTCTAGAAACTGTTTGTCTCATATTCCGGGGGCTCTGTGACCTAGATCTTTGGTTTTCACTTTCATTAGAAGAACCGATACCCCTACTGAATTCTAGATTGTTAACGTGCTCTTCACCAGAGTACGATCTCCGACCTCTGGGATTATTCCTGCCCCTGAAGGAACCTCGGTTGTTTGAACGACCCTGAGACCTTTCATTGTTATTATTCTCACCATTTCTATCCCTTGGTGGCCATGTCGTTCCATGGTTGCCAAATTGCCTACTCGTGTTCCCTCTACCTCTCTGTGTATTTCCACCACGATTCTGATTATTGCGATTCTTTCGTGGGGAATATGGGCGATGTCTATACGATGTACCGCTAGACCTTTCATTCTCACTTTCTTCTATTGACATCATATTAATCCCCTTCTAATGTTATTGTTTCCGCTATTATTTTGATACGTCACTTGCAATTCTGCCACCAGACCAACCAAT
Source organism: Thermobia domestica (assembly GCF_964235325.1). Taxonomy (NCBI): domain Eukaryota; kingdom Metazoa; phylum Arthropoda; class Insecta; order Zygentoma; family Lepismatidae; genus Thermobia; species Thermobia domestica. The sequence continues at coordinate 81,135,288 of NC_137469.1, forward strand.
TCTTCAATTGTTTTTGGTTTGGATGATATCAGAGACCTGTAAACCCAAGATGGCAATTGTCTTGGCAGTATCTTTAAAAGTACTTGCGGTTCTAATGGCGGCGATAAAATACTATTTTTATGCAGCAAGTCTAAAAGGTACTCCGTGGGAAGCCTATTTGAGCGGATATCAAACCGAGCCGTTAGAATGGTCGCACGTAAGTTCGCCAACTTCTCTTCGCTCAGATAGGTCCGTTTGAAATGCATGATAAAATCTTGATACGTCTTGCATTTAATTAGAGTTACTTGAGCCCATTGCAGTGATGTATTTCTAAAGCATTTCGAGACAAACTGTAGCTTTCGATCTTCCGGTACTCCCGTGAGATCAAAATAATTATCGAGCTCGACAAGAAAATTATGAGACTGCACTTCACTTTCCAAACCAGAGAATATAGGAAGAGACAGATCACGATGCATCAGTCCCACAGCTGATGCTAGCTGGCACGTAGAGACAGGCGGCTGAGCGTTTGACGATACTCGGGATTCTGTCTCGTCTCGAAAGACAAAACAAGGAGCGTCTCGAGAGGTGCCGGGTTGGTTATTGTTTATTCTTTCACCTCTGTCATCAATTTCTCGAACCGATTTCTTTAAAGAAGCAAGTTCTTTCTCTAATTTGGTGCAAACAGAAGTAATATTCTGTTGTATCTCTTGCATACCATCCCGATATTCGCTCCGCACCTCTTCAAGCTGGTTTTCGTGACCAATTTCTTCGTGTAATCGACCCATTTCTTCTCTCCATTGTATTTCTACACGCTGCATATTGTTCTCCGCTTGAGCAATTGAACCCTCAACGCTTTCCAACCTACTTGTCACCTGTTCTACACAAGTCCTGACGCTTTCTACCTGGTTGTCTACTCTCACAATGTCTTGTCCTAAAGTTAATTGTATTTCATCTAATTTTCTATTGTTACTCGCCTCGAGCTACTGTACCCTCTCATCGTTCGCTCTTATTGAACCTCGTAACTCGTTGCATGCTCCAGCTAATTGCTCATTGAACGATTCAGCTGTTGCATCCAACCGAGTACTCAGTTCAGCTATACTGTTCATTAATCTACTGCTATTTACTTCCTGTCTTTTCACTAACTCTTGTACTGACTTTTCCTGCTATTGTGCGATTTTTTCCTGCTTATCAACTAATTCCTTTACTGACCTTTCCTGTTTGTCAACGAGTTCTTTCACAGTGCTCTTTACCAGCTGTTGTAACATTACAAACAGTGGATTCATAGATGGATCCATTGTCTCCATGTTCACAACACTGGATGGTCCAGGGATCGATTCCTTTTCGTTTTCCTGACTTCCCTGATTTCCGTTTCCGTTACTAACTTCTCCCTGGCTTTCTATATTCGCCATTCTCTCCTCTAACTCTAACTCGCCGAGCTGATTCTGCGGAAAGTTAACCAGGTCTTCTTCCATTTTCTTTTTCTGTAGTCTAGTGACCACCATCAAGTTAATAGAAATACTCTAACTCTCTAACTTTCTAAGTTATGTAAATGAATTATATTAATTAATTGGATTACTTAAATATTAAAGATATAAATGAAATATTCGGTAGAGCTTTTTTTAAAAAAAAATTAAGTGATTTGAAATATACAAAATACTCTTTAACTCAGGTAATCAGTGGCTTTACTTCCGTACAGATGCTCCATTGAAATGGTCAGATAACAACCATACACCCTTCTCTGTTCATGTTCTTGCCATGCTGTAAAAGAAAAACATATGCGAAATTTTCCACATACCTTATTTGATGTCTGGAATCCGTGCAAGAAAGACTTCCGTGTAATTTTGTTGAATATTTAATGGTGATAAAGTAAACACTCCACTCCTCCACAGAAATCATACAGATTTTAAACACTGATATTCACACACACACATAAAAAAATTATTTTATATTCACACGAATATTAAATTGAAGTGACCGGTCGATAAAAAAAAATAATGATTATTATTTTTTTTATGAAAATTTGGCCATTATACATTTCTGTTCATAGTTCGTGCACTTATAGTTTTGATGTGTTCTTCATTGTCTTCTTCCTTCTGTCCTCTCTCTTCTCACTGAAGTTCGCTCGGCATCCTGGAACCTCCTAGATGATATCAATTGCTGCTACTGGACGCTGCTCTGGTTGTTTGTCCGCTGCACTGGTGTCTCTCTCTTAATTTCTCTGGATCCATTTGAAGACATCTGGTTCATGCAGTGTTACTGGATAATTATCATCTGGATTGCCTCAAAGTCTCTGAAAATGTTCTGATTCTATGATCCAGTTCCAAAGTTCTCACTACATCGGCCACATATGACGCACTTAAAATTTTACTTTTAAGATTCTATACATATATCACATGGCAAACTACATACGAGAGTTATACGCTAGTAGTCATTGTCCTAGCTGCAGATTTAAGACTCAGTCTCTGCTTTAAAAAAAATATTCAAACTCTCCTCTTTTTAACATCTCGTCTCGTAACATGTGTTGCCCGTAAAGCATACACCGAGATTACGTTAAGTTCTGAGACAGTCAGATCGAGACGAAAGAAAAAAACTCAATCTCGAGCAACACCGCGATTCTACTATTTAAATGTGCCTATCTCACAAAACAGACCATTGTCACGATGAGTCTTGCACTAACTATTACAGAGGGAGACCTCTGTGTATCGCGTCTTAACACCAACTAACTTGCTCCTTCCCTGTCAAAACAGTTTTCTTTCAGAGGAAAGAACATGATTTTGAAAGGCTCGCTCCTGACCTACCCAAAATTCAATGTATAGTCCCTTTTCGCGGACCCTAATGGTTTTGTCGCCAAAATGTCTGGGTAGTACACTTTCATGTAATCTTTCATTTATTCTTAGATTATTATTGCTTGTCATCTGTATTGAGTTTGACCACTGGATAGAGGAAATACTAAGCTTTAAAACGGCGTATCATACACTTTGTTATTTAAATGTTGAATACTTGTTTTGGTATTGTTTTCCCCGGCGTCACTGTACATTTTCTTTGTAAACAATCTTCCTTGCCGAACCAGTCCATGTGCGTTTGTTTACATCGCCAGAGTACTCTAGCGGTGATCTCCCGCAACCTCCACACACACATTTGTTCATGGTTTTTCACTTTTTTTCACAATAATTATCATGAATCAACAATATATTCTATATTACATTGTACCTAATATTCCTCTGATTATATTTACATAGGATTCCAGCAGTGACATTCAATTTAGAATTAATAATCAATAAATATACACATATCGGCTGCTATGACATTCACGGTACTGCGTATCGCTGTCGTCTCAATTACAGCAATGTCAACACCAAGCACAGTAAAGTAATAAGCTTTTGTTTTAAAGTTAAGGTAACAACGAAAACATCTTTTCTGACCAAAATTACATCTTATCTTACATTTCTACAATTCTAAATATGTAATAATGCTAAGATATGACTGTATTCATAATTGTTAATGGGGGGAAAACCCACTCGCATGAAGAGCAAAAGCTCTTCCTTGTCGAAACCGCGCTTTGAAGAAAAAAAATATAGGATAGTTTTCTGGCGGGATCCAACCCACGCTTTCGAAGTTTCTAGTGTGAAAAATGGTCACTTGACGAAAATCTAACGCCTTATTGTTCCCAAGAATTCTAACCCACTTGCTAAAATATCTGAGCAGAAATACACAAAGGTAATGGAGTAGGATCTATGTCGCCACGGCACTATCTGCAGCAACATTTGCAACTCTGCTCACTTCTACCTAACTAAGTTAGAAGTATGATTTAAATATATGACCTAGATAAAATTTCTCTCATACCACAATTCTCCTTTAACCTTAGATAGCAATCCTGGGTGCATGTACACAGCTTTTAACTGCTACGGAACAATTTCTGTTTTTTTTCTTTCTTTTTTTTTAAAAAAAAACTCAGTGGAGCTTTTCCAAGTTAGGTTTTCTTTCCTACATATATTTTTATATTCCAAATAAAAATGTTTAATTCACCTATTTTATATACTAATTAACCTAACTAACTTATATATTCTTAATTAACCTATAGATATGTAAATTATTCTAATATTATGCAAAAATTTCGCGTGAAATTAACATAAAAGTTCTAATTAAAACATAGCTATATGTGTGCCTCTTATACTGTTGAATAGAGATTTCTTGGGTGACTTAGAGTCGGTACCTGTCATCTTTCACAACATCCACCAGCGAGGTCCTATGCTTCCCTGTCTTCCTCAGAAGCGATCCTGTTCCTGCAATTTATTCACTAACGACCATATTATGTTCCTGTCTGGGGCAGAACGTGAGGCAAAGTTGCGTGTAAATGCTCGGGATCTAGCAACAACAGATCCCGTTCTCCAAAAACTTTTTAACGATAAAATCATGTTGCTCCAAAGAGTACATTATTGTAACTGTGTCCTGATCATATTGATACAGTACCACAGCATAATTCTCAATACAACGGTCCAGTTTCTTGTTTCTTATTGTCAGTAATACCCCGCGAAAGACATGCAAGAGGTAGTGGACTGAAGGCAAAAATAAATTTGCTTTTCTTGAAATAGGAAATAACATTTTATTCGTTACATTTTGTGGTTTTCGTTTTCACAATATGAAGTGTCGTAAATTATCGTAAGTGGTAATATTCAATATGTATTACACCGAATCTACCTTACACCTAAATTTCCCCACGCCAAGTTTTCCGTACACCGAATTTTCTGTACACCGAATTTTCCTACACCGAGTTTTCTTACACCGAATTTTCCTACACCGAAATTTCCTACACCAAATTTTCCTAGACCCATCTTGCAGGAGCCAAGTAAGACAATCCACACAAAAGGAAAATGCTTAGGAGAAACCTAATCGCTATCAATGATTGATTGAAGGAGTCTTGCAAACTATTATTTTTCTATATTTTCCCCTCGGGGGAGACTTAACAGAAGATCGAAAAAACAAGGTTATTTGCTCTTTGTGTGTGTGGATGTGTGCGCACAAGGTATATGGCCTTCTTTTGGTTTTTCACTTTTGTTGCCATAATTTTAACATCTATTTAAATTTCTCAAAATTGAAACAGGCTGAGATCAAGCTATTTAAAATAATAATAATAATAATAATAATAATAATAATAATAATAATAATAATAATAATAATAATAATAATAATAATAATAATAATAATAATAAAGTTCTGGAAAGGCAACATTGCGGCTGCCTATTCACTCAGTATACAATCGTTCTATGCAACAAATACCAGACAAGACAGAGTACATATTTTTATTATGATCTATAAGGTAAAACAGTATGCAACCACAAGAATAGAAATTTTCTTGTTCTGTTTGTGCATTTTCATTTCTTTCTGTAGTTGTGTTGTAGTTTTTATTTACTTTAATTTTATTTACAACCTTTGTTATGCTTGGGAATGCCTACTTCTACGATTATGATGGATATTTGTACCGTACATACTGGGTTGCATAATTAACAGGATAAGCACTGGACAACTATCCTAGATTCATAATTTCTTCGTATCTCCATTTTGTTCATTTCCGCCATGTTGATTTTTTAAAAATTATGACTTCATATATGCTAAGACATATTCTCTATCAAAACGAATCCAACGACCCCTTTGTTTAAATCGTTTAAGTAAGTTTCAGCTGTAGAAGATAACAAATTAATATGCATACATACCTGTGTGAAACTCACTTTCCGCGTTGCCGTAGTTGGATAATTCAAACAAGATCCGAATTTCCCTTGCTGAGAATTTATGTGAATAGCAAGCCACTATATTTGTGGTACCTCACAGCCATTTTGTTTATTTCATTCTTCATTATATATTCATATGATGTGAAAAAAAGAAAATAACAAAAAACCTGAAGTAAACAAAAAATCCAAATACAGGAAAAGAAACAAGAATACACAACGTCTTGCCACTCACTCACTGTAGCTAGATTGAAGAAACCTATCAACAAGCCGGATCCGTCTTTACCGGCTGCGTATGCATCTACGCATAATAAAACATTGCCGCCGACAAAACCGGAGCCGGAGCCGGTACCGACATGTCGGCGGCTAGTCCGGCTGCATTTGCCGGAGCCGGGAGTTCCACCGGCTTTTTTGTCGGGTCGGAAAGCGTGTGCCAGGTACCATTTGATTACATTGCCGCCGACTCCATCGCCGGCATTGTCGGAATCGGAACCGGCATTGCCGGGGACGTGTGCAAACGCTGTAAGCGTGTCTTATAGTCCGTTGCAACCCCGAAAAATCTGAAACGGTGAGACAGATATGAAAACAGAAAAACATGTCGTTCATCATTTAAATAGTATAACGTATCAAAGTAAAATAAATTGTCCCAGGATCCCCCGCAGGGCCCCAGACTGGGTCCAACTTAAAATTTTTAATTGGAAAGGGGTCAAGTTGCATATCGTATGAAAGTTGGTGTTAAACAAAAGAAGATAAATGAAGTCGCGACTCTCTACAATAAGCCTGTGCAAAATAGCGATGGGTCAAAATATCAACACAATCTTCGTTGCAAAGTCTATGGCCACTCGTATGAATCTGAAACGGTGGAATAGGTGTAGAAATAAAAACATGGATATGTCACTATTTCAAAAGTATAATGATTCAAAGTAAAAAATAATGTGTTCCAGAGTCCCTTGCAGGGTCACAGACGGCGTCAAACTCAAAATGTTGAAATAGGAAGGGGTTCAAATTGAGTACCGTATGAATGCTTATGTTCTCGACTCTTAATGAAAAAGTCTATTGCCACTCCTATTAATCTGAAACGGTGAGACATGTGTAAAAACAAAACAAAACAAAACAAAAACTAGAATCTATCAAAGGAAAAAAAGAAACATCCCAGTTTCAACTGCAGGATCCCAGACGGGGTCCAACTCAAAAGTTTCAAGTACCAAGGGAGGTAAATAAGCACATGTGAAAACTCGTGTTAAATGATACAGAATTGGACATTGGACAAGTCTCGACTGTCGATAAGCATTGCAAAATGGCACGAGTCATTTCCTTTGATACATTCTAGTTTATGTCTTGTTTTGTTTTGTTTTTTGCACCTGTCTCACCGCTTCACATTAATATTAGTGGCAATAGACTTTTTCATCAAGAGTCTAGACTTGTTTTCTCTTCTTTCACTTAACGCAAGCTCTCATGCTTTCATACGATACGCAACTTGAACCCCTTTCCATTTCAACCTTTTAAGTTGGACCATGTCTGGGACCCTGCGAGGGACCCTGGAACATTTTTTTTAAAACTTTGAATCATTATACTTTTGAAATAGTGACATATCCGTTTTTCTTTTTGTTTGTTTCTACCCCCATTCCACCGTTTCAGATTCATACGAGTGGCCATAGACTTTGCAATGAAGATTGCGTTGATATTTTGACCCACCACTATTTTGCACAGGCTCATCGTAGAGAATCACGACTTCATTTATCTTTTTTTATTTAACACCAACTTTCATATGATATGCAAGTTTTTTTTTTAAGGGTTTAGCCGATCAAAGGGTTACGCCCTTTCTTCGGAACTAGGATTAGAGGTATAAGGAATTTTCTTTATTTATAGGGTGCATTGAGGGTTTGGATCATTGGTTTATTTTATTTTATTTCAATCTTAGTTGTGGGCTTTTTTTATTTTTATTTATTTATTTTTTAATTATATATATATATATATATATATATATATATATATATATATATATATATATATATAAAATATCCTTGGAGACATCAATTTGCAGTAGGTAGGTTTCATTGATTACTCACTGTTGCGGTAACTGGAGGCCGGGCTATTGGTATGTTATGAAAGATGAGATGAAGTGCAAGTGGACGTCACAAAACACAAGGGTAAGGTTAGTATGGACGAGTGAATGGTTATCTTCTGCCCTGGGGCGTCACAGGGCTGATGAAGACAGATGAAGCCCGCTGCTAGCAACATTGATGGAACACTAGTGCAGAGATGGATAAATACATGGACTAAGATGAGGTGGATGGTAAATGGCAAAGTCGGCCTTTTGAGGGTCATCGTCGTCTAAAGTGGTATGGTATAGAGTGAGAAGATGTTGTAGAGGAGTGGCTTGGTGACGTGGGGGCGTATCATGTATTATATCCTGTTGAAAGGTGTCTAGAAATATCGGATTTCCTTCTGCAATGACTTTTGTAATATATTTAGTGCGAAGTGTTTCTAAGTGCGGAAGTATGGTTGGAAAGTTGATTCGGCGATAGAGGTCGGCAGTCGGTGCTGGTAGTTTGATACGATAAGCAAGTCGGAGAGCATGTCGTTCAGAGATGGCGAGTCTATTATATAGTTCATCAGGGGCAGAGATCCAGCAGATATGGCCATGTGTGAGAGCAGGTCGGAGGAATACTTTATAGGTCGTAATGACGGTGTCAGTATGTAAGCCCCAGGTTGTGCCCACTAGCCGTCGGAGGAGGTTTAATCGGTTCGTTGCCTGTGATCGAATCTTTTGTAGGTGGGGTTTCCAACTGAGTTTAGAATCAAAGATAATCCCAAGGTAGGTAACTTGTGATGATGGGCGGATGAAAGTGCCATTTACATGAATGTGAAGAAGTGAAGGATTGCGATGGATACGTGAGCGGCAACGAGGTGGGAGAAAAATAAGAGCTTGTGTTTTGAGAGAATTGATGGTGAGGCGCCATTTTGAACACCAGGATGTAAAGGCGTCAATTGCCTGCTGAAGTGTTCTGTTGATGTTTTGAACAGTATTAGATGTGGCAAGAAAAGCGGTATCATCTGCATATTGGTATACTGAGACATTTGGTGGGAGAGGGGGCATGTCGGCGACATATAAAATATATAGAAGAGGTGAAAGGACAGATCCCTGAGGGACGCCACAGTGAAGAAAGATCGGATAGGAAAGGGATTGGTTGATATTAATATAAGTCATACGATTGGAAAGGAAAGAAAGTATACATCGGATGTAGGAGATAGGAAGATTGAAAGAGTGAAGTTTTGCGATGAGGCCGGCATGCCAAACTTTGTCAAAAGCCTTCTCCAGATCAAAAAGTAACAGACAAGATGGTTTTGAGGTATTATAATGATTTGTTATAGCGGTGGTGAGGCGCAGAAGCTGGTCAGAGATACTAATATGTGGGCGAAAGCCGGCTTGATGGAGAGGGATGAGATTATGGTCGGAAAGATGAGTATGCAGACGGCTGACTAGAATGCGTTCAAAGATTTTGCTAAGGACTGATGTTAATTGTATTGGTCGGTATGATGAGAGTGCAGTAGGAGGTTTGTTTGGTTTGATGAAAAGGAGAGTTTTTGAGATTTTCCATTGGGGAGGGTAAAATCCGGTGCGAAGAATGAAGTTGTAGATGGTGGCGAGAAGTGAAAAGAGGATGGGAGGAGATGATTTGATGAGTTTATAGGTAATGTGATCAAAGCCGGGGGCCGTGTTTCGTTTTGATCGGATGGTGGAAGAGATATCTTCAGGAGTTATGAGATCGGTAAGAGGTGAAACGGTAAGTTGGTGATGAAGATTGGGTTGGAGTTGAGGAGCGTGCGGATTTGCAAGATGTGCAACACGACGGGTGAGAGTTGGATGAAGAGGTTGGGCGGTTGGGGTAAAAATATCTTGAAAGAAAGAGGCGAAAGCATTTGCTTTGTCAGAATCAGTTTGAAGAGAGTGGTTATGGGAGATGATAGGGTATGAAGTATGACGGTTTTTGCCAGTTAACTGATGGAATTTTTGCCAGAATTTGGTAGGGTGTGAGGTAGTGGATAGTGTGTTGCAGACTGAGATCCAACGTTTTCGTCTATAGGCATCTAGGTAATTGTGGAGCATACGATTCCATCGACGATGATGTTCTAATGATATAGGATTACGTGTACGTTGGAAGTCACGAAAGGAGCGTCTAGAAGCAGCAACGATAGATCGATATTGTGGAGGTATTGGAGGTTTGTGCGGATGACGTGTACGAAGAGGGATGTTGTTTTGGGTGGCTGTTTCAAGGGATGTTGTGATTTGGTCCACAAGGTTATTGAGTTCTTCTTCACTGGTGGGCTCCTGTAAATTTTGTAATGAAGTTGTGAGGTCGGTTTGAAAATTAGCCCAGTTTGCACGAGTGTAGTCAAAGAAGTGAATTGGCGGGGGTTGTGTTTTGGGATGTGCAGTGATAATAAGATCAAGGAGTATCGGAGCATGATCGCTGCCGAAAGGTGGTAGAACTCGGAGATTGTGAATAGTCAGAGAAGGAGTACTGATAACTATGTCGGGTGAGGTATTACTTATTGGGCGTGATGGTGATGGTAGATGATGGTAGTCGACGGCTAGAATATTAGAAACATAGTTGTGAAAATGTTGTTTCTCTGTCTGTGGACGACTATGAATATTGATGTCTGCCATGATTATATAATGTCTGAACGTATTGTCGATGTATTGAAAAAATTCGTAGGGAATAGGGTGGCCTGGTCTGACATATATGGTGCAGAGAGTAATGATTTTTGTGCGAAGATACAATGTGACTATGGAATATTCTGGGAGATCATGTGGTTTTGGGAAAGTATGAGGCCGCACAGGAATAGTATGATAGGTTCCAATTGCTGTGCCACCATTCGCTCGTTGATAGGGTCTAGGACAGTCATGACGTTGTAATTGAAAATGAGGAATGCGGATATAATCGGTAGGTTTCAGATAGGTTTCATTTAGGGTAAAAGCTTGTACTTTTTCCTCTCGGAGAAGTTGTTCAAAAACTGCTTTGTGAGTGGCAAGAGATCGAATATTAAGAAAGAGGAAGGTGACTGCCATGGTGATTGATAACATAAAGGTTGTTTGGATGGGTTTTGTATTTACAGGGATGGCCATTCTGGATCTGTTTTGGTAGATGTTATGGAAAAGTGAGCGTGTGGACCTGTATAAGTGGCAGAAAGTTGTAGGCCAAATAGTTGTTGGGCAATGTGATCGACCTGCATGAGAATGTGTGGGCGTAAGAAAGGGTGGATATTCTGAAGAATAAGCGTCGTGAAGCGGAGCAAGTCTTCTGCTGTAATGGGTTCTCGTAAGGAATTAACGGGTGGTGTAGCGGAATCGGTCGTGCGGATTGGAACGGATAGTTCAGGTTTATCAGTTGGTGGAGCAGGTTTTTGATGACATTTGTAGCTATAGGTTGGATGCTGTTGATGGCAGGTATTGCATAGAGGTGGTTTTTTGAGGTTAGGACAGTTGATAGTGGTATGGTCCTCATTGCAGTGTCCACAGCGAGGTGAGTTTGGACAGTTTTTAGTCAAGTGAGAAGCATATGTTTGACAGCGTTCGCAGCGGATAGGAAGTGGTGGTGAAGTGCGAGATGGTTCTACTCTGTGTCGTCTGCGATAGATATAGGCTCCATTTTGAAGCAGATCGTCTATTGTTTCTTTGGATGCTGTGAGGACTCGAACAAGATAGGTGGGGCCTGACTGACATTTGATACGAATGCATTTATGTATTTCGTAACATTCAAGTCGTAATTCATCAAGGATTTCTTCGTCAGAATAGGCCGGTGGAACGCCTTTTATTACTGCTGAGAACATGGGCTGACGTCTAGGTGGTGGTGGTTGCTTTTTTCTGGTTGATGAGAGAGCTTGAATGTTGGCTTTGTCGCCAAAAATGTGAAAGCCTGCTTTGTTTCGGATTGTAGTAGCGAAGGTTTGGTCTGGAGATTTGATGATGATTCCGTTTCGAGTGAAGACTATTTCTGATACATCGGCTCTTGGATAGTATTTCATTAGTTGAATTAGGATATGTTTTGGATTTGAGTATTTGGTGTCAGCATTGGTCAGAAGAAAATTGAAAAGTGGTGGAGGTTGGTTTGAAACAATGTCCATGTTGTGATCATCTATGTCACTATCGGATGCTTGACTGCAAGGAGATCGTGTTCGAGTTTCTTTTTTCTTACTTTGTGACTGAAGCGAATCACCTGATCGCTTTTGAGGATTGGGACCCGTTTTGGGTTTGGCCCCCTTGCACTCCATCGAGTTCAGAGGGGACACACCCACGGATCTTGAAGACTGTGGTAGGGCCGAAGCCAGTATAACGTGTTAGATATAAGCAAAATGAGAATAAGAACAACGATCAAACACAGATGTTCAAGTGATGTGAGATGATCAAAGATGATAATGGAATCCACCCTCCAGCACTGAAAAGCACTGTCAATCCCAATGAGAGTGTATGCGTGCTAATCTCAATTGTGCGTATGCTACACAATATCCTCGGTGGCACGTTAACACTTCCCAGTTAGGCTAGGCTTAGACAAAATACAGCTTGTGACGTACGGTACGTCAAGCTGGTGAAAGTGATATGCAAGTTGACCCCCTTTCCATTAAAAAAAAATAAGTTGGAATCCGTCTGGGAGCCTCCGGGGGACCCTGGGACAATTTATTTTATGATACGTTATACTTTTGAAATGATGAAAGACATGTTTTTTTGTTTTCATATTTGTCCCACCGTTTCAGATTTTTCGGGGTTGCAACGGTCTTTATGGACACGCTTAAAGGTGTTAATAAAAATGAGTAACGTGCTGCCCTCAAGCGGAATGCTTGAAACCTCCCCAATTTTGATAACAGGTTTTGATCTTGCCTTGACCCAAGCTTTCAGGAAATATATACATCACCCCCACTTTGTGGGTTCAGGTTCAAATACATCCCGTGTTAGGTAATTTTGCTATCAAATACTAATTACGTAGTTTGGTGTTTTGTCTTGTACTAAAAATAGAATTATGTACTGCAATTTTGAAATCAAGCTTTACCAATTCAAGAAGAAATGAAGTAGGAGAATTACCGTGTGATGCCAATATTAGGTGTAGACGGTGAGAGTTTTAGTTTGGCTGGTCATGGGGAGCGCTAAGGCAGTTTTTGCCCCAGGCGACGACTAGCCTAGTTACATCGCTGCTCCAATGGGTGAAGAAATGCGTAATAATTAAGTATCCAAATTATTACTACGCTTAATAAATATTATTAGACGCAAGAATCTCCCTTGTAAATAGCTTATTACATTACTGAAAACCGCTTTAAAATATTATGTAGTCTAAGAAGTAGTTAAACTTTCGCACATGAGATAGCGTTAGTGATCCAAATCGTAGGGAATATCAGTCGCAGCGGGTCTGGTCTATAGTCATTTGACAGCTACACTAGTAGATACGAAAAAGTGTTGTCATACGTAAGGTCTTGCTCTTGGAGGTGAGTGTACTTTCCACAAAACTCCGCTATATTTTACAATTTTATTTCGATGAAAGCGCAAATGCTGCGCAGTCCCGCAAATAAACTTGTACTGTATATAAGCAAGATATATTATCAAAAGCAACAGCCGAAATATGATTAATTCGGTTTCACTCTAGAAATTTCGATGCCCAAAACTCTCCTCGCGGTGGGCTACTAATCGCAGAAAAAGTAGATTATATCCTGGGATTGGTTGAACAAGAAGGTAGGCAAACAGTCACAATATCGAGAATGACCTAATATCCATAACAAAATAGTGCTAAATCATTTGGGCAAAGTTGGCTACAGATTTTCTCAACCTTCATCCTGCTGTTTTATCATTATTTCTGACTCTTTGAGAAAAAATGAGAGAGTAAATAATTGCTGTTTAGATATACATAGACACATTTAGGAGTGATACATATGTGTCGATAGTTCGATATTGATGATCATGTGTACCATTCTATGTATGTGCAAATACAAATGCAAATTACTTAACATGAATTACTGATTAATCACATTTTTCTTTAGATGCATACATCTGCTTAATAATACATTGAATGCATATCTTTCAAGTACATGTCAATGTATCATTAATTGGCCTATAGGAAAGTTATAGTCTAACATCATAATCTTAACGACTTATAGGCGGGCTGGAGTTTGATGACTCATGAAAATGCTTAATTTCTATTTCTGAAGCTTAAAAATAAATTAAATACATCTGTCGTTAAGCAACATTATATTATATTATATTATATTATATTATATTATATTATATTATATTATATTATATTATATTATATTATATTATATTATATTATATTAAATGATAATCTTATATAAGCTATTGCCAATGCACACATTTAATTTCCTATTTACTTATTTATAGTTATTTTTTAATTATTCATTTCAGATGAGTATGTGGAAGAAACAGAATTTACCTTTATACCGAGTAATTTAGAAATTAATTTTAAAGTAAAGTTGACTGGTGGAGATGGAAAATTATATATATGTTTTTCCAATGACATGAACATTCCATCGGAATTTGCATATTGTATTGTACTGTATATACCTTCTTCAGTATCTCGTTATGGTTACATGTCAAGCTACGATAATTATTTGTATGCATGCAATAGACCACCTGATTATTACCACAACTCATATTATTTAAACTTGAGAGGACGAAATCTAAAGTGTTATGACAGAGGTTCCAGAACCCAATTATCGGTAAGTTAATGCAGCTCAAACTTTCATTTGCTTTCTAAATAAAATATTACTATGCAATCATTGTTTATTTTTGAATGCATTTACTTGACAAGATATACAGGGTAAAGAGTAACAACGTGGACGAACTTCAGCAGGTGATTCCGGACATTTGTACGACTAAAACGTCTTAGGAACAGATGCCAGCCGAACAATAGTTTGCGCGCTACAAGTCACCGAAAACGTGGGAATATTAATTTGAGACTCCCATATGTCCACTATCTAGAAAGACAGAGCTAAGGCGACAAGGTCACGTCAAAGAAACCAAACATGCTATATCCAAAAATGCCTATGCTGCAAACGTGACATTCGTGCACAAGAGAGTTCCCAAACGAAGTGGGGAATCCCCGAAAAGTTTCTGCTGAAATGTGGGTTCCAATTTGCATTGTTAGATGGCCAGACGAATAGCAAGTAGTAATTTATTGTCGGAAAAGTCATATTGCTATCATTGTCAATATGGCGCAGGAATTTACATTTGCTATATTTGGTTGCATAACTGTAACAGTAGGTAGCCGTAACGTAATAACAAGATTATGCTCTTGAATAACCAGTCCTGAGAGGGAGAGTCGTTTGAAATGAATAGAAGTAACCCATTATGTAAACAACTGCAACACGTAAACATGGGAGATAGTTGGAACTCAGATGAAAATAGGGTGCAAGAACTCGAAACTATAAAATGTGAAAGACTACTAAATAAGACAAACATGTGCGTGTATGCAACAGGTGTACCAAGTGAACGCAACTGATGAGTCAGTCTTCTCTCATTGTCACGTCTCTGGTTTGAAACGAGACGAGACAGGACAAAAGTCTCGTCACTTGTCAACACTAGCACGAAAACAAAACAGTTGTGGTTAATGGGGACACCGTAATATTACGCTGGTAGGAATGGCCCATGTCATGGGAAAGAATTGAAAAATGTAGGGACCATCCAGGTCCATTGCAGTACAGATACCAATCCAGCATAGTCCTGGTGGTACTGAGGAAAACCCTGACAACTACCATGATGGCCACACCGAAATGTAGTAATGTTATTGTGTGGCATGTACGTTGTACGACGCAGTCTCACATTAGTTTCATTAATAAAGTTTATATAGTAGTATATTTAAATGTTATTATTAATTTGCATATTAAAATGGAAATGGTTTTTTTTATTTTTAAATATTATTTATATTATTAATTAACTTAGAATTATATTTATTTTTATTTTCTAAGTATTGGTAATATTATAGTTTATATTGAAAATGTAACTATAAATATTGGATTTTATATATAGAAAGATAAACTCTAGTGAGTTAAATTTTTTTTAAGGCAAACTTGTAAAAGACAATGAAGCTCCAAAAGGTTAGTTACCTATGCTTGGTTAGCCTAGCCAACTATATTGTGAGTTGAAACTAAAAATTACTGTTTTATTTTTGTTAAGCAGCTATAAGAATACTGTATAGAGCTAAAAAAAACCATAAAACACCTTGAGTTGTAACACTACTAAAAAGGCGACAGAAAGACGGATATTTGTTTATTGTTAAAATTTAACACATAAATATAAAAACAGAAGGACAATGATGTGTTAAAATTTTGGGTTGACCGCCGATTTTACAAAAATTCGAGCTGGCGTAGTGAATCTATTAAAACAGGCTGTGAATTTGGTTTAGGCTTACCAGATAAAGCAGTTTGTAATATCAAATAATAATAATAATTAAAATATGTAAGAATTAGTGTGTTTAAGAATTAATTATGTATTGGAAAGCTACGCGTACCCTTATTGTTTGTTTTACCTTTTCCGTCCTTCCGTATATCGTATCATAAAACTTTCTTTTAGACGTAAAAAAAAAAAAAAAAAAAAAAACAAGTGCTATCTGGTATTGGAGGGTGGAGTTTTGGCTTTTTGCTGGGGACAGACGGAACTGGGAATCTTTACCCTAAAAAATTGTTTCAAATAAAGTTAATAGAGGATGACAACTCCATACCACATATGTATATGGTAGCAAAGATATGTATATACTTGTAAGTAAAGTAGATGTATGTTTAATTTTATTTTATAATTAATAATTTGTAAAATTATCACGCGGAAGCAGAAAACTCCGAACTATTATGGTTGTCCGTGACATTGTTAATTCTTTTCGCTAGAGGGCTCCAGTGACTAGACACACATAAGAAAAGAACATGTTAGGTGGTGGAAAACATATTAACCGGCCTATTTTAAATGCAAAATTTTAAGGTTATATTAGAAGGGGACTATAACATATTTGGTATCTAATGAAAGGCCAAAGAATGCAGAGTTTAGTGCTTAATTCGAAATTAGGTGACAATCTATAAGAAGTGAATTATTTGCGTATAAAGTCAATGTAAATAAAAATAAGCATACTTCCTTGCAAAGTTCCGTTAGCAGGTAAATAAACAATAAAAAAGGTTATCTATATTAAAAAGCCAATAGCTTTGAGGCGAAGCACAACTTTTGTGCGTCAAACCCCTTTTACAAAACCGAAATTCTGGAGAAGAACAAGGCAATTAGCGGTTGGATCGGGTTTGTGAAGATGCTGCTCGTGTGAAAATAGTTATTTTCATAATGAACTATAGACTCAACAGAGTTAGTTGCAATGGAAAATATGTGCATTTACATTAAGTTTAGTTAAGTGCAATAAGTTGCATCATTGGTGTTCAAAATAATTTAAATGAACTGTTTTAGTTTCCTAGACTATATGCATTGTGAGATCCAATCTGACAATACTAATAACAAATACATACATCTTATGTATGCAGCAACAAACCATTAATATATATATATATATATATATATATATATATATATATATATATATATATAGAAAGAAAGAAATAGAAGTGCAACTATAACCAAGTTTGAAGGGATTACACAGTGGTGGACTTAAAGTTGTAATTAGTTACCAAGGACTTAATCTACCTTAGAATGCTACGAAAACCGTTTTAAAAAAATACTATTTTCTTGAAAGAATAGACACTAAAATTGTGATTAATGCTGTAAAGTAACGGACACACCTACCTGGAAATTAAAAAAGATGAACTGTGCAATAGATATAAATACATATTATTAACTATGAACTAGTGATAAAAAAATCATAAGAGTTTTTTTAAAAATTATTTTAGTTCAACTGTGAGCATATTTTATATCAATATCAATTTAGTATTGTAATTTAAGTGATTAAGTGCTGTGTTTATAATAAAAGTGTTTATTAAACTACATGGAGTTATCAACTTCCCTAACGGAATTTCGGCTGGTATGGTAAGTACCAAAATAATTTGTTTATTTCTTGCAAATTTGCTGGATTCCATGCTCTTTAATATCAGATGTTCAAAACTAGTAAGGTAATTACACACCTATTCTTTAATAAACCAAAGTGGCAGATAACTCATGCGTAAGTCCACATATCAAAGAAAGTCCGAAAGGGGCTACAGGACTTTAAATAAGGAACTCACACTTACAGGAATGGCATTATAAAAATTATATATATATTAATTTTTTTTAATCTTAGCTCTACCGACTTTTATCTAAATTTCAGTAATTTCTATTATTTTATTTGGCATATCTTTTAATTTTCTTTAAATTTGGATAATACAACATTCCTGTAAGTAAAGGGGTAGTAAGAGAGAAATTTACATATGAATTTCATACAAAAATTTCTCTTTTCCTTCCCTGCACTCCACAACGTCCCTCATCCAGCACAATGTCCGGGGAGAGGGGAGATACGGTAACGGCCTACGCCTTGGATATGTGCCATTATTACATTTCCGTGGTGTAATAGTTGGAATTGGTCAGAGGAAAATCAAGAGAAGGACACAGCAAAAAACAATGCATAAGAGTAAGACGAGAAGAGTGATGGTAGCAACTGTTCGTAGTATTACTAGTACTATTATTATTAGTACTATAAATAGTATGAACATGTTGTTTATTCTATTAACAATAATAAAAAATAATAAAACGTATCATAACAGTAATCATAACAAATGTACGTGAAAATCCGAGCCCAATGCACAGCAGCAAGACAGTACAGTCTTTCACACCTGCCCCCCGCAATGGAGAGCGCACAGGAGAAGAGACAAAAAGTGGAATTGTGTAGACGTAGTACGTAGTACAGTACATAAATGGCACTCTGTCATGTAGCGGAAGTCCACGACACATTCAGCATGGTCACTGTACGAGTGTGCCTCGTAAGTCAACGTGCGTTGTGTAGTGCTGGTAAAATAGTCCGTTATTCCTACCGAGAACAGGCTGATATGTTGTTCGTGTATGGCCAAGCAGATGGCAATGGTCGGGAAGCATCAAGAACCTACGAGGAGAAGTATCCTTATCGACAGCAACCGAATGAACAAACGTTTGCTGCAATATTTCGATGTTTGCGTGAAACAGGATCGTTTCAGAGAATACGTGAACGTGGAGGCTGTGTAGAGTATGTTCGGCACCAAACATCGAAGAACTTATACTACAAGAGGTTGCGAAAAAATCAAGTGCAAGCTCTAGGAAAGTGGGCCGCTAGTGTGATATAAGCCAAGCGACTGTGTTAAGTATTCTGCACGACAACAACTACTATCCCTGTCACCTGCAACGTGTCCAGGTATTATCAGCTGTGGATTTGCCTCCGCGAGAAAGATTTTGTCGGTGGTTATTACACAGGGTCACATTATTGTTGGATTTCTGCCGTCAATCCTCTTCTTACTTGTGGCGTCTTTGGTAGGACTGGCGTCATCAACCTACATAACCGTCATCTGTGGGATATAGAAAACCACCATGGGATGGTTGAATTGTTCCATCAGGAACGGTTCAACGTCAATGTTTGGGTGGGAATTCTTGGGAACCACCTACTTGGGCCAGTAGTTCTGCAACAGTGCCTCAATGGACAGAATTATCTGTATTTTTTGGGGAACACTTTGCCTATTGGACTTGAAGATGTACCACTCCAAGTACGATCCATCAAGTGGATGATGCATCATGGAGCTCCAGCCCATTTCCAACGTCCCAACCGCCAATATATAAACACCATTTTCTCCAGCAGATGGATTGGTAACGAATGTCCTGTTGCATGACCTGCCCGGTTACCTGACCTGAACCCCCTCGACTTCTACTTATGGGGACACGTGAAATGTCTAGTGTATGCCGAGCCAGTTCCTAATATCCAGATGTTTCAACAATTGGAATAGAATTTGACGAACTTCGGGTGCAAGATGAACGAATGGAGCGGTTTCATCAATCCATGATGTGACAAGTTGCTGGAGGCACTTCCATTCCTGTGAAATTTCCAGATGCAAGAACAACAGCTGTAGCATGCAATAATGTCTTGTACGAATGTACGTTCCAATACAATGTTTGACTTATGTAGTGGTCTTTCACATTTCATAGCTTCGAGTTCTTGCACCCTATTTTCATCTGTGTTCCGACTACCTCCCACGTCTACATGTTGCAGCTGTTTACATAATGTGCTACTTCTATTCATTTCAAACGACTCCCCCTCTCAGGTCTGGTTACTCAAGTACATAGTCTTGTTATTACGTAACGCCTACCTACTGTTACAGATATGGAACCCCACATAGCATTTATAAATTCCTGCGTAATATTGACAATGTTCGTCATATGACTTTTCCTACAACAAATCATTGCTTGCTGTTCGTCTAGCCATCAAATCATTCAAATTGGGACTTCGGCAGAAGCTTTCCGGGGACTCCCCAATTCCTTTGGGGACTCCCTTGCGCACGAATGTCATGCATACAGCATAGACATTTTTTATATAGAGGAGGTTTGGTTTCTTTGGCATGCCCTTGCCGTCTTAGCTTTATCATTCAGGATAGTGGACATATGGGGCTGTCAAGTTAATATTCCCACGTTTCGGGCCCTTAAGCTGCCAAGCTATTGCTCGGCTTGCATTTGTTCCCAAGACGTTTTACTCGTACAGATGTCCGGAAACACCTGCTGAAGTTTGTCCACGTAGATACTGTTCATCCTGTATAATAAATCGAGGTGCCAAGTTTATATATTAGCGCACTAATTGTCTCTTTATTTTGAGATAGGAGGAGTGGAGACCAAAGATATTAAAATAAAAAATATATTTAGGAATCAAATTAAAGGATAGCTATAGCATTTAGTTCCCCGAGGTAATATATTACTTTCAATGAAACAAATTAGTCGTACTCATCAAATTCTCTTGAATTACCATGTTGTCTAGAGAACTAGATATTTTAGTGAACAAAACGACCCAAAATATGAATATAAACTTATCTCAGTGTTCTGTTTGTTTCTTTATGAACGAAAAACTCGCATTAAGGTAAAATATTGTACATTTGTAATAAAATTGAAACAAGTTATTCGTGTGAGTGTTATAATTGCTTCTAATCCTTTCTGTAATTGCTCGTTTTTGACAATTTAATATTAAGATGACATTCATAAGAACTTTACGCTATTGCCAACTTGGGGTCTGCTCAGACCCTAGCCAAAAACTGCTAAAGTACATTTTCCAATCCGTAAACACATTTTTAAAATTGTTGCCTTTACTACTATATAAAGTCAATAGTACATAGCATTGAGCACATATTACATTATTGTTATGTATATGTACCACTATATGTACTAGGGAATCTTTTCTGTCCATCACACTTTTCATCCGTAGTTTAGTACGGAACTACCCACCACTAATTTTACATAGATTTGTTAAATGTTCCCCGTTAATTAAATTCCCATACTTGCTACATAATATTTTTGCTTTTCTGCCTTTATCTCGTCGACTTAGAATGCACCTCTGCCTTTCGGGATGGCATATTCCAGAACATTCTTCGGTGTATGGGACTTTTCGTCAATCGCATTAAAAACTTATTTGATTTTACATTTTTAGAACTGGGAGCTTTTGAGGGGTCTTTATTTCTTGCCTCACGAACGGACACTCAAGTCTCAAGATAAATATTATTTTCTTGTGGGTTCTAGTTGGATTCAATTGTAGGAACTTCCATGGGAAAAGGACCATTGTTCCAAGATTCTAACCACAATCCAAAGCATATATTTTGTTTTTCATGAGTAGAATCTCTTTAGAGGTAAGGCTTTTCCCACTTCTCCAGATGTTTCTGCTTTGTATTCAGCATCACTGTCATTCCATTCAGCACAGTCATCTTATTATCTCTATATTCCAGCATAGGAAGAATATTTGCTTCAAGTAATCTTTGACGAGTTATTGCTAGTAGCAGAACTTACTGGATCTTCTTCCCCGACAATTTCGAAAACATTAAAACGCATAATTTTCTTTTCAATTGATGCTACAAATATTAGCATTTATGAGTAATTCTGTAATTCTTCTGTACAAATGCGTAAATATCAATCAAAATCAACAAACAAGATATCCTAGCATAAACATAATACTAACAAGGGACATTCGCGAAGTGTCCCCTCGGGATTCGTGTGAAATTGATTCAAATGCAAAGGTCTCTGCGGCCCAATGTGTATTGTACTAATTTTAGCGACCCATACCAGTAATTTGCACATTTATGGGCCTTGGCATATCGGGAATTCAATCATACACTACTATAATGCTAGTACACAAAATTGTTTTAAGTTTCTTTAGACGTAACTGGACATGAATGTTGGCATATGCAAAACAAATTGGATCAAGTACTGCTTCTCTGACACATGTTACCTACCCCAGCCACCATCTTGGATCCGCCACCTAACCACAATTCAAAGCATATATTTCGGTTTTTCAAATGTAACGGCTTATTTTAAGTCAGTTCGCTGTTGAAGAAATTATTCTTTCCTTTCGTTTGTCGCAACAAGTTAGAACACGAATTCATACTTGATACTATGTAATTTGACAAACACTATAAGTTACGTGTTGCCGTTACAAATACCTGGAATTATACTAACCACGATCTATTCGTCCATAGCTAGTAGAAGGATAGCTGATTATATCAGGGGAGACAGATGCGTTTGGGTCCTAATCGTAAAACATTTATTAAGAAGTTTATGCATAGATGAGAGGAGAATAATAAGATGGATCTCGCAGAAATAGGAATACAAAGTAGAAACTGGATCGAATTGGCTAAGGTCAGAAGGAAAGGAGAGCTTATGTAAACATGGTATTGAACCTACGGGTTCCATTGGCCATAGAGTTAGTGTTAACCCACGAGCAGGTGTGCTTGCGAAAAAAGTGCGAAAAATGTGGGTGTTTCATCAGTTTCGGCGAAGGCATACTGGAAGCCTTCGTCCCAAGTGGCCATGGATGGGACTATTCGTGCGGAAACAAATGGCGACCGTTTTCTGGGATCAGGAAGGGATACTGCTGGTGGAATGGCTCCCTCCCAATACGCCCATCAACAGTGAGAGCTACTGCAGTTCACTGCATAGACTTCGCCGACGCATCCAACAACGACGACAAGGAAAATGGGGCCGTGGCGTTCTTCCCCAACACAACAATGCACGGCTACATATCAGTCGCCAGACAATTGCCATAGTGCATGAACTAGGGTTTAGTGTACTGTAGAATCCTCTATATTCGCCGGATCTGGCTCCTAGCGACTATGCTTTATTCGACACAATGAAAGAGGGCATGAGAGGTAACAAGTTCAACACAAATGATGAACTCCACGCTTTTGTCCGCCAGTGGCAGAGAGATACCCCAAAGACTGGGTTGCTACACAAATAAGGAAGCTTCCAGAACGGTGGCAAAGATGCATTGACATTGCCGGAGAATACCTCTAAGTGTTTGTTCAATAAACGGTTCCTGTGAAAACAAATTAATTGTAGTGTCAATCACTTCTGAACGCCCCAAGTATATTGCAAACATAAATAAAAACAATTCAAGGGCTTGGAGCAACAAGTGGACAAGCCACAATATACAAATTTTACAGTACAGTAATTTTTAAGTTTTAAAAAATCCATAATTCTTGTTATTGATTCTATATGTGCCACTATTTGTTACTTTACGCGTCAATATATCATGAATACGTTACTACAAGTTAAAGTCTGATTTACCAATAAATGTTTGTAAAAATCGCTATTTTGGGGCAGAAAATGTTAAAATTTGTGGCTTATCACTTTCTTGGTTAGAGATAACACATGAAATGAAAGTTTTGGGGCAACACTATAACATGCTTCATGAATTACACTACAACATGTCGCCAATAGTGATCTTCTACCCTTCCATCAGTTTGGGTTTCGTGCTCAACATAGCACTACCACCCAACTCGTACGAGTAGTTGACCACTTAACAGTGGCTTTCAATAGAAAACACCACACCCTTGGAGTATACCTGGATGTGTCAAAAGCATTTGGTAAAGTCTGGTTAGCTGGATTATTATATAAGCTATACACTCAAGATTTACCGGATTGTTTTCTGCATTTACTTCGCTCTTATCTCATTGGAAGAACCTTTCATGTGTCGGTTGAAGCTGTCAAATCATCGTTTAGGCCAATTAAAGGTGTCCCACAAGGCGCTGTACTCTCACCGCTTCTATATAATCTCTATACAGCAGATCTTCCGACTTTACCAAACTGCTTTTTCGCAACGTATGCCGATGATACCGCCTTTTTCTCAACAAGTAGTTCACTTGCACAGTGCTACATCTATATACAACGTCAACTAGACAGTTTTCAGGAATGGGCCAGGCGCTGGAGAATTAAAGTAAATGCCGACAAAAGTTGCGCTGTCATCTACAGTAGAAGACGCATCCGCGCCCCTCGAAATCTAATATATGAGAACGCACACATTCCTCACGCCACGCATGCGAAATATTTGGGTGTGACATTAGATCATGGGCTCACGTTCACCCCACACGTCAAAGATATAAAGCAACGAGCATTACGGAAAATCTCGACATTTTACCCCATTTTTCGCTGCAGTTCAATCTCTCATGGGGTCCGCGTTCTGCCCCCATTCAAGATGATAGTCCTGTCCACACTTTCTTATGCATGTCCTGCCTGGTAACATGCTTCTAATAGCCATCTTCAAACACTCGAAAGTGTGCAAACGAGAGCCGGTCGCATCATCACTGGTCACGACAGATATACAAGTAACAGCCAAATTTTGGAAGATTTAGAGCTGCCTCCTGTTAGAGAAGTTCTACGGCATCTCCATCAGAAGTTCTGCCATACTTTACCAAGACTTGTTAATCCAGCTACAGCCACCATCGGTACCGAATGCGCTCTACGGAAGGTTCATCGCACGCCACGCATTTAATATCTTTCCATAGCTCGTAATAACATTATCAACTACTCTGCGACAGTTGCAGATGTAGACTACCAGACATAATAAAACAATAGTAATACCCAACTAGCCACCTGCACGTCCATCTATATTCTTTATGCCATCTTATTCATGGAGTCAGGGGCTTCGGCCCGATACTCTTCACAAAACTTCACCATTACCGTGACCGTGACCGTGACCGTGACCGTTGCTTACATACTTCGCTGGTTTCCAGCTTTCTCATTTGAGGCATTGTTTACAGTGTCAAGTCCTGACTGAGGATATTACGAGCTTGTGGACGCAAGCCCGGCAGTTCTCAGTGGCGAGCGAGAGGGTGAGAGAGATAGAGGGTTTCACCTGAGTGGAGGCTGCACTACCGTACACGTTAGTGTGCATATTTTTGGAAGCTTAGCTTCATCATCCATTTCATCATCTTTCGTTCAGCATACCAATTTTCAATGATTGGTTTTCCATCCACCATCTTCATTGGCCGCTATGGCCAGCGAACAACACCAGAGTCTTCCTGCGGCAGCTCCTACACCATCAGGTCTTCCTGCGGCTGCTCATAAAGTAGAGAAACGAAAGAGCTACAAGGATGCGTTTGAAACACCAGTACTTGCGACACCACGACCAGATGAAAATACCAGGACTACGGACAACGGCAACATAGCAACATCTATATCTCCACCTCAGAAGAAGCACCATGACGATAACATCAGTATTGCTAGTTCCGACGACAGCTCCCGACTCATGATAGTAGACGGCATCCAGCAACTCTCTCACAAACCTCAACCGGACGAACATAACTTTCTTCTACAAAACTTTGATCCAAAACTCCGCAACACCAAAGTGTTACTTCAGCAAATTCTTAAATACCGACCACGCACAGAAATTTTACAAATTGTTCAAACACAAAACGGCTACATCATAAAGTCACCTCTACCGCATTTTGCTACAACAATAAGAGACAAGCACAGTTTCGAAATCTTTGGCAGGACAGCAAAACGTACGAAACTCCACGACCAACGTACCAAACTACTGCCGCCACCAAGACGATCTCCTACACTATCTGTGGTCATTCGCGGAGTGGATCCATCATACAGCGATGAAGAAATTGAAGAGAAATTACGTCAAGAAGGATACGCTTTCAAGAAATGTCTTCGCATCCGTAACAACCAAGGAGCTACTTACATGGTGCGGGTCTTGACCGAATCACAAGACAGCTATTGATGATCTATTGGAACACGGGGCATACATCTACAAGAAACGACACAGAGTCGAACCATCGAAAACTCCAGCCCCTTTACCAATACGTTGCGACCGCTGCCAGGAGTATATACATCCAACATCAAAATGCACTAATACCTTCAAATGTGGTTACTGTGGTGGTCCCTACCACATCCGAACCTGTCCAAACATGCAACAACCACCTGACTGTCTTACCTGTCACGAACGCCATCCTGCTTATAGTTACAAATGCAAATCGAAACCTGTTCCTCAAGAAGCACAGCCTGAATTAGTTTTTCCTCTCTGCATGCATGATGCACAAAATCAAACTTCTGACAATAATACTACCTCAGATCAACCTATAACAATGAAACAACTCTTAGCTTTCATCACTCTCACGCTACAAAACATACATCCGTTCGCCCTTCCTCTAGTTTTACAACACGTTCAATTCGGTGCACAATCAGTCTTTCACCTTCAATTTCATGCAACTTACAATGGACCTACGGCCTACTTTCATACTTTTCCATCTCAGCAAAGCTTTTAAATTCCATACTGTCATGAGCATTATGGGTTTAGTCTTTCTCCTTTTAAATATTCGTTCAATCTTCACTCACAAAATACTTTTCGAACAAATCCTTCTCGAAGAAAAACCAAATGCTTTCCTACTGAACGAAACTCATCTTATTCCGAAATTGCAATGCAAAATTCCAGGCTACACATTAATCCGCAAAGACAGCATTCTACCAGCACGACGTGCGAATGGAGGCGTTGCTATCGGCTTCTCACCCCCTATCCCATATCGCATACATACATGTCCAGCATAGAATCTACCAGAACATCTCATAATCACCCTTTACTACAAATCAGATTACATCACCATAGCAACAATCTATGTACGACCAGGCCACCCAATCCCTCTGGTCTTCTTTCAATATATTTCAAACTCGTTTCAGCGCTATATCATCTTAGCTGACATCAATATTCATAGTCGTTCTATCAGAGACAAAACGAATTTTGTGAACTTCATCACCACTGCTACAACAGCCACATATCACCAACTACTAAAACCGACACGCCTAGAATCAAATACGACCCCTGACGTAGCTATTACTTCAGTCACCTTAACACAGCGCACAACACTTGAAGTCTTAGACCCATCAGGAAGTGATCATGTACCGATCAAGCTATTCATTCAATGTCGCACTCCTCGACCTCTTGATGCAACTTCACCTCATATGATCTTAAGATATGATAAAGCAGACTGGGAGAAATATCGTTTATATCTTTCAACACACCTAGAAGGACTTGATCCACCTACTACCGAAGACGAACTATATCATATATCGGATACTATTACACGCCATATCAATCACGCCTCATCACAATATATACCACAATCACAATATGCGCCATATAAGCCTAAACTTCTGCCGCAATATCTTGCCATGGTACAGCAATCGCGACACTTTTTTCGGGACTACATTCATACAGGAAGTCGAGAGGCTCTTCGCCATCACAGAGCTCTTCAACGTACAGTCCAAAACTATGTTAAAGGCTATAAATTACGTCAGTGGGTAAAAACCTACAACATTCTTTCAGAGACATCCCACCCGTCACGTTACTGGAAACGCCTCAACGCTCTTTCTGGCAAATCAAATAGAACGTCATATCCACTCATTCTTAACCACACACCTCTTCACTCTGATCTCGATAAAGCAAATGCTTTTGCCACATATCTTCAGGATATCTTCACACCACTTATTCCTGACCGTCCTGTTCATAATCATCCGGTGGATCAATTTGATTTTTCATCTGCTCATCTTCAGCCAAACAGTATCCACCAGCTGAATATTCATAAAACACTAACAGCGGCCATCACTCCTGATGATATTACTTCAGCCATTAGAAGAAAACGCAACACAGCCCCAGGTATAAACTCAATCTCTTATCACCATATTAAGGAATGTTCATATGCAGTCCTCTACCTTCTCTCACTAATCTATACTTTCATCTTACATTCTGGATTCATACCATCACAATGGAAGTCGTCTAAAATTCTGATGTTTCTCAAACCTAATAAACCAGCCGACAGTATTTCTTCATATCGACCTATTCAATTAACGCCTGTGTTCAGTAAAATTATCGAAAAAATCTTAGTTCAACGACTGCATATCCATCTTACTGATTATAATCTTTTACCACAATCGCAAGCTGGATTTCAACCAAATTTTAGCATCAACGACCAATTACTCCGTCTTCTCAATCACATCACCAACCATTATAATACATCACGACCATCTTGCCTTACCTTATTTGATTTGGAGAAAGCATTTGATAAAGTATGGCACGCAGGACTTATGTACAAACTTTTGAACTTCCGGCTTCCTCTTGCTTATATTCGATTCATTGTCGCCTGACATACGTATCTATTAATGACACATTCTCTCATCCTATATTCCTTTACTCTAGTATACCCCAAGGATCTTCACTCTCCCCTCTGCTTTATCTTCTTTATGTGGCTGACTTACCACCATTACCTACGAACGTACATGTTTTTCAATATGCAGACGGTACAGCGTTCCTAGCACTTGGTAAAACTGTTCACCTACTTAATATTTCAATGCAGTCCGCCATAGATTCTTTTATTAACTGGTGTGAAAAGTGGCGCCTCAAGATAAACGCTCTGAAGATGCAGACTATATTTTTTGCCGCCCAAAAAACGCACAAAGGTCCACCGAAACCCCAACCTACTTCATCTCACAGTCGATGATACCCGTATCGACTAACGAGGAAGGTCCATAAACCGTGAGAGTTGAATTTTGATGAAAATTTGTGACAAGATTCAGTTCGAGTTGCTAAGTAACGTAGTAATAGTCACTCGATGCGCAAATGCTTCGTTGAGCTGCTACACCGACGCCATCTTGAAATCCTGTAGGCAATGTCCAAGAATACCCTTTTAGCACAAAAATGAAAAAGCTTTTGATATATCAGACTTCAGTATTGTAAACCAATGTAAATCATCTATATGTGAGAGTACTTCCAGTGCATGACCGCCATCTTGAAAGGCGCCATATTGAATCGTCGTCAAATATGATAAATAGCAAGGGGGTCATGTGGGGTATCAAATAGCACTGGAATTTACTCCTGAATTCATTTCCGTAACCAAAGTTTAGATATCTGTTTTCACTTCAGAGTTAAGAGCTCTCTGGCTCGCAGGAACATACAAAAACTGAGCAAGTAAAATTTGTGATGAGTCGTGCAAACACTTCCATGATTTTAACTAATGCAATAGTAGTTATTTGATCTACAATAGCCACTATACCAATCAGATGTTGAGACTAGTGAGAGATACCGTTAATTAAATTGAAATGCCTGTAGTGAAAAATGGAATACCAGCACTGTAACAAATTATACCTATTTCAAAATTGCTATATATATGAGTCTGTGTGTGTTGCGATTATGCATAGCATTTAAATGCTGTAATATAAGTTAGGTGGAACGGCACACATGGTTTTAAAGAATCTGTCTTGAAGTTATTAGCAAAATTAATAGAAAAAATATTAGAAAAATAATATAAACTATTGTACATAAACAAATATTAACCCACTAACCTTTTGCTCTTCAATTGTGATTATGGAGATCCAAAACGTAGTGATTAGCACACAGCATCATGGAGCAGTGCAAACACTTAACAAATGCACTTTCGTCACAATCTTCATGACCACAGACACTATTTTCTACTAGTCTCCAGAACATTTGTAAATGAACCAACCATTGCTCCTGTTACGTACTCACATTTCTGCCATGCATATGCAAGCATGTCCTTTAGGACTAGCGCACAAAATTGATGATACACAACAGAATGCATTTTCTTTATGAAAATTCTGCCATATAACATGTACACCGAACAAGTGAACACCTGCTACAATCAGTTATTTATCACAGTTTTGATATGAAAACTAGTCTTGCCCTTATTATAAGCAAGTGTTTTATCGTTAAAGGTGGAAAGATGCAGATACAGTGGAGTCTCGTTAATTCGAACTTGGATAATTCGAAATATTGGATAATTCGAACAGAAGTCCATTCCCCTTGAAAACTGTATTGAAAACAATAGTAAAAAATCGTGGATAAATCGAACTTTTGAACCTATGTTTTGGATAATTCGAATAAATACAGTTGAAAATTTTCAATGTTGGACAGATGTAAACAGAGAAATACAGTTTTAACGTGTTTTCAGTTATCCAGATGCAGCCATAGGGAAGAGTAATTCAGAAGATAAATAGAATATCTATGTAATGATAAAGATGAAGGTGAGTTGGGGAAGAAGTAAAGATAGAGAACGTATGCCAATCTCATCTTGTTTCAGAATTGGTTGAAAATTTAAGATGAATTATTGATAAAGTCAACCAAATGTTATTAACATCTTATTCCACGCAATACATGAAATTCAAGATTTATTGACCGTACAAAAACAATCAAATTTAAGCAAATGAGGTTTACGACTTCTTAAAAGTGAGAACAGAATATTCAAATTGTTACTGGTGTTTAATTGTTTGGGCTATTCAATGTGTGTTGTAGTGTTGTACGTAAATATACTTTCCATTGTACACGTAGTTTGAATTATGTGGAGTCAATGTCGTCTGTTAGTTTGCAGTATTCGATCACGCAAATAATAAGCTGCTTTAAGAGTAAAGTCTACACCATATGCATATGTTTTTGATGCACAGTACTTTGGTTTGTTTGTTGTTATATATGTGAAAATGAATGTTGTTGGATAATTCGAAGTTTTTTCGTGTCCCCTTGGGCTTCGAATTAAAAAGAGTCCACTGTATTTAATTATTTTATATTGAAGAGAAAAGGAAGAAAGAGGCTTGTTTTATGGATTTCAACTTGGAATTGAATCTTGTAATAATCTTTACTGCTACATATTCTTAGCAGTTGTGCATGCATTCTCTTATCACTAATAGCAGAACAGACACAAGAAAAGTGAATTCTAAGTTTCCAGGTGTATCGTCTAAGAATTGGCTGTGAACTGATAATCTAAATCTCCTTTATTGTTCAAAGTGGCAGCAATAAATCGATTGTATTTAGAGAAACTGTCAATAAATACATTAAAGTATTTTAACTACGTAATATGCACGGCAAATTATATTTCGTCAAATATGAGAATATTGCGTTCCTTTCCAATTCTCATATTTGACGACCTATACGGAGTTTTATTCTCCAATCTAGAAACCTTACGCAATGATGGTCTTTGCGAAAGGTTTCTAGATTGGAGAATAAAACTTAACACACTATAATGGACCACGTAAAATTGCCTAAAAGAGATTTTTGGTTTCATACAATTCAACGTCTTACACGCCTGCTACGCTAAAGGAGACGTGGACCTACTGATTATAGTGGAATACGAACCATTTTGGTCGTTCAAGTAATATGTACCAGTTTATATAATTTTTCTAATATATATCCGAACAATCCCTTTGGTATTCTCTGCTTGTCAGTACTATTAGGCATGTGTTTCATCGACCAACAGTCTATTCCATCGCACTTTGAAATAGGTATAACTTGTAGCATGCTCATATTCCATTTTTCACTACAGAAATTTCAATTTAATTAACGATTTCTCTTACTAGTCTCAAGATCTGATTGGTATATTTGCTATTGTACTGCATTAACTACTGCATTAGTTAAAATCATGCAAGTGCTCGCACAACCGTGTTTCATGACACAAGTTTAACTCGCACAGTTTTTATATGTTCCTGTGGGTAAGAGAGCTCTTAACTCTGAAGTGAAAACAGATATCTAAACTTTGGTTACGGAAATGAATTCAGGAGTAAATTCCAGTGCTATTTGATACCCCACATGACCCCCTTGCCATTTATCATATTTGACGGCGATTCAATGTGGCGCCTTTCAAGATGGCGGTCATGCACTGGAAGTACTCTAACATATAGATGATCCACCTTGGTTTTCAATACTGAAGTGAGATATATAAAAACTTTTTCATTTTTGTGCTAAAAGGGTATTCTTGGACATTGCCTAAAGGATTTCAAGATGGCGTCGGTGTAGCAGCTCAACGAAGCATTTGCGCATCGAATGACTATTACTGCGTTACTTAGCAACTCGAACTGAATCTTGTCACAAATTTTCATCAAAATTCAACTCTCACGGTTTATGGACCTTCCTCGTAAGTAAATCTGTCAAATACCTCGGCCTCACCTTAGACACACATCTCACTTGGAAACCACATTTACAGGACGTGATTACAAAAGCTTCAAACCGGCTCAATTTATTAAAACGTCTCACGGGCATTATCTGGGGTCTCAGTTCTATAACTGTGTTAAATACTTACAAGGTCCTTTTGCGTCCAGTTCTGACGTATGCTAATCTAGCTTGGATCGCTGCACCACCATCCTTCTATAACAAATTAAAGATCTTAGAACGCCATGCACTCCGCATTGCTTATAGGATAAAATTACCAAGTCCAACATGCGAATTGTACGAAAGAAACTCTTTTCCACGTATTCTCTTCCATCTCGAATCTCTCCGTCTCAAATATATGGATAAAGACCTGCATGAACGCCACCCGCTTCTCATAGACACAATGAACGCCTACATAGACTTTTCTATTTCAACTCCTATTATATATACTCCGTTATCTCTTCTTTTCACGATTTACCACTACACTCTACCTCTAAACCACAGGTACCTCCACTTAGCAGAAGAATTGAAGACCGACGACCCACAGCCTCTCATCTGTCCATCATACGCACTGTAATACCTCTGTTACTAATCTGGGTTTTTCCTTGTCTTTCATCAATGCTTGGAGCAGCCCCCAAGCGAGAAGATTAACCAGCATCAGTCAACTAACATAACCCAGTGTTGTGTTTATGATTCGCACTTCACCACATCATGCCATCTCATCTTCACCTCATGATTGTGATCTAAAGATCACAATGTTCAACCTACCAATGCTAAAATCAATAAATAAAATAAAATAAAATAAAATCATCTGTATAATAACGATAACACCTTCCTTCATTCCTATATCCCTCTTCTAACTCAGTAAGAGAAACATCCCATAGACCAACCAACACAACTCCTATTTCTTCCCATTATAATGTCACACACTTCCCCATAGAGGGCGTGACCCTCGAGAGGGTAGCTCGCTCTGGCTAGCAAAAAAAAAAAACGTTGCTTACATCATACTTCGCTGATTTCCAGCTTTCTCATTTGAGGCATTGTTTACAGTGTCAAGTCCTGACTGAGGATATTACGAGCTTGTGGACGCAAGCCCGGCAGTTCTCAGTGGCGAGCGAGAGGGTGAGAGAGATAGAGGGTTTCACCTGAGTGGAGGCTGCACTACCGTACACGTTAGTGTGCATATTTTTGGAAGCTTAGCTTCATCATCCATTTCATCATCTTTCGTTCAGCATACCAATTTTCAATGATTGGTTTTCCATCCACCAACTTCATTGGCCACTATGGCCAGCGAACAACACCAGAGTCTTCCTGCGGCAGCTCCTACACCATCAGGTCTTCCTGCGGCTGCTCATAAAGTAGAGAAACGAAAGAGCTACAAGAATGCGTTTGAAACACCAGTACTTGCGACACCACGACCAGATGAAAATACCAGGACTACGGACAACGGCAACATAGCAACATCTATATCTGCACCTCAGAAGAAGCACCATGACGATAACATCAGTATTGCTAGTTCCGACGACAGCTCCCGACTCATGATAGTAGACGGCATCCAGCAACTCTCTCACAAACCTCAACCGGACGTACATAACTTTCTTTTACAAAACTTTGATCCAAAACTCCGCAACACCAAAGTGTTACTTCAGCAAATTCTTAAATACCGACCACGCACAGAAATTTTACAAATTGTTCAAACACAAAACGGCTACATCATAAAGTCACCTCTACCGCATTTTGCTACAACAATAAGAGACAAGCACAGTTTCGAAATCTGGCAGGACAGCAAAACGTACGAAACTCCACGACCAACGTACCAAACTACTGCCGCCACCAAGACGATCTCCTACACTATCTGTGGTCATTCGCGGAGTGGATCCATCGTACAGCGATGAAGAAATTGAAGAGAAATTACGTCAAGAAGGATACGCTTTCAAGAAATGTCTTCGCATCCGTAACAACCAAAGAGCTACTTACATGGTGCGGGTCTTGACCGAATCACAAGACACTATTCATGATCTATTGGAACACGGGGCATACATCTACAAGAAACGACACAGAGTCGAACCATCGAAAACTCCAGCCCCTTTACCAATACGTTGCGACCGCTGCCAGGAGTATATACATCCAACATGAAAATGCACTAATACCTTCAAATGTGGTTACTGTGGTGGTCCCCACCACGCCTGAACCTGTCCAAACATGCAACAACCACCTGACTGTCTTACCTGTCACGAACGCCATCCTGCTTATAGTTACAAATGCAAATCGAAACCTGTTCCTCAAGAAGCACAGCCTGAATAGTTTTCCTCTCTGCATGCATGATGCACAAAATCAAACTTCTGACAGTAATACTACCTCAGATCAACCTATAACAATGAAACAACTCTTAGCTTTCATCACTCTCACGCTACAAAACATACATCCTTTCCCACGTCCTCTAGTTTTACAACACGTTCAATTCGGTGCACAATCAGTCTTTCACCTTCAATTTCATGCAACTTACAATGAACCTACGGCCTACTTTCATACTTTTCCATCTGAGCAAAGCCTTTAAACTCCATCCTGTCGTGAGCATTATGGGTTTAGTCTTTCTCTTTTTAAATATTCGTTCAATCTTCACTCACAAAATACTTTTCGAACAAATCCTTCTCGAAGAAAAACCAAATGCTTTCCTACTGAACGAAACTCATCTTATTCCGAAATTGCAATGCAAAATTCCAGGCTACACATTAATCCGCAAAGACAGCATTCTACCAGCACGACGTGCGAATGGAGGCGTTGCTATCGGCTTCTCACCCCCTATCCCATATCGCATACATACATGTCCAGCATAGAATCTACCAGAACATCTCATAATCACCCTTTACTACAAATCAGATTACATCACCATAGCAACAATCTATGTACGACCAGGCCACCCAATCCCTCTGGTCTTCTTTCAATATATTTCAAACTCGTTTCAGCGCTATATCATCTTAGCTGACATCAATATTCATAGTCGTTCTATCAGAGACAAAACGAATTTTGTGAACTTCATCACCACTGCTACAACAGCCACATATCACCAAGTACTAAAACCGACACGCCTAGAATCAAATACGACTCCTGACGTAGCTATTACTTCAGTCACCTTAACACAGCGCACAACACTTGAAGTCTTAGACCCATCAGGAAGTGATCATGTACCGATCAAGCTATTCATTCAATGTCGCACTCCTCGACCTCTTGATGCAACTTCACCTCATATGATCTTAAGATATGATAAAGCAGACTGGGAGAAATATCGTTTATATCTTTCAACACACCTAGAAGGACTTGATCCACCTACTACCGAAGACGAACTATATCATATATCGGATACTATTACACGCCATATCAATCACGCCTCATCACAATATATACCACAATCACAATATACGCCATATAAGCCTAAACTTCTGCCGCAATATCTTGCCATGGTACAGCAATCACGACACTTTTTTCGGGACTACATTCATACAGGAAGTCGAGAGGCTCTTCGCCATCACAGAGCTCTTCAACGTACAGTCCAAAACTATGTTAAAGGCTATAAATTACGTCAATGGGTAAAAACCTACAACATTCTTTCAGAGACATCCCACCCGTCACGTTACTGGAAACGCCTCAACGCTCTTTCTGGCAAATCAAATAGAACGTCATATCCACTCATTCTTAACGACACACCTCTTCACTCTGATCTCGATAAAGGAAATGCCTTTGCCACATATCTTCAGGATATCTTCACACCACTTATTCCTGACCGTTCTGTTCATAATCATCCGGTGGATCAATTTGATTTTTCATCTGCTCATCGTCAGCCAAACAGTAACCACCAGCTGAATATTCATAAAACACTAACAGCGGCCATCACTCCTGATGATATTACTTCAGCCATTAGAAGAAAACGCAACACAGCCGCAGGTATAGACTCAATCTCTTATCACCATATTAAGGAATGTTCATATGCAGTCCTCTACCTTCTCTCACTAATCTATACTTTCATCTTACGTTCTGGATTCATACCATCACAATGGAAGTCGTCTAAAATTCTGATGTTTCTCAAACCTAATAAACCAGCCGACAGTATTTCTTCATATCGACCTATTCAATTAACGCCTGTGTTCAGTAAAATTATCGAAGAAATCTTAGTTCAACGACTGCATATCCATCTTACTGATTATAATCTTTTACCACAATCGCAAGCTGGATTTCGACCAAATTTTAGCATCAACGACCAATTACTCCGTCTTCTCAATCACATCACCAACCATTATAATACATCACGACCATCTTGCCTTACCTTATTTGATTTGGAGAAAGCATTTGATAAAGTATGGCACGCAGGACTTATGTACAAACTTTTGAACTTCCGGCTTCCTCTTGCTTATATTCGATTCATTGTCGCCTGACATACGTATCTATTAATGACACATTCTCTCATCCTATATTCCTTTACTCTAGTATACCCCAAGGATCTTCACTCTCCCCTCTGCTTTATCTTCTTTATGTGGCTGACTTACCACCATTACCTACGAACGTTCATGTTTTCCAATATGCAGACGATACAGCGTTCCTAGCACTTGGTAAAACTGTTCACCAACTTAATATTTCAATGCAGTCCGCCATTGATTTGTTTATTAATTGGTGTGAAAAGTGGCGCCTCAAGATAAACACTCTGAAGACCCAGACTATAGTTTTCCTGCCGCCCAAAAAAAGCACAATGGTCCACCGAAACTCCTACCTACTTCATCTCACAGTGGATGATACCCGTATTCAACTAAGTAAATCTGTCAAATACCTTGGCTTCACCTTAGACACACATCTCACTTGGAAGTCACATTTACAGGACGTGATTACAAAAGCTTCAAACCGGCTCAATTTATTAAAACGTTTTACGGGCATTACCTGGGGTCTCAGTTCTACAACTGTGTTAAATACTTACAAGGTCTTTTTGCGTCCAGTTCTGACGTATGCTAATCTAGCTTGGATCGCTGCACCACCATCCTTCTATAACAAATTAACGATCTTAGAACGCCATGCACTCCGCATTGCTTATAGGATAAAATTACCAAGTCCAACATGCGAATTGTACGAAAGAATCCCTTTTTTAGATATTCTCTTCCATCTCGAATCTCTCCGTCTCAAATATATCGATAAACACCTGCATGAATGCCACCCGCTTCTCATAGACACCATGAACGCCCACATAGACTTTCCTATTTCAACTACTATTATACATACGCCGTTATCTCTTCTTTTCACGATTTACCACTACACTCTACCTCCAAACCACAGGTACCTCCACTTAGTAGAAGAATTGAAGACCGACGACCTACAGCCTCTCATCTGTCCATCATACGCATTGTAATACCTCTGTTACTAATCTGGGCTTTTCCTTGTCTTTCATCAATGCTTGGAGCAGCCCCCAAGCGAGAAGATTAACCAGCATAAGTCAACTAACATAACCCAGTGTTGTGTTTATGATTCGCACTTCACCACATCATGCTATCTGTAACGTATATCCTGTTTCTAAATATATATTTATATTAGTGCTACAATTATTTTGGAAGGATATTAACACGTTACACGCGCACCTGCCTCCGCAAAGACAACTTAAACGTGCACGCTGGAAGGAAGGAGAATTTAATTCCCCCACTAAAAAATAAATTATGGTTATGTTGGTATAGTTCAAGTAATTGAACAAAAGTGGGAACTTATTAAATCCAATAGCTACTAGCAGTAAAAATACTCTCATAGCACGCCAGGTAAACTAAGCTTTAAATTAGTCAAATAATAGAGTTAAATCGGATATTATCAACTTTATGTGTATAAACTCGAACAATATAATTAATTGCCAAATTTTGAGAATACAAAAAATAACACAAAATGAATTTAATTTAGATCACAAAATTGAGAACTCAACTATAAAACTCATTATCATTCAAATATCGACCAGCGATAGTAGCATAGAAACAACCACAATGTTAAATGGCGTACTAACTTGCCAAGAGAAATTCTAGAAAATAATTTACTTACAGTAGGTATTCCAGTTATAAACCAAAGCTTTTACAGCAATAAACTCACATATTCACAATTTATCAAATACACTTTCAACACTTAATTTAATTTAGAAGCCGATTAGGTTGAAACATATTGAATTTTGACACCAAATATAATCGTTTTCCTTCGTATTTGATAGCTGCCTGTGATCTGACGATCCCAGGTAGCGCTGCACTTGAACAAAATTATCATTCCAAAAAGTACCACCAGAGGTCATTGAGAGCCATAACTTTTCTTGAAATGACGTAAATCTCAGATTAAGATATTATTATTATTACAATTCGGTGCAAAACTTGTTATCTCGTTTTAATAACAGAAAAATCGAGGATAATTACAATTTACAATTATTATTTTAGAAAATTCAAAACCTTGACTATAAATGACATATTACACACATCCTGCCCTCCCGAATTAAAAAGTTAACCTTTTTAATATAAATGTTCCTAAATTATAATCCATTTAATAAGCAATTGCCATAAGGTAACTACTCATAATATCTCCGTTAGTTGATTTGAATCATCAACTCCATCATTCATACCTAACCCCCAAAAAGAAAAAGAAAAATAAACGAACTAAACAAAATCAAATACTAATAATAACCAGAATCATCCATCGCCATACAAAATTCATTCACTCATGGATCTCTACTTCTAATCCATCACCAGTTAATAATTATGGCAATTAACTCATTAATAAATTATAATAATACAGCCTAAATTATTCTTCAATCTTGTCTAATATTGGATAGATTAATTTCAAATCTTATTCCTCATAAGCATTATCAAACTATTTATCAATGCTCAAATTAACAAAATTTAGCTGACTCGGAAATGCGGAATTGATTTTTTTTTTTTTTTTTTTACAGATATTGGCTCTCCAAAACATCCATTTAGGCAATAAACAATAAAAACATACTACTTACATACAGCTGACAAATTCTGCAATAATTGACATTATCCGAAACCAAACTTATTCATGGACACATACATACATCAATGGTAGTCGCGACAATACACAAAACACGGCATTGCAGGCCTGCAATAGAAATAACAATTACTATTTGATCCAAACAAATAATACACAAACAAATACATAACCAAACTAAAACTCTGGTAAGTGGTAGCACTCTCTAACTCAGATACTCTAATTAAATTAGCCGGATTTTTTTTTTATGTTGCAGTTACATCTCTTCTCTCTCGATACTTTTTAGTAAGGGCTACATGTGACCTACGAACATCATTAGGATTAGCATCAGATCTAATTTGAACACTGTTCTGACCCAGGAATTTGACCAATGTGTACGGGCCCTCCCAACGATAAGCCAAGCTCTTATTAAACTTGTCCACCAATGATGACTTAACTTGCGATTTTATTAACAATTTATCCCCTACCTTATAATCAACGGGAATTCTCTTTTTATCATATAACGCCTTCCTTCTCTTCCACGCTAACTCCATATTACGCATCGCTGATGCCCAAATTTCACCTTTATTCTTATCCACAAATATTTTATCCACATTCCACTTAGTGTCAAGAGGGTCACAAACATTATACCCGTATACTATATCCACTGGACTACACTTTAGTTCTGTGTGGATCGAATTATTGAGTGAAAATTCAATTTCGTGTATGCCCTTATCCCACTGTTGTTGTTTATCATGGAAAAATATCTTTAACCCATTTTTCACAGAACGTATGTATCTTTCACTCAAATTCGAAAACGCTGCGTAAGGGGAAATCCTGATATCTTTGATTCCTTGACTATATAAAAAGTCCGTGAACAATTTAGATACAAAAATAGAGTGACAATCATGGGCGAAAGCATGTATAAACCCATGCCTACACATTAACTTATACATCTTATTTATAATACTTTGGCTAGACAAAACTTTAATAGGTTCCAGATAAACAAAACGTGAACAACCATCTACTATAATTAAACAATAACGTCCTGATTTTGATCTTGTTATTGGCCCAATTACATCTCCATACCAAAGACCGTTTACAGTCTTTTCATATTCTGATACTAGCAACCCCATCTTTTTCCTATTTTCGGCTTTTGCTAATTGACATTCTTTACAAGTGGTTACGTATTCCTTAATATCTTTCAAGATACCAGGCCATGTATAGCGCGAGGCTAATTTCCCAATCGTACGGCTCACCCCTCCGTGACCACCGGGCAAAATTTGTCCATGATAGAATTCCAACAATACTCTCCATAAATTTTTGGGAACACAAACCTTATAGGGATTCTTATATGCTTTTGTTTTCTTACAAAGTATTCCGTTTACCAATTTATAACCTTCTACCAGTTGTTTGCTTTCCAATTTTTTTATTATTTCTGACAAAAAAGGATCTTTATACTGATGCTCCTTAATAGATAAAGATGCATAGGGCATATCCCACATATTTACCATACATAGGTTTTGCATTTCCTCCTCACTAGATTGTACATTCTCTATCATTTCAAAATCATGGGTGTTATATACTCTAGAAATAAAATCAGATGTTACATTTAAATTTGACGATATGTGCTTAACATCAAAATGAAAGGCAAACAACCTATGCAATAAGCTACCATATTTTTTTACACGTTTAATATTCTTGAGGGCATAAGACAAACTTTGATTATCTACTAATAATTCAAATTTATTGTGTAAATAGATTTTAAATCGTTCTAGAGTCTCCACTACTGACATCAATTCAAGCAAATAAATGGGCTTACTATAATCATAAGGACGTAATTTTCGACTGAAATACGCTACAGGTCTCAAGTAGCCTTCCGAATCATACTGTTGGATCACCCCTCCAAGACTTTTTAATGATGAATCGCAACACACTATAAACTTTTGGTTTAAATCGGGTAATTTAAGCACTATGTGGGATTCGAACATTGCCTTGATATCATCTAAGGCTTTTTTCTGGGCGGGTCCCCAATGAAATGCCACCTTAGGAGATCTCAATTCATTTATTGGATGCATTATTTCATGAAAACCAGGCACGAACCTTGAGTAATACTGCAAGAATGAACATAAGCGCAACACCCCCCGACGATTTTTGGGTGCTGGTAAGTTTCGTATAATATCTAGGCGAGCAGGATCCATTTCAAATTTATTATATTCAATAATATGACCTAAATAAGAAATTCTAGTTTGAAACATAACACTCTTATCAAGTGACAGCGTAATACCATTCTCACGAAAAATATTCAACACTTTTGTCAACAATTTCTTATGCGAAACCATATCTTTAGAAACCAGTACGACATCATCAAAAAACCACTCCAATCCGTCCTCTTTTAAAGGATACAACAAGTCTGTCATAAGTTTTGACAACAAGTAAGACCTCACAGATAATCCAAAAGGTAAATAACGAAATTGAAAAAGGCCTCTGTGCGTCAAAAACGCAGTATACTGGCGCGAATTCTCAGATATTTTCAGTTGTAGATAAGCTTTACGTAG
Organism: Thermobia domestica; assembly: GCF_964235325.1. Lineage (NCBI taxonomy): Eukaryota > Metazoa > Arthropoda > Insecta > Zygentoma > Lepismatidae > Thermobia > Thermobia domestica. The sequence goes on from NC_137469.1 coordinate 81,176,910, forward strand.
ATCGATCACACTAAAGATACGCCCTTGAGATAATTGTGCAATAACATCCTCAATAAGCGGAGTATATTGAGAATTAACCAACAGTCTGTCATTCAAACCTTTGTAGTTGACTACTAATCTTCTTCCCCCACTCTTGTTTTTAACCAAAAATGCAGGAAAAGCCCAACAACTATTACTTTTTTCAATAATGTTCTGTTCCAACCAATCATCAATAATTTTATCCATCTCTTTCTGTTCGCTACGTGAAATTGGATATGCTTTATTTCGAATAGGGGTTTCATCAGTCACTTTTAATTCATACTCAAAGTTTTTAACCGTTCCAATACGATCACTGAAAACGTCTGAATAATTAGCAACCAATTCATTTACATACCTTGGTAAATCAGGATCTTCATTCACCAACTTGGGATCGACCAAAACCTTGGTAGCCTGCCTATTAGGAGTTCTCGTATCCTCTCGTACATTGGATCCATCCCCCTGTGTACCAGACTGTTGAAAATTATGTACCACCGCCCTGGATGTAGCTCTGCTGTCTGAACCTGCTTCTACTTGCACACAATCGCGATACGCCTGATGTCCCACAAACCATTTAGAAGTCGGAACCTTATATAAGGACCTGGAATGATTAGTTTCTGCGGCAGAATCATTTTTCAAAGGAGTAGGGGTATTATTTAACCTCACGGGAACTTTAACTTTTCCACCATCTATTATAAATTGCTTCTTGTTAATGTCTATTGTTCCTTTAAGAAAACTAATTCCGTCTATTCCTATAATAAACTTAGGTGATAAGTTTTTATGCAAAAAGAATTTAAGTTTGTAAGTTAAACCCCCAATTTTTATCGGTAGAACAACACATTGATCTAAATAAAGCACTTCCTTTCCAATCCCGACTCCACGAAAAGTATCTTTAATATATCGCACTCTCCAGTTAGTGTTTTGTTCCCATTCTTTAAAAGAGTCTATATCACAAAGATTCACTGTACTGCAAGTATCTAAGGCTCCTTCTAACTTTCGTCCCAAAAAATACGCATCGATAAATGTAGCTACAGGTTTCCTATTATCTTCGGTTGACGTTCTATTCATCAAGGCCGCCTGTTGTTTTTGTTGTTGCTTTTTATACATACAATTTATAACCTTATGTTCCCCGCCACAAAAATAACATTTTATTCTCTTTTTACACTCAATAGAAAAATTTGACCCGCACATTTCATCATAGACTAATTTTGATCTTTCATAATTCACATATTTAACAACTTCCTCATAAAGTTCTTGATAAGTTGATGGAATATTATATTTAAAGATTACGTATCTAATATCTGGTTTCATACCCTGTAAAACATTCACTTTAATACCCTCTTCATTTAGAGTGCCTTGAAACACCACATAAGCATCATAAATATTGCTAATATATTCTAATATATTTTCATTCTTGCTCTGAATACGTTCAACAAACAATCTATTTATTTCTCGTAAGCCTAATGGTGTCAACAGAGAAGTTCGTAAGGCACGACATACCTCCAACCAGTCATTAACATTGCCCAACAACTTAAGTAATTCTGTATTTAATAACCCAGTAGTTTTTCCAATAGCCAACATCATAATACATTCTAAGGGAAACAACCTCAGTTTATTAATTTTATAAACAGAAAGCAAAAACTGAAAGAGTTCTATATCTTTGCTTCCATCACAAAAGGGTATATTACGAACAAAATCGTTTAAAGATTTTTGTGCTGAATGAGTTACAAGTTTACTTAAATCTGTTCTCAAAACAGAAGCATTAGTATTGCATGTGAAATTATTTACAACCGATTCTGAAGGAAATATCTGAGTTCCAGCCAAGTGCGAACGAATTGCTCGTATTTGTGCTGATAAGCTACCACCAGCTGTTGGAGGTGAACGGCCTTGACCGCCGACTGCTGTTTGCTCGTGGCCACCTGACACCCCCGGGCGACTAGGCGAAGTCTTAATACAAACGTTATCACTCTGATTTTTATTGCCACTTGCAATAACAAATGAATCATTTTCTACCGTATTATTCTTTCTAGCGTCATTCAAAACGCCAAGATTACTAGTGTGATTTTCCACACTAGGATTTGTCAATTGAGTTTGGTTAATTACTAAAACTCCAGTATCACCATTTTCGAAATGATCAAGTTCAAGACGTAGGTCATGATTAACAGGTCCGGTCGCCATCTTACGAACCACTCGGTGACGCTCAATACAATTTTAATTACTTACTATTTAACTATAATGCAACCCTTTTACAAAATAATCCGGCTCTATCTATCACATAACAAAAAATAATAACATTTTACATTCCCACTCACCAACTGAGATCACAGGCAGCTATTTAGTTTTGTAACGTATATCCTGTTTCTAAATATATATTTATATTAGTGCTACAATTATTTTGGAAGGATATTAACACGTTACACGCGCACCTGCCTCCGCAAAGACAACTTAAACGTGCACGCTGGAAGGAAGGAGAATTTAATTCCCCCACTAAAAAATAAATTATGGTTATGTTGGTATAGTTCAAGTAATTGAACAAAAGTGGGAACTTATTAAATCCAATAGCTACTAGTAGTAAAAATACTCTCATAGCACGCCAGGTAAACTAAGCTTTAAATTAGTCAAATAATAGAGTTAAATCGGATATTATCAACTTTATGTGTATAAACTCGAACAATATAATTAATTGCCAAATTTTGAGAATACAAAAAATAACACAAAATGAATTTAATTTAGATCACAAAATTGAGAACTCAACTATAAAACTCATTATCATTCAAATATCGACCAGCGATAGTAGCATAGAAACAACCACAATGTTAAATGGCGTACTAACTTGCCAAGAGAAATTCTAGAAAATAATTTACTTACAGTAGGTATTCCAGTTATAAACCAAAGCTTTTACAGCAATAAACTCACATATTCACAATTTATCAAATACACTTTCAACACTTAATTTAATTTAGAAGCCGATTAGGTTGAAACATATTGAATTTTGACACCAAATATAATCGTTTTCCTTCGTATTTGATAGCTGCCTGTGATCTGACGATCCCAGGTAGCGCTGCACTTGAACAAAATTATCATTCCAAAAAGTACCACCAGAGGTCATTGAGAGCCATAACTTTTCTTGAAATGACGTAAATCTCAGATTAAGATATTATTATTATTACAATTCGGTGCAAAACTTGTTATCTCGTTTTAATAACAGAAAAATCGAGGATAATTACAATTTACAATTATTATTTTAGAAAATTCAAAACCTTGACTATAAATGACATATTACACATCTCATCTTCACCTCATGATTGTGATCTAAAGATCACAATGTTCAACCTACCAATGCTAAAATCAATAAATAAAATAAAATAAAATAAAATAAAATAAAATGAAATAAAATAAAAAAATCCTCTGTATAATAACGATAACACCTTCCTTCATTCCTATACCCCTCTTCTAACTCAGTAAGAGAAACATCCCATATACCAACCACCACAACTCCTATTTCTTCCCATTATATTATCACCCACTTCCCCATAGAGGGCGTAACCCTCAAGCAGGTAGCTAGCTCTGGCTAGCAAAAAAAAGCTTTGCTTATCACAATAAAACCGTTACAATTATGTTTATTTTAGTGCTTTGTTCAAGGAGATGGGAGCCGAGTGTGTTTTCACGGGTGTGTATTTGCTTCAATAATTTGGAAGGTGAGGGAAAAATATATTGTAGCATAGGTTTGGTCAGACGGTCGATATGTAGGATTTCTTACTGCTTTGTTTTATGTAAATTCGCTTACCGCAAGCTTCCATATGGCTTGTTTGGCGTGTCTTGCCATTAATGAGTTACGCTTATACTTGGCTTGCGTTTGAGATAATTAGACTTGCTTTGCACTTGTGAAGACAAGCTTGCCGCAAGCTTTGCCTGATGTAACTAAGTAGCTTGCCACAAGCTTGCAGCAAGCTAATTGGCTTGCATAGTAGAACTTGCGCAAGCTAATTGACCTGCAACAGCAAGTTTGGGCAAATTTGCAGCAAGTTTAAATTGCTGTTAGGGAACTGGGCGTCCACACTTCGTTTTGTTTGTCTTCGTCACATTTTGTAATAATGCTTTAATGCTTTAACATTTAATATGTCTTGTTGAGTCATTCGTGTTACGTGAAAAGGATTCTTTTTATTAGCTTTGGAAATGATGTCCATCCACATACTAGGATTATAAATTTACTGTTTTTTCCGCTGAAAGTTCTCAGTAACAGCAAAGACTCTATCAGATGGTAGAATGGTGTGTCCTGATATTAGAAAGTAATGAGTTATTTGCTTGAAGTGTCTCTTTCTAATACTCTTTCTAATAATATGGGGGAACCAAAGAGCCATCATAGTCCAGTTCTTATTCTGGCCTGGACAATTATCACTGAAAACAACAAGCTTCTCCACTTCGGGTTTCGTGGCTATAAATTTTATGAGAGCACTGCACATTTCTTTACAGCCTCTGCGATCCGTTTCTTCGCTCCACACGAACATGTAACCATTTCCCGTTCGTACAATCATGAATATTGAAATTGAATAGCCAAATTTTCCGACAGTAAAAGGCAATAGTGGTAGTGAGTTTTGGGACTGGTAAAGCCTGTTGCAAGTCAATGCTAATCACGAGTTTCTTATTATCTTTGCTCAGAGTTTCCCTTTTTTAGAATGTCCTGCATGGCTTCAGCTCGCGTCTGGTGCATCTTCAGATCATTTTCGATAGTTTTTACTTCATCTTCTTTGCCTTCTGATCTTAAAGCAGCACTGTTGACCTTCGACATATCACAAACTTTGTAAGTATCTGACTTAGGCAATTTAAAAGTAACATTATAATCGGTGCAAAAAAGTCTACGATATGCATCTTGACTGACTGGATTCTGAATGTCCTTTTTCGCGCACCATGGTAAGTAAAAATCTTCGTACAACCGGGAACTTGATAAATCACAGTCAATTTTTTTTTCTTATTATCCGATCTGCTGTAATGGCTCTGGTACTTTGGTATGCTGTTTATGTGATCCCTAACAGACTGAAGTCGATTTTCATCTATTCTGTTTGGCCTGTTCTTATGCTTGCCTCTGCTATCCGCTTTGGGTGTTGTAACTTCACTTGCAACTTGAGAGACAATCGAATTTATTCTTCCTTTTGAATTATGCAATCCATGAACACTCAAAAACTCACTTTTGCAAATTTTTATCTCCTCACCACTTACTTTAGCTGTGTATTCGGCTGTAAATTTTCGTGAAGAAATATGTTTTTAAGTTTTCTTTTAGGATCTCTTCTTAGGGTTTACTTTAATGCAACCAAATAAGTAATCATTTTGTATGTCATAGGAACCAAGATCCTAAAATCCATTAAAAATATCTACCTCTTTACCTAACAGTTTAGATCTGCACAATTATTTGCAAGAACATGGGGGACCAAGAACTCGGCTAGAGACCCTTTTCTTTGGATGTTCGCTGAAGTATTCACGCCCTTCATTCCTCCCCCTCTTCCTCTTGGTTTTCGCATGTGACGAAGAGCTTCGTTTTCTCCATCGCTTACAAGACACCTTTTGGGGAGTTATTTCTGCTTGTCGTGCAGTACGTTGCATATCATCAATAGGCGCAGGTTCATCCTGAAACGAAATACAGAACATAATATATTGCAACAATACTTTAAAATCTTTTCACAAAATATAGCTAATATAAAAATTTATTCAAATATCCGAGCACACATTGAGCAAAATTTGCAGGTAAAAACACTGGCTTCATTTGAAGACTGCAAAGAAGAAAGAGGAAAGGTTAAGTTTCTTTTGTTCTGAGAAAATCGAGTCAAAAATAAGTCCATCTTCCTCCATTGTGAAGAGCTTTTTTCACAAGCAGCTTTAGAAATGCGTATACATTGGTACCAATAAGTCCATTTCGAGCAAACAGAGGTATTCCACCTATCTTCCATGTTGTCTTCACTTCGAAAATCTTATTTGAAACATTGCCATAACTTAATTCGCTCGCCGGTAACTAAGAATACAACGGAGAGTTTTAAGTAGCTAGCTGTAGCAATTTCAACGATTCAAGAATGAATCAGAATCCAACTCTTTTGCAAAGCTCGATATTCATTTATTCTTTTCATAATAGCAAGAAATATGCAAATTATAATTTTAACATAATTATGTATATTTACTTTAACAATAGTATAGTTAGCTATAGTAGTAAGTATACGTATATATTATCAGTCTTCTAATTTCAACCACCTCTAGGGATTTTGTTACCCTATATTTCTCTTGTTACCAGAATAAATGATTTGTTTGTATTAATCTATAGTGAATAGGACTATTATCTACGATACTTTGTATGTCAACAACGAAAATATTTGAAAATTACTAAAAACGAAAGGAAACAGACCACTAATATAATTGCATCGCAATAAGAGTTAGCACATTCAGCACAGTAATGAGCATTAGATACGACTAAACTTTACATTAATTTTTTTTTTTGCATACAATTTTTAGTCGTGTTTATGGCCCCACCAGGTAAGTTAGAGGAATATGTAATGTTTCTAGGAGGACTCTCCTAGCAAGTTACATTCGCTTGTACATAGCACTGTCCCGCCTTCGATACTGCGACAGACATGTTAAACAGTAACGTGACTTGGTGGCAATTTCGACTTAATTTTTAAACAAACCGCTTAAGAACATATACCTTTTATCTAGTGGTGAAGATGTCTGGTAATAATAGGAAAGTGCCCTCACAGAGTTATATGCAAGAAAATTAGATTAAAAGTTTGATAGTGTCTAACTGTCTTGAAAACCTTTGTTTTACGCCCACGCGTACGAATTTGGTGTGCAGCCAACACTGAAAGACATCATAAATACGATTTTCTTCCCGAAGAAATAATTCAGTGTTTTTCTTTTCTTTGCTCCTTCTGGAACACCATGGATTTCAATACCGTATTATAATATTTAGCTTCATGTCGAAACGTATACGAACTTTCTGGTCTTTTGATCCTAAATTTATAGAATAAGGGATACTAATAACTATAGTTGGGAGCTAGAGTCATTTTATTGTTCTCGTTCATTTTGTCGAATATGGAATCTTTTTTTTTTATCAAGGCTGCTAAGTACATAAGCCTTATTTTTGTATAATATACTAATTAGGCATATACACATTTTATGTTGATGCTTCTTTCCCCTACTTCTGATGTAAAAAAATGTAATTTACTCTGCTGCACTTACAAGAATCACTTAACAAGAATCATAGTGACACGATAAACATGTTCCAACCTGTGACAATTCTGGTTCCAAATAAATGGCAAAGTGGAGGCTGTATTCAAGGCTTTAAATAATGTTTCAATTCGTATCATGCAGCAGGCGAATGTCATTTTGAGTGATTAGGACTCAGGACACCAGTACCACTTCCTGATTAAAGAGAAGTGCCTAGAGTAAGGAAAAACTTTTCCATGTGATTTGCATTTTTTAATTATTTAATGCGAGTATTTAGAAGTACAAGAACATTACGTCAGATAATTTAATGTTACGGTTCCTAAGGAAATCAAACCTAACTAATCTGGAGTTATGAGTAGAAGAATATTTTTCTTTACTTCAGACATTCCACTTTTCTTAACCAAATGATTCACTAGCCCAGTAAACTTAAAAGAAAATGTCCACGTCGTCGATCTCTGTAGCCATCATAGCAACATTGTAATATAAGCCACAAGCTAAATAAAACTCAAAAAGTTTCTATATATTACTATGACATACCACAATTTATAATATCATTTCATTACCTGGCTCGAAGTTGATGCATTGTCTGCTGACGGTTCGTAATCTAAGTCTTGATCTGTTATGTCATCAAACACGCTCAAATCTCCACCATTTTTGCTCTCCAAATCATCATAATTGAACAATTTTCTTCTGCTCGCAGCATTATCCCAGCTGCAGGACGCCATCTTTCTCTGTGGCATATCATTGTTTTTATCAAAAAAGAAATAAAAACCTTTTGGGCAACAACGTGACTGTCACGATAGTGCTGCCATCGTGTCGGAATCTGACGAAATATATTTTTAACATCATTTAAACACATAAAAGGATTTTCACAAAAATGTGGCTTGTCCACTTGTTGCCTTGAGCACTTGAATTTTAATTTTCGTAAAAAAAAAAAAAAAAAAAAAAAAAAAACTTTCGGGCAAAAATGAGGGGAAATCATCTCTTGGGTTCAAAAATGCTCTATTTACAGTTCGCCTTGCCGATTAAAGGAAAAGGCTATTCCAAAATAAGCCCTTTTTTTTAAAAAAAAACCTAACATTTACCTGTTTTGTTTGACATTTTAAATTTATCTCGGATTTAAAATTAGTTAGAAAATTTACCCATGACATAAAGTGAGCTGTCCTTGGACCAGTACTCAGGCAAAATATTTTCGATGATGCCAAAAATAACTCTGTCAGTGTACATATGTTTTCAACAGTTTATCTTCTGTCTTCTATAACACTTTTTGAATTTGGGCGTCCATAAGATGGCAAATATATGTTGATTTGAGTTAAGGAGTAAATTTACAAACCCATTATTGAAAATGATTGACTCCAAATTCAGGCACAAATCCATCGTTAAGGTGATAACTATTGAGTATCGACACTTTTCCTATAACATGCAGACAATTTTGATCAGGGTAAATTTCTACATTTAACACTTCAAGTACGTGTCAATGTACTTGTCCTCACAGATAAATATAAATAAATTATTACAATTAGAGACTTGGAATTTGACACAAACTGAGAAGTAAAACTTTCATCCATGTTAATTGTTATATATTTATTTACTGGCAACGTTCCTTAACTAAAGAAAAACTGCACATCATTTTCATATGTCTCCTATAATCCATCTATAAAGATACTGTAATATATACAAAAATTGTAAAGCCATTAATTACCTAACTTTTGAGTGAATTAAACAAAAAGCTTTCTAAGATAAAAATAAAATATAGAGCTCGCTCAAGATTTCTTGCAGGCCAATTCGGTATATCTCAGCTTAAATGTATATTTAAAGTTGGTTTGGTGAATATATATGCATATTAATATTGTAATTCATTTATTTGTATTTTAGGGAGAACTCAAATGGATTAGTGGAATCAACTATGTGCATATAAAATCTTCTGGGGTCTATGTTTATAACGATATAACAAATAGTTCAGCTTTGAGGAGCGATACATTGTCATATCAAAGAAATATGAGATATTACTTTGTAACACAATATGGATTGAAAGCCTTATTTTTTGAAAAAGGTAAGTACCTAATATTCATTTTATCCAATAACTTTCATATTTGGAGGAATATTCAAGAATTGAGGGATACCTCAAAATAGAATTTTTAAGTAATAAAGTAGCTTACTCATTTACAAAGTGATTGCTAAACTTTACATTTCTAAAAGTATCTTATTATTTTGCAACTAATTATCTTTTACTAAAGGAAACAACACTAGAAGAAAAGGATACTCAAGTCAGAATTACTCCAAATGTTCTCAAGTTTAATAAATTTTTGTTTCTTTATACAACACCCTCAACTTTTTATGTGTTGGTTAAGCCAAGGAAATTTTATTTATTCAATCCAACAATATGAAAGTTTAAGAGTTTCAACATATATGAAGTGGCAGTTCATGTCAATATAAACGAAGTCATCCTGAAATGTACATTTCATCAATGTGCAATGGGTATGCAAGGGATTCCTTACAGTGGACAACTCCCGGACATGCTTTCAACCGAATTATCAGATATGTTCTGATTTGTAGGTGGGTCCAAAGTAGACTAAAGGTAAAGCTTGACAGCAGTTAATATGGGATGCTTCAGTTGAATGTCGGACGTATTAGGAACTACTAGTATTAGAGTTCCTCGTGTTCGGAATAACGTGACCAGCGATGTTTTGTTTCACGCTTATACATGAAAAAAAAAGTATACCGTGAGAAATACATCGTAGCAATTTCAATTCCGAACACAAAGAACCATAGAACTGGCAGTCCCGAATACTTCCAACTTCCCACTGAAGAATTCCGTGTCTAGTGTTGTCAAGGCTTTACTTACCATTTTGTCTATTTTTGACCCATCTTGAAATCACAGCAGATTTGAAAATTCTCTTGAGAGCATCCTTGGGAATCATACCCTGTAGGAAATCCCCTGCATTTTTGAATGACTTCCTTTGCAGTGATATGAACTGCCACTTCACGTTTCCTCGAATTCGAAATAGTGAGTGTCAAAATTTAGCTTTTTGACAATTTTTTACAATCCCAGGTATGAAACTATACACTTTTACCCACAAAGATTTCCTCTTATTTTGATGTGAGGATTTTTCTCTTACAGTTTGTCAATATAGTTCATTAACTCTCTCTCTTTGTCTCTGTCGGTCTCTCTTTCTCTCTGTATATATATATATATATATATATATATATATATATATATATATATATATATATATATATATATATATATATATGTATATATATATCAATATTGAACACATTCCAAAGCTCAATGTTAATTTTCTTTCTTCGGTTCATGAAATAAGTTTTATCAAATATTGCTTTTATATTTACGAATGCACGAAGAAATTAAATGTCGACTGAAAGCAGGAAATTCGCGTTATTTTTCAGTTCCAAATATTTTGTCATCGAAGAATTTGAAGCTTAGAATATATAAAACGATAATCATGATTGTTGTGCTCCATGGTTGCTAAACATGGTCGATTACTCTGATGAAAGAACATAGACTGAAAGTATGTGACAAGAAAATCCTGAGACAAATATTTGAACTCAAAATGAACGAAAATGGGGTATGGCGGAAACTTAATAACGAGGAACTGCATAATTTATACCGTTTACCAAACAGTTAGGGATATCAAGTCTAGGAGGCTTGGATGGGCAGGCGATGTAGGTAGAAGAGGAAAAAAGTGGGAACGTTTTCGAAGTATTAACTGAAATTCCAATCGAGAAACGAACATTAGGAAGACCTAGGGGCAGTATTAATATTAAGATAGATCTCGTACAAAAAGAAATACAAAATAGAAACTGGATCCAGTTGGCTAAAGGGAGAAATCAATGGAGAGCTTTTGTGAACGCGACATTGAACCTCCGGGTTCCATATACCATAGAATTAGTTATTTGAGGATGTGTCAATTGAATTACCTTGGTTATTAACGATTACTTATATAACAACTTTAAAGTCATTATTCTTACTTTAGAATATAGTTATAAGTATTAAATATGAATAATTACCTTTTTTAAGATTTAAATTTCGAATTATGCAATCAATTTCGTTAAGTGCAACAATTTTTACTTGCCATGAAAATAGCAGAGATTTTTAATAACTTTCTGTGTTTTTTTCAATATTTGTCCCCATAGAGAAAAATGAGGAGTAAGATGAGAAATAAAGAACGTACGTTCCTTTGCAATATTGTCTTTTGTAGACATATATTCTCTGTATAACTGTCTCTGTCTGATTAATTTTCTTAACGATTCTCTTATTTCTTTCGAGTATATCTTTAATCTAATGTTTATTGTATAATGTTTCATTGCTTTTAACACTGTTTAGAATATAACGGTAGAAAATTTCATATCACTAGTAATATTCTTATTTTTAAGTGTAAAAATATTGGGCATAATGTACTTGCGTTTTTTCAAAAATACCCTCATTTTCTTTATACTATTTTGTTAGTCCGATTTAAACTTCTAATTTTAAATCTGGTAGGAAACCAATCCGTGAAATACAAACAATGAGTTGACCGAAGTCATTAGTAAAACTTTACAAACTCACATGATTATGAACTAGGCGGGGATGACTAGTGTTAGAAAGTGCACCATGAAGAATACGTGATTCCAACTGATTCTTTCTTACGAATTCATACTGAATATTCTGCACACCTAACCATAAAAGACATCAACAGTTTATTTGGAAAAATAATGGTGATATATCACATCGTATACCGTTGGTTTTTGAAAATATGTGCAGTTGACACAACATTGAAGAATGACCCCTGCTTCCACCGATCAATAGTATGATCTGATAAGCTACTCAGAGACACCATGAAAGCTGATCTTTGGAAAAGTGTTCATTAGTTATACATCAGGAGTGGGGAATATGTGACCTTCAGAATCATAAAGTGAGGTCTTCTTGGACCTGTTGCAAAAATGTTAAATTATGTTAGGAATATAGAATATAGAAGAAAAAATTTTCTGGACTTATATATACCAAGTATTAATTCACAAAAATGCAATAATCAAATCTTAAAACATTATATCTGTGCGCATCAACATTTTCGTATGAGACAAACTTTGGTAACTCAGATCCACTTTGATAACTCAGATTCACACTAGTGTATTCCGAAAACCATTTTTAACTTTATCTTTTGAATATGTTATACTTTTATACGTTTAAGTGTAATTTATTAATGTAACTATGCAACTAATAACTGTAAAATAACTACAAATACCAGATCTGTTCAAAACTAACATATGCAACTTTCTGGGTAAATGGACATTAGTAATGTGGCTTTTACAACAAAGAAAAAACGTTCCCTACCACTGGTGTATACCATACCACTGTCGTTAGGCGGCTTAAAGGTTATACTTGTGAGTTCAACATTGATTAAAACCAGCTATCAATGAAATTTTTCAGTTTAACTTCTCACGATCATGCCCTTTAGGCAAATAGAGACAATGATTAAGGCAAATGAATGATGATGGAAGAATTTGAAAAAATTGACGAGGAATTTGAAGAATTGAAAAATCTACAATTAAAAAGAAGAATTCAAGGAAAATAAGGAAATGGTACACGATGACGTGTATGCATATACTTGTGGGTATTGTTCTAATCAAGACATATTACATATTATAATCAACATGACAAAATTCTATAATGTGTGCTGTATAGAAGGTTCTTATTTGGCAAGATGAATTGATGAATACATGAATGTATAGCATTCTAAGGACATAGGAGGTACTAAAGCCAAAAGAAAAATCAAACAAATCATATTTCCTTGCTTAAAAATTAAAAGTGAGAAAATTATATATTTCATTTATAAAGCATGAATTTTTAAATCTAAATTGAGGAGAGGTCTAAGACTTGCAGCACATATACACTAAGTGAGTGAATTTGCTAATTAAAACATTGTGTTATAAATTAGTTTTATAAATCAGTTAATTTTAAAAATTATTAATTATTGATTCAATTATTCAATTATGCATTCATTTTTTAAAGGAAAATTTTTAAAAAGTAGAACCGTTGCATCTTTAAATAATGCATATGGTATTATGAAAAGCACCTACGTAACTACAAACAGAAGCAGAATATGTATGTCACTATCATATTTCGTAGCATCTGATAAAACGAGTAAAATCAATGTAGCTTTGAGCTTTACAGATGGACATGAAGTCAGTCTTTCTGAAATTTTCACCAGTAAGGTACGTATTATCTTTATGCTAATCAGAAGCCATTTTGAGCTAATTTATTTTTCTTAAGAAAATACAAGAAAACAATTTCTAAAATCTGCTCTTTCGTTTCTGGAAAAGATGAAGTCATTATTTGCATTTCTCAAAAGATAGAAAAATAGTTTTAAATATCATTATTATTATTATTGTAATTATTGTTTTTATTATTAATGAGTCAAATTGTATTTAAATGGACTAAACATAATGTAAGAGAATTCCAAAATATGTGCAATTTATAAAAATTTCTATAAATCGCCTTTGTTTTAAGATTCATTTTATTGATTTGGTATACAATATATTATATTACGTGCTACTACCACATATCCTATACACTAGTAGATAATTAGAAATAAATACAAGTGAAAATAGGAAATATGACAAAATTAAAGATCATATTAACATTAATTGTGATTTATACAGTGCAAAAGGATTATTAAAGTTTGATTTGCCATTTGTTTTTACAAGAGAGTGACCGGCAAAATTCTCAAAATTATTAATTACTATACCTAACGAATTGATAAAAACTCACTCCTTAGTCAGCTGGAGAAAGCAGTGACGCAGTGCTTGTCCTACCAACTAATCTAATGGCTGGAATCTGCACCTTTGGTGTACGTGGTCCCAAGTTCGATTCCCGGTTAGAGAGGCTTTATAATTTTAACTGTTCGAGATATTTCTGTCTTTATGTTGCTGCCGAGTCCGGTAGCCCTGAACAGTTGAGAAAGACAAAATTAAAGTCAGAATTTTTAAAAAATGGTACAGCGCTCATATTAACCCATTTGTGCCCATTGTCGACATTTGTCGACATCCTCTGACGTCGACATTTGTGAGGTTTCGAAACCTCTGGGGCTGAAATAAAAATCGGGGTAAACGGTAGAACTTTTTCTAGAGTCGGTTGGTATCACTGCCTACGATTAGGTCAGCTACATCCCGCTCCGTGTCACATGGTGTGTATTTTGTAAGAGATTTGAAAACTAGAAACAGATATTTCGGAAAAATAATTTGGGCAGAAATGGGTTAAAAGATAAATACGAATGTAAATTCTCTCAGGTAGTAACGAGTTATTTCTGATATGCTCGGAAGGCAATAATCTTGGTGTTGAATGAACACACAAGTAACATGCTAAAGTGGTAGTCATTTTGTGTTGTTTCAACACCTTATTTTTACAGTGTACTTACTAAAGTCATGAAAAATTGGAAGAACTTTTGTTCAGTTGTCGTCAACCAAGATTCAGAATTATATGTCCATATATTTTAATGAAGGATATTTTATTACTTTGTATTTTTGAATTAATCCTTTTTCCATGACATTAACGCTATCAATTTAGCGTTTGCAATGTTTAAAATATTTTAGCAGCCTAATACCGGTATGCTCCAACTTCGAATATTGTTTGGCCTTCTTAGCAGCAGTAATATTTGGTCATTTGCTCCAATGTCAGTAGAAGTTCGTTTCTCCAGACTTTTTTCATTAAGATTCCGCCCACAAATTAGGAATTTTTAATTTCAGTGATATGATTTTTGTTGTTTATTAAGTTTTGTCTTACATTTTGTTGGAACAGTAAACGGCAGTATCGTTTATGTTACTCTTAAAAATGAAATTTTTCCGTGTATTGAAGGGATGTAAAATACAAATTCACAACTGAAGACAAATTTATTTTTGTTTCTTTTTTCAACCTTTTATCTTTCCTAGAAATATCTACCTATAAAAAATAAGGCGTTGAAACAACACAAAATGTCTACCACTTTGGCGTGTTACTTGTGTGTTACTTCAACACCAAAATTTTTTTGAAAGCTAGCCAGGAGGCTAGCACCCTGTGAGAGAATTTTGCCCTCTTTTAGGGGGAAAATGTGGAAAGGATTGGCGGGATTTGATTTATTATGGGTGGTCGAAGGGATGCTACATAATCTTTATTGTAATAAAGGACTTAAAGAACTTTGCGTTCTTCAACATTTTAAAAGAAAAGGAAGCAGAGAAGTACACGTAATAACATCAAAATAATACAATCATATACAGGAGAAGTGGCATGATAGACAAATAGGCGAGAGAGAAAGTTCATAAAAATATAGTAAAATGTATAGAGGAAAGTGACAATAATCATAGAAGGGAGGGGTAATGAGGATGCACGATGAGGTGAAGTGCGGTGCAGAGAGTGAACACATGAGTTATGTTAAACAGGCGAATGAGACTATCTTCTGGTCTAGGGGCTACTCGAGACCGTGATGAAGGACGGATGAAGCCCAAGTTGTCAATGAGGAGTTAGTGTGCAGATAATGACGGAAAGATGTGAGGAAAATGAGCGTGAGTGATGTAGTCATTCAGAAAGAGAAGTTGTGGATCGTTTGACGGTAAGGAGAGTTGATAAAGAGTAAGTAATAAGGAAAGAGGAGTGTGATAGTAGCGTACAGTGGAAGGATGAAGGGCGATGTAATGCATGGCGTCGTATAGAAGGGGTTGTTGTGCTTGGAAACGCTTGGTGATGTACGTCTGGCGGAGTTTTTCAATCTAAAATTCAAGGTTTGGAAAGGTGATGAGGAGATAGAGATCTTGTGTCGGACTTGGAAGCTTTATGCGATGGGTATGTAAAAGACGTGTTTCTCCAAGATTAGTAGTTTTTGGTAATACGTGAGTGGGACAGACATCCAAGCGGTGAAGCCATATGTTAATACTGGACGAAGAAAGCCCTTATATGTATTTTAAAAGGGTATGTGGTTTTAGACTCCATGTTGTTCCAGTCAATCGTTTAAGTAAATTTAAACGGTGTAAGCTTACTTAGTAACTTGTAGATGTTTGCTCCAGGTTAGGTGTGAATCAAGAGTAATGCCAAGATACGTAACTGTTTTGCTAGGATGAAGTGGAATAGAATCTAATGTTAAAGAAAGGCGACGTGGACTGCGTCTCACACGTGTGGTCTGTTTGGAAGGTATGAAGACGATTGTTTGAGTTTTGGCGGCATTGATGGTGAGGCGCCAGCGGGTGCGGGTGTGGAAACTAGTAATAGCAGTTTGAAGCTTAACGTTGATTTGCTGACTAGAAAGGCTGTGTCGTCAGCGTACTGAAAACTGTAGACGTGGTCAGGAAGCTGTGGCATGTCGGCAACGTAGACGGCGAAAGAGCGGATAATTGAGGAACACTTGAGAGTAAGAAAATCGGATGAGAGAGAATGGAGTGGATGGATATGTATGTGATTCGGCTTGCAAGGAAGTGTACGACTAATCTGATGAATTCGATCGGGAGCCGGAGTTTCTGTAATTTATAAATAAGTCCATGGTACCATACCTCATCGAAGGCTTTTTCCAGATCAAGTAGTACTAGACATGATGGTTTGATGGAATTGTAGTGTTGCGTGATGACACTAGTGAAACGTAATAATTGATTATAGATGGTAAATGATGTTCGAAATCCTGCTTGGGTGTCTGGAAGAAATGCCTATCTGTGAGATAGATATGAAGCCTTTTGACGAGGATGCGTTCGAATATCTTACTAAAAGTAGAGGTAAGTTGTATTGGCCTGTAGAAGCTGATATCTTGAGAAGGTTTATTGGGTTTGAGAAACATTAATGTTTTGGACATTTTCTGGGGCAGTGGAAAGAAGCCAGTTCGTAAGACGAATGTATATATAGATGCTAAGAGGAGAAGCAATGTGGGCGGACATTCTTTGATGTGGCGGTATGTGATGTCATCTGGACCTGGGGCATTGTTGCGTTTCTTCTGCAGAACGGAATGAATGTCATCAACTGTGATGGAGGCTGATATGTGCGTATCGTTAGGTAATTGATGCTGAATGGTTGTAATAAAGGAGCACAGATGTTTAGGTGATCTGCTGCATGCGAGTCTGCTCCGAAAGTATTTGGAGTGAAGATCTGCTGGAGATGTTGGCGAAAGCATTGGCTTTATTTCTGTCAGCGGGAGCCGGCTGGTCGTTAATAAGAATAGGATAGGAGGTTTTTGTAAGCTTGCCGCGTAGGGCATTGAATCGTTTCCAGTATTTAGTTGGATGTGATATGTCAGCTAGGGTGTTACAGGTTTTGACTTAACACTGAAGATTGTAGGCTTTGATATAATTATGAATTATACGATGGAGTTGTTGATGATGGCGAAGTGATTCAGGATTACGGGTGCGATGATAAGCGCGGAAGAATTGACGGGAGCGTTGGATCATGATGATATACTGTGGTGAAAGTTGGGGTCGGTGAGGAATGGAATAACTGACTGGAATAGTAAGTGCTAGTTTCTTGAGTTGCAGTGGTGATTGTATCAACTGTGGTGTTTAACTCGTCCTCTGTAGTTGGAACACTGAGGTGTTGTGTACGGCATGAGAGATGAGAGACATATTGAGGCCAGTTGGATTTGTCGAACATCAGGCTAGGACGAGGTTGTGAGCGTTCTTGGTTTGACGGGTGGTGCGTACGGTAGGAAAGTTTAATGAGCGCGTGATCGCTGCCTAGAGGGTAAAGAATGTCAATGTGTCAATGAGCTGAAAGAGTTGCTGAGGAGATAACAGCATAAGGAGTGGTATTTGAGATGGGTCTTGTGGCTTTTGGGGGAGCGTGAATAATACCAGTGGTATTGGTGGTAAGAAAGATGTGAAAGTTATCACGATATTTTGCGCTTCTACTGTGGAGATTTACATCGGGCATGATGATGTAATTGGCTTTTGTATTCGATATATACTGTAAGAAGTGAAATGGATTACCATGACCTGGACGAACATAGATGGTGGCAAGGGTGATGATGATGTGGTTGATATATCAGGCGATGATAACATGTTCAGGTATTGGATTGGTGGTATAATGATGGTGTTGATAATGCAAATGAGAGCGGAATCCCATTGGCATGTTGAGCCGGTAGAGAATTATCATGACGGATACTAGTGTAACCCGGAAGACAACAGGATGTTTTTGGTGTGAAGAACGTTTCATTTAGCAGGAATAGCATTATATGTTCTTCTAAGAGCAGTTGTTCAAAAAGGAGTTTGTTTCGCTCGTAGGAGCGAATATTGAGAAAGAGGAACGTTAAGTCCATAATCAGATGTTAGAATCTTGGCGATTTGGTTTGCCAGGTATGGAAATGAACTGTCGTGTCATTGTATGTTGCAGTGAAATTGACGTTAAATGTTAGCTTGGCTGCGTATATGATTTGATGAAGAATATGTTGGCGTTGGAATTTATGAATGTTTTGGAGTGTCAACGTCAGAAAGGTAAGAAGCTGGCTGATGGTGATAGGATGATCGTGAGTTGCGTCTGTAGCTGTAGGCGAAGTGCGTAATGGTGCGACAAGTTCGGGATGATCCAATGGAGGCACAGGCTTGGCTTTGCATTTATAGTTGTATGTTGGATGTTTGTCTTGGCACGTGGCGCAGGTGGGTGGTTGCTGGAGATTCGTGCAGGCACATGTGCTGTGCGGTTCAGCGCAGTATCCACATTTGGTGTTGTTCTTGCAGTCTGCGGTAAGATATGTTTTGTACTCCTGGAACTGGAAAAGAACATTTCGAACGGAATGGTTCTTCTCAATGTTCACGGTTGTAGATGTATGCGCCGTTCGCCAGTAAATCATCGATCGTAGCTTGATGGGTAGTAAGCACTCTTATCATATAAGTTGGTCTTTTGTCGTTGCGAATCCACAGTACTTTCGTAATTCTGTGTCCTTCGAGCCTTAGTTCTTCGTGGATTTCTTCTTCGGTATAACTGGGTTATACTCCGCGGATGACCACTGATAGGAGCGGGTTCTGATGACGAGATGGTGGTTGTTTCCTTCTGTTGTTGCTGAGTTATTGCAGTTGAGTCTCCAAAAATGTCTATCGGGATTTTTTTCTTGATGGTGTTCAGTAGATTGCCGTCGTTGGTCTTCAGAGTGATTCCGTTGCGGGAATGCACTATCAGAGTTATTGCTGCTCGACGAAGATATTTTCGGATTGGAGTGAAACAAGCTTGGCTGTTGATAATTTGGCATTGTAGTTCGTTAGAAGCATCGTTGAAGGAAATTATCAAAACCAGAAGTGGATACATATTTAAAACTGAGGATCCTAATTTACTCACCACTATCAAGAGCAAAGTGCCTGTCGATAAGTTTGGTAAAGACGCTCAATTTAGCAGTCTTAATGTATCTAAACAAAAACGAATGCCTCCTACAAGACCACTGCTTTCTGTAGTTATTCGGGGAGTCCATCCTTCCTACACCCATGAGAATATTCAACAGGAACTAATCTACGAAGGCTAAGGCCCCACATTCATGGTTCGAGTTTTGACATCTTCACAAAGCACCATAGTCTTCTGATTAGGGTGGTAGGTAACTCTACCGAAAAACTTTGGGTGGCGGTTCCTTATACGAGATGAAAGGAAAAAGTTCTAATAAACATGGGTCGAAAACGTCTCCTTCCAGAGGTATGAACTACCGAAAATTCAAAATATCACGTTTCAAAACGCCCTGGCTTAGAAATTATAGGGATTTTCCCAGGCGGTTTAAGGAATTACACAGAAAGTGGTATACACTCTATCTAAATATCCATGTTTCAGCATTCACCGGTTCCAGCGAAATGAAGGCACCACTAGTACTTAGAGTATCCCTGTACTTCAACTTCCATTTTACAGTTCTTTTCGCTGATAACGGAGGGTGGTAAAACATGTATATTTAGATGGAGCACATAGTAGTTCCTGTGTAATTCCTTGAACCGCTCGGGATAGGTCCTATAGTTTCTAAGTTAGAGAGTTTTGAAAAGTGATTTTTCGAATTTTCAATAGATCATAACTCTGAAAGGAATCGTGTTACGACTAATGTTTATTAGAACTTTTTTCTTTCATTTCATATAAGAAATCGTCTCCCAAAGTTTCTCAGTGGAGTTTCCTACCACTCTGTATATATATAACATGAAGCATCGTGTCGAACCCTCACAATCCTCTGCACCTTTACCTATCCGTTGTGAAAAATGTCAGGCTTATAATCAACACACTACCACCAAATGTACTAACACCAACGTCTGCGGTTACTGCACTGGCGATCGTTTAACACGTACCTGTCCAAAGCTCTACTTGTTCTACCTGTCACCAGGCACATCCAACGTATAGTTATAAATACAAAGGAAAATCTGCTCCTGAAGTAACTCGTCCTGAATATGTAGTACCACTGCGCGCACACAATTATTCTACCGAGGTTCCTTCTTCTATAACTAAGAAGAGGTTCCTTCTTCTTAGACTCACCTATAACAGTACGAAATCTTCTCGCTTTCCTCATACTTACCTTACAAAATACCCAACCATTTCATCGCTCCCACGTCTTACAACAAATCACGCAGCGAAAAAGATTTTTCATGTTAATTTCTATACAACTTATTCAGGACAAAATGTCTATTTCCATACCTCTCGCTTGGAAAACACCGTTTAGCTTTGTCTGTTTCATCGTGGATTTAATGTTTATATTTCTTAACATTCGTTCACTTCTCAAAAACAAACATATATTCGAAGCGTTACTACTAGAGGAAAGGTCCACAGTCTTTATTCTTAATGAAACTTTACTTACCCCATCCATGTCTTGCCACCTTGCTGGCTACACACTAATCAGGCAGGATAGCTTCCTTCCGTCCAAACGAGTCAATGGGGGAACAGCTGTGGGTTTTCCTCCTCGTATTTCATCACGCAGACATCGTAATTTACCTGGTATACCTGAGTACCTACTATTTACTTTATACTTCCGTAATATAGCCATAACTATTGCCACAATTTACCTCAGACCCGGATATCCACTACCTACCTCCTTGGTTCAGTATATTTACAATAATCATAAACGATTTATAATCACGGCCGACTTTAATATGCATAGTAGATCAGAGCAAGACAGAACCACATTCCGAAACTTCATTATTACTCATACGCTTGGTATCATTCACCATCTACCTAAACATACAATACCAATCTCACAAACTACTCTGTACATCGTCATTACTTCAGCTAACCTAGTCTCTCAAGTACATATTGATGGTCTTGATTCAATCGGCAGTGACTATGTTCCAATTAAACTTAAGCTCCGTAAAACTACTTCCCATTCCTCTACTCATTTCCAGCGCACTCCGCTTTGACAAAGCAAACTGGGATCAGTATAGTACGCATCTAATGACAGCTATGGAGCCATTAGAGACACTCAATACAGAAGACAAACTCTAAGCTCGCATCGAAACTATCACAACTACAATCCAGGAGGCAAGTTCTCTCTTCATACTAGCTTCTACCTCCATACCATATACCCAGTGGTGCTATTCTAACTTTCTAACAACCGGTTCTCTCTCTCTCTCTCTCTCTCTCTCTTTATATATATATATATATATATATATATATATATATATATATATATATATATATATATATATATATATATATACAAGGCGTATTTCAGAAGTAAGAGCCATCGACATATAGTGAAGTGGGGGTAGAGCGGAACACAATTTGACGCATGCAGCGCAAACGACGGACTATTGACGAAGCCATTGCAGTGGTTGTCTTGAGTCAGTAGGAGTTTAGCAGCCGTGGAAGGCAGACTGCAATGGGCGCGAGAATTGTTTCTCCAGCTGGCCGTGAAGTGCGCGGTGTGATACGATTTTTGTTTTGCAAAAGGAACTTCTGCTGCTGATATCCATCGGGAATTGTGCCTAGTGTACCTACAGTAATGAGTGCAGAGAAGGTTCGCAAATGATGTCGCGAGTTTGAAAATGGTTGCACTAACGTGCACTATAAAGACTGGAGTGGCGAGCCTAGTGTTCAGAAGGATGACCTCGTGGGGCAAGTGGACCAAAAACTGGGAAGTGGTGGACAATTGACGATCAGTGTTCTGGCTCATGACTTTCCCCACGTTGCACGAACTACCATCTACAGGATTATCACAGAAAGCTCGGATATCACAAGTTAAATGAGTGGCAAAAAATGCTAACAGACCAGCACAAAGAGCAACGATTGCGCAATGCCCGACATTTTTTGGATCGCTATCAAAAACAGGAAGATGATTTTTTCCTACATTGTGAAGGGTGACGAGACGTGAATCTCGTACACCAACAGCTAATCCAAACAATAGTCCATGCAATAGCGCCATTCAGGTTCCCCCAAACGAAAAAAGTTTAAGCAATCGCTGCATTGAGTCGCAAACTAATGGCTATCGTCTTTTGGGACGACAAGGGTGTCCTGTTGGTTGATTTCTTGTAATGTGAGACAACTGTTACAACTGACGTGTACTGCGACACGCTCACCAAACTGCGATGTGCGATTCAAAATCGACGCCACTGGAAACTGTCGTCCGTAATCATCGTCGTTCACGACAATGCACTTCCTCATAGCGTTGCCGTCGTTGAGAGAAGATTCAAGATTTTGGTTAGGACCTGTTTGACCACCCTCCATACAGTCCCGACCTTGCTCCAACGGTTACTTCCTCTTCTTGCATTTGAAACGGTGGCTTGGTGGACAACAGTTTGAAAATGATGAGGATCTCAAGACTGCCGTTGTCAACTGGTTCCAATCCCAGGCGGCAAACTTCTGTTCAGAGGGTTTACGAAAAATGGTTCAGCTTACGAAAAATGTTTGGAACGGCATGGTGATTATGTGGAAAAGTGAAGTAGCTCCATAGGCACCTATTTCTGGCAATAAATTTCGTTCCGTATGAGCGTCTGCTTTTTTAAAATCATCAAACGGCCTTTACTTTTGAAATATTTATATAGGGTGTCCCACCAGAAAAGGGCCATGTTTTGAAGAATGACAGTATGGATTATGAGAAGCAATCTTTCGAGATATCGATGAAAAGATCAATATTTCGTACACTGTTCCAACGACACATATCTCCGGAACTGATGAAGATAGCGCAATCATACAAAAGCAAATAGGTAGCACATGTAATAGGCATTATATACGTATTACATTGATTCCAATCACAGATCACAATATTCCTGACGAAATTCCGGAATTCATATTCAAATTTCAGTATGCCCATTAAATTCAAATAATTCTAAGTTGGTTGCTTTCACAACAATGCAAGCGAGCGGGAAAATAAAGAGGTGGTTTCAAAAAAATTGTTTGGCTTTTTCCTTTCACTCTTTGCTAGGTTTTGCTTATTTGTGTGTGTATGTCTGGATATAACAAACGGTTCTGTAATCTCGAAATATTTTAACAACCGGTTCTCGCAAACCGGCTGAATAGCACTACTGACCATACCGATTTGCATTACCTCCGCAATACCTCTCATTCGTGATGCGTTTTCGACAATTTTATCGAGATTATCAAAGGACTGGAAATCCTGAATCACTTCTTCATTATCAACAACTTCAGATGGTCAAAAACTACATGTGCTTGCATACTACGCTGTTCGGTTAAAATGTAATTCACTCTCTGATATCAATCATCTTACAAAGTATTGAAAACGTTTTAACACTCTTTGTGGAAAATACAAGAAAACACCTTACCCACTATTACAAGGGAAATCTCGAATTCAATCAGATACAAACAAAGCCAACACTTCCGCTGATTTTCTTCAAACAATATTCACACCTAATTCTCCTACTTATCGCCATCCAGCAGACACAGTCAACACTTCATCTCCTTCTTTACAACCTCATCTACTCCATACTCGTCCATTTAATCAACCTCTGACAGAACCAATTACCGTTCAGAACATTATCACCGTTATTCGAAATAAACGTAATAGTGCACCAGGATTGGGTAATATCACTTATCGACATATAACAGAAAGTCCGATGCCATTGCTTACTCTTCTTGGCAGCATTTTTACCTTCATCATTCGAACAGGCTATTTTCCTATCCAGGGGCGCGGTGCCCCAGTAGTAGAGCGTTCACCTCCGGTGCTTGGGGTCCCTGGTTCGATCCCAGCTCGCGCCATGTGGACTTTGTGGTGGACAAAACACCGTGCTCGTGGGTTTTGTCTGAGTTCTCCCGTTCCTCCCACTTTCTTCATTCCACCATTTCACTTATCTTTCAACATCACTGTCTCTTTTTGCCTAACCAGCATAACCGTGGGACGTAAAACTTAAAGATTTCATTTCCTATCCAGTGGAAGACTTCACAGACGTTAAGGTTCCCAAAACCTCAAAAACCACCTGAAAGTGTATCATCGTATCGTCCGACACAATTAACGTCCACCTTCAGTAAAATCTAAGAACGCACACTTGTCCGACGTCTACATTTATACATCGAAAGACGTCACCTTCTTCCCATCCATCAAGCAGGATTTCGACCAGGCTATTCTATCAACGATCAACTGCTTCGTTTATCCAGTATGGTCACACACCATTATAAATCCGTCAAACCATCATGTTTTGTGCTGTTTAATCTAAAGAAAGCGTTTGGCAAAGTTGGCACTTAGCACTTATCTATAAATTAATACACTCCCGTTTTCCACTCACATACATCTGTCTGATTTACAACTTCTTAGTCGGTCGTCTTTCGTATGTTTTTATTAACAACTGCTTATCACACCTTATTTTTCTGCTGTCCAGAGTTCCTCAAGGATCAGCATTATCGCCATTTCTGTACATTTTCTACGTTGCTGATATGCCTTCACTTCTAGATTAAGTCCATCTTTTTCAATACGACGATGACGCTGCATTCCTTGCTTTGGGGTCGACTATCCAATCAATAATCACATCTCTGCAAACAGCTATAAATAATTTCCTCCGCTAGTGTGATAAATGGCATCTAACAATCAACGCCACGAAAACCTAGGCCATTGTATTCATTCCATCTAAGAAAACCTCAAGAGTCCGTCGAAATCCCAACCGCATCACAATTCATGTAAACCACGCACCTATATACACACGCTCAACAGTGTCCTGCCTGGGCATTACCTTCGACAGATATCGAACATGGAAACCTTATATTCAAACAGTCACCACCAATGCCTACAATAGACTAAATCTCCTAAACAGGTTAAACGGAACAACATGGGGCTTGAAACCTACTACAGTGTTGAATACGTACAAAGCTTTCCTACGACCGTCTCTAACATACGGAACCTTTTTCCGAATATTATTGTCTGAAATGTTCAGGCAGACGAGAAATCTCAATAACACAACTGAATAGAGCGTAAACCGAAGAAGTCGTTCAAAGACTGAATCACATCATAGAGGAATTGGAACATTCTTCCCGAAAATTAATGTCTACAATGCTCAGGAAAATGAAGGATCTCGCTAATACGACTTACTGGAGCATGAACCAAAGAAGACGTTCAGAGAATGGGTCACCTCCTGAGGGATTGGAATCATTTTTCCCGAATATTAATTTGTAACTAATGAAACATGTAGTAGTCTGAGACTATAACGTCCAAGCAGTATAAGAAATGTAATAGATTCCGGACTACGTCGGAAAAAGCTGTCATGCGGGACCAGTCACCTTGTGGTTAAGCGTTGTACTGAAGCAGAATATCTCTTCGAGTCAAAAACAGTAACTCCACATTTTTCAATTTCTCGTGTATAAATTTCAGTTGTGCTATCATACAGTTGAACTGATCATAAGGGCAAGTCATACCAGTTTCCGAAGCACAATTTATCAAATAGACCCTGCAAACACAGAGCAAACCCTATGATGATGCAAGGTGGGTTTAGTTATTGGGAAGTGAGCTTCATGTGATGTCAATGGATGATAATGCACCCATCTAAGGTTATAAAAACAAACACACTTCTAAAACACGCCTGCACTCTGTCACTTTATATTACACACCTGATTTTATATTACAATAGAACAAAGAAATATCTAGATTTCCTCATGTTTCTTTCATTGTCATAGTGCTGCCCACGAGACGAGACAAGAAGATAAATAAGGTTTACTCGTTTCATCACGTAAATTACTTAAAAATTTAGTCCCGTCTCAAAATTT
Organism: Thermobia domestica; assembly: GCF_964235325.1. Classification (NCBI taxonomy): domain Eukaryota; kingdom Metazoa; phylum Arthropoda; class Insecta; order Zygentoma; family Lepismatidae; genus Thermobia; species Thermobia domestica. Next base: position 81,203,224 of record NC_137469.1, read on the forward strand.
TCTGTAACTTTTGTAAATATACAGAGTGTTTCAAAACAACACCGACAACGTTTAGAAGGTGATTCGTGACACCAACATAAAACAAAATGTATATACCAACCTGGGTGCACAAATGCTTCGTTTCGGAGTTATAGGCTGCAGAAAACGTGAAAAAAATGAACTTTAAAAGTCTATAGCTCCAATACTATGAGTCCTATCGTAGTCGGGTCAAGACTTCCCCTAGGAACTAGTATGTTCCCTATCCAAATATCCATGTTTCAGAACCATGCGGTACTTTCGTAACAATTTTTATAGAGGTAGTTGGTGAATACCTCAAATTATACGCTTGTAGCCAAACTCTCTCTATAAAAATTGTTGTGTGAGTACCACATGATTCTCAAACATGTATTTTTGGAGAGTGCACATATTAATTCCTAAATGAAGTCTTGATCTGACTGTGGTAAGTCCCATAGTACTGCAATTATGGAGTTTTCTATAGCCTATAACTCCGAAAGGAAGCTTTTGTGTACCCTGGTTGGTCTATACTTTTTGTCTTATCTTGGTGCCAGGAATCACCTCCCACGGTGTTGTTCTGAAGCACCCTGCCGAATAATAATAACAATTTTGGACATATTCGAAACTATTGTCAACAGCATTCTCCTTTCTAAATCTGATCTCCTTCGTGATTAAGCAGAGCTCATGTGGTTCAGATTCAACGTTAATCAGTAGGTCAATTTCTTATATAACCTGAAAGAGACATTAAACTCAAAATCAATGATATTACTAAATTTTTTACCTCTCTTAACCCTTTCACTGTGGAAGGCGACGGAAAGAAAATTTCCCTAACCTGCGAATGTCGATTATAGTCGACGTGTTAAAATTTGTCTGTATCTTGGTTTTGTCGATTGTAGTCGCCAAAGGTTTTCTGTGTGATTTCTATATTGTTTATCGAAAACAATAGAACACAAAAAATTGAACGGTACTGCTTTGGCGACTACTCTCGACAAAGCCAAGATACGGACAAACAAATTTCAACACGTCGACTATAGTCGACATTCGCATGTTAAGGAAATTTTCTTTCTGTCGACAAAAGTCGACTTCCTCTGTGAAAGGGTTAAGTGCACCGAACAAAGGAATTGCAACCACTCTCTAGAAATAACATTGGTTTGTCCCTATCTCTGTAGGTGGATGATCACTGGTATCATGTCACTGACTGACCTATGGCAATAGTCGCAACACCAGTGTAGTTAACTGTAGTGTGTGTGGGAATCAGTTCTATAGAAACAACTCATCAAAAGTGCTCGAATCAAAGATATGAAAGAATAAGCAGAAGGACAGTTGTGATTGGTAGAAAGTAAATAAAGTTGTACTATATTCTATTGGATGTCACACAGCTCAAATAATTTTAACATAATTTAATGATAACGAAGCACTCTGTCACACGTGATGAGACCTTAAGTTCTCCAAATTTAAATCCAATTATAAATCTGAGATTATTTGTAGCAAAAACTACAACAAGCAATAAAAATCAAGTACTTTGTTGAAGCTTCGGAATCTAGAAATAAGCGAATCGATGTGTCGATTACCAGCAACACATCACTGAATCAGTTCCAAATATTAATATTATTATTATTTTGGTAATCGCTATTACTTAACAATAATCAACCTATAAAAATAATATATTTAGTCTAACGTTGCACCAACTACTGGACAGGTTTTTTGTAAATATTAAGATAAACATAATTATTAAGAACTGAACAGATTAGCTTTATACTAATTTATCTTCAGAAACTTTCAGATTATTAACAAATCTATATCTATATTGTACCTGTATATATTTCTAACTATTCATCATGTTAGTAAGTAGGTATAACAGAACATTAAATTAAGTATAATGTGGTAAAAGTTAACATCGTATTAAAATTCTTGTTATTTTTATTCAAAAAGGTATCCAATTTGAGATACAAAAGATTGATGGCTGACATATCTTCGGTAAAAAGCAAACAATACCAAATCGTGATCAAAGGGACTAAACAAGCAGGATTGGTTTTATTCAAGGACATTAAAGATTGTAATGCTGAAAGTAAGTAAAATCATTTAACTTTGAATCTGCTTTTGTAAATAGTAATTCGAATAGTGGCCTTACATCAATTTAATAATCTAGGCTTTCTTACTTCTATGAAACTTATTTAAAATTTCCTGGAGTCACAACATTTGAAGAAGTACATTTGTCTTGCCATGAAGTTTTGTGATGTAAAGCATTTCATCATGCATGATTCTTTCATAATTTTGTCAAATAACCATTCTCTAACATCTTTCTCAAATGCATCAAATTGAAGCTTCCTAAAGGGCTAAATTATCAGAAATTCTTGGTAAGGTTCTTTTATTGCTTCCTATCTAAGTATGGGCATTATAACGTTCGCTAACCCGAACGTGTTTTAACGGAGGATTATGTATACAAGCGACTAGGGTAAACATAATGGATGGCGTCACTTCTACTGAAATTGAAGTATTAGGTGGAATGGGTTGTGATTGAACCACAGAAGAGCGTGTAGGTAGTTTAATGTTGAAAATGTACTAGCAGGTTGCAAAGAAAGCTTGTTTTGTGCATTAATTGGAGGGAAATGGTCAATATTTTTTCCCAGTTTACTCGAAAATTAGAGAGTATGGCGTACCATTATGTTCATCTGAGCTACTAATATATTATAATAACTTATCGAGAACAAGATACATATAATATTTAGTGATTACTGATATATTCAATTAATGACAAGCTTGGTTGAAATTGGTTCTGGTGCAATTGAGTGAATATCATAAATTCTACGAACCAAGTGTTGTCAATTATGAAAATCACCCAGTTCGGGAACATAGAAAAAATAAAAACACAGCAAATACAACTACAATGGGAAAACCGTGGATTTAGCCAGGAATCGAAGAGAAAGAGAAAAGAAGAAAGAAGAGTAGTGAAAAATACAATTTAATGAGAAAAAGGGTTAAGAATATGAAGTCTTTAGTATCTTTGAAGGGATATGAAGCTTTTAGTCCCTTTGAAAGAATATGAAGCTTTTAGTACCTTTGAAGCGCAAGCTTAAACATAAAAGACCCATGAAAAAGCATCAATAAAATTATAGAAAATCACGTGCTATTATTACTAATAAGCTATTTTAAATTTTTATTTATATCCGTGAAGAGTTGTTTATTATTATGTTATAATTAAAATAATATAATGAAAGAAATAATTTTTATTATTTTGCCCTTGATATCCACCTCTTTGAACTGCTATGATCATAAAATTTTGTATACCTGTGTAGAGTTATTTGTTTAAAACAACATTTAAATCGCTACTCATGGCTTACCTTATGTTCTCACTGCTAAAGTAAAAGTGTCTACCAATAGAAATTTTGCTGTTTCTTCTGTCAACATTGAATTTGCATCCATGTGTTTTTGTGTGTAATTTCGAAAGAATTCATTTTTTATATATATTATAGCTATAAGTTTGGGAAATGAGAAAAGAGAAATTTGTACTACCTAAAAGGATCTCCTGTAAATTTTGTTTCATTTCAAAGAATACACATTATTTTAATTTTGTATTGGACTGTATGAGCTTTTCTTTTAATATTGATTACAAAGTTTGGATTAGTCGGTATATTATGGTCAACAAATTTAATTGTTTGTTATTTCTTTTTTATCTTGAAATATTATCGACTGAATATTAATTCGAGACAGAACAGTATAATTGAAAGGATTTTTCTCTATTCCCTTTTTAGAAATTGATGAAGATATATCTATTCTTTCGTCTAGCACAGTGACTGATAAATCAAAAGTTTCTTTGTGTGACGTGAAGCAAACTAGATCAGGTAACGTATTGTCTTAAAGCCCTTTCATGAGGATAAAACCAAGAGCTAATGATGTTTATTCTAGTAGTTATGACTAGTTATAAGCGCTTATGGCAGCAATAAAATCAGACTTTTGTACTTTGTAATGTAAGGCTGAGTGTTAAATGAAATAACACTAATAGGCCTACATCCGGGAGAGGGATACGCAATATGAAATAAAGGTCTCCCCCACACCAATATAAATAAAGTCTGTCCAATGAAAATATATTAATAAATTTAGCAATATATAGGTTATTACTCCAATAAGTTATATGAGGTTTGAATATAATTTAGACTGAAATGATAATTTATAACTTACTACGAATATGTGTGAGGCATATATTTGAAACAAACTCCAACAAAATTAACGATACAAAAAAATAACAATCCAACTATAATTTTAAGTACAGCAAAATGCTCTAAATGGAAGATACCCTGTCAGAATAGCATCATATTAAGTTTACATACTCTTCATTGGTCAAATACTCTCATACTTCGATAGGTCACCAGCACGGATTATAAACCAGAAATGCCTCGTGATACAACAGACCAAAGAAAGTAAGCACTGTATAACAATATTAGATTTTAAAAAAAAATCAATTAAGCAAGCAAAAAAGACAAATGAAAGGAACTATAATTAAATTATAGAAAACGGGAAAAAATGCAATACTTACGTTTCCTGTTGGATCACGTGGGGCATATGGTTGATAAATCCGTCTAATGCCAACACAAAGTTACAATTATCAAACCACACTCTTATTATTAATGCCTTCGACTAAATATTTTCAGTGGAGCACCATATTAAATAAAGAATTACTTATCACTTTCACTCAAAATATAGTACTAACTAACAAGCCCTTTACTATGCACTGTAAATGAAGAAGAAAAAAAATTGCTCCCGTAGGTCAAGTAGATTTCATGGCTTCTAACCTGGTCATAGATGACAAGGGCCAGAAACCATGAAAATTCCCACCAGAGGGCAATACAATAGAAGTTTACGTAGATAGATACATACTCCAAGTACACCAAGGAGCAAAAGTTCATACATTCCATCATGATTTGTTTACCAACGTTTTAAATAAAAATTACAATGAAATAAAATTAAATAGAAAAACAGACTTAGGTAAGAATAATAACGTAAAGATGGAGATCATACGTTACACCCTCACCCAGCAGACAAAAAAGAAAGTGTTTTTTTTTATTTTTTTTTTTATAACCCAAGACGATAATAGCAACTGTTCGATTAAGAGAATCTAAATATCTTGTTAGTAAAAACTAAACTTCATCGACTCACACTCCATACATACAATTCCCCCTAAAAAAAATCCAACCCCTAAAAAAAACCCACTTCATTCATACAAAAACAGTCATACCAGGAAAGGATATTAGTGTCGGATAAGTACTAGATATCCAAATTTCTAATCGAACATTGTTGCACTCACCGAAGATAATACGTAAATACTGAATATAATAAACATATAAATAATAAATATAAGAAACACTAATTTACCCTATAAATGGAACAATCCTCACAAAAATACTCTAGAATCAATTTCTTACATACCTTAATATCACCTTCTCTTACAACAAACAATAACAAAATTTTAGTTTGGTGATCAAATATTTTCCAAACATTAGACAATAATAGCAGTATTAACAAATAGAGCTGACGTCAATTTCTGTTTTATATTCTGAATTACTTGCAGAAAAAGGAGCTCCAAAATCAGGTACGTCGACGAAGAAAAAGAAGTAGAAAAGCAGAAGAAAGAGAGGAGGCCTCCTGAAGAAAACAAGAAAAGAAAAAACAGTATGGTGCAACAAATAAATACATACATATACAAAATGACTAGAATATTGAGAGCAGCAATATATATATATATTAATTTAATTTTATTGGAAAAAGTCATACGTTATGTTAAATTAATCCATCTCAATAACCCACAAATTTACGTTGCTGATCGAGCTTCACGAAATTTCTTTACCAAAGATACATGACTCTTACGGACATCACGATCATCGCTAACATTCCGAAGCAATAAGGTATTGGGTGTTAAGTATTTTAACACCTGATACGGGCCAAGCCATCTTAATGATAAGCTTTTATTAATTTTATCCAGCAGAGATGACTTGATCTGAGATTTTATTAAAACTTTAGACCCCACTTCAAAATCTGAAGGCGTTCGATTTCTATCATATAAGAGCTTTCGACGGTGCCAAGCCCTTTCCATATTCTGCATTGCTATTTCGAATACATTCCTATTAGGTTTTGATGTAAATACTTTATTGAGCCTCCATTTAACATCTAATGGATCATTAACGTTATAATTGTATTTTAATTCCATAGGAGAGACTTTCGTTTCTTCGTGAACAGAATTATTAAAGGAAAATTCAATCTCCCCCAACATCCTATCCCATTGATCTTGCTTATTATGCAGGTATATTTTGAGCGCGTCCTTAACACCACGAATGTAACGTTCCGACGAGTTAGACGCAGCAAAATATGGCGACAATCTACAATCCCGGATTCCCAAGCTATGCAAAAAATCCACGGAAACTTGTGAAGTAAACACTGAAGCATTGTCATGAACCAAACAATGAATATATCCGTGTCTATTCATTAATTTCCGGAGAATTTTAATAATCAAAAAACTTTTTAACTCCCTCAATGGCTCGAGCATCAAGAATTTGCTACAACGATCCACTATAATTAAAATATAACGTCCTGATTTACTTCGAACCAATGGACCAATGACGTCCACGTGCCATTCAGAGTTAATAATACTATTTATTTCAGAGGATAAAACACCTCTCGGACGAGTATTTGAAGCCTTTGCCTTTTGGCACAACTCGCATGAGGTTATATAGGCGTTAATTTCCTCCCACATTTTCTCCCAGGTATAACGTCTCGATATCCTAGCTATACATTTCCTTACTCCTAAATGAGTTCCGAGCAGAGGATCATTATGATATAAATCTATAATCATTGGCCGAAGAGAAACAGGAATACATATTTTGTATGGTCGAACGTTAGCTTTTGTTCTCTTGCATAAGATGCCATTAACGAGCTTATACGTTTTGATTTCTTCCCCTTTCTGTAGACGCTCTATGATTGAAGAACATTCTGGATCTTTTAATTGATGCTGTTTTATAGAAACTGAGGAACTAGGATTATCCCATAAATTAATATTAACTAGATTTCGATCTACATCCTCTTTTCCTAACGATGTTTGATAAATATCAAAATCGAAGGGATCATGGACACGTGAAACAAAATCTGCACCTATATTCTGGACAGATGATTGGTGTTTTACATCAAAATTAAAACAAGACAGTCTATAAATAAGACTTCCATGCTTTTTCATTCGTCTTACATTACTTAATGCAAATGTTAAAGCTTGATTATCAATCAATAAATCAAACCTATTATGTAAATACAACTTGAAACGTTCTATACTCTCAACCACCGCTAATAATTCCAAATTATAAATACTCTTATGAAAATCTGAAGGTTTAAGTTTGCGGGAGAAAAACGACACAGGCCTAATATTTCCATCGTCATCAATTTGCTCGAGGACCCCCCCGAGGGCGCGCATTGATGAATCTGATCTGACAGTAAACTTCCGATTTAGATCAGGTAATTTCAAAATCACATGACTCTCAAATAATTCCTTTACTTTATCCAATGCAGCTTGTTGTTCTTCTCCCCAAACAAATTTTACTTTTGCCGAACGCAACTTATGTATTGGGTACATAATACCATTAAAATTTGGAATGAAACGAGCGTAAAACTGGACAAATGCTGCCAATGAAATTAACGACTTTTTGTTTTTGGGAGCGGGTAAATTTCGAATAATGTCCAATCGCTGAGGATCCATTTCCAAATTTCCATTTGATATTATGAAACCCAAATAACTTACACTTGTCTGAAAAAATGTACTCTTGGTAGGTGAAATGGTTATACCACTATTTCTGAAAATATCAAGAACTGTTGTTAATAACTTTTTGTGTTCTTCCACATTATCACTATACAAAATGACATCATCACAATAAAATTCAACACCTTTGTCCCGTAAATGATACAAAAGTTTATTCATTACTTCCATCAGAGCAAAGCTCCCCATAGCTAAACCAAAAGGTAATTTATTATACATAAAACTACCTCTATGGGTGACAAAGGAAGTATATTTCCTAGCATTTTCAGTCAAAGAAATTTGTTGATACGCTGCAGATAAATCTAACAAAGAAAAAACTTTACCACTACTCAATGAAGACAAAACATCCTCTATAATAGGAGAAGGCTGACTAACAATACTAAGTTTTTGGTTCAATTTCGAGTAGTCAATTACTAATCTTTTCTCTCCTGATTTTTTGTTGACTAAAAAGGCTGGAAATGCCCAAGGGCTATTAGATTTCTGAATTATATTATTTTCTAACAAATCATCTAAGATGCCATCAAGAATTTTTTGATCCTGCCTCGATATCGGATATGGTTTTAATCTTATTGGGGTGTCATCTGTTACATGTATATTTAATTCATAATTCTTAATAGTGCCTACCTTTTTAGTAATGACATCGTCATATGACAATGCTAGTTGGTCCATATATTTTTGAAGTTGGTCTTGGGGATCGTTGAGCTTGGAATCCACTTTAAACTGCTGGCAAGAATCATCGTCTTTCCCACAACATACTTGATGTGACGCCCCATTACTACACGGAAATGCAGACGTGGTCCCATGTTCACCCGATGACTCCAAACTGCTCGTGTGGTTTGAACCTTGCACACCACCAGATGCATGATGTATCGTCACCATACCACTTACACCAGGAAGACATGAAGGTATTCGATTAGGGTTGGAAGCAGCAGGGATAAATAACTTCACCTTCCCCTGCCCTGGTTTTGATGACGCACCTCGTTTACTAGGAAGAGACTTCGAAAAGGAATTAGATTTCACTGCACCACAAATATATTGTTTATAGTAAATATTGTTATAATCACGATTATTATTGAACGTTATACGATCATTATGTGTGTCAATGATCATGCGATATTTTGATATAGTATCTACACCCAAAATAAATTTAGGGTTCAATCCAGGGCGAACAAAGAATTTAACACTCACTTCTCTCGTCTCCAACACTAACGGTAATTCAACATATTCTGTCATAGTAATAGTTACGCCATCTATTCCCATGCCTGAAAATGTTTCTTTCTTACGCTTTACACTATGAAATCGTTCAAATTGTGTCACTAATCCATCATCTATTAACGATACTGTCGAACACGTATCGATTGCGCCTTCAAACACCCTTCCGAAGATACGAGCTTTCATAAAAATAGCAAGAGGCCTTTGGTCATGCATCTTTTTTCTATCACCACTCATACCGTTACACCACTGTTCATTAGAAGAATCATTAATTTGATGTTTATACTGACAAAGTTTTTTATTAACCGTTTCGGCATACCTTTTATTTGGACAGTTTATTATCTTATGCGCACCAGAACAAAAACGACATTTAATTTTCGGCGGCGAATCTTGATATGACTGTTCATACGTTAATACAGCCCGTTGATAATTAACATAATGTAACAACTGCTCTTTTAGTTCATCTAAACTATCTGGGTAACGATACCGAAAAATTTCATATCTTAACTTTGGGTGCATGCCATTCATAATATAATGTAAAAGCGAGTCTGGGTCGTGATCTCCAAGCAGTAAGTAATGGGTATCACCCAAATGATAATAGTAATCCATAATATTCTCATGTTTATTTTGGAAACGTTCTAAATAATCTCTTTTTATCACACGTAGCCCCGTGCTACTAATGAACTGTTCACGTATACGAGTCAAGACACTTCCCCACTCAGCATTTACGGCAATATTATGTAACAACACTTGACGCAAAGAACCCTCCGTTCGAGCAAGAGCTGCCATAAATACAACATCAGATGAATAAAGACCAGTTTTTATAATTCTGTGAATGCCCAATAACCATTCAAACAAGACTTTTTCATTATTACCATTACATAATGGTAATTTAGCTATCATTTGTTCGAAGGGCAAAAATGCCACAGAATGATAAAACTTATCAGATTTTAAAGGATAAACATTGCTTTGCTGGTGAAAACCATGTCCCAAACAAACATTCCTATAACAAGGCAACGAAGCTCTTTCTTTTTCTTCCCTCACGTGCAACGAGGAAGAGGGATGATCAGCTGTTGGCAGGTCACGCCACTCCATAAACTGAGACTTTGTGGGTGTATGTAACGGCTGTGATAGCAAAACAGAAGGTGTACCTCGGCTAACAGCAAGAACAGGATTTAATATCAACTTTTTCTTTTTCGTTTGTGAGGCACTTTCAATATCGTCTCTTTGTACACTCGTGGTTAAATCTATTGGTACATCCAAGGTTACATTTCGCAACTGATTTATCAAAGTATTCACATCCGTCGGACCATCAGTAAAATGTACAGTCCGTCCAGTATTAACAGGAACTTGAACATTTCGTAAGCTAACCTCATCATCTATGACAATATTAGGGTCACCAACACTTGTATTTTCAAAGCTACCCGTTCGCTCCATAGCTTGAATAGTTAACAATGGTATAAATTCAGATTTTGACAGAATCATAAACCAGGATAAATACAGAGACAAGGCACAAAATTCCTTTGGTGCATTCAGTAACAATATTGCATAGGAAAATCCTGTATGAAACGCGATAATTAATACATTTACATAAGCGTATGACATTAAATAGCTTACTCTTGCATGCTACTCGATATTTCACAACTGTACGCCTGAAAGTTAGGGCAATAAATAGACAGACAATCAAAGAGGTGAGAAGCCATGAAATGTGTGTAATGTAAGGCTGAGTGTTAAATGAAATAACACTAATAGGCCTACATCCGGGAGAGGGATACGCAATATGAAATAAAGGTCTCCCCCATACCAATATAAATAAAGTCTGTCCAATGAAAATATATTAATAAATTTAGCAATATATAGGTTATTACTCCAATAAGTTATATGAGGTTTGAATATAATTTAGACTGAAATGATAATTTATAACTTACTACGAATATGTGTGAGGCATATATTTGAAACAAACTCCAACAAAATTAACGATACAAAAAAATAACAATCCAACTATAATTTTAAGTACAGCAAAATGCTCTAAATGGAAGATACCCTGTCAGAATAGCATCATATTAAGTTTACATACTCTTCATTGGTCAAATACTCTCGTACTTCGATAGGTCACCAGCACGGATTATAAACCAGAAATGCCTCGTGATACAACAGACCAAAGAAAGTAAGCACTGTATAACAATATTAGATTTAAAAAAAATCAATTAAGCAAGCAAAAAAGACAAATGAAAGGAACTATAATTAAATTATAGAAAACGGGAAAAAATGCAATACTTACGTTTCCTGTTGGATCACGTGGGGCATATGGTTGATAAATCCGTCTAATGCCAACACAAAGTTACAATTATCAAACCACACTCTTATTATTAATGCCTTCGACTAAATATTTTCAGTGGAGCACCATATTAAATAAAGAATTACTTATCACTTTCACTCAAAATATAGTACTAACTAACAAGCCCTTTACTATGCACTGTAAATGAAGAAGAAAAAAAATTGCTCCCGTAGGTCAAGTAGATTTCATGGCTTCTAACCTGGTCATAGATGACAAGGGCCAGAAACCACGAAAATTCCCACCAGAGGGCAATACAATAGAAGTTTACGTAGATAGATACATACTCCAAGTACACCAAGGAGCAAAAGTTCATACATTCCATCATGATTTGTTTACCAACGTTTTAAATAAAAATTACAATGAAATAAAATTAAATAGAAAAACAGACTTAGGTAAGAATAATAACGTAAAGATGGAGATCATACGTTACAACTTCATGGAGTTCCACAAAGAAGTTTTAAAAAATCAGTGATATCAAAATTACATCAACATTAACTCTATAATTAATCGACATGTTTTTTTACCAATTCAAGGGACAGAGCAATAGTTCAAGCAGTTTATAGTGTGACATGTACTAATTCAACGTGCGTCGGTTTTTGTTCTTAACACTAACAAGCTTCCAACAATTTTGTATGTAATTCAATTTTAAATTCTGAGTTTTCTACTATTGGACGTAATCCATGAAATGTATTGTTATTTTAAATCGTAATTATGCATTTGAACATTAAAAAGCTTTAAATGATATACGAAACCAAGCTTCATGCTAATAAAGTTATTTTAAAAATTTATAGCTTAATAGTATAGTATATGAAAGGATAATACGTATCAACAAACATTAAAAGAATGATTTAGAAAAGCATGTTCTAGAAATCAGTACCCTCATTATTAAAACTGAAAAAAAATTACACAATTGGAAGACTGCACTGTAAAAAAAAAAAAAAAAAAAAAAAAAAAGAGGTGTTGAAACAACACAAAATGACTCCCACTTTAGCGTGTTAGTTGTGTGTTAACTGAGCACCAAGCACATTGCCTCCTGAGCATATCAGATATAACTCGTCTGAAGGGGATGTGCTTGGTGTTGACCACCCCTCGTTTCGACAAGGTCGATTGGGTTAGTTACCGTTCCCACATCGATACAGCTCTTGAAACTGTTTATGCGATTCTTGACACTATCACCTGCACCATTCATCTTGCATTTACGAAATACATACCTCAGTCTACCTTTCATCCACACAAACCGCCCCTTCCGCCTCAATACGTTCCTTTAATCAGGCGTTCTAGACCACTCTATCATGATTTCACCCGCACTGACAATCCTGAATCGCTTAGGCTCTATCGTCAATACAAACGTACTGTCCATAATTATCTAGTAGCTTACTAACGTCGAAATTGAATCAAAACTTACAATTCTCTCTCTGACAGCTCCCAGCCCACCAAGTTCTGGAAGCGTTTCCATCAACTCACCAGCAAAATCACACGAACTAACTATCCACTTCTAGATGATGCACTTCTTCTTCCCGGTGATATTGCTAAAGCCAACGCTTTTGCCACAGCCTTCCAAGATATATTCACTCCTACTACACCAGATCCAGTATTTCGCCGACATACCATTGACACTTTAGATCTATCGTCACCTGACCTTTAACTTCACCCCAATCGTCCATTACCTCACCACAATCCACTTACAGCTACTATCACTGTTCGAAATCTCCAGCATATTATCTCCCGAAAGGTTTCTATGCATTTACCTTCTTTCCACCATTTTACTTTCATTCTTCGCACTGGCTTCTATCCTCTACCTTGGAAAACTTCTACTACCTTAAGTTTCTCAAACTTGGCAAACCGCCACAATCTGTCTCTTCATACCGCCCTATCCAAATCACCCTTGTGTTTGGCAAGATTCTCGAACGTATCCTCGTCACTCGCCTTCACACGCATCTTTCAGCATATAATTTACTACCTCTCCATCAAGCAAGCTTTCGTCCTTTCTTTAGCATCTCCGATCAACTCCTCCGACTTACTACTTTCATCACTAATCAGTTTAATACTTCTAAACCTTCCTGACTCATATTATTTGACCTCGAGAAAGCTTTCGATAGTCTGGCATCTTGGCCTCCTTTATAAACTTTTCTCCTTTCACTTGCCTCATTGTTATATTCGCCTCATCTATCGATTTATCTCCTGCAGACTTAGCTATATATCAATTAATAATCACATCCCCATCCTATCTTCCTTCATTCCGGAATCCCTCAAGGATCAGCCCCATCCCCTCGGCTCTACCTTCTATGTGTCGCAAACTATACCACACTTCCCAGAACGTTACCCTCTTTCAATATGTCGACGACACTGCCTTTTTAGACACAGAAAATACGATTCAAAGCATTAATCATTCTCTCCAACCTGCCATACATTCCTTTCTTTCTTGGTGTCAGAAGTGGCGTCTTACCATCAATACCGCTAAAACTCAAGAGATTATCTTTTTACTGCCTGGAAAGCGCTCCCGTGTTCATCTTAATCCTACCAATCTCCATCTCCGTATATCCCATACTCCTGTCACCATCAGCAAAACAGTCACTTGTTTATGCATTACTTTCGACCAGCATCGTAAATGGACTCCATATATCATATATCAAGATCATATATACATCTGTGCCAAGGCTTTCTCATGCCTTAACATTCTTTGCCGCCTTACAGGCACTACCTGAGGTCTTTCTGCTGTCACCCTTCTTAATACGTACAAATCTTTCCTCCGACCAGTCCTTACCTACGGCTTTACAGCTTGAATCGATGCTCCCTTTTCTTTCTATACACCCTCCAAATTCTAGAACTCCACGCACTGCAACTTGCTTTCCGTATCCGTCTTCCCAGATCTACCAGGGATCTGTATGACTGTACTCCGCTTCCACATATTCTATACTATCTTGAAACACTCCGCCTACGCTATATTTCTCAACGTTTCCAGAACCACCACTCCTTATTTTTTGACACAATGCACGCCGACTCCACCTTCCCGAAACCAGAACTACTTCGCCATACACCATTGTCTCTGCTTTTCTCACTTTTATCATTACTCACTGCCACCTGGCAGCATAGATCTTCCTCTCGTTGCCGATTTCATCACTCATCTCGATTCACCTTACATTTTCCCATCTACTGCACAGTAGTCCTACTGTCTCACCAGGTCTCCCACTGTCTTCATCACGATCCAGAGTAGCCCTGGATCAGAAGATAATAAGCACTTGTCTAATTAACTCATATCCTTGTGTTGTGACATCTACTGCAGTTCATCCTCATCTCATCATCCTATAAAGCTAGGATCATGGTTAAAGACTATGATGTCCTGCGACACTCCTATGTCATACCAATGCTCCAAATTGATGTTTCCCCGTAATATTGTTATGTTTATGTGATAACAATAAAGTTTTAATAAATAAAATAAACCTAGCTTCTACCATCTATCTTTCTCCTCTCCAAAGATTTCCTTACTTCCTCATCCCCTAATAAAGGGTCATGAGCCTTTGGGGGCAGCTAGTCGTGCGCGGCTACTAAAAAACAAAAGCTTGGTGTTGAATTGACACAAGTAACACGCTAAAGTGGTACTCATGTTGTGTTGTTTCAACACCTTATTACTTGCTGTGTTGTAACAATAAACTTACAAGTAAAGGGTTCAAATGGATAAATTGAGTTGCGGAATAAGACTTAGTACTCCTGATAGAGGATGTGAAAATATGTATACGTGCAAAGTTATAGCGGCTGAACGCCATAAGAAACGGAGGAGGAGGGGGCCAAATTTGATGGAAGAAGCTATGCTATGTTATTGAAATACATCAAATAAATTGTTGAATCGTAAAGACAGTGAAAGATAGACAATGCAAACGGTGGTAGTTCCACATATTGACAAAAGAAGAATGAACATAGTTGATACTGAACCTCTGTCGCCAATTTGAAATCCTCCATTTTGAAATTTGTTATATTTTTGAAATTGAAAGGCGGTCGTGTGATATATCAAGGCCAACATGTTCTCGAAAAGTCAATTATGAACTGTAGTGATCGTTATTTGTACTTATTTGGAAGATTTAGGATCGTCTTTATAGTTATTTACGAAAATTTGAGATCGATACACTTATGTTGAAAATTTGGATTATCACGAAAACACATGTAACTTAAACATATCCACAAGCCAAGAAAACTAGTAGTAGCGAAGTTCGATATTCAACAGTGAAATTTGATAATAAGGTAATAATATACAACTTGGGTAGATATATTTAACTTATATGTGTTTTCGTATAATCCAAACTTTCAACATACGGATATCAGTCTCCTAGATTTTCGTAAATAACTATAAATATGATCCTAAATATTCCAAATAAGTACAAATAACGATCATTAAAGTTCATAATTGACTTTTCGAGAACAGGCTGGCTCTAATTGATATATCACATGAATATCTTTTCATTTCAAAAATATTACAGATTTCAAAATGGCCGATTTCAAGATGGCGGCGGAGGTTCGTCATCTACTCTGCCCATTCTTCTTCTGCCAATATGTGAAGCTACCACCGTTTGCATTGTCCATCTTGCACTACTTTCACAATTCAACTACTTTACTAACATATAGCCCTTCTCCCACCAACTTTGACCCCCTCCCCATCCGTTTTTTAATGGTGGTCAGCCCCTATAACTTTGCACATATACATATTTTCACATTCTCTATCAGGCGCACAAAGTCTCATGCCGCTACCCAATTCATCTATTTGTACCCTTTACTTGGTAAACAAACATATATAAATAAGGAAAATACTGTGTAATGTGACTATAGAGTGATATCGACTATGTTTTGAAATACACGTAATTCACATTCGACTTGGGACATATTAAATATTGCATTAGATTTCCTATGACAAAACAAAACTATGTATTAAAATATTTATTAAACTATAATCCACAAAATAGGATTATGTTTCTTTTTATCTATCTCCATTTATGCATTAATTCCACACCAATAACTGGAAGAATGAGACATTCTATTTGCGAAATTCTGAACCACTCCGGCACTATGAATCTAGACAACTTGATGAAAGGACAACCAAGATATGCTTTCACAGTACATGTTCTTCCTCACTAAACTGCGTCGAAATGATTCATCACTACCTCCAATCGCACAGCACTCCAGAATCTTCATCTCATTCACCTTCAACATAATAACTAAATTACTTTTCAAAACTCCCTCATGGTACTTCAGGCACCTCAAAGTACACTCATTTTCATCTTTAAGTCGAGTGTTCTCTCTCAACCTCATTCTCACTTTCTCCTGCACCATTTCGAGTCTGAACATAGTTGTATGTTTTCAAAGCTAGTAGAGAAAATGTGCCAATCCCTATCTTTAACTTTCCGGCCCATACTATTTTGGGCAGGAAGAATGAGAATGGGAATAACACTGTGAAATAGTACTATCCACGTATCAGTCCTATTTAGAATAGTATTGTTATGGAGACTATACTGAAATCCAACATCTGGAGCAGGTAAAAAATAATTGGAATTGTAAGATCAATTCAGTATCTTATCACTACAAATACAGATTTGAAGTTATTTTGGTTCTAACTTAATTCATGTAGAAGTTACTACCACTAAGGGTTACAAAATGCTGGAGTGCAACACGAATCTATCGATAATTTGACAAGTTTTGTTTATTGGTGAAACAAATTTGTATGTACACTCATGTTCAAAATTATTGTCGCATGTCTATAAATATGTTGTTGTAGGAATATAACTTGATAACAAATTCGCCCGTATTTCTTATAATATTAGTAGTTGTATAATCGGCAAATACATGTATATGGCAAATTTCATATGAAAAGAGGAGAAAATAAAAACAATAAAACGAAAATAAAATTTTCTTGTCCATTTACCAACATTTTGTTTTACTCATTCTAATTTTCTTATTTATAATTCTTTTTCTATGAAGTTTACCACAAATATACATTTCCCGATTATACACATAGTATCAGTATTAAAAGTATTCTGCAAAATAATTATCAAATAATATTCTTACAAGAAGACAGTTATAGATATGCGACAATCATTTTGGACAGGAGTGTACAAAGCGAGTAAGCAAAAACATCGTTATTGCTAGGCTCTATACCCAACCTGGACGAATCTAAGTAATGATATCAGCTTGTAAAATGTGATGTGTTTTTTTGCCATATAAGGCTCATAAGGTATATTTTGTCTGTTCAACGATCCAACATTAGATAGAAACAGATATATGGTGACTTTGAAAAAAAAAACACAATTAAATTGAATGTTGTATATAAACTCAAAATGATGGTGTTCAAAATGGCTGCTGATTGTGTTCTACCCTATCAAGGCGTGGTCTCATCACTGTTAATTATACCCAAGTTATGTTCCATTTCGTTAAGCCGTTTTGGAATTTCAAGTATTAACGAAAACTTTCCTGGCAGTATATCTTATGGCAGGTACTAATAAGAAATAACTAATTCTTTCCCAGATAGATATATGGGAGAAAGTTATATATATATTTAAAGTCAAAGTTAATATTTTCCCACTAATTTTAGAGAAAACAAATGGTAAGCATATAGGATGTCTCATTTCTAGATATGGACTATTTCTATACGAATGAAGAGTATGAACAGAAATATATTTATCTTTATATTAATAATGGTGTCTGTGAACAAAAATCTTTGGATCCAAATTGTAACTGACTATGTTTGTGACTCTTAATCTCTTGAACTACCTGACCGATCTCGATCAAATTATTGACGTAGATGCGGTTTTGGCCTGGAAGTGTTTTTAGTTATTCACTTTGTTGGTAGAACTTAGGGTTGGGGGAGGAGGGGGAAATATAAAAAAATAAATAAAACTTTATAACTCTTGAACCAAATGACCAATCTCAATCAAATTTTCAACATAGATTACGTTCGTGCTTGGAATGGATTTTACCGTTTCATTTTGACGAAACAATGTAGGGGATAGGGAGGAGGGGGAGATATACAACAAGCAATAAACATAAAAATAAAAGTGACCATGTTCATGAGTTAATAACTCTTGAACCACCCGATAGATCTCAATCAAATTTTCAAAATGGATGAAGTTGAAAAATAGGAAGTTTTTTGTTATTTCATTTTGATGGTAGAACTTAGGGGTTGAGGAGGGGAGAAGGGTAAATATATGAAAATGAATAAAACTTAATAACTCTTGAACACCCGACCGATCTAGATCAGACTTTCAACATAGATCAGGTTCAGACCTGGGATGTTTTCGTCATTTTACTTTCACGTCACAATGTAGAGAATGGGAAAGGGGGACATATATGAAAAATAAATAAATAAAATAAAAATAAAGTTACTGTCTTTGTGACTTCGTCACGCTTAAACCACCGAACCGATCTTAATCAAATTATCAACATAAATGAGGTTCCGACCTCGGGTGGTTTCTATCATATCCGTTTGACGGTAGAGCTTAGGGTAGGAGGAGGGGAGGGGAGATATATATATATAAAAATAAATAAAATCACTCTTGAACCAAACCACCTGAACGATCTCGATCGAATTTTCAACATAGATGACGATCGAGCCTGAAAAGATTTTTTTGTTAATATTTTCACTTTGACGGTAGAACCTAGGGGAGGGGGAGGGGAGATTAATATATATATATATATATATATATATATATATATATATATATATATATATATATATAAAATAGAACTTAACTCTTGAAACACCCAACCGATCTCAATCAAATTTTCAATATACATGACATTCGGGCCTGGGATAATTTTTATCATGTCGTATCCCGCAATATGGGGAGGGGAGAGGAATATATAAAAATCACCGAAAATGACCAATATCAAAGAGCGCTTTAGTAATAGTAAAAACATAACATATTAGTACTTTTCCTTAATTTAATCCAGCGAAATCTAGGTGCGTCTTAGATTCGAGGACGTCTTAAATTCGAGTAATTATCGAGAAATTCTTAATTAAAGATATTATTAACGTGCCATTAAAACTACTTTGCTAGCAATAAATATTTTTAATGTTGTATCATATTTAATTATTCAGACAACAATAGTGTTCTGCGCTTGCACGGGACATGCGGGTTTGCTAGTGAAACATTAACAATAGAGGAAATAGCTCCGCCAGTAAGAAAACCGTAGTCTTAACTGTCGAGTTGTAGCTACCCCGCCATGGCCGGTCCCAAACCCGTGCTGGGAAAGGTGGAGGAACCCCCGTGTGTGGCCTGGTCACATGCCTTGTGATGGCCAGGTAACACACAGGGGAGATAGGGTTTCGGGAGCAGCGTGGAAACACGCTTCACTCTTGTATATCCTGTGCTAAAAGCTGGCGACGATCTATTTGTTGTCGGGGCAAATCAGTATAACAACCTACCGGCGGAGGTGAGGCTTCGGCTATCCTCCGAAATGGGCGACTAACTCGTGCCATTGAATCTGGGAGAGTATGTGTGACCTCATCACGTTCTCAGTGAGGTAGGTAGTTTTTAACTGCCGTCCCTACCGTCGGAGGTTAGCCTTCAGGTATCCTCCGAAATGGGCAACTAGGCCGTGCTCTTGGGTCCGGGAGATAAGTCTACGTGATGCCCCAACATGTATGAAAGAGTGGGTAGTTGGTGTGTCCAAGAGTGTGGGCGGATCCAGTGCCCTACCGGGAGGATGATGTAGGTACTGCCCTCAAAGAGATTGTAATGCGTTTTCTTGGGTCCGAGATGAGATACTCGTATCCTAACGCCTACTCGTACCTCAGGAGCGCTGAGGAAGTAGGTCACTCCTTCGTCCCAGGCTTACCCATTCACTGGGTGCAGGATCCACGACCAAATGGCCATTGTCTTTAAAGGTAGACAGTCTACATCAGCCATTGGGTCTGGTAATGTACGGTTGACGTCTGACGTAAGAAGAGGTAGTTCCGTATTGTTTGAACGGCCCTACCAAAGGAAAGGGGTGGGTGTCCCTTCTAATGTTGGCTTACACGTACCATTGGGATTCGGACAAGTAGCTTTGCTACAACGTGTACGTGGTATAAACACGTTAAAGATATGTAACTCCGTATTGTTTGGGCGGGCCTATCAGGGGAGACACTGCTCCCTCGAGAGACACGGCTCCCAAATGACAATGTCTGCCTTTGAGCAAACAGTCTACATCAGTCATTGGCTCTGGTAATGTACGGTGTACCTCTACCGTAATTAGAGGAAGTCCCGTATTGCTTGGACGACCCTACCGGGGGGTGTCGGATTCCTGCCTGCGGGGGGACCAAACGGAGGTGGGGTAGGAGCCAATCCCAGGAATCTGGGTAACGGTTCTGATCCTGCTAAAGGAAGGAAACTCTGTAGGTTATGGGCCGGCACCAAACTCAAATGGTGACTTAACACGTACCATTGGGTCCTGGATGAGATACGGGAGTATCTCGACGTGTGCGTGGTACCTCTACAAGACAAGGCGGTTGCCAGTTGAACGATAGAGATAGGCAGGGCCTGGATTGAACAAGCCCCCTCGGGCATAGCCTGGGACCCCGGAATTGGGTTGGACTCTACCGGGCTGTGGTCATACCGTAGGATTCGGTAGCTTGTGGGAGCCAATTCCAGGAATCTGGGTAACGGTGAACACGGGCAGGAGGTGAGTTGCCTTATAACGCTCGGGCGCCATGCCTGCAGAGCATGGTAGGACTGACTCGCTAGCAGTCTGCCTCAACCAGTAGGTTTACTGATAGGCACTCAGAACTTCGGTCTGGCCGCGCAGTGGGCGTATCCCACTCCCTCAGAGAAGGGAGTTACATCGCTTAGGCAAGTCAGAATTAGGAGACAAATTCTGACGGTGCACCTCGTGCACGACTATACAATAGCGTATAGAGGAACTACGGGTGGGCTGCGTTACATTCTCGCGGAACCCGTCCATCAAATAGACCGAACAGTCGCGGGCATGCTCCCCAAGCATGCAACTAAGCGTGGCAATAGTATACCACTAGCGAACCTATGTCGAGTTCTAGTATTTCAATCAAGTAATGAGTAGATTTTAAATTTTTTCTATGATTAGTTTGTGATGTAACCGCCCTTCACGCCAGTACGTGAATCAGTCTTTTTGTAAATATGTTAAGAATTCGCATGTTTCTTGATGTTTTATAGTACTTGTTTATATTCGTTTTATATTTTAATAAATATCAGCTTTTTAATTGTTGATATCCAATTTTTTTTATAAATTATAATTTTCTTTTATTTTTCGGGTCTATACTGCTGATTGGTTTGTGTGAGTAGGATAATAAGAAGCCAGAGAAGCGACTAATTCATATTTGTACAAGTTTCTGAATAAAGGTTTACTGCACCTTGTACGAAGGAACACGTAGTTGTCATATCATTATATTGTGGTTTGATTTCTACAAAAATAAGTACTTGTGTTTTTCCTGCTCATTGTTAGTGTACTCTAATGAAAATGTCTTCAATGAGTATTTAGTATGAAACTTCGTTATCTGCAAATAGTAGTGTTGGGTGATTGCAAAGGTGTGTCAATTGCTATAATACATATCAGATCATTGCAATGTAAAATTGTTGTTAAAAGAAGAAAAGAATAGTGGATAATGTGCTTGTTCATATTGTAGTTTTTGAAGATTTTACAGAGTTATAAAATGTGTTTTTTCTTATATCTAAATTTTATATATGTTATAATTTATATCAGTATATGTGGGAATGCAAAAGACATTAAAGTACACATCTGGTATTTGCTAATTGGTGTTAAATTATTTGGTACACATTATTTATATAGGATAAAGTTTAGATGTTGTTAGGCCTAAAAAATAAGCCTAACGTTACAAGTAAATGATACTGCATAAATGACATTTAGGAGCAGTAACTCATCAAAATTTTATACATGTTAACAAGTACCAAGAACAATGGCGCTTTAGCTATCAAGAAGTTTAGTCGAAAACACTGTTTAAAACCATCGTTGGTATGACGTTTCATGAAATGAGAATCTACAGACCTTACATTTTATCTATGTTATAGGTTTTGAGTAGACCTTCAGCTAATAGTGGAAACTGATACGTAGACATTTAGAAACAATTATGCCTGTTGCAAGATTAAGATTTTCTGATAACAAAATACTGGAACAATAGTTTTTATTCTGTATTTATCAAATGAAATACAACTGTTAAAGAAATAATATTGTCTATTTAAAGACTGTTTATGAACATTAACTGTAAAATTTAAAATTTCGTGTCTCCTTACTTTTGTGTCTTCAGGGTCTCTCTTTCCTTGTTTAAGAGGGAACAAATCATCTCATTAGAACTTACTTGACGTCGTTACGGGTCGTACTTGAAAAGTGCAATGCATATTTCTCTATTGTTTTGGAGTACGGATAACAGAAACGACGATTATGGGGATAATATTCTGTACATTGCACATCCTATTGTAAACATAAGTAATACTCGCAGGCATATGCCTTGTCATTTGGTTATGCTCAGAATACTTTTTTTTTTTTCAATTTTTGAATTCTGTTAACATATTAAGAAATTCTTTGAGCAGTTCTTCAAGAATATGATTTGTAAGTATATATAAATTCAATATTGTATTTATTGAGGAAACATATTTTGCAAGATTTTAATTTATATTATATCTATATATTTAAGTTTTCCAGAGCGGCCAAGGCACCTGTAATAATGGTGGTGTTTTTAACGGCATTACCAAAACTTGTGTTTGTCCACCTGGCTTTACAGGGAAAGTATGCCAAACAGGTAATTAAGCTACAATATTAACCGCAAATTAACTTATATTTTACTGTAGATAGTCATATGTAAGCAACCAAATATAGCGTTCTTATCTAACTGTGTAGCGTTTTATCTTTTTGTCTGAGAGAGAAAGATCAGGTTAAACTTCACTGAATGTGGTTCGGAACTATATGCAGGAATAGTAAGGCAATTGTCATTTCTTCTTATAGCACGACGCAGAATAAAAGAAAAGAAATAATGAGAGCTACTTGATTGAAACAGAATCTTACTCTAAAAGTTGAGTACCGAGCAACCAGATATATGCTTAACCTGTGATTCTATCTGTCTCAGTACTTGAGTAATTTTACTAAGTTGCTTCCCGTAATTGGCTATGTTGATAAGTATTCTCTCCGGATTGGGAGTTAATTTTATTTGCGGAGTATGCTGATCTTTCCAGTATCTTACTATTTGTAAGTGTATCGAGTGTTACTCATAATTTTAGATCCAGAGTTATGGAACTTGACTTATGAAAATATCATTTATGGATAGAATAATGGAGAACAATAATAGCTAAAGCACTATGTACATATTTTGTAAACAGTCAACCAAAAGGAAATACAATATACCAAACAATCAGAATCTACGGTGATGGTTCATCACACATTCAACATAAATATAAAATACAAGACCTCATTAGTGTATTCGATACCATCTGGCATGATATAAACTGATTGTGCTGAATGGCGTACAGCTTAAATTACATGTATACACTTTATTTTGGATACCATAACAACCAGATAAAATAACAGGAAAAACTTTTGAAGTATTATAAATTCATGTAAGTGTCTCATAAGGACTACTGAAGTTTCATCATTCTACAACATTTGTGTAAAGGATTCGCTTATATGCAACATAATCATCAAATTTGGGCTTTAAGCAGGTGGCCTTTCATATTAGATTATATGAAATAGCATGAACGTATTACATTTCTACTTGATAACCGAACTATCGCATTTTCTAAATGTTTCGATGAATGAGAGTTGAAAATAAACCATTGTAAGAAACAATTAGTACTAGTGTATGCAAATGGTCGAGGAATTATAAGACATTGACATAAAACTTTAGAAGTCAACGGAACTTCCTTCAGATTTAGAATAATGAATGGTGCGCCCATTTTTTAGCGTTTAACGCCCTTCTTAGCACAGGTTATATGCGACGAGATTTAAAGAGTAACGTAGAATCCGAACCATATGAGCTTCAAACGGAAGTCGAACTCATGTCTCTCGCGAACAATAAATGACACGTACGCTAATGATAAAGCAAGGAGGATACTCTATCATATTTAGCAAAAAGGTGATATATCTGGACTTAAAATTCAATAACGGAATCATAATAGCATGATAGAGTATGCCGGTCAAACATCATATAAAACACATCGAGATAAAGTTTTCAAGACTATTCAATCACTGAACATGCAATTGATCGCATACATGATAAATGATATAAAGGAATATATAAATAAATCATCAGAGCAAACCTAATATATGATTCAACTTTATTTCCCTTTAAGGGCATAAAGATAGTGGAAAGAACAGAAAGATGATGCCTTAACTAACAAATAAAAAAATACTGTAATAAATAATGAAAACTTTTACCAGATCAACAATCAAATGTCACTGAAAGAATTCATAAAGACCATAAATAATTCTAAATTTGTGTTAAAATATTCAACTCGAAATACTTGAACTTCCACTTTGAATGAAATAGTAATCCAACAAAGAACAATATTATACAAGTGTTATGTGAGGAAATTAATTTGTGTAAAATAATAATGGTTAAAAGTAATGTTGTTCAATATATTTCGTAACTACTTGTTATTTAGGTTGTGGAAAAAATCGTTTCGGGTTTGACTGCAAGGGAGTTTGCTCGTCCAGAACATATGGCTGCAAAGGCATGTTTTTGTGCACAAAACAATATGGATGTGGGTGTGGACCAGGGATCGAAGGAGAGTTATGTCATAAAGGTACAGTAATTTACCTTAACATACCTCAAGTATATATGAATATCTAAAGATACACATTTTCAGAAAAAAAATGTAGCAAGTAGCAGTATGTTGAAAGATGAAATAGCACTGTATAATTTTCAAGAAATATATTTATTAATTCATTTAGGGAGAATTTGGGATAATTAACAATTTTTAATTCTTTTATTTGTAAAAAGAAATCTTTATTTTTCAGATTGTCCAAGTGGCACCTATGGTTATAAATGCAGTGGAACTTGCGGATTTTGTTCTAATTCTACATGTGATAAATACACAGGTCTTTGTGTTCGTGGATGTCAGCCCGGATATTACCCACCACTTTGTCAAGAAAGTAAGAATCGTTCCTCTTTTCAGTATTACAAGTATTATTTATGTTAATCAGCATAGAAACAGTAATAGTTCAAAACTATTGCTTTGATTAAAGGGATTATATTTATATCATAACAAATTAAGAGTTGGAAAGCTAATAAAATCTTTCTGGTCCTAAACAGCTTTATACGCTTTATCTTAAAAGTTGTTGAAGTATAATGTTCTAATCATGCAAAGTCACTAAATGAAATATATGATTATAATCTTAAATACTCGAACTCAGGGCCGGATCCTGGATTTTCTGACAGAGTGCACCAATAACTACTACTATATTTGAATTAAATTAAATTTCTTAAATGCCTTTAGGCACCTGTGGTGTGAATTAGGAATTTCCCTAGAAATGCTAAGTGTTTATCTCTGTAAATCCTTTTACTTCAACCTTCAGAAAATGAACTTAAACTATTACTTTTGCAAAACTACACTTTCTTTTAAGCCCGAAACGGAAACATGATACGAAATTATCGGAAAGTATTGCTATTTTCACTGCTAGCTTCTCACTTTAGATAGTGTATATTCGCAACGCTGGGGGTAGGATGTACGTGCTCCTGTGCACCCCCTCTAAATCTGGCCGTTCTCAGTCTCTCACAAAGCTATGATTTTGAAATTTAATTGCTATTTGACGTTGAATACAGAATAATTTATTATATCGAAAGATACCAAACCAAACTAAATGCAATTCTGAGTTTACATCATATTTTTATGCCCTGAAGGCTAAAGAAGACTTCAATTACTGGTAATAAGATAGTATGAAAGAATGTAAGAGAAAACAATATCTGTGGCAGGCCACTCTCCCATTACTGGTTGTGCTCTATAAATGATAACCACTACTCTTCCCGTTTGCTTGACTGAACACTTTCTACTGGAGGAGATTTCTTAGTAGGTATACAAAAGAGGCATTTTTAATTCTTCTTTGGATGCTTTCTAGAGTTCGGAAACTGCAGAAATTACGGGAAGAGAGATGGTGTGTAAGAAAACCGAATGCACAGAAGTCCATCAGGATTCTCTATTCTGATGGTGATAAAAAATAGATCGGTCCTAGCATCTGTCTGTCTTTAGAATGTCGACAATAATGTATTGTGTGACTGGACGACCTGTCACGGTGCAATTCTATCAGATTGAGTCCGCTACATACAATTTGAAGATTTCACTGC
Organism: Thermobia domestica; assembly: GCF_964235325.1. Classification (NCBI taxonomy): domain Eukaryota; kingdom Metazoa; phylum Arthropoda; class Insecta; order Zygentoma; family Lepismatidae; genus Thermobia; species Thermobia domestica. The sequence continues at coordinate 81,229,846 of NC_137469.1, forward strand.
TCTAAATATAGAGCAAAACATGCTTACCGAATATTGTGAGTATTATCCAACTTCCTTCACATTAGTAAGCATTGATCTTTGTCTCAGTAGTAGTTATTATATACCAACAGCACCTTAAATAGCTGAAAGAGTTGATGATCAGCACCTTTTCTTTATGAATTTCTGTTCACATATTTTCCAATTATACCGGCTCTAACTTGTCGAAAAATGTAAATTTTGAAAGTTTGCTCGTCTATCATACAACTATACTTGTCTGTTTACTTAATATGTTGGTTGAAATAACATTCCCATGTAAGAAAGTACTTATCAAGCTAATTCTCATAAAATTGCAAAGAATTTAGTCGGTAATACGGATGTTGGAATAATTGCTTTGATGTTCTAAGAATTATTATTTGCTATTCTTGTTCTAGAATATGCTCATCTATCGTCGGCTCCGGTTTTAATTTCCGCTGATTATGAAGCATTGAAGATTAATATCAAACTATCTGAGAATACAGGAAAAGGCGATCCATCCTTTTATCAAATTCAGTTGAAGGTAAGGAAATAATTTTAATTGGAAATGAAAGTTGAAATAGGTAATATTGCTGATAATTTATTACAAATCGATTGATATTCTTAATGCTTTAGGTAGCATCGGTAATTACTTTTATACATTCTTATCATTGTCAGAAGTTTTACAATGTCAATAGAAATACATAATTCATATAAACAGGAAAACCACGTTCACATGCTCGTAATTGTTATTTATCATTATGAAATAAAATCAATGTAAAAAATATTCTCTATGAGCTTTGTAAGACTACGTTATCCGTTTTAAAAGATAATAATATATAATTTTATTCCGCTGTACTAGTTCGGTTTAATTGTTCATATTTCCGCCTATTAGTTGTTTTTTGTGATTATCATAGAATTCGTATCCTAATAATGCATCTTATAGTAGGGTAATTACTACATTTTATAATAGATCTTATAATAGGGTTTTTGTACACTTAGTATACAAACTATGTGGGACATATTACTCTCTTCTGTTGCTGACTGTATAATACGACATTATTCAATTTTAATTTAGTAGCGAAAATATAAGGATAAATCAACTGCTTCGCTTTAAAAATAATTTTATCCTTATATACAATATTACTCCTGGGTTCAATCTATTGTTCTACACTTATCGCCGGCAGTACCACGAGTCTTGGGTAAAATCACAAGTAATGCTTCGTATCGTTTTCAACATTCATGTTGCAAAAGAATGTAGAGTAAAATTCACGATAACCATTTCCCTACAAGCAATATGTTTTACAACCTAAGAGAACAATTGTTAATAATAATTTTCTATCACCTTAGGCTTTGTGTAATTACTATGGGAAAAATATTTAGTTGAATGAAATTAATATTGCTATTAACATAATACAAATTGCTTTACCTACTCATTTATTAAGAAATAAATTTTATATGACCATAATATGCTCTCTATGTATTAAAATTAATTTAAACCTTTCAGATTCTACCCATTCCAATGGACATGAAATTTGTCATAATATTTCATATTCTTAAGATTGTATGAATTAGTTGAGAACATTTGATACCTTACGTGCGTATCAGATTCTACAATTAAAATAATAGCTTGCTGTCTGACGACTGCCTTTTATGCTTATCTGAAATATAGAAACATTTATTGTAAAGATTAAAACAAAACCAGGTTTAAAAGGGTTAAGTGATAACTATCTCCTAAAACCTATTTTAAACTTCCTTTACACATAGATTATTCAGATATACATATCATCAGCCTGATCACCTAATTTATTTCTGTGATTGCTTTGGAGGTAATGTACACTTAGGCTAAAACCTGTCATGATATCAGGCAAAAAATACTTACATGTTAGTATCTTCATAACTCGGCACGTTCCGTATGTGAGGTTATGTGCGCATATACATTATTCAAGCATCAGTAAATAATTACCAACAAGATGACACAGTTTCGTAAAAACAGCGAACAAATGCGGTAAATGAGTATAACGTAATTCTTATGTGAGGTTGCAGTATAGTAGGCGACACCATGGCGCAGGGATGGAGTTGCGAGGAGTTGACAAAGATTACCTTAGGCTGCATGATTTACTACTGAATGTATGGTAGAGCTCAGAGTATTAACAGTGCTGTGTTACGTTTACCGTTAGCAGCTGTTATCAGGCTTATAATTCAGTTTGTGTAGAACGAAAATACATGAGTAGAAACAAGATCGGCTGAAACGTGAGGCCATCTAGAGTACATAGACTCACACCTCTAAATCTGCCAATGGGATTGCACATTGACAAATCCGGACGAAACCAGTAGCATTTGAATTGTATGGAGTGCACTATCGAGTCTCCAGAAAGAAGCCTAAGTTTATGAAACCACAAATGACACTGGAACACATCTCGGACACCGTCCTTCATAAAAGAACGAAACAGTTTTGAAAAATGTATTCTGATTGAAGCGGATTTGCCAATTGTTCACAGTGGTTGCAAGATGTCTGGAAGTATCTACAGATCACAACTCTACCTTTCTATGGTGGGACAGAAGAACACAAGTTCCATGGTATTGGGCACAATTTACAAAGATGTCATAATAACAAATTTTCTCAAATGTACATCAATTTACATGTAGCCCTGCCAATAACTGTGTACATTGAAGTATTACAAAATAAATTGGTACACTTCTCTCAAATAGACGATTTGTCTCGGGAAGCAATAAAGCTCATAAATGGTGGAGTACTATGCCGTAGGGTATACAACGATGGTTTGGAGCAAATATGCTTTAATATATGCACTCCCGAGAAAAGAAGAAAGAGAAGTAGTTAATCATGTAATATTTGGTTATTTATATACGTATATCTGAAAGAAAAGATGATATGGAGGTAAAAATAAATAATTATAAGATCTTTGTTTAAAATGTCATATGATTAACATACATGACTACGAACGAGGTAACAAAAGGGAATAGTAGATAATTGTTCTTGTTTCAGGCGAAGCTAACCGGGAAGAATCAGAATGAGACACAAACTCTACATGTCACGGACAATCCCTGGATTTGAGTCCTATTAAAAACGTTTAAAACGTTTGACATTTCCCACAAGTAAAGTTGTATAAGCAGCCACACAGATACACCTATCAAACAATAATCCACAAGGGCCATTAGCTGACGAATGATACTATCTGTTACAGATCGAATACTTATTTTTTTTTTTACCATGCCATGTACAGTTAAGCCTTCTATGCTACCTGAGAAGGGTTTCCTAAGTAATTTCAATATCAGGAATGATTCTTCCTCTGCACTGGTACGTAGAAGTGACCACAGGCTCAATTTTGGTACCTATTTAGTTAGGTCATTGCAATGTACGTTCATTACCAAAAATTCTCATCACACGAGAGCTTAGATTTGATACTTAGTTACTTGATATTTTTCTAGCAAGATAAAATGATTTATTTATTTTATTATTTTACTGATTACTGGAGCAAACATACTCGTGTATAAAATATGTTACTATTTATAATCATATACCATATACTTACAGCGAAAGTAATTACATTTTGGCATTACATTTCAATCGTCAAATAATTCTGACATATTAGGGATCTACTATCTCTACAAATAATGATTTTAACATATACATGAGATGAAAATCCATAAGTTTCTGCTGGTAAGTATGATCATGTATACTGAAGTTTTCGTAATCATACATTTTCATATGATGTTTTAATTTTCTTACGCAGACGAATTCTTTACATTCATGGTCTAAGTTAGATCCTCATCCAATTGAAAATATATCTTCATCAATTATTACGGACATCACTAAGTTATCGCCTGGGCAGTATTATTATATAAGAGTAATACTAATAGACGATGATGGAGGCTTATATGAGGAGATGATATACCAGTTCTTTACACTAGGACAAAATGTAATAGTGAGTATCGATGAACCTATTACTTAACAAGTGATAGATATATATTGTCTGAAATTACTGGAGCAAAACGAATCTTAAATTTAATATCTTATATTTGTTTCATAATGTGGTTATGCTTGAGGTTTATAATAACCTACGATCTTTGTAAAGGCAAAGCCTAACGCGTCTTCCACCATGTGGTTATTCTTAAGATTTATTTTAATTGTGGTACATTGCGAGAGGTTTTACGTTTTAACATAACTAACTCCCTCCTATACTCTTGATAGAAGAGATATACATATTAATTAAGCTAGGAAATTTTAGGCCTGAATAAAAGATACAAGCCTTAAATGTGTGATTGATTTTAATGTTTTAGATTAGTTATGTAGTGTTTGTGAATTGATTTATGTGTAGAGACATTTTGGCAGTTGACAGAGTTTTTAAGCACATACCTGAGATTTTTATTGAAAATATTGTTTTAGGACTGTTATTTGAGGTTTACTTTTGGTACAAGTTTTTAATTTGGTTGGGGTTGACAAAATAGTAACTTTTTAAAACTTTACTTCATGAAGATTATGATGTTTGGTGTTTGAAGACAAAATGTGTTTTTAAAGTTTCTATTTTAGTTACATTGAGATTGTTAGCGATATATGAATGTCGGGTCACACTCTTTATTTTGGCAATATTGTGAGATTATATATTATTTTTTGCTGAGGTTGTTATTTAAAGTGATGTAGAATTACGCCATAACCCAGAAAATTGGGTTTATGTTCAAGTTGAAATTTGGTTTAGATGAAGAAATTTGTTAACGCAAGATTTACATAATGAAAAAGTTCATTATGTAAGTTAAACTGTCTTCAGCACATAAAACAAATTCGCAAACAAATTACATAATAATTTTTAGCATTTTATTATAAATTTTTGATTTAAATTTATGTAAAGAATCTTTTTGTTTTGTTTATTTTTAATAATTAAATTTAAAACCAAAGTACAACACAAATAAAAAATGTATAACTGGCTGGTTACAATAATAACGGTGAAATGAAACATGACAAATAAAATATTAAACTCATATTTAAATAGTAATTAGTGTTTGAATTAAAAGTAGCTTGTTTTTCAATTAGATTGTTACATCTATCATTTAGGTAAATCTGAATGTTCGTCCCATGTATTCTATTCCCCTTTACAAATCTAAACCGTTGAAACGTTTGAAAACAATTTCTCAAATAATTATCACCTGCCTCGGACTTAGCTTTCAACTTGTTACTTTTACTGAAGTACATATCGTAAAGAAGAAGTGGGATTCAAAACTATGACAAAACTATAGTATCGCACGAACCCTTCATATTAAGGGAATAAAGCTCGGAATAAAATCCCATCATTAAAAATATTTTTACTTGTGTCCCAGCATTTTAAAAAATTCCAGTTCAAAGGAAAAACAGGACAATTTCTGTACTTTTTGACTAGGAGAATTGCTGAGCCATTTAAAGTGAAGTTTTGAACATATGAGGTGCATTCAGGTTAAAACACTATCAATTTCTTTTTCTCAGAACTGGTAAAAGATAAAAATGTGCTGTTTGTTTCAAAATATGCGAGCACTCGTCAATGGGTGACAAAGATGGGGACACCGTACGACAATAAAACTCTTGCATTTTACCTGAACCGAAGTTTAATCTTGTCACTTTTATTAAGGTGTTTGTTCTAGTCGAGGGGAAAGGGATTCAAATGTATGCTAAAAATAAAATTCCTCACTAGCCTACCTTAAGTAAGGTTGTATAGAAGCTCTTTATTATGAATAAATGGAAACGTGCCAAAGTTTTCAAAAATTGAGCTTCTAAATGAGTTAGGGACTATTTCTATAACATTTCTTTTATCATATATATATAAATGATATTGTCATTCTCTGTGTCACCATCAGAAGGAAACGGAAAATCTGTTTGAAGTGAATTTGTACTTAGTCACTATTTGGCTTGAATGATATTTATTGTTACTTTCATCAAAATGTATGTCTTAGGAAGTGGACGTTTAACAATTGTGCGAGAAACTGTATCTCAAGAATCACTAAGCTTAGGTAGATGAAAGTCCGTATATAAATTTAATAGTAGTAATAAGTTGACATGCGTCCCAGCATTTTTTACAATTACACTTCTGAGAGGAGAAGAGGAACATTTACTATATTTGTTTCCCGTTTCGTTCTCACAAAATGATAAAAAGAAACAGTTTGATTGTTTAAAACAAATTTTTGAAGATTGTTAGCACCTGCATTGTTCATGGGATTAAGCAATACACTTTTGATTAAAATGCTTTTGTTGCGGGTGAAGGAAGTTTAAAATTTTCGCAAAGAATAACGGTTGCACTGTTTGAAATGCGTTTTGAAATTAGTATTTGGATTGAGCTCTGTTCATCCCGTTTCTAATATACATTACAAGAAAAGGGAAACGGTATTCTAATGTAACTTTCAAATAGTTTCCATGAAACAACATTTTTCCGTGCGAATAACAGTTATTTCAGCTAGTATCTGTTATCCAGCATTCTATATTAGTATCTTATTTAATCGTTAATTTAAGTATGTTAGTATTATAATTTCTTGTATTCATGATAATTATTTTTTTGCTAAAACTGATAGATGTATGAATAAATTTGTGAGATGCCGCGCTCTTTATGTTCGCTTCCTAATAGTTTACTACAATTTTAAATTTTGATATGTATAATATATGTACGGAATATATTGCCTATAAATATCTAATGGCGGTTGCTTTCTGATATAGTCATAGAGTCACGTGCCTTCCCAGTTAATACGAAGAAAATATTTTAACAATCATTTTGTTTGTATTTCTGAATAAAAATGGGAATAACAATGGACTCTACAGCTATGATTGATGTGCATGAGAGATTTGCCAAAATAATGTAAGTCAGGATTCTTGATATTATTCTGTGATCGCTTATTCTGACTTCACTCTTCCTAACGTTCACTTACCTCACTGAACAGTCCTTCAAAAAAATTGCCTTACATATAATGTAATCACCAGGGCCCGGATCTTGTTGACAAGTCAACTTTTTTCTGTTACGCATAGGACAAGGCAAGTTCAAATAAAAACATTATCCATCAACTCTTGGTTCTAAAAATATTTTTTTAGGGTCAACTTTTGGTCACTTTTTGCCGTTTTGAAGTTTCAGGTCAATTTTTTAATATTTTAAGGTAACTTTTAGGTCACTTATGGACTTTTTATTCTTTTTCTTTTACATAAGGAAATCTTAAAATGAAAACTGTTTACGGATTTAAAAACAAGAAGTTAAATTATCTTTTTTCCTGCTTCCTGATTATTGGGGTGGAAAAACTGCATTCCTAACAAGTTAGTGAACACTAGGCTGTTGCTAGTTGACGAGGGCTGGGGGTTCGTAAGTGACCAAAGCAGATGGCTCTAGTTGTTTACTACAATGGATATGACTACGTGAATAACTAAAAATAGATTAGAAGACGTTCAAAGGTTTTAAACAGGCTTTTTATCTATTATTCTGGTGTATACAATCTACACTTGCGAACTTTTATTCTTTAAGTGTGCTTCCTAGTTTCAACTCGAGAGTGAATTGATGGTTTTAGTATGTAAACTGCCGAGGTCTAAACCATCTACAGCTTCTCATTTAAGACAGATTGTTTCCTAATTTGGTAAGGATGTTTTTAGTACTGACGGTACAATATTGTTTGGCAAGGCATGTGAAGTAAAAGTGGCAGCAGAAAAATGATACACTGTATAAAAGCATATCAAAAGCGAAAAACATTTACGGGCAGTTGAAAACAAACATAAAACCAAGTGTTCGCAGTTGTTACTTGTGGAGAGTGCTTTGAATAATAAAGGCAAATCCTCAGTTTCCAAAAGAGTTGTGTGAAGCTTTTGTGTATTCAAATATTCCTCTTTGGAAACTCAATAATGTGAAATTGCGGGATTTTCTGGAACGTCATACAGGTCGTTCCATTCGAGACGAAACGAATCTTGTAAAAAAAAAAAAAAAAAAAAATACATGCCAAAGTGTAACGAGGACACAATAAGAAAAATAAGAGAGGAACTTTGGACTCATAATTTTTGTTTCTATAGACAGACTAGTGATGTGAAGGAACGCTATGTAGTCAACATTATTGTTGGTGCAATGAAAGCCGACGAAGCTAGCAAAATATTTTTGCTAACTGGTGAAGTGTTGGAAACTGTCAACCATTTTACAATATGTAGACTTTTCGATAAATCAATATCCCTACTTTGGCTTGAAGGTGTCCAACATGGCCATGTTGTTTTTGTAACAGATGCTGCTACGTATATAATTGAGGCTGCTAATTCAATAAAATCGTAACAATATTTACAGTTATCTACTGCAATGCTGAACAAGGTATGAGCTAAATTTTCTGACGATTACAAAGTTCCTGAGTTAGTTTGTTGTATCACAGCTTATAAAATGTTTATATGTTGCTTAACTGGACATAAACCTATATATCTCTAATTCAAATATGAAATGCTAAGCTATTTACTAAATTGGTCAAAGTTTAGTTTTAATATTATTGCTTTTTTAAATCAAAGACACAAATGATCAATGGACTGCAACTAACTAAAACAAAACTTTTGAAAATGAGTGAGAAATAGTAATTAAAATCCAATAAATATTCAAAAAATGTCAATATTTTAATGAAATAAACGTTTAAAAAAACTACAAGTTTTAAGGTCAACTTTTGTGAATTTTAGGGTCATTTTACAGGAATTTTAGTGTCATTTTATAGGTCACTTTTTAGAAAATTTTAGGTCAACAAAATCCGGGCCCTGGTAATCACATTCTCAATGTGACTGAAGGAAATTTCCGTTCTCCACCTCCTTTCTGCGAGCGAGAGAAGAGAGAATAGAGTGGCGAATTTAAGCCCTGTGCTCAGTAGAACTGTATGTAAGCAAAGTGGGAGGAATTTGTTCCACTTCTTACATAAAAAGACTGAACTATATGGTTTCATGGATGAGAGGATTTCTCAATAGATTTTCGAAACATTATGTTTGGTTTTCGACAGACATATATCTACAAATTACTAAGAGAAAAATAAAATACTTTCTGAATGCAGTTTTCAATTCAAAACTCCTTATGTCCTTTTCACGTAACTTTGTAACATTTAAGGAAAATGAACATCCTTGAACTGTTGTTGAAAACATTATTTACCTCTGAAATGTTAGTATGAAAGTAAGAATGCAAAGCTACAAGAAAAAAAGAACTAAATGTTATACTCGTTATCTAAGTAAATAATTGTAAAATTCCAATTGATAGAGAATGGTCAAATATCAACTCATTTAGAGTGGGTTTAAGGTGGGAAACTTAAACGAGATGCAATAAATTTGTTCCCAACTAGCCTTGCAGATCTTCATCGACATTTTAGTGCTTCTTTGTAGATATATGGTTACCCAATACGTCTTTGTCATAAAATACCAGGTTTCGACTCCCGATAGGAGCAAAATAACAAGAGAATAAAAATAAAAAAGTAAACAATCAACATATATTAAACGACAAAAAATGACAGGAAACAGAACCTGGTAAAACTGGTAGTAGTGTGATAATTATGCACATTCTGGGTAAACGATCCCTGAACGGGACATGTTATCATCTCCATGATCTTCAAATACACTCTCAATAATTAGTCAGGTTTCTAGCCTCAGCAAGCCATTATCGCACTTCACATCTCTCAACAACTGGCGTTTCATGGTTGAATGAACTTTCTCTTTTTCCTGAAATCAGCATTGCAACCTTCTTTCTTAAGATAAAAAAATTTTAAATCTAAATGTTTAACAGAATAAGGAGATATCACTAATAAATTTAATTTCGAGAGTACACTAAGTAATACGAAGTACATCACACATAATATTATTAACTTCCTAGTAATGATAGGAGACAAGACTTGAAACTTAAGGCTTTTATAAGATTCAGGAGTAGTAGTTAACTCTTGCGAGTGACATCTTTCTGGACTATCTTTTCAAACGTGAATCAGTTTTATCAAAAACGACTCAGGAGATTCTGCTTATATTTCATAAATAAATATTTAAATCTAATAACCCAAGAATAATGTGTAAAACAAATTCTTATATAAAAAATATGCAGGAAAGGTAATTTCCTGTTACGGTTGTTTCTCTCTCTCTCTCTCTCTCTCTAATACGGCATGCGATTTTATTGATACTTCCTTCAACTTGCAGAAATAACTCTGTTTGGGATAGCGATACATCAAGTTTACGTGAGGTAAAAGGAGTAAATTCTACCCGATGTTGCACGTTTGAACATGCTCATACAAAATAATTTTCCAGTGAAACCTACCGAATAAATTCTGACACGGTCTTTTTTGTAGTTTAATATTCCATGATTATGCTTTGAGGCAGTGGCATAGAGAGGGAGGCTCACCCAGCTCGACCCTCCCACTTAGTGCCGTAATATCAAATATGATTTTGAATTCTTATTTGTGATTCCGATGTTTTGATTTTTTTTTAAATATAATTTATCATCACAAAATGTATTTTAAAGTCATGTTCAAAAGAATAACTTCTTCATTCTTGACTTATTTTAAACTCAAGGAAATTGTGGAAATTTGAGGCATCAGAAATAATATACTACAATGCAGATATTGCATTTTTTTTTTCTAACGAAAGTTACCAGTGAAGAGACTTTCAAGTGCCAGCGGAATGATCTACCTAGGATTATCCCCATTCTTCACTAATTTAAATCGCAAGCAATATGTATATACACTACGTTGTTCAAAAGCGAATACTTTTCACGAAAGTTATCGGGGAAATAACTTTCAGACTATCGGGAGAATAAGGGGGTCTTGATCTATTTTAACTACATGCATTGGAATGTTTGTTAAGCCATGAACAAACTATACTCTTTATTATGTCAAAATCTATCAATTTTGGCGAACGTCTTCATAGAAAATTATTTTCTTACTATATTATTTAAAATATGGAAATCTCAAAGTCGGGTATTTGTTCCCGTTTACCCTACTATTTTCAATCGCAACAAGTGAGGATTGTTTGAATGCGATAAAGAAGATAACTGTAAACATATTTTAATAAAATCGAATAATTTATTCGGTAGGTTTCACTGGAAAATTATTTTGTATGAGCATGTTCAAACGTGCAACATCGGGTAGAATTTACTCCTTTTACCTCACGTAAACTTGATGTATCGCTATCCCAAACAGAGTTATTTCTGCAAGTTGAAGGAAGTATCAATAAAATCGCATGCCGTATTAGAGAGAGAGAGAGAGAGAGAGAAACAACCGTAACAGGAAATTACCTTTCCTGCATATTTTTTATATAAGAATTTGTTTTACACATTATTCTTGGGTTATTAGATTTAAATATTTATTTATGAAATATAAGCAGAATCTCCTGAGTCGTTTTTGATAAAACTGATTCACGTTTGAAAAGATAGTCCAGAAAGATGTCACTCGCAAGAGTTAACTACTACTCCTGAATCTTATAAAAGCCTTAAGTTTCAAGTCTTGTCTCCTATCATTACTAGGAAGTTAATAATATTATGTGTGATGTACTTCGTATTACTTAGTGTACTCTCGAAATTAAATTTATTAGTGATATCTCCTTATTCTGTTAAACATTTAGATTTAAAATTTTTTTATCTTAAGAAAGAAGGTTGCAATGCTGATTTCAGGAAAAAGAGAAAGTTCATTCAACCATGAAACGCCAGTTGTTGAGAGATGTGAAGTGCGATAATGGCTTGCTGAGGCTAGAAACCTGACTAATTATTGAGAGTGTATTTGAAGATCATGGAGATGATAACATGTCCCGTTCAGGGACCGTTTACCCCACATTCTGAATGAGGAAAATTTTGGTTTAATTAAGTAAATTTCATTTCGACTTAGGAAGCAGCCAGACAAGTGTGGTTGCGGAACGCCAATTCAATTTTTTCGATTTTTTAAAAGAGAAAAATGAAAGGTACTGAGCTGAGATTGGTTTTCTTAATTTAAACCGTAGTATTATGGTTTTTAAAGGAAGTAGAAACGACATATTTCTTGTATTTTCCACATTATTTGTTTATCATGTCTTTAAATATGATTTAAGTTTAGGAATAAATACCTCTTGCTTGCTATGTTGAAGCTTTATTACGGATCGTTATATGCTACGGAGTTAGTTCCTAATCATTCTTGGTAATTTCTAAGCGTACCTGTAATTTTGCTACAATACACATATCTCGATTCCCTGTGTGTCTACATGTCTCATGGCTTGGGTGCTCGAAGAGAACGTGAACAATATGCAAAGAAATAAGCTAAATAAACTAATAGGTACACACCTGTTCATAAAAAGCTGGAAACTCGTTCAGAAACTAAGTCCGGAAAAGTGAGCCTAGATCCGTCACAATTCTAGCAGATCTATACACAGGGAATTGCATTTTCCCTCCGTTCTTTATATAGACACTAGCTGCAAACCGTACTGTCATCCGAGCGATGTGAAAATGTAAAAAACAAATGAAACTACTTATTTCTGAGATTATATTGATTGCACACTTCATGCAGTTCCAATATGCAAAAACAATCAATATCTTAAGTAGAAATTACTGAAAAAGACAGAAAATGACTATTTAAAATTTCAAGTGCCACCTGCGCTTGGAGCGATACAATTATCAATATTATAACGCATTTCCTTCTAAGTGCTTCCGTAGCCAAGCGGGTTTAGTAATGCTGATTGAAACTTCTGAAGCGAAGGGCGACGGTTCGAGCATCCGTGCGGAAAGTTCGTTTTTATGCCTTACTTTTTCTTAAGTATATGGGAACATTGTTATAAATATAAATTTCTACTTTGAAGTGCTTGGAAAAACAATCAGATGAACTGTCAGTTTTCAAATCTCTGTTTGAGCTCCTCCGTGGCTAAGCGGTTAGCGTACGCGCCTTTGGCGTGGGAGACCCGGGTTCGATTCCCGGCGGGAGCTCATGTGGTTCGGATTCCACGTTAATCTGTAGGTCCACGTCTCATATAGCCTCGCTGCTGAAAGGGACGCTAAACTAAAATCAACTCAACTCAACTCAAATCTCTGTTTCATTTACTAGCCCGCCGTTTCCATAATTTTTGTATGAAAACGTTAACACATATGTCAAAAATGTAAATTATTCATGTTCCTGATATATATAGGTGTGTGTGTGTCTGTGTTATGTGTCACACAACTCTGTAAAACTTTTTTCGTGAAAAATACTGAACTACGAAAACATGACGTGGGCGTATTCCTTGTCGCAGCAGACGAGTTTCTCCACTTAAACCTACGAGTAACGATATCACCTACAGCCAAACAGCTGCAATTGATTCATTACTCATGGCTCATCGTGGTCAGAATGTTCGCGAGCAGCTTACTGCTCTTGTTGAATATGGTGGTATGAGTGTGAGACAAGCTAGCGAACGTATTGGTGTTCCCTGTTCTACAGCATATACTTGGTGGAAGAAATACTCAGAAACAGGTAACGTGTCTAGAAAAGCTGGCACTTTATTCAAAGGGTTTCAACCTCGCAAGAAGATCGGGCCCTAGTTGATGTAATCCGTCGCAATCCTTTCATGTCATACCGGCCGTTAGTGATAGCGTCTCGTTTTCCTGGCTCCTTCCTCACCGCACGGCTACGTCTTATAGATGCAGGGCTTCACGCATATCGAGCCGCGTGTAAGGAGCAATTGACAGATAGTCATAAAGTTGATCGACTAGCATTTGCTGAGGCAAATATTGGTCGTAACTGGGATCATGTAATCTTCACAGACGAAAAGATATTTTCTTCAGCAAATGATAGTCCTCGACTTGTGTATAGGCCCACAGGAAAAACGTTACGATCCACAGTACATGCACAGAACGCATAGAATGGCGCATGCTACTATTCACTGCTGGGGATGGCTGTGTAAGGATACAGTTGGTGAATTACACCGTACAGAAGGTCGATCGAACAGCCAGAAGTATCTGGATATTGTGTAGTATGGCTTGTTCCCCGCTGCGAGAAATTAATTTGAAGACGGCATTATAGAAGTTCTAGTTCAAGCCTGGTTTCAAGAGGAACCCAATGTTGAGCTAGTCGACTGGGTTCCAAGAGGATCTGATTTGAACCGAATGGAAAATCTATGGGCGGAAGTTACAAGAACTCTACACGAAAATTAGCCTGAACCCCCACCAAGGACAGCTGACGCACTTTGGGAGCTAGTTTCTGACGCTTGGGAAGAAATAGTACAGGGACATCAATATGTCGCTAGCTTGGTTAACTCATTACCAAAAAGATTAAGATGCACCATCGAAGCTGACGGCGATTATACGAGATATTAATTTTTGAATAAAGATTTGTCTTCATACCCAGATGACCTTCGAGCTCTTTCAAGAGCTCACCAAGTTTTTCCATTTTTCTTTAATATTGCTTTCATTGGGACGGTTGTGTTTCGTCGGAATCTGCAATTTATATTTATTTCTGCTCCTTTGTTTACCCTACAGAGATAGTCCAGTGGCTAGCACGTGTGCCTTTGGTGTACGGGGTACCGGGTTCTATTCCTGCTGGGAGAGGCTTGTGTTTTTACCTATCTGTGATAATTTTGTGTTCGTGCCCCTGTTGTTAAAGATTTACTGCTGAAACTATAAAACCGAGTAAAACAATTAAATTTTAAAAAGATCAGTTACTGAGAAACGTTCGGTAAGTCAGTTTTGTTTTAATATCTAATGCCTAGCGCGTTCGTTGTTGGCTCTGTTAGTCGCAGGTTAAATTCTAGTTAAGGGTCCATTAAAATTTTACTTGAACTAGAATTTATTTACATGAATCACCCGTCTTCTTTAGCCTAAAGGACTTAAACGTTGAGAAAAGTATATGGTAAAAATGAAATAAATAACAAGACAGTAATAATGCTATTAATCTGTATCTATCTACATAGGATATAAATGAAAAAGACGTCGTCTATCAGAACAAAAATGGCTTAACCGATTGAAATGATTTTTATTAGTTAACACTTTCACCTACCTCTGACTCATGGGCACCTAAAGGGGCAGAGTGAGCTGCCCTCTAAATCACGAAATGTATACAAACAGAAATACCAAACATAATATATAGCAACCATGAAGATAGCCCATCCTAGAACATTTTACGGTGCCATGCGCGGACTGGATTGTTGTCACGCCATTTTTATTAAAATGTGTATCCTAACAGAGGAGAGGAGTTAAAATTTATGCCAAAAATAGAATTTCTCTCATTTGTTAGATGAAACTTGACCCCATGCAGTTAACGTCGCCAATATCGAGTGACCCACTTGCCGGTAAATGTCGATCGTCAATATAGCGACGCATCGAAAGATTTGCCGCTAGTGTGTCCCTGGCGGCAGGATTTCGTCGAGTCGAAACAGGCGTCTAGGGTAGGGGTGTTGCAGTTACCACCACGTAGCGGCGATGACGTCTTTCGATTCTTCGCGGAGAATCGGCGAAGGGACTGAAACGACTTATCGACAGTCATGTGCATGCGTTTATTATTATATATTTGTTTTTCCTGACGAATGCTCCTAAAGTGAGCTCCGGGGTTAAGAATAACCCACGCTTCTGCATCACAAGGTTGCTGTTTCGCGCCATTCCGGGAGAACTTTATATATATTTTGTAAGTGCTTTTTAGACTCATGCATATAGGCTATTTAACATATTTTGGTGGAGTAATTTTGTAATTCATTGGCATTTCGTCGCGTTTCTGCCACCGGTGGCCCACTTGTGGTATAATTTTCATAACGGAAGTGGGGCCACCGCCGATCATTGCAGTGGGGCCATCAATTTTTGGCGAGAGGTCGCTAGTTACCCGTCGATGGTCCACCGATGCTTACGGCGCTGGATAACTCTAAATTAAATTTAATTAGGAAATAACTATAGTTGCTATAAGAACTAGTTTTTGAACTTGGTCTGTGTAATATTTGTCGTTTGAGGCAAACATTTCTTAAGTTCAACTTCGTATCTTCGGGAAACAGTAAACCAAAGATGATCGGTTCGAGCCCACAACCCAACGTTCATAATCGAAAGCATTCTGTAAATCTGCATTTTCCTCTTTTAAGTGTAATAAGATATGTTGATTCGTTATTAACTGTACTGTAAAAACAATTCATCATTGTGATACTTAAGGATAAAGTATTTCGAAATTATGCATACATGGGAGCACATGGTAGTTGCCTGAATCCAGTTATAATCAATGCCCTCTATTTCCTTCGTGCAGTTCAAACCGATTTCCCTGCAAGCTGTTACACAGCGACAATTAGTCTAGTTGTCTACGTGTCGAACTACTGAGACAAAGGACGAGGGATTGAATCTCGGAGATGGACATGAAAAATTTTATTACTTGCAGAATTATACATTTCACCCATAATAAAATGAGCATTAAACAGTTTGTGTTTCCGTGGAAAAGTAAGAATTTATTTCAAGTTAAACTTGTGAGCAGTGAAGCAAAACGAATTGGGCTCATGGTTGTCCGAATACCTGACGATTTGAATAAATCATACGACGCGCCTTTGGTATGGAGTTAAAGAGCTTTCTGATACGTATAAAGAAATCTCACTGACCTAAAATCCATTACGAAATAGAACCTACCAAAAGCTTCAACACCACGTCTGCGTCACTTCGGTGAACGCTGTATCGAAACTTCCTATATAAATTTCAATCACTTGACGTCTAGTCAGTTGACCGTACTTTGGTTGTTAGCTAACTATATTGAAGGGGTATAGACAAAAAATATGCAAAATCCATTTTTCAATTTTGTCAGGAAACGAACAAAATGTGACGCCCTTACGTTTCAGAATTGTTGAACTTTTGGGGGGGAAGAGGTAGATTTCACTCATCTGCTGTAAGTAGTGACTACTGCTGTTAACCATTGCTTTCTTTCATTTTCGTTTACACATCCTATCCTCTTTCAAGTTCGGTTCCACATGCCATTCCATTTAGTTTATATATTCTGTTCGATTAAATACACATTCCTCAATCTCTTATAATATGTCCAAATTAACAAAACGGTTATCTTGCTTTCTTTCTAATAATGACGATTTAAATTTCAAGAGAGTTCATTTTAAATAAACTTGCAACAAATTTGTTAATTTCTACGAGCATTGAATTCTTCCTCATTGTGTGGGGAACCGGTCAAAACCCCCGTTCATATATATTCTTCAGTGGTTACATTCTAATAATAATAAATATTTATGCCAAAATTAGATATAATTGCAGTATACGACGGTTAAGTGGATAATAAAGCAGTTCAAGCCAATATCTTACTTCAATATGTGTCGTAGATTACAATTATCGTTACAAGAAATTGAATATTCGCATCCAAAATTGATTTTATCTAGGTATGATGGATGGGGATGCACACAAGACAAGATTTGAGGCCTTCTCGTCTCGACAATATGCTGTAAAAGTGATGTGTTGACTCGAAAAATGTATATTTTTCTATTGGAAGAGCTATTCTCGACTCGAATTTTGTCAGGAGAAGTCTGTCTCGACTCGACTCTGTGCATCCCTAAGGATGGACAGTTTGAAGAGCCCAGTATTCCAAAGCTGTCGGGGTAACCAATTACACCATTACGCAACATCTATTTCAGATACAACCATTATTATACATTTCATTTTCACAAGCTTCTTCTTATAATAACTATATCGATTTCATACTTAAATTCAATTATAGATAATTGTTTCTTACGTAGTAGCTAATATTCATGCTATACAGTATAAAATAAGTACACATTCAATGTAAGTAAATAAAACTGTAAGATATTACAGATTACTGGCATTGCGATTTAATCCGATTTTAAGCAGTACATATTTTCTACATAATTGTTCAAATTGCTTTATAACAATTCAGATTCTGATGTACCTTAAGTTTTTGTAATGCAAAAATAAGTACAGGTATATATATATATATATATATATATATATATATATATATATATATAGGTGTATTTTAGGGGACTTGATCCCACCCCTACCCGCGAAATTTTATGTTTATTCAAATAAAATACTTTAAATTGAATGAAATATCTTGTAGAATGTTCACATTTCCAAGAATGAAGTTAGGAAAGCCCCCCGAAATATATATGTGAATAATTTTCAATTTGGACTTTTGGTTTTAGGTATTCAACTGTGTCCACATTTCTCATTTTAGCGTTTTCGTATATGAATTATGGACATGGCGGGCTAGTAAATGTGACAGGGATCTGAAAAGTGACAGTTCGTCGGATAATGTGTTTCCAACCACTTCACAGTAGAAATTTATATTTATAAAAAAGTTCTCATATATTTAAAAAAAGAAAGAAAAACTTTAACTCTCCGCACAGAGGCTCAAACCGTCGCCCTTCGTTTCAGAAATGTCAGTAGCAGTACCAAACCCGCTTAACCACAGGCGCAACTTACAAGAGATTGTGTTATAATATTTATAATGGAATCGCTCCAAGAACAGGTTCCTACTTGGAGGTTTAAATGTCCATTTTCTGTCGTTTTCAGCAATTTCTACTTAAGATAATGGTTGATTTTGCATATTGGAACTGTGCATGAGGTGTGCAATCAATATTAATCTCAGAAATAAGTAGTTCTGTGTATAGATCTGCGGGAATTGTGACGGATCTAGGCTCACTTTTTTGGACTTAGTTTCTGAATGAGTTTCCAGCTTTTTGTGAACATGTGTGTACCACTCATGTTAGCACTATAGTAAAACTCTAAAGCTTACTATAAAAACTAATAAAAGCTCCGGATGATTTGTTTGACCAAATTTAGAAATGTACTTTTAGAAATGAATTAAAATAGCTTTTGATATATATTCAACAATTTAAAGAAATAGAGATTTCTGTTTCACATACATAGCAATGTTGCGTGATTAATGCCTAATGAAAAGCATGTTAACGTGTGGATGTTTAATCGTACTAGACATTGCACGTAATATTGTACACATTTAACATATAATCAAAAAATAAATAAATATAAAATTGATTTAGACACTTAATATATGATACTTGAAACGTGAATTTCTTCTTTGTATCCCGTGTAATCTAAGTTTTCTACAGGATTATATTTAAAAGTAGCAAAGTGTTGCTATACTGCAAACATCAAAGCATACAACAATTTGGAACTATTGTGATGAGGAACAACAAATTATATATATATATATATATATATATATATATATATATATATATATATAAAAGGATAGTATACACCCTTATAATCTAGCGTAACAAGCGGGATGTTGTTTATTTAAAGTGGGATCCGGATTATGTGATATATCGGACTTTGAATTTATTCCGTTTAGAAATCTAACCTAACAACAAAGCTCAGTGACTTAGTTATACGACTATGAAGAGTTAATACGACTATAATGTTAAAAGAAGCCTGTGTTGCGAAGTGTCAATTAAACTTGGAAAACTAAAACAGTAATACAGCATTTTATCCTTTTTAAATAAAATATATTCTAGGAGTATTTTATTATACTAATAGTAATATTAGGATAATAAGTGTGATTTTCTGTTAGTGAACACAGCTGTCAAGAAGAATGTAGTAGAGAATAAATGAAAATTAGCAGAATATGCATTGCAATTTGATTAAATAAATTTTGGTGCTATGTATTATGTCATCTGGCAGGTAGTATTGAATAAAATTCACTCTAAAGGCAAGAATTAAACTATAATATTGGAGTTCATTCATTTAAGTTTATTGTACCTTTTCACTACTGAGACTGTATGAAACAAAATCTTATGCTTTAAGCGGTATCGGGATCATTATTTGGAATAGATAAACTGGAATAAACTTTAGGAAACAACCTAAATGGAGATTCAACCAGTAACCACATACGGACGACACCTAACTACGAAGGAGTGTATGGTTTACGTAAATTGCATGCTCAAAAATGAAGATAAATAGAAAATTAGAAGCTGTAAGATGGTACTATATATGAATTTTTCATTTTGTACTAGGTGAACATGCGCTCCCTACACAGCACATCATTCACATATGAGCATGAATTTCCTTGTCATTCCTCCCAACATCTGTACATATCCCTTTACAGACACAAGTGAGAGACGTCTTGATAAAAATCGGCATGGGGTGTCATTAACGGGAGATTTTTTCGATTATTTTGTCTATTACTCGCACCATTTGTAAGATTTGACCTTACTTCCAGTTACTTCCTAATTCATATATGATTAATATTTTCTTTCTTCTTGCATGCATGTAATAAGCAAATACTTTACATACACAATTAATTATAAGGCTAGTGTTATATAGTGTTCATTGGGCAAAACACTCCAAACAATAAAGATTCACCTTAGACTGCAGAATGGTTATCCTTCGTTTTTCATTATCATTTGCCCATGAAACAAACGCCTGAGAGATATAGAACCACTGTATACAAATAGGTGGTGTTGGAATGTATAACTCGTATTACATGGTGCTTTACTTCTTAAAATTTCAAAATTTCCAGTGTATCCCTAAAAATGTAGTAAAGAAATGAAGGTCATATACTGTTTTTAAATATTCAATTAGAACTGGGCAACCTACACAAAATTTGCAATCGATCAGTGAAAACGGCATCTTTCTAGAGCCTATGGTTCCCGAGAACTCACTGCACAAGAATTAGTCACAAACATAAACCTCCATAAACACAAACTTTTCTAGCATTTTAATATGCAGATAATTTATTTCGAGGCTTTCAATACGAGATCGAGACAAGCATCTGCTGTTCGAGGCGAGACCGAGACAGTATTAAGTGTCACCATCCCTTGTAACTAAGTTTCGGGTGGTCAGCTTTTAGCCATGCTGTTCTCGCGTGCAAGGGTTTGGCCACGTGACATTTTGGAACTGAGATTTTGGCCGATTATATTACGGTCACGAGATTTTATCTGTATAGAGACAGCTACTAACAAAAATTCTGCTTTGTACAGTTTATATTCTATACAATTTTGTTTAGTCATGTTATTGTTCTAAATCGTTGTATATTGTTATCCGTTTACGTCATATATAACCTATAACTTAATTTTATACAACTCGAAAATATTACTATTTTTTCCTACTTAAGTTTTTCGCAATCAGTTATTCTGTCTCCTCGATATGAAACCTTCGATTCTGTGTTTTACTATCATTTGCATCTACAGTGGCTTCCTTCTAGACTTACATGTGGTATACGAAAATTTCTTCCTTTCTATTACTGCTAACTTTGCATTTTCCTCTGTTCTTTTTGTATAAATACTTCCGTGGGGGAGACTGAAGTTTTATTCGTGGTGGGAACTCATGTGGTTCGGAGCCCAGGTTAAGATATAGATCCATGTTTGATATAGCCTCGGCTCTGAAGAGACGCTAAACTTCTTATCAATCAACTAAGAGAACACTGCAGAAAACATAGAGTAGTCTGAACTCCTGCTTTCCCATTTCTTTGTTTAAAACAGACGACATATGTTCTTTGGTTTATCGTTAACATAATTACAAAATGTCAATGAATTGCCTCTGCGCTTACCATCTTAACCGTGCTACACTGTAAAAAATAAATAAATAAAACAGTATTTAAACACTTTTAATACAGATGTTGAGGAGGTAATATATCAAGTGTGTATGTATATAGAATGTGCTTCGCGTGTCGAAAAGCGTTGATGTATGACATATTTAAAACATTTCTTCTCGTCAAACAGTTTCGAAAACGAAGTGATGACATACATTTTGTACATATTGTACATACATCTGGGACAAACTTGGATAACACAATATCTACAAGGAGTGAATATGTGTCATCTGCAGGTGTTCAAAGAGTGTCTTTAATGTGTATAGTGTCCTACTGTGTCTAAAAGTAGTTTCTGTATTTTTTGCAGTGTACCAGAAGCACATCTAACGTATTGTTGTTTCTAAATTTATTTGATCTGTTCAACCGTATTTGTCTATTGTGACGGATTACTTAAATTCAATTGTTTAGTTTTACAGTCAAATTTATCGTGCGTGCGAGACAGCTGTCAAGCGTAGTTGGTTCCGAAACATTTGGTGACCTTTCCTTTATAAAGTTTATCTATTTTCCTATTTTTTTTCTTACTAAATTGATATATTCTAATTCTGATTGAAATATTAAGCGAACATTTTAAAATACTATAGAAATAATATTAGTAAAAGATAAACCTACTGTAGTGATGTATTATTATCAAAATATACCAAATAGTACGAATTAATCATAACATACATTGGACGTTTTCTTTTCAGTGCCATCTGTTGATTACGATTTTACCGTGGAAAACGTAACTGATAATTCATTTGACATAAAGTGGAAGGTAAGAATTTAGCTTTTATGGTATTGATACTTATAAAATATAACCAAATATAAACTAGCCGAAACGATCGTTCTTTACATGAAAAGGATAGGCTTATAGGAATTATTTGAACCACCTCAAATCTTAGAATACGTAATGAAAATGTAGTGTTAAGAATTTCCCCCTTCCCACTCCTATCCCGCCCGCCTTCTCACTCTCATAACAAAGGCGGCTGAACTTGAACTTGATGGGCATCATGAGGTCATAGTTCATCTCAGCAACTTTCATAACTCTGGATAGTTTTCTATTATTTTTACATGTGAGCCTAGTTTTACTCTCACAGCCACTCCTCCTCATCATGCCCATGGAGGATGAATTCGGAATTACACAGTATCGCAAGTTCACTGTGCGTCTTGCTGATCCAGTAAACTATACATTCGAAACTAATATTGGCCGTTTTACTCTATTTTTATATGCCACTCCTACCAATTTCTGTGACGGTATGGATGAATTTGGCTTTAAGCAGCATTAAGAGTGTTACAATTCATCTCAGCGATCCCGAAAAATATGAATTGGACGCTAACATTTTTCGTTTCTGATTATTTTTACATGTAACCAATGAATTTGATCTTAAACGGCATCGTTAGTGTCACTATTTATATCAGCGACGCCGAAAACAACGGATTTGGAACTTATATAGGTCGTTTAGATCATTTTTACATGTTAACACCTTCTCACCTTTACTCCTTAACCCTGCTCATGAGGGATATAGCCTACTTGTATTTAGACTTTAACGACATTAGGAGTGTCACTGTTTATCTAGGCGACTTCGATAATTATGGATTGGACCCAAATATACGTCGTTTTCGTAGGCCAGAGCCACTCATGTGACCAAATATCATGATAATCGTGCAGCAATTTAGGATTTTATACATGGACAAATTTTAAAATCAACAACTACATTTAACATTACAATTTACTATCCATTTCATAAAGATAGGCCCCTGACTTCGTGGTGCTCCATGACGTTCAGTCAAAACTTATATTACATTGTCGTACCTCGTTGGAATTGTTGGAATGTTGTCTTTTCAATATTTAAGACATAAACATTTTCTTTGTACTATGTAGTGAGAAAAAAATAAAAATTAATGAAAAAGTGAGTATTTTTTCGTACTTTTTTTGGTAGATCAATGTTTATAGGACTATATCTCAGAAAAGAAATCACGTGAAATAATTTCCTGTGTACAATATGTAGATGCATCCATTAACTGTAAGTTGTGAAAAATTCAATTTTCATCACTTGATACTTTTTGTGTAATTAAAACAAATGTACTACGCTCTGATCTCCTTTTCCATGGTAGGTAGAGAAACGTACAAAACGCTGTTCGAAAATTTGGAAGTCAAGTGTTCCAAATATTTGAATCTGTTAACAAAAAATGTTTAGTTGGTAATTTATTTTTTAATTTCTTTTTTTTTTTTTTACTTCAACATATTCTCTGCGTTAAGCGGTGAGCCATGTTGCAGCCCAACCTTTAAATTCCCCGCGCTTATATGAAGATACAGCATACAGTAAGTGGAAGTGCGGCAACGCTGTCGTACAATGTTGTCGCGTTCAGGAAGCCTGTAGCGCGAAGCCTACTTCATAAAGAATGTAATAGGCAAAAGTATTTATTATAATCTTTCACAACATCATAAAAATAATAATAATGCATTACATATCTCAATGTAATCAAAATAAAACGTTGAAGTAAAACATTCAAAAACTCATCTCTTAATCTATTTACTTCATTCACTTTTGTAATGGGTTTGTTGACTCATCGCTGCTCCTGCTATCTTCCTGAACACTTATTAACAATGGCTCCATTTCTACCTCAAGATCTATCAGTATACACTTTCCAGCTTAGGAACATGTTAAAGGTTAAAAAGAAATGTAGCCTTGGCAATCACGTGTTCACCCAAGTTCTGTGATCAATTCCCCTGCTGAATGTACAGTAACACAGAATGGGTCCTTTGTTTTTTTTAGGGCTGTATTTGCGTCTAATCACGTCGCACTGATTACGTCTTCAACACTTCCCTTCCGTTCGTAGGCGTCAAAACTTACACACGCATATATATATATGGATATTCCTTTACGAGTGGCGGTATTACAAAAGGAAGAGGCAAAATTTTTAGCGATAATGGAATTGCAGAACTGATGAATGACTCCGACTCAGACGGTTATGAGTTAGTAATGAATAGTAATGACATTGATTAGTCTGTGCTCAGTGGCGTATTTGGGAGTGAACAAAGTAGTAACTCGGTTTCAAGTGAACCTGAGGCTGCGCCGGGAAAGAGAAAAAAACGTGTCGTTCCTATTCAAAAACAGATTCAGATGTAGCTTGGAGCGATAAAATTCAAGTAAACGCAAAACCCCTGTTTAGTGGTGTCCCGGGAATTGATCAAAATGCTGGGCTATCTACGGAGTATTCCACATATAAAGTGTTTCCGCTGTTTTTACCGATGAAGTTTTATAGTTAAAAAAAAAGTTGAGTTGATTTTGAATTGAACGTCTTGTTCAGCAGTGAGGCTATATGAGACGTGGACCTACTGATAAACGTGGAATCCAAACTTAAAGTACGTAGCATCCGCAAGGTGAAAGGAAGTTTTTAATAAGTATTAGCGTTTATTACAGGAATGCAAATAACCACTCTCCCGGGGCGTGTGGTTCATCAGTGCGGGCGAGTATTTAATATCATATGGAAGTTAAGTAAATTATTTTTATTATGTGATGTGGGCTAGTAACTTTTTTCTTGGGCGAGTAAACTTTTGTTGCTTATTTGCATCCCTGGTTTATTGCCTGATATATAAAGTTGGACTTTGCGTGGGAAAGTGCTTCGAAATGTAGAACACTAAAGAGAAGTACTGGGACTCCTAGATCTGAAAACAGATTTTCTGTGAAGTGTAAACTCAATATTACATATCAACTAAGGTTGTGTCGTATAATAAAGTTTGTGCTTGTATTTGTTTCTGTGCAAGTGTATTTTGTACTGCGTGCAGTAAGTGAAAAACTGACAAAAAGCAACAAATTTTCGATGACCATCACATGCAAATCCAAACAAAATAAGAGTTCGCTTTTCTAATTTTGAGCACTTGGCACATTTACTGCACATCCTGTTAATTTCTAAGAAATTGGTTCAAAATCTGTAGAGACATAAAATTTTAAATATATCTAAAAAGTGCCGGACAGTGTGCATGACAAGTTTAAATACCCGTCCGGCTGAGAGTGTATAGCGCCAGGAAAATGTGGCAACGTAGCACTCCGTATAAACTGCGATAGGAAAGGGCGCAAAGCTGAGAAAATCATAATGTCATATTTGTGATTGTTTATCTTTTAAAACAAGTCAAAACAGTTTGGTTGAAAAAGCTACTTTAAGATCTTTCTAAAAGTTTTTTCAGATTGTAAATACACCGCAGCAATTCAGAGATAATGATGTCTCGCTTTTTACTGAATAACAAGAAAATTACTGCGTGTTAACTAATGAAATTTTCAGAACTTACAGGTAATATACGCATCTACATATCGTGCACAGAAAACTATTTCATGTTATCTCCTTTCCGAGATATAGTTCTATAAACATTGATTTACCAAAAAAGTACGAAAAAATACGCGCTTTTTCATTAATTTTTATTTTTTTTCTCACTACACAGAACAAAGAAAATTTTTATGTCTTAAGTATTGAAAAGACAATATTTCAGCAATTCCAACGAGGTACGACAATGTAATATAAGTTTTGACTGGACGTCACGGCAGCACCGCCAAGTGAGGGGCCTATCTTTATGAAATGGATAGTAGTACTTTTTTCATTCACTAATTTCCTTTCCTGCGACTTGACATTCATGGGATATGTCATGACATCCTTTTCTGGAATCAAATCTTTAAACATAATAATTACAATAAAAAGATATAGCATCAGCAAACATAACATAACGAGACATGAAACAAATTAAACATATAATGAACAAACAGTAATAATCAAAAATAATAAATTAGTAATTGAAATCAACATAAAATTTTAACATGTAATTAGCATTTCGGGATCATTACAGATCCTTAGGTAAGTTCATATTATATCACAATTGACATTTAGCACGGTATATGATGGTTGGTGAATTGATATGCTTGATTTGATTGTGGAAACAAGGTGAATATATTGTTAATTGCATAGTCATGGCTATTTAGGTTTCACGTCTGCAATCAAACTGTGAATACTGAAAAATGTATTTCATTCATTGAAATTTCATATACACGTATGAACCGAGTTCAGATAATCAGTAATTTTCTCATAATTATTAATATTAAAGTCGAATGCATCTTAATTTAATCTAATAATTACGTTATTACGTTTTCAATTCTGTAATCCATGTAAAAGTGTGCTAAACGGAATTAAGTACTCGTGGCTTTAACTTCGTGTTTTCAAACTGTATTCATGTTGTTGAACATCAGTTTTGTCGCTTCTATATTCAGTTCAACTTAACCCTTTTCCAAGTTTCACTTTTGGATCACCATCTTCTCATCATAAAATATAATACCATATCTCCAAAATTCGTCGGACTTTGCATATTACAAGCACTTGGATTAAAGTGCATTTGCAAAGAAACTCGGTTCTGACATTTCTGAAGTGAGACCATAAAAGCTCCGACAGTATAATTACTATTTGCCTCCCTGTATTTAGTGATGGCCAATGAGACCCTATACCAAGAAGATTAGTTTCCTCATCTGGGTTCCAGTGCGAAATGCATAACTCACCCAGCCTGTTACCTTGTAGCGCCAATACGGATAGCATTAACATTTCGCTGCAAACAGCAGTCAAACTCGTCTAACCGGAAGATGTCATCCAATTCAACTTGATATGCAAACGGCAGAACAGTAGTGAAGAGAAATTTCTTCACTGACCTATGAAGAAACGCATTTCGTACTACGTTTAACAGTATGTGCAGACACTAGGCAGACAATAGGCACTGTGAAACATTTCGGAATTCTTGAGCGAGATTTTGGGTCTTAGTTGTACGATCCAAAATTTCCACATGCATAAGATATGACGTTTTGGTCATTGGTCTACAATGCTATTCGAAATCTGTCACCTAAATTTATATGTTGCTCTCTTTTTAGCCTTAGATTTCAAATTCGCAACTTTATTGCTATATTCTATCCAACACGTCAACAAAATTTGCTCTGTGTAAATTCTAATTAAACGTTTAAACATGTTGTTGTAGTAGCCACCGGCTAATACCGTATTTCAGTCAATGAATATTATATTAACCTCTATGTTCTTAGTTTTTTAATGTTGCCAAGGAATGAAAGCAGCGTACATGCTTTCACGAAGCTAATTTCAGCATTGCATTTAAGCTTTGGCTGTACAAGCACGAAATATAATGCAAAGAAAACGAATAAATCATTGGATTGAACGATTTCTTTTTAATGTGCGGGTTGGAGAAGGATCACTTAGCTTTTATTAAAGATTTCTATTGAACCATTTGCCATAAGTGCTCAATATCTTGTGTAATGTTTTAGTACATACAATACGCATATAATATTCAGCTGTATGAATTCAATATGAAGATCGTATGTGAACATGAATATTATTTCAATCTTAAGGTTAAGAGGCATTTGTGCTGGAATTTCTACAGAAGCCTAAGGAATTTTAATATGCAACAACAAGTATGGCGAATGAGAAATCTCAAAATGACATTTGTTTCAGATATTATCGATTTACACTACCAGGGAGAACATTGTGCTAATTTAAGCTTAATATAGGTACCAATACAAATCCGAACACCATAAAATATTAAATCAAAAATGATTATTTAACTTTATATACTCTTCACAAATATTTTAAAACTATATTTTATTTTGTTTCTTTTGTAAGCCCGCTCCATCTGATCCTAGAGATTGTACAATACTTGAATATGAAGTTTACATAAAAGAAGATTGGAAGTGGATACTGCACAGTAGACAAAACGGCCTAAATAGGGAAGCTCACTTCATTAACAAGCTTCCTTACACAAAGTACGAAGTAAAAGTGAAAGCCATTACATTTGAAGATCAAAGTGAAATGTCAGATGTGTTTACAGTAATTACCAACCCCGGTGGTGAGTAGGTTGCATTGTGACTTGAAATAGTAGTATTATTATTGGAAACTTTAAAAGAAATAGCACTATACATACATACATATATATATATATATATATATATATATATATATATATATATATATATATATATATATATATATATATATATATATATATATATATAGATAGATAGATATATAGATATATATATATATATATATATATATATATATATATATATATATATATATATATATATATATATATATATATATATATTACTACAAATGGAAATTGCTTTATAAATTCTACGTACTTATAAATTTTTATTTTACATTCTAATTAATTTAAAGCTCTTTCCTTGTACAGGTGGCTAAAATTTATGATAAATGTAAAATAGGTGGATGGATGTTTAGATAACATAAACAGCAGAGTACCTTACATGGCTTATATATGTAAAATGAAAAATGATTGATTTCAGTTTGTCGTTCTTTCACACCACGAGGCTATAAGAAAGGATCTACTGCTCTAACAGAAGCCCGTACCTATGTGGATGCGTCTTTATCCTTTGTTATTATTGACAAAATACTTACTTTGTCAACAACGTTATTCTTAGCACATGACATTCAAAGTAACAGTTTAAATGTCCAATGTTTATGGGACGATGCAACCAATTAATTTTATTTTCCGGTTACTATATACAGGTTGCTTCAAAATAACACCGACAACGTTTGGGTGGTGATTCAAGACTCCAAGATAAGACAAAAAGTATAGATCAACCTGGGTGCACAAGTGTTTCCTTTGGGAGTGATAGGTTGCCGAAAACATGAAAAAAAAACTTTAGAAGTCCATAGAGGAACTTTGCGACCTACCGTAGTCAGGTCAATGCTTCACTTAGGAACTAGCATGTGCTTTATCCAAATATCCAAGTTTCAGAATCCTGTAGTACTTCCGCAACAATTTTTATAGGTGTAGTTCGTGAGTACTCCAAATTATATGCCTGTAGCCAAACTCCCTTTATAAAATTTGTCATATGATTACCTGAGGATTCTGAAACATATATTTTTGGATAGAGTACACGTTAGATCCTAAGTGAAGTCTTGACCTGACTACGGTAAGTTTCATACTTTTGGAGCTATGGTCCTTTAAATTTAATTTATTCAGGTTTTCGGCAGCCTATAACTTCGAAAGGAAGCATCTGTACACCCAGGTTGGTGTATTCTTTATATCTTACCTTGGTGTCAGGAATCACCTCCCAAACGTTGTCGGTGTTGTTTTGAAACACCCTGCATATAAGATATGTTAGTAAGCTTTGATATTAAACAAAGTTTGGAATTCTTACATGTTGTTTTTCTGTTAATGTGAGGACAGAGGAATGTCCATAGAAAGAAAATAGCGCATTAGATTAAAAAAAAAAAACAAGAACACAAGAAAGATATTAATTTCTTTTATGAATATGCATACTTTTCAAAACACATGAATAAGGTTTGCGCAATAAAGACCACTTTTATGTCTAATATACTCGCTATAAGATTAGTTTTATACAATATATACCATAGTACACAGTTAGATGTGCTTAAGTTAAAATTTGCAATTCCTTTTTAAAGTAAATCTATATAAGGATGATAAAATATGATATGTGACATTTTGATTATTTCCTGTTTTTTCACTGACTAATTCGTTTTGTTTAGGCCTATGCGCTGACAAAAGTTGATAATGACCTAGTTAACAATTTCGTATTTGTCTGTATATGTAATATATTCCTTTATTACAAAGCAAATTGGAAACACTTTTAATGTTAGTATTAAATATAGTTTAATTTACTCTTCTGTAAAATTGTACGAGATATGCATTCATATTTTGCTTTTCTCGTAAGAAATGTTTTAAAATTCAATTATCCTTAAAAACAATACTTTGGAGTTTGAATGAATAGAATACAGAAGAATTTAAATTCATAGTTTAGAATACTAACAACTGGCGAGTTAATAGTGCCTTGATCATCACTTTTCCCAGTATCATGGAGAAAAGTCACTCCACTTGCTTTAATAAGTCTGCAGTTCTCCGTACAGTGAGATGTATAATTTATAATTCTGTATTTTATTTTAGTCGCAGGTGAGGTAATTAATTTAAGGGTTGTAAGGAGTTCGGTCAAAGATTTTGAAGTTGCTTGGGAACCACCTTCTCATAGAAGAGGTATTATAAAGTATTACCACGTAACATACAAGGTAAGTTCTTTCTATTTAAAAAAAGCAAAACTGTTTAAATTTATAGTAATATAAACTACAACGAAAGAAGAATAACAACATGCATTTCCTATTATTACTATGAACAGTACTTAATTAACATTAATCCTCTTTCAATTTATTATAACTAGAGACCGAATGTTTAGTTATTAAAACCCTGGAAAATAGGCAGGCAAACAAGCGCTCAAAATTTTAAAAAATAGACAGTAAAATAGGCACTAAAATGTAACTCGAAATAATGAAGGTAAATACTCAATAAATTCAAGTCCTAGATAATGTTCACTGAAAATAGAAACATACCTGTTTGTTAATATCTTCTCTTACTGCATATATAAAAACGAAGCTTGACATGCATTCCATGTATATTTGGTAAATACATTTTCTACCGCACTTTATCACTACACATAACAGTCCAAATATTATATACTTATCAACACAAACAGTAGTACAAAGATTTACAGTACTTTATCAGTAGGCATAACAGGCTAAAAGTTTTACGACATCACTTCAAACAACATTTATATTTCCCGGAAGAGGCATATTCCTTTCTTGAAATACTAAATTATATATTTCCCCAATAAAGTCTTATTTTGAAGAAACTGCATAGAATAGGCAACATTAGACACTAACACAATTATTTAGGCAGGAATGGGCCAAATAGACACTGTTGGTATAGACGTTGATACTCGTGCTTACTTTACTGCAGCCACAATAATCATTGCTGTTCCAACCGGAACAAAGTAGGCAAAATAGGCAAAATAAAACTGTCTTAAAATGAAACTATAACCCTCCATATAAACTTCAATATGTTATTTTTGATCATATCTCTAATATTAAAGAACAGGCATTTTGCCTTACATCCGGTCTCTAATTATAACATTTATTATTATTATTATTATTATTATTATTATTATTATTATTATTATTATTATTAATTCTGTATTTTACCCTTTTACTTAATGCATATATGCCATATTTATTTGCAGTGTATTAAAGTGCTGGCTTGCATGAACCAAAGTTGTGAATATTCCAACGATGAAATCAACGTCACATCTACTTCAGTTACATTGAATAACTTAGTACCTTTAGGACGGTACGAAATAAGCGTTGCGGCCTTCACAGGTGTTATGGGAACGTATTCCACCATATTGCATTTGGTAAAACATGATGGTAAGAGCTTAAATTTAACAAACTAGTAAATAAAACACTTACTTGTCAGCTATTGCAAAATAAGGATTCCTCTTTAGCACCTGAGAAAAATATACATCTTGCATGTAAAGCTTATTTTTAAAAATCAAGTAAGAGAATGTATTGAATAATTTTCAATAATATTTTCGAAGATCTTTCAAAAAGATTTCCCTAACTTTTTGTATAAACATTTGGGTGATGTATATAGAAGTTCGTTATGTAGTTTGGATACAAAAACTCGTGACCGAAACATCAAAGCCAGAAATTAGCGAAATAAAATCTCACTTGGAGAAAAGCTGGTGGTTTAAAACTTCTCCTGGCTTAAACCCAGCTATCCAAAATCTCAAACAACAAAATGTCGCCTGCTTAGATCCTCACGGGACGAATCCTAACCATTGCAAACTCTTCAACGTACAATGTTCAAAATATCGTGGATGTATATAGCAATATATTAAGGAATAGCATAAACAATGAACCATCCTCTAACGAATCTTTCTCAATAACGGACACCTCCGTAAATACGAAAAAAATCGGGAGACCCGGGTTCGATTCCCGGCGGGAGCTCATGTGGTTCGGATTCCACGTTAATCAGTAGGTCCACGTCTCATATAGCCTCGCTGCTGAACGGGACGATAAACTCAAACTCAACTCAACTCAACGAAAAAAAATATTTGGTTCTTCCTAAAGTATATGCATTAATACGGGGAAAAGCCCTTTATTTCACGGACAATCTAAGATACTGACACAGGCAGTCTTCTTTTCCCCTCGACATTTTAGTAATTTAATCTAAACTGGAACTATTCTCAAACGTATTTAGCACAGGAAACACTTTCGACAACTTACGAATTAGTATTAGTAAGAAGATAAAGAAATATTTCAAATGATACAGCCATTTTCCAGTGATGGTTAGATAGATTTAAATATAGAGAAAACATATTGAAAGATGGTTTTAAAAAATATTGGAATATATATTCGCTTATTTTTAATGATTAGTGTATGTACAGAGTTTCATAAACTTTGTAAGAGATTTGTGATATACAACATCTTTGCCATAAATTTTGAACCCCTGTAAGGATTCGCAATTCACATTCACCAAGAAATTTAACTTAAATGGATTCGACTAGGGGCATCGTATGGGTATTAAGAGAGGCGATTGCCCATCCAGTTTGGGATATATGTATTTATACATTTTAATCAATATTTTAATAAAAATTATGAAGAACGTAAAATTCTACATATATCGGAGAATCATAGTCGCCTCTCCAAACAAAACATGAGATGATGATGCTGTGTTTGATGAATAAGATTTTCTCTAATTAGGGCTTTTCACGATTATATATTTATTCAGTTTGAACCTGTCAATTTTTAATGTTTCTAGTGTCCAAATTAAACATTCCTGTTGCCATATTACTTAAATATGACACACAATCATAGTCAACGTCTTGCGAATAAACTCAGAAAAATAAACACACTGCTGAACAAGACTGCACTTATTTAATATAAAAACACATTTACACGTGACGTTTCGATCTTCTAGCCAAGATCCTCATCAGACGTACACTCTGATGAGGATCTTGGCTAGAAGATCGAAACGTCACGTGTAAATGTGTTTTTATATTAAATAAGTGCAGTCTTGTTCAGCAGTGTGTTTATTTTTCTACTTAAATATATATAGGGTATTATTGAACTATGATATATCGATTTGAATTCCTCACATCAAAATAAGAGAAAAGGTTCATATGGATCTATTCGGATCTAAGATGTAAAACTAAAGATTGCATTGCATTGAGTAGGTAATCACAGAGATATACAGAAAAAAGAAGTACTCTCTATACATGTAATCAGTGTAAACATTGTGTGACATGTTGCATTTTCGTGGACAACATCAAATATGAGTATGGATCGTCACTGATACTGCAATTTTTAGAGTGGCATTGATGAATTCCACGTTGTTAAGTTTTCATAAAATACAAACTATATAGTAATCTACGAAACAGAACTTATCATCAACTGAAATTTGTCTTACGTATTATGAAAAGTAAAAATATAACTAATGAACATTTTTAAAATTAAGGATAAAATTTCGAATGGGGATAATTTTGATCAAATCAATAACTCATGTTTTCCTGTATTAATACTACATGCATATACGATATTATATTGTACAGAGTGGCCATAAAGTTTCGCTACTCCTGAAAATAAGTAACATAAATCATTAAAAGTACGTAATTATCTACACGAAAAGAACTGAATGACATGAACAACAATGCTTTCGAGAAGTTTTATTGACATAGGAAACATTAAGTGTCCACAAGATCAGTCTGTCGTCTGTCATTCTCATGACGAAGGGTAATACGAGGGTCGGTGCGAATTTTTTTCGAGCATTGCAGGTGAACTTGAGTGAAAGCTTGTTTCACAGCCTCTGTCTGTTCGGCAGTGGTATCGTAACGGTTTTGTGAAACGATGCCCTTTAAGAACCCCCATTATTATTACAGGAACGTTGATTTCTGCGTCGATGTTTCACGGACGCCACAATCTAACGACTTTTTTCTGTTCGTGTGCTACTCCTTTCCTTATCCTTCACACTTTCTGTGGCGAATAGTTTTTTGGTCCAATCGTAAATGTGTTTGTTTCGGGTTAGAATCTCGTTGAAACCTTGTCGGATAGTCTGCATGCACTTCTGCCAGTGTCTTACTTATGTGGTTTCTATCACGCATCCAACAACTTGCAACAACACGTTCTTCAATGCTGTAACTGGAATTATAAGCTATCGTTCACACAATCTGAAACATCGGGAAACCTTACATTAGCATTTATAAAGGGGTAACGGGAAAACTTACATTAGCATTTATAAAGGGATAACTGGACTTTATGGCCACCCAGTATTACATCAGTATAATAAGAATCTTAAAGATTATACATCCAATGTGTTTTCATTTTCCTCTATAGTTCCAGGAATCACTCCTGAGCCAAGTAATATACCGACTGCTACTACCAATTCCAGCATTACGGTTCATTGGAGTCGTCCAAAAGATTGCGAACAGCTGAATGGTCTTTCGGTGCGATACAGATATGAATTAAGTTTGGCTAATGATGAAACAGTTCTTCTTAGTAATACGACAAAAGAAACTTCTATTACTTTGTACAATTTGACCCCTCAAACAGATTATAAGGTGAAAATATACGTTGTAACATCAGGTGGATGGAATGTTAACAAGCCTTTGATTTTACATGCAGCAACAAGAGCTACTGGTAAGTAAGAATTAATTTTCATTAATGTGTTTACATTTCTATTTATTGTGCTTTGAGATATAAAAGTAATTAATTAATTTGTAGAAGAAGATTCACAGTGCTACACTCTAGTTCGGAAGTTGTGTATATTGGATTGACGGTTTGGGCTACAAGTAACCTTGATAATACGTTATTATTATTATTATTATTATTATTATTATTATTATTATTATTATTATTATTATTATTATTATTATTATTATTAGTGATAGTAGTAGTGGTGGTGGTAGTAATAACAGTAATAATAGTAGTAGTAATATACACAAATATGCATAAAAATAAACACAAAATGTGGTTGGATTTTTAAAACTTTAATTTCCAGAACATTTTTTTTTTTTAGTTTAACGTCCCATCCTTATGCATCGACTAAGGAAGATAAGATAGTGATAAGATGGTTGATAATTGTGAAATGATGAAACTCAGAAGAAATTGGTGAATTCTCAGGAAACTCACGCACACAATGTTTATCCACCACAAAGTTCAATTAGTGACAACTATTATCGAACCAGAGACCCTATGGCACGGATGTGAGGTTACTACCACTGAAGCATTGCAGTCCGGCGCAGACCATTAATGTTTATTGCTGTTATCAAAGCGCCATCATACCTCAGTGTTATTAATTTGTGGTTCATAACGAATTTTGTTAATTTCTATGTTAAATGTAAATTTTTAGCAACGTGGCTTCCCCCAGAGTCGTCTCTCTTGCTGACGTTGTTTCATGCAATTTTTTTACCTGTGATGAAACAATTATCAGTCGTTTATTTATCATTTAGCAAAACTGAAAAAAAAAAAAACATTTAACGTTTTGAGCATCATTCCATAACAGTTTCTACCAATGCAATATGAAATTTGTGTTCTAGTTTGCTATAATCGACATCACATACTGATTTTGGAAATAATATCAATATCAGAAATTTGCGCTTTGCATTCTTCTATTCCGGAACTCTTATTACAAACTTATCACCACAATTCATTAAAAAGGAGTTTCTTTCTGGCTATATGGTTGGCGTATGCGTATTTGATGCGGAAGTCCTGTAGGAGTTTACGTGGTTCGGATCATGCGTTAAGCTGTTTGCCCACATCTCATATAATGTCGTTGATGAGGAGACGCTAAACACTAATTAATCAAGAACCCTTTATAAAATGATTTGCGTTACGTTGCAACCCGCTAATTTTTTTAAAGTTCATGCGGAATGAAACACTTGTTATTTAATCTTAAATTCACATATATTGTTCTTCCTTTTAAATTTACAAACAATATTCTGTTACAAAAATGCCGAACAATTTTTAAATGGCGCTTTTCTACGTGGAATTTTATTTTTTAGCTAGACTGTATTCATTATAGCTTAGCAGTGTAAATGGAATGTGTATAAATGTTGACAACCCATTCTTTAATCTATTCTTTTACATCCCCTAAACAGTTGCTATGTTATTACTCATATAACTTCCATTTACTCTGTCCTTCACTTCTACTTCTGAAGAGTAGGAAGTATTCTCAGGCCTGTAGCCAGCCCAAAAATGTGGGGGGACGGCTAAAGTTAGGAGGGCCCGATGCAACCATATTATAGTTCATCACTATATTATAGTTCATTTGACAGTCTACCGTGAAAATTTTAGGGGGCCCGGTCCCCTTAGACCCTTCCTGGATACGGGCCTGAGTATTCTTGATCCACACTCACAGACAAATAGACTTGCCTTGTAGCCCGTTAGTATACTATTACCATGCAGCAAAAGTGAATAACCACAAGCGATATAATTCTTGCTGTAGATTCACCTGAGAATTTTGAAATGTTGCCACCTAGTGAATCTCAGAAGAAAATGAAACGTGCTACACACAAAGCTGATAACGTCTGTATCTCAGTATGTATTCACGTTTGTGAAAATTTCAGGAAAAAGTACCGTTAAAAGAATATAATAAATTTGTTAATTAAAATTAGTAAATATATGTTATATCAACTTTATTTTTGTAATGTCGTAAGGTTACCCCTTTAGTCTACAATATAGTCAATGAATTTACAGATGTTCCATTAAACAACATAATCAGAATATTCAAAGCATATGCAGGTTGAAACGTCTGTCATCACAGAAATATTAATCATCTAAAGCGTTGAAAAATATATGTTTAATCCTGAATAGTTGAAATTATCTGCATTATATTTGCGGTAGATAATTGTTGCTACTGCTACTTAGTTCGGATACGAGATTTTTTGGATGTAATGCTGATTTAAATCTAAATGAAATAATCAGCTCATTAAACTTTTACCACTCCATTCCTCTTCACAGAATTTGTTCTATTCTTTTACTACATTAATATTCTCATCTTTAATCAATGTTCGTCTTTTCTAAACGTCTTTGCTCTTGTAATGAACCTATTATGGTAACAAAACTTCTGTTCAGTTAAACTATATCATTTGGAAGTAACTCCAGATATTCTCTAGAACAATGTATTCAAGCTAAACACTCTAATGAAATATTAATAAATTAATTTGTAATTTTCAAAATGTGGATTACATAAGGTTATGTTATTTTGTTTTCTTCAGTTCTAATGGCTTCATTGCAACCTTAGACTAATACTACATGACCACTTATTTTAAAGAATGCTGCTCATAAACATTTCAATTTGTCTGGTTCCGAAGCCGATTCTGGTAAACGCCTCCCCTGAGATCCACCTGGTTCGAAATTAAAAAAAAAAAGGTCTTCGTCTTCATCTGGGGCCTGGACCAAGGTACCTCTGACCAAAATTTGGTAACTTTCGGTCCACTCGTCTGGTCCCCAGGCCGCACACAGACATATAGACAGGCAAACACACAAACAAACTCTATTTTATTTATATTAGAAGATTAGATAGATTAGATTAATAACTACATATATTCAATTATATAACGATAACAATAATCGATTATATATACAGGTATTCAATAATATAACGACATTTGTGTTGAAATGTTCTGTTTACTTATGAAGCTGAAATCAATTTTAAAAATTTCTATTGGTTCGAGTACTCAAATGCCTATCTGCACAGACTACAATATTAAACACAAGAGCTTCTTATGATCTTTGAATTAAATATATGTATATATCATTAAATTTGTGGACTTTCTATTCTGGTCTTATGATGCTTATTTGATTTAAGTATTGGGGCCACGGTGGCTCAGTGGTAGAGCGGTAACCTCTGGTACGTGGGGTCCTTAGTTCGATACCCGTTGAAGTAAGTTTGTGGTGGACAACATCGTGCTTGTGGATTTTCTCGTTGCACTCTCGTTCCCCCAGTTTCTCATTCCATCAATTCTTCTATCACTATTCACTTGCTTTAATCATTGTTCCCATTAGTCTAACAGGCATAATTGTCGAATATTAAACTTAAAGGGCATTATGCAGAGTCATTTTGACGCATGATTAGCGTCATACTAAGGGTCTGACTACTGTAGGAAACATATGCTAGTCAAACTCTTTAGTACAGCACTAATCACGCGTCAGAGCGACTCTGCATAAGGCCCAAAGATTTCATTTTTGGTTTGTTTGCAAATACGCTTTTCTTCTATATCACTCCACTACTTCAGCTTGGCATACGTTTAGGTAATTGAAGGAATAGGTTGTAGATAATAAAAATTTTGAAATTCATACCATAAGGAGGATGAAACATTTATTTGAAAGTAAGAGTATCTTACGAGCTTGAGAGTTAGGCAGATGGAAGTTCCAATACAGTTTTTTATTGACAAGTAATACCGGTACTACATTACATGAAGAAATTAGCTTGAATGGTGTAATATTTTCTCAATATTGAAACCGAATGTGGTAGTGATTTCTTACCACTTCAATTTACTATCAGATTAGAGGAACTGGAGTATATTTTTGAGATTCATTGCAGACAATCTCTTCTTCGTTATATATTACTGTTCTTATCTACGTTAAAACTAGAAGTGGTTGATTTCTTCCACTTTCGGTTTGGAGAGTAGGTTACGAGAAAATATGTTATCTATTATGAGAACACTAAATAGACTCAAAAGAACTCTTCTCGCCATTTTTTTTTTTTTTTTTTTTTTTTTTTTTTTTTGCTTT
The DNA here is from genome assembly GCF_964235325.1 of Thermobia domestica. Classification (NCBI taxonomy): domain Eukaryota; kingdom Metazoa; phylum Arthropoda; class Insecta; order Zygentoma; family Lepismatidae; genus Thermobia; species Thermobia domestica. The sequence continues at coordinate 81,268,915 of NC_137469.1, forward strand.
ATGTAGGTCAATATTGAATCCGGAGGTTGTAGTAGATTTTTAGTCTCCCGGTGGAGTCACGCTCGAAAAGACAGAGTAAATGATAAAGGATGTTTGGTAAACTTGCTATAAATGACTAAAAACGTGTCCCAGTATTTTTGAAAAGTAGCTTCTAAGTGGGGAAGAGACAATATAATTTCACGTTTTATATTCATAAAATGACAAAAATGAGAGAACTGTTCAACCGTATAATACCATTTTTTTTAAAATTGCACTTCAGTGAGACTGGGATTTTTTCTTATGCTTTGATTAAAATACTTTTCTTGAGTGATTGATCGTCAGAGGGGAAAAGGTTTCATATTTTACATCATTCTAAATGAAACTTTGAACATATTTTACACTTCTGTAAAGTTGGAATCTTATCGTTTCATTCCGATAAAAATATGCATCGCAAGGACGAAAAGAGTGTTCAAATACACCTTTAAAATATTTTCACACAAGCCTTTCCTTCCCTGATGATGCCAGCTATTTAATGTGATATTGATATTAGATATTTCAATAAGGGCCAAAGTGCATTTCGTCCGTACCAAATTAAAACAATACTACATGAAAGTAAAATTCACAAATAAATTGACATAGGAACACTTTTTAACATGAACTCTACTTTTTGTAATCGAAAACTCACATACAAAATTTTTCTTTCTTTCTTTTCTCAAAAAGTAATTTACGACGTGATGATTGATGTTCTGATTACGTACATCATTATCTTTAATATAATTACAATATTCAAAACCATATTTTATATCAAAAAGAAAAGTCTGCATGTAAGAAGTTATATTACTTATGATTGCCAAAGAATCATTTATATATGTAGTTTTAATGAAAATTTTAACAAAATTAAGAAATTCCTTTCATGAAGGACGCTGCTTTTTATGTTATTAGTAGTAGTGATTATATAAGCAAATTTAATATTAATTTCATATTGAACTAGTTCCAGAACCAGTGACCAATTTGGTTGTCTACAAGAAAGGACGTCGTATGTTGGGAGTACGTTGGGAGAAACCAGAAAGAACTTTTGGTGATTTGGAGTCTTTCACTGTTGCTTATCAAACAGAGACCGAAACTGAAGAATTCAGTGTAGTAATTCCAGCACTACCATGCCCAATATGGAACGATAAATTCTGTTATACTATAAAAGCTCTTAAACCTGACAGAAAATATGTGGTTACGGTAAGTTTGAGGTAATAAGATTCTTGAAATAACAACAGTTTAATATACTGAATATTAGCTTCTGACTTACATATAACACTTACATAATTTCAGTGAGAAATAAAAATCAGTCTGAAACCAAATAAAATATAAACAATTTCTGCTTTAGATATTTAGCGAACTATAATTGAAACAAAATAGTCAAAGTAGTATTAAAATTTATTCATGTTGGTTACGAATAATGTTGCATTCTCATCTTTCCGCCTTCACCATTTATCTCTCAATTTATATTCACCATCAAGACCCGGAAAGCAACGAGATGGTTCTGTCAGTGAAGTCAGTGAACAAGTTCTAGAAGAGGATAAAATTAAGAGTAAATATAAGGATATTACTTACATAAAAACGGAAATGCTTTCTACTTCTTAACTTTTTTTTTCTAAATAAATGAAATAAATTGATACGCTGTCTTGAATCATAGGTTTTCTGTCATTATTGGTAGGTCACTTGCTACAACTGAGAAGCTTCCATGTTCCACAGTCTCTCACTAGCTTCTTCGTCTTCACGTACGATTTTTCAATTTTGATATCATCCATTAATTATAGTCTCCTTGGCCCCTCCCTCACTTTCCTGCCACCATACCCTCTAACACGCCCCTCATGATACAGTTCCTTCTTATCCAATATCCCAACCAGTTTCTCTTACTCTTCTTAATAACATTTAAAATTGTTCTTTTTCTCCACTATTTCTCTCATTCGTTTTCCACTCGACTCATCTAACTCTCTCCATTCTTCTCCACACTCATATTTCAAAAGCTTCCAGTCGTTTATAATCATTTTTGTGTAATGTCCATGTTTCTGACCGACACAGTACAATACTTCACACGAAGCATTTTATGAGTATTTTTCTTAACTCTTTATTCAAGGTCCCACAAAATAGTATTTTCTTTTTTCCTAAAGGCTTTTTTCGCCATTCGTGTGTTTGCGTTTATTTCACGTTCACATTTCATATCACTATTAATAATACTACCCAGGTATCGAGTAGTAGTCACCTATTTTATTTTCTCGTCTTGTACTTCTATATTTGACAACGACCCCTTCGTTCCAATCACCATGGCTTTTGTCTTGCTAACATTTATTTTCATCCCAGATTCTTCCCAGACCTTCCTCAAGTTTTCTAACACCTTATTGATTCTCTCTTCAGATTTTGTAACAAGCGCCATATCATCTGTAAATTATTATTATTATTATTATTATTATTATTATTATTATTATTATTATTATTATTATTATTATTATTATTATTATTATTATTATTATTATTATTATTATTACTTTACACATGTTACAGTTTCTTTAAACCACTTGTTATTAGGCAGAACACATAGAAGATATTGAAATTTGTGAAACCGTGAAAAGTGAAAGTGTACTTTTTATTAAAATGAAATTGCGTATTATTTCTAAATCAGCAATTTACGATGTACATCATGGAGTTAGTAGGACTTGATTAACGACCAATGGTTAAGAGATATTGGCATGTTAAATCAACTTATTAAATGAATATATACATTTTATACTCATACTTGTATACAACACACACGTGGAGAATACAGTATAATTTTAGATCGATATCTAATCATGTTTAAAATGTAGTGCTATACGTTTTGAAATTTGAAACAAGAATGGATTAAAAGTTTGCGTAATGATTGTTATTTTATTACAATATTCAATTAATTGAATATTATTCGTTCAGTAATTTAGTAACCTCTTTCGGCCCCCTCCCTCTCTTTCCTGTCACCATACCCAGTAGCAAGTCTCTCATGATACAATTTCTTCTTAGGCAATGTCCCAACCAGCTTCTCTTTCTCCTCTTAATAATAACTAAAATATTCTCCCCCACAACTTCTAACACTGTCTCATTCGTTTTCCATTCGACCCACCTAACTCTCTCAATTCTTCTCCACACCCACATTTTGAGAGCTTCCAGTCATTTTTCATCACTTTTGCGTAATACAAAACTATCTAGTGAATAAAAAAGAATGAGCATTCTTACCTTTCCTAGGGTAAGCCTGGCTTTGACTCACGGTTGAATACATGTGCATTCATTGAATGGTTTGGAAATTAATATTCATTTTCAGCATCGAGGATGTAAAAGACACTAATCTGAACCTCACGAGTTTCCACCATAAATAAAACCTGTATCGTCTGTACCCGGACATATATGCTATTAAGGGACGTAGAAAGAAAAATCAAAGATATTTTTGATTTGTTACTTTTCTGACAAGGAAAATGTGTCAAGTAAGAGTTTAAATAATAGGTAGATGTCAGCTGAAACAATATCGATTTTCCTAATTTTTCGTTCCCTTTACTAGATTCATAGTGTCCTTTCACACATGAGTTGAAAGGAATTGTAATTATTCAACTGAATCATTGCTAGACACACTTGGTTGGAGGTAGTTTACATTTAGCTTCGAATGTGAAAATATTTGGTGCACTTCCAAATTCTTTCAAGATGAATCCAAGAACTTGTAGTTCCCAAAATATGGATGGGTATTAGAAGATTGCACCTTGATGGTAGTTTGTGATGCACAACTATTGGAAAATTTGATAGAATCATCAGATGGGCACGACGTACAAAATCTACGTTAAGGTCAAAGATATAACTCCATATTGGTAAAACTGCTTACGAGTGAAATTTTATTTTCAGGTCCGAGCTAGAAACGTGGAATTTCCTGAAGATGGTGAGGAAAGTTCAGTTATAGGTATCACCAAAGAAGAAGGTACAGCACCATATTTTATCTTTTATATATATATATAAGTTGGTTTCAGAAAACTGTTAAAGTCAGTGCAGTTACATCATAGACATAAAATTAGAATCCCAGCTTCCAAGTCCAAGAACACTGTAATCAGTTTTAAGCATCCTTATATTTGCCCTATCTGTGTAATAGATTATTGATGTTCATATAGTAAAATCATAAGATATAACTCCAGTTTTCTAAAGTTTTACTGGTAGTACTCAAAGATTGGTATGAATGAAACATGATTTAAGATTGATTTTGCAAGCACAAACTAGTGTTTTCAGATTTATTTAAACAAAGTTATAATTTGAGACTTCTATGTTAGTTTACAGTTTTGTGCATGAAGTGTGGAAAAACTAAATATTGCAAGAAATTACATGCATTTTTGTTATAAGTTTTTCTTTCGAATTTAAGAATTTTGACAGCACCACCTAGGATTAATTAGGACAACCCTTCTTTTCAAGATGCGTATTTGTAAAATAATCAGTAGTTCTTATTCTCTACATGTAAAGGTAACAAAACTAAGAAGAACTCAATTCTTAAATAACATTAGTTACTCGTGATTAGACAATACAAAAATACATTGCGTAAGGCAGTTTTAAGAATTGCACATATTTACCAACTAATATTAACCTCTTGAGTACCAGGTGTCATTTTTCTATGTACGTGAGGTAATACCGGTTTCATTTACTGCTAAAAGACTGTCTAGAGCGTTATATAGGGCATAGTTATTGGGACGAGAGAGGAGAGCATTCCTTTACTGATGGAAACAATCATTTGCATTGTGGGACATTTGGACTGAGAAAGAGAAATTCTGATGTTCTGAAGGAATTCTTTGCTGTTTCAAGTTGGCAACATTGACCAGAGGTTAAAGGCAAAGTTTCTCCTTTTCCCATCTCGAAATAGATCTCGAAGTTGCTAATTGTTTATTGTCAAAAGAGACACATGTGTGTTGTAATTAAGTGCTTCCTTAGCCCTGCCATCTACTGAGACAACCCCTTTTTTTGTCAGTAAGGTGTTGTCACCTAAGAAGAAATAGTAGAAGTAAGTCTTGCTCTGAATATACTAACAAATTTCATCATCTCTAGGATTAATACGACTTTTAAAAAGGGATACGTTTTCTTGGCATTCACATGGATGTCACTGGTACACACTGGGTTAAGATTGCCAATTACAAAATTCTGAAATGAACTAACCCAATAATAGCAATAAATCAGACACATAGCTTATATAGAACACTGGCTTGTGATATGGTGATGTTAACTTCAGTTGAAGAATGACACATGGTGGCTTAACCGTCAAACCCTCACCTCTTGAGCAAGGGATCGTTGGGTTTATCCCAGATCATGTGATTTTGTAGTAAATAACATTAAATTCATGTTCTTCTTCCATTACGCTCATCCGTTCCCCACATATCCATGGAACATAAAACTGAAAAATCTAGTTTCTTATTTAAAGTTTGAAAAATACATTTTATTTTACCTTTTGAAACGTATTTATATGAATGTTCTATATTATTTATTAGTTTTTGTTCGTTTCTACATATGTTTATTGTCCCAAAATTTTGTTAAAAAATCAATTTAAACACATTTAATCCAAGGAATAGAGATTGTAAAAGGAGCTTTATGTTTCTAAAGGTCAAGTAGTCCTAATTTTCCGGTATGTCAAATAGTTCCGTTCCGTAATTAAAAATCTAAATTTGTGCCATCTTAACCCTTGTACATTTACTGTGGCGCGCCAGAAACCTATAGCATTTGTAATGTCTGAACATCTTTTATTAGGTTTTTCGATCAATTTGTTTTCCACCAATACATCTTAAAGGAAAAATTATGATTTAAAATATTGTAGAGTATTAAACTTGTTACAACTTTTGTGTGCGAAGTGCTTTTAAAGAACCATTATGTAAAGAATAACACATCATCAATATTACAAATTTTCTTTAAAATAGTACTTTTTAGAAACTCTTTGTTCAGTTTTGGATTTTATATATATATATACAAGGCTGAATCAAAAAGTAAGGTGAATTGTTGATTTACAGAAAAGCGTACAGAGATACGTCGATGAAGCTTTACTATGTTTGAAGTATCGTATCACACTATTATTCGAAGAAGGAACCGTAGTTGTCTAAACATTTATTTCAACTTGGCACCAAATCATCCATGCCCTGTTCAAAGAAATGTGGTTCCAGATTTCCTAACCAGGTACGTGTAGCCTGTTGTGCCTCTGTCAGTGTCTGGAAACGCTGCCCACGGAGATGTTGCTTCAGGGGGCCGAACAAATGGCAATCCGACGGGGCTAAATCAGGGCTATACGGAGGGTGATCGAGAATTTCCCACTTGAACCCGTGGAGGTGTGTACGGGTCCGTTCGGCTGTATGTGGACGTGCGTTATCATGCAGTAACAACACGCCCTCTCGGAGTGCCCCGCGCCGTTTCTGCCGTATGGCTGCTTTCAGCCTGTCCAGTAGGTGTCTGCATTAATGGTCGTACCCTTTTCCAGAAATTCAACATGAATAACACCGAGACGGTCCCAAAAGACAGTAGGCATTGTTTTCTGGGCAGATGCTATTGTCTTGCATTTCTTGGCCTGTTGTGACGATGGATGTTTCCATGTCATGCTCTGACGTTTGGATTCAGGTGTCCATAAAGGTATCGGAGTTTCAACGCCCGTTATGATGTGATGAAGGAATGAATTTCCTTCGTCGGCATAACGTGTGAGGTGATTCCGGGAAATGCCCATTCGCTGGTTTTTGTGTTCGTTACTCAGAAGCTTGGGTACCCAGCGCGCACACACTTTTGTGAAGACCAGTTGGTCATGGACGATACCGCTTACGGAACCATAAGAGATATTCAATTCATTGGCAATGTCCTGCAACCGCACTCTTCTGTCTTCACGAATCATGGCATCGACGACAGCCACATTCGTGTCGGTGATGGACGTTGATGGTCTGCCACTTCTGCCATCATCTGTGACAGTACTCCTACCACTTGCAAAGCGTTACACCACACGTACACTTGTTTCAGCGACATAACACTATCTCCGTAGACCTGCACCAATTCTCGACGAATATCACATGGTTTTGTTCCCTTGGCCCAGAAAAACGAATGACATCGCGCACTTCCTCCTTGGTGTAATGTTCCAGTCGTTGCGCCATCTTTGAGTTGCTCTCAGCACCAGACGGGTGGACATAGAATGTTGTACAAGCCGTCACACTTCTATTACCAATTTACCTGTAACATGGAAAAGAATTAATTAGCTACATACAATACTATGGGTTTGACAGGCAATTTCACCTTACTTTTTGATTTATCCTTATGTATATATATATATCCATAACAGTATACAGAAGAGAAAAACGTCTTGAATAAAAGATGTGTATTCAAGAATAAACGTGTTGGATAAATAAACGTTTTAGAGCATAAAATTTGATGCATGTTTAATATCATACTGTAAATTATTGTCAAAGCGTAAAAGGAAAGCAGTTATACAGCTTTCAAAAAAATCGAAATTTCGAATATCTCTCATATTGTTTTGCATATTAATTGACTTTTGTATTATTTATTACTCAACTTAAGTATAAACATTGTTAAACACTTCTGTATTCCAAAAAGTTGTGTGTGAATGTATGAAAAAGAGTAGTGTGTAAGAACAAAAAGAGGAAAGTAAGGATCGAAGCTAGCTGGTGTTGTGCTCTGCCATACGCCTCCCTTCAACACTCTTTTGGTCAGCACCAGTTACGTTGAAATACGAGATCGGAATACATGGGTTATTGTAACGTTAAATTGCGAGTGAATAAATTAATACAATAAAATAGTGATGGCTGCTTCGTTGTCAGATCCTTGGAATGTCTGAATTCGACTTATAAGATGGCCATTGAGTATGAGAGCCAGATGTGTACCCTGGTTTCAGCTCCCCAAAAGACTTCTTGTGAAATACACCTCCAATTTAGTAATGAGGCTGATTTTATTGTGATGAAACAGTGAAAGCCAATATGTGCGTTCGAAACAGTAATCACTCCTCTACAATCTGTGAACACCGTTGTCGCACTCGAAACATGACGGTAAATACACCATTATCAGCAGTCACTGAGAGGCCCTCGTCACGCTAGCAGCATGGAGCAGAGAGCGAATACCAAATTCTGTGTTCAACTGTGTAAAAGTGCCACAGAGACTGTTGATTTGATGTGAAGAGTCTATGGGGATACATGTATCTCTCGTCCACAGATCAGAGGGCGCGGTGGCTCAGTGGTAGAGCGTTCACCTCATGTGCTTGGGGTCCCTGGTTCGATCCCAGCTCGCTCCGTGTGGACTTTAAGGTGGACAAACACTCTGCTCGTGAGTTTTCTCGGGGTTCACCCGTTTCCTCCCACTTTCTTCATTCCACCATTTCACTCATCTCTCATCATCACCGTCTCTATTAGCCTAACAGCATAAACGTGGGACGTAAAACTTAAAGATTTCATTTCATTTTTTCGTCCACAGGTCTTCCGATGGATTTAACGTTTTAAACGTGATGTGGAATCGATTGAAAATTAACCACGGCCGGGTCGTCCAATGTCTGTTTGTAACGAAGAACTCACTGTAAAGATTCGTGAACGTGTGCAAGAAGATGGTAGAGTGACTGTACGAACGATGGTAGATGAGTTTGGTGTCAACAGGGAAACAATTCGTAAGATCTTAGTGGAAGATTTGGGCAAGAAGATCGCATCGCTGATTGTACCACACACATTGTTTGAGGAACAAAAACAAGAGCGTATTGCTTACGCCCGTGACATCTTGGCAACGGCCCGGAGAAACAAAACTTTCGTACTTTTTATTGTTGCGAAAGATGACTATTGGTGTTATCGTTATTTTCCAGCTACTAAAAGTGGCTGCCGAAGAAACGTCCCCAGGATCTCGAAAAGGAAAGAAATTTTGACTTCAGAATTAAAAGGTCAAGACAATGGTCATGTGTTTCTACGACAGTAAGGGTATCATTCACCATGAATTTATACCAGCAAGTCACATAGTGAATGCACAGGTTTATTTAAGTGTTTTGGAGGGTTTCAAGAAGAGAATTCGTCGTGTTCGGCCTGAATACTCAGGTCCAGGTAGCTGGTTTCTTATCCATGATAATGCATCCGCTCACCGGGCACTACTTGTTGGTCAAAAATCAAGTGTGTTTGCTGGAGCACCCTCCTGTTCTCCAAATATGTCACACTGTGTATATTTCCGTTTTCTAAACTGATGTTACCATTAAAAGTACGACGTTTTGACAATGTTGAAGATATCCAAGCAGCTGTAACAACAGCATTACAGAGCACACAACAAACTGAGTTGCAGAGGACATTCTACTTGTTGTGTGAAATTGTCACTCGTTCTATTGACGTAGTAGGGGTGTACTTTGAGTAATAAACAGGTGCTATTAAATTATCTTTGTTTGTTGCGTAACAATAAAATCAGTCTTATGACAAAATGTTTAAAAAAGAATTATATTTAAGAAAGTTTATAACATTGATGATGTTTAAGTCTTTACATGATGGTGCTACAAAAACATTTCGCATACAAAAGTTGTAGCAAGTTTAATACAATATAATTGTAAGTCGTAATTTTCCCTTTAAGATATATTGATGAGAAACTATAATCGATAAACTGGAAAAAAGTCCGGAAGTTAGAAACGCCATAGGTTTCAGGCGCACCACAGTAAACGTACAAGGGTTAAGACATTACAAATTTGGAATCTTAACGGGCTGGACCTATATGAGAACAAAATATTACAACTACTTGATCCTTTTATGGTAATATGTCTCTATTTCCTAGATGTACTGTAAAAAGATCTCGCGCTAAGTTATTTTGCATATTGCGCGTGTTTCTTGGAAGCAACTAACCGCATTATGCAAACCATTCCTATATTTCTTCAAAAATTCAAATTTAAATTCAAAATACTTAATATTGGCTACTTTTTTTTTTTTTTTTAAAAAAAAAGAAATACCAGGTGTTCCATGATCTATCCATGTCAGAATATGGACTTTGGACACCTCTGGAAACAGTGTTAAATGGAACATAGCAACCAATATATCAATGTACAGAGGAAACCTTTCCCTGGTAGGTATCCATTAATGGCCGGTTTGAGACTTTTGGCATATAATCTTCTGGTCTGAAATATGAAACGACAAAGAATATTGATTCGTCAACTTCTGCTGTATGAGTTTCAATTGAGACACTCAACCCGTGAAGCAGCACGAAACATTTGTCTGGCAAAAGGGAACATGCCTTGAGTTATGATACAACAAACTGCGGGTAAAACAAAATTCGAAGATGTTACTCTGGGCTCAGAAAAAGACTTTTCAGAATGATCCGCCTCATTAACATGGAGACTGTACGCCGAACTGTGGAGGCGAATCCGTGCACCAGCATCCATACGTTGGCTACCGAAATGGGTATCTCAAAATGAAGCATACAATGGACATTGTCCACCGTTGCCAAGGTGTGCACAGTATGTCGAATCGTTCGGCATAATCTCACTCACGAGCAAGTACAATGCAGGTGGAAGTGCAAAATACTGTTGATTAATCCGATTGATTAGCCTTTTATTAAACGAGTTGTGACGTAAGACACTAGGTCAGGATCCACGGTTAAATAAGAGCTGTTTTAACATAACGTGAAGCTTAATGAGGGTCAATTTTCAAGGTCATATGTGCACTGAGAACTTATTCTCATCGTCGAGGTGTGAACACTGAACTGTACTGTGAACAACTGGAATCAAACTGTCAAATTGTATCACGAAAACACACATATTGTAATCAACCCATATTTTGGTACAGCAGAAGAATGCTCTACACTATTAGTCACGTGTCACTTAAGGGAAATTCCGTAACTTTGAAAATGTTGAAGTGTTATCATATCCGGCATACACTTCTAACTCAGCACCTTCAAATGACCACCTATGCCGTGCACAGGAGCACTTCCTTTGTGGTAAAAGGTCCGGCAATGAGGATGATATACGGCATATGATACAAATGTTCCTAGACTCGAAGCCCAAAGAGCGGTAAACAAAGGGCATTTATAAGTTGGCAGAAAAATTAGTACCCACTACAGAGCACAATGATTTGTATTTTGCGAAGTAAAGTCTCTTCTATACTATTCACTTGCGATTTCATTTTTCACATGGTGCGTGGGGGGGGGGAGGAACTTATGGAATACCCTGGTATAAGATATCTTGCTTACTTTAAAATTTTCAGGTGCAGTTTTCTTGGAACTTTAATACAATAAACATTCTGCTGACATATAAAGAAATGATAACACACTATACCGAACAAAGAGTAGACATTATAAAATATTAATATATTCTTCAATGATTGTTCCATTTTTAGCACCAAGTAAACCAAGAAATGTGCAGTTGGTTTCCACAGACTCAACCTCTTTGAAAATTATGTGGAATCATCCAGACTTGGCTAATGGAATTATTCGGTCTTATCTTCTAAACTTGGAAGAAATAGACTCTTACAATGTTTCCAACTGTTGTGCTTATTTTCCAATAAAGGAGTACTTGGTTCAAACTGAAAGACCATTTTATGAATATGAGGTACGAGGTTAAATTTTTCTACCACTGTGTAAGCATAATTATAAACATAATTAAGAATTATCATTTATGATTAAAGATTTACTTATAAACTCGCATAAAATGTACTCTGTTTAGTTTAGTATATGTATTATAATGAGTTATAATTTTGTAGTACTTCAGTGATAAAAAAATAGTGAAGTGTTAAATTATTACACATATGCTTTCTTGTCAATCAACGGTAAGTGTAACTATTTGGTCAGAATTTGCCTCTAATTATTGTGCATTTTGATAGTCGTTTCTATCCACGAAGAAAGTCGTTTGCGTTAATCTGACTATCTTCTTGCACCTTCAACTGATGTTATGCATAAATATTGGAAATCTCCTGCAATAGCTATGCACATCAGCTTGGCCGTTGTTCGACAAATATCGGATCAAAACTGGTAAAGGTAGTGTAAAACAGTTTCCTGATATGGTGTCAGTACTGAAAGAATAAAGGCCTTCTCTGTCCTTATCCCTTCATTGAAACGAGAAATAATTGAAATCCATTGTAACTTCCGATTCCGAGATTGATCCTCATAGAGCAAAATGGGTAGAAAATAACGTAAAGTGATATCTTGATATGAATATAATGTCTAAAGAATATGTTCAGTACCGGCTTTCATTCCTATATAGAAATTTGAAGTTGTAGACATTAATTGCTTCTAGTTTCAATATTGCTGTGTAAGCAGCGGCGTTATTTCCTTATAAATTTTGAATTTGGCAGAAGGTCCGTTTATATATACGTGGTATTTTCAAAAAGTGTCGAACCTTTGATTTGCAAAAAACATTTATTGATTTGGAAATACGAAACAGAAATGTCACTTGATTTAGCTGCTACATGTACAGAATGTCCCAATTTAAACTGTTAAAGAGAGCCCACTCGCAATGAGTATTCCTAATGATGCCCCTGACCCTGTTTAACAACATACAGTCTCGTTTGAATGACTGTATACTCTAGCGTGTTTCCTGAACATATACACAGTTTGTAACATCGTAAATGTGATTCAGTCAACCTTGTGGTTACATTTAAAAAAAAATGATTTAACATCAGATATAAATATGATATTTCGATTACGCGAATTGAATTTTGACCTTCCTTAGTATGTGCAGTATATGATACATATATAATTTTCTTTTAGTTTACTGACTTGAATCCTGCTTCCAAATATACAATCAGTGTGTCAGCAAAGACTACTACAATGGGACCGGCAGAACAAGTTGAAGCAGTCACGAAACCTCCTGTACCTTCGTTGGAACCACCTTCTAATATTAAACCTGTTGAAGATTCAAATTCTGCCTATGAATTAAGGTTCCAACCTCTTACGATGTATGACGATCTCCTCAGGTAATCTTTAAAATTTTTACTGTCTGTCAAATTCTATTCTTAAAAAGTAGAGAAAATTCAACCACAATACAGACAAAAATAGAATAAAAGAGAAAATATTATTAGTTAATGAAAAGAAATTAAAATAATATTTATGAAACAAACTTAGCAAAGTTGTTTTAATTTGGTAGTGGGTAAGTTTGCCCAATTATTGTTCCAAAGCTTTGTATAATACGTTTATAATAGCATACATATTAATAAATTCATGCTACTTCAAAATTTTATCAAATATGTTCCGAAAATCTACTGACTATAAGTGGTCCTACTACACGGTACCATTGTATAATCTCATTGAGTAATGCTAATAGCTAATGCTAATATTACCGTAATTTTTGGGAATATGATTAAAAGTTATTGAAATTTTCAATATTGTAGAAAAGAAAAAAACATGTATTATTTGAATATTTTAATCATAACTAATTACACACCAACACTTCCAGCAAAAAAAAAAAAAAAAAAAAAAAAAAAAAAAGCTAGAAAGAAAACTGAGCAAGCTAAGAAAGTTTGGTATTAAAGTTATGTGTAAATGGTCGTTAACACAAGTGCTTTCTATGCATCTAGTTCACGGTTCGATTCTCCGTGAGGAACTTAACAAAATAGTAGTTCATATTCGAGTTTTAAAAGTACCTCTTCTCTTATATATATCCTTTGTTATATATCTGAAAAGTGGTGTTAACCATAATTAACCTAACAACCAAACATTCTTTATAAAATTCAAACACTAAGCATTATGGAACATGGATATTTAGACAGAGTGCATGCTAGTTCCTAAGTAGTTCTTAACCAATTATGGTAATATGATAGTTTTCAAACGATTTGGTTTTGGAGTTTATTTCCTGTCTTTTTCTTACGGTTACAGCAGGAGAAAAAATGTGTTTTTATCCATGTTCATACGGAATCCTTTTTCTGTAGTCGCCATTTCTTCAGCACGGAGTGTGTATAAAAAAAGTAATTTTGAACCAATCAATTACCTTTCCACAACTTTTGTACAAATTTATTTTGTCCGTGCTCAAAGATAACTTTTATAATCGTGCAATGTTATCTTACTAAAAATCGATTACTAATTCATAATTCATAATCAACATAGACGTTCTATTATAAAGTAGTATTCTAACTCTCCTTATCTAGTTAGTTGAATGTAGCTTCAAATTCATTTTAACTTACAAGAAGAAAATGATTGTATAAATATGGTATTTATTCAACTTAAACTTATCTAACCTATAAACTAATTTAATAGAGTGAAGTATATACCTAAATGATTTGAACGGAGCTAACCTAACCTAAATATAATTCGCTTGAATTTAATCGTCTTTCACAATCTTGAACTAAGTGATCTAGCTTCCATAAACTAAGATAATCTGATGCTAACTTAAGGTAACAAATCTAAGTAACAATAATTACTCTTAATATTACTGTTGATTTAGGTAATTAAGATTTAAAATATTTCTATTGTACTGCGAGTAACAACTGAAAACAGCACAAGAGTCTCTCGGTGGCTTAACCTACACTATGCAACTCTACTCCATGTCGCGTTCTCTGTCTTTTAAACATGCCTACTAGAGTACATACCAAATCCAATCGTTAATATAAACCTATTAAAGTGGACACTCTCTGATTTTGAAGGTGCTAGAATGTGATTTATCCAAAATTCACTATATTACATATGTTTATTCTAGTCTAAATTTTCAACTTGCACGTTTAGAGATGTGCATAAAGTCTAAGAAATTACATTATTAGAAATGATTTTTGATTAAAAGAAAAACATTATATTTATACTGTTCCCATAGGCATTCTTAATCTGTGCAAGAATAAATGTAGATATGTAAGTATAAAGACGCTAAGAGAATGACCATTATTATATAAATAGAAAAAATAGCTTTAGAAGCAAAAGTAATATTATCATGCATATACTGCTTTAATTGTTTGCTTTTCTTAGTTTAACATCCCATATTTAAACCCCGAGACTAAGGGAGACAGTGATAATGAGATGGATAGGAATGATGGACTGAAGAAAGTGGGAGGACACGCTAGAACGACGAAAATACTCACGCAAACGATGTTTGTCCATCAGAACCTGGGAGCGAACAAGATACACCACGCATCAGAATGAATGAATGCATTATAATAGTGCAATGGAGGCGTCAGCAGCAAATGTTCAGCCGTCACGACCCCACGCAACATAGAAGAAAGTTCTATCACTGAATGACGTCTCTAATGCCTTTCTTTTGTTTGGAAATAGATTTTCGATTATTACGATCTAAGCCATAAGACAAGAATACTGGCACTAATTTTTGATAAAAATGTGATTTATATGCTTGTGGTACTCCCAAACACGACGCAGTTGAATGAATAAAACAAGATAGTGTGTGTCAGTCAGACAGTTGTGTGCATTCTATTAGTGTTGCACAATAACATGCTCCGGAGACATTCATACGGGAAAGAATAGTCAGGAAACTTGGCCAGGGAATATGGTATTGCCCACAGCATTAATTCGCATGCATTAGAAACATTCTGAAACACAGGCAATGATGCGAGAAGGAATTGATAGTCGACCACAGTCAATTATAGCAGCAAATGACCGCTATATTGTGGAAGAGGCAGTAAGGGACGGGCATCAAGGAGTGCAAGTCTATCAACTCAACAATTCACAGCAGTATTTCGACTGCACGGAGTAGTATCTTTGTCCGACGACCATTGTGTCGCATTTCGTTGACACACATTCACCTTCGACACGTCTGCAGTAGTACCAATAACATGAAAACTTAACCGAAGAGGAATAGGGTCGCGTTCTGTGATCCAATAAAAGCAGATTTGAGTAGTAATTTTCTGGCGAGAGATAAAGAATACCCAATAAACAAAGAAATATTATTGAACATGATCTGTTTGGTGGTCCGATGTTTTTGTGTGAGAAGGCATATTTTTGAATGGATATAACGACTTCCCAATTTTTTGAATGCGATACATTCATCTGTCAATGTTATTGTGATACTGTACTCCTTCTCCAAGTGCTTTTTTAAGAGGTGCAGTCGTCTTAAACTTCTTCTTTATGGATGACAATACGTGACATTATCGAATATTGCAGTTGGTGCTTTTGAAAGGAACAATATTCGGCAATTGGATTGCCTTGCCTGATCCCATGACTTAAATCCCATCGACCCTGTTTCATCAATCTATGACACTCGACAGTGACACAGGGTGTTATACTTTCGTCCTTAAATTTTGCACATGGGTGTCTCTTTTATTTACTGTAATTTTCAGTATTATTTGTGGTACATTATATGACTACTAGTAGTGGTATACTGTGTTCTCCGGGAATGAAGTTTACTTAGGTAATACATTATTATTATCCGCTTCCATTAGCCTAAAGGATATGATCGAGGTATATTAAACTGAAATATTTTATTTCATTATTATCATAGATGGATTGCATTTTGCTTTCAAATGTCTCGTGTACTTGTTATTTCTTTGTATGATTTTGTGAAGCAAATTGTGACCGACACCGCCTTAAACATACACATATACGTAATCATATTCTACTATTTTAGTTGAATTGCAATAATATTAATTACGTAAACTTTTTCAGGAATTATTTTGTTTTGGTTGCATGTAATTCATCTGTTGACGATATCCCACAAACCAACATATATCCTATTGAACTTCAAGAGGAAATGACAGAGCTGATAAATGGAACATTTTATGTTGCAGCGGTGTTGAATAAGGTAACATTTTCTGTATTTTATAAGTAACTCTTACAAGTAAACCTTTCGACATCGAAATCGACTTTGTTTATCAAACTTGGCAGTGAAGTGGTGATCATTCGGAAACGACAGTAAGCAAAATTTAAAATGCTTCCGTCCCTAACGACGGTCAAAGAGACCAAAAATCTGATTTATCAGAATACGCCAGAATATGTTTCAAGTCTGAAAATTTCAGTATGTTTGTAAAATGGCTGAAAAGTGGAAAACAAGGATATATAAATAGACATCGGGAGGAAGCAGACATCTGTCAGAGACTAGGCTTGTCATGACCGCCACCTTGAAGTCAGTCATCTTGTATCTTGCTCGATTGTTTTAAATAAGAAGGGGGTCATTTAATATATCAAACTGGGTTACAATTTTAAGAGAAATACAATGGCGAAGTCTTTGTTGCCATACGTTTATATTTGGAAGACTTAATGAAATGTTACATTGGTATGAGTTCGTTGGTTCCGAGATTTCTTAACAACCGTATTTGTTTGATAAAATGCAAGCCAGTTAAACTTATTGTACGCTAGTAAGAACGTCATAGGTAGCTGCTAATGAATGGTATAATCAACTTGACAATGTTGTAAATAGGAATGTGGTGAATTGATCAAACATGGTCTAACATTTGAAGAGAAACAAACGCAGTTATTTTCGACACAAGGTTGTTGACTGCAGCATTCGTCATTCTTGCATGAGATTATACGTGAATGTAATGATGAATATGTATATTTTGCTTGGTTTGGGGACCTAGTTTAGTCCGTTTTCTTTGTAGTGCTTTTTGTATTTGTGTATATTTGTGCGCAATTGATACCATCAGATTCTATCATGTTTGTTGGATTTCTTTGTTAGTATGGGAATAAATATTAGTACTGTGCTCTCACACTAGTTTATCTTGCGCGTTTAGTGTGAGAAACAATTGGATTATATCTCATAGGCACAAGATATTATAACGAAGGCAGACAAAATGGAATTGAGATAACACGATCAAAAACCTTAAGGAACTGATGGAAGACGGATGGTGTTTTCTCCATTAGATTATTCGAGACAAAAATCGAGTTAGAAGATAATCCTTCATAAGCATCCACCTGTTCAGTACACAATAGCGTTCATTAGTTTTTCTTGACTTCCAAGTTTGATCAAAATGATACGAATAAAAAAATAAGGAACAAACGAACTCATATCAATGTACCATTTCATTATGCAATTCAATTATAAACTTATAGCAACAAAGACATTTGTATTTCTCTTAACATTCTAGCCCAGTTTAATATATTATATGATCTTATTTAAAACAATCGAGCTAGATACAAAATGTCCGACCTCAAGATAACGGCCATAACAAGCCTACCATTTAACAGATGTCTACCTCCCCCCGGTGTCTATCTATATATTTTTGTTTTCCATCCTTTACCCGTTTTACAAATATACTGAAATTTTCAAACCTGAAACACATGGTTGTGGCATATTCTGATCAATCAGATTTTTTGGTGACTAGCCCGTCGTTATCGACGGAAGCATTTTAAATTTTGCTTACGTTCGTTTTTTGATGTTCCCACTTCAATGCCAAGTTTGGTCACCAAAGTCGATTTCGACATCAACAGGTTTACTTGTTAGTCTAGTAAACGCAATCTGTAACATTAATTTGTTTTATATGTTTACATGTTACACATGTAAATACACCTCTTTACTTCTGAAAATTTCCAAACTTTAATTTGGTTGGCTTTAGTATGTTTGGTTAAAAGGGAAGGGCCCACTTTATTAGCACTGTATAACAATACCTATTCTCTATTTGGAGACGTGGATTAGCTTTACAATTAGGTGTTTGACATCTTTTCATTTCTATTATTTGAAATTATTTATGTCCATGATAGCGTAGCATAAAACACAGAACAGAAATACCTTTACTGACAACGATTGTTTTCATTGATTTGCTACTCTTGAATGCAGTACTTTGTATATCTGCAAAGCTAATTTACTCTTTCATTTGAAGTACATTAATTTGTCAAAGAGCATTATATTTTAATCACGCTAGACCCTAGCCATAGGAGCTAAATACATGGTCCTGATTGGATGAAGTTAACCGTTTCTCGCTATGTAGCACACATAAAGCACAAATCAAATGCCACCTGCTGTTGGTCTTCGTGGCTAAGCGTGGTAAGGGACGGGCTACTAATCAAATTCACTTTTGACGTGGGTTCAAACCTCTGGCCCAAGAATTTTTTTTTTTAAATTTCCATAACACTTTTATCATTGCACATAATACTAACTTACCCTTGTACGTGATATATAATCCATAAAAAGTAATTTACTTACGCCATGAAACAGCTCAGCGAGCGAAGGCTTTTAGAAGCCCCGTAGAGCACGTTTTGTTCGACCTTTGACCCCATGATATTACCAAGTGACATGTCACACTCGGGAGGTGCAATTTCGATGTAAATCTAACATCACCTGCTTCCTTGTGGCCAACTTAAAACAGTTGGCTAGGGTAGCGCGTGAAAAAATATG
Organism: Thermobia domestica; assembly: GCF_964235325.1. Lineage (NCBI taxonomy): Eukaryota > Metazoa > Arthropoda > Insecta > Zygentoma > Lepismatidae > Thermobia > Thermobia domestica. The sequence continues at coordinate 81,288,110 of NC_137469.1, forward strand.
TGGTTCTCAAAGAGCATTACACACCTCTTTTCATCACGTTAAAATTCTAGTGTTTTCGGATATCGCTTGTTATTTTACAGTGGCGCTGAAAATGGCCAATCCTTTGTTTCTTTCATTGAAGCTCTGAAATCAGAGACTTGCATGGTTTGATGTTTTCTACATTTATAGGTAAGCGAATGTTATTCGTTCTGTGCCTTAAACATTGCGAAGCAGCACAATTCAAAGATTTATTTCAATGGATAAAATGCTTTAGTGACAAAACATCTTTTGAAAATATATATATCAAAGAGTAAGATTGTTCCACTTTCTTACAGGGTGAGAAAGGAAACTACGTTACGGTTTTCATTGGAACAGGAGAATCAGGGGAAACAGATTTTGGCACATTCTCCAATCCAATCCTAGAACTCGACACTGAGTATCGCATTGGAATTGCTGCTATTTTAGAGTACGAAGGAGTATATTCTGTGGGTTATTCTGAGAGCGAATCATTAGTAACAAACTAATTATAACAACTTTTTCATAGTTGTTTCAATAATTGACTTTGCTTAACAATTCTTGTAGTATTTTGTAGTTGGATTATAAATAAAGTGTTATTTAAAATTTAATTATTGTAATGTTTGCTATCATTGGTATATTACGAGTAGTTGATCTTTCCGAGAAAACTGCTTATTTCAGGATTTTTTCAAGGAAGAAAATATAAACCCAGAACCTTGCTTGCTTAATTTGATGATTAGCGTCTCTTTGAGAAGCTAGGCTACATGAGACGTGGACCTACGGCTTAATATGTGATTCAAACCAAATGAGCTCCTGCCGGGAACCACAGACACTTCCCATAGCTCTCCTTAATAGAAACATCAACATTAGTATATAATGGCATATATGCAGCGAAGTAGCCTATGAGTGGCCGTCAGTGATGCCAATTTAGCCTATTTTTGGCTAAATCTAGACTATTTGCAGAGGCATTTAGCCATACAAATCTACGAAATGCTTATAGCCTTAACTAGAGCTAATTTGATGAAACTCTTGTGCCATTTTTGGCTCTTTTAATTAGCAGTTAAATTAAGTCTATAGTACTTTTTCTTTGAAAATAAAGTGTAATTTTTAAAAATTAGCCGATTTGTCATTATATATTATCGTATTAATTGATTTTTCTATTACGCAACAAACACGTGTTTTTCGTTCTCTCTCTCTGCCCACAGGTTTACAACTACTTAACAATACTTATCGACTCAAAAACAATTTTAATGTCACTCCATTAACGGCCCCGTTTGCTACTTTTTAATTATTTTAATATTCGCATTTTATTGCAAGAATGAAAGTTTTCTAATACAAATTTAATAAATTGTTCGGTTCATCAACCCACATAAATTGTTCTTGCTTATCAAAGGAAACAAATAGGATATCTAATTAGCTTGAAAATACTCAGTGCAACCATGATGACTCATGTAGGTGTACGGAGAAATAAGAAGTGTTTATAAGGACTATGACTCCGAAAGAAGTGCTACTGAAAATTGGGACAATAGCAGTCTACACAAACACAACCAATCTACGATCCAACGATGGTGCATCCAGTTCCAGTGCCTCGGCTAGCTGTGACGTCATCGATAATGACTTATTTCAATTCAACTCATAATATGGCTGTTGACTTGCACAAATGAGATGAGTTGTTGATGAATTTTATTGTACTTTAAAGTTATGTATGTTGCTTGTTAGTATTCAGCGAATAATATTCAACATTTCAAATTTTAAAGTCATGCATGTTACTTGTTAATCTTCAGCGAATAAAATTCAACATTTCAAAATTTACTGTAAGTCATTTACAGTACTGGACATAAGTATTCATACAGCACCTGTGCCAGAATTAACAATGCATTGACAGGTAAATGGTGAATGAGAGTTATGTCTCGAACACAGACATGTCCCTGCAGTTGGAAGAGTAGACGCAACACGAATTCGTAGAAATATCTTTACTATGGAATGTACAAATAAAGGAAATGCGTGGGCAGAGCGATATTTACCTGGACATATGTATTCTCATACCGCAGAATAATACTAGACAAGTACCATCAAATCACTAGTGCAAGAGACTAGATTGCCATTACTGAGACGCTCGAAGTGTCAGGTGAAGTGTGAGGTGGTGTTCGCTGTAACCTAGAAAGAGATAATGGGGCGGAGAAGGAAAGAAACCACACCCGAGGAAAGGAAACTGATTCTATCACTATTTCAGAAGAACAAATCGTATTCACAAATCGCAGAAATAGTGGACAGATGTCGTTCGACTGTACAGTGTATAGTAGAACGATATAAAGGGAAAACAATATACATAAACAGTGAAAGGGTGGGTCGTCCACAAAAGCTCACTACGAGGGAAACACGGGCAGTGTTGAGAATTATGAAGAAAACGCCGAAAGTGTCATCGTCAGCGATAGCGGCATATGTACATGAACACTTCGGGAAACAAGTGTCTTCACGAACTATTCGGCGACTTTTCAATCGAGCTGGGTACAGAGCGCGGGTACCGAGACGAAAACTATTCATCAATAAGAAAAACAGCAGATGGCGCTTAACGTTTGCACAGGAGCATGTAAGTAAAAGTACATGCTTTTGGAATATATTTAGACATCCTAAAACGAAATTTGCAGAAGAGTGTGGATAAATTGGGTCTTGGACAAGATTATTACATTCAACAGGACAACGACCCAAAACATACCGCCGAGCTTGTGCGTATGTGGTTACTATACCACACGCCTCATACCCTGAAAACCCCAGCGTAGTCCCCAGACCTAAACCCCATTGAACATTTTGGAGTGAATTGGAAACGCGCATACGAAAACATGAAATAACTAATAAAACTAGACTGAAAGAGATACTTTTGCAAGAGTGGCAGAATATTACACGTGAAACCACTACGTCTTTTGTTCATTCAATGCCCAACAGATTGAGGGAGGTTATTCGAAAGCGAGGCATGCATACCTAATATTAAGACAATATATTTATGGTTTGTCATTCATAACCAGAGAACTTTTAGTTTGCTGTACGAATACTTATGTCCAGCACACAGTGCATATTGTTTGTTTCTTTTCATTGTTGTAACAAATCAATCTATGTTTTGTTTTTCTTTTATTTTGTGCATATTCTTTGCTGAATGAAGCATATGTCTCGCACAACACATGCGTCTAATTATTTACCTAATGGCAGAAATATTTGTCTTTTCTTCAATGTTTGACTGTACGAATACTTATGACCATGACTGTATAATCCTACACACACAAAGGGGTTTAAAATCTACAATATGGATTATAGGATAACAGTTCAAAATCTAGCCTTTTTTTTTTTTTTTTTTTTGCGTAAAAATACTTATTTCTGAAGGTCATCTAGCCTATTTTGTTTAGAGGTTGTTGGCAACTCTGGTGGCTGTAGCTTTACATGGTAAGAAGAGTTAATCGCAATAAGAAAAAAGAAGTCGAAGGTAGATACTTTTGACTGTGTATTTTCACTTCACATTGCGTATTGGCTAAACTTGATAAAGACGTTAATAGGAAATATAAAGACAATAAAATAGGATTAAGGAAATTTAAGAAAAAAAATAACATTCTCTTTTTTGTGTTGAATATGGGTAAAAATCTGTTTGAGCTTTTCCTATTCATTTCCGTCTTGTTTCCAACTGTAAATATGATTGTGGTAGTATACACGTGGCATTTTATGTAAACAGAAGTTTTTACATTTATAGCACGTTCAGTTACATCAAACAAGCCAGATTAAAATACCTAATCAATGTGATCCTTAAAACCTTTCCTGAAGACTATTTTGTAGCGGTGTGCCTTCTCGGGTTGCAATAACTTCTGGCGACGTTACAACAATCATAGGAATACACTACATATGTGTTCTGGCTTCAGTTAACAATGAGAGATTTTTAGTAGGTGTCCAACCTCATTGGATCTTTTTTTGGAATTAATTTTGAAATTACATATGCATGCCGTTTGATACAAAAATTAGAATATCTAATGTGAACTTCAGAAATGAACATAACTTATTTAATTATATGATCTTAAAACATCGATAGCAATCAGTCGAGTTAAGTTCTACTTCAGTCTCGACGCTATTGTTTGTATTATATAAAAATTGTCAATAATGGCCTATGTCTTTTTTCTTTTCTTTTAATGATGAATTGTGTCTTGTTCCTTGATGCTTCGCGCCTCCCAAACCTGAAGTGTACTGAAGTCAAACCGGTTTTTTTTTTTTTTTTTTTTTTACAAAACAAGCTAGTTATTTTGCTCTAGCTAATTTACTCTTCAGGAGCAGAAACTTCGGAAATTCGTTATTGAGTTGGTTTCTGTCGGTTGTCATTAAGTAGAGAAACACACTCGTTACTTAGTGAAATGTTTCAATTCAAAAGTAACTAGACGCCTCTTTCGGTATGCGGCAAACTATATATCGAGACGCATAACATCATATAACAATAAGAGTAATCCATATTTATTGTAAGTAACTTTGTAGATTATCTTTGTAAATAATTTGGAACTTGATTCCGTTAAAACGTGATTCTAAAAAACAAAACGCTTTAAAATGCGTTCGTATAGATTGAGTTTATATACATTAAAAGGAAGTTAAGTAATTTTCAGTTTTCACTTAAATTAATAAATAATTTAGAGGTTTTACTGTATTGTGGTCAGATGTCTTGTTTTAAACGAAATTGTCCCTTTTACTATAAAGGTAATCAAGGAAGTTCTGTCGCTTTTTCACCCACCACATTAGAACATTGATATGTCACCTAAGACGTACCTGGAAGATCAAAAATAGTCCCTATCAGCATCGATGACCAATTGCTAACGTACTGGAAGGCCATGGATTCCATCGCGGTAGAACGTAGTGGACCCGAGTCGAAGAAAGTGTCAAGTGCATTTTGCACCTCCCCACACAGCAATGAAATATTTTCAAAACGTTTCTAAAACGTGCCATCATTTTCCTTCAGAAAATGTATCCTACTTCCCTTAAGGAAATATATTCCATATGTTGTTGAAAACATTTTCCACGTAATACTGAAAACATTCTCTGAATATACTCAAAAACGTTGTAGAAATATTTTATACGCCGTTAGAGAAGATTTCCAAAAAATGTTTCCTGTACGATTTCCAAACATTACTGAAAATGTATTTGGAACGTTTTATACAATGTTAACGGAATGGTTTTTAAAATGTTTCTCATGGAATATTTTAAAATTATTTACTGGTAACACAGACAATATTTTCCTACATATGCCAAAATATATTTAGTGAATATTTTTTGTACATCTCAGAAAATATTTAGAGAATAGTTTCTGTGCATGACAAAATATTTAGGGACTATTTTCTGTACATGACAAAATATTTACAGAATATTTTCTGTACATGATAGAAACCGAAGCCCATAGGCCAACCCGGTTACTATTGCAGATACGGAAACAAGGTAAGATATAGAAGGAAATTTTTAAAATGCAGCAAGTTTTGTATTTATATTAGTATACCGCCCAATAGTAACGAGAAGTACAACGCTGCCACTGTTGGATAACACTGAATGAAAGAAAGTGTGGTTTGAAATTATTTGGACCAAAGGGAACGGAAAGACACAATGAAAAATATAGTGCAAGACCCAATTTCGCGTCCTTCGTATCTGCTCTTCCTCCCCCTCCCAACACCGTGGTTGCTACGCCACTGGCGTAGATATTGCATTTGAATGTTTATTCTTCACTGTGTCTCCTTTCAATTCTTCTCGGTGTAGCTAATTTTAAACTACACATTATTTCATTTGTGTAGCCCAACATGATGCATGGTAACGCATTTTCTTTATTGAGCGGTACACTAGTACAAAAACAAAAGTGTTGCTGAAATTTAAAAGTGTCCTTACATATCTTACCTTGTTTTCATATCTGCAATAGTAACCGAGTTGGCCTATGGGCTCCAGCCTTTTGCGTCATTGTGTATATATAATGGCTTCTTCCTGGGAACAAATAGTGGGTCGAAACCAAGGCGGCCAGACTGTGACATAGGAGCTGGAAGAAAACATAATATTCTTCTGTCCAATTTTACCTGCTTAGACGCCTTTGCCTCACTCTGTCTTCATGACGAAAAACCATTGCGGCCCACAGACTCAGACAAAAAAAAATAAATACATAAATAAATATATAAATAAATAAAAATAAAATAAAAATTAATAATAATAATAATAATAATAATAATAATAATAATAATAATAATAAAGAGTGTAAATTGTAACTACAATAATGTTAGCTTGTTCTCATAATTTTAAGCATTATTTTTTACTAAAAATCTTATTTATACAAATCGTTTCTGGGTGTTCCACTGGTGCTAGTGGTATGTGGCCACGCCGTGCATATATGTTGGGCTGTCTTATGTGACTTACGAGATTCAAAATGGATATTAGTGTGTTCACAATCGTCGCCTGCCAGTTTTGAAAGCGGCTGTATTAGATCCATTTAAAAAAAAAAGTTTAGACATCCAATTCAAGAAACAATTGTTAGCAATCCTTTTCCTATCTTAAAAATAATAAATTCAATATAGCTGCTTTGAAAACTGGAACGCGATGATTGTGAAGACTAATTTGCAGTCTGAACCTCGCAATATGACATAAGACACCCCAACATACATACACAGCGTGGCCACATACCAGTAGTAGCAGTGGAACACCCAGAAACATTCTGTGCATAAATAAGATTTTGAGGAGGAGGAAAAAAAAAAAAAAACAAAAAACATGAGAGCAAGCGAACATTATGTAGTTATAATTTACACTGTCCACTATAATAAATATACATATGTATCAGTTTATATCGGTTAGTAATTTAATAAAAATATAAATATACACTATTCTGGCTTTATTTATTTAAATTCTCTTCAGCAGAATCTTCATGCTACTCGTATTATTTGTTTCTATACATTAAGAACAATCTTCTCAAATATCAGAAATTCACATTTTAACTTCTAAAAACTTGTTCTAGGAAATTATGTCACTGACAAGCTAATTCAATAAAAATCAACAACAACAATATTTATGTGTGTTGCTAAAAATATGTTCCACAAATCTACGGCGCATGGGGAATAGATCTTTTCACGAAATGTCACTTTCTTGCTACTTTCAAGAAATATCACATTGCTGAATAACCAGAAATACTCATTTGCTTCTGTATAATCTCACTTTTGATTACCACAACTAACTCTAATTTCGACGCTGGGAATTGTCACTTCAAGTTCTGTGGAACTGCAGCTGAATTCTTAACTGATTTTCTTGTTCGTCTCTGTATGGCATGTTGAAGCCAAATCCCAATAATCCACGCGATCTCATCGTTAGTTACGTTTCTCTCGTGTTGCAGTTTCTGAAAATAAAAATAATAGGTAGTGTTTAATAACATAATAACAGCAGGGAATGATTAGAGATCAATTATTACATCTTAAACTTACAAAAATATTTAAAATGTTTGTGTAGGACCTACAGCAGGTTGTGAAGACAATAATGTGTTACAAAAGTAACATCCTGAAGAAAGTGTAAAGGGCAAGGAAGACAAGAGCTAAAGCTGTCCTCAGACTGTAGCTTAATAACGGACGTTGTAACATGTTGAAGTTGTCGCACTTTTATTTTTAAAAAGTATAGCATCTTATAAATATTAAACCTAATATTAAAAATAATAATAATTTGAAAACATGTGGCAGCATTTGAGTTGATGAACTAGCGTCTCATTCCGAAGGCTCCGATCTCAAATCTGGGCCCGATCATTCTTTTTCTCTCAGTCGCACAAGATGAATGCCAAGATGGTTACTAAGGCTTTGATGACCGCTACCTTGCTCGATTTCTTTGTCACGGAGAAGGCCATACATACTACTTTGCCTTATACAAATGAATAATTTTGATAATGTAGGAATTAATCATGAAATGCTAAAGAAAACCACCAACATGACAGAAGAATTCAGTAAAAGGATGAAATATATTTTATACATATTCAGCTCTCTCTTCCACGGGCACTTAAATGTAACGTGTCACTTGAGGACAGGAAAATTGCACATTTTGCTAAAATAAGGATTTCCAAAGCCTATTAAATGTTATAACAGCGGTTGCAGTATATGCTTTTGGGAAATAAAGTTTACAGGAAGATGGTTCTGAGAAGTATTCATGGCACAATAGTAAGTATTTAAAGCGAAGAAAATAAAAAGGGCACCATAATGTTTTTTTTTTAACAATATTTTAAACATAGTGTATCCCTCTTCAAATGACAACTTCTATTTTTTTTTCCACTCTGAAAATGAGATTAAAGAACAGTAGGGAGAGTTTCTTACCTATTATTGTGTTAGTGGTTAACGAGGAAAGCTCTTTCCTTTTGCACCGTGCCAACTAAATTGCTCAGCTATTGCACTTGTCTTTTTCATGATGTTTCTTGTGATTGCTTCTAAGCTGTGACCTCCCAGTTTTTCATTTCTTAGACCTGTAATGAAATACACATTAAGCACTCAAGTAATAGTAATGGAAATTTAGAGCATACAACTGATGCCCTTAAACAAATTACATTGATTTTAGACGACAGTCTCACCGAGTCAGTTGCAATTGGCGCATCCTCAAAAATTAATATTTGCACTGACGTTTTATTTTTCCAATAAAAGAAAAGTTACATACTAATTTTCAAGCAGTTGTACAGGGTTGGCAAAAACCATGGTTTTTATTGAAAAAAAAAACAGTTTTTTTTGTTTAAATAATTTACTCTTTGTATTTATATTAGATATGGACAGAAATTAATTTGTTTCGTCTTGGTGTTATTATGCAACAACAAGGTTATGCTGAAAGGGAATCCAAACCGCTTCTCGGCTTACATCCAAGAGAAATTGTCCATTTCGACACGAAACCGGGACTAATTGGTCACAAGTGAGATTGTCGACTCACTCACGAAGGACTCCTGATAAAAATACGTTATACTGATCTTTACGTAGGCCTAGTTGTTAATATAATTGTCAAAAGTCATTTCAGAAGGACAAAAAGATAAGTAGTTACAGAAGTAAAAACATTATACAGAATTACATATAAATCAGGAAACTCCCGCCTTAGCCATTGGGAAAATCCTATTATTAGTTTAAATGTGTTTGTATGTAAAATTTTAAGGTCAACGTATCATATTAAATGACAAATTTATTATGTAGATAACATTCAACAAAATTAAAACAAGCTGATTTTGGAAGCTACGTAGGCAGTTGATACATTTTGCCAATTTCTATCAATATATTTAAGCAACCTTGGCTTCTTTATAAAACAACAGGCATTCAGGCAAGTAGAAATATACAATTTGGTTTCGTTTCGTATGTTTAGGCTTAACATCCTTATGAAATACCAAAGTTATCACGGAGAAGACTTTCGCTTAAAGGGACACCGAATCGCTACTTGGTTTACACTTGAAAGATGGGTTGTGGTTCGACCGAGAATTGAACACGGGACCCCTTGATTAAAAGATGAAAAGTAGATAAACATAATGCATATGGTGTGATGTGTGGAGACCACACCATGAATTTCACACGATTTAAAGTATTTTTCGTTCTTTTTTTCTTTTTTGGCTTAAACCTGTTGGTTTTTTTGAAAAAAAAAAAACAGCTGTTTAAACCAGCCAACCCTGCCTTGTAAATTAGAAATTGATGAAAGCAACGTATCTATAAAAAAAAATATTACGAAATATACAGGAAGACGAGGAATAATTTAACAGTTTCAGAATATACACGGTGGTTATAAAGTCAATACCTATTTTTAATCTAGATTATCCTAGAAATTGGCATCAGCTTAGCTGGCGTGTGATACTGTTAACATTTTAGAAGTTGTGGAAAATGCGGGTGCATACGTTGAAATGTAAATTAATAACCAAATGGTGCACTCTAATAATGTATTCGATGAAAATAAAACTGTGATAAGTTGTTTAGTTTTAGAAATATTCATTGTTACAAATAAGAACTGACTTTACACCCACGCTGTATTCAGGGAGTAGTAATGCAGAAAACAAACTATTCGCGAACATGGATGAGAGATACTTTCTAGCATGCATCGTTTAACAAGTCACGTATTTCCAAATTACTTCCAAAACAAAACCTACACGAAGTTGTTCTATCAGAATTCATAAATATCAAATTCTGCGGAGAATTGTAGGTACTATAACGTCAGCAACCTATATTAATACACTAGTTTAGCATTGTTCACAGATTGAAAATATTATGTATAACTCAAGAAGCAGGTATTGTACATGGAAATTAAGATGAAATGAAACAATTAGTTTAACGTCCCACGTTTATGCACCCAGGGTGAGACGCTGATGATGAGAAATGAATGAAATAGTGGAATAAAGTAAGTGGGAGGAAACGGGACAGCCCCGAGAAAACACACGCACACGGTTTGTCTACCACTAAGCCCGCTTGACGTTAGCTGGGATCGAACCAAGGACCCCATGCAGCAGAGATGAACTACGTTCTTTCTAAACGTTTCAACTAGTTCTAAACGTACTCGCTTCACTGTCGGACCAACAATTGAGCCTCTTTCACTCTAATATACGGAATTTTCAAAAACTCTCGGACACGTGTCTACTAACTTTTACCACCCATCTCCCTTAGGCTTATAGACATAATCGTGGGACGTTAAACTGGAAGATTTCATTTTCATTTCATTTCATATTTTTACCACCTCCATCGCCGTCAGCACCCTTCTTTTTTTGAAAAAGCCCAACACACCTGAACCCATATGGGGTTTTTCGGGTATTTTCGGGTTTGTTTTTTCTTCGGGTTTAATTGAGGTTTTTTAAAAAAATATTCCAATGCCTTTAGGGTAAAAGTGTTAAAATGTGATTTATATTTCAAAATTATGATTGTCACAACTTGCAACAATTTTATATTCACTGCTGTTTTGAAAAATGACAGTCATTTTGAAATTTTGCGTTGGATCGCCCAGTTAATTTAGAGTTTCTTGTGCTTCTACTCTGAAAATTTCAACTTGAGAAACTGAAAATTGCGGCGTGGATACCCGCTATTTTGAAATTTTAGGTTGATATTCCGCCAAAATCTGAACAGGAGAAATTTAGTTTGTCTCGTACTTGTACCCTGAAAATTTAAACTTAAAAGACGGAAAGTGGTACCCTGTTGTGCGTGTGGTACAGGCAGACGAACGAACAAATATAGAACGAATCAGCCTAATACCCTACTGACATTCGCCAAATATATTAATTTAATTTAAACAAATCAATCTATAACTCATGTTTTATAAAATAAAAGTTTCAAAATGTCTTAAATAAAATTAAATATTTTCTAGCGTAAAATAAATGGTTCTATTGTTGAAGTTCACTGCCGAAAATACGAACAAGCGGTAGTTGGCCAGTACTCCAAATTATATGCCAGTAGCAAAGCTAACTCTATAAAAATTGTTGCGTGAGTACCGCAGGATTCTGAAACGTGTAGTTTTGGAGAGTGCACATCTCAGTTTTTAAGTGAAGTCTCGACACGACTACGGTAGGTCCCATAGTTTTGGCGCTATAGACCTTTAAAGTTCATCTTTTCATATTTTCGGCAGCCTACAAGTCCGAAAGGAAGCAATTGTGCACCCAGGTTGGTCTATACTTTTTGTCTTATCTTGGTGTCAGGAATCATCTCAAAAACGTTGTCGGTGTTGTTATGAAACACCCTGTATAATTCAATTTCATAAAGTAAATGTTTCAATTGTCTTAAATGAAACTAAATATCTTACAGCGTAAAATAAACAGATTTATTAGGGACGCGGTGGCTCAGTGATAGAGCGTTCACCTCCGGTGCTTGGGGTCCCTGGTTCGATTCCAGCTCGCGCCGTGTCGACTTCTTGGTGGATAAACACCGTGCTCGTGAGTTTTCTCGGGTTATCCCGTTTCCTCCCACTTGGTTCATTCCACCATTTCATTCATTTCTCATAATCACGGTCTCCTTTAGCCTAACAGGCATAAACGTGGGACGTAAAACTGAAAGAGTTCATTTCATTTTTTTCAAATAGTTTTATTGTTGAAGTACCGGTATTCAGTTTCGATGCTTTGTGCGTTTAATTGCGGGAATTTCCCGAGCACTTCTTTCGCGACGAAGGTTTATTATTATTTTCCGAAAATGCAAGCTTTCTTTACTGTACATCGAAACTTCCTCTAGTACAAAGATTGAATTCAGCACTTGAAATAGTAAGCGTTACGCACTCTTCGAAACTCCGAGCACTAAGATTCTTAAATTTTACGCTATTGCTGCTGTTGATTCTATAGAAAGCTTATTTGAAAAGTAGCAACAAATAACTAAACTGTTGTTGGAAAACCAAACTCTACTGAAGAATACCAGTGTTACCATCAAAGATAATAAAAAATAATACTAATAGTTTTATCAATACACTACATATTTACTAGTACTACCAGCACCTATGGCACTAAACCCATCAGCTGTATGAGGGATAATGTCCTTCGGCGTCGCTAAGTAAGCGAGCACACTATTCACGGAAAGTGTTTTCTAAAATATAAAATTGCATATTTTACTTCAAATCGGATATAAGCACATTCCATAAATGAATTTGTTCTATAATTATCTCAATCTAAGGTACGGCTTTTTAAAATGCATTCAGTGCATTAAGAACTTTATAAAGGCCTTACTTTGGATGTTGTATACCTTAACGTGAAAGCACCTAATGTGCCCAAGGAAAGTCCAAAATCTGATAATAATCACTTCCAACCTGATCACGTTAATTGCACCAATAATATACTAACGAAAATCTCAAAAACTCAGGTGGGTCCAACCCGAAAAACCCGGTGTTTTTTTCCGGGCTGGGCCCACTTGGGCAAACCCTGAATACAATACAATACAATACAAGAATAATTGTAATTTTTCGGCAAATCTAGTCTGATGGCCCCCTTGAATTTTATATATATTTACATTCGCCTGCCGCAAATCACTTAAGAGACAATAACAAAATTAGCGAAAGAATTATAATTTTTCAACAAATATTTCGAGCGGCACGCCAATAGTAAACCTGCACGCAGAATTAGGCAATACTCGAGCAGGCTGTTTTAAAAAATTTTGACGCATTTCTTGCATCTTCCGGTTTCTTTTTGCAGAACATGCACTAAATGAAAAATCCTTAAGTTTAACGTCCCGCCGCTTAGGCTAAAGAAGACGGTGATAATGAGAAATGAGTGAAATGAAGAAAGTGGGGGGAAACGGGATAACCCCGAGAAAACCCACGAGCACGTTTGTTCACCACAAAGTCGACACCGCGCGAGCTGACATCGAACCAGGGACTCCAAGCACCGGAGGTGAACGCTCTACCACTAAGCAACCTTGCTCCCCTATGCACTAAATGAGGAGCTCTAAAAGAAAAAGCGAAACAACTTGTGCTAGGTGGCCAGTAAAAAGTAAGAACGCTATTTAACCGAGTCAGGGCAGAAGCACAGCAGGGGGCCCGAGCGATAGCGTAGGAAGCAGGCACATTAGCGACAGGGGATGGGGGGTACGCATAAAAGAGTACGGATGGTCATTTACAATATTTGTAATTATTCTTATCTTCAAAAACACCTAATTTCTATCCTATCTTGATTTTACGCGCTTCACCATACCATGACTCTGCAGAAACTTTATAATCCTTCTCTCTTTATTACACAATTCTTTATAAAAAAAATCACATTACGGCCATCGCAGATGTTCACAACTGACGTATGAACCAGAAATTCCCGCCGCTTACTCCTACCCTATTTGTATTCAAAATCCATTTCAATAAGCTGTGCAATGACAGAAATAACTTACATTCAAACTCTTATTCCTTCACGAAAAATACTTCACATTTTACCTATAAATTTTGTTCTCGGTGTAAACGTCTGCTCGAATGATCCCCACAATTATTATAACCCAGTGGTGTATTTAAGGGGGGCTTCCGGGTTTAAGCCCATTGAAATTGTATTAAAGTAAATAAATTATCTTGCGGATTTTTTTCATCCCCAGGAACAAAGTTAGCCAAGCGCCTGTCCCCTAAAAAAATCGTGAATACGTCATTAAAATAGTAATATACGCGCCATTATCCCGTGATCAAAATAGAAGAGTACGTGCCTGCTCCCTTCGGAAGCACCCCTTGGGCCCCCGCCTTCACCCTCCATGACTCGGTTAGATGGTATTCGTGCTTTTTAGTAGCCCGCTAACACAGATTGATTTCTATTTTTTGTACTGTACTTCTTATCCACACATCAGGACTCAGTATAAATACGCAAATCGTAAAAGAATTGTAACTTTTCGACAATTAATTCTGACGGTCCCCTTGAATTTTATCTATGCCAAGTGAAAAATTTATACTTCGCTTGGCGAAAATCATTGAATACACAACAAGAAAGAAAGTGGCGAAAGAATTATATCTCACTAAGTATTTCAAGCAGTGTTTCTTCCAGACCTGTTTTTGGGAGGGCAGTGGCCCCCGGAGCATACAAAACAATACGTTTATAATAATAACTAGAATAGTATTAGCAATGCCCCGGGAACATTACTTCTGAAAGAAACACAGATTTCGAGTGGCACGCCAGAAGTATAACTACACGCAGAATTATTATAACCTGTGATTAAAATGGTAATATACGCCTGGTAACTCTTTACTTTGGGCAAGGCAGTAATATTATAAAGTACAAATCGCCGAGCGAGCGTTAGCGAGTGAAGGCGGGTTAGAGCCCCGCAGGGCACGTTGTTTTCTGTCTTTCCTTCTTGAGAACTGTAACTAACTGCAGGAACAGGTTCAGATGAATTGTTTATTGCCACTTCCTTGCCTAAAGTAAAGTCTTGCCCACATCCTTTCCCTTTGGAAAGCATCCACTCGCTCCTGCTGCCCTCCACCTTTGCCCTGCTCTGATTCAGATAGTATTGTTGCGGGAAGGTTCTAGAACACAGGTCCCCATATAGGTTAATAGATTTTTTCTCTATACCAAAGTAAAATATTTAATTCACATGGTACTGCCAAGCGAGCGTTAGCAAGTGAAAGCGGGTTAGAGCCCCGCAGGGCACGTTGATTTCTGTCTATATTACAGATAAATGAGAAGAGAGACCTGTGTTCTAGAGCCCTGCCTATTGGTGCTTTTTAGTGGCCACGTAGTAGCCTACAGGCTGATTTGTATTTTTTGTACTGTAGCTTTTACGTGATATATCCGGCCCCATATATATATATACGCAAATCATAAAATAACTGTAATTTTTCGACAATTACTTCTGACGCTCCCTTTGAATTTTATCCATGCCATGTGACGTATTTCAAATCGCCTATCGAAAATCACTTAGGAGACAATAAAAAGAAAATTATTAAACTAATTCATTTTTCAGCAATTATTTCGAATGGTGAGCCAAAAGAAACCTGCACGGTATTTTATGTATAAACATAAAAAAATGGAAATCTAGCCTCCCACATGAATTTACTAATTTGTAAACAAATTTGTCGTTACTTTTACAGACAATAAAGCAAAATTATCTTATGTAATCGTTCTACTTACCGACTTTTCTTGTAAGCTCCTGCGTTGTCACACCTTCTTCTTCTTGTTGTTGCTTTCTTGCTCCGGCTTTTACCTTTGGACAGTTTATAAACTGATGATGTTGACGGTATTGGTGCACTTTATACGGTCCACTAAGATAAACTGATCGTGTAAATATGTTCACAACTTCACAGGGACAGATCAACATTCAAATTCAACATATCGCGCAAGGAATGCTGGTACTTTTGAGAAACAAATGACGGTTGATGTAGCGATGCTATTTTGCGATCGCAAATAAATGCCTGTGCGATGCCACCAGGATATTATAAATTTCAAATTTTTAACAAATGTGTTTATTTGATGCTGCTATAATTAGTATAATGGTTGGTAATAATGCTACTACGATACTCTTGTGAGAGAATTTATTCAACATTCGATAAAATATTCTGGAAATAATTCTAAAATATTGCATGAAAATATTTCATTCAAGTTACAGGACAAGGTAACAAAAACATTTCCATACAAAATTAATAGGCGTTTTAAAAATATTTCTGAAAAATATTTCTCATATTACGAACGAATTTATTTTTAAAATATTCGAAATATTTTAAAAATTATATTTCATATGTTTTCTTGTAAGAATAGAAAAGATTGCATATGACATGTTGGAAAACATTTTATTCTGTTCACAGGCCTATTCTGTTTTCTTTATCATGTAGGCCCTATGTAAAACATTTTTAGTGTTACTTCGGAAACATTTTCTCTTTCAACTAGAGGTAAAAAGTGCGGGGGGACGCCGCCCCCACCTGGAAAAAATATGTACGGCGTCTCCCCAGTTCCTAAAAAAATACAATGGTCAAAGATAGTCAGGGGCAACGGCGTGACGTCATCCGCTACCTACCGTCCCCCACCTTTTCAGATCAAATTTTATCACTGCTCTCAACATTGAAAACATATTACATTACATTCAACACAATATTTCTATTACAATTTGTGAAAATTTTCCTTACATTATTTTCCTACTAACGTTCTAAAAAATGCACATCCTGTCACTGGCGTATTTACGATTTTGTTTCGTGGAGGGAATTTTTGCTAACTTTATTCCTGGAAATGTGAAAATTGTACAGGATATTTCATTTACTTTAATATAGTAAAACAAATTTCGGTGGGGCTAAGCCCGGAAAGCTTATTTAACGCCACTGCTTTCTGTACTTCACTAAATGTTCTCCAAACACATTTTAAAAAATATTTCCGGCAAATATTTGGGATACTTTTCAGATCTAACAAGGAATGTTTTCTCCAGTAACGGAAGAGTATATTCTGAAAACAATGTAAAAATGTTTCTATAATAGACCTATATCAGAAAATGTTGTTCACTAAAGACACAAAATTTTTCCAAAACAGAATGGAAAACATTTTTCTATTCATTTTTAATGTTTTCTTTTATCTGCTTTAAAGTTTTATATTCAAAATTTGATAAAATATTCTGGAAATAATACTAAAATATCATACGAAAATGTTTCATTTAAGTTATAGACGAAGATTACCAAAATACTTTTGTAAAAATTAAGTAAACCTTTTTAAAACATTTCTGAAAAATATTTCTTATATTACGAAAGATTTTTTAAAAATATTCTAAATGTTTTTTATAATATATATTTAATACGTTTTCTCGTAAAAAATAGAAAATATTGCAAATAACGTATTAGAAAACATTTTTTAAATATGTGGAGTATATTTCGTTTCATTGTTTTCCGTATCACATATAGAAAACATTTTTAGTATCATTTCAAAAATATTTCCCTTCTCAACAGTGAAAATATATTAAATTAGATCCAAAACAATATTTCTAATATATTTTGTGAATATTTTCCTGGATTTACTTTCCGACAAGCATTCTCAAAATGTACTCCAGGTAATTTCTGAAATGTTTTACAAACATTTTTGGGAAAATATTTTCGGGAAATATTCGGAATACATTGGGGAAACCAGCATGGAAATGTACAGAAAAGGAAAATCTTTTGGAAACCAAGGAAAATATTTTCTTTTGATTGAGGAAATATTCCTTGCTGTGTGGGCTACTAGGGATTTGAACTGGCATCCTCTAAGGTGATTGTCCAAGGAATGGAATAGGTGATAATCGATGATGCAATGGCTGGAGAGTATGACGAGTGCGATAATGTTTCCCATCAAAGGCGTAGAATGGTGCCCAGGTCATTCTAGCTACGTGGGGCTTAGCGTTGTCCTGTAACAATAGAATTCCTGTGCGATTCAGAAGTGCTGGCTCCAAAGTTTTGAGTTTTTCTTGAACACTTAACGACTGCTGACAGTACACACAGTTGCATTGATTCTCTGACCAGCTGGTAGCAGTTCCAGATGCACGATGCCGCGAGCAGTCCAAACACCCAGGAGGATCTTCTTCTGGTGCAGTGCTGGTTTCGGATGTTTTGTAACCGATTAATGGGATGCTAACGAATGATGACGGCGCCGTGGAGCTTCGTATAGGACCCACCTTTCATCATGTGACAATACAGTGTCTAGAAATGGACCCTTCCTCAGACGAGACAACAAAGAAACACAAGTGTCTGCTTGCTCGGAGTCAAATCATATGGGAGCCATCGTATTAATTTCCAATGTTTTCCAAGTTGAAGGAGGTACTGCGGAATGGTTTCTCCACTCACACTGAATTGTAGTTCCAGTTCCTTGCATATATGGCCACTGTTCGCCTCAATTGCTGCTTGTAGATCTTCATTTTGTACATGTGTTGGTCTTCCGGCACGTGGTGCGTTTTCGTGTGTTTCGCCGCCGTCCTTAAACTTGTTTAAAAAATCGCTGCACTGTCCGCGTAGTCACGACACTCATCAAAGGCCTGGCATATCTTCTGGCTCGCTGCAGCGGCGTTTGACCCCAGTTTGAACTCGTACAGCATACACACGCTTCTGACGCTCTGTGAAGGTCCCATGTTCACTCTGTCCTTACGCAAGTTCACGGTGTAACTGAACTGTTACAGCCAGGTATTATGGGGGATATATCCATACCAACAACTGGCCTTCGCCTTATTTCCATTCGCACTAAACTCACGGTGTGAGGGCCGATGGAACACAGACTTCCACAAAAGCGACAGAAACTTCCTTGGTTACCTTTATAGAAAGCCGTGTGTTTCCTGAAGAAAGAAAAAAAAAACATAAGAAACGCGAAGTTTCGCCGTTGAGTAATAATTGGTGAAGGTGGTTTTGGAATACAACGGACTGGTGTTCACACTAAGTGCTCCGAGTGGACACCTTACCCAGACCATTAGGTGCACTCAAGGACACCTTGCAAGCGGCAGAAAATTTATGATAAGGCCAGTAATAAGCAAAGAAAATATTAGTTCAGTAAATAAAACAGGTGATAAACCAGTAATTATTACTCTAAAATACAGGAGAGAAAACCAGAGTGAAATTAAGTACAATATGCAGGGAAAACCAAGAAATGAAAGTGGAATGAATTAGTGAAATTAGTGTTGAAAGCAGGGGTGTAGCCACGGGGAGCCCATCGGGGCCTGGCCCCCCCAAATGATTTCCTGCCCCCCCCCAAATGACCAGCTTTTAAAACATCATTGTAAGATTACCTTGCTTCAGTCACTTAAAAATAACAAAGCTTACATATAATTAATAATTCACGGTAAAATAGTACGAAAAAATACTATTTTACCATTCCAATCGAAATAGAGTATGGTATCTCTTCCTTATATCAACCGGAAAACAGTATGGTTTATTTTTTTTTATTATTTTTTTTAAACAGCAGATTACACAATTTACTGCGATTTATATTTGACACTTTGAAGACAAACGTTTCAACAAGGTACTTAAATACTACCATAAGACAATGGTACTAAACTGATTTGTAGGTAGGCCTGCATTACATTTTTTATATGCTGTAACTAGTATTTAAAAAAACATATTTATATCAGGTGAAAAATTTGGTGAAAAACGACGTTTTTCAGTATGGATTTCAATTAATCGGTAATTTTCAATTATTTTTACATGTCACCATCCCCCTTAGGAGTACTAATGGGGACTGAATTTGGATTTAAAAGGCATCGGAAGTGTCACTGTTCATATCAGCCACTCCGAAAACTATGATTCGACATTAATATGGATCATTTTCGATCATTTTTGTGTATTTTCCCGTTCTCTTCGAAGTGCACCTTCAAAGTGAAGCTATAAAAACCATCCCAGGCCCGAACCTCATCTACGTTGAAAATTTAATCGAAATCAGTCAGGTGGTTCAAGACTTGTTACAAATGTAGTCATTTCATTATATATATATATAGAGTGGACAGTAACTACGTGGACAAATTTCGGCGGGTGATAGTACATCTAAGAAGAAGCAAAAAAAAGTCGTAGTGAACATGGGGGAAATTCCGTCCCGTTTAGGAGTGATAGTGTCGAAAGCGTGAGAACATGAACTTCAGAGGCCAACAGCTTAAAAACATTACATCACAGAGAGTGCGGTTAAAAACGTCACTTACAAAGTCATACCTACCCTGTTGAAAAATGCATGTTTGGAAACGCAGCTATGCGTGCCCACGGGATTCCCCAAAGAAACGGAGGGATTCCCGGACATGCTGTAAAGGAAAGAATTGCCACACGTTGTTAATTCCGTGCGTAGCTGCGTTTTCAAATATGCATCTTTCAATAGAGTTGGTATGACCCACGCTTTCAACACTCTGTCATTCCTAAACGGGATGAAATTTACCCCCATGTTCACTAGGACTTTTTTTTTTTTTGCTTTTTTAAGATGTACTATCACCCGTCCAATTCGTCCACGTAGTTACCGTTCACCCTGTATATATAGATATATGGATAGATAAATAAATAATTACATTATTTCGGAAAGTTGCGAACTGTAGCCTATATAAATTGAATCATACAGAAGTTATTCGAAGACGCACTAGACACCAGCATGACTGGTGAAGAATCCTGTGTGTATTACAATACAATACAACTCCGTTTTGCGGCTATCGCAGCACTGCATTTATGTTACACGCTTTTCTGGAGTTAGTGGTTAGTGATCGTAGCCACCGCTTTAAAATTCCTTTGCGTTCTCACTTGTATCGCTATTTCTGAAAATATTTAAAACTTCTGATTCAAATCATTATCCACTCTTTTCTTCGAAGAAGTTTCGCATGTGAAACAGAAGAAACTTTTTTTCGTGAAATATTTTCCTCGACGGAACAATGTACGATTTGCAGACCTAAAGATATTAAAA
Organism: Thermobia domestica; assembly: GCF_964235325.1. Classification (NCBI taxonomy): domain Eukaryota; kingdom Metazoa; phylum Arthropoda; class Insecta; order Zygentoma; family Lepismatidae; genus Thermobia; species Thermobia domestica. Next base: position 81,308,853 of record NC_137469.1, read on the forward strand.
ACCTAATTCGTCGGATATTAATGCCGTACTATTTATTATTATTATTATTATTATTATTATTATTATTATTATTGGATTTGAATATTTCTGAAGAAATCGAGTTTATTCGCATTCTTGCAATGTTTACGAAAAAAAAAAAAATGTAAAGTCCAAACTGAAGCCCGAAGTCCAAAGAAGATGTTCGATAGATTGTTTACAAACGAGATGTCCTTCCTCCTTCACGCATGCAGACACTTCGAATCTGTGGTCGACGAGGAACAGAACTCTGCATCGCTAACACAGGCGAACTTCAAATGCACGAATCATCCTGGATCTCGGAAGGAGAGGTCGATGTTATTTCTTTAAATCCTGTCTTAACTGCATCTTCCGCAGTACTTTCTCCTTGCCAATCACCAGTGACCTAAAATGATGGGTCCGATCTCCTTGGGGAAACGACAGTAGTTTTGAAAAATTAGGATTGATTAATTAAACATCCTTATGGGGATAAAAGATTGTTACGAGTCTACTATTTTCTAATACTTTGATTTGTTGGCGAAAAACGCTATTCACAATAATATAAGCATTTTGTAATAAAAAGTTCTAACATTAAAAATAGTTTTTTTATTGTAATAACCCATAAAATAATCAAAATAATGAAAAAACAAAGATCAAAAAGTGTTACGTAACAAAAGGGAGGGGTTCGGCCTTGCTTTACGAAGTGTGACAAGGAGGAGGGAGGGGTAAAAATTGGTCAAAAATAGCGTTACGTAATATGTGGACGGCCCCTAGAACAGGAAATGAGACATAGACGTTAGTAAAATAATTATATTTTTTTAAAGTCACGAATAATAAATAATTATTTTTGTCACGAAATCTTAAAGAAGATAAGTGAAATTTCAAAGAAAACCAGCCTTATGTAGATAGGTTCTGTGTACAAGGGCTTAAAATAAAATAGTTATGCACAGAGGTATAACGTTTGGTCCGGGACAGTAATTATTGGTTAAACATAATAAAATCTACCTGGAATATAATTTATGGACAAAAAGCAAATAATAATAATAATAATAATAATGATAATAATAATAATAATAATAATAATAATAATAATAATAATAATAATAATAATAATAATAATAAGCTAGAAACCAGTGATTTTTAGTTTCCCGGAAGGAAACCAAAATTTGCCCTTTTTTTTTCAAATTTGCTCAAAAACACTAGCTGCAACATAATTTATTTTGGCTTTGTAGCTGCCCCTCCCCTCAAAAACGACGGGTTCCTCCTACATAAAGCTGCTGGCTACACCCCTGGTTGAAAGCATTAATAAAAGTAACAGTACTATCAGAAAATATTATTTCCAAAGTATTAGTGATAGTGGAAAGTATAAGTGAAAATATTAGCGGAAATAGTGTATTAGTGAAATTGAATCAGTGAGTAGAAAAAGGAGAACATTCTCCAACACGTTATTTTTGAAAAACGAAAAGTAAAACCGCTTACCGGAAATACCATTGCTTACGTAAAAATATCTGTATGGGAGACTTGTAACGTATGTTAAGACCTTTCATCTCCCAAAATTCCCAGAACGCAATGGGATTGGATATTTAGTTAGAAATTGTTATCATGGAATGTTATTGTTTATTTTTGGAATGTTCTTCTTTTTCTTCTCACCGATAGTGTTAATGTTAGTGAAAAACTTTTTCAGGTGAAAAACCAAGGAGTGCATGAAATACCGCACAGAAGGAAAAAAAAAAAAACATACAGGGGAAAGCCATAAACATACAGGAAAACCCAACACAAGAAGAAACAAGAAAAGAAGAAGATACCGAAGAGACAATCACACACTGACATAGAAACAAAACAAACAAAACACACACAGAAATACACACCAATCACAAGATATAATTTAGAGTTAAGCTTTTGTTGATTTTTGCTAGTTTACTTTTATTTTATTTATTTATTTTTCCGTTCAGTTTTGTTGTTAATTTCATTTGTTGTCGTTTCAGCACCTTCCCTTCAAATTCCTTTTGCTTTGCTTTGCTTTCTTTTCCTTTCTCATTCTTCATTTCTTTCAAATAAAGAAAAATATACAAATATGAACCATTCGCAATGATGATAACTCTTCGGTTTTTGAATGTGCAAGGTAACCAACTGAGAATACACGTGGCTGAGCGAATGAAAAACACGAAACGCAAAATACCATCACCACTTTTTTTAACATCCTGTTTCTGGCTTTTTAGATAATATACGAGTAATTTCTTTTGAACTTCTATAGTAATTTGAATTAGGAAACCAAGACTTCTACAAAAGGTTCAATCATAAAAAGTGCAATTTAAGAGATAATCGATACTCGCAATCCTGTTTGCTGCTAAATATTGAAAGGCAATATAGAAATTAAAATTGTAATAAGATGTTATAATTAAAAACTTTTTTTTTTTTTTTTGTTTTTGAAAAGCTAACGGTTTCGTCTTACTAGCATGGATACACCTCAGTGTTGCCACACTTGGTACAATTGTACCAGATTCAGCCCTTTTTATCATTCATCGACCCGTTGGTACCACGCTGGCATTTTCAGCCCCTTTTGTGAAAAAGTTGGTACAATTCTATCCAATTCAGCACTATTTAACAAATACTTGTCACATTTTCAAAAGTGTCAGTAAAACGTTTCGTACATCTCAAGTTACCCATACTGTGTGTTGCATTCTTAAAAAAATGCTGTTGAACATTCATTCTGCGACATTGTACCGCACGCTAGGAACTTTGTGTGGAAAATTCGTAATTCGAACTATACCGGGAAATAAATGACGCTAGATGGGTGCATAAACGCCGCGCATGAAGGAGACGAGAAAGAAGCAATGTGGTGGAAATTTTAGCTCGAAATCTTAAAAGAAAAACTACAAACACACTAAATCAAGTGTAGCATATTCTGAAGACCAGCGTGTGCTCAAGTAAGCCTATAATTTATGTGTCGTTGCAAAGATTCTACACCAAAACGATAATAGCACCAGTGCCGTGGCGTGGAAAATCATCGCCTGGGGCGAGAATATACGACGGCGCCCCCGTACATATGAGTGAGATCAATAGACCAGCCGCGAAGCGCCAGCATAGTTGGCGCGAAGCGTAACAAATTTTAAGGAAATTGCTTTTCCTTGATTTTTATTACTTTTTCCTTCTTAGCACTTTTTATTACTTTTTCCTTCCATTTATATATGTATATATATATATATTTTCTTTTTTCCTTCCTAATTTTGCGCCCCTTTCTTCGGCGCCCGGGCCGTCGCCCAGTTCTTCCCCTCCAACCACACGGTACTGAATAGCACGAAAAAATACATTAACGTAGTTGCCGGCTTACAGAGTTAAGTTTTTTACTAGTGACGCCATATTGACGAATATGAAGATACCCGAACATTTCTGCGTTTTATAGATCTATATTGAAGCGTTGTAATAAACTTTATATATAGGACTAAAGTTAGATCAGGGACGATCATACGTAGGCTAAAATATTTTACTTTTTGACAAAGAATGAATTCAGCCCTTTTTGTTTCAATTTGGTACTATTTTTCAGCCCACTCCAGAGCTAGGACTGTGGCAACACTGATACACCTACTAGCACAACAATGAATACACCTACTGTAGGTGAATTTGTGCCATACCCTTTTCTATCGCTACCTAAAAGAAAATAAAGAAGGCAAAATCCTTGGACCAGCTGCGCTGCTAAGAAAGGAGTGATACAATAAAAAAAAAAACTTTTCTTCGGTCCTTTCCACACCCTCGGTACGAAATACCTGTAACTCTAAAAAAAAAATGTATGCATTTATAGTTATTGTTACCACACAATCATATAAATGATAAGAACTCGTACTCTTTACTCTTTTATTGTAACTCTTTTATTGATGATTAAAGATTATCATCAATAATAAACCATACCATTAAACGGCTCTAAAGAAAACTGTACTATCAAATAGCTCTACAATACTTAATTCTACTAATAAAGCTAAAACTATGTGGAAAATCTTAAATGGTGGAACAAACAACAAAAAGAGCGACTTTGAGTATGTTAAAGTTGGGGACGAAATTATTAAAGAACCTAAGCGGATTGCAGATGTCTTAAATTATTATTTTCTAGATAGTGTACCATTACCTGATCCCATACAAGCTAGTTATGACGACTCGATGAAATTTCCAATGCATTCACATACGATTTTTTTAACTCCAGCAACAGTAGAGGAGTTATGGAAAATAGTGAGTAGGATGTCTAATTCGGGATCTTCAGGTTTTGATGAAGTTCCAGTGACTGTTATTAAATTTTGTTTTCCTTTCATTGTAAATCATCTCTGTTATTTAGTAAACATATCTCTTGAGAAAGGTTATTTTCCATCAGTGTTAAAAGTGGCAAAAGTAATTCCTCTCCATAAAAAGGGGAGTATGCATGATGTAAGAAACTATCGCCCAGTCTCCATTCTTTCCACGTTTTCAAAAAATTTTGAATATGTGATGAAGTCACGACTCTGCAATTTTTTGAAGTCATGTAACTTACTATCACCATCACAACATGGATTCCAAAATAAGAAAAGTATTGAAACAGCCTTGTTTGATTACATGTCCAATATAGCTCTTGAATTAAAAAACAGTAAATATGTTGTTGGTCTATTCATCGACTTATCCAAAGCTTTTGATACAATTGATCATGCTATTCTTTTAAGTAAGTTGTATGCTTATGGTATTAGAGGAGTAGCTCACAACTGGTTTCTCTCTTATTTATCCAGTAGGCAACAAGCGGTACAAATATCAAAATTAGCTGCAGATGGGTTTCAAACAACTTGTTCGTCTTTATCAACTGTAATCAGAGGTGTTCCTCAAGGTTCCATTTTGGGACCTATTCTCTTCCTGATATATATAAATGACTTGTTAGAATTTATGCATCCAGCAAAATGTATTCTATATGCTGATGACATCAGTATGATAATATCAGGAAAATCAATAGAAGAAGTTGAGAGGAAATCTGACATTTTTACGGACAAATTAGTAAAATGGTTAACAGCGAATAGGTTAATTATAAATCATGATAAGTCGATTCTCTTACATTTTCATTTTCCAGGAAAACCGCGTATATCACCTAGAATAAAAATATCTTCTAACTTACTCCAATATTCTTGCATAACAAAGCTTTTAGGTGTAATCATAAGTGATGATCTTTCATGGTCTGCTCATATCTGCACTTTAAACAAGAAACTAAGTAGCGTGTGTTTTGCCTTATACAAACTTCAAGGTACTGTATCGAGAGAAGCACTTCTTAGCTTTTACTACGCGAAGTTTAATTCATTAATTAACTTCGGCATAATACACTGGGGATCTGCTGAAAATAGTTTAAGCACTTTCCGATTGCAAAAGAAAGCGATTAGAATAATTTTTGGGTTACCCACAAAATCGACATGTAAAAAGGTTTTCAGAGAAGCAAAAATTTTAACACTCCCCAGCTTATACATCTATAAATCTATTCTTTTTACTGTGAAAAACAAGCATCTTTTTATCTTTAACAAAAATGTTCATAGCCATAATACAAGACAAGGTAGTGACATATTTGTGATGCATCAAAAATATGCTAATATAAGCAAAACCGTGTACATGAATTGTGTCAGATTGTATAATAAACTTCCTCTGTACTTGAAAAATATGACCAATGTTTCCATTCTTGGTAAGACTTTATATAATCTACTCACTGAAAAGTGCTATTATAAAATTAAAGAATATTTAAATGACTCATTAACTGAAGAGTCGGTAACAGATACTTACCCGTGAGTACATGCCCGGTGTGGTACAAACAGTTACCTAATTAGATGTAAATTGTCATGCTTTTATACTTAGTGTATCCTATTTATGTGGTTTTATGTTTTAGAAAGATGCATGATGTATACCTCTGATACTTGACAATATTGTATGTTTTTTTTTTTTCTGACAACTGTAATGCTTACATGAGAATTTCTCATGCTTTGTAAGCTAATGAAACAGGCAAATAAATGAATGAATGAATGAATGTCCACAGAAAAAACAGTTATCTCAGAAATTGAACAATAATTGAAATGAGTGTGCTTTATGAATATAGATGTTATTAAATTGCATGGTTGAATAATACAACAAAACGAAAAGTTTCTTCTTCCAAGAATGACGTAATGCAGTTTTAACAAACGACACAGGATGGAATGAACAGAATAGAATTAATCACTTCTTCCGTAAGTAGCTATATTTTCATTAAAAATCACTGGAATTCGTTTCATTGGGTATATACTGGCTCACACTGATAGAAACGACATTATATGAAGTTAAGATTCCCTGACGCAGAGTATACACTAGGCCAGTATGAAGGCCAGTATGTCTACAGGGTGGTCCGGAAGTGGGCGTACCTCCTTTTAGTTTCATCAGTATAGTGTTAGTTACGGTAGAATGTGTGTACGCAGTTACCTTGAAGTCCTAAGAGTCATAAACATCGGTACGATCACCGTCTATGTCGTAACACAGCAGAATTCTGCGCCAAATTCTCGCAAATGTTTTGCGAAGATACTCCAGAGTCACAAAGGGAAGACGTGTTCCACAGCTGCTCGTAATTCCTACATTGTGTGAAATCGAGTGTTTCTTACTTGTTGCTTTATGCAACCCCAGAGAGCATTGTCTAATGTCGTCAGACCGTCACTCCTTGGAGGCCAGACAAAGGAAGCTGGTGAAGATGCACAACCTCTTTCAATCCAGCGACCAAGAAACGTCTGATTCACGTGCGTCAGGTAACATTAATTGCGCACGTGAATCGCAAAGTGCGCTGGCACTCCATTCTTCTGTATCACAAGTGTCTTTGATACAATTTTCTTCAAGTTGAGGCACCAACCACTCATTAAGCATCTCCAGGTAAGAATGTCCATTAACATTGTCTTCGAAGAAGTACACCAATTAGGGGTACGCCCGCTTCCGGACCACGCTGTCCTTCCAGTTTCAATAATGTTACTGGTTCCCGTAGAGCAAAATCGGTAAAGGAAAGATCAAGATGCGTTTTTGCAATTAAATCAGCTGCCCAAAAGTAACTATTATCCCTTCCCTTAATCCTCAAGTGAATGTGGAAATGGATAAAATCTACCATTTCTGGTTTCAATATTTATCACTATAGAACGAAAATGGTGCTATCCATTGTGGGTGTTTTCTCCTATCCATTCTGGGTGTCAAGAGAACATACCATCACGACCTACCCCACAACACTCTGCCAAGACGAGAAATGGTTGAAATTTGCTACTGTTTCCGATTTCTATACTGATTTTTGTAGAACAAAAATCTTAAAATATATCGATATGCTTTTTTTTTTTTTTTTTTTTTTTTTGGCAATCAATTCAGCTTTCTAAGAGCAGATTCTGTATCTATCCTTAACCATATATTCAAAGCAGCAGTGGTTCACATTAACAATTTCCGGTTTCAACCTTAATCAACATAGAACGAAAGCAATAAAGCATAGCGAGTAATGACTTTCTGATATGAATTCAGCGTCCGAAGAACAGATTCTATCATTGCCTTATTAATATGTTGCAATGAGTAGTTTTAAACACACTACTTGAAGTTTAGGTATTGAATTTCCATAGTTTGGAAGTGTATTGTAATTTCACAGTGTGAAACGAAACTCATTTGTAGCCTATAATATTAAGTTTGCCAATCACTTATTCAGAAAATTCTTATTGTAAGGATTTTTATTAAGCTGGAAGTATGCCAAATTGTTACATAAACTTTTAATTAAAAAATAAAGGAAACACGTATTTGAGAGTATTTAAAAATTCCTAGTTCACAAAAGGTCTTCGTAAAATGATTTGTTCGCGAATCGAGAGGTCGTAAACTGTTGGTCCGCTGTACCTCCGTTTTTTTTTTTTTTTCTAGTAAGTTCTGAACAAAGACTTAATAGAAGTTCGTATGTTTGTAAATATAAGAAAGGTAATTTTTGTTCTAATTACAAACAAACTACGATGCTAGTGTCCAAACCATTCAGAGAAATAAATCCTAAAAAGAACACTTGCTTTTGCTTACAAGTGTACTATATAGAGATAATGAGAGTTTCAAGATTAACATTCCCTAACGGCACAGCCCATGAAGATGTATTATTGTAACCAGATTGTATCTACTCTCTAGTAGCATAAACTGCAGGCCCAACGGTGGAAAAGGGTAGACTACCCAACTACCAAAGTCGGCCCTACGATTCATTTGGCCGCGTTGCCGAGTACTTTGTCAAGTAACTTAATATTGTTGATGTAGCCCCTACGAAACAAGTTACATCACACAACTGGATGCGAAATCAACGCCGAAAAATTTCTTCCCATTGGTAACTGAACAAGGAATTATGAATACTGAAGGTATTCCTGCACGACACTCAGTTTCACTTACACGAATTAGTATTTTTCCACAATTCACAGCCAAATGAACAATTATAATTTATTGACGTTTTTGTTTTGTTGCTAAGATATTACAACGTTTTGATATTTTCTGCGAAAACAAAATTGTAATTACAGTTTTCACACTTTAGAAAAAATTCCCGTTTATGGTCGTATCCTTCAGCTTTGAACTATCAAACAATTACTAGCATAAACATAGTTTTATCTTCCTTCTCCAAACGTATTGATACAAGTGTTGCTATGTCGACTTTAGTAATGATGACCCATAGAAGAATATAAAAGACAGATGCCTTTGTTGAAAGATAATTGTTTCTACTTTTAGGCTTACAGGTAAGCAACTCTAGGAAGTAAGTGATACCACCTGTCGGAAATTATAAATGAATTTCTATTGGTCGTTATGACTACAGTTGGTCTCACAAATTTTCATAAAGGAATAAACAGTGAAATTGCACATGCATTATTGTCATCTCAGCTGCTAAGCGTTGTTGCTCGCTCTGAGCTTCTGTTCGTATTGAGAAGTCATTAAAAGCTAAATTGTACGTACTTGTTTAATTTTGATATTCAAAGTTAATCAAGGGACAGCGTTTACGGTGTACCCTGAAACCTACTTAGAAGACGGTATCTTTTTGGCAATATATCTGGTTCCACAAGAAGGAAAGAATAAAAGCGGATGTCAATATGATTTATTGGGGGGTAATTTTTGGCTGCACATTTGTACCCCCCGGTAATGCATGGATAGAGTCAACCGTGGGCAGCACAACGGCATTAAAGCACGAGTTTCTAATTTATAGTAATGTGAAGCCTGTCGTGTTGCCACATCTACTGTCATTTGCTTATCTACTCGTACTGTAGTGTATCTTCTTAGTCATGCCATTATACAATTGAGACAACGTTCCATAACAGCTTTCGTTTCATTCACCTAGCGCATGTGCCAGTGACTGTGTCACACACTGCAGTTTTAATTAAATATGTATTTTCTTTCTGGTTACCTTCAGGCAAGATTAATCCCATGAGAATCTATTATTATTTAATCATCTTTCTCTTTGGCTCCTCAGTCATATTTTACAAAACAATTTCACCTACATAAAAATAAAATATCAGCCATACATGGTCTGGCAGGAAAACATGACGATTTAGACACGCTTCACTTCAATTTTCATTTTTTATTTCCTAATTTAACTATTACTTAAGTCATCGCGAGGAGTCGTGAAGCTTGACCTGGATCTACCAATTTCACCACCCAATAGAAGGCGAGGGTGTGTCCGGTCGTCAAACCCATCCATGAAATTTTGCCAGTGTCGTCTCTCGCGCTATACGGGGAACATCTCCTGAGGGTACATTGTCGGATTGCCGCTCGTTATTTTATATTTTTGGTATTATTATTGTTACCCTTTCATTCGAATAGTTGTTAGTGATCGTGTTATAGTTTTTTAAGTGCAGTTTCTTTCTCTTTCGCTCGTTTGTCATTATCCTCTAAGCAAGGGAACGTTGTTGGTGAACGTCTGCTGTTTTATTGCTTGAAAGGCAGCTCCACGTATACTCGTAGTATCAAATTCTTCCAATGAATCATACGTGAGGGGAAATCAATTCTATGATTTGAGTACAACCCAGGCTTCACGAGTCGTAGCAATCACTATAAGTACTGGAACCCCTGAAGTTCCTAATTCCACTGCATGGGGGTGCTACCGTAGTTAGAACAGTCAGACGCGGCAATGAACACTATGTGCACGCTTGAATTGTGGCGATTTTTACTCGCTATGCTTGAACGTTTTATGAATGTAGAACATTATTTTTTCCCTGGCTGTGTGGGCAATATTGCCATCACTTCCCTGGTAATTTACTGGGCTCGAGAAATAAGGCAACACTTCATATGATTAAATAGTAATATCAGTAAATATTTTCAGAGGTATTTCCCAAGGCAACTCAAATTTCGAAGCACTACAACTTCATGTATTATCTCGATGAAATCTTTTCAGAATAAAAAACAATGATCTTCAGGTTTTTATTTATTATAACGTCGTAAAAATCCAAGAAAGAGTACTTTGAAAAATGAAATTGTAAGAAGCAGATCGATAAAGGATGGTAGCCACACCTTATAAATCGAATGAGACGATTTTTCTTTAAGCAGGACTCTGACTAAAATTCATAATTAAGTGCATGTATCATGAGGCTCGAAATTATTTAGAGAAGTCCAACATTTTTCTTTCTGTCATTCGTAAAGATTCTAAAATTTCTTCTGACGAAAATATGTTCTCTTGACGTTATGGAATGCCATGGCAATTCCTTAAAGTAATATATTAGTAATTTCTTCTTTGAAGACCTTCCAGTAGCATTTTGAGTTAATTTAATCAAATATACTATACATTCCGTAAAAAAAAAAAAAAAAACAAAAAAAAAAAACAAAAAAAAAAAACCTCCCTTGTTTCGAATCGACTTACTGAAAGTTCTGATATCAGTGTTGGGGGCCCAGATTTTTAGACGAAAATACCGGGACCCCTATGAAATTTACAGTATATTGATAGTTGCTTCTTGTTGAAATATCAGAATTAATTACTAGTAAAAAATTGATCAAGACTTACCGAAAATGAGTAACAGAAGTAGAGTATTCCTAGTAATTGAATATCCATGACTAAGGAATAAGGGATTTTTAAAATGTGATTTAATTTGCGCACGAATGATTCAATTTGCGTCCTGGAGAAAAATAGGGACATTTGGAGATTTGAACATTTCGAGAGAATCTCTGTTGGCCTAATGACTAGCGCCTTTGGTGAACGTGGTTTTCAGTTTCATTCCTGTGGGAGAGCACAAAAAATTAATTTCATAATCATTCTCAATTTCACAATTTCATTGTGAAGGAGATTGCATCAAATTTCACTATTTCATAATCAATTTTACAATGCCGTCTTGTTAAGCCTACTACCACCGCAAGTTAAAACAGCAATTTATATTGCATCAGTATCTTTGCTAAACTGTAACTTTGAATAGTACGTTTTGCATAATTAATGGCGAAACAGTGAACCAACGATTTTATTAACGCTACAAACAAATAAAGCGTGATTATCAAGTTTTTCTTTGTTATCAATTTCAGTGAACTCTCCCATATATTTGCAAACTCACCGAAATGACATTTCTTGGTGTCTTTGGCGCGGGCAACGTGGGATTGATTCACCATGCGAGTTCAGATGATTTGGATTCCACATTGAGCTGTAGCTCCAATTTTCATACAGCCTCGTTGCTGAAAGGGACACTGAACTCCAATCCAACAAACAAACACTTAGTCTACTTCAAATCAATTTGGCTTCTTCCCGTTAACTCCATACATGGTATAAATAAATGCCGGTTATTTTTCTTACGATATAGCTATTAATTTATAACTGAGAACAAAACAATTCCGCACATTGAACGTATAAAGATAATAACCAAGAAAGTTCTGCCGCTTTTTTCTGGAGGTCTGTGTTCAATTGGCAATCACATTTTGAGTTGAATGTGAATAAGGCGAAGGTCAGTTGTTGGTGTGGGTATATCCAACACAGTACCCGGTTGTGGTAATTCAGTTACACCGTGAACTTGAATGGACCGAGTGAACATGGGACTTCCACAGAGCGTCATAAGGGTGTGCATGCTGTACGAGTTCAAACTGGGGTCAAACGCTGCTGCAGCGGGGTGGAAGATATGCCATGCCTTTGGTGAGTGTGTCGTGGCTACGCGAATAGTACAGTGGTGGTTTAACAAGTTTAATGACGGTGGCGAAACACTCGAAGATGCACCCCATGCTGGAAGAACAATACATGTACAAAATGAAGATCTTCCGGTAGCAATTGAGACGAACAGTAGCCAGATATGTCAGGAAATGGGACTACAATTCACTGTAAGTGGAAAAAACATTCGGTAGCAGCTCTATCAATTTCGGAAGTACTAAAAGTTGGGCCGATGGGTCAGACAGCAGCAGAGTTTTGACTCCGGGCCAGAAGGCAACGCGAGCAGACAATTGTGTTTCTTCTGGGGAAGGAGCCATTTCTGGACAGGGTATTCACATGTGATAATAAGTGGGTCCTGCACGAAGCTCCACGGCGCCGTCATCGTTGGTTAGCATCCCATGAACCGGTTCCAAAACGGTCGAAACAAGCGCTGCACCAGAAGGCCCTCCTGTGTGTTTGGTGGACTGCTCCAGACATCGTGCATCGGGAACTGCTACCAGCTGGTCAAACCATTAATTCAACTGTGTACTGTCAGCAGTTGTGCTGTGTTCTGTGTGTGTTGGGAAGAACTGAAAACTCTAGAGCCAGCACTTCTGAATTTCAAAGAGGTCCTCCTGTTACAGGACAACGCTAAGCCCCACGTAGCTATTATCACCTGGGACACCATTCTGCGCCTTGGATGGGAAACACTATTGCATTCGCCATACTCCTCGGACATTGCACCATCCGATTATCACCCGTTCCATTAGTTGAACAATCACCTTAGAGGAGAACAGCTCAAATCCCTAGTAGAGGTGAAAAATGCATTTGATACCTTCTTCGTTTGAGGGGTCACCAATTTTTAACTCGATGGAATCCATTGCCTTCCAGAATGTTGGCAGAAGGTCGTCGATTCTGATGGGGACTACTTTTGATCTTCCGGGTATGTCTTAGATGACATATCGATATTGGAAGGTGGTGGATGAAAGAGCGACGGACCTATCTTAGTTACCTTTATAATAAGTGGATAGCACTGTTTCTTATTATTACTCCCTAGCTATTTAAACTACACAAAATTTGAAAAGAGAATGTTATTTTCACACCTACACACAAAAAAAGAAGAAACAGAACAGACACAATTTTACCCGCTTTTCACTAATAACAATGTGAAAACTACACACATGTCCATCTCTAACGCAATATCTGTTCTGAACTCCAAGACTCTACTACAATTTTGCAGTTTCAGCACTTAACGTTTAAATCGCCTTGGTCAAAATAACTTGCTTGCAACAGTTATTTATGAAAAATACCGCACTTACCGTTTTGAAAATTACATTTTTACATTATCCAAGATGTTTTCCTCATACATAAGAGTCGTATTGATGATTGGTGTAATTGCAAGCTCATTAGCTGCCACTCAAGGAAGAAACCTTCCTTAAACGTAGGCACAGAATCACGACACAGGATTGAACTTGGTCCCGTTAGAGGGTGTATGTACCATAATGCAAGATTCATTTTCAGAATATCGATCGTTCTCCACCAAACCATCTCGCCTTCAAGTAAGCGAGACTCGGAATCTTTCTCTTTAAATTTTCACATTTCTTATATTCTAGATTTTAAAATTAAAATTTAGTCTTAAAAATAGAGACAAGTATAAAAAAAATCGTACTCATATGTTAATTGTTTGCAGGTAAACTTTTTTATCTTAAGAGGTTCCTTCTTCTGAAATGATCCTGTCTTGTAGTTTTGGAGGTTATTCTCTGAAGGATGGTACTATCTTTATTGGAGTGTGGTGTGTTGTAAGTACCTTTAGTAACCAATATTACTGTACGTAACAATGTTTTTACATAAATAATTGACGAATATAAAGTTTAGAATTGATTACAGCGATCATTACATTCCTCCCAGACACAGACTAGATAATGTGATGGTATAGAATAACTATTGAACAAGTCATTGGAGAGATATTGACTATTGCTAAATAATTGCGTTTTATAAAACGATGAACGCAGTCTATTTTTAACTAAGATAATAATTGATATTCATAATCATTTTCCGTTACTTTAATCTCAATCATTATTATCTTAATATGAATCTATTTCCGTAATTTGCATTTCTTCGAACTAATAACTATCAAATGAGAAAATTGTTAATATGATTGCATTACCCAAGAAAAAGGAAGCAAAGAAGTTCAGCGTCAGAGAACCATTAGCCTTATTTCCCGCACTGGAGAGAGAATACTGAACAGACGGCTGGAAAATAAGATAGAAGAGATGTGGAGGAAGATCAATTTGGAGTCCGCAAAGGAAAAGGCACCAGATATGCCATTATGTTGATGAGAATTTTCTCAGAACGAGTTCTTGACGTATAAGAATAGTTGTGTTTTTGCTTCATAGACTGACAAAAAGCTTTCGACAGGATGAATTGGAAGAAACGTTTGAAAATACTTAAAGAAATTGGGGTCAACTGGAGAGACCGACAGCTCATTCGAAACCTGTACATAGGACAACGAGTCAAGATGCGCTTGAATGACGGAGAAGAAACCAATACTGTGGAGAGTGGAAGAGGACTCAGACAAGGATGTAGTATGTCGCCCCAATTATTCAACATTTACAGTGAATGTTAAATGAAGGAAGAATTAATGGAACCTGGAGATTTCAAGATTGGAGGGCAGATGATTAACAAGATCAGGTATGCAGATGACACAGTTATTATAGCTAGAACCGAAGAAGAACTATAGGGGATGATTAACAAAATAGTTGATACTGGGAAACTATATACAATGGAAATCAACATCGAAAAACGAAAGACATGAGAATATCCCATGGAATGCGCCATTACGGGTAATAGTTGAACAAAGAGGTCGACCATTTCAAGTATCTGGGAAGTATTTTGATGAAAGACGCGAACTGCATCAGGTCGAGAATTGCCATAGCCAAAGAAGCATTCAACAAGAAAAGGTCACTCTTAACTAGGAGCCTTAATATTAGACTAAAGAAGAAATTGGTCAAGTGTTATATATGGAGCATTAGACTTTATTGTTCAGAGACTTGGACATTAGGAAAGTTATAGAAAAAATATTTGAAAAGATACGAAATCTGGTGTTGGAGGAAGATGGAGAAGATAAAATGGACAAAAAGGGTAACAAACGAAGACGTTTTAAAACTTATATAAGAGAATAGGACTCTTCTAGCCACCTTCTTAGGAAGACCAATTGCATTGGATACACTTTGCGAAGAAATTGTCTTCTTCTTGCCTCCATAGAAGGAAAGATAAGAGGAAAGCGAGGAATAGGAAGAGGAAGAAGTGATCGATGATTAGTAAAATATAAAAAAAATACTGGGAGTTAAAAGAGGAACTGAAAGTCTAGGAACATGGAAGGAACATTTCAAGGCCGAAACTGAAAATTAAGAAGAAAAAACCTTATTAGCTCCAAGACCTGCCAAAAGGCACAATACTTAAAACTAATAATAATTGGCTAAAAAGTTTCATATAATCTTTTGTAGTCGATGATTATCAAGACTATGTTGTAGCGTGGACTACGGCCATTCGGGATCTAAACAACCTTCAGAAGAGAATAAATAGGGTTCTTTTGATCTCTTTTCCAAAATAAACTATGTGTGTTCAAAATAACATAATGAGAATAAATTCCTATGTTGGTAGTAGTATATGCTCTCCAACCAGGACCGGAACCAGGATTTTCTGAGGGGGGTGCTCCAATAACTATCAGTACATTTGAATCAAATTTATTTTTTTAAATGCCTTTAGGCATCTGTGATGTGTATGAGGAATTGACTTAAACTATTGTGTTTAGCAAAACCGCTTTCTTTTAAGCCCGAAACGGAAACATGACATGAAATTGTAGGAGAGTATTGCTATTTCTACTGCCAGTTTCTTAGTTTAGATAGCGTATATTCAGAACAGAGGGGGGGGGGGTGCACGTGCTCCGGTGCATCCCTAAGTCCGGCCCTGTCTCCAACATACTAATTAAAAAGAGTCACTTGCAAAGCTACTGCAATTCCAACCTTGTTGGATTACAGTAATATAAAAATACAATAAGAAATAATATAATTGAAAAGACCGTTTAATTGCGTTTACTACAAGTTATTATATGAGCATATATTATATCAACTATTATGGTTTAAAATGAACCGTACCCTCTATTTTTAAGCGACGATAGGGGAGAAGAAATTACTGCAATCGTGGTTAATATTGATTTCGAGGTTTTGATAATTAAACACTAGAAGTTTCATGGTTCCAACATACTGAGAAAAGGGGTTTTCGCATATCCGTCTGTCTATTTTGTAAGAGACTGAAGTGATCCGTTCCCTAAAGTCTGTAGTTATGTCCGTGATGTTAGTAATAAGAAACTGAACAAATGCTATAACTTTTAGATGGGCATTAATATCAGTCACAAAGGTGCTAGTGTACGTTGCATGGCTTTCGCCTGTCGTAGCTCTTGCTTGTAATTATTTTCTACTTGTGCCTATTCTCAGAAAGTAATGAGTTCAAGTCTAAGGTTTGAGAGCTTCTTGACTCTATCTAAATCACGACCAAAAATTAAACCACAAGAAATAAAAAATAATAAAAATGAAAATGCTTTTCTTTCATCTTGAACTAAAGCAAAGAAACACACTACAATATATACAAGATAAAGAGTTATATAATTTAGATATTATATTTGTAATGAAACGGAAACAATTTTTTATAGCTGCTGCGGCTTACATGTAGTTTGTTTCTTGTCGGTTGGTTAATATGCCCTATTTTGTTCATTTTTTTTGAAAGGTGAATATTATTTAAAAATAACTTAATTTCCAATTTGTTTTCAAATTTCTAATATTAAAAGTAAGATCAGACGTTAAAAGAAATACAGTTACAGTGAAACACGAACGAATAGTTCATTTTATTTTTGCTTTTCTTCTCGTGTTTTATTTTCCTACGGATGCAGTTCTTGTATTGTAATTTTTCTAATCTTTCAGAGAGTTAGTTTCCAGTTTAATGCTCTTGCTATACTGGTTATGCATATTAAGTGCTTCTCTTACTATTCTATATAATGTTGATTGATGTGACATTTATGCACATTCTGGGGAGCAAGTGTTGTGGCAGTCAAGTTGCAAGTAACATTCCTATCCTTAATACTTCTTTTACAATGACATACATACTTAATTTTGCGCACATTCTGGCTTTAGGGAAAAATATACTATGCAAAGTTATAGTATAAAAGTCCTTTTTCATTCAGAAGTGAAAAAAATATTAGCTCTTTTTTTGACTGTTGGCAATACAAAAGTCTGCTCCGAGCTACTTGCCTGAAGTTGCTCCTCTACTTCTCCCAAATTACACCAAACGTTGCACGTCGTTAGTGCATCGTTCGTGCACTAAGAACTAACGTTAGTGCTATCAGCGTTTACGAGATATTGAAGATTTTTCGTGGGGGCAAACTTTATGAAGTTAGCCCGCACCCATCTTTATGCAGACAGATTTTCACAAAACTTAGCGCATCGTTAGTGCACTTAAACACACTAAGCACTAACGTTAGTGCTACCATAGTTTGGGATTTATTCAAGATTTTCGGAGGGTGGGCAAACATCAGAAATGTCAAATTGTATACAAATTGACGTAGAAACATGCGGTTAACGGTAATCATTAGTGCACTTAAAAATACTAAACACTGACGTTATTGCTACCATATTTTGGGATTTATTCGAGATTTTTGGTGGGGGGAGGGCAACTTCAGAAATATCAAATTCTATACAAATAGAGACAGAAACATACGGTTAAAGGCAATTGTTAGTGCATCATTAGTGCACTTAAAAGCACAAAGCACTAACGTTAGTGCTACCATATTTTTGGATTTATTCAAGATTTTCGGTGGAGTGGGCAACTTCAGAAATATCAAATTTTATACAGAGGCAGAAACATGGGGATAATTGTAATCGTTAGTACACTTAAATGCACTAAACACTAGCGTTAGTGCTACCACATTTTGGGATTTATTCAAAATTTTTGGTGGGGGCCAACTTCAGAAATATCAAATTCCATACAAACTGTCAATATTTTCTAGAAGCATTAACGAATGCACTAATCACTTCGTTAGTGGTTGAAGTGGGGGCAAATTTACGCTCACCACCAGATATTTTACTTGTAGCGCCTACACTAATAAAGCACTAACTTTAAGGGTTGGTGCACGAAGAAGCACTAATGATGCACTAACGATGACACTAGAAGAAAACAATAGTGTTTTTTAATTTGACAGAAATTCAACACAGTGAAAAACTCCGCTTAAATTTCTTATGTGAGTTTACTGACATGTAACTGGCCATAACTACACTAATAGTGAAGCACTAACGAAATTTATAGTGTTTTCTAGAAGCACGAACGATGTACTAACGAACGGTTCTAATTTTTTCGTTATTGGTTGAAGTGGGGACACCAAGTTCATGAAGGCTTCCAAAGGTTTTTACTTGTAGCACCTACATTAATGGAGCACTAACGTTAGGTGTTAGTGCACTAAGAAGCACTAATGATTTCAGTAGAAGAGGTCATTAGTGCTTTTGATTTTGGCGGAAATTTGACGCAATGAAAAATTTCCCCATGAATTTCTTATGGGATTTTCGTGGCATATACCGGTAATTGGCCATATCTACATCAATAGTTAAGCTTTAACGGAACTATGAACTATGAGTGTTTTGTAGAAGCGCTAACGACACTAACGAATGGACTTATTTTTCGTTAGTGCTTGAAGTGGGAACCAAGTTCACGCCGGCCCGCGAAAGTTTTTTACCTGTAGCACCTACACTAATGAAGCACTAAACTTAGGTGTTGGGGCACTAGGAAGCACTAATGTTACAACTAAAGAAAACTTTCGGAAATAGCGTGAACTTAGCCCCCACTAGTAGCACTAACGAAAGAATTAGTGTTATTCGTTAGTGCATTGTTAGTACTTCTAGAAAATAACAAATATTTTCATTAGTGCTTCACTATTAGTGTAGATATGGCCAATTATAAGTCACGAAACTCCCTTAAGAAATACAAGGGAATTATTCATTGAATCAAATTCCCATCACATTAAAAAGCACTAATTACCTCTCTTAGTGCAATTGTTAGTGCATTGTAAGTGCTTCTTAGAGGACAAACACCTAACGTTAGTGCTACATTAGTGTGGTGTTACAAGTAAAAAAACTTTGGGGGAATGAGCGTGAATTTCGCACCCACACTTTAAGCACTAACGGAAAAAATAGTGCCATTCGTTAGTGCTTATATAAAACACTAACAATTTCGTTAGTGCTTCAATATTAGTATAGTTATGGCCAATTACATATCACGAGACTCACATAAGAAATTTATGGCAAATTTTTGATTGAATCAAATTTCCGCTAAATTCAAAAGCACTAATGATCTCTACTAAAGCAATCGTTACTGCATTGTGAGAGCTTCTTAGTGCATCTACATCTAACGTTAGTGCTTCATTAGTATAGGTGCTACAATTAAAATACCTTTTGAGGCCAGAGTGAACTTGGCTCCCCCACTTCAAGCATTAACTAAAATCTTAGTTCCATTCGTTAGTGCATTGTTAGTGCTTCTAGAAAACACTAACAGTTTCGTTAGTACTTCACTATTAGTGTAGTTATGGCCAATTACATGTCACGAAACTCCCATACCAAATTTATTGGGTATTTTTCATTGCATCAAATTTCCGCCTAATTCAAATGCACTAATGATCTCTTCTAGTCTAATTGTTAGGGCATTGTTAGTGCTTCTTAGTGCAGCAACCCCTAACGTTAGTACTTCATTAGCGTAGGTGCTACAAGTAAAATATCTTTGGAGGGCACGGTGAACTTGCCCAAACTTCAAGCACTAACAAAAAATTAGTACCATTCGTTAGTGCATCGTTAGTGCTTCTAGAAAGCACAGCTTGTATGGACTTTGATATTTCTGAGGCTGGCCCCCAACCAAAAATCTTCAATAAATCCTAAAATATGGTAATGCTAACGTTAGTGCTTAGTGCATTTAAGTGCACTAACGATGCACTAACGACTGCCGTTAACCCCATATTTCTACATCAATTTGTATGAAATTTGATATTTCTGAAGTTGGCCCCCTCCACTGAAAATCTTCAATAAATCCCAAAATATGGTAGCACTAAGGGTAGTGCTTAGTGTGTTTAAGTGCACTAACGGTGCGCTAAGTATTGTGAAAATCTGTCTGCATGGGTGGGGGACAGTTCATATGAAGTTGGCCCCCACCGAAACGCTGATAGCACTAACGTTAATTCTTAGTGCACTAACGTGCACTAACGATGTGCAACGTTTGGTGTAACTTGGAAGAGGTGAGGGGCCAACTTCAGGCACCTCCGAGTTTTAATGTTATCTAATTGAGTGTTCAATGTAAAATGTTTATCATTAATAAAGTGGGATTTTAATCAGATCAAGTACGAGTATATGTAAAGATTCCAACATTAACAAGTATCTACAATGAATTTCAAGAAAAGGATCATGTTTGAAAAGCTATACGTATACTGCTGTCTTCCAATTGACATTCAGAGCGATAATTCCAAACATTATATTAGAAATTTCTTTAGGATGACTAAGGACTGTAATCTAAGTTATATATCTACAATTAACTTTTAGGTTTACCTTTCTTAAAATCCAGTAGAATGTGGACCACTTTTGTTTAAATATTTACAGTTTCATCATATCTTCGTAATACTGCCTGGATTTGCTGCTGGAGATAATGTTTATCCTGAAGTTGTTGTTCCGGGACAGATGGCCAGATCACCTCCAGGTTGTTCATCATTTTACTATACCTCATTTCTCAGCTGTGACGGTAACGTTATAATGACCTAAAGTTCTTATTTTTTCAACGTAGTTCTTACGAGTTCTTGAGATTAAATTCGTTAGATTATAGGAATTTTCAAATTAATCTTACTAATACACATTGGAATCTATGGGACCTCAACGCTACTTTAAATTTTAAATTAATGGTCGTGGCTAAATTACAAATTTAGATCTCAGTATAGGCTTCCAAATTCATTATCTGTAATTTTTGGTAGTGCAAGTTCTCAAATTGACAATTACCACACGCTTTCAATTCAGATATACTTAATAACGACAGCTTATGATTTTATTATAAGATCACAAATAATGTCATGTGATCATATAGTGAACTTGATTGCAGTATGATCATATAAGGAAAAAATCATATTCCAATCCAGCTTCAAGTCATTATTAATAAATTAAAAACGTCAAAATCAAAAATTAAATAAGAAATAATCATATATTTTCCTTAATACATCTGTTAAGGTTGTTTGAAACAATATAACATAACTTCAAAGTACTACAGGTAATTTTCACGGTTGTCTTTCTTCACTAGGTTCAAAAATTCTGTTAGAAACGTAAGGCCTTTTCAACAATCAAATTCGGTAATCGATAATTTTCGGATATACTTTTTTCATTGTTTAAATAATTTATTAATCTCACTTCCCTTCTCGACTTCTCAATGCATCTCAGATCTTTAAAAAAAGTTAATCATGTATTCAAAATTAAAAATTTGAATCATCGACAAAATACAATCTGTCAAATAAGTATAGAAAGAATTTAAACTTTAACAATAAGAACAATATTTCATTATTCCATTATTTTTAAGATTTTTTTATTGTTTCTTTTTACATATAATGTTTCCAGTATATTTGTCAATATTCTAATTTAGAACGTTATATAAATATTAGTTTTATTAATTATCACTTATTATTTGATTAGGAATGTAGCTATTTATTCTATATATGATTTGTGTTACATACCCGTTATCTTGAAATTCTCTTTTAACTTCTAAAATAATGGATTAAAATCGCTGAAATTTTGACGATGCAAATCTCGACAGAGGGACATTCTATGACAAACTCCTCAGTACCACCAGGCTAACTATGTTTATAACATAATATAAAATTATACATTTAAATGACATTACGTCAAATTTTATATATTGTAAATCCACAAATTAAAAGAAAACTAACAAGAACACACATAGAATTCATTGTTGGAAACTAACCGCATTAGAATATTATTTTAAGGCCTCTATAACAGTAGCTCAAGTAAGCGTGCCAGAAAAATGAACATATAAAGTACTTTGGTGTCCAATACTATGATTAACATAAATATATATTTCGATCTATTCTTTATTTTTGTGATACTGTAGCATCCCTAGTTTGCAACACTTAATAATAAATGTGATATGCAAGTTTTAATTTAATGTATAGAGTTGAAATATGTAGTAGACCAATGTAGTGCTATTTAAATAGAAAATAAAAAATATATTGGGTTGGCAAGACTGTTACCTTGTATACTCCGCATCACCCGAATTAGCGTATGGTGTTAGCCAATTGTCCACAAATACGAACAAAATCAATTATGTGGGACCTTGCAGAAATAGGAATACAAAGTACAAACTAGATCAAGTTGGCTAAGGACAGCAATGGAGAGCTTTTGTGAGTGCGGCATTAAAAAAAAAAAAAAAAAAAAAAAAAAAAAAAAAAAAAACCGAAATAATACAAGAGCTGTCCCACTGGAAGTCCCTAATGAGGAAATTTTACTCAGAGAGTGTTGAAATTACTATCAAATTGAGAAATCGTCTAAATAAATTATGTGATAGGGAAATACCAAAAATCTTTTAAACTAAGTGGAAAAGAGTGGCCAATTTTATGGGAGGTTTTGAAATTCCTAAAAATGTTTAAGAAGGTGTCTAAAAAAAGGAAAAGATAAATGTGTAAAACTTCCGTCTGTTGTTGATAAGTATAAATATGGCACTTGACAAAATAGAATAACTTATACACGAAAACAAAGAGGACTCCTACATATGAGATAATTTTGCTTGCTTTTCAAACTGTTAGGAAAAAAAATTGTCACACACTACTGACATTATCTGGTTATATTGTGCTGTGCTACTGCTGGGTTAGAGATTAGGAAGTAGATTCTGGGCTGTCGGCATCTAAGACCATTTAGCCCGTCACATATATGAGGGATGACGTCCCTCGGCGATCACACTATCCGAGAAAAGAGAATGAAGGAAGGAACTTATATGTTAGGTACCATCGTGGCATTTCCCTGGTGTGAATGAGGAAAACCTCACTCAGGATGGCTGGACTGACCATTAGCATTGCTCTCTCCTGTTCGGATGATTGACCATATGGTTACATAGCGCAACAAACTGTACTATCACGTCTAACATAGCATTGTTCATGGGAAAGAATGAAGAATTAAATCTTCTCAGCCAAAGAGCGTATCGTTACTAAAGTTCTCTGCTTTAGAAGTTCTCCTATATGTATCTCATTATTCAAAACAACGTGTAAGAGTAATATAAATAGTCTAAATTTTAAAAATAACCTTTCTAATACTCACAATTGCGTTTCACGTATTTATAACTTTAGGAATATTTTTTTTTAAATTCTCATTATTAGGTTATAAGTGTACCAAAAGTCAGAGACCATAGGCCAGTTCAGGTATGAGTAAAGTTACCAAAACAATGGAAAGAGATGGAATTTGTTGGAGATAAGTGGTTTTGAATTGGAAATAGTGGATTTTTTCAATCACACCAATCGTTTGAGTAACACACCGTTAAGGTGCCCCAAGTTAAATGAAACAGCAATACTTCCAGTCCAGCAGATTTTTCGAACGTAACGTAAGAACACGAAAAATGACACAAGTAAAGTGCATATTAGTATATGAAGAAACCGAGAACACGTCGAATTCATTTCTCAATAATGCTATATTGTTAATATTGTAAGGTTCAACGTGTTTTCACACTATTCTGGATGTAACAAGGTGTTTCTACAACACGTGCTTGAAGTAAACATTCTTCAGACGACAGCAACGAAGAAGACGTCATCTACCATCGTCAACGTCCGGCAATTGTCGGCAATATTTCTCTATAAAATGAGACTGAATAGCACAGAAAACATCAGTCTCGCTCGGTTAACTAAACAACCAACTCTCTAAGACGCCTGGTTACTAAGAGCTACCCTTCCTATACGCTCTAAGACAGCGTTGCCCAACCGATGTGCCGCTGCACACTGGTGTACCGTGAAAGTAGCGCTGGTGTGCCGCAAGAAAATCAACACAAAATTATTAATTCTACAGCAATCAAATTGCAAAACATAAGGAAAAATGTATATTTGTATTTCATATTACTATGAACCTCTACTATGAATCTGCAATTTTAAGTTTCGTACCCTGTTATACTTTTCTGTATATTTTAAATGTTGAAAAAAGTATTTGTTATCATTCTTATGACCATTAATGCTTCTTTATTGTTGCAGACTATTTCGTAACTTGAAATTTTATAATATCATTCAATCCTTTCGACAAAGCAATGTATGCATACAAATTACCTACATTTGTGTTTTAAAAGTAAAAGAGATTTGTTTGTTCGTTCGTTATTTTGTGATCTTCCTTCCTAGTGAAAGGTTGGATACAGTTTTCGAACAAGAAAGCACATAAAAAAAACTGGGTCAAATATTCCATTGAATTTTTTTTCTATTTGTAAATTATAACGAAAAATTAGCATAATGATTTACCACGTTCGTAAACCAGTAATCGAACTTTCTTCTCTGTGAGAAGGAGATCAGTAATCACAAAAAAAAAAAAAAAAAACGACATTATTTTATATTTACAAATGATAAAATCTATGAGTGTGCCGCGAGAATTCATATTACATCCGTAGTGTGCCGCAAGTTGAAAAAGGTTGGGAAACGCTGCTCTAAGACCTGGTGATTAAGTTCCTTTCTCCCTTTCTAAGACACCCGGTCATTGGAAATGCTCCTAATCACCAAATTCTCTAAGCTGCATGGTCATTGAGAATTCCAACTCCGCTCTATAAGACGCTCGGTCATTGAGATGCAGCTATCCAATACACCCTAATACGCATGGTCATCCAATACACCCTAATACCAACAAACCTCCAAAGTAATTAGAGGTACTAGCACTTATTTATAAAAATCAAAGGAAACAGTTTTCTGAGCTGATATCGCTTCTTTTCATTTAGCATAGGACGCCTTGCCAGTGTGGACCCGAAACTTAACGATGGATTGGATGAATCCCACCATATTACATTCAAAACCACCTTCTTCCAACAACTTTCCACTCTTTTCATTTTTTAAGTATATTTACTGATAACGGAGCTACCCTATGCCACTTCTGATACATCCTGCAAAATTACTGTTACTAAAATAAGTAAAGTGTGTCCTTTAATATTAGTATTTTTTTGTCAGGTCGCCCAGCCATTACATACAGATGTTTAAACATCTTATTTTCTGTCATCTTAGTGAGTGGTGCTTATACCGTAAGTATTATAATACGTAATGCATTATGAACTTTATTATTTAATAGTAGAATCTAAATTAAATGAACCATTTGCATGCTCGAAATGGTAAAGAGTACTAACATACGAAAAAAAAACTTTTAGATTTTATCCAATAGAACTGTTAATGATCTGCTTCAAACTATTTTTGAGTTTGCCCCGGTCCATCCCATTATAAGGTTATTCGATCCGCTTCGAATTTTCTGTCTTGCTTTCATCTTCCATACTTCCTTCAAACTAAGGCATGTTAAGCACTGGACAATACGTCGTGAAAAATGTCTCACTGATTATTCTATAAAGAAACTAAAAATAGCTCGATTCATTTGATACGAGAACTGATCAAGAAGTAACACATAACATTTTAAGAAAATGTAATAAGAAACACAGCAAGAATATTTAGTGGTTCATATTAAAACAACTCTTAAATATAGCAACCATGCCTTCTATACTGTTACAAGTTCCAAAATAACGTATTGATAGAAGTTCGATCTTTGGAAATATACCGAAAATTTCCTGCCTACTAAGGATTATCTCACCTGGCAGAAAAGATGATAGTCTGAAGGTGCAAAATTAGAATTATGCCGTGGTGCTCGATCACCTTCTACCCAAACTTCTTGAGTTTATTAAGAACAAAAGCAGGAACATAGAAGATTTTAAATTTTTCAATATTACTATTGTTATTTGTCATGAAATATGCAAAGCAACTTTGCTAATGTTATTTCATATGATCAGCTTTCACAACCGTCCCACGTGTTAGAATATCTATGCATAGAGCCCTGTAATCGTCTTTCAATTTTAATCCTTGCCATATTTTTGTCATAAGAATACGGAACACCTTATATCACTCTGCCCGCCTTAAAAAAAAAAAAAAAAAAAAAAAAAACTACAACACAATACATTTTTTAAAACATTTTCACTGCATTATTTAAAATGGACACAAAGAAGTAATAAACAATCTGTTCTCAAGAAACCTTATGCTTCCGGAGACCTGTTATGAGTGTTTTGCATTTACATGAATTTTTTATCTGAAAATGCTACCAAAAGAATATGTTATTTAAGAATCTAGCGGACGAAGGAAAATCATGAACCTGCAATGTCCTACATACACACAATAGTACGCATTCTAGAATGACTCAAGAAAATTAAGTATTGTTCTTACCAGAAAAAGAAAAGATAATAATAATAATGGGGTTTTTCACCCCCCAAAAAATTAACACATGAAATGTTACTCATATATTGTAATTTTATTTTCTTAAACACTGAACGTTATGTCTTGCTGATATTGATATCGATAACCTGATATTGAGAGCAGAATAGGCGAAACTAAATTACGGGACATTTGCCTGTCCCGACTAAATTGACGGGGACGCGGGACACTAGGGTCCGAAATCGGAACTGTCCAGATTTTAAGGGACGTATGGCAGGCTTATCCAATTTTCATATACTTTAAGTTTTCACTGTAAACAGTGATTATTTTATCACGTGTATCTTTTGTGACAGAAGCTTAAACTACTGAGCAAAGACGGCTCGTGTGTTACAATTGCCTATATGTGACGAGAAGAGAGTGTAGTTTATTTTCTCTATGCAAAAGGACAAACTCCAAATGAAATTCACAGAGAAACTTTGTTCATGTTTGGGAAATTGTACGGACCATAAAAACGTCTTCAGGTTGTTAATTCTATTATCCTTGCGGATTTGCAACGTGACGAACACGCAGTAAGAGCATCAGTTGAACTAGTATCACGGTGTTTGAAGAGGCAATTCGTAATGACCAGCAAATCCATCTTCGGATATAATCGAACATATTCAACATTTCGTAATGAACGGTGCATAATGAGCATGACAAACTGAAATTTCTTAAGTGAATGTTCGGTGGGTGCCAAAGAACCTCAAGAATCTTCATAAGGAGCCGGTGAATATTGTCATGCTTGGACAACTTGAGACGGTGGCTGAGGAATGATGTGCTTGTCTGGAAGATTACAAGTGAAAAGTCCTAAGCTCATTACTAACGCCTAAAATAAAGTGAACATAAATGGAAAGAAATACACGGATTCCAGAAGAAAGATGAAATTAAGAACGACTTAATTTAGAAACAAAGTGCTTATGACTGTATTCTTGGATATACAAGGAGTTATAACTGGAGGTTTTCTAAACTCAGAGCCATTGAGTGCTGCATCGTATGAAACATTGGCATAATTGTATTGTGTACTTCATGACAAACACCCAAACGTTAATGTTGGAAATGTCAAATTTTTGCATGAAATTGTACGGTCTCATGTTGTTTTTTCTATTCGTAAAAAAGTCGAGAAATTTGGTTAATTTCGTTTCAGTGCTAAAAGTGACACTTATCGTCAAACGATAAGTTTCGGTAGGATGGCTCGCTGCATAGTCCTGGTCTAGCATCTTCAAAGTATCATCTTTTTTGGCCTGATGAAGTAATTCTTAGCAGGCTAACGTTTCAACTCCGATATCGGAGTCATATCCAAGGAAGTACCGAAATCGAGATGTACATTTGTAATGTGCTGCTTGCTGTAATGAAAGTTACAGATGATTGATTCTACAAAAAAAAAAAAAAAAAGTTATAGCAGAAAAGCTCTAATCCAGATCTAAATTTACAGTGTGTCGGAAAAACATGTGTTGTTTAGAAGACGTTCCCAATATCTATAGATCATACCAAAAACTCTCGTTCTACTTAATGATACGAAAACTTTGTATCTGCAGACAAATGTGTAGATTTGGCAACGCTGCAAGAAAATTAAATCATTCAGTGTAGTTGAAGGATTCTAGACAAGTTCAAGTTGATTTTTTCTTTAAATAATTTATATGGCTTGTATTAGACATTTTATAGAATACTTCGAAGTGGTATTTAAGCAATGTTTTTCAATTGACCGTAAAATATTGGGTAATAGATATATAATACTTAGACACTATATAGAAAGACTAATTTTATACAATGCTAATAAAATATATATTTGATTCTTTTTAGGGAGACTCGACACTAGCTCTTCCTTGGCTTCTTCTTACTTTTATGAGCGTTGTTGCCAGATTTGTGTTTATTCTTATGTTGCTTGGTGGTATGGCTGTGATAAATGATGTGAGGACTAATTTATTTTCGTTATTTCTAACTGTAATCCTCACAGTGTATGAAGGTAAGGGAGTTGATTTAGAAAGCTTTTAGTGTTGTTGCATTATATTAGTTGTATTATTTCAAATGACTACTATATTTATTTATCAAATTAAAATAGCTGTAGTCTTCTATACATAAAGTCTTTACTTTCTTATCATATCCATGGTGGGTCAATCCATATGAAGTGGTCCAGAGCTGGTTGCTTCACCATCTCCGAAAGTTATAAAAATTTGTGATGAACCTTGTGTATGAAAAGGTCAAAACCACTATTCACATTGTCGTATGTACAAGTATTCCTGAATGTCGACCATTTTTGTTGTCGGTGGAGTGCCAATTTTTGCATTTGGAAGCGTGTACGAAAACTACAGTTGCTCAGGACGTACGGATTAGACGAGCACCAAACAAAAACGAATGTTTAGGGGAGAGACTGAGGTACACGGAGAATATATATTCTTGCTTCTTCTAAATAAATATGTAGGATTATAAACATATACACGTATATGAAATCACCAGAAAAAGTACAGAAAATTACACTTCGAAAGGGGTTGTATTTTGGAATGGCATAAAATGGGGGGCTGTGCTGAATACTATTGCATGTAAAAGTCTGAAGAAATATCCACAGCTATGATACTACTGGCACCATAGAGTTATGGATGTACGAAAGTTGGAGTTTGTGATTTTGATGCTATTTTTTGGGCGTAATATCTTAGGAGGGAAACGTTCTAAATATTGCTGCTTAGGTCACAAAGTAATTCTGTATGTGGATAAACTATTGCAGAAAAATCACGATAGATGTTATATGGAGAAGAAAGTGAGGACATGGTAAAAACACGAAGAAAGCACGTGCGTGACGATGGTCATAGCCCGGAAAAATATAAATGTTTGGATATTTTTCATGCTAGATTTAAAAAACTACGTATGGTTCATTATTAGGCCTGCTTTCGTTTGTGTTCAGTTGTGCAAAAGCTTGCAAGTGGCGTTTGTTCCATTTTTCTAGCTCCATGATCACTCCTACGTTTATATGGGAGAGGACGAACACCTACGACACTCATCGTCTAACTGGACAGCGGTATTAAGACACTCAATGTATCAGCAAAGTGTCATTGAAATCCAATCCCACTTACGGAAGTTAGTGTGTTCACAAGGTTGAGTTATATCTTCTATGCTCAATTTTTTATAATTTTCGGAGAGGTTGAGCAACCACTTTTACCATTTTTGGACCACTTCCTATGGATTGACCCTGGTGTGCTGCATACCTATATACCGTGTATCCTCTTCGCTACATATACAGATCTTTATTAATTTAATGTAAACAAATTTAAAAATACTTCTTATGAGACTAGTATTGCAATATTTTGTTTGGTCTGAAATAACGACACACAGATTTAAACCCATCATCTCTTATTATAACAATAGAAATCTTATAAAAGGTTTTAGAAAGCTTTGCATTTCTCGTAATGTTTTCAGAGTTCAATGAAAGATGCTCGGCACATGAAAGTGGCCTCGGAATAAAGGTTCAATTTTATTTAGCTCGTAATGGCCTTAGACATGCATCGAGGATAACTCCTTCGCTCATAGTAGCCTCAGAAGTGGGTGGGTAAATGATATATTTTTTGCTCATAGCAGCCTCGGGAAAGGGAATTAAAGGAATTTTCCTTCGCTGATCGCAGTTTCAAGAGATAGTTTCAAAGGAATTTTCCATAACTCATGGCGGCACCAAGAGAAAGTGTTAATAGGTGCGTGATCAGCAATGAACTGATAGCTTCCTCTTCTAGAGGTCTTCTGATAAAGGTCTCTTCTTGAAGGGAGGAGCTATGAGGGGAAGTCGGCCTTCTTCGTAGAGTTACGCTATGCTCATGTGACCTTACCGAAGTAAGCATGGATAGTCACAAAGGGTAAGATTATCCCAGTCGAGAAATCACCCCACGTTCTGTTAAATTAAACTTTGTAGTTCAAGCAGAGAGAAGCAGATAAGAGTTCAATAAATTCATCTGAATATCCCAATTTAATAAACACTTTCTTCTACCAGGAAAATCAATCACTTGCCACGGAATATAAAACTGTAATATATCGAATATGTCACAAAGTTTTCCCTTCAGGTTAAATGATAAACTTTTATAAATAAATCGGTCTTTATAGGAACTTTTCAAACAAACGTATGTACAATTTCTTGACAAAACCGAAACAACTGAGTTTTTATGTACCAAAATTATATATAATTAAATGCGACTTACCGCCTTTCATTTAACCATCCAAAGTAAGGTATTAAACTTCACAAAAGTTCTCACATTAAGCATTTAATAATTCGTAGCACGTATTATATATACATGAAAAAACCGATTCTTACTATAATTGCGAAGTGAATTAACATATCTTCTTTTACAAAAACGGTTCACCTCGTCGTAATATATTCTATTATTACTTTCCTGTTTTACACTTACATGTTAGTATCACCAACTTCAGTATGAAGCGATGTCTTACGTATTTTACAAACTTGTAGGTTTAGTTCGTCAACCAACCATTTGTCGACGCTGGTAAGCCATTATTTGAAAGCGCAACTAGTAGGCTATACAATTTATAATTACTTCCTCTTCTTTTTCTTAAACAAGTTACATGTAACAGTAGTCTTTCCGAACCCAATTCTTGTCTTCTTGGCAGTGTCCTTTCGTCGTCTGCTATTGTTTTTGTATGAGCGTAGTAACACGTATGTGATGGTTACTATGCGTGAGGGTATGTAACCTTACAATATGGTATTAGATCATTTTTTATTCTCAGAACAGCTCTTATGCAACATGAAATCGAGACATGGAGATCTTGAATGATAGGAACTGGAATATCACCATTCGTCACGTTGGCGTACACTCATCCTTGTGACAGAGGATGGAGAGAAAATATGGACCGGATTAGTGTAGCCAAAAAGAACCTCATATGTTCAATTATGATGAAGTTAGGGTTGGGAGGGCCAAGCAAACTCCAAATTCATCTCCATGTTCCTTAAATCATACCGCAACTGCCTCAGCGAACATAAGTGAATAAGCACATTATCATCCTGGAATATGGGATCATTGCCTGGGAACAACACCTGGGGCACAAAATGGCGACATAGTTACGGAAAGTGAGGGTATTTGAAAGTTTCAGCATAGGATTGCACCCTGCTATAAACAGAAATGAAGAAAACAGGTAAGAAGTGTCCCCTACCATTTCGAACATCACATGCTACACTAATAAGTGTCACATTATAATTAATTATTATATTTAATCATCCAAGACGCAATTCCCCTCCAAACGACCCTTCTAGATTTACTAGAGAGTAAATGAGAACTCAATGGAGTGGTATTGTGTCATAATTATTCAGGTAATAAAAATCTACATATAGTTTCATTGTGTGACAACGTAAATTACCACAGGACAAAAATTTCTATGTATTTCAGAGTCCTAATTATGATAGTGAAAACCATTTTTGACTATCACTTAAACTTTTCTTCGGAAATGCATGTTATTGTTGTTCCGGCGCTTACGAGTATAGTCTTTTCCTAGGGCTGTTGTAATCGACACTTCAGAGAGGGGGTAATGTAGCGAAAGAGGCAGATAGCTAGGTTAGAAGGTAGAGTGGAGTTGCATTTATTTGCTTCAGTCAGTTGCTAATGGGATCACATTGAGTCTGCTACTGCAATATGTATATTGCAAACCTACTGTACTTTTTAAGAAAAAAGTTTATGCGTGTTTCTTGTGTACGGCGATGTCTGGAAAATGTGTTAATTCACCAAGCATGTTCTATTATGTGTGTGTGGTGATTTGACGACACAGAACCAAAGACTTCCCCATTACCTGCTCGTTAGAACGGCGTGCGAGTTATATCTTCAATTAAATGTTGATGAGGGTAAGGTTTGGGCATCATAGAACGGTTGTTCACAATCTGTACGGCATTTGCTGTACCAAAGTTGTAAAAGGAATCTAGAGACTACATTACAGACTGATACTTTTGTTTAAGAAAAGTAACAGAAATCTCAAGTAAATTAAACATCCAGTTCCATACACAAATTTGAAATGCACAATATACGAATTTGGCCAGTTTTGTGTCCAGATTCTCTCTCTGTTCCAAAACCACTAGCAGAGTGAACACTGGAATATGAAACAAGATGGAATTGAAAGAGCAACAGATCGCCTAGATCTTGATCACATGCTATCTGGATCAGAGTCCCAACCGCAACCACTGTCTTAGGGAGAATATAACGATATTGTAAGTGATCTAAATCTTTGCTAGAGGCAAACAAAATTACCTGGTTGTCACCTAAAAAGCAAAACTACTACAACGAAATACTAGTATCATTTCGGTAATCGACAGCTCGATCTTACCAATTTTTCTCTCAAAGACGGATAGTTTGGTATATTATAATGACTAAGATTACCATCTTACAGAATTTGAAATGATTTACAATCCGGAGGAATGACGCTTAATTATAGATTTCTCGGCAACGAGTCTCAAAATTGTTCTCTTGCATAACGGTAACGAGAAACATCCTATACCAGTGATCCATTCTGGTTAGTTAAAAGAAACCTACTTCGATAACATGCGTCTACTCCTGAAGGCTATTGACTATTCAAACCATGAATGAAAAATCTCAACGTTCTGGTACTTTTTATGGGAATTCAGACTGGTTATACAAAATATTGCTGTTTATTGTGTCATTGAGACAATAGAATATTACGTAATAAAACTTGGTTTTTCTAGAAGAAACTTCAATCCTAGTGGGAAAATGTGACACGTAAACTCCGTGTTTTTTTAAAAAAAATAGTGTACTGTTACCACAGCTCCATCTAGGAATTGGGATTCATGAATAATTTTGTGAAAGTAATTACTAAAAATGGCAGGATTTTCGCATTCTTACTGTCAAAATTTTCTGTCATTACTACTGCAAAAATTAATGAAGCTATTTTCATTGCGTCTCAGACTCGTGACTGGATGAAAGATATTATTTTTGATGAGTTGCTTAAAGGTATTGAGAGGTCAGCTTGGCTAGCCTTGATAGATGTATGCAACAATCTCTTTGCAAACGTAAGATCTGACAATACAGGAAACTAGTGGAACACATGCTGAACAGGTGCAAAACTATGGGGTGCGAAATGTCTCTAAAAATATACTTTCATTTTATCATTTTGCCTGATCTCGGATATGTGAGTAACAAACATGGTGACCAATTCTATCAAGAAATCGTGCTATTGAAAGTCGATATAAAGGCAGATGGACAGGAAATCTTTTGACAGATTACTGCTGCGAGCTCCCACAGAAAGTTTCAGCATGTACTCACAAACAGGAGGTTTCCTGGGAACGTTTCTAACTTGTAAATATATTTCAAACTTTTTAATTTTTTCAAAAAGTTTTTTTTCTCTGTCTAATGCAAAATATGTTTGGTTCATAACTTGACTTGATACAGCTATACGTTCCTTCTGTATTGTACGGACGTCGTTGCCAAGTATCGCAAAAGCTGTTACTTTGTATTTCATAAATTACAATACATTCCTTATTATATGAAATAAGGAGTTATGTGGCATATATGGCATACTTTTTTCGAGAAATAACAGTACATGATGGAATATTTCCTAATTCATATTTGTAATCAGCGTATGCGATTTAGTAAGGAGCACCTACTTTCATCTTGCGATAAGATTCAAAATTCACATTTTTTGCACTGTGTTATATGCGAATTTATCGAAATGTTTTGCAAGAGTATAATTGTCCAAAAGGTGCTAAAGAAACAGTAAAGTTGATAACACGCGAATTTTTACGAAAAATAATTTAACTACTACTAAACTAGTATTAGACATTAGGGATACTGTTATAGATTATAAAGTCTATAAAGATTGCAGTAAGCTTTTACAAATTATATAAATTAAATTGGCGGAAACTTTAAATACTTTACTGTTTCCAAAATAATAATTTCCCAACCCAAAATCCTTGAAACCATTTACAATACTAGCATACACTAAACCACGTAAGATCGATAACAACCATCTACACACAAAAATGCACAGAACAAAAAAGAATACTACCCTAGAAGGAAGACCATAAAATAAAAACATTCAATCACATCTCCCCTTACAAGGAGAATACTATAACAGTCACAACATGAAAATATAATAAATGCACCTTTCGTTTCTGTTTATATTAGTTCAAATCCAACATTTAAAAATACCTATTAGAACTCCCTCTCTGCCAAAAAATTCTAACTCTTCTTTTTGGCTGTTATCACACGAACAACTTTTTCCACCAATCATACACAATCAAGAACAATGGAAAACGAAGTTAAACCAAGCACTTTGATGCCAGTACCCCTTGGTCTTTCTCACTGACTAACGCATTCCATTTGGGATGCCAACTATAGAAATCCCCGGCAGGGTTGCCACACCCGAGACTCGCGATGATGCCAAAGACGGGTCTGAATTATGCTAGATTTTTGTAAATTATGCCAGATTTTTAAATTATCGTTCCTAACTAATTTTAAGGACTCGCCCCTACTTATCTTCATTATTTTAATGAAGTGTTTCAACTGTATTCTTGTAGAAAGCTAATATGACGCTGTCAGGCATGATAATGAAATAAATTGGTAAATGCACTTTATACGGGAGAAAGGTAGAATTTATGTTTTATGAATGGATAACATTTTAAGAAATATATACACAACATGCCGCTTCCGACACAGGCCTGAAGCATTTCTTTAGTGTATTACTAGCTCTCCCCTGATGCTCATATCCATCCCCTCTCAAGTTGTAAATTGAAAAGGACAGAAACATCCCAGACAACCAAACATTCAGGTTTAAGTTGACAGTAATAAAACTATGGGTAAGTAAATATGTTTTGTAGAGTCATGTTTTGTTGTTTTTGAACATTTCTCTGAATTCAACAATAAATTACAACCGCGGAAATACTGACTGGTCTCATTGTTCCAACCATCGCTTCAACTATGAAGAAGAATTCCCGATGGTCCTTGAACCATCTAAATTTTCTTTCTTTTTCTGTTCATTAGAGGGAAGAATGAA
Source organism: Thermobia domestica (assembly GCF_964235325.1). NCBI lineage: Eukaryota > Metazoa > Arthropoda > Insecta > Zygentoma > Lepismatidae > Thermobia > Thermobia domestica. The sequence goes on from NC_137469.1 coordinate 81,344,429, forward strand.
ATTATGCTAGATTTGCCCAAGATGCTAAAGTCAAGATGCTAGATGCTAAATGCATGTGAATTATGCTAGATCTAGCACCAAGATGCTAGATATGGCTTCACTGATCCCCGGTCATAATTCTCAAAATAGATAAGGGAAAGTGGATTTTAAATCTTGAAAATGTGTAGTTGAGCCTCACGACAATAAATAAATAAATAAATATAACGGTCAGGCAGTAAAAATATCGGTCAGATTGCAGTAGAATCATTTAAAATTTTGCTTTGGGGTGGGGGACCTCCGATGTACGTAGATTCTTATATTTTTCATTGCTATATTATTATTTTATTGACTAAAATGGATATATCTAGGTAAATCTCAAAGTCAGGGGAAATTGTCTGCTCCTTGGAGTCTGAAGTGATGCCCATGCACAACTGGAAACTTCCATTCTTCTCCCTTTCTCTTGCTCACTTCTAGTACGTAATACGGAACACAAAGTTTTAAAAAGTGAAAAGTGTTGTTCCTTTCACCGGGTAGAGCTGCATTTAGTGCTAATACATCAATCTTTAACTTTCAGGAGAGTGAAACATTTAGTTTCAGTTAGCCAGTTTTGAACATGGCATTCTCTACATAAAAGACAAGCAAAATCTAAAATTCGTACTTTGAAAAAAAAAAATGTGTCGTCAAAAGTGTACGTCCATTGACATCTTGTTACTATTAACTGTTCATTACACGACTCTACACTCTCTACTCTACTCTACACTATTGTTCCTCGTAACTAACAAAAATAAATAAATAAATAATGAATAATGCATAAATGCTATTTCTGCAGGATAATTTCACGATTATTTTAAAACTTATTTTTATATTTAGCAGTTAAATGTAGAGATACAAAAAAGCCGGCTTTTTTGGGGAAAAAAGGGGAATTTTGGAAATTTTGGCTTTTTTCATTTTCATGATTTTCTATCTAAATAGCTTTCTTATAGTATATTCTATACTTAGATAAGAATTTCATAACCTAAATGCCATATTTCGCTCTAAAATTCACCATCAAGATGGATGGAGCACATGTTTTACGAATTAAAGCTAACATGAAGAATGTAGTATTTGAGGGCAATTTTAGAGGCCTCAACTTTATTTTAACTTTTGAGTTATCGATATTTTTTCTTCTCGATATCATTTCAGTTTGTCGTCTGTTTCATTTCTAAGAGCTTAGTACTCTAGCTTCTAACGCAGAAGTTAAACTTACGTTTTTCTATATATCCGTCAAAGCGTACGTTTTTCAATATATCCGTCTAACCGTACTTCCACATTTCTGTTATACTGTAGCTGTGCAACGATTTAGCAATAATTTTCCGGATACAACCTTGAATACTAATTTATACAAATAATCAGTAGCGGATTTAGAAACGTACTTTGGGACGGGTTTCTCTGATTGTTCCATTTTCTAAAATCTCCTAATTTTATTTGGGAGGAGCTTGAAGTTTATGAGTACAGGCATAACTAATACTGTATTTCGTTTCGTTTATATATTTAGCGATAATCTTCCGGATACAACCTTGAAGATCATTTTATACTGAGAATCAGTGGCCGATTTAGAAAAGTATTTTGGGAGGGTTTTTTTCTTACTAATGTTTAGTTTTTCTAAACATTCGTAATTTTTATTTGACGGCAGCTTAAAGTTTATGAGTAAAGGCATAACTAATAGATATTTCGTTTGTTTTAGACATTCCGTAATTTTGGAGAACAGGCTTCAGTCCGAAAGACCGCCCCCCTAACCCTCGCAAAACCGCCACTGCTGGTAATTAGTAATAATAACGATTTAAAAACAATAAGAAATGAAATCAGCCAACTCACAGTACACGCACTATTTCTACTTCATAGATGGAATGAAGAAAAGTTTTGTCAGAATGGTCGAATGCTGAGTTGAATTCCGGACTTCTCGATAGAAGCGCAAAAGCTCCAGTCAATCATGTTTGTTGTGCAGTTGTATTTATCTTAACTTAAATATATTCCGTAGTCCTTTTTTTGTGTGTGTGTTGGTGGGGTGGGGAGAGTTCCATAATGATATGAAGGGTGTGAGCCAAGAACATGGTAACTAACAAATTTTCAATTGCTGAGTTACGCAGCATCAGATAGGCAGCAACGCATACCGCTTCGTTTAATCGCTCATGTAGAGACTTATGTGAAAAATCAGCGTTCCGACTTTCAAAATGGATTGTGCAGTAGAAAATTTCTAATTTCTTAAAATAGTAAAATTATGGGTTACTATGTTCTTATCTCACACCCTTCATGTTCAATCCCTCTTGTTAAAAATACAGAAAACTTGAGGACTGAATAAACCGTGATGGTGCTTATATAAAACTGTAGAATTTCAAGAATATACAAAACCAAAAGCTCTAGGTGTGCAGCCTTTAAGTGTATCATATAAATCTAAGTATTTTTCTTATGTTTTATTTTAATTTTATTTTGTTCCAAAAAGAGGGTATGGAATATTTTGAAGTAAAAATACTACATAGAATTTTGCTACTTATTTGAGTATTTTTTTTAAAAGAAGTATTTACTTTTAGGGTTGGCTGGTTTACACCAGCTGTTTTTCTTCTTTTTTTTTTAATAAACAACTGGTTTAAACCGATTAGTTTTATTTCCTCTTCACTTTTTAATCAAGGTGTCCCATGTTCAATTCTCGGTCGAACCACAACCCTTCTTTCATGCGTAAACAAAGTAGCGGTTCGGATGTCACTTTAAGCGAAATTCTTCTCCTTGATAACCTCGGTATTACGTAAGGATGTTAAGCCTGAACATACGAAACGAAACTAAATTGTATATTTCTCCATGCCTGAATGCCTGTTGTTTTATAAAGAAGCCAAGGTTGCTTAAATAAGGTATATTGATATAAATTGACAAAATTTATCGATTGCCTACGTAGCTTCCAACATTAGCTTGGATTGTACTTTCAATGATATGTACGCACTAAATTTGTAATTTAATACCTCAGTTTTAGCGTACTGATTATGATACGTTGACCTTTAAATTTTACATGCAAAGCAATAACAGGATTTTTTTCGTTATTGTTTTACATTTAGAGTAATAACGGGATTTTCCCGATGGCTAGGGCGGGAGTTTCTCAATTTAAGAAATTTACTGACCGGACTTCTTTAAGCTTATGTGACCTCTTCCAGCATAACCCCGTTGTTGCATAATAACACCAAGACGAAATAAACTTATTTCTGTCAATATGTAATAGAAATACATAAAGCAAAATATCTAAACCCAAAATAAACTGGTTTAAACCAAAAAAAGCCTAATTTAAACTCCCCCCAAAAAACGGGTTTTCGGCATTTTCAAAAACAACCATGGCTCTTGCCAACCCTGCTTACTTTTGTATGTAGGAGGTTAAAATAAATCTTGTTATATACATAGGTTAATCCTTTGGAATTCATAATGTAAATATGTTGAGAAGTAAAACTGTTTGAAATATCTTTTCAAAATTCATGGTTTATTTTCGAGGTTTTATATTATTATCGGCATCAACCACTAATTAAATGACTTTTTGTGTTGTAGAGAAGCGAAACAAAATCTGCTTTATCAATTTAAAGCAGAATTTTAAAAAAAGCCCAAAATTTCCCAAGCAAAAAAGCGAAGCAGAAAAAACCGAGTTTTTTTTTTTTCAAAAAAGCCGGTTTTTTCCGAGCCCTTGCATCTCTAGTTAAATGTAGTTATTTTTCCTCTGCAATTAATATTGTTTTTCTCTTCTAGTGTTTGTTATGTATTGCTGTCTTGTTGTCTTCAGTTACTATCTGACGTCTACAGTTAAGAGTCCGTATTGATGGTACATATCATCCAGAAATATTTATTAAGTTTTACTGGTAGTTACTAGAGAAAGAACTAGAACAACGAAAATGTATTTTATAAATAAACAAATAAACTGGCCATCCAATGTATAAAATGAGTTCGTTTATTGTTCTGTTAATAGTTCCAGTATATGATATTTTTTGTGAGGTCATTATGACGTTACATCGAGCGTCTACATCATTTTTGCTTTGTTAGCCTATTTATTTATGTGGAGAATTATCGTTTTATTTATTTATTTTTTGCTTGCTTTGAAATGAGCCACAATTGTAATATTGTTTTTAACTGATTTCTTCTTCAATCCTTCTTAACCTTAGACTCCTACCATGTTTACTTACACAAATGTTAGTACTGATACGTAAATTTGACGAAGATGAAACGTTGTCATACATAACCTTCCATTGTGCTGTCAAAGAGCCAGGCCCGCAACTAGAGGGGGCCAGGGGGGCCTGCCCCCCTAAACCTTTCGTGGCCCCCCAGGCCTCAATAGAATTTTTTATTATTAATTCAAAAAACACAATTTATATATTGGTAAGATAATTTTTGGCGACTTGGCCTTCCGTAACATATTCATGGCTCCCCCAAACCTATGTGGCTGGTTGCGGGCCTGCAAAAAGCTAACCAACCAACAGTGTTCGTAGAGTTTTGTAAGTAAATTTCCCTCTAATTACTTATAATTTTCCATTTCCTTATTAAAATTTCCTTAGTTTGTTGAGTGTCCAATTCCTGCAACAGAAGTTATGTAATAAGATTAATTTAGCTATATTAAAGGAAGTACCAACCGCATTAGTTTTATTTACATGCTTTCTGCTTCTATTATTTTTACTGTATTTTCCACTTTTATCCACAAACGAAAATAAAATAAAATAAAATAAAATAAATAAATAAACACAAATATATCCAGCCAAAAATGGGTACAAATTATGCTACTTTGAGCAGACACACACGAACTATTGCTATTACATTGGTTTATTTCTGAAAAACAAATTTATATAAATATATTGGTGAATCAGTTATTGAAAATATATCAGTTAAATATATTAAGAATTTTCCTGGATTTTCAAAGATTTATCAAAAAGTTCCCTTTTTTCCTCTTTGCTAAATTGTCCTACGAAATTTTCCTGTTTCCCTTAAACTACGAACACTGCTAACCAGTGGAAACAGTGTGGCGACGGAAGTTTATGCAGTTATAGGAAGAAAGCGATGAGTAAATACATAGCTGCACGTAAATTTTACGTATGTTAGTAATCTAGGATTAAATATCCATTGACGTTTTTTATTTCAGAATAAATTATTATAAATTATGTATTTGGTTAGTTATCTATATTTGGTTAGCGTCATTAAGTCGAATGTAGTAATTTCAGGGCTGCCAAATTTTGAAACCTGCTAAAAATATAACTCTTACCAACGGAAATAGTAACTAAGTTAATTAATATTAATACTATAAAGGAATACGTATGCTGATTGCATTGTTTTAGTCTTTTTAATGTAACATTGTACAGTAATTCACATTAATTCCATGAAATATTTATTGTAGTTTTGAAAGAGCAACAATGAGTATTAGAATAATTAATTATACTATCTATATATATAAAAGAGAACGTACAATTTTTTGTCCGCTCATCACGCTAATACGGCTGAACCAATTTCTTTCATTTTTGGGGGGTTATTAGGATTTGGACCCTAGATGGTTTTTATCATATCACTTTAATTTTTAATTACCAGTGTCTTGAGATAATTGACCATTCAGGTGTCCATAACGTACAAATCCTTTGTTATTAGTTCATCATAGGTAAAAATAAACGTATTTATATGCAACCCGCATGACCGTGTCACTCGGCGGGTTAACATAAATGACAGGCGATATACAGCGGAAAATAGCTTGAATCTTCTGTTTAAAATTTTTTAATTGATTTGCTTATTTTTACAGACACTTTTACAATATGCCAGCACCGGGATGACCGCAGCGAAGCGGGGCGGGTTAACATAAATGACAGGCGATATAATGTTAAGATTTACTGCAATCTTCTATGGTTTTTATCATATCACTTGAAAGCGAAAAAGTAAAAATTATCTAAGTAACAAAGTTTATTGCGTTCCGGGGTGACCGCAGCGAAGCGGGGTGAACGCTGCTAGTTTTCTATAAAGACAAATTTATACAATCTTACTAGTTAGTGAAGTAGCTCAGCAGTATTCAATTCACTGTAAATGTGATATTGTCAAGAGCGCCGATCCTGCGTGGCCGGCCCCCAAAATTTACAGAGAAATCGGCGCCGTTGAATATTGCGTAGAATTCCGTGGTATGCCAAGGTTTTTAACAGCACTCTAAAAGAAATCATTGATTTTTAAGTAACAACACGTAAACAATACATATATATATATATGCATTGTTTTTTTTTTTTGGTCCTGTATATTTAATACACTCCTGTATACTCCTGTATCCTGGATCTTGGTCTTGGTCTTGCATTTGCTCATCACTACTTTTGAATAAACGCTTATCTATCTGCTATACACTTTCTGTTTTATTAGCCTTTAAAATGTGGGAGGGGCACACAAAGTAATGTCCTGAACAGTATAACTACGTTCATCATTCTCTTGGAATTATCACAATTTGACTATGCCATCAATGGAATACTGTAAATTATGCTTTAGTGTTAGGCTCTAAGTCTTCTTCTTCTTCTTCTTCTTCTTCTTCTAATAATAATAATAATAATAATAATAATAATAATAATAATAATAATAATAATTATTATTATTATTATTATTATTATTATTATTATTATTATTATTATTAATTATTATTATTATTATTTAATATTAATAGCGAGTACTAAGTACAGCCTTTCGATAACCACGAAGTTGTACAGGTCTAGTGATATACTATTAGATTTAATTATACGACTAATCTTTTGACAGAGTTCTCTAAAGTCATTGCTCAAAAATAAATAAATAAATAAATGGTATGCGTTTAATACTGTGCCTATATGAGATAATTTATCAAAACGTTGCGTTTCCATATGACGAAGTTTATTAACAGTGTGCAGAAGTTAATGCATGAACTAATTATGTTTACAACACGGATTTAGGATTTAAATTTAGATTCATGGACTTTCGGCATCTAATTCCATTTAGCCCTTCACGTTTTTTGAGGGATGACGTCACTTGGTGAGCACACAATCAGGGAAAAGGGAACGAAGAAAGGATTGGGTGAGGAAGGAAGCGGGCTGGGAGCTATAAGTTAGGTACCACCCCAGCATTTGCCTGGTGTGAATGAGGAAAACCCAGGAAAACCTCATTCAGGGTGGCTGGCCTGAAAAGCGTTTTACAAATCGGAAACAAATTAACATAGGCTTAAAATTATCGATTATTATATACTAAATGTTCACTCAACACATGCAAAATTTTCCATTTCAAAATTTCTACAGTTCATTTTGTGAAAACTCTTCAATATTTAGTATTCTCTAAATGTACGTGGTCCTAACTCATTGATTGATTATATGATGTTTAATGGGGACTTCAGCAGTCTTAACGTTTTAAATTTAACGTCTTAACGTATTAACTGTAAACTATAAATTCAACGTTCAACTGGAAGTAGAATTGAATGGAAAAACAAGTTAGAAATCAAAATAACACAAAAGTATTTCGCTCTCACGATTCCTTAAAGGTACACTTGCATTGCTGCCAACCCAAGCTTCCGCGCTGAGACAAAGCTAAATAAATTCGATTCCTATAATAACATAAAATTATACCAGAACTTCCCTGACAAAAATAAATATCATCATCTTCTTCTTCAGGTTGAGAGTAAGCTTCTTTTGTCTCGGTTGCGTGTACCGAGCTGAGTTGTTTCAACTACTTGTAAAACTACGGCTGAAATTTTGCATAGATAATAAACTTTTGCACATGGCGCAACCCGAATCTCACTGTTAAAGTTCAAGAAAGCGTTTTCGTTTTCAACTTGTTCCTGAGTCTTTTTTTGACTGTATTCACCAAAGATAATACTCAATATGGAAACGTTAATATGATAGAAAATACAACGAAACTAATCCTGAAATTGAACTATCTGCTCCAGCATGTGTGTACTGATTTACTTCTTCCAAAAAAAATCTTTAGCTCAAGCCTTGTATTTACCCAATTCATTAAAATATATGTTCTCCACGGATTTTCAAATTTATTAATATTATCTGCATATCCTAAATTGAAAGCTAAAGTTAACTTACTAGGGATGATACCATACCGGGACCAAGTACCTGGGGAAAACCTATATATCATCTGAAAGCTTTTGCCATGAGAAGTACGAAACCATTTTCAAATAACAGGCAAACCCGCAAACTGATCCTATATGGGGCCAGTTTGTTGGTGTTTGTTACCCTATGTATGGTATATTCAACAGAAATAAAAATCAATATTACAATGTATCGCACGTATGCCTCTAAGCCCACCATGTTCCTGTTTGGATCACTGCCAGAACGTGACTTGAGTAAGGGTTCTATAATATAACTTTGCACCCAAACGTACTTATGTCGTCAGTGTTGCCAACGAATTGTAAATACAACGTGGCAGATGGTTTCTGTACCACTCGATGTATATCCATGAAAACGCGGCATAAACATCATTCGTCACTAGAGAAAATTTACTTCGGACATATTCCTCTTCCAAGGACACCAGTTCATCAGTGTTCAACCAAGTATAACAATAAAAATTGTAAAATACTTTCCGTACGAATACACGTTTATACACTAAGCTTTGCAGAAACATCACACGAACTATAGCAAAAAGACGTTGAGTGTGACCGTCTCCAAACCATTCTAGGTTGTCAGTGTTGCCAACAAGTGTAAACATCGCAATGTTGAAGATGGCGTGATTGCCATTGAAAGAATATATGACAAATGTGACAGAAGCAGCACTGGACAATGGAAAACAGTGTATGTCCCCGTCTCCCAAGGATCCCAGTATGGCAGTGTTGCCAATCTGCAAACATTCAATATTTTCGCATGAAGTCTACCGCATTTTCAAACATGACAACATGGGTGCTTGTGGGTTCACTAACATACTACAAATCTAGTATGGACCACAGTCTAATTATATCCGCCACACTGAGGTGCTAGTGTGGTATATGTGTGTATCTCCAATTATTTTAGCGCTTTTATTGAAGACGGTTATTATTGTTTTTTAGTTTGTATTTTCTGCTTTTAGTGCGTTTCTGAAGTCGGTTATTTTTCTTTTAAGTTTGTTTAATTTCCCCATTTTTCATTATCCCAATAGTTTAATTAAATAGCCATACTAAAGGTAGGCCAAACTTCCTAATAACCTTGTATGGAACTAGCAAGAAGGTATCTACTCTTTGAAACTAAGAAAGAATAATAGATATCAGTGCAGCGATGTCGAAATGATGCGTAAACATACGTAGTTTACATATACACTTCTAATTTTTAACAAAACTTTAGAAACAAAAGATTCTCAGTTCAATCCATTTATACATATATAAAGTTCATCAGGATATAGTGATAGTCTTCGAAGTTAGATCATGAAACACTTCAATAGGTGCTTCGTGAGAACTGTAAATAAGCTTGTTAAAAATTAGAATAAATTAATAAAGGTTAATGCAAGGTACATAATTTATAAAAACAGGAAAAGAAACAAATTGTAACAGCGCTTTTCTGAATGCTCTTTTATTTTATTTTTCCTGCACACGGTGAAACGAAGTTAGTCAAATAAATGGAGAAAAGTATAAACTTATGGTTTAACACAATTCATTCAAAAAGATGATGTTCTATGAAGTAGGAGAGCACTTTCCAATAAATCTTTCTTGTCTGTAATTATTAATCTGAATTCTGGTCTAAAATGGGAACGTTCGAGTAAAGATACAATTTATTCTGCTCATGCAATATTGTTCAATTATAATAAGAACTAGGTCAAAATGTGTGTGTGTGTGACACATTCATAAATTTGCTGACTTCCTTATTTCACAAGTTCGTAATATTTATTAAATGTTTTGTTTCCATCTTCTTGCATAGTGAATTTTACCAAATTACGTCGCTTTCCTTTACCTTGTTTATCCCACTGGAATAATATACGCTGGTAAGCTTATCATATATTCACACTAAACTACAAATTCAACTTTGTCCCTTCTACCTGTGTGAAAGAATCGTGTAGTTGTTAATCAACATGTTGAAACCATTCTCTAATCTGGCCTTATTGTTAATCTATGAATCGGCTGTCCAGACCGTATAAACTGGATCGTCTGCAGCTTTTTAATACGGATTTCCTTTAAAGTAATATTGTGTGCAGTATTGCCAACAACCTTTGAAGAAAATAGGCTAGATGGTCTTCAGAAATAAGCATTTTTAAGCAAAAAATAGCTAGATTTTGAACTGCTAACCTATAACTCACATTGTAAGTTTTAAACCCTTTGTTGTGTGTAGGATTATAAGTGAATTATAGTAAAATTTGAAATGTTGAATATTATTCGCTGAATAGTAACAAGCAACATACACGACTTTAAATTACAATAAAATCCATCACCAGCTCATCTAACTTGTGAAAGTCAACAGCCATATTATCAGTTGAATTGAAATAAGTCATCATCGACGACGCCGTAACTAGCCGAAGCGCTGGAACTGAATGCATGTCGTTGGATTATGGATTGATTGCGTTTGTCTAGACTGCCATTGTCCCAATTTTTAGTAGCACTTCTTTCGGTAGTTATAGTCCTTATAAACACTTCTTATTTCTCCGTACACCTACATGAATCTCATGGTTGCATTGAGTATTTTCAAGCTAATTAGATATACTATGTGTTTCCTTTGGTATGCAAGAACAATATATGTGTCTTGAAGAACCGAGTAGTTTACTAAATTTGTATTAGAAAGCTTTCATTCTTGCACTGAAATACGAAAATTAAAACAATTAAAGGTAGCAAAGGGGGCTGTTACGGCAGTGACACTAAAATTCTTTCTGAGCAGTGTTCGTAGGTTTTCTTAAGAAAATTTCCCTCAACTGATACAAAAAATTTCCCTTTTCTTGTCAAACTTTCCCTAGTTTGTTGAGTATCTAATTTGTATGACAGAAGTCATGTGATAAAGTTAATAATTTAGCTATATTAAAGGAAGTATTGAACACATTTGTTTTATTCATTTGCTTTTTCCTTCTTCTTTTACTTTTTCCGTAACTTTTTTTTAAACAAAAAATAAGCATAAATACGCCCAGGCAACAATGGATTAAATTATGCTACTTTGAACACACACACAAAAAAAATATTGTTATTGTTTTCGTTTATTTTTGAAGAACAAAACTTTAAGCATTTATATTGGTAAATCAATCAGTACAAGAATTTCCCTTTTTAACGTAGAAATTCCCTTTTTCCCTTTCGCTAAATTTATTTACGAAATTTCCCTAGATTAGGGAAATGTCCCTCAAACTACGCACACTGTTTTTGAGTCGATAAGTTTTTTCAAGTAATTGTAAATCCGCGGGTGGAGAGAGAGAAGAATGAAAAACAATTGTTTGTTGCGTAATGGAACACTCTCTGTCTAGAAAAATCAATTAATACGATAATGTATAATGACAAATAGGATAGCTTTTTTTTTTTAAAAAAAAATTATTTTAAAAGAAAAAGGTATTTTTAGAATTAATTTAATGGCTAATAAAATAACCAGAAATGACAAAAGAGTTTCATCAAATTAGCTCTATTTAAGGCTATAAGTATTTCGTAAATTTGTATGGCTAAATGCCTCTCTAAATAGTCTAGATTTAGCCAAAAATAGGCTAAATTGGCATCACTGCTTGTATGTAGTTGCTACGCAATGATTCAATGTTAATTTGGAATTCTTTACGTCAGCTTTAATTATAATAAAGTCACTTATAAGGAGAAGTTTGACTTAATGATGATTGTAAATGAAAAAAAGCTATGTACCTTTTTTTTATTAAAATAGTGCACAACTAGCCTATGTGAAAGCAATTAATAAAGCAGGCAAAGTAAAAACATCTTAAAAATGAATAAATGCATTTCTTTGTTGAAATACCAATATAATATTCTAGAAGTTGAAGTATTGTATCTTTAAAAACACTAAGACTGTTGGTAATCCTTGTAGTTCATATGTAGCTGTACTTAAGAAAGGTCATCAACGTCAAAATTTCTCAAAGTAGCACATATATCTAAAATGATCTAAATTATAGTCCTATATTACATTGCAACAATGCCTAAAGATTGTGTGTATAATATTATTGTCTCTATGAAAATGTCATTATTGAAAATATGTTGATATTATAGATTTTAATGCAACAGACTGGGGCTAAAGTCTCCAAAATTTGTTGGAACATCAAAATGTGGCCTAATCTGAATACATTCTCTGGTTGCCCGGAAAACGAAGTTAAATATTTACAAAAGAACCAAGTAATTTTTTTAATGTCTTAAGAAGACTTGATGTGCAACGTATCATCACCATGGATAGCCAATCAAAACGTAAGATAAACATATCAAAATATAAAATAGATAAACTACAATAGTACACATGTTAATGAATATGTATGTAATCTCTTCACAATAGAACGGAGTGAATCATTAGAAGGTACGAACATAGTTAACACATAAGTCAGAGTGTTTATCATTCTGCATTGATAAATCAATTCTTCACAAGTTGAGATAATTGATCGTCAAAAGAATACAGCCACTTTGTCTTTGCTGGAGATGGCCACTGAATGCGACTAGATTTTAATTTTGGCAGATCTTGCACTGTAACCTTTTGTCACTGGAGCTGTTGGAAAAATAACGTGGGTTCCTGTCACCACGGCATGGCGCGTCCTCAGGTTGCGGATCGAGGAGAAGGCCTCTAGATATAGAGGTTAGCTGCGAATATACTGAATAAGCAGTCGCGGACAGCCGACTAGGAGTGGTGCTCCAGCTTGGGGGTTTGGGTAGGGCTAACAACCTCATCCTGTAAATAAAGCACTTGTTCAGAAATATTCACAAAAGCCTCGGACAAGGACTGATAACTTGGCACGACCTCAGCAAAAGAAAATGACATGAGATTTGGAACATGGAATATTAGGAGTCTTTATAGAGCAGGCGCGTTAAAATCTGTAACGAGTGAGTTAGAGAAATACAGGATGGACGTAGTAGGAGTTCAGGAAGTTAGGTGGGAAGGAAATGGATCTGAGAATTCCGGAAATTTTACGTTCTTTTACGGGGAAGGAAATAAAAATCACCAGTTAGGAACAGGGTTTTTCGTTCATAAACGTATATTACCAGCAATTAAACGGGTTGAATTTGTCACTGACAGACTTTCTTTTATTACTCTTAAGGGATGGTGGTGTGATATTATTGTTTTAAATGTACATGCTCCAACTGAAGATAAGGGTGACGATATAAAAGACAGTTTTTACGAAGAAGTGGAACGGATATTTGACCAACTCCCGCGATACCATATGAAAATTCTACTAGGGGATTTCAATGAGAAGGTAGGACGAGAGGATATTTTCAAACCGATTATAGGGAACGAAAGTCTGCATAAGGAAAGTAATGACAACGGTGTTAGACTCGTGAATTTTGCAACATCCAAAAACCTAATCGTGAAGAGTACAAAATTCCCACATCGCGACATTCATAAATACACTTGGACATCACCAGACGGGAAAACACAATCAAATTGATCACGTTTTAGTAGATAGAAGAAGGCAATCTAGCATAATTGAGGTCCGGTCGTTTAGAGGGGCTGATTGTGACACTGACCACTACCTGTCGGTCGCAGCGATAATACGAGAAAGGTTATCGTTGAATAAAGATAATATTCATTGTCCGAAAACGGAGAGATTGAATTTCAAGAAATTAGAAGAGAGCCAGGTAAGAGAGAAATACCAGATTGAAGTTTCGAATAGATTCTCGGCTTTAGAAGATTCGGAGTGCACTAGTGTTGAGGATACCTGGATTGAAATTAGAGATAGCATTAAAATTTCAGCAAAAGAAAAATTGGGACACGCGGAAATACGTAGGAACAAACCATGGTTCGACCAGGAATGCATAAAACTAGCAGAGAAGAGAAAACAGGCAAAATTACGCTGGCTACAAATTCCGAATGAAATAACTACACAAAATTTCGCAGATATCAGGCGGGAAACATCCAAAACTTTTAGAACAAAGAAACGCGTTTTTCTGAAAGCTAAAATTAAGGAACTTGAAGATAATAGTAAAAATAAAAACATCCGGGACATGTATAAGGGAATCAACGAATTTAAGAAAGGCTATCAACCTCGTGCTTATATATTAAAGAAATCTGACGGTACAGTTCTCACTGACATAGCATCTTAAATAGATGGAAAGATTTCTTTGACGATTTGCTTAACACGCAACCGAAAACTAGTGTGCGTGAAGAAAAGGAGATACACACCGCAGAACCGTATATTCCAGAACCCAACCGAATAGAAGTAGAAACCGCTATAAAGAAATTAAAGAAACACAAATCACCGGTTGTAGATGAAATTCCGGCTGAGTTAATTTTAGCTGGAGGCGAAAAATTGGGGAACAAGATACACAAACTCATTCTCCTTATCTGGAACAAGGAAGAATTGCCACAAGAGTGGAAAGAATCAATCATTGTTCCAATTCACAAGAAAGGCGACAAAACTGACTGTAATAATTATCGAGGCATTTCTCTTCTGTCAACATCCTATAACATCCTTTCAAATATTCTATTAGCAAGACTGACCCCATACGCAGATGAAATTATTGGAGATTATCAATGCGAATTTAGACGGAATCGATCAACTATCGACCAAATATTTACCATTCGCCAAATACTCGATAAAAAGTGGGAATACAATACCCCGGTACATCAACTATTTATTGATTTTAGAAAGTCGTACGACTCAGTTAGGAGAGAAACATTATACAACGTTCTTACAGAACTTGGAATACCGAGAAAGCTAATTAGATTAATTAAGATATGTTTAAATGAATCCCAAAGTAAAGCCCGGGTAGGAAAATTTTTTCCACGAGCTTTCACGTCGAAAATGGCCTGAAACAAGGAGATGCATTGTCGCCAATATTATTTAACTTCGTTCTGGAATACGCTATAAGGAAAATCAAAGATAGCAACCAGGGCCTACAGTTGAACGGTTTTCACCAGGTTATGGCATATGCTGATGATGTAAATTTAATAGGGGATGATAGGAGAACAATAGAAAGAAATGCAGAGATGTTATTAAACGCTTGCAGGGTCATGGGTTTAGAAGTAAATGCAGATAAAACTAAATACATGGAAGTGCGTCGGGACCGGAATACAGCAAATTATGGATGCGTTAAAATGTTAAATAATACTTTTGATAAAGTGGATAGTTTCAAATATCTAGGATCAATATTAACAGAGGAAAATCATATTCACGAAGAAATTAAATGTCGACTAAAAGCAGGGAATTCGTGTTACTATTCGGTTCAAAATCTCTTGTCGTCGCGAAGTCTGTCGAGGAATTTGAAGCTTAAAATATACAAAACGATAATCATGCCTGTTGTTTTGTATGGCTGCGAAACATGGTCACTTACTCTGACGGAAGAACATAGACTGAAAGTATTTGAGAACAAGATCCTGAGACGAATATTCGGACCCAAGAGGAACGGGAATGGGGAATGGCGGAAACTTCATAACGAGGAACTACATAATTTATATGGTTTACCCAAGATTGTTAGGGTCGTGAAGTCTAGGAGGCTTAGGTGGGCGGGTCATGTAGCTAGAATGGAAGAAAGAGAAACGCTTTCAAAGTCTTGACTGGAAGACCAATCGGAAAACGACCATTAGGAAGACCGAGGCACAGATGGGGGGACAATATTAAAATGGATCTCACAGAGATTGGAATACAAAGTAGAAACTGGATGCAGTTAGCTAAGGATAGACGTCAGTGGAGAGCTTTTGTGAACGCGGCATTGAACCTCCGGGTTCCATAGGCCATAGAGTTTGTTAGTTAGTTAGCTGTTGGAAAAAAGCAAACAGGTGAATAAACACTAATGATTTTTACGAACGGTCGCATTATCAGAGGTCACCCTCACTGCTATTCCTCAAGTGGTTCTTCCCTCTCTTCCACCTAAAAGCTCGCTAACGTGCTGCAATTGTAGTAGCTTCCAGCACAGGTTGAGGAAATAGTTTCGTCTGTGTTTGCTTTTTTCAAACGCGCGAGTAGTTCCGTAATGAAAGTAGCAACCATATATTATTATAAAGTTCGAAATTTTCCAACGCGCTATCGTTAATGTGATAATTACTGTTTACGAGTAAAGTTTTGTTTTTTCTAAGCAATGTCTCGCTTCTTGAATACAAGTGAGATACAGAAGTGACTTGACAATATTAATGATGAGTCTGATGTTAACTATCGAAAATTAGTGGCTGCTGAAAGTGATGCGGATTGAAGTAATGAAAAAGTGAATGAAGATGATATTGATCATGATATTGAAGCAGATAAGAACAGTATAGATGCAGACTCAGATGCAAACGATATGGATGTTAGTTACAGTTACAGTGAAAAAGTGAGGATTGTTTCATTGTGAAAGATAGAAAAACAAAATGGAAGAAGTAACTGGCAGCATCGGCAAAGACAAAGTGTAAAAACATTGTGAAAAAATGCTAGGACCGAAACTTACTGCGAAGGGTATCACTGAGAAAATTGATGACTTTTTTTTTTTTAATTTATCGATGTAGCCGTAATTGATGAAATTGTAAAATGCATTTACAAGTATTTGGACAAATTACGAACAAGTTTCGACGAAGAACGCATTGCAACTGTACAGCAACTTCAAGAGCGGAATTAATGGTTTTATTTCGACGTCTTTATTTGATTGCCACAAAGAAGGGAGCACGTGATGATGTAAGGTCACTGTGGGCATGTGACGGAACAGGAATTCCAATCGTAAGATCAACAATGAGTTACACGAACTTTTTACTGCTACTCAGGGCATTAGATTCGATGATTTCGAAACCCGACCTGAGAGAAGAGATATTGACAAGTTATAGATATACCACATTGACTTGACACATAGTCTTCTGTCCCAGGCGCTGCTATCCGCAGAAGGAATCTACTCCCTTTCGCCAAGGCTCTCTCGTTTAGCAACAGCTGAACTCTTATTGGCTCAACGCGTGGGCGTGTCGATGGTTTGAGCTGTAGTTCGCAATTTGCCACGGATCAAGACATTTTGACAACACTATAGCAGCAATTCGAAATATTCTAAGTAATTTACTCAATAATTGCATGCATTACCTCAAATAAATGTTACTAAATATATTGTTTGTATCTCAGAATGTCAATGTTGGAAAAAAGCAAACGCGCGATTAGTTATGTTATTAAATTTGGCGCGAGTGACAAAAGGGTAAGAGACATTTGTGAAGCCACCTATTCACCGCATAATTTTATTGTTGCTTCGCTGTTATTTCTATGACGATCCTTTTCTACTTTTTTGAGCTCCTCCGTGGCTAAGCGGTTAGCGTATGCGCCTTTGGCGTGGGAGACCCTGGTTCGATTCACGGCGGGAGCTCATGTGGTTCGGATTCCACGATAATCAGTAGGTCCACGTCTCATATAGCCTCGCTGCTGAACGGGACGTTAAACCCAAAATGAACTGAACTGAACCTTTTCTACTTTATCTTCCTTTGCTGTATCTTACGAGATAAAGCATGTAGAGACAAGTTTATTCGTAGTTTTAATTTTATTTCAGTTAGTTGGTCCTAACGACGCTTGTTGAATAAGACTGCCAACTCTAAAATAATAAAATTTCAGATACCTGTTCATAATCCTCAAAAGAAATTAAGAATAATTGTATTTTTAAGCTTGAAATATTAAGCCTGATCAAAGTACCGGTCAGTCGGCAAAATATCAGTCAGTTGATAATACTAGGGTTCAACGAAGTTTGTCTAATAATAAATCGATGTCAAAAGGGAAAGTAGTTTGAGTGACTAAATATCAAAGTAAAAATGAATGCTCAAATGTAAAGTGAGTTTCTATATTTGTTCACTGAAATACAGGATGCGCGTTGTTAAATACGATAGTAATATATTAAATAGGACGCAAGTTCTAAACACACACAAAATACTCAGTAGCTCCATTTCAAACTTTGCTACGGAGGGCGGAGATTGTACTAAACCGACATAAGAATTTCACTTTTTTATTAGGACATTACTATACATTTTTTAAAAAGCATATGTTTCTCAAACTCGTGGGGGGAGGCAATTGTGCTCTGCCCCCTGAAGATACACCCCAGCAATGCGTATCTTACTTTGTCATTTAAAGATATATCTGAAGTTTTAACAATAAACTTAATTAGTTGGTCATTTTCATTAATATGTATTTCATGAGTTTCATAAGGTCCTTTCTAACACCAATTAATAATTAACAACTGTTTTCATTAGTGAGATTACTCTCTCTCGCATACTACCCTAGGGGCGCGGTGGCTCAGTAGTAGAGCGTTCACCTCTGGTGCTTGGGGTCCCTGGTTCTATCCCAGCTCGCGCCATGTGGACTTTGTGGTGGACAAACACCGTGCTCGTGGGTTTTCTCGGGGTTCTCCCGTTTCCTTCCACTTTCTCCATTCCACCATTTCACTCATCTCTCATCATCACCGTCTCCTTTAGCCAAACCGGCATAACCGTGGGACGTAAAACTTAAGATTTCATTTTATTTCATTTCATACTACCCTAGTAGCAAAAGAGCTCTTAGCGAGTTGGCGCGTGCTTGGCTTATGGCTTTCTCCGCTTCCGCTTGAAACACATGCTTTCATACAATCTGATTTTTGTTGTACTCGCAAGCGACGCTTTTTCTTGATTTATCTTTAACTAACATCTTTAAATTATCCTCTTACCTTCTCAAACAGGATAATTAGTTGCATCGCTGATTAGATTGTTCTTATTCCGACATTCCTGGTCAGTATAATCACAAATAATGAATCAAAGATTTATAGTTACATGAAACCAAGGTAATGATGTCCGCTTAGAAGTTACCTATTTCCCCGAGAGCTAAAATGCAAGATAAGTCTGATCTAGGGTGAAAGTGATAAAAGTTATATTTTCTTTACATGATCGAGATCGTGCATCGCGAATTTAAATCGTCGATGAAGAGTTACATTCAGCTGTATTACATTTTATTACGTGATTTATTTATCGTTATGGCCCAACAAGTGGGCCTCAGAACAGTGGAGTTTACATTATGACAATTGTCCAAGTGACAATCCACGAATGGTGCCCTACTTCTTGGCTAAGAGCAAATCCTTGTAGTAAACTATTCCCTCTACTCGCCGGATATAGCTCCGTGTGACTTGCTTTTCTTCCTATACTGAAAACCACTACAAAAGGGAAACAATTTGCACCATACAGGACATCCTGGATACCACGACGAGGAAACGTGGCTCATTCAACAGCAGGCGTTTTCTCTTACACTACCAGAAATGTCAGCGCTCTAAATACAGGGTGATATATAGATAACAAATGGGTCTCTTTTGTCCGTTGCATCTCTCACTAAATTGTTCGCTCACATAAAGTACTATTTTACCTCGAACGCGACGTAGTAGCTACCGTACCTTGTGGGTTTACATTTAAATGACGACAACGAAATGATTCTTTCCTTCGTCAAAACAAAGTCGTAAATAATTGATTAAACTTAATTTGCAACTATTGATCTGGCAGTACTAACAGGAGTTGTAGTACAGTAATACATTAGATTATTGTCCAAACATCGATCTCTCTCGTGGCTAAGAGGTTAGAGTACGGACCTTTAGCATGGGAGACCTAATCGGGATTTGATTCCTGATGGAAACTCATGTGGTTCGCATCCCACGTTAAGCTGTAGAGCCACGTACCATATAATTTTGCTGCTGAAAGGGACGTTGAACCAAAAGTGAAATCAAATCAAATTGTTCAAACAATATTTAAAAATAGGTTTTATTTATAAAATCCCTAGCAAGAAATATATCGATGAACCTATTAATTCATAGTGACTATTATTAAAAGTATACAATCAAGTGTCTAGGCCAAAGAAAACATGGAAAGATCAGTATGTGGTCTTTTATAGAAATATAAGTAATACTTCAGATTTAACTGAGATACATCTTGCAAGATTCAACATTTCTTTTAGTATTATTCCCTTCCATTTTCTTAAACTATACAATAAAGAAATTAAAGAGTATTTTTGTAACATTTTTTTTCTTTTCTATGATATAGGGATGTTTGTACCCAGATGTTATACAGATACCTACCCAAGATGATTTTAGACTTAGAGACCTGCTTTGCTGGCCACGGTCTCAGGCAAGGAACTATATATGTTGGAATAATTTGGGCAGTGAGTACGCTTGCAATATAGTATATTCATTTATCTAGCAAATGTACAAGAATATAGTGTAAATTTTACTAACAGCTTGTACGAAGGCAAGTCAATAATTGAGTTGCAAAACTGGAAATATCGAACACTGAGAAACAATGTTGTTATAGAAAACAGCACAGTAGACGGCAAGTGGAGTGCACGAGGTTTCCAGAAACTCACGATTAGGCAATTATAGTCAGTGCAAGATGATTGTTATGTTAAGTGAGTGTACGCATATAGAATAGTATTTTACTATCCATAGTTTGTCTACGGAGGCGCTGTATTGTGAAAAGCAGCCAGGCATGTGAGAAATATTTAAAATTGAAAGCCATATATACTGTAACTGAATTTAGATTTTCCCGGTAGGAACGAGGTGAAATCACGGATCGGAAGTATTCTAGTCATCCAGTGAATGTGCAACCTACATGCAAGCCCAGTGTGCGGTGCAAATGACCAGAGAAAACTAAAGTGTGACCATTGACTAGCTAGCCTAGTGGTTTGGGTACAAAATCTCGCGTGGCCAAACCCTCATCTCCTACAACATAGCGGAAAAACATCTCGTATGGAGAAAACCTAGTGAGTCAAAATCTTGCCTAGTCAAAATCTAACGGGTAGAATTTGTGTGGCCAAAATATCGCGGACAAAATCTCGCCTAGGACAAAATCTTGCCGTCTAAAATCTTGAAGGACAAAATCCCATCGTGATTTCTTCAGTGTAAAATGTTCAAGATATTGCAGTATAAAGAGTCTTTTCAAAAAATATTGGTCACCCACCTTGCCTTAGAGAGTATATTCTTACAATTCTTACAATCGTACGTAACAAATTCTAATACTTTGTCTCTAAATAAAGATCTCAATTGGTCAAAGAAATTCAATACTTGTCTGATCCAATTCCAAATATTGGTTAGAGTATAAAGCTTTCCAAAGAGAAGTGAGTAGCAAGGTGGTTTTTTGAACAAGTTTATACATGCATTAAGAATAGCACATACAGTTAAAACTCCATTAATGCATGCCTTCATGATATGGACAGACATTTTGTCACGAAAGAATATACAGGGATGGACAAAAAATCTAAAAACACTTCATACAGGACACGTAAGTTTGGTCCTTCACTGTACAACACGTGTTACGGTTGCCGATCGTTTTTTTTTTTTTTTTGTTTTCAATGTGTTATATGGACCTTTCTCATCCGTCAGCAATAACCAGTTCACCTGTGAGTGTCGTGGTGTGAAAGTGGTGCGGTAAAATGGGTGACCTGACAGACTTCCAAAGAGGCATGATCGTTGGTGCCCGTCTGGTTGGAGCTTCAGTGGCAACACTGGCGAACATTGTGGGGTATCGAAAGGCACTGTGTCCAATGTCACGAGAGCATACACAATTCATGGGCAAACTACGTCTGCAAAGCACAGCAGTGGTCGAAAGACAATCCTGTCAGATAGGGACTGGAGGTCATTAAAACGGATTGTAGCAGCTAAAAAGCAGACTACTGCAATGAAAATTACGTCTGAACTCAATTCCGGCCTACAGAACCCGGTTTCATCGAAAACAGTGCGATGGGAACTTCATAAAATGAAAATTCATGGCAGGGCCGCTATCGCCAAACACCTGGTTACAGCAGTAAATGCGAAGAGGCATATCCAGTGGTGCAAGGACCATAAAGTGTGGACTCACGAGCAGTGGAAACACGTAATGTTCCTTCACCTTGTTTCGAACACCGGTTGTGTTTACGTATGGAGAACACCGTCTCAGGCCTATGATACAGGCTGTCTGCTCCCAACTGTAAAGCATGGGGGTGTTTCTGTTACAGTATGGGCAGTGATATCGTGGTTTTCTGCAGGTTCCATCATAACCCTGCATGGAATGATGAATGCTAAGGCGTATGAGACCTTTTTGTGGGACCAGGTTCTATCCATGGCCCAAATATTGTTCCCTGATGGTGATGGCATCTACCAAGATGATCTACGCTGCAAAAACAGCGAAATCATGGTTTGAGGAGCAAGACCAGGAGCTATCACACCTCCCCTGGGTCCCACAATCACCAGATCTGAACATCATTGAGCCATTGTGGTGTGAGTTAGAAAGGGGTATTCGGTCTCATTACGTTCCAGTAGCATCCCTTATGAAGCTGAAGCATGTTCTGTAGGAACAATGGTTCAAAATTACACACACCACGATTCAGAAGCTTTATTCGTCCATTCCACGTCCGATCCAATCTATTTTGACGCAGAAGGAGGCCTCACACCATACTAGGTTTGATTTTCACACCTTTGCAAACGTTTTAGATTTTTTGGTCTAACCCCTGTATGTATTATGATATCAGATCCATCTATTTCATAGACGCTCTGAAATTGACTCCGACAGTCTTCTCCAATCCCTTTCCCGGCCCCGTAACATGTTGCTAACATGTTATTTTTACCTCTTCATGACACACAGGAACTATTCTCAATTCCAATTTACCACAAAAAAATTCGCATTTCTGGAATTTAAAAACATACCTTTTAGTACATTCAGTAGGAAGAATTCATTTCACATGGTTGTGTCCTTTTCAGGTGAATAGTCAATTTGAATGTAGATATCGTCTACGTCTAGTATCTACGTCAAGTTGGGTTTCTATCATGTTACTTCGATTAAAATTTGTATTCTACGGGGGGGTAGGGTGTTCCAAAATTTTTGCCAAAAGTTAAAACATTCTAAATTGTATGCCCTAAGGGTATACTAGCAAAAAAAAAAGAAAAAGTTTAATTAGTCATTCAATTTTCATGTGTAAGGGAAATAATTCAACTCTAATATTTAAATAAACACGTAGATACATGTTAATGGACACATCTCTGCTTCTAAGAACACATTCTTTTTTTCAGTAAATTTGCTTGTATGCATGTTGAAAGGGATATGTGACTCAGAGTAAATCCTATCCCTGGTCGTAAGGGTGTAGATATTCAGTTGTATGCAATAGTAAGAGGATTTTGTGTAACATTTGTTATTGAAATTTAGTTTTTTCCGGGACTGTGTAAAAAAGAACTGCGGAAAGTAAATAAAAGCTAACAGTTTTCGTTTCTTCACTTCGCCACGATAAAAGAAAAACGATTTCATCTACGAGGGTGATTCAGAAAGTAATGCCTTCCAGATGATACCTTTGTTTGTGTTTGACAGATAGCACCATTACACGGAAAGCTTGCAGTGTCAGTTACAAATGGTGGCATCATTTTTCAACATAATCCCCATTACGGGCAACACACTTCCATCAACAAAGTTTTTCATGCTATCGGCGAAGAATTGTAGTGGTTTCTGGTGATGCCATTGCCGAAATGCTGCATCATTTCTGGGTCGTAATGATATATCCACGACTTTTCGTCGGGAATGAACCGCAGTCAGAGATTCAATGACATCCCCTTCTTTCAACCGGACGTCACCACTGTTTCCCATAGATTGCTGCATTACTCTGAAACGAGAAGAGATAGGAAGGTGAAACAAGGGACATTCTATAGCTTAAACATCAGTGCATGAATGATAAACAGTTCAGAACGTTTGCAGTAATATTGAGCAAGCAGTGGGCTTGGATGCATTACTTTCTGAATCACCCACGTATTTTGTTTTGACCTTTAGAGTAAGTATAAGCATTATTAACATTTGTGTAATAACATGTTGGTTGGTGCGCAAAATAAATAAATAACTAAAGTAAAGCAAAACAACTGTAAATAAATCAATAAATAAATTTGTTAAATGTAAAAATTATAACTTTTAGTTAAGCACTTTTTATACCTATGCTGTACGCCGGGTCCAAAGATTTGGGCTCAAGAACTAGTTGTAATTAAAAATCAAAGTTTGATGTAGATTTCTTATATAGTTCTAAAATTGTGTTTTCAGTGTGGCGATATTGTTTCATGGATGGAGTCAATATATCGTCAAGAAGGAAGAGCTTCATCAGTAACAAGATTAGAAATAATTACGAGAATTGCAGGTTCGTTGAAATTTAGTTTTTCAGATAAGCAGATGTTGATGATTTCTCACTGTATTCGTATGCGACATTTAGTTTTTAAGGAGGTTTGTTAAGTTTTAGAATGATTTTTTAAACAATTGCAATGCTATTTTATATTACTTCCATTAATATTATTAATATATTGATGAGTTGCAAGTACACACGGAAAATCACAGGCAGAGCAATTATGGGACGTTGTTAGCTTAATATATTATCATACTTTAGTACCATTGTTATCTCTAAACGAGAACTCCCTCTTGTCTGTATAGGTAGTGCATACACTTTTATTTAATTCCCATGGCAGCTCATATCATCTGAATCGCAAATTAAACTTTACGTCCATACCTCGTAGCCTCGGAGTTAAAGAGGACACTAAAGTTCAAATGTAATCCAACCATTTAAGTTTAACACGGTTTGTCGTTTACGTCTACCCTGTCAGAAGCTTCTTTCTTTCGTAAGAATTGTACTTAATATAGAAGATGTTTCGTAAGAATATAAGATGTTTCTTAAATTCAAGCATCAATCTATAGAGAACAGACACATTTAAAATATGAAGATACACCAGAAATTTTTTTACCCTCATCATGATAAAGGGGAATGCATAATTTTTCATAATGATGAGTTTGTATATCTCGCTAATATGTATGCTAATTTGTATCTTTAGTCCTACTTAATTGTTACTACAGTCCGAAAACTAGACTGCGGCAGCGGCATGTTGGATAAAATCGAGCACAAACTGTAAATAAGGTTCCTCCATCTTCAAGGTAAGTCTCTACAATTGGTGAGATGTCAGCTTAGTATGCTGAGAAATATCAAACTTACGATCTGGTGAAATGCTGGAAGAGAGGATCTTTAATGTGGTCGAACAATACTACAAGATGATCCAAGAGAAGATTGTTCCTCAGCGACCTCAGACTCAAGTATAGTGGTAAAAGTTGATCAGATAGATCTTGAAAATAGATGTGCGAGTATTAATTGTTTAGTTAGAGCGGTGAACATCATTAGGGGAAGGGGGCGCTCACATCATCTTCCATGACATTCAGCATATGAGCCAAGTGGCAACAACGTGGCTTTCTCAATTGTTAACACCTTTTCAGAAAGAGGTGCAATGGTCACGAAGGATTTTGAACCTATACCAGAAAGACAAGGATGCTTTTGTAATCAAATTATTGACTATGGATGAATGTTGTGTGTATCTATTTAACCGTAAAACCGAAGTAGAAATAAGTAAAAGATGGAGACGTACTTTGAAGAAAGTGAAGCATTCCTCTAGCAGGTTCCTGTTTTCTGTCTTTTGGGATTATCACGATCTTGACTGATTATTTAGAAAAATGAGTTAAATCGCATCAACATAGTATAAGAACTTACGGCGAAAATTCTGGATGCTATTAGAGTAAAGAGATGGAATTTCCTTTCAGTAGATGTGTGCTTCTATTCGACAATGCACTAGCATACCAAGCATCAGACACACTAATATTTCTGCACCAATGTAACTACAAATCTTTGTCCCACCTATCACATTCACCCTATGCGGCTTTGTCTGATTACTTCTTCTTACCAAATGTAAAGTAACATTTGCCGAGTAGGTGTATGCGGATGATGAGTTCATTAATGATGTGAAAAGTGGTTTGTCTCTAACTCGGCAGTGTTTAATGCAGGTGGTATAAAGAGAGAGATCCATTTTTCTGAAATGCAGGACAATATAAGACAAATATGTAATTTTAAACCATAATGTGTCCATGGACCAAATTGCAGATGCCTAGGAAGAATATTCTTACTTCCCCTCCTAAATGTTTAAAAAGTTGAACATTTTCATGTCTTGAAATCACTTACTTGCTACGAACTAATTCATACATTCATATTGATTCATAACTTTTGTTTACTTTTCTCATATTTAATTATTTTTAAATAATCAATCAATCACCAGTCAGTATCTGTCTTTATACCCAGCAGTTTATGTTACATTCTTCTTTATTTTCAATTTGAAATAGTATTACTCATCATCTGGTTCGTACATAATTAAGTGAATCATTTATTATATTACTTACGGTAGCCTTTGTACGTAGTTACTTTCTGCTGGGATAAATTACCTATAGATATTTTGCCCCATTTAATGCAGATGTATTTTCTAGTATGTTCCAAGTGATGAATTATATCCTAAAGACTAACCTTTCTTTAACATTCTGTTTGTTTTTTTAAAAACAATCAATTAATACTAATATTAAAGTAAAACCACTTGTGCTGACTTTAGTTCATATTTATGTAAAATTCATACTAATTTAGAAAGTAGTTCTAGGTCCCAAATTTGTTAGACTTCCAAAGTGTGTTAGGCATATATTATATCCGTCTGTTTGTTGTTAAGTATCATAGCAAAAACAGTATAAGATTGCGCAAAGCGTCCTTTTCCGCGGAAGGGATAAATTCATCATCCTAAGCATAAGAAGTACTTTCCCTATTCAAAGCGAAATTCGTAGAAATCAACAACTTCTGGTATCAATTTTTATCACCACAAAACATTAATGGCAATAGATAAAGAGAAGCGTTTTGCATTAAATCAATTCAGTGTTCCGATAGTAGATTCCACTACCACCCTTAACGCTGCCCTGAAATGGGAAGAGGTAGGGATATTTCACCACTTCTGGTGTCAATGTTGATCACCAGAAGGAAAAAACCATAACAAATAACGAGAGGTTTTTTATTTGAATTTAGTACCATAAACCTAGGTTCCCCCTCCAACTTGATTTTTTTATTGCTATCGAAATTGGTGAAACTTACTACTATCTATGTTATCAATATTGATTTACATAGATCGAAGTCGAAATAATAGGCGGGAAACATTTTCTTTTCGATATGGATTGAGGATCCAAGGAATAGATTATTCTGAGCTCCTATTCTTCTACTGAAAACAAAAGGTGTGGCTTCGCGTACAGTAGTCGCTAACGCTCTTGCCTTCGGTGTGAGCGGTCCCGGTTCGATTCACGGTGAAGGCACTCGGTCGAAAAAGAGTAAAAAGCTTTTTCAGGCAAGCCATCCTGAATGAGGTTTTCCTGGGGTTTCCTCATTTACGCCAGGCAAATGCCTCGGTGGTACCTAACTTATAGCTCAAAGGCCCCTTCCTTCCTTCCCCAATCCTTTCATACGTGACGGGACAAATAGCTATAGATGCCGCAAGCCCAGAAATCTAAATCCTAAATCCCCCTGTAAACGGAAAGAGTCAAAACTAGTACAACTTTTACTTTCGATTTTTATTCCTATGTAAAGGAGACCGGGGTTATCTGAATTAAGAAAATACATTCACTGCGCATTTTCTATTCGCAGCAGAGCCATAAAAATCTGCTCAGCTATGACTTTTGATCAAGTAACAATTTGTTCGTTTTGTAATTTTCCCTTTATTCAACAGTTATAGTAATTTCATTTTTGGATCAAATATAGTCATACGCACAGGAAATAAGATCACGAACCTTGTAGGTGTTACCGAGGCTTTTGCATATGTATAAAACAAAATATTTGCATATTGCAGGTGCGATTATCTTAGTCAAATCTAAAAGGTAAATAAATAAATAAATAAAATAAAATAAAATAAAATAAAAAAGATGTGATTGAGTCAGGGTGGACATTTTAGGTCAAATTAAGAAATCTGATCCTTCAAGCTTGATGCCATTTCAAAAGACAAATATCTTCATTATAATACATTTTAATAATTTCTTGATAACACATAACCAAGGACAGTTAGTACACGCCGCGCTTTAGAAGCATTACACGACATGTACGTTTTAAGTTACTTGCTAGCTTGAAACAGCAGATACCTAGCTCTCGTCGCTGGCTTACTGGCTACCGTGCATGGACTTGGTATACGTGGTCACGGATTCATTTACGGGTGGGAGTACGTTAAAACTTAACGTATTACGGTGTTATAGATTTCATCTTAAACTGTAGTCTCACGGTTCATGTTGCCTCGGTGCTTAAAAAAAGTTAGAAATTAAGCAACCAGCAGCTACATAGAGAAGAACTCAAATAGCATCAGAAACTTTTTCGTCGAATGCATTGCCTTCTTCAACTTCAGCAACTGAAAACCTTAGATGACAATTTGAAGCCCGAACATCATCATGGTTAAGATGACCACTTTTTAAAATTCTTCCTTGTTGTACCAAGTGTGTCAGAAGTAGCTATATCAGGGAGAAGAAACAAACTATACTGCTCCTAACTTCTCCAGGAATGTTCAGCAGTGCCATACAAAAGGAATGTTATCAGTGGATAAATCTCAAAAAGAAAAGTGATCTAAAAATCAAAGGAAACCACAAGATGACCTATGATTAAAATAGTCATTATGATTTTTAGTGAAATTTGGGTTGAAAATCAATCCTAAGGATTTGTGCCATGTAGAAATGAAATGAAATCCTTAAATTTTACGTCATACGGTTATGCCGGTTAGTCTAAAGAAGACGATGATGATGAGAAATGATGGAATGAAGGAAGTAGAAGGAAACGGGAGAATCCAGAGAAAACTCACGAGCAGGGTGTTTGTCCACCACAAAGTCCACATGACGCAAGCTGAGATCCAACTAGGGGCTCCAAGCACCGGAGGTGAACGCTGTACCACTGAACCACCTCTCCTCCATTGTGTCATATAGAAAATGACAGTTGAAATATTACTTTCAAGAATCTATTAAGTATAGTGATTGCATTCGTTGTCTTTTATCTCTTTTATTTTTAAAACAGTTATTTAAGAAAATATTTGGAATTTCTCATTTACAAAGACAACGTAAAATAATGCCTACTTCTTTTTCTATTGTAACATGGCAGCTATACCGAACTATAATGTGCAATATAGGCGAGAGCGTTCGATTAATTTTTCTACTTCTACTTATTTTGTTAGTCAAAATCAAGTGTTCCTTGCGATTTTTACAATGAATTCAAAGTTTGCCCAAACTTTTGTGTTCCGAATGAAATTTCGTGTGTAGAATTCTTGAAAGTAATGAACAAGGCCTATAGCGAACTCATTTTATCAAAAACTACAGCATACAAGTGGCACACAGTATTCAGAGAAGAACGAAAAGTATGGGAAAATTTATCGGTAGTACTTTATCACTTTCAATCGATGAAAACATAAACAAAGTAAAAAAACTGGATTTGGGTTTAGCGTCCAGTTCAGCAGCAAGGCTATACGAAACGCAGACCTACATTTTAACGTGGAATCTGAACCGCATGACTTCCCACCGAAAATTGAACCCGGATATCTCACTCTAAAAGTGCGTACTTTATCCACATAGCCACGAGGGAGCTCATAAAGTGAAAGAACTCGTAATGAAGAATTGTTACACACGAATAAGAGAAATGGCTTTGAATGGGCTTCAGAATTCCGCACAAAACCATTCGTGCTTTTCTTATTGCTCATTTGGGCATGAGAAATGTCATCGCCCGGCTTTTTCCGAAACAGCTGAATTTTCTTCAAATAGAACATCGGAAAGAAATTGATAAAGACTTGCTCTATTGGTCCAGATCCGATCCTACATTCGTAAAACGCATTATTACTAGAGATGAGACCTGAGTATACGAGTCTGGTGTGCAAACAATTCTAAAGGCTGCTAAATGGCGACTAGAAAAATTAGCCAAAACCAAAACACTATTAAAGTCGCTCTAAAATCAATATAATTCTATTTTTTACGATTACCGGGCTGTTATCCATTTGGTATTCTTGCCAGAGGAACAAACAAACAACAAAGAGCTACTTGAGCGTTCATACCTAATCACTGCCAAGTATGTAAAGAATGGTATCATGAGATATGTACAAGCTCAAGAGAAAGCAATAAATGAATTCGAAGTACGTGTGAAGTGAATATTGTTAAACTTTTATGGTTCGTGACTGTAGTAAAGAGAAGTTTTCTTATTTTTAATTCTGTAAAATATCTAGTTTCAATGAGATATCTCTAATTCATTGAAAATAAATTGTTTTGCATCTTAAGCTAAGTAAATTACTGTCCACTTTCAAATGGCTTTGTGCTTAACCTTATTTTCAGTTAAAATACTTTTACTTCAAACATTAGTATCAAAATCTTTAGTACTGTAATATGGATTTTTTAACTAAAAAATGTTAAACTTTTAGCCTTCTGAATGTGTTTTGTAACTTTTGAATTTTATACATTTTTATTTCGACTAATATAAAATTTCATAAGGCTGTACCTTCCTAGTTGTAATTGTCCTAAGCAATAGGGACGTACAACCAAAATTAAAATTTAAAAGAGTTAAAATTTATTTTCAATTTTTTAAAAAAATATTTGGTTGGATTTACTTCTCATTTAAACTAAGTTTGTTTAAGACTTAGAAACAAAATGTTTTAAGGTGGATCATCACGCGGAAGTCAGTATATATTTTAGCTCATTGCCTTAACTACTGGGCAATGAAGCGTTACAAATTATAAATATTGTACTATAAGATAGAGCTATGTTTCACTACAACACAAGACACTAATTCATTTGGTTGTGTCTTCTGATATCGAAAAAGGTAACCAAATAAAAGAAAATATTTGATTCGTTTTAAAATGAGCACACAAGATGGGCTTCTTGATCTTACTAGAAGTGTTCAATTTTATGAAATGTTTATTTGAATGTGTAAAGTACTTTAAAGTAACAATCTTATTACAAAATAGATATATTGTTTCACCGTTTTCCGTGTTATGTTTCATATTTTATTTAATTTACATTTAAGGAAATAGATTTTGACAAAACACTTGCACAGAACGCTATAATGCATTGTTGCCAAATTTGTACTTTAATTCTTGGATTCTAGCGTTGCAGTTCGAGAAGCGGAATTTAGCTGTGAATTGCGGTAAGGGTCGAAAACTAATTTCTCCAGTAAGTATCCAAGCAGAATTCCATCACTACTTCCTTTATTATCTGGCACCAGTAAATCCTCGACACTACCTGGCAACGCCTCACTGTTCAAGCAGCGTTTAGGATAGCAACGAGAACACCTAAAGATCCACCTTAAGAAGAAAAAAGTAGACCAAAAATTCAAATAGACTCACGTTTATTGCAAGTTTTATTTTCTGCTCTTTTTCGCTTTAATATTTTCCTAACTATTGGTTTAATATTAGGATTTCAGTTCTTTAATATATTATATCCCTCCTTTTTAATATTGTGGCGTTCATAAGTTAAATCGCCTAATGCGTTAGTTCTGAGACATATATTTTTTTCTGTTACTGTTCTCAAGTAGCCACGGCTTCCTCTAATAATAAATTGCAAGACATAGCAGGATACTGTTTCCAATATGAATTGGGCATCTCATGAACAGTTCCATCTCTGGATTTTCCACTTGTTGCAACCTAAAATTTTAGATCAAATTCTTTCCACTTCAGCATTGAATTCGAATAGTTTAGAAGTCTACCTTAATTACAGAATACGAAATGAAACCCGATTTCTCGTTTTTGGTTTCTTTATTGTTGATGATGCGTAATAAACACATGGAATACTAAATTTTATTTTTATTTATTTTATTTCCAGACATTATTTATCGATATTTGAATTTCCTGGCTGCGATTTTTCTTGCTGTCGGTGCTTTGATGGTAAGTACAGTGCAACCATATGCTCACTGTTTACAACGTGTAAGTTTAATTTAATCCACTGCTAGTTGGAGACTTCCGAAAATCCAGAGAAACTGCGCGCATCCAATTAGAAAAAAATATCGAATTAACCCGTTCATCCCATATCATGTCCAGAAATTAAAGCTGCCAACATTATTTCCTGATATGGTTATGTTTCAACTAGGTAGAAAATATTTGAGTTTCCCTTTTGTTTGATTACATGATTTTTCTCGGGAATTGGGCTCTATCTGCTATTATATCTGTCCTTTCCATTAAGAATTTTCTACTGTCATTGCATGTTCTGTACTTAAACCTCATATCCTTTAATATTGGAAGGGGCCGCGGTGGCTCAGTGGTAGAGAGTTCACCTCTGGTTCGATCCCAGCCTCCGCCAAGTGAACTTTGTGGTGGACAAACACCATGTGCGTGGGTTTCATCTATATGTTTGGGTCACCTATATCTGTGACTGGCTTTCCAAGACGAAGTTTCTCGGTCGAAATAATGCATTTCCACTTGTACTAAGATACTTTCTTCCCCTCACTCACAATTCTCTGCTGCGTATAGCAATCCTAATGCCTCTACGGTTCTCTGCTGAGGTGTGGCAACACAGCGATCGCTACGTCCGAGGTCTACAATTTACAGCTTCCTTCATTTTTAAAATAATTCAACATTTTACGAATATCAATGTAGCATGTTTATGTAGCACTTGATTTGCTAATATATTCTTATATTATTAACAGAATGAATCATATTCCAAGTTTTTCAAGTATAGGTTAAAATAATTACCAGATATAGGTTAATTGAAGTCTGCCTACTATGATCAACTCTAAAATATAACTATGATAGATTCTAATTAGGAATACTGGCAAGGGCGCCGATTTCTCTGTAAATTTGGGGGGGGAAGCATTCAGATGCACAAAGCATATATGTACTGTGTCATGCGAAAACGAACTAAGCGCCACTTTCATACTTTTAAGAAAATTACGTTTAAAGGTTGATGTCCAGCATTAAGGTAGCCGTAATCTAAAGTGAAATCATGTTTCTTTTTTTGGAAAAGTGTTGGTTTTCCTCTCTTTTCGATTGTGCAAAACGTTCTAATGCTTATCAGGAACCAATCGTCGCATTTACGTGGATTTTCAAATACAGGGTTATCTTGCTACTGCATATTGAAAATCTAGCCACCTTCCGTGGTGTAGTTAAGCCTAATATCTTATCAGAATTTGAAAAATTTCTGAATTGCTTTCTACATTTCATCTTTATTTGCAACATGTATTAAAATACTTGTACTTCTTACATTTAACTTACTTTCCGTTTGCATTATATTTTCTTCTATATATTTTTATTCAAATGTTGCAGTTTTCCACTACTCTCCCCCCTCTCAGGATCTATGAAAGACGCTAAAACAAAGGTTGCATTATGTTATGTTGTTGGTGGTGATTCTTTTTCCAGCTGAAGTTATTTCACTTTGATTGAACACTGTAGGTATAGGTAACATTGACTTTTTTAAATATGAACACTCACATTGAAACTCCAGGCACTGTCAAATGGGGTACTTACGGGAGTCTAATAGCAATTTTAAACTCATATTCCCGTTTAGGCTGATTGATTCATATGAAATGAAAACCACAATCAACAGTTTCACTTTGCCTCAAAATAAGGATGAAACGTCACAGACCATCTAATGGGGTTGGGTGCTTTTCAGGTGTGATTTCTGATTAATTCGCATTGCAAAAAAGCTAAAGCTATATCAATAGCTGTTCTTTTTGCAATTACTCCCTTATAGGTATGGTATGGTTGGTTTTGGCTAATTTTGACCATAGCGTATCCGTGATACGTTTTCGAAAACACATATGTGATTGTAGGGTTAAAACAACATCTAATATTTATTTTTTTATAATTGTGCTCACACATCATCATAGGTCAAAAGAGGCTCAAAATATTGAATCGAATTTTTTGAGGGGAAAATGGTTGGGAAGCTGTTAATTTTTTCAGACAAAGCCCTTGCATACACCTACACACACATCCAAGTTTACACAAAATCTATCGAGCCATTCTTGAGAAATAAATTCATGCCACTTTTCCGATTTTGCGCCATTTCTCATGAACCAACGAGAGTTGAGGTTTGATATCTGAGGGATTAATGTATCTTGGGGGCACCTACATACCACCCACCTGTCATCCCAAGATTAATCTGGAACCATTTCACTGTACTTATCCACCTACGCCTTTTCGTTTGGAGTACATTTACCGAAGAAAAGTTATCTCTAAGAGCAAACTATTTCATGTAAGGTTTTAATGAGAGTTTATTTACAGTATATTATATTGCAAGCTGGTTAGAACACGATTTTGTAAAGTAAAATATGAACAAAATCATTGGACATATTTTGAGGAAGTTGCCCTAAAGGAAATCATCTTCGAGTATAAATTCTCCTCTTTGATTTTTCCCATGAAAATAACCTACCTCACATTATAGGTATGTTAATAAAATATTTATTTATGAAATGAGAAGAAAAATCTTCTGTGTTGTATTTGAGAAAATTTTCCGAAAGGAACGCCTACAAGACTGAATTTTCTATAATGGACATTTTCATTCAAAATAACTTAAACAGAAAGTGTGTTAATGAAACTTCTATTTATGAAAAATGAACAAATTTGTCCAAGTCATTGCTGAAAATAATCGTCTGTAAACAACTCACCTAAAACACTAAACTTGCTGTGTACATTATGAAGCAAAATTATTTGTATCGTATAGTAGGTTGTTAATGAAATAGGAATAAAATGATGTTTTTTAAACAAATGTCTAAAATAAGAACTCACCCCAAGTAGTAAACACATACATTTTGCCTTTTGATACACGATGAGGCGATAAAAAATTGCTAAGTTATGGGGCATATAGTACATAATTAATCATAACTTATTTAGTGATTTAAAATACCTCTGTACTACGTATGGCCAGAAAAAGTTGATAAGTAAAAAAAAAGCTGTTTTAGAAAGATTTCAAGGCATTTTAAGCAAACTAAAGTCATTTTTTAAAATGTGAAATGAGTGCAACCAAGGTCACATTTTCTTTCTATTTATAACCGAAAACCGAAAAAAATCGTCCTACCGTATTGTCTATTCATAAAATTGGTAATCGAAATGAAATACAGTTCCTAGTTAAAGTACGGCTCTTATGTCCGGTATGTAAACAGAGACTGATTATTGTTGCAGTTAATGATTGTAATAGAATTGGAGGAAGGAAACAGGAGGACTCCGAGAAAACCCATGAGTTCGGTGTTGTCTACCATAAACTCACATGACCTCGGCTCGAGCCAAGAACCCTCCCTACTAGGGATGGCATTGATCCACTGCACCCCTGAATGATTTAAGATTTCTTTAAAAATAGAGAGCCTATTGCAGTCTCTAAGGACTTCAAGCCTTTGTTTTTATAAACTTTGTCATCATTATTTATTGTAGCTTTCTAACATTTGTCTCTATCGGTTTTACACAGCGAAATCTAAATTGATCATAAGAGCTTCTTTTCGTTCAGCTTAACTATATATCAATTAGTGTTGATCTTATTCCTATCAATTTTAATTTGTATTATATACGTTTCCTGATGTTGTCTTTGTCTCAGTTTTTAAAATAATGTTATTTCCTTTCCTTTTCTTTTTTCATTAGGAAGAGAGAATTTTTCTACTTCCGTGGATATTCCTGAGCTTACACAATTTCGCTCTCGAATTTTCCATTCTTCCTCTTGTAATAGCGGTGAATTACGAAAATCCTCTTTGGTATGTAAAAATATTGACGCTACTTTTTGAGCAAGGTAATTACTATAAAATAGACTAACTGACTAACCAAATGTGTGAGTGAATTTCTTCGAATGTCTGTTCTTATTATTACATCTCTGTATTGTATTATGTTGTATTGAAGTGGCCGTTGAATCTATTGGTGTAGTTACAAAGTCCGCAGAAAAATGTATATATAGCTGAAAAGATGGTATCTGAGAGACGCTATTAATTTCAATTGAATTACCTAGGTATCACTGCAATATGTGCCAAACGTATGGTGGTACTAAATGGATATTGGTACCCATATGGCTGTAATATGTGATCTACTGTGTTGCAGCAATCGAATGGGTCATGAGTTTCCGGCTCATTTGAGTCACGACTTTTGACTTTTTGAGGGGTTGTGTCTCGTCCAGACAGACCCAGTGACTCGAACAGCCAACTCCAACCCGAACCCGGTCTCTAAGAAGCAGCTAAAATATGAACTCTGCAGCATTGCTGCGGAATATTATAGTTGATCCATGTTGTTCACTGCTCGAATTCGAACATTTATTTAATTGTTTGATGTTTCTTAATCATGATATGCCTTAGATATTTTAAATATATTTTATGTTTATTCGTTATCCCATACGTGGTTTTTGAGCGTAGCTGAACAAAAAGAATGAACATAATACTATTTGGGCTCAGTAATTCACACACACACACACACACACACACACACACACACACACACACACACACACACACACACACAAACGGAAACAAAACTCGAGGAAGAAAAAGTGTTCAGTGAAAAAGCAGTGACAGATAAAACAATCATGTTTGCTAGAATACAATTAACAGCTTTATCCAAATTTGCCATGTGTACGACGACATTTTGTCTCAGCGTTCTACCGGATCATTTCGGAAAATGGGTGTATCCGGGTGAGACTAGGTCATTCCGGATCATAGTTCTATCCGAGCCACCGGGTCGGACCGAATCATGGGTCTAACTACTATCCTATGGCTCTTCTTGGTCGTGGGTTATTAAGTTCGAGACCCATTCAGTTCCAGCTGTGTTGCCAATTTTGTTATTTCATGTCTAAATTTAAAGATTGTAATATGCTAGGTAGCTAGTAAAAATTAAATTCAGCTATTAGCTTCAATTTTGACCACTTCATTCATAATTACAAATGTTTAGCCATTTGTTCTTCTTAATAATTGATATTTTCTTCTCCGCTCAAAACTTCCTTTCGAGAAATATAAATTGAAAAAAATAGTAGCATACTCTTTTCTAGTTCTTCTATAGTTCTGATATTACTACACCACAATAGGTATACTCTTTGTACCGTTTTCTTTTGCATCACAGCCTCACCGCAAATCCAGATTTCACAAACTCCCACTTTTCTGTAGTTCACTTTAACGTTGAGTTAATTTAGGCATGATTTTTAAAAAGTGTATCTTCGGCTTGAGCTGTGTATCTGTAGTGTTATTGTAGGTTACTAATTTTAAAAAGTACGCAATAATTGGAAACTAAGAAAATAATTCAAAGGATTTTAGTACTCCTCGTTAATATGAGAGCAAAATCTACTGTAAATAGTTTGTGCTGGTGTAGTTTTGGCGCACCTCATTTTGGAAGATTTACAGGTGAAATTGAATACTTTGTATGAAAAGATATATTCATAAGGAACATATTTCTGCAGGCGACAAAGTTTTATGTAAAGTAATACAGCTGCATTTCAGGTTTACAAGTGTAAGATAATTGGTGTAAAATTATTACAAGTGCTTTACAGAGGATAAAATAAGTGAGTGCATATGAAAAATGATACTACTAGATCTTATTTTCCGCCGACCATTTATTTATGCACAGTATACTGAATCTGTATTTTATGTTTACAAGTGGAACGTTACTAGTGCAAAGCCATGACAAGTGCTATTGAAACTCGCATATTGGCCAAAATCCACTTCTTCTTCACTGTTCTCGCTTACCCGTATACCCATCATCGCTGACGCGCCTGCTCCCTTCGGAGCACTTCCGCAATGCCGCGCTAGTCCGTCATCTTCGCCTTACCCGAACTCGGTTAGATAGCATTCGTGATTTTTCGTGGCCACGTAGCACATGTTGGTTTGTGCTTTTGCACTGTAGTTCTTATGTTGTGCATCCGGAAACCGTGAAAGTACGCAAATCGAAAATGAACTGTAAGTTTTCCACTTTTTTTTTCTGGTGACCCTCTTTAATTTTATCTATGCCAAATGGGATACTTTCATGTTGTCCAGCGCAAATCTTTTAGGAGACAATAAGAAGTACTTTAGTGAAATAATTACAAGTTTTCAACAATTATTTCTAGTGGTGCGCCAAAACTATACCTACGCGAAATAGTTCTGAGTGTAAATGATGAAATGGTTTGATTTGAGCATAAGAGGTAGATTATAACAGTATGTTCTATGTAAATTTAGTAAACTTACAATATGTTTTGCTTGATTTATTTTTAGGTATTTTAGCCATAAATATTGTTCTAATTTGAGGCTTATTTAGCCATTTTTAGCTACATTCTATGGCCCGTTTACCTACTTTTTTATGCTTCTTTTGGGGACACTGGTGACGTAGCACATGTGACAGTGAAACAAAAGTAAAGGTTTCTTATGCACGTCTGACATTTTGAGGAACGTGAGCCCTTTTAAATTGTTTATGTTCAATTTAACACCGCTAGACTTACCTTTGGAGAACATTGAAGAATATCGTGTATTGTACGTCGTTGGCTACGGGGTAGGACCTTTGTGAAGAAATTTGCAACTGTATGTGCAAAACGCATAAATATATTGACTAACGTTGTTCAAACAACCGCTTGTCGTCGTGCTTTGCGTTAGACCGCTAACACCAACCATTTTGAGCACCTGCAATAACTGTACACGTGTGCAGAAAATTTTGATTGTGCTTTATCGCAACGAGTATTAAAGAACTAATTATTAATCTATTTGATTGTAGCCAAAGAAAGAGAAAGGAAGATCAGTTCTATGATCTTTCGAGTTACAAAATGTGTATGACTAACGTAACACTACCAAAACTCTTCTATAACCACAAAAGACAATATCTTGGATAATCTATTTATTCTCAATCTATACCTTGACTATCTTCTGAATCTCTTAACTCTATATCATCCATCAATTCACTATCTTAACAGATCATTCCAATAAGATTAATATTGGAATGATGTGTTAAGATAGTGATAGTGAATCTTATTTCTAACATTTGTAATCTTCTGAGTAATCTTGAATCACAAGATCAAACTATCTTCAAAATTGTATGTAATATGTATTTTATTTGCACAGGTTATTTCTCATTTTACCTAGTAACAGTCATTGTCACATTCTTAAGCACTTTCTACCATTTTCATATTCCAACACTAATGACCACTAAAGCCACTTTAACTTCCTATACTGATTTGAGGACGCTAAATGCAATTGAGCTACACTAAACATATCCGTCCATGAGTTTATGACTAAATGGATATATTTATGTTCATCTATATCTCCAATTTGAGATCACTTTACTAGTCACTCCACAGATACATATGCTATAAATAGTTTTATCGAATTCATCGTTCTCAAATTAGTATAAAAAGTACAAAAGCAAATGTATCCAAGCATCGGGTCTTTAAGGTACAGATTATGCTAATAGTACTCACTTACGCTTTGATATTTTCCTAATTGCGCACTTAGTACTGATTTGAGGATCATGAATCCAATAGAAATATTTTCAAGGATACCCGTCCATAGAAAAAACATCTTAAAATTGATATATTTATATTCATTTATATTTCAAATTTCTGATAAGTTTTCTAGGCATACTATGGATACCCATATCTTATTAAATTTATTGTCTTGAGATTAATATAAAATGTGCAGTTAGAAATTTATTCAAGAGTGGACACTTTTTTCATCGGGATAATTAGTACTTCAAAGATCCCAAATTAGAGATATTTTTTTTCGTGATTTTTTCGTGACGGATATATTTAAAAGCAATTTTATTGGGCTCGGTAGCCTCTAATTAGTACAAGAAATGCAATTCCTCCAAATTGACACTTTTTACTAATGACATAATTGCTAGTTATTTGTATAGTGTAAGTTTAAACTTAGATCTAATACACAACATAAATCTTTCTTCAGTTAACATTTGTTTGCATTATTTTACTGATTCTGTATTTGGTTCCATGTCAAATTGCGTATGTAAAGTTGCAAAACACATGTGTCTCAGAAAACATTTAGAATTTTTTTGATCACAATTTTCTTTGTTTATTATTATTTCATTGAACTAAGTAATGGCTTTTTCGCTTATATGTCCAATTGATTGAATGTTCAGTGAAAACGTCACATAACCTAAGTTGGAATTTTAACGACAGAACGATTAATAACATCCTTCCAATACCTCTAACGTTAGCTTATTAGTTTATTAATACTTTGAAACAAATGTAATACTCGTTTGTAAAGTTAAATTAAAGAGTATACTTGCATACAGTCCAGCAGCAAAGTTTAGGAAAGTCTATAAGAATTTAGTTGACACACTGTATATGTTACCCTATTAACCTTTACAACGTATAAGAAGAGGAAAGTTTTAAAGATTATGGTTTATCCAGTGTCTTAACTACTATGGATTAGGAGATAGTGTTACCAACTCTTACAATGTATAAAACAATGATAACTTTTGATTGTGCTTAAACGAAACGTAAAATTCATCCCTCCTTTTCTCACAACTTTAAAAATTGGAATCGATTTCCTTGTGTTATGAACACCCGATACCTTAAAGCTCATTATTGTATACCAATTATATGATTTGAATAGTAATTATATATATATATATATATATATATATATATATATATATATATATATATATATATATATATATATATATACAGTATGGCGCTAAATTCGTTGTAGAAAAGCAGAAGAGTGATTCCTGAGAGTAAAACAAACAAAAAAGTTCCAATAAACATAGGGCGAAAACCCCATTGTTTACGTGTTATAGGCTGCCGAAAACATGAAAAAATGAATTCTAAAGTCCATAGCTCCAAAACTATGGGACTTATTGTAGTCGGGTCAAGACTTCACTTAGGAACTAGTATGTGCTCTATCCAAAAATACATGTTTTGGAATCCTAAGGTACTCACGCAACAATTTTTATGGAGATAGTTGGAGAGTACTTTATATCAAACTCCCTCTATAAAAATTGTTGTGGAAACACCTCAGGATTCTGAAACACGCATTTTTGGATAGGGCACATACTAGTTCGTAAGTGTAGTCTTGACCCGACCAAGGTAGGTCCCATAGTTTTGGAGCTATGAACCTTTAAAATTCATTTTCTCATGATACTATTCTTTAGATGATATATATTTCTTTCTTACAGGATTACTTCTCTATAGTTGTAATGTTGCTGGAAGCTATTTTGTGAAACTTGCAAAGAGATAGTAATAGTTAATGTGAGAGTAGTGATTCAACAATTTTCAATTCAAATGTATTGTAAGTGTGTCTTTCCTTGCCTGAATAAAATTCTTTTCTTGAGTAATCGTCGTTCTTCTTATATACTACAGTGGTTTTGTAGACTAATTTAATTGATCAATCAAATACATATTCGAAATAAATGCTGAATAAAGCAAAATAGTTATAATAAATAATAGAAAAGTATATAAAGCTCTGTTTGTTCGAGAAAATAAGATTCAGATTTTCTCAGAAAGTATTGAAATTAGTGCTGTCGAGATCGGTTTTCAAAAAACGAAAAACGGTTTTTGAAAAAAGAGAAATTTCATAAAACAAAAATGTAGGTTTTAAAAACCAAGAACCGCTTTTGAGGTTTCGATTTTGAAAACCGCTTTCTCGGTTTTGATTATCAAAAATCGCTTTTTCGGTTTCGGTTATCAAAAACCGCTTCCGCGGTTTCGGTTTTAAAAATCGCTTTTGCCGTTTCAGTTTTCAAAACCGCAAAACTGCTTTCGCGGTTTCGTTTCCAACTTCTGCGACTTTGGTTTCCAAACTTCGCAAGATTGCTTTTGCGGTTTCGTGAGAAACCGCTTTTGCGTCGGTTTAGAAAACAGCTATTTGGTTTTCGTACTTCAAAACCGCATTATGATTTTCAAACGTGCTTTGTGGCGTTCGGGTTTCAGAGTGTATTCACTGTTCAGCTATTAAGAGGGTATTTTGGATTTCAAAGTTGCATTTTAGTCTTCATTTACTGTCGATTTAAAAAATTGTTTTGTTCGTCTAATCTTTCAAGAACATCGTAAAAGTTGTATTTACAAGACGCAAATTACAAACAAATGGTCACTTGCACAGGCGATATGTGAGGCGGAGAAAATTATTATCGATAGTCAACTGAACATACAATACCTTGTTAAAACATCTTTTAACCCGATTTATGACAAGACTTTTCTGTGTTTTTAAACACGAATAATAAAAATATGTAGATTCCTCTGCATGCATTAATGCGTTTTGTTTTAAATGGTAGAGAGAGAGAAAAGACGATTCTGAAGGTTGGTTGTGGTTTAATTACCGTTAGGTTAATCATGTACAGGAAAATGGAAGGATAAATCCGGAAAAATGAACTGCATAGTGAAATGGATGAAAGAGTCCGTTGATTTCAATCGAGGTGCAATTCCAAGTTTCATCTGGAATCACAGTGGAAAACACAGAAAACTCTCAGTCAAGATGCCCAGCCCCGGAATTTGAACCCATCACCCTTCTTAACCTCGCATTCTTTCAATTTAGAGGACAGATGACAGAGCCTCATCCAAAGAAATGAAAGTACCTGGTCTCTTCAACAGCAAATTGTGAGTTGCGGATTGACTAGTGTCATTAGGAGCTTCGGTTTATTAAATGATTTTTGTGTCTTTATAAAGAGTAATCTCGTAAGAGAGAAAGCTTAAGGAAATGAAATATTTAGTTTAACCTCCAACTATTATGCATCAAGTCTAAGGGAGAATGTGATGATGAGAAATGAATGAAACGATGGAATGAAGGAAGTGAGAGGAAACGGGATAACCATGAGAAAACCCACCACAAAGTGTTTGTCCCCCACTTGGCGCGATCTGGGATCGAACCAGGGAACTCATGCACCAGAGGTGAACGCTCTACCACTGAGCCACCATGGCAAAGCTTAAGGAAAGACTTGGCTGAATTGACATTCAATGAGTATATGATTTACCTTGACAGCAATATCCCGCACTGTTACCCGCCGGTTCTCAAGTTTCATTTGCTCAACACGTGCGATATGGTGTGACTGCAGTCGGGCATATGTGTTCACGCCATTCATACACACTTGTCCGTGACGTCGTTTGTTCACCGTACTGTGCTTGCAATCTTCTTAAAATTTCAGCTGGTTTAACTTTCTCCTTCACAAGAAATTTGATTACACACCACTGCTTCACAGCTACATACACTAGGCATTTGGTATCATTTCTTCATTGAGATGCGAACAACAAGTTTATAAGACACTGATTCATACAGGTAGCGGTACAAATATAAAAGATCTCAGTCTAAGTGAATGAGATTTCAAATTGAATTTCATGAGTTGCATGTGTAATGATCTTAGATAGACATATATACCTTATATAGCTGTGCCTTGTACAACCAACGAACGATCCCTTTCGCAGTGCTGCATATATTACCATAATAGTCTCGGAGCAAATAAAAAAATATTAAAACACACATATAAATCAATACAATTGCTTCAAATGATAGATGCTTTCACAATTGTTAAAAGGTGTAATTAAAAACAGCAAACATTGGTTCTGCTTTGAAAAGGACAAACATGGTTTCGCTTATAAAACCCAAACGGTTTCAGGCGGCTTTCGCTTTCGGAAAAGAGCTTTTGGGGTTTCCGTTTGGACATCTGCTTTTGCGGTTTCGGTTTCGAAAACCGTATTTGCCGTTTCGGATTTGAAAACCGGATTTGCAGTTTCGGTTTTAAAAACCGAATTTGCGGTCTCAGTTTTGGAAACTGCATTTCCGGTTTCAGCTTTGAAAACCGCTTTTGCGGTTTCGGTTTTGAAAACCGCAAATGTCACAAAATTCGACAACACTAATTCAAATGCACACACACATTTTTGTACGTTGACAACAGAGGAGAATCCTATTTCACTCATAAAGGATATGAAGCGGTTAGAGGATAAAGGTGATATGTAACAAATTGTACATGTTGGGAAAATTGATATTCATAACTTTGTCTATTAATATTCACCTTCATTGTTTCCAAATCTCTTCACTGGGAAAAGGACTCACTAGACGATGTGTTATGTAGCACTAACATAACACTACGTGAACCGCCAGAATCCAACGTTTCGAAAAATGTAACATAACACTTTTAACATCTAAGCGCTTCATATATTACATGAGAAAATATGTCTGTAATATGTCTCTTGGGCAATTCAACACATTTTTGTCCCATATCCTCATGATTATGAGTTTTCTTCCATTTCAGGTTCTTGCAGTCCAATAACATTATCATCATCATTTAATGACATATTGCAAGTTCTATGTTATCCTCAAATACAACTTTTGGAACAAATAATGTGAACTATTTCATTACGCTTAAACGTTTAAATACATACTCGCGTTATAAATCAATAATAGCAATTCTAGAGTTTGTTTTGAATTTAACATCATTTTCACCACCGGGGCATTATGAGACATGAAGTTTGTTGCTTCTGTGGGGATTGAAACTTGATCGATAATTATGAAACTTTATTCTGTCTCAAAGCAAGATCCT
Organism: Thermobia domestica; assembly: GCF_964235325.1. NCBI lineage: Eukaryota > Metazoa > Arthropoda > Insecta > Zygentoma > Lepismatidae > Thermobia > Thermobia domestica. Next base: position 81,388,635 of record NC_137469.1, read on the forward strand.
AAACTTGTAGTCATGAGAGTGTAATTTCATAATTAATATTTGGTAATTTTATCCAGTAAATTCATATTCTACAGTTTCCATCCAGCTGACGCACATGTGCCTGGAGATAGCTTTTCAAGAATTTCACTTGAACTGCTTACAGACAACGATCAACCATGGAGGGTTTTTAATGATGTTATGGGGACCATTTTTAAACTCTTCACGTTTCGAGTTACTGGAATGAGTTGGCATTTTGCAAAGGAGTTACTTTCAAAACAACAACTGTTAACAAAGTAAATGGCATCACTTGGCATGCTGCCAAACACAAAATACTATCCAAGAGCTGTTCAAAACTGCCTGTTAATATCCGGGTATGAATCGAGCTGAACATATCTGGGTTATTTTAGATAATACTATTAGACGGCTTCTACAAAATTCCTTTTCATGTGGGGAATTTCTCCAATACTTGAGTGAAGACTGAGTGAAAGCCTCCGAAGCTAAAATCACGGAACTCGTTAATTCCGTGTTCTCAAAGGGTTAAGATTTTACTTAATGCTAAAGATCGATCAACAAGGAAATAATCTATATAATATGGTTAATGTTTGAATGATGTGGGTATAATCCAACAAAGGAAAAAATTTGTAAATTGATGTGTCAAATTAGTTATGATATCGTCGCATGAAAACCGGAGGAACGTAACTCCACTTTCGTAGGTTTACAGGCGAGAGAACAAAAATATTATTTTCTTTGAAAGAAGTGTTTTTAATAAGATGGTAATTGATCTACATTACAACAGATGATGGACAAGGAGAACATATGCCCTTAAGTTCCATTTATACCAAGTGGGGCTTTCAAAATTATGTCCAATCATGGAGAATCTGAAAATCGCATTTTTGTAGTTCGTTCCTCTGGTTCTCATGCGACGATATGTCTCTGTACATGGCTTCATTGCTGCATCCGTAAAGATGAAAATACAGTCAAATAAATCAATATTTAAACGTTATTTAATATCCTCTTGAAATTAGTAGACTTCACGAATTTCCAACAGTGAATCAACTTAAATATATGCAGTCAAATACAGGCTTTAACGCTTCCAATTCCGACTGATCATTCAAAGAATACATCACAATGAGTGTTGAAATGTGGGTTCAGGACTTTGATATGCAAACCAGGCAATAAACGTCATAACTGCTCTTCGTAGAGAGTGAAAATTAAAGAAAAATACATCAAAACTACCCCTAATCAGTCACATTAACTGCTTTGTTTGTCTATTATAGTGGTATCCACTAGTTTTTCTTTCGGATGGGCAAACCATCAATAACAAATAATATATGGACGTTTGAGACAAAATTATTGCCGAGAAAGCCGGAAAAATCGAAACTTACTTTTATTTATCTACAGCGAAAGTGCACAACCTCGTTAACTCATCAAAACCAATCTTTTCAGGAGAGCAAGAGAAAAAAGTTCTGCTTTTATCACCAAATAAATAAATAAATAAATAAATAAATAAATAAATAAATAAATAAAATAACATATGAGGTTTTAAAAACGTTGATTTTCCACGGTTTTTATTGTGTTTTCGATTACGAGCTTTTGCACACACGTAGATCCAGATGTGGGGAATTGAATGCAACCAAAATCCAAAATTCCATGAAACGTGGAGATATGAGGTTTTGTACTTTCGCTGTCGTTATAATATGCCAATACTTTCACTCAATCATCTTCAATTTTTTCACTTGGAAAACCATGGAGCGGTACAGACTTTGTGAATACTCCTCGTAATAATAATGGAACTAAGAAGGTGAGATGACCTAAAGCTGGATCGTTAAAGTTATTTTGATGTATTACATCGTTTCGTAGTGACCACTTTTGAGTTTCAAAATTGAAAAATTAAAGAAGTCTCTGAGATGCAACTTAGGCTGAATAATGAGAGTATGATGTGATGTTAGAAGTTTTACAATCAAAAGCACTGTGTGACAAGAAGAGTTGTCGTGACGCAGCATCCATATAGTTGACATATCTGGAGGCAGACGAGGAACTTCTTTTTGCATCCATTAACAAAATTTACCTTTAAACGAAATTTACCTTTACGTTTGACCTTGAGGCATGAATAACTCATGAGGAATGTCTACAATTAGAAAAGGAAGTGAAGATGGTTTTGATTCTTGATCTGTTCATCCGTATCATTTTCGGCCATGGTGAGCTGGGACTGTGTACACTGCACTTTGTGATTTTACGTGGACTGTACTCAAAAGTCAAAGACTTGTCACCGGCAATAACATTTCCGAAAGCTCTGAATCAGTTTCATTCTGTTAAAAATTCATGTCAAACAAATCATATATTCTATATATATGTTATATGAAATTAAATATTAGTTACTCTTTATATGGCTAATCACCAATATGTTACCTCCGTCGAAAACTAGAATAAACTTTAAGCATATTGTTATCAGTATCAGGATGGTTGAATAGGGTTTGTTGTTGATGGTCTGATCTCAAGGAAAATCATTGATTTACCTTTAAAGGTATTTTGTTTATTGATTTAAAGTTCATTATGCATTTTACAATGGAGCAGTATGAGAGGTGAACGCACAACATAACATGAAATCTGAATCACATGAGGCACACAGAGAAGCTCTGTAAGTTGTAAATGTTAATCATATTTAATGTATAAAATTGTTAACGTTCAAGTTCAATTTAGAATAATATAATATATAATCTATGTGTAGGTATATATACATTATAAAATACAACCAAAATTATAGTACAATATAAATCAAAATGTAACAAGCTTTGAGTGGATAAAGTGATTATAATCTGCTTTATATGAAACATGAAATAATATATGCTCTCTAATTACTTTTCTGGTATATAATATCACCCATAGTATCTTAATTAGCAGTAGAAATAACATTAAAATTGTTCCATGCATATATTTCAAAACTATTCTCCATAGAACTTAAATTATACAAAAAAAGATTTGGTTTCCTCAAAAATCGTTTCTCGTGTATGCTTAGGTATATTTATTTTATTTTCCTAGCTTCAAGAGAGTCCAATTCTTATCTGTAGTTTTCATACACTTTGCTAGAGAATCCTTCTAAAACAGATAACCGGAAATAAACACCATAATTGAAAATACATTCAATTTTGCTAATAAATAACAGTAATGTCGTACACTAATTGTAAGCATATTTCGTAATGGCAAACCTACAATTAAAGATACATATTAAGAAAACATTTTGTTTACTGAGATTTGATTTACACTTTGATTATGCAAACTTGTTAATCATACAGTTAAGTTTTAGTTTACTTGTTTTCCATAACTAACTGATATGTTTCTTATACCAAATCATTCTATAGTTTTACTTATCAGTAGCATCGATTCCATTATGAACACTAAAGTTAAAACAGTCATTCGTAAATAGCATAAAATAGCTTGAATATGAAAGTTCTTCTTACATCTATATTGTACTTACTATGTCATAGTTTCACTCGTTCTGTGTCAGATAAGACTAGAAAGCGTACAACTTGATTATTTTACATTCGCCTTTATACTATTTATATTATTTTGAAGTTCACATTCCGAGTTTGTGCCATTATAATCCCCAACTTCGTCCTATAATGTAGAACAGATGCAAGTGATAACAACGAAAGCAATGCTCCGCCGTCCAAAGAGGAATGGAATTATAACCTCTTTTGGACAACGGAACACCACCCTAAGCTGAAAGCAGTCAAAACAGAAACAAATGTTATCACAGTTAGAATCCTAAGAATATTTTTCCAAAGGATACATCATTTCGTACTATAATTTTAAAAAATGTGCCTATGGTATACGAGGATACAAGGTCTCTAATCATCTAATGAGATTTAAACTTTTCTCTTATCTCTCTATCTATACGTATGTATTACTATTTATTTATTTATAGGGGAAAGGAAATGGGATCCGATCCGGTTTGGAAGTGCTATGAAGTTTGTAGTCGTTCATTCTACTCACTCATCGAGGGGAACGACGTTGAAACAGTTTTCTACTTTGAGCCTTACATTGAGACTTCTAAGCGTACTGCATCACTTGGAGACTCAACAGAACATATTTTGTTTGATTCCAAATTTGCGTACGAAATCTTGATTACAGAAGCTAATGTATCTGGCAATCTAGATACTACGTCTAAAGCAAGAGATTGAACATTTTGTTCCTTTTCTCCCTTCTTTCCAGCCCTTACCCACTCTGAATTTCCGTTGTTGGTACAAAAATCTCTCTAGTCGCAGATTGTTAGGATTCACTCAAGAGAATTTAATTTTCTTTTTTGTTCGCATTTTTTTGTTTATTTGAAAATATTTTTGAGATTTTTTAATACAAGGAATGTTTTCTGTCATCTCCCCTTACTAATCAATCAACTTTAGCCAAAGAAAAAAAATGTAATAAAAGTGGAAAATAATGAACTACATTATATGTACAAGATTTAATGCTTGGGTGTACGCTCCCAGTCCAATTCACGTCTACTACATATTATTATTATTATTATTATTATTATTATTATTATTATTATTATTATTAACGCACAGTGTGCGTCTTTTATATACGTAAATCTTTTTTCTGCTTCTATCCACAGTTACGTGATATCTTTCTCGTAGCAAAGTGTTTTCTACTGTAGTGTATGATGATATTATTAAAAACTAAGTTTTGAAAGTTACATATAAGTGATGATTGCAAATGACCATCATTAGAACTTAAGTGATTCCAAGCATCATCTATTTCTTTAACAATAAGTAATTGGGTACTAGTACATCAAATATCAAATATTAGTCAATAATGTGTTTTCTTCCCTAATTCAAAATTACAAGTGAACGAATTTGAATAGAAATTATTCCTCAACACATGTTTATGTAGTACAACTTCTGCAATGTTTTGATTGTAAAGAGTTCATTTTTGTTGTTTATTTGATTTTTCCCTCAAAAGTCAAGGACATGGTACAAAGTCAACCATATTCATACAAAATCATTAAACAAGTGTGTAGTTTACTTCTAAGTAATGTTCGATTCAATTTGAAACACTTAAGTCACTTCGTTGATAATTCCATTCAAAAGCAGTAAAAGAGAACTTGAAATTTAGAGCACATTCTTGAAAACTATTTTACGTACTTATTATAACACAGTTTCAACAACTGTATAATTAAATAATGTAGGAAAACTTACACATTAATTATCGACACCCATCTTTATGCAACACTCTAATTCACATTCTTAGTTTTTGCGAGAAATATATCGAAATTAGAGATTATTAGTCTAAGAGTCATATTCACTACAATTGACACTTCGAAGTTTCCTTCTAAACTGATGCATCTGCTGCTTTCTTCTGACTCAAAACTCATGTCTGTTGCACCGCACTGTTAAAACGATCCATTATCATTGTCCTATAAAACAAAACAACTGCACATGAAAACAACCGAAAACGGTGCTTCGTGGACCAAATAGGAATAGAATTATAACCTAATTTGGACAACGGAACACCACTCTAAGCTGTTTATGCTTCCTGAAACAGCCTAATAGAATAAGTTGGAACTCAAAAATTAAAATCAAACAAATATTTCAGAATAAATAAAACACAAACTACATATATATATAAACTTGCATAAGAATGTTCATATGAAACCTTAGTCAGTATCGTGCAATTATGGCAAAACATACCAACACTAATATTACAATATAACGTTTCAGTACACTATTTTTGTTACTTTGAAATGCGAGATCTGTATATAAAGTAATGAGACATTTTCGAAACACGCCCTTATTTGCAATATGTACACTGAGAAAAATCCGTTCTCCGGACTGCGGTATATTGTACAAACATACGGAATTCTCTTGCTTATTACAGAAATCAGTATGGATCACACGTTATTAATATGCTACATACGGATACACACGTTATCCATATCATGTTACATCATACCGTTGCAGGACGTCTGACATCTAACAGTTTTACGTATATCACATCATATACTTATGTTACATTCCTCAGCTGTATGTTATATACGTTCATTTGTATGTGAGATCCTGACTGTCTATATTGTTTCATACGGAAGGTACGTATAGATGAAACACTTATACAGAAAGTATTGTAAAACATGGTTTCTCAGTTATAGGACTGCTGTACGTTAAGGTCAAAAGTTACAGGAATTATGCATGTAGCCTACGTTTTTAAATACGCTCCCTAGAATTTTTTCTCAGTGTATACATGTACACTCTATTATCTTGGAAATAGTTCAGGTAAGAAGCCGTACAGCGATGTAATCGTTGCCTGTCCTAATAAAAGTACTGGAACTGCGGAAGTCAGATGACTATCAGATGGTTGGTTACAACTGTTGTGATGTTATCTGGCATCCCGTAGTAATGGGTTTTGAGATATATTTTCATAATTGGAGAAAGAAACAAGCCACAGGGGCTTAACTCAGGTAAATACGGAGGCTGAGAAAAAACAGGGACGTTTATATGTTCGTAAGATAAAAACCCTCTGTAAGAAGGAGCACGGCCATGATGTTTCATTTGGGTGATTGAAGTGACTAATATGCGAGCGACTTGTGTTTGAACTGTTCAAGAACTTGAGTGTATACATGTATGTCGACCTTTCACCTGAGACACAATTTATTTATGGATGATATCCTTACTGTCAGAAAAATTATTGTTTCTACTTATTTACGATTTTAGAAGAATCTGGGCTTTTGTCAGAAGTGAGATTTTACAGGACAAGTTTCGCACAGAATTTTCGCGCACACATCCTTTGAATTTCTTCGACAGTCCCAAATTTGTCTAGCAGTGTTAGTTTCATATTTCATATTAGTTTCATATTTCAATTTATTTAGTATAACCCTAGAAACACATCGCCAATACCGACAACCAGTGACAATTCTTGTTCTCATAAATTAAACAAGCGTTGAAATTTGCTATAGGACAGTTGAATGTTCATAATTCCAATTTGCTTGTGGCCATGATAGTAATTGAGAATCATAAATAAGATACGTAAGGTAGATTCTCTAGTGGAAGCATAAGTATTATTAGCAGCAGAAGGGTTAGGAAAATAGCAAACTACCTTCTATTATGATTTTATTCAAACTTCTAGAGAACTTATTTTTGGATGCGGAAAATCTTGGACTACCGCTAAGAAAATATGGCTTTTATGGTAATTGACTAATTTGAATGCACAATTAGTTAGTATAGTTTATACCCTCATATCTACTTTTTACTAGCTAAATACTATGTTAAAGTAGCTCTATTTACCTATAAAATGGCTGAATTATTAACATTGAAATTGAATACGACGTTGATACCTGCGTCATGAAGCGTTGAGCCAACTAGAGTGTTGTAAACTCGTGACTTTTGGTTCCAGTGTCATTATTTTATTTACAGATCTCGCATGTCTTAAAAATATTCTATTGATTCTATCCCTTTTTATATATTCTAAAATAAAATCCCAAAGTTATCGAAAAATAGCCAATCATGTGATCTAAATGCATTTTACATGGAATTAAACATCAGTTGTTTATTATATCATGTACCATATACACATATGTTATTAGTGGGCAATCTGTTGATTATTCTACTCCCGAGTAATAGTATACTACTATCAGTAACATTATGGTTGGAACACTTATCTAATGACGTTGATGATTCAATTCAGTACTTGATTTAACTCTAAAAGTTATTGATTGGTTGGTTCAGAATTTAGCGTAATGTTCAGCCTTACGGGTATCAGCTGCAATGTGGGAACTTGCAAAGATTTGAATTTATTGGTTGGGAATGAAAAGTAACAGACGAAATCTACAGCATTTTTGTAAATACTGGGACAAAGAGACTGTAAATATCTGTTATGAATTTAACTTCACCCATCCTATGTCATAATAGTAGCAATAATTGTAAAAATTATTGCAAGTACGTATGTAATTCTGCTCGAAAGTATTTAAATTATCAATTAAGATAACAAGGTTGGTATTACAATTCATCATTTCTCTTTTAGACTCGAGTACATCTACGTTATTTCCTCATCTACTAGAGATACAAATGATTACCTGTACTTAGCATACCACTTCGTTGGAGACTGTTCCCTAAATTAATCGGTCATTGTTAAAGGGGTATGTGCAATGCATTTCAAATAAAAATATTCCCTTTCAACAATAACTGATTGAATTGTTAAATGATTAAATTATAAAATAACATAATTGTGAATAACATGCAAACCTTACATGACATATGCAACGAGAATATATACCGTTTTGTTGGAGTTGTATAATAAACCATGTAACAATTTGTTGTAAATATTTTCTTTAAAATAAGTATTGCTCAATTGTTATTATGGTTTTTAAATAACTAACATGAACCATTATTAATTTATCTTTAAAGAAAATTTTAAGACGTTACACTTAACAATGCCCAAATTTTAATTATTCAATTCTTCATAAATAAAGAGATATAAACAAACGGTGTATACATTTTTTTATTCTGCTCAAAATCTTAAAGTTTGAAGTTATCTTCATAGATAAAGAAGCATATTGTAAACTAGTACCACATACAAGAATACCAGCTTTAATTGCCTATAATATCAAAGTGATTGAGCTACTTAATATATCAAAATTCGATTTGTAACTATTGATAGAATGCGACCAATATTAAACCCAATTTGTCTAGTTTATTTTGAGCAAGGTTAACCATATATAATCAGTGAAGGTCTACCCGCTACTTAAATAGCTAGAACAGTAATATATTTCAACCTTCTTGTAATCTCAGAATACAAATATTGAAGACAATTAACAACTAAATGAAAAATGTGGAGTCCATATCTATACTCTTCTATTCGATTACAATCAATATACTAAAAGTTTGGCCTCAGATTGTCTTCTTGACATCAAAGAGATTATTCAACCTTCAGAGGTCTTTATCATCACTGGCCAATAAACTTTTTGCGATAACTCCTGAACCTACGTTTCTATCTATATAACTGAAAATTTCAAATTGAAGATAGTATCTGGAAATTACAGATTATACTATTCGGAAGGCGATAAGGCCAAGAATGGTGTCGCGATAGCAACGAAAAACGAAGTAGCAAGAAGTGTAACCAAAGTGGAATGCTGCAGTGACACGTTGATGTTAATAAAACTACATGCAAAACCAGTTGATATTGTGATAATACAAGGGTATATGCCGACAACCGACCATGATGATAACGAAGTAGAAGTAATGTATGATCAGATTAGTGACATATTGAGTCAGGAAGGAGGGGTAAGGTCAACACCATTGCTACCTACCGTCTCTCTCGGGCGCTGGCTTCTGGAGAACTCCCTAAGAAAACAGCTGATAACAATTCTGGTCCAGGCTCATGTTCTCTTCAGGCGCAGATTGATGACATTGAAATACAACAAGTGATTTGACATGAGCAACGTTGGTGCTTTTGAGACTCAGGTTGGATTATACTTACTTTTGCGTATGCATACGTATACATATACGCGACTGGCAAGTCGACTGCTCGCAGGGATTCATACACACATGAATGAAGACGATAGTATTTCCTTAGATGGATTCTTATTTATTAAATAGGCATATATGTGGATACGGAGTGAAATGAGAAATATTAACAACACACAAAATTTTCACTATGCAGAGCTTAAACGCTCAAACAGAAGAAATTGCACTCATGCAATTGAATAAACAAAATAATGAAAAATAACACACTTAATATTGCATAGTAGTCGTAGATATGCACACATTATATAAAAACACTAGAAACATAGCCCTTCTATTCTATATTACTTGCACTATATACTTATTATTCACACTATGAGACTTTCACTGCGTAATTACGCCGAGGGGGATAGGAAGATAGAGGAAACACTAATCCATGATAAGATTTCTTGACTCCGAAGAAATGCTGTACTCCCAAAGACGGTTGTTCACTTTTTCATCTAACACCAAAATAAGACTCCTATCATATACTTAATTATCCATCGTACTCCACTTATGTTAACATAGCGACAAAACTTTTCGTTTCTTCTTCCTCTGACGGCTTAGGCTCATTCCTCGCTTCTACCAACGTTTGGGAACCTCCAGTTCACCATACTTAGGGTTGGTAGTGCGTGGTACAAAATAATAAAGAAGTGTCAAAGTTTTCTGCATTCTTAAACAACACAAATATGACGCCGGTATAATGGAGAGCACTGACAACACATGTTTCGGTCCCGTGGAAATAAAACTTGGAAGCGATAGTCAAAAAATTGTTGCAGTCTGAACTGGTAGATTCCTCCTATGACTGTTGGATTTTTTTACACTACTATTATACATAAAACAGTTCAGTGGAAAGGAGCGAACGATGGTAATTGTGTGAATGAGTCATTTCATCTACGACTCCTACAAGCCATGAACACTGTTCTCACGGTAGGAAGGATGACGCAATATGAGTGCATGAGAACACAACAGACGTCGAGAATTCGTTCACACACAATATCAACTTCAGGTCCAAAAGTATTTCCCACCTTAATAAATGTCGTTATGAAGAAGGTACATGGGAAATAGTCATAGTGGCGAAAACCATAAGTTGGTAACTATTTTTAGGGAAAGAAAAAATGAGTTTGCTGCTACGAAGTACTTTGTCCAGACGATAAGCGTTGTATTGGAAAACAACAAGTCCTTTGTTCTACTGTGAGAAATGATAAAAGCAACTAAGAACACCTGCAGAAAGAGTTGAATTTCTCACCAGCAAGAAAAATAGCTTTTCTTTTCTACGAGTAAAATAATGATTTCGTTGTATGAATAAAAGTTAAAAAGAAAATACACTGTTCGTCCAAAAACGTAATTTTGTGGCCAGGATGACGGTTACACCATAGTAATAGGAGACTTCAACAACGTAATAGAAGGAACTGCGAATATGGTAGTGGGACCATTTGGACTAGGTACAAGAAACGAAAAATTTCAAATCCTTATCGATTTCTGGAAACTGCATGATCTGGTTGTGTTGAACACGTGGTTTAAGAAAAGAAAAAACAAGATGTACACGTGGAAAAGTGCAGGAGATAAGAAACGCTACCAAATTGATTGCATTCTTGTGAAGCAACGTTTCAGGAATAGTGTACTAGACGTGAAGACAGTGCCAGGAGCGGACATTGATTCGGATCACAATCTCCTGGTGGCGGAAGTGCAAACCTGGTTAAAGTCGGTCAAGAAAAATGGGAGGGGAAATCGGAAATGGAACTTGCAGCGACTAAGAAATATTGATGGTGATGTGAAAGAAGAGACTGAAGAAAAATTCTGTGCAATGGGCGATATGGTTAACAATATAGAGACTAGTTGGGGAAACGTTAAACAGATTCTACTTGACATACTCCACAATAACACTGGCAGAACAGAAAGGACACCAAGAAAACCATGGATAACTGAAGCAATGCTTAAGAAGATGGAAGAACGCAGGACAAAAAAACAAACAAAAAACACGAACATCAATAAATACAGAAGGCTGAATGATGAATTGAGAAGAGAAACGAACAAAGCCAAAGAAAAGTACATGGAGCAAATATGTGAATAAATAATGGAAGCTCAACGACGCTGCAGATATGATCTGATGTACCAAAACGCACAAGAATCAGGACGGAAAGCTAACAAAATATACGAACGTTCGGCATCGAAGATCAAGGCAATGTAAACACTGACCATCAAAGAATCATTAGAATTTGGGGGGAATACATAAAAGATCTGCATGATCAGAAGAACCGCCCCAAAGGTATTGCGATCGAAGCAAAGGAAGAGGTGGATGATGATGAGAAACGATTCATTATATTGAAAAGTGCAGTAGTACAAGCAATCAAAGACATGCGAAGGAGAAAGACCACTGCAGACGACGACATACTAGTAGATTTGCTCAAGGGATTAGTAGACAACGCAATGAAAGTACTGACTTCACTTACTAACAATATCTACCTGAGTGGAGAATGGCCAAAGGATTTTTTTATGTTACAATGATTGTATTGCACAAGAAAAAGTAAGAAAAGAAGTGCAACGATCACAGAACCATTAGCCTGATTTTCCACACTGGAAAGATCATCGCATGCATACTGAACAGGCGGCTGGAAAGTAAGATAGATGAGAGGTTAGAAGAAGATCAATTTGGATTCCGGAAAGGAAAAGACACAAGAGATGCTATTGGATTCATAAGAATTATATTAGAAATAATTCTTGATGAAAAGGAAGTGTTGTGTTTGTGCTTCACACTGGCGAAAAGCTTTCGACGGAGTCAATTGGATGAAACTTCTGAAAATACTTAAAGGGATCGGAGTCAATTGGAGAGATCGACAACGTATTCAAAACCTGTACATAGGACAACAAGTGTAGTTGCGCTTGAATGAAGGAGAAACCAATAGTGTGGAGTTTGGAAGAGGAGTCAGACAAGGATGTAGTTTGTCGCCCCATTTATCCAACATTTGCAGTGAATGTTTAATGAAGGAAGCATTAATGGGAATTGGGGATTGAAGATTGGAAGGCAGATCCTTAACAAGAGCAGGTATGCAGATGATAGCTAGCGGTTATAATAGCTAAAACCGAAGGAGGAGCACAGAAGATGATTGACAAAATAGTTGACACTGGAAAACTGTATGAAATGGAAATTAACATCTAAAAGTCGAAAGTCATGAGAATATCCCGTGGAAAGCCATCCTTACGGATCAGAGTAGAACAAAGAGAATTTGAAGAGGTCGATAATTTCAAGTATCTGGGAAGTATTTTGACGAGAGACGCTTACTGCACCAAAGAGATCAGGTCAAGAATTGCCATAGCTAAAGAAGCATTGAACAAGAAATGACCACTCTTAACCAGCAGGCTCAATATTGGACATAAGATGTTGGTCAAGTGATATATATGGAGCATTGGACTGTATGGTTCAGAGAATTGGACATTACGGAAGAAGGAGAAGAAATATTTAGAGAGCTTCGAAATGTGATGTTGGAGGAAGATGGAGAAGATAAAATGGACAGAGAAAGCAACAAATGAAGGATTGGAGAGAAGACACTTTTAGTCGCCATCCTTCGTAGAAAGGCCAATTGAATTGGACACATCTTGCGAAGAAATTGTCTTCTTCACACTGCCATAGAAGGAAAGGTAGTAGGGAAGCGAGGAATAGAAAGGAGAACACAGCTGATCGATGATTTGAAAGCTAGGAGAAAATATTGTAAGTTAAAAGAGGAAGCTGAAGATCAAGAAAAGTGAAAGAAACATTTCCAGGCCCAAATAATCTAAAATTGAAAAAAATCCTCATTAGGCCCAGCACCTACCGAAAAGCAGAATACTTAATAATAATAATAATAATAATAATAATAATAATAATAATAATAATAATAATAATAATAATAATAATAATAATAATAATAGTAATAATAATAATAATCACTGAAAATTTCAAATTTATTAGAGAAATATCAATAATTCGGTTCACACATTTCACAATATTTATAAACAGCGATTTTGATAGACGAATTAAAACTCTCACTCATCAAAGATTTTTATAATACAGTTTTAAGTGTTACATTGTACTTCAAAAGAAGGAATATTTATTCAATTCTATTCTCAGAGAATTTTTCTCTCTTTCATTACTTTTCCCGTTTTCTCAATCAAGAGACCTAAAAGAGAGATACTGAAAGGAAAGTCATTATTATAAATTGAATTGTAATAATTTGTCATGCCATCAGCATTTTGAGAATTAAGTTTAAATATGTCTTTACTTAAATCTAAAGGTGGTACCAGTAGTTCTGTTTGCTCTACTTTAATATTTGAAATTATGGTTGAGATTTTTCTACTACATATGGTGTCCTATGGTGTGCAACCAAATCAAGAGCCATAACATGAAGATGAAAAATTAAGACTTTATCGACGCAGTTCAAATTAAAGGAGGGGTGGCGAAAAGGGCCAAAATCGGCTTCCGCGGGAGGTCGTTTTTAAAGTAGCGGTACGGACTGAATTTGACCTATATGAGCGATCTATAAGATATAAAACGTCAAAAATTAATAAGCATTTTCATACAGTGCAGAGTGGTTTATAGGAAAATATTTGTGGAAGGAGGCTTTTTGCAAGAAAATCCTTGAAAAGGGGTTGTTTTTCGACATTTACTAAGTTATTACGTGTATAGCGCAACGTAGTACGAAAATGATTTTTAAGTATGTTGTGTAGGAGTGGATAAGTGTTAACATTTGTAAAAATGGCCACAGTACTCCACAGCGCTCATAGTGAAAATGAAACCCATCCCCTTCCCCCCTCAACCACTACAGCACACTGAGAACACAGCTGACAAGGCCACTCTGTATCGTAACTACTCAGTAACAGCTTTGCTTCCAGGTCGTGCTGTTGTATGTCCAGTGAAGGTCGGATGGGAATGTTTCGTGTTGTTTAGTGTAAAGAACAGCTGTTCGAAGATGCATAAACAGTACAATTGTGATTGTTGTGGATCTCGAAAGGCATTACGTGCTTTAAAAGTAGTACGCAACTTGGAAATATTAGAGTATTTGAAAACGAAAAACAAACATTTGGTGGTTAATACGAGAGTTTGTGGCAAGTGTTACACTGAGGGATACAAGAACAAACGACGAAGCAGATTACGTTCGCGTTCGGAGGACCGCTCCTTGCAAACTCCGTCCGCATCGACATCTGCCGCAGCACAAGAGATGCCTACTGCCGCATCGCAGGAAATACTTACGTCTCGTCCTGAGTCACCAAAAACATTTGCCTTGATTTGGGTCAGACTGCTAATACGCATAAAAGATGCATCATTTGCAACAGTGAGAAAAACCTTAAAATGATACCTCCAAGAGCTCGGTGCAAGCTCTTTGTTGAAAATGGTGTTATTATTCCTAAAGGAGTGCGGTGTTGCTCACGGCATTTAGTTGGTGATTTTCTCAGAAGTAATGAAGTGATAGCGAAAATGTGTGATCAGACCAATTTCAACAAAACCGAAATAAAAGATCTGATTGAAGGACTGCGTAACATTGCATCTAAGAAGGGATTAGACTTGACACTCCTGATGTTTTGAATAATGACGACTATTGGAGACTAACCGGGACCACAATTGAGCAGTTCAATGTTCTTCTTGAAAGCATAAGTAGTCACGTGAAACACACTTTCAACAGAAGTGCCCGAACTAGTTTAGCGGTATTTTTAACCAAACTTCGCTGTGGTTTGTCCTATAATATCCTATCTACAATTTTTGCCTTACCAAAAGATGTCATAAAACGATGTGTTCACACTGTTCGTAAGGCTCGCATGTCTGAATTCGTTCCGAAACATCTCGGTTTCAATCATAATACTAGAGATGATTTTATTCAGAAACACACTAGAGCATTTGCGAAGTCCATCTTCACACAAGGAGAGGATAAAGCTGTAATAGTTGTGGATGGAACTTACATTTATATAGAGAAGAGCTCGAACTACCAGTTTCAGAGGAGGACATATTCAATCCATAAAGGTAGACCCCTGGTTAAATCCATGTTGATTGTCAACACCGGAGGGTACATTTTGGATGTCTTAGGTCCATATTTTGCAGATGCGAAGAACAACGATGCCTCTGTTATGGCAGTGCATATGCGACAACAAGCAGAGGGTTGAAGACGTTGGCTTAATGAGGATGATGTTATCATCCTAGATAGAGGATTCAGAGACAGTGTGAATCTTTTGGAAGACTTGAATTTAATAGTAAAGATGCCACATTTCCTACAGAAACAAAGTCAACATACTACACAAGAGGCTAATGAGTCGAGATTAGTTACATCAGAAAGATAGGTAGTAGAAGCCTCAAATGGTTTACTAAAAACTTTGAAGCACTAGCCCACGTCATGCCCATCTCAAGTGCCATACCTAGGAGACTATGTCAAAATTGTAAGTAGCATCTGCAATGCATTTAGGCTGCCTCGAATAATGGAAGATGATGAAAGTGCAAAAATAATTGGAGAAAGATATTAGCATTGCAATTCCATCCCAATGAGTTGCAACACCGCATGACTGCAGAAAAGTGGTTAAGAAAAAGGGTTATTTTTCAAGAAATGACTGCTGACACTTTGACCGACTTCCCTCGTTTAACACTTGAAGAACTTAAACAACTGACCTTGGGCATATATCAGCTGAAACAGGCGACCTCTTATACAGCTGAACATACAGATGAACTAGGCCTTTACAAGTTGTTCTCACACAGAGGATGTTCAGATTTAATAAGAGTTTTAATTCAGAGCCGACACACATCGTTCATGATACACACTCTATGGATACAGTACAATATAGCTACAGTTGGATATAGGTATTGCCAGTGTAAAGTTGGAGCACGTGTTGTTGGATGCTGTGCTCACATTGCTTCTGTGTTGTGGTTTCTTGGTTACTATCGACGTCTTCATCACCAACAAGAAAGATACTCCGCACATTATCAGGATTTTATACAAGATGCTGCAGTTGGCTGGTCTGATGACGAGGATGCTGATGATGACAAAGCAGGAGACTCAGATTGACAGGAAAGTAAAAATAGAACTGTGTGTCTCTCTACACGTTGTGTTACGGCACTGAGTGGTCTGTGAAGAACAAACTAATAAAATGACTATTGTGGTATTGTCATTTTGTAGTAGGCCTATATCACGAAGTTCTAATAGAGGATACCACAAATAGTGTTTTGACAACATAAAAAAGGAAACGTTTTGTCTTTTTAATATTCATTTTCTTTCGTTTTCATCAGTAATGCCAGTTTCTTGTCCATGTTACTTACAATATAATACGATTGTGCATTTTTTGTTAACAAATGGTGCTGTGTAAAACCTTAATTGCAAAATATATTTGGTTAACATTCTGTTTTTCATACATATCTGCTCTAGTACTATCATTATAGCATAACTGAATTGAAAAATCAAGGGGGCCGATTTTGGCCCTTTTCGCCACCCCTCCTTTAATCTACAATATCAAGCCAAAGTGTATCCTCCAAGAGTGAGAAGGATCCATTACTGGATGTGTATTAGCATTTAACACACTTTCTTATTTCTTCTTTGTTGTGTTAACCAATGTCAAAATTATCGTTCAAACGCTTTACTATCCAATTTCTTTAGTTTATTCTAAAGATTTTAAGAGCTCCTTAGTGGCTAAGTCGTTAGGAGAAGGCGCGGGAGATCCGGGTTCCCTTTCAGACGGGAGCTCATGTGCTTCGGATTCCACGTTAATCGGAGGTCAACGTCTCATATAGCCTCGCTACTGAAAAAGGACGTTAAACTCAAAAACAACTTAACTCTAAAGATTTTACTATTAATTTATACGTTGTCTATCTCTTTATAATTTACCATTTTTTTGTAAATGCAATTAGTTATTCTACCTGCTAGAGAACAGATAATCATATTAATGACACTGATGGTTATACTCTGGACATACTTCATACGTTATCAGAAAAACCGAATCTCCATACCAAAATTATAACATTTTTGCTTCCATTAGCTTGTATCAGTTAATTATGTTCTTTTGTTAAATATAAGTTATATTAATAACTTTACAAAGATAAATAATTTCTCAAGGATCGATTCACTGCTTAGCATGAAAATCCTCCCACGAGGGTGAAAGGGTGTACCGGAAAGATTTCGAGACGCTGATTACGAATATCTCATCGAGAAAGTTCCAGCAAGTAAGATTTCTTTCTCTTGGCGGGGTGCTCTTTCCATAATTGACAGAAAAATCGTATTTTTCGTATTTAATATGTGTTTTCCGTGTTTGGAGTGTACAATTCTGAATTTTTATCTTAATCCAAGAACTGTTGCTAGGCTATATTCCAGGAACATTCTTTTCTCTAGCTCACGACCCCCCGAAAACGTACCCCCTTCTTTGGGTTGCAAAGATTTATTGTCGTTCCACACTGCATACACTAAAACCTAGGCATTATTGACGGAGAAAGGTTCCGTAATCAACTTGCGATCATTCGTCGGCTCCCTTTTGTCGAGACGACAGACAGATTGTTGAAAAAGGGCGCCCAGACATACACCAAGTTGTCGCGTGAAACAAATATTTCTGTTTCGAGTTTATCTTCGTGTTAGAAGGTAGTGTTACGCTGTGTCTGTGTATACCGTAGGTGAAAAATATTTCTGCGTAAAAAATTGACGTTTGTGTTAAACGATCATGTCGAGAACTTGCAACAATTCGACAGATTCATTCTGCTACATATGTGGGGAAGTGATTTTCAAGAGACAAGGTAGGCCATTGTCACCGTTCCTGAGGACAGCCAACCATCTGTACTTCGGGTGTAAAATCGGCAACCAGGATCGCGTTTGGGCTCCGAAACAAAGTTGTACTTCGTGTGAGCGTAGTCTTACAGGATGGTTGAAAGGTACACATAAATCTATGCCGTTCGCCGTACCTATGGTTTGGCGCGAGGCCAGTGATCATGTTTCAGACTGTTATTTCTGCCTGACTAATATAAAAGGTTTCTCAAAAATCATGAAGCATAAAATACAGTATCCTAACTTGGATTCCGCCAGGAAACCTGTGAAATATGATGTTTGTCTGCCTACCCGTACCACCAGACTCATACACCCTGTGCAGTATTTCATCCGATGAAGAACCTGCTGCTTGTGAGGATGTTGCACAATCTTCGAGTACACAGTCAGATCCCAATTACGCTCCAGTGCCTGAAACTAATGAACCACACGTAATAAATCAGGAAGAGCTGAATGATCTGATCAGAGACTTAAACCTTCCCAAGTCTAAGGCCCTGTTGCTTGCATTACGACTTCAACAATCGAATCTACTAAACCAAGATGTGAATATATCGATGTATAGGAAAAGAGAGATGAGCCTAGTTCCTAATTTTACAAAGGATGGTGATTTGGTGTATTGCAGTGACATTCCATCACTTATGTGACAACTGAAGTTGAACTACAACACTGAAGATTGGAGGCTATTCGTAGATTCCTTTAGGATAAGTCTCAAGGCAGTGTTACTACACAATGGCAATGAAAAGCCAGCATTCCCTATTGCCTCATGCTGTACATATGAAAGAAACATACGAGAACTTGCGAAACCTATTGCAGAAAATAAAGTACGAACAGTTCCAGTGCTCTCTATGCGCTGACCTTAAGGTTATCGCCATCCTCACCGGTTTACAAGTAGGTTACACAAAGCACTGCTTCTTCTTGTGTCATTGGGATAGTCGAGCCAAAGATCAGTACACCATCACAAAATGGCCTCCAAGGAAACAACTGGCCCCAGGGGAGATGAACGTGGCTAATGAACGTCTTGTGGATCCGGAGAAAATATTCTTACCACCCCTTCATATCAAATTAGGGCTAAGGTTTTCGTCAAGGCCCTGAACCGGGATGGTGAAGCATTTAATCATCTCAGAAAACTATTCCCAAGACTCAGCGGGGCCAAGGTGAAAGAATGTGTTTTTACGGGGCCTCAAATCAGAGACGTTTTTAAGGATACTACATTTTCTTCTAAGTTAGTGGAAATTGAGGCTTGGGATGCCTTTCGAGAAGTGTGCAGTAACTTTCCAGGGAATCATAAGTCACCTGATTACAAAGACATTGTGGGCAGGTTAATTACTTTATTTCGTAACTTGGGATCAATATGTCCCTAAAGTTACACTTCCTGCATTGCCACCTGGACTTCTTCCCTCAAATGTTCAGCTTGGGGGAGGCCTCTGACGAACAGGGGGAAAGGTTTCACCAGCAAATAGCTACCATAGAGAGGCGCTACAGTGGTAAATGGAGGGTGAATATGTTGGCAGACTTCTGTTGGAATGTGACACGCGAGACACCCTGTAGTAATTACAAGAGGAGTAGAAAAACCAAGTGACACGTAAGTGTTAAACTTTAACTTTTTATGTAATTTTATCTGCATAATTTATATTGATATTTAAATTATATCGTTCAAATTATTATGGGTGGAGAATACCATCTTTGGGCGGATATTGAAACAACCCCCTCATTCCTGAAAACTGGTACGTCCTGGAAAAAACGGGTTACGGATTCGAACTCAGGAGCTCGAAACCTATAGGAATCACCTATTTTCGTTCGTGGGAGCGAAAAAAGTTTCATTTTGCCGACCACGTTTGGTATATTACAGACACAAAAATATACAGCAGTTGTGACGTCAGTTTCCCGATATATCAATCAATGTGTTTCACTCACCTCCGCTTTAGAGGCGAGGAAAACATCAGACAATATTTTGTCATTACATTTGAATTACTGTACTAGGAATCCAATTACCTAAGAACAGTGATATTTATATTTCAAACACAGATAATATCTTGTATGAGAATCTTCGCAATGGAGTAGTTACAAGTGAAGAAATGTTAAAATACATATTGTACAAGTGAATCCCTATTTTTGAACATTGCTATTATTAATTATGTACAGTATGTTGTTAGTACATGCATGTATTTAGTTCTAAAGGACCTAATGCAAAATGTAAAATCTTTAGATATTAACCAAACCAGAATATAAGTTATGATAGTTTGTGCTGCAAAAAGTATAAGAAGATTATTCAACGGTTCTACTACATTAATTATTAACCTGCAAAAATAATGGATAAGCTCTAGTGTAGATTAGTTTTTGAAATTGCAAGGGTAAAAGAATCGATAATTAGTTCGTTTAGATCTAAATTAATTCATATCATGTTCTTGTCTGCAATTAAACCGATGTCTGTTAAAAAGACGTATTTAACATTTTTTAACGATTTTCACTGTTTTTTAAAAAAATAGTATTTTAGAGGTAGATGCAACGATTTGTGTTAAAAGGAAGTATAATCCTTAGAACGTGTTGAAAATGTAAGTCATTGAATTATTACAATATAATATATTATTATAATATTATACTATGATATATTATATTAATGTGCTCTGCTGGTCGGTCTATCTCTTTACTGAAATTTGGATACACGCTCAGGAATTTGGGGAATAAAATTTAAAGAAAACTCGCTTAGGTTAAAAATACAAATCCTACCATTAAAATAATATTTTCCTATGGAATGCTACTTCGTTGCATTCCCAATTATGTCTCGTCGCACATCATAAATAAAATCCACCTAAACTTATAATTGCCTGCTTTGATGTTACACCAGGTGAAGATCTGTTTCAATTTTGTAGCCACAGTTTTAGATCCAGTAAAAGATTCCGTGAGAAAATGTCACCTTTTATTCTGGCACAATATTAAGGTTTCCAGGATTTTTATTTAGCACGTAGGTGGCCAAGATATGTTCCATCATTAACCTCAATATTTCCTGATATGGATTCAAAGTACTTCACAAGTCGGAGTAAGGCAAACAGTGATGGCAAGTGTTAATTCAGAACTTATCCTGACAGAAAGTATTTTTTTAATACGCCAAAAAATAAATTAATTTTTGGGAGAAAAATATTTGCTTTCAAATTATTATTATTACTAATTACTATTATAAGTATTTTTGACTTTCATTAATATACTACCATTGTAACAGTGTCTAAAATTTTAGATGTATTTCAGAAAACCCCTGCTTTCACATTTTATGTCACCATGTTTTCTGTTAAAGGGCGTATGCGTCCACAATTTAATATTTTTGTACATTAAACCATAATTTACAGTTACGTACTATATAGCTAATAAACAATCAGTATCCATGTACATTTACACATATTTTTCTTTTTTTTTTTTTTTCATCAACCGAACCGACTCATGAAAAAACAGTTTTCTGTCATTTCCCAAAAATTATGTTTACTGCATATACGCTCTTTTAACAAAAATCGATTCAGTTATAGTAATGAGAAACTTTATTTCAAATTATAGCATAATATATCTGATGGAATATATAATTTTTTAAGTATGAAGGTGACCGAAATGACCAATCTGTAATAGATGGTATAAAGAAAAATAAGGAAGCACTGTCCAAATCTACGGAAAATAATTGTAGATAACTTAATGGGAAAATGCTCCTCCATAGACAAATGAAAAGAACTGCTTAAGTTTTGAAGGAGCACTCAAATGACGCCATCGTAGAGCATTCAAACTTAAAAGTTTACCAAACGTTAATCGAAATAAAACCTCATGCACAAAAGATGCCATATCTAGCAATGTATTACTACAGAGGGCTGCAACAATTAATCTAATGCAAAAAGAAAATATCTTTCTATGGAAAAAAATCGATAAAAACTCAATTCTTCAGTCTCGTACTTCAAGATACAACGTATTTCAAGAATATATTTACTCTACAACATATTACGAAAATATCAGATGAATTATGTGGGTAATTATTATTTCTTAGAAACATATTAAGTTACTAAAAAAATAAATCAAATGTGCGAAACTAATACAGCATTACAGCTGTTGCAAAATTTTCTATGATAGTCCAATAATAACAAGTGAGATAAATGATGTCCTGGTAATCGTATTTCACGTCTAAAATAGTTGTAAGTTTAGTGTCATAATATACTAAGGTTACAAAACCATACATAAATGTTTGCATCTGATCATTATGAACATGTAGAATAAAACATAAAATTCATTAATAATACTGTCATTAATCTACGGCAAGGAAATATAAAGTAGTATTCAAATTATACAAGACAACTAATACAACACACCAGGTCTTATTGCACATTTGCGAAGAAAATATGTGTTCGAATCTTCTAACTCATACCGTAATCCTCTTATTTTTTGCGAAAGTAAAGTTACATTACATTTCTCTCTATGTCTTTTCTCGGTATCTTTTCTCAGAACTGAGTTGGTTTATGCCCGGATTTTGATACAACTGTTAATATATATATATATATATATATATATATATATATATATATATATATATATATATATATATATATATATATATATATATATATATATATATATATATATATATAGTGGAAATGTGTAAAGGCATAGATCACTTGGTTTTGTACACGCTTGTAAATTTTAAACTAATAGATAACAAAACGCTGAAATGTTCTGGTCTACAAATGTTGCAAAAAAATGTATCTTTTGATATACTCTACAGTACCAACATATTAGATCCGATATCAAGTTATATTTTTGGGTCAAAAGATCCAATGTATTTCAAGCAAAAATTTGCTTCTTTGCCTTATATCTGGAGAACTAAATATGGTGTATCGAAACAAAAACTTTCACTTAACTCAGTATGATGTGCTTATTCTATTTACAAAAATACGAAAACTCGATTTAGGGGCCGTTCAAAAATTTTTTTGGCCCTGATCCGAAAGTTCGATATATTTCATTCAATGGAAACTTTTCTTGTACGTCTTATATCTGAAGAACTACACATAATGTGACCAAACCACAACTATCACTTAACTCAGTATAATGTACTAATTCAGTAAAAACTACGGAAACTCAATTTACAGGCCAGTCAAGAATTTTGTAGCTGCTAATCCAAAAAAAAAATCCCATAAGTTTCATTTAATTAAACATTGTCTTATATGTCTTATATCTCCAGAACTACATTTAGCGTGGCCAAACTCAAACTTCCACTTAACATAGTATGATGTGCTTATTCGTTTAAAAATGAGAAAATTTGATTTAGGGACTATTCAAAAGTTTTGTGGCCCCATATCCAAAAAACTAATTACTGGACAAGATTGCAATCTTTTGATGCATTTTTGATCATTCATAAAATTCTTGTTCTTATTTCAAGAAGAATCGCAACAAATTATTATACTATATTTCATATACACATGGTAAAAGCACTTGCATTCCAAGTCTTATTTATGGTATTGTAAACTAAGGACACTAAGCTATCACAAGCATACAGAACAACCAAGATATAAAGTTTTCTACAACAGGAACAATAAGGAGGTTAGAAAACTCCATCATCGTTCAGCTAACTTACTGTTTCATTTCTTAACCCTTTAGAGTTTTATACATTACATTCGTCTTCTTTTCTTTTTCTAATTTACCAACTTTGGAAATACAACTAGTTCTGTTCGAAGATCAGCACTCACTAAAATATACATTTACACTACAAGTATACTGTATGCTAAGTGGTTATTGGATCTGCTGTTATTTGCTCCTGCTAAGCTTATCAATAATTAATTTGTGTTAGTATATTTGGAGTGTACTCCGCTCTTCAGTTAAATATTGGTTAGTTATATTTTAAAGAATTAATAAATTAACACAGAAAGGAACAAGGTTTTGGCGTCAGTTTCGTGACATCAATCAATTTGCAGCTCCAACCTTACAACGATTGATGGAAATTTTTCAGATATCCCGTTTCTCATCATACGCCAATTATTTTGTTCCACTTTTGATAATTTAAGTAAATACTGTAAATCCAACTGTCCACAGGTATGTATGCGTGTCTGTGAGTTATTGAAAGATGTTATATCATGTATAGCTGCGGAATAGATGATAATAATAATAATTTTAGTAGTACAGATATAGCTATTACCGTTGGAATTAGCAACGTTCGTAACATTATTGCCAACTAGTTACTGCATCGTTGCAATTTCGTGTGGTGGTGGCTAAGAAATTTCAGAACTAAGGCAAGAAAATGAAAAAAAAACTCAAGACCTAAGCTGCATAAGACGTAAACGGCACGAGACCTAGAAATCATTTCGTAAAAGAAGGCCTAAACGTCAAAAGACCTAAATGGCATAAGACCTAAACTGCACAAGACCTAACAATCATTTCAAGGCAGAAAACTTAAACGGCACAAAACCAAAAATTTAGGTCTAGTGCCTATATTGTTTAGATTTTATGTCGTTTAAGTCTTGTGACGCTTGGGACTTATGCATGTTACCAAACTATAAAATATGGAAACATTTCTTGTAGACACAATTAACTATTCTAGAAGATTCTATTAATACTATTGATTATTATAATTTGGATATACTTTATCCATTATCAAAACTATTGACTCTATCACCATCTTATAACTTAAAAATTTCAGCTTCTAGAAGTCGGTTTGTAGAATATTTTAATCTCTTTATAGATACCTTGCAAATATAGTTATTGTATCAATATGTTTTGCTGATACGGTTACGAGGAAAGTTCATCAGTATTTCGTTATCGCACGTCAGTTACTGTACTATGGATCAAATTATCGTAGGAATTTGATGTTATGGTCTTTTCAATCATCACGTAGGGAATCAATTACGCGCATTGTAAATTCCCATCTTTAAGCATTACTATTGCAATGGTGTTAGTACATGTATGCTTTTAGTTAGGAAGGAACTAAGTGTCATATGTAAAAGCTTTGAGTGTTATCCAGAGAACAACTTATACACAAACATAATGAGGGGCTATAAAGCAATATATGTTTGTTCAGTCATTCTGTAAGAGCAACTATTAACTTGCAGCAAAACATGGGATACACTTTAGACTAAATTACTTTTTCAAAGTTACAAAAAGTAATAAACAATCCTGGCACTTGTTTAGAACTAAATATATTCACATATGTTCTTATCAGTGGTAATATTATTGAAAACTGTACATTACGATATAAAACACTAATTCCAATAAAATATCTGGTTTGTTAAGCATAAGGTCATCAAAATGATAATCTTCATTACATAATATCGGGGAAATAACGGAACATTGTAAACATATAAAATAATTATATATAACTGAATGTGATATTTCTCTTTTTAGGGGCTTTTGACGATTCTTTTGTATTTTAAAATAAGGCATCACCGTACTGAGCTCAAACTTGGAAGCTCAACAATAAGGAATCGGACTTGGAACCCAGTGCAAAAATAGAGAAATAGCTAGCAATAGGACCAATATGAATGGATGGTACAACTATTCGAAGGTAAGAGAAAATAATCTAATACCTGGAGGCGCGATGGCTCAGTGGTAGAGCGTTCACTTCCGGTGCTTGCGGTCCCTGGTTCGATCCTAGTTCACGCCCTGTGGAATTTGTGGTGGACAAACACCGTGCTCGTGGGTTTTCTCGGGGTTCTCCCACTTTCTTCATTCCACCATTTCACTCATCTCTCACCATTATCGTCTCCTTTTACCCTAACCTACATAAACGTAGGACGTAAAACTTAAAGATTTCATTTCATTTTTTAAATTTAATACTTATTCTGCAACTACGAAAAATATTCACAGCTAAACTTTTCATTAAGTATAACTGATACAACCATATTTTAGGAATATTTTTCCTGTACAAACTTAATTCTAGGAATAATTGAACGAAATAAAAGTGTGTACAATATTTCATAGAAATATAGTAAGTTATTTAGTACTTTCATAAATAAATCAATAGTACAGTGTTAATGCAGTACTATCAATTTTGAAAATTTTTCAATGACAGAACAAGAACATTAACTGCGATAAAAGATGTCCTGATAATTAAATCAGCTTTAAAATTGTAGTAAATTTTGATATAAAATATGCCACTTTTACGAAATGTACATCAATATTTACCTCTGATCATATATGAGCATCTACAATTAAAAATAAAATACATTAATAAATCTGCCATTAATTAATTAACGTTAAGAAAATATTAAGTAGTGTTCAAATCATAGCTAAACTAAGGTGAAAACTGATGTTTTATTGCATTTTCATACAGAAATTATATGTTCTAATTTGTTGTTTAGAACGATAGCTTACAGCTACTGAACTGCATCTCGCATTCATAACTTAATATTTTTGCGAAAGTAAAGTGCGGCTGAATGTATTTGTTACTGTATAGGGTAGAGAATTTAATTTGGTATACTCTTGCAACTTTTAAACTAATATATAATAAAACAATAAAATGTTCTGTTATAAAAATTTTGATAGAAGAACGTCTTTTCATGTATTCTGCAGTACCACCAGATTAATATCGTTTTGAATTTAACTGGAAGTTATATGTTTTTTATTTTAAAGGGAACTGCAAGTTATATCATTCATATTTACAAGCCAAAGTACAATATCTATCTATCTATCTATATATATATATATATATATATATATATATATATATATATATATATTGTTGGAAATGTAAACAAAATATTGCATTAATACAAGCATTAAAATACAACCAAAATACAATGTTTTCTACAAACATGATAGTAAGGTCAATCAAGTCAAATTGGCATGAACAATGTTATAATCGTACAATTACAAAAATTCATACAATTTGGTTTGATTTCATTATTACCACCCTTTCATCAATGAGTCTACGTGAGACGTAGACTTACAGCTTAACGTGGGATGCGAAGCACATGAGATACTTCCTGGAAGCGAACGCGGGTCTCCCATGCAAAAAGCGCGTACGCTAACTGGTTAACCACTAGAGAGCACCGTATGTTTTCCTTTACTAGTTTAGTTATTCTTCAATCATTTTTTCAACAATTCTTCCATCATTGTTAAAGTGAATTATCATTCTATTTTTAATCCACTGCATTTCTGTAAGTTACTTTATTCTTCTTTCATTCTCTCAATCTACCCACTGGTAGAATAATATTAGTATTCCTCGAAGAGCATTACTCACTAATATATAGGTATATTGCACTATAGGTATATTGCACAAGACTAGTACATTTTATCTGCTTTTAAATCTTCATGCTAAAATTATCAAAAGGCAATTTGTAATAGTATGTTTGGAGAAATTTATGCTCTTCAATTAAACATTATTTAATTACATTTGGCAGAATTAACCAATTGACACAAACGCAACAAAGTTTTGGCGTCAGATTTGTGCTAGATCATCAATTTGTAATCCTAATATCTTAAGGTTTAAAGGATATTATTCAGATATCCTTTTTCTCATCATACACCAAGTACTTTGTTGCAATTTTGATAATTTAAGTATATACTGTAAATCCAATTGTCTACAGGTCCTAATGTATTATTAAATCCCTAAGTATTTCATGGTTATCATTATCTATGGCAGCAATTATTCGTCTAATTATTTTAATACAAATAAAAATGCAGGAATAATATAACAGTAAAGAAATATGAATCTTAAAGCACTGGCATTAGAAATTACACTTTGTGCTACCTAACTCTTTTTGCATGATAGTGTTATGGGGCGTTTACACTTGGTCGATTTAGTCGCACGGCTAAATCGACTCGCTGCATTTGCGACTAAATCGAAGCAACTAGGATGAATCAGATCGATGAATGTGTTCAATTGTTTCAACCGGAATTGAATGCTGCTTGTCGACTCGCTCTCCTCTGGTCTATTCGAAACCGACTGGCAATTTTAAAGATGTCCAAGCAAAAAGTAATTGGTACAATTTGCGGTGTTATAGCAGAAGAAAATAGGATCGACCACAGAAAATAGAACGTCTTTCAATTCAGTTGCTAGTCGATTAGTCGCTTTCGATCAACAAGCGATTAAGTTGAAGTCCCGTTTACACGGTCGATTAAGTTGAAAGTGACGTCAATTCAACTGAATCGAACGCAAATCGACTAAGTGTAAACGCCCCATTATTGAGATCATGCATAACACAACATAGACAAAATATACATTTTATCCCATGAATATTCAATATTTTGTTAGTAGTGTGGACACGTTGAAACTGTCCTACGAATCTAGTAGAAATTGTTCTTTGAAACTTCCAGAAATTTATGGCAACTCTTATGTCACTTTTTTATAAGTTGTATGGAACTTTTACTGTTGATCCTGGTGAGACTTCACCTAATAATTCTCTCCTGTATATAATAGGATAGAACAAAATTAATGAAATAAAGCTGAGAATAATAGCTAGTTTCATAGTTCAATGGAAACAAAACAATATAATCAGTAAAACATTTTTTTGTAAATAAAGATCGACAATAATAATAATAATAATAATAATAATAATAATAATAATAATAATAATAATAATGAATTAATGCTTTAGCACTATGATTGCTGACAATGCCATGTTTACAGAGGGGCTATGGTTGTGACTTCCAGCGTATTCCCTGTGTGCGTAGTCATGATTCTTTTGTAACGAAGAGACAACGCACTAGATATTGGAATAAATATGAGTATCTAACAATACGTCATATTTAAAACTTGAGCTAATTAAGAACTGCTTTCTGTATGCACAAACAAGTGAAATAATGCATGCGAGAAATTAAATGTCTTTAAGTATCTGTAGAGGAAATGTTCAATTCTAACATTTAGAAGTTAACCGTTTTATCAATGTAAACTGAAAAATAAATAATGACCTGTATAATTTGCGAGAACAAAAATACATAAGACATTTATCATAGATATCCTAACTAAACTTATGAAACCAGGTGTTTCTCTCACATTAGATAGCGCAGTATTCATGCTTATTGGTGTTATTTCATTTTTAAGAAGCTAAGGGTGTGCATGTTCTGTTTGCAAGTCAAATTCGATTAAGACAATTGTCAAGTATGTGCATGGAAGTATTATTGATAGTAACTTTGAATAATTACACCAATCAATTTCATTAGTTTGGTATTGATTGCTAAAATACATTTAAATATTTTAACTATTATAATGATGTTTCAAATCGCCAATTAAACATTCAAGTAAAGAGGAAAATTTTCTAGTAATCTGGAATGTTAGTGATTAGTTCTAAGGTCTAAGGCCTTTGCCACTTATTAAAATATAGTATAGATATACTAAAGAAAACATTATAAAATAAAGAGTTATACTAATGAAATATTTAAGTGAATGCTTTAAGCTAGAAAATGTGATGAATGTCTTAAACTATCAAGCTCTTACTTAATTTACCAAAACCCTTGTATTTCTTAAGTATTATAATTATTTTTTCTTTGCATTTTGCTATTTGAAAAAAATATTATCTGATTTTATTTGAACTAAACCAACACTCAGAAAATTTATTAAACTACCCAACTAACTTTATAGATTAGTTAACTGTAAATTAATTGGTGTCAGCAATCCTGCTTATAAAATTGCGTTTCATACTCTTCCATTAAACAGTCAGATTCTTTTCATCATAATACACCAATTAATTTACTTCAGTTTCTAATATAAAAAACTCTAAGAAAGTTATTTGTGATTTCCATTAACCTTCGTACGTTAAAACTGAGAAACCTGATGCTACCCGTTACCTAAGAAGAAGAAAAAAGCTTTTCTTCATCTCATTATGAAAGGTAGTGTGGCGCAAAGAGAATTCAGTTGAAGGTTAATTTTAGGAAATTACAATAAATTCTTGCAAGCGTATATATATATATATATATATATATATATATATATATATATATATATATATATATATATACTATGTGATCAAAAGTATCCGGACACCTGGCTGAAAAAGACTTACAAGTTCGTGGCGTCCTCCATCGGTACTGCTGGAATTCAATATGGTGTTGGCCCACACTTAGCCTTAATGACAGCTTCCACTCTCGCAAGCATACTTTCAATCAGGTGCTGAAAGTTTTATTGAGTAATGCAGCACATTCTTCACGGAGTGCTGAACTGAAGAGAGGTGTCGGTGTAGGTCGGTGAGGCCTGGCAGGAAGTCGGCATTCCAAAACATCCCAAAGGTGTTATATAGGTCCAAGTCAGGACTCTGCGCAGGCCAGTCCATTATGGTCGTGTAACCACTCCGCCACAGGCCGCGCAGGATGAACAGGTGCCCGATTGTGTTGAAAGGTGCAATAGTCATCCTCGAATTGCTCTTCAACAGTAGAAAGCAAGAAGGTGCTTAAAACATTAATGTATGCCTGCGCTGTGAGAGTGCTACGCAAAACAAAAAAGGCTGCACGCCCCCTCCAAGAGAAACACGACCACACCATAACACCACCACCTACGAATTTTACTGTTGCCACTACACACGGTGACAGAATACGTTTACGAGCATTCGCTATACCTACACCCTGGCATCTGATCCCCACATTGTGTAATGTGATTCGTCACTCCACACAACGTGTTTGCACTGTTCAATCGTCCAATGTTTACACTACTTACACCAAGCGAGTCATCGTTTGGCATTTACCTGCGTGATGTGTGGCTTGTGAGCAGCCGCTCGCCCATAAAATCAAAGCTGTCATAGTACTTGGGTTGATCCTGATGCAGTTCGGAATTCTTGTGTGATGGTCTCGATAGATGTCTGCCTATTTCACTTTTTTGACTGTCGGTGGTCTCTGTCAGTCAACAGACGAAGTCGGACTGTATACTTTTGTGCTGTACTTGTCCCTTCGTTTCACTTCACTATCACATCAGATTCAGTGGACCTAGGGCTGTCTAGGAGTGTGGAAATCTCGCGTACAGACTTCTGACACAAGTAACACCCAATCACTTGACCACGTTCGAAGTCCGTGAGTTTCACGGTGCGCCCCATTCTGCTTTCTCGCGATGTCTAATGAATACTCAGGTCGCTGATAATGAGTACCTGGCAGCAGGTGCCAACGCAATGCACCTAATATGAAAAACGTATGTTTCTGACGGTGTCCGGATACTTTTGATCACATAGTGTATATATATAATGTAGTATAGTAGAAACACATGGTGTAGTGTATTGTAGTAGAAACATGGTATGAAGACACATGGGAACCTTTCTATATATATATATATATATATATATATATATATATATATATATATATATATGTTAATGAGATTTCTATTACAGATGCTACTTCACATGAAATTTCCAAATGCTTCTTGGGGCTAAATGAGCATTCATTTAATTGATCAGGTAACATGTTAATGTCTACGATAGTACCTTTCTAACAGAACATTAGGTTAAATGTTAAATATATCTATAATATTGTGGATAATTAGACTTAATCTTACAGGTCTAGTTAAGACTCTTAGAGAAACTTAATTCAGAAAATTAATACAATTCTCTTCAGTCCATTCACATATTTTATTTAAAATAATACTAAACTCCCATTGTCTTTCATCTATTAACAAATCTTAATATATTAATACTTACCAACTATTCATACACGGAATTACCTTTAACAGAAGCCAACCTCACTCAATCATTCTATTTAAGAAGTCGATTGAGCAGACCCTTCGTAAGTAACTCTAGTGTTACTGATATCTGGCAAAATGCTGATTTTTTATTCTTTTTACCTTTGTACCGTGTCATGCGAAAACGAACTAAGCGCCAATTTCATACTTTTAAGAAAATTACTTTTAAAGGTTGATGTCCAGCATTAAGGTAGCCGTAATCTAAAGTGAAATTATGTTTCTTTTTTTGGAAAGGTGATGGTTTTCCTCTCTTTTCGATTGTGCAAAACGTTCTAATACTTATCAGGAACCAATCGTCGCATTTACGTGAATTTTCAAAATTTGGCGCTTAGTTCACTTTTGCATAACACGGTACATTTGTAGTTTTATTCTATAAATGTATTTGTATGTTTATTTGTAGTAATCTAGGTGTGCATGTGTTATGTATGTATGTGGTAGTAAGTGAAATTTTTGTTTATTGTATTTCTTAAGTAAATATGTTGGGGCTCAAAGTATATATGACAGTTTTAAGGGTGGTTTACTGTTAATTCAACGATCATACTGAGTAAAATGTTTTATTCAAATTAGTTTATAGACAATAATTTTTGCATCAGTATCTGTAGATGTGTGTGTCATTTCAATCACTATTCTATACATATTTGTTATTGTAATACTAATCCTCGTTATTGCATTGTTAAATGAGAGACAAAGCTTGCTTAACTTTGCAATGTAAAATAAAACTAAAAAGTAAATAAATATATCAGTGCAGGAAACAACTTCTCGCTATACATGACCAATTTTACTCTACTTCGATCAACGTTAAAACCGGAACTGTTAAATTTGCATCACTTAGGATTTCAATTGAGGACAAAGACAGAAGATGGTACCTATTATTAGGACGTTAAATCGATTAATAAAATTATCGCTACCTGTTATTGTTTGATGTAGATCAATATTGAAACCGGAAGGTACATTAGTTTCTTACACTTCCGGTATTAGTAGAGAGATGAAACGTATTCTATGAACGCTTAATTCGTTGAAGACAATAGATTATTGCTATCTATTACTGCCTTTCCTCTTTAGTGATCAACGTTAAAATCGGACATGCTTAATGGTTTCTCTTTCCAGTCTGAATATAACCTTTATGAAAGGACTCGGTTCATAACATTTTACCCTTTACATTCTAGCCAAAGTCAAAGACAATCCATTTAGCAGTATTTGAGATTATTGTCTCCCGCACGGTCAGACATACATAGATACAGACATTAAATACCACAGAATGATTTTGGTAAAACAATGTCCTTTCTTCATTCCACCTTAAAAAACAAAATTGTAATATTTTATCTAATTAAAAATGTTACTCGTTCGTCACTAGTGTTATCTGATAACAACTACAAATTAGCTTTGAAGTCTACAAATTAGCTCTTCAAAGGGCAGTTATGCATCTGAATTTTATAGCATAAAAGACCCTACCTTTCATACAAAATTTATTAGTATGTCATTTGTACACGTAGAAATATTTAATATTATTCTTTCTTTCCAGTTAATCTCGTCATTAATCCGCTCAATGAGAAAAGTGTCTTATTGTGTAGCCTGGCTCACAAAACGAGACGAAATGAGTGACAATTTCTATGTAGGAAAAAATGAAATGAAATCTTTGGGTTTTACGTCCCACGAATCTGCTGGTTAGTCTAAAGGAGACGGTGATGATGAGCGATGAATGAAATGGTGGAATGAAGAAAGTGGGAGTAAACAGGAGAACCCCGAGAAAACCCACGCATACGGTGTTTGTCCACAACAAAGTTCACTTGGCGTGGGCTGGGATTGAACCCGAGACCCCAAGCCCAGAGGTGAACGCTCTACCACTTAATATTTATTGTACTCTGTCACTAATATTACATAGCAAAATTACATGGAGACAATATTGGTGTAATCTAGGACCGACCTCTGGGAAGAGTGTTCACTGAGACACCGCGGCCCCAATTTCTATGTAGGCATAGAGCTTCTACCGTAGTTACGTTTTTCGAAACGAAGTATAACTTCGAAACCAAGTTTTCGAGACGAGAGAGCCTTATTTCTTGTCACGTAGATAAGTCTAATTGTAGAACAAATGTAATGTTTTACTTAATTTAATTTACATGACAAGATCATAAAATATTATTAGTTATTAGTATTGTGAGTTAATTATACAGGAAACAGTTCTAATTCTATGCATTCTTATCAGGATCAAGCCTAATGGACTGAATAACGTTATTGTATTAGTACGTCAGTCCCTACGATAAATTTTGGATGGAAATGAACTTTCAAATGATGTCTCTTGCAATATATGGCTAGTGGGATAATCATGGAGTTCCTTAATTGAGGATATTAACTAATATCTTCACTGATAATGGAGACTTTAATGTACTACATCGCTTAAAATCCATCCTATTATCATGCATCTATTCAATCTACGAGTACAGTTGCAAAGTATTGTGGATTATCTTTGTAGTTTTTCTGTGATCTTTTTACTCTATTTGCTAGGGTTTATTTCTCTAAGTTTTACTCTTTTAAGAACATAATATTTGTAATAATATTATTTCAGAACGATTTTTGTGTATTTCAAATTACGTAACATAGTGCCTCCCCGAGAACACTTCCTTCTTGCACTTGCCTCACCATAAAAGTCTGTACTAACAACCGTGAAAATATTCTCAACCATAATCAAGTGCAAAAGGTGAACGTGTCAGAGAAATACAGAGGCATTCATATGCTTCGAGCAATGGATCGTAAATATATGTGCGCTCAGATGATTGGAAACTACAAATTATAAAATAAAAATATAAAACTTATATTGATATATATCAATAAGATTGATTAATCTGAAAATATGAAATTAATATACTGTGTAAAGAAACATTGCATTTATTATTGTTTTGCATTTTGAGGCCTGCATATAATTTCTGATACGAGTACGGATCATAGTAAATTCACTTAAAACTTGTGAGTTAATATTTCATAGAAAAGTAAATAGAAGTTGAACATTGAAACAAAGAATCACTATTAACTGTTAAATAATGCATTTTTCATTATTTTAGAAAACTACATAAACTAAGACAGATACCCTAAATAACAAATGAATATTTCTGGTCCGTTTGGTATGAATGGCATGTTCAAATGCCCCCTAAAAAATTTAACGATTTAATATACCATTGGGATTTTGAGAAGTAAGTTTTATCTCATTGAAACCTATGTATGATACAACTAGTTTATGTTTGATTTTCCCTAATATTTGCAATAATGGTTGGGCTCTTCCTACCGTTTGGTATCCTATGACATCCAAAGTCATAACAAAAACTATTTCAACTATTGAACTAACTATTTCAAAGTCATAACAAGAATATGGATAACTAAGGTCACACGAATGCAGTGCAACTTAATTTGAATCACAAATCTAAAACTTATCCCTCAGCTGCAACAAGGAAAAATTTTCATGTGTATTAGAATTTAACATACTTTTTTGTTTCTCTGCCGATGTGTTAACCAATTTCTTCAACACAGTTCACGTGCATTACAGTCTTCCTCCATAATTCATTCGACTGATTTTAAAATTACATTATCTTTTCCCTTTGAAACTCAATGAACTTTCCTAGAAAACAATTCACATTAATATCACTAATGGTTAATCTCTGAATATACTTCACAATTTAGCAAAACCAGCACATCTCCATACCAAAATTATAAAACTTTAATTTCCAATAATATGTATCTTGAACATTATTCTATTGAGTTAAGTATCACTTATATTAATAATAACTTGCAAAATTACTTCGTCAAGAATTGACGTTTAGTCCCTAATATATTGCAGCAAAAAGTACAGTAATTGTAAAAGCAGTTTAATGATCGTTCCACCAATATGTTCCACTCACTTTCACTATAGAAACTTCAGATCATACTTTGTCATCAATTGTCAATTACTATACTATGTACCCAATTATCTAAGGGCCTTGATGTTTATGTTCCAAATGGAGACAATAACGCCCTTTATGAGAATTATCAGCAATGAAGAAATATTGAAATAAAATGTTCTGCAGAAGTAAATACCAATATTTGAACATTGCTATTGCAAATTATTTCAAAAATGTGGTTAGTTTGTCATTGTATTTAGTACTAAAGGAACCGAGTGCTAAACGTAAAATCTTTGTTTATTAAACCAAAGAAATTTGTATAGAATCAAGTTAATGTAGTTCGTGTTATAAAAATATAAGATGATGATTGAATGGTTTTACTAGAGTAATTATTAAATGCAGCTTTACGTGGCTGTGCTTTAATATAGATTAAGTTTTGGAATTTACAAAAATAAAAAAGTAATTTTGCCATCTAGCAAGTTAGGTGTAAATATTTTCATATAATGTTCTTCTCAGTGGTAGTAGTACCGGTAATGTGAAACTTTATCTTAATGGGTAACGTAGTAATCCCAATGGAATGTGTAATTTCTTTATTATGAAAGTCATCAATGTTACAGATAAATATTGCTTAATATCAGTGAAAATAAAGGAATGCTGTCTAAATGTAGGAAAACTACTTTTAGACAACTTAATGGGAAATGATTCTCTAAAGCCGAATTTGACCAAATACTTGTTTATAAAGAAGGACTTTGAAAGACAGCATCGTAGAGCATTCAAGTTTAAAAGTTCACCGAAAGGGAATCGTTACGAAAACCACGTTTACCAATGGTGCGATTGTTAGCAATTGGACAAAGGAAGAAAGACTTTATAGAATATAAAGAAATCCAAAATTAATTCCTACTCTCTAACTGCGGAAAAGACTGAATAAAACTCAATTCTTCGTGAATAATACAACTGCATTTGAAGAATCTCCTTATTCTAGAAACATAATCCAAAAACGAATCGGACGCAAGATACTGGTAATGATTATATCTTAAAAATTTAGCAAGTTTTTTTCTAAAGTAATAAATGTACAGTTCTAATGCAGTACTACACATATTACAAAATTACCTATGACATATTAGGATTATTAACCGCGGTAAAAGATGTTCTGAAGACTCTAGTTCACGCTTGAAATAGCTAGAATATAGTGTTGCAATATGGCATTCTTACGCAATGTACACAAATGTTTACATTTTATAACATATGAGCATGCAAAAAATCATTAAGTAATCTGTCATTAATCTAAGGTAGTGTTCAAACCATAGCTAAACTAATACGATAAACGAAATTTTATTGCATCTTGATAAGGGAAACATATGTTTGAATTGTTGTTCGGAACTACAGCTCACAGCTACTCTCTTGAACTTTGCACTGTTTACCTATTCTTTTTGTCGAACTGTAACGCGTAACATATCTCTCTTTGCATTTTCCGTATATTTTTATATAGTTAGCCTATAACAGGAGAACACGTTACGATATATTCTGCACTAACACCATATTAGCATAATTTTGAATTCAACATGAAGTGATATTTTTCTTATTTGAAATGTAATAGTCACAAATTATATTATGTTGGATCCAATATAATTAAATTTATAGTACAACACTTACTGTTGGTATTTCAAACTAAGAACATTACACTATCACAAGCATTCGAATACAACCAAACTACAAAGTTTACTACAACAGGAATAATGAGGTCAATCAGATTGACATGGACAAAGCTTTATTCGTTCGATCTATTTTAGGCTTGATTTGTTTTGATTTTACTTTTACTTGTACTAGTTTAATTATTCCACTATCAATTTTTGTGGAATCTTATTATTGCTCTTTCATTATTGCTCAGCTGACTTACCATTTCATATTTTAATTGAATACACTTTTCTATGTTACTTTATTCTTCTGCTGCCTTTCCCCAATTTATCTACTTTTGGAATACTATGCTCCAAGATCGCTACTCACTAAATAGCATATACATTTACACTATAGGTATATTGACACGATTGGTATATTTGATGTGCTTTTATGATTTCATGCTAAAATTATCAAAACGTAATTTGTGGTTGTATATTTGGAGAAAATTACCCTCTTCAGTTAAACATTGTTTAGTTATACTTTGCAGGTTAACGAATTGACGCAGGAAGCAACAAAGTTTTGGCGTCAGATTCGTGCTAGTTCCATCAATTTGTAATCCTAACCTCTTAAGGTTTAAATGATATTCTTCAGATATCCTTTTTCTCATCATATGCCAATTACTTTGTTGCAATTTTCATAATTTAAGTAAAGACTGTAAACCCAATTGTTCACAGGTTCAAATGTTTAAGCTGTATTGTTAAATCCCTAAGTATTTTATTTTAATCATTATCTGTAGCGGTATTTACTCCTTTAATTATTTCCCAAATTATGTTTGTATTCTAAGATACTTTCCATTACTCACCTCTATGTATACCGATGATACAAATACTGATGATACATATAAAATGTTGTAAGTCTATATTTCATCTAAGAACGGAGGTAGAGTAATTCGGGGCGAAGTAACCATAAGGATGAATTGAATAGAGTTAAGGTTAATGACATATGGCAACAAAGGATAATCGGCGCTGACATTACAAAGACCCTGTATGTTTAGTATTGAGTCTGGGGTTGACTAAGAAAAAAGAAGCGAACTATTGAATGTAGTGAGCATGGACAGCAGGGAAGGTGAGTAGATTTGTAGCATTTTTGTTGCTATTGTAGTGTGGAACAGTAAGAAACTATGGTAATTCTTTCCTGAAGTGATCGTGTTGTACGCAATACTTCCACAGTAGCATGAAGCGATTTTTAGGTACGCATGTATAAAGATATGCCTCAATATATTGCAAACATAAAGATACAAACATGTTTTGAAAAAAGACGACTTGTTGGGGTGAAGTGACTAACATATTTTGGGGTGATGTGAATAGTCCTGTTAATCGTTACATATATCATTAATCATTAATCATTCCATGTATACAATATGGACCAAACAACATATTTACATCTAACTATTTCTTGTCTATCCTCCAAACCACAGTCTCTTATAGGAGAAACCTAGGTTCAAGACCTATTGAGAACTCAAATATTGTGCTCTTTCATGTAAGGTCAAATAACTGACTGTTCCCTAGACGGTACTTTGGTCACAATCTCGGGTTGGTATGTCTATTTGCTTCTTATGCATTTCTGCAACAATAGCTTATGTGTACCTGTACATCATGTATGTGTTCTTCGTTATTTCTTTAACATTTTATATTTTGTTATTTACATTATGTCAGGGACACCTCTTCTCACCACTTCACC
The DNA here is from genome assembly GCF_964235325.1 of Thermobia domestica. Taxonomy (NCBI): domain Eukaryota; kingdom Metazoa; phylum Arthropoda; class Insecta; order Zygentoma; family Lepismatidae; genus Thermobia; species Thermobia domestica. The sequence continues at coordinate 81,427,690 of NC_137469.1, forward strand.
CCATACGTATGTTCACCCCCACGTGTGGGGTGAAGTGAATAATTTACCTTATATGATCCATTTCTTTCTGTGCACGTTACTTCAGACACGATGTGAACTATATTTTATTTTCAGATTGCAGAAGGTCTGTAATATTCATAAATAATTGTCAATCACCGGTGCTACCATTTCTGTGTGAGATGTTTTTACTTTCATGCTTACTATGCTTCTCCCGAATTACTCTATATTCAAATTTGAATCAAAGGAGTAGAGTAGAGGTTGGCAGATGAGTGAATGTTATAGTTCTCTTTATTCTAAACCATCGGAGAAGAATGAAAGACTGAGGAAGCACATTTACAAGTTTCATGATTTTTTTATTTCGATGCAATACATTTAGGCTGAAAAAGAAAAACGAATGATTAGTAAAATGAAACGTTTTGAAAGAACTACACAAATTAGAAGTATAGAGGTAACGTGAAAAGTCCCCAAAAATACTCTGTTGTACGATAGCTCCAATGGTCAGCGCGGTTATCTCAAATCTTTCTAATCTCACAGCAGAACCGAGCTCTTTATTACTGATCATCCACTCTCCTACAGGATCTTTTTAAGTTGTAATATATAGAACATATTTATATTAATTCTCATCAGGATGGAAAATGAATCAATATGCAATAACACGAACATTCAGTTAGTGTTTACTGGTACAAAAATATTGATTTGATGATAATAGTATGAAGAATCATCGAACTAGTGAGAAAGAAAAGAGTGACTAAGCAGCTATTTAAATTTGATATCAAAGTAAACCGTAATGGTATGTAGCAGTAATAACAAATAATATCTAACATGATTTGTAAGGAATTATATAACAATCCAAACTTATTCTAACTTTTCTACAATAATTTACATTTATTTGATCACACTTTAAAATACGTTCAATGTTAAGTCACCATTTATATGTTACGTATACTGAAACGCATTTTAGACTAACTGTGTTTCTGGTGGTTAGTTTTCTATCACCACTCACTCAATTGTTCATTTTAGTCACATGATTTATAATCTCTGACTTTGAGTCCACAAATATAATTATATATTTTTAAATTTGTTTTCTTTTTTACAAGTATTAGTTTTTGTAGTGACCCATATTATTTGTTTTCAAGATAGAATAATACTATTATATTTTAAAAGAATTGAACAGAATCAAAATTATTACAATACAGTTACTTATCAATCTTTAAAATAACTCAGGAAGAAGATAACCTTCCGCTGTTTCTGGTTCTTGTTTCAGATATGTAAAATGTTAAAACGACTTCAATAAGTACTTGATAATAATAATATAATTGAAGCGCTTAGAGGATAAAGGTGTTATGTTACATTTTTCGAAACATTGAATTCTGACTGTTCACGCAAGTATTATATGTTAGTCAAGCTCCATAACATATCATTTAGTAAGCCATCGTCATAGTGAAGACATTTTGAAGACATTTTAACATAAGAGTGTATGTTAAAAGACAAAGTTATGAAAATCAATTTTCCGGAAATGTACTATTTGTTACATGCCACCTTGATTCTCTAACCGCTTTAATTATATTATTTCTAATACATGGTTGCTATCTTATTTTTCCAGAATAATTATCAATACTAAATTTTAAGTAGTATTTTTAAAGAAAATATTTATGACACTTATTGTTTGGCGTCAGACTGTTGCTTTCGTTTCATACTCATTGCAGAGATGATATTGAAAAGGCAATTCGCATCATTCGTTATTTTTCTCCTTAAGTTTCATTAAATTATAAATTTCAATTATAGGATAAAATTGTCTTTGAGTTCTGGAACACTATATGACTTATGCTATTTCTTGTATATATATATATATATATATATATATATATATATATATATATATATCCTTGCAGGGTTTTCTCAGAACTTTCTGGTTATCTTCATAATTTGTGATTGAAATCTCACTTCAGTGATTCATGTTCAAATATATATTGCAAATATCGTTCTACTTAGCATCTGGTCAAAAAGGGTGTAAATAAACTCAATAAATGAAGTTAAATATTAATGCATTAATATTATTCAACATGTTCACGTAAAGATAAATTCAACATTTAGTCTGTCTCATCATGATATGGAATTTTCTATATTGGTAATGGAACAATAAATTCCTCTTAGTTCAAAAATTAATCATACAAACGCAATATCGATTCACGTTATATCTTAGTGATTAGTTCTATAATCTTTCGGTGAATGATGCTAGGGTAAAAGAGACGGATCATTAGTTAGAATATAGGTTATGAAAGAATTACTAAAATTAGGAGAATGAAGAAAACGGAAAAACCCGAAAAAACTCACAGATTCAATGGTCTGCACAACAAGCAAAAGCCTGCCTAGTCTCACAGTAGAATTGAGCTCTTTATTACTGAGTATCTTTTCTTCTACATACTGTCTTTAAGTTTAATGCTTACAACAACTTGAATTCTCATCAAGATGGGAAATGAATCAATGTGAAATAATACACGTGCTTAATTAATACTCACTCTCATAAAATAATACTTACTTGATGATAATCGTGTCAATAATATGACATAAAACATCCATTCAAAAAAGAAGACACTATAAGGAGTTAAAATGGTTCTAATGTATAAGAAAGAAAGAAATGGTTCAGCAACTGTTTAAATTTGACACCAAAGTAAGTCGAAATGAACTATGGCAGAAATAATGAATATCTAACAACATTTGTTGGAAGCTATATAACGTTCAAAACTTATTCTAACCCTTCTACAGTTAACATTCATTAGATTGTTGTTTAGAATGGATTCAAGGTCAAATTACAACTTGTATGTCACGTATACTGAAACGCATTTTACACTAAGTGAGTTTTAGTGGATACCTGTCTGGACTATCAGTATTCATCCAATTGTTAATTGTCAGTCACAAGCTTTAACATCATAATTGTTTTATCAGAATAGAATTATTCTCATATACGTTATACTAGAAAATGAAGTTGTAACTATACTTGCATAATAGACTGAAGTTTGCTTAGTTTACCATTTTTCTTGAATTACAAATTCAAATAAATGGATTATTTTTATTTTATTGAAGAAAGACATGAAAATCTTCATTAATAAGGGATAATGTGAAACAAACAAACATACATATACCAGAAGATTAAGGTAATAATAATAACAATCGTACTAGCAACTTTTATAGTACAAATACGATTAATATTAATCTTAGTCCAATTTTGGTTACTTCATTCTCTTAAAACTGACAACTGATACTACTGGTTATCTAAGAAATAAAAAAAAAGACTTTTATCCATTTTGCTTTGAAAGGTATTATGCAGCAAAGAGAATTCAATTGAAACCTCACAAGGTTTAAAGGATATCCTTGATTTACTATTTTTCTCATCACACGGCAATTGAAGAATTTGGGGCAAAAACAGGTTAAGTCCAAAAAATGAAAATATAAAGGAGGTAACTTCACAGCGGTTTCCACTCATCCGATTTTCTTCAAACTTGGCACATATATAGTAAGCCGAAAATAAATCGACACGTATTTTATGTTTCTTTCGGAAAATAGTTTCCAAAAATGGCCCTCTTCATTAAAAGGGCCACATTAAAGAAACGAAACTCTGCCGATGCAAAGATGACTTCAAAGTAGAAAATACGGGTTTGTCGTTTTTGCGAGAAAAGAGTTTAAGGGGGCAATGGCTCCCTTCGAAATGACAAAGAAACCGCACAATCTTTACGGAAATTCGATTTTGGTGGAATTGCTTAAAATCGTGATATGTTGTAGATATTGTGTACCCGAGAAAAAGTCTCAATGGGCACAACCAAAATCACTGACCATTTAGCCACAACAGGGCCACTTTTTAAAAAACAGCCGAAGATAGTGATATTCTGGATTTCGATGGAAATGACTGAAATTGTGATATGTTGTAGATACGAGTATTATGATTCTGGAAAGAAGTCTCAACGGGCACAGACACCAATCACTGACCTTTGGCCACATTTTTTAAAACAGGGAAGGTAACGGTATTCTGGATTTCGGTAAAAATGAATGAAATCATGATGTGTTGTAGGTATTGTGATCCTGAGAAAAAGACTCAATTTGTACAACCATCCATCAGTGACCGTTTGTCCACTGCATAGCTTTTATTTATTTATTTTTTTTAAAAAGAGCTCCAGAGAAAATAAAGGTATTCTGAATTTTGGTGGAATTGCTTGAAACTGCAATATGTTGTAGATATTGTGATCTTGAGAAAACGTCTTAATGGCAAAGCCACCAATTACTGACCATTTGGTCAGTACGAGGCCACTTTTTTGAAAGCAGCTGAGCCAAAGATAGCGATATGCTGGATTTTGGTCAAAATGACAAAAACAGTGATATGTTGTAGATATTGACAGCCTGAGGAAAAGTCTTAATGGACACAACCAGAAGTCACTAATCGTTTGATCACCAAAAGTTACTTTCTTGAAAACAGCCAAGTATATCGATGTTCTGGATTTCTGTAAGAATGAGTAAATTTTGTGATATGTTGTAGATCTTCTCATCGTGAGAGAAAGTCGTATTGGACACAAACATCAATTGTTGACCGTATGGCCACTACAGATCCAGATTTTTGAAAACAGTCGGGTATAACGATATTTTTGATTACGGTGATAATAAACGAAACTGTGATACGTTGTAGATGTCATGATTCTGAGAAAAATGTCTAGTGCTTTCCAGGGTTTTCCTTTGTCCCTCAAGATGAACATAGGAATTTTGTCTATGCTTAAATGATGTTAGCTGCTACTCTACCCATCCCTTTTCCGGGTTGTTGGATAGGACTTTTCGTGGCTTCATACAATTCCACAAATATGAGTATTTAAAGCTTGAAGTAATTAATATCTGTTTATTCTATTAAAACTACAAGCAAAATAATAAATCAATAAAAAAATAATATCTTGACTCTTTGCAGCTTTGTGATGCATTTTTTCTGTTTGTTTTGTTTTTTGCATCACAATTTTATAGGATGATTCTCCATAGTAGTGCAAATTTTGCATCCCTCTGGTAGACGTTCTGCTGGTAGTTTCACAATAATTCATTTTTCTGAATCACTTAGTCGAAGTAGTTTAATTGTCTGTTCGTAGACGTCACGCCAAAATATTTTCAGTCATTCATTGTATAACCACGTGTTTGGCTTTTGTCCAGAAATTCATCGACTTAATTTTAACAGAAAACAAGTAAATAATATTTCCTGTATAAAATAAATATTTCTCTGTGCCGCAAAGAGTTAAAATATCTATTGAAGATACGTTCAATGCTAACATTTGCAAGTTACACGGATTGCGAATGTAAAGTGAAAACCAATTAATAACTTGTATAGCTTGAAAGAACAAAAATACGTGAAGAAGTTTGTATAGTTTATATAACTAAACTTCAGTAATACGTCGATCTTCTCACGACAGTAGAGCACCACATCCATCCTATTGCAGGTATTTTATTTTAACACGTTCAGCCCGACATCTGAGAGTAATGTAGGAGCTGTGCTTTTCCAAGATCCCGACGTGAGCAACCGGTGGCGCATGCTATTCTTCCTTAATTCTCGACGTGCGCCATCGGTGGTACACGATCTTCATTCTGGTATTCGTGGCTATTCTAGTTAGAAAAGTAGAACAGTGTTATGGACTTTGTATTATTATATACATAATAGGCAATTCATAGAGAATACCTGTAATGTTTTAAAGGAAAAAAATGATATTTATTGTACGCAAATTGTGGTTAGTACGACATTTTTATAGCACAAAAACGTATGTAAATGTACAGATAATCGTAAATAAAACTTATTGAGAGAAAAGTATAATCAACAATTTTGTCATCAACAAATTCCTTATACATATTGTAACAGATTCAGTAACATCAAATTATACTGCAGCCCATGATTTTTCAGAGAAAGGAAATTACTACATATTGCCTTACAATCAGTAAGAATATAATAAACACGGGCCCTCATAAGTCAATTGTAGCTCAAATATGTAAAAATTTCAGGAAAATAGTATTTTATATCCAAAAGAACACCACAGAAAGGATTGCTTCATAGAAAACACAAATTTCAATGAAATTTCAATGTCTTTTTTTTGTGTGTGTGTGAATGTAATGCTCTTCTAACTTTAATTACCTTATTTTGTAAAACGAGCGCCAGTCTGGACTGTACGTGTTAAGAGTCTAAAGCAGTGTGTCTTTTCTTTGCAAGAACAATTCAATCAATACAATTCTTATGTATGTGCACCTCAGTATGCTTGATTGTAACTTTAACTAAATTATACCTATTCATTTTATTATCTCCTTATTGCATTTTAAAATGCATTCGAATATTTTAGCGATTATAGTAATGTTTCAAATTATTTCCAAAACTATTAAGTAAAATAAAATTGTCTACTAAATTCTAGTGTTAGTGATTAGTTGTAGGGTTAAAACTCTGAGTTAAGTGTAATTTTCGATGATAATAATAATAATAATAATGTTCAAATGTTTTTTCGGCAGCAAACAGCATACAGCCACAAGTGCGCCATAAGAAAAAAAAAGAAAAAAAGCGTGTGCAATACTAATTAGATTATGAGATTATACATAGGGTTATACATTGTAAAATAAAGATACAAAATGAAGCACAAATATTAAAAATAGAACAAAGAATAACAATATACAAATAAGAAAGCAGACAATTACTGGATATAGAGTTGAAGGTTAAAACAAGATAAACGATTGTTCCATATAACTCATAAAATACAAAACTTGTGAAGTAATACTTTACAAAAATGACCTCCAGAAATACCACAAAAATAAGAAATAAACATGTGTATCTGTTCAGAATTAAAAAGATTCCTACAATTTGATAAAAAATACAATATATATATATTTAAAGTATTTATATATATATATATACTTTATATATGTATATATAAAGTATTTTTTATCAAATTGTAGGAATCTTTTTAATTCTGAACAGATACACATGTTTATTTCTTATATATATATATATATATATATATATATATATATATATATATATATATATATATATATATATATATATATATTATTTTTATATATATAAAACAAATCCATACTGAGAAATTTCATACTTTATGTAAAAAAAATGAAAAATATTTTACGCACCTTCTTGAAACTCATAAAACAAATCAAGAACAGGGTTAAAGTAATTGACTCTTTCTATACTTCTATATATTGAAGACCTAATAAGATATTTACTAATAACAGAACAAAATTCAAAATGTTTCTGTGGGGAATTTTTATAGAGAAAAAGTTTTTCAGAACAAAATATCCATGCAGAACTTCATAAAAATAATTCAAGTCAAAGACCCTACGTCTGTCAGACACAAGGGTAAGATTAAGATCTGCCCATATGTATAACAAGCTCGACCCTCCTATTTCTTTTAATTTACATTTTAACCAGGCTAGGAATGCATTTTTAACTGGTTCAATCGAGGAAATAAAATAGTTTGCTTCGCTCTTCCAAATTACCGTACAATATTCAAGATGATACCTAACATTGCACATATAGAGAATTCTGCAGGTGTTAATATTATTAAAGTTTCAATTTGACCACTTCAGCATTGTTAAATTCGTACTAGCTTTGGAGATTGCAACCTGAAGATTTTTCTGTAAAAGCAATTTTTCATCTAATATTACACCTAGATCTCTAAGAATTATCATGTTAATAATAATAATAATAATAATAATAATAATAATAATAATAATAATAATAATAATAAGTATTATTATTATTATTATTATTATTATTATTATTATTATTATTATTATTATTATTATTTTGCGTCAGATTGCGGCTTATTTTTCAAGTGTCATATGGAGATGACATTCAAAAAGCACTTTTCTATCATCCGCCATTCTTTTTGTTGTTCCTGTGTTTCTTTAATTAATAATTTATAAATACAGAATACAATTGTCTCTAGAATACTATAAAAGCCTAGATGAGCTTTTACTATATCTTGTTCCTATTCTTAGACCTTAGTAACATATTATAACTCATTTTGCTAAAATTGCTTAAAATAATTATTACATTAATACTTATATTACTAGAAAGCTAAGGCTAAATATTTTACAAATGATTGACCTAGTTGTTATATGGATTTGTCTATAATTGATGCACATGTGGATTATGATTAGTCGTTTTTCTTTCCATTTGTTAATCAATCTCTAACACAACCATACGGGAGCAGAAAGTTTCAGATAAGTTTTGGTCAACACACACAGATTCTTAATTTCCGTATGCTAACTTAAAAAAAAAACATTAGCTGGAAAACCTGCCACTTGAATAGGTAGAATAAGAATATGAGAAATATTCCAATCCTCTTCTCCATTTGATTCCACATCAGTCTAACTTTGTTATACATTTCTATACATGCCATTTCCATAGAATCGAAGTGTCATAATCATAACATAAACCCACTTTGACTACAGGCTATGCTTTAATTTATATCAAAGGAGTCAGTCATTTTCCCGATCTTAGAAGATATGAAATCGTCACTATTCTCGGTTATTTTCGGGTATTTAATTCTTAACTTTTTTCATCAGGCTTGCCAATTGGGGAGGACGTGAATTTAGATAACATTGAGAGTAACAGTATTCATCTTGTTAATTTAGGCAATAATATACTTCTGCACACTTTTTCTAATACTCTTGCATGTCAGTCTATTCCGAGCCCACCCTTAGATGCTAGAGTGGTCTTGTTCACTATGGCTGAATTAGGACTTAACAGCTTCGAAAGCGTCAGTATGCAAATGAGTGGCTTTGAAAACTATTTATTCGTCTTTAGTATATGCCGCTTTTAAAGTTTTCAAATCCCCCATATCTCCGCGCACTTCAACTAGAGCTAGGATTTCCCTACTTCATAGCAAACTTCACAAATTTTAAATCATGTGTATGCCAAATTTAGCTGAGTATGTGTGTTTCAGTTATGACTGGAACATGCACACACGCATGGATCTTTATACATATTTATACGTCTTTGGCGCTTCTCCTATGGGAAAATATAGAACTGCGAAGAACAAATAACGAGATACAATGCATTTCGCGTCCCCCTTATCATAAAGTAAGGAAATAATGATAATAAATAAGTATAGGTAATTCCAAAGTAAACTATTGAATAGGATAAATAACAACAGAGAATTCCTGAGTTATTTGATATGCATGTTTATACCTAAGCTCGGATTTAAATATAATGGGATCACTCACTTTGAGAAGTAATGCTGCCGGAAGTAGGAACTAAATACACGGTTCTCATTGGTTGGTGTTATCCGTTTCTTGGCACATAGCTCACATATAGCAGAAATCAGACACGATTTTTTTTAAATTTTCATAACACTTTCTCTATTAAAATAAGATGAAAATAACTAACTAACTAACTAACTCTATGGCCTATGGAACCCGGAGGTTCAGTGCCGCGTTCACAAAAGCTCTCCACTGACTTCTATCCTTAGCTAATTGGATCCAGTTTCTACTTTGTATTCCTATCTCTGCGAGATCCATCTTAATATTATCCTCCCATCTGCGCCTAGGTCTTCCTAATGGTCGTTTTCCTATGGGTCTACCAGTCAAGACTTTGAAAACGTTTCTACTTTCTTCCATTCTAGCTACATGACCTGCCCACCTAAGCCTCCTAGACTTGACGACCCTAACAATGTTGGGTAAACCGTATACACTATGTAGTTCCTCGTTATGAAGCTTCCGCCATTCCCCATTCTCGTTCCTCTTGGGTCCGAATATTCTTCTCAGGATCCTGTTCTCAAATACGTTCAGTCTATGTTCTTCCCTCAGAGTAAGCGACCATGTTTCGCAACCATACAGAACAACAGGCATGATTATCGTTTTATATATTTTAAGCTTCAAATTCCTCGACAGAATTCGCGACGACAAGAGATTTTGAACCGAATAGTAACACGAATTCCCTGCTTTTAGTCGACATTTAATTTCTTCGTGAATATGATTTTCGTCTGTTAATATTGATCCTAAATATTTGAAAGTATCCACTTTATCAAAAGTATTATTTAATATTTTAACGCCTCCACAATTTGCCGTATTACGGTCCCGACGCACTTCCATGTATTTAGTTTTATCTGCATTTACTTCTAAACCCATGTCCCTGCAAGCGTTTAATAATATCTCTGCATTTATTTCTACTGTTCTCCTATCATCCCCTATTAAATTTACATCATCAGCATATGCCATAACCTGGTGAATGCCGTTCAACTCTAGGCCCTGGTTGCTATCTTTGATTTTCCTTATGGCGTATTCCAGCACAAAGTTAAATAATAATGGCGACAACGCATCTCCTTGTTTCAGGCCATTTTCGACGTGGAAGCTTGTGGACAAAAATTTTCCTACCCGGACTTTACTTTGGGATTCACTTAAACATATCTTAATTAATCTAATTAGCTTTCTCGGTATTCCAAGCTCTGTAAGAACGTTGTATAATGTTTCTCTCCTAACCGAGTCGTAAGCCTTTCTAAAATCAATAAATAGTTGATGTACCGGGGTATTGTATTCCCACTTCTTTTCGAGTATTTGGCGAATGGTAAATATTTGGTCGATAGTTGATCGATTTCGTCTAAATCCGCACTGATAATCTCGAATAATTTCATCTGCGTATGGGGTCAATCTTGCTAACAGAATATTTGAAAGGATTTTATAGGATGTTGACAGAAGAGAAATGCCTCGATAATTATTACAGTCAGTTTTGTCGCCTTTCTTGTTAATTGGAACAATGATTGACTCTTTCCACTCTTGTGGCAATTCTTCCTTGTTCCAGATAAGGAGAATGAGTTTGTGTATCTTGTTCCACAATTTTTCGCCTCCAGCTAAAATTAACTCAGCCGGAATTTCATCTACACCCGGAGATTTGTGCTGCTTTAATTTCTTTATAGCGGTTTCCACTTCTATTCGATTGGGTTCTGGAATATACGGTTCTGCGGTGTGTATCTCCTTTTCTCCACGCACATTAGTTTTTGGCTGCGTGTTCAGCAAATCGTCAAAGAAATCTTTCCATCTATTTCAGAGGCTATCCGTATCAGTGAGAACTGTCCCGTCAGATTTCTTTAATATATAAGCACGAGGTTGATAGCCTTTCTTAAATTCGCTGATCCCCTTATACATGTCCCGAATATTTTTATTTTTACTATTATCTTCAAGTTTCTTAATTTTAGCTTTCAAAAAATCCCGTTTCTTTGTTCTAAAAGTTTTGGAAGTTTCCCGCCTGATATCTGCGAAATTTTGTGTAGTTATTTCATTCGGATTTTGTAGCCACCGTAATTTTGCCTGTTTTCTCTTCTCTACTAGTTTAATGCATTCTTGGTCGAACCATGGTTTGTTCCTACGTATTTCCGCGTGTCCCAATTTTTCTATTGCTGAACTTTTAATGCTATCTCTAATTTCAATCCAAGTATCCTCAACACTAGTGCACTCCGAGTCTTCTAAAACCGAGAATCTATTCGAAACTTCAATCTGGTATTCCTCTCTTACCTGGCTCTCTTCTAATTTCTTTAAATTAAATCTCTCCGTTTTCGGACATTGAGTATTACATTTATTCAACGATAATCTCTCCCGTATTATCGCTGCTACCAGGTAGTGATCAGTGTCACAATCAGCCCCTCTAAACGACCGGACGTCAATTATGCTAGATTGTCTTCTTCTATCTACTAAAACGTGATCAATTTGATTATGTGTTTTTCCGTCTGGTGATGTCCAAGTGTATTTATGAACGTCGCGATGTGGGAATTTTGTACTCTTCACGATTAGGTTTTTGGATGTTACAAAGTTCACGAGTCTAACACCGTTGTCATTACTTTCCTTATGCAAACTTTCGTTCCCTATAATCGGTTTGAAAATATCCTCTCGTCCTACCTTCACATTGAAATCCCCTAATAGAATCTTCATATGGTATCGCGGGAGTTGGTCAAATATCCGTTCCACTTCTTCGTAAAAACTATCTTTTATATCGTCACCCTTATCTTCAGTTGGAGCATGTACATTTAAAGCAATAATATCACACCACCGTCCCTTAAGAGTAATAAAAGAAAGTCTGTCAGTAACAAATTCAACCCGTTTAATTGCTGGTAATATTCGTTTGTGAACGAAAAACCCTGTTCCTAATTGGTGATTTTTATTTCCTTCCCCGTAAAAGAACGTAAAATTTCCGGAATTCTCAGATCCATTTCCTTCCCATCTAACTTCCTGAACTCCTACTAAGTCCATCCTGTATTTCTCTAACTCACTCGTTACAGATTTTAACGCGCCTGCCCTATAAAGACTTCTAATATTCCATGTTCCAAATCTCATGTCCATTTTTTTTTTTTTTTGCTGATGTCGTGCCAAGTTATCAGTCCTTGTCCGAGGCTTTTGTGAATGTTTCTGAACAAGTACCTTTTTTTACAGGATGAGGGTGTTAGCCTTGCCCAAACCCCCAAGCTGGAGGACCACTCCTAGTCGTCTGTCCGCGACTGCTTATTCAGTATATTCGCAGCTAACCTCTATATCTAGAGGCCTTCTCCTCGATCCGCAACCCGAGGACGCGCCATGCCGTGGTGACAGGAACCCACGTTAGTATTGATTATTTTAAACTCAAACTACCTGTGAAGTAAATTGTGGGGAACATCTACAGTTTGAGACAAATGGAAAGGACAGGAATGGAGAGGAATGGAAATGACTTTTCACACATTGTTATCGGGAATCGAGCACCTTCAAGAAAAACCTGATTCTGATTTAAAATATATTATATAATTGTAACCATTAATAAAAATGCAGTTCAAGAAGTTTCAATAGCAGATCTATAACATATACACTAAAGTTTATTCATTTGAAATCCACACCATGTGAGGTTATTGTAGAAGTCATAGCATATGCTGAATATCACAGGAGTATTTATTTACTCATTATTAGATTTTATCCGAATGATTTATCCTTTAAGGAATTTACTATTGATTTCTTCACCTAAAAATAATATTTATAGTATATACTTGTATATCATATTCTATTTTATAAAGAATACTGATAGTTATGATAGAAATTAAGTATTTTACATTTTGAAGTTTATATTATGACTTCAATATATTATATTCATGCTAATCATTACTCATATTTAGGGTTACTAATTAAACCATTTGAATAGAAAATATCCTACATAGCAAAATTCAATTTTAAAACAGTGTATTTGAAGATAATTCCCTTGGATTATGATTGGGATAGAGTAGATACAGATAAGCATTATGTCATAATGTTAGGCGTGTTAATGCCATGTAATATTTCTTTGTTGTTAAGATTAGTATAGTTAGTGTACAAGTAAACTTTAGGATTTATCTCTCTTCTTGAAACAACTAATGATAATAACATTTAATAGAGAATCCTCCAGACTTGCAGTAGTGTCCCTATTTCTCCTTCCCTTTTTGTTTTTAAGGTGTGCATTTAAATATCTTTATATACTGAAGCTTCACGGCCCAGTAAAGTTGACCAAATTATGTTAAATAATTAAAAAGCTTAGCTGAACGTAGCTAAATAAGATGTTTTTGAAAAAAATCCAAAAAGGTAAAAATATTTCTCGGCCCAATTAGTGTTGCAAAATTTCCGGAAATTTTGAACCTGCTAGTAAAAAGCCGTTTTTAATGTTTTTTCCGGAAAAATTGGAAAAAATAAGAAACTAACAAAATAATAAAAAGTAAGAATATATATATGATTTTAATATACCGGTATTAACCAAAATGATTCTGGCCCGTTATTTTAACACTACTCTGCCATAAAATAGTAACTTTATAAGATTACTTATGATAATTTAAATGTGTCTATATTAATTAATCTAACTAGGATTATATTTTATTTATAGTATATTTTGTAACCTAACGCTATTCTGTCATGGTGCTAACTTTAAAGGAGTGGTGCAAATATATTTGTTGCCACAAATACAAGAAACATAACTAGTCAATGATCGTAACTGTAAACTAGTAAATATAAAATAGTTTTCATTTTAAAAGCATAATTTAGTAAAATATTCGAAACTTTTAATTTTTCCCAATTTTTCCGTTTTTTCCAAGCTCGGGAAAAAACGGTAAAAAACTTTTTTTAAGCCAAAATTTCCGTTTTTTTCAGGCCTTTACAACACTAGTCCCAATGCTTTTGATCAGAGCGGGTTATTAAGAATAATAATAATAAAAAATAACCGACTAGAAAAGCTTAATTTGTATAAAAATACTCCGTCGTTGAAAGCAGCCGAATTGATTAAATAAAAAAGAAATTAACGGCTTAATGCAGCAGATCAAAGTAAAAAAGTAGTAGGTATGGGTAATTCCAAAGCAGACAGCATAAGGTATTTGTTCCTCCGTTTCTGAAGACAGATCTTTGTTTCCCTCGTTATGTCTTTGACATTAGCGCTGTTGTAAACTACTTTTTCTATTTTCGAAACCATGTGACATTTAGTAGAGTATAGTAGGCCGATTGTTTATTACGTCATGTGGATGAGACACTACAGTATGAATAATTAAAGTGTTTTATTTCCAACTGAAAGTAAACACTTATAATCCAATATTCCTATTTAGTAAAGGAGGAACATAATACTAGAAAAAATGGTTGTAGATAATATGTATACAACAAATACTTCTGCTGAAAGTAGTAGTCGACAAACTACTTGAAATTTATGGAATAAGGTAATGAGTGAAGGTCTTTTAAGAGCAAAACTATACAGAAGTATTGCACATCTTTCTCTTGGCAACAGTTGGAGGAAACATTTTTACTATATAATTTGTCTTTTGACAGGATACATTAGTGATGTACTATGTATTTATAATATATGATGATAGGGAACAAGTATTTCAAATACTGTGTATAGTAAGTGGTATTTTTTAAATTGAAACATCTTGGAATGAAAACTTGGTTGGAATATGTTTTTGCGTGCTCCAAGTTACAAAGAGACATAATAAAAGAGATTTATAGGTTACCTTCATTGCAAGGGTCCTGAGTATATACCCGGAAATAGTTTTTAGATAAGTATATGTCTCTGTGGGGAAAACATATACTTCTTGCTAAACAAGTTTATTGATTCCAGTTGAAAGATGAAAGATTGTCAATTTATAAATAGAATAATAAATGCTACTGAAGTTATTGATGTAATTGATGATAAACATATATATATCTATGTTACCAATTTGAAATTCCAATCTATGTTACCAATTTGAAATTCCACGTAATCTAAACTAATTAAGAAATAAAGTTAAAACATGTTATGAGAATCTATAGTCTCTTAAATATTCTAGGAAGTTTACTAGTAATCCAACTTTTATAAATATGAAAAATCTAATGTTTCACTTGTAAATGTTTTTGTAACTTGTAAGGAAGTTAGGAAGGAGCCATAGAAGCCAGCTCTATCATAATGCCAACAGCCATTATAATAAAAAATAAACAAAGGAGGTTAGATGTTTTAAACGTAAATGAGGAGACGTGTTAAACCGCAATGCGTCTTAAATAGGGATGCAAGGGCTCGGAAAAACCGGCTTTTTTTTGGAAAAAACTTGGTTTTTTCTGCTTCGCTTTTTTGCTTTGGGCTTTTTTTTAACTTCTGCTTTAAATTAATAAAGCAGACTTTGTTTCGCTCCTCTATAACACAAAAAGTCATTTAATTAGTGGTTGATGCCGATAATAATATAAAAAACTCGAAAATAAACCATGAATTTCGAAAAGATATTTTACTTTAACATTTTTACATTAAGAATTCCAAAGGATTAACCAATGTATATAATTAAAAAAAAATTAACCTCCTATATACAAAAGTAAGCAGAGTTGGCAAGAATCATGGTTGTTTCTGAAAATGCCAAAAACCTGTTTCTTGGGGGCAGTTTAAACCAGGCTTTTTTGGGTTTAAACTAGGTTTTTAAATTTAGATATTTTGCTTTATGTATTTATATTGCATATTCATAGAAATAAGTTTGTTTCGCCTTGGTGTGATTATGCAACAACGGGGTTATGCTGGAAGAGGTCCCATAAGCTTAAAGAATCCCGCACAGCAAATTTCTTAAATTGAGAAACTCCTGCCCTAGCTATCGGGAAAATCCCGTCATTATTTTAAATGTAAATCAATAACGGGAAAATCCTGTTATTGCTTTCCATGTAAAATTTGAAGGTCAACATATTATAATAAGTACGCTAAATTGAGGTATTAAATTACAAATTTAGTATGTAGATATCACTGAAAGTCCAATCCAAGCTAATGTTGGAAGCTACGTAGGTAATCGATAAATTTTTACCAATTTCAATCAATATATTTAAGCAACCTTTTCTTCTTTATAAAACAACAGGCATGCAGAAATATACACGTATAATTTGGTTTCGTTTCGTATGTTTAGCCTTAACATCCTTACGCAATACCGAGGTTATCAAGGAGAAGACTTTCGCTTAAAGTAACATCTGAACCGCTACTTGATTTACACATGAAAGTAGGGTTGTGGTTCGACCGAGAATTGAACATGGGACACCTTGATTAGAAGGTGAAAAGGAAATAAGACTAATGCAGATGGTTTGACATGTGGAAACGTCACCATGAAGTTCACATGATTCGCATTTTTGTTCTTTTTATTTTATTTTCTATTATTTTATTTTATTATTTTATTTTATTTTATTTTATTTTTGTTTAAACCAGTTATTTAAAAAAAGCTGATGTAAACGAGTCAACCCTAAAAGTAAAAACTTCTTTTTAAAAAATATACAAATAACTAGCAAAATTGTATGTAGTATTTTTACTTCAAAATATTCCATACCCTCTTTTTGAAACAAAATAAAATTAAAATAAAACATAAGAGAAATACTTAGATTTATATGATACAATTAAAGGCTGCACATTTGGAACTTTTTGTTCCGTATATTCTTGAAATTATACAGTTAAGTTTTTTATAACCACCATCAAAGGCGCGCAACAGGGGGCAAGGGGGGCGCTTGCCCCCTAGAGGAAAATGTACTTCAGAATATCGAAAATCCAATAGAATTTTTACATTAGTTACAGCAAAATTTGAAACTATTTTTGAAACGTCACGTATACTTGCCACCCTTTGGAAACCACAACATGGGCGCCCTTGATCACCATCACACTTTACCCAGTCCTCAAGTTTTCTGAATTTTTAACAAGAGGGATTCAACATATTACGGAACTCCCCCTTTCCAAAAAAAAAGGGCTACGGAATATATATAAGTTAAGCTAAATACAACTGCACAACAAACATGACTGAGTGGTTGGCTTTTGCGCTTCTATCGGGAAGTCCAGGATTCAACCCAGCATTCGACCATTCTGACAAAGCTTTCCTTCATTCCATCTGTGAATGTAGAAATAGTGCGTGTACTGGCCAACTAGGAGTGTAGGAGTTGGCCGACTTCCTTTCTTATTGTTTTTAAATCGTTATTATTACTAATTACCAGCAGTGACGGTTTTGCGAAGGTTAGAGGGTCGGTCTTCCGGACTGAAGCCAGTTCCCCAAAGTTGCGGAATGTCTAAAACGAACGATATATCTATTAATTATGCCTTTACTCATAAACTTTAACCTCCCGTCAAATAAAAATCACGAATGTTTAGAGAAACTAAACATTAGTAGTAAGAAAACCCCTTATAAAATACTTTTCTAAATTCGCCACTGATTCTCAGTATAAAATGATTTTCAAGGTTGTATCCGGAAAATTATTGCTAAACATATAAACGAAACGAAATATTAGTTATGCCTGTACTCATAAACTTCAAGCACCTCCCAAATAAAATTAGGACTTTTTAGGAAACGAAACAATCAGAGAAACCCCTCCCAAAGTACTTTTCTAAATCCGCTACTGATTATTTGTATAAATTTGTATTCAAGGTTGTATCCGGAAAATTATTGCTAAATCATTGCACAACTACAGTATAACAGAAATGTGGAAGTACGGTTTGACGGACATTGAAAAACGTATGCTTTGACGGATATATAGAAAAACGTAATTTTAACTTTTGTGCTAGGAGCTAGAGTACTAAGCTCTTAGAAATGAAACACGGATGACAAACTAAAATGATCTAGAGAAGAAAAAATGTCTATAACTCAAAAGTAAAATAAAGTTCAATAGCTTGTAAAATTGCCTTGAAATACTACATTCTTCATGTTAGCTTTAATTCGTAAAACATGTGCTGCATCCATCTTGATGGTGAATTACAGAGCTAAATATAGTATTTAGGTCATGGAATTCTTATCTAACTATAGAATATACTATAAGAAAGCTATTTGGATAGAAAAATCATGAAAATGAAAAAAGGCAAAATTTCCAAAATTCTCGTTTTTTTTTTCAAAAAAGCCGGCTTTTTATGTGAAAAAAAACCATCGATTCAAAAAAGCCGGCTTTTTTGCATCTCTAGTCTTAAGCTCCTCTGATACTAATCCTAAATGTGCGAAGGCAAAAAGTATTTTTTTTTAGGTAATGAAAGAAGAACTTCGTATGTTGTGCGAAGGTTAGTGAGAAAAGAATTCCACTCAGTTGGTTCGGTTATCTCTACGTATCTGTGTCTTCGAAATTTGTGAACTTTTTATCTGGGCTTCTGGAATTGTAACTTTAAAGGAGTAATATGTTGGCGTTACTCCGAGTAGACGGAATTTGGTTTCGGATAAAGAGCCTACTCGTCCTCTTTTTAAAGCGTGACAGTACATCAAAATTCGGTTTGTGGTGGTGGATAATTTACCTTATTTACTTCTTAATGTGCCTTTCTTGAGTAGTGTCGGAGCTCTCTTTCATTCTTATAGTGGTCAGTTAAACTTTGAAGCAAAAGATCGGAATGTCAAATTGTTGAAGACCACTGAAGAGTTGAATTGTTTAATACGAGAAACTGGATGAATTGTGGAATTTTATTAGGTATTCGTCAAACGTTGTAAGTAAGTGGGTCTAATGAACAGAGAACACTGGACACATGCATATGGAATACTTGCAGTAATATAAAACATTTCAACAATATTTTATAATAAAATGTAATACATTATTCGGTCAACATTATCTCATAGACACTGACAACACACTGACATTTCCTTGCAAGGTATTCTTTGGAACATTTGACACGTAAACTCAAAGCTACCCATTTGTCGAGAGCAATAGTACACTCTCAGGACTGTTACAAGTTCGCGCAGCAATATTGTGTTCTCAAAAGTTATGTATTAGCCGTTATAAAAAAAATCAACTTAATAAACACGAAATCCGATTCTTTTCATCCCATGCACTAATGAATGATAACCGTTTCATATTCCTACCCCAAATATAAGACAATTCTAATAGTAAATTTAATAATTTTATTGGATGTATATTCTAAAACATTATTATACTTGTCATAAGTAAAGCTCAATTAAAACAATTCTTACCCTGTTTAACCAGGAACTTTGGTTTATGATTTAAATGTGTTCACAATCCGCTTCGGTATAGAAATTATAAACAATCTCACGAAATTCATTCTCCAAAATGTTGGTGTTATATGGTTATTTATTTTAAATTGACATAAAATATGTTGCAAGTTTCTAGGCTTCTTACCTTATGAACAATCGACCATCACCTGTCTGGCTATCAATTCTATTCGAAATTGTAATTTATAACTTCCTTCAGAATTTGAAGTGTATCTTTCCAAATATATTAGCATCTTATACACCTGCTTGATGACAACGATTCTATGAACTAGCATTGCCCCACCTACTCCAATACCTATGTTCATTTGAACTCTAAAACATAGATACTGGAGAGGGTGAGGCTTTACTAAACACAAACACAAATTTCATTGTCTCAGTTCCTAGACACAAAAAGGACGACAAATTCAACAAATCTGATAATTGAGAAAACACAACAAATTTGATCATTAGGTAAAAATGATGATTTTTAAAGTGAGGCTAGAACAAATAAAAGATCCAGTCATACCGCGGATGATTAGACGTTATGAGTTTTAACACAAAAAATATAAAAAATAAAAAGTGTTATTTCAAGCCTCCTAAGAAAATAGTGGCTGCTAGAAGAAGGCAAATATTTTGATCAGTAATTAAAGTGAGTATAAAGAAGCCCCTACATACAACTTAATACGTATTTGGGCTCAAATCCCTTGAACGGAAAATTGCTTAATACTTAACTCATTTAATGTAGCTAGGCATATATTATAATCGCCAAGTTGTGTCGCTGCTCGGGCTGCCATTAATTTGTAATCGCCAAGTCGCGTCGATGTCCGTGCTTTTGTCCTCCGTCGCCCTACCAATGAGTATCTTTCGGAGACCTGGACTTACCTGGGTAAGACGTTGAAGGACCTCTCCAAGAAGGGATTACAAAATCGTTTTCGAGTTGCTCATTGGTCTAAATGATTAGATGAGCATTAGGCACCGAGAGGTTCGAATGTCTCGTCTTGAGAACCTCACAGACGATCAGACGGTCATCTAGACCACAACGCACATAAGCATCACTCATACACACAACGAAAACACACTGGATTAAATGACACTATACTTATTTATTAGAATGGATTTACTTTTAGCTGTGAAAAATGTTCTTGCTTTCCTCTTCTTTGTGCTTGTTAAATTGTACGACTCAAACGCCATAAACAAGAACCGTGTGACACTGTATCCACAGTACTACAAAAACTCCTCGTTACTTCAACCAGATGGTATCAGCAGTCAATATCCGAGTTGACCTGCCGTCCAAGTTGTCCCTACTCTACCCTATTAACTGAACATTTTGTTTTCACTTGTAATGGTTATTGTCAATAAACTAAAAGATGTTCATTGTAGTAATTTATATACGGAAATCTCTATAAACAAAATGTTGTTATATTTGATTAGAACAATTTATGAATATATGAATAATTCAACGTATAATATTAAGATGCATATGCATTTTTAACTTCAGAAAATGTACTAGGTGTGTTTGGTGACAGTGAGGGTGATCTTTGAAGATTGTCCCAATATTGTTTTTCCTTACCTATATCCAATTGTTGCACTAGTATCTTCTTAGTCATCAGGAATAGCTTGCTTTTTAGAAAAATGTTTTGTTGTATATTATTTGTTGCAAGAGGTTTCAATTGTCCCAATATTGTTTTTCCTTATCTAGATCCAATTGTTGCACTAGTATCTTCTTAGTCCTAAGGAATAGCTTGCTTTTTAGAAAAATGATTTGTTGTATATTATTTGTTGCAAGAGGTTTCAATGTTTCTTCACTTAACAGTGTGATCGTTTTCTGATAGCTTTCCATATTATTGAGCTTAGTTTGATTCGTCTAAACACGTATGTGTATGTGGTGTGATGCCTGTAATGTAATGTAAGAAAAAATAACTCAGCCACACAAATTAATAAGATTTTTGACTGAGTAATACAGGGACAATTACAAAAAAGTCGAAATAACTCATCTGTTACTTCTAGTGTAAACGTAATGCAATGATACTACTTTTAGAGATATATGGAGTAGATACTAGTTATTGGAATAATTATAGATATTTGGAATAGTTATAGATACTAGTTATATTTATTATTCGCAGAGGAGGATGTGTTATTATTTTGAGGATGTGTTCCAAACAAATATTGCTGAAAGAGAAAAAATGCGTAAAAGAGTACCTTGTTGCAGTAATGCCTATACTTAACTACAAGAGAAAATGCACTTAAAATTGTACATTAGACTAAGAGTATTCAAATATATTATATCTATAGTCTAATGTAGAATTTTAAGTGTACTTTCTCCTGTAGTTGAGTATAAGCATTACTGTTCCACGATACTTTTTTATGCATTTTTTCTTTGAGCAATATTCGTTTGGAACATACCCACAAAATGATTGAATATTGATTCACTGATGCAGGTAAAAGATATGGTTATTTGGCTCGGTTTAACGTAAATCTGAAACATTAAGATATCCAAATATGTACCATTTTTACTGCGAAGTTTAAAACTATCTACTCGTTTCATCTACAATTTACATATACAACTTTGTTCAACTAAATTTTAACAAGTAGACTTTGAGAACGGCTATTTCTAGCATTAAGCAATACTCACTAAAGCAGTATTGTCAAAAAAATCTTTCTTTACAAATTTAGAAAACCTATTGCGTTCATCGATAAGTTCCTTTTATTTCTCGTGAAGTGTCAAATGGTATTTTAATATTTAAATTCTCGTGTTTTTTCTGCTTCATCGTACAATTTTTAAAAAAGATTGTTGTGTTATAATATGAGAAGAAAGGTAAGTATACTGTTAGAGCTTCACTAAATATGAATTTTGTTTTTAAAAAAGTGTAAGAGTTCGTAGGGAAAAGCCATAGAAGAACCTTCCTTTTTCTTCTTTTGATAAAAAATTATACTTGAAAACTCTTTCAGAGAAACTAGCAGTAATTAGCCTCTATACAATAAAGAAGGTCATTAAAATTAATTGTAGATTTTCATACCATCAGGCATTCATTTAATATTTCGTAAAATATTCAAACAATTCGAATGAAACAAGCAGAAACTGGCACATGCTATTGCCTGAAATTTATTTCTAGATACGAATAAAATTACAGAAGAAATAGGTTCATGTTATTATAATAAAGAAATAGCTAATGTGTAAGAACTTAGATTTGTTCTTATTCGAAAAGTGTAACACGAAATATTAACAATAAAATTCTAAATAGGAGAAAAAACAGCATATTTTATTTTAATACGTAAGTCATGGGTAACGCTATACAAAAAGTATACAAGACTTCTATCTTTACTGGATTGCTTTTTTGAAATATAAAATCAAATATGGCATCAGATTTATACAAATATTGACATATAGGAACAAAAGAGTTCAAAGTATAAGAAAATTATAAATGCATCCTGCATACTCAGTGATAAATCTTAAATCATTTGAATTAAGGTTAGTTCAAGTGTATCTATAATATGCACTATATACTGACTTTTATATTCCTCTATTCAGCAAAACCAAATATATTGAATTAAATAAAAAAGGATGTGGTCAATATTGAACAATATCTTTGTGTTACAAACGTATCAAGTATATATCACCATGCGAATACAAACCCCGAACCAACAATAGAAAAAAAAACACGATTTATAGATCATGTCAGTTAATAAAATGGAATGTAATACTATAAAATCTTATTTATTCAAAATCATATGCCCTATTAAACTATTCTGTAATAATCGGTTCGTGCATTCCTTTCAGTATACCGTAACCAATGAATTCACATTAGGAAGATTTTTTACATAGGGAGGAAATGCAAACCTCTATTATTTCTGTTCAATATTCCTCGAACAGGATAGGTTAAAAGTAAAAAAAAATATTACGAGAGTTGTATAATCGAAAAGGAAATTTGTTGTTCTAATTAAATAATATATTATTGGCGTCAGAAAGCTGCTACTGCATCAAAGTAACGGCAGATGTGTAGAATATTCAGATACATGTCTTTCATCATACGCCAAGTTATTTTTCACAATGAGCTAATTAACTTATTTTAAAACAGACCTAACATATGTACAATTTTCAAATATATTTACCTCTGTCGTTTCGCATGACAGTAATGCATTTTGTTTGAAAATCGAACAATTAAGAAGTGAAAAGTGAAATTTAATACAGAATTTGTGTCTGTCTAAAAGTATTTACATTACTTATTTTAATGCTCGAGATACTAACGAAACCTTTTACAATACTGACAATTCTCAGATCACGTATACCAAAAAAGAGTATATATGCGTAAATATGGATAGGTCAAATCAAGCATACATTTATTTTCATCATATTTCAAAATATTTGAAGGAAACACTAAATGATATATGTAACCATACATAAATTTATACTACAGTTACTGAAATCAAAGTATATATGTAATTGCCCTTTTTTCAAATCTCTTAAAATAATATATTTATTTGAATTTTTCCAGTATATGGAATGCTATCGAGAGAAACGAGGCGATATTACACATTGATGCTCAACGAATGATATCATAAGGGACCGGAGTATTTCCTTAACTTTGATATCGCGTTCATATGTACTCTGAAAGCATTCCATAATTCACTCCATAATGGAGAATTATGTAACAAGTAATGTCAAATAAGTAAAACGAAAATAATCTGTAAATAGAAACGTAGAATATGTAATTATATTAATTGTCAAATATGGACTGCTATTTTTTAGGTGAAGAAAGTCCGATGTGACGAAATGAAACATAACTGAGATTTTGTTATAACCGGTAACATCATAGAAAGTGTTTGGAATCAAGGTGGACAAACACTGCAAACAAATAAATATGTCACTTAAATCTTCGCTTACATTTAGTTAAGGGTCGTTAAAAAATGAACCACATTGCGGAATTATCAATTACGAGATATAAAGTTATACTAGAAATTGATTCCGGTCGAAATCTTTAAAACTAAAATTCTTAAAGATACACTAATTAATCAGTAATTAGCTACTGATTAACATATAAGTAGTTAATAGTAAGTGAAAGAATTGAATTTGTCTTGAAAATAATTAACATTACTACATCAAGTAGTAGAGAAGTCAGTACTTTTTCACAGCTCGAAAATTTGTATACTTTTTCGGTCGTTGCTTTTGTAAATCCCTAATTTTCCTGCTGTAACTAATAGGTACGGAAATTAAATATTGAATACGATTTTTAAAGAAATATTGCATTATACAATTTATAATTTCCAAAATTTATGTACAGAGTTTTTCCCAAAATCTTAAATTCCCAGAAGAAGGTTAGTTATTTATTCATGATTGACGAGATTTGTCGCACTATGGTTCTGTACTGAATTGCTGGAGATATTCTTGATTGGATCCCAAGCTATATTTAGGGAAAATCAAATATAATTTTTGTGTTTTGTCAACATGTCCTTTCTTGTATTACGAACTTTTAAAATTATAATTTCCTTCTTGTTTTTCAATTTTGCTTTCTTTCTGTTTTGTCGCTCAATGTAAAATGTTGTATATATCATTCTATATATAAATAGTTATCATTTGAATTAAGGTTAGTTCAAGTGTATCTATAATATGCACTATATACTGAGTTTTATATTCCTTTATTCAGCAAAACCAAATATATTGAATTAAATAAAAAAAGGATGTGGTCAATATTTAAGAATATCTTTATGTTACAAATGTATCAAGTATATATCGCCATGCGAATACAAATCCCGAACCAAGAATAGAAGAAAACACACGATTTATAGATCATGTCAGTTAATGAAATGGAATGTAATACTATAAAATCTTATTCATACAAAATCATATGCCCTATTAAACTATTCTGTAATAATCGGTTCGTGCATTCCTTTCAGTATACCATAACCAATGAAATCACATTAGGAAGATTTTCAACATAGGGAGAAAATGCAAACCTCTATTATTTCTGTTCAATATTACTCGAACAGGATAGGTTAAAGGTAAAAAAATATTACGAGAATTGTATAATCGAAAAGGAAATTTGTTGTTCTAATTAAATAATATATTATTGGCGTCAGAAAGCTGCTACTGCATCAAAGTAACGGCAGATGTGTAGAATATTCAGATACATGTCTTTCATCATACGCCAAGTTATTTTTCACAATGAGCTAATTAACTTATTTTAAAACAGACCTAACATATGTACAATTTTCAAATATATTTACCTCTGTCGTTTCGCATGACAGTAATGCATTTTGTTTGAAAATCGAACAATTGAGAAGTGAAAAGTGAAATTTAATACAGAATTTGTGTCTGTCTAAAAGTATTTAAATTTCTTATTTTAATGCTCGAGATACTAATGAAATCTTTTACAATACTGACAATTCTCAGATCACGTATACCAAAAAAGTGTTTATATGCGTAAATATGGATAGGTCAAATCAAGCATACATTCATTTTCATCATATTTCAAAATATTTGAAGGAAACACTAAATGATATATATAACCATACATAAATTTAAACTACAGTTACTGGAAATCCCAGTATATATGTAATTGCCCTTTTTTCAATTCTCTTAAAATAATATATTTATTTGAATTATTTCCAGTATATGGAATGCTATCGAGAGAAACGAGGCGATATTACACAATGATGCTCAACGAATGATATCATAAGGGACCGGAGTATTTCCTTAACTTTGATATCGCGTTCATATGTACTCTGAAAGCATTACATAATTCACTCCATAATGGAGAATTATGTAACAAGTAATATCAAATAAGTAAAACGAAAATAATCTGTAAATAGAAACGTAGAATATGTAATTATATTAATTGTCAAATATGGACTGCTATTTTTCAGGTGAAGGAAGTCCGATGTGGCGAAATGAAACATAACCGAGATTTTGTTATAGCCGGTAACATCATAGAAAGTGTTTGGAATCAAGGTGGACAAACACTGCAAACAAATAAATATGTCACTTAAATCTTCGCTTACATTTAGTTAAGGGTCGTTAAAAAATGAACCACATTGCGGAATTATCAATTACGAGATATAAAGTTATACTAGAAATTGATTCCGGTCGAAATCTTTAAAACTAAAATTCTTAAAGATACACTGATTATTCAGTAATTAGCTACTGATTAACATATAAGTAGTTAATAGTAAGTGAAAAAATTGAATTTGTCTTGAAAATAATTAACATTACTACATCAAGTAGTAGAGAAGTCAGTACTTTTTCACAGTTCGATAATTTGTGTACTTTGTCGGTCGTTGCTTTTGTAAATCCCTAATTTTCCTGCTGTAACTAATAGGTACGGAAAAATAATATTGAATACTATTTTTAAAGAAATATTGCATTATACAATTTATAATTTCCAAAATTTATGTACAGAGTTTTTCCCAAAATCTTAGATTTCCAGAAGAAGATTAGTTATTTATTTATTCATGATTGATTAGATTTGTCGCACTATGGTTTTGTACTGGATTGCTGGAGATATTCTTGATTGAATCCCAAGCTATATTTAGGGAAAATCAAATATAATTTTTGTGTTTTGTCAACATGTCCTTTCTTGTATTACGAACTTTTAAAATTATAATTTCCTTCTTGTTTTTCAATTTTGCTTTCTTTCTGTTTTGTCGCTCAATGTAAAATGTTGTATATATCATTCTATATATAAATAGTTATCATTTGAATTAAGGTTAGTTCAAGTGTATCTATAATATGCACTATATACTGAGTTTTATATTCCTTTATTCAGCAAAACCAAATATATTGAATTAAATAAAAAAAGGATGTGGTCAATATTGAAGAATATCTTTATGTTACAAATATATCAAGTATGTATCGCCATGCGAATACAAATCCCGAACCAACAATAGAAAAAACACGATTTATAGATGATGTCATTTAATGAAATGGAATGTAATACAATAAAATCTTATTTATTCAGAATCATATGAACTATTAAAATATTCGGTAATAATCGGTTCGTGCATTCCTTTCAGTATACCGTAACCAATGAATTCACATTAGAAAGATTTTTTACATAGGGAGGAAAAGCAAACCTCCATTATGTCTGTTCAATATTACTCGAACAGGATAGGTTAAAGGTAAAAAAATATTACGAGAGTTATATAATCGAAAAGGAAATTTGTTGTTCTAATTAAATAATATATTATTGGCGTCAGAAGGCTGCTATTTCATCAAAGTAATGGCAGATGTGTAGAAAATTCAGATACACGTCTTTCATCATACGCCAAGTTATTTTTCACAATGAGCTAATTAACTTATTTTAAAACAGACCTAACAAATGTACAATTTTCAAATATATTTACCTCTGTCGTTTCGCATGACAGTAATGCATTTTGTTTGAAAATCGAACAATTAAGAAGTGAAAAGTGAAATTTAATACAGAATTTGTGTCTGTCTAAAACTATTTACATTACTTATTTTAATGCTCGAGATACTAACGAAACCTTTTACAATACTGACAATTCTCAGATCACGTATACCAAAAAAGTGTTTATATGCGTAAGTATGGATGGGCCAAATCAAGTATACATTCATTTTCATCATATTTCAAAATGTTTGCAAAAAACACTAAATCATATATGTAACCGTACATAAATTTAAACTACAGTTACTGGAAATCCCAGTATATATGTAATTGCCCTTTTTTCAATTCTCTTAAAAAAATAAATTTATTTGGATTATTTCCAGTGTATGGAAAGTTGTCGAGAGAAAAGGGGCGATATTACACATTGATGATCTACGCATGATATCATAAGGGACCTTAGTATTTTCTTAACTTTGATATCGCGTTCATATGTACTCTGAAAGCATTCCATAATTCCCTCCATAATGGTGAATTATAGGAATTTAGGATTTAGATTTCTGGGCTTTCGACATCTAAGGCCATTTAGCCCGTCTCGATTTGAGGGATGACGTCCCTCAACGAGCACACTATCCGCGGAAAGGGAAGGAGGAAAGAATTGGGGAATGAAGGAAGCGGCCTGGGACCTATAAGTTAGGTACCACCCGTGCATTTGCTCGTGTGAATGAGGAAAACCCAGGAAAACCTCATTCAGGGTGGCTGGCCTGAAAAACGTTTTACAATTTTTTGACCGAGTGACCCCACCAAGAATCGAACCCGGGACCGCTCGCACCGAAGGCGAGAGCGTTAGCGACTACGCTATGCGGGAATGGAGAATTATGTAACAAGTAATGTCAAATAAGTAAAACGAAAAGAATCTGTAAATAGAAACGATGAACATGTAATTATATTAATTGTCAAACATGGACTGCTATTTTTCAGGTGATAAAAGTCCGATGTGTCGAAATGACACATAACCGAGATTTTCTTGTAACCGGGAACATCATAGAAAATGTTTGGAATCAAGGAGGACGAACACTGCAAACAAATAAATGTGTCACTTAAATCTTTACTTACATTTAGTTAAAGGTCGTTAAAAAATGAACCACATTGCGGAATTATCAATTACGAAATATCAAACTAAGGTAGAAATTGATTCCGGTCGAAATCTCTAAAACCAAATATTTAAAGATACACCAATTATCAGTAATTAGCTACTTATTAACATATAAGTAGTTAATAGTAAGTGAAAGAATTGAATTTGTCTTAAAATAATTAACATTACTACATCAAGTAGTAGACAAGTCAGTACTCTTTCACAGTTCGAAAATTTGTATAATTTTTCGGTAGTTGCTTTTGTAAAACCCTAATTTTCCTGCTGTAACTAATAGGTACGGAAATTAAATATTGAATACTATTTTTAAAGAAATACTGGATTATACAAATTATAATTTCCAAAATTTATATACAGAGTTTTTCCCAAAATTTTAAATTTCCAGAAGGTTAGTTATTTATTAATGATTGATTAGATTTGTCGCACTATGATTCTGTACTGAATTGCTGGAGATATTCTTGATTGGTTCCCAAGCTATATTTAGGGGAAATCAAATATAATTTTTGTGTTTTGTCAACATGTCCTTCTCTTATTTCGAACATTTAAAATTATAATTGCCTTCTTGTTTTTCAATTTAGTTTTCTTTCTGTTTTGTCGCTCAATGTTATATATATATATATATATATATATATATATATATATATATATATATATATATATATATATATATATATATATAATATATATATATATATATATTATATCGCTATGCGAATACAAATTCCGAACCAAAAATAGAAAAAAAGAACGATTTATAGATCATGTCAGTTAATGAACTGGAATGTAATACTATAAAGTCATATTTATTCAAAAACATATGCCCTATTAAACTATTCTGTAATAATCGATTCGTGCATTCCTTTCAGTATACCGTAACCAATGAATTCACATCAGGAAGATTTTTTACATAGGGAGGAAATGCAAACCTCCATTATTTCTGTTCAATATTACTCGAACAGGATAGGTTAAAGTTAAATAATATTACGAGGTTATATAATCGAAAAGGGATTTTTTTGTTCTAATTAAATTATATATTATTTGCGTCAGAAAACTGCTACTGCATCAAAGTAATAGCAGATGTGTAGAATATACAGATACAGGTCTTTCATCATACGCCAAGTTATTTTTCACAATGAGCTAATTATCTTATTTTAAAACAGACGTAATAAATGGACAGTTTTCAAATATATTTACTTCTGTTGTTTCGCATGACAGTAATGCATTTTGTTTGAAAATCGAACAATTAAGGAGTGAAAAGTGAAATTTAATACAGAATTTGTGTCTGTCTAAAAGTATTTACATTAATTATTTTAATGCTCGAGATACTAACGAAACCTTTTACAATACTGACAATTCTCAGATCACGTATACCAAAAATGTGTTTATGAGCGTAAGTATGGATGTGCCAAATCAAGCATACATTCATTTTCATCACATTTCAAAATATTTGAAGGAAACACTAAATCATATATGTAACCATACATAAATTTAAACTACAGTTACTAGAAATCCCAGTATATGTGTAATTGCCCTTTTCAGAATTCTCTTAAAATAATATATTTATTTGGATTATTTCTAGTATATAGAAAGCTATCGAGAGAAAATATTCGATAATACACATTGATGCTCTATGCATGATATCAAAAAGGACCGGAGTATTTTCTTAACTTTGATATCGCGTTCATATGTACTTTGTAAGCATTTCATGATTCATCTATAATATAGAATTATGTAACAAGTAATATCAAATAAGTAAAACGAAAATAATCTGTAAATAGAAACGTAGAATATGTAATTACAGTAATTGTCAAACATGGAATGCTATTTTTCAGGTGATAAAAGTCCGATGTGGCGAAATGAAACATAACAGAGATTTTCTTATAACTGGTAACACCATAGAAAGTGTTCGGAATCAAGGAAGAGAAACCCTGCAAACAAATAAATTTGTCACTTAAATCTTTACTTACATTTAGTTAAGGGTCGTTAAAAATGAACCACATTGCGAAATTATCAATTACGAAATATCAAACTATGCTCGAAATTGATGCCGGTCGAAATCCTTAAAACAAAAATTCTTAAAGAT
Organism: Thermobia domestica; assembly: GCF_964235325.1. NCBI lineage: Eukaryota > Metazoa > Arthropoda > Insecta > Zygentoma > Lepismatidae > Thermobia > Thermobia domestica. The sequence continues at coordinate 81,458,674 of NC_137469.1, forward strand.
GCACTGATTAATCAGTAATTAGCTACTGATTAACATATAAGTAGTTAATAGTACGTGAAAGAATTGAATTCTTCTTGAAAATAATTAACATTACTACATCAAGTAGTAGACCAGTCAGTACTTTTTCACAGTTCGAAAATTTGTTTACTTTGTCGGTCGTTGCTTTTGTAAAACCCTAATTTTCGTGCAGTAACTAATAGGTACGGAAATTAAATATTGAATACTATTTTTAAAGAAATACTGCATTATGCAATTTATAATTTCCAAAACTTATATACAGAGTTTTTCCCAAAATCTTAAATTTCCAGATGAAGGTTAGTTATTTATTCATGATTGATTAGATTTGTCACACTATGGTTCTGTACTGAATTGCTGGAGATATTCTTCATTGGATCCTGAGCTATATTTAGGGAAAATCAAATATAATTTTTGTGTTTTGTCAACATGTCCTTTTTTGTATTACGAACTCTTAAAATTGTAATTTCCTTCTTGTTTTTCAATTTTGTTTTATTTCTGTTTTGTCGCTCAATGTAAAATGTTATATATATAGTTACCATTTGAATTAAGGTTCGTTCAAGTGTATCTATAATATTTACTATAGTGTGACTTTTATATTCGTCTTCAGCAAAACCAAATATATTGAATTGAATAAAAAAGGATGTGGTCAATATTAAATCGTTGTGTTAAAAATGTATCAAGTATATATCACCATGCGAATACAAATCCCGAAAGAAGAATAGAAAAAAAACACAATTTATAGTTCATATCTGTTAAAGAAATGGAATGTAATACTATAAAATCTTATTTATTCAAAATCATATGCCCTATTAAACTATTGAGTAATAATCGGTTCGTGCATTCTTTTCAGTATACGGTAAACCATGAATTTGCATTACGGCGACCTTTTACATAGGGAGGAAATGCAAACCTCTATTATTTCTGTTCAATACTACTCGAACAGGATAGGTTAAAGGTAAAAAAATATTACGAGAGTTATATGATCGAAAAGGGAATTTGTTGTTCTAATTAAATAATATATTATTGGCGTGAGAAAGCTGCTACTGCATCAAACTAATGGCAGATGTGTGGAATATTCAGATACACGTCTTTCATCATACGCCAAGTTATTTTCCACAATGACCTAATTAACTTACTTTAAAACAGCCCTAATAAATGGACAGTTTTCAAATATATTTACTTCGTCGTTTCGCATGACAGTAATGCATTTTGTTTGAAAATCGATCAATTAAGAAGTGAAAAGTGAAATTTAATTCAGAATTTGTGTCTGTCTATAAATATTTCCATTATATATTTTAATGCTCGAGATACTAACGAAATCTTTTACAATACTGACAATTCTCAGATCACGTAGAGCATAAAAGTGTCTATATGCGTAATTATGGATGGGCCAAAACAAGCATACATTCATTTGCATCATATTTTAAAATATTTGAAGCAAACACTATATCATATATGTAACCGTATATAATTTAAACTACAGTTACTGGAAATCCCAGTATATATATAATTACCTTTTTCAAAATTCTCTTAAAGTAATATTTTTATTTGGATTATTTCCAGTATATGGAATGCTATTGAGAGAAAAGAGGCGATATTACATATTCAAGCTGTACGCATGATATCATAAAGGCCTGGAGTATTTCCTTAACTTTGAGAACGCATTCACATCTACTCTGAAAGCATTACATAATTCACTCAATAATTGAGAATTATGTAACAAGTAATATCAAATAAGTACAACGAAAATAATCTGTAAATGGAAACGTAGAATATGTAATTATATTTATTGTCAAACATGGACTGCTATTTTTCAAGTGATAAATGTCAAATGTGGCGAAATGAAACATAACCGAGATTTTCTTATAACCGGTAACATCATAGAAAGTGTTTGGAAACAAGGAGGACAAACCCTTCAAACAAATAAATATGTCACTTAAATCTTTACTTACATTTAGTTAAGGGTCGTTAAAAATGAACCACATTGCGGAATTATCAATTACGAAATATCAAACTATGCTAGAAATTTATTCCGGTCGAAAAATCTAAAACCAAATATTTAAAGATACACTGATTAATCAGTAATTAGCTATTGATTAACATATAAGTAGTTAATAGTAAGTGAAAGAATTGAATTTGTCTTGAAAATAATTAACATTACTACATCAAGAGGTAGACAATTCAGTACTTTTTCACAGTTCGAAAATTTTTATACTTTGTCGGTCGTTGCTTTTGTAAAACCCTAGTTTTGCTGCTGTAACTAATAGGTACGGAAATTAAATATTGAATACTATTTTGAAAGAAATACTGCATTATACAATTTATAATTTCCAAAATGTATATACAGTTTTTCCCAAAATCTTTAATTTCCAGAAGAAGGTTAGTTATTTATTCATGATTGATTAGATTTGTCGCAATATGGTTCTGTACTGAGTTGCTGGAGATATTCTTGATTGGATCCCAAGCTATATTTAGGGAAAATCAAATATAATTTCTGCGTTTTGTCAACATGTCCTTTTTGGTATTACGAACTTTTAAAATTATAATTTCCTTCTTGTTTTCCAATTTTGCTTTATTTCAGTTTTGTCGCTCAATGTAAAATGTTTTATATATATATATATATATATATATATATATATATATATATATATATATTATATATATATATATATATATATATATATATATATATATATATATATAGTTTTAATTTGATCTCTTTCTTTTACAACCAAATTAAAATTTTCAGTTTACTTTGAAAGTACAATCATGTAGTTGGAAAGGAATCATTCTTTCTAGAGTGTTTTGCTGAAATGAAAATCTCTATGTTTGTTTATTATTTTTTATATATAAAACTTAGAGAGTAGGATCATACGTCTAGCAATTAATTTTTTAATCAAATTCATGACAATTTTATTTCAATTTGCTACCGAGAGCTCTTAATTAAATTCTCAAGACATTTAGCGCTTAACAATGGTGGTAAATTAATATATTTTTGAGTATTTCAAAGGAAAAAGTTATAGTCAAAAATTTCTTATATTTCATTCTGCTAAAAACGCGTAATGTCCTATACTTTAGACTAAAAACAATACACAATGAAATACGGCGAGGACAAGAACTAGCTTCTAGTCTGATATGTCCGAATTGAATGTACCGTAGTTCTACCATCGTATCTAAACTGATGTATCAGCAGAAACCGTACAGTGAGCTTTAAGTAATTGTAAGAATGTGCCGGCATTTTCCGATAGGCAAAAAATATTTTTTTAATAATCCACAAATAAATAGGATTCCTAATTGGGCCATAGCTATGTGTAATAAACAACAATATTACTAAAATAAAGTTGTATTCTCGTATGAAAACTGACTCAGCCTGACAGATGTCTAATAATGTTCATTAAACACGTAAAATACACGGTTCACAATATCATTTCCTGCCGAAATATGCGAACGTGTCTCACGGTATGTGAATATAAAAGTGCAGAAGTGATAGAAGCATACTAAGCTTTTAGTTATGAGTGTTGATACATACAGAGCAAAAACGGAAAGAGATAGTCAGGAACTCATTTTAAGGAATCTACTTATCGTTGTAAGAATAGGTAACAGCTTTCTTAACCACATATCCAAATTGAAAGTGACTAACATCAGTCACTTCCGGTTTAATAAATCTAACACTTCCGATCTTAATGGTGATCAATGTAGTGTAAAATTTGTAATAGTTAGGAAGAAGCATTTCCTACAATCAATAAAGCATCCTAAGGGTATGTGTCATCTTTACTATAATCTCTCTACTAAAACAAGAATTGGTAGAAATCTATCGCTATTTCTGATTTCAATATTAATTGAGAAAGTATGATGCCATACAATAAACTCAATCACGGAATCAATTTTGAAGTAGCAGGTTGATAATTCCCCAGAACAATCGATCGACTACAAGATACCTGATTCCTATAGCTTACTTGGAGCGTATGGTATCATTACCTTTCACAATTATTACATTTCTATAGAAGACTAATAATTGTAATTTCTAGTACACTGCTTGACATGAACATGACCAACTTCGTTTCTGAATTTCATAAAGTAACACCCTAAAAAGATATTGTGCCCCTCAACAATGATCATATTTAGAATTCATGTATATTATTGGCGTCAGCGGTTTCTGCCTACATCACTGTTTCGTTCGCCTTTTCACAAGGGTAATGGGATTTCTTATTTCATTTCTTTATCATTTGCCAATAATATACATCTTGGGTAGATGAACTCTAATTATGGTTATTATTATCACTCTATTCGATTTAATTCGATATGTGGTGTAAGGTAATAGGTTTGAAACGGTAGTGTTATTCATATCGTGTATAAAAACGGTAAAATGTAAAAAAGCAGTTTTCCACAGTTATTGAGCGTCAAAAAATAGATTCCATTTTTTTCATTGAAGATTTATTCAAAGCAAAATGGTTCAAGTGAGCCACTTTCGGTTTGTAAATTTATCGCCAAGAACATAAATGATAATAGAAAGCTTTAAATGTTCTGTTGCTATTGATTCAGGGTCTGAAGAAATCATATTATCGAAACCGCAACATTCTACCAGAGCCGTACGTTACCGCTCTCAGGTACGTATTCTATACAGGTAGTTACCGTTTGTTTTTTCTCCAGATTTTGAAATCATGGTTGAGATCTCTCTATCATAACTGTTGTCTATATTGTGTAACCCTCTGAAAAGCTATAACAAGAAAATGTTAAATGAGGACCATATGAAGGCTATAAAAATTAAATTAAATTTACAATGTGAGAAAACCTTGACATATTCCTCAACTACGACAAACATGATAACCCGATGCATAGTATTAATTAACATACTTTCTTCATTATCATGATACGATAACTAATTTCATGTCTTCTTCCATTAGTTCACTGTATTATATATATATATATATATATATATATATATATATATATATATATATATATATATATATATCTTAGGTTGATCTTTATTTATATGCAAAAAAATAAATTTAAGAATTTCCTTGGACGAACACAATAAATGGTTCCATATATGACCAAATTAACCCACTAGAAAATATATATGGATTGAATAATTTTAAATGCTACCTTAAGCGGCCTAAATTTTGAATTCGTGTACAATATAGGGGAAAACCTGGAATAAACCCTTGTAGTTTAGAAACGGATTAAGGAAATGGGAAGATAACCTGGATAATGGAACTAGAGGAAGACACAAACCTAATCTTGTATAGCATTATTATGGCTGCTATCTTAAAATCCGCCATCTCGAAGTCAGGTAAAACTTTTCAAATAAGAAGATTATCATGTGACATATCGTTTTGAAGAACTGTTTCCCAGAAGCACGAATCTGGCATTACTTTTACGCTACCAATAATCACGTAAGAGTTATTACGTGTGGAAAACGAAATGCTTCGACGTAATGTTATTTTATTGTAGTTATGGAGCACAGATATGTACGAATTTTGGAAGTATTTTGCATAAACTGGAAACAAACTGCTAGAGAAAGTTAAATCTTTGTTTAGCCATGAACTAGAAAGGAGGTTTCTCATCAAGATGGTTCATAGTCTATAATGAGGAAAAAGAAAAAAAAATATAACTTGGAAGAAATCAAAATATCCCTTATTTATGTAGTAGCTTTAAGGTAAATTTTCAATAAGTTTTCAATCTAATTTGCTGCACAGTTCACTTTTGTGACATTTAGGAAAAGATTTTCTATGGACCTTCACTATCTGCAAAATAAACTGATAATGCTCCTCATTTTTCGTAAGAACATTGCTGTAATCTTCTATTAGTTTCACTCAACTTTCTGTTGCATCGTTTGTTACATGGATGAATTTAACTATTGTATTTCCTTGTAGATAGTCCTTATTATTTGACCATGAAATCTCATCGCACTCAAGAATCCCTTTGAATATTTTAAATGTCTCGAGAAAAAAATTCTTTGTTGTAACAAAATGATTGATTTCTCTTTTCACAATAATTTATATGGTATTACCTCTTTGTCGAGCTCTTTGCTGCTTCATGGTTTCCCCTTACAGTTTTTAATTCAGTTTTTAATTTAATTTTTTATTTTCCATTATGCTAACTTCATCAAAAAAAAAAAACATTGCTACGTATTCATCCGTCAAGTACCAGAGATGCCGAGAAAGTTTAAAAAGAGCCACTTCTGACAATTCAGTATCTATTTGTCTATAATTGTACAAACCTTTCAAAAATTGCAGGCCTTGTAATGGTGAATGGGATGCTTGATCACATTTAAATCAAGCTTACACATATAGTCGTATCAGAAAAATGCATACTCTCCGAAGACCCATTTCTATTTGCTTCATTAAACGAAATTGTTGCCAAAAGAGAAGTATTTTTAAATAGTAGATAGCTTTTCCCATCCACCTTACATGGTGAATTAATCCAGGTAAACGAAAGAAAACTCCTCAATGAGGTATGCCATCCAAGAATATGATGGTCAGTTCTAAAACTTCCCTGTAATTTTCTCTGCAGTGTCCTGCTTCTATTAGTTTGATAGCAAAATTTAACACTTCATTTCTTACATCGGAAATATTGTTCCTTACATCATCATCAATTCCTGGAATAAAGTTGGTACAATCTATTTAAGATCACTCGTTCTGAAGACGCTTAAATAGGGGAACATCCAGTCCAGATGCAAACGAAACATAACAATTGTCAAATACACATTTTAAAACCAATTCATAAATGTAGTGTCCTCAAGGAAGATATAGAAGATTGTTTTGGAACTTCTGCTCTAGCAGGCTGCAATCACCGTTGACATGACACATATTGCAAGGAGTAGTGTTACAAGAAACTAAGTGAACCAACTTTACCAAATTCTATTGTTCAAGCTAATGAACTGTAGTAGAAGCAATATGTTCTTCTCTTGATAATGACAAACAGAACACCAATTAGCATCTCATGACCATCTCCTGTAATAATTATTGATAAACTGTTGAGTCTTTCTGCCAGTCAAATTCGGCACTAGGTTTCCGACCCATTGCACAACTAACGCACTTGATGCACTCCGAAACAATTTTGGTGGTCCCGTGCAACTCCGCTACGGATTTTCGTTCAGCATCGGTGAATGGAAGACCTACTTTTTATCTACTAGTTCCTCTATATTATGGCCTAATGCTTCTGCCGTCGCTGTCAGAATATGTATTGTTGGTCTATCAGTGACCTTGTATAGATCAAGAGCAGCAATCTGTCTTGGAGTAGGCCTAATAAAATTAGTTTTATCCCTTTTACATCTCTTGCAGTGTCCGGATGCACACACATCCATATTTACATCTTCTCTAACATACTCAACTGGGTTTTCTTCTTCATTTCTTGAAATGCTTACCTTCATGTCTTATGGTGTATAAAATTCTAACAAATAATTTTCAGAAGTGCATTTTTCTTTCGCGTTCCTCTTTCTTTTGAAACCGTGCATATCCCTTTAGTCCTTTTAGTGCCAATTCATGTCTTAAATTTTAGTCGTGTATAAATTATCTAAAAAAAGAGAAACCTTTTCACATTCGATAATTCTTAGACGACTAAAGCTATCTTTAAATTGTGCCAGATTTGTGCTTCTAGTGAAAGGCTACCTCAAAGTGATATGTCATATGATCCTCTTCCCATTTGAAAATTTTGACCCGCATTCAAGATTGCGGACTTGAATATGGCCGCTATGACAATACTATACGTCATTAGGTGTGTTTCTTCCTCTAGTTTCATTATCCAAGATATCTTCGCATTCCCTTAAGTCGTTTCTAATTTACCAAAGTTTATTCCAGATTTTTCCATACACTATGTATTGTAACCGGCTTCAAAATTTTAGGTCTCTTGAGGCATCATTCAATGGAGCTAATTTTTCTGCTGGCTTAATTTGGTTCCATATGAAACCATTTTAGGGGGTTCGTCCAAAGAAATTGAGAAATTAAAAATTAAGAACCACCCTAATATATATATATATATATATATATATATATATATATATATATATATATATATATATATATATATATATATAATTTTGCGTAATAATTAATAATTTTGGTAAACGTAATTAGTTTTTCTAGAACATGGACAACCAGTCTGAATATACAGTATTTTAGGTGTTATCAAAACTATTGTACATTTATCTTACAACTATTAACAAATTATCTTATACAAATTTGTTTCTACAACATTATACTTATATGTTAACTACAAGTCAAAGTAATATTTTAGAAAGGTAAATTACTTCGTCAAGGATTTGATTTTAGTCACTAGTACAGTGCACACTACAAAGAATATACAGTAGTTGTGGCATCAGTTTGCTGCTGGTTCCATCAAAATGTCTCACTCACCTCCGACACAACAGAAGCGAGGAAACTTCAGTCAGCTTTTTCTCATCACACGTTAACTACTGTACTGTTGATGCATTTATCTAAGGATCTCGATCTTTATGTTGCATTCGGATAAAGCGGCGTCTTCAGTGCAGAGAACATCAATTAAAACAATTACGTGAAGTTCTTGTACCTTCTGTAGCATTTTAAAGAAATTACTTTTTAAGTTTTAGCTTAAATAGCTTTACTTTCAAGTAAAAATTTTAGAAACAATAAAGTGATACTGAAGTATAAGCAACACCTCCTTGTTGAAAGTCATATGGAAGTTTCCAAGGGAAAGATTTGTCAATTTTCTGTCAAATTCTTTGTATTACACAATACTATCGATATCCGGACTTTTCTTATATTTAATTGAATTATATACAACTTATTCTGGCAATGAAATACAATAATTAACTGTTGTTATTCAGTGAATGAGACTATTAGAGTTATTTCAGTTAAATGATTAATTTTCGTGTTTTGAGGAACAATTTTGCAGAGTTCAACTTACAGGACTGAACTAGATTGATTGTAGATTAATGTTAAAGAATGAATTTATTTTCTTGAAATGATTATTAATGTTGTTCAGTCAATGCTGAAGTTAAGAATTCTATTTGAAAGAAGCAATGAAACTGATTTAGTGACTCTTTTAAAATTTTTGTATGTGATATTAGTTATACCATATATTTCAGTATCACTCAGTCGCTTATATATTTAATTATTTGTATGAGTATTCTTACTCGGCACCAGACGTGTTTAACTTTATAGAAGACACGTTACACTTCAAAATAAAAAGTCGTGTAAAACTAAACCCACATATTTAAGTATTCGTATTGTAAATTAGCTTGAAAATATGTTTAGTATATGAGCTAGTTTTGTTCACATCGTACTAACCATGAAATGTGAAATCATTGGATACTCTGCAAATAAAATTTATGTACAAACACAGAAGTTCTAGGTGCTGTGAAACAATACAAAAAATGCTAAATGGTTCTATAACAGCATGCAGCTATATACGAGAATGATCTAGTGCAGATTTATTCTTGAAAGTTACAACAGTTAAGAAAATATTTTGTTTTTCTACAACTAAATTCGTTCATATAGTACACTTTCTTTTTAGTAATAGTTGTAATGAGAAATTTACAGCAAATGATAATTCCTATATAATATATAATTTGTTTAGTATCATGGTAGTAGAAGTGACATCTATATTAAGTAATAGCAGGGAAAATAATAGAACATTGTACATATCTAAAATAAATTACCATAAATAAGTTAATGGGAAAATTATGCTTGAAAATTAAATTTGGTCTAATGTTGCATTTTAAAAGTAGACACTTAAATGATGGTTATGTAGAGTGTTAAATTTTGAAAGGTCCTCAACTGGTAATCGGACTAAAAGTCCACGCATCAATGGAATGATAGCTAGCAATTGGACAGCAAGAAGGACTAATAAGTTTAGAGCTATATTTTTTCTAATTATTCAAATATAAAAAAATATAGCCCTAAACTTATTAGTCAACAACTAAGAGATTCACAACTCAATACTTTGTGAACTGTAATTGTTGCAACTGTATTGCAAGAATTAGTACTGTAGAGAGATAACTCAAAGAATAATTGAAATAAATACACGGGTATCTAATATTTCTAAGCTAAATTCCATTCATAAATTTTTAGCTGGTATTAAGCGCTCAATAAAATTTCTCAACATAATGTCAGACGCAGTAAACTCTTTTCCTCCCGCGTTGTAATTTCATCAATTCTTCCATCGTAATTCGTTTCCCTTAATCATCGATCTCCCTTAGCCTAATGGCATAAACGTGGGATGTTAAGCAGAGAGATTTCATTTCTCTTTCTAATTAATATTAGTCGTTTCGATTATTTTTACTTCTCAATCCCCTTGCCTCGATATCCCGCCTCATCATGACAATGGAGCATGAAATTAGATTTAAATGATATAGATAGTGTTACTATTCATCTCAAAATTTTATATTGCACATTACTTTTAGGTAGTTCCTTTTCCTTTTATATGACCCCTTTTCACTCCTAACGTTGATATAGTTGAAATAGAAGTTAGATAATAGTTCACTTATTTAGTTTTAAAAAAACTGTAGAGGCGTTGAAGAACAAACCTCCAAACATCGTTGCATTCACTTGTAGTTATATAGTAATTGTATCCACCCCTCTTAAAACATTAATTTTCAAAATCTCTTAAGCGTTAAATGAGCATATTATACAACGAGTTTCATGTTTTTAACGTGATTTTCTCGTAGTTTTCTGTATTTTAAAAAATTTTTGAACCTGGTTCTACCTAATTGGAATACAGTTTTCCATAAAAATAATGTGAAGAAAATCTATGATATGCAACGGCCCACTCATGTCCCACAAAATATAAAAATTGTTGCAGTGAATTTGGACGACTTAGGAGTCAGACATTCGTTATATTTTCTATTAGTTGTTACGCCCGTTCTTCGCACGGTTCAAATAAAATATTTATGTAAACCAACCGAACAACGAAAGAACAATTAAATTACTAAAATTTGATACATATCCGACAACGTAGATGTGTTTCCATTTTGATGGCATCAATACTAAAGACTGTTTATACTTAATGCAACCTTTAACTAACCTGTTTTTAACGACAACAAAACCATAACTACTATTAAACAGAAAAAAACAACATGAATGTAGGCAAAACTAGATTTCACACAAATATGGGTCATTTTCGATAATTTTTCATATCTCGGTACCCACCCCCCGGCAAGCATACTATGATGGCTGTGTTTGAAAGTCATCGATAATGGAGGTGTCACCATTGATCTCAGCGACTGCAAAAACTATGGATTTGATACTAATATCTGTCATTTTGGATTATTTTTACGTCTTGGTTTCCCACACCCACGGTGATCCCCAGAACGCAATAGAAGCGGTGATTTTGGAGGTTAATGAGATTGGAGTTTCACCATTGATCTCAGCGACCGCGAAAGGTATGGATTTGACACTAATATTTGTCATTTTCTACTACTTTTATATGTCCCGGTAAACGACCTCTTCCCTGAGACCCCCCTGGTTATAATTTTTTTAAAAAAGAAAACGCTTCGTTTTGGTCTGGGGCCTGGACCAACGTATTCGCGACCCAAATTCGGTAACTTCCGGTACACCCGTCTGGTCCCCAGACCGCACACAGAGAGACAGATAGACACACACAAACTCTAGATATACACTGTAGATTTTCTAAGTATACATTTTTTGATCATAATGCATCCCTTTTCGTTTCTTCATTCATAGTGATTAAAAACTAGCTAACTAGAAAAATATATATTCAATTCTATCGCATTTTCGGTTATTAATTAAAATGTATTTTGACTGTGGTATGGGAATGATCACAACACAATTGGACATATGTTTTCTACGAAAAAGGGCATTATACATTTTTCCATCTGTTTTATTCATCTGGTAATTAAGTTACGTGTCCTTTTTCTGACAATCAAGGTTCTCATGTCTGGTTGTCAATACTCTTCTTGTATCCATTCATAAATATACCTAGGTATACCTTCAATTTATTTAGATACAGAGAACGTGGCGAATCTGCTACAATACAAAGGTAACCAAGAACGTTATGTCACTTTTTCACAAACCACCTTTGAACATCGATATGTCACTTAAAGCTTAGCTGCAAGATCAAATATAGTCCCCATCAGCATGGACGACCTTCTGCCAAAGTTCTGGAAGCCATTGATTCCACCGTGGTAGAACTTGGTGGACCGTGAAGCGAAGAAAGTATCAAGTACATTTTGCACCTCGACTATGGATTTGAACTGGTGTCCTCTAAGAATAGAACAGGTGATAATCGGACGGTACAAGGTCCGGGGAGTGTGGTGGATGCAATAGTGTTTCTCATCTGAGGCGTCCAATGGTGTCTGGGGTATTCCTAGCAACGCGGGGTTTAGCATTGTAGTGTAACAGGATGACCCTCTTGCGATTCAGAAGTGCTGGCTCCAGAGTTTAGATTTTTTCTTGAACACAGCTCAACTGCTAACAGTATACAGTTACATTGATGCTCTAATCAGCCGATAGCAGTTCCCGATGCACGATCTCGCGAACAGTCCACCAAACACTCAGGAGGACCTTCTTCTGGTGCAGTGTTAGTTTCGGCTATTTTGAAGCCTATTAATGAGATCTACCCAATGATGACGGCGCCGTGGAGCTTCATACAGGATCCACTTCTCATCATAAGGCAACAACTCTTCGAGAAACAACTCCTTCCTCAGACGAGACAGGAAAGAATCACAGATTTCTGCTTGCGTTGCCTTCTGGCCCAGAGTCAAATCATGTGGGACCTATCGACCTCACCAAAGGCCTGGCACATCTGAACCCTGCTGCAGCGCCATTTGACCTCAGTTTGAACTCGTACAGCATACACGCCCTCACGACGCTGTATGAGGGTACCATGTTCAATGGATCTTTACGCAAGTTCACGGTGTAACTGAACTGCCAGAACGAGGTACTATGTCCTATACACCCACATCCAGAACTTACTTTTCTCTTATCTCCATTCGCATTCACCTCACAATCTGAGAGCCAATTCGACACAGAACTCGAAAAAAGCGACAGAACTTTCTTGGTTACCCTTATACAATACACACTAGGAGCTCTTTGACTACATGATATCATGAACTAGTATGGAGGCACTTACACCATGCCTTTGTTGAATTGGAGTTAAACAGACCTGCTGCTGCATGTGTGGTCATACTCAACACAAACATACGACACAACTCCTTAAACTATACTGAAAAAGGAAATAAGATTACTAAAATTACATCCGTCTCTAGCATATTTAAATTGACAACAGAATAAATATAAAACGGAATCATCTGGTGAAAGTTATTATGCGTTTCAGTTTAAAACTTACAAAATATAGAAAGTAATATTAAATGCCTCCTTGTATGTTAAGCTTGTTGTTATGTCCAAGTAAATATTGTAATTAATAATTGAACAGCATCTCGATATAATAAGTATTTTTGTTTGATTTTAGTGAAGTTGACATGTGAGTTCTTAGAGATCAAGAAATTATAACTATTGTTTTCAGCTGAGAAGAGTCTACAATTCAAGACTAAAATCTTGATAAAAATAAAGATAATATCTTGAAAACTGCTAATGTTAAAACTAATTTTAGCGCTACTAGAGAACAGAAACGTATAAGTAGTAAATTTCGGTTTCCTTTGAAGTGCTTGTTTTATATGAGTTCACTCCTTTCTCCAATCTGGGATGTTTTCTTTGGATAAGTTTTCTCATAGATCAAACTAATGCATTGTTTTCTGTGTCTGCAAAAGAATTTAGATTTTAATTATATATTTCAAAATTGACTTCTAAATTACAGGGCTAGGAGTGGGAGTTCATAATATGTCAATTTAATATACTCTATGCAGAATCTGAATCTGCAATAAAATCTATGATTTGACATTTAAGAGCTCAAAGTTACCAGAGTTTCACCCCAAAGACGGAAAGGGTGATCAAGTTTAATATCATTAGTAACATACCCAGTAATGTACAAATTTCATTGAAAGATTTTTGATCAGGTGTGTAATTTTGAAGATATACCCAAGAACGGATTATACTTCACCACCCTGTATATTCTTTGTAGGTTTAATCAGAACTTCTGAATAGTTCGATACATTGAAGTCTGAGATTTCACTGCAGTGTTTCAGATTCTAATATAATTGTAGATCTTTTTCTGTGTTGCCTCTGTTCATAAAACATATAAATCAATAAATCAACAGTCAATAAATCAAATAAAACGTTATACCATTAATAACTTTCAATATGTCCACGTGAAGAAACCTTTCTTCTGCTGTTACGGAATTTCCAATATCAATAATGGGATACTAAATCCCGCACACTCCATAAATTCACTGGTTTCACACGCAATATGGATCAGATTATACCCGCAAATTGTATTCTATAATGTTTCGATGCAATGTGTTTTAGGCTAAAAGAGACGGATAATGAGTAAAAACTGAATAGTTATGAATGAATTACTAAAATTAGAAGTATGGAATTATTATTTTTCTTCATAAGAAAAATATCTCAGGGATAATCTGATTTCTGTTCATGGTATTACTTTCAGAGATTTTAAATGATTGCACGCTGTCTTTTATATATATATATATATATATATATATATATATATATATAATCTTTTTATATAATATTTCTCGTACAATTATCAATACTGAATCTGTAGTATACTCTTCGAAGAAGATATTACATATTGCTAATTGGGCGTCAAATTGCGGGTAAATTCTCATGTATCACCTCCTTTACAGAGATGAATCTACTTCAAAAAGTAGTTTCACATCATCCGCCCTTTTTTCTTTCGTTCATATTTTAAACACAGGATACGATTGTTTTTGAGCTTGAAGTATGTCATTGTTTGTGTTAGAATTAAATAGCAGTGACTAGTAGGTCAGTAGAAAGATTGAAATAACATGTTTTCATTGTTAAACCATTGTAATATATTATGAATCCACTTTGTCAAATTTTCTTTATTTGTCATTACCCTTATAATTATGTTACAAAAATGATATGGGTACATGTTTTATAAGCGATTAGGTTAGTTTCCATGTAGGTCTGTCTATAATTGATACAAGTAAGGATAATGGCACTTCTGTCATTTGCCATCCGATTGTTTATCAAACTGACTCCCTTAACACTTTTAGCCTATATCTCGTTTATATACAGCGTAAACGAAAGTTAGCTGAAGTGGTAGCTTAGGAATTATAAATCTGGGGATTATTAATATCTATGACCTATATAAGCGCGTCACATATGAGAAAATACATGAAACGCATATCATACTTCACCAGGAATTGCGGAAGAGAAAAAATAGAAGGAAGAAAACAGCTTGGAACCATTATGCCAGGCATTTGTATGGCATCAATGAGGAAAATGCAGAAACCCTAGGTCAGAATGGTTGGCCTGGAAATCCTTTCACGCCTTTTCGAACGAGGTCCCATCGGAAATCTAACATGAGAAGAAAACGACTCTAGTAAGACATGTTCTATAATTGTACCCATTAATGAAAATGTAGTTCAAGAAGTTTCAATACCTCATCTATATCATATACAATAAAGTATAATGATCTTAATTCCACACCATGTGAGATTATTGTAGAAATCATAGCATATGCTGAATATCTCAGATATATTTATTTATTCATTTCTATCAGGCTTTCTCCAAATAATTTACTATTTAACGATTTTAGTTCAACTTCTTCTCTAAAAGTAATATTTATAGTATTGTCTTGTATATAATAATATGTTTTATAATGTATCAGTTTATGCAATAGGAAATAAGCCTACTTCAAAACAGATGATCCATAAAGACTACTGATAGTTATGATTCAATTATATTACATCAAATATCAATTGCATTTGTATATTCATACTATAACTATCAAGTATAATATTTCTAGAAAAATATGATTTTCGTTAAATATTATTTACGTTAGTACATTGTAGATAACATAAGTTACTCAACTTTGACCACTACTAGCATTTATTTACTGAAATAACATAGATATATATCTGGCATCAGCGTACAGACAGTTCTATCAAGAAATGTTCAGACATATTTCTGTCATCACATGCCAATTAGTTTATTTTAGTTTTCTAAATTATAAAACATTAAATACTCTAAGTTTTGTATTATGTAGTTTACTGTATGTTATGGTTGCAAACAGTATCGGATGTACGTATAAGTTAAACAAGCTATAGCTTAGGGCCCTACTCTTTTCGTGGCCCCAAAAATTAAAGGAGCCAACTAAATATACATTTCCCAAATATAACAAAAATAATAAATAAAATAAAAGTCTACATAATATAGCAATAGTGCTTCACGTTGTGTAAAGTCCTATAATGTAAGTAATGGAGCTCTTTCTGCTAGCCTGCTTCTTAAAATATCAAACTAGTTTTTCATTTCTGTATGTAGGGCGCCTACGTTCATCTTGACACTTAAAGTGCCCCATTACCTCCAATAGCTTAGGGCCCCACCAAACCTAAATCTTACTCTGGTTGCAAATTGTAATTTTGATAATGGTAATCATCATCAATATTTAGAATTATTATAAAAATGATTTGAAAACAAATATCCTACATAGCGAATTTCTATTTTAAAACATTGTGTTTGAAGGTGATTTCCTAGGATTATGCCTGAGAAGAAGTAGAAGGAGGTAGATATTATATCGCAATGTCAGTCGTGTTGATTCCATGCAATATTTCTTGTTGTTAAGATTAGAAGAATTAATGTTATTTGACGTAATTAGGGATGCACACGAGACGAATATAGACAGGATTTTCCTAACAAAATTCAAGTCGAGACACGGCTCTTCCAATACAAAAATATACATTTCTCGAGTCGAGACATAACTTTTACAGCATATTTTCGAGACGAGACAGCCACAAAAGTTGTCTAGTGTGCATCCCTAGACGTAATAAAATGCTTTATAATAATAATAATAATAATAATAATAATAATAATAATAATAATAATAATAATAATAATAATAATTTCTATTGAATGATAATAAATAAAATACGAACAATGTAAACAAGTTACGTTGTGCTTTCATGCCTCAATGCATCCATGAAACAAGTCGGGAACGGTTGTACCACCATAACCAAATGGATCCTTCAATGATAACACAGAAATGCCTCTCCGAAGATAATATGTAATTTTGCATAGATTCTGAAGACTAGAAAACATCTTATTCCAACCAATGTTATCTTTCGAAGACATCACATTTAGCCATTTATAAATATTCATAAGTCGCGAAAAACTCTACAGCATGTTCGCAAATACTGTTAGTTACTTGAGTATTCCTATCTCTATATTCGAGGAACGAATCTTTATTCTCAGCACGATAACATTGCAAGCACGACACTAGTTTCGTATCAGGTCGGTAACTTGAACTCGCTAGTAAAAAAATCAGAGGAAATCAGTCATAAAAGCACGATGAAAGAACAAACACAATAATTTACATCGATTCAAGACAAAGTCAAGGTCATTCTTAAGGAAAAACTATTGTGAATGATTTCTGAATCTTCCTGAGAAATTGTTATCGAAAGAGAATAGGAGAACGTATGTCATCGTTTCAGCTCCTTTTCGATAACCGTAACAAACTTTTAAAAAGTTACGATTCTAACTGCAGTAGCTTGATATGTCGATCTGTAACTAATATCTCAACTCCCGGCTATTCACTAAAATGTACTTCTTGAACGTATCTCTGAAATTCGTGCTTTGAAGGATTCATTTGTGTTGAATAGCGTTCTGTTACGCATATACTCATCAATCAAAAACAACTTTTCACATAACGTATTTAAAATCTATATTATACATCATAAATTCTGATTTAGCTGCCCAATTGTTTCAAGTTTTTATTTATTACCTCAAATTTTTGTCGCATTTCACTATCATTATGCTCACGATCTGTGTAATTAAATTACTTAGCTATGTGCGTACTGACAAAAA
This sequence comes from Thermobia domestica, assembly GCF_964235325.1. Classification (NCBI taxonomy): domain Eukaryota; kingdom Metazoa; phylum Arthropoda; class Insecta; order Zygentoma; family Lepismatidae; genus Thermobia; species Thermobia domestica. Next base: position 81,476,598 of record NC_137469.1, read on the forward strand.
CTTATGTCACGAAAATGCAGTGGAATCACAGCCGACGGAAAAGAGGCAGTTACGTGAATTAAACCTATTCTAATTAGTATTGTAATTTATTGTCTATTTACAGCTTTTAAAACGTTATATTTAATAATAAGATGAAAGTTCTTATTAATCTTTATAATTTTCTCCTTAGTAACTGATACAGAATATCAAGTGTGAAATTCATAGAAAGAAACTAGATATTAGAAAGTATTAATTGTTTTTGATTTTGCTATTAACTTTCTAATATCTATGTCCCAACCACAACAAAACTTCAACAATACATTTAGCGATTTTGTGGCTTTAGGTACGAAAATCCATTCTATGATTGCATAATCAATAATAACACACAGTATTTATGTTTTTATTATACCTTAATAAAATATGAGATAAATTAAATCATATGTGAGCGTTTACTAATTAATATAATCTATTCTTTATAAGTGATGCAGCATTGCAGGTGGAAAATTCATTGAAACGGTTTGGAAATTAGAATACATTATTTGCTTCCATTTTATTATCCAACTAGTGTTCGAAGTTTCCCAGAGATACTTTCTGTGTACTGTTTGCCATTTTGACAAGATTTATAACACCATTAACAACTGAAACGGAATCTATCTGAAATTTTTAATGTAGTGAATGGGAAGCACTGTCCGAAAAATCGGATCACATGGAAATGGAAGACTTAGAGTAAAATATTATAATTATATTTTTATGATAAACAGTACTACGTTCCTAACATCAAGACCTTGTAACTGACAACAAACTGACATTTCTTTACCAGTCATGTATTTGAAATGAAACTGTCCGTTTAAAAAATGGTAGTCATTGGAGTATTTGCTCAGTAAATTGAAATTTAAAAGCTTTCTGACAGCAATCGTACAGTCACAACTGTTAAAGGATCGTGCAGCAATATTGTGAGTAAAAGTTGTGGATAAGTGATTATAATAAATTTCATCTTAATAAACACGAAAACCGATAGTTTTGATCACATAATCTAATGAGATTATATCCGCCTAATATCCCTACCCAAACTATAAGAAAACGTCATAAATTAAATCATTTTCTGGTTGTTATGTCGTAAAGCATTTTTATAGTTGATATAAAGTGAAGCTAAATTAAAATAATGCATTCTCACTTTAACCAGTAACTCGGTTTACGATTTAAGTATCTTCACAATCATTTTTAGTGGAAGTTACGATCAATCTTCACATATTCACTCTTTAATAAATGAAGGTGTTATTGGTTTTAATTTTTCTTCTTTCATTCAAACTTAAGATTAAAAATGTTGCATATGTCTGGGCTTCTAAACTTATGAACAAAGTTAATCTATTTGGCCGTAAATTCACTTCCAAATTATAAATTATAACTTTTTTCAGAGTCTGAAGTGTATCTTTCCAAATATATAGGCATCCTATACGCCTCCTTGATGACCGACGATGTTATGTACTAGCATTGCCCCACCTACTCCAATACTTATGTTCGTTTGAGCTGAAAAACATATATACTGGAAAGGGCAAGGCTATACTAGACACAAATAGAAATTTCATTGTTCCAGGTCCTAGTCACAAAACGGAAGACGAATTGAACTTATATTATCATTGAGAAAGCATACGGCAAATTTGATCATTAGGTAAATATGATGATCTTTAAAGTGACACTAGAACAAATAAAACCTTGAATCATACTTCGGATGTTTAATGACGTTCTGAGTTTCAACGTAAACAATTTAGAAATGAAAAGTGTTTTCTCACGCCTTCTAAGAAAATAGATTTGTTAGAAGAAGGCAAACACACTGATCAGTAATCAAAATGAGTGAAAAGAAGCCCCTATCACTCGGCTTTACCTGATTTGAGCTCAAATCCCTTCAATTGTAAATTTCTTATAATTTAACGGCATTTAATGTAATTTGGTATATATGTATATTCCCATAACTATCTAATATAAGCATATTGTTTGAGGCCAAGACCCGTTCAGAATTACAAAATAAAAGCTTATGTTCCACGGTGGCACATATATAATCGTACAATGTGATAAAATATATTTCAGAATAACTATGCCAAAAAGTTTTCGATTTTGAAGAAATGTGGCATATTTTGGTTTCGAACTTTTTGATCGTGACCTTTTATTCAGACTAAGAATGAAGAGTTGATTTGGCTCTAATAATAATATATATACTACCAAAACTCAGCCAGACACAAAAGAACCTGTGAACAGGACCCCAGGGTATGAATTCGATGTATTTTGTTACACAGAATCCAAATTTCGAAACCCGAAGAGGACCAATCGTCCCAAAAACTTCAGCGAATTTTGGTGCGTAAGAGACCACTAAATTTTTCGGGCATAAAACAAAATTAACACGATCAATTTCCCTGAGGTTCACTGCACAGAACTTGTACTTTTCGTGTGGCCGTGTGATTATACTACCATACTACCATAACAGAAATACGCAAAAACTACAAAGTAACATTACTTTCGGAAATATATTTCTCTGAGACTGAATTATATAAATCATATCCGTTTTATTAAAATAAATTCTGTATTTAAAATTTCTCCTTATTATAGCTGATTATTGTCAGTTGTTCTATAACTGTTAATTATTATGAATTATATAGAAATGTAAATTGTAATTAATAATAGTAAATGGTTTTAAACTTCGGAGTGAAAATGGTATATATTTGGGTACTTTAATGTTTCACATTTACGTTAAACCGAGCCAAATATCCATATATACCATATTTACCAAATATACCAAATATTTACCATATTTGGCACATATGGCATATTTTTACCTGCATCAGTGAATCAATGTTCAATCGTTTTACGAATGTGATCCAAACAATGAATGCTCAAAAAACAAAATGCATAAAAGAGTACCTTGAACCAATAATGCTTATACTTAACTACAGAAGAAGGTAACTTAAAGTTCTATATTAGGCTATAAATACATTTGGATACCCTTATCCTAATGTATAACTTAAAAGTGTACCTTCTCTTCTACTTAAGTATAGGCATTATTGCTCCAAGATACTTTTATATGGATTTTTCTCTTCTTTCTATGTTTCAAACACATACGCAAAATGATTCCTCTGTGAATGATAAATATAACTTGTATCTATTACTTTTGAAAATATATATTCCAATAACTAGTATCTATTTCCAAATATCTTATATCTATAACTAGTATCATCGCATTACGTTTACACTAGAAGCAACAGTGGAATTACTTTGACTCTTTTACAATTGTCTCTCTATATTACTCATTTAAATGTCTCACTAATTTGCCTTCCTAAGTTATTATTTCTTACATTACATTACAGGCATCACACTACTTACACATACGAGATTAGACGAATCAATCTAAGCTCAATAACATGGAAATCTATCAAAAAGAGATCACACTGTTAAGTGAATAAACATAGAAACCTCTTGGAACAAATAATATGCAACAAAACATTCTTTCTGAAAAGCAAGCTATTCTTCTGGACTAAGAAGATACAAGTGTAACAATTGGATGAAGGTAAGGAAAAACAACATTGGAACAATCTTCAAAGATTACTCTGACTGTCACCGAACATATCTAGTGCATTTTCCGAAGTTAAAAATTTATAAGCATCTTAATATTCAACATTAAATTATTCATATGTTGATAAATGGTTGTAATGACATATAATAACGTTTCATTTATAGATATTGCAGTATAACAGTTATTACAATGGACAACTTTTAATTTATTGCCATAACTCTTAAAAGTTAAAACAAAATGCTCAGTCATTAGGGTAGACTGGGGACAACTGGGATGGCAGGTCTACTGGGACATTGTGTGCTAGTACTATCTCGTGGGGCTAATTAGAACTTTTTGTACTACTGGGAATACAGTGTCCGGCTGTTGTTGTTTATGGCGTGTGAGTCGTACAATTTAACCAGCACAAACAAGAGGAAAGCAAGAACATATTTGGAAGCAGAAAGTAAATACTCTGTACCTGATTATAAAGGCAATTTCCCCCTTAGAACACCTATGTATTCTTAAGGTGAATTGCCCAACACATGCTTTAAGGTCTCCAACATAGAAAGCCTATTCCTTGCGCTAGGTTAAGCGGATTTTAGTAAGTACATTATTGTGACAAACGGCCGTATGTGGTCAACTGGGATATTTCGCGTGGGGAACTGGAACAGTGCTTCGGTTGTTTTCACTGAACATGTCTCTGTATGTAGTACTTCTAAAAGTGTAAATAGCTTATTATATTCTGTTTTCTAAACTTAATGTCAGATAATCATAAGGACTGTATTATAGTCATTGTTTTCTATTAATAATCTACTTCACATTACCATGCATAAGTTCATCGCTTTGTAACGAGTTTATCAATCTACCTGCTAATTACTGGATGCTTCATGTTCACAAAATTTTCAAATTAGAACTAGTAACATTAAAAATTTGAAGCATTCTCAACATTTTTCTCATAATTTTTGCCGATAGATCTAAACGTTATTTGTACAATTTTGATTACTAAGAGTAGCATTTAAAACAGTTCCTAAGTATAATGTTTCTTCTTTATATAGTCATATACTTAAAACTGATAATGGTTTGCCTTCTAATTTTCATCATTTAATGTAAAATCCACATTATCCTAACTATATATAAAACTACATGAGCTGACATAAATTATTGAGCACTTCCTGTAGGGCTACAATGACTAAATTTGGCATGATTGTAGCTTTCCGGAACTAACCCACAGGAAAATTGTCAAAAGTGAATATTTTTAATTTTTAGGGGGTCTAAAGAGAGGATGAAAAATTTCCCCATGTTATTTAAATGGACCTTTTTTTTGACTTATAATCTCATGTTTTAGGTACTTAGAATTGGAATAGAAACTTGAAATTCGGTATGCTTACACATTTTCGTTAGCACTACCTACGTAAATCAGTACAAGTAAAAAATTCCTACCTTAGAGTGGTTTTATAGGGAACTGAAAAATCTTTCCCATGTTATTTATATGGGACACCTTTTACACCCTCAAATTATTGAGCACTTCCTGCAGGGCTACAATGATTAAATTTGACACGATTATAGCTTTTCGGGACAAACCCACAGGAAAATTGCCAAAAGGGAATATTTTTAATTTTTAGGAGGTCTAAAGAGGGGATGAAGAATTTCCCCATGTTATTTAAACGAGACTTTTTCTGGACCTATAATCTCATGTTTTAGGTACTTAGAATTGGAATAAAAACTTCAAATTCGGTATGCTTGTACGTTTTCGTTAGCTTTACCTAAGTAAATCATCAGAAATGAAAATTTCTAGCCGTAAAGTGGTTTTATGGAGAACTGAAAAATATTTCCAATGTTATTTATATGGGACGTTTTCTATACCCCAAAATGTTTAGGCACTTCCGGCAAGATTAGAATGATGACATTTGGCATGATTGTAGCCTTCCAGGACTAACCAACAGAAAAATTGCCAAAAGTAAAAAATTCCAACTTTAGAGTGGTTTTATAGGGAACTGAAAAATCTTTCCCATGTTATTTATATGGGACACCTTTTACACCCTCAAATTATTGAGCACTTCCTGCAGGGCTACAATGATTAAATTTGACACGATTATAGCTTTTCGGGACAAACCCACAGGAAAATTGCCAAAAGCGAATATTTTTTAATTTTTAGGAGGTCTAAAGAGGGGATGAAGAATTTCCCCATGTTATTTAAATGAGACTTTTTCTGGACCTATAATCTCATGTTTGAGGTACTTAGAATTGGAATAAAAACTTCAAATTCGGTATGCTTGTACGTTTTCGTTAGCTTTACCTACGTGAATCATCAGAAATGGAAATTTCTAACCGTAAAGTGGTTTTATGGGGAACTGAAAAATCTTTGCAATGTTATTTATATGGGACGTCTTCTATACCCCAAAATGTTTAGGCACTTCCGGCAAGATTAGAATGATGAAATTTGGCATGATTGTACCTTCCAGAACTAACCGACAGAAAAATTGCCAAAAGTAAAAAATTCCAACTTTAGAGTGGTTTTATAGGGAACTGAAAAATCTTTCCATGTTATTTATATGGGACATCTTTTACACCCTCAAATTATTGAGCACTTCCTGTAGGGCTACAATGATTAAATTTGATATAATTGTAGCTTTTCGGGACAAACCCACAGGAAAATTGCAAAAAGGGAATATTTTTAATTTTTAGGGGGTCTAAAGAGGGGATGAAGAATTTTCCAATGTTGTTTAAATGAGACTTTTTCTAGACCTATAATCTCATATTATAGATACTTAGAATTGAATAAATCTTGAAATTCGGTATGCTTGTACGTTTTCGTTAGCTTTACCTAAGTGAATCATCAGAAATGAAAATTTGCAACCGTAGATTGGTTTTATGGAGAACTGAAAAAATCTTTCGCATGTTATTTATGTGGGACGTCTTCTACATCCTAAAATGTTTAGGCACTTCCGGTATGATTAGAATGATGAAATTTGGCATGATTGTAGCCTTTGAGAACTAACCGTGAAAAAACTGCCAAAAGTGATTATTTTTAATTTTTCAACGGTCGAAAGGGGAGGAAGAAATTCCTATGCTATTTAAATGGGCGTTTTCTTGGGATACAAAATCTTATCTTTCAGATAGCTGAGATAGGAAAAAAAAGAAAGTCGGTAGAATTCCGCTCCGCTGCAGCTGCGTTTGTCCTCACTTTGAACTCGTATTGCATACACGCCCTTATGACGCTCTGTGGAGGTCTCATTCACTCTGTTCTTACGCAAGTTCACAATGTAACTGAACTACCATAACCAGGTAGTATGCTGCACATACGCAGAAAAACAGCTGACCTTCGTCTTATCCTCATTCGCATTCAACTCACGGTAGGAGGTCCAATTGAACACAGACCTCCACAAAAGCGACATAACTTTCTTGCTTACCGTTATAAATTAACAGAAATAAAAAAAATCCAACTTTGGTGGGGTTTATTTATAGGAACTCCTTTTATATCTCAAAATTATTGGGCAATTTCTTTAGGATTACAATGATTAAATTTGGCATGTCGAAGGAAAATTGCCAAAAGTGAATATTTTTAGTTTTTAGGGGATTTTTGAAACGGGTATTACGGAACGTGTTTGTTACAGTTGCTTTATATGTTGTATTCTTGTTGATCTCTTGTTAAAATGCACGGTTATTGTTACCTTAAGTTATCACTATAGTGGTTGCTGTTAATTGTTTAATTTTATTTAATGTTATTTGTTTTAAACAGTTGTGCACTACATATCAAATCAGTACCTCCGATAATTGTAATCGTTCCGAGGACAAGAACCTGCGCTCTCTACACAGCGCATCATTCGCATATGAGCATGAATCTCCTTGACATTCCTGGAAACATCTGTACATGTTCATTACAGACAAAAGTTATAGACGCCGTGATAAAAATTGGCAAATGATACTATAAAAGGGAGATTTTTTCGATTATTTTTTCAATATCTCGGGCCGTTTGCAAGATTTGAGCCTATTTCCGTTTGAAGTTTCTAATTCATGTATGATAAGTGTATTCTTTCTTCTTGCATTCAGTATGTAATAAGCAAACAGATTACATACACAATTAATTACAATGTCAGTTATAGATGGTGTTCAATGGGCAAAACACTGCAAAAATAAAAGTTCGTCTTAGGCTGCAGAAATGGTTATCGTTCCTTTTCAATTATTTGGGCATAAAACAAACGTCTGAGACATACACAACCCCAATATACAACGATGTGGTGTTGCAATGCATAATGCTTAGGATATGATGCTCTTTTTTTTTTAATTTCAACACTTCCAGTGTACCCGTAAAAATGTAATAAAGAAATAACAACTATACCCAGGGAACAACACCATTGGACTTTCATTTCGGAGTATGATACATGTCTGCTGCAAAAATTCCTTTTCACTTATACTTGATAGTAACATAAGAGTCTACGCAAAAAGAAATCCCTTTAAGCTTCTTTATGGAGAATGCTTGGTGCCTGTCCAAATACAAATCATATTGAACTTCATTTTCACACTATGATACGAACCTTCCCAGACACAAATACCACTTACGTTCCAGTTTTTTTAGTATACGAAAGACATGACGAAGCAAAAGCTTTCATTCAAAGGAGTATGCGTGTAGGAATATACCACAGGGGTGGTGTGGAAATACTACAAAGTTACAGGAAAAAGAATCGACCTTTGTCTTACAAATATGCAAGACTTATGGTCGAACAAAAATCCCAGATTTATTTTTTGAAAATTATAAATAAGAAAAAAAAAACTCTGAAAATGAGAATCCAACATCATCATGCATTATATAATAAGTCGATAAATTATGGTTGACAAAAGAAAGGTTGCTATAAAAAATAAACTGTGAGTTATTAAGCAGAGTATTAAGGAGCAAAGGATGATAAATATGAGATCTGGTGATGTTGGGCCGATTTAAGGAAACATTAAGAATAAATGCACGAACATATGACATGCGAGGCCGTAGGGCGAGCAAATACGGGGGTCTGGGGGCGAAGCCCCCAGCTGGCCAAAGGCTAGTTTACATATATATTCCTTTGTCCCATTTGACCCGAATAGGTGTCCTAGTTGACGTGCCAATGTGCACAATTGGGACAAAATGCACTGTCGAAGTAACTTCAAGGGATTTTTAATGAAATATTTTTCTATTGACCACTAAAAAATGTGGACTATACCCAAAGAATCATTCTCTCATATGCCATCTTTGGTTTGTCAATTGAAGGAAAATTAAAAGTTTTCAAATATCTGAATGGAAAATTGTCCCAGTTCTCCCCACACTACTCTATTCATTATTTATTAAGTATAATTCTTGTTAGTTCATCCGCTACTGCTATACTGCATATTGGTCTCATTAGTAAAATATATCATTATTACGAATCCATTTAAGAATTTAAATTTGACAAATAGAAAGTATATCAATGAAAAGGAAACAACGATTTAGTTTCAAGATATTGGTCTCTTTAACGTTTTAATTGCAACACTTGCACAGTAGTTTGTGTAACCTAGTCGATAACATTCTCGCCCATTGCGAGAATGGTCCCGTATTCAATTCCTGGTACAGATAATCGGTCACAAAGATCTAACAGCTTTTTCAGGCTAACAGCTTTTTCATTCTGAGTGAGAATTTTGCTGTTTTCCTTATTCACATCGGGAAATCAAAGGGATAACAATAATTCCAGACCACTTCCTTCCTCACCCTCTCCTTTCCCGGGAGTGTGATCGCCAAGGGCCATCTCACATATGTGACGGGCTACTATGGCAATAGATGCCTAGATCCCAAATATCTATTTCCAAATTCTTACTAAACTTCAACAAGTATACCTGTGTAATTTTAGTTATAGGTCAAGAATATATAATTTTGATTTTGGCCTATAATGACAATTGACAAGCAAATTTCACCAACTTTTATTTTCACTCATTGAACCGGACATTTAACTAACAATTCATAAATATTTGTATTTTCTAATCTTCAGTATTAAAACATAACAGACGTATAAGTCATACCAAGAAGCTAGATATTAGATATAATTAATTACATATAATTTCATAAGTTACTATATAATACCTATACCCCTAGCACGACATAACTCCAAATTATACATCACAATTAATATATTACTCAGGACTTTCTTTTCAATTATGCACTGTATTATTAGATTATAGAATATGTCATAACATACACACAAAATTATGATTTATATTTCTGAATGGAATTTAAGAATCCAAACTAAGATGATGTAGAATGCTTCATTCCTTTAAAATGGTAGCTAATTTTCATATTAAATCTTCCTGAGTTTTACCAATTATATATGAACAAACAAATTGATGAAATAATTATCTGCTAAACCTTAGAGCATTGAAAACTTTACGAATATGTTTTAAGAAAATTTTAATAATATATTTCCTAAAAGAGAGTAAATAATATTACACAAAATATACAAAATAATTCAGAAAGAGCTAAAACATTTCAGCCAAAATATTTTCTAGATAAAATCCAAGTACCAATATTTATTAAATAACTAAACATAATCTAACAAGTGTAATAGACAATTGCAGTGCTGATGTTTCACGATATAACATATTCACAAATTCCATTTAAATCGTGTAACGCAATTGGCGTAATTATATAGGTATGCAAATCCTGTAGAAAGACAGTAGGCTTTCATAAACAAACAAGAAATGAAAGGATTTCGTAGCTAGAAGGAACATATTATTACAAGATGGACGAGAAGAAACGCTCTGAGTTTTTCTGCTTCATATGTTGTTATTCATAGTAAATACTACCGATTTGATTTGTTAATTCATTTGGGCCTCAGGAATTTATCAGTTTAGGTAAATGAATTTAAAAATTCAAAATAATCAAGTTTATTGAAATAAATTGAAAATATACTTCCAAATTAGAAATTTTGTTGGAATTGTCTTCCTTGGTCGTGGATGCATGCATACAGCCTACGACGCACTTCAGTCACTGTTATTCTTCTTCAGAGTGAATGTTTTACAAGCTGAGTGGCTGCCAATGCCTGTAGAGATGCTATCTATTTATTACAGCAGATACAAAAGTCATAGCGAGAGCCTGGATATTACAGAGCATCAATTGTTATTATTTTCATTAATGACCCTCTAATAGCCATGCCCTAACCACGACACAGCATTCACAGTAAATTTAGTGTTATATTCATTATTGCCATTTTAAGGCAAACTCATAAAATATTATTTATAATTGTCATAATTATGAAGTCGTTTAACCTAAGATAATTACACTATTTGTTTCTTATAAAATGATTCTTAATTCTCATTATTTTAATATGAAGTCTATGTAACCACAAGATTCGTTCTGTAGTTATAACATTCATTCTTTTCAATGTAATCCAATCGATATTATGTATCATTTTCCTAACATTAATTTCCTTTCTTCGATTAACGATTTCTGTATTTATTCATAATGTATAACGCTCCTGTCCCCCTGGGGAGGAACCGAACATAAAACCGAACATAGTAATTTGCTATTATTTCAAATGTTAATAATAATTATAATAATAAATATCAATATTACTATGTGTAATTTGATATATCAATAAGTTATATATAATAACATTTGATTATATTTGTGTTCAAAATCAATGTTCATTGATTTTAATTTGCAACATTCATTATTTCATTTCCAGTCGATGGCTTAAAACTAAAAGAAGTATAGTATAATATTAACTTCACGCAAGAAACATATAACGTTGTAATGGAGAACATAGCCAGTATTGCTCGAAATAGACAATGGAGAAGTTGCGTTCCTAACTTACACATAAAAATGCAGAAAAGCGTAATTTTGTGAAGCAGAAGTTTATTTCATTTTAAAAATTCAGAAATCTTTCGCCTTTTGCCTTTTTTATAATTTCCGTATTCAACTATCACCTTTGTTGTCATGAAGGTTATACCACAATTAAAGAAGTGCTTTTATAATATTCATTACTTATAAGTTCCATGGTAATTACGTGGCTACTTTTATTGATTTTCGAACTGAGATCAGATAGGTGTTAACACTTAACGCACCAAGCGGGTTGCTCTAGGGATCCCACAAGGAGATATTTGGTGACACTGCTGTAAGTATAAGAACCAATTTATAATCAATGTTTATATATGTCCTGTATCATTTTGGGATAACCTCTACATAATTACATCAATGGTGCATTCGTTAAAAAAGTGCAAAAAAGTAAGTTGAGAAATTAAAATAATACTTAGGGTCCCTAGAAGGCCCTCAGCTTGGTAAACAAAGTTGGCGATTTAGGCTTGGTGCGTTAACAAGTGCAAGTTATCCAACACTACATAACAGAACGCTACATTGGTTGCCTAATACCTTCTAAGGTGCCTCAAAAATATATATTTTGAAAGGTTTTTCACTGGATGACTCAACTGAAAGTAGCATGCAATAAAACATTACTATAAATCGAGAAACAGAAACAAGTACTTTTTGTATAGAATGAGGATTACGTTACAATCTAATTACGGAAAACTTTTTATTGTTACCTTTGAATGTTGTACGAGTAATAACAACTAACATAAATTCAGTTTCCAACAATTAAATCATAAACAATCCTGTTAGAAATACTGTTAGTTTAATGGAAATAAAAGTACATCATTTACGGACAATATTTTTTCTTTAATATCATACCGTCACAATATGTTTGAGTTTGGAAACTAGATAGAGTATGTTAACTTTCTCTCTTTCGAATTTCAGCACCCTCAATAAGTACTCTGTATATGCAGAGTGACTGAAAATTCTACTTAGTTCTTGAAGGAGGTTATTCTAAAACATTTTTTTTTTTAAAAAAAAAAGTAGACTTGTTGACCGGGGGTCTCAAATCAGAAGTTTTAGTGTAAGTTGCAGGTTTGTGGTTACTTATAACCGGAAATCGCCAGTTAGGAGAAGAAATTTCCCATCTCGATCGCTACATTCACACATTTTTAATAGCTTATGAATCATGTAGTACTGTGAATAAGGAATAGGCCAAATGTTACTATAAATTCCAAATTCATTGAGTCAAAAGTCGTAAATCGTTTCATTATTTAAATGACATATATCGAAGTGAATTTTTTAAAAACGAAATTCTGGTAATTCGCGTAAAAGTTGCTAAGGTCAGTTCAAGGATTTTTGCTAAGATACAAATGTTCAACTTCCGAGAAATGTAAACAGAAACAAACACACAATGCGCTAATGCACAAATTACGAATTTGATTCGTAAATGTAGTTGAACCTTAGAATATTATCAGTGTAGATAAGAAGTGAAAAAAATATTAACCCTTAATTAGTCGCATGCGGAATTTTGTTCCGCACTTTTACATTTTTCTTTTTGTTTTCCTTACTTTCGATTGCATGCCTTTGAACTTTTGACTAGCTGTCTTTTAAAGTTTCGTGATTAAACAACAATACATATTTGAATTGTTGCCCAAGCCACTAGTGAATATTTTGTTATTTATTTTGGAGTGGTGCATTTTGCGGAGCAAAGTTCCGCGCGCGACTAAATAAGTTACCCTTTTTTTCTTCTACAAATTTTACGCTTTCTTTCAATTTATTGTTTTTAGCCGACAACAATGAAGCGATTCGGTGACTACAAAACATATCACAAGCAAGCCCCACCACCACACTTTTTAAAATTTATTTTACAAAAATATAATTTCAGGTGCAGTTCATTTGTAAGCAACTGAACTTATATGCGGTTCATATGTGCATTGTGCGCTCTGAAAATAAATAGGTATACATAGAGAAGAGAGTCAGCCTTTTCTTTCAAAATGGATCATCATGAACGTGATATGGACAGAATTAGAAACATGTTGCTGGCAGTTCTGGCTGAAGACGACAATTTAGATGTACCGGATATGGAAGATGGCCATGAAGAAGATATCATTGAAGAAAGCGACCATATCTCTGCAAGTGAAGAATGAGCAGATGAATGTGAAGTGTTGCCACAAGCAGATCATGTGGAACCACTCTCAAATACTACTGCACGGGGACCATATCTTCTAGCAAAGGACAATGTCACTAAATGGTACGCACATGCTCCACGGCAAAATATACGAAGAATAAGTCAGAATATTTTGACCCATTTACCAGGAGTCAAAGGACATGCGAAAGAAGCGAAAACGCCGAGCGAATGTTGGAGTTTGTTCTTTAGTACATCTATGCTGGAAAGAATCGTTGAATTTACAAACCAGTGGATTGAAACACATAGGAACACTTATAACAGTGAAAGAGATGCTGAAAATACTAATATAATAGAAGTAAAGGCCTTGCTGGGCCTTCTATATCTTGCAGGAGGACTGAAGTCATCTCATGCTAATCTGAACAATCTCTATGCAAAGGATGGGACTTGAAGATGAGTATATATAAGTAGTATGGATATATTAACCCAGAGGAAAAAGCATAATTTATATGAAAGTATCAAAATACATAAAAACTATATTTCTTATCAGGTCTAACTAAACATGTTATTATTCTTGTTACTTGAGAAAAAGCAAAATAGTTTCTTCATTGTTTATGTACTTATTTCTAATATATTTTTATATTAGTTTAGGTCTTCAATAGCATAAAATAAATTAAGACACCTATAAAACAAATATTTTAACCTCAAATTAAATAAAAATTTAAAAAAAAACAAATATTATACGAGTTTTACTATGTAGTTATTATGCGGAACAAAATTCCGCACGCGACTAACTAAGTAACTTTTTCCACGCGACTAGTTAAGGGTTAAAAGTAATCATTTTTAATGAAAGAAATCGTAAATACACTTCCAAATTTAAAATGTTGTCCGAATTGCCTTTCTCGTGTTGAATTAAAACATGCAGCCTACGAAGTACTACAATATATTTTTCGTGCTGAACGGCTGCCAATTATGATAGTAAATCGTTCATCTTCTTGTAACTAGCGGTACATTCTTTAGCACAATAGCAATCTTCTAGCAAGTTCAGTGTATTTATCAGTGTATTTATCCGAAGTAATTGTTCAAAGCTGACATTATTTCTACCATTGTACAAAGCTTGTAAAATAAAGACGTCAGTTTAGTAATTTGTCCCCGAATTGGCGTAACTTCATTTTTAGTTATTTGCTGTGACATAAAGAATTTATTAAGACTTAATACTCCGCTTTGCGATTCATGTTTCATGCATGTTTGACTTTACGATAATTTTGGGCATATTTTTAGTTTACAGAAATACTCTAAATGTATTCGTATAGTGTAAAATTAGTGGTCAGAGTAAACTTGTATTTTTCACAATTCGTATTTGTTGATTGGAAATCAGCAAATTAAAAAAATACAAACTACTGATTTACTACGTTCAATTACTCTGAAAATACTGATTTGCTACTCTCACTTCATAGGGCAAATTTGTTCCAAATTAATTGTAGCTTAACTCTTTAAAGGAATGGCTCGAATTTCCAGTCACATTATAAACAGATAGGTAAGCTTGATCTGCGTAACCAAAGACAAAAATTGTGTTCAGATTCAGAAATGTTATTGACTGAAGTTTACTTTGTGCATAAATTCTAAATTACAATTTTGTTTAACTAAATCTTAACAAGCACATCTCGGCTTGTGAACAAGCAATAGAAATTGCTAACATTTATCAATATTCACTAACACAGTTTTGTCGAAAAAGAGCACTCTTGATATCTATACAAAGGATTCTGTGAACTGGAAAACTTATTGCCTCCACCTATGCCATCTCTTTTTTCTCACTGTGTCAAATTGTATTCAGTTATTTTCATGTTTTTTCTGCTTCATAGTAGGGATTTTAAAGAATTTTGTGCTATAATATGAAAGGGAAGGTGAATATATTGTTATCACTTCATTGTTCACTGAAGGCCACAATTTAAAAAGCCTAAGAGTTCTTAGTGAAAAAGGTCGTAGAAGAACTTCATTTTCTTAGCAGTAATCAGTCTCTATGCAGTAAAGAAACTCATTAAAATTAACTGTAGTCTATCATATCAAGTTATCATACACTTATTTAATATTTCGTATAATACTCGAATAATTGAAATTAAATAGAAACTGATTAATGCTTATACCTGAGATTTATTTCTAAATAAGAATAAAATTACAGACCAAATAGTTTCATGTTATTAACTTAATGCAATTGCTAACGCGTAGGAACATATATCTATTCTTGCTTGCTAACCATAACACAAAATGTTACCAAAAAAATTCTAAAATAAGAGAAAAAAGTACGGCACATTTTAACATAAAATACCAAATCTGTACTACATTCCTATATTTCTTGGATTGCACTTTAAAATATAAAACCAAATATAACATCAAATTCCTACAAATATTGAAGTGTAGGAACTGAACAATTCAAAGTATAAGAAAATTTTAAATTTCTCCTACATACACGGTGATAAATCTTAAATCATTTGAATTAAAGTTAGTTCAAATGTATTTACAATATGCATAATATACTGAGTTTTATATTCATCTATTCTGCAAAACTAAATATATTGAATAAAATAAGAAATTTTAATAAAAGGACATGGTTAATATTAAAGAATATCCTTGCATTACAAATTTGTTAAGTTTATTTCACCATGCGAATACTAACCCTGAGCTAACAAATAGAGAAAAACACGATTTATAGATCATGTCAATTAATGAAATGAAACGTAATCCTATAAAACTTTTATATTTAAAATCATGTTCCTTATTAGACTATTCTGCAACAATGAACTCATACATTACTTTTAGTATAACCTAAGCAGGTAATTCATATTAGGAAAACTATTTTTACATATGCAAAAATTGCAAATCTCCCGTTATTCCTGTTCAATATTACGCAAACTGGATCTAGATAGGAAAAGGGTAACAAATACTACCAGAATTAAATTATCGAAAGGGAAGTTTGTTGTTCTAATTTAAAAAAAAAAATATTATTGGCGTCAGAAAGATGAAGTTTCATCACAATAATGACAGATGTATATTATTCAGATACAGGTCTTTCATCATTCGCCAAATTATTTATTACATTAAGCTAAATAACTTATTTTAAAACAGATCTAATAAATCGACAGATTTCAAGTATATTAACCCCTATCGTTTTGCACCATAGTAATGCATTTTATTTGAAAATTAAACAATTAAGAAGTGGAAAGTAAAATCTAATACAAAACTTATATCTGTCTAATTTTTTTTTACTTTATTAAGTATCATGTTCGAACTACTAACAAAACGTTTTCATTACTAACAATTATCAGATCACGTATCTGAAAGAGTGTTTATATCCCTAACAATTTGAAATTTATAATTTAATTTCAATCTGCTACCGAGAACTCTTAATTAAATTCTTTCAAAACATTTAAGTATTTGGTATTACCATCAAAATAATTTGGTATTACTCATGTCTTAGGTACTATAAGTCTCTAAATGTCCCTACCGAACGTTCCCAGATATCTTTCTGCAAGATATCTTGTTATTCAGCACACAAATTACCAATTTGATTCGTAACTTCAGTAGAGCCTCTGAAATTAATTAGTGTAGATGAATGAATTTAAAAAATTCAAGTAATCACGTATAATGAAATAAATCAAAAATACACTTCGAAATTTGAAATTTTCTTGGAATTGTCTTCCTTGGTCGTGGATGCATGGATACAGCCTACGACGCTTTTCGGTCACTGTTATTCGTCTTCAGAGTGAATGGTTTACAAGCTGAGCGGCTGCCAATCCCTCTAGAGGTGCTATCTGCTTATAACAGCAGATATGAAAGTCATAGCGAGAGCCTGGATATTAGAGGGTATCAATTGTTATTATTTTCATTAATAACCTCCTAATAACCATGCCTTACCCACGACATAACTTTCGCAGTAAAATTAGTGTTATATTCATCATTTTCTTTTCCACGAGACACTGTGTAGCCATGAGTAACAACTCTTGAGAATTACACATACATAAAATATTATTTATTAATGTCATAATTATGAAGTCGTTTTAATTAAGATAATTACACTATTTGTTTCTTATAAAATGGTTCTTAATTTCCAAATACACTTTTTCCAAATCCTTGACCAACTCTACAATCAACTGAAACTGCGTTTATACTAATAAATTTAAGTTCAGTTCGTTCAAAGTATTATAAATAACTCTTGAAGAAATATTAATAAATTTTCACTAAAACTGTATAAATACGCTCACAAAGAAAATCAATTAGGAATAATGAGAACACCTTACATTTTATAAATAATGATGATATATTGTTCAGAATTATGTACAGCAAGTTAACAAAGATCTAATAATTGTTCAAATTTATGTTGAGAAACGTAGTTTTTCAGTAATTTTCTACCATTTGCAGACATTTTGAACCAATTATCGTAAGAATTGATGAGTATATAACTTTGCACAATATTAAAAGAACGAAGGAGAGAGTATTTTTGATATAGGAATTACATATTATTTTATTACCAAGTTTATATAGCCACAAGGTTGGTTCTGTAGTCATAAGATTCGGCTTTTCTAATCTAATTCAATCGATATTATTGGTCATTTATCTAATATTAACCTCCCTTTCTCGATTGCCTATTCTTTTATTTGATCAAAATGTCAAAGTAATTCCCTATTATTTCTAATGTTAATTTGAATAATAATAAAAGTAATAAATATAAATATAAGTACGTGTAACTTGATTCAACTCATACTTCAATAAATTATACATACAACCTTTAATTCTGATTTAGCTCAAAACCTACTCTAATTAATTTTATTTTGCAACGTTAATTACTTCAATTCCAGTCGATGATCTAAAACTAAAAAAATGTAGTAAAATAATAAGTTCACACAAGAAACATGAAACCTTTTAATTATGGACAAAGCCAGCAATTCTAAATAGAAAATATACAAATTGGATTCCAAGCTGACAACTACTTCTGTGGGACAGAAGTTTTCCTCATTTAAGAGATCAGAAGTTTTTGGTGCTTTGACTTTTTAATAATCTTCACACTCAACTATCACCTTTGTTTTCATGAAAGGTACGCCACAATTAAAAAGCTGAATATAAATTATTCATTATTTATAAGTTCTATGTTCACTACGTGACTACCTTTATTGATTTTCGAACTAACATCTGATTTTCTTATTCAACAAGTGCAAGCTATGCTATGATACATGACGAAAAGGTAACCTTGGTTGCCTAATACCTTTAAGAGTGATTGAAAGATATACATATTGATAGATGTTTCACTGGATACCTGACCTCAGAGTAGGAGGCAAGAAAACAGTAACACAAAGCATAAGACACAAGAGAAACGTTTTTGTATAGAATTTGGCTTACATCTCGCTTTCCTTTCCTCTTTTTGCGTTATTGTGACTTTTAAATACTCTAATAACACCTAATATAAATCCAGTTTAAAAACCTGAAATCATAGACATCTATGTCAGGAATGATGTTAGCCCCTTACAATAAGATTTATTTTCTGAATTCTGATAATTGAAGTATACATTATAAGAGTGTGTTATAGGTGGTTTATCATTATATAACTTTCGAAACATCAATATAGTAATCTTACGTGATGCTACAATAGCTTAAATTTTATGACGAGTGTAGCTCATCATTTTGCAATTTACACTGGGAGGCCTTGACGACCTAGACTCGTTATTTCAGTGTAAGTGATTAATTTAACGGAGGAAAACACGTATCATTGAAGGAGCATATTCTCTCTTTAATGTTATATAGTGCCAATATATTTGATTTGGGAAGCTAGGTATAGCATCTTAACCTTCTCTTGCTCGAACCTTAGCAGTCTTAATAAATGCTCTGTATATACAGGGTGATTGAAAATTCGTTCTAGTGCTTGAAGTAGGTTTTCTACAACTATTTATCTGGAACAAATAAGACTTCTTGAAAAGAGGGTCTCAAATTGGAAGTTTTAGTGTAAGTTAGAGGTTTGTGATTCATTCAAATCGGTCAAGTTACAACAGGAATTCGCCAGTTGTAAGAAGAACTTCCCCACTTTATTTACACTTTTCGAATAGCTGATGAATGATGTACTAGTGGGAAGAAAAGAATATACCCAACATTGCCATAAATTGAGACATGATTGCATCATAAATCGTAAATAAGTTTCTTTTTTTAAAAAGGATAGATCGAAACAAATTATTTAAAAACAATTATGATAATTTGCAAAACAGTTTGCGAAATCAGTTCATGAGCATTTCACAAAGGTACAAATTTTCAAGTTTGTCAACTTTTGAAAAGCGTAGGAATAAACAAACACAGGATGCACTGTAACTTATCCACACATACAGTAGTATCCACAAGAGTTATTCACTACGATATAAAGAAGTTGTTAAAAAATAATAGTCGATTTATGACTCATTCATTTTGATTTCACGATAATTTTGGCATGTTCTTAGTTTACAGAAATATCTTAAATATTAGCTATTCGTAAAGTTTGAATTTAATGGTAAGAGTGGAGTTTTCTTTTTCACAATTCATTGTTATTTATTAAGAAAGTTAGTAATTAAAATAAAATATTTAAATTATCTGGCACACTGATTTACGACCCTCATTTCATGGAACAAATTTGTTGCAAATTAGTTGTACATTAATGCCTTAAGGAACCAGGACGAACTTCCAAATATTGTATTGAATTAAATGAACTTCTACGAAAAAGCATGGTAAACAAATCCTTGTGTCACAATTTACTACGTTTATATCATTATTGAAATACTAATCCGGAATTAAAACTAGAGACAAAACACGATTTAGAGATCAGGTCTAGTAAAGAAATGAAAGGTTATACTATAAAATTTTGACCTTTTTTATTTTAAATCATATACCCTATTAGACTATTCTGCAAAATCGTTTCGTACGTTTCGTATAGTATAACCTAAGGAAAAATTCATATTAGGAAGACTTTTTACATAAGGAACAAATGCAAATCTCAATTATTCCTGCTCAATATTACTCCAACTGGATCTCAGATAGGTAAAGGGTAACAAATATTACGAGAATTAAATCATATATAAGGAAATTTGTTGTTCCAATTAAATAATATAATTTTGGCGTCAGAAAGTTGAAAATACATCACATTAGAGACAGGAGTGTAAAATTTTCAGATACACGTCTTTCATCATACGCCAAGTTATTTATTACAATAAGCTAATAAATTTATTTTAAAACTGACCTAATAAATCGACAGTTTTTAAGTATATTTAAACCTGTCCTTTTATATCACAAATAATGCATTTTGTTTGAAAATCAAAAACTAAGAAGTAGAAAGTGAAATTTAATACAAAATTTGTCTCTGTCTAATAGTACTTATATGATTAAGAATCGTGTTCGAGCTTGTATACCAAAAAAAGCATGTATATGCCTATCTATGGACGAGTTAAACCAAATATACATTAACTTTTATTATATTTCAAAATATCCGAATATGTAACCTTACATAAATTTTACTCAACTTGTTGGAAATCCAAGTATAAATTTAGTTGAACTATTCAAAACTCTCTTAAAGTAATACATTTATTTGGATAATTTGCAGTGTATGAATAACTATTGAGATAAAACAGAAGATATTACAAATTGAAGCTCTAGATATCACAAAGCAGCCGAGTATTTTTTTAACTTCCCGTTCACATCAACACTAAAAGTATTTTGCAGTTCACTCGATAAGGGAAAATTATATAACAAGTAATAACAAATACGTAACAACGAAAATAATCTGTAAATAGAAACGTAGAATATGTCATTAAAGTAATAGTCAAACATAGATTGCTACTTTTCAGGTGATGAAAGTGCGATGTGGTGGAATGAACATTAATCAAGAGTTACTTATGTCTGATAACATCATAGAAAAATATTTATCTTTGGGTGAAATGAAGCAAACTCTGCAAATTAATAAATATCTCACTTAATTCTTTAGTTAAGGGTCGTTAAAACATTGAACCACACTGCGGAATTATAAGTTACGAATTATGAAAGTATGCTAGAAATTGACTTCGGTCGAAATTTTTAAAACTAGAAGTCTTAAAGATATGCGTAATTTGTTACTGAATAAATAGTTCAGTTAAAAGTAATTAATAAGATGAGAAAAAGTCAAAATTTTCTTGTAAAATTTAACATTAATTAATCAAGTAGTAGACAAGTCAGCACTGTGTCCTGCAGTAAATCAAAGGTACGAAAATCAAATATTATATTAGATTCTATTCAATTTACAATTCCCAAAATTTAGATACTAAGTTCATCCCAAAATCTTAAATGTTAAGCGGAATTTTAGCTATTCACTCATGATTAGTTAGGTTTGTCGCACGATGGTTCTGCACTAAATTGCTGAAGATATTCTTGATATTCTCAAGCCATAATTGGAAAAAACTCAAATATATTTTCGGTTTTGTCAAGTGGTATCATTACAAACGTTTAAAGTTATAACTTTCTTTTTATTTCTCATTTTTGTTTTCTTTCTGTTGCGATGCTCAATGCAAAATGCTATTTTCTATTTTTAATTTTAATTTGATCTATCTTTTTGTAGCCATCAATTTACTTTGAAATTGCAAATATGTGGCTCGAAATGAAACATTCTTGTTAAAGGGTTTATACAGAATTGAGAATCATAGATTTTATTTATTAATTTTATTATATAAAATTTTGACAGCAGGAACACATGTTTAAACATAGCATTTTAAAATCGAAATCAATAAATCTCAAATTAATAATTTCATTGCAATCTTCTAACGAGAGCTCCTAATTAAATTTTCAATACATTTGGTGGTTAATAATAGTGGTTTGGTATAATATATTTTCGAAAATTTCAATGGAAAACTTATAATCAAAATTTTCTTATATTCCATTCTGTTACAAATGCTGTAAGTCCACAGGATAGTGTTACCAACAATACAGAATGAAATATAGTGTTAACATATAATTTATTGAAGGAATAGATAATTATAAGAACATTTTTTTTCGATTTGTTCTGTATTCTGTCTTCACAACAATGATTACTACTGTTTCACCAAATTCCTTCGATCTAACATTAACTTATGGTCAAGCCAAATAAAATAAGTATTGTTTTGTAAAATTCTGAAATGATGAAATAAATTTATATCATTTCTCCCTACAACATTCTTCAATATAGAAGTCAGACAAAAAGTTTGTCAGTATTTCAATCCGTTCAAGTAATTTCGTTTCTTTTACGTATTCCCTTGAGACTGGTATGAATATATCATCTTCACATAAATAAAGAAAAGCCTAACAAGTGTGTATGAGTGTTAGTTTTTCCAGGGTCGCTTATTAAGGCATTCAGAATGTGGTAGAGGTTTGAAAAGCAATAGCATTACGTTACATATACCGTTATAAACTCATACCAAAATTACAAAGAAGGGTCATAAGTCTTCTAATATTTTAAAACACAACATACCTGTATTTATCAGAGCTCAGTGAAAACAGGTCACCATTCAAAATGCAGCATCTCAGTTGAACGTTCTGAAGCCACATTAATGATAGTTTCACGATTCCACTTTGATATAATGTTCTGTCCCTAGAAGTAAAGCTGCCAACCACTACTGTTTCCCCAACATGTTGCTTGGTAAAGCATCGTATTTTCAGGAAGTATGCCGTACTCAAAGTATTTTCTTATCGAACGAATAATGTCAGCGCTATATGCTGCATATAACATCACTTCAATCTTCGAACACTTAATTCATTTTGTTGTATTTTTCTTGCTGAGTGTGGATTTTTGTTATATGTTGCAGTTGAGTCTGCTTTCGGTTCACTAATGCAGGATATTTTTGGCGTCCTGTATTATACATCTACTTCAACCCTTCGGAATAAAGTTTGATATTGAGGGTACAATAGCTAAAACTAACTAGAACTGAACTGCTTACTCGTCGTTCCATCACAAGAAATCCAAGATTTTATTCTCATGGCAGCCTTTCTTAACAAACGGTTCTGAAAGATGGTCATTGAGCAAGCATTGTTCTGTACATCAACAAACCCGAAAAGCCACTCACTTTTTGCTGAATGTAACAATGCATTTCACGAGATGCCTATTACGTGGATTTCGCATCAGTTGTTGGCACAAAGCTACCCTCGTCTAAGTCTGAACTGACATGTGAGGTAAACTTGTGTGTCAAAATGCGTCAGTTTCTGATCTTTTTCATTTCGTGAAGGTGATGCACAACAGTGCACTGGGAATTCCGACTTGGTTTGACAACCATCATGTGGTAGTGGATGGATTTTCTCAACGGAATTCTGGGTGGTTGGGCATTGGTTGATATACATTTTTACAAGCTGTACGAGATTTTTGGAACCAAAGCGTTGCTTAACTGTGGTTCACTACACCCTCTCCTTTTGTGTGAAAAATGTTTTGCGTTGCTGCTGAGCATAATCCCCACTTTGAGCTCGTTCAAATATAGGACATTGTGGTGAACTACTTGTCTCTGCCACTAAAAACTGATTGCCAATTCTGATGGAGTGGCGGCCAAATGTTAAATAGTTCGCATGCTACACTACTTCCTTGGTCAGTTGAACCTCATACTTTCGATGAATTTCCTAGTATATACGCGTTTTCTCTTTGGATTGTGATAATAATGGTTCACTTCCGACTTATCCTGTATATAGAGGACGAGAACATACGTGATGATACAAAATAAGATCAGCCTTCTGCGAAGGTCTGGTAGCTAGCACTTGTGAATTTGATGTAAATTTGATAGAATTTAGTGAGATAGTATTTCGACGCGTTATAATGATTCTGATTGCAATTTGAATTGTAGATCGAAATTTCAAAAAGCTCTGATGTTCATGGGACTCTAACATTCAAAAAATGTCTATAAGATTGAAATGACTAGGATCAGCTTTTGGCCTGATACGTGCCAAGTGAACTACCGTAGTTTTTGTATTATATCTAAACTGACGTGACAGTACAAACCTTACAGTGGGATTTAAATAATTTCAAAAATGTACCGGTATATAGTGATAAGCAAGAAATACTTTTTTACAATCCACAAATAAATAGGAGTCATCATTGAATCCTAGTAAAATCATGTTGTATTCTCATATGAAGACCAGCTGAACTTGACTGATGTAGAATAGAGTTCATTAAACTAGTCAAAAGAACACGCTTCGCAATAATTTCAACATCTTATGCTAAAATACGGGGAAGTCTCACGGTATGGAGAGATAGAAGAGCAGAAGTGATAGAAGCACACTAAGCTTTTAGCTATGAATGTTGATCCATATAGAGCAAAAACCAAATGAGATAATAAGAACCTTTTTTATTAGAATCGACTTATCGTTGTAACAGTAGGTAACATCTTCTTTCTTAAGCATCTGTTCAAATTGGAAATGGCTGATATCAATCACTTCCAGTGTAACAAATAATACACTTCAAACTTCAACGGTAATCACTGTAGAGTAAAAGTTGTAATAGTTAGAGAAAAGCATTTTCTGCAATCAATAAAGCATTTCAAGAACATATTTCATCTCCATTATAACCTCTGTACTTAAACAAGAATTGGTAGCTATCTACTACTACCTCTCGTTTTAATGTTGATTGAGAAAATATCATGAAATACAAAATAAACTTCTTCACGGGATATACAGGTAAAATGATAACTATAGAAACTAATATCATATTTTGAAGTTACTGATTGATCATCCCCAGAACAAGCAATCAACCAATACACACCTGATTCTTATAGTTTACCTATTAGCGTTTTGTATTAGGGCATTTCAAGATAAATGTCTTTCAATTGCAGACTAATAATTCAAATTTGTAGTAGACTGCTTGAAGAATATGACTAACTTTGTTTCTGAATTTCATAAAGTAACACCTGAAAAGTTATTGTGGCCCTCAACAGCTACCATAATTAGAATTCAAATATGTAAGTATATTATTCACGTCAGCGATTTCTGCCTTCATCACTGTTTTCTTCGCCTCCCTTGGAGGAGTAACGAAACTTCAAATTGCATTTCTTCATCATTCGCCAATAATATACATTTTACGTAGATGAATTCTGTATTATGGTCGCTGTATCTTCACCCAAAGTATCATCCATTTGGATAAGTATAATCAAAAACAAGTTCTTAAATAAGAAGCAAACATCGTATAAGGATTTAATTCAAAATGTGGTGTAAAATAACGTGTTTGAAACGCTAGTACTATACATATTGTGTATACAAAACGGTAAAAGATGTCAACATGTAGTTTCCCGCAATTGATTCAGCGTCAAAGAATAAGTCCTATATTTCTCGTTGAACATTCATTCAAATCAAAATGGTTCAAATTAGCCACTTCGGTTGCAACATTTATTGTAATAGGAACCTTCATACAGTTCGTTCTAATCGATTCAGGATCAAGACATCGTATTATCGAAAGCGCAGCATTTATCAGAAATGTCAGTGTTCAATTACACTTCTACGTCCGATTTTAATACTGATTTTCAAAGAACAAAAAATCTAAGAGATATTCAGAACGTTCTTTTCCAATCGAGAATGTAGGAGTGGGATTCAGCACACAAAAAATACATTCTTTCTTCTCCCTTAATACGCTACTTAGATTATAGAAACAGATTCTATCATCGATCTTATTGCTCTAATGCAAAAAGTAGTTATAGATATACTATTTTAAATTCTAGTATTGATTTCGCATTTTTTGATAGACAGTCTACAGTATTTTCACATTGTAAAACGAAACTCTTTCATTGGACTTTGCAACTACGTTATACACAAAAAGTAGAAGTCTTATGAAATGACTATGTCCGTCCGTCTGTCGACAGGTACCAAAGCGAAAACTCTAAGATATATCTAGAAGTGATCTTTTGCAATCGATTCAAAGTCTCAATAACATGTTCCATCTCCTCCATGAATCTTCTAATCAACCTCCATGTGATTCAAATCAGTCATTTCCGGTTTCAACATTTAGTAACATTGAACGAAAACAGTAAGAGGTTACACAAAGCGGTTTCTCCTATACGACTCTGCGTCTCAAGGAAACATAAGACGACAATCCACAACATTCTATGAAACCTGGAAGTGGACTTGAATACTGATTCCTAAAGAGCAAAAACCAGAAATGGTTAAAATTAACCTATTGGGAATTTAATATTTATCGCCATAGAATAGGAACGGTAGTAGCTAACAAGAAACGGTTTTCTGTAGCCAATACAGCGTCTCAAGAAGCCTTCCACCAATATGATCTATATTCTGCGCTAACCCTCAATTCAAACAGGAAGTTACTTCAATTAACGCTTTCCATATTCAACGTTTATTATTATAGAACGCACACACATAGTAATAGCGAGTAATAGTCTTTTGATTTGGATTCAGGTGTGAGGAAAAGGCTTTATCTTTGATATTCATAATCTGTTGCAATTAGTAGATATAGGTCAAGTTTCAGTACTGGTTCAAGTATTGAATTTGCATAGTTTGGAAGTGTACCATAGTTTCAGGTAAAGCTCTTGTGATATTATTAAGCTCGTTTCAATTCCAGCTACTTAAGTTTATGTGTCGTCTAATACAAATATAATTTGTCACAACAGGAATATATATTCAGCATGGAAAACAACTCCAACAACCAGAATTAACAAACAAAGGTAATGTATTAGCAGAAACATAATTGTGGTTTATCCCAATAACGAGGATTTTAAAAATATCACAACATTTAATATTGGTAAATTTAGGGATTAACGTTATTCTGGAAGTATTGGATTGTAATTACATAGATAAGAATTGAGAGGATGAGCGCAACAGTGGTCTAACCCACATTTTTAAAAATGGAGAAAAATCAAATTAAACACATTTATTTTTTGTACAATACATATATATGTAGAACGTATAACACATTCAACCACTTGTGGTTGCTCTTGATACATTGTACAAAAAGCACATGTGTTGAATTTAAACATGATATTTCTTCATTTTTTTAAATGTGAGTTAGACCTCTGTTGCGCTCACGCCGTCAATTGTTATGAGTATGGGAGAGTAAACAAAATATTTATTTTTACAATTATTATATTAATAGTTTTCAAACTGGGCATTACTTTCAAAATGTCTTAAAATATTAGTTCTTTGTTCTTTGGTTCATATTTCACATAATGTAGATTCTCTAATTGTGATCTAATGCTTCTTTTCAGCAAAAGATTTCTTGCGTTAAAACTTACAGATTCAAGAAAAATCTTAATTACTATTGCGGCTGTATCCACTACATTTCTCTTTTAACTGGACAGTAGCGTAGCGAGCTAAGACGTAGACAATAAACAAACTTAATTTTCTTTCAGTGATATGAGATAAGCTATCTTAATTGTTTGTTTAGTTTCTACGTGGTATAAAAGACATCTACTGTAAATTATATCGGAGGAAATAACGGACAATGGGTAAAGTTGGAAAACTAGTTGAAGATAACTCAATTATAAAACCCTCATTGGAAGCGAAATTTAATGAATAGTTTGCATTTTTAAAAACGAAACTTAAATGACACTTTAGTATAGTGTTCAAATTTGAAAACTCTCGATCCGAGATTTCATTCTAGATTACCATCTTAAATTTACTTACGTATGTTATAAAGAGTTACCGTTTGCTTTTCTTCCAATTTTGCAATCATGGTGAGGTCTCTTTACGATAATTGTTCTATGCCCTGTAACTTTCTCAAAGGTTATAACAAGACGATGATAAATGAGAATCATATCAAGCCTATAAAAATTAAATTAGATGTAGAATGTCATAAACCAAAGATCTGTCTCTAAGCTATTACAACGATCATTACCCGATCCGTAGTATTAATTAACATGCTTGCTTTGCTATCGTTTGATGTGTTGACCAATTCCTTCATAATCGTTTACATGCCCTACAACCTTCTTTCATTAGTTGATTGGAATGTTTCTTATTTTGATATATGTTTTATTTCTCGTCAAAATTTATCATTTTTGTAAACGCAGTTATTTTAGAAACTGGGCAACCAAACTTAATATATTTTTTCCGTTATCAAAACTATTGTATATTTATACTAAAATTATAAATTTATTAGCATATAAAAACTTGTTTGTAGAACAATATAGTCACTTGTTAACTATAAGTAAAAGTAATATTTTCCAAAGGTAAAGGATTTGCTTTCAGTCCCTAGTACATTGCACACTAAAAGGAGTATACAGTAGTTGTGGCGTCAGTTTGCTGCTGGTTTCATCAATATGTCTCGTTCACCTCTGCTACAGAGGCCAGAAAACTTATGTCAGCGTTTTCTCATCACACGTTAACTGCTGTATTGTTGATCCAATTATGTACGGACCTCGATCTTTATGTTGCATTTGCATAAAGTGGCATCTTTTGTGCACTTAACATCAATTAAAACAATTATTTGATGATCTTGTAACTTCTGTAACATGTTAAAGAAATTAGCTTTTAAGTTTTTCCTTAACTAGCTTTAGTTTGAAGTTAAAATTTTACAAATAGTAATCTGATACTGAAATATAAGCAACACCTCCTTGTTGAATATCATATGGAAGTTTCCAATTGAAGGATTTGTCAATTTTCTGTCAAATTCAGACATTGTTTTATATTTAATTGAATTATATACTTATTGAATTATATATTATGTGATGTACAATAATGAACTGTTGCTATTCTGTGAATAAGGCTATTGGAGTTCTGTTTCATTCTGTTAAATACTTAACGTTATCATGTTGTGAGGAGCAATTTTCCTCAGTTTAACTTTCAGAACTTAATTAGATTGAATGTAGGTTAATGCTAAAAATGAATTTCTTTTCTTGAAATGATTATTCTTGAAAGTTGTACAGTGAATATTGAAGTTTAGTATTTTATTTGAAAGAAGCAATTAAACTGATTACTAGTGACTCTTTTAAAATATTTCTATGTGATATTAGTTATACCATATATTTCAGTGTCACATATCTGCTTGTATATTTAATTATTTGTGTGAGTATTCTTACTTGGCACCGGACGTGTTTAACTTTATGGAAGACACATTACACTTCAAAATAAAACGCTGTGCAATACTAAATTCCAATATTTAAGCATTCTTGTTGTAAATTAATTTGATAATACGTATAGAATATGGGCGTGTTTGGTTCTAAATTAACTAAGCATGAATGTAGACTCATTGGATACTCTGTAAATAAAACTTATGTACAAACACATGGAGATTCATGGTGCTGTGAAACAACAGAAGAAAAATATTTAATGGTTCTATAACAGCATGCAGCAATATACGAGAATGTTATAGTGGAGATGAATTCTTCAAACAGTTAAGAGATTTATATTTCGTTTTTCTAGAACTAAATACGTTCATATAGTATTTTCTTCTTACAAAGGAACCTATCCAAGTGTAACTCAGACTTCGAGTCGAGACTATGGCCGTTGGATACCTTGTCCCAAAAGAACATAACGAAAAGGTATACATCCTCGATCGCAACCGTTGCGAAGATATAAGCGTGAAAAGTTAGAAATTGAACTCCATACTATACATTACAAAGTCAGATTCCGGGTCAGATTTTTCGGAAACGGTCGGGTAAGGAAACTCAGCGAATACATA
Source organism: Thermobia domestica (assembly GCF_964235325.1). Taxonomy (NCBI): domain Eukaryota; kingdom Metazoa; phylum Arthropoda; class Insecta; order Zygentoma; family Lepismatidae; genus Thermobia; species Thermobia domestica. Next base: position 81,506,650 of record NC_137469.1, read on the forward strand.
TCAAATTAGTGTGGGGAGCCCAGAAGCTTTTGAACGAAAATTTTGTGTCCCCGGGGCATTCGAAGGGTCCCACTCCATAAACTGACTGTACTCAAACAAAATGTGGTTTCGGATTATACCTTCAAGTTGTACTCTATAATGTTTCGATACAACGTGTTTTAAGCTAAAAAAGACGCATGATATGTCAAAGTGAGTGGTTATGAAAGAATACGAAAATTAGAAGTATGGAAGTGGGATACTATTTTTCTTCATAAGGAAAATAGCTCATGGATAATCTGATATTTATCTGTTTATGGTATTACTTTCAGAGATTTTAAATGAGTGCATGCCATCTTTCTTATATAAAGCACTTTTTTCGTATTTCCCTAGTGGAATTATAAATACTGAATTTGAATTAATAGTTTGAAAGAAATATTTCACATTGCTATTTTGGCATCAGATCGCGTATATTTGTTTTCAAGTATCACCTCCTTTACAAGATGAATGTATTTCAAAAAGTGGTTTCACATCTTCCGCCACTTTTTGTTCTTTGTTTTGTTCATCAATTTTAAACACAGTATATGATTGTTTTGGAGCTTGAAGTATATCATTGTTTGTGGTGGAATTAAACAGCAGTGCTCAGTAGAAATATTACAATACCTTGTTTTCATTGTTAGACCATTGTAATGTATTATGAACCCACTTTGCTAAATTTTCTTTATTTTCATTATCTTCATAATTATTTTACAAGAAAGTTGTTGGTAATTGTTTCATAAGCGATTGGGATAGTTCCCAGGAAGGTCTGTCTATAATTGATGCAAGTGAGATTAACGACACTTCTCTCATTTGTCATCCGATTGTCTGCCAAACTGACTCCTTTAAAACTTTTAGCCTAAATCTCGTTTAAAATGTAGTTTAAACCAAAGTTAACCAAAGTGCTTTCTTACGAATTATAGGTCTGGGCATTATACTGTATATTTCCTATATAAGTGTGTCAAGCATGAGAGATGATATGCATATCAAGTTATATTTCATAAGAAATTGCGGAAGGAAGAAAATAATTTAGAAGGAATAAAATAGCCTGGGATCATTATACTATTCACCATACCGGTATATGCATATGATGTGAATAAGGAAAGCGCAGAAAACCGCATTGAGAATGGCTGGGCTGAAAATCCTTTCACACCTTTTCGACCGAGTTTCATATCGAGAATCAAACAAGAGAAAAACGAGTCTAACGAAAAATATTCTATAATTGAGGAGTTTGATGCAATAAGGACTTAAGTCTGGAACATGCAGTTGGAGAAAAACGATTTGAAAATTTAAGTAGTGTTTTTTCTTACATAAAACAATGTAATATGCAGCATTTTATTCCGACATTAAATTAAAATGTTACCTGGAGGTTTAACAAGCTTGGCAAATGCCATAAATGCATTTGACGCAACAAGGGCGTAAAGTTGCTTATGCCCTTATTACATCAAACTCCTCAATTGGAGCCATTAATAAAAATGTAATTCAGCAATTTGAATAGCTGCTCTATAACGCATACAATAAAATGTACTGATCTAAATTCCGGACAATGTGGGGTTATCGTAGAAATCATAGCATATATTACATATTTCAAATGTATTTATTTACTTATTATCAGGCTTTCTCCAAAGAATTTATCATTTAAGGATTTTCCTTCAACTTCTTGTCTGAAAACAAAATTTACAGTATTTATATGTATATAATTAAATATTTTATAATATATCAGTTTATGCAGTAGAAAGTAAGACTTTTTCAAAAGCGATGATCCATTAAGACTAATGATAGATATGATTCAATTATATTACATCCCTTACAAATTACATTTATATATTCATGCTATAACTATCAAGTATAATAAACTTATTTTTTTTCTTAAATATTATTTACGTTAATGCATTGTAGAGAAAAATAAATTATTTAACTTTGAGAACTATCAGTATTCATCTATTAAAATAACCTATATGTATCTGGCATCAGCGTACAGACGGTTCTATCAAGAAATTTTCAGACACGTTTCTGTCATCACTTGCCAATTGGTTCATTTCAGTTTGCTAAATTATAAAACAATTAAAACACTATATTTTGCATTTTTAGTTTATTTTATGGCTGCAAATTATATTTTTATTTATGGTAATCATCACCCATATTTATTATTATTAAATAAATTATTTGAAAAAACAATATCCCACATAGCGAAGTTTTATTTTAAAACATCATCTTTGAAGGGGATTTTCTATGATTATGCCTGAGATTAAGTAAATATAGATAAAGATTAAATCGCAATGTCAGTCGTCTTTATACCATGTAATATTTTTGTAGTTAAGTGCTTTAAAATAATAATAATAATAATAATAAATATTTTCTATTGAATGATAATAAGTAAAATACGAAGTATATAAACAAGTTCCTTTCTGCTTCCATATCTGTATGCGTCCATGAAAAAACTAGGGCACAGTTGTACCATCATAACCGCATTCACCTGAAAATGGTGACACAGAAATGCCTCTTTGAGTATCATATGTAGTTTTGCATTGAGTCTGAAAACTTGAATACATTTTATTCCAAACAATGTTTAGTTACGAAAGGATCCCATTTAGCCATTCAAAAATATCCTTAAGTCGCGAGAAACTGTGCAGTACATTCACAAATACTATTGGTGACTTGAGTGTTTCCGTCTCTATATTCGAGAAAATGAATCTTTTGATTGTCAGCATTATAACATTACAAGCACGAGCAGTTCCGTATGAGCTGACGGAGGTGAGTGTAACTTGTACTCTCTAGTTAAAAAGTCAGCGGAAATCAGTCAACGGAGATAAATCAACGAACGCAATAGTTTACATTGATTCAAGACAGAGTTAATATCATTGTGAAGGTAAAACGATTGTTAATGATTTCCAAGAAGTCTTGAGGAATTTTTATCGAAAGAGAATAGTAGAATATATGCCAGAGTTTCAGCTCTTTTTCGATAATCGTAACAACTTGTAGAAGGTTACAATCCTGACAGTGGTGCTTTGATATACCATTCTGTAATTAAAATCTCAAAACTTGTCTATTTCCTAGTGTTGAACGGCTTGAAGACACCCATGAATTTTGTGCTTTGAAGTATTCATTCGCATTAAATAGCATTCTTTTTATCATACATATGCTCATCAATAAAAAAATAACTTTTCAAGTAACTTCTTTGAAATCTACAATATATATCATAAATTCTAGTTATATTGACCAATTGTTTTAAGCCGTTATTTATTTTCTGAAGTTTGCGTCACACTTTCCTATCATTAAGCTCACGATCTATGTAATTAAATTACTTAGTTATGTGCGTACTGAAAAAGAAATGTGTCATGAAAGGGTAGTCGAATCTCAGCCGACAAAAAAAGCCCTAGTGATGTATCTTGACCCTAGTGTACTTAGTAATGTAATTCCTTCTTTAATTACACTTTTTAAAACATGATATTAAATAGATAATATGAAATATTTTATTAACCCTTATAATTTTCTTCTTAATATGTGATACAGACTATCAAGTGTGAAAGTCACTGAAAGAAGCTCGATATTAGAAAGTATTATTTGCTTTTAATTATACTGTTAAATAACTAATATCTATCAACCATCTACGACACAACTTCAACAGTAAATTCAGTTATTTATTGGGTTTAGGCTATTCTTGAGGACTAAGAAGATACTAGTTCAACAATTGGATTTAGGTAAGTAAAAACCATATTGGGACAATCTTCAAAGATCACTCTGACTGCCACCAAACACACCTAGTACATTTTCTGAAGTTAAAAATTGATATGCATCTTAATGTTATATATTGATCAATGGTTCTAATGAGATATAATAAATATTTATAGATATTTTAGTATAACAATTATTACAATGAACATATTTTAATTTATTGACAATAACACTTAGAAGTTTAAAAAAATGTTCAGTTATCAACTGAACAACGGGGACAAATAGGACGGCAGGTCACTGGGATATTTAGTGCTGGTACAGTCCGCAGCAAAAAAAAAACCTGCAACATGAGCATATAAGTATATTGTAAAACTACGCCTAACAGCCCAGAGAATCAACGTTACGTCTAAATGGCACGAATCACGCCAAGAGAAACCTCGGAGTCCTTACTTGCACACTTATTTTGGAGCAGAAGACTTTGTCTTTTCACAATAAACTTACATGCTCATGTTGCAGGTCTTTTGCTGCGGACTGTATCATCTGGTGGGAGTAACGAGAACTTTTTGTAGTACTGTGGATGCAATGTCAGACGGTTGTTGTTTATAGCGTGTGAGCCGTACAATTTAACAAGCACAAAAAATAGAAAAGCAAGAAGAACATTTTTGGCAGCTGAAAGTATATTCGTTGTTACGTACTATGAATGCAAGTTCCCCCTAGAAGACTTATGTAATCTGAAGGCGAATACCTATGTTCAACACATGCTTTTAGGGCTCCAACACAGAAAGTCCATGCGCTAGGTTAAGCGAATTTCAGTAAGGAGATGGAAGTGAGAAATGGCTGTATGTGCTCAACTGGGACATTTTGCTTGGAGACAATTGGGACAGCACTTCGGTTGTTTTCACTGGATATGTTTTTTTTTTTTTTGCATGTAGTGCTGCTGAAAGTTTAAGTAGATTTATATATTCTGTTTTTGTATACCTAATGGCAGTTAATCATATGAGCTGTACTACAGGCATTGTTTCCCACACATTTGCATACTTTACGTTCATTGCCTTGTAACTAGTTTAATCAACTTACCTGCTACTTACTGCAACTTCATGTTCACAAAATTTTCAAATTGGAACTAATAACAATAAAAGTTAGAAGCATTCTCAACATTTTTCTCATAAGTTTCTCCGATAGATAATTTGTACAAAGGTTATTTGTACAATTTTGATCACTAGGAGTAGTATTTAAAAATAGTTCCTAAGTATAAGGTTTCTTCTTCTTATAGTCATATATTTAAAAGTGATAATGCTTTGCCGTGTAATGTTCATCAGTTAATGAAATTCTCCATTATTTACATACATATTACTTTGTCCCATTGACGCCAATAGGTGTACCAGTTGACCTGCCAATGTGGGCAAATGAGACAAAATGCATTATCGAAGTAGATTAACTTTAACAAATTTTCAACGAAATATTTTTCTGTTGATGTCCAAAAATGTGTAGTGTTCCCAAAAGACCAATCTTTCATATGCGTTCTTTGGTTTCTCAATTGAAGCAAAATTGCAGGTTTAAAAAAAAAGTCTGAACGGAAAATTGTCCCTGTAGTCCCCACTCTACCCCATTCACTATTTATTAAGTATTATTCTTGTTAGTTCAACCGCAACTGCTATATAGCTGCATATTCTTCTCACTAGTAAAATATATCATTATTATCAATTCATTCAATAATTAAAATTTGACAAATAGAAAGTATATCACCAAAAAGGAAACAACGATTAAGTATAAAAATATTTTCTTTCTAACGCTTTAATTCCAACACTTGTATAGTGATTTGAGCAATGTAGTTGATAACAATCTCGCCTATGGCGCGAATAGTCCGGCATTCAATTCCTGGTACACATAGTCGGTCAGAAAGGTCTAACAGCTTTTTCATGTCAGCCATTCTGATTGATTTCAAGGTGTTAGTCATTCACACCGGGAAATCAATGGGATGATATCAAAGACAATAATTCCAGACCTCTTCCCTCCTCTCCCACTCCTTCTTTCTTTCTCTATTTCCCGGGAATGTGATCGCCGAGGACCATCTCTCATATGTGACGAGCTACGATGGCAATAGCTACCGAAATCCCTGAAATCTAATTCCAAACCTTAACTAAACTTCAACAAGCATACATGTGTAATTTTAGTTATATATCAAGAAAAAAGAATTTTGATTTTGGGCTATAATGACAATTCACAAGCAAATTTCACCAACTGTGATTTTCACTCATTGAACGGGACATTTAACTAACAATTCATAAATATTTGTATTTTCTACTCTTCAGTATTGAAACTTCACAGACGTATAAGTCATACCAAGAAGCTAGATATTAGATACAATTAATTATATATAATTTCATCAATTACTATCTAATACCCATGCCCCTAGCCCGACATAGCTCCAAATTATATATAATAATTAATATATTATTCATGACTTTCTTTTCAATTATGCACTATACTATTAGATTATAGATTATGTCATAACATACACATAAAATTATGAATTATATTTCTGAAAGTAATGAAAGAATCCAAACTAAGATGATATCGAATGCTCCATTTCTTTAAAATGGCAGCTAATTTTCATATTAAATCTTCCTGAGTTTCGCCAATTATATATGAACAAACAAATTGTTGAAATAATTATCTGCTAAACCTTACAGCATTGAGAAGTTTACGAAAATCTTTTAAGAAAATTTTAATAATATATTTCCTAAAAGAGAGTAAAGAATATTACACAAAATATACAAAATAATTCAGAAAAGGCTAAAAAATTTCAAGTGGAAATTTTATTCTAGATGATATTGAAGTACCAATATTTATTAAATAACTAAACATAATGCAACAGGTGTAATAAACAATTGCAGTGCTGATGTTTCACAATATAACGTATTCACAAATTTCGTTGTAGATCGTGTAACGCAATTGGCGTAATTATATACGTATACAAATCCTGTCGAAAGAGGGTAGGTTTTCATAAAACAAACAAGAAATGAAAGAAATTCGTCGCTAGAAATTACATATTATTACAAGATCGACGAGAAGAAACGTTGTGAGCTTTTGTGCAAGATATTTTGTTATTCAGAGCAAAAATTACCAATTTGATTTGTTAATTCAGTTGGGCCTCAGAAATTCATCAGTGTAGATAAATGAATGATAAATTCAAAATAATCAAGTTCAATGAAATAAATCGAAAATACACTTCCAAATTAGAAATTTTCTGGGAAATGTCTTCCTTCGTCGGGGCACTTCAGTCACTGTCATTCCTCTTCAGAGTGAATCTTTTAGAAGCTGAGTGGCTGCCAATTCCTCTAGACGTGCTATCTAGTTTCTATAGCAGATACAAAAGTCATAGCGAGAGCCTGGATATTAGAAGGTATTAATTGTTATTAGATTCAATAATGACCCTCTAATAACCGTGCCCTTACCACGACACTACTTTCATAGTAAATTTAGTACTATATTAAAAGTTTTCTTTTTGCAAGACACTGTATAGCTTGCGTACCAATTACTGAGAATTACACACACATAAAATATTATTTATAATTGCCATAATTATGCAGTCGTTTAACCTAAGATAATTACTCTATTTGTTTTTTTTAATAAAATTATTCTTAATTCTCAAATGCACTTTCCAAATCATTAATCAACATTACAGTCAACTAAAAATGCGTTGATGCTGATATATTTAAATTGACTGTGTTAAAACTATTATAAATAACTTTAGAAGAAATATTAATAAACTTTCACTTCACCTGTGTAAATAAAAAATAAATCAAAAATACACTTCGAAGTTAGAAATGATCTTTGAATTGTCTTCCTTGGTCGTGGATGCACACATACAGCCTACGACACACTTCAGCCACTGTCATTCGTCTTCAGAGTAAATCTTTTACAGACTGAGCTGCTGCCAATTCCTCTAGAGGTGCTGTCTACTTATAGCAGCAGATATAAAAGTCATAGCGAGAGCCTGGATATTAGAGGGTATCAATTGTTATTATTTTCATTAATACCCTTCTAATAACCACGCCCCAACCACGACATTACTTTCACAGTAAATTTAGTGTTATATTCACCATTTTCTTTTGTACGAAACACTGTGTAGCCATGAGTAACAATTATTGAGAGTTAAGCACACAGAAGATATTATTTATTATTGTCATAATTATGAAGTCGTTTAACCTAAGACAAGTACACTACTTCTTTCTTATAAAATGGTTCTTAGTTCCTAAATACACTTTCCAAATGATTGATCAACTTTACAAGCAAATAAAAATGCGTTTATACTGATACATTTAAGTTGAGTAAGTTCAAACTATTATGACTCTAGAATAAATATTAATAAATTTTCACTAAAATTGTGTAAATACGCTCACAAAAAAATCAATCAGTAACAATGGGAACACTTCAATTTTTATAAATAATAATGATATACTGTTCAGAATTATGTACAGCAAGTTAAATATTTATATCGAAAAAAGTAGTTTTTCAGTAATTTTCTACCATTTGAAAACATTTTGAATATAATATCGTAAAATTGTTAAATACATAACTTTGCACAATATTAAAAATAACAAAACGGTGAATATTTGTGATATAGGAATTACATATTATTTTAATACAAATATTATATAACCACAAGATTCATCCTGTAGTTATAATATTCGCCTTTTCGAATGTAATACAATCGATATATTGACATTTTTCCTAATTTTAATCTCCCTTCCTTGATTAATGATTTTTTTATTTGTTTATAATGCCGAAGTAATTCACTATTATTTCAAATATTGATATGAATAATAATATTAATAATAATAATAAATGACAATATAACTAACGTGTAATCTGTTTCAACTCAAATGAATGAATTATACATAAAACTTTTATTTTTATTCAAAATCTACGCTAAATTATTTTATTTTGCAACGTTAATTATTTTATTTCTAGTCGATAACCTAAAACTAAAAAAATGTATAGTAATAAGTTCACACAAGAAACATGTAATTTTTAAATTAAGGACAAAGCCAACAGTTCTAAATAGAAAATTTACAAATTGGATTCCGAGCTTACAATTACTTCTGTGGGCAGAAGTTTTCTCATTTAATACCTTAGAAGCTTTTCCTATTTATCCTTTTTGTAATCTTCACATTCAACTATTACTTTTGTTTTCATGAAAGGTATGACATAATTAAAGAGGTGAATTTAAAATATTCATTACTTATAAGTTCTATGTTTACTACGTGGTTATCATTATTGATTTTCGAACTAACATTTGATTGTTATTCAACAAGTGCAAGCTTTCGACATGATACATAACAAAACAGCGACTTTGATTGCCTAATACCTTTAAGAGTGATTGAATGCTATACATATTGATAGGTGTTTCATTGGATACCTAACCTCAAAGTATCAGGCATGATAACAGTAACAGAAAGTAAAAGACACAAACCAACTTTCTGCATAGAATTTGGCTTACATCTCGCTTTCCTTTAGGGTAATGCTTTATTGTGACCTTTAAATATTCTAATAACACCTAATAGTTTACAAAACTGAAAGACTAACATCCATATCAGGAATGATGTTAATTTAACGGAGGGAAAAGTGTATCATTTATGAAACATATTCTCTCTTTAATGTTATACAGACAAAATATGTTTGTATTGAGAAGCTAGATATAGCATCTTAACCTTCTCTTGCTTGAACCTTAGCAGCCTCAATAAATGATCTGTATATACAGGGTGATTGAAAATTCGATCTAGTTCTTGAAGAAGGTTATACTACAATTACTTTTGAACAAATTGAACTTCTTGTAACGGGTGTCTCAAATCAGTAGTTTTAGTGTAAGTTGCAGGTTTCTGATTCTTTAAATGGGCCTACTTACAACCGGAAGTCGCCAATTGTGAGAATAAACTTCCCCACTCTGATCACTATATTCAAACTTTTCCAATAGCTTATGAATGATGTACTAGTGGAAAAAAAGAATATACCCAAAATTAGCATAAATTCAGACATGCTTGGGTCATAAATTGTAAATAATTTTCTTACTTTAAAAAGAATATATTGAAGTGAATTATTTAAAAGGAAATTATGACAATTCGTGGAACAGTTCGCTAAAGTCAGTTCATGACCTTTTCACAAATGTACAAATATTCAACTTGGTCAACTTTTGAAAAGCGTAGACAGAAACAAACACAGAATGCGATGTGGCGCGTGTAAGTTATTTGATTCGTATGTTGAGTTTTCTCAAAAAGTTGTAAGTGTAGATAAATAAATAAAAACCTACAAAAAATCAACTTCGAAATTAGAAATCTTGTTTTAATGGGTTTGCTTGGTATTGGATATAAACATGCGACGTACGACGTACTTCAGTCAGTGTTCTTGTTCTTCAAATTCTTATCTTTACGCGCTGAGTTTGCCAATTCATCTGCGTTATCTCTTCTAGAGATCTCGCTGATGTGCGGTATATCAAATAATTCATATGATTTAAATGTAGAAGTCATATGACGTTACAAATAGATTTTGTGTCCTCTATGGTGTCGAGTTACCTCGACTAAAGCATTTGAGTGGATTATTAATATAGACACACTATCCTACGCCTGGGTAACTATCATACTAGTAAATTGCATCTTTTCTTATAATTAGTGACACATCCTTCACCAATATGCCCATCGTTCACCAAGTTAGCCTCATCAGTGCATTGATTTTTTCCCAGGTAGTAAGTTTAAACTGACATAATTTGTAACATTGTGGAAAGCTTATAAAATAAAGCCGTCATTTTAGTAACTTATCCACAAGTTGCCGTAACTTAGTTTTGAGTTATTCACTATATTATGCAGAAGTTGTTAGAAAATAATACTACTCCTTGCTATTTAAGGCTCATTTATTTTGATTTTACAATAACTTTGGCATGTTCTTAGTTCACAGAAATAACTTAAATGTCAGCTATTCGTAAAGTAGTAAGCGCCGAGTTGTCTTTTTCACAATTCATAGTTATTGACTAGAAATCAGTAAATTTTAAAAATCCCCAACTTGTGATTTGCCACCTTGAATTACTCTGAAATTACTGATCTGCGACCCTCATTTCATGAGTCAAATTTGTTCTAAATTAGTTGTAGATTAACTCCTTAAAGTAATAGGACTAATTGCGAGTTACATTATAAATAGATAGTTAACGTTGTTCCGCGTAACTTCCAATGTAAATTGTGTTTTGTTTCAGAAACGTTATTAATTGAAGTTCAAATTATACATAAATTCCAAATTACAAATTTGTTCAACTAAATCTTAACAAATACACTTTGAAAACACCTATTGCTAACATTAATCAATACTCGCTGAAACAATTTTGTCGAAAAACATCCCTATTAATATATTTACAAACAATTCTTTGAACTAGAGAACAAATTTCGCCCACCTATTCGTTATCCTTCTTTCTCATCAAGTGACAAATTGTATTCGATTATTGAACTTCTCGTGTTTTTTCTGTCTCATAGTACAGTTTTTTTTAAAATGTTCTTGTTATAGTGTAAAAGGGAAGGTAAGTGCTCTGTTATTGTTTTTCCTAAAGTTGAATATTTAAAAAAGTAGCCTAAGAGTTCTGAGGGGGGAAACATTACTATACTCATTAAAATACATTAATAAACTCTTGAAACATAAATAAACTCATTAAAATTAACTGTAACCTATCGCTTCACGTTATCATAGATTCATTTAATATTTCGTAAAATACTCGAACAATTGAAATGAACCAAATTGAAACTGATACATTTCAGTGCCTAAAATTGATTTCTAGAATGAATAAAACTACAGACAAAATAGGTTTATGTTATTATAATAATACAATTGCTAATGTGTAGCAGAGTTGAATGACGTAAAATTAGAATACTAAAGAATAGGTGGGGCAGGGTAGATTAGCATAGAATACGGTAAGGTAACGGAACACGAAAAGTTCATATTTAAAACACAGGAGTGTTTGGTTAAATTAGAGTAGGGTACGCTATAATAATATTAATTAGAGAGATTATCATTATGTTACTAGTATATTCTCAAGTACAGTATGTCATAGCCACAAACTAATTATTAGAAAGTTCTACTTTTTCTTTATAAAGCAAGATAATTTGTCCTAAATTTTGATGACCATTTTCTATACGAATGAGTTATTTAGTGGCTGACAGGATTTCTTATTGATACTTAAAACGTAATAACTAATCACTACAATGTAGTATTGAATCTCTTCCTCTTTAGACCAATGCCCAGCTAGAAGTTCCCTACAAGAGTACGCGTTAGCGATCGTACGTTTGAGCTGAAATTCACCGTTAATATGACAAATTCAATCTGATGATAGGATGCTCTTGGATTGCGTATATTATTGGTTCCCTGCTGCGTGGGCAACTTGATACCTTTTCGGTATCTGACATGTAAGGTTACTACTCTTATATAATAAAAAAAACCTATAATTCTTGTATTAAAAACATGGGGTTCGCACATCTACAGAAAGAATCGCACCTGCGTTCTAAATGATACCTAAACGTAGACAGATGCTAATCTTTCAATAATAAAGAGTGGCTCTTTAACGTATGCAAATAATAATATTGTAAGAATTTAACAATTCGATATTGATAGTATATATAAAACACAGTCGTTAATTTCGCGTAGGATGGATGAGTTATACAAACAAAAAATGAGGAGTGTGAGAACCGGTGTAGTTTATAAATTTCATTTGATTTTAGTATACCAAATAAGTCTCTCAATACCCGATCATAGCTTTCGATGAGTTTTAGTACATTCAACTTTCCTTTCCGAAGATAGACTGTTAGTCGTCTATGAAGATACACTGTACGGACGGCCGTGTCATATAAACTCAAATCTAATATATTTGGTTCAGAAATTACGTAGTACATAAACAGAAAATTTCGAAGTAGGTGACGAGTGTGATTTTTAACTCTTCTTTGAGCACAAGTGATCAAATAACTAGTTTTATATACTGCAATATAAGTTTTCTTGATTTCTTTCTTTCTTTTGCATTTCTGGATGATTCAAGAGAGTCATTTCTAAAGAGTTCGATTATATATTCTTGGCTTCAGAATGACACACAAACATCATATACTCCGTAATCGAAGTAAAAATGTCAGAAATTCTTTATATCATCACACACCAAGATATTTATTTCAATTTGCTTTCTACGAATTTGATACTTCATAATTACCATTGAATATTATATACTGGCTTAATTTAACATATCATATAATGGATTTTTTATACATTGGTCAACATTAACGTGAATTATAGAACTAATAAGAAAAACAGAAATACCAGACCCAAGGCAAGATTCCGTCTTCAAGTATTGATATTGGAACTCACACTGAATATTGATAAATGATGGTCTAAGAAAGTTATCTCTTATTTGGTTCGAGGTGCATAATAAGATAATCTTTAATTGAAGCCGCCAAACTATGTTACTTTTCATCATACTAATTTGGTATTACTCATGTTCTTAGATACTACAAATCTGTAAATATGCCTAGCGAACCTTCCCAGATATTTTTCTGCAAGACATTTGGTTATTCAGCGCACAAATTACCAATCTGATTTGTAAATCCAGTTGAGCCTCAGAAATATAGCAGTGTAGATAAATGAATTTAACAATTCAAATAGTCACGTTTAATGAAATAAATAAAAAAATACACTTCGAAATTAGAAACTTTGTTGGGATAGCCTTCCTTGGTCGTGGATGCATGCATACAGTCTACCACACACTTCAGCCACTGTCATTCGTCTTCAGAGTAAATCTTTTACAAGCTGACCGGCTGCCAATTCCTCTAGAGGTGCTATCTACTTATCATAGCAGATAGAAAAGTCATAGCGAGAGCCTGGATATTAGAAGGTATCAATTGTTATTATTTTCATTAATAACCTTCTAATAACCATGCCCTAACCACGACACTACTTTCACCTTAAATTTGGTGTTACATTCACAATTTTCTTTTCTAGAAGACACTGCGTAGCTTAAGTACCAACTATTGAGAATCACACATACATAAAATATTATTTATAATTGTCATAATTATGAAGTCGTTTAAACTAAAATAATTACACTATTGGTTTCTTATAAAATTATTCCTAATTCCCAAATACACTTTCCAAATCATTGATCAACTCTACAATCAACTAAAATTCGTTTATACTGATAAATTTGAGTGCGTTCAAGCTATTATGAATAGCTCTAGAAAAATATCAATAAAATTTCACTAAAACCGTAAATCCCCACACAAAACATCAACTAGGAACAATAGGAACACCTTCATTTTTACGAATATTGATTAATGATATACTGTTAAGACTTATGAAGACGAAGGTAATAATGACGTATTAATTGTGGAAATTTATGTTGAAAAACGTAGTTTTTCACTAATTTTCTAAGATTTGAAAACATTTTGAATATCGAATGAATTGATAAATAAATAACTTTGTATAATATTAGAAATAACGAACGAGAGAGTTTTTATGATATAGGAATTACATATTATTTTAATAGAAAGTTTATTTAGCCACAAGGTTCGCTCTGTAGTCATAAGATTCGCCCTTTCCGATGGAATCCAATCGATATGTTGACCATTTTCCTAATATTAATCTCCGGTCCTCGATTAACGATCTCTTTATTTGTTCACGATGTAGAACTAGTTTGATATTATTTCAAATGTTAATATGAATATAATAATAATAATAATAATAATAATAATAATAATAATAATAATAATAATAATAATAATAATAATAAATGTCAATATAACTACATGTAACTTGATTCAACTCATACAGCAATAAATTATACATAAAAGTTCTAATTTTGATTTTATTCAAAATGGACCGTTAATTATTTCCATTCTAGTCGATAATCTAAAACAAAAACAAGTGTAGTAAAGTAACACGTTAACGCAAGAAACATATAAGGTAGTAATTAAGGATAAATCCAGCAGTTCTATACAGAAATTGGATTCCAAACGTACAACTACAAATGCAGAAAAAAATCCTTCTAAGTCTGTGGGGCAGAAGTTTTTCTTTTTTTAAAAAATCAGAAGTTTCTCCTGTTTTGACTATGTTTTCGTAAAAGGTACGCCACAATTAATGAGGTGAATTTAAAGTATTCATTACTTACATGTTCCATGTTTAGTACGTGTCTACCTTTATTGATTTTCGAACTAACATCTGATTGTTTTATTCAACAAGTATAAGCTATGCTATGATACATAACAAAAAGATGACCTTGGTTGCTTAATACCTTTAAGAGTGATTGAAAGCTATACATATTGATAGGTGCTTCACTGGATACCTAACCTCAAAGTAGGAGACAAGAAAGCAGTAACAAAAAGCAAAAGACACAAACCAACTTTTTTTGTATAGTATTTGGCTTACATCTCACTTTCTTTTCGGGAAACGCTTTATTGTGACTTTTATGTTTTCTAATAACACATAATGTAAATGCAGTTTACAAAACTGAAATCATAAATATCTATGTCAGGAATGATGTTAATTTAACGGAGGTAAAAGCACATGATTTAAGGAATATATTCTCTCTTTAATGTCATACAGTGAGAATGTATTTGAATTGGGAAGCTTTGTACAGAATCATAACCTTCTCTTGCTCGAACCTTTGCAGTCTCAATATATGCTCTGTATATAGAGCGTGATTAAATATTCGACCTAGTTCTTGAAGGACTTTATTCTACAACAATTTTGGAAGAAATTAAATTCTGATCGGATATCAGAGGTTTTAACTTAATTTGCAGGTTTGTGATTTCTTTTAAATTGGTCTACTTACAACCGGAAATCGTCAGTTGTGAGAAGAAATTTCCCCCACTCTGATTACACAGACATTTGTTGAGTTGATGTGAGTTGATCTTGAGTTTAACGTCCTGTTCATCAGCGAGGCTATATGAGACGTAGACCTACTGATTAAAGAGGAATCCCAGCCACATGTACCCCCGTCGGGATTTCAACTCCAGTCTCCTCATCTAAAGTGGCGTATGCTAACCGCTTAGCCAGGGAGGACCTCTCGTACTTTTCGAATAGCTGACAAATGATGTAATATTTTGGACATAGAATATGTCAAAAATTACCATAAGTTCAGACATGATTGGATGATAGATGATAAATCTTTTTTTAAAATTTATATTGAAGTGAATTAACTGAAACGAAATTCACATACAAATTGTTAAAAGATGACAACCTGTGTTCTTGAAAGCTTTTCACACATGTACAGATGTTCAGTTTTGACAATTTTTGAAAACTGTAAACCGAAACAAATACACAATGAGCAATTTAGACTATTCGTACATTCTTTTTAGTGAAACCTATCATATAATTCCTATTTTGAAGATTTGTTACATAAGAAAATATTGAAATCTTCATTACTCGTGTTCAGTATTACTCGAACTAGATCTTAGATAGGTAAATGGTAACAAATATTACGAGACTTAAATCATGATAAGGAAATTTGTTGTTCTGATTGAACAATATATTATTGGCGTCAGAATGTTGAAACTGCATCACAGTAATGGTAAGAGTGTATAATATTCAGACACAGGTCTTTCATCATACGCCAAGTTATCTATTACAATAAGCTAATTAACTTATTGTATAACAGGCTATATAAATCGACAGTTTTCAAGTATATTTACCCCTGTCGTTTTATACAACAATAGTGCACTTTGTTAGAATGTCAAACAACTAAGAAGTGGAAAGTGAAATTTAATACTAAATTTATTTCTGTCTAAAGCTATTTATATTATTAAGAATCACTTCGACTGACTAACGAATATTTTTACAATACTAACAATTATCAGCTCACATATATTAAAAAAGTGTTTATATGCCTGACTATGGACGAAACAAAGGAAACATACATTTATTTTAATTACATTTCAAATTATTCGAAGAAAACACTAAATCATATATGCAACCGTACGTTAATTTTACCTACACTTACTGGAAATCCCAGTATAAATGCAATTGGTCAATTTAAAATTCTCTTAAAATAATATGTGTATTTGGATAATTTGCAGTGTATGAAAAACTATCGAGAGAAAAGAGACGATATTACACATTGAACCTCAGGGTATCATAAAGTAGTGGATGATTTGGCTAACTTAATGTCCATATCAACACTAAAAGTATTCCACAATTCCCTCGATAATGGACAGTTGCGTAATAAGTAACATCAAATAAGTAACAACAAAAATGTTGCACTCTCGTACGAAAACCGACTCAGCCAAACAAATGTCGAGTAGCATTGACGGTTGACAATAATTTCAACCTCGTCTGATGAAATACGGGGACGAAAGTCTCACAATGTGAGGAGACAGAAGAGCAGAAGTCATAAAAACACTTCAATTTTGAATATTGTTCCATATAGGGCAAAACTCTAAAGTGAGAATGAAAATCTACTTTTAGGAAGCGACTTATCGTTCTGAGAATAGGTAACATCTTCTTTCTTAACCATCTATTCATATTGGAAATGGCTGATATCAATCACTTCTGGTGTGAGAAATGATATACTTCCATTTTTAACGGTGATCACTGTAGAGTAAAAGTTGTAATAGTTAGAGAGAAACGTTTTCTGCAATAACAAAGCATCCCAAGAACATATTTCATCTCCACTATAATCTCTCTACTAAAACCGTATTTGGTAGGTATCTACTACTACTTCTTGTTTCAATATTAATTGATAAAGTATCATGCCATACAAGATAAACTTCTTCACGGGATCTACGCGTGAAATGATAACTATAAAAATCAGCATTAATTTTGAAGTAGCGGATTGATCATTCGACAGAATAATCAGCCAACCACATGACATCTGATTCTTATAGTTTACTTAGGAGCGTATTGTATTATGGCATCTGAAAATAATTGCATTTCAATAGAAGACTAATAATTCAAATTTCTAGTAGGCTCTTTCAAGAGCATGACTATCCTTGTTTCCGAATTTCGTTAAGTAACATTCTTAAAAGACATTGTTCTCTTCAACAGCGATCATAATTAGAATTCAAATATGTAATTATCTTATTGGCGTCAACGATTTCTGCCAACATCAGTGTGTCCTTCGCCTCCTTCACAAGATGAACGAGACTTTAGATTGCATTCGTCGTCATTCGCCAATAAGAATATACGGCTTACGTAGACGAATTTTAATAATATTCGCCGTATCATGGTCGAAAGTATCATCCATTTGAGTAACTATCATCCAAAAGAAATTCTTACATAAAAAGTAAATGTCGTAAAAGGATTTAATTCAAAATGTGATATAAGATAACTTGTTTGAAATGCTTATGAATATCGTGTATATGAAACAATAAAAGATGTCAAAAAGCAGTTTACCGAATTGATTTCAGCGCAAAAGAATAAGTTCTATGTTCTTTGTTGAAGATTTATTCAAACGAAAATGGTTCAAATAAAACACTTCTGGTTACAACATTTAACACCATAGAACCCAAATGGTAATACAAAACGACAAACGACTTGTTGAAGTCGATTCAGGATCTCAAGAAATAATATTACCACAGTCCGAAACACCCTACCAAAACCATAAGTGGTTCACATTCACTACTACGCTCGGTTTCAATACTGATTTTCAAAGAACTTAAAAGCTAAGAGATATCGAAATGCGTTTTTCTATCGAGTCAATTTGCCAAGAATATGTTAAATCTTTTCCATTAAACATCTATTCAAATCGAAAGTTGTTCTAAAACACCATCTCTGGTTTGAACACTTAACGATATAGAACAGAAACGGTAATAGATAGCGATAAACTGTTTTTGCAGTCGATACAGTGCCTTAAAGGTATGCATCGTCATAACCCAGCACTATATCAAAATCAGAAGTAATTGAATTTACTAGTATTTCTAGTGTAAAGACTGATTTTCCTAGATCGAAAATTCTAAGAGATATAGAGAATAGTTCTTTTCCAATCGATTCAGCTTACGAAGAATAGGTTCCATCTTCTCCCTTCGAATTCAAGGTTAATCAGTAGGTCCCGTCTCATATACTCTCTCTGCTGAAAGAGACCTTAAACTCAAAATCAACTTATAGAAATAGATTCTATATTTGTTCTTATTACTCAGTTGCAATCTGTAGTTAAAGATATATTATTTCAATTTTGATTATTGAATTTGCATTGTTTGGGAGTCTCAAGTAGTTTCCCATTGTGCAATGAAACTCAGTTCTTAGACTTTCAAACTATGCTACTCATAAGTGCCTGAAGTCTTACAGAACGGCTATGTCCGTCCATCCGTTGACAGGTATCAGCAAAAAACGGCAAAATATTTAGAGAAACTCCCTTTTTTCAATCAATTCATTCTGCCAATAATATTTTCCATCTTTTATTAATCCTGTATTCAATTCGGATGTGATTCAAATTAGTCATTTCCGGTTTTCAACTTTTATCGATATTGAGCAAAACCAATAATAAGTAGCGAGAAGTGGTTTCTCGCAAACGAGTCTGTGTCTCAAGGCAACACAAGTTAACTATCTACAATACTCTACGAAACCTGGAAGTGTATTTGAATATTGATTTGCGAAGAGCAAACACCAGAATAACTTTTCCTGGATTCAACATTTATCGTCATAGAACACTAAAGGTAGTAGCTAACGACAAACAGTTTCCTGTATGTAGTAAATGTGTTCTATGTTCTATTAATAAGTTCTATCTTCTCTCTCAACCTTCAATTCAAATCGGAAGTTGGTCCAATTAACGCAAAAAAATAGCAAGTAATGGTCTCTTGATATGGATTCAACGTGGAAGGAAAATGCTTTATGTATGATATTTTTAATCTATTTCAAGCAATAGATATATATCAAGTTTAAGTACTACGTCAAGTTTTAGTATTGAAATTTGCATATCTTGGAAGTCAACCATAGTTTCACGAAACTTCCTTCTATTATTACTCAGCTAGTTTCGATTCCAAATCCTTAAGTCTATGTTTCGTCTACTACAAATATAGCGTCGCGCAAAAGAAATATATATTCACGAGGAACAGCAACCGTAACAAGCAAAATTACCGAACAAAGAAGAATATTACCAAAAACATAATTATGCTTTATTTTAATAACGAGGATTAATATATATATATATATATATATATATATATATATATATATATATATATATATATATATATATAACATTTAACCTTGGAGAATTCAGACATTAGCGTTATTCTGGAAATATTGAATTCTAATTACTTAGAATATAATTATTATGAGTATAGAAGTGTAAACAAAATATTTATTTTTACAATAGTGATATTAATGGTCTTCAACCTGATCATTACTTTCAATAACTAACTAACTAACTAACTCTATGGCCTATGGAACCCGGAGGTTCAGTGCCGCGTTCACAAAAGCTCTCCACTGACTTCTATCCTTAGCTAATTGGATCCAGTTTCTACTTTGTATTCCTATCTCTGCGAGATCCATCTTAATATTATCCTCCCATCTGCGCCTAGGTCTTCCTAATGGTCGTTTTCCTATGGGTCTACCAGTTAAGACTTTGAAAGCGTTTCTACTTTCTTCCATTCTAGCTACATGACCTGCCTACCTAAGCCTCCTAGACTTGACGACCCTAACAATGTTGGGTAAACCGTATAAACTATGTAGTTCCTAGTTATGAAGTTTCCGCCATTCCCCATTCTCGTTCCTCTTGGGTCCGAATATTCTTCTCAGGATCCTGTTCTCAAATACTTTCAGTCTATGTTCTTCCCTCAGAGTAAGCGACCATGTTTCGCAACCATACAGAACAACAGGCATGATTATCGTTTTATATATTTTAAGCTTCAAATTCCTCGACAGAATTCGCGACGACAAGAGATTTTGAACCGAATAGTAACACGAATTCCCTGCTTTTAGTCGACATTTAATTTCTTCGGGAATATGATTTTCGTTTGTTAATATTGATCCTAAATATTTGAAAGTATCCACTTTATCAAAAGTATTATTTAATATTTTAACGCCTCCACAATTTGCAGTATTCATTACTTTCAATATATCTTAAAATATTACTTTCTGTTTTTTATTTTATATTTCTAGAGCCATAGGTTGACTAATTGTGATCTAATTTCACCAATATATTTCTCGTGGTAAAACTTACAATTAAAGAAAAAAGTCTGAATCACTATTGCAGTTTAATCCGATACATTTCTCTTTCTAATGGGCTGTAGTGTAGCGAGCTAAGACGTATACTAAAAACAAACATAATTTTCTTATAATAATATGAGGTGTGCCATCTGAATCGTTTGTTTGGTATCAAGGTGTTAAAAACGACATATATATATTAAATTATACAGGTGTAACGAACACTGTGTAAAATTAGGAAAACTAATTGTAGATAAGTTAATGGAAAAACCTTCCTTCAAAGTGAAATTTGATCAATAGTTTATATTTTTAACACTGCGTTGGTCGCGCCCTCCACCTTTACGTGAGTGGTCGCGCGTTCTACTATTGTAGAACATCATTATTTTTCTATAGCGATATGATTTTTAGCGACATTCGGTCTTGGATATAGTATTATACACGTTTTAAAATATTTTAAAATTATTTTGCTTGGTTAATACAAGAGCATTGACAGAAATAAACATTTGGTATGTCGTATTGATTCGAACAAGTGTTGAACTGACAATCGAACAAGTGTTTCGGTATAAGTGTTCATATAACAGCATAAATCTTTTTCTATTATACATCGTACAGGTAGAATGATTTGATGTAATCTTTTTGAATATCTGCCTACTCCAAGCAATCGTCATACACGCTTTTCTGCTGGTCTGGGCACACCCATCGCTGGCATTTTCTAAAAGTTTTTACTTGTTGACTTGTTGCGAGAATGACAACAAAGGAAACATTTTCCAAACCCACAATCTCCGTCTTGTGGTAATGGAACACCTTCAGAAGCCAAACAGAAGTCTTCCCCTGCGTCGAAGCTCGTTTGACAAGGCTCGTTCCACGTCTAAACGTTGGCTTATTGCTGGTTTTATCAACCTAGATCAAAACCTAGATCAATGAGGAAATTCTCTCGTCTGACATTCTCATTATTTTTATTTGCTCTAAATATATTAAGAGCATTAACACTAGCTACGTTTTTTCATCAATTCGTCATCAATTAGGCATTAAAAGAACGATACCTTGTGGGCCAAGCCTATGAAAAGCTGGTATTATATTCGAATTGCGAGTACGTGAGTTTCTTGGTATTATGGGATCTACATACCAGCAAGAAGGTTCTACTTTCTTCTCTCTACCGATATAAAAGGTACGTGTATCGAGAGAAGGTGGTGCAGCAAGATCCATGACTTCAACACTGGCCTGTACTGGTATGTTTTCTTCTTCTTCTTCTTCTTCCGGTGTATTGCCTCGTACATCTTCGGTATCACTGGACTCAACTTTTTCTTCATCAAAATCTTCCTCGAGCTCCTACATGTTATCAATCCCAAATGCGCTTTCACAGTCAGTTTCTGCCTCTTCTAACTAAAACCCCACTTGTTCTCTGTCATGCACTGACATTTCATATATTACAAACACGTATTCCACAAAGATAAGGTGAAAATGTAAAACGAAATAAACCACTAATACGAAACAAGCTTATACGCCAATAGTCGCGCGATCTACAATAGTAGAACACTTATGAAATCATGGAACAAATCTGAGCAGGTGCAAGAACAAACGCTGAAAATTGACCCGAATGTACAGAAGGTTTTCGGAGAAAGGTACATAACCGCTTAAGGTCGAGCGTGTTGCCAATTGCTCAGGATTCTAAAAAATAAAGCACCTGTTCTACAATAGTAGAACGCGCGACCACTGCAGTGTTAAAAACAATATTCAAATGACATTTTTGTTGAGTGTTCAAATTTGAAAGCTCTCAACTGAGATTTTTATTCTGGATTACCATCTTAACTAAATGGTACCTATATTACAAGTAGTTACTGTTCGCTTTTCTGCAAATTTTCCTATCATGCTTGAGATCTCTCTACCATAATTGTTGTCCTATGCCGTGTAACCTTCTCAAAGGCTATAACAAGAAGATGACAAGTGAGAACCATATCGAGGCAGTACAAATTAAGTCAAATATACAATATCACAATCCTAAGACCTATCCCCTAACTGTGACAAAGATTCATTACCAGATGCGTAGTATTATATATATGCTTTCTTCGTTATCTTATGATGTATTGAGCTCCCTCTAGGCTAAGCGGTTAGCAAACGCGCCTTTGAAATGGGAGACCAAGGTTCGATTCCAGGCGAGAGCTCGTGTAGTTCGTATTTCAGGTTAAACTGTAGGTTCACGTCTCATATACCCTCGCTGCTGAAAGAGCGCTAAACTAAAATCAAATCAAATCCTATGATGCGTTAAACAATTTCTTCATCTTCACTTGCATGTCTTACAGTATTCTTCCCTTAGTTCATTGTAATATTTTTAATATATATATATATATATATATATATATATATATATATATATATATATATATATATATATATATATATATATATATATATATATACAGAGGTTGTTTAGTCTGCATTTGGCAAATTTCGACTTACCTAAAAATTTAGAAGAATTCATGGTGCCAGGTTCGTAAGTGCTCGATGTGTTTCCCTTGGTTCCTAACAATAGCCCGACAGCATAATTTCCACTCTAACAGGCTTCTCTGAACAACTGGGAGGGGAATCTTGTCCCATTTCCTTTGCACAGCTTTCCAAAGTCCTTCCACAGTTGTTACACGCCCTTTTCCCAAAGCCCGCTTCAGCTATCCAAATAAACACTAGTTCATAGGACTTGCATCTGGAGATTTAACATGTACATCATTGAAAGGTATCACCTGTATACTACTGCCTCCTCCATCTCCCTGTAGAATGCGAGGGACGATCGTGAGGTATGTGATGAGGTCTTGTCCATGTGAATGCGCACAAGATTGGCGTCATTTCCGTACATTGTTGGAATCTCATTCTCGTAGATCGGCCGCATGATCTGCTCCTGAAAATACTTTGAATTTATTTTGCAGTTCTTCGCCACCCTACGAATCTTCAGTTTACCTCGGTAACAGTTGCCAGTAACGATCATGAACTCTTTTGGCAAGGATTCTTTACAGACACAGACACAGACCCACGTTCTGAAGTTCTTGGCGCCTTTCTCTCGGTACATGATGGCTCTCTGTTTGTCTCAGTCGGAAAGGTAAATCCATGCTTCATCGAGCGTTACGACGTACATCCACCTTTGTTTTGCCAGATGCCGTTCGTATAGCTTCCGGGCATTACACTTTCGTTTCTTTTGGTGGGCATCCGTGAGAAGATGGCCGCGAGCTTTCATGACTTTTTCCAGCTTGAGTTGATGGTGTAACGTCCGGCTCACAGTCCCCAAAGACACGTCAAGACGATTAGCCATACACCTTTGTGTTGGCGGATTTTCTTGCATTGCCATTCTGCGAAGTTTCTTCTGCATGGTGGAGGTGGCTTTGGTGCATTCCCCCTTCCTAGGCAACTTCGTTCGTGATCCAAATGGTGGAGCTTCGTTGCTCTTGTACTTTTTAATAACATTTTTTATTCCACTTAAACTGATGTTGCAACCATTCTTCTTGCACTGTTTTCTATTGACAGAAACACTGAAATGAGCGTCATAAAGATCCGTAACATAGCCTTCCCAAAACCGGCTTAGTTTGGGCGGCATTTTGGTCACTTGGAAACAAATTTAACACAACACTCGCACCAATGGTCCTGTTTTATGCGTTATTGTCGTCCGCGCGGAAAACAACTCCGTCCCCAGGAAGCCACTGCACAACACTGCAGGACACGACGAGCCAGGTTGGGTGAGGTCGTGAATCCATTCTGCCCGGGAGGGGGTAGGAACGAAATCGGCCGAAAAAACTTTATTTTTTAAGTCGCTATAGCGCAGAAAAGTTGCCTTCGGTACTGATTAGAAATATTAAGAAAAAAAATTCAAATCGGTTAACATCTTCCCTTCGCGCATCGCAGTTAAAGTTTACCAAAAATGATGAAAATCTTGTGAATTTCAATTTCTTTTATCTTATAAATAAATAATAGTTAATCGATTCCATGATTTATTTTCTGTAATATAAATTGTATTAAACGGTAAAAAATAGTTATTGTATTTTTTTAATTCACAACACAACTGAAAATTATTTTTCAAAATATAACATTTTTCATTTGTATAACATACTTTGAATTATTTCAGTATAATGACTGGTTTAAAAAGCAAAATGAACATTGTAAAAAGGTTCATGCAACCTTTTTATTTTTTTAAACTGTACATAAAATTTAAATAATTTCATCTGCAGCTCTTCGCCCATTCGTAAACAGGAATGACCCAGAACTCACCACGAGGAGGTGGCTGCAGTTCGAGTTCCACCCACACCCTTCCCAACCAACCATCCAATGCAGGTGTGTTACATATTTTTAGTTAATCCTTGATTTTAGCGTTTTTCTTCACTTGTTTTAGCAATGAGGATTCACTTTGTAATTTTTGGCTGAAGTGTGGCATAATAGCTCTGGATTGCAGAGTTGCCCTGATATATCCATCTCTTGACTGAGCACCACATACTTTGCCAGCTGCTTCTGTTACCAGTTTTACATGTCTTTCGACAGCTTGTGTGTGGCAAAGGAATCCTGTTACAACTTGCCAATTGGGTACCATGCCACTCTGTATAAGGAGTCTGATTTCTTATTCATTGATTCGACGCAACAATGGAAGAGAAGATACTTTGCAGCTCGAAGTAGTAGGGGTCGACGTATATTGAGCCGAGTCAGCAAAAATTTTCGTGACGTCATAGGTCAAAGGTCAATGACCTTGGCCCGGGGTCAATGACCTAGGGGTACCTAGGACCACCCCCTCTAAATTTTGGCAGGGGTACCTTGGCCCACCCCCTAAATTTTGGCAGGGGTACATAGGACCACCCCCCTTAAATTTTGGAAATTGCCAAATCTAAAAATTTGGTATGGTAGCCTAGGACCATAGTATGTACCTCTATCAGTATTGGGTGTCTATGTCGTTCCCTTTCATGGGTAAAAAATTGCCAAAAAGTCAAATTTCGGAGGTTTTGACCTAATTTATCCCCTTTGATGAGGTATTATTACCCTATATAGTTATATGGGCGTATACAGGGGTCCATTACCTTTCATAACATATGGGTATATTAATGCACCCCTTGAAAAATTTGGGAGGGGTACCTTGGCCCACCCCTTAAATTTTGGAAATTGACCAATTTCAACATTGGGTATTATAGTACAGGACCCTAATATGTATTATGATAAATTTGGGTGGTCCACCTTGTTTCCTTCTAGGGGTACAAAATTGCCAAAAATATAAACGTAAGCAATACGTTATACCACGTGCTTGGTTTTTGGTCGATTTTATCCCCTTTGATGACGTGTTATTACCTTATATGGTTATATGGTCATGTATAGGGGTCCATTACCTTTCATAAGATGTGGGTATATTTATGCACCCCAGGGAGGGGTACTTTGGCCCACCCCTTAAATTTTGGAAATTGCCCAATTTAAACATTTCGTATTATAGTACTGGATCCTAACATGTATTATGATAAATTTGGGTGGTCCACCTTGTTCCCTTCTAGGGGTACAAATTTGCCAAAATATAAACGTAAGCATTACGTTGTACCACGTGTTTGGTCTTTTGGCCCAATTTATCCTCTTGGATGAGGTGTTATTACCTTATATGGTTATATGGGCGTATACAGGGGTCCATTACCTTTCATAACATATGGGTATATTAATGCACTCCTTTAAAAATTAGGGAGGGGTACTTTGGCCCACCCCTTAAATTTTAGAAATTGCTCATTTTATATATTTGGTATTATAGTACTGGACCCTAACATGTATTATGATAAATTTGGGTGGTCCACCTCGTTCCCTTTTAGGGGTACAAAATTGCCAAAAATATAAATGTAAGCAATACGTTATACCACGTGTTTGGTCTTTTGGTCCAATTTATCCTCTTGGATGAGGTGTTATTACCTTATATGTTTACATGAACGTATACAGGAGTCTATTACCTTTCATAGGACATGGGTATATTGATGCACCCCAGGAGGGGTACCTTGGCCCAACCCTTTAATTTTGGAAATTGCTTAATTTCAACATGTGGTGTCATAGTACTGGATCCTAATATGTATCATGATAAATTTGGGTGGTCCACCTCGTTCCCTTTTAGAGGTACAAAATTGCCAAAATATAAACGTAAGCAATACGTTATACCACGTGTTTGATTTTGACCTAATTTATCTCCTTGATCAGGTCCTATTACATCATATAGTTATATGGTCACGTATGGGGATTCATTTCCTATCATAAGACATAGGTACATTTGTGCACCCCTTTAATTTTGGAAATTGCTTAATTTCAACATGTGGTGTCATAGTACTGGATCCTAATATGTATCATGATAAATTTTGGTGGTTCACCTCGTTTCCTTTCATGGGTACGAAATTGCCAAATTTTAGTACAACCACGTGTTTGGTTTTGGCTCAATTTAACCCCTTGGATGAGGTCCTATTACCTTATATGGTTATATGGTCATGTATATATTGGTCCATTTCCTATTATAAGACATGGGTACATTGATGCACCCTTTAAATTTTTGAAAGGGGTACCATGGCCAACCCCCTTAAATTTTGGAAATTTTCCAATTTGAGCATTTTGGTATCATAGTACATGCCTCAACATGTATCATGATAAATTTGGGTGGTCCATCTTGTTCCCTTTCATGGGTAAAAATTGCCAAAATATAAACATAAGCAATATGTTGTACCATGTGTTTGGTTTTTGGCCCAATTTCTTCCCTTTGATGAG
This sequence comes from Thermobia domestica, assembly GCF_964235325.1. Classification (NCBI taxonomy): domain Eukaryota; kingdom Metazoa; phylum Arthropoda; class Insecta; order Zygentoma; family Lepismatidae; genus Thermobia; species Thermobia domestica. Next base: position 81,534,229 of record NC_137469.1, read on the forward strand.
GTTCTATTACCTTATATGGTTATATGGTCATGTATATGGGTTCATTTCCTATCATAAGACATGGGTACATTGACGCACCCTTTAAAAATTTGGGAGGGGTATCTTGGCTCATCCACTCGGTTTTAGAAATTGTTTAATATAAGCATTTGGTATTATAGTACAGGACTCCAATATGTACCACTATAAAATTGGATGGTCCACATCGTTACCTTTTCATAGGTAAAGAACTACCAAAAAATCAAATTTTGGAGGTTATTGACCCCTATTTAGCATGTTATATGGGTATGTACAGAGGTTTATTACCTTTATATGTTTATGTTCCCTTTTAATTTTGGGAATTATCAAATAACAAAATTCGGTAAACGTTTTCTAGGACCCATTGGTGTTCCTCTTATGGCCAAATATTCAAAATTTAAAGGTTATTGACCGGCTTTATTATTGAATAACTACAGAATTTATTACTTTTTCATAAGACACATGCGTATTTGTGTACCAATCTTAAATTTGGGAGGGGTACATTTCTTATTGTCATATCAATAATTGGTAATTGGATAGTATCTCATTCATTGGGTAAATCATTATGATCACGTGATCAGTTATTAACCTATGATGGGATTAGGAGTCCAGGACATTGGTACATTGAAACTTTGTAGGATAATTTGAGAATGTGTCATTGGTTTTGATTATTCCCGCCAAATATAAACGTAAGCAAGACGTTGTACCACGTGATTGTCCTTGATGAGGTAGTGTACAGGGATTCATTTCCTTTGTTGTGGTACTTCTTAAGTTTGAGTACACACTTAAACAGTTGGTTCTACTCAGGTAAACAATTGACGGACATTATTGACCTTATTGAACATATAATGATATGATTAACTCTAAGACTTAGGTATATCAAGAGAAGTATTCTTTCAATTTGGGAATGGTGATAAACAGAATTTTAACATAAGGTGCGAAATTGGAAACAATACATTGAACTTTAGTCACAGCTCATAGTCTAAGATCATTGGTGGTGATTGATTTGAAATCTGATAGCTAACCTTATTGAATCTTATGACTCATAGACGAAAGGCAATACATGCTACAACAGTTTGAAATTTAATCATAAGGTGATGTAATCTGACACTAGCAAAGTTATTGTTAATGCAATTTGATTGGATGATCACTATCTTTCCTGCAATCTGATTGGTTGATGATTTTCAAATCTTTGCTGTATTCAGTTTTAAGTTTTGTTTAACATTTAAAAATCTTGGTTTCGTTCAACATTTTGCACTCACTGAAACCGTTTATTTGTTAATCGAATAGTTAAAAACCGGATAAAGTTTGACGGTTAACCGTGAAACGTAAATTTTTTTTAGTTTGAAATTTTTTTGTTTGAAACTTTTTGTTTCGAAATTTTGTTTGAAATTTTTTTTGACAACTTTTGTTTCAAAATTTTTTTTGTTTAAAAATTTTTCGTTTCAAAATTTTGTTTAAAATTTTTTGTTTAAAATTTTTCGTTTCCAAATTTTTTTGTTTGAAATTTTTTGTTTCAAAATTTTGTTTGAAATTTTTTTCGTTTCAAAATTTTGTTTGAATTTTTTTTGGTTTGAAATTTTTTGTTTGAATTTTTTTTCGTTTCAAAATTTTGTTTCAAAGATTTTTGTTTGAAATGTTTGTTTCAAAGTTTGAGTTGACATTTTTAAAAGTTTGTGCACTCATTAGTAAAGAACCGGAACTGTTAGAACTAAAACCTCTGGCAACATTGTGGTGCACGTCAGAACATGATAATGAAACGTCATCAGTTTTGCATCATCGTTCGAGTTAGTATTCATGATAACATCATCATGGCTACTTGTCTGCAGTTTCTAAACACACGTGATGTGATGAAATCATTTACCGATTTACAACAGAATGTACCTCATAGAATCTTAGCTAGCCAAATGATCCCTACAGAGTTTGGATTAAGAATCGTAGTGAAGCTTGAAAATGAAAAGAATATAATTTTACCAGCAAGATATTTACCCATGGAAGCATCAAAACAAGAAGAACTGCTGCGTTTCTTAAATACTGGATCTGTATCTTTATGTTACAAAGGATTTTTGGGTCGAAGTCATCAATTTGAATTTAGTACACAGCCGGATTCGTCAGCAATTGTGATGAAATCATGAATTCAAACGTCAGCACATCAGACATAGTTGTATGAATGTGGTTGGTCAGCATGACGTCAGCAACTGTGATGAAATCATGAATTCAAACGTCAGCACATGACGTCAGCAATAACTATAAACCAGCAAATACAGTGTCATCCCACGAAATCATTTGAGCAAGTGCGTTTCAGGAGGAAAGATGTGTACTTCTAACGATAAAGAGTTCATCTTCGCAAGCTATTATCTAATAAATATATTTCAAACAAAACATGTGATGATTGGTATCAGTGCTAGAACATTTGAACCAGTAATTCGATTGGGCAAAGCAGAACAATTTGGTGTACAACTGACCTGTGAAGAATGGCACGAATCGACCAAATGAACGATGAGCTAAATGTGACCATAGTCAAATCATTAGGCTCAAATCATGAAGTGGTGCTGCGTACAGTCCTCGAAGAGAAGATGGTGCTGTTACGTAAAAAGAGTACATTCCATGTCCCTCGCAACATGGTATATCTAACACAAACGGAATGGAACAAATTCATCAGCGTATTTCAGTGTGTGAAACATGCAGTGGAAGTGTGCAACAAAACTAGTATATTCCTGAAAAAGTACTATTTATGCATATTGTACAACATGTATCTAGATATTGTGATGGTTGTCAACATCGTTCGTGGGTGCATACCTGTATTGATAAACAGTTTATTTGTGATCAAATGGACATTGAGTTTCCACCAATTGATATCGCAATAGACCTTAAAAGACTTCAATTGGAATTAAAATTATATGCTAAAGACAAACTAGTGCAAGAAGTTCAAAATACATTGTATCGACAATATCCAGAACCACAATCTGGTATGGATGTATGTGGAGTGTAATAAAATGATCCATTTCAATGATTTGTGTTTTTTCATTTCAAGTACAACCCTATGTTCTGACGTGTACTATTGCACCACAGTGTTGCCAGAGGTTTTAGTTCTAACAGTTCCGGTTCTTTACTAATGAGTGCACAAACTTTTAAAAATGTCAACTCAAACTTTGAAACAAACATTTCAAACAAAAATCTTTGAAACAAAATTTTGAAACGAAAAAAAATTCAAACAAAAAATTTCAAACCAAAAAAAATTCAAACAAAATTTTAAAACGAAAAAAATTTCAAACAAAATTTTGAAACAAAAAATTTCAAACAAAAAAATTTGGAAACGAAAAATTTTAAACAAAAAATTTTAAACAAAATTTTGAAACGAAAAATTTTTAAAGAAAAAAAATTTTGAAACAAAAGTTGTCAAAAAAAATTTCAAACAAAATTTCGAAACAAAAAGTTTCAAACAAAAAAATTTCAAACTAAAAAAAATTTACGTTTCACGGTTAACCGTCAAACTTTATCCGGTTTTTAACTATTCGATTAACAAATAAACGGTTTCAGTGAGTGCAAAATTTGAACGAAACCAAGATTTTTAAATGTTAAACAAAACTTAAAACTGAATACAGCAAAGATTTGAAAATCATCAACCAATCAGATTGCACGAAAGATAGTGATCAACCAATCAGATTGCAGGAAAGATAGTGATCATCCAATCAAATTGCATTAACAATAACTTTGCTAGTGTCAGATTACATCACCTTATGATTAAATTTCAAACTGTTGTAGCATGTATTGCCTTTCGTCTATGAGTCATAAGATTCAATAAGGTTAGCTATCAGATTTCAAATCAATCACCACCAATGATCTTAGACTATGAGCTGTGACTAAAGTTCAATGTATTGTTTCCAATTTCGCACCTTATGTTAAAATTCTGTTTATCACCATTCCCAAATTGAAAGAATACTTCTCTTGATATACCTAAGTCTTAGAGTTAATCATATCATTATATGTTCAATAAGGTCAATAATGTCCGTCAATTGTTTACCTGAGTAGAACCAACTGTTTAAGTGTGTACTCAAACTTAAGAAGTACCACAACAAAGGAAATGAATCCCTGTACACTACCTCATCAAGGACAATCACGTGGTACAACGTCTTGGTTACGTTTATATTTGGCGGGATTAATCAAAACCAATGACACATTCTCAAATTATCCTACAAAGTTTCAATGTACCAATGTCCTGGACTCCTAATCCCATCATAGGTTAATAACTGATCACGTGATCATAATGATTTACCCAATGAATGAGATACTATCCAATTACCAATTATTGATATGACAATAAGAAATGTACCCCTCCCAAATTTAAGATTGGTACACAAATACGCATGTGTCTTATGAAAAAGTAATAAATTCTGTAGTTATTCAATAATAAAGCCGGTCAATAACCTTTAAATTTTGAATATTTGGCCATAAGAGGAACACCAATGGGTCCTAGAAAACGTTTACCGAATTTTGTTATTTGATAATTCCCAAATTTAAAAGGGAACATAAACATATAAAGGTAATAAACCTCTGTACATACCCATATAACATGCTAAATAGGGGTCAATAACCTCCAAAATTTGATTTTTTGGTAGTTCTTTACCTATGAAAAGGTAACGATGTGGACCATCCAATTTTATAGTGGTACATATTGGAGTCCTGTACTATAATACCAAATGCTTATATTAAACAATTTCTAAAACCGAGTGGATGAGCCAAGATACCCCTCCCAAATTTTTAAAGGGTGCGTCAATGTACCCATGTCTTATGATAGGAAATGAACCCATATACATGACCATATAACCATATAAGGTAATAGAACCTCATCAAAGGGAAGAAATTGGGCCAAAAACCAAACACATGGTACAACATATTGCTTATGTTTATATTTTGGCAATTTTTACCCATGAAAGGGAACAAGGTGGACCACCCAATGTTGAGGCCTGTACTATGATACCGAATCCCCTCCCGGGGTGCATCAATGTACCCATGTCTTATAATAGGAAATGGACCAATATATACATGACCATATAACCATATAAGGTAATAGGACCTCATCCAAGGGGATAAATTGAGCCAAAACCAAACACGTGGTTGTACTAAAATTTGGCAATTTCGTACCCATGAAAGGAAACGAGGTGAACCACCAAAATTTATCATGATACATATTAGGATCCAGTACTATGACACCACATGTTGAAATTAAGCAATTTCCAAAATTGAAGGGGTGCACAAATGTACCTATGTCTTATGATAGGGAATGGACCCCTATACATGACCATATAACTATATGATGTAATAGGACCTGATCAAGGAGATAAATTAGGTCAAAAGCAAACACGTGGTTGTACTAAAATTTGACAATTTTGTACCCCTAAAAGGGAACGAGGTGGACCATCCAAATTTATCATGATACATATTAGGATCCAGTACTATGACACCACATGTTGAAATTAAGCAATTTCCAAAATTAAAGGGTTGGGCCAAGGTACCCCTCCTGGGGTGCATCAATATACCCATGTCCTATAAAAGGTAATAGACTCCTGTATACGTTCATGTAAACATATAAGGTAATAACACCTCATCCAAGAGGATAAATTGGACCAAAAGACCAAACACGTGGTATAACGTATTGCTTACATTTATATTTTGGCAATTTTGTACCCCTAGAAGGGAACGAGGTGGACCACCCAAATTTATCATAATACATGTTAGGGTCCAGTACTATAATACCAAATATATAAAATGAGCAATTTCTAAAATTTAAGGGGTGGGCCAAAGTACCCCTCCCTAATTTTTAAAGGAGTGCATTAATATACCCATATGTTATGAAAGGTAATGGACCCCTGTATACGCCCATATAACCATATAAGGTAATAACACCTCATCCAAGAGGATAAATTGGGCCAAAAGACCAAACACGTGGTACAACGTAATGCTTACGTTTATATTTTGGCAAATTTGTACCCCTAGAAGGGAACAAGGTGGACCACCCAAATTTATCATAATACATGTTAGGGTCCAGTACTATAATACCAAATGTTTAAATTGGGCAATTTCCAAAATTTAAGGGGGGGCCAAAGTACCCCTCCCTGGGGTGCACAAATATACCCACATCTTATGAAAGGTAATGGACCCCTATACATGACCATATAACCATATAAGGTAATAACACGTCATCAAAGGGGATAAAATCGACCAAAAACCAAGCACGTGGTATAACGTATTGCTTACGTTTATATTTTTGGCAATTTTGTACCCCTAGAAGGAAACAAGGTGGACCACCCAAATTTATCATAATACATATTAGGGTCCTGTGCTATAATACCCAATGTTGAAATTGGTCAATTTCCAAAATTTAAGGGGTGGGCCAAGGTACCCCTCCCAAATTTTTCAAGGGGTGCATTAATATACCCATATGTTATGAAAGGTAATGGACCCCTGTATACGCCCATATAACTATATAGGGTAATAATACCTCATCAAAGGGGATAAATTAGGTCAAAACCTCCGAAATTTGACTTTTTGGCAATTTTTTACCCATGAAAGGGAACGACATAGACACCCAATACTGATAGAGGTACATACTATGGTCCTAGGCTACCATACCAAATTTTTAGATTTGGCAGTTTCCAAAATTTAAGGGGGGTGGTCCTGTGTACCCCTGCCAAAATTTAGGGGGTGGGCCAAGGTACCCCTGCCAAAATTTAAAGGGGGTGGTCCTAGGTACCCCTAGGTCATTGACCCCGGGCTAAGGTCATTGACCTTTGACCTATGACGTCACGAAAATTTTTCTGACTCGGCTCAATATACGTCGACCCCTACTACTCTCGACCAGTGAATCGTTTCAGTATAATCTTTAGCACCAAAATTGAGTTTAAGTGGTATGAAGTTCCTGATTGTCTTTCCTTTAGTCTTTGCCTGTCTTGCCTTTATTAGTCGTCTAAGAGTAAGTTCTCTAATATATTTCCTTTCGTCCGTTATTATAGCCAAGAGCAAGCTTTCTGGATGGGCAAAAAATGCGTTTCTCTTAATTACAGACTCTACCACTTGCCGAAGAGTTTCATGGAGGTATCTTGTTGTAGTAATTGTTCCAAAAAGATGTTTCGAACCATATGAAAAAGAGTGGCTTGCTTTTTTTTAAACCACAAAGGCACGTACGAACACAATATGAAAAGTACCAATTCTTTAAGACCTTCTGAGGGATTTCCAGCACTGATGTACAACCTAAGAATTCTGTTTGCGGTTGTCAGCCATCTTGAGTGCGACATAGGGCCAGGGTCTCGATAGGGCAAATCTTTCGGACATTCCCCTACATTTACTGATCTTGAAATATCCAAAAGGTACTGTTGGTCTTTGCTGAAAATTTGATGGTCTACTTCAGGGATTATGCAGTCAACTCTTTCAAATTCAACTACAGGTAATCTTTCACAGACATTAAGCAGTTGACCGATCGGCCCACTAAAGGTTTTGTGACCTGTTGTTTCCCCATCAACGTGTTGAAATAAGTGGCGGAGAGAGAACTCATTAAAATGGAGAAGACATACAGCCCACTGCAACGGTCTACCTATATGAAGTTCAATTTGCCGAATTACACCATTCCTCCATCCTGTATTGATAGCAGTACCATCTCAGCCAACAACATCTAATTCGTCTAAAGAAATGTCAACTTCAGTCAAGTAGGAAATTATGCTGGAAGCGATATCAGTAGAAGATCCCGATGATGGAGAAACGTGGCCAATATATGTCGACCCAGGTTCTTGAATGATAGTGTAGTGATTCTCTTTTCGAAGTCTACGAAATATCTTAGAATCATGTTCTTCAACTACCAAGGTATCATCTTTGTGCCCATCAAAGTATAGACCACGAAGCAAAGTATCAGGTTTACACTGCAAAGATCTCCTGATGTGACTTTTCTCTCTCCGTATTTTATTTTTATCGGCCACGTGAGAATAGTCCGTGTCTGTCACCATTCCAATATCTTGTAGAACGCTGGAAGCAATTGCAGCAGTAGCACGGTTAGATACACCAAACCTATCGCTATTTAGTGCCGTTATCTTCAGTTTTATTCTCATTTGCCATTCTGATGGAGTTTTGGTTTCACAGAACTCGGAAGAGCCCGAACAGTATTATTGAAGTCTTGAACTGAAACAATCTGTAGGGTCGTTTTCAAAAATGGTTGATGAACTCGAAGGCGTATCATTAAAAACACGTTTATGTTTGTAGTTCCTTCTTCTCAGTCTTGAAATTAGCCTTTTCGTTTCTTGAAGATGTATTGATCCAATTTTGCCCAAACCACACTTCCTTTGAAAATAGATGAATCGTAACTCAAGGGCAGGTATCTTCTTAGACTTTTCACACTTGCATTTGATAGAAATTAAACATTCACACAGATCTTCTGTCTTATCACGCGTACAGTTCAAAATGATGGGACATTTGCATGCTGCCACATCAAATAACCACAATGATGTTTGCTTGAAGTCTACCATCTTCTTTGCAAATGTTGGCTTGTTCAAATCACGACCGTACGACTTTCTCAGTTTATAGTAATTATCATGATACGCAACAACAAGCTGCATGATCCTGTACTCAGTAACGGTAGGAATGGACGCTCTATCATAAATGATTTTTTATTTTTCTTGCTACTATCCCAGCAACTTTTGAAAAGCTCACTTTTGCATTGTTTGTGGGTACAATTGTAGTCTTTCGTGAAAACAACACCGAAGTACATTTTCATATGTAGGCAGTTTAGTTAGTGACAAATCTCTGGGATGACCAAACAGAGGACACTCAAAGTTTTGCCTCGTAATCATCTTCGAAGCTACCCTTCTAGTGCTACGAAAGATCACTGCACGGAATGCAACAAAAATACTAAGCACTATAATTCACGATTATAAAGAACAACTAATACAAATGTAATAACACAGCTAACACTGAAGAGGACTTCTGTACAACGCCAAACTTAATCACTAAGTGAGGAAATGACGAGGACGTGACGGACACAGAATGCGTGTCAAAACTTGCAGCGTTCAGCATTCAGCAACAATGCTCGAACACTGTCAAAGTCAAGCTATCTTGCAGAAGGGAAGGGGAAGTGGGATTAAATCCAGTAAATTGTCGGACTGCGGTGAAATATTTCCCTGTCAATCTTCTTGTTTTTTATACCAATCATTTACTTCCTATGTGCAAAATTACCCCAGACATAAGTATGAAAGAGTCTTTTTTTGTAAAAAAAAAAAAAAAAAAAAAATCAGTAAAGTTGTGCAATTGGAAAACAAAATAAAATAAGACTGTAACTATTTTTATACTTTACTACAATTTATATTAACGAAAATAAATAATGGAATCGATTAAATATTTATTTAAAAGATAAAAAAAATTAAAAATCACAAGATTTTCGTCATTTTTGGTAAACTTTAACTGCGATGCCCAAACGGAACATTTTAACCGATTAATTTTTCTAATCACTATCAAAGGCAACTTTTCCGCGCTATAGCAACTAAAAGAAATTTTTTTGGCCCACCCTAATATATATATATATATATATATATATATATATATATATATATATATATATATATATATATATATATGTATATATATATATATATATATATTATTTTGTGCTTTAGTTTATCTCTTTTGTAAACGCAATTAGTTATTCTAGAAGATGAACAATCAATCTGAATGTATATCATCCATTGCCAAAACTACTGTATATTTATACTAGAATTATAAAATTTTAGTATATAGAAATTTGTTTTCAGAACTTACGCTCACTTTCTAAGTATAGGTGAAAGTAATATTTTCCAAAGGTAAATTACTTTCTCAAGAATTTGATTTTAGTATATAATAAAAGAATATATAATAGTTGTAACGTCAGTTTGCTGCTGTTTCCATCAATATGTCTTACTCACCTCCGCTACAGAGGCGAGGAAACTTCAGCCAAGGTTTTCTCATCACACGTAAATTACTGATCCAATTATCTAAAGACCTCGATCTTTGTGTTACATTCTGATAAATTTGACGCCTTTTGTGGCAGTCACCACCAATTAAGACAATTACACGTGAAAGTTTTGAAATTTCAAAATAAGTCGTAAAATAAAACTGGAGAAAACTGCAAAAGTAAATTCTCATATTTAATCATTGCTATTGTAAATTAATTTGAAAATCCTTTTAGTATATGTACAATACTTCTTTTTTTTGCAACACAATAAGCGACAGAAGTTCTTTCTGTTTGCTAAAATTTATTTCGGGAATAACGGTGATAGAGCTGGAACTTGCACAAAATTACATTCTTTCTTAATATGCCGAAAACTTTACTCAAATCGTCCTTCCATTCTGAAGTTATTTACGAAATTAATTTCATGAAACGGAAAGAACTTTTGTCACTGCCCCTACAAACGTATTAAGGTAATAGTTGCTGTTAAACAATACAAGAAAAATGTTTAATGGTTATGTAACATCTAGGCAGCTATATACAAGAATGGTCTAGTAGAGATTAATTCTTGAAAGTTACATGAAGACTACGGATAGTTAACATTCAACTATATTACATCCCGTATCAGTTACGTTTGTATATTCATGCTAGAACTATCAAGTATAATGTTTCTAGAAAAATATGATTTTCGTTAAATATTATTTACATTTGTACATTGTAGAGAAAATAAATTACTTCATTTTAACCACTACTAGCATTCATCTATTGAAAAAAAACATAGATACATATGTGGCATCAGCGTACAAACAGTTCTATCAACAAATTTTCAGACATATTTCTGTCATCACTTGCCAATTAGTTTATTTCAGTTTGCTGAATTATAAAGCACTAAATACTCTACATTTTGCGTTTTGTAGTTTATGTTATGCCTGAAAATTATCATTTTATTTATGGTAATCACCACCCCTAATTAGGTTTATTATATAAATGATTTGAAAACAAAATATTCTACATAGCAAATTTCTACTTTAAAACATTGTGTTTGAAGGTGATTTCCTACGATTATGCCTGAGAAAATTTAGATGGAGATAGAGATTATGTCGCAATGTCAGTCGTCCCGATTCCATGTAATATTTCTTGTTGTTAAAATTAGTAGAGTTAATATTATTGGATGTAATAAACTCCTTTAATAATAATAATAATAATAATAATAATAATAATAATAATAATAATAATAATAATAATAATAATAATAATAATAATAATAATAATAATAATTTCTATTGAATGATAATAAATCAAATACGAACAATATAAACAAGTTATATTCTGCTTCCATGTCTCAATGCATATATGAATCAACTTGGCTACTGTTGTACCATCATAACCCCCTGGATCCTTCAATAGTGACGCAGAAATGCCTCTTCCAACATCATATGTAATTTTATAGAGATTCTGAAGACTTGAATATATCTTATTCCAACCATTGTTTCCCTACGAAAGGATCCCATTTAGACGTTCAAAAATATTCATAAGCCGCGAGAAACTCTAAAGCAAATATTAATGTACACGAGTTGCTTTCGAATGGTGTATTTCAATTTTTTGTGCTGTGATACGGGGTGGCTATCTTGGAGCCAAGATAGCCTCCCCAAATGCAATCCCCTCTTTCTCGGAAACTACCAGGGTACAAACAAATCTTTTTTCAGTACAAACGGTACAAACGATTTGCTTTCGAATGGTGTATTTCAATTTTTTGTGCTGTGATACGGGCGGGCTATCTTGGCGCCAAGATAGTCCCCCAGTTGACCTCTCAAGTAACCCTATAAGGAAAATGGTACAAACGAAAATATTTTCGGTACAAACGGTACAAAGTAGTACAAACGAATGACCTAGTCATTTTTCCAATTTTCTAAAGTAGGGGGGGGGGGGGCTATTTTGCCGTACATAAATGGCATTACTTACTTGAGTATTTCCGTCTCTATATTCGAGAAAGTGAATTTTTTATTCCGAGCAAGGTAACATTACAAGCAGGACGCTAATTTTACATCAATGATCGGTAACTTCTACTCTCTAGTAAAAAATCAGTAGAAATCAGTCATCCGCATAAAAGAACGAACACAACAATCTACATTGATTAAATTCAGAATCAAGATCATTCTTAACAGAAATCTATTGTGAATGATTTCCGAGACTTTCTGAGAAATTGTTATCTAAAGAGAATAGGAGAATGTGGGCCATCGTTTCAGCTCCTTTTCGATAATCATATCAAACTGCCCGCCACCCGGAACCGCTCGCAACGAAGGAGAGAGCATTAGCGACTAAGCTACGCGGGGCCACCCCAGTCAATTGTCTTAAACCTGGTGTTGTTAGTAATGTTATTTCTACCTTAATTGCAGTTTTTGAAACGCGATATTAAATAAATCATATGAAAGTTCTTATTACTCATATAATTTTGTTCTTAATACTGGTACAGAATATCAAGTATAAGAGTCATAGAATAAAGCTGGATATTAGAAAGTATTAGTTGTTTTTAATTTAACTATTAACTATCTAATATCTATGCCCCAATACGCCACAACTTCAACAATAAATTTAGAGATTTTGTGGGTTTAGGTACGAAAACCCATTCTGATTCCACAATCAATAACACAACAATACACAAAGCACTATTCATGTTTTTGCCATTGCTTATCAAAATATTAGATTAAAATATCACATATGATCATTTACTAATTTATATAACTTTTCTTTATAAGTGATGCAGCATAATAGCTGCAAAAGCCATTCTAACGATAATTAAATTTGAATACATTATTTTCTTGCACTTTCGTTAACCAACTACTAAACAAAGAAAGTTTCCTAGAGATACCTGCTGTATACAGTTTGTCATTTTGGACAAAGTGTACAACACCCTAAACAATTGTAACGAATTCTGTCTGGGATTTTCAATGTAGTGAATGGGATGAACCATCATTAATTCTAACAATATATATTATCGCAAAAGCTACTATATTTTCCAGTCAAGATTGAAAAATTGTTACTGACAACAAACTGACATTTCTTTACCATTCATGTATTGGAAAATCGTTGTCCTTTAAAAAAATGCTTTTAAAGCATTTTTCCTGTAAACCCGAAGTTGCCAGCTTTTCAAGAGCAATAGTAAACTTTAAAGACTGTTAAAGGATTACGCAGCAATATTGTGTCCGCAGAAATTGAGGATGAGTGTTTATAATAAATTTCAAGTTAATCACGAAAACCGATTACTTTAATCTCATGCACTAATAGAATTATAACCGTTTAATGTCCCGATCCAAACTATAAGCAAACTTTCATAATAAAATTAATGATTTTCTGGTATTTATGTCCTAAAAATCGATGTATCATATGAAGCTCAATTATCATAATCCATATCCAATATAACAAGTAACTTTGGTTTAGGATTTAATTTCCTTCACAGCCATGTTTAGTGTAAACGTTACGAACAATCTTTAGAAAATTCACTCTTTACAAAATGCTGGTGTTATTGGATCTTCATTTTTTTATTTATTTCAAACTTAACATTAAAAAAATGTTGGATATTTCTTACCTTTTAACTTTGTAAACAATCAACGTTCATCTGCCTGGCTGCCAAGTCTCCCCGAAATTGTAATTTACAATTTTTTTCACAGTCTGAAGTGTATTTCTTCAAATATATTAGCATATGATACAACTCCTTGATAACAGACGATGTTACGGACTAGCATTGTCCCACCTACCCCAATACCTATGCTCATTTGAACGAAAAACACAGATAATGGAGAGAGTGAGGCTATACTAGACACAAACACAAATTTAATTGTCCCAGTTCCTAGACACAAAACGGACGACAAATTCAACAAATATAATCATTAAGGAAAAATAAAAGAAATTTGATCATTAGATAAAAAAGATGAACTTTACAATAACACAAGAACAAATTAAAACCCGGAATCTTACTATGGATGTTTAGACAATCTGAGTTTCAACCTAAAAAATATAGAAATAACAAGTATTACATCATGCTTCCTAAAAACGTAGTGGGTATTAGGAAAAGGCAAGTGTTTTTATCAGTAGTTAAAGCAAGTGAAGGAATCACCTACCGTTCCTCTTATTCGGTATTTAGGTTCAAATATCTTCAACCGTACTTAGGTAAATTTTCCTCTATACGAGTAAATTTACACGTATTTAAGTAAGTTTCTTAAAATTTAGCAGATAAGATTTAGCAAATGAAGTTTGGCACATCTATTTATCTATCTATCTATCTATCTATCTATCTATCTATCTATCTATCTATCTATCTATCTATCTATCTATATCTATATCTATATATATATATATATATATATATATATATATATATATATATATATATATATATATATATTTCTTTACAAATAGTTTGTTTGAGGCCAAGACCCGTTTACAATTAGAGAATAGAACCTCATGCTTCAGGTTACCAGATATATATACAAACCGTACAATGTGATAACATATATTTCCAGAATAACTTTGCAAAAAAATATTCGATTTTAGATAAATCTGGTTTACTTTCTTTAGAACCGTTTGATTATGATCTTTTATTCAAATTAAGAATGAATGGTTGATTTTGTTCTAAGAATGAATGGTTATATATATATATATATATATATATATATATACTACCATACTACCAAGAAAGATTTTGTTTCGTTTCTTTAACGTCCCGCGATTATTCCTGGACGGCTAAGGAAGATATGGACTGCTGATTATAGTGGAATCCGAACCATTTTTTTCGTTCAACTGTACTCCCACCGGAAATCAAACCCGGGACGTCGTACACCAAAGCAAGCGTGCTAGCCACTTGTATAAGAGGGGGTCCTAACATGAAAGAAATTAGTTAGAACTCTACGAAATAACACAATCTAGGGAGAACACAAAAAAAGAAAAATATTGTGACTACGAGAGCTGGTGTAGTTTTTAGCTAACGTTATTTGCTTAGACATTTAAAATGTATATAGTAGAAGGTAATGCTATAACCGTACTGTGTTACGTATACTGTTAGTAACTTTTATAAAACTATAAGGGCATTATACATTTTCCAAAATTATGTTATGGATTTCTGTATTTATTATAGTACAATAAAAGCAAGTTAACATCAAAATATGGCCCCTCGAAATGAGTGTTGGAGCCACGTTCCTGACATTTCCTAGATTCCACGTTTTGTCTTTAGAGGAAAAGAAGTCAGACATGTTGGTTTCACCTGGTGCTACTTGATGAAGAATCGTCATTTCAGGAATGTGGTATGACGGAACCAGGTAGTGCAATATCATAAATATATGCTGGGTGTGGCGTTAGTTTGATGATCTTAAGTTCTTCCACACCTGTTGCAATTTTCGTTGATGGTTTTTGTTTATCTGTTGCTTTAAGGTACACTTTCTGTTCACTAATGTTGAACATTTCCGGTGTAGTGCAACGGAGATTTGCTTCAAATCTTCTTCAGAATAAAGTTTGATATTGAGGGTAAGATTATTAAGAAAAAAATCTAAGGAAAATGACCCTTCGTAGATCCACCAAACAGACCAGGACTTTATTCTCAAAGCGGGTCTGTTTAACGACAGATTCTGAAGTTGACACTTATTGAATTACTGTTGTTTCATTCAGATTTTGGTGAACATCTACGTTTCCTCCCATATAATAACCCGTTTCAAGAAGTACACATCACATGAATATTATAGTAGTTATCGGCACAAATCTAGTCTCCCTTAGGCCTCAAGTGTGGTCATTTTTCTTTTGCACAATGTGCCAGCTCCTAATGGTTCTCCTGAATTCGCGAGGCTGACGACCTATACTGGATTGGGACATGGTAATTGGTTTGACAAACATCGAGGAATTTTCATGAATGACATGTAGTGACCTGGGAATGTGTTACTCTTAGGTGACTCGACCTTCACTGATCTCTGACACTTTTACAAGCTTCTCGAGATTTCTAAAACAAGCAAGATGTTGTGCTGTGGTTCACTGCATCGTTCCTTTTTGCAGAAATAATGTTTTCTTGTTAATGTCTCAGCATTATGTTAAGTTCGAAATCATATAGTAAGAATTTACTTATCAGATACTGTTAGGCACTTATTGTAACTTCCATTAAAAGCTACCTGAAAAATTAGGTTGAGCCTGATGGGTTGACAGTCTCGGTATTAAATTATCACCTTATCGCACTACTTCTAGTTACAGTTTGACCTTATACGTTTGGTCAATCATGGCGTATACAGGCACTTACAAGAAGTATGACTCACCTTGTATATGGCAGACGAAATGACACGTGTTGGTATGAAATCAAATCAGTCCTCCACACTGGTTTAGTAGCTAGCACTCACAATTCGGGTGCACAATGTAAAACTATCGGTGAGTTAGTGTTTGGACTTATTACTACTATTCTCAATGCATCTTAAATTGTAGATTCAGATATCAAATAGCCTCGGTGCTTAAAATAAACTTTCAACTTTAAAAATACAACAGTAAACTTAGGTCGACGAGGACTAAAATATAGCTTGATATATCCGAAGATTCAACAGAAAATCTTACATCGCAGCCTAAATTGACGTATCATCACAAACCATACAACGATATTTGAACAATGCGGAAATGTACCGAAATGTTGCAAAATAAAACAAATTTTTATTAGTCCTCAAATGAATAGGACACATTTGGAAATATTGGTGTGCAATAAGTCACAACGCTATTGAAATAACTTGTATTCTTATATGAAAGCCAAATTTTGTCAATTCTCTGATAGATGTCTAATAGCATTCATCAAACCAGTTAATAATCAGCTATAAAAAAAAAACTTTTCGGACGATCGTGTTATATGAACTCAAAGCTAATCCTTCGGTTAGGACGAATGTGATATATGAACACACAATTTGGTCTTAGATGACTAGTGTGTTTTTAAGCTCTGAGTTTGGCATATAGCGAGTTCTATCTATTGTAGTATAACAAAACTTTAGTTTGAAAACTGTTTATATTTCCTTTTTATTCATTTTTCCTACATTTTGCGTTTCTTACTGATTTAAAACAGTTAGCTCTAAAGAGTTCTATAATACATTTTTGGCTTCAGAGTGATACTCATACACCATTTACTTCCATAAAGAGAGTAAAGATATCAGAAATAATTTATATCATTACACACCAATGTATTTATTTCAATCTACTTATTATCAATTTGATATTTCATAATCATCATTGAGGTGTATATATTGCCTTAATTTTTTGTATCATATAATGGAATTTTTACTATGATGTTAAGTGTTAAGGAGAGTTAAATAATTGATAAGTAGAAATAAAAAAGACATGATAAAGCAATACTTCGTCTTGAAGTATTCATATTGGAACTCCCTCAGAACACTGAAAGAACGATGGCTTAGGAAAGATATGCTTTAAGTTGGGTCGAGGTAAATACTGAAAGATACTTTGAAAGAACCCGCCAAAACATGTTACTTAATATCAATAATTGTATACAGTTCAAATACCTCGGTACTATACTAAGTCTTTTAATGTGTTTTGCTTCTGTTAGCAGGTATTTGTCTCCAAGAAATGTTATTCAGCCCCAAGATCAACGATGTATTTCCAGGCTTAGATACAAGACAGTTATTCAATTTTTTTATACCTGTTCATTCACACTCACATTCAGTCTACAAGGACGAAAGTAACAAGCAAGGGTGAGTTTTTTAAAATGTAATTCCATTATTTTTCCTCAAAGAATAACAGTATAGTGGTTGAAAAATTGCTTAACAACTTTTTCTGAAATAGGATGGAACATATGTATTGAAGTGCATTATATGCATACAAAATTAAACTTCTTTTAGTTAATACTAATTATAAAAATAAGTATCACCGAGATAGATTTCACCAGAAGATGAAGATAATTGAACAAAATCTCCAAAAGTCTTAAAGCTTGAATATGTTGGGATGTTAATCCTGCCATGTTTTAAAAGAAGAAAGCGAAGAGATTTTTAATTGAAAATTAAACAGATAATCATCCAGAAAGAAATGAGATTATCGTTAAAGTGTAATGACAACTTGCAAAGTCCATACTGAGTCATCTGCAACGTTCATTGAATTTAACACTTCAAACATAATATTCACAAATGGTGTAATCTAGTTTATTATAATGTTTTATATTTTCTAACTCATAGTGTCTCTATCTGATATTAAACAATGATTCTTTGAGTATAATTTAATGATTGAAATATCCATCCAACTCTTAACTAAATAGTTGTCAGAGTTCTATGTGAAATCTTTACATGAGGAAAAATATAGTTTAACAGACTACATATGTTTCTATTTTTGATTAATGAAGTGTACATGAGTATGTATTAAAAGCAGATTTGTACACTCTTCCATGATTGTAATTATGATGGCGATTTTCAAATTTAAGTGACGAAGAGCAATGGATCTCAGAATTCTATTTCCATTCAATTTAGCTTAATCAAATCAGATAATGTAATTACCAGAACTCAGGAATGATGTCAAAATATTTTAGCTGTGTCATCGTATGGTTAATACCGCATGGAGTTGTATTAATTTAGCATAAATGTCTGTATATTTTTATTCTGTTACTTTAAGAAGTACTGCTAGTTTATTATTATAAATAGTAGTAGTAACATAAAAAAATCGACACAATTATGTACAGCTCATTTTTTACCTTTAGGCTAAAGAAGACAAATGATCAACAACACACAATAGTCAAGAAATAACTGTTAAAATGATAATGTAGGAGGAAACGTTAAGACATTGTGAAAGCTCAGTGACACGATGTTTGTGTGGCTCAAACTTGCATGGCTAGGAATTATACCCCTACAACCAGAGCTGATAACTCTACCACTTAGCGACAGTGTCTACATTATTATTAGTATTAGTATGAATAGCTATTGTTGTAATAATGGTAGTAGTAAAGGAAGAATATATTGTGAAATACGATTACTTCAGTGAATTGTGAGTGTTGGTCATAATGCTAAAATCTTTCGAAACTTCTATTATGCAAATCAAAAGCAAAAACTCAGTGAACATTTCCAAAGAAAGAACATGAGCACACTACATTAGTATAGGTATATTTCTAAAGGTGTTAATTCAATGCATGTACATTATGTTGCATATACCTGCTAATGAAACTCCTAACGTAATTTTAAAAAATATTATGTATTAGATTCATCTTTCATTGTATTTTGTATAGTTCAATTTTCATCGTCATTATCGCTAGTCATCGTCATTCTGGTCTAGTTGCGTCCGTGGAATTTCTTGACGTTCTCCCGTTTTCCTCAACATAATCATTCTATTAATTCCTTCTAATTTTACTAATCATTTGTCTCTTTCAGCTCATAAGATATAATAAGGTTACTTGAAGGTGAAATATTTCGTTTCTTAAAAATTCTGGAAAAACTTGTCGTTATTCCGTTATTTTTATTAATGACATAGCAGTTATTTTGCCTGCCGGTAAATAAAAAATACGGTACATTTATGCAAACAGAATATAAACCCAAGAAGTAAATCTAATTAAGAATTACACAGTAATATATAAAAAATACAAGATATTAATATAATCGTTCTTGTAACAAACATCCTACAGCAAATTACACTTTAACCTACAGAATACCAATGTCACTAATCTTTCAACTATAAGACCATTTAAAAATGTAGATACATAATTTAATATATAGACTAAAAAGATTAATTTGAAACTTGACGTACAAGGATAATAGAAAACTGACAAATCGTACTCCAATTTCACCCATTGAAAAGTCTCAATCAACGAATAATAAAAACTTATGAGTCCGTGTTATCAGTTATACATAAGAAAAATATTTAAGCCGGTATATAATCCATAGCGAGAGACTGGATATTAGAAAATCTTAACTCTTATTATTTTCATTAATAACACTCTAATAACCATACCTTAACTAGAACACTTCTTACACAGTATACTTAGAACTATATTCTCCATTAATTTATCTACGAGGCATTTTCTAACACTAGTATCATAAATTGAGAATTACATATACATAAAATACTACATTATCGTCCTTATTATGAAGCCGTTTAAAATAAGATAATTACATTATTTCCTTTTTCTAATTTTTTTATTTTCAAAATTTTGTGTCGCTGTCACTCGTCTTCAGAGTATATCTCTTACATTCTCAGTGGATCCCAGTTCCTTTAAAGGTGCTACCAACTTAGCATAGCAGTTATATCGAGTAAGGATATAAGTCATAGCGAGAGGCTGGATATTAGAGGGTATCAATTGTTACTATTTTAATTAATAACTCTCAAATAACCATCCTCTAACCACGACACTTCTTCCGCAGTACATTTAGGACTATATTCTTCATTCTTCTTTCTCCGAGGCATTTTATAACACTACTACCTTAAATTGAGAATTACATACATATAAAATATTATATAATCGTAATTATTATGAAGCCGTTTAAAATAAGATAATTACACTAAGAACTTGTTATAAAATTTTTAATTATCAAACTTTTGTGTCGCTGACAGTCGTCTTCAGAGTATATCTCTTACATTCTGAGTGGATCCTAGTTCCTTTAAAGGTGCTGCCTACTTTCCATAGCAGTTATACCGAGAACGGATATAAGTCATAGCTAGAGGCTGGATATTAGAGGGTATCAATTATTATTATTTTTATTAATAGCCTTCTAATAACCAGCCCCTAACCACGACACTTCTTCCGCTGTACATTTAGTACTATATTCTCCATTCTTCTTTGTACGAGGCATTTTTTAATACTACTACCTTAAATTGAGAATTACATACATATAAAATATTATATAAATTAATCGTAACTATTATGAAGCCATTTAAAATAATATAATTACACTAAGAACTTGTTATAAAATTTTTAATTTTCAAACTTTTGAGTCGATGACACTCGTCTTCAGAGTATATCTCTTACATTCTGAGTGGATCCCAGTTCCTTTAAAGGTGATACTTAATTGCCATGGCAGTTATACCGAGAACGAATATAAGTCATAGAGAGAGGCTGGATATTAGAGGGTATCAATTGTTATTATTTTCATTAATAGCCTTCTAATAACCAGCCCCTAACCACGACGCTTCTTCCGCAGTACATTTAGTACTATATTCTCCATTCTTCTTTGTACGAGGCATTTTTTAATACTACTACCTTTAATTGAGAATTACATACATATAAAATATTATATAATCGTAATTATTATGAAGCCGTTTAAAATAAGATAATTACACTAAGAACTTGTTATAAAATTTTTAATTATCAAATTTTTGTGTCGCAGACACTCGTCTTCAGTGTATATCTCTTACATTCTCAGTGGATCCCAGTTCCTTTAAGGGTGCTACCTACTTTCCATAGCAGTTATACCGAGAACGGATATAAGTCATACCAAGAGGCTGGATGTTAGAGGGTGTCAATTGTTATTATTTTTATTAATAGCCTTCTAATAACCAGCCCCTAACCACGACACTTCTTCCGCAGTACATTTAGTACTATATTCTCCATTCTTCTTTGTACGAGGCATTTTTTAATACTACTACCTTTAATTGAGAATTACATACATATAAAATATTATATAATCGTAATTATTATGAAGCCGTTTAAAATAAGATTATTACAATTTGTCCTTGTTATAAAATTTTTAATTATCAAACTTTTGTGTCGCTGACACTCGTCTTCAGAGTATATCTCTTACATTCTTATTGGATCCCAGTTCCTTTAAAGGTGCTACCTACTTGCCATAGCAGTTATACCGAGAAAGGATATAAGTCGTAGCGAGAGCCTTGTTATTAGAGGGTATCAATTGTTATTATTTTTATTAATAACTTTTAATAATTATCTCCTAACCACGATATACTTCCGCATTAAATTTAAAGTTACATTCACCATTTTCTATTTCGCGATGCACTGTATAACCTGTTTACCAACTAAGAATTACGCATACATAAAATATTATTTACAATTGGCATAATTTTGAAACCGTTTAAACTAAATAATTACATTATTTACCTTTTATAAAATGAAAATTATTTCCTAAATACACTTTTTAAACCTTTGATCAACTATAATCAACTAAGAATGCGTTTAACCTATGATACATTTGCGTTCTTTGCGTTGAAACTCTTATTAATTTGTTTAAGAGAAAAAATAACAATTTTTTCCTAAAATTGTGTAAATACGCTCACAATAAAGATCAAATATCAAAAATGAAACACTTTCAAACTTCGTTATTTTTCTAAATAATAATGATATACTGTTAAAAATTACATATATATTAAGTAAATAATGATGTATTAATTGTGCAAGTTCATATTAATAAACGGAGTTTCCAAAAAATCTACAATTTAAAAATATTTCAACTATTCTGTAGTAATGTATTTTTAAATTTGCATATTAGTAATAACAAAAGACATAAAATATTAATGATGTACAAATTAAATTATTTTAATATTAATCTTAGTAGTTCAAGATTCGTTCCTTTGTCACAGTGTCATATCTTTCCAATGTAATGCAATCGATATTATTAATTTTCCTAATATTAATATCGCCTCCTCAATTAACGACTTCTGTACTTGTTGATAATGTGAAAATAATTCCCTACTCAACTCTTATATCAATAAATGATACATAGAAACATTTGCTTTTGTATATGTTCAAAATCTACACTAAAAGATTTTATTTTGCAATGTTCATTAATTTTTTTCCTGTAGAAGACCTAAAACTAAAGAGAAATGTAGTATGATACTAACTTCGTGCAAGAAACCAATAACATTGTAATGACTAACATTGTCCTAAATAGAGGAAAGAGAAGTTGGATTCCAAACTTACTGCTACAGATGCAGAGAAAATTACTTTTTGTGGACGTAACCGTTTTTATGAAACACTATATGATTTTTTAAAACTTTTTAAAAATAATTTTCATATTCAATTATCATTTTATTTTTCATGAAGTGTATATCAAAATTAAAAAACTTCATTTAAAATATTCATTAGTTATAAGTTCTATCTTTTTAGTACGTGGCTACATTTATTGATTTTTAAACTGACATCTGATTGGTGATCAATAAGCGCAGGCTATGCAACATGTAATTTTATCACCGCAAAGTGTAACATGTAATTTTATCAGCCAAATCCTAAACATGACGTAAAAGCATGGTACATATTTAATACAGAAATCATGTTCAGCTATAAATATAAGGTTTCAATATTTTTTGTATTGCTATTAAATAGATTAAATCAGTGTAATTTAGAATGATGGAAACCTCCAAATTAAGAAACTGAACTTTTAAAATATTAGTACATTTTTAAGTAATCACCCCTTTACTGATAACAGAAAAATGTAATATGTTTCATCTTCTCTATTCTCAAACGAAAATGTGTCATATTGAATTATTTCCTAAACGTATATCAAAAGACATCGTGAACTTTAATGATTAACCTTAAATAAAAATCGCAAAATATTTTTAGATCTAATAAGTTGAAGGAAAGAAATATCAGACAATAAATAATTAATTAAGAAATATATGTACTTTTAGAATGTGCTGCACAAGCTTGTTTCTACAAAATTTTGCTTTCAATTAATCCTAACCTAAAACTTCGTTCCTTGTAGTTTTTATTATTCAATGAAGAAGTGTAAACTTTTATTATCTATACTCAATATTACTCGAATTAGAACTTAGACGAATTAGGTAACACGCAACAAATATTACGAGAATTTCACGTCGATGAGAATATGAGATTTTTCTAATTAAAAACTATATTATTGGCGTCAGAAAGTTGTTGCTGCATCACAGCAGTAACAGAAGTCAAAACAATCAGTTATCATTCTTTCATCATACGCCAAATTACTTTTACAATCACCTAATTAACTAATTTTACAACTGACCTACAAAATAGTTAGATTTGAAATATATTCACCCTTACGTTTTGTGTATCAAAGAATTAATCTCCTATGGAAATAATACCTCTTTGGTGAAAAAAGGAAATAACAAGTAAGTGAATTAATATATTTAATGCAATGTAAATCTCTGTTTTCAAATTTTTAAGTTCGCGATTGCAAGGGAAAAAATTATTTAGAAAGTAACTTGAAATCTTAAGAATAACTGCTCCAAATCCCTTGCATATCTTAAAAGGTGTATAATAAAGATATTATACAAATTCTAATATCCTATTAACCCAGAGGATATTAGTTTCTGGCTGTGCATATGGGTATAAAATTTGATGCAATGAAATTACATACGGGAACGTATCTGGTTAATAAAAGCCTTAAATTCTTTCCTCTCTATGCTTTATTTATAAAAGAAAAATCTTTGGGCTTAACTTTGAATCAATCTAATTCGCAAAAGAGTTATCGAGTTCACAAGTTGGCTCTCGGAAACTATATTCCAAACTATAGCCCGTATTCGAGATATAGTTCCCACTCTGCTATCTCTTTAAGAACATTAATTGAAACCTTAATTTAACTAAAGTTATTCTAAGTCTTTGGGCCTGCGGACTCACCTTCTTTGCATTCACTTACACGCCTTCCAGTAAGACTTTATTTTCAAAGGTTGCTTCGGCACTCGTTCAGAAACCTGGCTTAACGCCTACTCGTAGTAAAACCTGTCAGAGGCAGTACTACTAAATAAAGGATTCTATTCTAATCAATTTACAAGAAGTAGGTAAGGTTAAAGGTAAGGCAATATTTCCTCAAACAGGAAATAAATATGTCCCTCACTTCGGAACAGGTTAAATTGTTGAATGTTTAACAAAACGATATAGGCCCATAATCTCTATCGTTTAAGAGTAAGACCTATAAACTCTATCCAGCAGGCCGATCACGATACCTGTCTTCATAAGGGGAATCGAACCCAAAACCATAGGATCCGTAAATACTAATTTGGTCTGCTGCTGGCCCGCAAGTAGGAACTAGATTTAACTGAGAGCTTAAAAGTCTCAGAAAAACTTTAAGAAAAATCTAATTTGCAAAATAGGGGTAGGATTAAAACCACATATATTAACTTAATAACTTCTAGCTAAATGCTTATAATTCAGAAAAGAAAGAAATTCCTAACTAGGGACTACCCTACCAAACCTATCTTACCCAGGAATACAGCCTCTCATTTGAAAAGCTGAGAAACTTCCTGCCTCAGAATCACTCATCTGAGTCTCGAAAAGTGCTAAACTTCTAAGGAACCTAACATATTCTATAAAGCCATCACTAAAGCAAAAGCCAGCATAAAGCTGAAAAATGATCTTAGAGGCGTCGAGCGTAAATTCTAGCCGAAAATGAAGATTACGAGGACAGCTTCTCCTCGTATTTATAGGGAACTACCCAAAGGGAAGCTTTGACCTCCCTTACAAACAATCCATTGATACTCCGAGAGAAAGCGGTCTCCCCCTCTCCAAAGCAGGCTGGCTAAATCCAGAAATAAACTGATTTCTAAAACTAGCAATAGGAAAGAAAGATTTTTGTCAATAATTTTAAGAATCTCAAAGAATAAAAAAATACATGGAATATACAAATATATATACAATAATAATATTGATAATAATTCTTACATGTTAATCAGAATATATGAATTAAATGCTACCCAGGCCCGGGATCCCCATCTTATTTTATCATAATTAAACATATAATAATATTAATTATATATATGTATACCTACGATATTAAAATTTTTAATATATACAAGCAAGAGGCATAAAGTGGCTTGCACGATTTATTAAACAACACGTTGGTACTCTTTACGAAACATTTTCAAATATTAGCAATTATCGGATTACATATACCCAAAAGCAAACGTATATGTATCTAACTATACGCTGACGAAATCAAACATACATTCGTTTTAATTTATTTCAAGATACACAAATGACACACGAAACAACACAGATAGCTGTATATACATTCATGTCTTCTTTTATTGAAACTCGAAACTCGAAATGTAATTGCTTATTGGAAATATGTCTAAAAAGATATATTTACTTAGCTATTCGGCAGAATATGGAAGACCATCGACAAAGTAAAATACTTGATATTACACAATGTAGTTCCTTGTGTCATAAAAGAGCAATGTTGCTTCAATTTTCATATTCTATTCATATCTACACTAGAAACGTTCTAAAATTAAATCAATAATGGACATTTACGTAACACGTAACATCAAATCTTTTAAAAGGACATAATTCTCTAAACAGAAACATAGAGTATCTCATAAAAGTAATAGGGAAAGGATGGACTGCTGCTTGATGATAAAAGTTCAGTGTAATGAAATGGAAAATAAATCAGATGTACTTTAGTAAATCAGATGATACCTGGAAACATCATAGAAATGTTTTGTGTAGGATGAAAGAGAACAAAACCTGCAAATAAATAAATATTTCGCTTAAATTTATACTATTATAATGAGCTGCTGGATATTGAGTATAATGTAAAGCCAAGTAACGACACTAAGAACAGACGAATTTCGGAACATCTCATTTACGAGGTGATAGAAAATGTCTTCAAAAATATAAAAGAAGTGCGATTCACCCCACATTTTAGTAGGGTTTTCTCCTCGCACATTTAGCAAAGGACTATTGAAATAATCAGCGACATTGCTGATCAATAATTAAAAAGACTACGAAATGTCCCAGACCCAATTCTTTGAAGCTATATGTCTTAAGGTTGAGCAATGTAAAGATAGTTAATAGTATGCAACAGTGACGTGTATTGTAAAAAGTAATCATTACTTCATCATATAGTAAGAAAGTCAGCACTGTTTCGTAGTTCGAAAATGTATTATTTCGGTCGCTGATATTGTGAATGTCCAATATTGCTACACTATGAAATATAGTTAAATTAAGTATTGAGTAAAAATTTAGAAGATAATACAGATGCGATTTTCTACAATTTTTAATCTTCAAAATCTAGATGTTGAAATATTTGGAAAATCTTTGGTTCTTGAAAAGAAAGATAGATTTTTAGTCTCGATTTTTTACGTTTGTCGCACAATGGCTTAGCGCTAGACCGTTGAACGGATCAAGCTCTTGGTTCCATCTGGAGTTATACGTAGAGAAAATAACATCAAATCCGTGTCTTTTGTCAAAGATCTTCCATTGGAACACTTTTAAAATTATAAATTTTTAATTAATAGTTCGTAGCTTTATTTGTTTGTAGTTTTTGTTATTAAACACAAAATACCAGTTTACTTTTAACTTCTTAACATGCAGCTCAAAAACAAATGATTTTGTTACAAAAGTTTGAACAGTATGTTTTAACTTTTAAAAGTTTGATAAGCTTTAAATGTTAATTTTTAAGTATTTTACATCATATAATTTTAGCTGCAAGAACACGTGTGTATATTTGAAGATATTTAATTTTAAGACAAATTTAAATAGCAATAAAATTCATAGGTTAATTTCAATCTGCAGCCAAGAGATTACTTACTTAAATCGTTAATATGTTTAACGGAAAACAATACTGATACAGTTAATTACTTTAGAAATTACTATAAAATACTGTCAAAATTCTATTATGATCCGTTGTATTATAAACATGTAAAGTCCATTAGATAATGAAAATTACAAACGTTGCTATGTTACTGAATAACATAAAGGTATTTAAGAGTATGCAACATCAATCTATCTTTTAAATAAATAAATATTACTTGATCAAGTAGTAGACAAGTCAACACTGGTTCGTAGTTAAAAACTTCTATATTTTTAGGTCGCTGATATGGTAAATATTAGTAATACTGCATTGTATGAAAGGTATAGAAATTAAGTATTGAGTAAAAATTGACAAGATAATATATTTACAATTTTGTACGATTTCTAATCTCCTAAATTTCGATGATTAATTATTTTGCAAAATCTTAGATTCTTGCAGAGAAAGTTAGTTCTTTACCCATCTTTGTCACACGGTGGTCCGGTGTTAGAATATTAATGTATGTCTGTGGTCATACATAAACATAGTAACGTAAAATCCGCCTCTTTCGTCAAGGAACTTCGATTACAACTTTTCAATTAATTGTTCGACTTTGTTTTCTTTCCGTTTTATAACTAAGAGAAAAATGTTAGTTTGTATTTGATTTGTTAAAATGTAGCCTTAGAACAACTAATTGTGTTTCAATGTTTTAAAATTGAACCTTTTTTCTCGTTTATTATATATTATACAACTTTAGCGGAAAGAACCCATGTTTAGGAATGACGAAATTTTCACCAATAAAAATTAAAATAACATAAATAGGTTAATTTTAATCCTCTACTAAAAGACCCTTCAATTAAATTGTGAGCATATCCAAAGCCACAAAATACTGATACGTTGAATTATTTTAGAAAGTGTTCCAAAATATAGTAAAAATTCCAATATGTTCCGATTCCAATATATAGCCTATAGTATATGAACCATTTTAAGTTAAGTGTAGCTTATCACATCAAGTTAAAATACTTTTATCTAATATTTTCAAAGGTATTCGTAAAATTCTAACTGGTGATCCATCGTGACTACATGAGCAGATTAAACGCATTTGGGGTAGGAGATTCGAATTCGAAACCCGGCGGGAGCTCGTGTGGTTGGGTTTCCCTGTTAAGCTCAGTCCACGTCTCATATAGCATATCTACTGAATGGAACACTAAACTCAAACCCAATCAAAATCCAAGTAAAATTAAAATGAATCAAGTAGAAGCTGAAAAATGCGTCCATCTGAAATTTATTTCTATAATCAAGTACAAACAAGTAGGTTGACGTTGCTAACCTGATACTTTGCTAAACGTGCCGGGACATATACTTATTTCTATCCCCAAAGTATAACATGTAATATTACCAATGAATCTTGAAATAGAACAGAACAGCGTGGCACATTTTATTACACAAATCGTGTTCAGACTTACACAAAATGCATACTAGATTTCTATATTCTTTGGATTGCTATTTAATTAATAAAATAAAGTATGAAGTGAGATGGATAGAAATATTGAAACGAAGGAACCGACCATTTTTAACTATTAGAATGTAACAAATGCCTCCTTCAGGGTAACATATATGATGTTAAATCCCGTAACATTAATTGAAATTTAGTTATAATTTTTATATTGTTTTATTCTGCAGAAACAAATATGGCAGATTGATTATTCTCAAAATGACTATGAAAAGACATGGTTAACCTTCTGTTACAAATTCACTATATTTGCATCATTACATAAATACTAATTCTGAACCAAGAGAATAAACGAAACCCAATTTATAAGTTTAATAAATTAAATGATTGTGACACACTGACCAACATTACAGCAATTGTTCAATGTGCCGTCCTTCCATAGCAATCCTTAAATGTGTCCGCTGCTGCCAGTCATCAATTACCCAGCATGTCCTCAGGAATGCTGGCACACGCGTCAATAATTCTGCGTTTTAGGTGGTTAATGTTCCTGATCTTGGTAGCATACACAAGATGGTCTGGATGACCTTCGGTTAGATGTTGAAATAGCTGTATCTTTTATGGGTGCCACTTATGCACACATACGATTAGCAGAATTTACGTACGAGATACACCACATTCTTGGGCTAGGTGACGGGTTCTGAAGGTGGTATTTTTCCCTAATAATGCCAACACAGGAGTGGATGTCGCTTCATCCGTCTCTGTGTTTGGCCTGGCTGCTTTTAGTTTGCTTTTCACCGACCCGGATTCCTTAAATTTCGCTATAACTTTCCACAATGCACTATGGGAAATGGGCTCCCGTTCTGGGTGACGAGCGTTGAAATCGTCTGTGATATGTCTGCTGCTGCGGTCTTCTGAGATCAAAACGATCTCTATCCGCCCATCTTTTGTTAGTGGTATTCCGTATTACGCCAACTGAAACAAAACTGTGCCACGGTTGTTCGTAGAGCCAAAACTATTTCACCACTGAATTCCTGAAAAAATTCCAGTCCTATTTGAGATATCACACAATAGGGTTCTTATTTAAAGAAAAAGTTCCTTGCAATTTCAAGATGGCGGCCAATGGTGCCATTTGTCTCAAAAGATTTTCCCCCTCATCTGTTATCATTACTCTTTTTCTTTTTTCACAATTCTGAATGGTGTTTCCCCATTTCTTTTACCATCCTATTTGTATAGTTGTGATAAAAGACTTTGAAGGAAAAGGGGAGGGGATTACAATTATTATAAGTAAAGTCCATCTCATTCCATATCCATTTATATCGTATAGTCAAAAAATCCTATTTTAATGTGCCTAAACTTACAGGGTTACAACATATGAACATCTTATTACTGGAAATTCGACTTAGAAGGCATGAATAGAGAATTAGAGGCGAACACTCTACCACTGAACAATTGCGGACCTGTAAAAGTAAGAATATATGAAAATAAAGAGAATATGTGATGAAGAAAAGCTTTAGCCCCATTTTCTCCAAATCTCCCTATGAACACTTAATGATGATGATAGTTTATCCCATGAGTCGTATTGTGGACTAATATATAAAATAAGCAGAAGTCTCATTACACAGAATTGGAGACGGGGCAGATTGGAAGTGTAATATCATAGTTGAAATGAATCTATATTGGGTACCTCGATCTTCCATGATGATCTCTTCATCTGCCAATTACACTAGATCCAAGTCCCTGTCGTATTTCGGAAACTACTTTAGTAGTTAATTTCTTCTTTCATAACCTTGATACTACGAAGAACTCAAAACACAAAACTCGTTACCTAAAATTTTCCTACTACCATACGGTATGTAAATGGAGCCTTCACAAGTCTGTTCTCGTAAGAGATCTTGTTTTGATTTATCATAGTAGCATTTACGATAACGTAAAAAGCATGTTGGAGAGAAGAGTTCTTTTTGTTTTTAAGTGAACCCTATATTTAAGCTGCTAGTAGTTCAAATACACAATTTCTCTTCTCAACGTTTCTTGCCACAAAATAAAAATGGTAATAGATAGCGAGAAGCAGTCCTCTGTAAGCGGATTAGGGTTCAATTTAAAAGTTTACGTTTCAACACTTATCGCTATCGAACAAATATGGTATATAGGGATTAGGGATCGATTCATTGTCTCAAGTGAGCATATCATCACAACAAGCAACATTATACTAAAATCAAAAGTAATTGAAATTTACGACTTTCGGGTTGAATATTGATTTTCGTGGAGACAAGACGCTAAAACAAACTAACGAGATATAGTTTATGCAATAGAGTTAGCGTACCAAGTATAGGCATTATTTATTTTGCTAATTCTCTCTTGAAACAGAAGTGGATCAAATCAATCATATTTAGTTTTAACATTTATAGCCATAGGACAATATTTGGTAACAATCTGCAACAACTTGTTTTATGCAAACAATTAATTCTGGGACTAGCAATATATGATCACAACCTGACACTCTACTAGAACCGACAGTGGGTGAAATTTAGTACTACTTAAAGCTTCAATATTGATTTCCACAGAGCAACAACGTTAATAGATAACGAGAGTATGTTTCTTCGTAATCGCTTCAAAGTCATAAGAATAGGTACCATCTCACTTATCTTTGTATTTGAGCTCGAAGTAGTTCAGATTAATCATTTACAGTTACAACACATATCAACATAGAAGAAAAATGATAATACAAAGCACAAGGCAATTTCCCGAAAGTGATTCATGGTTTTAAAGTAGCACATAATCACAAGGCAAAAAACTCTACCAAAATCGAAAGGGGTTCAATTTTACTACAACTTCAGTCATCAATACTGACTTTTGTAGACCAAATACAGTAAAAGGTATCAAGTTTTTTTTTTTCAATCGATTCAAAGTCGCAAAAATAGTTACAATCTCATTGGTTCACCTTCTATTCAAAATGAAATTTGTAGAAATTACTATATACAATTTGAGTATTTGTCACCGTAGAAACAAAACGGTAGTAGATAGTAAGAATTTGTGTTTTTGGAAACAATTCAACGCCACAAGACGTTATATCATGAATTTTCATAGTAGACTACTAGAAAGAGAGGTGGTTCAAATTTACTATTACTTCAGGTTTCATTACCAAGGCAAAAACGGTACTATAAATTCTGATGTAGTTATTTGCAATAGATTTATCTTAGCAAGAATAGGTTATATATCTCCTGCTGTACCTTTACTCAAATCGGAAGTGATTCATATTAAAAATTTCAGGTATCCACTTTTATTGTCATAGAAAGAAAATGGTGATAAATAGCGATAAGTAGTTTTCTGGAATCGATTCAGGGTCTCATGAGAACATATCATTCCAACACGCAACATCCCTACAAAATTGGAACTGATTGAAATTTATCACTACTTTTGGTTTCAATACTGATTGATTTGCACAGAAAGAAAACTGTTTAAAACGTATCGAAAAGTAGATCATTCGGAGAAATTTTAAATGCTCCATGAACACAACAAAAGTCCGTGAAATATATCTAACATTAATGATAATATAAAAGAATCAACCTTCTCTCTTAAAGGTATAACCTCAACCGAGCTTAAAAAGATGTTTATGAGAGTGCGAGCTAATTGAATGTGTGACGGCTAGTAAGAGTGTTTGTGTTTTTGAGGGCGAACAAGTCAAGGAGTTTTACGCTAAAAAAAAAAAAAAAAATTAAAGCTTCAATATACCGTTTCGAAATGGACTTCCAGGTTCCAGAAAATAGAGGTGCTAGTACCTCGAGGGGAAAAAGCATACATATTCACAGTTTATAAATATCAAAATTGTATCGCTACGTTACAGTCGAAGTGTAAATTATTTTTAAAAAAAGAGCTATTTGACTATGTGTAGTTCTGATATTAGCTTTCTGCCCGATCTAGATTGTGTGTTGAAGCTTCACAACAAATTTATAGTACTATTTTAAAAAAGAAAGCAAATAAATATAATTTGATATTACCTAAATTAATTTTGAACTATTACTATTCATTTGCTTCAATAAATAATATTGATACCATTTGTATAGGAGGACTGAACCGGATTCGATTTATAGTAGTAACTTTCTTTTACACGGAAACCTCGTTAAACCTCAGATCTATGTCAGTTGTAGATTTTTCTTAATGAATACCTCTACCCACAAGAAATCACCACTAACATATTTTTTGAAAATTATAGTGGAAACGAACACAACGGATATATTGAAGAGGTCAGTTTTCCGCTATAATATTAACAGTTTTATTCAAAAAATCTTAGATACTCACCTCGCTTTAGAAGGTTATAATTTAGCAATCATTTGTAGGAAATTCCAAGAATGTGGATTTAAAGTTCTGAATTACCATCTTCCCGTACTTACTTTATTTATAAAGGTAACCAAGAAAGTTCTGTCGATTTTTGTGGAGGTCCGGGTTAAATTGGCCTTCACACAGTGAGCTGAATGGTAATGGAGATAAGGCAAAGGTCAGTTCTTTGTGTGGGTATATGAAACATACAACCTCGTTGTAGCAGTTCAGTTACAACGTGAACTTGCGTAAAGACAGAGTAAACATGTGACCTAAACAGAGGGTCATAAGGGCCGGCATGCTGTACGAGTTCAAACTAGGGTCAAATGCCGCTGCAGCGGGCCGAACAATACGCCAGACCTTTGGTGAAGTGTCCTGATTACGCAGACAGTGCAGCGGTAATTTATGAAGTTTAACGAGAAACACTCAAAGACGCATCACGTGCCGGACTGCCAACACATGTGCAAAATGAAGATCTTCAGGCAACAATTGAGGCGAACAGTAGCCAGACCGTTGGTTCTATGGGTCATACGTGATTTGACTCTGGCCCAAAAGGCAACGCGAGTAGACAACTGTGTTTGCTGTCTCGTCTAAGGAAGGAGCCATTTCTGGACATTGTATTGGCATGTCACGAGAAGTGGGTCCTGTACGAAGGTCCACGGCACGGTAGTCATCATTACTTACAATCACATGAATCGGTTCCAAAAGAGCAGAAAAACCAGCGCTGCACCAGAAGAAGCTCTTCCTGTGTGTTTGGTGGGCTGCATCATCGTCCATCGGGAACCGCTACCAGCTGGTCAGTGCATCAACGGAACAGGACACTGTCAGCAGTTGAACCTTGTTCAAGAAAAACTCAAAACTCTGGAGCCACCAACCTCCGAATCGCAAAAGGGTCTTCTGTTACAGGAACACGTAGTAGAAGTGCTAAATGCACTTGATACTTTCTTCGCTTCACGACCAAGTAAGTTCTGTCGTGATGGAATCCATGGCCTTCCACAAAGTAGGCACAAGATCATTGAAGCTGATGGGGACTATTTTTTATCTTCCAGGTAAGTCTTAGGTGACATACCGATGTTCGAAGGTGGTGGGTGGAAAACCGACAGAACTTCCTTGGTTATGTTTTCAATTAGGTAAGAGCAGACAAGTTTGATAAACTTTGAAGAACTAACATTATTATCGTCATTACTTAGCATTTCGTTTCCCCAGACGACTACTTCAATATAAAAGCACAATTTCATAATTTCTATTTGATACATCTTTATATCTCATATTTCAATGCCTAGAATTAATAATTTTAAAGGTTTTGCTATATATCGTACAGCGTATATTAACCTATTCAGATAACTGTTTTACATCAAACATCAACAGAACACACAAATTAATTAAAACCTTGATTTACGTATTCAATATTTAACAAATTTTGCTAGTAATGACTCTTCTCGATACTATTACATGCCAAAGAATTGCTATTACTAGCTAATACGATATCGTTAATATTAATCTGTTTTACAGATATCGGAATGGAATATTAAAAGTACACCTATTTTTTCTTCAGAATATTATCACTAGCTCTTAAATTATGCGACAATTTATAAATTTAGATATATATGGTTTGCTACATGGATCAAGATGTATGAATTTGAAACTTCACGAACAAACATAATAGGGAATGGGCTATTTTTACTTTAAGTTTACTCATTGGAAAGTAGCTATCAGTGAACAAAATAGAAGCACTTAATAGTTCGACTTACCTATCATTGATGACTCTAATACCATGGCAGGTGAATAGGTCGTAGTGAGAAGCTGGATATTAGAGACTATTAACTGTTATAATATCCATTAATAACCTTCTAATACCCATGCCCTAACCACGACATTACTTCCACAATATACCACGCCACTACTTCATTTTCTTTTCTATGAAGAATTGTATAATAATAATACCAACTATTGAGAATTACACATAATAATATAATATTTACATTGTCATAATTATTAAGACAATATTTAAACTAAGATAACAATATAATTTCTTTTTTCTATATGACGCGGTTGTTAATTCTCTAGTACACTCTTGATTAGCTTAATGAGTTACAAATCAATTAATAATGCGTTTCAGTTATGATACATTAGAAACTCCGTTGATATTATTCTGAATGCCTTTGTAGAAAATTTTACATGCGTTTACTAACAATGTGTAAATATGCTCAAAAGGAAAATCAATTATGAACAAAGTGAACAACTAAGTTTTAAACTTATTCATATTTATAATGATGATGATATATTGTTTAAAATGATATAATAAATTAACCATGAGCTTTAATTGGAAGCTTCTTAGCAAAAGTAAGAACCAGAAATGTTATACATTCACAATTAGCAACAAGCGGATCATTCGGAGAAATTTTGAATATTCCATGAATTCAACAAAAGTGAAACCTAATTAACTTCCATAAAAAATTATCACTTTTCTTTCTTCATGGTGTTACATCAACCGAATAAGAAAAAAAAACTTTCAGAAAGTCAGCAAGTTGAATGTGTGGAGCAAGTCAGCGTGAGTGTGTGTTTTTTAAGACGAATGAGTGTGATGAAGTTTTATACTAAAGCATTTTAAATTTCCAGTACACAGTCTTGAAATAGACTTCCAAGTTCCAGAAAACAGAGGTACAAGTATTTCCAGGGAAGGGACGGGATTATATTCAAAATTTACAAATATCAGAATTGCATCGCTACATTAGAGGCAAAATGGTGATTGCACCAGAGAGCTATTTGACTTTTCGTGTAGTCCTGAGTTTAATTTTCCATCCGATCTACGTTTTACGTTCATATATTACAAGCTGAAATATTATAATAAATTTACTAATATTTTAGATGGAAAATAAATAATAATGTTTTAACATTATCTTAGTTAAATTTTAACTAATTTTATTCATTTGCCTCAATAGTTAGCGTTGACACAATTTG
Organism: Thermobia domestica; assembly: GCF_964235325.1. NCBI lineage: Eukaryota > Metazoa > Arthropoda > Insecta > Zygentoma > Lepismatidae > Thermobia > Thermobia domestica. The sequence continues at coordinate 81,570,362 of NC_137469.1, forward strand.
CATAGACGAACTAAACCGAGTTCGATTTCCGGTTGGAATTCATTTGATGCGGAGCCCTCGTTAAATTTAAATCTGTATTAGATGCAACTTTTACTTGAATACCTCTAAACACAAAAACAATGAACAAAATAGTCTTGGGGACTATAGTGGAAACGAACACAAAAGATCTCTTGGTCATTTTTTGCTATAATATGAATAGTTTTATTCAATAAAATTTTGGTCACTTGCCCTGAATTAGAAGGACACAATCTAGGAATCTAATATAGAAAATTCTAAGACTTCAGCTCTAAATAAAGATCTTGATTATGGCCATATTTATTTGATTTACCTCCAACTGAAGTTGACAGCAGAACTTTTCACACACAGGTGAGAAGCCAGAAGGTTTTGACGAATATTATCTCATATTTCATTTCGGTTTTCAATATTACATCAAGCAAAAATAATAAATAATATCAATACTAATTTATTCAAAAATAACACTAGAATGGTTAAGTTTACTTATACATATTTCTAGATTTTCTGGCATGTACACTCGAAGGATGACATCTGTCAGTGAGCACGCTTTCCAAGAAAAGGGGAAGGACGAATGGAAATTATCTGGGATTTTATATTAGGTACCATCCTGAAATTTGCCTGATGTTAATGAGGAATAATGCAGGCAAAGCAGAACTCAGGGTGGCTGGTCTTTTCGACTGAGTTACCCCACAAAAAAATCCAACCCGTGAACAAGTGCGAATGCGATAAGCGGGTCAACAAAACAGCTCAAATGCCTTTCTCATCGGATACTAAGAATCAAAATATGTATAGTTTGGGATAAAAATTATAATATATTTAAAATATATACTATATTTTATAAATTTCACTCACTTGAATGAGAATCATCTTTACTCTTTCTCATTGCTCACTTAAGGTTTGAGTTTGAGGATTGATCTTATCCTCACTATACCTCATTTCGATACATGAATGTGAGGGAGAGTAAGTATGAGTGTGAAGGCGAACGAAAGTGAATGTGAGGAAGTTGATTGAGGGTAAGTGTGAGTGAGGGTTAGGAAAAATTCCCATCTCTCCTACAGACCATCATATTGCAATCTTAGTAATTACGAATCAAATTTTATCTACATATTTCAGGGACAGGAATGCTCAGTACGAACTGAATGCTCGTACGAATGCTGGAACTAGTACGAAGAGGCCTTGTTTTGCTCCCAAACATTATGAATCTATCAGTGAGATTTTTTGCCGTCCTCCTGTTTTCTCCCATTCCCAACTTCCTTTCGCCTTCACTAATGAATCGTCTCTCTTGGACAGTAAGGCATAATTGTGGAACGTAAAATTATTTTTTTTCATTTTGTTTCTATGAAATTCCGGAAAATATTTCTTGTTGTTGTATTTGGTTCTACTAATATCAGCGTATTTCATTCGTCTAACTGCAAACACATCATACGTTATGCGTATTCAAGAACAATATAGCTGAAAATTGAATCTAATTAAATGTCACACAGTAATATAGAAAAAATATAAGATAATAACATAAAATCTAAATAAACTAACACAGCAGCTTCTTGAAACAATTATTCAAATAAACCCTGAGGTTTTTCAAAACGCAAGCTATTATTGAACGCGAAACAAGAAAAGTATCTTAAATTTTAACTATTCATTTCATCATCATTTCTACAGATGACTACCTCAACACAAAAGCGCAATTTCAAAATTTCTATTTAATATATCTTTATATCTTATTTCAGTATCTACAACTAATTATTTTAATACTATTTGCTATATAGATTACAGAGTATATTCACCTATTCAGATAACTTATCTTTATTAAATATCAGCAAAATATTCAAATTTAATCAAAACTATGATTTGTGTATTCATTGTTTAAGCAATTTTTATAATACTGGTTTATTTGATACTATTATGAAGCACAGTATTAGTATTTCTAATGTAATTACATTAAGATCAATTTGCTTAACGAATATCAAAGTGAAATATTGAAACAAACTGTAAGTTGGTATACAGAATACTGATATCAGTACTCTTAAAATATATAAATATAGATATATGATTTAATATATAGATTAAGATAGATAAATTTGAAACTTGATGACCGAAGATTAAAAGGGAGTTGATTTTTCTTACGTTAAGTTCACTCATTGAAAAGTGTCTATCAGTGAACAATACATTAACATTAACAGTTTGACTAACAATCTTTAGTGACACTAATACGATAGTAGGTGTATAAGTCGTAGTGAGAAGCTGGATTTTAGAGGGTATTAACTGTTATAATACTCACTAATAACCTTCTAAAGCCCATGCCCTAACCACAATACTACTTCCATAATAAATTCAATATTATATATTACTTTTTCTTTTATATAAGCCACTGAATAATTAGGCTACCAACTAATGAGAAAAGCACACACACCTTTCATAATTATGAGACAATTTAAGCTATGATAACTATATTATTTCTTTCTCTTTATAACGTGGTCGTTAATTCTTAACTACACATTTGAAAAGCTTCATTAAGTATAAATCAAATAATAATGCGTTTAAGTTATGATACATCAGTCACTGTGCTGAAACTATTATGAGTGCCTTTGCAGAAAATTTCACAAATGTGTAAATACCAAATAACATTATGTAAATACTCTCACAAGGAAAATCAATTAAGAAAAAATTGAACAACTAAGTTTTACATATATTTGTAAATAATAATGGTCTGCGTCATCTCCCCATGCTGGTGCATGGTTAAATGCGTTACCTTCTCCCCAATTAGGTCTTCACATGTCTAATGAAACCTTTCGAATCGCAGTAGCCCTAAGACTAGGTTCAGCTGTTTGTGAGCTACATCGCTGTCCAGCTTGCGGGGATCAAGTTACCCAACGCGGCCTACATGGCCTCTCATGCATGAAGAGCATAGGCAGAAACACCGGACATTCATCTGTTAATGACATCATTTTGCGAGCCCTCACGACGGCAGGAATTCCTTCGATTCGTGAACCGTCAGGCTGTTGTCGTTCCGATGGTAAACGACCTGATGGCATGACATTAATACCTTGGAAGAGAGGCAAATCTCTAGTATGGGATTTTACATGTTCGGACACATTCGCCCATTCAAGCCTGCCGTTGACCGTTGTGAATGCTGGAGAAGTTGCTAGACGTAGAGAGACAGAAAAGGAAAGGAAATACAATAATCTCCTCGATAAATTTATATTTGCTCCAATAGCTATCGAGACCAGTGGAGCATGGGGCTCTAGAAGCCTTGATTTTATCAGAGAGGTAGGTAGACGCATATCTATCGTTTCTGGAGATGTTCGTTCAGCATCCTTCTTACTCCAGCGTATATCCATTGCGGTCCAACGTGGCAACGTTTCGTCAGTTCTTGGTACGTTGCCACCCGGAAAGGAACTGGAGGAGGTGTTTCTTCTCTAGTAGAACAGAAACAAGCGAACAATAGAATAATAAAAATAATATATCAACTGTTCAGAGAAATTTTACATATATTATATTGTTATCCATTGTTTCTAAATACTACATACTATACGCTATATCTCCGAAACTTATTTACATATTTTTACAATCATATGTTGCTGTAAATTACTGTTTGATGCAAATGCATAAATTTTGATTTTTTGCTCTTTTATGATATTGTTCGAAGATAAGGCATTTGTCAATCGATGTATTCATAAATTATTTTAAATATGTTATTTTGCAACACTGAATCATTTAAAAATAAATTGTTATTATTATAATGGTATATTGTTAAAAGTGATATACAATTAATTAACAGTGAGTAAAACTTGTAAGCTCCATAGCAAATGTAAAAAAAAAAAAAAAAAAAAAACTTTTGATAATTAGCAACGAGAAGGGCATTCGGAGAAATTTCGAATGTTCCATGAATATTAACAAAGAGAAACCTATTTAATTTTCCTTAAAAATACAATCACACATACTCTTCAGGGAATTTCCAAAAATCTTCCAGAGTGTGAATGAATTGAGTTTCTCAGAGCAAGCAAGTTTCAGAAAATAGAGATATTTGTATTTCAAGGGGAAAAAACATACTCAGAATTTACAAATATTTGAATTACATCACTATATTACCTACAAAATATTGATTACAAAAGAGAGCTACCTCACTTTTTGTGTAGTCCTGAGTTTAATTTTCCATCCGATCTAAACTGTTTCTGAAGTCTTATAACAAATTTATATTACCATTTTAAAAAGAAAAGCAAGTAACCAAAGCTTGACATGGTCTTAGTTAATTATGAACCAATTTTATTCATTGGCTCAATGGATAGCGTTCACGCCATATAGATGGACTTAACCAGGTTCGATTCGCGGTATGATTTTTTAATATACAGAAACCTCGTTAAACCTTAGACCTACATCAAATGTAGCTTTCTATTAATGAACGCCTGTACCAGAAAGAAACCACTACTAAAATAGTTTTCTAGAGTACAGTGGAAAGGAGCTGAACGGATCATTCAGAGGTAGTAAGTTTTCTGCTATACTATTAACAGTTTTATTTTTTAAAAAGAAATGGCTACTCACCTTGCTTTAGAAGACCATACTTTGGCAACCATATAAAAAATTCTAAAGTGTGTTGTCTCTAAATAAAGATCTTAATTACCCTAATATTTATTTTATTTCATTCCATCTCTAGGTAACAGAGCAGGACTTTTCAAAGAGAGGTGGGTGGCCAAAAGTTTTTAACAAGGCTACGATATGCATCAGTTCGACTTTTGGTATTACTTATGCAAATATAATAAATAAAATCAATGCTAATTTAGTAATTCAGTCGAAAATTACACTGAACAGCTCAATTTACTTCTATATATATCTGGGTATTACCGGCATCTACGTTTGAGGGATGACTTCCCTTAACATGCAAGCTATCCAGGGAAACAGGAAGGAATAATGGAAGTAGTCTAGAACTTCAAGTGCCTTTCGCAGCGATACTAAGAAACAATATATATATATATATATATATATATATATATATATATATATATATATATATATATATATATATATTGTTTGTGATGTATATGAATTTCATTCACTTGCATGAGGACCATCTTTATTCTTTCTCATTGTTTTCATACTATATGAATTTGGGGGTCCACTTTACCTTCACCTATCCTCATTTCAATACAATAATATGAAGAGGAGTGTGAATGGAGGGTGAGTGGTGGTGAATGTGGAGGACTTGATTGAGTATGAGGGCATGTGTACTACTTGAGTGTGAAATCGAGTGAGTGTGACTGTTAGTAAGTTGGTTGATGTTAAATGTGAGTGAGCGTGAGAGCACCGATAATATGAGTGTGAGGGCGATTGAGGATTAATACAGGGAGTGCATTCAGGATGATGGTACAGGTATTTTTTGAGTGTGAGGGCGAGGGAGTATAAGTATGAGGAAGTCAGTTGAGTGTGTGAGTCTGCGAGGGTAAGACGACGAATAATATGAGTTTTTTATATTACTTGAGATAAAAATAATAAATAATATCAATACTAATTTAGTAATTTACTCAAAAATAACACTAGAATGGTTCATACATATTTCTGGGTATTACTGGCATCTACGGTTGAGGGATGACGTTTGTCAGCTAGTATATTATGCAGGAGAAAGGGAAGAAGGAATGAAAGCAACCTGGGACCTGTATATTAATTACCATCCCGGTAATTTCCTGATGTTAATGGGAAAAATCCAGTACAATCCTCACCTAGGATGGCTGGTCTCTTCGACTGAGTTGCCCCACCAAACATCCAACCCAAAACCAAGTTCGAGCGCGTTGCAGAATAAGCTACTCACGGCCACCAAAACAGCTCAAGTGCCTTTCGCGGCGGGTACTAAGAAAAGAAATATAGTTTGGAATAAGTTAAAAATGACCATATATACAAGATGGTTCAAAAGTAGGTTTACACCCCTGTATTGATCTAGTGTAACATTTATGGATTATTTATGGATTTATTTGCTTCGAGTGTACTGAACTTAAGGTATAAGTAAAAGGGCAACCCGTTTGGGACCAAATTTTTTTTCCTGATTTATTTCACTTGGACAAGTTATCTTAGTTTATTATTGACTAAATATCACGAAAATATAAGATTTTGATTTTTCTTGTGCATCAGGTGTGCCTTACGCCCTGTCCTATAAATAGGACGCTGGTCCTTTCTGATATACTAAAGAGCTAACGTTTTCCTAACTAATCACATTCTATAGTTTTAGTGAGCTACAGTGGCTTAGTGGTTGAGCGTTCACCTCTGGTGCGTAAAGTCCCTGATTCAATCACAGCTCGAGCGAAGTTGATTTTCTGGTTGACGAACACCGTGTGGATGGGTTTTCTTGGCGTTCTCCCGTTTCCTCCCACTTTCTTAATTCCACCAGTTTATTCGTTTCTCATGATCACCGTCTTCTTTAGCCAAGCCGGCATAACCGTGGGAGTAAAACTTAAAGATTATATTTTCTGTTGTTTTAGTGAAGCAATTCAACTTTACTACTACCTCTGATATCTGTACTAATTTCCACTCACCCGAGATATCGAGTTGCGGTTTTATGCAGTGGATTGGCTGTGTCAAGAATAGATTCTAAATCCCATATTCAGAACGGAAGTTGATCAAATTAAACATTTATTGTTTCAACATTTACTTCTATCGAACTAAAGTGGTAATACATAGTAACTAGTAATCGATTCATAGTTTCCAGGGAGCATATCTTGAAAACCCGCAACACAATTATAAAATCGAAAGTAACTGAAACCAACTACAATTTCCGGCTTCAATACTGATTTTAGTGGGTATAAGATGGTGAAAATATCGACATGCAGCTTATACAATCCAATGAGCATCCCAAGAATGCGTCCCATTTCTTTCGTTCCTTTCCTTCAAGCAGGAATTGGGTCAAGCCATTCCCAGTTTCAACACTTATCGTCGTGCAACGAAAATCGGAAAACCCACCATCCAAATTACCAAAGTAGATAATGTCACAGTGTCTGTATTAGAAAAAATGAATAACATACTAAAATCTTGTCTTGTTCCCAAGATTGTAGTCAGCAATACTGCGTATTTTCCACCAAGGGCAAAACTATGTAGCAGTAAAATTCGTTCGTTAGAAATAAATACTTGTTACACCTTAACAGAAAATTAGAGGATCAGCACAAAAATTTAATTCCTAGAACATTGCTCTTAAAAGATCAAAATTTGTTAGAAATATCAAATCCATTAGACAATAAAGTAATGTTAAAATTAAACACAGTAGTAGGCTATGTAGAAGATTACATTACTCAGAAAGAATGTAAACCATCAAACACAGTAGAATCAGAAGACGGAGAATTATAAAGAGAAAAATTACAAATTGAGGCAATTGAATTGGTTATAAGAAAGAAAGCATGACCAGAAGTTAGAATGAATTGACAAACTTTTGTTCTGAATACAGTAATGATATGTATAGTACTTTGTTCAAAACAATTATTATACTTTTGTCCGTGATTGTAATTTTAGTTCATTCCTCTTCAAATGACTCACAAAGAGAGGTGAAAGGGAACGTTGCATATTTGGAAAATCTTGGAAAATCCCTGTGATCATTGACATTATTTAGCATTTCATTTCCTCAAAAGACTACTTCAAGATAAAAGCACAATTTCAGTATTGATATATAATGCAATTTCATACCACATATTTCAAGGCCTGGAACTAATACCTTTAAACTTTTCCCTATATTTCACTATGGTACATTAATGTACTAATTTTATTAAACATAAGGCAAACTTAATGAAAATTTTGATTTTTGTATTCAATGCTGATTCAATGATGTTAGTGATGATTTATTTGATACTGCTATAAACCAGAGTATTGTTATTATAAATATGATCACGTCAATGTCAACGTGTTTTATGCGTACATATGTAAATGTAGAATATTGAACGCCAAATGTAATTTCGTCTACACAATATTGATATTAGTAGCTCTTAAACTATACAACCATTTATAACTGTAGATATATGATTTGATATATAGATCAAGAAAGATGACGAACATAGATAATAGCGAATTGATTGTTTTAACTTTAATTTCATTCATTGAAAAGTGGATATCAGTGAACAATACATAACCACATAATACTTACTTACCAATCATTGATGAAATTAAAATCATAGTAGTTGCATAAGTCATAGTGAGAAGCTGAATATTAGAGGACATTAATTGTTATAACATTCATTAATAACCATCTAATACTCATGCCCTAACCACGACATTACTTTACAATATTCCATGCCACTACTTCACTTTCTTGTCTACAACCAATTGAATAACTAGAATACCAACTATTGAGAATAACACATAAATAAGATACTATTTATAATTGTCATAATTATGAGACAATTAAGACTAAGATAACTGCATTATTTTTTTCAGTACAACTTGATTGTTAATTCTCAAGTATACTCTTGAAGAGCTAGGTTAACTACATATCAACCAATAATTTTATTATATTAGTCATCTTTACAGAAAATTTCGCAAATATTCACTCTAACGTTTTGTAAATAGGCTTACAAAGAAAACCAATTATGAACAATGTGAACAACTAACTATTAAACATAACCTTATTAATAAATTGTAATGATGTATTGTTAAAAATTATATACAATTAATTAACAATGAATATTACTTGTAAGCCTCTTAGCAAGTAAGAAACAAAAACATCTTTTGATAATTAGCAACGGGTAGGTAACATTACGGAGACATTTCGAATGCTCAGTGAATAAAAAAAGTCAAAGGTAGTTAACTTCCATACGAAAAGGAACACTCCTTGCTCTTCTGCGTATTACTTCTACCTAATTCGAAAACCTCATAGAGCGTGGGTGAGTTGAATATCTCGGAGGAAGTAAATCTGTGTCTCTGTATTCGAGAGCAAGGAAGTGTGAGTGTGTTTTGGAGAGCGAAACAGTGTAAAGATACTTTATACTAAAACATTTTAAAGTTTCAGTATACTGTTTTGAAATAGACTTCCAGTTAATGAAAATCGAAATACTAATATTTCCAGACGAAAAACCGTATTCACAATATACAAATATCGGAATTGTATCGCTATATTACCTACAAAATGTCGATTACACTAGAAAATTATTTGACTTCGCTTAGTCCTGAGTTTAATTTTCCGTCCGGTCTAAATTTCTGTTGATGTTGTACACTCCGCATCAAAAAATTGCGACAGCCAACGCCGTGCAGTTAGGCCACCTAATATGCAACTTCTTAACCCATAATCATGTCAGATAAAGGGACCCCTCTCTCTCCTCCTTTCTTCTCTCCCATACTAAAATTAGCTAACAACATGAGCGCAATTCTTATTTCAAAATACACATGTGTTCGTTTCGATAAAATGAAACAAACAAACCGAGGCGAAACAAGATTCACAAGTTGATGCAAAGAGAAACTGAAACATACACAATGAAAAATTGAAATCAATAGGTGTCTATTGCACAGAGATTCAGAAATCAGGTAGAGAGAGAGAGAGAGAGAGAGAGAGAGAGATTGAGAGAAGAGCAGAGAAGAAGGAAGTAAAAAGGGAGAACAGATAAAAATGTAGAATTCAAACGTAGTAAGAAAAGATCCTAACATTATAAAGTTCCGTTTCCAGAAATCCAGCAGTAATATAGAAATAACGTTTGTTTTTTACAATTTTTCAGAACTATTCGAATATATAGATGATGATTTAAACATTCATTAACTCACTTTCATAAAGGATAGCATACTCAATTTTTAGTAGAACTGTAGATCTCAGAGACACATCTAGGATAACGTCAAAAGTTTAACACACATGCTTTGTTTCCACGTGGTTCGATTGCAAATTCGATAGTATTCATTGGACATCCAAAATACAACCTAATAAACCCAGTAGGTAGCGTTGGTCATATTCTTCATTTCAGATTACTAATGCAAACTGAACAAAAAAAAAAAAGAAAAAAAGAAAAAAGAAAGAAAGGAAGAGAAAATTAAATGAGTGCTATTTTACTGCTAAATTTCTATCTGAAATACCCTATATAAAAAGTCCAAACTGTATCGTAATGAAAAGTTACAAATGTTCGAAAGGAAAACTTTATGTTCCTTATAAATGTAGCATGTTTCAAATTTCAACGTGAATATAACACATTGAATTATAGGATGGAAACAAATTTTGTGTCGAGCTAGTATAAATAAAATTTTGTTTTCAAATGACCAAAGAGATTAGCATTTTCTAGTCTTTTCCGAAGATTTATCTGTTCCGATCATCCAGCATCGATTTCCTCTCTTGCGGATATAACGTAATTTGCACAGATAGAATGAACACGCTAGAGCTTAAACGGATCATCGCGTCAGTCGGATGATGTTGGTTAGGTTATAGATCACCACTGGGTCGATAATTCAAAACCCGTAATGGTCCGTAGTGAAACGGTAATTCAACTAAGACTCGGTAACCCAGAGGATATTTTACTTCCTCCCTTGCGTTTAAACAGTATTTCTGTCAGAAACGACCAGGACTGGAGATATTATCTTCAGAGCACAAAATAAACACGACGCCGAAGTTCCCAGTTAATTAGATTTTCTTGCTCCGTTTTAACTTTGGAACACGAACACGCACGCTAAGTGCGTGTGTGTGAGAGAGAGAGGATTGGAGAAGTGAAAGATACAAAGACAAAATAGGAAACGTCAATAGGTTTTAGAAACAGTTTATCGACAGTGGAGACATCAGCCTTGGGCTCGGTGGAGAAGGCCCACAAGATAGAACTCCACAACAAAACCGATATTTATCTATTTACAGTAATGTCGAGGACATCATCAGTAGATTGCCAACGAATGTAGCCGTGTATTGTTCACGGATGAATCCCTAATCATTTTTTAGAGCGATTCCTTTCGGTGCGAACAGGAATCTCGCTCACATTCCAAGAACATTGTCAAAAGACATCGGTATGGTGGTAGTGACGTACTGGTCTTGGTAGGCATAATGATGAATGGTCATACAGATTTATACATCTTCAAAACTCTGTCCATCAATGGACAGAGGTATCGAGACAAGGTTCTGCATGCCCATGTGCGGCTTTTTAAGGGTGCAGTTGGTCCATAGTTTCTGTTCATGGATGACAATGCCCGCTCCCTTCGAACCAAACTGCTGCAAGAATACCTAGAGACGGAAGACATCCAACCTATAGAGTGGCCAGCGTGATCTAACCTAAATCCGATTGAACATGCTTGGACACATTAGGAAGACATGTTGGAAACCACCAGCGGCCCCCAGAACATACCAGAAACTCTGTATTGCTCTTCATGAGGAGTAGAAGAGCTCTTTAACAACCTGATCTTGAGCATGGAACGTCTTTGCCAGACATGTATAGCTGTTTGGGTCGACCATATGCCATATTAACCTGTTTTCTATGCGCCAGTGCATCTTACAGTGTTTTTGTGGTATGGGTATTTTGGTGCCAAATTTTGAGTTTGTGTTGTTTGTCCTCTTCTTTCAAGTTTTCTTTCATGTTTTCTTTCAAGTTTGGCTTGTTCCGTGTTTCTGTGGCCTTTACGTGTGATATGTTGATGTGATGGTTCTATTCGATGTGACCTCTTTACGTTATGCATGCCCTATGTATTCAAACAGTCATTATGCTTAAGTTTTTGACACCTGTGTATTTACAATTCTCATAATTATGAGGCAATTTAAATTAAGACAACTATATTATTTCTTTCTCTTTATAACTTGATTATTAATTCTCAAGTAAATTCTTGAATATGTTGATTACTATACATCAACTAACAATGTGTTTATGTTATGATACATTAGTCATCAGAGTTGCAACTATTACGTATGCCTTTACGGAAAATTTCACATATGTTAATTAGCAAATGAGTATTAATTGTGAGTTTCTTAGCAAAAAGAAGAAACAAAGGTAATATTTATTTCGATAATTAGCAACGAGTAAATCGTTCGGAGAAATTTCGAATGTTCCGTGAATACATATGTGAAACCTATCACCTGTCCCTACTTGTCCCGTTATGTACTATAGGTATTTTTCTACTACATGTGTAAGAATTACATATTTTCGTTCTGTACATATTTTTTGCACTTTTCGTCCACCACATTGGAACATCATATTGCATTTTTAACTTTTAACATTGAATTCGTACTCAGCGACCGCAATAACCTCTACCTACACGCTTTCAGTTCCATAGCAGTGTTTTTCATTTTGTCCGCCATCTTGGATCCACTATTTTGAATTTTATACTTTTATATCTGATTCGTACATAGCAACGGTGAATATCTCTATATACCTAATTTCAGATCCATAAGTTGTTTTTTGTAATTTGTTCAAAATGCGGGATCCGCCATTTTAATTTGTAAACATTTGATGTCACATTAGTATTCAACTACTCTTTTAAACCTATATATACCACGTCTCAAAACAAATTACATCGTAGCTTCATATTTTGTCCACTTTTTCTGGTGTTTCGGAACGTACCTTTTTCTGACGTTCAAATGGTCGCCACGCACCCTACAGGCCTCATTCAAACAAAATACTTCACATGTAAGGTGAACTCGGCATACTCTTTTCAACGATATACAACACATGCAGATCCCCTCTTACCACTTCTGGTACTTCCCTAGTGAGCGGGGTTAATTAATAGAAAGATTCATGTATGTATTCATTATTTAACCAATTTTGCTAGTGATGATTTATTTGATACTATTATACACCAGAATATTGCTATTACTAATGTAATTACATTAATATTAATTTGTTTAACGAATAACAAATTGGATTCTTAAACCAAACTGTAACTTGGTCTACTGAACATTGATATCAGCAGCTCTTAAAGTATACAACCATTTAGAAATGTTGAAACATAATTTAATATATATTTTAATATAGATGAATTTGAAATTTGACAAACAAAGATAACAGCGAGTGGACTACTTTTACTTTAAGTTCACTCATTCAAAAGTGACTAACAGTGAACAGTACATATCCACTTGGTAGTTTTACTTACCAACCATTGGTGACACTAATATCATAGCAGGTGTATAAGTCGTAGTGAGAAGCTGGATATTAGAAGGTATTAACTGTTATAATATTCATTAATAACCTTCTAATACCCATGCCCTAACCACGACACTACTTCCACAATAAATTTTATATTTTATTCCTTCCTTTTTCCTTCCTTCCTTTATTTTCTTCCTGTATATTTCCTGTTATATTTCATTTTCTTTTAAAAATTGTATAATTAGAAAACCAACTATTGAGAGTAACACATACATAACATAATATAGACAATTGTCAGAATTATGAGACAATTTAAATTAAGATAACTATATTATTCGGTTTAGGATTTTTTTGCTTGGTTTAGAGGGCTACAATCTTGCAATTATATGTGGGAAATTCTAAAATTTTTGCTCTAAATAAAGATCTTAAATATCTCCATATTTGTTTCATTTACTTCCAACTGAAGGTAAAAGAGCATGACTTCTCAAAGACAGATGACTGGCTGTATTTTTTTGGAGCAAGAATACATTATATATCAGTTCGGTTTTAGATATTACTTCAGGCAAAAATAATAAATAATATCAATTCTAATTTAATAATTTACTCAAATAAGACCAGAACAGCTTAATTTATTTATACATATTTATTTCTATTACCTTCATTTACTTATGAGGTACAACGTTCCTAAGCGAGCACACTATTCAGGGAAAGGGTAAGAAGAATGGAAGCAGCTTTAGACCTGTATGTTAAGTACCATCCCGGAATTTGCCTGATGTTAATGCGGAAAATCTTCACAAATGATGGCAATTTTTTTTCTATTGAGTTACGTCACAAAAAATCCAACCCGGGACCAAGTTCGACAGCGTTAGCGAGTACGCTACGCGCGGCTACTAAAACAGCTCAATTTCTTTCCACATCGGATACAAAGAAACTAAAAATAATAGTTTGGGATAAAAATAATATATATAAAATATGTATTATATTATATAAGTTTCACTCACTTGAATGAGGATCGTCTTTACTCTTCCTCATTGTGTAATTAGAATATGAATTTGAGATTCGATCTCACTCTTGCTTATCCTCATTTGAACATACGAGGATGGTGAAAAAGAGTAAGTATGAGTGTGAGAGCGAATGAGAGTGTATATGAGAAAATTAATTTTGGATTAGTGTGACTGAGGGGATTATGAAAAATTCCCATCTCTCATATAGATTACCACATTTCGATCTTCTTAATTATGAATCCAATTTCATCGTCATATTTTTGGAGTGCAAAATTAATATATAACACAACTTTGTTACATATATTTCAATACGTAGAACTAATAGTTTTAAAGATTTCGATATATAGGATAAAACATGTATTAAATTATTCAGATAACTGAGTTTTTATTAAACATCAACAGAAGATAAAAATTTAATCAAAACCTTGAATTATGTATTTAATATTTAATAAATTTTGCTCTTGATTATTTATTTGATACTATTATAAACCAGAATATAGCAGTTACTAACATCATTTTACTATCAAGGTCTTTTACAAATATTAAAAATGGAATATTGAATGAAACTGTAATTCGATATACAGAATATTGATATCAGAAGCTCTTAAACAATACCCTTCATAAATGTACTATTTCATTTACAAATTAAGATGAATTTGAAACTTGACTAACAAGGATAATAGGGAGTTGACTACTTTTGCTTTGAGTTCACTCATTGAGAAGATGATATCAGTGAACAGAACATATCCACTTGGTAGTTTTACTTACCAATCGTTGGTGACACCAATATCATAATAGGTGTATAATAGGGTGGGCCAAAAACTTTTTATTTTTTTAAGTCGCAATAGCGCGTAAAAGTTGCCTTTGGTACTGATTAGAAAAAGTTTTTAAACATTGAAATCGGTTAACATCTTCCGTTCACGCATCGCAGTTAAAGTTTAACAAAAATGACGAAAATCTTGTGATTTTTAATTTCTTTTGTCTTTTAAATAGATAATAGTTAATCGATTCCATGATTTATTTTCTGTAATATAAATTGTATTAAACTGTAAAAAAAATGTTATTGTATTTTTTAAATTCACAACATAACTGAAAATTATTTTTCAAAAAATAACATTTTTCATTTGTATAACATAGTTTGGATTATTTCAGTTAAATGACTGGTTTAAAAAGGAAAATGAGCATTGTAAAACCGTTAATTCAACTTTTTTTTATTTTTTGAAATTGTATTTAAAATTTAAATAATTTCATCTGCAGCTCTTCGCCCATTCGTAAACAGGAATGGCCCAGAACTCACCACGAGGAGGTGGCTGCAGTTCGAGTTCCACCCACACCCTTCCCATCCAACCATCCAATGCAGGTGTGTTTTTACATATTTTTAGTTAATCCTTGGTTTTGTGGATTTTTTCACTTATTTTAGCAATAAGGATTCACTTTAAAATGAGATTTTTGGCTGAAGTGTGGCATAATAGCTGTGGATTTTAGAGTTGCCCTGATATATCCATCTCTTGACTCAGCACCACATACTTTACCAGCTGCTTCTGTTACCAGTTTTACATGTCTCTCGACAGCTTGTGTGCGGCAAGGGAATCCTCTTACAACTTGCAAATCGGGTACCATGCCAATCTGTATAAGGAGTCTGATTTCATCATCATTGATTCGAAGCAACAATGAAGGAGAAGATACTTCGCAGGTCGACTTGTCAATCATTTCAGTATAATCTTTAGCACCAAAATTGAGTTTGGGTAGTATGAAGTTCCTGATTGTCTTTCCTTTAGTTTTTGCCTGTCTTGCCTTTATTATTCGTCTAAGAGCAAGTTCTCTAATATATTTCCTTTCGTCCGTTATCATAGCCAAGAGCAAGTTTCCTGGATGGGCAAAAAATGCGTTTCTCTCAATTACAGGCTCTACCACTTGCCGAAGAGTTTCAGGGAGGTATCTTGTTGTAGCAATTGCTTCAAAAAGATTTTTCAAACCATCTTTAAAAGAATGTCTTGTTTTGATTTTAAACCACAAAGCCACGTACGAACGCATTATAAAAAGTAATAATTCTTTAAGACCTTCTGAAGGATTTTCAGTACTGATGTACAACCTAAGAATTCTGTTTGCGGTTGTCAGCCATCTTAATTGCGACATAGGGCCAGGGTCTCGATAGGACAAATCTTTTGGATATTCCCCTGCATTTACTGATCTTGAAATATCCAAAAGGTACTGTTGGTCTTTGCTGATAACTTGATGGTCTACTTCAGGGATTATGCAGTCAACTCTTTCAAATTCCACTACAGGTAATCTTTCACAGCCATTAAGCAGTTGACCGATCGGCCCACAAAGGTTTTAGGACCTGTTGTTTCCCCATCAACGTGTTGAAATAAGTGGCGGAGAAGCAACTCATTAAAATGGAGAAGACATATAGCCCACTGCAACGGTCTACCTATATGAAGTTTAATTTGCCGAATTACACCATTCCTCCATCCCGTATTGGTAACAGTACGATCACAGCCAACAACATCTAATTCATCCAAAGAAATGTCAACTTCAGTCAAGTAGGAAATTATGCTGGAAGCGATATCAGTAGAAGAACCCGATTATGGAGAAACGTGGCCAATATATGTCGACCCAGGTTCTTGAATGATAGTGTAGTGCTCCCCTTTTTGAAGCCTACGAAATAACCTAGAATCACGTTCTTCAACTATCCAGGTATCATCTCTGCACCCATCAAAGTATAGACCACGAAGCAAAGTATTAGGTTTACACTACAAAGATCTCCTGATATGACTTTTCTCTCTCCGTATTTTATTTTTATCGACCACGTGAGAATAGTCCGTGTCTGTCACCATTCCAATACCTTGTAAAACCCTGGAAGCAATTGCAGCAGTAGCACGGCCAGATACACCAAACCTATCAATATTTAGTGCCGTTGTCTTCAGTTTTATTCTCATTTGCCATTCTGACGGAGTTTTGGTGGTGATATCTGTGAAGGGACGAACTCATCATTTTCACTTTCACAGAACTCGGAAGAGCCCGAACCGTCTTGTTGAAGTCTTGAACTGAAATAATCTGTAGGGTTGTTTTCAAAAATGGTTGATGAACTCTTAGACGTATCATTAAAAACACGTTTATGTTTGTAGTTCCTTCTTCTCAGTCTTGAAGTTAGCCTTTTCGTTTCTTGAAGATGTATTGATCCAATTCTGCCCAAACCACACTTGCTTTGAAAATAGATGAATCGTAACTTAAGGGCAGTTCTTCTAAACTTTTCACACTTGCACTTGATAGAAATTAAACATTCACACAAATCTTCTGTCTTATCACACGTACAGTTGAAAATGGTAGGACATTTGCATGCTGTCACATCAAATAATGAAAATGATCTTTGCTTGAAGTCTTTTTTCGTATGAAAAGTATGAAGTATGAAAAAGTCTTTTATTTTGTTAAAAAAAAAAGTTTTCAGTAAAGTTGTGCAATTGGAAAACATAAAACAAAACAACACACTGTAACTATTTTTATACTTTACTACAATTTATATTAACGAAAATAAATCATGGAATCGATTAAATATTATTTATTTATAGGACAAAAGAAATTAAAAATCACAAGATTTTCGTCATTTTTGTTAAGCTTTAACTGCGATGCGTGAACGGAAGATGTTAACCGATTTCAATTTTTTTTCTTAATTTTTCTAATCAGTAACAAAGGCAACTTTTCCGCGCTATAGGGACTTAGAAGAATAAAAAGATTTTTTTCGGCTCACCCTAGTGTATAAGTCATAGTGAGAAGCTGGATATTAGAGGGTAATAATTCTTATAATATTCATTAATAACCATCTAATAGCCATGCCCTAACCACGACACTACTTCCACATAAATTTAATATTGTGTGCTGGATTTCCTTTTCCATAAGCAATTGTATAATTAAAGTATCAGCTTTAGAGAATAACACATACGCAAGAAACTATTTACAATTGTCATTATGAGACAATTTAAACTAAAATGAAATGAAATGAAATTTTGAGTTTTACGTCCCACGGTTATGCCGGTTAGGCTAAAGGAGACGGTGATAATGAGTAATGAATGAAATGGTGGAATGAAGAAAGTGGGAGGAAACGGGAGAACCCCGAGAAAACCCACGCACACGGTGTTTGTCCACCACAAAGTTCACTTGGCGAAAGCAGGGTTTGAACCCGAGACCCCTAGCACCAGAGGTGAACGCTCTACCACTGAGCCACCGCGGCCCCCAATTTAAACTAAGATAACTATCTTATTTGCTTGCTTTAGATGGCCATAATATTGCAATTATATGTAGTACATTGAAAATTTTGGCTCTAGATAAAGATCTCAATTACCCCCATATTTATTTCATTTACTTCCAACGTAAGGTAAAAGAACAGGACATTTAAAATAACCAAAATAGTTTGAACAAGACTACATTATATATCAGTTCTGCTTTAGATATTATTTCAGGCAAAAATAATCATTAATATCAATAGCATCATATTTCCATCTTCTCAATTACGAATCTAATTTCTCCTACATATTTTATTGACACGATTGCTTAGTACTAGAACTCTCGTACGAAAGGGTCTTGTTTTGCCCTCAGACATTAAAGTTGTATCAGTGAGATTTTTCAACAGTCTCTCGTTTTCTCCAACATATTCATTCCACCACTTCCTTTCGCTTTCAGTAATCAGTCGTCCCTTTTGTACAGCAAGATAAAATTATGGTACTCAAAACTAAATTTTTCATTTCGTTCCTCGGAAATTCTGGAATATTTTTTGTATTTGAGTCTACTCACATTAATGCAGTTCATTGCTACACAAGTAAAGAAATCATACGGTAAGAGTATGCAAGAAAAATAAAACGAAAAGTTGAATCTCATTAAATCTAATGCAGTAATAAGGGCAAAAAATGAGATAAAGTATAATTGCGAAATATACAAACACAACAATCCCTCAAAAAAAAAAAAACAATAATTTCACTAAACAGAAAGTTTTATCAAAGCAGAAGCTATCATTAAACTCGGAGAAAGAATGTGTCGCCAACTCTAATTAGATAAAAGCAGACAAGTTGGGAAAATCTTGGAGAAGTGCTTTGATAATCGACATTATTTAGCATTCCATTTCCGCACATGATTACTTCAATATAAAAGAAAATTTCAAAATTGTTATGTACCGTAATCCATATTTATATCATATATTTAAATACCTGGAACTAATAACTTCATAGTTTTCGCTATATAGCCTAAAGCGTTTATTAACCTATTCACATAACTGCTTTGTATTAAACATCAGCTGGCCATATAAATTTACTCAAAACCTTGATTTACGTATACATTATTTAACGAATTTAACTAGTGATGATTTATTTGATATAGTATTGATATTACTAATATGATTGCGTTAATATCAATCTGTTTTACAAATATCAAAATGAAATATTGAAGCAAACAGTAACTTTGTATATAGAATATTGATATCAGTAGCTCTTAAACTATGAAACCATTTCTAAATGTAGACATATGATTTGATATATAGATTAAGATACATAAATTTAAAAATTGGTGAACAAATGTAATAGCGAGTTGACTACTATTACTATAAATTCAATCACTGAAAAGTAGCTACCAGTGAACAATACTACTTAATAGTTCGACTTATCCAATCATTGATGACACTAATATCATATCACGTGTATAAGTCGTAGTGAGAAGCTGGATATTTGAGGAAATTAACTGTTATATATTCATTAATAACCATCTAATACCCCTGCCCTAACCACGACACTACTTCCACTATAAATTTAATATTATATACTGCATTTCATTCACTATAAGCAATTATATCATTAGAGTACTAACTATTGAGAATAACACATACATTACATAATATTTTCAATTGTCATAATTTTAAGACAATTTAAGATAACTATATTATTTCTTTCTCCTCATAACATGTTGGTTGGTTCTCAATTACGTTCTTGAATAGCACTATTACTATAAATCAACTAATAGTGCAATTAAATTTTGATTCGTTAGTCATTCCCTAGAAACTATTATGAATTAATTTACAAAAATTTCCCACATGTTCACTACCATTGTGTAAATAAGCTTACAAGGGAAATCAATTATGAGCAAGGAGAACAACAAACTTTTAAACTTAATCATATTTATAATAATGATGGTGCATTGGTTTAAATGATATAATTAATGAACAATGTGAAGTAATTGTAAGCTTCTTAGTGAAACATAGAATCAAGAATAATATATTTTAATAATGAGCAACGAGTGGATCGTTCGGAGAAATTTCGAATCTTCAATGAATACAACAAAAGTGAAACATATTTCACTTGCATAAAAATGACCAATCATCTCTCTTCACAGTATTACATCAACCGAATAAATAATAACCTCCAAAGCGTCATCGGAGGGGGGGGGGTCAGCGGGAAGGGGGTGCAGCAGGTGAGTCTATGATTTCAAGTGAGCGTGAGTGGGTGTAAATTGTGTTTTTTAAGGCGAATGAGTATGAAGGAGTTTTATACTAAAACATTTTAAAGTTTCAGTACACAATTTTGAAATCAGTGTCCAGGTTCCAAATAATAGAGGTAGTAGTATTTCAGGAGGAAAAAAAGCATATTCACAATTGACAAATAACAGAATTGCATCGCTACATTGCAGATAAAATGTCGATTATATCAGAAAGCTATTTGATTTTTCGTGTACTTCTAAGTTTAATTTTTCATTCGATCTACATTTTGCGTTGAAGTGTTACAGCAAATTTATACTACTATTTTAAAAAGGAAATCGAGTAACAATAGTGTGTGATTGTCTTAGTAAATTTTGAACTAATTTTATTCATTTAGCTTAGTGAATAGCGTTGACAACATTTGTATAGGCGGACTGAAGCACATTTCGGTTTGGATTCTCGTTAACATTTTTTGATAGGAAACCTCGTTTAAGTTTAGATCTATATAAGATGTAGTCACCTCTTAGTAAATATCTCTACCATCAACAAAGCACCACTAATGTAGTTTTGGGAACTACATATATGGGAAACGAACATATTGGATCTCTTGCAGGTGGTCAGTTTTCCACTATAATATCAACACTATTATTATGAAAAATCTTGTCCACTCACCTTTCTTAAAATGGCGATAACCTGACAACAATATGTAGAAAGTTCTAAAATTTGGTTCTAAAGAAAGATCCCAATTTCCCTTCATATTTGCTTGATTTAAATCGAACTGAAAGTAAGAGAGCAGGACTTTTCACAGAGAAGTGGGTGGTCAGAATTTTTTCATCAAAACTACGTTAAGTATCAGATCAGTTTCTAATATTTCTTATGAAAAGAATATATAATATCAATCCTAATTTAGTAATTTTCCAAAAATAATATTAGAATGGCTCAATTTATTTATACATAATTCTGTGTATTACCGTCATATACGCTTGTGAGATGACGTCCCTAATCCAGCATACTATCCAGAGAAAGACGAAGGGAGAATCGAAGCAGTTTAGGACCTGTGTGCTAGGTATCGCCTGAAATTTGCCAGATATTAATTGGGAAAATCCAGAAACAGCCTCACTCAGTATGGCTCTTTTCGACTGAGTTACCGCACCAAAAATCCAACCCGGGACAAAATATGAGATCGTTAGCAACTACGCTACCTGAGGCCACTAAAACAGCTAAAGTGCCTTTCACACTGAATGCTAAGAAAAAAACTATAATTGGGATAAAATGATAATACATATAAAATGCATTATAATATGTTATCTATATATATAAAAGAGAACGCACAAATCCTTTGTTACCTCATCACGCTAATACGGCTGAACCAATTTCTTTTATTTTTGGGGGGTTATTAGGATTTGGACCCTAGATGGTTTTTATCATATCACTTTAATTTTTAATTACCAGTGTCTTGAGATAATTGACCATTCAAGTGTCCATAAGCGAAAAAGTAAAAATTATCTAAGTAACAAAGTTTATTGCGTTCCGGGGTGACCGCAGCGAAGCGGGGTGAACGCTGCTAGTGTTATATAAACTTCATTCACTTTAATGAGGATCATCTTTATTCTTCCTCATTGTTTGCCTAAAATATGAATTTGAGGGTGGACCTTACCCTCGCTTACCCTCATTTAGATACATGGGCGTGAGTAAGAGTAAGTATGAGCTCGAAGGCGAGTGAGGGTGAATATGAGAAAATTGATTTTGGGTAAGCGTGACTGAGTGTTAGAAAAGTTTCAATTTCTCCTGTAAGCTATCACGTATTAATCTTAGTAATCACGAATCTTATTTCGTCCACATATTTCTGAAGTATTATTGCTTCGTTCTGAAACTCTATTATAAAAGACCATTTCCTTTCTCTCAGTCTTTACGAGCTGTATCATTTTTATTTATTGCCATTCTCCTGTCTTATTTCACATACTCATTCCCCACTCCCTTTCGCTTTTACTAATGACTCGTTTCTTGTCGAAAGCAAGGGGTAAGAGCAAGAAAGAATACTGAATTTTTCATTTCATTTCTGTGAAAATCTGTTAAATATTTCTCGATGTTCTCTTTGGTTCAACTAACATAAGAGCATTTCACTGATCTAACTGTAAATGAATCATATGCTACTTGTGTACAAGCAGAATATAAGCCAGAAAGTTGTATCTACTTGAATATTACACAGTAATCTGAAAAAAATGTGAATTAATTATATAACCGTTAAATGAGCGAACACAGTAACTTCTTAAAACAATATTTATTTCACTAAATATCGTAGTAAGTTTTTGAGAGGAGCAAGCTATTCTTAACCGCTTAAGTAACAATATGTCTTCAATTTTAATTAATTAATGGCAGACATTTTGGAAACTTTACAACACTTATTTCAATAGCGTATGGAACATTAACCTTTTCAGGTGAGTACTTTATATTTAACATCAATAAAACTTACGAATTTAATCAAAACCTTCTTCATGTATTCATTATTTAACCAATGTGTCTAGTAACGACTATTTGATACTATTATAAACCAGAATATTGAAATTACTAATATGATAACCTGAATATCCTGTTTTGCAAATATTAAAAATGGAGCATTGAAGCAAACAGTAATTTGATCTATAGAATATTGATATCAGTACCTCTTTAACTATGCCATTTATGTAGAAATATGATTTGATATATACATCAACATAAATGAATTTAAAACTTGAATAACAAATATAATAGCCAGTTGACAATAAATAACCACTTAATAGTTCGACTTACCAATCATTGATGACACTAATATCATAGCAGGTGTATAATTCGTAGTGAGAAGCTGAATATTAGAGGCTATTACCCATGCCCTAACCACGACATTACTTCAATAATATGGGACGCCACTACTTCATTTTCTTTTTTTATAAGCAATTGTATAACTTGAATACAAACTATTGAGAATACACTGAGAAAAAAAATTGTAGGTGGCATACTTAAAAACGTAGGTTACATTCGTAATTCCTGTAGTTTCTGGACTTAACGTACAACCGTATATAACATCCTGCAGCAAACGTATAGCTGAAAAAGTATGTATTATACGTACTGTCTGCATAAGTGCAATGACGTCATTCGTGTGACGTCATCTGCAGTAACAAGTATATACGGAGGTGATATCTAGCTTTGTGACGTCAGGGTCGTATGTAGCATGTGGGTTAATAATGACGACATACACTGACTATCAGGACGGAGCATGATTTCAAGAAGTATGCAATATACGTTCTGTACGTATGTTTCTTGCGTTCAACCCCGAGACAGCATCTATATTGTACTTGTGCCCCATACGTACGACTAGATACAGTATACGTATTGTACGTATGTATTATACAGATTTTCCTTATGTCGCACACAGCTTGTCCAGATACAGCATACAGAATATCCGTATGCACCATACAGAGTGCATATATGTAGCTTACAGACTGTCTGCATGCAGCATATAGATTATACGTATGTCGCGTACAGGTTGGCCATATGTAATGTATAGATCGGATGTATATAGCTAATAGGTTGTCCATATGAAATATACAGATTTTACCTGTATCGAATACGTATTGCCTTCTTGTAATGTATGGATCGGACATATGCAGGATCTAGAGTGTACGTATAGTGCACCATTGTTAAAGTGCTGCAACATACTGCAAAGTGCATGATACATTCTTACTGTAATGTTGTCAAATATTGTTTTACTCTGTATGAAAACAAAAATAGCTTAAAATATGGTTGATCTCCTTTGTGCCAATAATAATAAAATTAACAATACTACACTTTTCAAATCTTAGTTTGGAGCAGTGAAACTGTCCAAAGAAATGTATTTACCTGCAGGGTGTCCTATAAGTTTGGGCTTCCTGCTAATTCGTTGGAAAGCTACTGCAAAGCCAAGTGTTGAAAAGTGACACAAGCGTTAATTTTAAAATTATGGGCACAAAGGAGGTTAACCATATATTAAACTATTTTCGTTTCCATACAGAGTAAATCAATATTACTGTAAGAATTTATCATATGGTTTGCAGTTAGTTAGTTGCAGCACATCAATAATAATGCAAAATGCACAGCCTTATACAATCCTATATTCAAACTCAAACAAGATTTACGTACAATCATTTATTAAGCTGTTATCATCCATTGCTTGTACGATATAAAGATTAGTTTACCTCATTTCTTTCCTTAATAGTATCTTCTTCTAAAGTGCAGTTGTTACCACAAGAGGCCTGAATAGAATTTTCCAGAAATAACTTCTCTGTACATTTTAATTAACAGGTAAGTTATGTCTTTTTTTTTTTTTTAATGTCGCAATAATTAAAAGTGTAGTGTCAGCCGAAAACGTATTCGCTTACAAGATGATTCCTACTCAGTACTCGCTATTAAAAATGCAACACCAAGAAGGAGACTGGGTAGATGCGCCAAAGTTCCCAGGCCGATACCTAATAGTAAGTGCAGAATACTCTTAAACGTTCGCTGTATTCGCTGTGTGACAACGTGGTGACAGCGGAGGCGTTGTGCAGCCATCGACTAAACATATTTATTCTTCCCTGCTATAGACGTTCTGCAAATCTGGACTTTCCTGGATGCATCCTTCTTAGTGCAACATTTTAAGCAACGAGCAATTTAACAGTCTCATACATTGCTTAAAGAAAGAGCAATGATTCTCAGAATTACTCGGAAGATATATATACACAATTTAAAACGGTTATTTCAAACTTTGCAATTCAAAGCACGAAAAGAACTATAGATAAAGGAACACTGATTTTAGCCAAATAGTAATTAGTAAACTCAATCACACTCAGTACCATTAGTTGCTTGGTGTTATCCGTAAGTCAGAGATCACGGTATCTCATTTCGTGTAGATTTTTGCATTTGTTTAACGCTAAAAATGTATTTTATCGCTAATTGAACCCAGTACCATATATATACCGACAGGACGTACCTTAGTCACAAGGTGACATGAGTGAAACACTAAACTATTCGATTGACACCTGCGGTCTTGTCAACACTAGAGAAAGTTACAAAGTGATTAAGTAAATACGGAACATAGTTCATAGAAAGTATAGCGATGTATGAAGTCTCCGTTTCATACGACTTGGATAAAGGATACATCTGAAATAGCAACAAAGAAATATATAATGATTTCTCTGGATAATTTGGATTAGTCCAGAATTCGAACACACACACAACACGAACACACACAAGTCCAACTTTTTTTTTAACTTCTTTCTTCGGATTCCCAATAAAGTTGACTACTGAAAAGCTGAGTTATAGATTCTGTATTAAAACAACACCTTCGCTAGACATGTTCAGTATACACATTGTCTTACATACAGAACAATACATTAGTTATTAATGCATGTCTGAAATAATAGTGCTTCGTATAGAATTTTACTTCATCCAATCGCAATAGCACAAAGATAAAAAATATTGCGAGGGATAATGTTCTTATTACAGAGAAAAAGAATTAAAATGACTTAACATTAACAATCATTTTCTTTAAACAGAGATAATATTTTATTATAATTTATGGAAGAAAGAAATAATTTGTAGTACAGTATCTTTATTAGGGTTATATATTCGTACAAAATAATGTAAGTACAACTGGGTCTGTCTTCAGAAAGGACGTACTTTTAGCCACAACCTACACTGCTTCTTTTGACTGTCTTTCAAGCAGAATCCTGGTTTGAAGCACGAAATACCTGCAACAAAAATCAGAAAATATTTAAAATGTTATATTCAGTGTGTTTAATTTGGTTGTACTTAACAATACAAAATATCTTAACCTTTTTGAGATTAAATGGAAAAAATCTGTTCGGTCAGGTATGGACTTTTGGGTTGCACGTAGAAAAAATATGAGGTGTTTATTGATGCTGAACAACAACTCAAAATGTATTACCATTCAAAAGTAAGTGGGTACCCCAATGGTGTTCGGGGTACCATGGGGTACCTAATGTCTGTATTTTTTAGATATATGGAAATGTATGTCTCTAAAATGTAAGGAACTGATATCTGTTTACCGAAAACCTCAACTCGGTAAGCCTTATGGATATCGAGATATGGGAAAATAAAGAACGACACCATAGAAATGTGGGGTTTGCGTACTAGATGGGCAGTTTCGGAAACGTAATTACGAGAGCTTACAACCACCTCAAAAGTAGTTTCAATTAAATACACTACACACACGCCCTGATGGGGGTTTTCGGGTACCATAATATTCGCAGAACTCTCATTTCTAAACATTCTAAAATATGTTTTAATAACGTTTTAAAGAACGTTAGAGGTGTGTGTTTACCGAAACCGCAAGTCGGTACGCCTAACAGTTACCGAAATATGATGAAATAAAAAGTGACACCATAGGTACGTGGAGCTTGCATATTAGACAGTACAATTTAGAAAATTAATTAAAATATGACTATCAAGATATTGTCAAATAAAGGGAGGATCCATACAGTTATGGGGTTTTTGTGTTAGGTGGTAAAATTTCCGAAACCGGCCATGGAAAGTTAATAAGCATCAGTAGCAATTTCATCTTAAAGTAATTAGGTATTTCCATGGAGTTTAAGAACATCATGGGATCTACCAAGATTACATTTTAAAAGCTTTGGAAAATATATTTTGACATTTATAAAGAGTATTAGAAATATATATTTACCTAAAACTTCCAGCTAGTACATCTAGCAGCTAGAGAGGCACCATACAATAAAAGCGTATTAGATCTTGAAATTTCAGAAAACAATTATTGATCCTAACAAAAGTTAAATAAGATGGTACTTCTATGGGTTAAGTGAGTACCGCAGACTCGTCAGTACAATTTCGATCGAAAGATTAATTCAGCTCTAAATTTTCTTTGGACAATTCCAAGCGTTCATCGGGCTCTGAAATAAAGTGAACATTTTTTGTCAATATCTAATATAGCAAACGAGATATAAGGAATTGTGTATTTTATGACGTCGTAAAAATAGAGACCCACATGGATTTGTACTTTTGAGTCTTTGCTGTAAGAAGAAGAAATTTTAGAAAACAACCGTATATACCTTAATAGACAATTAAATTGGCGGGGGCACAGTGGCTTAGTGGTAGAGTGCTTACCTCTGGTGTATTGGGTTCTTGGTTCTATCCGCGGCCAAGTCAGTTTGTAGTGGACATCGTATTCGTGGGTTTTCTCGGGGTTCTCTCTTTCCTCCCACCTTTGCATTCCATCAATTCTGCCAACAACATTCACTTGCTTTAATCAAAATCTCCCTGAGACTGAAATGCATAATCGTGGGTCGCTACACTGAAATATTTCCTTTTATTTAATTTAAAATTAAATAGGGAGTTAAGTATGATCGTATCTCTATGGGTTAAGTGAATACTTCAATAGTTTCTGCAAAAAAAGATTAGTTAAACACCCTACCACTAAGCTACTGTGTCCCCGCCCATTGAATTATCTATTAAGGTATATACAGTAGTTTTCTGATTTTTTTCTTATAGGAAAGACCCAAAAGTACAAATATATAAAGATCTCTATTTTTACGCCATAAAATATATAATTCCTTTTATCTTGGTTACTATCTTAGATATTGACAGCGAATTTTCATTCTTTTGTACAGCTCGATGAACCCTTGGAATTGCCTGAAGAAAACCTAGGACTGAACTAATCTTTCGATCGAAATTGTACTGAGGTACTCATTTAACCCATAGAAGTACCATCTTATTTAATTTTGTTGCGACCAATAATTGTTTCCGAAATTTCAAGATCTCATACACTTTTATTTCACAGTGTTTCTCCAGATGTTAGATGTACTAGCTGGAAGTTTTGGGTAAACACATATTTCAAATACTGTTTACAAATGTCACATTATATTTTCAAAAGTTTTTAAAATTTAATATTGGTAGACTCCATGATGTTCTAACACCCCATGAATATATCTAATTACTTTAAGATGAAATTGCTACTGGTGTTTATTAACTGTCCATGAACGATTTCGGAAATTTTAGCGAAATCTAACACGAAAACCCCTTAACTGTGTTGGTCCCCCTTTATTTGACATCATCTTGATGGCCGTTAGTCATATTTTAATTCATTTTCCGAGTTGTAGCGTCAAGTATGCAAGACCCACATACCTATAGTATCTCTCTTTATTTTCCCATATCTCGGTATCCATAAGGCTTACCGAATTGCAGTTTTCAGTTAAAAAAAAAAAATCAGTTCTTTACATTTTAGAGACATGTATTTCCATATATCTAAAATGCAGAAATTAGGGACCGCACTGGAACCCCATTGGAGTACTCACTTACTTTTGCATAGCAGGGTAAAAACGCCAGTGGTTCTCACTTTAAGGTTGAAAACATACTATTTTGTCTTTTCTCTGAGCATTGTGAATCTGTCGGAGCTATACCGTACTCACTGATCCTTCCTATAATGACCATGTAGTCAGAATTCAAAAAGGAGTAGAAGGAAAAACAATATTTTAAAATCCTTGCACCAGTAGTCCTCACCTTAAAATCAAAATGTTCCAGTAATAGTCAGGATTTTCTATCAGTGTTCGTCACTCAAATAACTTGACATAATTTATTCAAAAACGCACTGTGTATCAGTTTAGGGTTAAGAATACAATATAAAGTAGTAAGCTTAATAACTTTTCATCACTTTTAGCACTCAAGAAAGAAAAGAAAAAAACGTTTTTACATACTTTTTAAAGCAATTTCAGAAAGAAAAATGTTAACTGAATTCTAAAGTTAACTGTATATCACTTTCACGTTAAGAGTACAATATTAAATACTATGTTTAATAACTATACGTCACTTTAAACACTCAAAAATGAAAATAAACGTTTGTACATACATTTTGAAAACAATCTAAGAAACAAAATAAGTTAACTGAATTCAAAATTTAATTATACATCACCTTAAGCTTAAGAATACACTATAAAATACTGAGATTAATAACAATGCATTACTGAAGAATGAAAACAAAAATGTTTTAGCTACCGATATTGTATTTAGATGTTATTTCTCATTAACAATTTTTTTTTTGAGAACTCGTGATCAAGTCTAGGGATGCGCAAGAGAAAAGATTTGAGATTGTCTCCTCTCGAAAAGGTGCCGCGAAAGTTA
Organism: Thermobia domestica; assembly: GCF_964235325.1. Lineage (NCBI taxonomy): Eukaryota > Metazoa > Arthropoda > Insecta > Zygentoma > Lepismatidae > Thermobia > Thermobia domestica. Next base: position 81,599,971 of record NC_137469.1, read on the forward strand.
TGTATCGTCTCGAAAACTGGATCCGTTTCTATTGGAAGAGCTCTGTCTCGTCTCGAATTTGTAACAAAAATTATGTCTCGTCTTGTCTCGTGTGCATCCCTAATCAGGTCCATAGCCAAAAACTTCATTTCCGAAGGGTTCGATAGGGCTTTGCGATATCCGAATTTAAATATAGATAATCGATATCGACAAACTATCGAAACTTGTTCGAAATATTGAAAAATACAGCAATATCGAAATATAAACAATATCAAAAATCGAAAATATAGAAATACGAAAGAGAGAAAAGAATATGGATATATCGATCAAAAATTTCGATATCGATGTTTTGATATTTGAAAATATCAACCGTTCGATTTAAATATCACACAGCCCTAGGCTCCAACTGTTGTCACCTTTAAAATTAATGTGAAAATTACTGACTAATATTCTGTAAGTACCATAAGACGGGATTATTTTGCACTTCAGGATTAACTTTGCACAAAATACGGCAAAAGTTTCACAGTCCTCTGTCGGTAAAATGATGGACTGTAAAGATAAAGTTTCAACTGTCACCGTAAGATAGAACATTGACTATTTGGTTGGCGGTTAACATCAGTTCTAATTACCTGAAGGGTTTGTTGTTGTAGAGGTATGGAAAGCAGTCACTGTAAAGGCCGACAAAATTTGAAAGATATCACCTACAAGAATTTTCGTCAAAGTCAAGTCAGTTTCGTAGAATACTCTGTGTATAATGGGACTTTGAGACAATAGTTGAAATTGAAGTGTGAAACGTTTTAAAGTCATAGAAAAATAAAACTGGGAGAAGGTTGTTTCAGCCTCTAATCGGGGCTACTTTGCACCGATCAAACGTAACCCCTCAGATAGGAAATTATTACTACGGGTACCTCCTGCCATCTAACTTTAGGAAAATTTCCTATTCAGGTAAATGTCGGGATGGATTTCTTGTTGGAAAATAAATTACGAAAAGCGGCGGATTCAGAAAAATAGTTTGAGAGTGACTTCACACAGAAAGACTTCCTTTATTTAGAAACGACTAGACTTTTTGAAGGGCTTGAAGCGTAGACGCATAGGAATGACTAACATCAGAATTTTGTAAAAAAGAAATCCTGTAATTTGGGTGAGCTTCAGCCTGAAAGCCTCAAATCCCGTAAATCTTCCACTGATTACGGTTGGGATGATATTCTTGGATATAAAGAGCAACCAAGGCAAATCAGATCTCGAAGATTTTTGCTGTTCTTGAGTTGCCATTTTTGTGGGACATACTAAACTATCAGAACGTGGTTCCTATGTCGGTACCAGAAAATACATAATTTTCTTTACAAATATCAATAATTCGTACTAAGTATTGACACCGGTACCGTAAGTCCAACCTCAATATTTGTAGACTGCATGCAGTTTTGTGTAGGAAGTGAAATGTATCAATAGAAGAGAGAAAACACTGCACAGAAACATTATGTTCGTATGCTGAAAATACTTTTTTGTATGTGTTGCAAAGTATCTTCAGCTATCAGGTTACTTTGCAACAAAGTTTATATGAAATGAAATGAAATGAAATTTTTGAGTTTTACGTTCCACGATTATGCCGGATATGCTCAAGGAGACGATGATGATGAGAATGAATGGAATAGTAGAATGAAAATGTGTGAGAAAACGGGAAAACCCCGAGAAAAATCACACACAGTGTTTCTCCAACACAAAGCCCATTTAGCACGTGCTGGGATCGATCCAGGAACTTCACGCAGGAGAGGTGAACGCTCCACAACTGAGCTACCACGTCCCCCAAAACACAACCTCAGAATATATTTCATATAGAGTAGAAATAACAATATGTTGTAAAAAAAAAATGGCCGGTCTGAAAGGCATGTAAGCTAAAAAATTACAATTGCTACTCGATTTGTTTACTAGCATTGTTTAATTATCTACGGTACTGAACATCGCAACACCAACATCATTATGTTATGTCACATCCTTTCAAAACTATGAAAACTGCAAAGTACCTGCTTTGCTTCGTGATGTCCGAAGAGTAAGACGACTGAAGGCGAAAGCAGGCAAGTGGCATACAAATTTATGATGTTGAAGGCATTATTTTTCACAGCTATGGAGAAAAGAGATAGAAACAATAATAACGAAATCTTTGTTTTACGTCCTACGAATATGTTATGTAGGCTGACGGTCACAAATGAGTAATGAAAATTTATGATCTTGGAATACGATTTGGTGGAATAATGAGGGAGAAAAATAATCATTGATTAAATATTAAATTGAAAAGAAATAAGAGCCTGACGCTCAAATACTTATCTATCCGGCACCCATCTTGATCCCTCTAAAATATCATGAAATGCTTGATTGATTCTAAACCCAATAATAGTAATAATAAACACAGAATATATAATTTACGCACCTTGAAATGTAGAAATTAATGGTTGTAATTCCCAGCTTTCCAATAGACCTTTGATTTCTCCAAATGAAGATTCGGATATCTTGTTTCTTCTCAAGCAATAATGGGTTACAATAATCAGTTGCAGTCCAAAGCCAAGTCACTAAGTTAAGTATGAATATAAAAGAATTCATTAGTTAGATGCATACAAAATCCTACGCATGTAAATCCGAATCTACTTATTAAATTGTAAATTTAAACAAACTAAATTATACTACAGATATAGTGACATCAAACATATATTAAATAAGATATACAGGGTGTCTCAAAAGTCCCCTGACATAGGGTAACTCTGTTATTATCCGAGTTATAACAAAATGTCGGAGGGGAAAGCATCTCCAAATATGATGTGTCCAATCTAAACTGAAGGAATTTTTAAAATCGGATGACCCCTTTGCGCTGTACACTCTTTATGCGCCCAATGTGAAATGAAAATGCAACGTTGCCATTTACCTGGATCCACAACATAAGTGAGTGAAATTACTGTCTTTTACGCTAACATGTTGATGGCCAGCCTCCGTTTCAAACAGTAACTTCATTCACTTATGTTGTGGGTTCAGGTAAATGGCAACGTTGCATTTTCATTTAAAATTGGGTGCATAAAGAGTATACAGCACAAACATCTCGTCCGATTTTTTTAAAGTGTTCACTTTAGATTGAAAACGTCATATTTCGAGATTTTTTTTCCTCTTACATTTTGTTGTAACTCTGATAACAGAGTTACCCTATGTTAGGGAACTTTTGAGACATCCTGTATACATCATAAGAAGTTCCTTTCTAAATTCTACACGGATGTGGTTAAATTGAATGTGAGGTGGGTGATACACATTAGGCCTTTTGGGAGTACGTCACACAGACGACCGTAATTTTGTGTTCAAAATTTTTATGAACTGGTGGGATATGTGATACATATGGCCACGGGCTAGAATTTTCTCAGTATGTCAAATATGCAATCAGATTTCATGCAGCTTAATTTGGTGGAAAGCTATTGCCAATTGAACGTTACATTTACCTCTTTCTTGCAGATGTTGAACCATGCCGTTAGCACGTGAGGAATGGATCGAAATAATCAAACTGTGGGGCGGGAGGAGTATATGTGCAGTGGTTGCCGATTGCAGAGTCATCTACAATGTGACTCTGTGTCACATGTTTCAGTGTCACAGTAATTAACTAAATTTGAGAAGACGGGCACATTCGTGAACATACATCGTAGCGGTTCAAACTCGCGGGACCTTGTTCCTTCCCCATTTTGAACCGGTACATGAAAATGCCATTTACTCCATGTTTGCCTGCGCCGATTTTGAAAATTCCTTCACTAATCGATTTCTCCCGTTGAGTACTACAAGAACCAGTTAAAATCTCGCGGGCCCTTTATTCTTCCCCATTTTGAACCGATACATGAAAGTGCGATTTTTTTTTCATGCTTGCCTGCGCCGAATTTGAAAATTCCTTCACTAGTCGATTTCTCTCGACGAGTACTACAAGAATCAGTTAAAATCTCGCGGTCCTTTTTTCTTCCCATTTTGAACCGGTACCTGAAAATGCGATTTTCTTCATGTTTGCCTGTGCCGATTTTGAAAATTCTTTCAGTAATCTATTTCTGTCGTCGAGTACTACAAGAATCAGTTAAAATCTCGCGGGCCCTTTTTCCTTCCCCATTTTGAACCGGTACATGAAAATGCGATTTTCTTCATGCTTGCCTGCGCCGATTTTGAACATTCCTTCACTAATCGATTTCTCTCGTCGAGTACTACAAGAATCAGTTAAAATCTCGCGGTCCTTTTTTCTTCCCATTTTGAACCGGTACATGAAAATGCAATTTTCTTCATGCTTGCCTGCGCCGATTTTGAAAATTCCTTCACTAGTCGATTTCTGTCGTCGAGTACTACAAGAATCAGTTAAAATCTCGCGGGCCCTTTTTTCTTCCCATTTTGAACCGGTACCTGAAAATGCGATTTTCTTCATGTTTGCCTGTGCCGATTTTGAAAATTCTTTCAGTAATCTATTTCTGTCGTCGAGTACTACAAGAATCAGTTAAAATCTCGCGGGCCCTTTTTTCTTCCCCATTTTGAACCGGTACATGAAAGTGGGATTTTTTTTCATGCTTGCCTGTGCCGATTTTGAACATTCCTTCACTAATCGATTTCTCTCGTCGAGTACTACAAGAATCAGTTAAAATCTCGCGGTCCTTTTTTCTTCTCATTTTGAACCGGTACCTGAAAATGCGATTTTCTTCATGTTTGCCTGTGCCGATTTTGAAAATTCTTTCAGTAATCTATTTCTGTCGTCGAGTACTACAAGAATCAGTTAAAATCTCGCGAGCCCTTTTTTCTTCCCCAAGCCAATATTATTTTGTATATTTTGAATGTATTCAAGTATGGAACAAAAGTATTATATAATTCCCTTAGTAGGCTTCTCAACTTAATATTTTTCAACTTAAATTTTATTTATTTTAATTATTTATTTTCTTGTGACTCAATATTTAATTGCAATCGTTCATTGGGGAGAAGGGTGGCCATTCTCAAATATATAAATATAGTATTCTTAAAATTTATGTGTTCTCGTACTATTAGTTTCTTCCACTAGACCTGGAAATTGCAAAATTAATACCTGGAAAACCTGCAAAATTCAGGGAAATTGAGTTCCATATTTATGTATGAACACTGCTATTTACAATTTTTTTTTTCGAATAGGGAGAACTGTACGAAAGGGTGGTTTGAGAATAGTATAACAGTAGGTTTCTGGGAGTGTTGTTCGAAATGAAATCTTTAAGTTTTACGTCCCACTATTATGCTGGCTAGGCTCAAGATGACGGGGTGTTGTTCGGTGGGGGTCAATGTTGCCAATTTTGGGTAAAGTCGCTAAATAAGGGGAATTCGACCTCAACGATAGCGTAGGGTGACCATAAAATTTTCAGTTAAAAATGGGACAGGTTCTTGCAACCCTAGACTTTTAGATCTACCTTTGTTCTTATCAGTGCCTTGATATCAGAGTTCCCCCTCTCTCTCTTCGTTACAGAGCGGGTACTTATGAAAAAGGAAAGACACGTTGAAGTTTGTTTAACACACAACCAACTGCTAAAACCTCTGCTGCCTTTCGAGCAGTACTGCGAACTATAGAGTATGTTTAATATAGGGATTTTCAGTTCAATTTTTGCCGCTTTGTTATTATTTAATACTTTTAAAAGGAGTAAAGGTACTGGGTTTGTTATTTACTTCTTTCATTTACATAAAACGGGACGAATACTACTTTTTCCATCTACTGACGGGACGGCCGCGACACGCCCCTAAAACGGGACTGTCCCGGTCAAAACGGGACGTATGGTCGCCCTACGATAACGACAAAAAAAAATCCGATTGGAGACTTTTTTGGGTGATTTTTAAATGACGATTTACCTACTTACACATTTAGCGACTTTTTGCTGCAAACAAAATGTTCATCTGTAGAGAAGCATTATTAGTTCAAAAAAGTTTTTACGTTATTTTTTTCTGTTTGTTTGTTTTAATCAGCGCAAGTGATGAAGAGTTTGGAAATACAGCGTACTCACTACTCCACAATCCTGCATTGTTATGTTACCCTTGCCCTCTAACGAAGAATAACTACAAACTTGATGTCCTTTAGTTCGCAGAGTTTCCGTTGAGAGACACACGTAATACATCATTACCGATAGCAACAAGATTAGCTATAGATGCGTGAAAAAAGGCGAAGAAGGTGTTTGTTATATTTGTCCTCTGGGGTCTTTTAATTATTCTGCACTTTTTCTTTTACAAAAAATTGCTTAACGTAAGTACTGTAGTGTTAATTATTTCGGAACTATTTTGACCACAACATGAACAAAAGTACCCGAAACAACCTGAAATGATCCCTGAATTAAAGGATTGGTTGCGCCCTGTTTACAAAGATGTGAATAGAACCAGCGGCGCAAATCTGTCTTCAACATTGGGGGGGAGGGGAGGGTAAGACCGTTACCATACTTTTTTTGGCGATGTCCAAAATACTTATGAAGTTGAAAAACAATGTTGTGGAGGATCAGAGTTGTCTTTAGCGTTAGGAGGCTGCAGATTTGAGGCTTATTCTGGGGGACATCTCACGTTCCTTTGTAGCAATCGGACAAAAATCATCAAATTTCTCCCAAAAAACACATTTCAAATCGGATTATTTGGGAGAAGTCCCCCTCAGTTCCAAGATTGGAGGGGACATGTATCCGTCATCCCCCCCCCCGGGATTTGCACCAGTGAGTAGAACATATTGTTTAGTTTACATCTACAACTTTTACAATGCTTATAGACAATGAATTTCTCGATTATTTCTTATAGCGACTTTTCACCCAAAATTGGAGTCGTCACCTCTCGTTTCGCAAACTTATTGCCAACATTTTAGAAACTGGCTGCGGGGAGAGCTACAATGGATGATTCAAGTTATTTCGTCGCTTCCGCTGTGAACCTAAGTACAAGATTCCAAAAGTCACATTTTTTTGGTTAAAAACAATATGTCTGCTGGGTGAAAGCATAGACTGGAATGTGTTGCCTTTCCTACCTTATCTTTAATCCCATAGTAGCTCCTTTCCCAAAGTTAAAAAAATGCAATTCTTCCTTTCTTAATAGTACTTATGACCCAAAGTATTACGTAAGCATTGTATGTTACTTATGTAGCTCACAGAGCCGCAGCTATGGGCGAGCAAGCAAAGCACGTGTCCCGGGCGCGTGGTTGGAGGGGCGCCTAAAAGAGAGGTTATATATTAGTACTTTTCCTGGCGGTATTTAATACTTTTCATCAGAGTGCGAAATCATGAAATCAAAGTGAGAGGAAAAAATGAAATGAAATCTTTGAGTTTTACGTCCCACGGTTATGCCGGTTAGGCTAAAGGAGACGGTGATTATGAGAAATGAATGAAATGGTGGAATGAAGTAAGTGGGAGGAAATGGGAGAACCCCGAGAAAACCCACGCACACGGTGTTTGTCCACCACAAGGTTCACTTGGCGGGGCTAGGATCGAATCCGTGACCCCAAGCACCAGAGGTGAACGCTCTACCACTGAGCCACCGCGGCCCTAAAAGTGAGAGGAGACTGGAGAAGTGAAGAGAGAGAGAGAGAGACAGAGAGAGAGAGAGAGAGAGAGAGAGAAGAAAACACTCGCACTTTTACACTTCAAAGTAAATTAAGTCATTTATTTTTTCTGTCCCCCTCCTCCCCCTCCCCTAAGTTCTACTGTCAAAGTAAATAGCTAAAAACACTCCCAGGCCAGAACCGCATCTACGTTGGAAATTTGATCGAGATCGGTCGGTCGGTGCAAGAGATTAAGAAAAAATGAAATGAAACCTTTGAGTTTTACGTCCCACAGTTATGCCGGTTAGGCTAAGGGAGACGCTGATGATGAGCAATGAATTAAATGGTGGAATGAAGTAAGTGGGAGGAAATGGGAGAACCCCGAGAAAACCCACGCACACGGTGTTTGTCCACCACAAGGTTCACTTGACGGGGCTAGGATCGAATCCGGGACCCCAAGCACCAGAGGTGAACGCTCTACCACTGAGCCACCGCGGCCCCCGGCCGGGAATCGAACCCGGGTGTCCCACGCCAAAGGCGTGTTCACTAACCACTTAGCCACGAGGGAGCTCATCTGTGAGGCAGTGTAAACCCCCCAAAAAAGAAAGAAAATAAACGCACACTGGATGTTTGCGCAACTGAGGATCAAAACATTCTCAATGGAGTATGAGAAATAGTAAACGTCAATCAATGTGTGCTTTTGCTTATTCATTACTTCGTTAATACTTAATTCTTTCTAGAAATAGTGAAACAATACTATGAAGAAACACTAATTAAACTAATAACAATTACGTTGTATTTCTTACCATACCGTTTTTACCACCCATAGAATTTCAACCTAGCACTATACTGCATTAGTCACGCCGTAACGAAAGCTGAAATTCAAAGTCCTGTATATCACCTGTATATCACGCGGCCTGCGTTGGTACTCCTCAACATAAATACGTCACCGCCCAAAGCCAGGAAACATCACAAACAGAAGACAGGGGCACAAGCAGTGCCTGACACTTCACGAACTCAAACCCACCAAGACTCAACTCAACATGACCTTCAATTACGTTCTAGAAACCAAACCAGTGCTAAGGCACAAACTCACCAACTTCCTATATGAAAACACAAGAAAAAAATCTAACGTTTTGGTTCCAAAGTGATGACATAACAATAATACTAAAAAGGTTTTAATTTTCAGTAACCCAAACATTAATTAACTAGGGAACATAACAAAGCAAAAATAAATAAATAAAAATAAATTAAATTAAAAAATAAAATCCTGACAAGTAAGCTCTCCCTGACTACTTTTTTTTAAAATTTCAGTAAGGCTGTAAAATATGTCAATATCTTCGTAATATATATATATATATATATATATATATATATATATATATCATTGTAAACAAGTTCTTTAAACAAAAGAAAGCTCTGAGAGCGCTTACCTCTGACGCGGTAGGTCCCTGGTTCGATTCCTGCTCCCGACAAATAGGCTTTTGGTGAACACTGTAGGTGTGGTTATTCTTAAGACTTTCCAGTTTCCTTACATTTTCTTGATTCCACCATTATCATGTATCTCATCGTCACCTTCTCTCTTACATTGATGTACAATCATGGGGCGTTAAACTAAAAGAAAAAAAAATCTTGCAAATATCCTAGTAAAAATGAGTTTTCTAAACTACACTAGTGGCCCCGCGTAGCGTATTCGCTAACGCTCTCGCCTTCGGTGCGAACGGTCCCGGGTTCGATCCCGGTGGGGGAACTCGGTCGAAAAAGTATCAAAAGATTTTAAGTCCAGCCATCCTGAATGAGGTTTCCTTGGCTTTTCCTCATTCACAGCAGGCAAATGCCGGAGTGGTACCTAACATATAGGTCCCAGGCCGTTTTCTTCCTTCCCAAATCCAAAAATGAAAATGAAACCTTTGAGTTTTACGTCCCACGGTTATGCCGGTTAGGCTAAAGGAGACGGTGATGATGAGTAATGTATGAAATGGTGGAATGAAGAAAGTGGGAGGAAACGGGAGAACCCCGAGAAAACCCACGCACACGGTGTTTGTCCACCACAAAGTTCACTTGGCGGGAGCTGGGATCGAACCCGGGACCCCAAGCACCAGAGGTGAACGCTCTACCACTGAGCCACCGCGGCCCCATTTTTCCCCAATCCATTCTTCCCTTCCTTTCCCCGGATAGTGTGATCACCGAGGGAAGTCATCCCTCATATGCGACGGGCTAACAAGGCCATTGATGCCGAAAGCCCAGAAATCTAAATCCTAAATCTTCACTACACAAGGGAATTTTCGCGCTGAAAACGGTTTATTAGCAATTATGTTAAGCAGCCCTGTAGTAAATCTGCACCAAGTAATAAATCGTCACATATAAAACGGAATGAATAAATACATAACATTCATTTTGCTACCTTGAAATGTAAAATGTTTCAAAACATTAATATTCAAAGATTTCTCAAAATTCAGATTCACCCATTCCATTGTCCTCAATCATTAACGAGTTTTACAATAGTAAGAATTGTATTCATAAACTACATTACTTACTTAGTACTATATTAAAGCAAGTTACACTAAAAGAATATATAATTAATGGAATATTTAACTAAAGTAATAGTTAACTAGTGTACTTACCCAAGCATTTTTTCCTTCCTCTCTTCTTTTCCGTTTGTAAACAACCTCGTTTCGCAAGCAAAAGACGGTAGTTCAATGACGTCAACCATGGCGAAAGAAAGAGGTGTCTATAGGCGGCCTGGATCTCACATACAGATGGACGTATATAACATATAGCTGAAGTATTTAACATACGTATATGTATGTAAAATACAGAAGATTGTTAGAAGTCAGACATCCTGCAGCGACATGATGTAATATCTAAGCGGGTAAAAGGCAGTACCTGTGTAGCATATGGATAAAGTACGCTCCGTACAGATTTCCTTAGTAAACATAACGAATCCTTGTATTTGTACAATATACCGCTGTCCGGATAATGGATTTTTCTCAGTGTAGCATATCCATAATATACTGTTTACAATTGACATAACTATGCAACAATTTAAACTAACACAAGTATGTTTTTCCTTATAACGTGATTGTTAATTCTCAAGTACACACCTGAAGAACTTGATTAACTATAAATCAGCTAATAATGCGTTTAAGTAATGATACATTAGTTACTGTGATGGAAACTCTTATGAATACTTTTACAGAAAATTTTACAAATGTTCATTAAATACGCTCAATATAAAATATAACTATGAACAATGTTTCAACTAACTTTAAAACAATTAGATTCTTAAATAATAATAATATACTATTAAAATGAACAATGAATATTAAGTGTAAACTTCTTAGCAAAAGCAGGAGAGAAATAATATTTTTTATAATTATCTGCGAGTAGATCGTAAGGAGAAATTTCGAATGGTCCATAAATACAAAAAATGAAACTTAGTTGACTTTCATAAAAGAAAGTACCTCTCTCTTATTTTTTCTGCTTATTACTTCAAGGGAATTCGCAAAGTCTTCTAGAGTATGAGAGAGTTGAATGTGTGAGTGTAATTGAGTGTATTTTATGTTTCGTAGGACGATGAGTGCGAATATGTTTTCGAGGGCGAATGAGTGTGAAAAAGTTTTATGCTAAAATATATTAAAGTTTCAGAATACAGATTTGAAATGGACTTCCAAGTTCCGAAAACCAAAATACAAGTACTGGTATTTCAAGAGAAGGAAAGGAGGCTTAATTTTCCATACGATCTACATTTTGTTTTGAGGTCTTACAACAAATTTATACTACTATTTTAGAAAGGAATTCAAGTAACAATAGTTTGACATTGCCACTGTTAATTTTGAACTAATTTATTCATTTGGCTCAATAGTTTATGTTTAGCAGTAGGATTTTTTTTATATGGAAACCTCGTTAAACTTTAAATCGGTATAATGTAGATTTTTGTTAGAGAAAGTTCTATCCACAAGAAACCACCACAAAAATATTTTTGCGAACTTTAGTAGAAAACAAAAACATCGGATCTTTTGCAGGTGATCAGTTTTCCACTACAACATTAAAAGTTTATTCAGAAAAATCTTTGCACTCACTTTGATTCAGAATTCCTTAATCTTGCAACCATATATATTAAATTCTAATACATTGGTTCTAAATGAAGATCTCAGTTACCAACATATTTACTTAATTTAAATCCAACTGAACATAAGAGGTCAGGACTTTTCACAAAGAGGTGGGTGGCCATTATATTTTAAACAATTGTACGTTATGTTTAAGTTCGGTTTTTGAAATTATTTATGTAAAAATAATAAATAATATCAATACTAATTTAGTAATTTAGTAAACAAATAAGACCGGAATGGTTCAGCTTATTTATACATATTTGTGGCTATTAGCGGCATCCATGGTTGAGAGATGACATCACTCAGCGAGCAAACTATCCAAGGAAAGGGGAAGGAAGAATGGAAGCAGTCTTGGCCCAGTATGTTATGTACCATCCCGGCAATTGCGTGATATTGATGTTGAAAATTGAGGAAAAGTCTCACTCAGGATTGCAGGTCCTTTTGACTCATTTACCTCATCAAAAGTCTAACACGGGACCAAATGCTAGAGCATTAGCGGCTACATAAGCAGGGCCATTAAAACAGTGCAAGTGTCTTTCGCAGCGGATAAACGGAAAAACAGAACAAAATATTCTTTTGGAATAAAAATAATATTAATTGAGGATTGTCTTTACTCTTGCTCATTGTTCATTTAGTATATCAGTTTGAGGATCGACCACACCTTCACTTAACCCATTCCAATACATGACGGTTTGGGTGAGTGAGTGAGTGAGAGGACGACCAATGGTGAATACTGAGAGGTCGATTGAGGATAAGGGTACAAGTGCTCTTTGAGTCTGAGAGTGAGAGCGTTAATCATATTTGAGTGTCAGATTGAGTAAGGGGAGCCTAGGCATGTGAGGATGAATCTGGAGGAAGTGCTATTTAAGTACGAGGGCGGTTGAACCTGAATGTGACTGAATCGTTGGACTGTAAGTGTGAGGTGCAGGTGAGGGCGTGACTAATAACTGAGAGTGAGGATGGGTCAGTGTATGTCTGAGGAAGTTGATTAAGGGTGAGTGTGAGTGAGGTTAGGTAAATTTCCCATCTCTACTGTAGACCACCATGATTCGATCTTAGTAATTAGTAGTAGTTATTTCGTTCATATATTTTTTGAATATTTTTTCTCAGTACTGGTATTCAAGTACGAAGGGCCTTGCTTTATATGGAAAATTAGCTATTATGTCAGTTTTATTTACCCCGTTCTCTTCTTTCCTCTTCCTTACTCGTTCCACAACTTACTGTCAACTTCACTAATCAGTCGTCCCTTTGGGAAAACGAGCCATAATCAGAAGACACAGAACTGAATATTTCGCTTCTATAAAATTCTGAAAAATATTTCGTTGTCATAATCGGTTCTACAGATATGAGCATATTTCATTGATCTACCGGGAAAGAAATCTTACGGTAAAGCTGAATATAACCTAAAAAATGAATCCAATTTAATCTCAGACAGTAATATGCAAAAAATATTTGAGATAATAATAATAATCGCTAAATATACTAACACAGCAACCCCTTAAAACAACAATTATTAAACTAAGCAATAAATTTCCCTAAATCGTAAGCTACTGTTGAACGCGGAGAAAGGGAGTATGTCTTCAATTATAATTAGGCAAAGACAGATAAGTTAGGATAAACTTCGAGAACTATTTTGATTATTCTTTTTTTTTAGCATTTCATTTCCTCAGAAAATTCCATCAATATAAAAGCACAATTTCAAAATTGATATAATACAAATTTTAATGCATATTTCAATTCCTAAAACTAATGATTTTAGAAGTTTTCACTGTTTAGTATACTGCGTATATTAACCAATTCAGATAACTGGCCTTTATTCAACATCGGCAAAAAAAGAAAAAGAAAAAAGAAAAACTAATTTAATCAAAAATTGATTTCTGTATTTGCTATTTAATCTTTCTTGCTGGTGATTATTTTATTCCAATGCAAACGAGAGTATTGCTATTGCTAACATAATTACATTAATATCAATTTTTTTTTTTTGCAATTCTCAAAGTGCAATATTGAAGCAAATTTGTAATTTGGTCTATAGAATATTAATATCAGCAGATTTTAAAATATACAACCATTTATAAATTCACATATATGATTAAATATATAGATTAATATGGATGAATCTGAAACTTGACGAATCAAGTTAATAGCGAGTTGATAACTTTTACTTTAAGTTCACTTATTGAAAATTAACAGTTACTTAACAATTATCATAACAGGTGTATAAGTCGTAGTAAGAAGCTGGTATTAGAGGCTATTAACTGTTATAATTTTCATTAATAACTATCTAATACTCATGCCCTAACCACAGCAGTACTTTCACAATAAATTTAATATTTTATACTGTATTTCATTTTCTATAAGCAATTGTATCATTGCAATACCAACTAGTGTGGTTAACCCATACATAACGTACTATTTACAATTGTCATAATTATGAGCTAATTTAAACTAAGATAAATATATTATTTTTTATAACGTGATTATTAATTCTTAAGTACACTCTTGAACAGCTTGATTAATTATAAATTAACTAAAAATGCATTTAAGTTAAGATAGATTAGACTATTGCGTTGAATCTCCTATGAATGCGTTTAAAGAAAATTTCACAAGTGTTTACTAACCTCACGTGAATGCAATACCCTCAGAAGAAAAAACAATTATGAACAATATGATCAAGCTAGGTTTAAACATAATTATATTTATATATAATAATGATATGCTGTTAAAAATGATATATAATAAATTAACTATGAGTATTAATTATAAACTTCTTAGCAAAAGTAAGAGACCAAAAAAATATATTTCGATAATTTGCAACGATTAGATCGTTCCTAGAAATTTCCAATGTTCCAATAAAATTGACACCAACACAAGTAACAGTTGACTTTCATAGAAAGAGTGCTCTTTTCCCTTCAGTGTATTTTTTCAACTGAATTCTAAAATTCTGAGTGTGAGCGATTTGAGGGCGTGAGAACAAGTGAGAGCAAGTGTATGTTTTGCAGGGCGGGTACGTGTGTATGTGTTTTGAAGGGCGAAAGAGTGTGAAGAAGCTTCATGCTAAAAACATTTTAAAGTTTCAGTATACAGTTTTGAAATGGTCTACCAAGTTCCAGAAAATAGAGGTGCCGGTATTTCCAGTCGAAGAAAAAGTATTCACTATTTATAAATATCTGAAGTGTACCGTTACATTATAGACAAGATGTTAATTAGCAAAGAAAGAGCTATTTGACTTTTCATGTAGTCCTAATTTTATTTTCCGTCTATGTACATTTTATGTCGAAGTCTGACTACAAATTTACATATACTACTTATTTCAAAAGCAAAACAAGCTTCACAATGTCTTTGTTAAATTTCAACTAATTTTATTTATTTGACCCAACGGATAGGTTGACAACTTTTGCGTATCATGAATTAACCAGGCTAGATTACCGGTAGATCTTTTTTATACGAAAATCTCGTTATATTTTTGATCTACATACACTGAGAAAAAACTGTAGGTGGCGTACTTAAAAACATAGGTAACATGCGTAATTCCTCTAGTTTTTGAACTTAACGTACAGCAGACGTATAACTGACGTCCAACTAACGTCCATCTATACGTACTTTCTGTATGAAACAATATAGGCGGTCAGGATCTCACATACAAATGGAAGTATATAACATATAGCTGACGAAGGTAACATAACTATATGCATGTGATATACGGAAAACTGTTATATGTCAGACATCCTGCAACGGTATGATGTAAATTCTAAGGGTAGTGCCTATGTAGTATACGGATAACGTATGTTCCGTACTGATTTCTATAGCAAGCAAGAGGATACCGTATATTTGTACAATATACCGCTGTCCGGAGACGGATTTTTCTCTGTGTAAAATGTAGCTTTTCTTATTGAATAGTTCTACTCTAAAGAAACCACCAATAAGATATGTACTTTTGGGGACTATAGTCGAAACGAGTACAATGGATCTCTTCTAGGTGGTAGTTTTCCCATATAATATTAACAGTCTAATTCAAGAAATTGTGGCCAGCAACTTTGGTTTAGAATGTTATATTCTGGCAACCGTATGTAGGAAATTATAGAACTTTGGTAGTAAATAAAGATCTCAATTATACCATATTTATTTTGTTTAAATTCAACTGAAGATACGATTATTTTTCAAAGATAGGTGGGTGGCCATAATTTTTTGAGCAAGACTGTCTTATTAGTCTGGCTTTAGGTATTACTTCAGGTAAAAATAATAAATATATCAATACTAGTTTAGTAATTAACACAAAAATGAGACTGAAACACCTTAATTAGTGTACAAAAATATATTTCTCGATATTACCAACATCTACGATACACAGAAGACCTGCCTCGGCGAGCTCACTATCCACGGAAAGGGTAAGGAAGAATGTAAGCAGATTAATACATGTATATTAGGTACCATACCAGCATTTCCCTCACGCTAATTGGTAAAACTTAGGAAAAAACTCATCCACTATGGATGGTCTGTAAAAAGAAGCTGTCGCGTCTTTTTGACTGATTAACAACACTGAAAAATCAACCTGGGACAAAATGTGTAATACGTTAGCGAAAACGCACCACGGGGTCACTAACCCAGGTCTAGTGCCAGTTCCAGCGGATACTAAGAAACAAAATATATATTTTGGGATGAAAACAATATATATTATGAATGAGGGTATTGAGTGTAAGATAGTTGATTGAGGGTTAGGGAAAATGGTCATCTATAGTATGCACAAACATAATTCGATTTTAGTAATTAAGAACCTAATTTTATCCACACCTTTGGGAGCACGATCGCTCAGTTCTGAAACTAGTGCAAAGGTGCATTTCTTTGCTCCCAGACATTATGAGTCATACCAGTAGGTTTAATGGTCATTTTCTACTTTTTCAATCACACTCATTCCACTAGGTCCTTTCATTTTCACTAATTACTCATTTTGTTTGAAGGATAAGCCACAGTCATGAGACATAAAAATGAATATTTCGTTTCCATAAAATTATTACAAGCATTTCTTGTTGTTGTATTTGGTTCTACTGATATCAGCGCAGTTCTCTGGTCTACCAGTAAAGGAATCATACGGTATATGTGTACCAGCAGAATATAAAACGAGAAATTGAGTCTAATTAAATGTCACAGTAATATGGAAAAAATATGAGATATCAATATAATCGTCATAAATGAACTAACACATCAACTCCTTAAAGCAACAATTCTTTCACTAAGCAGTTCCTTTTCCCAAACCATAAGCTATTATCGAATGCTGAGAGGAAATTATATCTTCAATTTTAATTAACTAAGGTCGGAAAACCTTGGAGAAGTACTAAGATAATCGATATTATTCATATATTTCATTTCCTCCGGTAACTGCTTCAACATAAAAGCACAATTTCAACATTTATATGTAATACAATTTTATAACACGTATTTCAACACTTCGAGTTAATACCTTTTACAGTTTTCGCTATATAACTTAAACCGTATATTCACCTACTCAGATATCTACTTTTTATTAAACAACAACAGAACATACAAATTTAATCACAGCCTTCATTTATATATTCAATATTTAGCCAATTTTGCTAATGATGACTTATTTGATACTCTCACAAATCAGAATACTGCTATTAATGATGTGAGTAAGTTAATATCAATCTATTTTACAAGTAGAATATTGAAAGCAAACTATACCTTTTTCCTTCAGTATACCAATAGCTCTTAAGCTATTCAATTTATAAACGTAAATATTATACGATTTGATATACAGATCAAAATGAGTGCATTTGAAACTTGACGAAGAAAGATAATAGCGAGTTGACTACTTTTACTTTAATTTCACTCATTGAAAAGTGTCTGTCAGTGAACATTACATAACAACTTAATACTTACTTATCAACCATTGATAACACTAGTATCATCTCTTCTTCTTCTTCAACTGAACCATAGGTTGGTGGGCAACATGGAAATTCCTTCACAGAACTGTTTTTTATTTTGGTGAGGTCTCTTTTTCGGAACTGCATCTTGATATTCTATCCTTGGTCTTCCTCTTCCTTGTTTTCCTTCTGCCTTTCCCTTTATCAACACGGAGATCCAATTGGAGTGCCGAAAGAGATCGCCAAGCAGGCTGTTCTTCTTTTCCCTATTATCTTCATGATCTGTCGCCCTTCATTAGCCTCCTTTAGCACGTCTTTATTTCTTTTCATTTCGGTTAATAGTATATGCAGCATTCTGTGCAAACACCACATTTCAAATGCTTTCAGGTTGAATATTTAATTTTTTCTCAATATCCACGTCTCTGGTCCGTAAAGAGGCACGCTCTATACCAAAGTCTTAAAAAATCATCTTTTAAAATGCCTACGACACATTTCCTGATTTTATTAGTCCTATTTCTCTATTGGATGTTCTTTTATCCTCTCTACTGTAGAACTTAAATCTTTTTCACTTCTTTTTCACGTCCAAGAATATTAGATTTTATAAATAGGAGAATGTCTTAATGTCTTCGACTCTCTCTCCCTTTAGTCACACGTTTGCTCCTTCCTGTCCTTTTCTTGTGCAACTTCTCACTTCAATTTTCTTCATTTTTATCTTCATTTTGCATGTTTATTCCAGTTGGTCGTTGAAGTTTGAAAGTGTTTCCTGCAAGTCCTTTCCGTTCTCCGCTATTAGCAAGTGAATAAGTCGTAGTGAGGAGCTGGATATTAGAAGACATTAATTGTTATAATATGCATTAATAATCATCTAATACCCATGCCCTAACCACGATATTGCTTCCACGATAAATATAATATGAAATACTATATTTTCCTCTCTATAAGGCATTGTATAATTAAAATAACAAATATTGTAATAACCTCTATATACCATACTATTAACAATTGCCAAAATTGTAAGACAATGTAAACAAAGATAACTATATTATTTCCTTTAAAATTTTACTTGCTTGCTTCAGAAGGCAATCATATATAGGCATATATGGCAATCATATCTAGCAATAATATGTAGGAAATTCTAAAATGTTGGCTCTAAATAAAGATCTCAACTATCCCCTCACTTATTTCATTTTCTTACCGAAGGTAACATAGCAGGACTTCTCGAAGATAACTAAGTGGCCAGGATTTTTTTTAATAAGACTACGTTGTATATGAGTTCGGCTTTAGATATTTTTTCAGGCAAAAATAATAAATAAAATCAATATTAATTTAGTAATTTACTCAAAAATAAGACTAGAACGGCTCAATACATTTTTACATATTTCTTATTATTACCGGCACCTACGGTTGAGGGGTGAACTTCCTCAACGAGCACACTATCCAGTGATAGAGGAAGTAAAAATGGAAGCAACCTTGGACCTGTATGTTAGGTACCATCCCGGCATTTGCCTCATTTAATGCAGAAAATCCAATAGAATCTTCAATTAGGATATCTGGTCATTTCAATTCAGTTACCCCCAAAAAATCCAAAGAGCCAAGTGTGAGAGCATTAGCAACAGCACTACACAGGATCACTAAAATAGCTCGAGTCTCTTTCGCATCGGATACTAAGAAATAAGAAACAAACTAGTTTTGATAAGAATATATATATATATATATATATATATATATATATATATATATATATATATATGTGTGTGTGTGTGTGTGTGTGTGTGTGGGTGTGTGGGTGTGTGTGTGTGTGTGTGTATGTGTGTGTATATATATATATAAATGAGAATCGTCTTTACTCATTTTCATTGTTTAATGAAATATGATTTTGAGGGTCAACCTTATTCTCACTTACTTAGGGTGAAAAGAGTGAGGGTGAGTGTGTGGGCGGGAGATGGTGAATGTGGAGAAGTTAATTGAGAATGAAAGCACGAGTACTTTTTTAATGAGGGAAAGGGAGTGTGAATGTGAGGTAATCCATTGAAGGCGTGTTTGAGTGAGGATGAAAGTGCCAATAATATTTCAGTATTAATGCGAATGAGTTTGATTGTGATGGAGTTGACGAGACATGTCAGGCATGTCAGAAGCATGATCTCGTTTCATTTACGGCCTCAATAACGTTTCAGAGGGAATTAGAGAAGGCGCACAAAATTGTTTCACTTGATGTGCCTAAACCTATAGCTGTTTTCCAACATTAGACACAGTGTGTGACCAACGGCGTAACTAGTCATTTCCTTACTAACAAGTGTCATACTCCTTTATATTCGCACATTAGGGGCGTGTTTACCACCTTCATTCTCCATGTTGACCGATATGAAAAAAAAAAACACGTATGTCCTACTTTTGATTCTTTATTCACTGCAAGAGTTCCAAGCAAATCTACTTTGTGCGTTGCTAGATATGGCCTTGCCAAAAGGTGTCATAGTGCTCTATGTTCGCACTTTTGGGAGTGATTACTTTTTCATCTCCCACGTTGGTCGATATAAAAACAGGTATGTTTTACTTTTGATTCCCTTATTCACCTTAGGACTTTCAAGCTAATCGCAGTGTGACACTTATGATACCTTACTTGTAAGTAGTAAGTTTTCTACAAGAGCAAACTTGAAATGAAATCTTTGAATTTTCCGTCCCACGATTATGCCGGTTAGGCTAAAGGAGACGTTGATGATGAGTAATGAATTAAATAATGGAATGAAGAAAGTGGGAGGAAACGGGAGAGCCCCGAAAAAACCCACGCACACAGTGTTTGTCCACCACAAGGTTCACTTGACGGGGGCTGGGATCGAATCCGGGACTCGAAGCACCAGAGTTAAACGCTCTACCACTGAGCCACCGCGGCCCCATAATAGCAAACTTGTTTGAACTTTGAAGAAAAGTACATCTTCAATTTAATTCATTTCGCTATGTAGCATAAAGCAAATGTTAACCTATTCAAGTAACTTTTTATTAAACATCAACAGATATTACAAATTTAATCAAAACCTTTATTTATGTATTCAATATTTAATCAATTTTTGCTTTTGATTATTTATTTGATGCTATTATAAACCATAATATAGAAATTACTAATAATATTAACTTAATAATAAACTAGTTTTACAAATATCAAAAATGGAATGTCGAAAGAAACTATAATTTGATCTACAGAAACTCTAATTTCTATCAGTAGGTTTTAAACTATACCCTTCATAGAAGTAGCTGTACAATTTCATATACAAATTAATTAAGATGAATTTGAAACTTGGCTAATAAAGATAATAGGGGGTTGACTACTTTACTTTGAGTTCACTCGTTGAAAAGTGGATAGCAGTGAACAGTACATAACACTTAACAGTGTGACTTACCAATCATTAATGACACTAATATCATAGTAAGTGCGTAAGTCATAGTGAGAAGCTGGATATTAGAGGGTAATAATTGTTCTAATGTACATTATTAACCATCCAATACCCATGCCCTAACCACGACATTACTTCCACAATAAATTTAATATTATATGTTGTATTTCCTTTTCCATAAGCAATTATATGATTAAAGTACGAACTGTAGAGAATAACATATACATAAGATTCTGTTTACAATTGTCATAATTTTGAAAAATTTAAACTACGATAACTATTATTTGCTTTCTTTAGAAGGTCATAATCTTGCAATTATACCTAGGAAATTGTAAGCTTTTGACTCTAAACAAAGATCTCATTTATCCCAATGTTTATGTTATTTGCGAGTACATCCAACTGACAGTAAAAGAGCAGGGCTTTTAAAAGAGCCAGAATTGTTTGAACAACACTGCATTATGTATCGCTTCGATTTCAAATATTATTTGAGGCAAAAATCATAAATAACATCAATAGTAATTTAGTAATTTACTCAAAACTAAGACTAGAAGATTGGAATTTATTTCTACATATTTTTGGATATTACCGGCATCTAGGCTTGAACTGTGACGTCCGTCAGCGATCACATTATCCAGGAAGGGAGAAGCAAGGATGGAAGCAGCCTTGGACCTGTATATTGGGTAATATCCCCGCATTTGTTTGATGTTAATTAAAAAAATCCAATTAAAACCTCGCTCAGAATGGCAGCTAGGGTGTATTGAAAAACCGTTTTTCTTTGAAACCTTGTTACCCTTAGTGGCCATTTTTGGCCAAGTGTGTTTAATATAACAAAAGAATTGATGAGGCATGTCAGGTATATCAGGAGCATAATCTCGCTTCATTTACGGCCTCAAAAAAAGTGCCTGAAGGAATTTAAGAAAGTGCACAAAATTGTTTCACGTGAAGTGGGTAAACATATACCTGTTTTCCAACATTAGACACAGTGTGTGACCAACGGCGTAACTAGTCGTTTCCTTACTAAAAAGTGTCATACTCCTTTATGTTCGCGCTTTTGGATGTGATTAAACCTTCATCATCCACGTTGGTCGATATAAAAACAGGTATGTCTTACTTTTGATTCTTTTATTCACTTGAGGACTTTCAAGCAAATCGCATTGTGACACTTATGATACCTTGCTTGTAAGTAGAAAGCTTTCCACAAGAGTAAACTTCTTTGAACTTTGAAGAAAAGTACATCTTTAAATTCATTTCGCTATATCTCATAAACATATAATAACCTATTCAGGTAACGTTTTATTAAACAACAACACAAGATACAAATTTAATCAGAACCTTGATTTATGTATTCAATATTTAATCAATTTTGCTTTTTATTATTTATTTGATGCTATTATAAACCACAGTTTTACAAATATCAAAAATGGAATATCGAAAGAAACTATAATTTGATCTACAGAAACTCTAATTGCTATCAGTAGCTTTTAAACTATACCTTTCATAAAAGTAGCTGTACAATTTCATATACAAAATAAGATGAATTTGAAACTTGAGTAACAAAAATAATAGGGAGTTGACTACTTTTACTTTGAGTTCACTCGTTGAAAAGTGGATACCAGTGAACAGTACATAACACTTAATAGTGTGACTTACCAATCATTGATGACACAAATATCATTGTAAGTGTATAAGTCATAGTGAGAAGCTGGATATTAGAGGATAATAATTGTTATAATATACATTATTATACATTATTAACCATCTAATACCCATGCCCTAACCACGACATTACTTCCACAATACATTTAATATTATATGTTGTATTTTTTTTTTCATAAGCAATTATATGATTAAAGTATCAAATGTTGAGAATAACATATACATAAGATTCTGTTTACAATTGTGGAAGTACGACGAAACCAAGCTACAAAGTTCTGGAGGAAGAAAGAAATTTCCACCAACCCAACAGTAAGAGCCATAGGAACGACAAACCCACGAAGAAGACTCTACAGAATGCCGCGCCCCCCGTGAGAAGGATGTAAAGGAACCAAACAGCCACTGGGAAAAACAAAGGAGGGCGCGACAGTAGCGACTCCACCGAAACAACGAACGTCTGCATACAAAGCCAAGGAATGATACACAACATATGGAAGACAGGGGCACACTAGCCCGATACTTCAAGAAAACAAAACCCGCGATGACAAGTCTGAAGTCTGAAGTTTGCAATTGTCATAATTTTGAAAAATTTAAACTACGATAACTATTATTTGCTTTCTTTAGAAGGTCATAATCTTGCAATTATACCTAGGAAATTATAAGCTTTTGACTCTAAACAAAGATCTCATTTATCCCAATGTTTATGTTATTTGCGAGTACATCCAACTGACAGTAAAAGAGCAGGGCTTTTAAAAGAGCCAGAATTGTTTGAACAACACTGCATTATGTATCGCTTCGATTTCAAATATTATTTGAGGCAAAAATCATAAATAACATCAATAGTAATTTAGTAATTTACTCAAAACTAAGACTAGAAGATTGGAATTTATTTCTACATATTTTTGGATATTACCGGCATCTAGGCTTGAACTGTGACGTCCGTCAGCGATCACATTATCCAGGAAGGGAGAAGCAAGGATGGAAGCAGCCTTGGACCTGTATATTGGGTAATATCCCCGCATTTGTTTGATGTTAATTGGAAAAATCCAATAAAACCCTCGCTCAGGATGGCAGCTAGGGTGCATCGAAAAACCGTTTACTTTGAAACCTTGTTACCCTTAGTGGCCATTTTTGGCCAAGTGTGTTTTATATAACCGAAAAATTTTCAAATCGATCCCTAAATTTTTTTAGGTTCTCCCATTGGCCTGAAATTCGAAAAAAATGATGAAATCGTAAATTTTTAAAACAATGAGTGAAAT
Source organism: Thermobia domestica (assembly GCF_964235325.1). NCBI lineage: Eukaryota > Metazoa > Arthropoda > Insecta > Zygentoma > Lepismatidae > Thermobia > Thermobia domestica. The sequence goes on from NC_137469.1 coordinate 81,623,746, forward strand.
ATTTATTACTTTGTATAATATTACTCTCAGTAATAATTGTTTTCCAAGTAGTCCAAATATAATGAGGAAAGAAATTTAAAATCGTTAGTTCTTGTTTATCAGGTGTTGCCAACGTTTTAACTATGGGGAAAATCGATAAACTTATAGGTCCTTATGCAGAGTCGTTTTGACGAATGATTAGAATCATACTAAAGGCCTGACTACTGCAGGAAACATATTTTAGTCGAACTCTTTAGTATGGCATTAATCCCGCATCAGAATGACTCTGCATAAGGTACATAATATTTTTGTGTGGTAGCTGCCTCCCCTACAACTCAATTATCAAAACAAATTGAGTTCGTCTTACTCAGACATGAAAATCAGTTTCAGGTTAATTAACACATTTGGGTGTTGTGCTTCTGCTAGTTTTGTAGCATTGACACGTGATACTGTTTTCTTGCTTGATCCTATTGTTTTTAAGCCTGTGGTTTTCCCCATATATGTTTGTGAGTGAGCAATTGTTTTTCTTTTATCAACATGGAATTGTAGAATAATTCTCGATTACGGTAAGAGGACGTAGAAAACATTATTCATCATGTTATCGGGTCTCCAGAAGAGTTTAGTTATGTTCAGCTGCCTAGAATAGAAAGTGTGCTGAAACAATTCTTGTGGGGAAGGAAAACATAGAAGAAGAATTCGGTTCTAGAAAAAATCCACCAGCCAAAGACATTGCTTACATAGTTGCTTCCAAACTAATTCTAATTTGGAAGAATTCATCTATGTGTGGAAAAGCTACTTGAAGTCTACAACGAATTGTTGCCGTAATTATTCAACATCACAAGTGCGTTCGTCAGCTCCTAAAATCACTGAAAAAATCAAACTCTGGGTGTGACGCTAAAACAGTACAATTTCAAATTTTCCAGATAAAACTTATTTGATATTGCTTGGCGTAAGGGTGCTGATCCACTAATTCATTGTAAATGTGAAAAATAAAAACTAGTGCCAAAGTTAGAAGTGTCATTTCTTGTAGATCAGAAAACAAAAAGAGAAATGATTATAGGAGGAATAGACAAAAGTTAATCCAAATGCCGTATGAAACGATATGAAAGAGCCAAAAAACATGGAAATAAACATTTAAAACAAGCTGAACAAACTTTAAACGAGGACACAAATCTCTCTAATAGAGACCAAATTCAGAATGTTAGAATTCAGATAAAAAATTCAATCCATTTTCAAGAATTGAAAAAGATAAGCGTACACCAGCCAAGCAAATGAGAATTAAACTACCAACGTTCATTTCTGCGATTTGAAGGTCAAAAGTGTTTGTCCGTCAAGCTGCACTCCTAGCTTCTTCATTTTTCAAAGATGTTGGCTTGGTCACTTCTCAGCAAAGGGAGAAAGTCATTGTTCGCAACAATATTGAAAGAGAGAAGGAAATCATACATGAAAACTGTCATGAAGAATCCACTTCTTGTCTCTACACTTCCGAAATTAAACGATTGTATTTAGATGGAAAGCAAGACCAAATGCCAGTGCTGAAGGAAATAGATGGCATACCACATAGGAAACTGAAGAAAGAAGAACATGTAGTTTTAGTTCAAGAATCACAATCTAAGTTTATCGATCACGTAAGCCCATTGTCAGGGAAGAGAGAAAGATCAATTTAGCCATTATTCGAGTTTTCAATACGAAAATCTTGACATGTCAAAACTTGTTCTAGGCTGTGATATAGCTCCAATAAGGAAAGAAAACATGGAGTAATGGCTAAACCTGCCATATTTTTTTCATGAAAATACCGGACACCTTCGATCCCCTCTTCCCCCAATTTTCCAAACCAATCCAATGAACTGTAGCTCTGGTTATGAACAACAGTATGATATGCATAAGTTCTTTAAGCTACAACTACTTTTTTCTCTTCGTTTCCTGCAATTAATTGTATGGAATGTAGATATTTACAATCCAACTACAAAAGAATCGCCCTATAAAAAATTCAAGATGACGTTTTATAAAAATGCTTTACGGAAACACCACATGCAAATAATCTCGTTTAATTTAAATCAGTAATACAATCTACCTTCAATATTCTTCGCGCGTTTAACAATATTTATTTACATGTCTGTATTTGCCAAAATTACGTTTGTCAGCTTAATCTGATGAAAACTTAGTTGATTTTTCTAATTGCGTCGGGTCTAATTGTCAGTTCGGATTTACATATTTTTAAGCCCTACACGAAATCACAATTCTATGACCCTGTACTCTCAAAAAGAGTATTTATAGTTCTTGTTAATTTATCTAATGTTTTGGTGGAGAAAAAGTCACTCATTTTTCCTGTGCTTGTAGATGTAGAACCATTCGAATTCATCTTACGTTTGTTTGTTTTTGGTGTTGAAGAGTGTCCGAATTTCCACCAGATGCAATGGAAAAAGTTGCATTGCAGATTTTGCAGTCAACTTCATAGTTCAATTCGTTGGTTTCAAAAACGGGTCGTACTCCTTCAAACTGGAAGGAAACGGGTATTTCAGTTTAGCCATTCTTGTTGATACAAAATCCGAGCACTTCACTTGTATTGTATTATCAACGACAGCTCAGCTTGTGCAGTTTATCAAAAATTGCAGATCCCCTTTATTGGTGATGGACAAATGCAACTCTTCGCTGCGACTCTATTGACTTGCTCACTATCAAATCGGAGAGGGTGCTGTGATAACTTGATACTTGATACTATTGCATGTTATAGCTTATTGTTCATTTATGATATTAACTACAGGATTCTTAGCCAATGAAGGAACTTTTCATTTTTCAATTTTCGAATAAGTTGATATTGATAGAAATGGGAGTGGATTAAAATTAGGGCCGTAACTTGTGGGGGCAGGGAGGGCAACAGCCCCTCCAGGGAAGCTATTCGCCATTCGAGGTGCTCCACTTTAAGATAAAATTGTCTGACTCCATACACGATACGCACATGAAATTATAAATGAAGCATCAAAAAGGTTCACTACATTAAATAAACAAAAAGCACACGAAAGGTAAATAAAACAAAAATGAATCATGGGCCCATTTCAGTAATAATATCTGCTATTAGGGGCCCTAAAAACAATATTTATTCCTATGGCTTTGACATTTGTCAATATTGTCCCCTTAATTAATTTGTCATTTATGGAACATGCCCATTAGACTAACTAACGGCCTCACAGACCTTGCCGTGCGGGAGGGCCCACAGGCTCCGGGGCACCCATAAATAGTAAGAGAAAGATGGAAAGAAAAGGCCCAAGAATTAGAAAAAAACAACTTTTTCTAGGGATCCAAATACGCTTATTAATTCTTGACCCTCCAGAAAAAAATCTAAATTACGGCGCTGATTAAAATATGGGACATTTGCCTGTCCCGACAAAATTTATGGCGACGAAGGACACTCGGGTCCAAAATCGGGACTGTTCCGTTTTTTACGAGACGTATCGCAGGCTTAGTAATGACCAATATAGAAAATTATTTTGGAAAGCGTCTTCATAATTTGTCTGTTACATACAAATGAACTTCTACTTAGTCATTTAATCCATGAAATCGATGGTAAGAATACTATCACTTGTTGATTTTGAACCTGTAGCTGTTCACTGGACTCAGAACTTCAGTGGTTTGAATTTAAGCACGGATCAATAATATCTTCTGAATATTTGTCAAACTGTCTCGTTACGATATTGTTTTCCAAGTTTGGCTAGTCAAAACCCTGGAAAGCTACATCAGGCAATATGGTTGACGACTGGTAATAGAATTTTCCTCCTTTACATAGCAACGTAAAATTCATCAATAGAGTTTTAGACTATGGTTTTCTACATAATGAATATTTATGCTCCTGTATGGTTCTATATAAAAACCGAACCATCGTGCACATAAGGAGTTAAATATTTATGGAAACTTATGTCATTTTCTAGATCTATGGATTCAAATACTAAATCAATCATAAATCCAGTGGTAATACGAAATGCATGGTTCAGTCATTCCAAGAATTTACTTCTGGCAATGATATCGCCCACAGATGCGAACATAAGAAGGCTCGATTGGAGAAGAATTTTGAAAGCAAGAACATTATCCTTATCTGTCAGCGTGAGTGAATTCGAAGTTGAAATTAGACGCGAAAACCTACATTGATATGATAAACTGGCCTGAGTGTGTCTTGAGTCAGCCACCAGTAACATAACATCTAAGCAAAGATAAACTGCAACATATAATAAAATTGCCCCAGTGTCAAGTGAAGAAATAAGTTTTTATTGCCACATTCAAGCAGTAGAGCGCACGATAAATTAGTGACAAAAGCTGTTTCTTCTGTGAGTGGTGCAGAAGCTCGAAAGGGATTTATTTTGGCAACTTTAAAATCTCGGGAGCGGATACCACAGTTCACAAAGGAATCAGAATTCAAATTAAAAAAGAGAAACTAAAAGTAAATGTTAGACAACATTTGAGAACGAATAATTTGGAAATACAAAATTAAAGATAAGCCCAGGAGTGGGAGGGAGGGCGGAACTCAAAATGCAGCTTCGTGGTGAGTTCTGGCTTATTTCCAATGTAATAAATTTACTTGGAAATAAGGTGAGCTGCAGGAACTATAATGTATTTCAGCGAGTTTTCTCCAATTTTTAAAATGTTATACGTTTTCCAAATGTAGAATAACTTTAATACATTTCATTTTATAGATTTTTTAATCCATTGTGTCTGACACCTTACAGAAAAATCATTAATATTTTAAATAGTATTTGTGTAATTTTTACAAGTATACATTAATATACAGGATTATTGAGTTTTCCCCCCACAGTTCAGAATGATGGCGGCAATTCAAAAAATTGGAAGTATAGTTTTGAAATCTTTTTAATGTAAAAAGATTTGAAAACTATACTCCCAATTTTGGGACTGTCTGGAGAGCAATTATTACTACCTGAGTGGAACATAGTACAAAGTTATAACTATTTAACTTATTATCTTAAAAATCTACGATTTCATCATTTTCTAAAATTTTGAAGCCGATGGTGGCACCTAAAGAAAATGAAGTATCTACTTGAATTTTTTCTGTGTTTTATTAACTACATTTGGCAAAAAATGACCACTAAGGGTAACAAGATTTCGATAAAAACGTTTTTTCGATACACTTTAATGACTGGTCTTCTGGACTGAGTTACCCCAACAAAAATCAAACACGGGATCAAGTACGAGAATACTAGCAAGTGCGCTACGCAGAATTACTAAAATAGCTCAAGTGTCTTTCCGAGCAAATACTAATAAAGAAAAACTGTAGTTTAGGATAAAAAGTAACATAAAATAAATATATTATATAAATTGCATTCATTTGCATAAGGATTGTCTTTGCTCTTGCTCATTTTTTACTCAATACATGTGTTTGAGGTCAACCTTATCCTCACTAATTCTCATTTTGATACATGAGGGTCAAGGAGAGTGAGTGTGAGAGCGATTAAGAGTGAATGTGGAGGAATTGATTGAAGAACTGAGGGTGAATGTGAGGGTTCTGATGGGGGGTAAGTGTGAGTGAAGGGTATCAAAATTTCCCATCTCTCCTATAGACCATCATATTTTGATCTCAGTAATTACGAATCTAATTTTGTCCACATTTTTAGGGGGACGATTACTCAGTTCTAGAACTCCAGTAAAAAAGAGTCTTGCTTTGCTCCGAGACATTAGAGTCCTATCAGTGGGATTTATCACCCTTATTCTGTTTTCTCCAACATATTCTCTCCACCACTTCCTTTCTCTTGCACTAATCAGTCGTCACTCTTGGACAACGACGCACAATTCTGGAAAGTAAAACTAAGTTTTTCATTTCGTATGTATGAAAATCGTGGAAAATATTTCTGGTCGTTGTATTTGATAATACTACTATGAGTGCATTTTATTCATCTACAGGTAAAGAAATCATACGGTAAGAGTATAGAAACAGAATATATGCGGAAAATTGAATCTCATTAAACGTAACACAATAATATGATGAACAATTATGAGATAATATTATAGTTGCTAAATGATCTAACAAGGAGAAGGCACACTTCAGTAAGTTAACTTCGCTGCCATTTATTGAATTAATATTACACATTTAAAGAGTTAATATTACAAACTGGGAAAGCGCAATGGGCAAAAGTGACGCAGAAAAACCATCTTAAAATTTTCTGCTCGATGCATATATATCGTACGACGCGCAAACTTATAAAGTGTGGGAGTGACAGAGTGAGAAGAAACAGCGAATCAAGTGAAAGGGTCCCCGGGTTCGAATCTTGTTTGATTGAAATTTTTTTCTCTTTTTTTGCGTCAACCAATAAACTAGGCATTTGTAATTATAAGTAAAATATTAATTCACCATATTTTTATAATGAATAAAACATTAAAAATTTTCAATCACTTGTAAATTCTTTTGATGTTCCATGTTAACTAGGAACAAAATTAATCTCTTCAGTAAATATTATTGTTACTGCGGCGAAACGTATATGTGGCGGGTAGAAAACTTTTGAAGATGGTTTTTCTCCCTTATTTTTGCCCATTTCGCTCTCTCAGGTTGTAAACATAACTCTTTAAATGTGCACTACCTCCTCGCAAATAATGGCCCCGAAGTTCACTTAAGAAAAAATGCCTTCTCCTTGTGAGATTGCAATCCCTTAAAAATAACTATCTCACAAAAATATCTTTTTCCAAAGTAAGAGCTATTATTGAACACTGAGGAAAGAGTATGCCTTCAAATTTAAATAGGAAAGGGCAGACAAGTTGCGAAAACCTGGAGAACTACTGTGATTATTGACATTATTTAGCATTTCATTTCCTCACATGATTACTTCAACATAAAAGCACAATTTCAAAATTGGCATATTTTGTATGTTTATATCTTATTTCAATATCTAGAACTAACAACTTTAAAGGTTTCTGTATATCCTAAAGCATATATTAACTTATTCAGATAACTGTTTTTTATTAAACATAAGCAGAACTACCAATTTAATCAAAACATTCCTTTATATATTCAATATTTAAAAAAATACCTGGTGATGATTTATTTGATACTATAATAAACCATGGCATTGATATTAATAATACAATTACGTTAATATCAATTCATTCTACAAATATCAAATATGGAATATTGGAAGGAACTGTAATTTCATCTACAGAATATTAATAACAGTAGCTCTTGTATACAAGTTATATACGATTTAATATATAGATCGAGATAATTCTGAAACTTAAAAAACACTGATAAAGGCAATTGACCACTTTTACTTTAATTTCACTCACTGGAAAGTGGATTTTATTGAACAGTATATAACCACTTAATAGTTCGACTTACCAATCATTAATGACACTAATATCATAGTAGGTATATAACTCATAGTGAGAAGCTGGATATTAGGGGATACTAATGGTTATAGTATTCATTAATATCCATCTAATACCCATGCCCTAACTACGACACTACCTCCAATATTATACGCTGCATTTGAATTGTATAACGCATTGTATAATTTGAATACCAACGATTCAGAATAACGCATACACAGGATAATATTTACAGTTATCATAACTATGACACAATTTAAATTGAGGTAACTTTATTATTTATTTTTTATAAGTGATTGTTGATTCTCAAGCACATTCTTGTAGACCTTGATTAACTCAAATGAACAGATAATGCTTTTATGATTGATATATTAGTCACTACGTTGAAACGGTTATGAATGTCTCTACACAAAATTTCACAAATGTATACTTAATACTGTTACAATGGAAAACAATTATGAACAATGTGAACAACTAACTACTAAACATTTATAAATAATAATGATCAATTGTTAAAAATGATATATAGTAAATTAATAATGAGTATTAATTGTAAGCTTCTTAGCAAAAGTTAGAAACAGAAATAAAATTTTTGATAATTAGATATTAGTAGACCATAAGTATAAAATTTGGAAGCTTTCGTGAATACAATTAGAGTGAATCGTATTAAATTTCATAAAGTAAACCAGCATTCTTCTCTTTTTAGAGTATTGCTTCAATCGAATTCAAAAAGTTCCAGAGTGTGAGTGAGTTGAGTGTGTAAGGGCAATTGAGTACTTAAATTTCATCCATTGGAAAGTGGATATCAGTGAACGGTACATAACCACTTAAAGGTTTGACTTACAAATCATTGAAGACACTATTATCGTAGCAGATGTACAAGTCATACTGAGAAGCTGGATATTCGGGAATACTAATAGGTATAATATTCATTAATAACCATCAAATTCCCATGCCCTAACCAAGACACTACTTCCACTATAAATTTAACATTATGTACTGTATTTCATTCTCTACACGCAATTATATCATTAGAATACCAACTATTAAGATAACTATAATATTTCTTTCTCTTCATAACATGTTGGTTGGTTCTCATGCACGTTTTTGAATAGCTTCATTAACTACAAATCAACTAATAATGCAATTAAGTTTTGATTCATTAGTCATTCCCTAGAAACTTTTATGAATTCCTTTACACAAAAAAATAACTAATACTGTGTAAATAAGCTTACAAGGGAAATCATGAGCAAGGTGAACAACAAACTTTTCAACTTAATCATATTTATAATAATGATGATGCATTGCTTAAAATGGTATAATTAATTAATAATGTGTATTAATTGTAATGAAACCCAGAATCAAGAATAATATATTTTCATAATGAGCAACGATCTTTCAAAGAAATTTCGAATCTTCAATTAATACAACAAAAGTGAAACCTATTTCAATTGCATAAAAAATGACTACTCAACTCTCTTCATAATATTACATCAACCGAATAAGAAATAACTTCCAGAGCATCAGCGAGTTGAGTGTATGAGTGCAAATGAGCGTGAGTGGGTGTGAATTGTGTGTTTTGAAGGCGAATGACTGTGAAGGAGTTTTATACTAAAACATTTTAAAGTTTCAGCACATAATTTTGAAATCGGTTCCAGGTTCCAGCTAATAGAAGTAGTAGTAATTCAGGGGAAAGAAAGTATATTCAAAATTGACAAATATCAGAATTGCATCGCTACATTGCAGATAAAATGTCGATTATATCAGAAAGCTATTTGATTTTTCGTGTACTTCTAAGTGTAATTTTCCATTCTGTCTATATTTTGCGTTGAAGTGTTACAACAAATTTATACTACTATTTTAAAAAGGAAATCCAGTAACAATAGTGTGCGATTGTGTTAGTAAAATTTTAACTAATTTATTTATTTAGCTCAATGAATGGCGTTGACAATATTTGTATAGGCGGACTGAACCGGTTTGGATTCGCGTTAACATTTTTTGATAGTAAACCTCGTTTAAGTTTAGATCTAAATAAGATGTAGTCACGTCTTAGTAAATATCTCTATCCACAATAAAGCACCACTAATGTAGTTTTTGGGAGCTATATGAGAAACGAGCACATTGGATCTCTTGTAGGTGGTCAGTTTTCCACCATAACATCAACAATTTTATTCAGAAAAATCTTGGCCACTCACCTTTCTTAAAATGGCGATAATCTGGCAACAATATGTAGGAAATTCTAAAATTTGGTTCTAAAGAAAGATCCCAATTTCCCTTCATATTTGCTTGAATTAAATCAAACTGAAGATAAGAGAGCGGGATTTTTCACAGAGAAGTGGGTGGTCGGAATTTTTTCAACAAGACTACGTTAAGTATCAGATCGGTTTCTAATATTTCTTATGAAAAAATATATAATATCAATCCTAATTTAGTAATTTTCTCAAAAATAATATTAGCATGGCTCAATTTATTTATATATATTTCTGCGTATTACCGTCATATACGCTTGTGAGATGACGTCCCTCATCCAGCGTACTATCCAGAGAAAGACAAAGGGAAAATGGAAACAGTCTAGGACCTGTGTGTTAGGTATCGCCTGAAATTTGAAAGGTAATAATGGGAGAAATCGAGAAACAGTCTCACTCAGTATGGCTCTGTTCGACTGTTACCGCACCAAAATTCCAACCCGGGACAAAATCTGAGATCGTTAGCAACTAAGCTACCTAATTCCACTAAAACAGTTAAAGTGCCTTTCTCACCGAATGCTAAGAAAAGGACTATAATTTGGGATAAAATGATAATACATATAAAATGCATTATGATATGTTATGTTATATAAACTTCATTCCTTGAATGAGGATCCCTTTATTCTTTCTCATTGTTTGCCTAGAATGTGAATTTGATGGTGGACCTTACCCTCACTTACCCTCATTTAGATACATGGGGGTGAGTAAAAGTCAGTATGAGCTTGAAGGCGGGTGGGGGTGAATATGAGAAAGTTGATTTTGCGTAAGCGTGACTGAGTGTTAGGAAAGTTCCAATCTCTCCTTTAAGCTATCACGTTTCAATCTTAGTAATCACGAATCTCATTTCATCCACATTTTCTGGAGTATTATTGCTTAGTTCTGTAACTCTATTACAAAGAACCCTTTCTTTGCTCTCAGCCTTTATGAGTTGTATAATTTTAATTTATTGCCGTTCCCCTGTCTTCTTTCACATACTCAATGTCCATTCCCTTTCTATTTCACTCACTACTTGTTTCTTGTCAAAAGAAAGGGGTAATAGCATAGAAGAATATTAAATTTTTCATTTCATTTCTGTGAAATTCTGTTAAATATTTCTTGATGGTCTATTTGGTTCAACTAACATAAGAGCATTTCATTGATCTAACTGTAAAGGAATCATATGCTACTTGCGTACAAGTAGAATATAAGCCCGAAAGTTGAATCTAATTGAATGTCACACAGTAATCTGGAAAAAATATGTAATAAATATATAACCGTTAAATGAGCGAACACAGTAACTCCTTAAAACAATATTTATTTCACTAAGTATGGTAGTAAGTTTTTGAGAGGAGCAAGCTATTCTCAAACGATCAAGCAAAAATATATCTTCAATTTAAATTAATTAACGGCAGACATTTTGGAAACTTTTCAACACATGTTTCAGTAGCGTACGGAACATTAACCTTTTCAGGTGACTACTTTATATTTAACAACAATAGAATTTTCAAATTTAATGAAAACATTCTTCATGTATTCATTATTTAACCAATGTTGCTAGTAATGATTTGTTTGATACTATTATAAACCAGAATACTGAAATTACTAATATGATAACATGAATATCAACCTGTTTTGCAAACATTAAAAATGGAGCATTGAAGCAAACAGTAATTTGATCTATATAATATTGATATCAGTATCTCTTTAACTATGTTATTTATGTAGAAATATGATTTGATATATAGATCAACATAAATGAATTTAAAACTTGAATAACAAAGATAATAGCCAGTTGAACACTCTTACGTTAAATTCACTCATTGAAATGTCGCTATCAGTGAATAATAAATAACAACTTAATAGTTCGACTTACCAATCGTTGATGACACTAATACCATAGCAGGTGTATAATTCGTAGTGAGAAGCTGGATATTAGAGGCTTTTAATTGTTATAATATTCATTAATAACCTTCTAATACCCATGCCCTAACCACGACACTACTTCAATAATATGGGACGCCACTACTTCATTTTCTTTCTTTATAAGGAATTGTATAACTAGAATACAAACTATTGAGAATGGGATATCCATAATATACTGTTAACAATTGACATAACTATGAGACAATTAAAACTAACACAAGTGTGTTATTTCTTTTTCTTTATAACATGATTGTTACTTCTCAAGTACACTCTTGAAGAACTTGGTTAACTATAAATCAACTAATAATGCGTTTAAGTAATGATACATTAGTTAGTGTGAGGGAATTTCTTATGAATACCTTTACAGAAAATTTTACAAATATTCATTAAATACGCTCAATATAAAATATAACTATGAACAATGTTTCAACTAACTTTAAAACATAATTAGGTTCTTAAATAATAATAATAATAATACACTATTAAAATGAACAGTGAATATTAAGTGTAAACTTCTTAGCAAAAGCAAGAGAGAAATAATATTTTTTTTAAATAGTTATCTGCGAGTAGATCGTAAGGAGAAATTTCGAATGGTCCACAAATACAAAAAAATGAAACTTAGTTGACTTTCATAAAAGAAACTATCTCTCTCCTATCCTTTCAGAGTATTACTTCAAGGAAATTCGGAATGTCTTCCAGAGTGTGAGAGAGTTGAATGTGTGAGGGTAATTGAGTGTATTTTATGTTTCGTAGGACGATGAGTGTATGTTTTCGAGGGTGAATGAGTGTGAAAAAGTTTTTTGCTAAAATATTTTAATGTTTCAGATTACAGATTTGAAATGGACTTCCAGGTTCGAAAAAAAAATAGAGGTACTGGTATTTCAAGAGAAGGAAATGATGCTTAATTTTCTGTACGATCTACATTTTGTTTTGATGTCTTACAACAAATTTATACTACTATTTTAAAAAGGAAATCAAGTAACAATAGTTTTACATTGCCACTGTTAATTTTCAACGAATTTATTCATTTGGCTCAATAGTTTACGTTTAGCACTAGGAATGTTTTGATGTGGAAAAATCGTTAAACTTTAAATCGGTATAATGTAGCTTTTTCTTAGAGAATAGTTCTATCGACAAGAAACCACCACAAAAATATTTTTAACGACTATAGTAGCAAACAAAAACATCGGATTTTTTGCAGGTGATCAGTTTTCCACTACAACATTAAAAGTTTATTTAGAAAAATCTTCGCACTCACTTTGCTTCAGAATTCCATAATCTTGCAACCATATATATTAAATTATAATACATTGGTTCTAAATGAAGATCGCAGTACCAACATATTTACTTAATTTAAATCCAACTGAACATAAGATAGCAGGACTTTTCACAAAGAGGTGTGTGGCCATTATATTTTAATCAATGGCACGTTATGTTCCAGTTCGGTTTTTGAAATTATTTATGTAAAAATAATAAATAATATCAATACTAATTTAGTAATTTAGTAAAAATAAGACTAGAATGGCTCAGTTTATTTATACATATTTGTGGCTGTTAACGGCATCTATGGTTGAGATATGTCATCACTCAGCGAGAAAACTATCCAAGGAAAGGGCAAGGAAGAATGGAAGCAGCCTTGGACCTGTATGTTAGGTGCCATTCCGGCCTTTGCCTGATGTTGATGTTGAAAATTCACTCAGGATTGCAGGTCTTTTTGATTCATTCATCTCATCAAAATTCCAACATGGGACCAAGTGCGAGAGCATTAGCGACTACGCTCTCAGGGCCATTTAAACAGTGCAAGTGTCTTTTGCAGCGGACAAACGGAAAACAAAACAAAATAAAAATAATATTGATTGAGGATCGTCTTTACTCTTGCTCATTGTTCATTTAGTATATTAGTTTGAGGATCGACCACACCTTCACTTAACCCATTCCAATACATGACGGTGAGGGTGAGTGAGTGAGTGAGTGAGTGAGAGGACGACTAATGGTGAATGCTGAGGGGTCGTTTGAGGATAAGGGTACAAGTGCTCTTTGAGTCTGAGAGAAAGAGCGTTAATCTTATATAGCCCCGTCAGGTTGAGTAAGAGGGAGTCTAGGCGTGTGAGGGTGAATGTGGAGGAAGTGCTATTTAAGTACGAGGGCGATTGAACCTGAACTGACTGAATCGTTGGACGGTAAGTGTGAGGTGCAGGTTAGGGCGTGACTAATAACTGAGAGTGATGCTGGGTCAGTGTGAGTTTCAGGAAGTTGATTGAGGGTGAGTATGAGTGAGGTTATGTAAAATGCCCATCTCTACTGTAGACCACCATGATTCGATCTTAGTAATTACGAATCTAATTTCGTTCATATATTTTTGGAGTACTTTTTCTCAGTACTGGTATTCTAGTACGAAGGGCCTTGGTTTATAGGGAAAACTAGCTATGATGTCAGTTTCATTTGCTCCGTTCTCTTCTTTTCACTTACTTACTCGTTCCACAACTTGCTGCCAACTTCACTAATCAGTCGTCTCTTTTGAAAACCAAGCTATAATCATGAGACGTAAAACTGAATATTTCGCTTCTATAAAATTCTGGAAAATATTTTGTTGTCATAATTGGTTCTACAGATATGAGCACATTACATTGATCTACCGGTAAAGAAATCTTACGGTAAAGCTGAATATAACAGAAAATTGATCCTAATTTAATGTCACACAGTAATATAAAAAAATATAAGAGATAATAATAATAATCACTAAATATACTAACACAGCAACCCCTTAAAACAACAATTATTAAACTAAGCAGTAAGTTTACCCAAAGCATAAGCTATTGTTGAATGCGAAGAAAAGAGTATGTCTTCAATTATAATTAGGTAAGGGCAGACAAGTTAGGATAAACTTCGAGAGCTATTGTGATTATCCAAATTATTTAGCATTTCATTTCCTCAGAAAATTCCTTCAATATAAAAGTACAATTTCAAAATTGATATAATAGAACTCTCTAACGCATATTTCAATTCCTAAAACTAATAATTTTAGAAGTTTTCACTGAATAGTGTACTGCATATATTAACAATTTCAGATAACTGGTTTTTATTCAACATCAGCAAAAGAAAAGAAAAAAAACTAATTTAATCAAAACATTGATTTCTATATTTGTTATTTAATTTTTCTTGCTAGTGATTATTTTATTCCAATACAAACGAGAGTATTGGTATTACTAACATAAATACATTAATATCAATTTGGTTTGCAATTGTCAAAGTGGAATATTGAAGCAAATTGTAATTTGGTCTATAGAATATTAAAATCAGCAGATCTTAAAATATACAACCATTTATAAATGCACAGATATGACTTAATATATAGATTAATATGGATGAATATGAAACTTGACGAACAAAGTTAATAGCGAGTTGATAACTTTTACTTATTCAAAATTAACTTACCAATCATTGGTGACACTAATATCATAATAGGTGTATAAGTCGTAGTGAGAAGCTCGATATTAGAGGTTATTAACTGTTATAATTTTCACTAATAACCATCTAATACCCATGCCCTAACCACAACACTACTTTCAGAATAAATTTAATATTTTATACTATATTTCATTTTCTATAACCAATTGTATCACTGCAATACCAATTAGTGGGGTTAACCCATACATAACTTACTATTTACAATTGTCATAATTATGAACTAAATTAAACTATGATAAATATATTATTTTTATAACGTGATTGTTAATTCTTAAGTATGCTCTTGATCAGCTTGATTAATTATAAATTAGTTAACAATGCATTTAAGTTATGACAGATTAATAATTGCGTTGAATCTCCTATGAATGCATTTAAAGAAAATTTCACAAGTGTTTACCAACCTCGCGTGAATGCAATACCCTCAGAAGAAAAACAATTATGAACAATATGATCAACCAGGGTTTAAACATAATTATAATTATATATAATAATGATATGTTGTTCAAAATGATATATAATAAATTAACAATGAGTATTAATTATAAACTTCTTAGCAAAAGTAAGAAACCAAAAAAAAAATATATTTCGACAATCTGCAACGGGTAGATCGTTCCTAGGAATTTCGAATGTTCCAATAGAATTGAGACCAACAGAAGCAACACTTAGTTAACTTTCATGAAAAGAGAGTACTCTTTTCGCTTCAGTGTATTATTTCAACTGAATTCTAAGCTTCTAACTAAGTGTGAGCTATTTGAGGGAGTGAGGACAAGTGAGAGCGAGTGTATGTTTTGAAGGCCGAAATATTGTGAATAAGCTTGATGCTAAACATTTTAAAGTTTCAGTATACGGTTTTGAAATGGTCTACCAGGTTGCAGAAAATAGAGATACTAGTATTTCCAGGCGAAGAAAAAGTATTCACCATTTATAAATATCTTAAGTGTACCGTAACATTACAGAAAAAAATGTCAATTAGTAAAAAAGAGCTATTTGACTTTTCGTGTACTCCTAAGTTTATTAATAGAGGCTGCTTGACTACGGACCTATGACATAAAGTGTTCTCCAACTACCTCCATAAAAAATTGTTGTGCGAGTACCTTAGGATTCTAAAACATGTAATTTTGGATAGAGCATATACTAGTTCTTAAGTGAAGTCTTGAGCCGACTAGACTCCATGGTTTAGGAGTGGGTTCCACAGTTTTGGAGCTATGGACCATTACAATTCATTTTTTCATGTTTTCGGCAGCCTATAACTCGTAAAGGATGGGGTTTTTGTTCTATGTTTATAGGAAATTTTTTATTTGTTTTACTCTCAGGAATCACTCCTCTGCTTTTGTACAACGAATTTAGCGACATACTGTCTATATTTCTGGATATTAACAACATCTACGATCCAGGGAAGACCTGCCTCGTTGAGCTCACTATCCACGGAATGGGTAAGGAAGATTGTAAGCAGATTAATGCATGTATATTAGGTACCATACCAGCATTTCCCTCATGCTAATGGGTAAAACTTAGGAAAAACATCACTCCTTACGGATGGTCTGAAAAAGAAGCTGTCGCGTCTTTTGGACTAATTTACCAAACTAAAAATTCAAAATGGGACAAAATGCGTAATACGTTAGCGATTACGCACCACGGGACCACTAAACCAGCTCTAGTGCCACTTCCAGTGGATACTAAGAAACAAAAGAGATATTTTGGGATTAAAACAATATATATTATGACTGAGGATGTTGAGTGTAAGATAGTTGATTGAGGGTTAGGGAAAATGGTCATCTATAGTATGCACAAACATCATTCGATTTTAGTAATTAAGAATCTAATTTTACCCACACCTTTGGGAGCACGTCCGCTCAGTTCTGGAACTAGAGCAAAGGTGCATTTCTTTGCTCCCAGACATTATGAGTCATATCATTGAGTTTAATGGTCATTTTTCACTTTTTCCCCACATACTCATTCCACCTGATCCTTTCATTTTCACTAATCACTCATTTCGTTTGAAGAGCAAGGCATAGTCGTGAGAAATAAAACTGAATATTTCGTTTTTTATAAAATTATGACAAATATTTTCTTGTTGTTGTATTTGGTTCTACTGATATCAGCGCAGTTCATTTGTCTACCGGTAAAGGAATCATACAGCACGCGTATGCCAGCAGAATATAAAACGAAAAATTGAGTATAATTAAGTGTCACAGTAATATGAAAAAATGAGATAACAATATCATCGCTGCCAAATGAACTAAATTATCAACCCCTTAAAGCAACAATTATTTCACTAAGAAGTACCTTTTCCCAAAGCACAAACTATTATCAGCAGCATAATCTCACTTCATTTACGGCCTCAAAAATGTGCCTGAAGGAATTTAAGAAGGCGCACAAAATTGTTTCACGTGAAGTGGCTAAACATGTAGCTGTTTTCCAACATAGACACAGTGTGTGGCCAACGGCGTAATTAGTCATTTCCTTGCTAAAATGTGTCATATACCTTTATGGTCGCACTTTAGGAGGGTGTTTACCACCTTCATTCCCCACGTTGACCGATATAAAAAAACACATATATCCTACTTTTGATTCCTTTATTCACTGCAAGAGTTTCAAGCAAATCTACTTTGTGCGTTGCAAGATATGGCCTTGCCAAAAGGTGTCATAGTGCTCAATGTTAGCACTTTTGAGAGTTATTAACCTTTCATCTCCCACGTTGGTCGATATAAAAAAAGGTATGTCTTACTTTTGATTCCTTTATTCACTTTAGGTGTTTCAAGCAAATTGGAGTGTGACACTTATGATACCTTGCTTGTAAGTGGTAAGTTTTCCACAAGAGCAAACTTCTTTTAACGTTGACGAAAAGTACATCTTCAATTTAGTTCATTTCGCTATATAGCATTAAGCATATATTAACCTATTCAGGTAACTGATTTTTATTAAACATCAACCGAAAACACAAATTTAATCGAAATCTTGATTTATGTATTCAATATTTAATCAATTTTGCTTTTGATTATTTATTTGATGCTATTATAAACCACAATATAGCAATTACTAATAATATTACCTTAATAATAAATCAGTTTTACAAATATCAAAAACGGAATATTGAAAGAAACTCTAATTTGATCTACAGAAACTCTAATCAGTAGCTATACCCTTCATAAATGTAGCTGTACGATTTCATATACAAATTAAAATGAATTTGAAACTTGACTAACAAATATAATAGGGAGTTAACTACTTTTACTTCGAGTTCACTCGTTGAAAAGAGAATATCAGTGAACAGTACATAACACTTAATAGTGTGACTTACCAATCATTGATGACACTAATATCATAGTAAGTGTATAAGTCATCGTGAGAAGCTGGATATTAGAGGGTAATAATTGTTTTAATGTACATTATTAACCATCTAATACCCATGCCCTAACCACGACATTACTTCAACAATAAATTTAATATTATATTCTGTATTTCTTTTCCATATGCAATTATATGATTAAAGTATCTACTGTTGAGAATAACATACACATAAGATTCTATTTACAATTGTCATAGTTATGAGAAAATTTAAACTGCGATAACTTGATTATTTGCTTTCTTTAGAAGGCCATAATCTTGCAATTATATCTAGTAAATTGTAAATTTTTGACTCTAAATAAAGATGTTAATTATCCCAATATTTATGTTATTTGCGAGCACTTCCAAACGCAAATAAAAGAGCAGGACTTTTAAAAAAACCAGAATTGTTTAAACAACACTGCATTATCTATCATTTCGCTTTCAAATATTATTTCAGGAAAAAATCATAAATAATATCAATACTAATTTAGTAATTTAGTAAAACTAAGACTAGAAGATTTGAATTTATTTCTACATATTTCTGGATATCACCGGCATCTAGGCTTGAGGTCAGCGGTCACATTATCCAGGAAAGAAGAAGCAAGAATGGAAGCAGCCTTCGACCTGTATATTTGGTAACATCCCGGCATTTGATTGATGTTAATGTGGAAAATCCAATAAAACCCTCGCTCAGGATGGCAGCTAGGGTGTATCGAAAAACCGTTTTCTCTGAAATCTTGTTAACCCTTAGTGGCCACTTTTTGGTCAAGTGTGTTTATTATAACATGAAAAATTTCAAATCGATACCTCAATTTTTTGGGGATGCCGCCATTGGCTTCATATTCGAAAAAAATGATGAAATCATAGATTTTATAACAATAAGTGAAATATCTATTACTTTGTACAGTATTAATCTCAGTAATACTTGTTTTCCAAATAGTCCAAATATAATGAGGAAAAAAATTAAATCGTTAGTTCTTCTTTATCAGGAGTTGTCAACGTTTTAATTTTGGGGAAAATCGATAAACTTATAGGGGCTTATGCAGTGTCGTTTTGACGAATGATTAGCGTCATACTAAAGGTCTGATTACTGCAGGAGACATATTTTAGACGAACTCTTTAATATGGCATTAATGATTTGTCAGAATGACTCTGCATAAGGCCCATAATATTTTTGTGTGGTAGCTAACTCCCCTGCAATCCAATCATCAAAACAAATTGATTGGACTTACTCAAACATGAAAATCAGTTTGAGGTGAATTATCATATTTGGGTGTTGTGCTTCTGCTAGTTTTGTAGCGTTGACGCATGATACTGTTTTCTTGCTTGATAATATTGTTTACAAGCCTGTGGTTTTCTCCATATATGTTTGTGAGTGAGCAATTGTTTTCCTTTTATCAACATCGAATTCTAGAATAATTCTCGATTACGGTAAGAGAACGTATAAAACATTATTCACCATGTTATCGGGTCTCCAGAAGAGTTTAGTTATGTTCAGCTGCCTACAATAGAAAGTGTGCTGAAACAATTCTTGTGGGAAAGGGAAACAAAGAAGAAGAATTCGGCTCTAGAAAAGATCCCCCAGCCAAGGACATTGCTTACATAGTTGCTTCCAAACTAATTCTAATTTGAAAGAATCGATCTATGTGTGGAAAAGCTACTTGAAGTCTACAATGAATTGTTGCGAGTCAGCTCCTAAAATCAGTGAAAGAATTAAACTCTACGTGTGATGCTAAAACAGTATAATTTTAAAAAAAATTCCAGATAAAACTTATTTGATATTTCTTGGTATAAGTGTGCTGATCCACTAATTCATTGTAAATGTGAAAAAGAAAGACGAGTGCCAAAATTAGAAGTGCCATTTCTTCTAGATCAAAGAACAAAAAGAGAAATGATTATAGGAGGAATAGACAAAAGTGAATCCAAATGCCTTATGAAGCGATATGAAAGAGCCAAAAACCGTTGAAATATACATTTAAAACAAGCTGAACAAACTTTAAACGAGTGCACAAATTTCTCTAATAGAGACTACACTTTAGAATGTTAGAATTCAGATAAAGAATTCAATCCATTTTCAAGAACTGAAAAAGATAAGAGTACACCAGCCAAGAAATGAGAGTTAAATTACCAACGTTCACTTCTACGATTTAAAGGTCAAAAGTGTTTGTCCGTCAAGCTGCACTCCTAGCTTCTTCATTTTTCAAAGATGTTGGCTTGGTCACTTCTCAGCAAAGGGAGAAAGTCATTGTTCCCAACAATATTGTCAGAGAGAAAAAAAATCATGCATGAAAACTGTCATGAAGAATCCACTTCTTGTCTGAACACTTCCGAAATTAAAGGATTGTATTTAGATGGAAGGCAAGACCAAATGGCAGTGCTGAAAGAAATAGATTGCATACCACATAGGAAACTGAAGAAAGAAGAACATGTAGTTTTAGTTCAAGAATCACAATCTAAGTATATCGAGCACGTAAGCCCGTTGTCAGGGAAGAGAGACAGATCAAGTTAGCCATTACTCAATTTTTCAATACCAAACTCTTGACAAGTCAAAACTTGTTCTAGGCTGTGATGTAGCGCCAGTTAATAAGAAAAGAAAAAATGGAGTAATGGCTAAATCTGTCATTTTTTCATGAGAATACGGGACACCTTCGATCCCCACTTCCCCCAATTTTCCAACACAATCCAATGAACTGTAGCTCTGGTTATGAACAACAGTACGATATGCTAAAGTTCTCTAAGATACAACTACATTTTTCTCTTCGTTCCCTGCAATTAATTGTACGAAGCGAAGATATTTACAATCCAACTACAAAAGAATCCCCCTATAAAAAACTCAAGATGACGTTTTATGGAAATGCTTTACGGGAAAACAACATGCAAATAATCTCGTTTTATTTAAATCAGTGATACAATCTGCCTTCTATATTCTTCGCGCGTTTAGCAATATTTATTTACATGGCTGTATTTGCAAAAATTACGTTTGTCAGTTTAATCTGATGAAATCTTAGCTGATTTTTCTCTTTGCGTCCGGTCCAATTGTCAGGGCGGGTTTACATATTTCTAAGCCCTACACCAAATCACAATTCTGTGACCCTGTACTCTCAAAGAGATTAGTTATAGTTCCTGTTAATTTATCAAATGTTTTGCTGGAGAAAAAGTCACTTATTTTCCCTGGGCTTGTAGATGTAGAAGCACTCGAAGCAATCTTACGTTTGTTTGTTTTTGGTGTTGAAGAGTGTCCAAATTTCCCCAGGTGCAATGGAAAAAGTTGCATTGCAGATTTTGCAGTCAACGTCATAGTTCAATTTTGTTGCTTTCAAAAACGGGTAGTTCTCCTTCAAACTGGAAGAAAAAGTGTACTTCAGTTTAGGCATTCTAGTTGATAGAAAATTGGAGCACCTCACTTATAATGTATTACCAACTACAGTTCAGCTTGTGCACTTTATCAAAGATTGCAGATACCCTTGATTGGTGATGGATAAATGCAACTCTGCGCTGCGAGTCTATTGACTAGCTCACTATCAAATCGTAGAGGGTGGTCTGATAACTTGATTGAATCTGCTACATATTACAGCTTATTTTTCATTTATAATACTAACTAAAGGATTCCCAACCTATGTCAAAAATTTTCATTTTTCACTTTTCGAATAAGTTGATATTGATAGAAATGGACGGGATTAAAATCAGGGCCGTAACTTGTGGGGGGGCAGGGAGGGCAACTGCCCCTCCAAGGAAACTGTCCCTCAATGGAGGGGTCTACTTTAAGACAAAATTTTCTTACTCCATACACGATACGAACACGAAATTATAAATGAAGCATCAAGCAGGTTCACTACATTACATAAACAAAAAGGACACGAAAGGTAAATAAAACAAAAATGAATCATAAGCCCATTTCAGTAATAACATCTTCTATTAGGGGCCCTAAAAATAATATTTATTCTTATATCTTTGAGATTTGTAAATATTGTCCCCTTAATTTATTTGTCATTTATGGAACATGCCCAGGGGAGTAACTAACGGCCCCACAGACCTTGCCGTGCGGGAGGGCCCACAGGTTCCGGGGCACCCATAAAGAGTAAGAGAAAGATGGTAAGAGAAGGTCCAAGAATTAGAAAAAACAACTTTTTCTAGGGGGTCCAAATACGCGTATTAATGCTTGCCCCTCCAGAAAAAATCTAAATTACGGCGCTGATTAAAATATGGGACATTTTCCTGTCCCAACTAAATTTACGGGGACGCGTCACACTCGGGTCCAAAATCGGGACTGTCCCGTTTTTTAGTCCAACAATGGCTTAGTAATGGCCAATATTGAAAATTAGTTTGGAAAGCGACTTCATAATTTGTCTGTTGCATACAAATGAACTTCCACTTAGTCATTTAATCCATGAAATCGATGGTAAGACTACGGCGCCAAATTCATACGAAGGCCAAATTAGAATGGCTTTACAAAAATGCGAGTCCTTGCCACTTGTTGATTTTAAACCTGTAGCTGTTCACTGGACTCAGAACTTCAGTAAATTGAATTTAAGCACGGATCAAAAATATCTTCTGAATATTTGTCAAATTGTTTTGTTAGGATATTGTTTTACAAGTTTGGCTAATCAAAATCCTGGAAAGCTACATCAGGAAAGATGGGTGACAACTGCTAATAGAATTTTGCACCTTTACATAGGAACTGAAAATTCATCAACAGAGTTTTAGACTATGGTTTTCTACATAATGAATTTTTATGCTCCTGTATGGTTCTACATTAAAAGCGAACCATTGTGCACATAAGGTGTTAAACGTTTATGGAAACTTATGTCATTTTCTAGACCTATGGATTCAAATACTAAATCAATCATAAATCCAGTGATAATACGAAATACATGGTTCAGTCATCTCGAGAATTTTCTGGCAATGATATCGGACACAGATGCGAACACAAGAAGGCTCGATTGGAGAAGAATTTTGAAAGCAAGAACATTATCCTTATCTGTCAGTGTGAGAGAATTCAAAGTTCCTGAGATCAAATTAGACGCGAAAACCTACATTGATATGACAAACTGGTCTAAGTGTGTCTTGACGGAGCCACTACTAACGCAACACCTAAGCAAAGATAAGTTGCAACATAATATAAAATTGCCCCAGTTGCAAGTGAAGAAATAAGTTTTTATTGCCACATTCAAGCCGTTGAGCGCATGATAAATTAGTGACAAAAGCTGTTAGTTCTTTCAGTGGTGCAGACGCTTGAAATGGATTTATTTTGGCAACTTTAAAATCTCGGGAGGGGATACCACAGTTAACAAAGAAATCAGAATTCAAATTAAAAATGAGTAACTGAAAGTAAATATTAGACAACATTTGAGAACGAGTAATTTGGAAATACAAAATTAAAGATAAGCCCAGGAGTGGGAGGGAGGGAAAAACTCGAAATGCAGTCTCGTGGTGAGTTCTGGCTTATTTCCAATATAATAAATTTACTTGGAAATAAGGTAAGAGCTGCAGGAACTATAATGTATTTCAGCGAGTTTTCTGCAACTTTTAAAGTGTTATACGTTTTCCAAATGTAGAATAACTTTAATACATTTCGTTTAATAGATTTTTTAATCCATTGTGTCTGACACCTTACAGAAAAATCACTAATATTTTTAAATAGTATTTGTGGAACTTTTACAAGTATACATTAACATACAAGATCATTGACTTTTCCGCCCACAGTTCAGATGGATCGCGGCAATTCAAAAAATTTGAAGTATAGTTTTGAAATCTTTATAATGTAAAAAGATTTCAAAACTATACTTCCGGTTTTGGGACTGTCTTTAGAGTAATTATTACTACCTGAGTGGAAGATAGTATAAAGTTATAACTATTAAACTTATTATCTTAAAAATCTACGATTTCACCATTTTCTAAAATTTTGAAGCCGATGGTGGCACCTACAGAAATCGAAGTATCGATTTGAATTTTTTTGTGTATTATTAACCACATTTGGCCAAAAATGGCCACTGAGGGTAACAAAATTTCGATAAAAACGTTTCTTGACTGAGTTACCCCAACAAAAATCAAACACGGGATCAAGTACGAGAATACTAGCAAGTGCGCTACGCAGAGTTACTAAAATAGCTCAAGTGTCTTTCCGAGCAAATACTAATAAAGAAAAGATGTAGTTTACGGATAAAAAGAAAACATAAAATAAATATATTATATAAATTTCATTCATTTGCATGTGGATCCTCTTTGCTTTTGCTCATTTTTTACTCAATACATGAGTTTATAGTCAACCTCATCCTCACTAATTCTCATTTTGATACATGAGGTTCAAGGAGAGTGAGTGTGAGAGCGAGCAAGAGTGAATGTGGAGAAATTGATTGAAGAACTGAGGATGAATGTGAGGGCTCTGATTGGGGGTAAGTGTGAGTGAAGGTTATCAAAATTCTCCATCTCTCCTATAGACCACCATATTTCGATCTCAGTAATTACGAATCTAATTTTATCCACATTGTTTAGGGAGACGATCGGTCAGTTCTAGAACTCCAGTAAGAAAGAGTCTTGCTTTGCTCCCAGACATTAGAGTCCTATCAGTGTATTTATCACCCTTATCCTGTTTTCTCCAACATATTCATTCCACCACTTCCTTTCTTTTGCACTAATGAGTCGTCACTCTTGGACAACGACGCATAAATCTGGGAAGTAAAATTAATTTTTTTCATTTCGTTTTTATGAAAATTGTGGAAAATATTTCTGGTTGTTGTATTGGTAGTACTAATATGAGAGCATTTTATTCATCTACAGGTAAAGAAATCATACGGTAAGAGTATAAAAACAGAATATAACCGGAAAATTGAATCTCATTAAATGTAACAAAATAATATGATGAAAAATTATGAGATAATATTATAATTGTTAAATGATCTAACAAAGAGAAGGCACACTTTGGTAAGTGAACTTCGCGGCCATTTATTGAGAGGTGGCAGTGGACATTTAAAGAGTTAATATTACAAACTGGGAGAGCTCAATGGGCAAAACTGACGGAGAAAAGCCATCTTAAAATTTTCTGTTCAACGAATATATCTTACGACGTGCAAACGTATCAAGTGTAGGCGTGGCAGAGTGAGAAGAAACAGCAAATCAAGTTCACAAGGCCCCCGGGTTCGAATCTTGTTCCACTGAAACTTTTTTCTTTTTTTACGTCAACCAATAAAGTATGCATTTGTAACTATAAGTAAAATATTAATTCACCATATTTATATAATGAATAAAACATAGAAATTTTCAATCACTTGTAAATTCTTTTGATGTTCCATGTTAACTAGGAACAAAATTAATCACTTCCGTAAACATTATTGTTACTGCAGTCGTGTAAAAAATGTTCTTGAAGCTTCGCGTCTACATCTGTTGACAGTGTGAGAATTACAAGGAGAATGAGGGAGAACTCTGCTTTAGTTATATCAACATCGAGTATTAGCAAACGCGATTTCCCCTTCAACTCCTTTGTAAATCGCACACTGTCAACAGGTGTAAACACGAAGCGTCAAGAACATTTATTACACAACGACTGTCGTCAAGGACGCCGATCATGGGGGAGGGGGGCCTGTCCCCCAAGCTCATGTGGGCCTCATGTATTGTTATGAATATGTATTTTCATATGTATTTTTATAGTTACATGTATTATATGTACTTTTTATTAATGAGCCCCCAAATTTACAGAGAAATCGGCGCCGTTCATTGTCGTAACCATAATGCAACTCATGATATCAGTATATTTACGGAATACATTAAATTCTCTTGCTAGTTAACATGGAACATAGAATGATTTTGCAAGTGCTTTTAAAATTTCTATTGATTTATTCATTATAAACATATGGTGAATTAATATTTTATTTATAGTTACAAATAGTTACTTTATTAGTTGAAGCAAAAACCAAACAAGCATTGACTCGAACGGGAATCGAACCAGCGACCCTTTGCATATGAGTCGCACACTTTATTCACTCTACCACGCCGTCATTTGATAAATTTGCGCGTCGAAACGTATATGTAGCGAGTAGAAAACTTTTGAAGATGTTTTTTTTTCTCTTATTTTTGTCCATTGCGCTCTCCCAGTTTGTAATATTAACTCCTTAAATGTACACTATCTCCTCGCAAAAAATGTCCCCGAAGATCACTTAAGAAAAAATGCCTTCTCCTTGTAAGATAGCAAGCACTTAAAAACAACTATCTCACAAAGAATATATTTTTCCAAAGTAACAGCTATTATTGAACTCTGAGGAAAGAGTAATGCCTTCCATTTTAAATAGGAAAGGGCAGACAAGTTGTGAAAACCTGGAGAAGTACTGTGATTATTGACATTATTTAACATTTCATTTTCCCACATGATTACTTCAACATAAAAGCACACTTTCAAAATTGACATATTTTAAAAATAATAAACACTTCTGACCAGAGTATATACACTTGTTTATTAAAAACTAAATTCCAGTGTAACAGTTTCAACAACGTAACGTTGTCTTCATCAGACACTAACTCAACGTAACGTTGTCTTCATCAGAGAGTTAGTGCCTGATGAAGAAAACGTTACGTTGTTGAAACTGTTACACTGGAATTTAGTTTTTAATAAACAAGTGTATATACTCTGGTCAGAAGTGTTTATTATTTCTTTAGTGAGTTCCAGAGTTGTGATGGATAGAGTTGCATGGCATATTTTATCTGTTTATATCTTATTCCAATATCTAGAACAAACAATTTTAAAAGTTTTTGTGTAGCCTAAAGCATATATTAACTTGTTCAGATAACAGTTTTTTATTAAACATATGCAGAACATACAAATTTAATCAAAACCTTCATTTATGTATTCAATAAATATAAAAAAATTCCTAGTGATGATTTATTTGATACTATTATAAACCAACGTATTGCTATTAGTAATATAATTACATAAATAGCAATCCGTTCTACAAATATCAAAAACGGAATATTGAAAGAAACTGTAATTTTATCTAAGCAATATTTATATCAGTTGCTCTTAAACTATACAATTTATATACAGATTTAATGTACAGATCGACATGATTTTGAAACTTGAAGAACACTGATAATAGCCAATTGACTACTTTTACTTTAATTTCACTCCAGTGAACGGTACATAACCACTTAATGGTTTGACTTACCAATCATTGATGACACTAATATCATAATAGGTGTTTAAGTCATAGTGAGAAGCTGGATATTAGAGGATACTAATGGGTATAATATTTATTAATAACCATCTTATACCCATGCCCTAACTACGACACTACCTCCACAATATATTTAATATTATATGCTGCATTTGAATTTTGTAATACATTGTATAATTTGAATACCAACGATTGAGAATAACACGTACATAGGATAATATTTACATTCATCATAACTATGACACAATTTAAACTGAGGTAACTATATTATTTATTTTTTATAAAGTGATTGTTGATTCTCAAGCACATTCTTGTAACGAGGGCGAAAGAGTGTAAAGGAGTTTTATGCTAAAACATTTCAAAGTTTCAGTACACTGAAATTGACCTCCAACTTCCAGATAAATGAGGTACTAGTATTTCCAGGGCAAAAAACTTTTCTGTAATTTCAAATACGGTCTGTTCCCGAAACATTATAGCATGATTGGAAAAAGCGCCTGGCACATGATAAAGCGAAGCGAAAAAAGTTTTAGTATGCAAATATATTGTAGATTGAATCTCTAAGCTAAGTGTGAAGTTTTGTGTAGTGCTTAAGGTGTGGGAATGGGTAAGTAAAGTGGGCAGAAGGACGCAAAAAAGAAGCTGTCGTTTCTTTCAAAATGTGTGTAACAGAGATCGAAAAGAAACATATAACTATTTTAAGGTTGAAGGAATGCCCGAAATACTATTTTTCGTAATCTAACAAGATTCGAGGACACCGGCAGTGCCAAGTACAAGAAGGCACCAGGTCGTCGGGTGCGGGTGATGAACTAACAAGTACTGAAGAAAGTTGAATTGGAACTTTTGAAAAGTCCCTGTGTATCTGTCCGCAAGTTGAGCCAGCGAAAATTCGAACTTCCTTCAAGAACATTTGGACCCGAATCTCCAAAATAGTGTCCGTTACGAAAATTTCAAATCTCTCTTATAGACCATCATATTTCCATCTCAGTAATTACGAATCTAATTTTATCAACATAATTTAGGGACATGATCGCTCAGTTCTAGAACTCCCGTACGAAAGGATCTTGCTTTGCCCCCAGACATTAGAGTCCTATCAGTGTATTTATCATCTTTATCCTGTTTTCCCCAACATATTCATTTCACTTCCTTTCGCTTTCACTAATGAGTCGTCTCTCTAGAACAACAACGCACAATTCTGGGACGTAAAACTATTTCTTTTTTCATTTCGTTTCTATGAAAATTGTGGAAAATATTTCAGGTGTTTGTATTTGGTACTAATAATATGAAAGCATTTCATTCATTTACAGGTAGATAAATCATAGGGTATGATCATAGAAATAGGAAACAACCAGAAAATTGAATTTAATTAAATGTCACTCAATAATATGATGAAAAAGTTTGGGATAATATTATAATTGTTAAATGATCAAAGATAGCAAGCCCTTCGAAAAACAATTATTTCACTAAGTAGTACCTTGCTCCAAAGTACCAGATATGATTGAACATTGAGAAAAGAATATGTCTTCAATTTTAATTACGAGAAGACAGATAAGTTGCGAAAACCTCGGCGAAGTACTGCGATCATCAACATTATTTACCATTTCATTTCCTCACATGATTACTTCAAAATGAAAGCACAATTTCAACATTTGCATATAATATATGTTTATATCTTATTTGAATATCTAGAACAACTTTAAGTTTTCGCTATGTAACGTAAAGCATACATTAGCCTATTCAAATAACTGCTTTTTATTAAACAGAAGCAGTTTTCATTAATCAAAGCCTTCATTTATATATTCAACATTTTACAAATTTATCTACTGATTTTTTAATACTATTATAAACCAATGTATTGCTATTAGTAATATAATTACATAAATAGCAATCCGTTCTACAAATATCAAAAACGGAATATTGAAAGAAACTGTAATTTTATCTAAACAATATTTATATCAGTTGCTCTTAAACTATACAATTTATATACAGATTTAATGTACAGATCGACATGATTTTGAAACTTGAAGAACACTGATAATAGCCAATTGACTACCTTTACTTTAATTTCACTCCAGTGAACGGTACATAACCACTTAATGGTTTGACTTACCAATCATTGATGACACTAATATCATAATAGGTGTTTAAGTCATAGTGAGAAGCTGGATATTAGAGGATACTAATGGGTATAATATTTATTAATAACCATCTTATACCCATGCCCTAACTACGACACTACCTCCACAATATATTTAATATTATATGCTGCATTTGAATTTTGTAACACATTGTATAATTTGAATACCAACGATTGAGAATAACACGTACATAGGATAATATTTACATTCATCATAACTATGACACAATTTAAATTGAGGTAACTATATTATTCATTTTGCACAAAGTGATTGTTGATTCTCAAGCACATTCTTGTAGAGCTTGATTAACTAAAATAAACGAATAATGCTTTTATGATTGATACGTTAGTCACTACCTTGAAACGGTTATGAATGCATTTACTCAAAATTTCACGAAAGCGGACTTGATACGCTTATAAGGGAAAACAACTATGAACAAAGTGAACAACTAACTTTTAAACATTTATAGATAATAATGATAGATTGTTAAAAATGATATACAGTAAATTAATAATGAGTATTAATTGTAATCTTCTTAGCAAAAGTAAGAAGCAGAAATAATATTTTTTGATAATTAGCAACTACTAGATCGTAACTAGAAATTTCGAATGTTTCGTGATTATAACTAAAGTGAAAGCTACTTAACTTTCATAAAAGAAACCAACACTCTTCTCTTGTCAGGGTATTGCTACCAGCGAATTCGAGAAATCTTCCAGAGTGAGAGTGAGTTGTGTTTGTAAGGATGATTGGGTGTGTTCGTATTTTGGAGGGCAAATTAATGTAAAGGAGTTTCAGGCTAAAGCACTTTAAAGTGTCAGTACACAGTTTGAAATGGACTTCCAAGTTCCAGATAAAAACGGTACTCCTATTTCCAGGGAAAGAAAGCGTATTTACAATTTACAAATATCAGAATTGCATCCTACTTTAGAGACAACATGTCGAATACACCAGAAAGCTATTGAAAACCTTGATAGATAGCGGTGAAAACCTTTATATGTACAAAAGATAGTGTTGAAAACCTTTGCATGAACAGACAAACTCGAGTTTGATTTGTGGTAGGATTTTTTATAAGGAAAATTAGTTAGACTATAGATCTATTAAACACGTAGCTTTTTCTTAATGAATCCTCTACCTACAAGAAATTATTTTTAAAAGGTAGTTTTGGGGACATTATAGGAAACGAACATAACGAATCGTTTTGAAATGATGAGTTTTCATTATAACACTAACAGTTTTATTCAGAAAATTCTTGGCCACTTACCATTCTTTAGAAAGCCACAATCTGCCAACCATATATAAGAAATTCTAAAACTTTGGTTGTAAATGAAGATCTCAGTTACCACCATGTTTACTTAATTTAAACCCAACTGAAGGTAAGAAAACAAAACTTTTCAAATTCAGGTGAGTGGTCAGAATTTTTTGAACAAGTCTACGTTATGTATCAGTTTGATTTTTGAAATTACTTACGTAGAAATAATAATATCAATATTAAGTTAGTAATTTACTTCAAATTAATACTAGAACGGCTCAATTTATTTATTCATATTTCTGCGTATTACCGGCAAATACGCTTATGTGATGACATTCCCAGCGAGCACACTATCCAAGGAACAGGGAAGGAAGAACGGAAGCAATCAATGACCTGTGTGTTAAGTACCATTTTGAAATTTGCCTGTATTTAATGGGGAAAATGCAAGAAAAGTCTCACTCAGGATTGCTAGTCTTTTCGGCTGACTTACAACACCAAAAATCCAAGCCGGGACCAAATCAGAGCCCTGCCAACTCAGGTCTGAAAACGGCCCGGCCCCGCTCGGCTGGATCCGTATTCTGTGCCATGCTCGATCCGATCAGCCCGGGCTGGGTTCTAAACGGGTGGGCACAAATGGGCCACGCCTAACCGGCCTGAGGACAACCGAGTCTGATAAGCCAAGTCAATCTTTCAATATGCGATGGAAAATGAGGATGAGTCGTTATAACATTGCAATATCTATTTGTCCATCTCGAATGAGAAAAGGGTGTGAAAGGTTACTCAAGGTTTGCTTTCTTTATCCTTATTCTGTCTGTCTATTTGTTACATGTGTTTGCTCTGTCCATCCATGTTTATTATATAATACAGCTCATGGACCTAAAAGCCTTATACTACATTTATTAGTGCGTTCAGTAACAGAGAATATACGTAAAACTGCTATACCGTATGTAATACTAACACTACAACAACTACTGCTAATACTACTATTACTATTACTATTACAAATATAAGTACTAATGCTAATTCCACTATTGTTGCCACTTCTACTACTATTACTACTACTAATACTTACTACTATACTAATACGACAGCGAATACAACTGCTATTACTAATAATACGAACACAAAAAATAAAAATGAAATCTTAGAGTTTTACGTTCCGCGGTTATGCTGGCTAGGCTAAAGGGGACGGTAATGATGAGAAATAAATTACATGGTGGAATGAGTAAAGTGGGAGGAAACGGGAGAACCACGAGGAAACCCATGCACACGGTGTTTGTCCACCACAAAGTTCACTTGGCACGAACTGAGTTAGAATCAGGGACCCCATGCACCAGAGGTGAACGCCACTGACTCATTTTCTGGGATCATCTAATTGACCCTGGCGTCTTGGTGATTTATTTGATCATGATATTTTTTTTATCATATTTGTAGCATCATACTATAAACAAGACAGGAACATGTAACACCATTTAGTAATATCTGCCTTGCTAATTCGACATTACTACAAATTGCACTGATCTTATGAACGCGCCAGTTCAGGGTTTCGTTCTCCTTGTATAATGCTAGCGTTCCAAATTCTACTAGTACGTCAAGAACTTGACTTTATCAGACGTTCTTTAGCTAACTACGGCTCAGGCCGTATTGATGATGATGGGATAAATTGGTGGAATGAAAACAGTGGAAGGAAACGGGACCACCCTGAAAACTCCCACACACACGGTGTTTCTCCACCAGAAAGCTAACATAGCGCTAGCAGGGATCGATCCAAAGACCTCTAGCACCAGATATGACTGCTTTACCTGCTGAACCACCGTTGCTCTTCGTAGATCAAGCATCGGTTCACATTTTACTCTGACCGGCCATAATAACTAGCATTTCTCTGATTTTTTTCTGTATTTAGAAGGTAAATTCTGTACCACCACACATGTCAACTCTGACGTGAAATCGTAGCAGTTGTAGTAGTGTTAGCAGTGGTCCTAGCAGTAATAGTAGAGGAAGTAGTAGAAGTTGTGGTAGTATAGTACTTAGAGTCTTAAATCATGAGTCGGTTTCCCAAACCGATTACGATTAAGATATGCTGACAACATCCGTCTTCCACAAAGGTTGCCGGCAGGCCCGGCTCCCTCCGGAAATGCACGTGCCCAGTTCGGCCCTATAGCATTTGTGTCCGGCCCGAAATGTGCCCGGCCCGGTTCCCAGTCAGGTCCCGGTCCAGTTTGATATAGTCCAGGAACTTTAGCATTTTTCTTCGGAAAAATTAGAAGCCAAGGTTTTTCTTCACAAAAACGTTCATTAGGTCATTCTAAATGACATATCAAAAGTCCCCGACTTTCTGATGTACGCTTCCCCTTTTTTCAGGGGGTGGAAGTGGGGGAGGGAAACGCAATTTAAAATACAATCAAATTCAGCTTATTTGCATGTTAACCTAAATATTCCGAATAAAGAAACAAAATTTACCGGGAACGCTTAGCACATTCGCTCGTAAATGTTTCACAGGAAGTTCCAAAGAATATCGGGTCGGGTTTCGGAAATATGACGTCATCAAAATGGCCGACACCAGAATTTGTAGTGTTTTGTGGGAATGGTTATAACTTTCCGCAGAATAGTGGTAAAACCGTCGTTTTTGTTTCAGATTGAAGATAATTAATTACCAAATGTACGGAATGAAACGTGTTTCTTTATCGTTAATTTCTTTCGAGATACAATAACAAAAAAAAAAAACTAGCTTTTGAGTACCTGGTTTTAAGTTTAAATGCAAATAACTCAGTAATCATAAAATATTTCAAAATATATTTTCAAACAATGGTTGTAGGGCATTATAAAGCCTTTCCAACGGTACCTGTACCTGCATTTTTTTGTATTTTGAAATGTAAAGAAGGTATGTTGTTTCATTTAATAGACCGACTCTTGTAAAGACAATATAAGCCTACTTTTAAAAAAAAAATGAAAAAAAAATTGGATATAAGATTCAATATCGCATTAGAATCCGTAAGTCACACACACCCCAGACATAGATACACAAATGAATATTTACAACGTTCGGCGATAGATTCTTATCGTTTGTAGAATGAGAAATGTAAAATTCAGAGTAATAATGAATAAGATATGTAAACTATTCAACTTATCTGAAATGGTTTACTTATTGAGTTCCTTTGCTGATTGATAAATAATAATTGTAATTATAGCATGTCCACCTGGTTTGGGACAATCAATGAGCAAAGGAACTCAATAAGTATTCGGCCTCTATTTCTTCGGCGTCCATGAATATTTCACGTTCAGAGATTCCTTCCGTTGGAGTGACATTCAAATGGGATTGTCCGTGACAATTTGCACAAGCAAGAGAGCAGAACAGACCCAGCTTTCGACATCCACACACATTGCCGCATCCTTTAAATCATGAACAGAAAATCATTTTAAAGGGACGGTGGAGCAGGTGGCTGCATTGATCGAATTGGTACTAACAAATTGTCTTTCATAACCCAACCCCACTCCTCAGGATTTAGTTGGTTTCCGAGCCATGTTTGTACGTGGTACTAAACCCGAAACAAATGTTGTGCTGCAACTGAAGTCGGTGGTATGGCTTTTAAATCGACAGACTTATTTCTCTTCACGGATTTGGTGAAATAATGATAACTGTAATCATTTAGTGAAATGTCATTTGCAGATGCACCGTATAAACCCCCCAAAAAACTGTATGCCATTTTCAGTTATTTCTGGATGGGAAAAATTACTTCGATTAAAAATTTCTACGACATGTTTTAAATCCTGACGTTTTTGTAATAATTTCAAACAAGCTGATTTCCCCTTCTGAAAAATGGCAGATGTTCCATCACAGCCTGAAAAAGCATGTAGAAATAAAATGTGATTTTTGAATACATCTTCTAAACTCCTTGATGAGTAAATCTTCTGCTCTGTCTTTCCTTTTCCTGACTTAAAGAAAAAAAATTCTAAATTCGGCGGAGAACGAGCTGTCATGATTACTAACAAATGAATATCCTCACCAACAATAACTGTAGAATTAGAATTAATTTTTGATATCGTGAGTGTGGTTTCTACAATGAGGACATCAGCGTCATTCTCTGCTTGTTTGACATCAATATTGGCAGCCTTGAATTTATCAGTAAGCAAACCAATCAACCTACTTTTGTTGTTTGCATTGGCGAGAATGTTTTCTTGGCTCGTAGTCGCAACCATGTTTCCATCAAATATAATTGTTGTTGATGCTGCTTTCGAGCACCGTCGAAGTTGCTCCATGCCTTTTACATTTTTCTGAGGATTACCATATCCATCAAATACGATGACAGTGTTTTGACCGAAGTGTTTTTCCACATATGCCACATATTTATCACAAACATCCATGAAATAATCGTTTTGACGCCCCACCACTCGATGAAGAATTAACCCTCCATCAACGACGTAGTTTGCGTTTCCGAGATCAGGATGAATATTGGTCGGGTTGAAGATGTTGAATAAGAATGATTTCTTCGTTTTTCTCATTCCAGTTGCATCAAAAAGAGCTATTGGGTAAGGAACCAGTTCGTAATTTAAACATGCTCGAAGGTCATTATCTGATCTTTTTATTACGCTGAATCGTTTAAACAACAGCAGTGGATCAACAGGCACAGTAACATCATGTACCGTAAGGTAACTGTTCGCTGTTTGAAGAGAAATAACCCTATCAGTATGAGAATATTTTGTCATGAAAATTGTCACCAACTTTTCTTTCCATCATGGTTGCTCCAATGTTCAGTGCATCGTAGCAATTTATCTTCTCCACATTACCTGTAACCCCTGTTGCTATAGACATGATCACTTGTACATTTGGGAAAGGGTTGTGGGCACTGTACCACTCTGATACTTTCATAACATCTTCTTGGTCCCGTTTGATTCGAGATTCTCGTGCATCTACGTGCTGTTCTTCACTTGCAAACGAAATCCCACAAAAGTTTTCTAGTCCTTCAGAAATGTTGCTCGCACTTAACAAACCAACAACAAACTTAGTTAAAACATTCTCTTTTGTACTTCTTCCATGCACAAAGCCTCCTCGTGTCTTTGAAGACTTCCTGAGTGACTGTTCTATTATCATATCTGTTGGAGTTCCACTAAAAAATTTGTCTGATCGCTTAACAGTGAAAAAGTCTGCAGTAAATTTTCTATAGATTTCTCCATCCATTATGTTCTCCAACTTTACCATGTCTTGTACAAACAAGTTGGCACTTTTCCGTACAAAAAAATGTCCTGCGGCGTGGAAATACGGAACCATCCTCTTCACTGCAGACAGATATGCCTTCCAGTCACCCATCCTCTCTGCCCCAATGAACTCTTTGCGGATTAACACCCTATCTAAATATTGGTTCCATAAATGTGCAGTTGGACCTCTCCCTTTTAGTTGGTTTTAGTTACAAAAAAAATGCAGGTACAGATACCGTTGGAAAGGCTTTATAATGTTCTACAACCTTTATTTGAAGATATATTTTGAAATATTTTATGATTACTGAGTTATTTGCATTTAAACTTAAAACCAGGTACTCAAAAACTAGTTTTTTTTTTGTTATTGTATCTCCAAAGAAATTAACGATAAAGAAACACGTTTCATTCCGTACATTTTGTAATTAATTATCTTCAATCTGAAACAAAAACGACGGTTTTACCACTATTCTGTGGGAAGTTATAATCATTCCCACAAAACACTACATATTCTGGTGTCGGCCATTTTGATGACGTCATATTTCCGAAACCCGACCCGATATTCTTTGGGACTTCCTGTGAAACATTTACGAGCAAATGTGCTAAGCGTTCCAAGTAAATTTTGTTTTTTTATTTCGGAATATTTAGGTTAACATGCAAATAAGCTGAATTTGATTGTATTTTAAATTGCGTTTTCCTCCCCCACTTCCACCCCCGAAAAAAGGGGAAGCGTACAGCAGAAAGTCGGGGACTTTTGATATGTCATTTAGAATGACCTAATGAACGTTTTTGTGAAGAAAAACCTTGGCTTCTAATTTTTCCGAAGAAACACCTATTTTTTGACTAAAGTTCCTGGACTAATATACTTAGAACGGGCAGGGCCGGACCGGGTCGGGTAATCCGCCTAGTCAAACGGGCGCTCCCGGCCCGTGTAGAGCTTAGGACCAAATGCCAGATCACTAGTGACTACGCTAACCGGGTCCACAAAAGACGACAGCCGGGTCAAGCGTCTTTCTCATTGGATACTAAAAAATAAAAAATATAGTTTGACATTATATATATATATATATATATATATATATATATATATATATATATATAAATTTCACTAACTTGAATGAGGATTGTCCTTACTGTTTCTCGTTGTTTACCTACAAGGGAGGGTCCCACAAGTTGTCGTTAAAATCTGATTGCCACATAGCACATCTGATAGAGCATCATGAGAAATGAACATCAGCAAAATTTAAGGTGCTATGGACCAGAAGGATAGGAGCTACGGGGCCTGAAGATTTGAATATCCAAAGAATTATATCATAGAATTATGTTTGTTTAAAGTAAATATCTTGAAAACCGTTAAAACAATCAAAACAAAAGTTGCACAATATAATGAGAACAAAATGCCCTATCGAAAAGTAGAAATAGTGTTGCCATAGGTGAAGCAGTGTTTTCAACTCAGCATAAAGTATTTTGTTTGAAATTGCACCATATACATGTGTGCACAGATTTAAAATGCACTATTATCACTGAACATAACAGTGAAGTGTAGTGGTACACTGTTGCACATTATTGGAGCTACATGTGCTGAAAATGTAAAATAGGAATGTCTGATATGTGGGAACAAAGGGTAATAAAGGAACGCACTAGAAGCAAATGAGGATTTTGCATTATACTTCTGTATCCCCGATGAATAAGCAGAAAACTCGCAAGAGCAAAATGATACCTGTGAGGAAAGAAACACATGTTTTCTAATTCTCTAAACTGGTTCTCGATTATCTTACCAACATTTGGGAGTACTTCCTTGGTTTCTGTCTTTCGTATTAAGTGACATATTCTTTTACTTCCTCCCTTACGTACCATATGATTACGTTTGTACACTGTGATATTACATATTCACATTGGAAATACAATTATTTTATTACTACCTCATTTCGTTTTTAGTCGGCCAGAATAATTGTGTGGTTTAGAAGGTTAGAAAACCGACATATTAGGCATCACGGGTTCCAATCCCTCCTCGGACATGTTTTTGTTGTACTTTTCACCTTACATTTCATTGCAATCTTTCTCTTTCATAGTGATTCGGATCCCACCTTACACTCCTATGTACATTCGGAGCTGACACAGGACGTAAAAATGGCATCACATAATTTCGTTTTTCAAATGCATCAATGTTTTGTGACACTGCTGACATTTTGTTATGTTATACTATCTGGATAATTGTTTGGATATTCAAATTCTGAGGCCCCCTAACTCCTATCCTTCTGGTCCTTAGCACCTTATGCATTTGAACTAAATTCATAGTATGAGACCCAGATCCCTTTATTACCATCTGTTGCCACACATCAGACTTCTCCATTGTACATTTTCAGCACACGTAGCTCCAACAGTGTGCAACACTGTACCACTACACTTCACTGTTATGTTTAGTGATAATAGTGCATTTTAAATCTGTGCACACTTGTATACGGTGCTATTTCAAACAAAATACTTTATGTTGAGTTGGCAACACTGGTTCACCTATGGCAATACTATTTCTAGTTTTCGATAGGAAATTTTGTACTCATTATATTGTGCAACTTTTGTTTTGATTGCTTTAACGGTTTTCAAGATATTTACTTTAAACCTGCATAATTCCATGGTATAATTGTTTGGATATTCAAATTCTGAGGCCCCCTAGCTCCTATCCTTCTGGTCCATAGTACCTTAAATTTTGCTCATGTTAATTTCTCATTATGTTCTATCAGATGTGCTATGTGGCAATCAGATTTTAGCGACAACTTGTGGGACCCTTGTGCCGTGTCGTCTTCGGAATGAGGCTGACTGTGGAATGAGGCCGACGAGCATAGACACGACACAAGAAGAATTTAATCCAAAGAAGGATAAAACAATGTAAAATAGATTGAGTTGATCAATAGAAATTGTAAGAGTCACTATGGGTTATTTTAGAACCATTGGTATTGTCATATAATGATTTCTTTAAAAAAAAAAGAAAAAGTAAAAAATGTTGGAAGGAAGGAAGGAAAAAATATTGAAACTGTTAAAAGTGTAAGTAGAGTTGGTAAGACTGTTAGAGGAAAGATTGCAGTCGCGAATAGTGGGCGTGGTCTTAAAAATCCGAATCTACAAGCTAAAGTGGGTCCCGTGCCTACTTTACTTGTGTTCGTAATTACTTAGCCGGAAGGTTACTCTGTCGTATTTACTTAGCCGGAAGGTTACTCTGTCGTATTTACTTAGCCGGAAGGTTAAATTCTTCTGTTTCGTAGTGGTATTGCCGTATGATTACTCTGTTCGTTTTGTATAGCTGGAATAGTGTCAAAACGGAGTATTGGTATAACGAGAGGATTTGTGCAGTCAATGGAGTTTTGTTTCGTTTCGGCAGGATTTCTCTTTTGAGAATTTGTTCACCGTTTTTATTCCTGTTTTGTGTGATGAGAGTATTATCGTCGACTGTCGATGAAATCACATTGGTGTTAAGTCAGTTAAATAACGAAGTGATCACTAAAAAAAGGAATGTTTTATTCCTCGTCTATTCTATTCTTGCAAGCAAACTTAGTGGCAAGTCAAACGGGCTCTTTTTGTTTCCTCGTTTTGTGGTCGCTAAGTAATGAAAGTGAAGTGGAGTGGGAAAGTTTTCTTTCAAAGTGAATTTATGCTTGTGAAATAGTAGCACAGAGTGTTATTTGCTTTATAAGCTTATTCTTTCTTTTTTTGTTACTTCTGTGCAGAGGAATAGTGAAGTTTAAAGGGCAGTGCTTGTGGGGCCTATTGTGCCGAGTGAAAGCCCGCTTAGATCACCTTATTAGTAATTCCTATCGGGCACTAGCTGGTGTGGTTAGCTTAAACACCAGAAATATTTCTTTCTTGCTTTTCTTTTTCGTTCGGAAACTAAGGCATAGAAAGTTTATTGCAAGGAGTTACTTTACTTTCGAAAAAAGATGTCTTTACCACCAATCTGATTTCAATCGAACATCAGAAAGCTCAGACGGAGGCCTGACTATCGAAAGAGAGCGAGCATTACACATAGAAGGTAATCCATACTATAAACAAGTCAAGGTGAGTGTAATTTTTGAATTATTACAAGTAGTGACTGTGACTTGTCTTATTCTATGTTTTGTGAGGTTGTACGCTTTGAAATCCACTTCAGGTTGTATTGCTAAGGCAATTCCATCATTTTTTCATCCTTACGAAAATTTCTAGAATTTTATGGAATTTTCCATCTTTTCGGAGTTAAGTAGTACGGGCGACAAAAGTGACCAATTATTAAAAATCCTTAAGAATTCCAATATTTCCAGTTTAATTTGGTTTCTTTTACAGTATTTGGTTAAGATTCATTTTATATGAGAAGTTCCGAGTATTTTGCCGTTAGAAAACTAGAATTCAAATATCTTTTCCTCTAACATTCTCATTTCACTTTATAGAAAAGAGTAATGAAAGATATTAAAAGGGTATTGATTAAGAATTGTGTGAAAGGTTGAATAATATATGTTTAAGTTAAGAATTGAGATTCAACATTTTCATCCCAATTTTTATAAAAATCGAGACTGAGAGTTCTTATAACAAATTCATTGTTTATTACAACATATAGTCATATTGTATAGACTTGTTTGCTTGAAATTGAATATTTCAGTAATTAAAATATTATTAGAATTCTTAAAGAAAGAGAAATTTAGATGCGCGTTTGTAAATTGTTAGTTTGATTATCTTTATGAATTCAGGTAAAAAGTAACGTTTATAGAATAATTAAGAATCATTGATATTTAGAGGAACTTAATTTAACGTATTGCATTTTGTATTTTCTTGCATAATAGAAGATATATTTAATTATTTTTTGGATATTTACTATTTAGTTTTCAAGTTTATTAAAGAAATTTTTGCTTATAGATTCACTCAGGATTTTTGATAGTATTTTTTATATAATTTTTTTTGATTGTATTTTTTTCAATAGTATATTTACACTATTCTAACGCAATAGTGCAAATATACAACCCAATATTGTTAATAAAATTGTTATTGAAAATTGAATTGTTGTCGTCATTTATTTTATATATAATAATTTGTTTCCTAATTATTTTGAATTTAATTTTGTGTGGAAATATTGGAATGATAATTCTCTTTTACAATGACTAGATGTACGATGGAGAAGTAAATCTTCTGGTTCAAAGTCCCATCGACTAGGCGTTAATCGGTTTGCATTCGGTCTATTATTATTATTATTATTATTATTATTATTATTATTATTATTATTATTATTATATCTTTGAATAATAATAGTTGTTGGACTGGGAGCTTTCTGTGTATGCTAGGTGGAAGGGGCGTTACAAGTTACGAACACAAGTCAAGTATTTTTTTGTTTTTGTTATATTTAGTTTAGTATATTATTGTTATTGTTAATATTAAAAATAGATTCTCAGTCTCTAATAAGTTCTTTGACTATTGAATTATACTTGGATTAAATTTGTAGTAATTCAAATACTTTGAAATTGAAATTGAAAAAATTTTGTTTCTCCTCCAACATTATTATTCCACCGAAATTTTTTTTGGAATTCTGAATACAGAATTAATTGTAGAATTAATTTTTGGAAATAATAGTGACTCAATTAATTTAATTCAATTGAAAAATATAATTTTTTTTGAATTTGAGAATTTTGATAGAAATATTTCAGCCAGCCTTTACAAAATTTTTGTATTTATTATTATAATTATTGGAATATTTTGAATATTTTCGATTTTTTCTTCCAGCGTTGTTGCTTTGGTCCTGTAGATTTCCATCTTAGTATTATTGTAGAGTAGAAAATAGTAGTATATAGTATATGTTTAGTTATAGTATATTATTTTTATATTGTATTGTTGTTCTTAATAACATTGTTTATTCAAATTCTGATCTTATGATAGAGTCTCGACAAGACTATGTTAGCATTGATATGTCAAATGCAGATTTCTTAACAGTAGACGCTACTGGTTATCCGAGTTTAGATCAAAACTCAACTTTTGGTCATTTGAGCATGGAACTTACTCCTCCATTAGCTAATAGCTTTAATGTAACATCGTTTAGTGTTCCTATTGATAATAATCAATCGATTACGAACTCAGTTGATCTAGATAGAGCCAGTCGTATGGCTAATCCATCTAATAGTCAAATTGCTAGAAATGATCCTAGAGTAACTTTTTCGGAACCGCCTTTAGGTAGAAATATTCCGAATACTGATAGTAGTAACTCAGGAGAACGAGTTGGAATGCAGAATAGATATCTAAATCTTGGAAACTATTATAAGAGAGTTTCTAATGTTTTGAGTTCGACTCCTAAAGTGAGTTTAAATAATCCTAGTCTCAGAATGCATGGTCATAACTCGAATTATAGAAATCAGAATAGTTCTGAAGGTAATAGGGATATTAACGTTCCTACGAATAGACAAGATCATGTATATTCAGATAAGAATCTAGAACATAAGCTGTTGACAAAATTTACCTTTCAGAAATCTTTAACATATTTAGAGAATAAACTGTCAGAAATAAAGAACATCAGTGGAAATAATAGCATTCAGACTTTTGAGATGTTATTTAAGATCCAAGAAATATTAATGGATACTAGTTATTCATTTAATATGATTCTTTCAGTACTTCTCTCTAGATGTGACGGTAGTATGTTGAAGGAAGTTATTTCAGCTTTAAATAATAACATTGATTGGGTTTATTTTAGAGATAATATTATGCATCAATATGTTACACCCACAGTTTTGCATTCACTAGTAGGTGAAAAGGTTTATAGAAAACAGGGGTTGACAGAATTAATTAACGATTATGTCAAATCAGTAATGATATCTATGGATATTTTACAACTCGGGTTGAATGAAGGTCAACTAGTTGGGATAATCTTAAATGGATTGAATCCAAATCAACGATTTCGGATGCTAAATTATTATTGTCCAGCAAATAGACAAGAATTGTTAGAAATATCCGAACAATATGTTTCGCAAAATAGGGAACAAATGGAGTATGTTAAATTATTGAGTATTAACAAAGGCAAAGAGAAAATGTCTTGTTCGAATTTAGGTTCTTCAGTAAATAAGAAAGAATATGGTAATAATAATCCGAATTCTACATTACCTAATGTAAAATCGAACCTCATGAAGAATAGTTTTAGGGTTTCGGATTCTTCAAGATTTTCTGGGAACCTTAATAGGAATCTATTTGTTCCTCCAGTTAATAAGAATAATAGTGTCCCATCAGAGATGAACGGATTAGTGGCAACGTTCGTCATTGGAAAAATTAATAATATTTTAACAAATATTTGTGTTGATGGGGGCTGTAGTTTTAACTTAGTGAATCGAGATCTAGTTAAAAGATGCAATGTGGAAGAACATGTTCGTAAGGTGGAAGAACGAACCATCAATGCACCTTCTGGTCTAAACTTTGTTACGGACGAAGAGGTGACTTTGGTGATAAACTTATCCGGATTTTTTCAATCTGTGGTATTCAGAATAACTGATAATCTTCCTTGTGACTGTTTATTGGGAATTCCATATCTGCGTTCAACGTCGGCGTTAATGAATTACGAGAAACATTTGTTGGTTCTGTGTAATGGAAAGAAACGTGTGCGACTTAATTATCGCAGGGATTTTGTGGAATCTTTCCGAAAGGGAGTTAGATCTGGTGAACAGAATAGTCAGCGAGAAGGGACTGGTGTAGTTTCAGAAGAACTTATCTAACAAATCTTCTGG
This sequence comes from Thermobia domestica, assembly GCF_964235325.1. NCBI lineage: Eukaryota > Metazoa > Arthropoda > Insecta > Zygentoma > Lepismatidae > Thermobia > Thermobia domestica. Next base: position 81,667,441 of record NC_137469.1, read on the forward strand.
AATATCTTCTATGTTTATTAGGGCAGATTCGTATTCAATCCGTCCTAACGAAAAGGGAGTACAGTGCGACCTTGATCTTCAACATCTAGAAAAACATTTATTAACTATAAATGCTCCTGATGCTTCGCAGCTTTTTGGGCTACGAAATTTAATTGAAGGAGAGCTATCGAGAGACAGCATTAGTGTGGACCAGCAGATTCAGAGGTTGGATACTGATCAGGGATGTCCAGAAACCTCTTCCATCACGCATAAGTCATTGGATAGTGATCAAGATGGTTTACATCGTAGATCTTCAGTGGACTTAGCGATGATTTCGACGAATGTTGGTGACATTGAAGATAAGAACAATTCGAAAGAAGATATGAATTGTGACACCGGTTATCAGACTGTTCCGGATTTAAACCTTTCAGAGAAGGATTCCAAGATTAAGAAGCAGAAACCATCGAAGAAGAAGCCAAAGAAAAAGAAGACGACAAACATTATTGATTGTGCAAATGATCAACAGATGAAGCACGATCGTAGTGTTGTGTGTGAAGAAGAAAAGAAGAACGTTGTTGTAGTTTCTGCAGCGACATCGAAAGTTAAACACAACGAACCATCTAGTTCTTCGGAAACTTCTGACGTGGACGTCGAACAATCAGAGAAATTCCACGACTTGTTGAAGAAGAATATGAAATATATTGGGGAGGAAATTAATCGTGATCCAGTTAATAATTCTGATCGATTCCCGCAGGTGAAAAACCCAGAAAACATACAGGTGAAAAACTCTAATCGAGAATCGTGGAGTTTTCGGAATCCTGATATAGATTCTTTCATGGGTTCGATAAGAGCTGAATACTCTGACGTTATTACGAATAGAATCGGATGTATAAAGGGTTGTATAGGCAAATTATATCTGTCCGACAACAAACCTTTTAAGCAAAATCCATTCCCTGTGCCTAAAAATAAAGAAAAGGAATTTGAGGCTCAAATTTCAGAATTAGTTAGCCAGGGTATATTAATTGAAGTAGACCATTCGAACTACGCCAGTAGTTGTTTCTTGGTGAAGAATAAGGACAACAGTTATCGTATTGTAGGGAACTTTGTTAAAGCAAATGAGCTTATTGTGAATGATCCTTTCCCGTCTCCGAATATAGAAGAATGTTTAGCTGGCCTATCAGGCAAGCAATTCTATTCAAAGATTGATCTTAAGAAAGCATATTTTCAAGTTGTACTTGATCCTAGCTCACGGGACATCACTACAATTGTTACGCCAAAGGGTCTTTATCAATTTACGAGAGTCCCAGTAGGTATTAAAACTGGTAGTAACATTCTTAATAGAGTGATGCATAAAATACTTGGAGATTTGGAAGGGGAAGGAGTACGATCTTATTTTGATGATGTTCTCATATTTTCAGATACGATAGAACAACATAAGAAGACTATAATTAAGGTATTAGAAAGATTTCGAGAATATAACGTTACTATATCTCCGGATAAATGTTTGTTCTTTCAGACTACGATAAATTATCTAGGTTACATTATTACCGGAGATCAGATGGAAATCGACCCGGCTAGGGTTTCAGCAATTAGAAATATACCACCTCCACAGAATAGGAGAGGTCTTATGAAGATCTTGGGGCTTTTCAGTTATTATGCGAAATTCGCTCCTGAGTTCCAGGAACTGATGGGACCTCTCAGTGAACTTAAATCTCCTAAGAACAAATTTGTCTGGAGTCCTGAACACCAAAGGATTCTAGACAAATTAAAAGATATAATGGTGGATAATATTGTGTTAAAGACCCCAGATCTAAATAAAAGATTTGTACTAAATGTAGACGGATCAGGAAAGAGCATAGCTGCTTGTTTGTCTCAGGAGAACAGTAACGGGGAACTTCAACCTGTTTGTTTCTTCAGCAAAAAATTATCAGAAGCAGACAAACATAGAAGCATATACGAGATAGAGTTTATAAGCCTAGTAAAAGCTATGTCCCGATTTAAACATTATTTGGTGAAAGAATTTGACGTCCTGACAGATAACAAGGCCTCGACTTGGATATTAAGCAACTCAAAGCGTCTATTAAAGTATGGCCCTCTTGTTGAGACATTATGTCAGTTTTCATTTAAGATCAAACACGTTAGGTCTGCAGATAACGTGATAGCTGACACTCTCACACGAGTTTATGATCCATTTGAGTTTAGTTTAGTAGACGGACCTTTGGGGTTAGCGGCCTTTGATAGCAACTTAAGGTTAGCTCATAGATGGAAGTTGCCTCTGATTCAGGAACCAATAGAAGATCTTCAAAGAGAAGACCCAGAATTGAAAGAGACAATTGAGAGATTAGAAAATGGCGACAACATTCCTGGTTTTGTTTTAAACAAAAAGATACTTATGAAGAAAACCAATTCAGTCCACAACCCATTTAAGATTTTTATCCCTAAGGCTCTTCGTAGAGTTCTGATAGAGTACTATCATGATGAAAAGCTTGTAGGAGGTCATTCTGGTACCTATCGGACTCTGAAAAAGCTAATGAAAAGATTTACGTGGGGAAATATGAAAGAGGAAGTGGCTGAATATGTTAGATGTTGTCATAGGTGTCAGCTTTCAAAGGAAGAGAATAAACGAAAGATGGGGTTACTGATATCAGAATACAGTAAGAGGATTGGATCCCATTGGTACTTTGAAATTATTGGTGTATTGCCTAACTCTAAGGGGTATAGGTATATATTAATTGGGATTGATAACGCTAGCAGATTTGTAGTGCTAGAGAAATTGAGATCGTTATCATCAGCCTCAATAATGGACAAGATGTCTAATATCTTCAGTCGTTTGGGTTATCCAGAAGCTATTTCCACAGATAACGCTTCTGTGTTTATTTCTGAGTTCTTCAAGAAATTCTTGTTCGGACTGGGGATAAAGCATATTACCTTAAGTCCATACCACCCTGAAGCGAACGCAGCGGAGCGTTTTATAAAAACGCTTAAGTCTTCCATTCGTGCTTATTTTGCAGACAAGCAACATCTATGGTCGACTCTAATACCAGATTTACAGTATACGCTAAATATTAGCGAGCATTCCGGTCTTAAGATGTGCCCTATCGAAATATTTTTAGGACGTCCTACTTACACCCCACTAGAAAATCGATGGGACATCTCAGAAGCAGATATAGCCGGAAAGTCAGCTAAAGCTTTATGGATGGATGCCATAAAGAATATGGAAAAAAGCTGGATTAGAAGGAAAAGACTCATGCTGCAAAGAAGAAGAGAGGTAGCGTTCCAGGTAGGCGACAAAGTACTAACTCGTGCGCATGTTAAATCTTCCTTAAAATATAAAGTTGCTAAATCACTCAGTGATAAATGGAATGGACCATTTATAGTCAGGAGGTTCTTGACACCAAATACTGTTCTAATTTCGGACGAGAACGATAATCCTGATTCGTATAAGCGGAGTCACGTCTCCGAAATTAAGATTTATCGGGTCCAGAGACATTGAATTGGAAATGAAATGCTGGAAGCAAAAATTGGAAAAGAAAAACTAGAAAATTGGAAAATACTAAAAATATCTGTATATAATAAAAAATAAAAACTACTACTAATCAATTGTAAATAATTATTTATATATTATAATCACGGCCGTGATTATCGAAATTTTTTTATATAGAGTTTTGTATATAATATTTAAATTTTATCATAAGTATAGTATATAATGTAGTAGTTAGACATATATTTTTGTGTGAATTTATGTAGAATTTATGAAATTATATTTTGTATATTAATGTTAATTTTCTATATTTATAGATATCATTATTATCAAAAATTCTGGAGCAGAATTTTTTGTAAAGGCCTGGTGAATGTGCCGTGTCGTCTTCGGAATGAGGCTGACTGTGGAATGAGGCCGACGAGCATAGACACGACACAAGAAGAATTTAATCCAAAGAAGGATAAAACAATGTAAAATAGATTGAGTTGATCAATAGAAATTGTAAGAGTCACTATGGGTTATTTTAGAACCATTGGTATTGTCATATAATGATTTCTTTAAAAAAAAAGAAAAAGTAAAAAATGTTGGAAGGAAGGAAGGAAAAAATATTGAAACTGTTAAAAGTGTAAGTAGAGTTGGTAAGACTGTTAGAGGAAAGATTGCAGTCGCGAATAGTGGGCGTGGTCTTAAAAATCCGAATCTACAAGCTAAAGTGGGTCCCGTGCCTACTTTACTTGTGTTCGTAATTACTTAGCCGGAAGGTTACTCTGTCGTATTTACTTAGCCGGAAGGTTACTCTGTCGTATTTACTTAGCCGGAAGGTTAAATTCTTCTGTTTCGTAGTGGTATTGCCGTATGATTACTCTGTTCGTTTTGTATAGCTGGAATAGTGTCAAAACGGAGTATTGGTATAACGAGAGGATTTGTGCAGTCAATGGAGTTTTGTTTCGTTTCGGCAGGATTTCTCTTTTGAGAATTTGTTCACCGTTTTTATTCCTGTTTTGTGTGATGAGAGTATTATCGTCGACTGTCGATGAAATCACATTGGTGTTAAGTCAGTTAAATAACGAAGTGATCACTAAAAAAAGGAATGTTTTATTCCTCGTCTATTCTATTCTTGCAAGCAAACTTAGTGGCAAGTCAAACGGGCTCTTTTTGTTTCCTCGTTTTGTGGTCGCTAAGTAATGAAAGTGAAGTGGAGTGGGAAAGTTTTCTTTCAAAGTGAATTTATGCTTGTGAAATAGTAGCACAGAGTGTTATTTGCTTTATAAGCTTATTCTTTCTTTTTTTTGTTACTTCTGTGCAGAGGAATAGTGAAGTTTAAAGGGCAGTGCTTGTGGGGCCTATTGTGCCGAGTGAAAGCCCGCTTAGATCACCTTATTAGTAATTCCTATCGGGCACTAGCTGGTGTGGTTAGCTTAAACACCAGAAATATTTCTTTCTTGCTTTTCTTTTTCGTTCGGAAACTAAGGCATAGAAAGTTTATTGCAAGGAGTTACTTTACTTTCGAAAAAAAGATGTCTTTACCACCAATCTGATTTCAATCGAACATCAGAAAGCTCAGACGGAGGCCTGACTATCGAAAGAGAGCGAGCATTACACATAGAAGGTAATCCATACTATAAACAAGTCAAGGTGAGTGTAATTTTTGAATTATTACAAGTAGTGACTGTGACTTGTCTTATTCTATGTTTTGTGAGGTTGTACGCTTTGAAATCCACTTCAGGTTGTATTGCTAAGGCAATTCCATCATTTTTTCATCCTTACGAAAATTTCTAGAATTTTATGGAATTTTCCATCTTTTCGGAGTTAAGTAGTACGGGCGACAAAAGTGACCAATTATTAAAAATCCTTAAGAATTCCAATATTTCCAGTTTAATTTGGTTTCTTTTACAGTATTTGGTTAAGATTCATTTTATATGAGAAGTTCCGAGTATTTTGCCGTTAGAAAACTAGAATTCAAATATCTTTTCCTCTAACATTCTCATTCCACTTTATAGAAAAGAGTAATGAAAGATATTAAAAGGGTATTGATTAAGAATTGTGTGAAAGGTTGAATAATATATGTTTAAGTTAAGAATTGAGATTCAACATTTTCATCCCAATTTTTATAAAAATCGAGACTGAGAGTTCTTATAACAAATTCATTGTTTATTACAACATATAGTCATATTGTATAGACTTGTTTGCTTGAAATTGAATATTTCAGTAATTAAAATATTATTAGAATTCTTAAAGAAAGAGAAATTTAGATGCGCGTTTGTAAATTGTTAGTTTGATTATCTTTATGAATTCAGGTAAAAAGTAACGTTTATAGAATAATTAAGAATCATTGATATTTAGAGGAACTTAATTTAACGTATTGCATTTTGTATTTTCTTGCATAATAGAAGATATATTTAATTATTTTTTGGATATTTACTATTTAGTTTTCATGTTTATTAAAGAAATTTTTGCTTATAGATTCACTCAGGTTTTTTGATAGTATTTTTTATATAATTTTTTTATTGTATTTTTTTCAATAGTATATTTACACTATTCTAACGCAATAGTGCAAATATACAACCCAATATTGTTAATAAAATTGTTATTGAAAATTGAATTGTTGTTGTCGTCATTTATTTTATATATAATAATTTGTTTCCTAATTATTTTGAATTTAATTTTGTGTGGAAATATTGGAATGATAATTCTCTTTTACAATGACTAGATGTACGATGGAGAAGTAAATCTTCTGGTTCAAAGTCCCATCGACTAGGCGTTAATCGGTTTGCATTCGGTCCTACTATTATTATTATTATTATTATTATTATTATTATTATTATTATTATTATTATTATTATATCTTTGAATAATAATAGTTGTTGGACTGGGAGCTTTCTGTGTATGCTAGGTGGAAGGGGCGTTACACCCTTCCGTGTTAGAATACGAGTTTGGAAGTCCACCATACACACTTACCTTCATTTGCATACATGAAGATGACGGAGTGTAAGTGTGAGTGTGAGAGAGAGTGAGGATCAATATGAGGAAGTTGATTTTGGGTGAGACTGAGGGTTATGAAAAACCTCCTATAAACTACCACATTCCCATCTCAGTAATTACGAATATAATTTTATCTACATATTTCTGTGGTATGATCGCCCAGTTGTAGAACTCTAGTACCAAGGGAAATTGCTTTGATCTCAGCCATTATAACTCGAATCAGTGGGATTTACTGCCGTTCTCCTGTTTTATTCCACATACTCACTCCCCTTTTCCTTTCGCATTCACTAATGAGTCCTCTCTTTAGCACAGTAAGATGCAATAGTGGGAAGTGAAACAAGATTTTCCAATTCGTTTCTGTGAAATTCTGCAAAATATTCCTCTTTGTTGTATTTGGTCCTATTTATATCAGCGCACTTGATTTACCTTTCAAAAACCCATACGGTAATGCATGCAGAATATATAACCCAAAAATTCAATCTCATTAAATACCACACACTAATCTGGATAAAATATGAGATAATAATATAATCGCTAAATGAGCTAACACAGTAACTCATAAAAACCATTATTTCACTAAACAGCAATGTTTTTCAGGTGTCACACTCCGATTTACTTGAAACTCCTGCAGTGCATAAAGGAATCAATAGTAAAGCCTAGTGTTTATTATATCGGCCAACGTGGAGGATGAAGGGGTAAACACGTCCTAAAGTGAGAACATAGGACAATGTAACATATTTTAGGAAGGCTATAACTAGAAACGCACAAAGGGGATTTGTTGAAAATTCCTGGACTGAATAAAGAAATCAAAAGTAGGACATTGGTGTTATTTTATACCAACCTACGTGAAAGACGAAGGTGCTAAACACCTCTTCAACTGCGAACATGGGGCAATATTACACTTTTTACGAGTAGCAAGAACATAATTAGCAACGCACAATGCTGATGTGCTTGAAACTCCCGGATTGACTAAAATAATCAAAAGTATGCCATACGTACCTTTTTTATATTTGCCAAAGTAGGAAATAAAAAGTGGTATATACGTATATACAAAATACGACATGGTTATCATTATATTTATTGGGCCGTAATAAGTCAAAACTATAAGGCCCTATAAAAATTGAGTCAACTCATTAAATGTCATTCATCTACTTCCAGCCTATTTTGCTAATGCAGACATGCCAGAACCACCTCCAAATTGGGCAGAGACACGCTTCGCAAACTACCTTTGGGAACTGAACAATAACGCTGCAGATAGAGCCACGCCAACATACAGCAAAGACGTCACTGTACACCTTGATTTCGATGAGGATGTCATGGAATCAAATGCCATCGCCGACTCTGGAGAAGTATTTGAAATTTACGAGGAATGCGAAGGAGAACATCTGAGACCTGAGGTAATATGACTGGTGAGTCTGTGGACTTGAAATACAAGAGGAAAGCAGTTGAATTATGGAAGAATCGAAAACGAAAGAAACTGTCGTTACGGTTCGTTATGCGACATTACGAGAGTCATGTTCCGGAAACAGTCGAATCGTTGGGAATAGAAGTTTCTTCAGGTGTAACAGGCAAAGAGAAGTTGGGTAAGGTGTCGCCCGTCGTGCTAATGAATTTTCAAACCGTAGCAGGTCTACATTTACTGTTGCATGAAGTATATCAGCAGCGGTGGGGCTTCCACGCAAATCAGGAGAAGAACCTCGCTTCATTTACGGACTCACAAACGTGGCTGAAAGCATTTATGAACGTTTCACGTAAAGCGCACAAATTTATAGATGTTTCCCAACATTATACTCAGTGTGTCATATTGTTGTCATATTGCTTATTACAAGGTGTCATATTGCCCTACGTTCGCACTTTAGGGGAGAGTTTACCATCTTCATTCCCCACGTTGGCCGATATAAAGAAACACAAGTATATCCTCCATTTGATTTCTTCATTCACTGCAAAAACTTCAAGCATATCCGCATTGTGTGTTGCTAGTTATAGCTTTGCTAAAATTTATCATATTGCCTTATGTTCGCACTTTAGGGGACTGTTGGCCGGTATAAAAAACACGTATGTCCTACGTTTAATAATTTTCTTCACTCCTGGAGTTTCATGCAAAACGACGTATAGCACTTGGGAAACCTTGCTTGTAAGTGGTAAGTTTTCCACAAGAGCAAGCTTCTTTGAACTTTGAGAAAAAGTATATCTTCAATGTAAATAATGAAAGGAAGACATTTTCGAAAACCGTGGAAAAGTACTGTCATTATCGATATTATTAAGTATTTTTATTTCCTCAGATAACAACTTCAGCATTATAGCACAATTTCAAAATGAATATATAATGCAACTTTGTAACATATATTTCAATACCTAAAACTAATACTTTTAAAATATTTGCTATATAGAATAACGCACATATTAACCTATTCAGATAATTGAATTTTATTAAACATCAACAGAAGATACAAATTTAATCAAAACCTTGATTTATGTATACAATATTTAATCGATTTTGCTTTTGATTACTATTTATTTCATACTATTGTGGTGTCCAAATTGTTGTTGACCATCAAATCTACTAGCATTACCACCACGACCTCTGAAATTTCCACCTCTTCCTCGAAAGGTAGATCTTTGCTGTTGTCCCCTCGCACTGAATGCTGGTTGGTTACCTTGATGAACTTGGCGGGAAGTGTCCTCTTTCGGTACCTGAGTATCATGTGAGATACTCAACGTAAGTTGTTCTAGCTTCTTAGGTAGGTCACGAAGTTCATCCCTCTTGTTCCTTTTCGTAGGGGTGTCCTCTTTCCCTGGCTTCATCGTTGGTCTGGTCATGGACTTTTCTCTTCCTGTCTGTTTCTTCTGTTTCTTCATTTTAAGTTTCCACCTCCTTTCAATTTCAGATGTCTCCGACTCAGAATCCGTAGTGGAACTGAATGTAGATTCGTTTCTGTCAGTACTATCATCATCCTCAGAGCTGTCCTCTGACGAACTTGATGTTGACGAATCCCTCATTATCTTCTTTCTATTGTTTTCCTTGCTATTCTTCACGGTTGACCTCTTCTTCTCCATCTTTCTCGCCATCTTCACCTTTACAAGCGCGTTCTCTATGTCTGTAACCGCATCAATAAGTTGTTCTGGGGACCTGAACTTCTTATTCCCCAACTTTTCTACTATTTTGGCCCTTAAGCCATATGCTAACATTGACACTGCCGTTTGGGGAGATATATGCCTGGCATATTTATCTATTAACGCTAATTTGTCATATAAGTAAAACTTCGCACTTTCGTGTTTCCCCTGTGTCCTATTAGTAATTTTGATAATCGGATCCGCACTCGTCTTAGGATCAAGAAAAAACTTTATAATTTCTCTCTTAAAGTTCTTATACGGTAGTGCATTTAAATTATTGCGCTTAATTAAATTCTTTACCCAACCTTGCGCTTTACCTACAAAACAGGCAGGTAACATGTGTTTAGCCTTGCGTTCCGAATAATCGTTTTCCCGTATAAAATCCTCGAATGTTACGAAAAACTTTTCAATACAATCGTGTTTTATGTCAAATTTAGGTGTATTATTGGTGTGTACGTGAATTACCGTCGTCCTATTCTCCCTCCTTGGACTATGATCTCTTCCACGCTGCTGATTTTCTCCTGTTCCGTCATTCTCGCCATCATTTTGTGCTCCTTGGTCCTGTCGTCTGTTTTCATTCTGCGGGTCATCCTGTCGTCTGTTCTCATTCTGCGGGTCATCCTGTCGTCTGTTTTCATTCTGCGGGTCATCCTGTCGTCTGTTTTCATTCTGTGGGTCACGTTGTCGCCTACTGCGCCGCCGCTCAAAATCTCTCTCTGGGCTGTCTTGGTCGGATGACGAACGTCCCTGATCGCTGCTAACGGACGGGTGGCGTCTACATCTCATCTGATCGTCGGTATCATCTGTACTAAGAAAACTCATCTCTCCTCGTTGCGCTCTGGATCTTAGATTATAGGGGCTTCTATCAGAAGTTTGTGACCTCACGTGTTGTTGTTGACGCTGCTGTCGAACTAGGACCGGTGTTGCACGTCGCCCAATTTCATCTAATAAATTACCTAATTCGTCCCCTAATTGTCTTAAATTCAGGCTGCTCATAGATTATAAATAATATATATATATATAGTTGTTTGCTTTTTTTTAATGTACTGTGTAAATAATTTTGGCCTGGCTATACTTTAAGTCTTAATTACGCAAACATTTCTAAAATTCACACAACGTTATTCTTTTTTTTTCTCCATTTTTTTTTCAAATAAGAGTAATGTCACAAACGGACGTTAACATTATGCAGCATTCGAACTGCAAGGTCATTTCATTTCCTGTCAACAAGCTGAACTACGCCAAAACGCTGACTTATAAATATGTCGCACAGACTAACCTGAGTAAAACATTGCACTTTCATGTAAAATAATAATGATGAATGTCGCGTATCTTAGTGTTATAGCTATATTCTTTCCGTCAATAAAATTGCTTATAATTAAAAGAAAATAGAAAGTAGCTTTTGCCCAAACTAAATTATATAATTATCCACTTTTAACTTGAGCAATTACTTTTTTTTTTCGTACTACAAAATTCCTTTAAAACTTATACTGGTCATTATGTATCTTTGACAGGGAATCGAGCCCCGTTCTCTCACTTAAAAAGCAGGGTTACTACCCACTATAGTATAATTAAACACATTCTGCCACCTTCAAAGAAAAAAAACCTTACTGGCCATCATGTGGTCCTAAACCCGTTTAACAAAAAACACTCACTGGCCACCATGTGGTCCTAAATCCGTTTAAAAAACACTCACTGGCCACCATGTGGTGTCTGGTTCGGTGTTAATGATTTATGATCGTAATTAATCATTCGATGCTGACATTACCGTAATTCGGTCAATCAGGGTTCGATGATAGCGAACCAGACAACCAGCTAAATAAATACACTTAACATACAGTATATCATTAAATAATTTATTCTTAAATAATTAGACAACAACAACAATAACAATAACAATTAAATTAAAAAAACGGCTTAGGGCTTTGCATGGGCAGTGTGGCTACTATCTATTTTCCTATTTCATTCGTAAAGTGTTGGGTTTATAGTTTAAGCTTAAGTTAATTTAATTGACTTTAGTTGAAGCTAAAGATCGTTCGGTTTTGTTATTAATTGCTTAATTTAGACATCTCAAGAGAAACTACTAACCTGATTGCCTTTGAAGTACTTCGGTCTTGGTATGGAAGTGTCCAGATTATAATCACTAAGAATATACAGACTTGGATGTCAAATCGCGGGATCTTTCCGAAACGGGAGTTTAGTCGAGACTGTCCTCCTCGAGCTCTATCTGCAGGTCGAAAACTACCTTCCGTATTTCTTGCAATATTCTGAATTCCTATCGATGCAATTACCTCGTAGGTGACTTCCTTGTAGCAAGACTTCCTTATATCTGACTCTGAAGTTTTACCATATTTCCTGGTTGCGACGTCTATAGAGCAATGTGCGTATACACGGAAGTCTGGTTTTTTAAGCGATTCAAGAGATTCTTAGGTCGATGTCCTTATACACTTATACTATCTAACCTGCCAATTATTAATGTATCCACCACACTATTATAAACCAGAATATAGCAATTACCAATATTATTACCTTCATATCAATCAGTTTCACAAATATAAAAGATTAACATTGAAAGAAACTGTAATTCGATCTACAGAATATTGATATCAGTAGCTCTTAAACTATACAATTTATATACGATTTGATATACATATAGAGATGAATTTGAAACTTGACGAACACTGATAATAGCCAATTGACTACTTTTACTTTAATTTCACTCACTGGAAAGTGGATATCAGTGAACAGTATATAACTGGTTAATAGTTTGACTTACCAATCATTGATGACACTAACGTCATAGTAGGTGTATAAGCCATAGTGAGAAGCTGGATATTAGAGGAAATTAATTGTTATAATATTCATTAATAACCATCTAATACCCATGCCCTAACCACGGTAGTATTTCCACAATAAATTTAATATTATATGCTATATTTTGTTTTCCTTAAGCAATTGTGTAATTAAAGCATCAAATTATAAGAACGTTTAAATTAAGATAATTATATTATTTGTTTGCTTCAGAAGGCCACATTCTTGCAATTATATGTAGGAAGTTGTAAAGTTTTGACTCTAAATAGTGATCTCAATTATCCCCATTTTTATTTTATTTACGAGTACTTCCAACCGAAAGTAAAAGTGTATAACTTTTAAAAGAGCAAGAATTGTTTGAACAAAACTACATTATATACCAGTTCGGTATCAGATTTTAATTCAGGCGAAGATAATCAATACTAATTTAGTAATTTAAGCCAAAATAAAACTAGAAGACTCAATTTATTTCTACATATTTCTACTTATTACCGGCATCTACCTTTGATGTCGACGTCTCTCAGGTATCACATTATCCAAGAGAGGAGAAGGAAGAATGGAAGCAGCCTTCGAACAATATACATGATAAAACCCCGGTATTTGCTTGATCAACCCATTTTCGGCCAACGTTGCGTAAACGCAACATTATTTTAAGATATATTTTTTACTGTAATAAAATTATTTAATTAGTAGCAAATACTTCTTATTCTTTTAAAATGGACCTAATCTGAAAAAAAAAGATTAGTTCGTTTGAAACTGTTGTTGTTCCTTTGTCAGTGTTGCACCAAAAATTGGATTTTTAAGGTAAGAGAGTGGTGTAATTTTGCATATTTGTTTAAATATTTACAAATAATTTCAAGCACACAAAATACGTTATTTAGTAATTCCCTTTTATGCTTTGTAAAATGCTATAAAGAAAAATAGTTGGACTTTATGTGTTAAATCAGTGCTTTGTTTTTAATTTAATGTTGCGTTTACGCAACGTTGGCCCTTCACGTTGTCTTTCCAGTTTGGTCTGATCTGGTACAAATGCGCAAAGCACTTAGATTTATCATGCTCCGGGGCGACTATTATGCAAGTTGTAGTTTCAGTAAACTTATAGCAAAGAATTTATGAATTTGTAACTACAGAAGAAGAAGACGACTACGACGAAGAAGAAGAAGAAGAAGAAGAAGATATTTTAGTGAATGGTTGTATGAATTGTTTACAGAACATAAGAATTATAGATTGAGATGTACTAGTTTCAAAGTTTGCTCACATTATAAGGTAAGTAAATATATGTTTATTGGCTTTTAGAATCGAAAGTAATCAACAATAGATACTCGGTATTATATACAAGAAAAGTACATAAATATATTTTCATTGGTTCTTATCTTATAACATTGTTTACGGTATTGATCAGTGTATCTAATTTTTTACGCAAATTAGAATACGGATAATAAAATATATTTCAGTGATAAAATTGGATTTCATCATTTTATTTGAAAATAAATATGTAATATACTTGAAACGTGCAAGAGAGAAACAAACTTAGTACAAGTAAATAGTTGCTTGTATGCAGAACAATATGAAAAAGTCAGATTCCAATATTACTGTTCGTGATGTATGACTATTACAAATGTTTTTACAAAAGTAAGGATCATGTTTCAGTTCAGGAATCGATTTAGTTATGAAGCATTCCAGATAACATGAAATGAAAATTCACTTTATTATGTCTTGAATGAACTGTTTCTAGCAATTTTTATATTTACTTGTTTTTCTGTTCATTTTAAAATTATTTAAATTTTTAACACCTTTTTTACTTGTTACTCTTGTGAGTTATTTATGTAATTCGTACTTATATGATGTATACGGTGAAGAAGTTTCTATCCCTTGGAGAAATAATCGAGACCCTCGATGAAGATGTGGGAGAAGAAGGTGCAAATATTGTTCTGGTGCCACCGGATGTCGATGCTCTAACAGACGAGGAAGCAATTGATGAAGATGAGGTGCTCATAAACGATGATGTGAACTTACCAAACGATGTAGTCGGCGCACTCGAACTTCACGTTTCAACAGACAAATCGGATAATACAGAAACAGATAATGTATCTGAAACGTCAGCTGGTAAGAGAATGGCACATAAAAAGAAGAGAAAGAAAATCCTTGAACCTCATTGGGTGAAGACAAAACCTAGATACATACATGCTAGTTCGAATAAAGAGGATAAAGTAGTTAACGATTTGAAATGAGAGTATGGAAAAATGGACCCCTTTTCAATTTTCAATTTTCAATTTATTTTTTGATGAGGATCTAACTAAATGCATTATTAAATTTTCTGAGAAGTATGCTAACGATACTAACGATCTTCTCGAGAACGGTGTTGCAAACTACAGAATTGCAGTAAGAGGGGAAAAACTTGTGGTGGCCCTTATTCAAAGACATTATTGATAGTATACTTGTTAACGCTTGGAAATTTTATAATCTAGTAAGTGAGAAGATGTCTCAATTAGAATTTAGGTCTGCAGTAGTTATGTCGCTTGTGTTTCGTGAATCTGAAGAAGTGAAATTAGAAGCAACTCACGTACAACTAGGACCACCATCTTCAATAAGTCTGCCTTCTTCTGTACGCCACGGCAATATTGGCTATGTTGCAATTTCTCTCCCACAGAAGAAAAGAAGGTGTAGAGCTTGTCACTCTCAGACAATTTATCTTTGCAGCAAATGTAATCTTCACTCAAATATCTTCATGTCATTTCATGAAAAGTAACTATATGCGATTTATGTAAACCCATCAGTTTATTCTGTACATTTTAGGTTTGTTACAGGGCTCGAGTTACTATAGAAACTAACTCGGAACAAGACAAAAATGTGTTACGGTAAAGTGAAGACAAATTCACTTATCAGAGTTTTATAGAATTATTATCAATTTATTAAAGATTTATAATAACAGCCATAATCATTGTGAAATATATGTAGGAAACACTTGAAATAAATGTCTTGGAATTTGAACATATGTGAAATAATTTTAATGTGATTCACACTTCTAAATATAATGAACATTCTTACAGAAGTAGTGCTCGGACGTAAGACAACACGAAGAGCCAACGTTGCGTAAACGCAACATTTTTTCCCCACCAAACTGTGCGGCACAATTTTTTTTCTCTCGTTATTTCCCTTCAAATAAGGCACAGTGTATTACAAAACCACTATTGGTTTCGTCCCATCGTTATAATTTCGATCCTTGGCCTGGGAGAATCCAATAGAAGCCTCACTCAGTATGGCTTCTTGACTGAGCTACCCCCAACAAAAATTCAACACGAGGTCAAATGTGAGAATGCTATCAACTACGCTACACAGAGTCACTAAAAGAGCTCAAGTGCCTTTCCGAGCGGATAGTAACATATATATATATATATATATATATATATATATATATATATATATATATATATATATATATATATAGTTTGGGATAAAAAGAATATATATAAAATAAATATATAAATTTCATTCAATTGCATGAGGATCATTTTTGCTCTTCCTCATTGTTTACTTAATACATGAGTTTTGGGTCAACATCACCCTCACTAATTTTCATTTCGATACATAAGGCTGAAGAAGAGTAAGTAAGACTGAATATAGAAGAATTCATAGGAGACAAGGGCACTTGTACTTTGGAGTATGAGGGCGAGTTAGTGTGACTATGAGTAAAGGTTAAAACACCAATAATGTTCGGCGTGAAGGCTACTGAGGGTGAAAGTGAGTGTGTTGATTGGGGTTAATTGTGAATGAGGGTTACGAAAATTTCCGCTCTCCGCAACAGACCATCATAATTCGATCTCAGTAATTACGAATCTAATTTTATTAACATACTTTAGGGACGCAATCCCTCAGTTCCAGAACTCCAGTACAAAAGGTCTTGATTTTCCCGAAGACATTAAAGTCATATCAGTGGGATTTATCGCCGTCTCCTGTTTTCTACAACATATTCATTACACCAATACCTTTCGCTTTCACTAATGAGTCGTCTCTCTTGGACAACAACATACAATTTCGGGACGTAAAACCAAGTTCCTTTTATTTTATTTCTATGAAAATTGTGAAAAATATTTCTGGTTGTATTTGGTAGTACTAATATGAGCGCGTTTTATTCACCTATAGGTAAAGAAAGCATACAGTAAGAGTATAGAAACAAAATACAACCGGAAAATCGAATCTAATTAAATGCCACACAAAAATATGATGAAAAATTATAAGATAATATTATAATTGATATATGATCTACGACAGCAAACCTTTAAATTTTTTTTCACTAAGCAGGATACGTATTTTCCCGAAGTACCGGTAAAACCCCGAGAAAAGAGTATATCTTCAACTTTAATTAGGAAAGAGTAGATAGGCTGCCAAAAACCTCGGAGAAGTACTGTGATTCTCGACATTATTTACCATTTTATTTCCTCACATAATTACTTTAACACAATTCCAACATTACCATTATCTATATCTTTATTTCTTCTTTCAGTATCTAGAGCTATCAACTTTTAAAGTTTTGTTCTGTAGCGTAAGGAATATATTAACTTATTCAGATAACTGCTTCTTATTAAACAGCAGAATATACAAAATTGATCAAAACCTTCATTTATGAATGCTATATTTAACAAATTTTCAAAGTGATGATTTATTTGATACTATTTTTAGCCAGACGCATTACTATTACTAATATAATTACGTTCATATTAATCTGTTTTATAAATTTCAAAAATGGAATGAAGCAAACTGTAGGCTAGTCTACAGAATATTAATATCAGTAGCTCTTAAACTATACACTTTATATACGATTTAATATGTAGATAGAGATAATTCTGAAACTTGACGAACACTGATAATAGCCAATTGACCACTTTTATTTTAATTTCACTCACTGGAAAGTGGATTTTAGTGAACAGTATATAACCACTTAATAGTTTAACTTGCCAAGCATTGATGACACTAATATCATAGTAGGTGTATAAGTCATAGTAAGAAGCTGGATATCAGAGGATACTAATGGATATAATATTCATTAATAACCATCTAATACCCATGCCCTAACTACGACACTACCTCCACAATATATTTCATATTATATGCTGCATTTGAATTTTGTAACACATTGTATAATTAGAATACCAACGATTGAGAATAGCACATACATGAGATACTATTTACAGTTATTATAACTATGAAACAATTTAAACTAAGGTAACTATATTATTTCCTTTTTATAGCATGATTGTTAAATCTGAAGTACATTCTTGAAGAGCTTTATTAACTATAAATGAACGAATAATGCGTTTATGTTTGATACATTAATCACTGCATTGAAAAAATTATGAATGCTTTTATACAAAATTTCACAAATGTACACTTAATACGCTTACAATGGAAAACAATTATGAACAATTTGAACAAGAAACTTTAAATATTTATAAATAATAATGATAAATAATAAAGTGAACAACAACTTTTAAACATTTATAGATAATAATGATAGATTGTTAAAAATCATATACATAAACTCATAATGAGTATTAATTGTTAGCTTATTAACAAAGTAAGAAAGAGAAATAATATTTTTCATAATTAGAAACTAGTAGATCGTAACGAGAAATTTCGAAAGTTTCGTGAATACAACTAAAGTGAAACCTATTAAACTTTCATAAAAGAAACTATATTTTTTTTCAGGATATTGCCTCAAGCGAAATCTAAAAAAAAATCCAGAGTGTGATGGAGTTGAGTGTTATAGGGCAATTGAGTATGTATCTATTTTAGAGGGCGAATGAATGTAAAAGAGATTTGTGCTAAAGCATTTTAAAGTTTCAGCACACACTTTGAGAAGGACCTTCAAATTCCAGATGAAACAGGTACTAGTATTTCCAGGCGAAGATAACGCATTTACAATTTATAAATAAGGTTTGATCCGGAAATATTGTAGCATGATTGGTCTAAGCGCCTGACACATGACAAAGCGAAGTGAAACAAGTTTTAGTGTGCAAATAGATGGTAGATTGAATCTTTAAGGTGAGTGTGAAGTCGTGTTTGTGTAGTGCTTAAGGTGTGGGAATGGGTATGTAAAGTAAGCAAAAGGACGCAGAAGAACGCTCGTGCTCGCTCACGCTTCGGCTCCGGGAGCCAATTCATGGACAGGCCTGATCTAGAACTAACAATTTTAAAAGCTTTCTCTATATACCCTAAAGCATATATTAAACTATTCAGATAACTGCTTTTTATTTAAACATCAGCAAATCATACAAATTTAGTAAAAACCTTCATTTATGAATGCAATATTTAACAAATTTTCCTAGTGACAATTCATTTGATAATATTATAAACCAGGGTATTGCTGCTACTAATGTAATTAAATTAATATCAATGATTTCTACAAATATCAAAAGTGGAATATTGAAGCAAATTGTAATTTGATCTACAGAATATTGGTATGACTTGCTCTTAAACTATACAATTTATATACGTTTTAATTTGCAGAACAAGATGATTTTGAAACTGACGAACACTGATAATAGCCAATTAACTACTTTAACTTTAATTTCACCCATTGGAAAGTGGATATCAGTAAACAGTACATAACCACTTAATAGTTGAACTTACCAATCATTGATTTCACTAATATCATAGTAGGTGTATAAGTCATAGTGAGAAGCTGGATATTAGAGGATACTAATGGATATAATATTCATTAATAACCATCTAATACCCATGCCCTAACTACGACACCGCCTCCACAATATAATTAATATTGTATGCTGCATTTGAATTTGGTAACGCATTGTATAATTAGAATACCAACGATTGAGAATAACAAATACATAATATACTAGTTTTAATTATCATAACTATGAGACAATTCAAAGTAAAATAACTATATTATTTCTTTTTTTTAACGTGATTGTTAATTCTCCAGTACATTCGTAATTCTCCAGAAGAGCTTGATTAACTATACATGAACGAATAATGCGTTTATGTCTGATACACTAGTCACTGTGTTGAAAAAAAATATGAATGCAATTACACAAAATTTCATAAATGTATACTTACTTAATACGCTTACAAGGAAAAAACTTATGAACAATGTTAACAACAAACTTTTAAACATTTATAAAGAATAGTGATGAATTGTTAAAAATGATAGACAATAAAATAATAGTGAGTATTAATTGTATGCTTCTTAGCAAAAGTGAGAAACAGAAATAACATTTTTGGTAATTAGCAACTAGTAGGTCGTAAGGAGAAATTTCGAAGTTTTCGTGAAAACAACTAAAGTGAAACCTAGTTAACTTTCATTATAAAAACGATCACTCTTCTTTTTTCAGTATTGCTTCAAGCAAATTAAAAAAATTTCCAGATTGTGAGGGAGTTGAGTGTGTGAGGTCAATTGAATGTGTATGTATTTTAGAGGGCGAATGAGTGTAAAGGAGTTTTGTGCTAAAGCATTTTAAATTTTCAGTACACAATTTGAAATAGACTTCCAAGTTCCAGATAAAAGAGGTACTAGTACATCCAGAGCAAAAAAGCATTTCTGTAATTTACAAATAAGGCCTGTTCCGGAAACATTGTAGCATGATTGGACCAAGCGCCTGACATATGATAAAGCGAGTTTTAGTGTGTAAATAGATGGTAGAGAGAATGTCTAAGCTTAGTATGAAGTCATTTTTTGTAGTGCTTAAGGTGTGAGAATGGTTAAATAAGGTGTGCAGAACGATGCAGAAAGAACCTGCCATTTCTTTCAAAATATGTTTAACAGAGATCGAAAAGTAACGTATAGCCATTTCACAAGTGAAGGAATGCCCGAAATACTGTTTTTCGTGTTCTACCATGGTTCAAGGATACCTGCAGTGCCAAGTACAATAAGCCAGCAGGTCGTCGGGTGTGGGTGATGAACTAACAAATAGTGAAGAAAGTTGAACTGGAACTATTGAAGAATCCCATTGTGTCTGTCAGCAAATTGGTCCAAAAATTGAAGTTAACGCCTACTAACATACACAGAATAAAAAAGAGAAATTGGGCTTAAAAAGGAATAAACCAAAATTGCTCCAAAATATACGGATGCAGGAAAGATATGTGCAGTATTGCCGAAAAATTAAGAAAAAATAAAGTGGGTTAAGCGTCATTAAAAATACTGGTGATTGATGACGACACGTACTCTCACATCGATCCTAATAATGTTGCGGGACGCAAGTACCATTCATGTCGAGATAAAAGACATGTCAGCGACAAATTCAAATTCAAGGCCAAGATAAAGTTTCCCCAGCAATATCTGATATGGCAAATAATGGACACGGAGGGAAAGGTTTCGACACCTTTCATTTCGACGACCACAATGACCGCAGACATTTATTTTAATGAATGTACTAAGGAGAGATTGTTTCCTTTTATCAACGGTCGCAATGTCATTTTCTCGACGGACATGGCAACATGTCACTATGCTACTAAATTCACCGGCTACCTGAAAGCAGAAAGGAAATAACTTCATTGAAAAAACAGACAACATCCTTAACGTTCCCAAACGTGGCCGATTGAAGAAAATTGGGCACTCTGCAAAGCAGAGCACCGAAAGACATCAGAACCAGCGAAAAATCTAACTTCCTTCAAGAACATTTGGACGCGAATCTCCAAGAAAGTGGTCCAGTGGCAAGACTCTTATATTGGGTTAAAAAAATGAAAGAGGAAAAAGAAGGAGTTTGTGGTGAATTAAAATAGTTTTCCATATTGCTATTGGATATTACTAATGCGACTAAATATTACTTTTGTCTTTCATTTACTATTTTTTTCTGTTCCTTCCATATACATACTACCATGTTTCCGAAATATACCTTATCAGAATTGCATCCCTACTTTACAGACAAAATGTCGATTACACCAGAAACCTATTTAATTTTTCGTGTAGTCCTAAGTTTAATTTTCCATCCGATCTAAATTTTGGGTTGAAATCTTACAACAAATTCATATTATTATGTTAAAAAGGAAAGCAACTAACAATAGTTTACCATTCTCTTAGTGAATTTTGAACTAATTTTATTCATTTAGCTATATGGTTAGAATTGACATTTGCATGAACAGTCGGACCCGGGTTCGATTTGTGGTAAGATTTTTTTTTGATACGGAAACTTCGTTAGACTTTAGGTCTATTAAAGATTTAAGCTTTTTCTTAGTGAGTACCTTTCTTCACAAAGGACTAACACTAAAGTAGTTTTGGGAGCTATATAGGAAACAAACACAACGAATCTCTTTGAAGTGGCGAGTTTCCGTTATAACACTAACAGATTTATTCAGAAAAAACTTTGAAACCTACCTTTCTTTAGAAGGTCACAATATGGCAAACATATGTAGAAAATTCGAAAGCTTTGGGTGTAAATGAATATCTCAGTTACCATCATGTTTACGTAAACCCAACTGAAGATAAGGCAGCAGGACTTTTCAAAGAGATGCCTGACCTGAGTTTTTTGAACAAGACTACGTTATGTATCAGTTCGGTTTTAGATATTACTTCAGACAGAAATAGTAAATCGTCATATGAGAACGAGAGGGACGTAACATAGCAAAAATGGTATTTTAGTTTCTCTTTATATATCTATATAATTTTGAAAGCCGCTTGGTGACAAATCGACGTAACTATCTCTTCTCCTTGCCGTTAAAAGGCAGTAACATATTTCTCATTTACGAATTGATCTTAAAGTCAGACGAGCGTAACAGCCAATATATTCTTCTGTCTCAAAAGAAGACATTCAATTTTCAGGACCAAAGAGACGTATTGGGTCATACGTTTCTCTGACTCGAAAACTCAGATGAATTTTCAAAAATACGTTTCTTTTAATGAGTAACTATTGCTTTAAGCTGGGGTAAGTAATTTTTATACTGAAAGCACACTGTTGTTTCGTTATTTCAGAAAGAAGTAAATAAAATATTAAATAATTATTACGTAAGCAAAATTAAATGTCCATTTACTTTTTGCTCCCTAGCAAAATGTGGAAATTACATTTTTGTCAAGTAGTAGTCCGCAACAGTCCAAGTTATTTTTAGACAGCCTTTTGTTGCCGACTTTTGATTTTTAGTCGTTTTTTAGCTCTTGAGGAAGAATGACAAAAAACGAGCGAGTAGCGAATGAAATGTGGCTGCTAACCAGCACGTTGTCCTGCACAGTTCGTTTATGAATTGCAAAATGACTTCGAGGGCAAAAAGAGTTCTCGAGTTAATCAAATTGAATAACACCGAGAGAACGGGAGAAGAAAACTTTGATTCGGTACAGAAAACAAACAAATTTTTTTAGTTTTCTTTCGAGTAATAATTATGTGCCTATTGCTGATCCGTTGTTGTTACCATCATCAAGACGTAATAGTAGGAAGTAAAACTACATTTTCCATTTCGTTTCTGTGAAATTCTAGAAAAAATTCTCATTTCTTTTATTGTCACACTCCGGTTTGCTTGAAACTAATGCAGTAAATAAGTAAATTAAAAGTAGGGCATACGTTTTTTTTTTACCGACCAACGTGGGAGATGATGGGATAAACACCCTCTAAATTGCGGACTTATGGTAAAAAGACACCTTTTAGCAAGGCCATCACTAGCAACGCACTCTGTCGATTCGCTAGACTCTTTTAACATTTGTAGAGGAAGAAACAATAAGGGAAAAACATTGTAATAATAAGTGATATGTCTGGTAAATGGCAAATCAATTACGAATATAGTGTCATCATTTCCATGCAATGTGACAAGTGCTGTGAATTACTGAACGATAAATACACACGTCTCATTGTCTTAAAACTGTTGTTATGAAGAGATTTAAGAAAACAGTAGATGGATCTCTTGTAAATATTGGGCAAAGTGAGAGATAAGATTGGAACTCGTTACTACAGTTTGAATTGTTTGTATTTTAGAAAGAAATATCTTGAGTATCTAGAGCATGATTGTATCACAGAATACTAGAAGTGAAGTGATATACGAACAATTCATTACACAACTGGACATTGAATTTAATTCATTTTATCCTTGATAAGCGTGTTACAAGTGGAATGTTACCTCACATTAATAAAATAAACAATCACGCCCAAGTAAAGCGTCTATCAGAGCAATATGTTCAAGTACAAGTGTGACTATAAGCTATCCTCTACTTGCAGCTTTGCAAACTACCTTCAGAAACTGATCAATAACGCTGCAGATAGAGCTATATCAACATACTCGTACAACGAAGACCTTACTGTACACTTTGATTTGGATGACGATGGCATGGAACCAAATGTCATCGCTGACTCTGGAGAAGTCTTTGAAACTTACGAGGAATGCGAATGAGAACAACGGAAACCTGTTGCGATATCAGTGGTGAGTCTGTGGACTTGAAATACAAGAGGAAAGCAGTTAAATTATGGAAGAGTGGAAAACGAAAGAAATTGTCGTTACAGTTTGATATACGACACTACTAGAGAGTAACGTCCTGAAGAAAGTCATATCGTTGGGAAGAGGAAGTCTCTACTCTTGTAACACCCAAAGAAAAATTGAGTGGTGTCTCTCGCGTGCTACAGAACTTTCAAAAAGCAGGAGGTGCACATTTACCGTTGCATTACGTAGATCTGCAGCGGTGTGCTTTCCAGGCAAATCAGGAATCCTTTACAATGTGGTTGAAGGCATTTATGAACGCGCAACATATTGTTTCACGTAAAGTATCCAAACTTAGACACAGTGTTTTCCAACATTAGACACAGTGTGTGATCAACGGCATAACTAGCCATTTCTTTGCTAAAAGGCGTCATATTGATTTATGCTCGCACTTTAGCGGGGTATTTACCACCTTCATTCCCCACGTTGGCCGATATAAAAAAAACATGTTTGTCCTACTTTTGATTCCTTTATTCACTGCAGAAATTTCAAGCAAATCCACTTTGTGCGTTGCTAGATATATCGTTGTTAAAAGGTAACAGATTGCCCTATGTTTGCACCTTAAGGGGGTGTTTACCCCCTTTGTCCCCTCGTTGGCCGATATAAAACCATATGTCCTACATCTGATTCATTTATTTACTGCGGCAGTTTCAAGCAAATCTGCACTGTTGGTAGCTAGTTATGCCCTTGCTAGAATGTGTCATATTGTCATGTGTTCGTACTTTAATGGATGTTTATCCTTCATCCACCACGTTGCCGATAAAAAAGGTATGTCTTACTTTAATTTCGTTTATTCACTCCAGGAGTTTCAAGCAAATCGGAATGTAACACTTGTGAAATCTTGTTTGTAAGTAGTGTGCTTTCCAGAAGAGCAAGCTTCTTTGAATGTTGAGGGGGGAAAAAGTATATATTCAATTTAATTAATTAAGGGCAGACATTTTCGGAGAACCGTGTAGAAGTACTGTGATTATCAATATTATTTAGTATTTCATTTCGTCAGGTAAAAACTTCAATATAAAAGCACTATTTCAAAATTGAGATACAACACAACTTTATAACATATATTTCAATAACCAGAATTAATACTTTGAAAGTTTTCGCATTATAGCGTAAAGCATATATTAACCTACTCACATAACTGTTTTTATTAAAAAGCGGAACGTAAAAATTTAATCAAAACCTTGATTTATGTATCCATTATTTAACTAATTTTTCTAGTGGTGTTTTTTTATATTATTATAAATCAGAGTATAGCTGTTACTAATATCATGACCTTAATATCAACATGTTTTGAAACATCAAAAATGGAATATTGATGCAACCTGGAATTTGATCTACTGAATATTGATATCAGTAGCTCTTAAACTACATCATTTATAAATACAGATATATAATTTGATATATAGATCGAGATAAATGAATTTTAAACTTAACGAACAAAGATAATAGCGAGTTAGCTACTTTACTTTAATTTCAATCATTCAAAAGTGGCTGTCAGTGAACAATACATAACCAGTTAATAGTTCGACTTACCAATCATT
The DNA here is from genome assembly GCF_964235325.1 of Thermobia domestica. Lineage (NCBI taxonomy): Eukaryota > Metazoa > Arthropoda > Insecta > Zygentoma > Lepismatidae > Thermobia > Thermobia domestica. The sequence goes on from NC_137469.1 coordinate 81,692,755, forward strand.
GATGACACTAATATCATAGTAAGTGATAAGTCATAGTGAGAAGCTGGATATTAGGGGATACTAATGGTTAAAATATTCATTAATATCCATCTAATACCCATGCCCTAACCACGACACTACTTCCATTATAAATTCAATATTATATGCTGCATTTGCATTTTATAACTCATTATATAATTAGATTATCACGATTAAGAATAACACATACATAAGATACTATTTACAATTATCATAACTATAAGACAATTTAAACTATATTATTTCTTTTTATGATATGATTTGTAATTCCCAAGTACACTCTTAAAGAGCTTGATTACCTATAAACCAACTAATAGTGCAATTAAATTATAATACGCCAAGCATTGCTTCGAAACTATTATGAATGCCTTGACAGAAAATTTCACAAATGTTCACTAATATTGTTTAAGTACCCACACAATGTGAAGCAATTATAACCAATATGAACAACTAACTTGTAAACATAAATATATTTATAAATAATAATGATGTATCGTTAAAAATGATAAGCAATAAATTTACAACGATGCATTAATTGTAGAGATTTGTTCTGAAAATAGAATTTTGTGGTAAATTTCTACCATTTGAAAATAATTTAAACATAACGTCGTAAGAACTTATGAGAATATTAAATATTGCACAATACTAAAAATAAGAAAGGGGATAAGATATTACTGATGTAGGGATAAAGTATTATTTTAATATGAAGCTTACTTACCAACATTTTTTTTCGCCTAGTCACAAGATTCTCTGTTTGGAATGTATTATTATTTATTTTCCTACAATTGACATGCTTTCCTTGATAATCGATTTATGAACTTGTTCCATACGTGGAAGTAGTTCCATAGTATTTCAAATATTGAAGTGAATAATATGAATAACAAAATAATTATGTGTAACTTCATTCGTGTTATATCAGTAAATGGTACATAAAAATAGTTGATTCTGCTTCTGTTAAAAATCTACGCAAAGTTTATTTTATTGTGCAACGTTCAAGATTTCATATCTATTCAGTGAGTTTAGACTTTAAGACGAACTGTACTACAATATTAATTCGCACTAGAAAGATAAAACATTGTGATGAAGAACATAACCAGCATCGATCTAAATAGGGAATGAAGAAGTTGGATTCCATACTTGTAACTACAGCTACGGAAAGACGGATTTTTGTGGAGAAATTTAGCTGCTTCAATTAGAACATGTACAATTTATTTCCAATATATAGAATTCTATCGCTTAGGCTACACAAGTGAAGAACTTTCCATTTTTTTCCATTGTATGCCAAAAACTTTATATTGATCTGTTAAATTACTACTTTGTAAATATAACTAACAGGAACTATCTTTGAACTAAACGTCTGCGGAAATGTGGCCGTCGTATAATGTGATCCTTTAGAGTAGTGAACAATCTTCATGAATATTACGGAGCTCATAATAAAAAAGAGAAATACTTTGTAAAATAGATTTCGGCTTCAATTTATATTACGATAGTTAACAAATATGTTGGAATTCCTCAAGAAACATGAACATAATAACAGTTAAGCCTCTTAATCAAGATATCACATCTTTACATAATATTAGCTGAAATGTCCTTTGCACTGGAATGATGGGCTTATAGAAAATATATGAATCCCCTTTCCCCTTAGGATACGCATTTTAATGAACGTGTAATAATAAAAACACAGAAGATACTCTACTTTTTGCATAAATTTTGAAACATTCTATCCCAGAGAGTACGTCCTTTAATCAAATTCATATGATTAAATAACGCAGGTTGAGGTCGGCACTAATGACGTTCCAAATGTCATTTCAAATGACTCACTGGTTTTCCGGACCCCAAAAAGAATGAATTAAACACCAATTTCAGTCATTTCTGAGATTATAATTTTTTAATACCCCCTCTGAAGATGGTGATCAATCTTCATTAATTAATATTCATTTCAGAATGAATATTCATTTAAGCTACCCCGAAAGAAATTGATTGCACACTATTACTATTATCGCTAGTATTATTTTTCCATGTCACCGCTTCCAATTCCCAACCTTTGAAATATCTTACTCCCATTGCGCATGTGTAATTGCTCAAGACGTTCCAGAGTTACGATATATATATATATATATATATATATATATATATATATATATATATATATATATATATATATATATATATATATATACGTATATATGTATGTATAAACGCCTTCAGTTACCCTGTAAATTTCAAATCCACGCCCTAGTCCAAACTTGGGTTTAAACGTAGTCGAGATTGTCACCTAGCAGCTTAGCAACATCGAAAACTATGGATTCGACATTAATCTGGACAATTTGGGTCATTTTATTTTTCACCCCTTCTCAACGCCCTTGAAAATAGAGATGAACTTGGACTTTACTGCTATTTGGAGTGTGACTACTCAACACCGGAAATTATGAATTCCAGACTAATATCGTTCTTACTCGATTTTTTTCACAGTGCACTATACCCCTTCTCACACCGTATGAGTACTAATGGGGACTAAACATCACCATTCGTCTCAGGGACCCTTCGGGTCCAATGGTAACATATACCATTTTGATTATTTTTACACGTTCCCTGCTTTCCACGCCCTCCTAGGGATACTAGGGATCTTACTCCTCCTGGGGATTAACCTTGGACTTAAATACCATTGGAACTGTTAAAAATCAACTGAGGATCCCCGAAAACTATGGATTCAACACTAATGTCCCACTTTACCTCTCCTACTTCACCTCACCTCCTTAGAGACTGAAGTTGGACTTAAAGGGCGTCTGAAATGTTACCAATCAACATAGAGATACCAAAAACTATGGATTCGACATTAATACTGTTCGTTTTCGATTACTTTTACACGTCATCATCCCCCCCCCCCCCGTCCATGAGTGCTAACGACGTATGAACACGGACTTCAATGTCATTATGTGTGTAATTATTCATCTCAGTGACCCTGAAAAGTATGGATGCCAGTGCCTCCCATACAGGGGCCGCGGTGGCTCAGTGGCAGAGCGTTCACCTCTGGTGCATGGGGTCCCGGGTTCAAACCCTGCTCCCGCCAAGTGAACTTTGTGGTGGACAAACACCGTGTGCGTGGGTTTTCTCGGGGTTCGCCCGTTTCCTCCCACTTTCTTCATTCCACCATTTTCATTCATTTCTCATAATCACCGTCTCCTTTAGCCTAACCGGCATAATCGTGGGACGTAAAACTCAAATATTTCATTTCATTTTTTTTTCCCTCCCATACACCTCTAGGTTTACCAGGGTAATCTCATCACCACAGTACTGTTGGCCAAGTTAGAACCAATAATACACAGTTTGCTTATTACACAGATCCAAGTTTGCTTTAAATTGCTCCAGACTTTCCAGATTTATGCTGCAACACACACACCTAGATACACATTTTTACACACATACATAAGGATTTTTGAAATTCTACTTCTACAGTGAAACTGAATCAAGCTGGGTAATAATATATGCATGTTATTGTATATTGAAGCATAAACACGATTGGTTGGTTTTGTCAAAGTAATATATTTACTAACGTCTATTTGCACACCTAAGTTTCTATCCACGAAGTACAACACATAACATTACCAATAAAATCCCAATTAAACTGGATAGAGTGTGCATTTTTCATACGCAGATTGTGTTTAGACGTATAAAAAATATACAAGATCTAAATATTTCTTATTGTGATACCTAATAAATAAAACCAAATATAAATCTGGAAACGAAATAGCTGAATATTTCACAGGTGTAATAAAGTTGCAAATGTCTGTTGTTTGTCACACAAAACAGCTTAATGTGGAATTACCACCCGGAAGTCAATGCGCAATGAAACGTTGCATATTATAAATGTTGTACTCTAAGATAGAGTTATGTTTCAGCTACAACACAAGACACTGATTCATTTGGTTGTGTCTTATGATATCGAAAAAGGTAAAAAAGAAAAGAAAAAGAAAAAAAAGAAAGAAAGAAAGAAAGAAAGAGAAAAGAAAGTATTTGATTCGTTTTACAATGAGCACACAAGATTGCACTTGCTGTTTGATCTTACTAAAAGTGCTCAGTTTTATGAAATGTTTATTTGAATGTGTAAAGTACTTTAAATAACAATCTTATTACAAAATAGATATATTGGTTGACCGTTTTTCGTGTTATGTTTCACATTTTATTTAAATATTAATTTACATTTAAGGAAATAGATTTTGAGAAGAAACCTGAGCAGAACGCCATAATGCGTTATTGCCAAATTTATACATTTAAGTATTGAATGCTAGCGTTGCAGAAGCAGAACTTAGCTGTGAATTGCGGTAAGGGTCGAAAACTAATTTCTCCAGTAAGTATCGAAGCAGAATTTCATGATTACTTGCTTTATTATCTGGCACCAGTAAATACTCGACACTACCTGGTAACGCCGCACTTTTCAAGCAGTGTTTAGCGTAGCACAGAGAACACCTAGTGATCCATCTGCTCGATGACGATGAGCTAAAACTTATTTAGTTATTAAAGGAAACTCAATATTTTTAACTGTTGTCGAAGATTTCCTAATTTCCTTGTGATATTGAAGTGGGCAGAAATGTTAATTAGATTATTTAGAAAACCATGGAAACAAAGGAAACAGTGGGGTGAGTTTAAAAGGAAATTCATGTGTGAGAGCGTTTGTATTTTACATTTTCCGGATCCTTATTTTAACCACAGGTGAGAAGAACATCGTGCCACACGAACACAAGAGAGAACACAGATTCTCTCATTATTCTCCAGTTTTCTTTCTCCCTTCTGAAAAAAGTAAAAATATTACAGTAATAGCGCAGGAAGGAGTTGACCGAAGCAAATGAAATTGTTTGTAGATATTGTATATGTAAAATAAGGCCTTTCGTGTTTTTCAAGTGTTCCTATTCGATGTGCTTCAAATTTGGCACAGCAACAGGAAGCAGAAAATAATCGACACGCGTTTTTGTTTATGCGGAAAAATATTGTAAATGTTAAAGACGCTCCCTGAAATACTATAATATACACTATACTGTTTGTGCTTACAGTTGATCTGCCAAATTTGAAGAAATCGGATGGGGACACTTGTGAAACACAGAAGGCCTTATTTTACATATACAATATCTACACACAATTTCATTCGCTTCTGTTTACCCCTTCCGCCACTCAACGCCTCGTTCCACCGAACAGTTTTTTTTTCTTTACTTTTCATTCCCTCATCTTACCTCTACAATATCTGTGCACAATTTCATTCACTTCGGTCCACTTCTTCTTGTCTTTCGGACGTCAAATTTCAAAATTTTTGGCTGGGGCTTATGCCCCTGAAACAGTTTCCCGCAGAAAATAAAACCCGCATTCGTTTATTTTCCGCGTATTGCCCCTACACAAAGTTTCGTTGCAATTCATGTGCTTTAGACACATTTGACATACTGTTATTACCACATTTGATATTGTGTGATCAAAGGTTTGGAGGGGTTCGTGCCACACTCAACTGTTTTCCAGAAAAATACAAAACCTGTATTCTCTATTTTTACATCCGCAATATCTGTGCACAATTTCGCTCACTTCTGTCCACTTGTTTTTGCCTTTCGGGCGTCAACTTTCAAAATTTTGGGTGGGGGCTTTTGGCCCCTAAAACCATTTTCCCGAGAAAATAACAAACACTTATTCGTTTATTTCATGTGTAGTATCTACAAGCCAAATTTTATTAAAATCGGAGTGTTACACCAAATGTTACGGAGTGTTAACATCTCCTAAATTCTCGGTTGAAAGTTTCATATGTTTGCTGGTAATTATACGCAATACAAGTTAAGAACATAATTGAATTCAAACTCAAATTTAAAAAAACTGAATATGCAGACCGTTTCTAACCTCCCCGAACTCTGACTTTAAAACTTCATTGTTAAGCAACAATGGGTTGTATTTTTACAAACTGTTGCTGGTGATAGCTTGTTGTTATAGGAGCATACAGATCAACACTAGACAACCATGAACAACGATGCATGTGCAGTAACCAGCAAAAAAAAAAGAAAGAAAAAAAGAAAAAAGAAAAAAAGAAAAAAAGAAAAAAGAAAGAAAGAAAGAAAGAAAAAAGAAATCCAAACGATCACGAATTCAGTTCACCATGAATCTTACACGGAAGCAAAGGATAACTGTTTTGGAAGCTTACTTTGGAGTTAAATCATATGAACTGTGTGTAGAGATCTTTGATAGGAGAGATTCCAACGATTCTTTAACTAGGAAAACAACAGTGTATGGTTTAGTTAAAACGTTTCACGAAGCAGGAAACGTTGCAGATAAGCCAAGATGTGAACGGTCATCAATTTCCACACGAGACTTTCTTGTTAATGTTGGTCAAAAATTACAGAACTACCTTAGGAAGCCTCTCGTGTGGCTTTCACAAAATGTAAGAAAATCTTTATCCTCTTGTCATAGGTGCGCAAAAGTCTCAAATTTGGAACAGCTTGCGAGTAGTTCAAGTGCTGCTCCCGTTGTATTTCTAGTAGGGATGAGCACGAGACAAGATTTGAGTCTGTCTCGTCTCGAAAATGTGCTGTAAAAGTGATGTCTCGACTCGAAAAATGTATTCTTCTTTATTGGAAGAGCTGTGTCTCGACTCCAATTTTGTCAGAAAAATTCTGTCTCGACTCGTCTCGTGCGCATCCCTAATTTCTAGAACAGAATAAATTATTGTTAGTGGCTCACAGATTCACGCGAAGCAATGTGACCAACAAAATGAACAGAATATTTCTCAGTATTGAGGCCTGGTTCTATTTATGTGAATATAGAAACAGTGAGAATACTCGGATATAGATTACGGAAAATCCTCATGCAATACACGAAGTTCCACTTCATTCTGAGAAAGTGGGAGTATGGTGTACAATTTCAAGAAGAATTATAGCTCCATTTTTTCAACATGACTGTTGATTCAAAACTGTGTAGTGAAATCATCACTGAACGTGTATGTAGCATTGTTTTAGAATTTATAGTTGCTTATAATTTTCTTAAATTTGAGCTCGGATACTTTAGAAACACACTGCAGAACAATTATATAAAATAGTGCTTTTAATATAGAAAAATGTGTACTTACCAATGTCGATTGAAGATGATGACTTACCTGGAAGAAGATCTGCAAAAGTTTGGAAGTTATTTCGCATTAATTATTTTCATTTAATACATGTATTTATATTTTAGTATATATGCTGATATGACTACGTATATTCAATGTAACATAAAATGGACTACACCTTAAATCTTGCCAGTTTTATACCCACTTATACAATTGAATGGCCGTGTAGGAAGGTTCATCAAACTCATATTACGGTTATCTCACACCACAGTATTAGCAGGACTAATTTAATAAAAGAAAGGTGAGTGCAGCTTGATGTAATTTGTGCATTTTTAAACCTGAAAGTAATTTGCTAAATCTGACTATTAAGATAAAACTAATACCGAACTATACTCTCATTAAATGTTTCCTTATTATACTATCACGCTCTCATCTTTCGTGCGAATGGTCTTGGGTTCGATATCCGGTAAAGACATTCACACCAATAGATGTAACAGCTCATCCAGGTCATCCCGAGTGAATGTCTTTTTCGTGGGCAAATGCCCAGGTAAATGCCACTTTAGTACATAACTTGTAAAGCTTGAGCCATTTCCTTCTTCTTATCCAAAGATTGTGCTCGCCGAGCGACGTCATCCCTCAAACGTGACAGTTGTAAGGCAATAGATGGCAGTGACCCTCAGAAACGTGTATAAATAAATAATAACTGAAACGATACTACCAGAATGATAGAACATACCATAGTTAATAAAATGATGCCCGAAATTAAGATTATCTACATTTTCTATTTAATTAAGATTAGGAAATGAATGATATCTTTCGATCTAACGCCCTAAGATTAGGCTAAGGAACACGGATGATTAAGGAAAGTTAATGACGATGAAAGAATTGATGGAATGAGAATGTACTAGGAAATGAGAGAAACTATGTTGTCCACCACAAACTTACTTGGCCGGTGATCGAACCATGGCAAATGCCCAGACGCCAAAGGTAAGCGCTCTACTACTGAGCCACTGTTCCTCCAATTAGAATTAGGAATTAGACTTCTGGGCTATCGGTAGCTATAGCCATGTATGAAGAATGACGTCCCTCAGCGATCACACTAAATCACGAAATTGGGAAGGAAGGAAGGAAGCGGCCTGGAACAATTATGTTAAGTGCCATCCCAGCATTTGGCTGATGGAATGAGGAAAACCCAGGAATATCTCACTCAGAATAGTTGGTCTGGAAAAAGCTATTACACTTTTCCGACCAGTGTCGCCACTGGGAATCGTACCCAAGAACAGTTTTCATCAAAAAAGAGAGTATTATTGACTATGGTACGCGGAACCACAACTTGTAGTTAACTATAGTGCTGTTTAAAGAAATATTAGTCGACAAATGGCATCAAGCTGTACAAAGAGACGAGCTTCAGGGTACATTCTGATGTCTAGGATTTTTTTAAAAAATTGGCAAGAACTAATTGTTAATGGGTTAAAAGGTACATAGCAACAGTAACTAACACTTTACAAAAAAAAAAAAAAATAGAGAATTCTGTCGGAACAAACTTATTTATTTGTTTGTTTACTTTATACGGAAGAAAGAAATTCTCTATTAGCTGTCAGGTTATATATATCATCAAAAATGCAAAATTTCATCTTTATATGATGTCGGGAAATGAGTTAAATAGTTGCAAAGTTTGAGGGTCTTGTTGAACCAAGGTAAGTTAAAGAATTCATGTAAGAAATGACTTCGCAATCGTATTCACATACATATCAGTAAACCTACATTAATTTCTCCATATGGAATTAAATTTTCTTTGCATGATGGAAAACTTGCGGAAAATTCCACAGAGAGGAAAATTCACACCTTACAATTTTCAATAGAAGATTTGTGATTATGAGGTTACACACGAAAGAAGTATACACATAAAGAACTTTCGTGTTTACCTTTGCAGAAGATTTGACCTTTGTTACTGATCTGTCAAAACATATATAATCCTAAAGTGAGACAATCCGCCTTTTACTTCAAATAAATAGCACTGGTTTACCAGTATTTATGTCATATGCTTACTTATGCTTTTGCTCTAGTGACAATGAACTCATTTTCATACAATTACTTTTCTCTCTTTCTGGCAAAAGAACAAATTGGAAAGAAATTATTGATAAGGTAGCACATTACCATTACATTTACACCGAACCATTTATGTCCCTTTGAATACGAATCCACCCAAAAAGAATGTAGACAGCGCTTGCGTTTCCTTTCTCCTCTCTGATTGGTTGAGGCCTTTGGCTTCTTCTCAGCTGAGCTTCTACCAATATATCCCCCCGACAGATCTCTGATTCCTGGTTGGTAAAGCGCAAATTTGTGTCTATTCACTTTGAAGATTAAACATGCGCAAAGAACCTACTCTTCAGTGTTCCCGAGTATACAGTCCTGAACAAACATGTGATACCGTTTATACGGACTTTCGATTTAATTAATGTATTCGACCTGAAGAACTTTTATAATAGAGTTTTTAAATCTAATATAGTATCAGGTGATATGGAATGAATATGTGGTTAATACCTTCATACCTACATCATATGCGTACAGTAAAACAAGTTGTACACTAAACCTGCTTCGTGACAAATTCATTGGGAGGGCACGGTGGCTAAGTGTTGCCCTCTCAGCTGGTCTAGTGGCTTGCACGTGTGCCTATGGTGTACGGGGCTCCAGGTTCGATTCCTGGTGAGAGAAGCTCTATGATTTAACAGTCCTGGGTGTTTCTGTGTTCGTTCCCCGTCGTTTTAGATGGTTGGAAAAGCCAGTTAAACGAGTAAAGCAAGTAAAATTTAGTAAAAATATTTCAAGTAAGTTACTGAGACACGTTCAGTGAGTCAGTTAACTTTCTTTAAAAAAAGACGTAGAACGCTTTCCTTTGGTGCGTGGGGTCACTGGTTCGATCCCGACGAAGTAAGTTTGTGATAGAAAATATCGTGTTTATAGGTTTTCTCAAGTGCTCCCGTTTCCTCTCACATTCTTATTCCACTAATTTTTCCTTCATTATTTACTTGCCCTAATACAGTTTTGTTGTCACATATGATGCTGGCATACAACGTTGAATAGTAGAACTCGCAAACTTATTTTGAGCATTATATCGCCTACATACTTTTCTCTGTTGCCATACTTTCTTCCTTTTATTTGAGAGAAATTTGAATGCATTCCTCATGTGTATAATTCCCACTTAAAAAAAAATACAGATCAAAAAATAGAATTTTGGCTGTAGATTGTGATAGATATTTACCCCTAAGTTTCTTCATTATCTCTTCAGAATTAATATAAAAACAGGATGTACTACCAAAACTTAGAGACTGAAAGCGAAGAAAGAAATTCGAAAGAGATATATTACAGTAATTAAGTAGAGACTTTGAAAGCTCAGTCTCTCCCATTCTATAAAAGGATAATTAAAGATCAAATAAGGCTTTCGAACTCAAGATATAAAACACTATTTACAAAACTTCTAAACAAACACATTTGTTTCTTTTTAAAACTACTTTTATTTTTGGACCATTATTTACGGAAGATCCTGCTTGAAAAATTGTCGAATTTCTTAAAATGTTGTTCTTATTACCATTACAATTACCATTAAAATTACCATGAGCATTCACCTCCGGTGCTTGGGGTTCCTGGTTCGATCCCAGCTCGCGCCATGTGGACTTTGTGGTAGACAAACACCATGCTCGTTGGGTTTCTCGGGGTTCTCCCGTTTCCTCCCACTTTCTTCATTCCACCATTTCACTCATTTCTCATTATCACCGTCTCCTTTAGCCTAACCGGCATATCCGTGGGACGTTAAACTTAAAGATTTCATTTCATTTTATTTTATTTGAGAATGTTTATCACACTGGAAATCAATTTTAAATTTCATATAAATGAATAGTTTAAAGATATAAATAAATATATGTATGCATAACATGTTAACTATTCATATATCATAACATGTTAACTATTCATATAAAAGTAGATCTGAAAATGTAGTGGTGCGCATGACGTCACGCCGTGCCCTGTGCCTATTTTTGCCATTGAATTTTAGGAAGTGGGGGAACGGCATCTGTCCGCTCACTTTTACCACTACATATTGTAATGATCACCTAGGATCAGTACAATATAAACTGGGAGAATGAAAAAATTATAAAAACTTTAATTCCAATATTAAACAAAATAAACCTGTGTTTTCCTACAAGAAAACAATAAATCGTTGGAAAAGTTTCCGTGGTTGTAATAAGACACGGAACACAAGCTAAAAGCAAACTTTCCAAGTAAAATTTAGTCGCCGAAAGTAGCTCGTGACTTGAAAATCAAGAACACCAAACAGTATTTAAATTTCGGGTTTTGAGGTCACAAAGGTCGTTCTTAGATGGTAGGCCAAGGTGCTGCAAGTTCACTGACGAGATCTTGGTTAACAGGCTCCGCAATTATTTTTTCTTCATTCCATGTCTCGAGATTTCGGAAGAGAGAGGTCCTGAGTTCAGTCCAGTTCCACAAGCCACGCAAAGAGGTTTGCTGTGGGCTATCACTGATGCTATCCTTAGAGATCCAAAGTTCGATCCCGACTCCGTAGCAACATAAAGAGATTTGCTGTGGGCTGCAACCTGATCGCTGTTCTAGGCTTGGAAGAGGAAGACGTGATGCATCCAGTGAATTACAGTGCCTACAATTAGCGCGTGATTAAAATCGTTATAGTGTAACTTGAAAATCAGACGAGAAGTTGACTTCCCAAGAAAGACCGAAACATGTAAGTAGCCAGTAATGGAATTTAGTGCATAAAATTAAAGTTCACTCTTAAGACAGTTCTAAGCGATACAACCCAAGGCTCATCGTAAGCTTGGCGTATTATTTCAAATCACCTTGCTAATATGATGATTTTCTCTGTAAGTCAGACAAAATCTTTATTATTTAATTAAACTCTGTTGAACTAACTTTTATGACACACAGAGTAGATTCTCTGGTATTGACTTTCATTCGACATTAAAAGCTTGACTCTGGTCTAGCACAGTTACTAAATATGAAGATAAGCAGTAATGACCAATAGATTCCCTTTTGTTGTATGTACAGCTTACGTAAATAAATAGTCATCATCATTACCTTTTTTGTTTCTTATTCCGTATTGCAATTCTTAAATAAGGTTAATGAAAGGTTGTAAGAACTAGTAGTGTTGTATTAAGGAAATTCCCCAAGTAATTTATAAAATAATTATTTCCTTGTTTATGTCGGAGTTGCATCGCCTTATCACCCAGCCTTATTAGGAAGAAGAAGCATATACTGTTTATTGCATTGCAGATAGTATACCTACCCCCTACAGGGAATCGGACCGTAGGTCACACTCTACTACCACACCGACTCTAATAATAATAGTAATATTTTACTTAACTCCACCATTGTATTGTTTTAGTATATATATAAACAGCTTCTCGTTGTTCTGTTCAGTGTTGAAATCGCAAATCATATATTCCTACGATTCCCACTTAGGATAGGCACATAGGAGTGAAGGTGAAACATCTTGGGATGCTGAATCAATACTAAGAAGAACTTTTATCTCATAATCTTATACCGTTTTTATCTATGGAATATTGTATTCAGAAAATGGAAATAATTTTTACAACTTCCGGCTTTAGTACAGGAATAACGGTAGACGTGAAACATTTTCCAGGAACATGATGAATCGATACCCCGCAAAAAAGAGAAAAAGCTACTCGCCAGAGATGGCCATTTTTCCTAACCCTCCCTCACCCTCACCCTCAATTGACACCCCTCACCCTCCCTCACACTCACCCTCCATTGACGCCCTCACACTCACCTTCCCTCACACTTTACCCTCCATTGACGCCCTCACACTCACCCTCAATTACTTTATCGCCCTCACCCTCAACTACTAAAATGAGGGTGAGGTGAGGGTGATGGCGGCCCTCATGAAGGCAAAATGAGGGAAGATGACCATACGGTGTTTGTCCACCACAAAATTCACTTGGCGCTCCTGCAAATAAAGTACAGTACAAATAAAATATTTTCTACCCTAGAAAAAAGAATCTCTTTTACATTGTTCCGTCCATTAAATGTACATATTAACAATTGCTCTACTGAAACCTTCCCTGCAACTAGTGATGTGAAGTGGAAAATTTTCCGCTTAAAACTTCCCATTTCTGAAAATTTTCCATTCTAAACAAATATTCACTATCAAGTATTAACTCCATATTAAGCCATGATATTGATTTAATCCATAAATAGAAATATGACATTACAGCAAGTTATAATCTTCCAACTTTGTAGGTCCTATAATGGGAAAATATATAAATATTATTGAGTACCTGGTAATAAACCTAGTACTTGATAACACAAGAATTATATCATAGAACAAGCGAGTATCGTTCTACTGTATGAAACTACGGTAAACTTCCAAACTATACAAATTCAATAGTAAAACTGGAAATAGTAGAAACCGGAAGTAGTTGATTTCTACCACTTACGGTTTAAATATTAGGTTGTCGAAGGTGATGGGACCTATTGTTGGAACTGCGAATCGTTTCCCGAAAACAGTTTCTCAATAGCTCTTACCGTTTTTGAGTTGAAGCCAGAAGTGGTTCAACATAGCTTCTGGGTTAACTCGGAAGATTGCTGAAAGAGATGTAACCTATTCTTGGGACACTGAATCGATTCCCGAAAACCGCTTGTTTATAGCACTTACCGTTTTAGGTCTAGGAAAATCAATATTGAAACCAGAAGTAGTAGTGAATTTATACCACTTCCGATTTTAGTGGAAATACAGGAGTACAGGTGGTTTGTCCCTGTTTGTGGATTAAGACCTTAAATCGATTTCTGAAAACTCTTTATCGCTAGCTATGTTTTATATTCGTTTATGAGTTATGAATATGTTTGTTGAAACCAGATATGGTCGACTTCTACCACTTCCCGTTTAAGTAAGATTGTTGAAAGAGATGGAACCTATTCTGGCAATGTAGAATTGATTCCCGAAAACCGTTTGTCGATAGCTCTTACCCTTTTAAGTTTATGAAAATAAATATTGAAACCTGAAGTAGTAGTGGATCCTACCACTTCCAGTTTTAGTAGAAATGCAGGCGTTAAAGTAGTTCCTTTCATATTCACCTATTTCCGAAAACCGTTTACCGATCGCTATTACCGTTTTTTACTCGTGGTCTTTAATTTGAAACAGGAAATTTTCGATTTCTACCACTTCCAGTTTAACAGATTGACTGCCAAGGTGATTTGAGGGTACCTGTTAAGTAGGAGGTTGTTGAAGGAGATGGAACCTATTATTGGGATGCTGGATCGATTCCCGAAAACCGCTTGTCAATAGCTCTTACCGATTTTGATGTGATACCTGTTGACAGACAGACACACAGACGGGCACAGCCGTTCTATAAGACTTCCCTTTCATATGCATAGGGTAGTTTGGAAGTCTAAAAGTATATAGCCAAAGCAGGAAATATATTTTTATTTGATAATTAAATATAGTTATTTATTGCGGCTTGCAGCTTTGTACTTTTCTTATACATATTTTTCTCTTACTTAGAAGAAGAAATAAAGCTTTTTCTTAGTTACAATTTCAGAGTGAATGAATATATGAATATTTATTAGTTTCTCTTCTGAACGAATATGTATAAAAAACATTATTTCCTGAGAACTTCTAGTATTTTTAATGGGTTACTTTCGTTAAACTTTGAAATTTTCGGTAGCCAAAAAACTTACAGTAGATAATTTTGTAATTATTATTTCTATAAAGTGAAAATATATATTAAATATAGAAAAGTAATAAAGCTATAAGAAACATCTTGCCTTCGCGCATGAAAAGCGTATGAAACTGATCGAATATTGATATGACGATTTTCTGTGAACGACGATTACTTCTAAGAAAAAAACTACATTACATTTTCTAACATATTTTCCAGAAATGAAAAATTGCTAGATAATTAATTTTATGAACCCTTACCCTCACCCTCGATTGACGCCCCTACCTTCACCTCCCTCACACTCACCCTCAACTGACACCCTCACCCTCCCTCACACTCACCCTCCATTGACGCCCTCACACTCACCCTCCTTTGACGCCCTCACACTCACCCTCAATTACTTTATCGCCCTCACCCTCCAACGCCCTCACCCTCAACTACTAAAATTAGGGTGAGGTGAGGGTGAGGGCGGCCCTCGTGAGGGCAAAATGAGGGAGGATGACCATCTCTGCTCGCTACTATTATCGTATCTCTTACATTGTGTTTGGAGGCATGGTGGCCAATGGTAGAGGGCTTGCTTCAGGTGCGTGAGACCATTGGTTCAACCCTCAGCCAAGTAAGCTTGTGGTTGACAACGTCGTGTCCTTGAGTTTTCTCGGGTACTTCCATTTTCTCCCAGATTCGCATTCCACCAATTCGTCCATCATAATTCACTTACCTTAACCATCCGTCTCCATTAGCCTAAAGGGCATAATTGTTGCACGTTAAACTGAAAGATATTCTCCCATTGTGATTGACGTTGAAAGCGGAACGTACATAATTATTTACCACTTCCGGTTAGAATAGATCGTTAAAAATGGATATGGAACCTTTCCCTGGGACAGTGAATCCATTTCAGAAAACCATTTCAAATTATCTTTTTCCGTTTATGTTCTGATACTTGTTGACAAGCGGACGGACGGATATTACATTGCTGTTCTATAAGATTAGTTGGATTGAAGTTTTACGGCTCTTTTAGCACAAATACAATTATGTGAGAAGTGGATTTACAGCGTAACGTGAAACCCGAATTACATTAGCATTCACCGGGAATCGAACCAGGGTCTTCCATGCCAAAGACGCGTATGGTAACCATGTAACCAGAAGGAAGCCTCGCTCTGTGTGCCTTTCGACACATCCATAGTATAGTTTAGAACTCTATAAATGATTAGTGAAACTTTCGGTCGACAACAGTAGTTATTTTTGGAACCAATAGAGGATATGCTCGAAGCTAAGACACAAAAGGAGTGCAAGACCATAGTCATGGATTATTAGGGCAGAACCGTTGTGCTTGAAAATCATTTGTTTGGTTATAGGCCACCAGTGATGAAATAATATTTTTATGCTTAATAATACGTTGTAACTGGTGACCTCTATTAACTAAAACAATTGGAACGTGCAAAGCATAAGAAAATCAAGTTTACTTTTGGTCATTTTTGACTTATTTCATCTTTAAAATACGTATCTCGACTTGCTTTTAGAGTTTAATGATTCATGTCTAGATATTTTAAATAACTATTATAATGTAAAATTGAAGGAATCAGGAATTAGATTTTTTGGCTTTCAGCATCTATGGCTATGTTAGCCCGTCACGTATAAGGGATGAGCATAATATAAGGGATGAGCACACTATCCGAGGAAAGGAGGAAACAACAAAGGATTGGGGAAGGGAGGAAGCTGCCTAGGACCTATATGTGAGGTACTATCCCGTCATTCGTGGGCGTAAATGAAGAAAACCCATGAAAACCTCAATCACGATGGCTGGCTTGAGAAAGCTGTTACACGTTTTGACCGAGTATCTCCATCGGGAATGTAAAATTGAGTATTAACTTTTCCTTAATTGAAGGGTTGGGTGCAAGAACCAGATAGGTTAATTTGTTTCGCGAATTTGACATTTTCACATGTTCTAGTAGGGAAAAAGTCAGTCTCCATTAAGTGTAAGAATCATGTGGATCCGATTATTATATTCAGTGTTATAATATAAAAGAATATACCTACATACAATGCTCATCGTGAAGTTAGAGCAAGAAGCAGGCAGCTAAGGAAAAAATTCTAAAAGTGAACTTACCTGGTTCTTGCAACCAGCCCTACAATTGAAATATATTAACTTAACTCTTTTCTTCCACAATTTTGTATCTGGACTTGAATCCATTGTGCTCTGAAAGTCCCAATTCTTTTAAAAGGTTATTTCACGTAATGTTCCGTTATTTTAAAATTCTACACAATGCAACGATATCTTGAATTTTCAGTGTAATTTTAAATATCGGGCAATGTATGATTTTAAAATATGCACTAACAAGTTTGAAGAAGAAGAAGAAAATACGAAAATACGAAAAGGAAAGAGAATCAAAATTGATTTTTTTTATGAATTTTTGTCTTTACGTTGTAATAACGTTTTGTAAATAAACGTCAGGAGCCATTATATAAAGAGATGTACACATAACCATAAAGGTGTATTTATTTCAATAATTGTGTGCCACAATAAGAAGCAAGGAAAGCTACATGCAATATAAACTGTTTTAATTGATTTTAGTAATATAATCTATCTGTAATTATGACTGAGGACCTGTGTATAACGAGTTACGTTACAACAAAATATGAGCATCTTGCCTCGAACCATATTTTCTGGTGCAATTAAATTCGTCTTCCCCTATATTCAAGCAACCTTCTTTACGATATAGTTGTACGGGTTGCATACCAATGTAGGGGTAGTAACACTAACCCATTTCCAATCAACTAAATTAAGCGAAACCATTACTCCAACCCCTAAATACCTAGAAAGTTACATTTCCGTATTAAAATGTTTTTATATTTATTGTTGTAGCAGTTAAAAAGAACTTGTATCTAAGGCATGTAAGTGAGAATCAGAATCGCTTGTAGGCAGTTTCTAAGCCAATTAATTAAATACTTCTGAAAATATTTGCTGCTTCTTGAATGACAAAAAACTATCTTGCATGAAAACAGTTCGAGGTACTAATGATAAAATATCTGTTCTAAGTGATATTTAATACCACTCATGCTTGCTTAACTTTTCATATTCATTAAAACGTATAACCTGAGTTCGGAGTTCAGTATTTTTTTCGGCACCTAGAGGCTGCAGAGATGTGCATCTAAAACTTAAAGGGGCAGACTACTAAATATTTTTCAAAAGTTAACAATTCTTCTTTTGCCAGTTTTTCGTAAGTGAAAAGAGATAATGAAATGTAACTTACCTCAGTAACAGACAATGTTATTCTACACCCGAAAATACGAATCGGAAGAATTTTGGTCCCCGACAAATCCTCAGTGGGTTGACCCTTGCGAAATGGTAGGTACAGGTAAATTAATTTTGTGGTGTGGTCTATGGGGCACCAAATTAATTGGTCTATTCATCATTCCTGGTACCCTCACTGCTGAACGGTATTTTGATATGTTGCGGGATCTCATCCTCTCTTCCATATTGTCAGGGGACGGCACATTTCCACTCTTTTTCCAGCAGAATGGTGCCCCTCCGCATTACAGAGTACAGGTCCGTACCTATCTGGATGAACAATTTCCTGAACGTTCGATTGGGTGCCGTGGTCCCATTGAATGGCCAGCACGATTACCAGATCTGACACCCTTCGATTTTTATCTGTGGGGTCATCTGAAGGCAAAGATATACGCCGCAAAGATCTGGGATCTTGAACACCTGGAAGAACGCATATTTGCAGCCTGTGCCGATATTTCACCAGAACCTCTTTTGAGGGTCATGAACAATTGCGTTGAACGACTTGCTTTGTGCATAACTCGGGACGGAGGCCACGTAGAGCACGTGCGTGACAGGTAAAATTAGCAATTTAAAATGCCTGTAACTTTTGAACAAATTAAGATATCAACAAACCGATTTCACCATTGTGTTTGTCCTTAAATTCTATCCTAAAATAATATGCCATATGACCATGTTCCCATTTAAAAATCTTGACGTGAATTCAAGATGGCGGCTTTCAAGATGTCCGCCATCTTGGCCGGCATCACAATCCGACCTCCCCCTCGGCCTACTATGTTACTACATGGTTGTTGTTCACTATTTTCAAGGAACATGAATTTTACAAGGGGTGGTAAGAGACTTATGGCCCGCCATGTATATATATATATATATATATATTTGAGATGTGGTTCCTGACACCAAGATAAGACAAGAAGTATAGACCAACATGGTTGCAGAAATCCGTCATTTCGGAGTTATGGGATGCTGAAAGTATGAAATAGCGAACTTTAAAAGTCCATAGCTTCAATACTATGAGATTTACAGTAGTCTAAGTCAACACTTCACTTGACCATATATATATATATATATATATATATATATATATATATATATATATAAGCGAAGTAGCTCAAGCGGTAAAGCGTTGGTTTCGCATTCGGGAAATCGTGGGTTAGATTCCCGCTGCCGACCATCCTGGCTGGGGTTACCAGTGTTTTCTTCAGTCCTATCGGGCAAATGTCAGGATGGTACCTACCAAACAGGCCCTGGCCGACACCTTTCCAAATCTTTCCCATTGTCATTGTTGTTCTTAGATATCCAGTGTAAAATGAACTGCTCTATCTGAAGTTATTTATTTTATATGTTACACTAATTGCATTCCCAATCACTCTTCTTTTCAATTATTTGCTTTTCTTCTAGAAAATGTATTTTAAAAAAAAACATAGTCTCATTATTTTAAATAAGAAGTCCAAATACTAAATTTGATATTTCAAATCTTAAGAGATATCGAGTTATGGACTCTTATTATAATAATAGTAATCCTTGCTACTTTTCTATGTCACCCCCTTTGTTCCCTTTCCAGGTCAAATAATGTAAAATGCTGAAAGACACATGTGCTATTTCAAACATGAAGAACATCTGTTCTTCGCACGGGGAAATACGTCTCAGTTTAAACATAAATGTCTGAATTTCGATTTAATATTGATCATATATATATATATATATATATATATATATATACACAGGGTGTTTCAAAACAACAACGATAACATTTCGGAGATGATTCCTGACATCAAGGTAAGACAAAAAATATAGACCCCTTTGGGCGCACAGGTCCTTCCTTTCGGAGCTATATGCTGCGGACAACATGAAAAAATGAGCTTCTAAGGTCCATAGCTCCAAAACTATGGGATCTAACGTAGTCGTTTCAAGACTTCACTTAGAAACTAGTATGTGCCCTACCATAGTATCCATGTTTCAGAATCCTGTGGTACTTCCGCAACAATTTTTTACAGAGGTAGTTGGCGAGTACTTCAAATTTTATACCTGTAGCCAAACTCCCTCTATAAAAATTGTTGCGTAAGTACCAAAGGATTTTGAAACATGGATATTATGGTAGGGCACATACTAGTTCCTAAGTAAAGTGTTGACCAGACTACGATAGATTCCACAGTTTTGGAGCTATGGACTTTTAAATTTTATTTTTCCATGTCTTTGACAGCCTATAACAACAACAGAAAGCATTAGTACACCCAGAATGGTCTATACTTTTTGTCTTATCTTGGTGTCAGAAATAACCTCCTTATCTGTGCTGTTTTGAAACACCCTATATATATATACATGTATATATAATTAATAACTCTTGAACCACCTGATTGATCCCGAGCAAATTTTAAATATGGATGAGGTTCGGGCCTGGAAAGTTTTCTCGTTTTATGTTTTCACTTTCGCGGTAGAAAGCTAGGAAAGTGGGAGGGGAAGAGAAGGTTTATATATAAAAATAAATAAAACTTTACTCTTGAACCACTCAACCGATCTCGATCAAATTTTCAACTTAGATGAAGTTCGAACCTGAGATAGTTTTGGTCATATCACTTTGACCGTGTAACGTAAGGCAGGGCGAGGGGAAGAGACATTTAAAAATGATCGAAAATGACTGT
This sequence comes from Thermobia domestica, assembly GCF_964235325.1. NCBI lineage: Eukaryota > Metazoa > Arthropoda > Insecta > Zygentoma > Lepismatidae > Thermobia > Thermobia domestica. Next base: position 81,713,473 of record NC_137469.1, read on the forward strand.
TATTAGTGTTAAATCAATTGCTTTTGTGGTCACTGAAAGGAACAATGACAGTTCTGATGCCGTTTAAATCCAATTCAGCCTCTCAACTTAGGGTGGGGAGGGATATATATATATGCAGCATCTATGGTTCTGTTAGCCCGTCACGTATAAAGGATGATCACACTACCTGAGGAAAGGGGGAAGCAAGAAATGAGTGGAGAAGGGAGGAAGCAGCCTAGGACCTATATGTGAGGTATTATCCCGGCATTTGTGGGTGTGAATGAAGAAAACCCATGAAAACCTCACTCACGATGGCTGGCTTGAGAAAGCTGTTACACGTTTTGATCGAGTATCTCCATCGGGAATGTAAAATTGAGTATTAACTTTCCCTTAATTGAAGGGTTGGATGCAAGAACCAGATAGGTTAATTTTTTTCGCGAATTTGAAATTTTCACATGTTCCAGTAGGAAAAAAGTCAGTCTCCATTAAGTGTAAGCATCATGTGGATCCGATTATTATATTCAGTGTTATAATATAAAAGAATATACCTACATACAATGTTCATTGTGAAGCTAGAGCAAGCAGCAGGCAGCTCCGTAAAAATTTCTAAAAGTGAACTTACCTGGTTCTTGCATCGAGCCCTACAATTGAAATATATCAACTTCAACTCTTTTTCTTTCGCAACTTTTGTAACTAGACTTGAATCCATTGTGCTCTGAAAGTCCCAATTCTTATAAAAGATTTTTTCACGTAATGTTCCGTTCTTTTACATTTCTACACAAAATATGAGCATCTTGTCTCGAACCATATTTTCTGGAGCGATTAAATTCATCTTCCCCTATATTCAAGCACCCTTCTTTACGATACAGTTGTACGGGTTGCATATAAATGTAGGGGTAGTAACACACACCCATTCCCAATCAACGAAATTAAGCGAAACCATTACTCCAACCCGTAAATACCTAGATATCTACATAGGCTAAGATTAAATCAATTTACTCCTCTCCAAATTACATTATCGTACGAGTTTCCAACAGACGGAAACGACATAGACCAAATATGTTAAAATCAGGTTGGGGAATTAATATTTAAATATGATATGTACGAAGGGACTTTATATACTTACTCAACAAATATTATATCGAAATCAGCTAACATTAAATCAATTCACTCCTCCCCAAATTACATTGTCGTACGATTTTCCAACAGAGAGGAATGACATAGATCAAATACGTTAAAATCAAGTTGAGGAATTAATATTTAAATAAGATATTTACGAGGGGACATTAGAAACTTCCTAAACAAATATTATATCGAAATCAGCTAAGATTAAATCAATTTACTCCTCCCCAAATTACATTGCCGTGCAATTTTCCAACAGAGAGGAATGACATAGACCAAATATGTTAAAATCAAGTTGGGGAATTAATATTTAAATAAGATGTATACGAGAGAACTTTTTATACTTCCTCAAAAAATATTATATCGAAATCGGCAACATTAAGTCAGTTTACTCTTCTCAAAATTTCACTTTCGTACCATTTTCCAACAGACAGGAATGACATAGACGAAATATGTTAAAATCAAGTTGGTAAATTAATATTTAAGATGTGTACGAGGGAACTTCATAAACTCTGTCAAAAAATGATATCAAAATAGGCTAAGAATATGTCAGTTTACCCCTCTCAAAATTTCATTTTCGTACGATTTTCCAACAGACGGGAATGACATAGACCACATTATTAAAATCAAGTTGGGGAATTAATATTTAAATAAAATAGGTACGAGGGAATTTTATAATCTCTCTCATGAAATACTAGCAGCGTTCACCCCGCTTCGCTGCGGTCACCCCGGAACGCAATAAACTTTGTTACTTAGATAATTTTTACTTTTTCGCTTTCAAGTGATATGATAAAAACCATAGAAGATTGCAGTAAATCTTAACATTATATCGCCTGTCATTTATGTTAACCCGCCCCGCTTCGCTGCGGTCATCCCGGTGCTGGCATATTGTAAAAGTGTCTGTAAAAATAAGCAAATCAATTAAAAAATTTTAAACAGAAGATTCAAGCTATTTTCCGCTGTATATCGCCTGTCATTTATGTTAACCCGCCGAGTGACACGGTCATGCGGGTTGCATATAAATACGTTTATTTTTACCTATGATGAACTAATAACAAAGGATTTGTACGTTATGGACACTTGAATGGTCAATTATCTCAAGACACTGGTAATTAAAAATTAAAGTGATATGATAAAAACCATCTAGGGTCCAAATCCTAATAACCCCCCAAAAATGAAAGAAATTGGTTCAGCCGTATTAGCGTGATGAGCGGACAAAATTTTGTACGTTCTCTTTTATATATATAGATTATAACGAATTAGTCTATGATTAAATCAATTTACCCCTCTCCAAATTACATTACCGTACGATCTTCCAATAGACAGGAAAGACATAGACCAAATATGTTAGAATCAAGTTGGGGAATTAATTTGTAAATAAGATATGTGCTAGGGGCTTTCGAACTTCCTCAGGAATTACTGTTTCGAAATAGGCTAAGATTAAATCAATTTACCCTTCTCCAAATTACGTTTCCGTACGATTTTCCAACAGTCAGGGGTAACATAGAGCACATATGTTAGAATGAAGTTGGGGAATTAATATTTAAATAAGATATGTACAGGGAACTTTTTAAATTCTCTCATGAAATATTATATCGAAATCGGCTACGATTAAGTCAGTTCACTCCTCTCAAAATATCATTTTCGTACGAGTTTCCAACAGACAGGGGTTATTTAGAGCACATATTTTAAAATGAAGTTGGGGAATTAATATTTAAATAAGATATGTATTAAGGAACTTTATAAACTTCCTCAGCAAATATTATATAGAAATCAGATACGATTATTTAAATATACATGACCCCCTACTTAAGAAGAACATATTTTTTATGTGAATGTGTTTTACTTTTACATAATAAATTCTCTCTTTTTGTTCTATTTGTTGTTGAAGAAAATGGACCCCCAAAATTTGAAGATGGGTAACTTGATTTAATATTAGCCCATTTCGATATAAATATTTCTTGACGAAGTTTATAAAGAAAGTTCCCTCGTGCAAATCTTATTTAAATATCAATTACCCAACTTGATTTTAACATATGTGGTCTATGTTATTCCTGTCTGTTAAAAAATCGTACGATAATGTAATTTGAAGAGCGGTAAATTGATTTAATCTTAGCTGATTTCAATATTATATTGCATGAGGAATTTTAGGAAGTCCCCTCGTACATATCTTATTTAAATATTAGTTCCAGAACTTCCTTTTAACATATCTGCTCTATATGATTCTTGTCTGTTGGAAAATGGTACGAAAATGACATTTTGAGAAGGGTAAATTGATTTAATCTTAGCCTATTTCGATATAATAATTTTTGAAGAAGTTTACGAAGTCCCATCGTACATATCTTATTTAAATATTAATTCACCCGAATTGATTTTAACATATTTGTTCTATGTCATTCCTGTCCGTTGAAAAATGTTACGAAAATGAAATTTTGAGAGGGGTAAACAGACTTAATCTTAGTCGATTTCGACATAATATTTTTTAAAGTAACTTATAAAGTTCCCTTGTAATATCTTATTTAAATATTAATTCGCCACCTAAATTTTAATATATTTGGTCTATGTCATTCCTGTCTATTGGAAAATCCTACGATAATATAATTTGGAGAGGAATAAAAAGATTTAATCTTTGCCTATTTCGATATAATCTTCCTTGAGGAAGATTATAATGTTCCCTCGTACATTTCTTATTCAAATATTAATTCCCCAACTTGATTTTCACATATGTGGTCTATGTCGTTCTTGTCTCTTAAGGTAAATTGACTTAATCTTAGCCGATTCCGATATAATATTTTTTGAGGGAGTTTATAAAGTTTCCTCGTAAATATCTTATTTAAATAATAATTCCCCAACTTGATTTTAACATATGTGGTCTATGTCATTCCTGTCTGTTGGAAAGTGGTACGAAAATGAAATATTCAAATAGGTAAACTGACTTAGCCTTAGGAGATTTTGATATAATATTCCTTGAGGAAGTTTATAATATTCCCTCGTACAATTCTTATTCAAATATTAAGTCCCCAACTTGATTTTCAAATATGTAGTCTATGCTTTCGTGTGTATTGAAAAATGGTACGAAAATGAAATTTTGAGAGGGGTAAACTGACTTAATCTTAGTCGATTTCGATATAATATTTTTTAAAGTAATTTTCTAAAGTTCCTCGTACATATCTTATTTAAATATTAATTCCCCAACTAAATTTTAATATTTGATCTATGTCATTCTTGTCTGTTGGAAAATCGTACGATAATATAATTTGGAGAGGAGTAAATTGACTTAATCTTCGCCTATTTCGATATAATATTTCAAAAGGAAGTTTAAAAAGTCCCCTCGTACATATCTTACTTAAATATTAATTCTCCAACTTGATTTTGACATATTTGGTCTATTTCCTTCTTGTCTGTTGGAAAACTGTTCCAAAATGAAATTTTGAGAGTGGTAAATTGATTTAATCTTAGTCTATTTTGATATAATATTTTATATGGAAGTTTAGGAAGTCCCCTCGTACATATCTTACTTAAATATTATTTCTCAAATTGGATTTTAACATATGTTGCCTATGTCATTCCTGTCTGTTGGAAAATTGTACGAAAATGAAATTTTGAGAGGGGTAAACTGACTTAATCTTAGCTGATTTCGAAATAATATTTGTTGAGGAAGTTTATAAATTTTCCTCGTACATATCTTATTTAAATATTAATTCCACAACTGGATTTTAATATACTTGATCTATGTCTTCTACGTCTGTTTAAAAATCGTACGATAATGTAACTTGGAGAAGAGTAAATTCATTTAATCTTAGCTCAATTCGATATAATATTTAAAGAGGAAGTTTATAAATTCCCCTCGTTCATATCATATTTAAATGTTAATTTCCCAACTTGATGTTAACATATGTGCTCTATGTCGATCCTGTCTGTTGGAAAATGTTACGAAATTGAAATTTTGAGAAAGGTAAATTGACTTAATCTTAGCCGATTTCGATATAATATTTTTTGAGGGAGTTTATAAAGTTCCCTCGTATATGTCTTATTTACATATTAATTCCCCACTTGATTTTAACATATGTGGTCTATGTCATTCCTGTCTGTTGGAAAATGGTACGAAAATGAAATTTTCAAATAGGTAAACTGACTTAGTGTTAGGAGATTTTGATATAATATTCCTTGAGGAAGTTTATAATGTTTCCTCGTACATTTCTTATTCAAATATTAATTCCCCAACTTGATTTTAACATATGTGGTCTATGCTTTCGTGTCTGTTGGAAAGCGGTACGAAAGTCTAATTTTGAGAGGGGTAAACTGACTTAATCTTCACCGATTTCGATATAATATTTTTTGAGGGAGTTTATGAAGTTCACTTGTACACATCTTACTTAAATATTAATTCTCCAACTCCATTTTGACATATTTGCTCTATGTCCTTCTTGCCTGTTGGAATATTGTACGAAAATGAAATTTTGAAAGTGATCAATTTATTTTGAATTAGCTTATTTCGATATAATATTTCATATGGAAGTTTAAGAAGTTCCCTCGTACATATCTTACTTAAATATTAATTCCCAAATTCGATTTTAACATATGTTGTCTATGTCGTTCCTGTCTGTTGGAAAATTGTACGAAAATGAAATTTTGAGAGGGGTAAACTGACTTAATCTTAGCCGATTACGATATAATATTTTTTGAGGGAGTTTATAAAGTTCCGTCGTATATATTTTATTTCAATATCAGTTCCCGAACTTCATTTTAACGTATCTGGTCTATATCTTTCCTGTCTGTTGGAAAATCGTACGATAATATAATTTGGAGAGGAGTAAATTGATTTAATCTTGCTCTATTTCGATATAATATTTCATAAGGAAGTTTAGGAAGTCCCCTCGTACATATCTTACTTAAATATTAATTCTCCAACTTGATTTTGACATATTTGGTCTACGTCCTTCATGGCTGTTGGAAAATTGTTCGAAAATGAAATTTTGAGAGTGGTAAATTGATTTAATCTTAGCCTATTTTGATATAATATTTTATATGGAAGTTTAGGAAGTCCCCTCGTACATATCTTACTTAAATATTATTTCTCAAATTGGATTTTAACATATGTTGTCTGTGTCATTCCTGTTTGTTGGAAAATTGTACGAAAATGAAATTTTGAGAGGAGTAAACTGACTTAATCTTAGCTGATTTAAATATAATCTTTGTTGAGGAAGTTTATAATGTTCCCTCGTACATATCTTATTTAAATATTAATTCTTCAACTTGATTTCAACATATTTCGTCTATTTCACTCCTGTCTGTTAGAAAATGGTACGAAAATGTAATTTTGAGAGGAGTAAACTGATTTAATCTTAGCCTATTTCGATATAATAATACCTGAGGAAGTTTATAAAGTTGTCTCGTACATATCTTATTTATATATTAATTCCCCAACTTGGTTTTAACATATGTTGTATATTTCATCTTTTTCTGTTGGAAAATGGTACAAAAATGAAATTTTAAGAGGGGTATATTGACTTAATCTTAGCCGATTTCGATATAATATTTTCGGAGGGAGTTTATAAAGTTCCCTCGTACATATCTTATTTAAATATTAATCCCCCAATTTGATTTTAACATGTGTTTACTATGTTATTCCTGTCAGTTGGAAAATTGTACTAAAATGAAATTTTGAGAATGGTAATCTGACTTAATCTTAGCTGATTTCGATATAATATTTTTGAGGGAGTTTATAATGATTCCTCGTACATATCTTATTTAAATATAATTCCCGAACTTGATTTTAACATATCTGGTCTATGTCCTTCTCGTCCGTTGTAAAATGGTACTAAAAGAAATTTTGAGAGAAGTAAATTGGTTTAATCTTAGCTTATTTTGATATAATATTTCATATGGAATTTTAGAAAGTCCCCTCATATATATATTACTTAAATCTTAGTTCCCAAATTTGGTTGTAACATATGTTGTCTATGTCATTCCTGTCTGTTGGAAAATTGAACTAAAATGAAATTTTGAGAGGTGTAAACTGACTTAATCTTAGCTGACTTCGATATAATATTTTTGAGGGAATTAATAATGACCCCCGTACATATCTTATTTAAATGTAATTCCGAACTTCATTTTAACATATCTGGTCTATGTCCTTCTCGTCCGTTGTAAAATGATACGAAAATGAAATTTTGAGAGTGTTAAATTCATTTAATCTTAGCCTATTTTGATATAATATTTCATATGGAAGTTTGGGAAGTCCCCTCGTACATATCTTACTTAAATATTATTTCCCAAATTTGATTTTAACATATGTTGTCTATGTCATTCATGTCTGTTGAAAAACTGTTCGAAAATGAAATATTGAGAAGGGTAAACTGACTTAATCTTAGCTGATTTCGATATAATATTTGTTGAGGAAAATTATAAAGTTTCCTCGTACATATCATATTTAAATATTAATTCCACAACTGGATTTAAATATATTTGGTCTATGTCTTCTATGTCTGTTTGAAAATCGTACGATAATGTAATTTGGACAAGGGTAAATTGATATAATCTTAGCTCATTTCGATATAATATTTAAAGAGGAGGTTTATAAACTCCCTTCGTTCATATCTTAATTCCCCAACTTGATTTTAACATATTTGGTCTATTTCATTTTTGTCTGATGAAAAATGGTACGAAAATGAAATTTTAAGGGGGCTAAACTGACTTAATCTTAGTCGATTTCGATATAATATTTTTTTAAATAATTTTCTAAAGTTCCATTCTACATATCTTATTTAAATATTAATTCCCCACCTCAATTTTTATATATTTGGTATATGTGATTCCTTTCTGTTGGAAAATCGTACCATAATATAATTTGGAGAGGGGTAAATTGATTTAATCTTAGCTTATTTCGATATAATATTTCATGGGGAAATTTAGGATGTCCCCTCGTTTATATCTCATTTAAATATTAATTCCTCAATTTGATTTTGGAATATGTGGTCTATGTTTTTGCTGTACGTTGGAAATTCCTTGAAAATGAAATTTTCAGAGGGGTAAACTGACTTAAACTTAGCCGATTTCGATATAATATTTTTTGAGGGAGTTTTTTAATTTGCCTTGTACATATCTTATCTAAATATTATTTCTCCAACTTGGTTTTCACATATGTTTTCTATGTCATTCCTGTCTGTTGGAAAATGGCGCGAAAGTGAAATTTTGAGAGGGGTATATTGACTTAATCTTAGCCGATTTCGATATAATATTTTTGGGGGGAGTATATGAAGTTCCCTCGTACATATCTTACTTAAACATTAATTCTCCAACTTGATTTTGATATATTTGGTCCATGTCCTTCTTGTCTGTTGGAAAATTGTACGAAAATGAAATTTTGAGAGTGGTAAATTCATTTAATCTTAGCCTATTTTGATATAATATTTCATATGGAAGTTTGGGAAGTCCCCTCGTACATATCTTACTTAAATATTATTTCCCAAATTTGATTTTAACATATGTTGTCTATGTCATTCATGTCTTTTGAAAAACTGTTCGAAAATGAAATATTGAGGAGGGTAAACTGACTTAAGCTTAGCTGATTTCGATATAATATTTGTTGAGGAAATTTATAAAGTTTCCTCGTACATATCTTATTTAAATATTAATTCCACAACTGGATTTAAATATACTTGGTCTATGTCTTCTATGTCTGTTTGAAAATCGTACGATAATGTAATTTGCAGAAGGGTAAATTGATATAATCTTAGCTCATTTCGATATAATATTTAAAGAGGAAGTTTATAAACTCCCTTCGTTCATATCTTATTTAAATATTAATTCCCAAACTTGATTTTAACATATTTGGTCTATTTCGTTTTTGTCCGGTGAAAAACGGTACGAAAATGAAATTTTGAGGGGGGTAAACTGACTTAATCTTAGTCGATTTCGATATAATATTTTTTTAAAATAATTTTCTAAAGTACCATCCTACATATCTTATTTAAATATTAATTCCCCACCTAATTTTTATATATTTGGTCTATGTCATTCCTGTCTGTTGGAAAATCTACGATAATATAATATGGAGAGAAGTAAATTGATTTAATCTTAGCTTATTCCGATATAATATTTCATGGGGAAATTTAGGATGTCCCCTCGTTTATATCTCATTTAAATATTAATTCCTCAATTTGATTTTGGAATATGTGGTCTATGTTTTTGCTGTACGTTGGAAATTCCTTGAAAATGAAATTTTCAGAGGGGTAAACTGACTTAAACTTAGCCGATTTCGATATAATATTTTTTGAGGGAGTTTTTGAATTTGCCTTGTACATATCTTATCTAAATATTAATTCTCCAACTTGGTTTTCACATATGTTTTCTATGTCATTCCTGTCTGTTGGAAAATGGTGCGAAAGTGAAATTTTGAGAGGAGTATTTTGACTTAATCTTAGCCGATTTCGATATAATATTTTTTTGGGAGTTAATAAAGTTTCCTCATATATATTTTATTTAAATATTAATTACCAATTTGATTTTAACGTATGTGGTCTATGTCTTTGTCCGTTTTAAAATGGTACTAAAATGAAATTTTGAGAGAGATAAATTGACTTAATCTTAGTCGATTTCGATATAATATTTTTTTTAAATAATTTTCTAAAGTTTCATCCTACATATCTTATTTAAATATTAATTCCCCACCTCAATTTTTATATATTTGGTCTATGTGATTCCTGTCTGTTGGAAAATCGTACCATAATATAATTTGGAGAGGGGTAAATTGATTTAATCTTAGCTTATTTCAATATAATATTTCATGGGGAAATTTAGGATATCCCCTCGTATATATCTTATTTAGATTATAATTCCCCAACTTGCTTTTAACATGTGTTGTCTATGTCATTCCTGTCTGTTGGAAAATGTTACGAAAATAATTTTGAGAAAGGTAAATTGACCTAATCTTAGCCGATTTCGATATAATATTTTATGATGGAGTTTATAAAGTTCCCTCGTATCTATTTTATTTAAATATTAATTCCCCAACTTGATTTTAACAAAGGTGGTCTACGTCATTCCTGTATGGTGGAAAATGATAGGAAAATTTAATTTTGAAATAGGTAAACTGACTTAGTCTTAGGTGATTTTGATATAACATTTCTTGAGGAAGTTTATAATGTACCCTCGAAAATATCTTATTTAAATATTAATTCCCCAACTTGATTTTAAGTGGTCTATGTCATTCCCGTCTGTTGGGAAGTGGTACGAAAGTGTAATTTTGAGAGGGGTAAACTGACTTAATCTTAGCCGATTTCGATATAACATTTTTTATGGAGTTTATGAAGTTCCCTCGTACATATCTTATTTAAATGTAATTCCGAACTTCATTTTAACATATCTGGTCTATGTCCTTCTCGTCCGTTGTAAAATGATACGAAAATGAAATTTTGAGAGTGTTAAATTCATTTAATCTTAGCCTATTTTGATATAATATTTCATATGGAAGTTTGGGAAGTCCCCTCGTACATATCTTACTTAAATATTATTTCCCAAATTTGATTTTAACATATGTTGTCTATGTCATTCATGTCTGTTGAAAAACTGTTCGAAAATGAAATATTGAGAAGGGTAAACTGACTTAATCTTAGCTGATTTCGATATAATATTTGTTGAGGAAAATTATAAAGTTTCCTCGTACATATCATATTTAAATATTAATTCCACAACTGGATTTAAATATACTTGGTCTATGTGTTCAATGTCTGTTTGAAAATCGTACGATAATGTAATTTCGAGAAGGGTAAATTGATATAATCTTAGCTCATTTCGATATAATATTTAAAGAGGAAGTTTAGGATGTCGCCTCGTTTATATCTTCTTTAAATATTAATTCCCCAACTTGATTTTAGCATATGTGGTCTATTTCTTTGCTGTATGTTGCAAAATGGTATGAAAATGTAATTTTCACTGGGTTAAACTGACTTAAACTTAGCCGATTACGATATAACATTTTTTTATGGAGTTTATGATGTTCCCTCGTACATATCTTATTTAAATATTAATTCTCCAACTCGATTTTGACATATTTGATTTATGTCCATCTTGCCTGTTGGAAAATTGTACGAAAATGAAATTTTGAGAGTGGTAAATTTATTTTAATCTTAGGCTATTTTGATATAATATCTCATATGGAAGTTTAGGAAGTCCCCTCGTACATATCTTACTTTAATATTAATTCCCAGATTTGATTTTAACATATGTTGTCTATGTCATTCCCGTCTGTTGGGAAGTGGTACGAAAGTGTAATTTCGAGAGGGGTAAACTGACTTAATCTTAGCCGATTTCGATATAACATTTTTTATGGAGTTTATGAAGTTCCCTCGTACATATCTTATTTAAATATTAACTCTCCAACTCGATTTTGACATATTTGGTTTATGTCCTTCTTGCCTGTTGGAAAATTGTACGAAAATGAACTTTTGAGAGGGGTAAACTGACTTAATCTTACCCGATTACGATATAATATTTTTGAGGGAGTTTTTAAAATTCCCTCGTACATATCTTATTTAAATATTCATTCCCCAATTTGATTTTAACATATGTACTCTATGTCTTTCCTATCTGTTTGAAATTTGTACGGAAATGAAATTTTGAGAGGGTTAAATAGACTTAATCTTTGTCAATTTCGATATAATATATTTTGATGGAGTTTATAAAGTTCCCTCGTACATATCTTATTTAAATATTAAATCTCCAACTTGATTTTGACATATTTTGGTCTATGTTCTTCTTGTCTGTTGGAAAATTGTAAGAAAATGAAACTTTGGGAGTGATAAAATGATTTAATCTTAGCCTATTTTGATATAATATTTCATATGGAAGTTTAGGAAGTCCCCTCGTACTTAACTTATTTAAATATTAAATATTACTTAAATATTAAGAGGGGTAAATTGACTTAATCTTAGCCGATTTTTATATAATATTTTTTCAGGGAGTTTATAAAGTTCCCTCGTATATGTCTTATTTAAATATTAATTCTTCAACTAGATTTTAACATATTTGGTCTATGTCTTTCCTGTCTGTTGGAAACTCTTACGATAATGTAATTTGGAGAAGGGTAAATTTATTTAATCTTAGCCTATTTCGATGTAGTGTTTCATGAGTAAATTTAGGATGTCCCCTCGTTTATATCTTATTTAAATATTAATTTCATAACGTGATTTTAGTATATGTGATCTATGTCTTTTCTGTGTGTTAGAAAATGATATGAACATGAAATTTTCAGAGTGGTAAACTGACTTAAACTTAGCCGATTTTGATGTAATATTTTTGAGGAAGTTTTTAAATTTGCCTCGTACATATCTTATTTAAATATTAATTCCCCAACTTGATTTTATTATATGTGGTCTATGTCGTTGCTGCCTGTTAGAAAAATGTACGATAATGTAAGTTTGAGAGAAGTAGTTTCACTTTGTCCTTTCCAGTTTGTGTTTAATTTTGTGCTGAAGAGATTTTGAAAGTATTTTCGAAAGAGCCGCTTTTGATACTATTTTTCTTTTATTGAGTTAATATATGTAGTGGAGGAATGCTTCGTTTATAAACTAATTATTAATAACAGTAGAATTTTTTTGTTGTCTATAGTGATTTTTTTATTTTACTGGCAACCCTGGTAGTTGTTGAATTGTCTGCTGACGAACGTCTGCCATAATCACTGCTGTTTTCACGAGTTTTATTTTATTCATTTATCTCGAATCGTTTTCATATTAGTGTTACTGAACATGTTATCTGATACAGGGCCCATGTCTTGGCGGCCAATTTTAAAATGGTGATCCATATGAAAAATGTTTTGCCACAACGGTTTAGTGTTTAAAGAAATATTACTCGACCCATGTTTCCGTTTAAAATTTCAAAGTTGGGCCCTGGCCGCCATGAAAGGCGGCCCTAGGGTCACCACAACATGATCATTCGACACACCCCATACATTTTCTTGTTTCACTTTTATTCTGTTCAATTATCTCCAACCGTTTTCTCACTAATGGTACTGGACGTTTTATTTGATATAGGCACCATGTCTTGGCCGCCATTTTGAATACGATGACCGATATGAAAATATTTTTGCCCCAGCGCTCTGTAGTTTTTAAAGATCTATCGAACGAGGTATTACTCGCACCATGTTTCCATTTAAAATTTTAAAATTTGGCCATGGGCCCTCATGAAGGGTGGCTCTGGGGAGCACCATGATAATACCATTTGATGTGCCCCATGGCATTTCCTATTTGAGTTTTTGTTTGGTTCATTTATGTTGAAAAGTTTTCGAGATATTTTCGTAGAAAGATTAAAATGGGCCAACATCGACAACGTGTGGGAAGGGATTCGTGAACTAAGATAAGACAAAAAGTATGTTCATTTTTTCTTATTTTCAGCATTCCATAACTCTGAAATGACGGATTTCTGTACCCTCGTCGTGACGGTCTGTACTTTTTGTCTTATCTTGGTGTTATGAATCACCTCTCAAACGTCGGTTTTGTTTTGACCAGCAATATATATAACTAGCAACGGGCAATATTTTGAGTTCTTTCTTTCTGCAACTTTCATATATTATTGGACTGAACTCGAGATATCGCAAAAAAAAAAAAAAAAAAAAAAAAAAAAAAAAAAAAGAGAAAAAAAAAGAAATCTTAAAAAAGCACTACTCTCATTTTCATTCTATTAGGTGTTTCTTTAGCTTTGGAATATAATCTTCTGTTGAGTTGAGACGTTTATTGAACTGCACAATGATAAACAATGTCTCACCATAATACTGACTATTACGTTTTTCAAAGTATTTTAACAATCAGATAAGAGCACGGTGACTCAGTAGCATAGGGCTTGTCTCTATTGAGCTGGGTACCTGGTTCAATCCGTGGATAAGTAAGCTTGTGGTGGGCAATATGGTGTTCGTTGGTTTTCTTGGGGTTCTCATGTTTTCTCGCACATTCTCATTTCACTGATTCTTCCATAATCCTACGTCTCCCTTCAGGGGAGGATCCAGGGGGCGATCGGGGCGATCGCCCCCGAAAGAGGAGGCTTTTTTATTTTATATAGAAATAAAATATATAATTTATTTTTTGACGCTCTTAAAAGTAGCTCTAAGTAGCAGTATTACAACCCACCGCTCCCCCTCAAAAGTCCGTCCTGGATCCGCCCTTGTCCCCATTACTGTAAAGGTAGCAATCGTGGGACTTTAAACTGAAAGATTTTTATTCCACTGGAAGTAAATCACCTAACACCACTGAAATTTGTTTTTAATTATTTTAGATTGAAAGTCCAATTCAACAAACATCATGACTCTAACCTTAAGGGATTCGGATATATATATATATATATATATATATATATATATATATATAGAGAGAGAGAGAGAGAGAGAGAGAGAGAGAGAAAGAGAGAGATAAATAGATAGATAGATAGACACATTTTATACTAATTGCATTCCCCACTACTTTTCTTCTCAACTGCTTTCTCTTCCAGAAAAAGTATTAAAAACAACATACAATAAGTGTCTCGTTATTTTAAATAAGAAGTTGAAATACTAAATTTGATATTTCTAATCTTAAGAGATATCGACCTATGAACTCTTATTACAATAATTGTAATCCTTGTTCCTTTTGTATGTATATACCATCTACAGTAAAAATTCGATCGAGAGCAGCCGGGTGGTTCAAGAGTTATTAACTCACGAACATAGTCGCTTTTATTTTAATATATATACTGATTTTTGTATATCTCTCCCTATTTCGCCTCCCCTACGTTGGTCTGTCAAAAGTGAAATGATAAAAGGACTGTAATAAGACTAGTAGGATGTGTGAAAGTAAAATCTAAGTAGTCACAAGTGATCAGTAAAAAAAAAAAAAAAAAAGAAAAAAAAAAAAAAAGAAATTGTTGGAGATGAGAACGAGGAATGATAGAATAAAGAGCGATTATTATATAAGAGGCACCATTAAGTTCAGACTCTTGAAAAAAAAAGTATCAAGAATCAAAGCAGAGTTGGTTGGGGTATGTAGAAGGAATATATGATAATTATGTGGAAAAGAGAATTGAAAAGATAGGAATAACAGGAAGAATTAGGAGGGAAGACCCAAGATAAGATAAAAAGACAAGACATGAGATGATCTGAGGGAGAGAGAATGGAAAACAGAAATGAAATAAAACTGAAAAATTTCAGTTTGACGTCTCACGACTATGTTCTTTAGGCTTGTAAGAGAGACGGATGTTTTAGACAAGTGAATGAGTATATAAGAATTGGTGGAATGAGGAAGTGAAAGGAAACAGGAATATACCTAAGAACCCACGGACATGATATTGTCCATCACAAACTTACTTGGCCGGGGATCGAACCAGGGACTCAAGAAGAAGTGCCCTAACACAGTGGTTCTCAATATGGGGTCCGCGACACCTAAAAGTTGAAATGTGTTGTAATAAAATGGAACTCACAGCTGTTATGTAAGAAGTACTTTTTAAGATTAAGAAACTGCAGCGGTGGGCGGTACGAGTATAAAACAATAAATATTCATCATTTCCAGTGCTCAAGGAATTCATTGATTCTTCAGGTGAAAAACTCTGCTGAAATACACAAAACACTTGTAGGACACTTAGAAGTATTAGCTGCATGTTTTCTAGAATATTTCCGTGTCCCACAACTGATAATAGTTGGATTCAACATCCTTTAACTAATGTAGAAATCCATGACATACAAGATATGTTCATGAAAAAACGTTTTCAGAGAAAATGAACTTTGTAGCTTTTGGTTGTGTGTGCGTTGTGAGTATGAAGAGTTGTCTAAGAAGGCATTGCAACATTTGATGCCTTTCCCTACCACTTACTTATGTGAGCAGACCTTTGCTGTCCTTTGCAGTATTAAAACCTTAAAGCGAAATCGTCTAAAATGTGGAATCGGACCGAAGATTGATGGTGACAAAACTTACTGCAGATTTCAATGCAATTGTGGACAAACATAACGAATTTCGTTCCTCACATTAGTGACCCCACATTTGAGACATTGTGTATCAACTGGATTTCTTTTAACAAAAAAAGAAAAAAAAAGAGAGAGAGAGAGGTTGATTTTCAGTCTTGAAAATTATTGTATTTTGAATTGAAATTTCGTTTACTAGGAAACAATCATGTATCTTTAAAATAAATTACTTATTACATTATTGTTCTTGATCTTTATCTTGTCGGTGGTAATTCTAATTAGTATAATTTTTTATATCATGTGAAATTTCAAGGGGGTCCGCAGATTACTTTCCGAATCGGCGTTATCGGAAAGTTTGATAACCACTGCTGTAACACATAGCCACTGTAGCCGCCTCCCCCCCCTCGCCACCGCATGATGAACAATAAAGCACGCCCAGAACAGAAGAACGTGGAAAAAAGGATCAAGGATAGACGATCTTATACAATGGGAAAAATCAGAGACAACGAAGAAGAAGAAGAAGAAGAAGAAGAAGAGATAGATGGGTCTGTATGCTTCTAAGACATAATAATTATTAGATGAAGTTTTAACGTTACACCATTGGCACAGGGTTACTATTTTTCTATTACTTGGACAATAGTTTCTTTAAAACATATCAACATGACTGCTGGTTAAATAAAAATCGCAGTGGGAAAGCATGAATTAAACACTGGTTTAGGAGCCACAGTAACTTATGGTAGAACGGTCACCTCTAGTGCGTGGAGTTCCCGCTACGATCTGAGCTCCCATCAAGTGGATTTTACGGTGGACAAACAGCATATGTGTGTGTTTTCTCGGGGTTCTCCTGTTTCCTCCCAATTTCATCATTCCATCCTTTTTATCTATCTCAGTATTATCGTCTTCGTTAGCCTCCGTTCATCGTCGGACACTAAACCCAAAAAATGCAAAAGAATGGTCGACCTAAGATTTTAAATAAATTAAAATCAGGACCTCATCAAAAAAAATTAAAATCAGAACCTCATCAGAAAAAAATTAAAATCAGAATCAAATATCAAAAATCAGAAAATAAGATTTCAATAATGTAGGTGAATTTTACAATGAAAATAGCAGAGTTATTTTCACTGGACCTAGGAACCTATGCAGGAAGGGTGTCGAGACCCTCCTCCGAAATTCCGACTTTTGTGTAAATTTAGACTAATTTTAAGAGCAATTTTGATATAATAAAAAATTTAATATAATTTATCGCCATATTGATTTTGAATCGTCCTGAAATCTTTGAACTGTCCCCGAAATAAACTTCTGCGTACGTTCCTAGACAGACCTATGTACTCCGTAGAATTACCTCCATTTAGTGTCAGTAAACCACTTCTTTCTTCTGATATTTTATACATAACGTTCCACAAAGTAGCTACTTAGCATAAATTTGTGACCAAATCCTGAAGATATAATTGAGTGGCACAGACGAACATAGTGGTATGTCACGTTCTCTAACTTTCGAGTAAACTCGGAAAAAAGGTTCAATATTCCAATGCAATTCAATGTAATGACACATACGAAACAAGCTAATTTTGCCATCTGCAGATATACTCCCGAAATTAAATTACCTACATACTGTTCTGTAGTTTGATCTCAAGCCTTTTGCACCTAATTACTCAATTTCACCGCAAATGGTGCTTATCATTATGTTCACCCGAGCCGCTCAATTATATAATCATTTTATATAAGTAACATCAATTATTCTAAATAATTAATTACTGCAAATTCTCATACAGTATTTTTAATATGACATCAAAGTTATGCATGAGTGTACGGTAATTTTCTTAAAACTTTTAATAATGAACACTTAATAATTATCAGCCATAACGCGGCATGGCATGTTTCAAGAACGTAGTTTACCACCAGTCGTTCTTTTGGAATTGATTCTCGTTAAGTTTTAATAATATCTTTTGTCATTTCTTTACAAAATCAGCAGATACATAAAATATTCGATATATGATTAACTTATTTTCAAACCTTTACTTATTCTTTCATCAAATACAAAATACCATTGTCGCGGTCCTAGGTTTAATTACCGGTGGAAGATATTTAAAATTTTAATATATTAGCATTAGTTTGTATTTCACTTTAACTGTAGACTCACGTCTGAAATAGAGTTGGCACTGGAGAGAAACACTAAACTCCAAACAAACAAACAAAAATGATCCGCCTTGTATCAAACTCCGCCACATCCATTTCGCTTAGTTTCAAGTAATCTTGCAAAACCTGCAGTGAAGCTCCATATACTCGCGTACAAAGTCCCATATTTGAACCAGTTTTTTAGTATGAAATACAAAGCTTTTGAACAAAATACTGTTTTCATGGAATTCCTTTAGATCAATCATATAACAAGCAATATATAACTCAATTTCGGTAAAAATGAATTTATCGGCTGTTGATACTAGGCGCCTCAAATGCCCTTGTTAGCGGGATAACTTTGTTCGAGCCAAGGCACTCTTTTGGGGAAAAAAAAATTATTGATCAGGTTAACTAATCACATTATGATACTACCAACATTGAACCTATATATTTCCGAATATAGCATCGGAACATGTTTTATTTAAAACTAAACATAAAAATCTGAAAATATTTTGTAAAACTCGATTGTAACCGTGCAGACTTGAAGTATAATGTAACAAGAAAAAAAAAAACATGGAGAACTGTTATCACTTGTTACTAATTAATTAAAAAATTTTGGACTAATAACAAAATAGGTCCTGGTACAAAATGTTACATCGAAAGAGTTCCGGCAATATTTTTGATCCTACATGCCTCGACTCGAACTTGAAGATTTGATGCTAGCGGTCCCGGATTAGATCCCCGATGAGAGCACTCGGTCGAAAAAAAAAGTAAATGCTATTTCAGGTCTATTTGAGATTTTCCTAACCTAAGTGAGATTTTCCTGGGTTTTCCTCATTCCACTAAGCAATTGACGGGTTGATATCCAACATATAGGTCCCAGGCCGTTTCCTTTCGTTTCCTCGGATATTGTAATTGTAAAGGGACGTCATCCCTTATACGTGTTGGAGTAATTTGGCCATAGATGCTGAAAGCCCAGAAATCTACATCCTAATCCTAATCAAACTCGGAGAAATGTCAAATGGTAAAACAACGAGCGTCATTGCTTGAAATAGATTACACCCTTTCACACTACACACACACATACACGAACATGTACCAGTCCGTACAAGTTTTAGTGATGTTTTAATATTTTATCTCTCAATACTTTGGTTGATCGAAGTTCAGCGTCATTTTTCATCTCTGAGGCTATGTGAAACGTGAACCTACAATTTAAAAAGGAATACGAAACGCCAAGCCGTAATGCGTCCAAATTTGAAGGCTCCTCCACCAGAAGTCAAACCCAAGCACAAAAGAAGCTCGCTAGCCCTATACCAGTGTGATAGGGACGTATCAAAGCAATATATTACTGAAATCTAAACTTTCTCGCAAAATGTTTAGTTTTACTGAAAGTTGTTAAATTACTGCAATTCCGGAATTACTTTCACGCACCGATAGTGGTCAAGAAACAAGTAACAAAAAGAGTTGAGCGAATTTCTTGTAATTCAGGAACACTTTCTCTAAGAACCAATTTTGATGACCAGGTAAGAAACTGATAAGCACCGAAAAATATGACTAAAACATTTTCTTTAATTTTTTTTGTAAAAAAGTAAATTTTGGCACGTATCTTTTATTTGTTAAAGAGCTGTAGAAACCCTGCTCAGAAAATACACAAATATTTCTTCGGCATTTACGTTTCTCTCCTTTCGTTGTCCACACCCAGTATCATCAGTGAATACTTCAAATCTTCCTGTTAGCAGCCGTGCCCACTTTTCTTGTAACTAGCACGCACATTTTTGGTGCACTCAATTCTGGTAGGAGAGGCTAGAAATTTCAAAGCATTACGGTGAATTTTCAATAAAAGGTAACTCTCAAAAATTTCACTCAAATTTAAAGGTACTTACCGGTGATGTCTGTACATTCACTGGCCGCCATGGGGCAACAAATCTTCGTTGATTGTATTTTTTCTGTTCACTGTGCACTTTTCTAAACTTAATAAAGTATATTACTATTGGCCGTACATTTTAATTTTCGTTGAAAAGCACTCGCGAAACTACACATTCGCTAACAACATTCATTTGTCAGTTGAAGCGAAGCAGTCAATCGTTTAGGATGATATGTATGAAACTTCTTCCAGCGAACTTCACCAACACAAGAGCAAAGGCTCAAGATGTGTCTTTATATAATGCTACTCCGGCAGAGTCTTCCTCAACATGCATCCCGCCAAAACACTTGATTGGTTCACGAGTTCGCGCCATGAAGAAGACTCTGAGCTGACAGCAGCCAATCGAATTAAGCCACTGTGATTTGTTAGGAAGTGTTTCTATCTTTTTGCTAACTTCACAAAGACAAGAAGTAACCAACTGGGAAAAGACTCGATATGTGTCCTTATAAGGTAGTACTCCGGTAAAATCTTCCCCAACATGCCTCCCGCCAAAACATTTGATTGGTCTAAGAGATCGCGCCATGTAGAGGACTCAGAGCTGATAGCAGCCAATCAAATTAAGCCTCTCTAAGTTGTTGGAAAGTGGTGTAATTGCTTAGTTGCCACATGTCCAGGGTATAATGATAAGAAACTAAGTGATGCTTTGCTGTCCAATGTCTTCAGAATTTTCTAGAACGCTAACATGGCTACAGTGTGTATCAGGCAGCTCCATTTTTTTCTTTTTTTTTGTGCGGAAAGTGCATTAGACTACTATTGTGAGTTTAGGCGCTCTCCGTCCTTAGAATACGCCCCAATGTGAAAAAAGTATTCCTCCGCGTCATGTACGCAAATTGGTACTACTTGTTACTCTGAATCACGTTTTCCAACACCTACACACAGCGTACTGCAGCAATTTATTCATGCCACTAACTTTAATAAGTTTATTATATTACATATAAATAATTAAAAAAATGAAAGCATAGAACTTGATTTTCACTGGTAAACTATCAAAATTTATATGACCTTCAAGGGTTGCAATTTAGGAAAATAAATGATAAAAATATTTTAAATCCAGAACGACTTTTTTTTTTTTTTTTTTTTACTTTTATGCCGCCCACAACTTACACGTTTTAGCAGGAGTTTGACAAGGAATTGTTTTGACTTGTGGGTAGTCCACGAATCAATTTGCTATGAAAATTCAAATTTTTTGCTCTCCGAAGATTGTTTTTTTTTTTTCTTAATTTTTGCTTTTGCTTTTTTTTTTTATCTATCTACTATCTGAACCTGCGCTCTCTACACAGCGTATCATTTGCATATGAGCAAAAATCTCCTCATTCCTCACAACATCTGTACATTTCCCTTTACAGACACAAGTGAAAGACGTATTGATTAAAGAAAGCCAAGGGATATCATAAAGAGGATACTTTTTTACGATTATTTTTTCTCAATATCTCGCACCATTTGCAAGATTTGAGCCTACTTCCGGTTGGAGTTTCTAATTCATATATATATATATATATATATATATATATATATATATATATATATATATATATATATATATATATGAAAGTCACTATGTGAGTGACTTCGCACCATTTGAACTACCAGACCTATCTCGATCAAATTTTCAACATAAATGAGATTCTTGTCTGGGATAGCTTTTATCATTTCACTTTGACAGTACAAGTTAGGGGAAGGAGAGGGGAAATATAAAAATACATAAAAATGAAAGTTACTACTCTCTTGAACCACCTGACCGATTTGGATCAAATTTTCAACATAGATGAGGTTCGAGCCTGGTATAGTTTTTTTATCATTTCATTTCGACAGTGCAACTCAGGGGAGGTTGAAGAGGGATATATATAAATGATAGAAAATGACTGATATTACTGCCGAATTCATAGTTTTCTGCGTCGCTGAGACAAACAGTAACACTTCCGATGCCGTTAAAACCAAATGGAGCTTTTTAAGTCCAAAATGAAACGTATTCTCCCCGTGCGAGGAAAGGGTATATTCTACTAGTATTTTATAGACAAAAGTACTTTACATATCTTACACATACCTTACATTTTTCTTTGAGAATACCTTCCCGATAAGTTGACCACTTCAAATATAGTTTTTTTATTTCTTTTTTGTATATTATTGCAAAGTCGAAGAAAATATATGATTGATTCAATTTTCCCAAGTTATTTACAATGATCATATAAGTTTTAAGTTTTTCATTTTCTTTGGTAATTCCACATTTCATACCAGTGAGTTTCGTTGCACGGGGACATACAATGTGCAAATTCAGTGCTGAGACCGGACGTAGTAGATCTAGAACAGGGGTGGTCAACCCGTCGGCCGCGATCTACCAGTCGACCACTAAGTAGGAAGAGAGAGACCGTGTAGTCTGTCATATGTGCTGTATCGATTACTGTTATTGTTTAATGATTTCTCTAGCCGGACACTGCATAGATAAACAGACCGCCAGTTATTTCTAAAATGAAAAATATTCCTCAAACCTAAAAAGATTGCCGATCCGTGATCTACATCATCCGATTGCTATAGAGCAACAATTTTACGTATAGCACCAATTCTTGAAATACGGAATTCATATCCAAAAACTGTTTCTCGCCATATATTACCTAAAATTAAACAAAATATTTCAGATTAATGACCCACGATTATTCCTTTAGGCTAAGGGAGATGGATGAGTAAAGGAAGTGAATGACGATATAAGAATTGGTGGAATGAGAATGTGCGGCTGTAAACAGCCACGAGAAAATCCACATAAACGATGTTTTCCACGACAAACTTACTTGGCCGAGGATCGAACGGAAGAACCTCACGCACCAGATCTAAGCGCTCTACCACTGAGCTACCCTGCCTCCACTCCATCCGTTTGTTTACTACGGGGATCAGTATTGAAACCGAAAACCTCGTATTTCAATCACCTTCGGTTAGAATAGGAGGATGAAATTCGAAACGAAAATTATTCTGGAAGAGTTGAATTCATACCAGGAACCTATTTCTCGTTATCTCTTACTTTTGTGCTTTATGGAGACTAACATTTAAACCGGAAGTGGTAGTTGATTTTTGTCTGTTTCAACACTAGTAGAGACATAAGGGTGCAGATGGAATCCATGTATGGGACGCGGGCTCGGTTCCAGAAAACCGCTTTTCGTTCTCCATCACCGTTTCCGTTGAATGGTGACCAACGCCTAAACAGAAAATTGTTCATTTCTACTACTTCCGAGAGAAGATGTAACTTACTCTTTGAATACTTAATCCCGATATGTCTTACAGTATTTGCTGTGACATCTGTCGACTTAGCAGTTATGTAAGATTTCCCATACTTATGTAAAGCATAATTTGGAAGTCTAAAAAGGAAGTAAACTGAATCTCGTCTTTTGTAACGCTAGGGAGCAGAAATGAAAGAAAGAGAGCTAGGGAGGGGATTGTCCGTAGAGTTCGGGCCCCATCCCCTCGTAACGTCTGATGTGTATAAACTGTTGTATACATATAGGCATTCATTTTCATATGTTTTTGATGATGATGACATGAAGTTCACTTCAGACACTTGAACAAAGACGGACGTTGAACGACCTCATTTTCTTGCAGACTTCTGCACAACAAAATAGACTGTACAGACATAATTACACAGATAATGGCAAAGGTTCCAACCCTCAAAACACGCCAGGGAAATAGTGGCCTGTTCTACTGCAGGAAGGCACATACAAATGCACTGCATATGTCACCTACATGGAGAATTTGTGCTACATACAATAAAATCAGTAAGAATTATGAAGATATAGATATATTTAATAGTTGTGAAAAGTTGTTCAAAAGAGTAATACTGCGTATTTTGTAAAAAAAAAAAAAAAAAAAAAGGATTATTTTAACTCAAGACTTTGTACTAAATTATGTAATTATGTAATAAGCAATTTTAATTCTATCAACTTTAAAATTATGTATTGTATATAGACACTGTAATTGGGCAGTAATGCCTGTTGTGTCGATAAATAAATAAATAAATAAATAAATAAAAGTAAGACAACAATATACGCCTCTGTGTGAATGCACTGCAAGGTCCAATACACCACTATACATTGAAAGAATTTCCCCCCATTTTCACTATACATTTTCACTTTCCCCCCAGTTCAGGAAGGTGGGGGAAAGTAAAAAGATTTCATTTCATTTTAAATTTTTCGTGTTTCAATTAAGTAACTAAATTTTAAATTTAATTTGAAACAAAGTTACGAGTGGGTAGTTTTTTTTTCTTTTATTTATTTACTTATTTAGTTTTGAAAATTGAATTGTTCCAAAAGATTGAAGAGTTTTGGAGTTAGCAGCTCACCAATAATTTATGGACATTGCTTATACGGTAGATTGAGTCAAATAAATTATTGATAAACTATTGATATTTTAGGAAGCTTGAATTTGAAAAATATACCTATTTAAATATTGAATTATTTTTTCATAGAGTTTCGTTGTTCCATTTATTTTTTATTATTATTATTTAAATGACTAAACTATTTCATTCGTTTTAAATTAATCCGTCCGTACGGAGAAATACTTTCAAGTGGCTGAAATGATATATTTTAATGGGGGATGCTAAAAATAAGTTTGGTATAAAATGAAATGAATTTAACCCTACAATGCATAGTGGGACAGATATGGATCATAGTGGTAAATAATCTGTGCTTTCCTACATAACGGTAAGTAGTTGCTAATGTATGTTGAACCAGATTGGAAACGTCCAAGGCTAGTTATAATTCCTCAATTTCCGCATAGATGGCACTATTAAGCGTATCGGTACTTCCGTTACTCGTTTTTATTTTCTCTTGCAAAGCCTTTTTTTTACAAAAAAAAATTAAAAAATCATACATTGTATGGTTAGACTAACGGGGACATACAAGATAATTAGTGAGAGTGAAGAATTACGAAAGAATTGGTGAAATTAGAATGTGGGAAGGCATGATGGAACAGGTTAGGAAGTTCGTGATTCGTGATCCAAAAGTGCCGAAACCATTTAGAACACGTCATACCAGACCCAGTGACTCGGACGAACCCGTGAGTGATCTGGTCTGACCCGGAGTCACCCGGACAGAGCTGGTGCTACACTGAGACAAGGAAACGTTACGATACACATCTAAAGGATGTACGAAGTTGCTAACCTATTTACGATTCTAGTCTTTCTTTTTTTTTCACCCTAAATGTTCTCTCAGTTGGCCTAGTGACTAGCGCATGTATCTTTTATATGTGATCCTGAATTGGATCCCCGGAGAATTTGTATGAAAAGGATATATAGCCGGATAAAAGGGTAAAAAGTGCCCTCACACCAATTGCTGTAATATTTACAGCAAAAGTACCTAGTACCCAAGATAATTTTGAAAAGAAAATCAACTTCAAATTCCTTCGAATTTCGAAGTTATTGTTGAAAATTCGAAAAAATAGTGTTCATATTTTAGTAACGACATGTGTTACAAGGTTGAAAGGAAATATGAATGTACTTTGCTCGAAGAGCCTTACAGGAAACACGAAAATGAAATGAAATGAAATCCTTAAGTTTTACGTCCCACGGTTATGCCGGGTAGGCTAAAGAAGACGGTGATGATGAGAGATGAGTGAAATGGTGGAATGAAGAAAGTGAGAGGAAACGGGATAACCCCGAGAAAACCCACGAGTACGGTGTTTGTCCACCACAAAGTCCACACAGCGCGAGCTGGGATTGAACCAGAGATCCCAAGCACCGGAGGTAAACGCTCTACCACTGAGCCAATGCCCCACCCCCAAAGATGAAATGAAATCTGAGTTTAGTGTCCCATGATTATGCCTGTTAGGCTAAGGGTAATGATGATAAAAGTAAGTGAATGATGGTGGAAAAATTGGTGGAATGAGAAATTGGGAGGAAACTGGAGTACCCGAAAAAACCGACGAGCACAGTGTTTGTCCACCACAAAGTCCACATGGCGCGAGCTGGGATCGAACCAGAGATCCCAAGCACCGGAGGTGAACGCTCTACCACTGAGCCACCGCCCCACCCCCAAAGATGAAATGAAATCTGAGTTTAGTGTCCCATAATTATGCCTGTTAGAATAAGGGTAATGATGATAAAAGTAAGTGAATGATAGTGAAAAAATTGGTGGAATGAGAAATTGGGAGGAAACTGGAGTACCCGAAAAAACCGACGAGCACGGTGTTTGTCCACCACAAAGTCCACACGGCGCGAGCTGGGATCGAAGCAGGGATCCCAAGCACCGGGGGTGAACGCTCTACCACTGAGCCACCGCGCCCCTATGAAACACGAAACAATGTATTTTGCCCTTTGAAGTTCTAGCGGAAAGCGGGTTGAAAATATTCGAATTCAAATCTTTTTGTTTTATGTGTGAGTGACTTCCTCTATTTTCCAGCATAGAAACAGTATTAAGCCACTTATAATATATTTTGTCCATGGTTTATTACCACAGGTGCAAATTGGTGTAAAATGAAGAAAACCAATGTCAGTACGCTGAGGTGTCACCAGAATGATTGGCAACCCACGTTACGTCATATATGTTTAATACGGCACAAATGTTATCAGAAGTCAAAGATGACCAATTTTGAGTTTCCGACTTGTCACGAATGGCTCTACATGTCTATATGGCTCTCATAATAGTACATCTTTCAGAAACCGCATGGGAGCTCTAGTGTCACTGATTTTCAGTTCACCTTAGTAGGATACCAATATTTTAAATCTTGGTTTACACAAAACAATTTTTTGGTTTTATATATATATATATCCATATACAAAGTATATCCATATACAATGTAATATGTGTTATAATGCATAAGATAATGATGATGCAAAATGTGTTCATTGCAAAGTGTTCTTGTATTAGAAAAAATTACAAGGAACCTGAAGGACACGGTATTCGACACATCTGCCTGCAAGATTAACTATCCTTACAACGAAACAAACTTCGTATTTAGCGTTGTATGTATTCATATAAATATTTATTTGTTATTAACATTTTTGCGTATTATGATGATATTATTATATGCTTCTCTTAAGAACATTTATTGTAATATTTACGTTGGTGACACTAATAATTTACATGGATGACAATCTGTATCACTACAAACCTCAGTCCTACCAGAAGAATGCCAGGATAGTATCTTATGTACTGCCGGAGCGCTAACTTTCCACATTCTTGCTCCTCCGCTATCCCGGCCTGAGCTTTAAGTGGCAAAAGAATAAATAAATTACATTCTTCTCATAACAAAACAATTCTAAGGTAGAACAGACCATAAAGAACTAGATCCTGCCACGTGGCTTTTCCCGGAACATGGTCAGAGCATAGCTGTTCCTTGGTACTTTGAGTATTTTCCCACCCAGGTTTACCCCAGTACTCATTTTCAGAGGCTGGTGGGTGAAATTGTAAATTAGTCCTAGGCCGTAAATCCCAGAGTCGACTTACCCTCTGAAAATCAGTACCGGGTTAACCTGGTTGTAAAAGTATTCAAAGTGGCAGGAAACAGCAGTGCCCTGACCACATGCCCCCACAAAATCCGTGTGGGAAGCTGTGGTCCTTCATGGGTTGTTTCGCCTTACAGTTTTTTTTTTTTTTTTATGACTAGAATGTAATTTACTTAGGTTTGTGGGCATCAAAGTTCAGGCTGCGAAAGCGGAGGAGCAAGGATGTGGAAAGGCAGCCTGTACTGGCTTTATAGAAAGTACTATTCTGGCATTCCCCTAGTAGGACTGAGGTCGTAATAAATATTTAACGTGTCACCAACTTAAATATTAAAATAAATGTTCGTGAGAGAAGCAAATATTGATATCATCATTATTTGTAAAAATGTTAATACCAAATTAATATTTATATGAATACATACAACGCTAAATCAAGGATAGTTAATCTTGCAGGCAAATGTGTCGAATACAGTGTCCTTCGTGTTCCTTGTAATGTTTACTAATTCAGAAAAAAATTTGCAATAAATACATTTATTTTTGTATTATCATCATCTTGTGCATCATAACACGTATTCCATTGTATATGGATATACTTTATATATACGCATAACCAAAAACGTTGTTTTCTGTAAATCACGATTTAAAATATTGGTATCCTGGTGACACTAGAGCTCCCATGCTGTTTCTGAAAGATGCACAATAATGAGAGCCATACAGACATGTAGAGCCATTCGCGACAAGTCAGAAACTCAAAATTGGTCATATTTGACTTCTGACAACATTTGTGCCGTATAAAACATATATCACTTAACGTGGGTTACCTGTCATGCTGGTGATACCTTAGCGTACTGACATTGGTTTTCTTCATATTACACTAATTTGCAACTATGGTGATAAACCATGGTCAAAATATATTATAAGTGGCTTAATACTGCTTCTATGGTGGAAAATAGAAGGAAGTCACTCAAACATAAAACAAAAAGATTTGAATTCAAATATTTTCGACCCGCTTTTCGCTAGAACTTTTTGAAGGGCGAAATACATTTTTTCGTGTTTCTTGTAAGTCCCTTCGAGCAAAGTATAATCATATTTTCTTTCAACCCTGTAACTGAAGTCGTTTCCGAGATATATAAAAAATATTTTCGAATTTTCAACAATAACTTTGAAATTCGAAGGAATTTTAAGTTAATTTTCTGGCCAATGTTATCTTTGGATATGAAATACCTTTGGTATAAATATCACACCAATCGGTGTAAGCGCACTTTCACCCCCTTATCCGGGTATAGCCTTTGAACGCACTAAGGATTTTAGATTTCACTTTAACCAGAATCAGCTTATAGATATGTATAGGACGGAAAATACATGTGTATAAGCAAATTTTTCTTAGATCGATTCTAAAATGGTTAGCCACTTTATCATGTGACATACTTCTTTCTGATAAGTAGCACAGTTCGAAACGTTTGTTTATTTTGCTCTTCCTATTATATTTGGAAGCTTCAGATCTACTTATAGTTGATGAAGAATGACTACTCATAAAAATTAAGCATATGTTTTTGTTGCGTCTAACTTACATTAAAATCATTTTGATGGAATTGATACAATTAAAATTTTCTCTATATACAAGTGACTGCTGAAAAGTTCGTTCCCCAACCCAGAAGAAGTATATGTGAAATAATGAAATTCTACATACTCTCCCCGAAGTTAGCGGAAAACTGTTCCTTGCGTCACTGTTTTGTTTCACTAATCACCCCCTTATCAAATCCAAAATTGTATTTTCCAAGTGTTACTTTCACTTGGGGAATAAGTAATAGTTTGAAGAAGCTAGATCTGGGGAATAATGATAATGATTTTGACATTGAAATCCTAGATCTCTGTTGAAATCCTAGCTCATATGGTTCGGATTCCATGTTAAGCTGTAGGCCCATGTCTCACATAGCCCCGTTGTTGAAAAGAAAATAAATAATTTTCAACTGGAGTTTACTTACTTCCTGGTTCGAAAAAATACAGATAACATGCGTTAAAACAGATTTTGTCTATAAAATGTGAAACATTTCTTCTCCTTCCTCTTTTAACCTTACATAGAGGCATATTTTAAATTTTCTTAAAAGGCTATCAAGAACCCTTATATTGTGCAAAACAGAACAGAATGAAGTTTTAGACATCAGAATAACTATAATGTAAGTAGCTTATACATAGCTACTTCATCAACTCGGTCTTACCTTAAGAAACTTTCACAAGTTATTTTGTCAACTAAATGTGAAAGTAGCATTTGTATTGTTTGTTAATGTGACTGAAAACAGAAAATTAAACACCTGTCAATCATTTCTTATGGAAAGCCGTAGGCCATACTTACGAAAATTTTGAGAAAATACATTCATCAAACGTATGGCAAGATAGTCCCCCCTCCCCAACTTTAGAAAATCGAAACAATGACTAGGTCATTCCTTTGTACTACGTTTGTACCGTTGGTATCGAAAATATTTTCGTTTGTACCATTTTCCTAATAGGGTTACTTGAGAGGTCAACTGGGGGGAGGGGCATCTTGGCGCCAAAATAGCTCCCCATACCACAGTACAAAAAATTGAAATACACCATTCAAAAGCAAATTTTTTGTACCGTTTGTACCGAAAAAAGTTTTGTTTGTGCCCTGATAGTTTTCGAGAAACAGGGGATGATATTTGGGGCGGGGGCTATCTTGGCGCCAAGATAACCCCCCGTATCACAGCACAAAAAATTGAAATGCACCGTTCGAAAGCAAATCGTTTCTACCGTTTGTACCGAAGAAAGTTTTGTTTGTACCCTGATAGTTTTCGAGAAACAGGGGATGACATTTGGGGGGCTATCTTGGCGCCAAGATAGCCCCCCCGTATCACAGCACAAAAAATTGAAATACACCGTTCGAAAGCAAATCGTTTCTACCGTTTGCACAGAAACAAGTTTTGTTTGTACCCTGATAGTTTTCGAGAAACATAGGATGACATTTGGGGGGCTATCTTGTACGGGATCCCTAATGTGTACATTTTCCATGCTCATTAATAAGTTTATTCATGTGAATTAATGTGTTTATTCATGTGAATTGATGTGTATTTAGAACTCTGGTTGTGCATATCCAAATAAAAAAAAAAAAAAATCGGAAATAATTCAACGTTACAATTGAACCGGTGAGTGGGAAAACAGTGTGAGTCCAAAATAAGCCATTTTGAAGTAAAGGCAAAAATAACACTAAAGATGTAGAACTATAAGTTGTAATGAAGAGCCATTCAATTTGCAAGACCTCGCACGCTATAACAGAATGCTCTAATGTTGACTGTAGTTTTGTGGCATTATCAAACGAAAGTTCGTTTCTCAACTATCTCAAAATGCGTTTTGTGGGCTACTAGTGTTTTTCCACTCACCGATTCAATGAAATTTTCTCTATTTCTGCCCTTTTCCGTAAGTAAATACGTATTATTTACTTGCTTTCGGCTTTTGTCTGTGAAAGCGGAAAGCTTCTCGAACCGTTAATGTGTCAAACATAAACAGTGAATTTCTTCAGTTGGTGTAAAGCTGAAATGTGGAAGGGCGCAGTTTAGGTGAACAAACATTTCATTTTTTATTTTTCTTTGTTTAAGATTATTTCTGTAAATCCAGTTTCTTTCTGAATTTGTACCCACTTTGTTATTCTTTTTACGGTATTTATTTACGGAAAAGGGCACAAATAGAGAAAATTTAATTGAAGAATTTAATTTAATTACACGATAGCCCCCAAATGCCATCCACTCTTTCTCGAAAATTATCAGGGTACAAACAAAACTTTTTTCGGTACAAACGGTACAAACAATTTGCTTTCGAGTGGTGTATTTCAATTTGATGTTCTATGATACGGGGGGACTATCTTGGCGCCAAGATAGCCCCTCGCCCGAAATATCATCCCCTGTTTCTCGAAAACTATCAGGGTACAATCAAAACTTTTTTCTGTACAAACGGTAGAAACGATTTGCTTTCGGACGGTGTATTTCAATTTTTTGTGCTGTGATACGGGGGGACTATCTTGGCGCCAAGATAGCCCCTTAAATGTCATCCCCTGTTTCTCGAAAACTATAGAAAAGAAACTTTTTTTTTTCGGTACAAACGGTACAAATGATTTGCTTTCGAATGGTGTATTTCAATTTTTTGTGCTGTGATACGGGGGGCTATTTTGGCGCCAAGATAGCCCCTCGCCCCAAATATCATCCCCTGTTTCTCGAAAACTATCAGGGTACAATCAAAACTTTTTTCGGTAGAAACGGTACAAAGGATTTGCTTTCGAACGGTATATTTAATTTTTTGTGCTGTGATACGGGGGGCTATCTTGGCACCAAGATAGCCTCCCCAGTTGACCTCTCAAGTAACCCTATAAGGAAAATGGTACGAACGAAAATATTTTCGGTACAAACGGTACAAACGTAGTACAAACGAATGACCCAGTCATTGTTTCAATTTTCTAAAGTAGGGGGGGGGGTGTCTTGCCAGACATATTCATCAATATTGTGAAAGCCACCATAATGGTATAGATAATTTACTACCTGATGTGTTATGAGTATTTTGTACAGTAAAGTAATATTTTGACAATCAGTGGCTTCATATTTGGGATACATAGTTTATATCTTGGTCACTAAAACATACCTCTTTTATGGGCCGTTCACCTCCGGTGCTTGGGGTCCCTGGTTCGATCCCAGCTCGCGCCATGTGGACTTTGTGGTGGACAAACACCGTGCTCTTGGGTTTCCTCGGGGTTGTCCCGTTTCCTCCCACTTTCTTCATTCAACCATTTCACTCATCTCTCATCACCACCGTCTGATTTAGCCCAACCGACATAACCGTGAGACGTAAAACTTCATTCCATTCATTCCGTAAAGATTTCATTCCATTTCATTTCCTTTATGTGCCTGGCGGAAAAAAATAAATAGCTACTGTTAAGAATACTGTGCTCTATAAGGCACAGTCAATTGTTAACAATGGACAAAAAAAATGCATCATTAGATGGAAACAAACGTAAATCCGACGACGGATGTAATTCAATAATACCCCGTCCTAAAATATTCAATAGTACTTTTAGGTTACAAGTGCCTTTTTTCATTTATTTTATTGATTACTAGCCTTCATCTGACTAGGGATTTTGTCCCCAGACCGCTTAATTTGCTCGGCCTACGATCTCACACAACCTCCACTCATTTTTCTTCCCTGCTATGAGAAATATCAAGAAACTGTGAAATAATGTCTACTACTTAATTTAAATGATAAGTGAAAGTACCAAATTTCATGTCGCTAACTTTAAGAGATTGGCATCTTATTATAGTCATTATAATCTTTTTCATTCTCCCTGGCAATTTTTCCTTTCTAGAGCAAATATTAAGGACCACTGAGACACGTGTCTAATTATTTTAAGTGTGAAGTCCATATATCAAATTTCATGTCTCTAAGCTTCAGAGATTCAAAGATATAGACATTTTAAGATAATAATTCCCACCCTCTCTTTCCCTTTTGCCCGTTTAATTTCCAAAAATTCTTCCTTAGCTGCACTTTGCATCACAAATCCTATGCACTGTTAATATTTCAAGTTTCTAGCTTCAGTGTTTTGGCCTATGTATTCAAGAGTCAGTCACTCACCTACTCAAGACTTTCTCTTTTACATTATATAGAACTACCCATTGGCTAGCTGCGACTTCGCCTGTAGATCTCAGCATTTACTCGACCTACGCCCTCGAGTTTCTCATATCCCGAACATATCTTTAATTCAAATGAATTTAGGTATTGTCTTCTTATTATAACAATTGCAACTCTCACCCTTTCTCCTTTTTTTCTTTCCCCTCTAAGGAAACATCAAAAACTATAACACACGTCTTTAATAAACTTTTCTCTATTCTTAAAGAATTTCAAGGTATGGCCATGTTATTTTAACAATTACAATCACCACACTTTTTTTCTTACTTCTATAGAAGATATATATATAAAAAAAACGCTGAAGCATGTCTTCAATCATTTTAAATGAAAAATTTAAATACCGAATTTCATGTCTCTTAACGAATTTCGAAATTTAACCATCCCATTATAGCAATTCTAACCTCATAGAATACTATTTCTTCCCACGTTTTTGTTGGGCCTTCGTTCCCAGACCCTCACATTTATCGGCTACGGCCTTGCACTTCTCATATCTCTAATATATCTCTAACTTTAAGTAATTTCGAGATATGCCCATCTTATTATAACAATTACAGCCCCCATCCTTTCTCATATCTTTTCTTCAATTCTAAGGGAAACATCAAATAATGCTGAAACCCATCTTTAATTAACATGCCTCTACTCTTACGGGACTTGGAGATATGACCATGTTATTTTAACAATTTCAACCCCCCACTCTTTTGATTTCTGTCTCTTTCTTCTAAGGAAAAACATTTAAAAAACGCTTAAATACGTGGTTAATTATTTAAAATTAAAAAAATTTAGTACCTTTAATCTTAATGAATTTCGAGATAGACCATCTCATTTTTACAATTGCAACC
Source organism: Thermobia domestica (assembly GCF_964235325.1). Taxonomy (NCBI): domain Eukaryota; kingdom Metazoa; phylum Arthropoda; class Insecta; order Zygentoma; family Lepismatidae; genus Thermobia; species Thermobia domestica. Next base: position 81,747,474 of record NC_137469.1, read on the forward strand.
TCGGCCCTTTTCTTTCTTTCCTTGTATGTGAAATATCAGAAAACACTGAGACATGTCTTTAATTATTTTAAATGAAAAAGTTAACTACCCGTATCTAACCTTAACGAATCTCGATATATGACCAAACGACTATAACAATTTAACCACGCCCTTTTTCTTCCCACTTTTTTTTTTTTTTTTTTTTGACCAGCCCCAGGTTCCCGCATTTGTTCAACTTACGGCATCATATTTCCCATATACTTAACATATCTCTAGTCTTAAAAGATTTAGAGATATAGCTATGTGTTTTTTTAAACAATTACCAACCTTATGTTTTTTTCTTCCCGTCCTTTTCTTCCCCAGTAGGGAAAATATAGTAAAACGCTGATACATATTATTAATAGGGCTCGGAAGTTGAAGACCTAAAAATTGCCTAAAACGGACCTATAAAAAGACCTAAAACTATCTCAAAAAGGACCTAAAAACTGAAAAAGGACATAAAAATAAGACCCAATTTAATTAGAATTACATAGTTAATGAATATAATGCTCAAGAAATACAATTTAGGTTAACTGTCTGTCCTTCTTCCACAAACTGAAGTACAAACTAAAAAAGAAAACTTCCCCTCATCCCCCTCTGCTGGAGGACATTGTTACGTCTCCTTATCTGACTTCTGATTGCTGCAGATCTGATCTTATCAGTCCAGTCGTTGAAGAATGTCTTATATCGTCGCTGCGCCTCGAAGAACCGGTATGTAACATTTTTGTCGAAAATCAGTTATGCCGTGCAAATAAACCAGAAAGCTGTCAGGCAGCATCCCTTATAATGCCATTAATGCCATAAGCTAATACTCAATTGTTTCGCCACAACAATGAAAAATTATAGATTGAAATTAAAGGCTTCTGGTTCTCATCACGTACGCATTGATTAATGTATACAAATCCTCTATGTGCTTATAAAGGCGCAAAAGGTGCTACGTAAACACAAAATTAGCAATATAATACTGTTGAAGCAAGCTACAACAATGTGCAGTGCATAATATATGCAGAACCAATTTTATTATATTTTTCAAGTGTTTCCGTGTATTTGGCAAAAGTTTAAGAGTTCGGAATGTTTTTTCCTTCTCCTGAAAAGTTGTAGTTTTAACACATAGCGGTTCTTCGAGGCACAGCGACGATATTTGGAATTTTCTTTACTAGAGAAAAGATGTTTAAAAGATGGTGGTGATTCGAGTTAATGGTCAGTAAATTTATTATCGAAAGATGAAGGGTAGAAAAAGACGTTAAGGCCTATGGAAAGCTTAAAAAAGACCAATAAACAAAAAAAAAATCGCCGAAGAGAGGAAGAAAGGATAAATAAAATCCCCTATTTTCTGGCATACAATGACCCAAAATGAACATATATTATGTTAAGCCTCGCCTTCGGGCACCCGTAAAAACAGAGGATTTTTTCTCAACTTTCGGGACCTAGATAACTAATTTTATATGAAACCTCTAAATACCAAATGTCTCTAACCCTAACAGATTTCGAGATTAAGGTCAGTAAAGTTGATATGAAGCAAGACACGAAACATAAACACAACTGCACCTCAATTTAAAGCCATCAATGTCATGAATAGTTGCCGCGATAAGTTATTTAAATTCATATGGTTTTAGTACTAAATTTTGTAGCACTAGTAGTTCTTATTACATTAAGAAACATTCACAAAACACAATAGAATAACACTAACTCGACTTCTGATATCTTGATATTCCGTATGACTCGAGGACAGGGCTGGATTAACGTATCTTTAGGCCCAGGGCTTAAAATAAATATATGTAGCCCCTGCTCACTTCACCTAATACGTTGCTGTGAAAGTACAGTATGAAATTTAAGCGAATATGTTTCATATTTTTGGTCATATTTTATTTTATGATAATTGTAATCAGAATGGAGAATGGAGACCCCTGTTCATCTGGAGGCTCATGGCTATAGCCTCCCTAAGCTCCCCTAATCCGGCCCTGCTCGATGATCATTTTCTTTTACTAAATCATTAAATCATTTTTACTGGTCAAGCACTACACTATCTTTGAAATAAGGTGGTCTAATTAAAAATATTCATAATTTACATCCTGTCAGTAATTATACAACGCAGTGAAATCAAAACATCTTAGATTTTCATTCTCATAATGAACAAGAAACCGTGTTTTTGCCTGTACAACATATCCGCTCAGTTACAAAGTCCAAGTCAATGTTATTGACCGAAGCTAACAGCCGCACGAGAAATCTGCTCACACACACACAAACAAAAATCTGTGTGTACTGAATCTTATGAGCGCTCTCGCTCGCAACGAAAGAGTTCTCCTTCCAACCATTCGATTCAACAACACAGAAACGTTGACCAGACAAATGTTGCTTCCATTAATACAGCCAATGTTGTAACTTAGGAAATTCCATCAAATAAGCAAACTAAATTTATTAGTAATGTATACGATACTGTTAGAAATGGTATAAGATATTCAGTTCCTATACATTATCCGCCTTATGCAGAGACGTTTTGACGTATGATTACAGTCATACTAAAGACCTGACTTTTGCAGGAAACATAATTATCTTGGTCGAACTCTTTAGTACAGCACTAATGAGGTGTCAGAACGACTCTGCATAAAGACCTATGAGTCTGATTAACATCATGTTAAAGTTTGTATTGAAAATACGTTGCACTTGATTTTGATAAAAGTTTTACAGTATAATATCAGCATTATATCAGGCAATATTTTGAGTAAAAATAATAAAATTCTTAAAGGTACAACTTTCATACATGGAATTACAGGAAGGTCGCAAGAATGTGATCAGATTGATTTAATAAAATTCAGTCTTGGTGGTCAGAATTGTATGCATCCTTTTAGAGTTATAAAGATTTTCCTTTATTCTATATTAGGCCAAGACTTTCTAAAGAAATCATCTTCTATTAGTTTACTACAATAAGATCCGTTTAGTTTTGTTAAATTTGGCACTCCTCCAAAAATTCAATTACCACCACTTGTATCTTTATATGAGATTTCAAATCACATTGCAAAATGAGTTGAGTTTAGTTGATTTTGAGTTTAACGTCCCGTTCAGCAGCGAGGCTATGTGAGACGTGGACCTACTGGTTAACGTGAAATCCGAACCACTTGAGCTCCCGCCGGAACACATTGCAAAATGGTATCGACTATAATTTTTAGTGTAGCATTCAGTGGTTTTACCTCAGAATCAGATTACACAAATAACGTTAAAAAGAAAGTATATGATCTTGTGAGTAATCGTAATACGTATTTACAGGTTAGTTCCTGATGAACAGCTGAGCAGTCAAGCAGATTTTTTTTATTAATGATACAATAGTATATGAAGTTAATCCTGTAATTACTATTACTAATCCAGAATGTAGTTTTGGGTTCAGAAGAACATGTTAAGAAGAGTATACACTTACATAAACAAAATGGCGCAGATAATAATGTACACCAAGTAAACACTGTGAACACTAAATCTTTTCCTGAAGGATATACACAAACTCGTATTACTATTAATCCTGAATTATTGCCGCATCAAAAGAAATTTTAAAAAGTATTTATGTTTTCATCATATCAGGAAAATTATAATTTGCAAGTCTTGTGTCATCCGAACAATTCTGAACAAGTAATCAAATGATTGTTAGTCAGCGGTTAATTTTTCAACGTTCTCCATTTTTCAGCGTTTCATAATACATTGATTTTTGCGTCAAAGTTTTCAACCAACCAATTTTAACCGGAATATCAACCAAATTGACAGCCATTTTATAACGTTGGACCAACAGTTTAAGTCAGCCTGGTCTGGACTAGGGTTACCAACTGGCCGGTTTGCTGTTATTTTGATTAAAGCTGGTGACCGGTACAAACTCCTTACTGGCCTCTTTATGACCGGTATTTTTCACATTTGTATGCAGTTCGAAGTAATTTCATCTAGTTTAAAGTATATACTTAAAATGTAACTTTCATTCTGTAAATCCAAAACTGTCACCTTTCTCCATCTATCAACGATTAATATATTTTGTTCATCAGTTCAGATAATTTTACAGTAATGATAGGGACTGTATCAGGGAAATGTAAAATTTACTTGTAAGGAATTTTATACATTTATTGAGAGTGAAAAGGACTTCTTAAAGAAATTTCCTGTAGTTGAAGTATAAGTTTAAAGAATACATGCCATTTTCAAAATCCAAAATTGTCACGAACAGATTAATATACTTTTCCTCATCTATTTCGATAATTTTAAAGAAGTGGCAGTTACTGGTAAATACAATAAAGTGATCAATGCCGATTTCAGTTTCTCATTGATAGCACAATGTATCTGTTAAGCTTATTAGTGAATGTACTAAGGATATGCAGAATACAGGTGCTAATGCACTTTTGTTCATGATAGTACATTTCACTCCATAGATGGGTCCGAACAGAGATAATTTACACTTAGATCTATATCATAGGGAATTTTGAGGGGGTGCCGTTTGTTCTTATTATTTTGCAGAGTTGGCAACCCTAGTCTGCACCCACAAACATCATGACAACAAAAATGAAAGGAAATGCACTGAGAGAAAAAAAAACATATGTGGCGTACGCAAAAACGTACAATACATGTTTTGAACTTAATCCTGTAGTTTTTGGACTTAACGTACAGCAAAAGTTTAACTCAAAAAGTGTATTTTATACAAACTTTCCGTATAAGTGTTCCGAGTAAACGTACTTTCCGTACGAACGAAAGAACTGTATATCCCTTTGGGGATCCCATGGTACAATTTGTACCATACGGGTGTTTCATGGTACATTGCATTATAACTCTCCTAATTGAGCTTTTTCGTCCGTTTTTTTTTTTCAAGTCCATAGGCATTGTAGAAGACATTACGTATGGTTTCACACCTTCCTGCGTCGAGACATAGGAGGTGATAACGTCATAAGTCTAAAATTATATTTTCGTATAATACTTTTTTGGGGGGGTTATGTAAAGTATTTTTGGCGGGCTTATTTTTGCACCTAGAAAATTGAAATTGTGCACATTCAGTCCACCGAGTAGTATCTACCAGATTTTTTTTTCAGATTTCTGCGTTAAAACATGGGAGTACAGAGGGGTTAAACGTTGAAAAGGGGAAATTTTTACCAAAAAATCCCTTTCACGGGATTTTCCCGCCTTAGGTATATGATGGGGACAAGTGAATGGTACCATCTGAAAGGCAGTTCTAGTCTGAAGAGAATGATGTGTGAAACATGACCCTAGTGTAATTAGGGATGTCTCAGGGAATGTTTAAAAATTTCCCTCTGTATACGGGAATATGGGACATTGTCGGTATATATATATATTTTTTTGGCGGGCTTACTTTTGCACCTGGAAAATTGGAATTGTGCATAAACATTCAACCCACCGAGTAGTATTTACCAGATTTTTTTCAGATCTCTGCGTTAAAACACGGGGGTCCAGGGGGTTAAAGTTAAAAATAAAAGGATATTTAGACCCAAAAAATCCCGTTTTTCCTCATTTTCCCGCCTTAGATACACGATGGAGACACGTGAGTCATACCGCCTGAAAGGCAGTTCTATTCTGAAGAGAATGATGGGCGAAACATGACCCTAGGGTAATTAGGGATGTTTCAGGAAATTTTTTACTTGAGATCATGGTGTTTTACGGTAATTTGGGGCATGGTGGGAATTCCTGATAAAATTTCTCCCGCCCTTGGTATTCAAGATAGAATCTTGAAATTTGGCATACACATTCAGTATACCAAGTACTATTTATCAGATTTTTTTTAGATGGCTACGTTCACACAGAGCTGCTTCAGAGGAGCCCAAAGTGCGAGAAAAAAATTTTCCCTCCAAAAGTTTCCCTTTGACATCATTTTTCCCGCTCCTGGTATATAGTATGAGCATGCAAGTGGTATCATTTGAAAGCCAGCTCCATTCTGAAGAGAATGAGGTATGAACCATGATCCTAGGATAAATGGTGACGATGCAGTAGCTGCTTGACTGAAAGTCTAAAAAATAGCCCAAAAAACCGGGTACCGGAAAGGGATATAGGTGGTCAGGTTCTCAAATATGGAGAACGTATGCAATCTACATACAGTATATGTATGTAATATATGGAAGACTGTTAGATGTCATACATCCTACAACGGCATGATGTAACATCTAAGCGGTTAAAGTATGTAGCATATCGATAACGTACGCTCCGTACTGATTTCCGTAGTAAACACAAGGATTCCTTATATTTGTACAATATACCGCTGTTGGGATAACGGATTTTTCTCAGTGTGAAATCTTTTAGTTTAACGTCCCATGATTATGCCCTTTAGGCTAAAGGAAACGGGTGGTTAAGGCAAATGTATGATAATGGAAGAATTAGTAAATGTGAGAGGAACTGGAGTTTACCGAAAAAGCTTACGGACAAGACCACAAACTTACTTGTACGAGGATCGAAGCAGGGACCTCACGCACCGGAGGTAAGCACTCTATCACTGACTGTGTGCCACCGTGAAACTTCGTAACATTTGAAAATAATGTTCTCATGTTTGTGTGCTCAAACTCACATCGGTTCACGCGGTCCGTGCGCCCTGTAAACTTGAGTGCATACCCTCCATATAAATAGTACCGTAATACTGGTTATATTGGTATTTTTGAATCCGCTTTTCTTAAACACTGACATACATAAATAACTGTCTGATCGCACATCTATGAAAGATGAAGCTTAATTTCTATCAATAAATTGATATTTTTAAAAATTATCTTCAAACTTTGATACAGTTCTTTCTTCTTGGAAAAAGAAGAATATCGCCAAATTTGGAAAATGAATTTATAAAAGAACAAACATAATTAATTAATAGACAATTAATGAAAAAAAATAAGTTCAAGCTTTCACACATGATCAGTAAATTATTTATATATATTAGGGATAGAGAGGAAAAACGAATTCAAAATTACCAATGTAACCAATCCTCTTAGGTATCTACAGTATCTAGGAACTGGGATGCTTGAAATGTACACACGGATTTTGTACCTGGATGCAACAGCGATTAACTTGATATTTTAAAATAAAAATATAGAAAAACAACGACATGAAGTATTTTATTTACATTCTCTTCACGGGAACTTAAATAATATCGACAGCGGATCTCATTTACCAATTATGCTACCTAACAATATTCAGGAAATAAATGCAATATTGTAACTACTGCATTTAGGTCTACAATTTTGTCACTTTCCTGAAAATAATATTACCTTAACACTATATACTATTAAATAATTAATTAGTCCTGTTATTGAAATGTTACAAGCTGTATCCATGCGCTTGTAGTATTTTATGAACCCATTTTTTTAATTTGTAAACATTGTTTATGAATTACAAAATTTGGATTTACAAAGATATAAAATAAATATATAAATGTAAATTCCTGAAAATGAAATGAAATTTTTTGTTGTTCTTGCACTTATAAGTGTCGTGATACTGTAACTGATAAACAAAAATCATAAATTGGCAGTAAACATTTCTGTTGATAGTTGAAGACGTTCACAGGTGGTGAAAGAACGATGAAGATTGTGTATTCTGCTACCAACATATACTGAAAAGAAAGGAAAAAAGTTTTAGAAAAAATCTAAACTCCATAACTTTTTTTTTTCAGAATTTATACTAACACCATAATACATTTTCTTTATATTCTAACGATCTTCGAATCTCCTCGCTGGTATTGTCATAGCGCGCATATTTGGCGTACTGATTTTGGGTTACATCCCCGCTGAAAGAGCCTTGAAATATGAATGGGATTTCACCTGAAACTGTAGGTTCACTTCTCATATAGGCTTGATGCTGAAATGGGGTCCCTAAATTCGAGCCAACTAATCAATAACTATCTTGTAACCTGCCATCAATCAAGGAAAAGATGGGGATATCTATGCCGAATATTCGTCTTTTTTTTCTCTATTTTGTAAAGTGGGCAATTTCTTTTGCAACTGAAATTCTACTTTCTATGTATTTTTCACCTTTCTATGTATTTTAAATCGTTCTTCTGCTAATTATGGTGGCTAGCACGCGCGAGAGCGTTTGGTGCGCGGGTCTCAAGTTCGATTCCCAGTGAGAGAGATTTGAAAAATTTGAACGCATTACTGTGGCTTGGATTGTACCTTAAAGTGTAGGTCCACGTCTCATGTAACTTAGGTGCTCAAATGAGAAGCTAAAGTTTCATAAACAAACACTCTTTATAGGAAACTTCACATCAATTAAGCAACTACAGGGTGGCCCACATAATACCGAATGCCAGCCGAAAACTATAGGAAATTATAAACACCGCATATTAAACAACCGCACATCGAGCGGAGCACCGGCATAAACCAGAATTACTTTGAGAATTACACACAATTATTAACTTTTCTACATCAGTGATGCTATTTCTTCAAGTTAAAATTTACCTCAGAATGCAGAAAAATTCCCTTTTTAAGATAAAATTCCCAGGCGCAGATCCAAGGGGGAGGCCCATAGGAGTCAGTGAGGTATAAGCACATGGCAAGCTGTGCAAACATCAGCAGGGAGCAGGACAGAAGTGCTGTGATACTTGAGTCACTTCGCGCAGGAAAATCACCCAAGGAGATAATCGAGTGGTTCGGATACAAGAAAACGCAAGTGTATGTAATTGACAAAAAAAAATCAAGAAGCCGACGTCCCGGATGGGGTTTCCTCAGACCGTGGAAGCCACAGCAAGCGCTCGGACCGAAAAAGAACCGCAGACTTTGCTGACACGTTGAAAGGCCTCAAAATCAACACCAACGTTTACATTGACGTTCTGGCGACTGTTGTGAAGCCGTGAATGGACAAAGTGGCTGCTGGAAGGGATTACGTGTTTCAGCAAGACTCAGCACCTGCGCACAAAGCAAGGAAAACTCAGGAGTGGCTCCACACCAATGTGCCCTACCACTGGTCACCCGATTTTTGGCCACCGTCTAGCCCAGACTGCAACCCCCATGATTATTACTTTTGGGGCGCCGTCGAAGAAAAGGTCAAAACACAGCCCCACAACACGAAGGACGCACTGCGAGGCCGTATCACGGAGGTGATGACCAACATGGACAAGGAGGAGGTTAAACGTGCGTGTAGCCAGTTCCGAGGCAGACTTTAGCGAGTTGTACAAGCTGACGGCGATTACATCGAGTGGATTTCTTTTGAACAAGTGTTTTAAAGTTTTGTGCCACGTTGTGCAGAAAATAAATCATTATTTTCTCAGTTATATATATATATATATATATATATATATATATATATATATATATATATATATATATGTGTGTGTGTGTGTGTGTGTGTGTGTGTGTGTGTGTGAGTTTAAAGATAGCATTATTGCATATCTATGAATTATTATTCTATGCCCATATCTCAACAACATACACTTATGTTTTTGGTTTTCTGTTATTACTTCAATATTATTTTGTATAATGATATCCTCAAGCCAGGCTACGGAAGGCTTCTGAAGAAAAAAAACAGTTTGTCACTTTGTGAGTGGAAGTCTGGAAAGAATGACACCGTCTTTCGCCATACTGCCGCAGTACTTAGTAACATAACATTTGTTGAGAAGTTAAATGTCCCTACATTTTTTCCCATATTCATAAAATCTCTATTTTTCCCTCCTTAAAAAATTATTTGCTAAATCTCCCTACGCCGCGGGAAATTTCCCTCAAACTAGCATCAGTGGTCTACATTGCTGGGCTACCTTTATCTAGGCTACACTTTATAAAAACCGTTAAAATTACAATAGTATCCATGGAGCAAAAGTTGAGACAATACCTTAAATCTGGCAGTATTGTCAGAAACGGACACTCCATTTAGTTTGTATAGGTACAAATTGACTCAAAAGTAGTGATAGCCTCTCAGGATGTCTACTGGAGTTAGCTTGGGTATTTAAAGTATTTCCAGTGTCTTGTTAGAAAAATTTCCACTGTAGGTCTACTACCATGAACAAAAAATAAAACAAAAAACTGAGTGCCACATACGACTGTATGCTGCGATATTTAACACTGAAAAATTTGTTGAAAAAGCAAGAAGTCTTTTTCAATATTCTAATAGAAAGAATTCACAGAAACTAATTGGTTAAAATTTTAAAAAAACAAAACAGAATTGTTTTGTGGACGTTATTTCTCTTAGAAGGTCTATCGCAATCCACACTCACCTTTGTGTGTGTTTTGGCCTCCACGCACCTCTCACAGCCAACCCTTTCCTCATCTGGTTTCCCTTATTACATATATTTAGTTTTTTTTTTTTTTTTTTTTAACATTCGTACTACATTTGGTACAGAAACATGGTTAAGTAGAAGACCAATTAATTACAAATCAAAGAGCAACATGTGTACTACTTAAGCTTGCACATTTAGATATACTACTATATTGACACATAAATATTAATTGAATATAAACTGCATACAAAATACGCATAAGTTAAAAGATAACATTTTATAAGTACTATCCCTATCTTTCTCGAAGTAGCAAGTTTTTCAGTGATGGGCCAGTTAGCCTCATCACCACCTACACCCAGACAAAAGGACTACTATCTTGAAGGTTCTCAAAGGGAATTTTTACATTTCTTTAGTATTGCACAATAATTTCCAGTACTTTTTCAGTACTCGAAGCATTAGTAAACACCCTATATTTGTATAATCACATTTTTATACGTACCTATTTCCTCTCATTGAGCTCTTATTGACCTCCACAAGCTATCATCAAACATGTGAGAAGATTTGAGCTTCCGTGGCTTCCTGAATACGTCAATGAACATCTGTAAAATAAGTATGTAGGCCTATTGTTAATCATAAACCATGTGACAAAATTTAAGAATTGACCATTACATTATTATTTCTTAACACTTAGCTACGTATACAAAACAATTATTATTATTTTTATGATAGTTGTCAGTATGGGCGCCCATCCTGGTCAATAGGGTCATTTTAGGCATTATTTTTGGCCCAGTGTAGCGTATTTGTTAAAGTTCTCGCCTTTTGCACCAGTAGTCTCGGTGGAGACATTCGATTCGAGGGATACAGGCAGTGGTGCTATTCAGAAGGTTCGCTAGAACCAATTGTGAAAATATTTCGAGTTCGCAGAACCGTTTGTTATACCCAGATATAACAATATATTTTACCCGGTTATACTCAGAAACAGTAAATTTTAGTTTAACTGTTTTTAGAATTCTTATAGCTACAGGGTTAAACATAAGATCTCATAGAACAAGGTGTAAGTGTTTATTTTCTAATCTCAAATGCTCAGATATCAAGAATGAGAATCACATGAGTGTTTGGTGAGGGTTATTTATATTTGAAACACACACATACTGTTATCAACAATTGTCGATCCATTGCTAGATTAAAATCTTTCTAGTACTTTTTGACAACCATCTCTCTCTCTCTCTCTCTCTATATATATATATATATATATATATATATATACCTGTATTTATATATTGTGCGCTCCTGTGCTCTAAATAATTTGCCCCCCCCTGAAAACGACCGCTATTGGAGTTGAATTCATAGTTTTCTCGGGTCACTGAGTTGAATAGTGACAGTTTTAATCCAATTCAACTTCAAGGTCATTTTCCACTCCACATTTAGGGGGAAAGATTTTAAAAGTAATCGAATACGACAGATATTAGTCTTGAATTCATAGATTTTGAGGTTGCTGAGTTTAACGGTATCAGTTTTCATGATGATTAAGTTCATCCTCACCCTTTGGGGTGGGCTGGGAGAGGATGACATTTTAAAAATAAGCTATCTAATAATGAGATAAGCTAGCTAATTAGTAACTACTGTAATTAGAGCGAATTAAACGCATTAACATACCTTCTCGCGCTTGTGCGAAACTCTGATGGTTGCTAGTTTTAAATATTACTTTATTGTGAATCTTGAAAAGAATTCTCCAAAATTTTGCCGCCCCCTAAATTCTGCCGCCTTGTGCTCGAACACAGGATAACACTTCCCTAAATACAGGCCTATATATATATATATATATATATATATATATATATATATATATATATATATATATATATATATATATATATATATATATATATATATATATATATAAACCACTCAGTAAAGTTCCTGTAGAACGGCAAAATACATAAAAAAAATCTAAGAGTACATAAATGCACACAATAGTACTTCGACAGATGCGGAAAACATTCAAATCTCAGATTTTGTCTTGATTTACAACATCAATTGAGTCTAAATTTTTATATTTAACGCTGCAAATTGTACAATGGTGAGAAAGAAAACGAGAAACAACAGCACAGAGACTAATTTCCTAATGTAAAGTATTGAGTTTCCGGTGACGTGTTCAACCTAAACTGAAATTACATATTTTTATCTTTTGAAACACACTACTTCAAATTAAAGAGGAATATATAACTGAACAAACGTCAATTTGCGATTTACCTGTAAGAAAACTTCATGAAAACTTACACTGTGCAGGTTAAATTTAGACTGCGTAATTTGAAAATTTTACAGATAAAATTGAGTACTAGGCCTATTTGTAAGGACTGAATTTCGAGCACATTAAGACTATGACGTCACTTTTTAAAGCAAAATGTAAAATTTATCGAGTCCCTGAAAAAGAAGAATATCTAAGGAACTCATTCAAGTAAACGTCAAACATGTAAGCCATTTCTAAATATACATAGGTATAAGGTTAATAAGTTGATCACTATATAATATTGCCTGTATTGATCAGCTAGGGTTCAGATTGGTACGTGTTTTACGCATTTATTTTCCTCTACTCGCATACTCGCCATCACTAATAAATCAGTGCTATAATAACACTAGTTAACAAATTTAAACTTTTTGTTTGTTACATGAGAAAAATCACCTGATCGTAAAGGAACTGTTTGCGCTGAATTCGAATATGCACTCGGTTTCTCTCCATCACGTACAGTTTTCCCGTAACAGAGGGATTTTCGGGAAATTCCCTTAAAAATTTCCCTTTTTCAGATATTTTATTCCCCTAGCTCCTGTCCCCTTACATATAGTAACATAGAAATTATACCTAAGTATACCTTGATTTATATTTAATAAACCCTAAAAGTTTCGTAAAAATCGCTTTGTTCTTACTAGAGAAATACATATATTTGTATGTATACTGTGTGCACTGTTTATTGCACCTGATAGTAATGCTTTCAGATCTCCTGAGTTGGGGTAAAAACGATTTGCTTTATTACTACAAACACAGACATAAAAATGAATATTTACAATAGTCAACAACACACTTGTATTGCTCTCTGTAAATTAGAAACGTGTATAAAAATAGAATGTACTTCCAACGTATATTGTTTTTAAACGTACAGTATATGTGTATCTTAATACATATATATACAATTCTCCAAGTTTTTTCGTTTTGTTGATGAAATCGTTATCAATATTTGTTATCAAATGTAACAGAATGCAAAAGAACTTCCACTTCCCGAGTCCCCTACCAACTGGGAAGAGATATGGCCAAAAGACTCTGATGATGATCATGGCCTTGATGAACCATCGACATCAACATGTACATCCAAGGATCCAACGTTCATCCCTGACTGTGTTCGCGAGCCACATTTCATCCGGCAATGTGAACTTAATGACCTAGTCCGTGATTTGCACCTGACAAAACAAGAGGCGGAACTTCTGGGATCAAGGCTCCAGCAGTGGAACTTATTGGATGCAGAAACCAACATATCAGTGTACAGGAAAAGGCATGTTCAATTTTCAAGCTATTTCTCAATGCAAGATAATGTGTGCGTATGTACGGATATAAATGGGTTGATGGCGGAGCTAGGAATTCCTTACGTTCCAGAAGAATGGAGGTTATTTATCGACGCGTCAAAGGTCAGCCTTAAAGCTGTCCTTTTACATAATGGAAATAAAAAACCTTCTATACCACTTGCGCACTCAGTGAAGATTAAGGAATCCTATGACACCATGTCAACTTTGCTAAATCTTATAAATTACAAGGACCATTGTTGGCAAATATGTTGTGATCTCAAGGTAGTTGGTATTTTATTAGGACTGCAGTGCGGTTACACGAAGTACCAATGTTTTTTTATGTTTATGGGATAGCCGAGCTGATGACAAACATTATGAAGTGAAGGAATGGGAACCTAGAGTGAATTACGTACCTGGAGAATGCAACGTCAAATACGCTCCTTTGGTAGATCCTAATAAGATATTACTACCACCACTTCATATCAAGTTAGGACTTATGAAAAACTTTGTCAAAGCCATGGACACATCTGGTGAAGGTTTCAAGTATTTGCGAGATAAGTTCCCTAACCTGAGTGATGCTAAGATTTCAGCGGGAGTGTTTATTGGTCCCCAAATTAGGAAATTAATGCTTGATGATAGCTTTGACAGCAAGTTAAACATTGCTGAGCTAGCTGCCTGGACAGCATTTAAGTGTGTTGTGCGCAACTTTCTGGGCAATAACAAAGCTGAGAGTTACACAGAAATCGTACAGGACATAATACAGTAATACAAAGAGTTGGGTTGTAGGATGTCTTTAAAAATCCACTTTTTGCACTCCCACCTCAGCTTCTTTCCTGCTAACCTAGGTGCTCTCAGCGACGAACAGGGGGAAAGATTCCACCAAGATATAATGGCAATGGAGAAAAGGTACCAGGGACGATGGGATCCTTCAATGATGGGGGACCATTGTTGGGGTCTTGTTAGAGAATGCAACATTTCTTACAAAAGAAGGAAGTAGTGTACGTTTTTGTAACCCAATGGAAGTTTCATATATTGTGATAGTTTTGATTGTCTTTTCATGACCTTTTGGTACATTTGTATTATTGTTAATTGTAAATTGTCACACTTGTAAATTATATTGTATTATATTTTATATATGTGTTTGTGGTAATAAAGCAAAACGTTTTACCTCAACTTAAGAGATCTGAAAGCATTACTATAAGGTGCAATAAACAGTACACACAGTACACATACAAACATATTTATTTCTCTAGAAAGAATAAAGCGATTATTACGAAACTTGGAGGGTTTGTTAAATATGAATCAAAGTATACTTAGGTATAATTTCTATGTTAGTATATGCAAGGGGACAAGATCTTGGGGTGTAATATAAACGAAAAGGGAAATTTTTGACGGATTTTCCCGAAAATCCCTCTGTTACGGGAAAATCGTACGTGATGGAGAAAAACCGAGTGCATATTCGAATTTAGCGCAAAAAGTTCCTTTAAGAACAGGTATTTCCTTTTATGTAACAAAACCTTTGTTAACTAGTGTAATTAATCTAAACTATAATAACCAAACACAACTTCAGATAAAGTAACCGACGCCAACCTAAAATGGAGTTGAGACAAGTGAATCTAAAGTAATATGAGCAAAGACATATTTGTTGGTCAAAATCAAAAGATCCAGGTTCGATTTGCGGTGAGGATTCATGTAGTTCGGATCCCACTTTAAGCTGTAGGATCGCATATTGCCTCACTGCTGAAAGAATGTAAAGCTCAAATTGAACCAAATATCAATTTTTAGTCATTACCGTTACTTAAAAACTATTGCACGTAAAAATGTTTAAAGCCCAGCGTAAGTGCCACGGGTGTGACGGAAGAATTTAATATCTTATATAGCATACAGTACTTAATCCGTTCTATAACGCTGTTAGTGAACCAAAATTAGTTTTCCATTTGAAAT
This sequence comes from Thermobia domestica, assembly GCF_964235325.1. Lineage (NCBI taxonomy): Eukaryota > Metazoa > Arthropoda > Insecta > Zygentoma > Lepismatidae > Thermobia > Thermobia domestica. The sequence goes on from NC_137469.1 coordinate 81,763,144, forward strand.
TAGTGTAACAGATCAATCTAATCTAGGCAGAGAAACATGGTACTTACTGGTATGTATTGTTTTACATTTTTAGTTTTTTTTTTTTTTGTGTGTGTGTGTGTGTGTGTGATGAAGAATAAAGAACAGAAATATTATTTTCTTTAAACACAAATAAAAGAAACAGTGAATTAAACAAAATAGTATGAGATAAGAAAGAGAACAAAATAGTTTTCAACACAGTATTATGACAAATAGAGTTGCCATTTTCGGAAAGCAAAATGTCGGAACACTTCATGCATCTAATGAGAAGGGAGATCTACCAGCTGTCCTATCTTCCATAGTAATGTAATATAAATCATTTTACTGAAGAGCAAATCATTTTATAAATTCGAGTCGATGATAAATTCAAGTGAGTGATGATGGAAGAATCGGTGGGATGAAAATGTGGAAGGAAACGGAAGCATCCCGAGAAAAGTCACGGACACGATGTTATCCACAATAAACTTAATTATCCGGGGATTGAACCAGGGACCCGACGCATCAAATGTAAGGTAAGCGCTCTACCATTGAGCCACCGTGCCGTTTTTTTTTGTTTTTTTTTTTTTTTTGGTTTTTAGCTTATTTTGGGCAAAGAGGAGAAAGGGTGGGATAGGTGACGTAAAAAAAATTAAAGATCGATATTAGTATACAACACATAATGTTGAGGCTCGCTAAAGTGAATAGTGACACACTGGATTCTCTTCAAGTTCAAACTCAGTCCTCATTTGCTTGAATGGAAAGGGGTCTAGATCGAAAAAAAAAAAAAAAAGTGGCATGTAAATATAATGGATAACGCCCGATATTAATATTTAATTCATAAATCTCGGATTCGCTGAGATAAATATTGACACTAGCGATCTCGTTTAAGTCAAAATTCACCCCATCACTATTAGGGGTAAGGGTGGGAAGAGAGTGATGTAAAAATAATCGAAAAATCACTGATATTGGTGTCCAATTGATGGTTTTTCGAGTCACTGGGATGAAAAGTGACAGTCTCTTTGCCGTTTAAGTTCAAATTCATCCCTATATATGTCCTAAAGGGAAAGATGTCCAAATACTTTCTATAAGATGATTCACCCCGTGCGAAGAACGGGTATTTCAGGTAGCCTATATACTAATTGCTGAAGCAGTACAACTTTGTGGGAGCAAATTTATATAGTAAAGAAAATTGAGGCCAATACTTGGTCAATACTTACTAAAAATGAATGATTGAGGTAGCACGGTGGCTCAGTGGTAGAGCGTTAACTCTGATCCGGGGGCCCCTGATTCGATACCCAGCCAAGTAAGTTTGTGATTGACAACATCGTGCCTGTGGGTTTTCTCGGAGTTCTCCCATTTCCTCCCACATTCTTATTCCATCAATTCTTCCATTATCACTTGTCTCAATCATCGTTCTCCCTTAGCCTAAAAGAACATAAACGTGTGACGTTAAACTGAAAGATTTCATTTTCATTGAATGAATTGATTCTTTAGAGAATCGGGAGCTTTAGTGATAAATGTTGGAAAAGTCAAGAATAGACTGAGAGCAATGCAGAATAACAATAAATAAATAAAAACATGGCTGCCAACCAGGGCCGTAACTTGTGAGGGGGGCAACTGCCCCTCCAGGAAAGCTCCCCGCCATTCGAGAGGGGGGAGAGTTTAAGACAAAAGTTTCTTACTCCATATACAATACGAACATGAAATTATAAATGAAGCATCAAACAAGTTCACTATGTTACATAAATAAAATAGCACACAAAAGATAAATAAAGCAGTCGTGGGCCCATTTCAGAAAAAAATGTCTTCCATTAGGGGCTCTAGAAATAATATTTATTCATATTTCTTTGAGATTTGTCAATATTGTCCCCTTAATTAATTTTCCATGTATGGAACGGGTCCAGAGGCGTGCGGGAGGGCCCACAGGCTCAGGTGGGCTCAGAAATAATAAGAGAAAGATAGTAAGAAGGGGCCTATTTTCGAATTTTGCAGAAGGGTACAAAGGAACTTTTTCTAGGGGGCTCAAATATTAATGCTCGCCCTCCCCCCAAAAATCTAAGTTACAGCCCTGCTGATAACTGTACAGATTTTACCCGTATTATACGGGTTTAACAACTCAGATACGGGTGTACAGATTGCTATTCAAAATGTACGAGTGAGCGAATAATTTGACACTGATTTTCTTTTATTTGTTAAAAGCCAAAATTCGAACACTATTGTTCTCATTTAGCAAAATGAAATAAAAAATGGCTTTATTTGCGTACCCTACTGTGATTAGAATCACGAGGTAAAATAGGAACAGAGTTGTAACTTTGTATAAACCCAATAGTAATTGTCTAGAGCTCTAGGGACTTTTGTTAAAGTTAGCGGAGCGGAAATGTCAGGAGAGTCTCGGGAGCGAGAGAAACACATGGAAGGCAAGAATTTTAGGATTGATATATTTTTGTACAAAAGTACTAGTATAATCTGGCGTGTGCTTACAGTGCATTCTATCATTTCTATTTAATTACTAGGAAACGAATGTAATTACTAGGGCGCCCATTAGGGGGGCAAGGTGGGGCGCTGGCTCCCCTGTAAGAAGAAATTGTACTTGGGAATATTGAAAACCCAATAGAATTTTTACATTAGGTACAGCAAAATTTGAAACTATATTTGAAACGTTGCTTATACTTGCCCCCTTGGAAACCACAACATGGGCGCCCTTGGTAATCAGTATTTAATTATCTAAAAGACTAAACTACTACTGGTAGGTTGTGTATGGATGCCATTTTATATTTTTTTTCATTGATTAAATTTGAAAAAAAAAAAAACAAGTTTGTGTGATTACTGGGGCAATGTTATATTGCCAAATTGTAGGCATATAATAAAATTATTATCAAAGCTTATTTAGTTTTCCTGTATGTCTGAAAGTTTACTGAATCTGAACAAATGGTAAAAATTACCTTTCATATGACCTGCAAAGAATTTTACTCTTATGTTAAAAAAAAAAAAAAAAAAAATCCTGCTGTATTGAAAAGTGTTAAAAATGAAAACAAGCAGTTCAGAAATAAATGTTAATTACGGTTTCAAAACAACCTTATTTTGTTTCTCTTACAAATATTACTAAATATAGATTACTAAATATATACATGGATGTGTTTAACTGAAATAAAGTTCTAATTTAACGAGATTGAATTTGGAGGACTCAAGCTGTGAATGTACGGGTGAACAGGTGTAAAAGGTTGGTAGCCCTGAATAAAAAACGATGGCAATATAGAAGTATGACGGAGAAAGTAAAATAAATTAATAGTTTCCGTGGGAAGGAAGTCCAGACATTACATAAAAGTAGTAAATAAGTCATTAGTGAGCGGAAAAAATCGCATTTTTTGAATCTTTGAAACAGCTCAGATAAACATAGTCACGTACTTTTAGTATGGAGTATTATTCCCTGCGGGACAAAAACAGAGTGAAACTAATGTAAGCAAAATTAAGTAGAAACAATTAGACACCCGAAATGTTGATATACAACAGACTGCGAAAAACCAGTGAAGTGGAGCCACTTCCAATGAGAAAATGCTTTTAGTAGTTTAAAACAACGGAACAATATACTAGAACAGTGTTTCTCAAAGTGCGGGTCGCAGGACGAATTTTGGTGAGTCGCGAGATGTTTTTGTGGAAGAGTAACGTTGTAAACCACATTACGACAGTTTTGAAACGTTTTAAACGTTTGTGATCGAAAATGAAGTGAATTCAGGCGATTCCATAATTTCTGGAATATCCACACATTTGGAGGCATTGAAAGAAAATTTCAAACGTTACTTCCTTCAAGATACGGAAAAGTGTAAGCAATAGAGTTGAATTGCAAAACCCATTTGTCAGTGGCATTTCAACTGGAATATCAGTGAAGGCGAATGAGAGACTAATCGACCTATCTCAAGATAGCTCACTTCGTATGAATTTCAACCCCATAAAGCTGGTACTATTTTGATTGCCCGTTCAGCAAATCTATCCACAACTTTCTACTGAAGCTTTGAAGGTGATATTCCAGTTTAGTTCTTCCTATTTACATAAAACTGGGTTCTCAGCGATGGTGGGGATCAAGACTAAATACAGAAACCGACTGCAAGTGTCCAATTCCTCGCACCTGAAAGTAACTCGTATCATCTTGGATAACAATGCAGTTAATAATTATCAAAAACAAGCACACAAATCTCATGTGCCTCATTACGAATAGCAGTACAAAGATTTTGCTTTCTAGTTACTTTTTGTATATCATGTTTTTTTTTTTTTTTTTTTTTTTTTTTTTTAAGTCTAGGATGTAATAAATTAGATATATGATTTACAAAATTTAAATGCTTTGAAATATACCATCACTATGTAGAATGTCAATGTGTATTTGAATGGAAGTAGCTGGGCTACAAAATAGTATTTTTTATTGTTTAATGTGGGTCGCAGTAACAACAAATTTGAGAACCACTGATATAGAATGTAATTAGGAAGAGTTAATGCGTTGTCTTAGAAGTTGTATTCAGAGGCACGTATTAGAAGATGTAAAAGGAAGATTTACGAGAAGAACAATCACACAGAATTGTGTGGATGGTGTAGAAACTAGGACTAGTCAAAAACTTAGCGAATCTGAAAAAAAAAATGTTTTACTAAACCGTAGTGTTTACTTTTGAAAAAAAAGAAATTTAGAAAAAACTTGAATTTTAGAAAAATCATGAATTAGGAAAATTTCCGATTTTGAAATAAAAATCCGCTCTTGTATATACTTCAGATATAATATAGATACTCTTCAATACTGTTGGACGAAAGAGTACGCAAAGCCGCAAAGCACTCCTTATGCAAATGAAAGATTAACAAAGAGATTTTAGTACAACTATTTAAACCGTTACCGCCTATACGTTATCTTTTACAAAAGCTTTCGAGAAATTTTGAGTACGTAATTACTCAACGTTTCTTTTTTAAATCTTATTATTGAGTTCTGTGTAGGTCATTTCATTCCATAACTCAAATTTCGAACTCATACATTCATCTATAGTTAAGCACATGTATTTGAAGCTTATACAATGCTCTTTCGGAAACAAAAAAAGAAAAAGAAAAAAGAAAATGAAAAATCGGCAAAACGAATACATTTTCTACATCAAAATTAGAAGAAATTTTGTTTTGCATTCTCCTGCGAGACGTACACAAGAAAAATCTGTGTAGACCTAAAAAGGAATATTCTTAGCAACTAACAGGGAAGAGCCTTTAAATTTTGCACGTGATTTTCTACCACCAAAGAAAGCAAGATAGAAATAGTATGCGTGTCCAAAGTTTGTCAGTTTTCTTACAGTTAGTTTTCGTGATAATACATTTCGTGTGAGAGATTTTATGAAGAGTCTGGGGGCGCGGTGGCGCAGTGGTAGAGCGTTCACCTCCGGTGCTTGGTTCGATCCCCGCTCGCGCCGTGTGAACTTTGTGGTGGGTAAACATTGTGCTCGTGGGTTTTCTCGGGGTTCTCCCGTTTCCTCTCACTTTATTCATTTCATTCATTTCTCATAATCACCGTCTTCTTTAGCCTAACCGGCATAACTGTGGGACGTAAAACTCAAAGGTTTCATTTCATTTTTATGGAGAGTTTTTTTTATGAATAGCTAACGTGTCTATCGCATTCTCTTCCCTATGTCTCTGTAACTTTGATATTCCTATGGTCCCAATTCCTGGATGAATACCCCTCCTATTTATGTAGACCTACTTGCATCAAGTTGTTCTTTAAAGTAGAGAAAGAGTATGATTTCAAATTATAATTTTATCTTACAAAGATGAATAGGATATTTTCCTTTGAGTACAGAAAACCGAATTGCGGTAAGAACAAAGAGTTGAAAGTACTTGTATTTTTTTCTATTCATCAGGAGTCTTAAGAAACCGCTGTATGAAAATCCTTTGGCAACCACCATGTTGGAAATAAAGACATAACGATGTCGTGTTTATGGGTTTTAAGGGCTTCAGCGTCTTTCCTGTTGACCACCAACTATTTTGCAATCTGATGTGCCGAAGGAAACAAATATGAATAGCACGTCTGGAACTTTCTTCAGCAGCAGGGCGGTAAACAAGTGATCTCATCATTAAGTATACTTGCACTTGTTTATCTCACTTATTATTTATTGTTCGATCATAGAGAAAAAGGTAAAAGAAAAAAGTACCTTCAAAATTTCCTTTTATGTGTTGCTGCCTACGCAAATATCAGCGATGGGGAACAACAACAACAGGAAGGCAAGAAGGAAATCAGGGCATAGGTCATATACATGTCTAAGTGTAGCATTCTCTCTCTTTACACCTACTGCCCCTTTATTCAAAATTGCGTCACCAAGATTCTTTTCTTACTTGAATAAGGATTACTCACAGGTTCCGTATATGTAGCGCCCGTAGATTTAGCGCCCAGTATTTCTGGCTCACAGAAAGAATTTTATATTGATTTCATCTCACAATAAGGGAAGTCCAGTTCATTTTACCACCCTTCCATAGGTCGTTAATTCCTGTTATTTTCTTACATCCATGTCCCGTGTACTTAGCTTCCACTAAGTAAAACTGTTATGAAGAGGGAAAGAGAGAGAGGGAGATAGAGACCAGCCGATAGCACTGATTATGACGTTTCAATGAATCATAACCTCCGGGGGAGAGGGTGAAACGCAGATAGTTGTTATACATATATATATATATATATATATATATATATATATATATGTGTGTGTGTGTGTGTGTGTGTGTGTGTGCCACTAAAATTCAACAAAGCGCACTATTTGCCACCACTTTTCATCGACAGAAGCAGTTTAAGAGACATTTTTATTTAATTTCTATTGGATTGATTGATTTTGAGTTTTACGTCCCGTTCAGCAGCAAGGCTATATGAGACGTGGACCTACTGATTAACGTGGAATCCGAACCACATGATCTCCCGCCGGGAATCGAACCCGGGTCTCCCACGCCAAAGGCGCGTACGCTAACCGCTTAGCCACGAAGGAGCTCATTTCTATTGGATGTGTCAATGATGATAGGAAAGTAACAAGCATTAGATCCAAAGATTGTATAACTGTACGCCGTGGTATGCAATGCTCTACCAATATTTAAATGTACTATAAACTAAGATTACATATGTAGCTTTTAATGTGAAAACTATGTAAAACAGACGTAATCTAGAATACCGCAATGAGGATAAGGTATACAAAAAACGGTGAACATATTCTCACGACTGAAAACCGGGACAAAATGTAAACTGGCGAAACACCGGGATAAGAGTCTTCATGGAGTCAGTGGTAGAAACACTCACATCTGGTTCATGGGGTCTCTGGTTTGATCCCATCTTGCGTCAAATGGGCTTTGTGGTAGTCAGACGCTGCGGGAATGGATAACCACGGGGTTCTCTCGTTTCCTCTCACTTTTTTCATTCCACCATTTCATTCATTCTCACAATCACCGTCTCCTCTATCCTACTCCTATCCCCTTAATCGTAGGATGTAAAATCCAAAGATTTCATTTCATTTCAAGAGCTTTCAAACCGAGACTGTCCCGGTGAAAACCTGACATATGGTAACTCTGACTATATAACAACATCGGGTTCGATACTAAAAAAGAAAAAAGTCAAATTATCATATGGTATTACACAGTTTCAGAAAAAAACATCAGAAAAAACAAAGCTAGCCGCATTAAGTCTTATACATATTTCACAACTTTATGCGTAATAAAATCTATATAGTTAAGCAATTGATATCATACACTACAAGCACTAAAAAACAATGTAACGTTCTCTAATAAAAAGAACGTTACTTTACGAATCAATAAGTTAATCGCTCTACGAACCTTATTGTACACATTATACCCTAAAGTTACAGCCTTATGCAGTAATCAATTCTAATCAGATATTGAACGAGTATGGTGTTTCCTTGAGAATAATCCATCACTAAGTTGAACAAGTGCCTTTGAAGGCTAGTCGTCTTTCATTTTACCCTCTTCTTCGGTAATTCATCTCGCTACTCTTGTTCAGTGCAGTTGAAACCATGGCCTCATCCTTTTGCAATGTCCATCTAATCCACAAGGAAGGATGGACAGATTCAACCTTTTGGAATTTCAAATTCGAAGCTTCTGTCAATTTACTCGTTCGTGTCTCTTTCTGTAATGTTGCTATATGAACGGGTATGTTGCGAGGAAACAAAAGAGGCTAGCAAAGAAATCGAATCGTAAGATCACCATAGATGAAAGTCGCATACTGCAAAGACTACCTGATACGTAATGTTGATCAAAATAAATTAGGAATTCTTCAGTTTCTTCTGGTACGATTTGCTGTAAGTAATCCCTCCCTTCTGACCCTTGTCAGAGAGAAGGAAAACAAATTCGTCCACCATTCCATAGAAATCGGACTTTCTCATTCTTCCTGTAAAAATTCGCCAATCCCAACTGCTGCAGTATGTACTTCAAGTTCGTGTGACTTGCCTGGAATGCTTTGGCATACGACTTCCCTCACTAGCCACGTCTGGTTGTGAATTTAATTTACATATTCCAATATTTTTTTTTATCCCTCCCCGCTGATCTAGTGCCAAGCACGCAAGCCTTTGGCGTATGAGGTTCAAGGTTCGATTCCTGGTGGGAGAGCATTGAATGACCAAAGTGGTTTGGATTCCATTGTAATCAGTAAATTCAAGTCTTCTTTAGCCTACCCGGCAAAACAATGTAACGTAAAACTAAATACAAACCTTTTCTTTTTTCGCAAAAGGAAGGTTTCATTATGAAGTAAAACACTATTCGGAAATATAATATTGAAATTTCCAAAAAGGAAACTTATTTCTATGTAACAAAATTTAAAAATTAATTAGTCACAGGTATTGGATTGTAACGAGTTACAGTATAATTTCCCAAAGACTCTTCTCATACAATTCTGCTGTTCTCACATGTAACACTTCCCAAGTGTAACACTCCGATTTTGATAAAATTTAGCAGGTAGATCCTACACATGAAATAAACGAATATGTTTTTTTTTCTTTTCAGCGGGAAAACAGTTTTAGGGGGCAAAAGCCCCCACCCAAAATTTTGAAATTTGAGTCCCGAAAGGCAAGAAGAAGTGAATCGAAGTGAATGATGTTGTGCACAGATGCTATAAACGTAAAATGAGGAAATACATGTTTCGTATTTTTCTGGGAAAAACGGTCGGACGTAATTGCAACGATAGTTTGTGTAGGGACAGTACGCAAAAAAAAAAAAAAAAAAAATGAATACGTGTTTTTGATTTTGTGCAGAAAAACAAAATGGTGACAAAGGATCCCCCTCCTAAAAATACGAAATTCAACGCCACGAGCCCAGAAAGAAATCTACTGTAACAAATGAAAATGTCCACAAATATTGTAGACGTAAAATGAGGGAATACGTGTCGTATTTTCCTGTGAAAACTACCTGCGCTTCTGCGGTAATAATTACTTTTTTCGGAGGGACCTTGGTCTCACCAGTTTTTCCGCAGAAACTAAAAACACGTGTTCGTTTTTTTTTTTTTGCGTATTGTCTTTAAACATAGTTTCGTTACAATTCTCTATGTCCTTTTTAGGTACTTTTCACTATACTAATTAGCACTTTGATAAATCGTAATGAAAAGTATGAAGGGGTCTGTGCCCCACCCAACCATCTTTTCCAGGAAAATGTGACACAGTATTCTGTCATTTTACGAATACAATATCTGCGCACAATTTCGTTCATTCCGGTCTACTTCTTCATGCCTTTCGGGCGTCAATTTCAAAATTTTCGTGGAGACTTTTGCCCCTAAATATATTTTTCCTGCAGAAAATAAAAAAGAATTGTTCATTTTTTTTTATTTGCCCGTACACAAAGTTTCCTTACAATTCTTCATGTCCTTTAGTAGGGATGCCACGAGGTAAGATTTGTAGCTGTCACGTCTCGAAAATGTGCTGTAAAAGCGATGTCTCGACTCGATTTCTCTATTGGAAAAGCCGTGTCTCGACTCGAATTTTGTCAGAAAAATCCTGTTTCGACTCGTCTCGTGCGCATCCCTATCCTTGAGGCACTTCTGAAGTACTGTTATTAGCACTTTTGATATTTTGTGATCAAAGGTTTGGAGGGATCTGTGCCCCACTCAACCGTTTCCCCAGGAAAATACGAAATACATATTGCCTTGTTAATGTTTATAATATATATCGACAATTTTATTAACATCGGTCCTTTTCTTCTTGCCTTTTGGACCTCAACTTTCAAAATGTTCGGTGGGGGCTTTTGCCCCCTAAAGCCATTTTCCCGCAGAAAGCACGCATCCGTTTATTTTTTTGCGTATTGTCTGTAAACACAGTTTCGTTGCAATTCTCCATGTCCTTTAGGCATTTTTGACGTACTGTTATTAGCAATTTTGCTATTTCGAGATCAAAGGCTTGAAGGGGTCTGTGCCCAACCCCCCCCCCCATTTTCCCCAGGAAAATACGAAACGCATATTCCATCATTTAACGTTTATAATATTTGTGCAGAATTTCGTTCACTTTGGCTAACTTCTTGTCTTTCGGGCTTTTCTCCAAATTTTGGGCGGGGGTTTTTACCCCTTAAAACAGTTTACCCCAGAAAAGAAAAAAACACGTATCCGTTTATTTCATGTGTAATATCTACCTGCCAGATTTTATCAAAATCGGAGTGTTACACTTGGAAAATGTTACATGCCAGTACATTCATGTAGCTTGCATTTGCGGCAGAAAGTTCTTGTTTTGTGCTCCCTCTTTGCTGGAAAGACTTTCTTAGGCTGTTCCTCTTCAGTATGCTGGGAAGCTTCTATTCTCCGTGATTTCTTCTCAACGTAGGCAAACTGCTAACCAGACGAAATGAAGAATTTACGGCATTTCACACTTTTTAATGTTTGTTTCTCGTGTGAAATTACGCTTTGATGACACAATACCATAAGTGTTTAGTCCACTTACATCAGTTATGTAAAATTAGAGATGCAAAAAAGCCGGCTTTTTTGAATCGATGGTTTTTTTCACATAAAAAGCCGGCTTTTTTGGGAAAAAAAACGAGAATTTTGGAAATTTTGGCTTTTTTCAACTTCATGATTTTTCTATCTAAATAGCTTTCTTATAGTATATTCTATAGTTAGATAAGAATTACATGACCTGAATGTAGTGATGAGCAAATGCAAGACCAAGACCAAGACCCGGGTGGTCTTGGTCTTGGTCTTGGTCTTGCACATGCGGTTTTGGTCTTGGTCTTGCACTGGAACCCTCGGTCTTGGTCTTGGTCTTGGTCTTGCACACCTAGTCTTGGTCTTGGTCTTGGTCTTGCACACCCAGTCTTGGTCTTGCTTGCAAGAGTCTTGCAAGTTTTGCTTTTAAGAAATCTATGATTTTCATAAGTAAATTTTACTCTCGACATAAGGGATAATAAATCCTACATTGCGTCAATAGTGAGGGAAATACAATGTACGTTTCTAAATGTAATATATTTTACCTTCGTGTAAGTGTGATGATAGTGTACAACATACGCGATGACCTTTACTTTTTTTTTCAATGAGTGATCACGCTTCACTACTTACATGATAAATCATACCATTTCGTAATATTTTTATATGTTTTAACAGATCCAATACTGCACTGGTTCCCAAACTGGGGAGGCTACCCCTGACAGTGAGACGCATGAAAGAAAACCAAGAAGGCACAGATTACTGAAATACCATAAATTGCAAAATTATTTTTACACTCTAAAGGAGTCAGATTTTTTCTTTCCAATCACGATTAGCTCATCTTTGTACTGAACAAACTCCCAATTAAATATTGAAATTTTGTTTTACTGATTCTAATATGTACCGTATGGGGCAGAAACAAGGACATTATGCAAAAACGATGAAACAATTAGATTTTCGAAATGTGGGCATGGAGAAAAAAGGAGAGAATCAGCTGGATTGAACGGAAAACGAATGCGAAGGTTTTAGAAATAGTTGCAGTAGGGGAGAAAAGAAGAATTTTAGATGTAATTAAGAGGAGGACATTGGCTGAGGAGGAACTATATTATGAGGGACGTGCTAGAGGGAGGGGACGAAGGAGATTGTAGTTGAAGAAAGATATTAAGACAGAAAATTGCTACGTTAAGACGAAGAGACTACCTGAGGACCACAGTCATCGAAGCTTCTCAGCTGCAGCAAGTGACCTGCCAATAATGGCAGAATAGCTATTATTATGACGATGATGATATGTTTTGCAATATTGACCAAAAACGAGAGAAAAAATTAAAATAATAATAATTAAACCTCTTAATATTTTAGAATATGAAATGAAATTAAATTTGTGAGTTTTACGTCCCACGATTATGCCGGCTAGGCTAAAGGAGGCGGTGATGATGAAAAATGAATTCAAATGTTGGAAAGAAGAAAGTGGGAAGAAACGGGAGAACCCCGAGGAAACCTACGCACACGGTGTTTGTCCACCACAAAGTTCACTTGGCGGGGGCTGGGATCGAACGAAAGACCCCAAACACCAGAGCTGAACGCTCTACCACTGAGCCACCGCGGCCCCAATATTTTAGAATAATTTGAGTGAAAACTGAAAACGACTCAACTGTCTATGTCTTGTGTAAACTCAATTTATATAAATACTTTTGACCTACATTAGAAATACATAATAACGGCATCAAACTTCAAGTTATTTGAAATAAGTACGAAATCATTCTCAGTTGTGAATAAAGATTATTTATTGTTGTATAATGTTATATCGTTGAATCCTAGATATGCCGTATACCTAAGGGAGCTATAAGTTATATTGATAAACAATTATTCAACGTATAAGCATCCACCTATGAAATCAAACTTGCGGTCACATGCGCTAAGTTTTTGTCAATGTCATGAAAATGTTATTTCAATATTAATTTTATACGTACACATTAAACATTTCCAACGGATGCTTGAACCTCAGAGCCAAGGCCATACCCATGTAGTCGGCACCTATGGTATACGGAATTGCCGATGTTCAATACTACATTTCTTTAGTTTTGGAAGAACCCAACTAATATGTTTTGAAGTGAAATGAAATATCTACTTTAACGTACCACGATTATTACACTGTGGCTAAGGGAAACAGTGATGATGAGAAATGGTGGAATGAAGAAAGTACGAGGAAACGGGAAAACCCACGCACAGGATGTTTGTTCACCAAAGAAGCTCACATAGCGCAAGCTGCTATCGAACCAGGGCCCCATGTACCAGAGGTGAACGCTCTGCCACTGAGTTACCATGTCCATAACATGCTCTAGTTTATTTTTGTTTATCCCCTTCTTATGGACACAACTATTCTTCGTATGATTTCCCAAAATCCAATCATGGGAAGTCGTGAATGATCAAATGATGACCAAAGTAAATCAAACACTGAAGTTATTATAGCTTGTAACAATTCATAGAATTATGCTGTCGGTCGTCTCGTGAACAACCGATTCAAAAAACGACATACTGTAGCTGTATGTTACAGGAGCAGATCGACTCACATGGATTGCATAAACTACTGGGAACACATTCACTCCGGCGGTATTTTTACTGAAGCCAAGAAGTTCACGTGAAAGATGTAATGATTTTTCCTCTTCCTTTTTACATTCTATAAAAAATTAAGTAGTACCATACTTGTGCAAGACTCTTGCGCAAGAGTCTTAGTCTTGGTCTTGGTCTTGCAGGTGTGGTCTTGGTCTTGGTCTTGGTTTTGCACCCCTTGGTCTTGGTCTTGGTCTTGCACCCCTTGGTCTTGGTCTTGGTCTTGCATCGGGATTCCTGGTCTTGGTCTTGGTCTTGGTCTTGGTCTTGCATGCAAGACTCTTGCAAAAACTGCAAGACCAAGACTCTTGCGCTCATCACTACCTGAATGTGATATTTCGCTCTGAAATTCACCATCAAGATGGATGGAGCACATGTTTTACGAATTAAAGCTAACATGAAGAATGTAGTATTTGAGGGTAATTTTAGAGGCTTTTTAACTTTATTTTAACTTTTGAGTTATCGACATATTTTTTCTTCTCTAGTTTGTCATCCGTGTTTCATTTCTAAGAGCTTTTAGTACTCTAGCTTCTAGCGCAAAAGTTAAACTTGCCCGTTTTTCTATTTATCCGTCAAAGCGTACGTTTTTCAATATATCCGTCAAACCGTACTTCCACATTTCTGTTATACTGTAGCTGTGAAGTGATTTAGCAATAATTTTCCGGACGCAACCTTGAATACCAATTTATACAAATAATCAGTAGCGGATTTAGAAAAGTACTTTAGGAGGGTTTTTTCTGATTGTTTCGTTTCCTAAAAAGTCCTAATTTTATTTGGGAAGTGCTTGAAGTTTATGAGTACAGGCATAACTAATATTTCGTTTCGTTTATATGTTTAGCAATAATCTTCCGGATACAACTTTAAAAATCATTTTATACTGAGAATCAGTGGCGGATTTAGAAAAGTATTTTGGGAAAGGTTCCTTACTAATGTTTAGTTTTTTTTAAACATTCGTAATTTTTATTTGACGGGAGCTTAAAATTTATGAGTAAAGGCATAAATAATAGATATTTCGTTTGTTGCAGACATTCCGTAACTTTGGGGAACGGGCTTCAGTCCGAAAGACCGCCCCCCTAACATTCGCAAAACCGTCACTGCTGGTAATTAGTAATAATAACGATTTAAAAACAATAAGAAAGGAAGTCGGCCAACTCACAGTACACGCACTATTTCTACATTCACAGATGGAATGAAGAAAAGCTTTGTCAGAATGGTCGAATGCTGGTTGAATCCCGGACTTCCCGATAGAAGCGCAAAAGCTAATCACTCAGTCATGTTTGTTGTGCAGTTGTATTTAGCTTAACTTAAATATATTCCTTAGCCCTTTATTTATTTTTTTGGGGGGGAGGGAAGTTCCGTAATGATATGTTGAATCCCTCTTGTTAAAAATTCAGAAAACTTGAGGATTGGGTAAACCGTGATGGTAGTTATACAAAACTTAACTATAGAATTTCAAGAATATACAGAACCAAAAGCTCTAGATGTGCAGCCTTTAAGTTTATGATATAAATCTAAGTATTTCTCTTATGTTTTATTTTAATTTTCTTTTGTTCCAAAAAGAGGGTATGGAATATTTTAAAGTAAAAATACTACATACTATTTTGCTAGTTATTTGTGTATTTTTTAAAAGAAGTGTTTACTTCTAGGGTTGGCTGGTTTACACCAACTTTTTTTTAATAACTGGTTTAAACCAAAAAAATAAAAAGAATGAAGAATGCGAATATTATGGACTTCATGGTGACGTTTCCAGATATCAAACCACCTGCAATAGTTTTATTTTCCTTTCACCTTTTAATCAAGGTTTCTCATGTTCAATTCTCGGTCGAACCACAAACCTTCTTTCATGCGTAACCCAAGTAGCGGTTCGAATGTCAGTTTAAGCGAAAGTCTTCTCCTTGATAACCTCGGTATTTCGTAAGGATGTTAAGCCTAAATATACGAAACAAACCAAATTGTATATTTCTGCATGCCTAAATGCGTGTTGTTTTATAAAGAAGCCAATATTGCTTAAATATATTGATAAAAATTGGCAAAATATATCGATTGCCTACGTAGCTTCCAACATTAGCTTGGATTGGACTTTCAATTATATCTATGTACCGGTACTAAATTTGTAACTTAATACTTCAGTTTTAGCGTACTGATTATGGTACGTTGACTTTTAAATTTTACATGCAAAGCAATAACAGGATTTTCCCGTTATTGTCTTACATTTCAAGTAATGACGGGATTTTCCCAATGGCTAGGGCGGGAGATTCTCAACTTAAGAAATTTACTGACCGCACTTCTTTAAGCTTATGGGAGTTCTTCCGGCATAACCCCGCTGTTGCATAATAACATCAAGGCGAAACAAACTTATTTCTGTGAATATGTAATATAAATACATAAAGCAAAAAATCTAAGTCAAAAAAGCCTGGTTTAAACCAAAAAAGCCTGGTTTAAACATCCCCCCAAAAACGGGTTTTTGGCATTTTCAAAAACAACTATGGCTCTTGCCAACTCTGCTTACTTTTGTATATAGGAGGTTAAAAAATTCTTATTATATACATTGGTTAATTCTGTGGAATTCATAATGTAAATATGTTGAAGAAAAATTGTTTGAAATATTTTTTCGAAATTCATAGTTTATTTTCGATGTTTTATATTATTATCAGCATCAACCACTAATTAAATTATTTTTTGTGTTATAGAGAAGCGATACAAAGTCTGTTTTATCGATTTAAAGCAGAATTTTCAAAAAAGCCCAAAATTTCCCAAGCAAAAAAGCAAAGCAGAAAAAACCGAGTTTTTTTCCAAAAAAGCCGGTTTTTTCCGAGCCCTTGCATCTCTATGTAAAATACTGTGATAGGCCATTTTGTTCATTGTTTTGTGGTGTAACAGAGAGCAATATGATTGTTAGTGTGAACGTCTGATTTTGTTGTGTTGTAATATATGATAACTTAGTTTTTTCCTCCGCTCTAGAAGTGACCACTTCAGGATAGTTGTGCATTGTATTTTGCAATTGTAAAATGGGTATATATTGTCAAAAGAGACAGCGCACCCAAAAAATAAGAAGTTGTTTGTCTACAGTCATACTATATGTAAGAATAAAATTATATTGCAGAGTATGTGAAGAATCTGCAACCTCACGAATTAGGAACAATTCGTCATCAGGTATTCTAATAGCGCCGATGTTGTCATCAAAACATAAGGCAGCCCTTGTAGGATCGCTTTTCTTCGGAGTTTTGCTTTTTGCATTAGCTATAGGTGCTACGCTTCAAACTTCTAACCCATCCTCTGGATAAGAAAACTACTCAACGTCTCATTTCAATATCGGTACCTGAACAAGAAACTTCAGATGAATTTGTATCGTCTGTCGGGAATCAATTTCTTCATCGTTTATTGATTTACCAAAAATATTCCTCTCTACCATCAATAGTGACGTATATTGTTAGTGATCTGTTAATCTACCACGTGCAATGATTAAAACACACTAACAATAAACAAAACTTTACATACAATCAGTGGCAAAGCCAGGATTTCTATTCGGGGGTCAGGGTCCTACTCCGGAAAACTTTTTTTAGTCAATATGGAGACCGAAAGCGCAAATTTAGGTTTTATTCTAGCAACTTTTAAAAATTTTGGGGCTTGGGAGTCCAGATCCCCGGAAACTCCCCCTGGATATGCAACTGCATACAACGGAAAATTAATACAGTTTGATAGACAAAAGCAACTATTATGCTTCTGACAAGAGACTTATATAAGTGAATAAATAAAGAAAAGCTGCTACTAAAATAAGCAAAATTGCAAATAATTAAATCAATCAAACTACATAATAACACATATACTAGTTGCAATATGTTATATCTGACTTCGTTGAGACAGTTAGATTATTATTAGAACGTTAACTCCGCTACGACCCACAATCTCAATCCATACTGAATCTATCCTCATATTTCTTCATTAAGGCTCGAGTTTAATGGACCCACTCGGTACCCAATGCTATAAATTTTAAAAACTATCACTTGACTCACAGAAATGAACAAAATACTTAAATAACATAATACAAGAACACAACCAGGGAAATGTCATAGAATCTCAACCTTAGCAGTTATTAAGCCTTAAGCCTTAGTAATTATTAAAGAAAGTATGCGCATGAGTGCAACGGACCCACCTAGTAGTCCTAGGGTTAAAAGTGTATCCTTGTATGGATATTTAGATAGAGGAAATACTAGTTCTTGCCGAATTTCTTTAACTACTTGCGATATGTTTCATTATTTTCAAACTAGGGTTTAAAATGTGATTGATTGCGTTTAGGGCGGCTTATAACACTGAAAGGAGTCGTTTTATGACACATGTTTATTAGAACGTTTTATTTTCATTTAATATAAAGAATTACCCAGCAAATTTTGGCAATTGAATTTTTTGGCACCCTGTATTTACGATAGGAAATGAAGTTACGTAATGCGCATAAATAATTATTGTTTTCCATTCAGTAGTATTTGCATTAAGTGCCTGTAATTATTTAGAACTATATAAATTTTAAAATAACACTGGCACATGAATTCACATCCATATATGAAAATCTCATAAGTGATATGGTAATGCTCTTAAATCGTAATTAAATTGTACGTAATTACAGATGTACATGAAAAGTCAGAGTGTTAGAGCTGACGGTGGTGAACAGAAGAGGAAGAAAAGAACACATTTCTTTCAACTTGTCTAAGGGTTTTAAAAGTGACATGACGATTGTGCAGCAAGAATAGCAAGATCTTTCAAGTAAAAAATCCTTGTTCTTTAGTCGTCAAAAGAGAGGGGATGGGGATAGATGATATGAGTACGAAATTACATTTATACATATAAACTAGTTCTCTCTTTGGTCAACCCTAGCACACTGATAAGCATCAAATATTTTCTGGGCACTAAGTATACGATATTATATGTGGGCGCTAAGTATACTCCACGTACTCACATCATTCCCTTTCACGGAGAGAAAATGAGAAATATTTCTCCTGGCTAGTGTGCAGTAATGCCAACCGGCACCTTATAAAATTTCACCTCGAAAGGCAGAAAGTAAAATTTTGCTTTTAAATTTCCTGTGCAATATACCAATTACAAAATTTTCAAAACTTACAAAATATGAAAATTGAAAGTACTATATATTACTTACTTGCTTTAATATTTGAGTGAATTATTCGCAAATTCCGATCGTCTAAACTAAAAAAAAAGTAGGGTTAGGTGAGGTATAGTGAAACAATCCTGTTTTCTCAGAGAACTCTGTGACTTTGAAGTCTCAAAAAATACGACAAGGCAGTAAATGTATTTCTATATCTATTGCATATATCTCAAATATCTTAAATATGACAGTTTTTGAGAGAAAAATATAATCTGAGAGGATCCATTTTTCAACAAAAACTTATTTTTTCTTGTAAAACTTTTCCTATATCTCGTACACCAAATGCCTCACTAACTAAATACATATTCTTGTAGAGGATGTTTTGGTCTTTCAGAGCATGTAAGTAATGTGTGAAATGATGCATGGTGGAGGGGTAACAGGGATCAAAAGTCAATTGGCTAGTATCAAACAAAGTGTGGTATTATTATGAAACACTATGATGATCTGCATCTTCTGATGATAATTTGGATACCCCACAACCTGACGATTTCGTCGAAATAAAGGACCCTGAAACAAAGTGCATTAGACCAGGAGACTTTGTTCTTGCAAGTTTTAAAGGAGTTTGCCGAAATAGTACCACATATTATGACAGTATTCAGAGTCCTACCTAATAATGAATTTGCTTTAAATCAGATGTAAACAAGAAAATATTAATCCTATCGAAACTGATATTTCATTCGTTAAAGAGTCGGGTATCATTGTCCTTTTGCCTACTCCCGAAATGGCAATGGCTGGTGATAGATGTAAGTACTGTTTTGAAAAAGAAAAATTAGGTATTTGAGGTGTAAAAGCTAAAACTGTTTGTAGGTATTCCAATGAGAACATTATAATCTTGGAACTTTTCGTGTTATGAAACAGGAGTATGTGTCTACGCTTATTGTTTAGTACAAGCTGTGATCTACCTTTTTATTATTTTCATTTTTCTACTTTTAATTTGGTCATGTTCAATCACGAAAACGGCACGCTATTTTATAATTGATATTTTCTACATGACATGCAGCTTTTCATGGAAACAAAGAAAGTTTTGGTGAAGACAGAACATGAAAGTAATTTTTCTCTTAACTCCAAGCCCGCTCTTCATGATCACTTGCAACGTTATTATTGATAAAGTAAGTACCAAAAAATCGTGTTATTACTCATTTAAATTTTGATAGGGAATAACAATAACTGTCTGAGACAATTAAACCAAATTTTGTCGTATGAAACATTACACTCAAAGCATTTTATTGTAGTCCTTACATTAGTGCTCTTTAGAGTCTATGTAAGTTATGGGGGTCTATGTTTATCCTGTAAGTTATGCGGGTGTTCCACAATGCCCCTAGGGGCTATTTTAAAACATATCTTTTCATTTTTTTCCAGGAAAACTAAATGTGATAAAGAAAAGTACCTGACTTATTTTCAAAGATGCTTATGTAACGTATATAATGGTATTTTTTCATCTTTCTAACCCAAGCAGTTTTCGCTGTACACTAAAAGGTATGGCTTTTCGTTTCACAATTACCCACTTGCCTCTATTCTCTTTAATTAACAGTTAAACCGTATGCCATATTCTCCAACTCTTAACCGTATGCCCCGTCTCTCAGACGCCCACCTATATACAATCAAACCTCCCTTAACGGACACCTCTCAATAACGGATACCTCTATAATACGGACACATTTTTTTGTCCCTGCAAAAATATATGTTCCCTTATGGAACGAAACCATTTTTTTACGCACCCTCTCAGATACGGACGCGGACAGTCCTCCCTCCCCCCCCCCCCCCGACCTTTCAATAACCTCTTCATAACGGACAGGAATTATTCTTGGTTCTGCGATATATTATTCCTCACAAGCGTATCTATCACGAGTCTAGACCTGGTGAACCATCAAACAGAACAGCTTCAAACTGAACTTGAAATGATTCTTTTTTTCTGCCCTCAATAAACTGCTTTCTGGTGGAAATCCTAGAAAACCTTCAATACGCGATAACACTCATGCAGAGTCAGTCGTATGGCCAAGAATTCTATGCGAACTATCTTCCCTTCCCTAACAAATTTAGTCCTTTTGCCTCTGGGCCTTGCATCTTTCCCAACAGTTTCATAGATAACAAAACAAACATTATTTGTTTTACATAACATTTTCAACGAGCAATGTTCCCTCTATTACGTTTTTCTGAACAAGCAACATTTTTCTTTTACTGATGATATTGGAACAAGTCTGGGTTGGAGTTTCCCCGGCTTCCTTTTTCACTGTCTCTAAGACCACGTTTCCACTTTACATGAATCTTGCAGCTGTCATAAAAAAGACCTTGCTACCCGATCTTTCTATCTACGGTCACCACCCATGCAGCACTGCAGTCTAGTGGATAAACAATTAACCTCCTCATTAAAAACGTGTATTTTGGCGCACTCCCCCTCCCTGTCCAAAAGAATCGTTGTTTCGGAAGCGGCGAAACTTTTTTTATGTCAATGGGAGGGCGATAGCAGGTAGCAAGTAAGACGTCCCAGAAAGTTGGACACTGTTCAACTCCATGTAAGATGGAAAAAATGTTTTATGACCTTTCAAGACTATGTGTACACGGTGAAATATGCTAGGGTTTCAAGATTTTTTTTTTTTATGACAGCTACAAGTTATTCTAACGTGGCAACCCATCTTAAGAGGATAGTCTTAGTGACTGGGGATGGGTCAATAAACATATGCACTCCCATGTACCTTGTCATCCATTCCGCCAACGAAGATACCGCTCCAGTACACAAACACACACACACACACACATGTTTTTTTCCGCAACCGTACCAAGGATTCTCAGAGGACACTTACTAATGAGTTTTATTACTCTTGTAAAGGAGAAATTATGCCTTTTCTCGCTAAAAAAAAAAAAAAAAAAAAGAGTTTAGCCGATTAGTTAGTTCCTAACGCATCTTTTTTGAGAAGGTTCTGAGAATTTGAAATAAATGAGAAATGCTTACAGAGTGATTACATATACTTAAGAAAATTACATACATGCATTATCTTTTGCAGTACCGGTATACGAATATATTAACACATCTCCCAGCAATAATATTATTTAACAAAAATGAATTTCTCCTTCATCCCTCCCAGTAATTCAAATACGTACTAAATAGAGCATTTTCATATTGAATTTTACGTATTACGCTCATACATAATGAATTCACTGTATACTACTGCATACAATTACCGTTGTGAGAAATTAAATTTCTGAACCTCTCTGTAACGGACATCTCTCAATAACGGACAAAAAATTCATATCCCTTTGGTGTCCGTTATTCAGAGGTTTCACTATATATATATATAGTTTAAGAACATCTTTGGAATGGTTTATACTTTTCTTAAACACTTTAACACATTAAAAACCAACAAGATACTTTACATTTACACACACACACACACACATACACACACACACACACACACACACACACACATATGTGTGTGTGTGTGTGTGTGTGTGTGTGTAGGGTGTCTCAAAAGTTTCCTGACATAGACTAACTCTGTTATTATCAGAGTTACAACAAAATGAAAGAGGTGAAACCGTTTCCAAATATGATATTTTCAATCTAAAGTGAAGGATTCTTTTTTTAAAAAAAATAATCGGACGAGCCGTTTGGGCTGTACACTTTATGCGGCCAATGTTGAATGAAAATGCAACGTTGCCATTTACCCGGATCCGCAACATAAGGGAATGAAGTTGACTCACTGTCTTTTACGTTAACGTGTCGACCGCCAACCCCCATTTCAAACAGTAACTTCATTCACTTATGTTATGAAATAAGTAAAGAAAGAAGTAACAGACAAATGAGAGTTTTTATTTCTACTGGATCAGAGTCTCTATAAGTATGTTTGATAGTGGAATCAGGATGTTTTTGTATAGCTTTCCATTTTTTTTCTGTCTCCAGAACAATAGCATTTATTTCTATCTTTGCATCTGTGGAAAGTATGATGCCCGTACGTGCAGAAAGTAGGTCCCGTCACATCACATCTCATGTTTGGAAGGATTTTGTCCGACCACTCGAGCCTGAAGAGTCAAACCAGGGAACATATCTCTTTTGATGTTATGCTGCAAAGTCCTACAGTACCTAGGAGGCTATGGAGAAGACCTTTTGTAACGATTCTTGACGCGTACATAATTTGCTGGGGGAACATCAATTCATACTGGGTCAGACGCTGGCAATTCTGTCAGGTCTTCAATATTTTCTTCTCCTTCTGAATTATGTTCCTCCTCATCCTCCGACTCTTGCTCCTGTATGTTCTCTACAACACTCGTGTCGTTGGATCGTTAGTCCAGGTTTGAGTTCGCATCGTCACACTCGCTAAAACTCTCACTAGAAACGTCACTTTCTTCTGGCAGTAAACGACGAATACGTGCAGCGCTATCGATTGGACGAACAATATCTCCATTGCAAAAGATGAGGGGCCGCAGTGGCTCAGTGGTAGAGCGTTCACCTCTTGTGCTTGCGGTCCCGGGTTCGTTCCCAACTCCCGCCAAGTGAACCTTGTGGTGGACAAACACCGTGTGCGTGGGTTTTCTCGGGGTTCCCCGTTTCCTCCCACTTTCTTCATTCCACCATTTCATTCATTACTCATCATCACCTTCTCCTTTAGCCTACTCGGCATAACCGTGGGACGTAAAACTTAAAGATTTCATTTCATTTTTTTCATTTTTGCAAAAGATTAATAGAAACATAGATCATGACTAATAGTTCATGAAAAAAAAAAACACCAGACTTAAAATTTTTATACTCTTAACCGTGTGCCCCGTCACACAGACTGGGAAAAAAAGTAACAGTTCCCTTTATGCTCCGTCTGTCAGACGGACTAACTCTCAAGAATTCAACTACTACATAAAGATGTCAAGCTTGTACTGAGTCGTAGAAATTCCCAGAGGCACAGGATGAAATCTACTGAATGTAGCAAAACTAGACAAACTTCATTCTCCAGTTATTTAGTGTGGGACATTTTAGAACTTGGCTGTTTGTTCTACAGTAATTTACTTTCCTCCGTTTATTATTTATTTCAAACTCTAGAGTACAATTTCGGTGTCGGATCAAGAAGGTAAAAGCTGGGGGAAGGGGTTGGTGCCAGAACCTAGACTATGGTACGTGTATATCATAAGTTTACTATAAACTTTCAAAATATATAAATAATAGCTTCTAGCTTATATTATTTTTATCTCTTGAAAAACTGGATGGTGTAGGCCTCCCGGCCCCGGATAGATACGCCACTGTTCAATTTACATTCTTTGGTGCTTGTTTTTGAGATTCACAAGTTCCTTCATAAATCATTTTTACACAACATGCACTTTCCAGCAACAAAATTTGACAATTAACATTGATTTTACGTTTTTCAAGCATAAATAACCTACTTCCCGCTCATAGGAAATTTTGTAGGCGTTGATGATATAGACAGATAGGTTTATATAGATAGATAGATAGATAGATAGATAGATAGATAGATAGATAGATAGATAAATAGATAGATAGATAGATAGATAGATAGATAGATATAAAAATTACATATATACTGTCAATTTTGATTAAAATTCCCTTTATCCCTATTCGAAAAATTAATGTCCAAAAAAAATCCACAAAATGAGATTTTTCTCACGAGTAGGCATTCTTACTATTGTATCTGTATATTTTGGATCCTTCAAACCTCGAATTACGAACTCAAGCTTTTACGTGAAAGAAAGAAAAGAGATTAAAAAAAAATTAACGTGCTATTTATGACCTACAATACTTGGGATTAGACGGATGATTAATAACACTGAATGAAAGAATGGGAGAATCCCGAATAATCCCATAAACACAATCTTGTTCGCCACAAACTCACCTAACTTGTCTGGTACCGAAACTGCGACCCCCAGCACCAAAGTTGAGTGCTTTAGCACTTAACAAACATGTGTTCCTGAAGTAACTTTTGTACGTATCGTTGTTTGCTTTAATACGAAAAACACGTATTCGATTCTGGGAGACACTTTTGATAACTATCGAAACCAGATTCATCCATCAGATAGTCCATTTATATTTAAATATTTTCCAGTATGAGTCGTAAAAGCAGGAACTGTATCCTTTCATTTCTGAATTAGGTGTTCCCGGAAGTTTTCTTTCATTTCACATTCTATTTTTTTTTCAGTAAATTTTCACACCAGTATGATTTTAATATCCAGATTTATCTTAGGCGCAGTTTTCTAGAAAGTACTCAAGCTGCTCTATTTGAAAATAAACCAGATAAAAGTCACATACAGCAAGCGTTAGCTGCAGGTCTTGATTAGAATGAAGGGTCGTTACGAATATAGGAGCTTCCACCGAAAGCACAGAAGTTATTTTTTTTTTAAATGAGGAATTAGTGAGTAATGTGGTTTTCTATTATTATTATTATTATTATTATTATTATTATTATTATTATTATTATTATTATTATTATTATTATTATTATTATTATTATTATTATTATTATTGGCGTAATGAAAGCAAGTATGGTTACGTCATTTTTCTGTTTACTTTTCTTATTTGTTACTTCTATAACTTCAGTTCAATATGAAATTCATTATTTTATGCTGCCGCATGTTTGAAGTCTACGTAGGTGTATGACGATAAGTAATCACACCTCTGTGCTATAGGCTTACACACCTTATATCGTTTTCCTGTTTACCGCTGGAATAATTATAACTCTTCCCAAGGATCAGCTAGTGTCCTGGTTCTTTAACCAATCTCGAAATTCCTTAAGATTAAAAACATGAATTCTGGTATTTAGACTTTCCAGTTAAAATAATCAAACACATGTTTCAGCGTTTATTTTCTATGTATCTCCTACAAGGAAAGAAAAAGGATAGGAAGGGAAAATACTAAAAGGTATAGTTTTTTTTTTTTTTTTTTAAAAAAAATGGCCAATGGCCATATCTCGATGTTCCTTAGGAGTAGAGGCATGTTAATTAACTATGTATTTCAGTTTTTTGTTTGTTTGTTTGTTTCTCTTAGAAGAGGTGAAATAAGATGCGGGCTGCAATTGTTATGAGACGACCCTATGTTGAAGTCCCTTACTATTACAGACATGTTAGGAATATGAGAAGCATATAATTTGTGACGTAAGGAACCACTAATGATAGATTTGTTTTTCAAAATTCGACGGGAAAGGGTGATCAGGGGTAGCAATTATTATAGTGAAACGTCCATATTTCCGAATCTCTGTAGGGTAGAAACATGATAATTAGTAAGTTTATATGGACTTCTTATTCAACCATTTTGAGAGGGCGTGACATGTAAACACAGCCAATCGTTTCATTGATGACGAGTGTGGTATATAAACACAACACCTTTACAGAGAGGACAGGTGTGGTTTATAAGCCTCAGTTCTGGTTAATTTGTCAAATAATTCACTTAAAACCTAACCATAAGCTTGGGTGGCTTTTTAGAAGTGTAAAGTGTTAAACTAATTAGAAAATTGTTCACCAATTTTTAATGTTTCCCCTAGAAGGGAAGTAAAGAAAATGGGAAGAAAAAAGATTGGCGTTATAAATGTTATAACGGGAATATCATAATTCGAAATCTTTCAAGCTTAGAGACGAGAATTTTGGTATTTAGATTTTTCATTTAAAATGAAAGAACAAGTAGTGTTTCAGTATTTTCTTTTTATATTTCCTCTAAAAGGGAGTAAACGGGAAGAAAACAGGCAAAACTTGCAATTGTTGAAATAAGATGGCAATATCCCGAAGCTTTCATTTGAAATAATTAAAGACGTGGTTCAACGTTTATATATGTATATATATTTCCCTTACAGGAGAAGGAAAATGGCGAGAAGGAAAAAGGGATAAGGTTACAATAAGTATTGTAATAACTTTAAGCCATATATCGATATCCCTTAAAATTAGAGAAATGAACGTTGTTATTGGGGTTTTCAATCAAGATTGAAAGCGTTTCTACTTTCTTCCATCCTAGCTAAATGATCTGCCCACCTAAACCTCCTAGGCTTGATGACCCTAACAATGATTGGTAAACCGTATAAATTATGTAGTAACAATGCAAAACATTTAATAAACCTCTGCACACAGTGGCATATCGCGCGTTAACAGCGTTCAAGGCAAGCACAGAAATTGTGCCCTACTTTTCTATTCCTAACCCAACCCCCATGTTAATATTGCTCCAATTTTATTTTTAACTAACTGTTTCTTTTTGTTGAACATGTCTATGAGAACTATGAGCTTTAAACTTGACTATGGGAAAAATCAAAATGTCATTATTAAAAATATTTTATTCAGTTTGACACAATCTGCATTCAAGATAAATATTATTATTATTATTATTATTATTATTATTATTATTATTATTATTATTATTATTATTATTATTATTATTATTATTATTATTATTAATAATAATAATAATATTAATAATAATAATAATAAAATGATTGGTGAAAATTTGGCATCATCTCACTTTTGAATATATTTTTCTTCAGACAGAAATTATTTTTCTTGCTTTTACTGCAGCAAATTCGTCTATAATACTATCAAAGAGTTTTTCAATATCTTCTTCGCCAACACTTAGTAGAGGAAAATTACACCCTCTGTCTTGACCCAAGATTGCTCTTAAATACGAAAGAATTAGCTTTTACTTTGCTGAATAATCTTTCACAGCTGGTACAATGAAAACAGCAATAATTAGAGTTATTTCAATAGCGATACGAGGATGTGGGAACACATCACCTTTATACTTCTCGATGAACACGAGAAATTCTTCAGGTATTAAAATTTTTACAATGTGAACTAACAACACGTAACACTGTAGTTCAAAATTTCTTAATGTAACTACTGTACAACGTCACTGTTGTAAGGTTTGTTCAAACTTCTGCAATTATTGTGTAAGTCGTTATTGACAGCACCGTGACACAGTGTGTTGATTTTAAATCAGCATTTTCAACGAAGTGAAACTTTCATCCATTTCTATTAGAACACAGTCTAATGTCTTTTTTCATCGCTTTTTGCATTCCTTCTTTAGGGTTATTTTCTTTTCTCCCAAAATTTTATTGAAAATAATTTCTTTAACGTATCTTCATTCAACACTCTATTTGTGATTTTTTTTTTTTTATCCAGGGACTCACAGAGCAGTAATTCCTCCAGGGAGGCATAATGGAATTTCACCTTAGGATCATCCTGGATTCTCTTTTGATTTCAGCCCAAGTTCGATTCTCGGCGTGAGTTCATATGGTTGGTATCACTCCTTAAACTGTAGGTCCACACTTCATATAGCCTTGCTGCTGAACGGAATACTAAACGCCAGCTCAACTCAACTCAATATTTTTATTTATGAATTTTATACCTTTTTATTATTTATTTATTTTTCGTGGGGAAAACATTACATTCTTTAAGAAGAGAGAAGGAATAGGATATTGTACCATTAATAGCATATACCAAGTAGAGTTTTATTGTGGTTAACTCGTAAGAATTCTTGTATTTTCTGAAAACTTTTAATATTCGGACTTCACGTCAGCATTTAGAATTACGTATGTGCATAAATGATTTAAATAAGCCTAAATTTGATGATTTTTAAGTATCTATCTAGAAGTGATAATGAAAAGGAACCGACTTAATGAGAGCAGCATTTCGGTAGGAAGTAAAATGATTAGGTCTGTACGGCTTGCAGACGATATAGCGCTTGTTGCGGAATCTGAAAAAAAAAAAAAAAACAATAAAATGTTAGAAAATTTGAAGGGCTGTGAAGAATATGAGGTGAAAATGAATGTTAAAAAGATAAAAGCCATGGTGAAACGAACTAATAGATGTCAAATATAAAAGTAAGATGGGATAAAATAGAACAGGTGACTAGTTTTGGATACCTGGCTAGTTATTATTAGTTGTCACATGAAATACGAACTTAAAAACAAATATAAGAATTGCAAAAGAAGCCTTTGGACGAAGAAAATACTATTTGGTGAGACTTCGAATAAAGAGTTGAGAAAAAGATTCATAAAATGCTTCGTGTGCTTCGTATTGTAATGTATAGAGCAGAAACATGGACATTACGCAAAAATGATTAAAAACGACTGGAAGCTATCGAATGTTGGTGTGGGGAAGATTGGATAAATTAGCTGGGTTGAGAGGAAAACGAATGAGAGGGTGTTAGAAATGATGACTTAACATAAGTATCCAATTTAAAATTTATTTATTAAAAAAATAAAACAAGATGTCGTATAGCAATGTTTAGATGTATATGGTAGTCAATTGTTAAGGGTTACCATCGAAGCAGAAACTAACATCCAATCCCAATAGTTATTGCCTATATAAAATATTGATGACCTGATATTTGTCCTATTTTTAAAAATATACAAAGTTTTCTAGTAACAATACACCAATTGTTAATCATCTCACATGATAATGAAATGCAGATGGTTTGCTACACACTGTACGTTATAGATTTAATACCGCAGTAGAAAAAATACAATGTTTTCCATATACTGTGTTTGTTATTTTTGTCAATGACACCTTCCTTTCCAAAGATAGAAAAAACTCGGTATTATTTTTATTAACTTATATTAATAAGGGTAGGTGTTAGCACGAACTGCTAGAAGCTAGACAAAAGTGCAAAGCTGAGTTGACTAATTTGAGTTTAACATTTTGCCCCTTGTCTGAAACTACCTATACAAGCAAGTATGACTTGGAAATATGAAATCTTTCAGTTTAACGCCCCAAAATTATGCCTATTAGGCTAAGGAAAACGGATTATATATGGTAAGTGAATGATGATGGAAGAATTGGTAGAATGAGGAGGTAGGAGGAAACGAGAGTACCCGAGAAAACCCATGGACATGATGTTGCCACCACAAACTTAGGTCTATTTGATTCGGGCTCAACCAGGAACAACACACACCAGAGATCCTCCCACTGAGCCACAGTGCTAAAAGCATAGCTTAACGTATGGTGAGAACTAAACGGCGTGACAAATATCTTGGCATTTGAAGGCGGCGCTCCAAGTTTCCTTTAAATGCTGCTAGCAAATGAGAGGCCAGTAGTATTGCCACGTTTATCTTGTACACATCCACGTCTGTCCCCTATCACCTGATCGCGCTATAGAATGTCTTCTTAGCCATAGCCACACCCCTTAGCACTCGACAACGTCGCGTCAGAGCTTGTGTTTTATTAGTTCAGCTGAAATGCCAAGATGTTTGTCACAGGCTTTACATACAGTTCAATTGAGACTAACAAGTAAGGTTTCCCAGGTGATACACGCCGATTTTAATCAAACTTCACAGGTTTGTAGAAAAGCAAAAAATAAGCGACACGTATTTTTTTATAGCGGCCCATATGCATATTTAGGCGGTATAATAGGGCTGTCAAATTGGGACAACAAAGCATACTTTAGGTAATAGCGCGAAAACGAGAAGAGATTGCCAAACGTTGTAAAGGAACAAGTTGTCATGACACGATAAGCATTTCAATAGCACATAGCGCTTCCACGGGGATAACACACAACATCCGCAAATGGACCAATCAGGGATGAAAAGCAGTCACATAGCTTTATCTATTACGCGGAATCCAAATAACGTAGGTAAGAATAAAGAACGATAAAGAATAAGTGATACGTGTTTTTTCGTTTTTGCAAGATGAGACAAAAAACGTAAATAGATGCATCGTTATCTCAATGTCGAAAGATTGGAGAACTGGGAATATGAAGATGTGAACACCTGTATGAGAGGCAACCTGTCAATCAGTGTTGTAGAACTGGTTGCAGGTGACAGGTAGAATCCTGCTCGAGAGATAAATACCAAACATAGTCTTGTTGTTCAATGGTTTATAGTTATATCTACTAGTAGTTAGTAATTGCGAACAGTTCAATGCTCATGATCAGTAATTTAAAAACCACCCAGCAGTAAACGAAATCACGCCCTTCCTGTAAGAATCGGCCGTATAGGATAGTAATACAAACATTGATATTGTTTTGCAACAAGCCCCGTTGTAAGGATAAATAGGCCCTTTGCGGGATACTAAACAACATGTTGAACACAATAGAAGAGGTTGACAAAAATAGACAATTCATAGTCACATGCATATGAACATGCATTTAAACGAAAACACATGAATATGTTACACAAGCACTATTTTCGATAATACATTGTAAAAAATTTCGCCTTAAATTTGCTGACCGATTACCGTCAACTCTCGCTGCCATCCGATTACCCTAAATTTTCATAAAAACGGCAGACCGTATATTTAGAAGCAAAATAATATTGACCGTGTTTAGAACCAAATTTGGTACCGTATATTTTACGGTAATTTACCGTAATATTTAGAAGTCTTTTTTTAAAAAAAAAAAAAACAGGTGTGTTATTACCGTACAAGATTTACGGTAATTATCACACCCATTCCTTATCTAGAGGTCCTTGCCGGTCCAGCATGCCCTCTTGCTAGATCCAGTAATAATTATTTCTGGGCAAAATATATTGACCCAATTTTCATCGAATTGCTGGAAACTGGATCAGTACACAGACTGGCTAGCAATAATTTTTCCTGGATGGATGTAACTGGAGTGCACACTGGTCCACTGTTGTTAAAGACTACTTAACTAAAGAAAACACTAAAGTGA
This sequence comes from Thermobia domestica, assembly GCF_964235325.1. Classification (NCBI taxonomy): domain Eukaryota; kingdom Metazoa; phylum Arthropoda; class Insecta; order Zygentoma; family Lepismatidae; genus Thermobia; species Thermobia domestica. Next base: position 81,794,377 of record NC_137469.1, read on the forward strand.
ACGAAAGAAGCATTGCACCTACGACGTGCATAATATCCATAAGAATAAAAGTTGAAATTAATTCTTAGTTTGTAATATCGAACCCTTGTTCTGATATCATCTTGAACATACATTGCTTTTTCTTTTCAAAATTGCTTTATCTATTACTTTATCTAGGGCGTGATTTCGTTTACTGCTGGGTGGCTTTTAAATTACTGATCATGAGCATTTAACTGTTCGCAATCACTAACTACTAATAGATATAACATATAAACCATTGAACAACAAGACTGTTTGGTATTTATCTCTCGAGCAGGATTCTACCTGTCACCTGCAACCAGTTCTACAACACTGATTGACAGGTTGCCTCTCATACAGGTGTTCACATCTTCATATTCCCAGTTCTCCAATCTTTCGACATTGAGATAACGATGCATCTATTTACGTTTTTTGTCTCATCTTGCAAAAACGAAAAAACACGTATCACTTATTCTTTATCGTTCTTTATTCTTACCTACGTTATTTGGATTCCGCGTAATAGATAAAGCTATGTGACTGCTTTTCATCCCTGATTGGTCCATTTGCGGATGTTGTGTGTTATCCCCGTGGAAGCGCTATGTGCTATTGAAATGCTTATCGTGTCATGACAATTTGTTCCTTTACAACGTTTGGCAATCTCTTCTCGTTTTCGCGCTATTACCTAAAGTATGCTTTGTTGTCCCAATTTGACAGCCCTATTATACCGCCTAAATATGCATATGGTCCGCTATAAAAAAAATACGTATCGCTTATTTTTTGCTGTTCCACAAACCTGTGAAGTTTGATTAAAATCGGCGTGTATCACCTGGGAAACCTTACTTGTAAGGTAAAGGAGGACCAGTTCATTTTTTGGAATTTTCTCACGATTATACACTGATGCTAAAGGGGACTAAAATGACAAAATAAATGATAATGACGGAATGACGATAGTGGGAGGAAATAGGAGAACCCCGTGAAAACTATGCACATAGTATTTGTCACAAAGCGCACTTAGCGGCAGCTGGGTTCGAATCAGATATCCCATGCTACAGAGGTGAGTGCTCTACCAGTGAGGCACCGCAGCCCCGAGATGCACATTTGTTGTGATGCTTACGGTAGCTCGCTCGTTGCCATGTGATTACTATATGCGTTTTCAACGCGGGGGATCTGAGTTCGATTCCCGACGGGGCTCACGTGTTTCGAATCCCACGTTAAACCGAAGGTAAACGTCTCATATAGCCTTGCTGCTGAACTTAATATTAAATGCCAGCTCAACTAAACTCAATATTTTCATCTGTACTGTATGTGAGACTTACAGCTTTTTCTTTGTGAGGAAAATATTACATTCTCTAAGAAGAAAGAAGGTATTGGTTATTAAAACCATTGATGACACATATTAAGTAGAATTTTATTGTGCTTAATTGGTAAGAATTATTGTATCTTGTGTGAACTTATAAAATTCGAATTACACGTCAACATTTCGAATTACGAATCATATTCTTTAATATCCTACAGGATGTTAGGCTAGATGCTAGCATGTAACTATCCATATCACAATAATTGGTACTACCGTATTAATAATTTATGTTATAGCGCGTGAATGTGTAAATACGACATTAGTCTGATTAAGTAAATTTGATAATCGAGATTTTACACAAATTAAAGAATGCACAATTATGAGAAACGATCTGTTAGATTTCTTTGACAATTTGAAATCTTCTTTCATTCTTACACACACACACACACACACACACACAAAAAAAAAAGATGGACATAAACTCAAATCATTGGGTCTATTATTCTCCTTTATATGCATACTATTCAAAAGTTTTGTAAATGTGTGTGTACATATCCCAAGTTTTGAGGGCGGCTCTGAACACACTGACACCTATAGTATGTCCTCGCCTCTGCTAAGGAAGCATAAAACATAGGATGGTTCTTCAAAATTTTCCAATATTAGTCTTTAAAGCAGGGATGCAAATAAGCAACAACATTTTACTAACCCAAGAAAGAAGCTACTAGCCCACTTCCCGCAATATAAATAATTTACTTACCTTCAGCATGATATTAAATACTCGCCCGCACCGATGAACCACTCGCCCCGGGCGAGTGGGAAAGTGGTTATTTGCATCCCTGCTTTAAAGAGAAAAGAAAACGAAAAGAAAGCTCTCGAAAGATGAAAACTCTGCGGTAGGTCTAATTCAGCTGGACGAAATGATACAGGTGTGTATAGATTTCTAGAAACTGAAAAGTCGAGAAAGAAAAAGAAAAGAGAAATAACCTTAAACTAAATTTATATTGATACTAATAACCAAAAGACCCACTAGGATTTATCTATATATACAAATACAAATACTGTATTCGTGAGGCACGATGACTCACTGGTAGAGTGTTTACCTATTCTGCGAGGTCCCTGGTTCGATCCCTGATCAAGTAAGTTTGTGGTGAATAACATTGTGTCCGTGGATTTTCTCGGGATACTCTCATTTTCTCCAACTTTCTCATTCCACCAATTATTCCATTATCATTCACTTGCTTTAATCATCGTCTCCCTTAGCCCAAAAGACATAAGCGTATGACGTTAAACTGAAGGATTCTATTTCATTTCATTTGCAATACTGTATTTGTCCTGCATCTACTGGGGCATATAAGGTTTGTTCTTGGTGGAGGGCTTATATTACAAGCGATCTGAAAAAGTATGATAGGTTTATTTTCTGGATAGATCTTAAAATCAGAGGAACATGGTGATAGAAGTTTAAAAAAAAACATGAGCATTGCCAAAGAGAACTTTAAAAGAACTGTTTGTAGTATACGGCAAATTGGTTTAATAAAAAAAAAATCGAAGATGGAAGGCTATTCGTCTGTTATAACTAGAGCAATTAGCATGTGGGAAACTACAATGCCTAGAAAGCAAATTGCTCGAGCCATGGGCCTGGATACCAAAACAGTAAGATATTGAATTGAACGATTCGAAGCAGAAGGTGAACGGGGATTACAAACTAAAGCGAAACTGAGTAGACCGCAAGTGACAACAGAAGACGAAAATGCGTCTATTATTGAAGCGAAAACAGCCAACTCATTCGCTGCTAGGACTAACCCGAAATCAACTTTAGGTCTGGAATGCAGTGTTGAGACATGTAATTGCACTCATATTATTTGTTCTGCTTTGCAGGTCAAACTAACAGATGCACTTGTACATCCTTGCTTAGAGTTCGCCAGGACGCAAATCAACAAGCCACAATACTTCTGGAACCGTGTAATCGGGAGTGATGAGAAAGTGTTTATACGTAGGAGGAAACCTGTTAAAACGTTCTACGATATGTTGTTACACAAAGGCACATGCTCAAAATGGAGGGTTCAAAATTAAAGAATTAGCAACATATCGTCTCTCCATGACTTACGATTCGCAAGATATGGCTCCTTAAATCTGCCGAAATACGAACTTTTCTAGCCAATATTTGGGGAACGGTGGCGACTGGTTACTATTTGGGAACTACTAAAATGTTCACCATCCTCTTAGGTATTGATCAAAACCAATATCATCTCTCTATGACTTACGGTTCCCGAGGTATGGCTCCTTAAATCTCTCGAAATTTGAACTATTTTTTGGCCAATATTTCGGGAGGAGTGAGTCAATATTGATGTTGATCAATACTTAAGAGAGTGTTAAATATTTAGGTACCAATACTAAGTGGTGGCCACTAGCTAATTGGCCATTGGCCATTGGCCAAACCAGTGGCCAGTTGGACAGTGGCCAGCGATTACTATTTGGTACCAAAATGTTTACCATTCACTTAGGTACTGATCAACACCAATATAACCTCTCTATGGCTTACGGTTCCCGAGATGTGGCTCCTTAAATTTCTCGAAATTCGAACTTTTTGACCAATATCTCGGGAAAGTTAAGAGTGGCGCGAAAGATTTCATCATTTTCTCAAATAGTTTTTGATGTTCTATAGAATGAAGGACTCAAAATTTAAAACATTGCAAATAACAAACACACACACACATAGGGAAAGTCGGATAGTATCGGACAGCGTATAGTATCGGACAGTGTATAGTTCACTATTTTCGGAACAGGATGGCGACACTCTTTAGCCACTTGTTAGTAATTCTTTGTGAGGGAAGCGTGGCGCCAACATTCTGAGATAGTACGTTGAAAGGTGTATATGTGGTGCTACGATTTGTTGTTTTTGGGCGGTTTGTGGTTGCACGTACTTAATTTTGTCGGCTAATTACAGAAATAAAGGTAAGTGAAATATGAATTTAAGTAGTTGAATATTTTTTGTTGTAGTTTTGTATCCTAATTGGCATTATATCATTGCCTACATTGCAAGACAAATTATTTCAAGACTCTTTACTCGTATTATCATGCACGTTGGTCGGGTGGTATCGGACAGTGTTGGCGGGCAATATCGGACAGCAATATTCGAAGTTTCAATACGAAATCTTATAGTTCTCTCATGTTTTTTCAGGTAAAAATGGACGAAAAGAGAGGTAAATGGTCAGAAGAAAATATGAAAACAGCAATTGAAAAAGTGATAAGTGGTGGAATTAGTACAAAAGAAGCAAGTAAACAGTCTTCTGTCCCGAAAAGCACTTTAGGTGACAGGGTAAGATTTCTTTCCTTGGGAAAAGAAATTCAAGTAAAACCGCCAATGGGTAAATTTCAAAACATTTTTACGGATGAACAAGATAAGTTACTGTATAATCTTGTCAAAGATCTGGACAGCCAGTTGATGCCTCTCAACAAGAAAGAATTGTTAAAACTAGCATTTCAGTTAGCTGAACACTTGAAACTGAACCATAAATTTAACGGAAATAAAGGACTAGCCGGGAAGGATTTTTATTATTCTTTCATGAAGAGACATCCCGATTTAAGTTTGAGGTGCGCGGAGTCCACAAGTTTGCAGCGGGCTATAGGATTCAACAAGGAGCACGTTGGTATATATATATATATATATATATTTGACAAACTCTCTGAACTTATGATCAATTATTCTTTTAAACCGTCGAGAATTTTTAATTCTGATAAAACTGTTGTTTCAGTAGTTCATGAAAATCAGACAAAAGTTGTGTCTATAAAAGGGAAAAAGCAGGTAGGGAAATTAACATCTGGAGAAAGAGGCAAAAACGTAACAATTCTTCTGTGCATAAACGCGTCAGGTGATCTATTTATCTCTCCATTATTTGTGTTCCCAAGAGTAAGAATGGACAAAGAACTTACAAAAGATTCTCCCGAAGGAAGCCGTATTTGATGCTCAACCAAGCAGTTGGATCAGCAAGGAAGTCTCTGAAATTCGACGGTGAAACAAAGACTGATTGCATAATTTGTGGGGAAAACTTTGATGAGAACTGGATACAGTGTAATTCGTGCAAAGGTTGGGCACGTGAAAACTGTGCAAGTCTTGAGAGAGATGCATTTTATTATAAATGTGATATTTGCAATACAACATAACAATCTGCAGTTTGTAAGGTACATTTTTTTTCAGTTTCTCTAAATTTTTAGTAAAAGTGAAATATGGTTTATATAGTGTGTATAAAAATGTGTATGAGGATTGCACATATGAGGTTTTTATTTAATTTCTGATTATCATAAAGTTGTTACATCACATGTTTCTTAAGTGTCCGATACTACCCGACCTTCCCATATATATATATATATATATATATATATATATATATATATATATATATATATATATATATATATATATATATATATATATATATATATAAGGATGGATCAAAAAAATCAAGGTTGTCCAATTAAATAGCACTAGGTGTCAAAAGTTGTGTATTGACTAGTATAACGTTCGTGATTTTTTTTTCATATTTTTTTTACTTCATCTTCATTCCCCGCAAGAGCCTTAAATGTTTTCAATTTTTATGAAAATTAGAATTTTTTTCAAAGTATTGATTTTTTTCAAGCTGCCCAATGAAATCGAACTACGTGACAAAAGTTCAATGACATAATGACTAGATTGACTACAGCATTTATAATTTTTAAAATAATTTGCATCATCATTCCTCGCGTGGGCCTGAAATTTTGCAGATTTTTATGGTATATTTTAAGGCATATTCTAGAACATTTAGATAGCATAACAGTGAGTTCTCAAAAATTCTCGGGAACTATAGGAAAAAGTTTAACCGATTGTGAAGACTTACCAATCGATAATTTTCAAGCGATTGATGTTAGTTTACCGGCCATGGAACAAAAAGACGTCAGAAACCTTAGCACAGACTAAAGATATATTTATGTGGAATATTTGCATAGCAACATCTTGTGAGTGTTCTCCGAATCTTGTATCAAGAAGTCGTGGAAAATTATCCCATGCAAGATGGATCACTATTGCGAGCAGAGTGCCTTTAGTGTACATAAACACTACTGACCCATCTTCGGACTTGAAGGAGCTGGTTATATTCATCATGAAAGTTGAGTTGTGTTGAGTTGATTTTGAGTTTAATGTCCTGTTCAGCAGGAAGGCTATATGAGACGTGGACCTACTGATTAACGTGGAATCCGAACCATATGAGCTCCCGCCGGGAATTGAACACGGGTCTCCCACGCCAAAGGCGCGTATACTAATCGCTCATCCACCAAGGAGCTCTCATCATGTAAGTGTATGCTTCGATATGATTATGTAATCCTACTATCAAGGATGCTCCTGTGAACTTATATCGTAGAATACTATAGCCTTTTCAGGATACTTAATGAACTGAATCTCATTGTAGATAGAACAATTTCAACGCAATGGGTTCTACGCGCAGCCGGAGAATTTATTGGTATCTATGCTCGCCGATGATCGAAAGCATATTCGAGAACTAGCTATGAGTAGAATTCTTGACGCAAGGTCAAAAAGCTCAAATCAAATACCTTCTGTACTCATGTTCAGTATTCCAGCAATATGCGTCAGTGCTCAGGATTACATTGATCTAATCAACTGGCAGGGACGCGAAGTAACCGATCCACCCCTGTCGAGCCATTTGTCGGAGGAGGATCTACAGAAATGTGTAACAGAAGATTCATCTGTCTTTCTGCCTGTTTTCCACTTGCCATGTCATACCCAAGCAGTCGATAGGTGCGTTAAAAGTGTTACCAAAGCTTCGTCTGAAGTGTGTTGTGTCTTAGCTCGAGATGGATTTATCAGAGCAAGACGTTTACATAGGAAATTTATTTTCACATTCAAAACAAAAAAAAAAAAAAAAAAAAAATCTGAATATAAACCAAAGGGAAAATTGTCAAAGGTAGGGTGGATGGGATGTGAGGATGGGCGAAACTCTGCATGCAGCTACGTCATCGTGGTGAATTCTGGGAACAAGCCAAGAGCTGCATATCAAAAATAATTTCAATGCAAAATTGTTATATTTGTTCGCGACTGTGCTTGTGTGTCGGTGTTTTGCTTCTCTTTGCAATCTGTCTTTAATCCCAGTCGGAAAAAAAAAAACCTTCAGGCATCCCTGTCTATAGCTAATGCGATTAACTAAGTTACGCATAATGAGCATATATTTAAAGAATTATTACTCAATAGCCTAAAATAGGTTTCCTACAACACTCAAATATACGCTGTAAATTGCGAAGCTTTATGTATTTTACAAAGTACATATTTTGAGCTCCTTCGTGGCTAAGCGGTTAGCGTACGCGCCTCTGGCGTGGGAGACCCGGGTTCGATTCACGGCGGGAGCTCATGTGGTTCGGATTACACGTTAATCAGTTGGTCCACGTCTTATATAGCCTCGCTGCTGAACGGGACGTTAAACTTAAAATCAACTCAAACTATATATTTTTAATATGGTTGTAGTATTAGATACAGTACTTGATGACTTTAAGAATACGTACCTTGAAGAGAATTTCGGCATTTAGTGATCAACCGTAACCTCTTTATAGAATTATAGGCATATTATGCATAGGGTACGAGATGATATTACAGTAGATGTTAGGGTATGAAATGCAACAACTAGCAGTCAAAATGTAATGAGAAGATACTAAGTAATAATGCATTCTGCTTATAAGAAAGGAACAATTTATACCCAGTGCTTACGGAGCTAAGCTAGAGCAAAAGGATTATTATTTATCTTGTATCCTCTACTATTTAATACTATGATTATTTTGTCTTATTTATGTTGTAAGTATCTTGTAACATAATATCAATTAGCATAACTCTGATTTCTTCTATGAAGAAAAAAAATTGCTCTAGTTGACAATGTTGAATAAGCATATATATATACATACATAGATATATACATAGATACATAAATATACATAGATAGATAGATAGATAGATAGATAGATAGATAGATAGATAGATAGATAGATAGATAGATAGATAGATAGATAGATAGATAGATAGGGTGTAACAAAAAGGTACGGTAAAATTTCAGGGGTGGATTCCTTATTGGCAGACAAGCAAAAAGTTCACATATGTCGGGAAATGCATCGTTACAGAGTTACAGTCATTGAGCAGCCTAGGACGAAGGTTTCCACCGATATGTATTATGTGTGTGTTCGGGGGGAGAGTAATTACATGTTTTTTTGTTTTTGCATCGTGATTTTTGGGATGGCATTCGTTGCCCTTGGGGATACACTCATAAAATACATATCGGCGGAAAGCTTAGTTCTTCAGGAACACATTGCTACTAAAATTATCTTCCTAGCTTAATTAGGGTCTGAGTTATTGAGGCTTAAAATGAGTCACGTTAGGAGCGACCAGAATGTGACTATTTTACATCGTCAGGCGGCGCAATGCTGTAACTCTGTAACGATGCATTTCCTGACATATGCTCATATGAACTTTTTTTGCTTGTCTACCCATAAGGAATCCACCCCTGAAATTTTGCCTACCTTTTACATTCTATATATATTGCGAATGATTAAAACAAATTATTTCAGAATAGCGGCCGAAACAGTGTAGGATCAAAATAAGTATATGAGCTAAATTTTCGACCTTACGAAGTTTGAGAGGCTTTATGGTCGTATGCCACATTTCCCAAGTGCTTCCTTCACAGTTATCCTGGGATTCCACAGAAAAAAAATGTTTGGGAGCAAACTTTAAGTAAACATTTGTATCCATTTAGTTGAGTTAACTGGGATTTTAGAGTCTCTTTTCGGTAGCGAGGCTCTGTAAGACGTGAATCTACAGCTTAATGTAGGATTTGTACTCCTACAACATTTCTTTAAACCCATATAGTTACTGCGTGATACTTTCTGATTTTTTGAAACTTGCACCCATGCTCAGTGAAAGGTGATGTTACTTGTAGATGAAAAAAAGACGAAATCATAATGTAATATTTAACATCCTGGACCTTGTTTCGGGCATAAGACCCGATAAAAATATTCCAATGTAGTAAGACATATGGAAGGATAAATGCGTACAGAAAAACATTATCGATGTTTGATGTAGAGTGAGGGCAACGTATATGCAGTGCGAGAATTCCTAGGTGCCCCCCTGCCCAGTGTGTTATGAAAAACAACCAGAGTTTATTCTGTACTCCTAGATTTAAATAAGGAATGTAAGATCATAATGTACGACAAAAGAAGTTGGTATTACGTCATCCTTTTAAAATGAATGGCTTTTGTAGTTAAAACATGTAAGATATTAATAAAAACATGGTTTTGAATTATTGAAATCGAGTATTAGTCTTGTTTATTTTGAACTTGGTACACATCAACGTAGTAATAGCATAGAATATACAAATAACAATACAAATATTAAATTCCAAAATAAAATAAAAAATCTTCTCACAGAGGGTTGGAGACAGTTCCAGTTGAATAATCCTAGACGATGTTTTACTTTACCGGTAATTTTCAAGTTCAATACTCTATCGGGAGTTCCTCAAGGATCTAATCTAGGTCCTCTGTTGTTTCTCCTTGTTATTAATGATATTCCTCTGTGTATTAAAACTTCTGAAGTTCTTCTTTTTGCCGACGACCTGAAGTTGTACTCTAAAGTAAGTTCAATTGATGACTGCATGAAACTTCAATAGGATCTACAGAGAGTTCAAATATGGTGTGATAAGAATAAATAAGTTCTGAATGTGTTCAAATGTAACTCTGTATCTTTCTTGAGGAAAGAAAATCCAATTAACTTTATCTATACAATAAGTGGCACTTCCTTGTCTACCCTAAATACTATCAAAGATCTAGGAGTAATATTTTATAGCAAATTAACCTTTGTTCAACACGTTAACGCAATAATGAGTAGTACATATGGAAACCTAGGTTTAATTTATAGGATAGGACAGAAAAAATCAAAATGATGAGGTATGTGAGGTCAAAATTAGAATACTGTTGTACTGTTTGGACACCAAATGCCACTAAATACTCTGATGCAATGCAAAATATACAGTTTATTTTTTTTAAAAAAAAAAGCTTGCATGCAAGAAAACCGGTTTCTACAAAAAGTATGTTCCCTATGAAGACTTAGTAACGAATTTAAGTTATCAAACATTAGGAAAAAGGAGATGGATATCTGATCTGTTGTTCTTACATAAATTATTAAACGGTAAAATTGACTGTCCAGAATTAGTTTCGGAAGTATTATTACGTGCCTCAACAGGTAAGACTAGAACAGCAAACATTGGGATATTCTATTGTACCTAGGTTGAAAAGCAAGAATTAACAGCTCTCCTCTGTGGACGGACATTGTGTGCTTCATATAACGAAATGGGTAGATTTCATGTAGTAGATGTATTTAGAATATCCGAAAAAAAGTTCAAAATAATTATCAGGCAATAACTTCTGCATTATTAAATGACGTATATTTGTGTATGTATACACTGAGAAAAAATGTATGTGGCGTACGTAAAATCGTACGTTACATTTGTAAATCCTGTAATTTTTGGACTTAACGTTTAGTAAACGTATAACTGAAAACGCATGTTTTATAATACTTTCAGTATAAGTGTTTCATCTGTACGTAATTTTCGTATGAAACAATATAGGCGGTCAGGATCTCACATACAAATGGACGTATATAACATATAGCTGACAAAGGTAACATACGTATATGTATGCAATATAAAGAAGACTGTTAGATATCAGACATCCTGCAACGGCATGATGTAACATATAAGGGCAGTGCCTATGTAGCATCCGTACTGATTTCTGTAGTAAGCATGAGGATTCCGTGTATTTGTACAATATAACGCTGTCCCGAGAACAGATTTTTCTGTGTAATAATGTATGCTAGATAAGTATGTACACGACACTATAATTGGGCATTAAGTCTGTTTTGTCCTTATTACATTAATAAATCAATTTCACTTAGCCGTGGCTTGATCATTATTAAAATATCTGAATTACCATTTTTAAAAAATCATTTACCAACATAATCTGAATTCCTTTAATTTTGTTGATTTGTCGTCCCTGCGCCCCCTTGTTCGCGGCGCCCGGGGAGTCCGCCCCAGTCGCCCCACCCACGCGATGGTCCTGCATGTATGACAGCTACCAGGAGAGTTCTTTACAATTCCTGTAACTAGCTCCTTTTTTTTCTGGATAAAATCAAAGAAACAAAGCAGGAATAGTGGGTAGAAACAGAAATAAGAACATTGTCCCTAGTCTACGAAAAGCAATGATAACATGTTTCTGTTAAACATTTGTCGTGGCACGCACAAAGCGGTTTTTGCCACATCTGTAAATCTTTGCTGGATTCTACAACCAAAACAAAGTCTCAGAAGTTAGAGATGATATTATGTTTTCGTCTTCTTTTCGCCTCTCGCATCACCCCCACTCAGCACGGATGCATGTTTTAGAACACCTAATATACTCGCCTCCTTTACGGAAAAGATAATGAAAATTCGTTTTTTCTTTCTTTCTTTCTTTCTTTTATCAGAATTCAACAGTTTAAAATTATGCACCTTGGCTAAGGAAGACTGATGAGATGGGTGAAGATGATAGAATGACGAACGTAGGAAGAAGCATGGGAATTCTAAGAAAACCCACATACACGGTGTTACTAAATCACAAAGTCCACTTGGCAAAGGTGATAGAGCCAGGGACATTACGCACCAGATTTGAGTGCTATATCACTGAGCTACAGCGTCACCCAGAAAATTCCTGTTGATTTACAGGATTTCAAAATGAATGTTTTAAATGACATCCGTTTTCTCGGTCTTGTCACAACGAATTAATGCAAAGGAAAATATAGTAGAACGCTCACGTCTGCGGCGAAAGGTTTCTGGTTCAATCACAGAATATATAAATTTGTAGTTCAGGTACCTTTCTTGCTCGTGGGTTTTCTCAGAATTCTCTATTTTCTCCATATTTCTATTCCATAAATTCTCTCGTAGTCATTTACTTGAATTAATAACACGTTTCACTTAACAGGATTATAATCATCATGAAACGTTAATTTAAATATAAGATCTAATTCTCTAATCTACGCTTGAAAAAAAAGTTTTACAAACCTTATTTCAGATCACTGGCGCAAATCCCGGGGGGATGAGGAGGACATGTCCCTCCAATCTTGCAACTGAGGGGACTGTCCTCCCCAAATAATCCGATTTGAAATGTGTTTTGGGGGAGAAATGTGATTATTTGTGTCCCGTTGCTGCAAAGGAAAGTGAGATGAAATTGATGTCCCTTCCCCCCCAGAATAAGCACCAAATCTGCCCGTCTCCGACTGTTGAAGACAACTCTGTTCACTGATCTTCCACATCATTGTTTTTCAATTTCATAAGTATTTTGAACATCACTTCTCATGGACATATATATATGAGAACATGAACATATATATAAGAACGGTCTTACCCGTCTCCCTCCCCCCCCCCCAAATGTTGAAGACAGATTTGCGCCGCTGTTTCAGATGGCTTGTAACGGCTGACTATCAGTGTGGAAAGAAAAATCTCTTTCATTTTATTTTGTTTTCAAACTCTTTGCACGTATTTTTTCTAATAATCGTATGAAAATTTGCTTTATTTTTATTACACTACAAACAGTGCTAAAAGTTACAAATTTCAAAAATCAAAGAATAGGTTCCATGTGTCTTCACGTAGAACAATAAAAAGCTCTATTGCTCCTTCCAGAGAGAGAGAGAGAAAACACTTTTTTTTAATAATACGAACTGACTCAGAAAAGGCACTAGGATGAAGATAATAATAAAAGCTCTCGAAAACAGACAATAATAATAATAATAATAATAATAATAATAATAATAATAATAATAATAATAATAATAATAATAATAATAATAATAATAATAATAATAATGGAGCTAAAAGCAGAAAATTATTATCTATAATTTTTTTAACTCATGTCAGACCAAACAAATTAAAGATTGATATAAAATTATTTCAATTGGAATTTTATGAGGCATGTAATCTTTGGGTTAGGACGACTTCAAAAAAATGTATAGATAATAGAAATAAATTATTGGCTGTTTTTAAACGCTTTCTTTACCATTTTTGTTGTTATTGCGTCTTAGCGCTTTTACTATTTTCTACCTCTCAATGCCCTGTTTGGAGACTGTTTATCTTTGTTAAAGCTATTTTTGTTTTTAGTGAAGTTTAAAGTCAGTTACTTTTCTTTTAAGTTATTTTTCAATTTTTACATTTTATGGTTATCTCAGTAGTCGAATTTGATACTTAAACTAATGGTAGGACACTGACTCTCTATAAAATAGGTCTTTCCACACAACATGAGTGAAGAAATGCGTAATATTTAATTATCAAAATGATTGATTAAAAAAAAATATATTATTGTGGTAAGATCCTTCCTTGGAAATAACTCATTGCATTATTGAAAAATATATCAAAATATAATGTAGTTTACGTAGTAGTTACCCTTTTGTGCACAATAAAGCGTTAGTGTCCCAAATCTCAATGTGTATTAGTCGTAGCGGGTCGGGTCTAACGTCATTTGGCATCTGATATGTGAGACTAGTAGATGTGCCAAAAGTGTTGGAATTCATAGAATCAGACTTCAGATATTGTGTTGTGAGGATGAGTGATTTTTTCTATAAACTGATTTATATTTTACAATTATATTCCGATAAGGGCAAAAATACTGCAAAAGATCCGTGAAGAATTTTGTTCTGTTTATGGGCAAGATAAAGTTATCAAAAGTAATATCCAAAAGTTGTTTGGTCACTTTTGTTCTGGAAATTTTTATACCCAAGATGTTCCTCGCAGTCAGTGGCGGATCTAGCTTGAGGCCGGGGGCTTAGACCCCTAGTTTTTGAGTGACAAAAATAATTTAAGGTATCATTTATATATATTTTCGAAAGTTTATAGTAAACTCGCGGTGTACCTATCATAGTCTGGGTTCTCGCGGTCCCCCTCAGTTTTTACCTTCTAGATCCGCCACTGCTAGCACTGGGTGACCAATCACAGATAAACTGGATGATATACTGGCAAACGTTAAGTAAGACCGGGATGTAAACGGCAATGGCATCACCGATTACCTAAATAAATATCCATTATTAAATAGCGCTAAACTGTTGTCAAGTAAACTACAAAATGTTCTTTTACTATTGGTTTTATGCAATCCACTTTGCTCTTTTGAATTTCTAGTTGCAGCATATATTAGGAATTTCTGGTTGCAGCATACTAAATAGGTGCTTCAGGAATTATTTGAGTTTCAAAAATAATTAATGAATTATTGTTTCCAAACATTTTATAGGTAAGGAACTCCATTGGGAGCAGCTTAATCGATTTCGATACATTAAAATATGACCAATCAAGTATAATCTTATAAATATATATACTTATACATACATAATATATATATATATATATATATATATATATATATATATATATATATATATATATATATACAGATCAAACTGAGAACCTGCTTTGTTTTTTAAGTCAGTTAGTGATTGATATCGAGTTTTCACATACGAGTCAAATGACATTTGTATGTCTGTCTGCCTCTGTGTTCCATGATAGATCTTATAAAACTAATCCAAATTTGATATCTTCTGAAATAGTCCCATTGAGTTGAGTTTAACGTCCCTTTGAGCAGCGAGGCTATATGAAACGGGACCTACTGATTAACGTGGAAGCCGAAACACATGAACTCCCGCCGGGAATCGAACCCGAGTCTCCCACACCAAAGGCGCGTATGCTAACCGATTCGCCACGAATGAGCTCTGAAATAGTTCTATTGTTTGGTGCTGCAATTTATTAAGAATAGGGTGAATAATGGAGGTAAATTCCACTCCATATTGATTAATTGCACATATTCATACAAGAATAATGCAATATGAATGGAGAGATGGCTGAGTAATAGAGGTTCATATATGGTTTGTGGAAACCCTTTGTGCTGAGTAGGCTTTGTGATGTGCGAACACGGTGTGCGTGGTTTTTTCGGGATTTTCTCCCGTTTCCTCCCACACTATTATTCCACTATGTCATTCATTATCATCATAATCTCCTCCTTCAATCTACGCGAAATATCAGAGGGACCTAAAGCTGAAATATTTTTGCAGCATAAAGTAGGTAAATATTATGCACTGTTTTAATAAAACTTTGCATATATTTTTTTTACGGCATGCGCATTTACTTCTGGTCCGTGGGGTGTTTGGTTCGGTCCCCGACCAAGAACGCTTGTGGTGGACAACATCGTGTCTGTGGATTTTCTCCTCAAATAGCCTATACGTATATAAACTTGAAATTGCCATGTTTGTTTTTTATTGTAAAGCATTATTCAAACTGAAATCAAATCAAATCAAATCAAATTTCTAGTTTTATATTCCACGATTATGCACCGAGGCTGAAAAAGACGGTAATAATGAATGAAATAGGAATAAATGAAGTAGATGGAAGCGAGAGAATTTCCAGAGAATCCACGCATACGGTGTTTGTCCACCACAAAGCGCACTTAGTGGCAGCCCAGCGGTTTTAGTAGAGATTAGCGTGGAAATAGAATATATTCTTGGGACGCTTAATTAATTTCAAAAATCATTTCTTGCTATCTATTACATTTTTTACTGGGAAACATAGTGACTCAGTGGTAGAGCAATTACCTCTTGTAAATAGGGTTCCTGGTTCGATCCCCGGCCAAGTAAGTATGGGTGGACGACATCGCGTCCGTGGGTTTTCTCGGGATATTCCCATTTTCTTCCACATTCGAATTCCACCAATTCTTTCATCATTATCCACCTGGCTTAGAGAGTTAAGGAGAGAGTTAAAAGGTAATATGGTACTTATTCTTGGAAGGCTAAATTGGTTAAAGATATCGTTTTCTCTCTGTAGATTAATATTGTTACCGTAAGTTGAAGTTGATTTCTATTATCTCCGGTTTTAGTAGAGAGAATTAAGAATGGAGACGAATTGTATTGTAGGGACACTGAATCAATCGCAGGGAATTTTAGATACCTATTACCGATTTTTCCTTTATAGTGATCCACGTTAAAACTGGAAATGGTTGATTTGAACCAATTCCGGTTTGAATATTACTTCCACTGACCAAATTTGGTGGTCATATGTTCCAACAAATAATTCTCGAGATTTTTGTATCCCGGACGGAGGGCGGATACATGGACAGCCAAAGTAAATATATAATGGGATTTTATTAAACCAAATTTCTTTTTAAAAGTTACATGAGGATTAATATGGAATAAATGTAGTTACTCAAAGCTTTAATAGGCATGTCATTAATACATTATATTTCAATGCGTTAATAATTCAAAAGAAAACATCGACTTTTCTAGTTTCTTGTGTGTGGGAGGGGGAGCACGGTGGTTCAGTGGTACAGCGCTTATCTCTGGTAGGTGGGGTCCTTGGTTCTATCCCCAGCCAAGTAAGTTTGTGGTGGACAACATTGTATCCGTAAGTTTTCTCGAAATACTCCTGTTTCCTTTAACATTCACTTGTCTTATCATCTCCCTTATCGTACGTTAAAATGAAAGGTTCTAGTTTCTTGCGAATTTGATTTTTAACGATTTCTGAATCTTTAGGAAGAATGATCCACAATTGCTAATATTACAGTAAAAGTTATTGAACTGGGTGGCTATATATTTCATTTATATAGACACAACTAACTTTACATTGTGATTTTTGTCTAAAATATTCCCGTTTTATCACGTAATCCGACCGAGTTTATTCCCGAGATTCAGAAAGCCTTTAACACGTTCGCTACCGACACAAAAAATATATTTGGGACGCATTGGTTTGTACCAAGGACCAGCGTCCCATATGTGAGACGCTCGGGCTCGTTCTAGCAGATGGTCTGTGGGTAAGGTAATTTTCTTATGACCGGTCTATAGTGGCGGTTTATGTCTATGAATCGGTCCCTCGTAAAATCCGCTGTGTCCCATATATGGGACGTTGGTAGCCAACGTATTAAAGCAATAATTTAGCAAAAACTACTGATGAAATGTACCTGTTTGAAAATAAGATTCTCATTTCTTTACTTCTTTTTGTTTTCAAAAATCTTTCAGTTTAACGTCCCACAATTATGCCTGTTAAGCTGAGGGAAACGGATTATTATGGTAAGTGAATGATGATGGAAGAATTGGTGGAATGATAATGTGGGAAGAAACGGAAGTATCCCGAGAAAACCTATGGATACTTGGACATGGATTGAACTAGGGACCCCACACATCAGAGATAAGCACTGTACCAATGAGTTACCGTGCCCGTTTTTTTGTTTTCAAATGTGCAACTAATTAAAAAAAAAATACTTTATGAAAATGTTCAATACTTTCTGTCCTCTCATATTTTGTTCATGGAATTACGTAGTAAAAGATAATTTTGAAAGTCTTGACAGGTTACGAAGACTACGATATAATGCATTCTACCACTAGAAAAGGAACAATTCTACACGTTTTTAATTGTGTACCATCAATGAAGGGCAGGAGGTATTGAGAGTGCACTCCCGTTCACATTTTAGATTGCTTATATGAATACCACTTAATTTAAACATCTGTCAAGAATTTCTCTTAATCCTCTCCATCAACAAAAAAAGAAAAGAAATCTTTAAGTTTTACGTCCCACAATTATGCCGGCTAGGCTAAAAAAGATGGTGGTGATGAGAAATGAATGAAATCGTAGAATTAAGAAAGTGGGAAGAAACGGAGAACCCCTAGAAAACCCACGTGCACAGTGTTTGTCTACCTCAAATTCACTTAGCGTGAGCGGGAACCGAACCACGGACGCCACCAACCAGAGGTGAACGCTCTACCACTGAGCTACCGCAACCCCGATGTAGACAACAGTCTTCAGAAATTGTTTGTAGCGTGAGATAACACATTAGCTTATTATGGCTTGGTTGAGAACATTAGGTCGGCAACGCCATGAATGATGGTACACAAAAAGATCCGCCGGTAAACTTTTCATCTCTTTGTGGTCTGAGAACCGCGTCCTGTTTATGCCCTAACATATTTCAACTCTACATTATTCTCAAATACGACTCAGTGGTGCAGAGGAACACCTGATCTGACCTATGCTCAGAGTCACTGAATCAATGCACATTGGCCTTATTGTTAATAGTAGAAATCACATGAGAATATGGGGGAAGTGATGTCATCCTGTTTTTAAGACACTTCTATTCTGTTTGTTGGTTGTTTGTGAGTAATTTCATATCTTGAGTCACGTATGATAATCCCACGTGTCTTCGGTCAAAAAATAAAAATACCCTCTACTGCAATAGATCAAAAGTAATCCACATAATACTGCATTCAACCGAAGGATGTTTTGTGCTGCCGACGTTGGTCTTTTGCATACACAGATGGTGTCACTATATCCTGTTGTCTTCAATTTATCTGTTTACGCTAATGATTAAGAACCAAAAGAGGTCAAATTACAAAGGTAAACAGAGGAAATGAGTGATTGTCGTTACCCTCCTAAGAGTTCAAGTGCACTTTAACACAATCTGTATGAATGATGCCTCTAGAGGGTGATTCGCCGAAGAAATTCTTCCGAAGATCCTACATTCCCTTTTAGGAAGATCGTTAGTTACATTTGGCACAGTGCACAATAAATCAAGTATACATTTTCACATTTTGGATATGTTTTATCATTAACATCTCTATTTGAAGCTTATTTCAGAGTTTAATAATTTCATGTCTAGATATTGTAAATAATTATTAGAATGTAAAGACAATCTTAACATTTTCATGAAGATAAGCAAATCGTTCAAACTTTATATCTCTTTTTGGCTCCGCGGTTGCCCAGTGGTAGAGCATTCACCTCTGGTGCATGGGATCGATGGTTCGGTTCCAGCTCACGTCAAGTGGAGTTTGTGGTGGACAACACCGGTGCGTGGGTTTTCTCTGGGTTCTCCCGTTTCTTCCCACTTTTTTCATTCCAACATTTCATTCATTTCTCATAATCACCGTCTCCTTTAGCCTAACTGGTGTAACCATGAGAGGTACAACTGAATAATTTAATTTCATTTATGTCCCTTTCTCCCACAACTTTGATTATCATGTATGATTTCCTTGGCTCTGAATGTCCCGTAGTTCTTACTTTTAAGGGTCTAATTTTTGTGTACATTATATAAATAAAATATAATATTTTTCAGTTTCCTCTGTGTTGCTATTAGAGGATATTAGATCTATTCTAAGCTTATAACCAATCAATTTGTTGCTGTTGCTATATATAACATCCTCTCCCTCTGCAACCTTCCTCAATGTTGAAGTATCTAGCTAGTCTGGCCTCAAGTTCGATTCTCTGTTTAAGAGAATATTGAAAGAATTAAGGTGGTTCAGAATTCAACTTAAAATGTAGGTCCACGTCTCTGATAGCGTTGATGCTGAAAAGGGAGACTCAACTTACTACAGGCGTGACTAAACAAACTTGCCCTATAAAGTGCTTTATGCACATTGTACATGTAAAGAAACAGCATACAGCTCTTTGAGACGACCATTTGTAACATGCGCCCTCTGACTTCATACTTCGTATTTTCATTTTCAAGAAGACATATCTAAGAAGAAGTTAAAGCTACTTGGGCTTGGTTAACCCGAGAAAACCCAAGGGGTGCCTCGGAGGCACCCTGGTCCACTTTTAATGCCATTATTCTTAATAGATATTTCGTCCCGTGTCTTGCGCTCTAGAATTCTTCTATCTAATTTGAAACACCCTCTGATTAAGTTTCCTAAGTTTTTTTTTTTTTTTTTTTTTTTTTTACCTCAGAAAAAGTAGGGTTATTTTTGATACTAACCAAGGAGTGCCTCTGAGACTCTTATTGAAATATGTACTTTTCTAAGTATTTGATACTGGTTATTTTCATTACCATTGACAAATGATTGCATAGTAAAGTATGACTAGGTTTTTCTATTGATGACGGAATAAAAATGGTCGCGGTGGATTCAGGTAGCTTGTATATGCAGCAGGAAATCTCACAGGCACCCCTTGTGCCTTTTAAGGGTAAAATTAGCATGGGCTGTCTCGGGTTAAGCAGTGTTCTGGGGGAAGTAAGAATAATATTCATGCGGTAATAGATCATCTTGCAGGTCAACTTCTACTAAAGGTGTGAACCAGATATAGCTATTTTTTAATTGAGATTCACTCAAACTTACACTTACCTTCCTCAATGAGGCTTGCACTGATTAACCTCATTGGGCACGGGTTCACTATCTTGTATGAGTTTTGCACTCTTTTGGACTCGGACTCGGGGTCACTATTCACTTATAGGGCTTTTGCGAGTTTTTCATATCGGATTCTGAGAACTAATACAATGCTATTACTGTTGTAGTCCTTACTTCCTCCAGAACCTTTGCTATCACTACTACTCCTTCCTTACATACTATGCATGATATAAATAGTGCTTACTTCATAGATCGGTCGTCACGTAAATAATAATTACTTATAGGTTACTGGATTGCCTATTTAGACTAGAGGTTTACCTGACACCTCCCTTCGTATTTCACTCAGCCCTCCCCTCTTTCCCGTTCGTTGGAATTGCGTGATTTTGTTTGACTTTTTTTTTCAGAACCAGCAGTGAATTTTTAAATTCTTCTTCTTCTTCTTCTTCTTCTTCTTCTTCTTCTTATTATTATTATTATTATTATTATTATTATTATTATTATTATTATTATTATTATGCTCTTATTTGATATGATAAGTTTATGAAATCCATGTTATACACTGTAACAGCAGTTTGTAGTCATTTTTGATAATTTGCAAAGACTTTTAACTTGCATAATTATTTAGTTGAGTTCTCTCGTTGCTAAGCGGTTAGCGCGCGCACTTTTGGCGTGGAAGACCCGAATTTGATTTCTGGCCGAAGTTCATGTGGTTCGGATTCCATGTTACGCTGAGCTCCTTCGTGGCTAGGCAGTTAGCGCACGCGTCTTTGGAGTGGGAGACCTGGGTTCGATTCCCGGCGAGAGCTCCTGTGGTTCGGATTCCACGTTAATCAGTAGGTCCACGTCTCATATAGCCTCGCTGCTGACAGGAACGTCAAAATCAATCAATCAATCCATGATACGCTGTAGGTCAACAAGCCTCCCTGCTGAAGTGGACACTAAACTGAAAATCAAGTCTAATCGAAGTATTTTAATTTTCAATAACGTATAGAAATAAAGGTAATTTTGAATAGGAAAATACGAAAGGCAAAATACGAAAGACAAAGATAGCGTTGCTGAACTTTGCTAAAGCTAAATTGTAAATGGTCATTACAAGTAGTGCATTATTCGCAAGTTTACATTTTATTTATGCCATTGGGTAAGGCTTTGTTTGATCGTCCTTAACTCCCCCAATTTGAAATCCATTGATTTATATAGTGACAAAATTAAATATAATTTCTAAGGGAACGGATGAATTAATAAAAGTGAAACTAGATGAGACAGCAACAAACATTATTATTTAATGCGACAAACAGTTTGACTGATAAATTGAAAAATTCCAGTGCATCAATTTCTTCTTCACATCAAGTAAAAAATTAAACCCATATTTCAGGGAGAGACTAATGAGTAGAACTCCAGATTAGTTTTGAAATAAGAGACAGGCACCCGTCTTATTATACTTCTTGCGAATTGTAACAGTAAGCTCATAGCGTGCCAACTCGTTTTCAGCTTTGTCGTTTGGATATTGCCATTGGAGGAAGGACTTCATCTTCTTAAGAGGAACTTTAATGTATACAACGTTCCCAATGACCGATGTAACATCGCCATCATTATCTCGCATTGCCAACTCAAACTGAAAACATTCCGCTTTCTTCACCGTACCTATAGACTGGACGTAGAATCGTGAAACCTTCCCCTCGAGAGTATTTTCTCGGATTTCACGAAGGAAAAATGTGCCCCAGGATGGAACATCACAACTGGAGATGAATTCTTTTGTACGATCTTGCTTCAAAGGCACATCCCAGGAGATAGTATTAGGTATTTTACTTTCCTTCAGATTTCTGCACGTTGTTTCTGAAGTGTGTTGTGAGTGTATGTGGGCAATAACGGCTGGTGGTTTGTCCGAAAAAGAACAATTTTCCACTGGACAATCAACGCTTTCAGATTCTGTTAAGCCGGAAGTATTAACATTTGAATTTGACGTGCGTAGTTTTTTGGAACAATTCTCTTCAGTCCCGTCCCCAGGTCTCTTGTTTTGTTCTTCTGCAATTTCTTCTTGGCCTATCACTCTGTTTCTTAATTTCATCTTCTTTTGACTTCTCCCGATTTGTCCTTACTGTAATAAAAAAAATTACAAGTGAACAGTTTTAGTTCTGATACGAGCAAATTATCTAAAAGGAGGGGAGATCGATCTGCATTGGTTTTTAACACATCTATATTATTAGTACACAATGTATCTAGTTATCGTTTAACAGCTATCACTGTGTTCTTGACGTTTAACAGGTTTTATCTCATGAAAATGCATAGCGATTTATGATTTTCCTTGTTATACATAGCACTTAATGATTTTTGAGTAAGTCTAACCCTCAATATTGATGACCTGTAACCCAGGATGCAAAGATCTGCATGAAAAAAAATCACATTTTTATTAAGCAAGTCAAGATTTATCTCCATGCTTAGTTTGGTAAATTAGGGATTAGGATTTAGATTTCTGGGCTTTTGACATCTATGGTCATATTAACCCCTTCACGTATGAGGGATGACGTCTCCCGCCGATCACACTCCTCCGAGAAAAGAAAATGAGGAAATGATTAGGGAAAGAAGGAGGCTGCCTGGGACCTATATATTAGGTACGATCCCTGCATTTGGCAGGTGTGAATGAGGAAAACTCTCACTCAGGATGTCTGGCTGTGTAAAAGCTTTTACACTTTTTCGATCGAGTGCCCCCACCGGGAATCAAGCCCGGGGCAGCTTGCACCAAGGCGAGAGCGTTAGCGATTACGCTACGCGCAGCCAACTTAGTTTGGTAAAGTTTCAGTGATTTCTATAATTCGCGTACGATTTGTTCCTAACTATACAGAAAGATATGAGGCGTTTCGAATAGTAAGAGCAAACAACAAAGAATTGTTTTCTGAAAATGTACTCTCAACGCTCTGATTCATTTATTAGAATCACGCTAATGGGCCACGCTAGATTACGATGTTAGTACGAACGTCCGTTATTCTACACAATAACTCTTGAACGAAAGCCAATTTTTGAAATCTTTCTTTTAAATAGACAACAAGAGGCGATTATCGTGGCCGAATTCGTTAATCGAGTTAGCTCGTTAACATCTTCAAAAGTAGCTGTGACTTTAACGGTGGATATCCATATCCTTACATGAAAATACGTGCTGAGGTTAGAAGTATTAGAGGTTAAAAGGTATGTTTTTTTTTTAGGTTAACAGATTTTTTTAAAGTCAAACCTTTAAAAAATTGTTAGATTAAAACCTTGTATATTTGGGATGGCCAATTCCGGAATTTTTACTTTTCGGAGTCCGGAAAGTAAATTTGGAAAAAAATTCCGGACTTCGGAAAAGTTCCGAAATTCAGAAAAATTCCGAAACATCTGCAACATTTCGGAATTTAAAATATTCCGTAACTCAGAAAAATTCTGGATTTCGGAAAAATTCCGGTAAATTCCTTAATTTTTCTGAATCCCGGATTGTTTCCGAATTCCGGATTTTTTCTGAATTCTGGAATTTTCCCGAAATCCGTAAAGTGAAATTTCCGATTCCAAAAAATAATTTTTCCGAAATTTGGATTCCAAAAAAAATTGGGCATCCCTATATACCTTAGCTACTAGCCGTAAGAGAAAACATATAAAGTGTACAGTATTGTTGTTGTCTGGTATGGGTTTAACATTAAATGTAAGATATTATTGGTTAAGGCTCAAATATACTGGTGATGCTAAATAGGGATGCAAATAACCACTCGCCCGGGGCGATTGGTTCATTGGTGCGGGCGAGTATTTAATATCATACTGAAGATAAGTAAGTGATTTCTATTGTGAGATGTGGGCTAGTACCTTTTTCCTTGGGTTAGTAAAATTTTGTTGCTGATTTGCATCCCTGTCCTAAAGCCTCACCATATTCATATTTGGAATATACGAGAGAGAATAAAGTGTATTGTTGTTGTCTGGCATAAGTTTAACCTTACATGTAAGATATTATTGGTTAAGCCATACTGGTGATGTTAAAGCCTCACATATTTGGGATAAGAGAGAGCATATGAAAGCGTATTGTCGATTAACCACTACTCACCGTTTTGACTACCAGCATAGAATTCATTTATAAATGTAAAACTGTTGTAAAATAAAAATATCTGTAGGTAGATAATATTGTCTGTCTCTGATAACAACTAACCAATCTTGCTTCTCCCAACCCCTTCCTCTTCCAAACCCTATCCTCCAATCTTTATGGGCCAGTGCACACTTGGACGAGTATTAAAGGAAAGCTATATAGCCAATCCCTGCGTCTGTTACTCTCCAGTGTTGCTATGTTCCTTCAGCAAACATAATACTAATAATAAACTATGAAAACTAGTATAGAAATAAAAAAGTGAACTTGTAAAATGAAATGAAATCTTCCAATTTAACTTCCCACGATTATGCCCTTTAGGCTAAAGAAGATGATGATTACGGAACATGGAAGAATCGATGGAATGAGAATGTAGGAGGAGACGGGGTTACCCCTAGAAAACTTATGTACACGGTGATGTCTAGCACAAACATACTTGAACTGGAATCGAACCAGGGGCCCCATGTACCAAAAATAAGCGCTCTACTGCTAACTGACCGTGTCCCCAAGTATGGAATATCAGAATATATCTATCAGAATAGGAAATTCAGAATAATTTTTCAAAATATATTTTTCTCTACTATTCTAATTACACTTACAATTTTCACCTCCCTTCGCTACCCTTACATGCTCCACTCGCGATCTCTCTATGATTTCCTACCCCTAGGTTGAGAATCTCCGCATTAAGATATACATGAATATTTAAGTAATTGATTAACCAGTAAATAATACGATGCGTGTCAAGTTAGACCAACCACCAACACCAAAACGACCGGAACATATCTCAGAATTATGGGCTAATTAGTTGCTCCAAGCTCAATTTTTGGGCTCCTATTGTTTAGCGGGAAATCGGATTCCAAATGGGTGAGTCTAGCTTGATATCAAGATAGAACCCCCCTTTGGTTACAATGGTCCGATCGGAAAAATTCAAACGCAGAAATTATGGGCTATTTATGGGCTAATTAGTTGCTCTAATCCCAATTTTTGGGCTCCTACTGTTTAGCGGGAAATCGGATTCAAAATGGGCGAGTCTAGCTTGATATCAAGATAGAACCCCCCATATGATTACGGTTAGAATGGTCCGATCGAAAAAATTCAAACGCCAGAATTAGGGGCTATTTATGGGCTAATTAGTTGCTCTAATCTCAATTTTTGGGCTTCTACTGTTTAGCGGGAAATCGGATTCAAAATGGGCGAGACTAGCTTGATATCAAGATAGAACCCCCCCCCATATGGTTACGGTTAGAATGGTCCGATCGAAAAAATTCAAACGCCAGAATTATGGGCTATTTATGGGCTAATTAGTTGCTCTAATCCCAATTTTTGGGCTCCTACTGTTTAGCAGGAAATCGGATTCAAAATGGGCGAGTCTAGCTTGATATGAAGATAGAACCCCCATATGGTTACAGTTAGAATGGTCCGATCGAAAAAATTCAAACGCCAGAATTAGGGGCTATTTATGGGCTAATTAGTTGCTCTAATCTCAATTTTTGGGCTTCTACTGTTTAGCGGGAAATCGGATTCAAAATGGGCGAGACTAGCTTGATATCAAGATAGAACCCCCCATATGGTTACGGTTAGAATGGTCCGATCGGAAAAATTAAACGCCAGAATTATGGGCTAATTATGGGCTAATTAGTTGCTCTAATCCCAATTTTTGGGCTCCTACTGTTTAGCGGGAAATCGGATTCAAAATGGTCGAGTCTAGCTTGATATCAAGATAGAACCTCCCATATGGTTACTGTTAGAATGGTCCGAATTCATTACTCATCATCACCGTCTCCTTTAGCCTAACCGGCATAACCGTGGGACGTAAAACTCAACGATTTCATTTCATTTCAAACATAAAGAGTGCAAATATATCGACACCCTAAGAACATTAACACTACTACAAGATTGTAATGAATTACTAAAGAAATTAATTATAGCCCATGGTCAAGTATACTATTTCAACTAGTTGACAGATACATGTTACACAAAAGCAATGTGTGGCTGTGGAGGCATAATTGAAATGAACGATAAAGAAGTATCAGACTTCCCCAACTCTATGGAGGAGACCGACAGGTTGTTGGAGTAATATCGACATCAACATTAAAACCTTACGTTCTAAGATAGTACCACTAATAATTCCACAACACATATTACTGTTCGTAAAGTAGTTCATGTGCTTTAAACAAACACGGGAATATATAAGTTTAAGAATGTAGAATACCTTTATTTACAGCTACAGAAAATATTAAAAACTGTCACTAAGTTACAAATGAGGAAAAGAGTAATCACAAAATTTATTCAGTTACAAGAAATATATGAAATAAGATTATTTTTTTAAAAGAAAGTAATAATATGCTAAATGTGAGCTAATGCAGAGAGCACAAACATTCTGTACTTCATGAAAAAGTATTTGTTAATTTATTTATCAAAAGTATGGTTATAGATTAAAAAATTAGTGTTAGTTTCATATTCAGGAAAGAGCAAACATTATACTCTTATTTGTCTGAGATTTCACATTGTTGACACACAAAGAAGGGATCGTCTGAATGAACACTGCCCTCATTAAACCGATGAAAATATTTTGTATGAGCTCAATTAGTGAAATTGTTTTTGCCTTAAAACTAACCTCGGCAGATAGCACAATAAGTTTCTTTTTGAGTATTCTCATTTTTGTTACTGTGTTTTGCAACATTTTTATGTCTGTACATTCTTTCATGTGTCGCTACCTTTTGATTGTTCTATTTTACTATTTTTCTGTGCGGATGTTGAAAGTTCCGCAGTATTGTCTTTCGCTTTACACTACCACATCTTATTTTCTTGGATGAACCCATACCCATCTAATATAATTACATTTTCTTATACTGAGTGTTCGTCTTCAGTAAATGTTGTACGTTCATCAAAATGTTTCTTGCAGTTAACTTTGAATAACCTGTCACACAATGTATCCAAGGAACTTGAAAAGCTCTTGAAGGAGTAGCAAGTAGCATTGCATTCTCTACGGCCTCTATGGCTACTGACATTTTGTTCAAATTCCAAGATCATCTCATGCAATGGAAATAAGACGCAGATATTCTATTTTGTATATGTTAATACCAATGCAGTATTTTTGATTTATAGTTATTAAAAATCACAAGGAAAAAAGCAAAGAAACATCTGTCGAACGTGTCCTAATGTAACTGTCGAAAGTACCACGAATGTATATGTTGCACTTAACTATATTTTATGCAAGTTAGAAACATTGCACATTGATGAACCAAATATCTGTATGTTGTCCACCATGAGTACTGAACAGTACAACTTTTACTTCCAAATAATAGCTTAACAAAACATACTTAAATTTTATAATGACCCTTAAATTCTCACATATTGTCCCTTTGTTTGCAAAGTGTCGTATCTTAAAAAAAAAATAGTTTTTAGTTAAGACCAGCCCCGAATTCCTCTTTAGGAGCTCTTTATTATCTTTAATAGCCGTGCCTAAATTCCTAAATATAACTGTGAAATAAGCAGCTTGATGTTTGTTGTATCTCAATTGTAGAGAATTAAATTTCTTTCGTACTACCGTAACTCAAGATACGACAGTTTCCAAGAAAAATTTAGGTAAGTTTCTATTGTTCACGCAGAGTCGTATCTTAGATAACTTTCTATTTGTGTGTGTGTGTGTGGGTGGGGGTGTTCACCTTAATGCGTAATTTGTTTTAATAAGTTGTTTAAGGAAGCAAGAAATATTAATGTGTCTTCACAACTGATCACTGTGATCAATCTGGCTCGTAGAAAGCAGCCTTTTGAGGTACTGAAGCTACAGCATAAGAGACTTCCTCAACTTCAAGATGCTCTCCAAAGAACTTAGAATTCTATAAATTATAGAATCAAACGGAAGTAATGCAAAAGACGTAATGAGCATAGTGGAAATAAGTTTTGAAGTCACCGACAACCAGCGACGTAACTAGGCTAGTTATCGGCCGGGGCAAAAACTCGCCTTAGCGCCCCCCTGACTAATCAAACCAAAACACCCCTCAATTAGACCTGATACATATTGACATCACACACTAATTCTCCTATTCCATCCTTTCTTGAAGTGGTAAAGCTTGGTTTTAAAATTGCAGTACATACAGTAATTTAATTTTTAGTACGTTTTCCAAATCTCTTAAATCGATGTAAGTTAAATGAAAACACGAAAAGCTGGAACTAAAATTTAACTTTGCGGGCTCTTTTGTCTGCACAGGTTTTTACACTGTCCTCAAAAGATAGCTTTGAAGCTAAATTATGCTCTATGGATATGATCCTATGGCTGTTGAGTCGTTGTTGTCCTGTTAAGTTTCTGAGGTACTTTTTTATGATCTTTAGTTTGCTAAAACTCCTTCCTTTGCCTTATAGTGAAAATAATTATTTGCCCAGTTTTGCGCCCCCACGATCTCGCGCCCGTGGCACAAGCCTCGTTCCCCACCCCTAGTTACGTCACTGTCGACGACTATTTTCTACAAAACCAGCCACCTACAATTAGATTACAAGGAACTCCAACTTCAGCACCTCAAGAAGAAGGTAAAAGATTTTAAGGTCGAAAAGCTCAATCTGCGAAAAGCTGAAAGTCGCCCAAGACAAATACGTACACTTAATATCTCTGTGCACTGGACCTACCCTTGTCATACAAATGTCTGAGCACCAGTTAGGACGGTTTCAAACAAAAACGAGTTTCTTGCCAATTACTTTTGCCTGTTTTTGCCAATTACTTTATGGACATGGTTCAGTAATTTTTAGTATTGTATGAAGGTGCTATTTATTATGCTCTTACTCATATTTACATAAAAGAATACTATTATACTCTAGTTTAGTTACGATAACTTATTTTAAATTTTATTATTTAGATGCTATCTTGAATTATGACTCTTTCATAAAGAATTATATTCACTTAATAGTGTTAATTTGTAGTATTAAGTTCAAACCACATTTTTTCCTTTTTTTGGTGAAAGATCATAAACCTTATTGGTTTGTTCTTTTACCATTAATTTCATAAACGTGTTTAATGAATTATTGAATGAAATATGAGTATATTCCAATATTACAATATCATAAAATTTGAACATGCGGTATTAACGAATAGACTTTTGGCTACATTGTGTTTAAAAAAATGGTTAAAATTTGTTGATAAACACGAGCGTAATAGGAAAGTATAATAGGTGCCAAATTTCAAATCGCTCTCCTGAAAAATGAGAAAAACTGAGATACGTCGCTTTGCAAACAAAGGGACGATATCTCACACGTTACTTCATAAATTTAGATCTTTTTCGTCAAATTATTCTACTTATTTTTAAACTTTTACAGAAATGTATTTCATACACCCCACAGTTTCACTTAGTATTGATTATACCAACTCCTTCACTTCCAGGTAGAATTGACAGTACTTTAAGCTGAGAAGTGTCGGTATTCCCCAACTGTAGGTCTTTCCCTGAATGACTATATGTCTTAAAAATGATTATTGAAAGTTGCTTCCAGTCTGATATGATTCTAACAACAACTTAAATTACTCCTAAAATGGACGAAGGGAAGATGGACACAATTCCAAGAATTAACTTCAGTAACGTAAGTAAGGGTGGAGGGGGAAAAAACGGGCTTGTACCCTGGACGCCAGATTGGGGGGCGCAAAACTGGGCAAATATTTATTTCACTATAAAGCAAGGAAAGGAGTTTTAGCAAACCAAAGATCATAAAAACTTACCTCAGATACTCAACATGATATCAACATCTCACCAACCTTAGGACCATATCCATAGAGCATAAGTTAGCTTCAAAGCAATTTTTGAAGGTCATTGTAAAAACCTTTACAGTAAAAGAATCCGCAAAGTTCAATTTTAGTTCCAACTATTTCCGTTTTCATTTAACTTACATCGATTTAAGAGATTTACAAAATGTCCGACTATAATACTCAAGAAAACAGCTTGACTGTTTGTCATAATTAAGTATTCATTCTAAAGCAACAGACTATTGATTCATTCTACATACATACTCATCCCAATATAATTCCAAAAACATTGTGATTTGCAGTTGTTATGATAAGCCTATAAGAATGTGTCAAGCGTGCTACTCTAGAATTATTTGGCAATCAAATACTAATTAGTTTGGCGTTTTATCTTGTGCTTAAAATTAAATTATGTACTGCAATTTTGAAATCAAGCTTTACCACTTGAAGAAAAAATAAAATAGGAGAATTACTGTGCGATGGAAATATCAGTTGTAGTGAGGGGGGGGGGGCGCTAAGGCGAGTTCTTGCCCTAGGCGAAAACTAGCCTATTCGCTGATTAGCTTTGCCCTTGCTATGCGAATATTTTCGTACTATTTAAACAATAGTGTTCTATAACTTAACCCTCCATAGCACGCGTGGTCAATTGTTACATCAAGGTACGCGCGCGGAATCTCACTCCGCAATATTTATCTTATTTTAATGTGGATTTTGTTTTGAAGAGATATTAAATTGTTTAACATTTTCTTTGGAATGTTTTTGACAATTGCCCATGTATATTTTACAGCAAAAAGTCCTTTAACAGTTTTAAGAAAACTAAAACTTGTCTAGCCGCGGAGTGGGGCTCCGCGGCGCGTGCTACGACGGGTAGAATCAACAGCTGTCAATCAGTTCTATCTAGGTATTAGGAACCACGGCGGCTCAGTTGTAGAGCGATCGCCTCTAATGTAAGGGTTCCCTAGTTCGATCTCCGGCAACATTGAGTTTGTGGCGGACAACATCGTGAACATGAGTTTGCTCAAGGCTCCCGTCTCCTCTCTCATTTTTACTTCTCCAATTATTTCATAATAATTTACTTTCAGAACTCCCACGTGGCTATGTAGTTAGGGTACGCGCCTTCAGCATGGGAGATACAGGTTACATTCCCGACAGGAGCTCATGTGATTCAGACCTCTCATTAAGCTATGGGTCCACGTCGCTAAGCTACTGAAAGGCAAGCTAAACTCAAATCAAAACATTTACTTTCATTAACTCATACCTTCCCAAATTATTTTTTCTTGATTTGTTGTGGTTTTTCGCATTAATTAGTCTATTTAGAGTTCGAGTAATATCAAGAAAGCGACCTGACAGTTTCGGCACCCTCTTCTTATCAACACCCGGGGCAAACGTTCCGCTCGTTCTGTGCATAATCGTAGGCGTAAAACTAGAGATTTCATTTCTTTTATAGATTCTACTTTTATCTCTAATTTTAACTCAGATTCATTAAAATTTACAAATAAAACTTCTAGTTACTTAATATAAAACGTACCTCTTATCAATTTTAACTCCAAACTATATTTGTGATAGTTGAAATATCGTTGGTTTTATCTTTATTGCCATTGTTCAAAATAGTAATTATTAGTTCAACAATTGATTTTAAAAAGTTAAAATTTAATTGCTATAACGTTGTTTTCTAAATACAGTAGAGCGTCGATTATCCGAACGTCGGTCAACCGAACGACCGCTTAACCGAACTGTGTACTCACTCGCACCTGTTACTCTCCCACCCTACCGTCCATCATCCCCCTTACTCCCAAACCAAGTTTCCCACAGTAGTCGCCGCACTGAGCCACCGCTGGCGGAACATTGCTTCTAATGGGGCCTTCATAAGGCGCTGCTGACCGGCCAAGCCGCCAGTCGCTGTGTTTCAACAATCAGCACACTTCTTTTTATGAATAAATTTACTGTACAGTACTTCTTTTTGGCAAATAAACATGTACAGTTCGATTATCCGAACAAACCAGTTTTCCAAACACCCATGTCACCCAATTACTTCGGATAATCGACGCTCTACTGTAATATAAATTAAAATGTTTCATCCATCACAAAGAAATTTCTACAATGTTTAAAAATAATGTTCTCCGGAATCTCGGAAATTAATCCATTCTGAACCATAAACTGAATATAAGCTTTATTATCAACCCTCGCACTACCTAGGTATTTTTTGTAACGCGGACTACCAAGGCAGGTGTCATATTCTACCAATCTGCTTCGATTAAAAGTATATCTAGCGAAAGAAACAAATTAGAAACTCTCATAAAATCAAGGTGACCAGCACTTTTACTTTAAAAAACGGGACGCATACGAATCGGCGACGGGGGGTACTTTCACATTGCATTTTGGGACTCAGCAAGGTTTTCAATTTACAAAATACAAACAAGTAAGAATAATAACACAGCGTTTCTAACTTAAGTAATACATAACAATACTTTTAACTACTTTAACACTCAGAATTCCCACTCAATTCCCACTTGGACCACAGAATACTCAATTCTCATTTGAATATTCAAAAGCTCTAGGCACGGGTGAACCTTCCCAATGCAGGGGCGGATCCAGGACCGACTGCTGGGGGGGGGCGCTGGGTTCTCATACTGCTACTTTTAAGGGCTCCAAACTTTGGGATGGGTTTTATTTATATATATATAAAATAAAAAAGTTTCTTCTTCTGGGGGGACGATCGCCCCCTTCTGGATCGGCCCGTCTTCCAATGAGTGTTGTTATTCAAGAGTGTAGAATTAGCATTGACCATTTATATTTTAAATAATAATTACGGGACACCTGGGTCATGTCTGCTTAAAAACGGGACATTTAGGCGTCCCGTTTGTGAATCAGAAAAAAACGGGACGGAAAATAAGGGACTGTCCCGGCTAAATCGGGACGTTTGGTCACCTTGCATAAAATCCACAGTGACTGTAGTGAATAGTACACGTGATAAGACAAATAGCTATTTAATATACTACCATCTAGGAATCGCACTTTAAAATGTCAGTCATATCTTCTACCAACGTTGGGGGGGAGGCGGGGGTACTTCGTGCTTACCAACTTAAAATAACAAACTTATGAGACACACTAACGTGAAGCTCTCATAAAAAATCGACGGTGACTGAAGTGAACACTACATGGGATAAGACTAGCCCCCAAATTCAGAAAAGGTAGGCAAGGGCGCCGATTTCTCTGTAAATTTGAGGGGAGGGGGGCTTTCAGATGCAGAAGGTATATATATGAGGATTTTAAGACAAATTGCATTCAAATTATGCCAAATATTGAACATTCATAAATACAATAGGGGGCCCACATGAGCTTTGGGGGGGCCCGGGCCCCCCAGGATCAGCACCCTTGAAGGTAGGATACTTCTATTTATTATGCTGCCGTCTAGGAGTAACCTTTCTAAATGTCAGTAGGGATGCGCACGAGACGAGTCGAGACAGGATTTTTCTAACAAAATTCGAGTTGAGACACGGCTCTTCATACAGAGAAATATACATTTTTCGAGTTGAGACATCACTTTTACAGCACATTTTCGAGACGAGACAGCCACAAATCTTGTCTCGTGCGCATCCCTAAATGTCAGCCACATCTCCTGCCTACTATGTGTTCAACAACTTAAAATAGTAAATTTATGAGACATTTCATTTGCATCGCCGGAAGACAGTGGCGTAGGGAAGGGGGCCCAGAGAGGCCGTCCCCCCAAAAAGGTCCGACAATGTATTGTGGTACTTTGATGTTTGTAATTTTTTAAATATATTTTTATGTTTATATATTTTTTTTTGTTTGTAATTTTTCTATATGTGCCTATAACAGCACTTGCCCCCCCCCCAAACACATCCTGGCTACGCTTCTGCCGTAAGGTATACGCTTTAGCTAAATACTTTGAGTAATAACATTTCTTTTTACAATTTTAAATAAAAGATTAGAAAAGTAATTACTAAAACGTACAGTGGTGGGCGCAAAGTACACCCTCGTTGGTAGTGCGTGGCTTAATGATCGAATTTATTTTCGGGAGTATAGTAAGAGAGAGCTTGTTTCCTAATTGGTAAAGTTCCGAGTTCTTAAATACCAAAGTAATACGAAATTTGAGAGAAAAGAGGTCACACACAACACGAAAGGAAGAATATGCATATTTCAAGAGTTCTATTAACACTGCTTTTGTGACTGAAGTCTCTCAATGCATTCAAGAAATACTTTACATGGAAGTTTCTCTATTATGTACGCACACACCAGTAGGAGCAGTGATGAAAATTTTCCGGAAAATTTTCCGATTCATAAAAACATACTCCACTTATTCCTACATCGTTATTTAGCCGTGATGTGAGGTGAAAAATTTTCTTCTATATTTTTCCGGAAAATTTTCCGTTCTTAACAAATATCAGTGATCAAGTAACAGTTCCTCAGTATTCATAAAATTGATTGAAATCATGTATAGAAATGTTAAAAAGTGAAAGATCGTTTAAAGAATTTGAAAATTTTCATGGCTCAGACAATTTTCAGAACTATGTAGGAACAAGTGAAACAATTTTTCATGAATCGAAGAATTGTCTGTCCTGTACAGCGACGAAAATTTTCCGGAAAATTTTGAAACGGAAAATTTTCCGATTCATAAAAACATACTCCACGTATTCCTATATCGTGGTTTAGCCGTGATGTGAGGTGGAAAATTTTCTTCTATATTTTTTCGGAAAATTTTCCGTTCTTAACGAATACCAGTTATCAAGTAACAGTTCCTCGGTATTCATAAAATTGATTGAAATCATGTATAAAAGTGTTAAAAAGTGAAAGAGCGTTTAAAGAATCTGAAAATTTTCATGGCTCACACAATTTTTAGAACTATGTAAGAACAAGTGAAACAATGTTCCATAAATCGAAATATTTCGAAATCCACTATATTTTACTGCACATTGAGATATACAATTCCTGTAGAGGAAAGTTAGACAGCAACAAATTATAATTTTCCAATTAGATTTCGGGAACCAGAAAATTTTCTAATATTTCAAGTTGGAAAGTAACAATTTACATAGTGAAACATTCTTGAAATGAAGAATCGTTAGATTTTCACTTCATGAAACTTTTTAAGACAATATTTATTACTAATAAATGCTACGGCTAAACAATGATGTAGGAATAAGTGGAGTATGTTTTTATGAATCGGAAAACATTCATGACTTTTAATAAATTGAAATTTTAAATAATAGAATGGGATATTTGTACTCTATGAACTTGATGTATGTTCTCTGCACTTTGCATACACACAAACACACACACACACACACACAGAGAGTTGAATTGAGTTGATTTTGAGTTTAACGTCCCTTTCAGCAGCGAGACTATATAAGACGGGACCAACTGATTAACGTGAAATCCGAACTACATGAGCTACCGCTGGGAATCGAAGCCAGGTCTTCCATGCCAAAGGCGCGTATGGTAACTGCTTAGCAACGAAGGAGCTCGCAGATCAAGACAGAGAAAGAAACACTGTGTAAAAGTTTACTTCCCAACTTGAAATATTAGAAAATTTTCCGGTTCCCGAAAGCTAATTGGAAAATTATAATTTGTTGCTTACTAACTTTCCTCTACAGAAATTCAATTTGGTAGCTGAATGTGCAGTTAAATATAGTGGAAAATTTTCCACCTAACAACACTATACTTAAGATAAAAAAAAATGTCCGGCTTGTGAAAAATTTTTTCCGCTTGTTTCTACATCGTGATGAAAATTTTCCGATCTATGAAAATTCCTTTCACTTGTTTCTACAGAACAATAAAACTTTCCGATTCACAAAAAGTTGTTTTACTTTTTGCTTCAAAATGATGAAAATTTTCCGACTCATTAGAAGTTCTTCAATTTTTCCATATAAGACAGAAAATAATTCGATTCATGAAAAATTGTTTAACTTGTTCCTACATACTACTGAAAATTGTCTGAGCCATGAAAATTTTCAGATTCCTTAAACGTTCTTTCACTTTTTTTACATTTCTGTACATGAATTCAACCAATTTTATGATTGCTGAGGAATTGTTACTTGATTACTGATATTTTTTTAGAACGGAAAATTTTCCGGAAAAATATAGTGGAAAATTTTCCACCTCACATGACTAAGTAGGAATGGATCGGGTTTTGAGTTTAGCGTCCCTTTCAGCAGCGAGGCTATATGATCAGTGGTCGAAGTGAGAGGGTATGCGGTGTTATGCCATGCCGCCTCTGGTTTTTCAGTGATAAAGAAATACCGCCTTTTTTTTTTTTTTTTTTTTTTAGTGATCAAGACATACCATCACTGGAGAGTAGATGATAAATACCTTTAATAAATCCATTTTTATATACAGCAATTGACAAATAGCTTTGCATGTAAAAAGATTTCATTTCTTATGTAGAAATAATTTCTAAGTTGACAACGCCGACATTTCTATCTTTTTCCTACTTTTTGTTTTTAAAAATGAGGTGTCTACAAAGAAGTTTATCTAGTTTATATTTTGATGTGCCATACTGAATTGTTTCTTTCTTATGTATGTATCTGTCTTCTTGCCTTAATGTATATAACTGTCGTATTTTGAGCATGGACAGATTTAGGGATTGTCTGCAGTGGTAGCAGATCTTCCGGGGTTTTGGAATACCCCTCAGTCGAGTGAGCATCCAAGAGTTTTCCCGCAGGAAATTGTTAATATAAAAACCTGGTTTTTGAGGGTTTTCTTGTATAAGTCTCTATAATACAACATAAAGGAATATTCTTTTTTTTTTTTTTCAGAGAATTGTTGGCGGGGATCAAAGTCTCTGTAACTACAGCGAAGCTCTAAAAAGATTTTCAGTCATTATGTAAATTTAGACGCGATCTTTTAGGCAACATACCCTCACTGTATTTCAACATTTCGATAGCCGGTATATCGAGTCAAAATCGTAATAAAACATACCGCTTCTGCTTTTTTCCCACTTCGAACACTGTATATGAGACATGGACCTACTGATTAACGTGGAATTCGATCCAAGTCTCTCACGTCAAAGGCGCGTACCCTAACCGCTTAGCGACGAGGAAGCTCGCACACCAGTAGGAAAGTCGTATAATTCCTTGCTCTTTGTAATGTAATTTCGTACAGAATCACAAATGCTCAATATTTTTAATAGGGAGATATGGCATCTTATACAGTATTTGGAACTTTTCTCTTTAAAGATAATCACTAGCACCATCTATTGAAGCAACATATCATCGGAAAGCTGTATATCTGCTCAACAAAACGAGACCAGAGTCATGAGTACTGATTAAAGGAGTGTCAAGTTACAGCAAGAAACGTGAGTGTATCTGGTGTCACCTCGTCACAAACACGCGGTGGAGCAAAGAACCAATATTAAATTTTGTTTCAAGCTAGGTAAAACATTTACACAAACATTGAAAATGATAAAACAAGTGTATGGCGATGAGTGTGTATGAGAACTCGTAAACGTGTGTTCGATTGGTATACGTGATTTCGAGACGGTCGGGAGTCCTTGTTTTTTTTTTTTTTTTTTTTTTTTTTAATTAGTCAAGTCAAGGTTAAACCAAAGAACAGCCAAGATACGTTTTGGAATCGGATGGTCAACTTGGCGGCGCCAAATGGGAGCGGAGGGGACATTTTAGTTTTTCTTAAGGCAAATTTCGAAAACTTTTGACGCTTTAAGTTTTCAGGATATCAGATTGGAGCTTCGCATACGATTGTGTGTACCTTTGGGTATTTCTCAAATTTTTCTGAGATCCCTATGTGAAACCGTGGTCGAGCCCGAGGGGCGCAAGTGTTCCGAGAAAGTGATTTTTTTTTCAGAAAAAATTCCGGTTTTCCCGATTTTTCCAGTCTAGGTATATGATACGGACATGAGCTTGATACTGTTGGAAAGAACTCGTTGTACTGAAGAAAGTAACGTCTGAACCATGACTCTAGGCCAAATAGTAATGACGCAGTAAATTTTTATAATATGTATATATATATGTATGTGTGTATATATAGAGCGAGCCTACATGCAGACTTTCAACAATTTTTCCGTCCTTTGTTTTCAATATGAATTTTGCACACGCATTATGTATGTAACAAAGTAAATTTAGGAGAAAACTCAGATCCCTACGTCAACCCAGACCCGGGTCAGAGACAGGCCCGTAGCCAGCCCAAAAATTTAGGGGGGACCCGGTAGAAGTTAGGGGGGGCCCGACCCAATCATATTATACTTCATCACCATATTATAGTTCATTTGCAAGCCTACCGTGAAACTTTCTTAGGGGTGAGCCAGAGTTTGGGGGGGCCCGGGCCCCTAGCCCCCCGTGGATACGGGCCTGGTCAGAGAGGCAAAGTGTTTTGGTGGAATTTTCAAAAAAATTTCCGGTTTTTCTCCCAATTTTCCTGTTCAAGTGTACGATACGGACATATGTGTGGTACCGTTGGAAAAGGTTTATTATACTGCAGAAAATGGCGTTTGAACAATGACTCTGGGTCAAATAGGAATGACACAGTACATTTTTTAATAAAAAATGGGTCACCTTTAGATTTTCAAAAAATTTTTCCGACCTCAGTTTCGACAGGTACAAGAATGAAATTTTGCACACGTATTATGTACATAACAATGTATTTACCAAAAAAAAAAAAAAAAAATCAGATCCCTATATGAAACCAGGCTTGGACCAGAGCAGCACAAAAATTCAAAAAAAAAAAAAAAAAAAAATCGAAATATCTCTTTTTTTAATTTTCCCATTTCTGGTGTACAATACAGTCTAGCAAGTCATACCGTTGGAAAATATGATCTATGCTTAAAAGAATGAGGTATGAACCATGATCCTACTATAAATAGTAAGGAAGCAGTAGCTGTTTGAGTGAAAGTCTAAAATTTACGTCAAATGGTGGAAATCCTAAAAGGATTAAATACAACAAAA
Organism: Thermobia domestica; assembly: GCF_964235325.1. NCBI lineage: Eukaryota > Metazoa > Arthropoda > Insecta > Zygentoma > Lepismatidae > Thermobia > Thermobia domestica. Next base: position 81,833,584 of record NC_137469.1, read on the forward strand.
GACATGATTCACGAAATTTTGACAAAGAATTTAAAGAATGGGGTAGTCTGTGCTATATTTGTTCCGCACACCTTAACTGACGACCAAAAAGTTGTTCGCTTTGAACATTGCAAGGATCTGATTAAAACAACCAGGCGGAACAGAATATTCCTGGAATTGATTGCAACTGGTAATGAGACGTGGTGCTTCAATTACAACCCTCAAACAAAACGCGAAAGTGCTACGTGGAAGTCCTCAGTCTGTCCGAAAGCCTCCCCCCCAAAAAAAAAGTTATCAAAAGTCACGTGAGAAGACTGTTGGTTTGTGTTTACTTTTCCAAAGGTTTTTAGGGAATTTGTTCTACAGAGTCAAATTGTTAATTGTAAGTATTATCTGGGTGGAGCGAATTGTTTGCTTAGGGCCCAAGTATCGAGCACCAGGCAGTTGGTCTTTATTGCACGACAATGCACGATGTCACAGAATCGTTGCAGTTCGTGGCTTTTTAGCTAAAAAGCAAATCTGTGTGTTTGCACATACTCCGTATTCGCCTGATTTATCGCCGTGTGACTATTTCTTATTCCCAAAATTAAAATTGGCCATGAAAGGAATATTTAATGACAATGTTACACACGTGCAGTCTGCCGTGACGAGGGTCATTGAGGCGATTCCGAAAAAGGGCATTCAAAACTCTATGTTAGCACTGGTTGAACGTGCCTGGCGGTATAATGATGAAGAAAGGGTGTATTTTAAATAAAATAACTTCAGTTGTTAAAATACCTAATTATTTTTTATTTAAAAAGTTCCGTTACTTTTCCGGTATGGTGTTTATATGATATTTCTTGTGGACATTATCTTCGTAGAATTTCTGAGGACACTCTCCATCAAATGTATTACGGTTGTAAACTCACATTCATCGTGTATCTCTTTCCATCTTCAAAATAAGAACGGATGAAAGTTAACTAAAAATTTCCAAGTGAACTTTGTGGTGGGCAAGCACCGTAAGTTTTCTCGGGGTTCTCCCCTTTCCTTCCGCTTTCTTCATTCCATCGCTTCATTCATTTGTCATCATCAGTTTCTCCTTTAGCCTAGCCAGCATAACCATGGAACGTAAAACTTTAAGATTTTATTTCATTTCATTTTTTAAACTTAAGATTTCATAAATTGCATTAATAAGAAATTATTGTTATCCGAAAGAAAATTATTACGGGATCAAAATCGATCTGAAAAGTATGAAGTAGCTTTTGAATTGGTTCTATCAAACCATTTTTCCTTTCAAGCGAGAAGATTGAGCGGTGAACTTGTATATAACAGTAGTTTCAGTAGGTTTGTTGCGGATAGAGAGGGCTTTTATTTTAAAAATGTCTTATTTATTTTTATATATTTTGATGTGTGTTTGTGTTTATAAAAAGATTATTAGCACATTCATCCTTATAAGTTATAAAATGATTAGAAGTGAGGTGCTAGTCCAGTTGGTGTTGTGGGCACCTCACTGGAAATACAAAGGTAAACTGAAAAGCACTACATTCATTTTTTTTTTTTTTATGTGGGAACTTTAAGTTTCTGGTTTAAAACGATTGTCAGTGCAGTACTAGAACTTTAATCGACAGAACACAATATTTATTTTTGCACAGAATCGGCCAGGCAATCAACACACTTCTATCAAGAAGTGACCTGTTCCTAGAGGAGTGAGGTGAGGGGAACGTGGAGTGTATTCGACAAATCCTCTTCATCCTTTGGGTAAATTTTAATTGAGAAAATCCTAACAAGATTATAGTAGAAGTGGTATGGGGCACCAACTTGTTGCGAATAAAACCTTTAGTCTTCATAAAAACTTGTGCGATTCATACTGATTTTACGTGCACACTGTATCACAGACTCCTGTACTGAGCAAGTGCATTGTTCTAACACAATATGGAAGTTAAGGTTAGATGTAAGAATGATCTAGCAAAAACGGGTCATCAGCTAGACTTAGCCTTAGAAATTCTCTCTGTGTATGACTTTACCAAATGTAAATTTTAAGTCATATTTTAAGTCTAGATAGTTTTGATGTATTCACCTTTAGAACAGGGTTTCTCAACCTCACAGTCGCAACTTCTAGGGGGGTCGCGAGAGCGTTTCACGGGGATCGCGAAGATAAGTGGAAGAGATAAATATAATTAGAATCCAATACCGAAAAAATTTTAAAATATTTTCAATTTTGTTCTCATAGTCGTATTTTTATTTTATACATACTATTAAGAACAACAAAAAATAGGTCTACTAAGCATTTTGAACAGGTGCAGAGCTGTTAAAAAAAATCAATTTAAATGAAAGGGGTACGATATAAAATTAATGAGAACTACATATAAAATAAGACAAAAATACAAATACAACAAAACCTGCATTTTGAAATACAACTAAAATTGAAAGCTAATGAGATACCTAAGCATGGTATGATTTCACTAGCGCGGCAATGTTCGGTTCAATCTTCGTGACGCACATGATCAAAGTCATTATCAACTGATAAACGATTTCTTGTCTTTGTTTCAATGTTTATCATGGAAGAAAAAACATTTTCGCACAGGTATGATGTAGCAAATGGAATTATTACTTTTAAAACAGCAGATACGAGACCAGGATATTCTACTCCCTTCTTTAGCCGAAACTTGTCCAAGTATTCGTTACAGAAAACCAGCTGCGAGGATAATTCTATTTAATTAGTTGGTCAAGCAGTTGTGGGCTTAGATAAGCTACTTTGATAACCTCTTCAAAGAAGGGGCTTGATATCCATTTTGAACCAGCACTTTCATTGTAGGGATACTGTATCCACTGTATACAAGAAATAGATTAATAATTAATAAAGGCTGTGCAAAAATACATAAGCGTTAGACTTAGCCGTACAGATTCTTTCTGTGTACGTCTTTGCCAAGTGTAAATTGTAAGTCATGCTTGATTTCAGATAGCCTTTACGTTTCAACTTGTATTCGCTTATAGTACAGTAGCAGAACCCTTCATTTAGGTGAAACGCGGAAAAAATGGTACAGAAAGAATATATGACTTGTTTGAAAGCAGGCCAATATCAAAGGGGATCTACGGGGGCCAGGCCCCCTAAATTTTTACTGGCCCCCTAAAATTTTCATGGTAGGCTTGCAAATAAACTATAATATGGTTGGATAGGGCTCCCTAACTTCTACCGCCCCATTCCCCCCTACATTTTTGGGCAAGAAGTACCAGTACTGTATGTGATAAGATGACAAAAATATAACCTGTTTTATAGTGCAAGATGTATATTCTTCTTTAAAGCATTAAGCGAATATAAGAATGTTGAAAATCTTCTCGTTAGATGGGTCTGACCCTTCTTGAAAAATTGTTAATGAAGTGTAAATTTATTAACACTAATTTGTGTAAGAACTCAGAAATAATTTAACATAATACACCGTCAGTCCAAGTCTAAAACTTACCTACTCTCTTCATAAGATGGAGTATCCTTAAAAATTTCAACAAATACAAACTATTAGTGATACAAGATGAGTATTTTATTTCTATTATTCCCTCTTTTAAACAAGGTATCACCATAATCATGACTTTTCTATTATATCTATTATGGATTGTGTTTCCTATCAGTGCGTTAGCATCTCAAGCTTATATCTGCACTCAACCGTTATATTATCCTTTAAAAGAAATTATGGCTTATTACATCTTTACTAATTCTCATGTTCATGCTTTGTGCATTTACAAGTAAAAGGTCCAAACGGATGAATCGAGTTGCGGGATGAGACTCAGTGCACCTGATAGAGGATATGAAAATATGTAGAGGTGCAAAGTTATAGCGGATGAGTGCCATAAGAAACGGAGGAGGAAGGGGTCAAAGTTGGTGAGAGAAATGCTATGCTGTTATAGAAATACATCAAATAAACTATTGAATCGTAAAAATAATAAAAGATAAACAATGCAAACGGTAGTAGTTTCACACATTGTTAATACATTCCGTAGTTTCTAAGTTATAGAGTTTTACTTTCCTGCAGGACTTTATGGACTCCCTGTATAGGAACTAATCGAGACGAATTTTGTGATGTAACATCTCATCATCCTTGGCATCAAAATGAACATAAATATTTCCTGACTAGTCAGAGATTCATATTTAAAAAATATAAACTCAACCACTTCAAATTTAATTATACAGAGATTTTTACCAAGCTATAGAAGGAAGTAACATTTCAGTACGTTATGAGAACAAGATTCAATACCAGTTATCTCTTTCCAAAATTTCTGGCGTTTATACTGATTCGACAGGCATATGAAGTTCAAACATCCTCTTCAAGTACTGAATGCACTTTCTTATAGAAAATTTTGTCAGCAGGCAAACAGAATGATGTCAATCTTCCTTTCCTTCGTTAGTGGCATCTCTTTTTAATAGATTCATCTGCCTCAACGGGAGAAACGAACATTCACCGTTTCTACCATTTGTAGGGTATTTGTCACTCATTATATATATCTATGAAACGTATCATTTTTGGTAATGTTATAGCTTAATGTCTGACTAAGAAATGATATTAGTTTATATGTTCAAAGTGCTTCAATACACTGGCAATGCCGCCGAACTCCTGTACGATCAACATATTGCAACGATATATGTATAGAAACGTTTGATTTTTGCTCGTAGTTCATACAAGGTTTTTGTCCATAAACATTTCTGATAGTCCCCCACAAGTAAAGCGATCCTGTTGGTCCACAGTCCCATACGTTATGTCACAAAAGTTTATAATTTAAGTCATAAAACATTTAGTAATTTGTTAGAACCAATTTTGAGACAAACTTAGTAGTCAACGCCTGCTCTCGCAGTAACAACGCTCAGAACTATACAGTCACTACTTTATAGAAATGGCATACACTATTATAATTTATATTATTATTTTTATTGTTACATAATAATAATAATAATAATAATAATAATAATAATAATAATAATAATAATAATAATAATAATAATAATAATAATAATAAAGATCCAACGAACTTGTCACTGTCATGGGTGTTCAGTAAAGTGTGTCGTCCCTCAGAGAAGGTTGGAAACCACCGCTGTACATGGCAATCAATGAAAAAAGAAGTTCCCTCGCGGCTATATGGTTAGCGTACGCAACTTCGGCGTAGGAAGTCCGAGTTCGATTCCCAGTGGGATATCATGTGGTTCGGATAAACCTACCATATTTTCTCCATGAGAATACGAGACACCTTAGATTCCCCCCCTCCCCTCCCCCAAACCTTTCAACACAATTCAATGAACTGTAACTCAGGTTATGAACAACAGTATAATAGGCCTCGGTGGCTCAGTGATAGAGCGTTCACCTCTGTGCATGGGATACTTGGTTCGATCCCAGCTCGTGCAAATTAAGTTTTGTGGTGGACAAACACCATGTGTGTAGATTTTGCCAGGGTTCTCCCGTTTCCTCCCACTTTCTTCATTCCATCATTTCATTCATTTTTCTTCATCACCGTCTCCTTTAGCTTAGCAGGCATAACCGTGGGACGTAAAACTAAAATATTTTGTTTTATTTTATTCAACAATATAATAGATAAAAGTTCCCTAAGCTGCAGCTACTTTTTTCTCTTCATTCCCTGTAATTAATTGTACGGACTGAAGATGTTTACAATTCAACTACGAAAGAATCGCCTTAAAAACTTTTGTCTTATAAAAATGCTTTCCAGGAAAGCAATATGCAAATTATTTAAATCAGTGATACACTATACTTTCAATATTATTCGCGCGTTTAGTAATATTTATTTACATAGCTGTATTTGCCAAATGTATGTTTGTCAGTTTAATCTGATGGAAAATTGATTTTTCTCCTTGTTTCGTGAGACCAATTGCCAGGACCAGTTCTACATATTTCTAAGCCCTGGATCAAAGCACAATTAGTGCCCCTAGCCTCTCAAAAATATTATAATGCTTGTTAACTTATCTAATGTCTTGCTGGAGAAAATGTCACTTATCTTCCCTGTGTTTATAGATGTAGAAACACTCAAAACCATCTTACGTTTCTTTGTATTTTTTATGTTGGAGAGTGTCCGAGTTTCCACCAAATGCAATGGAAAAAGTAGCATTGCAAATTTCATTCGCTATCAAGTCGGACAGGGTGGTGTGATAACGTGCTCAAAACTGTTACATAGTACAGCTTAATGTTCATTCACTAATTACAGGATTCTCAGCCAATGTAAGAATTTTTGACTTTTCACTTTTCGAAGAAGTTGATATTGATGGCAGAAATGGGAAGGAATTAAAATACGTTACATTTGCCTATCCCGACTAAATTTACGGGGACGCGAGACACTCGAGTCCAAAATCGGGACTGTCCCTTTTTTTACGGGACGTAACAGTTATGGCAGGCTTAGGTTCGGATTCCACGTTAAACTATAGGTCCATATGTCATAAACGTTGTTGCTGAAAGGGGTGTTAAACACTAATCAAGTAACCAAGCAAAAAGCTCTAATTTTTATTCTAAAAACAAAATTAACATATAACGATATGTTAAAAGAATAGGGTTTGACATATGTACAATGTACATGTAAGTTAAACATATCTACAAGCCAAGAAATCTAACCGAGAAATTTGATATCCAAGTTGTATATTATTACATTATTATTATTATTATTATTATTATTATTATCAGATTTTACTGTTGGATATCAAATTTCAGTGTTAGGTTTCTTTTTTTGGCTTGTGAATATGTTTAACTTACATGTATTTTCGCGATAATCTAAACTTTCAACATACGGGTATCGGTCTCCTAGATTTTCGTAAATAACCATAAAGATGATCCTAAATCTTCCAAATAAGTACCCATAACGGTCACTAAAGTTCATAATTGACCTTTTTGAGAACATGCTGGCTCTAATTGATATATCAATGACCGCTTTTACATTTTTAAAAAATATGACAGATTTCAAAATGGCGAATTTTAAGATGGCGGCGGAGGTTCGTGATCTACTCTTCCCACTCTTCCCACTCATCGCCAAACCTCCAATTGTGCACCATTCACGTCCAAACACCCGTGCATTCTTTTTGGGAAACCAAGAATTGCGTGTTGGTGGTGCTCGTCTGGAATGTTCAAAATCACATAAGTTATTTTGTTCTTGAGATCGTGCAGATTAGCTGGCTTCTGCGAATACACCTTGGTCTTCACGTGTCCCCACAGGCAGTAATCACAAGGCGACAAATCTGATGATCTTGCAGGCCAAGGTGTGGGTCCTCTTCGGCCAGTCCATCTCTCCCTAAATTCTTCGTTAAGAAACTGTCGAACTTAAAGGGCATAGTACGGCGGTGCCCCATCCTGTTGCATGTGGACCTCATTAAGAATGTCTAACCTAGTAAGTTCTGGCAAAAGGAATGTCTGTAGCATGTTCAGATAATTGTTACCATTTACCGTTTCTTCCTCGAAGAAAAAAGGGCCGATAATGTGGTCCATTGAAACACCATACATTGACTTTGGGACTACCCCACTTGTGCTCCTCGAATTCACGTGGATTTTCCACCCCCCAAATTCGGTAGTTGTGTCTGTTCACTTTTCTCGACACACGAAATGTGGCTTCATCTGAAAACAGAAATCGAGACAGAAGGTCACCATCTTCTTGTAAGCGGATAAGCATTGACTTACAGAATTCCATTCTCATGTCACAGACTTCCTCTATCAGCTCGTGCACAAATTTTAACTTATAAGGCCGGACCTTCAAATTCTTGCGTACGATCTTGTGTAACGTTGACTTCGGTATTCCCAGTTGTAATGACCTACGTTTAAGCGACTTCATTAGACTCCTGGCTACGCTGTCCTGGCTTCATTGACTTACCCTCGTAATTTTGCCATCTCATCTCATATAAATAATTCAAAAAGAGTTGTGTTTTCCCTTGACTGGGGGCACGAATCCATTCTAAATCCGCCACTGATCAACGAAAAATTCTTGTGCAAAAGGATGGAAGATTCAGAAGGGACGCAAAATATTCACACTTGTTAGTAACATTTATGGATACGAGCTATTAAAAAAAACTTTTGTTGTCTTGTATCGTTGAAATAACACGAAAAGAGTTACATTCTTCCTCAAAGGGTGCACACCTTCTCACCCTCTTTTGGATCCGCCACTGATCTCAAAACATATTGTAAATATTTGTAGAGCATATAACAATTTAACTTCGAAAATTATCTCTTCATAGTACCATACATAAATTATAAAGTAGGTAACTATATGCTGAAGCTTTGATACTAATACAGGGTGATTCAGGAGGAATGTTACAATCCGAAAAACCCTATGAACATGTGTCCAATTTTCGATCGTTACGGAATTGAAGCGGGTTGAAGACTACACATATCCATGAATGGTCATGAAGACAAGTGCGAATATTACCGAAATGCTGTGTAGGCGCTGTGGTGGAGAGAATGCTAGTGGAACACATTACTGATCTATCCTACAAGAGATGTGGGGGTTCCCCAACATATAGCACACTGTGACTTCACACCGATTGCAAGCGTACACAGTGTGCAAGCGTGGGTTGGTTAAGTGAACCAGTGTTGGGAAGTAACGTAACGCAAGTAACGCGTTACTTGTAACGCATTACTTTTTAAGTAACGTTTCCTAGTAACGCGTTACATTTTCCCCAAAGTAACTGTAACGGTAACGCGTTACAAATTTTTAAGTAACGTACCTAGTTTGCGTTACTTTTTTCGCGTTACATTTCGGATGAGTAACTACAATATATGTATATTTTTTTCGGAAACAAATGTTTCTTTCCTGTAAGTGAATTTCTCAGAATGAAACAATCGAGCATGAACTACGTATGTCAGTGACCGACAGTCATCGACACACAGAGAAACAGATAAGTTCGTAGTGCCACTTGCTGTTTTTTGAAGATGAGGACAGCCTTAGGGAAATCACGTGTACTGATTGCAAGCACCTGGAAGATTTTGTCGTAGATTTTGACAGCTCCAAATGAATACATTCAGTGAGTGAACTAGGAGTGCAATGATACCGGTAGTCTATTTTACTTTGATTGGTGTTGTTTTTATAAAGATGGAGAGCGAAAATATTTTACCGTTCGAACATTTGAAAGAATACTTTTTTCTGAAGATTTGAGGATGATGGTGGACAGAATTTAAAAGTAAAGTGTCTGAAGTGCCCCGGCGGAAAATATTTATCAACAACTAGGGTGCCATAATTAACGATTTACAGTAAGGTGTTAATATGAATAAATTGTGTTCTGATGAGCAGGCCTACTTTACTAGAAAATAGTTTGCTGATGGTATGTAATATTGGAGTTCTTTCAGATCAGTTTGCAGATCAGAGAGTAGTGTAATGTTTCTCTATATTCTTTATTTTTAATTTTACATAACAACATTGTTATTATTTTATAATTAGTTTAACATAATAATAATAATCAACCATTTTTTCCAACGTATAGGGATGAGCATGAGTCAAGCTAAAACTCGACTCGAATTCAAGTCGAGCTTCGAGTCAAATCAAGGGTAATATCCTTGAGTCGAATTCTGAGCCGATTCAATTTTTCGTGTCGAGTTTATAAATAACTCGTTCGTTTTAAGTCGTCTTGAAATCATAGCCTGATTACGAAAACGAAAGCCATGAGAAATGTAAGCTAAACAGTAATATGGAATACTTTTAGTGTTGCTCACGAGAAGGGACACGGCTTGCATCTCGTCTCGTCTCCATAGCGAGACCACAAGAGATTTTTTATAACAAGTTCAGCTCGGCTCGGCTCAACTAAGAAGATGGCTCGAGCCGGCTCACTTGGGGTGAACCATCGGCTCGAGCTGGCTTGGTAGGGATGAGCCATTTGCTCGCTTCGGCTCAACTGAGTCCAGGGCTCTAGCCGAGTCGGTTGGTTGAGCTGTTGGCTCGGCTTACTTCTCGGTTCGGGTTGATAGTGAATGAGCTGTGAGCCGAGCTGTTCGAGTCGTTGACAATTCTAAACCCAAGCCGAGCAGTTTTGAAGATATTTGGCCAGTGCCCTATAACTTTTAACAGTGTTTGGCTCAAGCTCGAATATTCAACCTAGACCCTCAACCCAAATTCAGAAGCTCGTGAACAATGTCCTTGACTCCTAGACTTCACGACTACCGAGGTTGCAATCAACTAGTTTTTTATTATTCAAATACAAACCGCCTATCTTTCTTTTTATATACAGTGTTGTTATAATTAATAATAATAATAATAATAATAATAATAATAATAATAATAATAATAATAATAATAATAATAATAATAATAATAATAAAAGTTGTACTAGTAGTAGTATCATTGATAATAATTATACTGTCTATGTAATATACTTGCAGAATGTACTCGGAACTACACATCGGATTTGGCTCGAAATGAAATGAAATCTTTAAGTTTAATGTTTCACGGTTATGCCAGTTAGACTAAAGGAGACGGTGATAATGAGAAATGAGTGAAATGGTGGAATGAAGAAAGTGGGAGGAAACAGGAGAAGAACCCCGAGAAAACCCACGAGCACGGTGTTTGTACACCACAAAGTTCACACGGCGCGAGCTGGGATCGAACGAGGAACCTCAAGCACCGGGGGTGAACGCTCTACCACTGAGCCACCGCATCCCCTGAATTTGGCTCGAGTCGAGGAAATTTTTCGAGTCGAGTTCTCGGGTCGAGCTCAAAGATGTCTGTTTCTAGTCGAATCGAGTGTCAAAGAAAACTCGCTCGAACTAGCTCGTGTGCATCCCTACGAGTAACGCAGTATTCATGGTATTTTATCAATGTTACATTATATGAAAATGTTTATATATCAAGTAAAAAATTGTCCTTGCATTCACATAAAGCGATTCAGAACGTGCAATAATAATAATAATAATAATAATAATAATAATAATAATAATAATAATAATAATAATAATAATAGCGGTAGTAAAATTGAAGTCATATTTTTTTCACATTTTTAAAGTTTCGGACCTAAAAGTAACGCGTTAGTAACGCGTTACTTTCGAAGTAAAGTAACAGTTACTTTTTGGGGGTAAGTAACGCGTTACTAACGCGTTACATTTTAAGAGAAAGTAAAGTAACTTGTAACGCGTTACATTTTTACAAGTAACTTAAACAACACTGAAGTGAACAGTCGCGAGGAGGTGTGCGTGTCACGCTTGAGTGTTGCTTAATTGAGCACCTATTCACTGTACCAAACAAGTATCCCAGTAACTGAATAACACATTTCCTGAAGGGTGGATTGGCCGTGGCAGACCCATTAACTGGCCTCCCAATCACCCGACCTAACCTCATTAGACTTCTGTTCATGGGGTTGGTTAAAGGGGAATGTGTACGCTACGAAGGTGGATATACGTGAAGAACTTGTCTCTTGCATCACCGACGCCGTTGCCCGCATTAAAGCCGGCCGAGGTGATGTTCCATGTGCAACACAACACCCTCCAACGCGTTGACAAGTGCAGTGAAATGGGTGGGGAACTTTTTGAACACCTCTTGTAGGATGGATAAGTAATCCGTTCCACCATTTTCCTGTCCACCACAGCGCCTACACAGCATTTCAGAAAGTAGTATTCACACTTGCCTTCATAATCATTCATGGATGTGTGTAGTCTTCAACCCGCTCCGGTTCCGTAAAGATCGAAAATCGGACACATGTTCATAGGACTTTTTCGGTTTATTTTCACATGTAGAATCACCTCACAATATATGTGAAATTCTCCTGAATCACCCTGTATATAAACTTTGTTATGATATAAGTCACTAACTTCATGAATAGTGCTTTTGCACAATACAGAAAAATTAAACACTCAAGAACAGTGAATTTCTGTGCTGAAGTATGAACTCATGCGTAAGATTTGAAAAAACATAAAACGTAACTTCGGCATTAATTAATATTACCAAACCGATTTTACAAATTAATTTCTAATTTTGAAAACAGTTTTATCTCCAAACTAATATTTTGGTCCTAGCGACTTCTTCCAAAACGACAGTGATATGTTGTATTATTTTCCGGAAATGGATACTGTTATTATTGTCATTGTTAATTGGATATTAATTATACAAAGTTTAATGCATATTTTGTTAATAACAGTGCCGTGCCGTGGAAAATCAGCGCCCGGGGCGAGAGTATATGACGGCCCCCCCATACATACATTCCAATAAATTTTTCCTGTCTTTTTTCCATTTTTCTCCCGATGTTTGCGCCCCCTTACTTCGGCGCCTAGGGCCATCGCCCCTCTCGCCCCTTCACCACGGCACAGTGCTGATTAATAAATAAATTTGCGAATAAAGAACGAAGATTATTTGTATATTGCGTCTTATTCTACAATATTTTTCTGATTAATGTTTACCAGCTGAAAACACTCAATATTACAGAGTTTTAATTCAGAACCAAAAAAAAAAAAAAAAAAAAAGTAACCACCTGTCGTTTCCAGATCTTAATTCAGAACTTGGTTGCAAACTGAGGAACTCAATTGAACAGGTATTTATTCTTTGCTATTATGTAAGCCTGTATATCCAGCATGTAATGAACGCTATATACATGCGAGTTTTTTATATATAAATTGTGAGGAATTACAGTTTAGCATATTTTTTCAACCTTCTCAAAATCCCTCTTCTCCCTCCGTGCTAGCCAAAAATTCAAAAAACGGCTTCGTACTAGCTTCGACCTTGTGGTAATTTATATACATAGAATTTGGAGGCTTTAGGTGACTCGACTCTAACAGAGACACAACACACACACACCGCTTCCCTCACACTTTATTTTATTATTATTAAAGTGTTACTATGTTCCAAGTCATACTCATCGTGTTCATAATCACTTTGAACATGCCGCACACATATACACGTGAGATAACGTCCACACCAGGGCCGCCCACAGGGGGGATGTATGGCGCAAGCTGCGCCATTGAGAAAAATTTTGGGGGGGATTTTACTCAACTTTCGAACTAGCAATTTTACTGTCCGAATAGCATTAAAACACGATTTTGAGAAGCTAATTTTCAAAAATGTTCCGGGGTGAACCCCCGTACCCCCTGCTTCGATACTCGATGAATGAAGTACCGCGCAAGTAGTCGTATGAAAGGAAAGGTTGGTTCGTTTTAAGAGAGAAGGGCCGCCCACAGGAGGGATGAATGGCGCAAGTTGTGCCATCAAGAAAAAAATTAGGGGGAATAAAAAAATTGGGGAAGAATTTTACTCTAATGCCGAATAAGTAATTTTGCTGTCGTCAGAATAACATTGGAACACGATGCGATTTTTTTTTTAATCTCGAGAATGAATCCCCCTACCCCCTGCTTAGAAACTCTATGAATGAAGTACCGCGCAAGTTGCTATATGAAAGGATGGCGCCAAGTTCTGGTGAACAACAGTTACAAACACTCAAGGAATCACTTTCAAATTTAGATTTGAAACTTGCCTATGTTGTCTGTTAAAAATTATAAAGTAGTTTGACATAATTGTGAGCTAGTGGTAACCATACAGACAACAGCCAAGTTTCAAATCTAAATTTGAAGTGAGTCAGTGAGTGTTTGTAACTGTTGTCCATCAGAACTTGGCGCCTATTTTTGTGATTTCAATTCTTTTTAAGGCCACTCGTACTTGGCTCTTTTACAGGAATGTTTTTTGTTGGATATCACTTCTTTTTGTAGGCTAATTTCGAGGATAACATTTTCTTTTGGTATCAAACTCAATAACTTGCAACTTGCGTCTTACTTTTCATGTACAAGGGAATTATATCAATATTTTGTAAAGAAAAAAAATAATACTACTAATTGTAAAAAAAGAATACCTGTGCCATACACAGTGTGTAGAAGTTTTTATACCCTTCAATATCCTTATAGAAAATATTTAGTATTGTACACTACCAAGACTACTAATAAAAGTAATGCCATTTTTATAATTACTACTTCCCCTACTACTACTACAAGCATTCTGTAATACTACTACAACAAATAAAAACAACAAAAATAACAATTACTAGTACTATAAAACTACTGCTACATTGGGCAATTGTTTTTAGAGGACTTGAGTTTTGAGGAGGGAAGAGATTATTAGTTTTGGAGGGAGTGCGCCATCACCTTTGGGGGGGATGGGCACCCCTAGTCCACACTATGTTGGAAAGAAATATGACGTCAGCGTGATTTTTTTGACAATAATATTTAGAATAATATCAAGTAAGTAGTTCTCGATTTCTTTATACATAAATCATATAATCTCAAGAGGTAACGTTAAGGGTTCAAAGTCACCCTACGCTACTATATATCGTTATTATTACACTATCAAACTCAATCAGTGTTGCCACAGTCCTAGCTCTGGAGTGGGCTGAAAAATAGTACCAAATTGAAACAAAAAGGGCTGAATTCATCTTTGTCAAAAAGTAAAATATTTTTGCCCACGTATGATCATATTTGATCTACCTTTAGGCCTATACAGTTTGTTACAACGCGTCGATATAGATGTCTAAAACGCAGAAATGTTAGGATATTTTTATATTCGTTAATATGGCATCACTAGTAAACAACTTAGCCTGGTAAACCGACAACTACGTCAATGTATTTTTTTCGTGCTATACCGTGCAGTTGGGGAGGTGGGTGGACGGTCCCGGGCTCCGAAGTAAGGGAACGCAAAATTCGGGAGGAAAAAGAAAAGATAGTAAGAAAGTAAGAAAATGCTCAATATAAAGGAAAACCAGGGTATATTTTTAAAAATTTTATTACGCTTCGCGCCAACCGATTTTCTGAGCAAATTAAAACAAAGTCAACAGTGAGATAAGTGTACATAATTTCTTTGTGTAATTTAGATAATTTCACTATCTCTTCTTGCTGAATCTTGTTTCATGTCATTTGAACTGTGTTGTAGTTACTAGTTTCACCATCTGTTTTTACCTCTGGTGTTAAATGAACGTATGTTTTAGTTATAATACTTGTCTTATATTCTATATCTGGAGATCCAACATACTATTGATACTCATACTGTTTTGTACGTTTCCTTCTGTTTAACCATTCGTGTACAACGTTTACACAATGAAAGTGCATTTTCAAATGTTTCCTTCCTATTTCCCGATGGTAGCATAACGAGACGACGTTGCAGCGTTTACTGGTTACTGCTGCCATCTACCTTACAGAAATAAAACTACTAGTAACAGAGATTTAGACATAAAACCACGTGCAAGACAAAAAAGTATTAAAAATATTTTCTACACACGAATAGTCCCTAAGTATTGTGTTAATATTGACATACACAAACAAAATATCTTATTCAGAACTAGTCCAATAACGTATTAGTGAAGTAATGTACGTCGGACAACAATCAGCAAAGTTAATAAACGGGGGGCTCACAGGGAATTCATAACTAGGCCAAAAACATCGTATCCATTGCTGTGTGAAGGATTCGTTAATAGCAACTGCAGCGTAGAAATCGAGCATAAACAGAGTTTGACATTTCAATCTGAGATGTACTAGACCCAACCCTCCCTGTGAACGGGGAAGATAGAGTCCTGCACGTGGAATACGAAAATAGAAGCCACGCCATATATTCCATAGGAATAAGGAGTCAAACCGCTTAGCGAACAATTCCGGTAAGGGGAAAATTCGAGCCCGGTACCACAGCTTGGGTGCAATGTAAATATTGATAAAGTGAATACGATGAATTAAATGAAGGCGACGGAAACGCTGTGAAAACAAAAGCTGCCGAATTTGTAACAACAACGGGGACCAAATCTCCTCGAAAAGGGGAGTAGGTTGTGACGTAAACGGGATACCTAAGATCTTCAAGGAAGTGACGTGAGGTACACACGGCACCCCGGTCTCGTTAGCAGGTAAATGGAAACCATTGAACTGTAATAGGTTAGTTTTCTGTACATTATACTGTAATCCGGAACAAAGTGCAAAACGTTGCAACACTGCAAAAACCCGCGCCATAAGAACAGGATCCACTCCGGTGATGGTGACGTCATCCGCATACCCGAATATATTTTGACTCAAGAAACGGGAGGGTCCAGGGAGGTGCAGGGTGGCCAACTGTCGAAGTAAAGGATCTAATGCGAGTGCAAAAAGTATCGTTGACAAAGAACATCCTTGCCTTAATCCACGTTTCAGCGGAATAAGAGGGGACAGGTGTCCTTTAATCTGTATACGGAAACTGGCCGTGGTATATAAATTGTTAATGACTGTGCGGAAGGCTAAAGGAAACCTCCAGGCTTCCAGCACCTGCAACAAAAAACTGTGATCCAAACTGTCATACGCTTTTTCTAAATCTACAGCTAATGCACCCGCAGGCACCTGCCGAAAATGAAAATAAGCAAAAATATCGCGCAAAGAACGAAGAGTATATGAAAGGTTATGCGTAGCATGGAGTGCTGCCTGATAAGGACTAATGTAGTGACGGATGATTGGTCGAAGTCGGGCTGTAAGCACTTTAGTGAACAACTTAAGATCGACGGGCAATAAAGAAATAGGTCGATAGTCCTGAACATAATGCGCTGTGCGGGATTTCGGAATGAGGACTAAGATAGCGGTATTACGACCCACTGCTTCGCCTTGTAACCAAGCATTGAATAAAGCGGTAATAGAGGGACTGAGGTGAGACCAATACTGTTTATAAAACTGGATATTTAATCCGTCTTCTCCGGGGGCACTACTGCCCTTTGCCCGCCTGAGGACTGCGAAAATTTCCTCCGCACTAATGGTGTAACGCACGGTTCTATGATGTTACTTCTTGTAAGATACTCTGGGTCGCCACTACATATATAAACGTGGAAATTTCTTATCAGAAGGTTCCAAATTCGGTGAGGAGGCTACAATGGTAACGACTAAGATCTTTAATCACATTGCACGGGGCACCGTGACTCACTCAATAAAAAATTTATTATGTGGAACGAGTAATTAATTTATAAAAATGACTAATAAGACAAATTTTACTGTAACCACTTTTATGGAGTATTCAAATCCATGTACATAGAAATCAATTGTCGGAATTAACAAAGTTCTACATAATACACTATTCATAATGTTAATAATCAAAGTTAATATAGCTGGAATTCACTCAGTGTTCATTTCTTACTGTAATCCATATAGTAAGTTTCTTCCATATACTGTACTTTTACTTGATTATGATAGTTACTCATGACTTATTAAGTCTTTGACGTACTTAGTCTTTAAAATATTTCTTGGCCGCAGTCGTTCAGCAAAATTTATTTGAGAAAGTAGTAAACACCAGTATATCATATAGATAGAAATCATTTCCACTTATGTCACATTATGCTGGATTAGGTATATGCTCTGCTACAGCAAACATCAACGGATTAACTTCTTTTGGCGAAGGCCATTATATTTCCTTACGAAATTATTTCATCATAACATAATTATTATTTCATTTAATCATCAATATATTATTATCATTATTATTATATTCTTGACTAAAATAAACCTTGCCAACAATATTTCATTCTTTTCTGTTGCAAATAAGCAATACATAGTACCATAATTGCACAATGAAATCAAGCTTATTTATTAGAACATACACAACTTAAACAACTTATGTAGAATGTTGTTCTGAATATTATTATTACTAATAAAGTTTACTTCGCATACTGTGCCAATGAAGTATCATAGATCTTGATGACTACGACTAGTACGCAGGTACAGTATAATGGAACACTGGCATAATTCCAATTAGGTTAAGTTTCTGCCAAACTGGTTATGGGATACAGGAATTTTGAAATATTTTAATCATTAATTCATGAAATTAGATATATTTTCTCTTATTTCGCGGCATAATGATGTTGAAGAAGGGCCTAAGCCCCAGAAAGAACTTTCTAGCTAAACATCGAGGTTATGTTTGTGCCTTCCATTGCAAAGTTTGATTTTCAATGAGTTATGACTAATAAAATAACAGCTGTGTGCATTTGCTAATTACTACCAGATTGTAGTCAATTGAATTTAATTACCTTTATCATATGTTCTAAATCCAATATTTGCTTTTAACTATTCTTTTTGAATAAACTCAACTTGTTTTCAAAATTCCCAGTTTTTAAAGTCCATATTAAATCGCTTTCACTTTTTTTAATATATTAATTTAAATGTTCTTCTTCTTCTTATAATAAAGAAAGTCATTTCGCTATTTGATTATTAGCAATGATAATTCAGATTTTCCGGTACAGATATAGAACAAGGTAACATATTTAACAATTAAATATAAAGTTCAAGCTTTACCGAAATTAAACAGGTACTAAATGTTATTAAATTGTTTTTTTTAGCAAGAATAAGCAAATCTCTATTTTCGCAAACAATAAGTAATGAAGAACTAAACAAAATACCAATAATACTGTTATGGCCAGTTGCGGGGCATAACAATGGGATTGATCAATGTCTGACATTCGTCATCCGTGAGATGGTGAGATAACGTGGACAAAAACTCCGGGGCATATGAGTAGTCTATGGGACGCGCACGTGCAAAGTCTGTATAGTAGCGCGTGAACTCTTGTAAAATCTGCGAACAATTAGTAGTAGTAGTGCCATCTCCCAGAATGAGAGAATGAATGGCGGTGGAACGCCGTTGTCGCAAAATCCAATCAACATGATAAATAGTTATAGTCTCCTCCGGAAAGCGATGATAAAAGTCTTCCGACAAATACGCACTAATCGACGTGTGGGAGTAAATAGTTTTCAATCGGTGTTTAATACCGTTAATACAAGCCAGGTTCTCCAGAGAAGGCGGAGCATTCCAAAATTCACAGAGAGCTTGATATAAAAATTCATGTAAATGGTGGTCGTCTTCCCTCCGGACCCGCCCTTGCCATTGAAAAAAACTGCGTAATTTAGGTTTACAATATAAATTCCACCAAGAAATAACAGAGGGGTAGTACCGCTGCATGCTGCACCAATAAGGTAAGCGACGCGAGAATTCCTCTACAACCTGCGGGCGAGACATGATGTCATTATTAATCTTCCAATAGGAAGGGCCCCGGGCCGGTGGTAGCAAGAAAGGCATTTTAAAGGCTACTTCAATCGAGGCATGATCGGACAGCGCCACAGGAATTGTATTTTGTTGTATCACCGCAGTGCATAAACTCTCTGAAATGTAAGCGCGGTCGATTCTACTCTTCGTCGTAGTAGTGCAGTGGGTGAATACATGCTTAGAGTTTGACACAACTAAAGCGTCTTTTAACTTTAGGACACGAATAAGCTCTGACAAAGTAGGACAAGGCGTGGTAGGCGTCAGAGAATCTCGGGGATCTACAATTGCATTGAAATCTCCGGCAATTATACAATGAGGAATTCCCGGAGGAAGTAAAGAAGGAATGGTAGTTGCATAAAACTCGTTCCTCTCTTTTGTACGTGTAAAGCCAGAATGACCATATAATGCTATAAATCAAATGTTCTGAATATAACAACGTATAGCCCTTCCTTCGGGGGCTAACACAACACGATCATAACTCAGACCCTTTCGCACCAAAATCGCAACCCCAGTCTCTTTTTCGCGGTTAATAATAACTTGATAATTGGTAAGAAAATCCAAAGATGTAAGCAGAGAACTTATTTCTTGTAGAAAACACACGTCTGGTCGGCGGCTGTCGATGAACTGTTTTAGAAGGGCCTTATTATGATCGGAACTGATTCTATGAATATTGAGTGATATTAACTTAAATGAATTTACTGGTAACATTATAAAAGCACTCAAAAAGAAAACTATAACAAAAAGAAAAAAGTACTTACAAAGGTGAAAGGAATTCTTTCCCATGAACACTAGTTAAGTGACGCATTTTGAGACGAATAGAAAACAAACCGAGTGAACTTTCCTGTACGAACACAAAAACTAACACTGCCAAATACCTCATAACAGACAATGCGGACGAAGCCCTGGAAAGCAGGTGTGAAGGTCAATAGCGAAGAGTAAACACACCACGCCTCAGGGCAATTCTGAGTCAGATATTGCCCGATGTTGTGATCGTAATTCGCGTGGCTCAGCTTGGTCTATCCCTCGTGTAACATCAAGGGCACACTGTTCCTTCTTTCGTGTAGACGTTCGAGTAACTTTCCTTCTTTTTTGTTGTGAAGAAAAATCAGCTTGCACAGAAGTAACAGTATGTTCAGCTGAAGACTGGACATTATTGTCTTGCACTTCAGACGAAGAACCAGACTGAACTGTTAACACTTCCTGCTCCGACGGACGAGTCGAGTCAAGTTCCATGACATCCACAGGCGTATTCTGTAAAGGCGGGGGTCGCAGTTTCACTTCAGAATCTTCCATAACTAGAACATTATTTGTTAGAGATGAATTCACTTGGGGGGTTCGTACTAACACTGGAAACTCGGTGGTATCAGTCAATGAAGGCAAGCCTGAGGAACTCTGAGCAGGGGCCCGGGGGGCAGGGACAGAGAGCGAAGGCGGGCCAGAAGAGGGAAAAGAGCGATGCACTTTGCCAATCTCCGTCATGTGTAGAGACGTCTGTTCAGGGGCGGCCGTAGTTGGTTTTGCGTTCTTCAAAGGACACGTGGCTATCGTGTGAAAATTGCTCTGACATCTGAAACAAGTAATAGGCTGCCCTTCATAAGACACACTCACCTTACAACCGTGCACTATGATACGGGATGGTATATGCTTATGTATTTCCATATGAACAATACGTACGCCACTGTCTATGCCAGGGGGAAAAGGGGCACTCCATAATTGTGGTTCCACTTTGCGCACTTTACCATAACTTTTGAAATGATCTTCTAGGAATGATAACGGTAATTCAAGAGGAAAGTCATATATACGCACCAACCGAATGGGGTCATCTGCGGGGACTATCCTTACTGTGCTTGTTTCCCCAGACACATGCGTGAATTCTACAGACGAAGGAGCTGTTGCTGCGAAATGTTCATAGGCTTGTAAATCTTTAAACTTAATATGATTCCGCATGTAACTGGAGCGCACAAATGTTGTCGAAGATACGAGCAAACTTATTTTCCAACCACTGATATACTTGACTAGCATTAGGTTTTACATTTCTATATCTTCGGTCAAATATTAATTGAAATTGTAAGTCCTTCTTATATTCCATACTACTACAAGCTATTAAACTGCAAAACACTGTACACACAGGGTGAGAATTCACCGAGCACACTAAAGCACAAACTTGTGGAAGAAGCACGAGTCTTTTCAACTAACGTATGAGTAGCGATATCAGGCACTCTAATGGGACCAACACTACTCACGATGTGAACAGCTCGAGACGACGAGCTCAACGGCCACCGCGCCCCCACTTACACGAAAGGTTGTATAACTAGTAAGGTACCATCTTTTTTAGTTAAAATACAGCACGTATTTCATATTTTATTAAGTCATATTAATAAATAATAAACTATTTATTATTTTTAGAAAGGCTTATGACTCGGTTAGGAGAGAAATATTGTACAACGTTCTTACAGAATTTGGAATCCGAAAAAAACTAATTAGGTTCATTAAGGCATGTTTAAATGAATCCCAAAGTAAAGTCCTGGTAGGGAATATTTTGGGTACGAGCTTTCACGTCGAGAATGGTCTGAAACAAGGAGATGCGTTGACGCCATTATTATTCAACTTTGTCCTGGAATACGCTATAAAGAAAATGAAAGATAGCAACCAGGGAATAGAGTTGAACGGTGTTCACCAGTTTATGCGTGATGTAAATTTAATAAGGGATGATAGGAGAACAATAGAAAGAAATGCAGAGGTCTTATTAAACGCTTGCAGAGACATAGGTTTAGAAGTAAATAGAAAGAGAAAACTAAATACATGAAAGTGCATCGGGACTGTAATACGGCAAATTTGAATGTGTTAAAATATTAAATAATACTTTTGATAAAGTGGATAGTTTCAAATATCTAGAATCAATATTAACAGAAGAAAATCATATTCACGAAGAAATTAAATGTCGACTAAAAACAGGGAATACGTGATATTATTCAGTTCAAAATCTCTTGTCGACGGGAATTCTGTCGAGGAATTTGAAGCTTAAAATATATAAAACGATAATCATGCCTGTTGTTCTGTATGGTTTCGAAACATGGGGACATGTCTCCCCATTTCACCGGAATTTGTGCCCGTACCTACAGCTGAGAAAACTTTCCAGCATGAGGAGAGGGGCATATCCTTTTTTGGCATTTATTGCGATTTGTGCTCAAGTAGCGGAAGTGGAATTAATATATATTGATGAGACTACTAAACGCACTACAGCACGAAGTTCAGTTTGAAATACTACAGAATACGATTCTTTTTAAAAGATGGAAAAATCAAGAGAAATCAATTTCATCTTACATTCCTTTGTGGCAGTCGGACACAAATAATCATACTTATCCCAAAAAGCACTTTTCAAATCAGATTATTGGGGGGGGGACAGTGCCCCCAGAGCCAAGCACAATGGAAATGGCGCATATATATCAAGGTTCTGACACTCGTGTTTGAATTTTATCGAATTATAACCTAACCTAATGTAACTTAACGAACCTAATTTGCTAGGTGGGCATTACGGCAGTGTGTTCTGCAAAGAGTACAGAAAGTGTAGGCCTATTTTATGTTTCATGTGGATAGTTATTAGTATGAAACCATGGCAAGTGCTATTGCAATCTATATCCACCAAAACCCAACTGTTTTCAACACCTTCGTTTACACGCGTACATACACTGAGAAAAATCCATTATCCGGACAGCGGTATATTGTACAAATACAAGGATTCGTTATGTTTACTAAGGAAATCTGTACGGAGCGTACTTTATCCGTATACTACACAGGTACTGCCTTTTACCCGCTTAGATATTACATCATGTCGCTGCAGGATGTCTGACATCTAACAATCTTCCGTATTTTACATACGTATACGTATGTTAAATACTTCAGCTATATGTTATATACGTCCATCTGTGTGTGAGATCCAGGCCGCCTATAGACACCTCTTTCTTTCGCCATGGCTGACGTCATTGAACTACCGTCTTTTGCTTGCGAAACGAGGTTGTTTACAAACGGAAAAGAAGAGAGGAAGGAAACAAAAGCCTGGGTAAGTACACTAGTTAACTAATACTTTAGTTAAATATTCCATTAATTATATATTCTTTTAGTGTAACTTGCTTGAATATAGTACTAAGTAAGTAATGTAGTTTATGACTACAATTCTTACTATTGTAACTCGTTAATGATTGAGGAGAATGGAATGGGTGAATCTGAATTTTGAGAATTCTTTGAATATTAATGTTTTGAAACATTTTTCGTTTCAAGGTAGCAAAATGAATGTTATGTGTTTATTCATTCCGTTTTATATGTGACGATTTATTACTTGGTGCAGATTTACTACAGGGCTGCTTAACATAATTGCTAATAAACCGTTTTCAGCGCGAAAATTCCCTTGTGTAGTGAAGATTTAGGATTTAGGATTTAGGAAGAGTGAAGATCAATGTAAGTGAGAAGTTGACGATAAGATACATGATAATGGTGGAATCAAGAAAATGTAAGGACACTGGAGAGTCTTAAGAATAACCACACCTACAGTGTTCACCAAAAGCCTATTTGTCGGGAGCAGGAATCGAACCAGGGACCTAACGCGTCAGAGGTAAGCGCTCTACTACAGAGCTTTCTTTTGTTTAAAGAACTTATTTACAATGAAATATATATATTTTACGAAGATATTGACATATTTTACAGCCTCACTGAAATTAAAAAAAAAGTAGTCAGGGAGAGCTTACTTGTCAGGTTTTTATTTTTTAATTTAATTTATTTTTATTTTTATTTATTTATTTTTGCTTTGTTATATTCCCTAGTTAATTAATGTTTGGGTTACTGAAAATTAAAACCTTTTTAGTATTATTGTTATGTCATCACTTTGGAACCAAAAAGTTAGATTTTTTTCTTGTGTTTTCATATAAGAAGTTGGTGAGTTTTTGCCTTAGCATTGGTTTGGTTTCTAGAACGTAATTGAAGGTCATGTTGAGTTGAGTCTTGGTGGGTTTGAGTTCGTGAAGTGTCAGGCACTGCTTGTGCCCCTGTCTTCTGTTTGTGATGTTTCCTGGCTTTGGGCTGTGACGTATGAGGAGTACCATCGCAGGCCGCGTGATATACAGGTAGCTAAAACACAGCTTCAACAGTTACGAGTGCCAGGTGTTTGAATTTCAGCTTTCGTTACGGCGTGACAAATGCAGTATAGTATTAGGTTCAAATTCTATGGGTGGTAAAAACGGTATATTACTTTCGTGGTGTGGTAAGAAATACAACTTAATTGTTATTAGTTTAATTAGTGTTTCTTCATAGTATTGTTTCACTATTTCTAGAAGAAATTAAGTATTAAGGAAGTAATGAATAAGCAAAAGCACACATTGATTGACGTTTACTATTTCTCATACTCCATTGAGAATGTTTTGATCCTCAGTTGCGCAAACATCCAGTGTGCGTTTTTTTATTTTTTTGGGGGGGGTTACACTGCCTCACAGACGAGCTCCCTCGTGGCTAAGTGGTTAGTGAACACGCCTTTGGCGTGGGACACCCGGGTTCGATTCCCGGCCGGGGGCCGCGGTGGCTCAGTGGTAGAGCATTCACCTCTGGTGCTTGGGGTCCCGGGTTCGATCCTAGCCCCGCCAAGTGAACCTTGTGGTGGACAAACACCGTGTGCGTGGGTTTTCTCGGGGTTCTCCCGTTTCCTCCCACTTTCTTCATTCAACCATTTAATTCATTGTTCATCATCAGCGTCTCCCTCAGCCTAACCGGCATAACTGTGGGACGTAAAACTCAAAGGTTTCATTTCATTTTTTCTTAATCTCTTGCACCGACCGACCGATCTCGATCAAATTTCCAACGTAGATGCGGTTCTGGCCTGGGAGTGTTTTTAGCTATTTACTTTGACAGTAGAACTTAGGGGAGGGGGAGGAGGGGGACAAAAAATAAATAAGACTTAATTTACTTTGAAGTGTAAAAGTGCGAGCGTTTTCTTCTCTCTCTATCTCTCCCTCCCTCTCTTCACTTCTCCAGTCTCCTCTCACTTTGATTTCATGATTTCGCACTCTGATAAAAAGTATTAAATACCTCGAGGAAAAGTACTAATATATAACCTCTCTTTTAGGCGCCCCTCCAACCACGCGCCCGGGACACGTGCTTTGCTTGCTCGCCCATAGCTGCGGCTCTGTGAGCTACATAAGTAACATACAATGCTTACGTAATACTTTGGGTAATAAATACTATTAAGAAAGGAAGAATTGCATTTTTTTAACTTTCGGAAAGAAGCTACTATGGGATTAAAGATAAGGTAGGAAAGGCAATACATTCCTGTCTATGCTTTCATTCAGCAGACATATTGTTTGGAACCAAAAAAATGTGACTTTTGGAATCTTGTACTTAGGTTCACAGCGGAAGCGACGAAATAACTTGAATCATCCATTGTAGCTCTCCCTGCAACTAGTTTCTCAAATGTTGGCAATAAGTTTGCGAAACGAGAGGTGACGACCCCAATTTTGGGTGAAAAGTCGCTATAAGAAATAATCGAGAAATTCATTGTCTATAAGCATTGTTAAAGTTGTAGATGTAAACTAAACAATATGTTCTACGCACTGGCGCAAGGGGGCGCGGTGGCTCAGTGGTAGAGCGTTCACCTCTGATGCTCCCCGCCAAGTGAACTTTGTGGTGGACAAAAACCGTGCTCGTGGGTTTTCTCGGGGTTCTCCCGTTTCCTCCCACTTTCTTCATTCTACCATTTTCACTCATCTCTCATCATCACCGTCTCCTTTAGCCCAACCGGCATAACCGTGGGACGTAAAACTCAAAGATTTCATTTCATTTCATTTCACTGGCGCAAATCCCGGGGGGGATGACGGATACATGTCCCCTCCAATCTTGGAACTGAGGGGGACTTTTCCCCAATAATCCGATTTGAAATGTGTTTTTTGGGAGAAATTTGATGATTTTTGTCCGATTGCTACAAAGAAACGTGAGATAAAATAGATGTCCTCCAGAATAAGCCTCAAATCTGCAGCTTCCTAACGCTGAAGACAACTCGGATCCTCCACAACATTGTTTTTCAATTCATAAGTATTTTGGACATCGCCAAAAAAAGTATGGTAACGGTCTTACCCTCCCTCCCCCCCCCAATGTTGAAGACAGATTTGCGCCGCTGGTTCTATTCACATCTTTGTAAACAGGGCGCAACCAATCCTTGAATTCAGGGATCATTTCAGGTTGTTTCGGGTACTTTTGTTCATGTTGTGGTCAAAATAGTTCCGAAATAATTAACACTACAGTACTTACGTTAAGCAATTTTTTTTTGTAAAAGAAAAAGTGCAGAATAATTAAAAGACACCAAAGGACAAATATAACAAACACCTTCTTCGCCTTTATTCACGCATCTATAGCTAATCTTGTTGCTATCGGTAATGATGTATTACGTGTGTCTCTCAACGGAAACTATCTATCTGTCTAAAAGTATTAATAATTAATAATAACAAAGAGGCAAAAATTGAACTGAAATTCCCTATATTAAACATACCCTATAGTTCGCAGTACTGCTCGAAAGGCAGCAGAGGTTTTAGCAGTTGGTTGTGTGTTAAACAAACTTCAACGTGTCTTTCCTTTTTCATAAGTACCCGCTCTGTAACGAAGAGAGAGAGGGGGAACTCTGATATCAAGGCACTGATAAGAACAAAGGTAGATCTAAAAGTCTAGGGTTGCAAGAACCTGTCCCGTTTTTAACTGAAAATTTTATGGTCACCCTACGCTATCGTTGAGGTCGAATTCCTCTTATTTAGCGACTTTACCCAAAATTGGCAACATTGACCCCCACCGAACAACACCCCGTCATCTTTAGCCTAGCCAGCATAATAGTGGGACGTAAAACTTAAAGATTTCATTTCGAACAACACTCCCAGAAACCTACTGTTATACCATTCTCAAAACACCCTTTCGTACAGTTCTCCCTATTCGAAAAAAATAGTAAATAGCAGTGTTCATACATAAATATGGAACTCAATTTCCCTGAATTTTCCAGGTTTTCCAGGTATTAATTTTGCAATTTCCAGGTCTAGTGGAAGAAACTAATAGTACGAGAACACATAAGTTTTAAGAATACTATATTTATATATTTGAGAATGGCCACCCTTCTCCCCAATGAACGATTGCAATTAAATATTGAGTCACAAGAAAATAAATAATTAAAATAAATAAAATTTAATTTGAAAAATATTAAGTTGAGAAGCCTACTAAGGGAATTATGTAATACTTTTGTTCCATACTTGAATACATTCAAAATATACAAAAATATTGGCTTGGGGAAGAAAAAAGGGCCCGCGAGATTTTAACTGATTCTTGTAGTACTCGACGACAGAAATAGATTACTGAAAAAATTTTCAAAATCGGCGCGGGTAAACACGCAGAAAATCATATTTTCATGTACCGGTTCAAAATGGGCAAGAAAAAACGACCGCGAGATTTTAACTGGTTCTTGTAGTACTCAACGAGAGAAATCGACTAGTGAAGGAATTTTCAAAATCGGCACAGGCAAACATGAAGAAAATCGCATTTTCATGTTCCGGTTCAAAATGGGGAAGAAAAAAGGACCGCGAGATTTTAACTGATTCTTGTAGTACTCGTCGAGAGAAATCGACTAGTGAAGGAATTTTCAAAATCGGCGCAGGCAAGCATAAAAAAAAATTGCACTTTCATGTACCGGTTCAAAATGGGGAAGAATAAAGGGCCCGCGAGATTTTAACTGATTCTTGTAATACTCGTCGAGAGAAATCGATTAGTGAAGGAATTTTCAAAATCGGCGCAGGCAAACATGGAGAAAATCTCATTTTCATGTTCCGGTTCAAAATGGGGAAGAAAAAAGGAACACAAGATTTTAACTGATTCTTGTAATACTCGACGAGAGAAATGGACTAGTGAAGTAATTGTCAAAATCGGCGCAGGCAAGCATGAAGAAAATCGCATTTTCATGAACCAGTTCAAAATGGGGAAGATAAAAGGGCCCGCGAGATTTTAACTGATTCTTGTAGTACTAGACGAGAGAAATCGATTAGTGAAGGAATTTTCAAAATCGGCGCAGGCAAACATGGAGAAAATGGCATTTTCATGTACCGGTTCAAAATGGGGAAGGAACAAGATCCCGCGAGTTTGAACCGCGAGTTCACGAATGTGCCCGTCTTCTCAAATTTAGTTAATTACTGTGACACTAAAACATGTGACACAGAGTCACATTGTGGATGACTCTGCAATCGGCAACCACTGCACATATACTCCTCCCGCCCCACAGTTTGATTATTTCGATCCATTCCTCACGTGCTAACGGCATGGTTCAACATCTGCAAGAAAGAGGTAAATGTAACGTTCAATTGGCAATAGCTTTTCACCAAATTAAGCTGCATGAAATCTGATTGCATATTTGACATACTGAGAAAATTCTAGCCCGTGGCCATATGTATCACATATCCCATCAGTTCATAAAAATTTTGAACACAAAATTACGGTCGTCCGTGTGACGTACTCCCAAAAGGCCTAATGTGTATCACCCACCTCACATTCAATGAAACCACATCCGTGTAGAATTGAGAAAGGAACTTCTTATGATGTATACAGGATGTCTCAAACGTTCCCTGACATAGGGTAACTCTTATTATCAGAGTTACAACAAAATGTAAGAGGAAAAACATCTCGAAATATGACGTTTTCAATCTAAAGTGAACACTTTTTAAAAAAAATCGGACGAGATGTTTGTGCTGTATACTCTTTATGCACCCAATTTTAAATGAAAATGCAACGTTGTCATTTACCTGGACCCACAACATAAGTGAATGAAGTTACTGTTTGAAACGGGGGCTGGGCATCGACATGTTAGCGTAAAAGACAGTAACTTCACTTACTTATGTTGTGGATCCAGGTAAATGGCAACGTTGTATTTTCATTTCACATTGGGCGCATAGAGAGTGTACAGCGCAAACGGGTCATTCGATTTTAAAAATTCCTTCACTTTAGAATGAAAACATTATATTTGGAGATGCTTTCCAAAGTAGTATAATTTAGTTTGTTTAAATTTACAATTTAATACAAGTAGATTCGGATTTACATGCGTAGGATTTTGTATGCATCTAACTAATGAATTCTTTTATATTCATGCTTAACTTAGTGACTTGGCTTTGGACTGCAACTGATTATTGTAACCCATTATTGCTTGAGAAGAAACAAGATATCCTAATCTTCATTTGGATAAATCAAAGGTCTATTGGAAAGCTGGGGATTACAATCATTAATTTCTACATTTCAAGGTGCGTAAATTATATATTCTGTGTTTATTGTTAAATTACTATTACTATTATTGGGTTTAGAATCAATCAAGCACTTCATGATATTTTATGGGGATCAAGATGGGTGCCGGATAGATAAGTATTTGAGCGTCAGGCTCTTATTTCTTTTCAATTTAATATTTAATCAATGATTATTTTTCTCCCTCATTATTCCACCAAATCGTATTCCAAGATCATATATCCATTTTTGATCGATATATCCATATTTTTGATCTCTTTCATATTTTCGATTTTTGATATTGTTTATATTTCGATATTGCTGTATTTTTCGATATTTCGAACAAGTTTCGATCGTTTGTCGATATCGATTATCTATATCTAAATTCGGATATCCCAAAGCCCTATCAAACCCCCTCCGAAATGAAGTTTTTGGCTATGAACCTGATTAGGGATGCGCACGAGACAAGACGAGACAGAATTTTTGTTACGAAATTCGAGACAAGATAGAGCTCTTCCAATAGAAACGGATCCAGTTTTCGAGACGAGACATAACTTTCGCGGCACCTTTTCGAGAGGAGACAATCTCAAATCTTTTCTCTTGCGCATCCCTAGACTTGATCATGAGTTATCCAAAAAAAAAAATGTTAATGAGAAATAACATGTAAATACAATATAGGTAGCTAAAACATTTTTGTTTTCATTCATCAGTAATGCATTGTTATTAATCTCAGGGGGCGCGGTGGCTCAGTGGTAGAGCGTTCACCTCCGGTGCTTGGGGTCCCTGGTTCGATCCCAACTCGCGCCGTGTGGACTTTGTGGTGGACAAACTCCGTGCTCGTGGGTTTTCTCGGGGTTCTCCCGTTTCCTCCCACTTTCTTCATTCCACCATTTCACTCATTTCTCATTATCACCGTCTCCTTATCCTAACCGGCATAACCGTGGGACTTAAACTTAAAGATTTCATTTTTTATTAATCTCAGCATTTTATAGTGTATTCTTAAGCTTAAGGTGATGTATAATTAAATTTTGAATTCAGTTAACTTATTTTGTTTCTCAGATTGTTTTCAAAATGTATGTACAAACGTTTATGTTCATTCTTGAGAGTTTAAAGTGACGTATAGTTATTAAACATACTATTTAATATTGTACTCTTAACGTGGAAGTGATATACAGTTAACTTTTGAATTCAGTTAACATTTTTCTTTCTGAAATTGCTTTAAAAAGTATGTAAAAACGTTTTTATTTTCTTTCTTGAGTGCTAAAAGTGATGCAAAGTTATTAAGCTTACTACTTTATATTGTATTCTTAACCCTAAACTGATACACAGTGCGTTTTTGAATAAATTATGTCAAGTTATTTGAGTGACGAACACTGGTAGAAAATCCTGACTACTACTGGAACATTTTGATTTTAAGGTGACGACTACTGGTGCAAGGATTTTAAAATATTGTTTTTCCTTCAACGGCTACTCCTTTTTCAATTCTGACTACATGGTCATTATAGGAAGGATCAGTGAGTCTTTCCAACTATGGTACAGCTCCGACAGATTCACGATGCTCAGAGAAGAGACAAAATAGTATGTTTTCAAACTTAAAGTGAGAACCACTGGCGTTTTACCTTGCTATGCAAAAGTAAGTGAGTACTCCAATGGGGTTCCAATGCGGTACCTAATTTCTGCATTTTAGATATATGGAAATACATGTATCTAAAATGTAAAGAACTGATTTTTTTTGGGGGGGATAAACTATAGGTATGTGGGGCTTGCATACTTGACGCTACAATTCGGAAATTGAATTAAAATATGACTAACGGCTATCAAGATGATGTCAAATAAAGGGAGGACCAACACAGTTAAGGGGTTTTCGTGTTAGATGCTAAAATTTCCGAAATCGGTCATGGAAAGTTAATAAACATCAGTAGCAATTTCATCTTAAAGTAATTAGATATCTTCATGGGGTGTTAGAACATCATGGAGTCTACCAAAATTAAATTTTAAAAGCTTTTGAAAATATAATCTGACATTTGTAAACAGTATTTGAAATATGTGTTTACCCAAAACTTCCAGCTAGTACATCTAACATCTGGAGAAACACTGTGAAATAAAAGCTTATGAGATCTTGAAATTTCGGAAACAATTATTGGTCGCAACAAAATTAAATAAGATGGTACTTCTATGGGTTAAATCAGTACCTCAGTACAATTTCGATCGAAAGATTAGTTCAGTCCTAGGCTTTCTTCAAGCAATTCCAAGGGTTCATCGAGCTGTGCAAAAGAATGAAAATTCACTTGTCAATGTCTATTTATAAGATATAAGGAATTATATATTTTATGACGTAAAAATAGAGATCTTTATGGGTTTGTACTTTTGGGTCTTTCCTATAAGAAAAAAATTCAGAAAACTACTGTATATACCTTAATAGACAATTCAGTGGGCGGGGACACAGTAGCTTAGTGGTAGGGTATTTAACTAATCTTTTTTTTTTTTTTGCAGAAATTATTGGAGTATTCACTTAACCCATAGAAATACGATCATACTTAACTCCCTATTTAATATTAAATTAAATAAAAGGAAATATTTCAGTGTAGCGACCCACGATTATGCATTTTAGTCTCAGGGAGATTATGATTAAAGCAAGTAAATGTTGTTGACAGAATTGATGGAATGCAAAGGTGGGAGGAAAGAGAGTACCCCGAGAAAACCCACGAATACGATGTCCACTACAAACTGACTTGGCCGTGGATCGAACCAAGAATCCAATACACCAGAGGTAAGCACTCTACCACTAAGCCATCGTGCCCTCGCCCATTTAATTGCCTATTAAGGTATATACGGTTGTTTTCTGAAATTTCTTCTTCTTACAGCAAATACTCAAAAGTACAAATCCATGTGGGTCTCTATTTTTACGACGTCATAAAATACATAATTCCTTATATCTCGCTTGCTATATTAGATATTGACAAAAAATGTTCACTTTATTTCAGAGCCCGATGAACGCTTGGAATTGTCCAAAGAAAATTTAGAGCTGAATTAATCTTTCGATCGAAATTGTACTGACGAGTCTGATGTACTCACTTAACCCATATAAGTACCATCTTATTTAACTTTTGTTAGGATCAATAATTGTTTTCTGAAATTTCAAGATCTAATATGCTTTTATTGTATGGTGTCTCTCTAGCTGCTAGATGCACTAGCTGGAAGTTTTAGGTAAATACATATTTCTAATACTCTTTACAAATGTCAAAATATATTTTCCAAAGCTTTTAAAATTTAATCTTGGTAGACCCCATGATGTTCTTAAACTCCATGGAAATATCTAATTATTTTAAGATGAAATTGCTACTGATGCTTATTAACTTTCCATGACCGGTTTCGGAAATTTTACCACCTAACACGAAAACCCCATAACTGTATGGATCCTCCCTTTATTTGACAATATCTTGATAGTCATATTTTAATTAATTTTCTAAATTGTACTCTCTAATATGCAAGCTCCACGTACCTATGGTGTCGCTCTTTATTTTCCCATATCTCAATATCCCTAAGGCTTACCGAGTTGA
This sequence comes from Thermobia domestica, assembly GCF_964235325.1. NCBI lineage: Eukaryota > Metazoa > Arthropoda > Insecta > Zygentoma > Lepismatidae > Thermobia > Thermobia domestica. The sequence continues at coordinate 81,866,325 of NC_137469.1, forward strand.
GGTTTTCGGTAAACAAATGTCAGTTCCCTACATTTTAGAGACATACATTTCCACATATCTAAAAAATACAGACATTAGGTACCCCATGGTACCCCGAACACCATTGGGGTACCCACTTACTTTTGAATAGTAATACATTTTGAGTTGTTGTTCAGCATCAATAAACACTTCATAGTTTTTCTACGTGCAACCCAAAAGTTCATACCTGACCAAACAGATTTTGTCCATTTAATCTCAAAAATGTTAAGATACTTTGTATTGTTAAGTACAACCAAGTTAAGCACACTGAATTTAATATTTTAAATATTTTCTGATTTTTGTTTCACGTATTTCGTGCATCAAAACAAAACCAGGATTCTGCTTGGAAGACAGTGAAAAGAAGCAGTGTAGGTTGTGGCTAAAAGTACGTCCTTTCTGAAGACAGACCCAATTGTATTTACATTCTTTTGTACGAATATATAACCCTAATAAAAATACTGTACTACAAATTATTTCTTTCTTCCATAAATTAGAATAAAATATTATCTCTGTTTAAAGAAAATGTTTGTTAGTGTTAAGTCATTTCAACTCTTTTTCTCTGTAATAAGAACATTATCCCTCGCAATATTTTTTATCTTTGTGCTATTACGATTGGATGAAGTAAAATTCTATACGAAGCACTATTATTTCAGACATGCATTAAGAACTAATGTATTGTTCTGTATGTAAGGCAATGTGTGTACTGAACATGTCTAGCGAAGGTGTTGTTTTAATATAGAATCTATAACTCAGCTTTTCAGTAGTCAACTTTATTGGGAATCCGAAGAAAGAAGTAAAAGAAAAAAAAAGTTGGACTTACCAACGTATGTGTTCGAATTCTGGACTAATCCAAATTATCCAGAGAAATCATTATATATTTCTTTGTTGATATTTCAGATGTATCCTTTATCCAAGTCATATGAAACGGAGACTTCATACATCGCTATACTTTGTATGAACTATGTTCCGTATTTACTTAATCACTTTGTAACTTTCTCTAGGGTTGACAAGGCCGCAGGTGTCAATCGAATAGTTTAGTGTTTCACTCATGTCACCTTGTGACTAAGGTACGTCCTGTCGGTATATATATGGTACTGGGTTCAATTAGCGATAAAATACATTTTTAGCATTAAACAAATGCAAAAACCTACACGAAATGAGATACCATGATCTCTGACTTACGGATAACATCAAGCAACTAATGGTACTGAGTGTGATTGAGTTTACTAGTTACTATCTGGCTAAAATCAGTGTTCCTTTAGCTATACTTCTTTTCGTGCTCTGAATTGCAAAGATTGAAATAACCGCTTTAAATTATTATATATATATCTTCCGAGTAATTCTGAGAATCATTGCTCTTTCTTTAAGTAATGTATGAGACTGTTAAACTGCTCGTTGCTTAAAATGTTGCACTAAGAAGGATGCATCCCGGAAAGTCCAAATTTGCAGAATGTCTAGAGCAAGGAAGGATAAATATGTTTAGTCGATGGCTGCACAACTCCTCCGCTGTCACTACGTTGTCACAGCGAATACAGCGGACGTTTAAGAATATTCTGCACTTACTATTAGGTATCTGCCTGGGAACTTTGGTGCAGCTACCCAGTCTCCTTCTTGGTGTTGCATTTTTAATGGCGAGTACTGAGTAGGAATCATCTTGTGAGCGAACACGTTTTCGGTTGTCAGCATACTTTTAATTATTGCGACATTAAAAAAAACTGTTAATTAAAATGTACAGAGAAGTTATTTCTGGAAAATTCTATTCAGGCCTCTTGTGGTAACAACTGCACTTTAGAAGAAGATACTATTAAGGAAAAGAATGAGGTAAAATAATCTTTATGTCGTACAAGCAATGGATGATAACAGCTTAATAAATGATTGTACGTAAATCTTGTTTGAGTTTGAATATAGGATTGTGTATGGCTGTGCATTTTGCATTATTATTGAAGTGCTGCAACTAACTGCAAACCATATCATAAATTCTTACAGTAATATATCACATATTGATTTACTCTGTATGAAAACGAAAATAGTTTAACATATGGTTAACCTTCTTTGTGCCCATAATAAAATATGAAATTAACGCTTGTGTCACTTTTCAACACTTGGCTTTGCAGTAGCTTTCCAACGAATTAGCAGGAAGCCCAAACTTACAGGACACCCTGCAGGTAAACACATTTCTTTGGACAGTTTCACTGCTCCAAACTAAGATTTGAAAAGTGTAGTATTGTTAATTTTATTATTATTGGCACAAAGGAGATCAACCATATTTTAAACTATTTTTGTTTCCATACAGAGAAAAACAATATGCGACAACATTACAGTAAGAATGTATCATGCATTTTGCAGTATGTTGCAGCACTTTAATAATGGTGCACTATACGTACAATCTAGATCCTGAATATGTCCAATCCATATTTAACAAGAAGGCAATACGTATGCGATACAGGTAAAATCTGTATATTTCATATGGACAACCTATTAGCTATATACATCCAATCCATACATTACATATGGCCAACCTGTACGCGACATACGTATAATCTATATGCTGCATGCAGACAGTCTGTAAGCTACATATGTGCACTCTGTATGGTGCATACGGATATTCTGTATGCTGTATCGGGACAAGCTGTGTGCGACATAAGGAAAATCTGTATAATACATACGTACAACACGTATACTGTATCTAGTCGTACGTACGGGGAACAAGTACAATATAGATGCTGTCTCGGGATTGAATGCAAGAAACATATGTACAGAACGTATATTGCATACTTCTTGAAATTATGCTCCGTCCTGATAGTCAGTGAGTGTCGTCATTATTAACCGACATGCTACATACGATCCTGACGTCACAAAGCTAGATATCACCTCCGTATATACTTGTTACTGCAGATGACGTCACACGAATGACGTCATTGCACTTATGCAGACAGTACGTATAATACATACTTTTTCAGCTATACGTTTGGTGCAGGATGTTATATACGGTTATACGTTAAGTCCAGAAACTACAGGAATTACGAATGTAACCTACGTTTTTAAGTATGCCACCTACATTTTTTTTCTCAGTGTACCATCGCTGACGCGCCTGCTCCTTTCGGACGCAACTCCGCGCTATCGTGCGGGTCCACTAGGTTCGCCCTGAACTGACTCGGTTAGATACCATTTGAGCTTTTAATGGCCTCCTAGCACAGGTTGGTTTATGCTTTTTTCACTGTTAGGTTTAGGCTACATATCCGAATTCCATATTTGTACACATACGACGTATAGTGATTTTATATTCCAAGTTGTAAAAGTTTACACGCCTCTGTTTTCAAGGGGTAATTAATCTGTAACTCAACCTAACCTAACCTAATATAAACGTATCTAATCTAATCTAACGAAATGTAGTACATTTTGATACATATATTTGGTCTAGGAATTAATTCGTGCGGGTGGACAAGAGATGGCGCAACGAACGGAGCGTCCCACAGTTCCGTGTATCCACACATGTGTTGCAAACCCCTGTCATCGCGTATCGTTCTTAGTATAGGGCAGTGGATGAAAGCGTCAACAACACCAGTTTGTAGTTAAGTGAACATGGCGCAATTTGTGCCTGATAAAGTGTTTTTGCGGGGTGTCCTGCTGCATTACTTTAACATGCAGAAAAATGCGACTGAAAGTCATCGTATTTTGGTGGAAGTGTATGGTGACCATGCTCTAGCTGAGCGAACGTGTCAGAAGTGGTTTGCACGGTTTAGAAGTGGTGATTTCGGCTTGCCAGACCAAGAGCGAGCTGGACAGCCAAAAAAATTTCAAGACGAAGAATTGACAGCATTGCTCGAGCAGGATTCGTGTCAAACGCAGGAACAACTTGCAGCAGCATTAGGCGTTGATCAAACAACAGTCTCCAAACGCTCGAAAGCCATGGGAATGATTCAAAAGATGTCACATTGGGTTCCACATGAATTGAAAGACAGAGACGTTGAAAGACGAAAAACCATTTGCGAATTGCTGCTTCAACGACAGAGCAGAAAGGGGTTTCTGCATCGAATTATTACGGGTGATGAGAAGTGGATCCATTACGAGAACCCTAAACGAAAAAAGGCCTGGGTCAGGGTGCGAAATCCCGGGGGGGACGGGAGGGATTTCCCCCTCACCAAAATCTACAGCAGGAGGGGACACCTTAATAGGAAAATATAAGTAGGTCTATAAAGAAAATTTTCAGACAAACAATAATTTTAAATGCATGCTGTTTTAAAAAACGTAGTTTATTTGTAAAAGGATCAGGTGTTTAACTTTTTCGGTTGTTGACGAGATGAAGACCTTTATTCTCTAGCGTACCAGTTGCATGCAAAATTGGTAAAATTTCTCAAACAAACAGATTGTTCTTCAATTTCAGTGGACGAACCTACAAACAGGTTTGCGCATATTAGTGCGCAAGCATAATTTTCTTTGTGCCCTGTAGAAAATGCCGATGAAAAATCCCTTAAAGAGAAAATTATTCAAGCATTTTCCGAAGATGGCATAGATATTTTTAATCTTAAAGAAAGACTGGTTGGATTTAGTTCGGACGGGGATGCAGTGTTTACTGGGAGAAACGAAGGTGTTGCTGCTCAAATTAGAAGAAATGTCAACCCGTGCCTAATTAGCGTACACTGCATGGCACATCGAATTGATCTTGCTTCTGAAAGAGTTTTTGGTGTTGTGAATGCTGTTCACAACTTTGCATGTTTGTTAGGCGTACTTTACCAGGTGTTCAGTAAGTCATCTACAGCTGCAACACTTAAAAGTATCGCGACAGTCACAGATGCTGCAGGACAAAAATTTGAACGATTACAGTGGTTCGGATTTCACCTTAAACTGTAAGTCCACCTTTTATAGCCTCGCTGCTGAAAAGGGTCATTAAACTTAAATCAGAAAATCAATCGTATTATAGTGTTTGTGCTTTTATTTTCTAAAGTTTAACGTCCTATGAATATTCACCACGGCTAAGGAAGACGGTCATGATGAGATGAATTATAATGGTTGATTAGGATAATGGAAGAAAGCGAGAGGACCCCGAGAAAACCCCCACACAATTGTTTCTATACCGCAAGCAGAATTTGGCGCGAGTTAGGATCCAGCCAATGATTCCACGCACCTGAGGAGAGCGCTCTACCACTGAGGCAACACGTTTTTTTGTTGTCTATCAAGTATTTGTATTGAAATCATTATTTATAATAATGTATTCTTGCTAATAAAACAATATAGATACATAGTATTATTTAGACTTACAAAGGTGACCGTATATCTGAACGACCAAACTGAAACACTACGTACGTAGCGAAGAAACGAGAATTTCATAAATAATAATAAAAACTATACTCTGACTCTACATCTCATGAGGATCTATGGCTTGCCAGGTGGAGCGCTTCAAGTTAGTAGTTCTAATGCTTGGTTAGGACATCGGTTCTCAGGGACTATTATTTCTGACTTATATATCTCTACTGCTATTTTCGCGAATGTAATCTTCAATATAATGGTAAACACAAGGGTACTGTGTTCCCACTAGAGTCTAACCCTGGACCATACGCACCGAAGTGTATATTAAATGCAGTAGATAAGTTACCAATTTTGGTTAAATGAATAAATAACATTAAAGTATTTTTAAATAACAATTACAACTAGTTTGAACATTTATTATTATTATTATTATTATTATTAATAATAATAATAATAATAATCCATTAATATTTCAATTTTTTGGAGGCTCCACGAAGCATTAGTGTGGATCGCTGAACTTCTTCCCCCCCACCATTTTCAAATGATTTCGGAACCCTGGCCTGGGTGAAACCAGGTGAACCAGGTCCATCACAACCAAAACGAGATATTCACTGTGCAAAGGTTATGCTGTGCATATGGTGGGATATGAAAGGTGTGGTGTACTATGAGCTGCTGCAACCGGGTGAAACTATGAATGGAGAACGTTATCGACGACAATTAATGCGTTTGAAGCAAGCTCTGGCCAGAACACGACCAGAATGGGAGAACAGACATGATAAACTTATTGTTCAACATGATAACGCTCGCCCACATGTCGCAAAACCGGTCAAAACCTATTTAGAAAATGTCGGATGGGAAGTTTTACCCCACCCGCCGTATTCACCAGACGTTGCTCCTTCGGACTACTACTTGTTCGATTGCATGAACAACGATTTGATTGGACATCGGTTTACTTCTTCAGAAGATATCGAAACATGGGTCTCTGACTGGATCGCTTCCAAGGATGAGGACTTCTTTCGCCACGGAATCCGTACATTACCTGACAGATGGGCGAAAGTGGTGGCTAGCAATGGACAATATTTTTCTTAAGGTATTTATGTATTTTGTGTTTGTACTACAGCTTCAATGTGTGCGTACCAACCGCACGAATTAATTCTTAGACCAAATATATAGATTATATAAATTAATATATATAATTTTCGTGTGTACCGGCGACACAGCACAAATGCCCAAAGTAACATAATACATTACTGACGTAAATTTCACAATTATGTGGATCACTTAGCTCGCAGACATTTGTATGGTTGCGCGTCGTGAGCACATTGACTTCAGGTACTTCACTTCACATACTATGGTTACTAAAGCGTTTTTCACAGTCCTTTGCACCTTTCAAAAACAAACCGCGTAACTTGATGTTGTATCACTGCGCGCACGACTATTTGCTGATTGGCGAAGAGGAAATTGTTTCATCTGTTTCCCCCAATATTTCTGCTGCAGCACGTGCATGTATTTCTGCTACTGCGATGTGCATTACTCGTCTCACTCTCACAGCGTTGGCGCGATATCGGGTGGGCTTTGCTAACTTTCAGGGAAGGCTTTGCTTGAAAATGTGAAAATTCTGCAAGATACTTCATATACTTTACTAAGTAAGATTTCGGGGGGGGGGGGGGGCTTAAGCCCGGAAGCCACCCTCTAAATACGATACTGCCAATACTATATAATCCCCCCTCCTTTAAGAGCAACTGAACATTGTTACTTTTCTCCAAACTGTAATTAGAGATGAAATTACAATGAGTTACGTCAAATTGTCAACTGAACGATAAAGAGATGGCGCTGGTATGTAACAACAAGCATATTTATCATTATTTGAGATTATTTCTTTTTCATCTATTACCTAAATCATTATGCATATCCATGAAAAACAGATGGTACTTTTCCCCCTTAAGTTCAATTTATTGATGTGTTTTCTTACATTGTGTAGCATGCGAATGTACAAATACTAACTTTAGTACTACAAATTAAATAAATATTCTATGAGAACATGAAAATTAGCTATTATAGGTATTAAGTTTCTTCAGGTGAATTGAACAACGTTGATATCGTTTGATAAAATATTTGCTTTTCTTCTGCACTTACGGGTTTACCTTTTTATGTTTAACAGAATAACTCGGAGCAGCAGGTAAACTGCTGGCTTCCTTAGGCGACATCTTTAAATTGTGGCACGCACTTCGTGTGTTTTGTCATTTGTTGTAACAGTTTTCTCTTACAAATTCGATTTTGGTTCAAGATTTCGATCCCATATAGATACATACTTTGAGTCGAAACCTAAATGTTCTTACTGTGCCCTAACAATACACTAATTACCATAATACATTGCATTTGTTGTGTACTATTTGCTCATGGAAAGATAAGCTGTTATTAGTCTCATTTTGAATGTTGTTAACTCATAGTTATTTTTCAGTTTTTCACAAAGAATGGTTGTCAAACAGTTGTGTCATTTCATGAAAATGGGCTAAGAATATGAAAAAGAGAAATCAAGTGAACCCGCTGTTCTTATTGAAGATAATAAGTTCCTTATAGTATTTCAGATCTTTGTTTGACCTTTCATTAGAGATGAGGAAATAGTCAATTAAAAGAGAGAGAGAGAGGAGGGGGGATAGAGAGAAATTAAAGAGGATAAAACCTGTTCTAGTGATTCATTACGAAGTAATATGAGGCTAATTTTTTCAGTTATAATTTGTATATCGCCTTTTTAAAATGCGATCAGAATAAATGACTATTTAAAAGATGCAAAACTAAATATTCGGTGCCAGAAATGAAATAATGTATAAAGGAATCTTCAACATTTAAGAACTTTTATAATATCGGATAGGAATGTTCATAACTTTTGAGTCTTACTTTTTTCTGGCTGCAGTGAAATTAAGAGGAAGTATTATGTGCATGTTAAATAATGTTTTTTTTTTTTTAATTCCTATATATAGTATCTAAAAAGTTTCTTGGAATTCGTAGAATAAGATTTCGTTCGATAGAGTCTTCATACTCTCATGACTGATATTAGTTTATGACGTAACTTTTCTGTTAGATATCAAATAAAAGGATAAGTCACGAGAATTCAAAATATATTTTATAGGTATTTTATTACATATAACAAAGGAAATAAAATAATAAATTCTCTATTCAATAAATAAGTAAACTCAGTAGGTTTCAAGTTCTTGCAGCACTCGCTCGCCTATAATGAAAACGTACAAGGAGCTCAATTTTGAAATGAAATGAAATGAAATTTTTCGAGTTTTACGTCCCACGTATATGCAGGCTAGGCTAAAAGAGACGGTGATGATGAAAACATGAATGAAATATTGGAATTAAGAAAGTGGGAATAAACTGAATAATTTCATAGGAAACCCACGCACACGGTGTTTGTCTACCACAAGGTTCACTTGGTGCGAACTGGGATCGAACCAGGAACCCCATCTACCACTGAGCCACAGCGGCCTCCCAAGAGCTCAATTTTGAATAGAAGTCGTGAGTACAACTGCACGTTTCTAGATCTGATAATTAACTCCTTTGTGGCTATATGATCCGCGTACTCATCGTCGGACGGGAGACCCGCGTTCGATTTCCGGAGGAATTTCATGTAGTTCGGATCACTCGTTCGGCTGTAGGTCCAAATCTTATAGAACCTTGTTGTTGAAGGGGACGATAAACTTTAATCCATCCATCCAACCACAGATCTACTAGTAGGAACACTAAGCCATCACGTAATATTGGCTCTGGATCCTAACATTTTAGGTAGATTATCATATGTGAATATTCATGGTAATATTCAAGAAGAAGCTGCTAACTTCTATCTTTAGCGCATTAGACCGTTAACATCTCTAAACGTTAGGAGTGGGGATAGTAAGTTTTAGTTGTAATTTGCACTGGTAGAAAAAATTCAACGTTCTGCCCTTCTTCCTCCTGATGCGTGTTTGCGACTGCGTTTACATAGTAGTTCAAAGATTCAGGAGAGCAGTGCATACACTACTGCAAACGAGAGAAAATGGTTCCTGATTCTCTTATCACAAGCCATGCCATTTTATTTTTAATGTCATTGTTTTTCTGCCTTCAGTTTGTTTATTCACTTCTTAGCACAAAATTGCATATAACATGTTTTGTTTAATTAGTTCGCAACATTTCTGCACTGCAGTCTGCATTGTTTACAAGGGGTGCAAAGCTTCGTGAAAACCAGATTTGCTACCTTGTAGGGGAATCCGCGCATAACAGGTTCAACTTACATTGATACATTTTTACGTAGTTACGTATCACCCACAGGTAAGAAGATCAAATATTTCGATTAGTAACACACTAATCTATTAAAATAGTATTACAAATTTGTTCTGTAAATTTTAAAAATCTATGGATCCGTACAGTAAATGTGCACCGGAGATTCTAATGAAAATTTGCTTACATTTTTTTAAATTTATATGTATCAAAATATTACTTACGGTGGTTACTGCAGGACTTATTGGTAAAAACACGATAGTAGCAATCAATAGTTTATAATGTAAAATTTGCAGAACAATCTAACAAATTTAATTTAAGAATTGGAACAATTCTAGTTTATGACATACAAAGTTAATTGTTCTGATTTTCTGCTTCGGTTTATTATTTTTTTCACACTTATTGATGCCAGTATTTAATATACAAGATCATATAACCCAAATAAAGCAAAATTGTAAAGATTTAAAATGCCTGTAGGCCTGTTAAATTAATGAATAGAGTAGTGTATGCCATTAAATATAACTGACTCTAAGAGAGTGTCTTGCAGCAAGGTAGAGTCTTATGAAGATAAATCACCTTAAACGTGAGATAAATATTTAACCTACTATTCCATCTCTACTAGATGGCCACTAAATTTCTTCAACTCACAAACTGTCGTTAATAAATAAGTCAATTAATAAAATAAATAATATATTGAATTAGTGCAGTGTAGTAATGACAGATTTTAATCGGTGGATTGTAGTAATGACAGATTTTAATCGGTGGATTGTAGTAATGACAGATTTTTATTGACACAAATATCACTCTTTCTTGCTTTAGGAACAATTGAAATAAGCACAATAACACGATTTATATCCACATAACCTCATAAATAACTACATAAAGATGCAAATTATTGATGCAATGTTCTGCAAGCAATCCTAAAACAAAACATTGTGAAATATCCAAAACAAGCGTAAAGAAATACATAATTCATTATAGTTGAAGTACTCAAAAGGAATTTGCCTGTCTCTCATTAGTATTCTTCTAGGTCGGGTAGCATATTCTATCTCATCCAGTACTTCAAATTCATCTAAAACTTCAAAATCTTTAGCAAACATATATACTCTACTCATAGTTGATCATGGCGTTATCAGGGATTAATCTCCCGTTTTCGAAGGTTAATCTTAATCTGACGATTTGGCTACATAATCTTCAGATCAGTGTTGGTGCAACACATTATCCTCACTTCGATGATTAACTTTAGTTTAATCCCTATTCACGGATTAATCCTCGGTTGGTGCAACTCGGTTGGCTAAAGAATGAAAGACAGTAAATACAAGCATATGCTACAACACTTAAAGAAATACACAACTGCAATATTAATTGTTTTGAAATGCAATTCCTGTAGCTTTCTGAACTCCACGCGAAGACAAATAACCAATACATACTCACGCAACAGCGAATACTATATGGCACCTTTTTTTTCTATGATCCAGTAAACTTTATATTTTTAAATGAAACTATATACATTAAGGGATCACTTCAAAAAAGTGAGGGGCAACTGCCCTCCTGACTCCTCTAGTCGCCGCCCCTTTTCAGAACAATACTTTTATGCATGATCATTAAAAGCTTAACATACATTTATTATTCCTGTTAATAAATCTAGGCAATTCGTGATCATAGAGCATTAACTGTAAGTATTCAACTGAAATATGTTATTCGTTGATATCAACAGTGATCGCTTATATAAAGTACCCAAGCTGGTGGGCGCAAAGTACTCCTCCCTCCGTTGGTAGAAGATGTGACTGACATTTAGAAGTGTCACTCCTAGATAATAAATAGCTATATCTCGCCTTTTCTGAATTTGGCGGTTAGTCTCATCCCACTTCAGTCACTGTTCACTTCAGTCACTCTATTAGTGTGTCTCATAAACAGTGTTGCCAACAACCTCTCAAGGAAAAAAGGTTAGATGACCTTCAGAAATAAGTCTTTTCACCCCAAAAAAAAAAAAAAAAAAAAAGAAAAAAGAAAAAAAAAAGAGAGAGAGAGATCTCGAACTGCTAACTTATACGCTGGTGAAGTAAACGTCATTTCCGCTTCCTGTTCAGCTAGCTGGTTAGAAACAAACCAGCTTTGAGCGGGTTATATAAAGAAGTTTACATGGTACTCGCCTAAGAAAATGATTTGTTTCGTTTTCGGATATAACCACAACAGTTTAAGAGCTACATGCAATGAGTTTTTTTTTTTTTTTTTTTTTTTTCAAGAAGGAAATTATAAATATTGTACTATATAACATATTAAAGAGAAACAAAAAACAAAGCCACACTGTACATCAAGCGATATAGTGATTAATTACTTATTGGGCGAACAGATATATCTCAATGTTTTTGAAGAACACTTTCTCTCCTTGCATATTCTGCGAGAAAGAAATTAAAATACACATATTTTTACCAACGCTCCCTTGCTCTATCTTTTTTTTATTTGTTTATTTGTGATATTTTTAGGCTAATTTCGTTGTTTAATATATATTAATACTCAGAACACTGTAAAGTAGTTTCTTAGTAAACTGATAATTGAATCACACGTTTAAAGGTATACTATGATCTTCGAACAGTGCCTACCCCAGCATGGAGTGTGATACTCGCCTGCCTCCGCTCTTTCCGATCGGCACCAGCGTAAGTTTGATAACAATTTTACCTTTGTGGTTACATATATATCTAAAAATTTGAAACTTTTGATACAATTGAGATTTGCAAGCAATAGATTATTTTAAAATTGGTAAATCAGCATTACACATATATGTAAGACAACCAAATTTAAGTAATCACAAGCTAATCTAACCGTACCCTACCGAATATGAATTTTGATAAGAGTATAGTACAGGCAATATAGTAAAGTTTAAACCGGACTTGTTAATTTGTCTCATCCCATTTGACATAAAATATAATTGCTCCATCCTATCGATCTACGCTAAGTACGCATGAAAAATACAGGATCATTATTTGAAAATTTATGTGTAAAATTTGTCATATATACGAAAATACTTCTGTGCAAGAAAATGATTTATGTAGAGGGAGAACATAGAAACAGTGTTAAAAATGTGACTTGGTTACTAAGAAGTTGAAATGCAAATCCACTTGTAGTGATTACTAGCCCTGGCTACGCTTTTCGTACTTGTCTTTCTTTCACGCATACCCAACTTTACTGATCCGCCTGCTCCCCACAGATGCATCCTTACATGCGCTCGAGCTTCAAGCTGCCTTAATTATCATAGATGTAGGTTACTTGAAGTGACCACCCAGCGTAAGTTAGTACGTGTTCTCCTTATGAATTTTAACACATGTAAATGCTGGCATATTACAAATCTGTACGTCATTTGTGGTAGACGCAAAGAAAATAATCCAGATAACATTAGGACATTATATAGAATAGTTAGAGAGTTATATCTTTTAAATTATTTAATTATTTCTGGTGACGCATTTGAACTTTACCAGTGCCAAGCAAAGAATGGACACCCGCTAACAAAAGAATGAAGAATAAATTAGGAAATTATTTCCACGGAATTAAATTATACAAGGAGAGAGAAACAAAGAAATCAATGTTGATTATATATAACGTATAAAATACATTCGTTTGACTGACTATGTATAGATAAAATTATGCACATACTTAAGTGATTGTGTGTAATATATAAGTTTTTTGTTTGTTAGCTCAAGACCCTCATTAGAAAGATATTATTTAAGCCGACGTTTAAAAGTCAACACTGAACCAGAGTTTCTGATGCTTTTAGGGGTGTCATTCCAAGCTTTGGTAGCAAATATTGTGAAAGATTTGGAAAAGAAATTAGATGTATAAGAAAAACAGAAGAGGTCTTAGGACGCTACCCTGCGGGACTCCACATGGAACAAATTTCGTATTGGAACATATCCTATTAGTGACAACTTTTTGTTTTCTGTTTGATAAATAGGAGCTAAACAAAGATAAAGTTGACTGGAAAAAGTTGTAAAAGGAAGACAGTTTGGCAACCAGTATGTCATGGTCTATAGTTTGGAAAGCTTTAGAAAAATCTAGTAGGGATAACAGTGCAATTTGGCGTTCATCCATAGCGGCGCGAATATCATCAGTGATATTTAATAGAGCAGTGCAAGTGCTGTGCTGAGATCTGAAACCTGGCTGAAAGGGATTTAAGATGTTATTTTTTCGAGAAACTTTGTTAATTTGTCATATGGTTTTAGGCAATGGGCGAACATGAGAGTTTCCAAATTGAACGAAATTCTCCGGTTGTCATGGAACTATTAAAAATATGCACAATGACATCTAAAATGAACGGTAATATTTTTTTTTAAATAAGAATGATTGGCAAGTCGTCAGCTCCTGAAGCGGGTGATTTGATTTTGTTTATTGCCTTCATGACTTCCAAGGTCACAGGCCATCTTGAGAACCCATTTGAATACACTGAAAACAACGCAATGTCCGTACCTCATCATGTCAAATGGGTTCGCAAGGTGACCTGTGACCTTGATCTGACAGTGACCTCTGACCATGACACTTAATTGACGCATATTTGGTCGGCTTGCGACATAGAATCATACCATACAGCTTTTTCTTTGTTATCACTTCGATTTACGGTTTTTCAGGCTCTTTTTAGAATTTACCATTGCAATCCCATAAGAAAAAAAAATCGAAATTTGACCTTTGACTCTATATCTTTTGAATCTTTAGTATAAGTGACATGCTTCTATGGCGAAGCAAAACTTATGTCCTTCGTCTAAAGTTACATCAAATTGCACGGCTTTACCTCATACCACTTTTCCACAGTGAACAAATGAAATTGACACACGAATATGGGTGTAAAACTGTATAAGATACGCCAGTATATAAAAATACTGATGAAAAGAGTTTCTTTGTCAACTCAGTGCGCAAACTGCTTTTACATAACATATTTTATGCAGTAGATGAATACCTTTGGAGCAAATTGTGGAACTTCGAAAAATAATCAAATTCCAATTGTATATATCAGATGGTAAATACAAATATAATATACACAACAGTAATTAAGTTTATTTATTTATTTATTTATTTATTTATTTATTTATTTATTTAATATACAACACAACAGGCTTAATACCCAATTACAGTGTTGTGTACATACAGCAAACATTACATATATAAGTTTCTTAATTATTACTACAGAAAATTTCTTGTTTCACATATGATCTGAATCTGTTTTCTGAAAGACTAAATACATCCACTTTATCAAGCTTATTTACAATATCATTGTATAATTTACACAGCCTCCACATAGGGGATTTATATAATATATTGCTCCTGGCTTTTGCACAATAAAATGTCCCTGTATTTTCTACTCTTGTTTTGCAAGTGGGAATCCGTAATGATATTTTCGAGACCAACTCCATACAGTCAATCTTATTGTTTAATAACTTGTATAAGAATAACAAGTCCAACATCCATCTTCTTTTTTCTAGAGTTTGAAAATTAAAGTTGTTTACTAGATCATTGTAGGAATAATATTTGGGATAATAATTAGTTTTTTTGTATGTAAGCATTTTCAAGAATTTAGTTTGGATGTTTTCTATTTCTTGAGAGTATTTTTTATTATTGGGGGTCCATATTGTAGAACAATATTCTAATTTTGATCTAACATATGTAAAATAAAGTGTTGTAAACGTTGTCTCACTGGAGAAATCTTGCCCTATTCTGTAAATTAAACCTAAGTTTCTATATGCGCTGTTTGTTATCATATCTATGTGTTGATTGAAATTTAGTTCAGGATCAAAAATAACGCCTAAATCTTTGACAGTACTTGGATTAGACAATTTAGTGTTTTTCAGAGTATAGTCAAAAGTGATGGGGTTTCTTTTTCTCGTAAAAGACAGAGATTTACACTTGGATACATTTATTACTAATTTGTTGTCATCGCACCATGTTTGAACTCGCTGTAGGTCTTGTTGTAGTTGTATGCAGTCTTCAGTTGAATTAATTCTAGAATATAATTTGAGATCATCAGCGAATAGGAGAATCTCAGAGTTTTCAATAAAAAGTGGAATTTCATTAATAAGTAGGAGAAATAGCAGAGGACCCAGATGAGATCCTTGAGGAACCCCAGACAGAGTAACAAACTTTTCGGTGACATGCCCCTTGTATAGAATGGATTGTTTCCGGTTACATAAATACGATACAATATATTCTATTGCCGACTTTGAAAAGTTTAGGTTTGTTAATTTCGCCATTAGAACATCATGATCCACGACATCGAATGCTTTACTGAAATCGGTATAAATAACGTCTACCTGGCCGCCTTTGTCTAACTCCGTTGCTATAAAATTTGTTACAACTGCTAGGTTTGTTGCAGTAGACCTATTGTGTAAGAAACCATGTTGATGTATAGATATAATTGGCTTTACGTGATTCAGAATTCGTGTATATAAAATACTCTCAAGAATTTTGGCAAAAGGAGATAATATAGCTATAGGTCTGAAGTTTTGTATTTCGCTTTTATTTCCAGACTTTGGCACTGGACACACTAAACTTTCTTTCCATAAGTCCGGAAAAGTGCCTGTTCTTATGGACATATTGAATATAGTATGGAGCGGATGCTTGAATATATCAATACAGCCTTTGACAACATACGGAGGAATACCATCCGGTCCACATGACGCTTTTGGTTTGAGTGCCTTTATAGCCACTTCAATTTCTCGCAGTTGTATTTCTCCAAGTTGAAAGTTGTCCAACAGGCTAATGCATTCCGTCTTGTTAGATATAAAACTGTCTACGTCATATTTTGCTGAGACATTGTTATAAACAGATTGAAAGTAATGCGCGAAGGCCTGAGCAATCTCACTGTCCTTATTTAGTTCTTTCCCATTGTAAGTAAAGGAGGCTGATGACATATGCTTGGTTTTGCTTTTGACAAAACTCCAAAGTTGATATTGTTCTAAGTATTGTATCTATTTTGTGTGCTGATGAATTCTATACTATTTTGTATAACTTAAATGTAATATGGTCCACAAAATGAGTAATAAATCTGATCTAATCTAAAGCTGATTTGTGAAAGTCGACAGCCATAATTATCAGTCATTGAAATAAGTCATCTCTGATGACATCGCAGCTAGCCCAAGCGCTGAAACTGGATGCCCTCGTTGGATTGTGGATTGGTTGTGTAGGCTGTCATCAGTAGCGTATTTAGAGGAGTAGCTGTCGGGCTCAAGCCAACCCCTTTCCCCGAAATAAATTTGGTATACACACAATTTCATTAAAATTTGTCGGCAGGCACCCAAAAGGAAAAATACAAGCGCCTATTCCCGTGTTGTGCATACCCCCCCGGAAACAAAATCCTAAATACGCCACTGGCTGTCATTGTTCCAATTGTCAGTAGCATTTCTTTCTGCAGGATCTAGTCTTCACAACACTTGTTATTTCTTCGTAGACTCGAAGAACGCCCAACTTCTCAGAAGATTTTACAAGAATATCAAACCCAGGGAACGATATGTTGAAGAAACGTTTATGGAATCAGATGTTTTTGGCACCAGCATGTTGGGCAGTGGTGCCCACCCCCTTATGTCCATGACGCACCCCCCAATTGTCTATCCGTAGGTGTTCTTCCATGAAAAAATCTTCTTTTAGATTAATTTTTACACCCCTCAAACATATTTATATAGATTTTTACCCTCCCCCCAAATATTTCAATGACGCACTTTGCGTCATAGCCCCCCTCTGTGGGCACCCCTGTGTTGGGACAAATGGCACCTCTTAGCCTTTATGTTGAACTTGCAAAACCTGCATTGGACTTTTATTGGATCTGAAGGAATTTCCAAGATCCAAGCATGTAATTCATTTCCCACAAGCCATTGTTTACGAAACCTCTGTTGGAACTGAGGTAGCATTTTTTTTATTTACACATAAAAAAGTCAATATCCAAAATGTATAAACTAAATTATTATTATTAACATGCACTGCCCGTAAGGAGAGAATGGGGAATCACGAGCCTTCATTATTGCGTAAATTTACAGAAAATAAAATTCATATTCATAATTTTTATTCGCAAGTGGTAAACACAACATAGTGGAATATGTAGTTTAAGTCACGAACTAAAATTTATAATTAGATCTCTTATTTGTTTCCTTTAATAAACTAAAACGTTTTTCGTGGCCTGAAAAACCGAACAGTTATTAAATTTGTATTATAAAACTCTCATTCTTGCAATGAAATGCGAAATTAAAATGAGAGCCGTTACGGGAACAACATTGAAATTCTATCTGAGTTGATAAGTATGCTGTAAACATGGGCGCCGGAAGAAAAATTTACAGGGGGGTTCAAATCCTTGGTTGCTAAATTACGTTTGGTATTTTTTTTTTAAATTTTTATTAAGAAAATCTTAAGAAATTTAATACATTTTCGTGAGAAAGTGGAAGAGCTCGGGCTTTACCGTGTCCTCCCCTTCGGGCGACCATGGCTGTAAATCTATGGGGTGAGGAGATAGAAGAAGAATAAAAAAAAGAAGGGTTTGTTGAGTAATAAAATGTCTTCTGTCTTAAGAAATCGATTAATACAATTGTATATAATTACTGATATAGAAGATTATTTTATAAGTTTACAATTTATTTTCAAAGAAAAAAAGTATTTTAAGAATGAATTTAACGACTAATGAAAAAGATCAAAAGTAGCAAAAGAGTTTCATAAAATAAACTATATTTTAATCTATAAGCATGTCGTAGATTTGTCTAGCTAAACACCTCTCCAAATATACTAGATTTATCCCCCCCCCCAAATAGGACAAACTGGCATTACTGCTAATAAATTTGCTATTGTAAGTTGGTGGGCACAAATTACCCACCCCCTCCTCCGTTGGTAGAAGATGCGACTGATATTTAGAAGTGTCATTCCTTGATTGCAGTATAATTAGTAGCTGTTGGTATTTTCCTATGTACTGTTCACTTCAAGCACTGTAGATTTTTGTGAGTTTCTAATCTGTTTATTTTGCGAGATATATTTAATCTTAACAGGTGGGTACAAAATGATCACACTTGGTAGTCCACGTTACAAAAAGTACCTAGGAAGTTCAAGGGTTAATATATTTGAAGTTTTATCATAGCCGTCTGGGTTTCTATAAATTCATTAGCAAATTACTTTAGGCAGTAGGATTTCAGATAGAAAAATAATGAAACTGGTAAACAATCCTAAAATTATTGCATAAAATGCTGTTTGCAAGTGCTGCAAAGACAGTGCTGTATCTGACTTTGAAACAAACACCCCCTTCGTGAAAAAATCATTCTCATTTAGCGTATCCATTCTCCATTTACCATACAGGCCACTTTCTACCAGTCTTTGAATCAGGATATTCATTCGAGGTAAATAGGGCGAATATTTTGTAAGAATAAATGATAAGAAAGCCAAACCCACATTGGACTTCGCAATGTGTAATAAGTCTTGTCCATGTTCTAAATCTATTCTACCTTGTTCATATTTTATTTTCCCGAACGTGCCATAAAAAACGCTATCCCTTCTGAACGCTACTCGTTTGAATCCTGCCTCTAGATTTTTGATCGGTTCTAAGTGTAACGAATTTAATACTTTATTTTCGATACCTTTTAATTTAGATAGAAACGCCGGTACACTTAATACAGTTAAGCCAGAATTAGCAATGTCTTCAAAAGTGTTCAGTTCTTTATAATAATGTGTATGCATCATGCAACGTACTAAAGATCCTTGATATAAAACAGATATAATCACAGCCCCTATTATGAACATAAATAAAACGATTGTCAGGTATCTATTATGGGGAAAACTGGGGACGGAACCATGCAGAAGTATAGATAAAATATACAATATCAAATTACTAAGGCCATAATGTGTAATTTGTGCTATAGTAATATGCTGGACAATAACTGCAGCTAGAAGCACATATAAAGCAATTAAAAGGACTGAAATCCACATTGATACTTTGAACGGGAGAAATATATACATCCATTGTGGTATTTGCAGGGCCTTTGGACAAATAAATACAAAAGAATCGATGGAATATATCGTAGCATAATCAACAATTTGATATCTGTTATGAAGCAATATTAGATTATTTCCCGAAATATCTGAGAACGACGTAGCAACTTCGCCAATAGGTCCTATCCAAGAGCCATTACTTAATTTATGATTAACTAATCTATTGCTATACTTCTGGACTAAGATAGGAGTAATATTCATATTAGTTATGATGGTTTCAAATAACCTCCCTGTACATCCCGAAACGATCAGATCATTATCTTTGTTTTGAGTTAACCAAATAAAAGGCAAAAAATTAAATTGACTAATGTATAATGGGTAACGATTGAGGTTTCTGGTCATTTGCTCTAAAGTAAGCTCAATATCATCAGTCTTATGATAAAAAACATTTAGAACGAGACTTGAAGCTCTCGTGTCATTCGTGTATTTTCCTGTAAATGGACTGTATGATCTTATGCTGATGTTGGCTTTTGAGTTTCCCACTGTACCAGATAGTCTATTCATATCCATTGCAATTAAACGAACACTCAGGATTTTTGCTTCCCAAAATGCACTGAACACTTTACCAACGTCTCTTCTGACCATTTCACTACTTCTCAATATTACGTAATGAGTTCCTCTTTTGTTCCAGTTGATTGTTTTCCTCGAATACGTTGTAAATTTGTAAACAGATGAATAGTTATGTAAGAATAAAATATAACGGTTGCTTTGACTAATTGGTATTCTGTTGATATACTTATCTGTTACATTGTTAAGCACATAATGATAAATGGGTGTGTTGCACTCATCTAAAAGACGTTGTATAAATGTACTAGCAAAATCTCTATCGAATGATTCAGAAATAACACATGTAATTTCATTCTTGTCCCTTTTGCTGAAAATCTGCATCATTTCTTCAGGTATATCTGCTGAAAGTAGTGTGTTTTCCACACTAAATATCTGAAGAGATATCAGAGAGTTCATGTTGATTAAGGTTATCACCAAAACCAACAGCACTTTGAGCATATTGTTGTAAAATACCTTAAATACTTCTTTCGAAGCGAATCTGAAATTAACATAGAAACATGATTGATTGAATAGATTAGTTCATTTTACTTATAGACAAACACACAAACAATCACAATATCTAAAAAGTAAATTTAAATGTAAGTCCTGTCTTTGGGATTGGAAAGAAATGGGGCTTACTTAATAATACAATTGGATTTTTTTAAATTCTTGCATACGGAATATACCATCATGTTGAATGTTAAAAATTTACTTTCATTAAACTTAACGTGGAAAACAGCGTTCATTACCGAAGAGAACATATAATTTGAATCTTTAAACACGAATTTCTACAACTTTACTCTAAGTAGACCCACTTGCACTTGTGTCGCCGCCGGCAGGAAAGAACCTGTTGCAAAATTTTCTACAATCATGTATATTAACCTATGTCCAGCGAAAGCCAATGGCGCATAAGAGCGATGTTGTCAGATCTCATTTTCTTTTACGTAGAAGTATAACGTGAAACGTTTCTTTCGTGAAACACAGATGGGAAAACGAAGTAAACGCTTCGAACGGAGAGGATGAAAGAGTAAACACTGGTTTAGATTGACTTGTATGAAGAAACAATCTTACAATACGTAAAACAATGAGCCACTTTACACAGAATCTTGCTTTTCTCTTATAATTATTTAGAAACGAGTTCGTTTTTCCCTAAACATACACTACCACTCTATTAACAAAATCATTTTTGATTTCAAATAATATTTCTCCAAGCATCGAGTATTTAACAACCTCGCGTAACTTCCATTGGATATTGCAAAAAATAGGGCACACCTTAAACGTCAAGAGGTTTGAGCCAGACATTTTTTTCTTTAGTACACTTATTGTATTCCTTCCTAAAAAAAAAAAAAAAAAAAAGCCTTGAGACAAAAAGCCACAACATATTTGGTAAATATTACCTTTCTATTTAGCGCCCCATCACTGTTGCACATTGAGTTTTATCATCATGATTCAGAATACATAGATAGCAATTGACCATAATGTAGGCGTAACCATATTGTATCACTTTTTTCCATATGATCGTCTCAGGGGATAGCAATAGTAAGTGCCACGTCGTGTGAAATTAAGTAGTTATGTGGGATGGGTTGGAATCGGATCACAAAATAGTTTGTTAGTATTTAATTTCCGAATTGTTTCCCTAGATGGCAGGAGAATCTGGTTTGGTGTGTTTCACTTCATTGCAATGCATTGGAATGTTGAATTTCCTTCTCCAGTTTAGTCGAAAATTTGAACATGTGATTTACCATTTTCTTGTCCGGACCCGCTGTTGTGTTCTCGGTCTTTACTGACACACACCTTGTAATAACTATGTGGTTAATGTAATCTTAGCCTAAGTAATTCAAACTAGAGATAACACATAGTCCCTGAGCACACTATTTTCTTAAAATATCGATGTATAACAGCTTCGCAAACTACTAAACCTTTGATTTTATCACACACGAAATAATATTGCCTTGATCTGTAGATAGAATCTAAATATATATACGGAATTTCAACCCTTCACCTTTTATTATAAACAGAATGTCTTACTAATTGTTTTACAAAGTACTTGTAAGTCTTTTCTCTAAGTAGGGGAGTCCGGCCCAAAATGGCATACCTTGGTAAAATGGCACACTGGCTGTTTTCGAAAACTGTTTGATTAGAAACAGCCAGAAAATGGTTTAAATGAGAGTTTGATGTAGCAATACTAGTGAGCAGAAATGGCGTGTGTGTAGGTAAAACGCAGTAGATGTTATCGGGAAAAAAGTTATTTTGGTAGATAAAACTTTTATTTTCTTCTGTTTTTGATGTTGAATTATTTTACAGTCCGAGGAAGTACAGACATTTTAACATATCAATTGTAAAGTACATTCTATTAAAGGTAGGTTAAGCGTAGAAACTTCAAGGTTTAGCTTTCACATAATGTGCAGCTATCTGTTTTTGTTTTCCTTCCGCATCAGGGCAAGATGGCACAGTAAATACTGTAGTATGCCTTTTTTTTCCTGGCTTAATCTGCCGAAATTCTGAAGCGTTTAAAGCAGTTTACTTCAAATACATTTGCCACATATTACAATCAATAGATGGAAAGGTTGTTGAAACCACATCCAGGAAGAACTGTGAGTCTTAGTAAAGTCTCCAAATTGTTTTCGAATGCTTATTTGAAATCTGCAACAACGCTCAGTGCGCTTACTGGATTCAAAGCAACTAGCATATATCCTTTCAACCAAGATATTTTTCCAGACCATGTATCTACCAGCTGCTACTACAGATTGCCCTGAGCCAGTGAACGAAAGTGAACCAAGTGTAGACTCGAATGCAAAGTGTGAATAAATCACAAACCCGCAAGATAAAAATGCTACTTCCGTTAAGGATATTTCCTCTTCAGAACCAGATCCATCTACATCAGAGCAGGAAAGAGTTTCAGATGTTCCTGTAGCAGTTTCCCTAAAAACCTTCAGTGAGCACATTTCTCCAGTACCACGAGCTAAAAAAAAAAAAAAAAAAAAACCATAGAAAAGAAGGAGGTCTACGCGTAAAGGAAGTCAACTTCTCCCATGTAGTACATACCTTATGGAACTAAAGGCAAAGAGCGAATCTAAAATTAGAACTGCAGCACAAAGATCAAAAAGAACTATGAAACGTAGCATCTTTATTGATCTTAGTGATGAAAACGACAAAGGTCTAGTACCATAGCCATAGATTTGGAAGCCACTGAAGATGATAGTGATGTGCCATGTATCTATTGTAACGAACTTTACAGCATGTCCAAAGCCTGAGAATATTGGTTGCATAGTTAGCTTTGTTTCATCTGAAGTCAAGCTGCACGAGCTGGATTATTTCCAAGGGCCAAGATGTTTGTGAAATGTGCTCACAAACTATACTTAGTGCTTCATTTGCAGTTTTCATCTTCTGAATCATATTTTATTTTTTTAAAAATATTCTTTAATATCTTTTAACATGTCCGTAATTTTTACGTTGTTTTGCAAATAAAGTTTAGGTCTACATTGATATGTTTAAATGTATTTGTTCGAAAATGTTCCTTCAGCCATTCTGTATGTTTTTCTATTAATCAGTATTCACTTTCCTATACTTCTGTTTATATGTTTCATAGAAGCAAGGTAGTGTGCCATTTTTGCCCTGCGTACCCGGGCAAAATGGACTTTCGGAACTTTTTTAAAAAAATGTAAAGAATAAGAATTTTGACAATAAATAATCTTACTGATCTTCACATCAATATTCAAACAACATTCAAAAGAAGCATTCATAAAAATACGAGAAAGTTTTAAACTTATTGTGATGAGATATTCAAACATAAAGCCAATGTGTGCCAGTTTGGGCCGGTCTCCCCTATTTAAGTGTTCCCAGTGTAAAATAAGTACAAAGTTCCTCTGCACACGAAGTGGCCTTGGAATAAAGATATTTGTGTTAGCCCACAGCGGCCTCAGATGAGAATCGGTTATACTCCGTAGCTCATAGCAGTCCCGAAAGTAGGTATTAAGGATATCTTTGTATTAAGGATCTCATAGCAGCCTCAGGATATGGTTTTAAAGGATTATACTACGTAGCTCACAGCAGCCCCAGGAGCAGGTATTAAAGGAAGTCGTTCCGTATCCCATGTCGGCCTTGGGAGAATGTTTTGGTAGGTGAGCGATCAGCACTGGCCTGGTACTTTGTTAATTCTGTCGTCTTCTTTTATAGCTATCTTCTTACTTCAACTAAACATGATGAAGCCTAAGGTTTAGTTAGTTTGCGAAACTGATATACATTGATATTTTGATAAACAATGTGCTTTCCTGAAAGGTAGTGTGTCTTTTGTATTTTCTATTGTAAAGTCAAGTTCGTATTTTCTATGGTCAAGTTTGGGGTGTTCAACCAACATTTCAATGGTTGTAACCATTTATTTATGAACACTAGGAATACCACACACAAAACTTGAGCTCTGACACTGGAGGTGTTAGGATTCATGAACAGGATGTACGATAAACAAAACGGAAATTCTCCTATATTTATACTAAATGAAAATAGATTATCCAATTTCACACCATCTTTTATACAGGGTTAGCATAAATGAGTCATTCGTTTCGAAAAGGCTATATTTTCAAAAGTATTCACACGTACACACCTGAAAGGTACATGGAAAGAACCACAAACTCACCAAATATATACACCCTTTACAAATATCCACCAATATGTGCCCCTTTGGTGATAGGACACACGTCCAGACGATACTCGACGTCTTTTTTCTTGCTTTCCCTTCAGTTACGGCATGTATCAACCTCGTACTGCTACACTGCCACTCCCGACCGGAAAGATAATGGACTCGTGCCGCCATTACAATACAAACTTTGTGAGTTTGTGATTCTTTTCATATATCTTTCATGTGTATACGCAGGCACGTAGCCAAGGGGTGGTGTGGAGTGCAGGGAAGGAAAAGAGAAATCTCTGTATGAAACTCATATGTAAATCTCTCTCTTACTACCCCTTTACCTACAGGAATGTTGTATCATCCAAATTTAAAGAAAATCAAAAGATATGCCAAATAAAATAATAGAAATTACTGAAATTTAGATAAAAGTCGGTAGAGCTAAGATAAAAAAAAATATAATAATAATATATATATATATATATAAATATAAATTTCTATAATGCCATTCCTGTAAGTGTGAGTTCCTTATTTAAAGTCCTGTAGCCCCTTTCGGACTTTCTTTGATATGTGGACTTACGCATGAGTTATCTGCCACCTTGGTTTATCAAAGAATAGGTGTGTGATTACCTTACTAGTTTCGAACATCTGATATTAAAGAGCATGGAATCCAGCAAACCTGCAAGAAACAAATTATTCTGGTACTTACCATACCAGCCGAAATTCCGTTAGGGAAGTTGATAACTCCATGTAGTTTAATAAACACTTTTATTATAAACACAGCACTTAATCACTTAAATCACAACACTAAATTGATATCGATATAAGATATGCTCACAGTTGAACTAAAATAATTAAAAAAAAAAAAACTTATGATTTTTTTTTTTATCACTAGTTCATAGTTAATAATATGTATTTGTATCTATTGCACAGTTCATCTTCTTTAATTTCCACGTAGGTGTGTCCGTTACTTTACAGCATTAATCACAATTTTAGTGTCTATTCTTTCATGTTGATAGTATTCTTTTAAAACGGTTTCCGTAGCATCCTAAGGTAGATTAAGTCCTTGGTACCTGATTATAACTGAGTCCACCACTGTGTAACCACTTCAAACTTGGTTATAGTTGCACTTCTATCTCTCTCTATCTATATATTTTAATGGTTTGTTGCTGCATACGTAAGATATATGTATTCGTTTCCAGTGTTGTCCGATTGGATCTAAAAATGCATATAGTCTAGAAAACTGACACAGTTTATTTAACTTATTTTGAACACCAATGGTGCAACTTATCGCACTTAATTAAGTTCACTTTTAAAATAAATATATGCACTTATCTTCCGTTGCAACTAACACCGTTGAACATATAGTGTTCAGGAAAATAATTATTTTCACACGAGCAGCAACTTCACAGACTCGATCTAAACGCCAACTGCCCTGTTCTTCTCCAGAATTTCGGTTTTGTAAAAGGGGTTTGACACACAAGAGTCGTGCTTCGCCTCAAAGCTACTGGCTTTTCAATAGAGATAACCTTTTCTATTGTCTATCTACCTGCTAACGGAACTTTGCAAGGAAGTATGTTTATTTTTATTTACATTGACTTTATACGCAAATAATTCACTTCTTATAGATTGTCACGTAATTTCGAATCAAGCACTAAAATCTGCATTCTTTGGCCTTTCATTAGATACCAAATATGTTATAGTCCACTTCTGATATAACCTTAAAATTTTGCATTTAAAATAGGCCGGTTAATATATTTTCACCACTTGACATATGTTCTTTTCTTATGTGTGTCTAGTCACTGGAGCCCTCTAGCGGAAAGAATTAACAATGTCACGGACAACCATAATAGTTCGGAGTTTTCTGCTTCCGCGTGACAATTATACAAATTATTAATTATAGAATGAAATTAAACATACATCTACTTTACTTACAAGTATATACATATCTTTGCTACCATATACATATGTGGTATGGAGTTGTCATCCTCTATTAACTTTATTTGAAACAATTTCTTAGGGTAAGGATTCCCAGTTCCGTCTGTCCCCAGCAGAAAGCCAAAACTCCACCCTCCAATACCAGATAGTACTTGTTATTATTTTTCTCACGGCTGAAAGTTTTATGATACGATATACGGAAGAACGGAAAAGGTAAAACAATCAATAAGGGTACGCGTAGCTTTCCAATACATAATTGACTCTTAAACACACTAATTCTTACATATTTTAATTATTATTAGTATTTGATATTACAAACTGCTTCATCTGGTAAACCTGGAACGAATTCACAGCCTGTTTTGCTAGATTCGCTACGCCAGCTCGAATTCTTGTGAAATCGGCGGTCAACCCAAGATTTTAACACATCATTGTCC
Organism: Thermobia domestica; assembly: GCF_964235325.1. Lineage (NCBI taxonomy): Eukaryota > Metazoa > Arthropoda > Insecta > Zygentoma > Lepismatidae > Thermobia > Thermobia domestica. The sequence goes on from NC_137469.1 coordinate 81,893,388, forward strand.
TTCTGTTTTTATATCTATGTGTTAAATTTTGACAATAGACAAATATCAGTCTTTCTGTCGCCTTTTCGGTAGTGTTACAACTCAGGGTGTTTTATGGTTTTTTAGTTCTATACAGTATTCTTATAGCTGCTTAACAGAAATAAAACAGTAATTTTTAGTTTCAACTCACAATATAGTTGGCTAGGCTGACTAAGCATAGGTGACTGACCTTTTGGAGCTTCGTTGTCTTCTACAAGTTTTCCTTAAAAAAAAATCTCTAACTCACTAGAATCTATCTTTCTATATACGAAATCCAATATCTATCGTTACATTCTCGATATAAACTTGAATCTTACCAATACTTAGGAAATAAAATAAATATGATTCTAAGTTAATTAATAATATAAATAATATTTGAAAATAAAGAAAACCATTTCCATTTCGATATGCAAATTAATGATAACATTTAAATATACTACTATATACACTTTATTAATGAAACTAATGTGAGACTGCGTCGTACATTTCCCCCCTTTGAGTTATATATTAATGGACAGGATAATTAATATGTTACTCACAGATACAATACTTAAGAACTATAATAACTATGTAATGACTACTTGGCAAATTAATATTCCTAACTTATTTTCGATAATAACATTGACAATACATACCTATATATAGCATACTGACGATACAGACTTCTTACTACATATGATATTTTTAAAATATGTACATAGACATTGTTATTTCTCTTTCTTTTTTCTTTTTTTTCTTTTTATACGAGGCAAGACTATGTCATGTCTGTGGCTCGGATGTGTTATCTTCCTTTTCCTTGTCTTCTCTCAGATGGTATTTCTTTAAGAGAAATGCATTTCTTTTAATTATCTCTTTTCCTGTGGCTACATCACAAAGTGTGTAGACATTTTTATCTGTTTTATCTACGATACGGAACGGTCCTCCATAGATTAACATCAACTTTTTAGATATTCCCGCTAAAGCATCGGATTTAGGGAATAGTCTGATGAGTACCAAATCATCTAAATTGTACTCGATTGTCTTATGATGCTTGTCAAAATAAGCTTTACGGGATTCAGCCTTTTTCTTCAGATTTCTATGTGCTACTTCAATGTAGTACTTCATATCTTTTCGTTTATCCACGTCTGGGATGTCAAATAATTTAGCGATATCACTAGATTGTGACAATCCTAAATGGACTTCGTACGGGGCTAGACCCGAGCTGAGGTGCTTTGCTGAGTTTAGACACTTTTCCACTTTGTTTAAGTATTTTGGCCAATTCTTATGATTACTATTCGTGTACTTCTTTAACATGCGAATAGTGGCTTTGACAGCAGTTTCAGCCATCTCTCCTTGAGGATAATACACGCTACTCATAATGTGTGTTATTCCTATACTCTGGAGGTGATTTTTCCATTGTTTCGAATGGAACTGTGATCCTCTGTCACTTAAAATGAACTCTGCATTTGGGCATAATTTCAGAAAGTCTGTTAACTTCTGAATGGCAACGTGTGTAGTAGCACGCTTGCAGGGATAAAGTCCAACTAATTTCGAAAATGCATCTAAAAATACTAGAATATATTGGAATCCACCACTGCCTTTTACAAGAGGCCCACAAAAATCGATACAGATCAGCTTCCCAGGTCTATCTGTAACTACAGAGTGTAATTTTCCTGTATAATAGCATGTTGGTGGATTGGCCTTTTGGCATAAATCACATGAACCGCAATATTTTCGTATACTGTGCCTCATTTTTGGCCATACAAAGTTTTCACTTAGCTGTGGCAACAATTTACTTGCTGACAGATGGCCATTCTGATCGTGATAATAATGGAGTAAGGGATACACCATTACTTCAGGGATACAAATACGTACTCCTATTGTATCACGTTTACAAAGTTTTCCATTTATTAACTCGTATGAGTGATGTTTCCCCTTGATGCATTTAGATGTGTCGTTTGATTCGACTTTTCGTTTTATGTTTCCATAGAATGTGTCAGAGGTCTGTAACTCTGACAACATTGCTATGAAGTTTCTCAGTTCACCTGGCAGTTCCTCTATGATGCCCATTAGAGATTCTTTTATTACAGGCTTAGCATCTATCTCAGAAGTAAAATTTCCATCAGGAGGATATCTTGAATGGAAATCTGCCAAGTTATCCGTGGACCGAACATGTTCAAAAATAAAATCTAAATTTGCCAAAGATAAAGACCACCTAACTAAACGTTGGTTCGTTAACCTGCAATACAAAATAAACTTCAAAGCCAAGTGATCAGACCTTATTTTAATTTTTCTTCCTATCAAATAATGCTTGAATTTTGAAACACCCTCTATTAGTGCCGCTAATTCTTTTTCAGTTGTATTATAATTTCTCTGTGCTGCATTGAACACTTTTGATGACATGCCTATTATTCGTTTGTCATTATTGTCATCAATTTGATAGAGATGACTAGAACAAGCTACATTACTGGCATCTACCTCTAAAATCATCTCTTTATTAGGAAGAGGCTTCTTGAGTACTATATCTTCTTGAAAAATCAATTTAATTTTCTCAAGAGCATCTTGATGTTCTTTGGTCCATTTGAATTTAGTATTCTTTTTAAGCAAGTTAAAGAGTGGGTGTAGTACTTCTGAATATTGGTGGCTAAAACATCTATAGAACCCTAAGTATCCAATCAACTTTCTCAACTCTTTTACGTTGCGTGGTGCTCGAAACTGCATTACATGTTCAATTTTCTGTGGATCTTTCCCAATCCCTTCATGTGATAATTCAAAACCCAAAATTTTTATTTTCGGCTTAGCAAACTCGCATTTCTTTAGGCGTAAAGTTACACCACCTTCTTTTAGCAAAGTTAATACTCTATCTATATGTAATAAGTGTTCTTCAAAGCTTGTAGAAGCAATAATTGTATCATCTACGTAATTATTACAATAGGGCCTTACTTCTTGTCCCAAAATTTGATCTAATGCTCTAATGCAAGATGCTAGACTAGTCTTAGTTCCAAAAGGTAGTTTCATAAAACAGTATGAGAGGCCTTCATACACAAAGCCAAGGAGTGTTTGGTCTTCTTCTCTAACTTTTACATTCAAGAAAAACTCAACTATATCTAGCTTAGTAAAGAAAGATTTATCACTTAGTGATTGTAATATCTCAAGTGCTGGAAGAGGTTTATCTAATTCGCTTTTTATCACTTTTGATAACTTACGGCCATCCAAACATAAACGAATAGACCCATTCGTTTTCTCAACGACCACCAACGGATGATTATACTCACTAGGTGCTTTCTTGATAATATTAAAAGCTAACCACCGATGAATTTCATTTTGTATCTGATTTTTGTACTTAAGAGGAAAAGGATACATTTTTGATTTTATTGGTGTAGGATCTGTAAGTTCTATCTTATGTTCATAATTTTTAATTGTTCCTGGCTTTTCGTCAAAAATGTCTATGTGTTTTATTAACACGGACGCTAATTTACCCCTTTGTTCATCAGTGAGATCTTTATAGTTATTTACATGTTCATAAATATCTTTCTCAGTGGCCTTTGTGTTGATTTTCTCCCATTCTTCTGGAGACAACACTCTTTCTTTCAGTTCTGTGGGAGTTGGGAATACTCTTTTACCCAACTGCAGTGTAGGGTCACTATCAAATAGCCTCGCCTTTGAATTCCCCAATCCTACCTTAGGAAACTGTATACTTTCTACATTCTCTCCTATCTCACTTTTCTCACTTAACTCACTAATAATGCCACTTTGCAATGATTCCTCTAATTGTCTAAGAACTAAATCATCACTCGATATTTCTTGATCTCTAAAGTTAACTTCAATATAGTGGGGTCTTTGTAATATCAACAGCGCTCTTGAATAATCTAGAATAGCAGCAGATTCTACGAAAAATTGGGATCCTAATATCACATCTTTATTTAATCCTTCTACAATGATGCCAACTGTATAATAAGTTTTCCCCTGTACAATAACCTCAAGAAGAGTTTGACCTTTGACTGTGGCTATCTTCTTACCAAACGCTGAAGTAACTTTTATGTTATTTGCTTTTAAAAATGGTGGTTGTGTTTGGCTACCTAGTATCGTTTCAAATAAGTTGTTATTTATTGCGGATATACTTGCTCCAGAATCTAACAATGCATTTACAGATTGAGCATAAATATTTACATTTATCTCTGGTAAAACTACTACATTGTTTCTCACAACTGGGTCGTCTTTTGTATCTAACAGATTATCAAAAATTCCATTTGCCTCATTAAATATTTCCTTCTCTAATTCTACCTTTCTACCATCTTTCAATAACAATGAAATAGTGTCTTTAGTATTACTTTCAAAATTTTGAGTACTATTTATTTCTTCACATTTTACACATTTATTTTCATTCTCTTCAATACTTTTAACATATGTTTCATTATCGTCTGCCAAGTCAGAACTATTGTTTGCGAGCACACACAGGGCTTTATTCGTCTGTTGGATATCAGATGTTCTATTCACAAGTACTACATCCAACTTTCCCGCTGTATGTGCTGGAAAGCATCAGTTATTATAATGAGGACCACCTGTCACACTTGGTGCATTTTGGTTAGTTTGGTAACCTTGTCCTTCGCTATTATGATAGGTTTCTAGCAGTTGTATTTGTTGCTCCGGAATGTAGTTGTTTTGATTTCTACTTCCATTCCGTGTACTGTTGTTATTTCCCCTTCTCGAACCTCGCGGTCTCCTGTTGTTTTGTCTATGTTCAGGTGAAGGGTAGCGCTCATTACGGGGTGATTGACCTCCTTCCCTTCTCCCGTTATGACCTGAATTTGGGCTCTCATTACTATTGCCTCTATTGTCTCTCTGTTGCTGTCCTCGTGTGTAAGGGACATTCCTTCTATTATTCCTACGAGGGTGTGTGTCTACCCTCTCAGAGGACACTTGCAACATATTCATATTTCTACGAGGAGGAAATCTATCTCGGTCGTAATGAGTTGCCTGTACTTCGTTCACAATCGCGAGTAAATCTGTAAGAGATTGTGGTTTCGAAGCCACTAAGGTCCTAAATATATATACTGGAAGTTTTCTCGGTAAGAGTTTCAATAAGCAAGATTCGTCTACAGGAGGATCCAATATTGAATTTTGATGTAGGATGTTCAACAGAAAATCAGAAGGATTTTTATGAACCTTATTGTCGAATTGAACTGTTAACAAATTAGCTCTTAGTGTAGCCAATCGTTCCTGACTTAAATACGTTTCTCTAAATTTAATCACAAACTCTTCATACGTAACAATTTTCTGACGCATGACTTTGAACCACGAAAGTGCTGGCCCTTTTAACGTTCTACTAATGAATGACAAACGTGCTTCATTAGGTACACCTGTTAATGCAAAGTAATTGTCTAAGTCTAGCAAAAAGTTATATGTTTGGGGTTCGTCCTCTGTACCCTGATAATTTGGAAGGCTTAGATCACGATGAATAAAAGGGTTCATGAATGTCGACAACTGTGCTGTCTGATGATCGAGTGGTGAAACAGAGGATGCAGGTGGTGCTATGCTCGGCGAAATTGTTTCATTAGGAATAGTACGTGAACATGAGGGCATAGCCTGTTCTGGTGGAATGCTAGTGTGTGAGGAGACTTCTACGCGATTTGACTCAATGATATTTAATCTGGCAGAAATCATTTCTTCTATGGCCTCTACTTTTCCAGTTATTCTCGAATCTACACTCTCAATACTGTTTCTTAATTCATCCGTTACATTCGCGTGTACAGAAATTATGTCACTTAATTTTGTCTCTACTTCTGCCCGATTTCTTTCGACATGACCAATAATATTATCACCTTGCTCTTCTAAAGATCCTATCTTATTTCCTAGATCATTTCTAACTTCTTCTAAATTTCTAGCTGTCTGGTCTAAATTTTCAGAAACTTGATTTACTGTTACATTTAATTGTTGTACGGTGTTCTCTATATCGTTATGTAGTTGTTGCTCTGTATTTTGTAGTGACCTACTCAGCCTAGATTCAAGCTCTTTCTGTGAATGTTCTAAATCCCTTCTTGTATTTCTCAGTTCTTCATTTGTATCTTCTAGCTTACTAGACAATGCACTAATTTTACTATCTAACTCCTGGTGAGTTTGTGCTAGTTTAGAGCCCAACTCTTGCACCTCTTTCCTAATTTCGGTTTTCAGTTCACGCTGTAACTCTTGTTGAGATCTATCTATCCTACTATTTAATTCTTGCTGAGATTTATCAATTTTGTTATTTAATTCTTGCTGCATTTGCATCAAGAATTGCAACACTGGGTCTGATGAACTAGTTGTGTTTCCTATCCCATCTGTCTCATTGCCTACTTCTATGTTTTCGTCTCTCACTTGAATTTCATCTCCCTGATCTCCTACTTCTGTAAATGACATACTTTGCGCTTGTTTTAAATCTCTAAGTTCTTCATTCATCTTTCTGCTTTTCAGCCTAGTCAAAACCATCAATTCTAATTAATCTAATGAGTTCACTAATAAAAAGGAAGGAATCTCTATTTTATCTAAATGTTATCTCTATAAAATTATCTCCCCCCTTCAAGTTTACAACTTCTCAAGTATTATATATAAACACATTTCTACACACATTTTACTTTTATATCAATTATGTTTTGGAAAGCATTTGGGACAAAATAAATACATTGCACGAGAATTTTACTAATCTTTAAGTAATCACACACTCGGTTATATGCTAGGATGTGAACAACAGTGTGTAACCTGCACACTTCTTGCTAAACACGTAGGGTGTTAAAACATTTAAGTAAAGAAATGATCAACGTGGTTAAGCACTCACTCATGGACGCCAACATGATGTGATTGTACTGCGCCTTTGTCTGTAATCCTAGCATATAATATTGCTACTACGCTAGGTGCCAAACTAATGTGTAAAATAACTATGCACACAAGCGTAGTAATTGCCCTTACGCTGGGAAGCCAAAATTATGTGGAGTGCAGGGAAGGAAAAGAGAAATCTCTGTATGAAACTCATATGTAAATCTCTCTCTTACTACCCCTTTACCTACAGGAATGTTGTATCATCCAAATTTAAAGAAAATCAAAAGATATGCCAAATAAAATAATAGAAATTACTGAAATTTAGATAAAAGTCGGTAGAGCTAAGATAAAAAAAAATATAATAATAATATATATATATATATATAAATATAAATTTCTATAATGCCATTCCTGTAAGTGTGAGTTCCTTATTTAAAGTCCTGTAGCCCCTTTCGGACTTTCTTTGATATGTGGACTTACGCATGAGTTATCTGCCACCTTGGTTTATCAAAGAATAGGTGTGTGATTACCTTACTAGTTTCGAACATCTGATATTAAAGAGCATGGAATCCAGCAAACCTGCAAGAAACAAATTATTCTGGTACTTACCATACCAGCCGAAATTCCGTTAGGGAAGTTGATAACTCCATGTAGTTTAATAAACACTTTTATTATAAACACAGCACTTAATCACTTAAATCACAACACTAAATTGATATCGATATAAGATATGCTCACAGTTGAACTAAAATAATTAAAAAAAAAAAAACTTATGATTTTTTTTTTTATCACTAGTTCATAGTTAATAATATGTATTTGTATCTATTGCACAGTTCATCTTCTTTAATTTCCACGTAGGTGTGTCCGTTACTTTACAGCATTAATCACAATTTTAGTGTCTATTCTTTCATGTTGATAGTATTCTTTTAAAACGGTTTCCGTAGCATCCTAAGGTAGATTAAGTCCTTGGTACCTGATTATAACTGAGTCCACCACTGTGTAACCACTTCAAACTTGGTTATAGTTGCACTTCTATCTCTCTCTATCTATATATTTTAATGGTTTGTTGCTGCATACGTAAGATATATGTATTCGTTTCCAGTGTTGTCCGATTGGATCTAAAAATGCATATAGTCTAGAAAACTGACACAGTTTATTTAACTTATTTTGAACACCAATGGTGCAACTTATCGCACTTAATTAAGTTCACTTTTAAAATAAATATATGCACTTATCTTCCGTTGCAACTAACACCGTTGAACATATAGTGTTCAGGAAAATAATTATTTTCACACGAGCAGCAACTTCACAGACTCGATCTAAACGCCAACTGCCCTGTTCTTCTCCAGAATTTCGGTTTTGTAAAAGGGGTTTGACACACAAGAGTCGTGCTTCGCCTCAAAGCTACTGGCTTTTCAATAGAGATAACCTTTTCTATTGTCTATCTACCTGCTAACGGAACTTTGCAAGGAAGTATGTTTATTTTTATTTACATTGACTTTATACGCAAATAATTCACTTCTTATAGATTGTCACGTAATTTCGAATCAAGCACTAAAATCTGCATTCTTTGGCCTTTCATTAGATACCAAATATGTTATAGTCCACTTCTGATATAACCTTAAAATTTTGCATTTAAAATAGGCCGGTTAATATATTTTCACCACTTGACATATGTTCTTTTCTTATGTGTGTCTAGTCACTGGAGCCCTCTAGCGGAAAGAATTAACAATGTCACGGACAACCATAATAGTTCGGAGTTTTCTGCTTCCGCGTGACAATTATACAAATTATTAATTATAGAATGAAATTAAACATACATCTACTTTACTTACAAGTATATACATATCTTTGCTACCATATACATATGTGGTATGGAGTTGTCATCCTCTATTAACTTTATTTGAAACAATTTCTTAGGGTAAGGATTCCCAGTTCCGTCTGTCCCCAGCAGAAAGCCAAAACTCCACCCTCCAATACCAGATAGTACTTGTTATTATTTTTCTCACGGCTGAAAGTTTTATGATACGATATACGGAAGAACGGAAAAGGTAAAACAATCAATAAGGGTACGCGTAGCTTTCCAATACATAATTGACTCTTAAACACACTAATTCTTACATATTTTAATTATTATTAGTATTTGATATTACAAACTGCTTCATCTGGTAAACCTGGAACGAATTCACAGCCTGTTTTGCTAGATTCGCTACGCCAGCTCGAATTCTTGTGAAATCGGCGGTCAACCCAAGATTTTAACACATCATTGTCCTTCTGTTTTTATATCTATGTGTTAAATTTTGACAATAGACAAATATCAGTCTTTCTGTCGCCTTTTCGGTAGTGTTACAACTCAGGGTGTTTTATGGTTTTTTAGTTCTATACAGTATTCTTATAGCTGCTTAACAGAAATAAAACAGTAATTTTTAGTTTCAACTCACAATATAGTTGGCTAGGCTGACTAAGCATAGGTGACTGACCTTTTGGAGCTTCGTTGTCTTCTACAAGTTTTCCTTAAAAAAAAATCTCTAACTCACTAGAATCTATCTTTCTATATACGAAATCCAATATCTATCGTTACATTCTCGATATAAACTTGAATCTTACCAATACTTAGGAAATAAAATAAATATGATTCTAAGTTAATTAATAATATAAATAATATTTGAAAATAAAGAAAACCATTTCCATTTCGATATGCAAATTAATGATAACATTTAAATATACTACTATATACACTTTATTAATGAAACTAATGTGAGACTGCGTCGTACAGTGGGTCCGGGGGGTCCGGACCCCCCCCCTTCGAAACTATAAATGAAAAAATTAAGGAAGGATGAAGCAAAAAGAAACGAGAAAAAGAAGAGTCAGTGTTAACAATATAAAACTACAGCAAACGTATGGTTACTCTTTCTTATAAGGAACTCTGTGTGGTGGAAACAAAAGGGCTTCAATCTAAAAATTGATATTATTGGAACGAACCATTCCGAATTCCATTTAGCTCCATGCTAATCCTATGGACTACGAGTGATAATCGATAAACCTGTTCTATCAGATAGATTCTCAGGTAGAACTTAAGGAATGCCCACAATCACGAATAATATGAACATGGCAACATAAGTTCCAGTTACACTTCTTAAAGTAATTTTCAATTTCGCGGCAACACTACTCCATTTTATAGGCTGTGTTTACCGTCGAAAGAGATCTCGTTGCTGTCTTTGACGGCATTAATCGAAGATAAGAGAAAGAAGGAAGAAGACAAGAAGGACCGAGTTCGAATGACCTCGGAAGACTATATCTTTTTCAATATTTTTAAAATATTCTTTTACTCGAGATTTCTTTATAGTTTGTTATTAAACTATTAGCATATCCTCATTTTATTGTTCTAACAAACTAACATGGATATGTTGCCAGTAAAATAGTTTAGAATGATCGAGCCCGTGTAATAACCACAGTGTTTCATGTCACGGCCCCCCCCCCTCATCACGAAATCCTGGCAAAACGAACCAATATATGTTGCCAGTAAAATAATTTAGAATGATCGAGCCCGTGTAATAACCACAGTGTTTCATGTCACGGACCCCCCCCCTCATCACGAAATCCTGGCAAAACGAACCAATATATGTTGCCAGTAAAATAATTTTGAATGATCGAGCCCGTGTAATAACCACAGTGTTTCATGTCACGGACCCCCCCCCCCCTATTAAGAAATTCTGGCTACGTGCCTGGTATACGTGTAATACTTTTGAAAATATAGCGTTTTCAAAACGAATGAATAATTTTTATGCTATCTCTGTATATTACAATACCTTTAGCAAATGACGCGACTAATGCAAAAGAGAAGCAAATGTGAAAATAAGCATACAAGTATTTTTTAAGTAAATCCGTCAACTAAGTTGCTTTTGTTCATATTGGATTTCAACAAATTTTTAATTTCCTGATTTTTCGTTGATCTGCCGAAATTCGTATAATAAAATTTACCTGTGGATTTCTCTTCTAGTAGCTGATGTGTTACAGTGATTTTTTTTCTATCAACTTTATCTGTAGTACCTATATCCTCATACGATTTTTTCTTAAGTTTAATAATGCAGTATAATAATTATAGGGATTTTTTGAATTGTACTTCGTGTATATTATTATTATTATTATTATTATTATTATTATTATTATTATTATTATTATTATTATTATTATTATTATTATTATTATTATTATTATGAAGTATTCTGCCCTTCAGCAGGTCCTGAGACTAGAGAGCTCTTTCCTTTCAATTTTAGATTTAGACCTGAAAATGTTTCTTCCACGTTTTTCCATCTTCAGCTTTCTCTTTTAACTTTCAATATTTTCTTCTGTTTCTCAGATCATCTATCAGATGTTTTCTTCTTATTCCTATTCCTCGCTTTCCTTCCATCTTTTCTTCTATGGCGGTATGAAGAAAAGTTCTTTGCAAGATGTCTCCAATCCAATTAGCCTTCCTACGAAGGATGCTGTCTAGAAGTGTCCTCTTCGCTCCTATCCGTTTTAAAACATCTTCGTTTCTAGCTCTCTTTGTCCATTTTATCTTCTCCATCTTCCTCTAGCACCACACTTCGAAGTTCTCTAAATATTTCTTCTCTAACTTTCGTAATGTTCAAGTCTCTGAACCATAGAGATAGAGATAGAGCACTTGATAGAGATTGACCGCTTATCCGGGGAGACGGTCGGTACCCATCTACGTTAGCTGCCAAGACGTTGACTGCTTTCTCCCGCGAGGAGGTGTAGGTTGGGATTTTCCTTTTGAAAGCTTGGTGTATATAGCACTAGTATAAACGAGCAATCTCAGGAAATTAATAATGCCTCTATACTGTTAATTTCTTATGCATTTGTTTTAATAAAACATAGTATATGATACATGTGACATATAGTATATATAGTATATGAAGAGGAATGTTTTCTTAACCCCTTCAGTGCGTAATTTTCAGTTGCGAACCGCTGTAAAAAGTGTAGTTTTTTTTTTTTTTTGAGAACTTTGGATGTTGATTCTAAATCTGTTTCAAAATCACTTACATCAGAATAACTAATTAATAACTCTTCCTCGATGTCAGCATCGTTGAAATATCGTTTTGAACCCATTACTGTGCTGTCTGCTCTCAAACAAAACAAAGAATGAAAACTGTATTTGACGAAGCCCAAACTCTATTTTAATTTCTTTCTTTTCCTCTTCTTCTTTTAATTAAGCAACAATTGAAACCAGCGGAGCGCAAACTCGCTAAATATTGTCGGTATAACATTACTCATACTATGGACAAGTATATTCGCCATACGCAATACAAAATAGCCAAAGCAAAATGAAAGCGTATATATATACGCCATCCGCACAGCAGGTGCGTTTTGAAGACACGAGTTAACTCGCCACCCACACTGAAGGAGTTAAAGATGACAATTAACTTTTGATCTAGTATTACCTCTAAATCATTGATCTCTGTCTTTCTCTCCTTACCATCCATCTTACGCTTTAAGCACTAGGTTGGAGGAACACGTGACTGAGACGTGTATCTTGGACTGAGATTCAGCTGCATCTTCCCAGTATGCGTATAACGCGCTCATTTAATTATACAGTTTGTAAGCTTAAAGACAGATAAGTGGGACACATAATTGAGAAAACTAGAAATAAATTAGAAATAATTAGGCAAAGAAATACAAAGTTGATTACGCATATTATAGATTTTCAAGAAGTTATATGAAAAGTTATTTTTCACTTAAGAACACCTGTGTTGTAAAAATAACGTTATTCAAGGTAAATTAATCCCTTAAGCTGAGATAGTGGAAAATTATTATTTCGTATATATTAACATAGCATGGAGTTCAGAGATATCTTCAACCAAGACAACACTTTTGTAAATAGCCAGTTTTTTGAGACATTGTTATACAGAACGACATAACAAAACCCCACAGTCATGATTGTAATTTTGTGAAGGTTTGTTTCGGTTATCAAAAATAAGCTTATTTACAGGTATTCGTTTTCCTATTCTTTTTCAATAACATTCTCTACGGAAATCAATCTCAATCTCCTTCCTTGTAGAATGATTTTGACTTTGTCTTGAATCAACGCAGCTTATTGTGTTAGTAGTTTTGCTGCAGGTAACTAAGTACTACTGATCTTTTGACTAGAAAGTACAAGTAGTCTCACCTCTGTCAGATGATGTAAAACGGGAGTCGACCTTGTGCTGTTTTTACGCTCAAAATCAGAAGACACACTTGATGATTCCTCGAGTCTGGAGACGGAACTGCTCAAGTCACCAATAGCACTTATGAATGTGTCGTAGAGTCCCTCTCAACGTGCGAATATTTTTTAGAGGCTGAATGAAATCCTTTCTCAAACGAACATTGTCTGAAACAAGACGAAACATTCGTGACCATATATATATATATCTATATTTATCTCTCTCTCTCTCTCTCTCTCTCTCTCTCTCTCTCTCTCTCTCTCTCTCTCTCTCTCTCTCTCTCTCTCTCTATATATATATATATATATATATATATATATATATAATTGAGAACCTCCTCTTTTTTTGAAGATACTGAGAAAAACAGGCCCGTATTACCTTATTTTCAAGGACATAGTATCAGGGACGGATTTAAAGGTGGCAAGTGGGCAGGAATCTTAAAAATAAAAGAAATAAAAATAAAATGGGAATGAGTGAGGTCCGACTCAAAGCGTGTTAGTTAAAGAAATATTTTGGTACAACTTTAATACCGGAATCTTCATTCTATCGAAAATGACGACGTGGTGTCAACCAGCACTGAGACAAGTTTCTGAATCATCCAATTGAATGGAAATATGGAATAATACCATATTTAGTTATTTTGAGGGTTACCACAACAAGAACAAGATACTAACATTCTACTTGTTTAACCGGGAACATCGCAAGAGGTGGTAGGTGGGAAAAATATTTTTTTTAATAGCATGATAACCGATATACTGTATTTATATATGTTCCAAAGGAAAGATTCTAATAAAGAAATACTAGAATCTTTAAGGGTGACTGTCATAAATGTAACAATTGCGTCGGTGGAGGAAATAAACTGAAAAGGCCGTGCACACAGAGTTTGTTTTTATCAACTTAAGAAATTAAAAAATAAAAAAAAGCAGTCATGAAACTAATGGTGAAAACAACTTCGTCCATAGAAGGTATATTGAAGCCGTCCGAAGCATTGTCCATCGACTTCAATATAAGAAACCTTCCCTTCTATCACCTCCGGTGGTACACGTCAAGAAAAGAACGTTGCGTAGGCTACTGTTTACAATTGAATTTTTACAAAGCTATTTTGTTAGTTTTTCAAAATTATGAAAAATAATGGAACGCGATGCATGTTATCACGTCCTTCAAATACTTCTCCTTGAGCAAGAATTTCAATATACAGTAAATACCTCGAAACGAACCGGGCGCCAGATGACTCAGAATACAAGTCTAGTGCTTAGATAACTTAAGGCTAAAATTTGTATATATATATAAAATTGGATTTGCATTATTATAGTGCCTAGATCAGAAGATGGTTTTCTAGCAATATATACGCCTATATATGAGATTGAGAATGGAGGCGAAGCCCAATGAACAGCTTTACTGATTCACCGTTTCGTCATCTTATGTAGTCCTCCTCTAGCTGCTTAACTGAGATTGAAAACATACCCTCGTATTTGCGCGTCATAAGACAAGGAAAACTTAAATGTTTGTAAATAGATTCTTAAAATAAAGCAGTAACAAGAAACTGCAAAAAGAAAATAATTAATAATAATAATAATAATAATAATAATAATAATAATAATAATAATAATAATAATAACTCTGAAAGGTCAAGGAGGGCGTGTAGTATAGAAAAAAATAGTACAATTAGAAACACTTCACATTACGGGCAAATATTTACCATCTATCTAAGATGGCGATTTATTGCTTAAATAATATTTCCATATAGTGCGTATCCCATGATCTTTAACAGAATTGAATGTCTCTTAAAGGCATCTAACAATTTTGTTGTAAATATAAGAGAAATTAGAGAATGTCTAATTTGAATTGGTGGTGAAAAAAGGAGATTATTCTAAAATTAAGATTATACAATAGCAGTTTATGTACTACTCAATTTCTTTATGTTTTTGGTATTTTGGGAAATTAAAGATCTTAACATACATTACAAATCTTCAATAGCAATATTTTTTGTATAAGCAATGACATTTCCGGTAAACGGATTGCTTTTTCTTTCTTTTTAATTTTGTAAAAATAAAATGTCGCCTGATATTGTCTTTTTCCACTCCACAATTCAACTGATATATATTAATTTATTTCAGATAACTCTTTTAGAAAATGTTATCACTAGAACCACTAAATACTTACGCATAAACAAAAAAGGGTTCAATTAAACTATAAACTAAGTTTTGGGAAAACCAGAAAAGAATGACCTCGCCTGTATCCTAGATACTTTGTAATTGCAGCTGAAGAATTTTGATACTTTCACATACTCAGTCTTAAGTCTAAAACAATCTGATTTTAAACTGTGAACTTGCTTGTGTGTTAGATACCATTTGAATGAACGATAATGATTATTCTTACATTTTTTCTTTTTTGATTTTTGCTTTACTACATGTTTCAAGGATTTACTATAACACCCATTTTCTTTCTAACTTCAGTTTTGTCCTCTTGTACACAAGGCACTAATTGACTACCTAGATATATTTTTGAAATATGTTGCAATATGAGAAGAATTTTGTTATCAATAGATCACGACTAAAAAGGTCAATACTGTAGAACTCATTATAAATGAATATTTCCTTAGCAATGGCAGGCCAAAAAACTACAAAAAATATATTCTTGTCATGCTATCCTGATCACGAATCGTTATGAGTTACTATTATAATTGCCAAGTTCTAGATATAAAGAGAAGTCTCATTAGCAATAGAAATTACATTATTTGAGGCAGTCATGCGACCTTTTGATGTGAATTGTTTATATTGATGAAAGGGTATGTTGCGTAATGTTGCATGTTCTGTACCTCTTATTGTGACATACAGCAGTAAATATCTATATCTATCTATCTATCTATCTATCTATCTATCTATCTATCTATCTATCTATCTATCTATCTATCTATCTATCTATATATATATATATATATATATATATATATATATATATATATATATATATGAGTGTGTGTGTGTGTGTGTGTGGGTGGGTGAGTGGGTGTGTGTAACAGTTGTTCATACAATAAATCCTCATACTATATTCAAAGTTAGTGTAATTTGAAAATAATAATAATTAGTATGGTAAAATTTCTGAAAGGTATACTAGATAATTGTTTTGAAAAATTATATAAAATGTTTCAGTTTTATGTACCATGATTACGCCGGTTAGGCTAAAGGAAACGTGATTATGAGAAATGAATGAAATGGTGGAATGAAGAAAGTGGGAGGAAACGGGAGAACTCGGAGAAAACCCACAAACCCGGTGTTTGTCCACCACAAAGTCAGAAGGCGCGAGCTGGGATCGAATGAGAGACACGAAGCACCGGAGGTGAACGCTCTACAATTGAGCCACCGCACCCCCAATCAAGATTTGAAGTCATTTTTTTCTAGCAGTGACCTTGTGAACCGCTAGCGTGTAGTGATGATTTCAAGGGGTGGCTCGCAGAGGAAATTCCTCCAGAAACAAACAATATTTCTCCCGATGTTATATCTAAGATCGTGTTCAATGAGAACTACTAGTAATTTGCAATACTACTTTTCATCCTCATAGTGAAAGTCTCCTTCTCGGAGAAAGCATTTTGGAATTATCATTGTTTGTTCTCCAGTTCAATTCGGGGGCGCGGTGGTTCAGTGGTAGAGCGCTCACCTCCGCTGCTTGGGGTCTTTGGCTTGATCCCAGCTCGAGCCGTGTGGACTTTGTGGTGGACAAACACTGTGCTCGTGGGTTTTCTCGGTGTTCTCACGTTTCCTCCCACTTTCTTCGCCCTACCATTTCATTACTTTCTCATCATCACCGCCCCCTTTAGCCTAACCGGCATAACCGTGGGACGTAAAATTTGAAGATTCCATTTCATTTTTTTTTTTCAGTTCAATTCGTCAATTTTCCTTCATGAAAAGTATGTTACCCTGTCGTAAATCTGTCTTTTTCTTCAGTTTCCAGAGTAATGCTTTCTGTATTGACATTAGAGAAAGTCCCCCCTCCCATTGTACTTTATCCTTGAGCATTTTGTTTGTACTAACGAACGTACATCTTAAAGTGGAAAATGAACCACTGGATTGTATACACTCTTTCCGGGAATCAAACCCAGGACGGCATGCATCAAAAGCACATGCTCTAGCAACTAAGAGGCTTTGCAGAGTTTACTGAATGCCTTAGTAAATACCACGGAAGAGTGTACGGAGAAGTTAGGCATAACATTACGTTCATTACATTATATTTAATTGTATCCATTACCTTATTTTCCTCGACGTAGCCTCTTAAATTCTCGTGTTTTGTGCAATTAAAAAGTCATTGGCTTTTAAAGTTCTTCAAGTTTGTGAGTTTCAATAATAATTCCTTCAATTTTGGGTTCGACTTTATTAAACCATATTGGGCAAACTTCTAGTTATTAACTTGCTCAAATGTTCTTAATTTCCCTATAATATCCCACTAAAATTTCAATACTTTATATCATTAGTTGCCTTTTATCTATGTACGTACTATGGGATAGATGGACCAGTCAGCCAGTTTTTCAACTTAAATTTCGGGTAGAAATATATCCTTTGATATAAAGGTTTTGATCCTAAAAACCTTTAGTTATGGTTACAGGAAGTCCTTTCTTGAATTTCGTGCAGAAAAACATGCTCTTCATGAACAATTATTCGAGTTTTTGGAGACAGAAGAAAAGTGGAATATATATATATATATATATATATATATATATATATATATATATATATATATATATATATATATATATATATATATATATATATAAATCAACAATTAAGTTTAAGAGTATGTTAAATGAACCAAATTGAAGTAAAATTAAATAAAGAGATTGCACAGTGAGGACAATTTTTGAGAAGTACGTAGAATGTGTTAGAAGGCTTCGAGATGATACGGAGCTTTCTGAGGAAACGAGAAAAGAAAAGACACAACTTGTTGAAAACTTGGAAGAATGTTGTGAGTAATATAGAATGATAATAAATGATATAAAGAGGATAAATAAATGATTAGAACAAACCTACTAAGTGTGGAAACTAGTAGTGAACACAAAACCTGTTTTTTGGTTTCCCGTTTTAGGAAAACCGAAACCAGTTTCAGTTCTTCCAAAACTGGTTCTATTTCGGACCAGAATAATTTTTCGTTGTTCTCCAGAAACCGATTCCCTTTCCACAGAAATAGTTTTACGTGTTCGGTGAAAACCAAACCTGTTTTTGGAGAAAATCGAACTCGGTTTCGTTGAAACACCGAACCAGTTTTTGAACAAAACCGAAACCGTTTTTTTGTGAAAACCGAAATGTCGGTTTCTCGGATTTCTGCTTTTCTAAAAACCGGTTTCCGGTTTTTACAAGAAACGATTTTGTTCATCCCTAGTAGAAACAACAGAGGGGAAAACATAACAGGTCACTACTTGTTGCTATCTAGGCAGATTTACTTCCTAAATTTGAGTGTATAATATAAACAGAGATAATAATGATCTAAATAATTCTTCTTCTGAGTTTTGAATAAAAGATTAAGAAGGAAACTCATAGTAAGAACATGATGTGTGGTGGAAGAACACACTAAAAGAATCGAAAGAGGCTACAATTGATAAAAAAAAAAAAAAAGTATTAAAACGGAAGATTGCTTCCTTCATACAAGTTGAGAACACTTTTATACAGATCAGTGATCATCAAAATGACGATCGGGAGATAGATCTCGTTAACGCTCCGCTTGGCTAAACTTGATTCCTCCCTGAGCTGACACTAACGACAGAGGGCGCTGACGATAAAAACTGCTCGTTTCTCCCGCGCAATTGCCATTGTCAGCCTCATCTCACAGTTGATTGCATACGCGTGGAGCTGTGCACGTTGTTTTTCGTGCATATCTTAGAAATTTGCTAACTTGGATAGTTTGAGCTCATATTCGCTAGAAATGTAAGTTCATAGTCAATAAACAAGGGTAAGAGTATTTAAAAACAAGTTGGTAGTTCTTTTAGTTGATAGGCCACAGTAGGATTTTAAAACGGTACTGTAGTTTAGATGCTTTATAAGTTTGGCGACCACTGATATAGAATCTTTATCGCTTTTAAGGAAGTAATTGGCCAGAAGTTGCAGAATACGAATGAAAATAATAAACATTTAAAGTTCCTATTAAAACATAATCCAATCAAGTTTCGTTGTAGGTTTCCTTTTTCTTAAATCTACTTTTATGTTACGAACCATATTCTCAAAAGCAGAACAGCTGATCTGATTCACTTAAGTAGGTTATAAATTCCTTTGACTTCAGTTTTGGTTCAAATTAGCCCACAACAGCCAGGAAGCCGGAAGTATGAACCAAATACACGGCTCTGATTGATTTTTTGGCAGGTAGCTTACATAGCAGAAATCAAAATCAGAAGCATATAGCCGTCGGAACTTGTGGCCAAGCGTGCTAGTGCAACATGCTACTATTGAAAATCGTTCTTAGCATGGGTTCAAACCCAGCGCAAGGAAATTTTTCTTTTAAATTTTCATAACACTTTTTTAAATTAAAATAAGATGAAAATAATACTCAAAAAAGGATTTTCTTGCTTTTGTGCAGATACGAAGAAGAAGAAGTAGAAGAAGAAAAAGAAGGAGTAGCAGTAGTAGTAGTAGTAACGGTTTAGAAGCCCCGCAGGGCTCGTTTTGTTCCACCTTGACCCCCATTTGTTACCAGTTTAAACCGCTTGGGTAGCGCGCGAAAAATTTACTTCCTAGAGTATTACTCCCCCGAGCGGGTCCTGAGTAGTTGGAAAATTAAAATAATAGGAAATTAAAGATAGGATGACTTTATTCAGGACTACAGTAGCTCCTTTAAGAAGGCAACATAGACTATAGTAAGAAAGTAATAATCAAAACTAAAGACAGACTTAATGTCTACAGTCAACAAGAAATTTCTCAATAATAATGCTCAGGGCACCTAACTAGTCTCTAAAAATTATTCTCCTCTATTCTAGAAAGATCGAAAAAAAGACATTAATAATAAATGAGGTTAGATGAAGAATATACCATACATGAGAAACACGTAATGAATAGTTAACAACATTTGACACACGCTTCGTTTTAATAGTGTATACCCCGCAAGATAAACATCAGTGCCTATTTTGTGAAATAGGTCAAAATGTATTACGACAAATAGAAATAAAATGTATATCCACAAAAAAGATATTCATTTGTGTACGAAGTATTGATGACTTAAAACCAAAAATAGGCTTAGATTTATTTCAGATATAGTTCTGTTTCAAGCAATTATTTCTATACTAAAGACTGCATCACACGTTATCTTTTAATTGCTTGTAATAGTCAATAAATTGCTGTTAGCGGGTAATGGTGAAGACTAAGTTTTGTTGATTACCATTGCCTCTTACACTATCTTTAGTACTCCAAACGAGAAAAGTATACAGAAGTTCCGGAAATGAAGGTCGCAATTAACATAATAAGAAAGGGCATCCAACTTTCAACCTAGTCATTTAATGGTTTGAATGATTACAATTATACTACGCTGTATTTTAAATAAGGTTATAGGAAGCGTTTCAAATGTAACGTGATCTTAGAATTTAAACAAATAAATTTCATTTCACGGTTGTAAAACTACGGTAGACTCCCAAACTTTCAGTCTTAGTAGAGAGGGACATAGCAGAATATTTTCTTAAGACCTTAAATCGATACCAAATATTCGCTTCTCGTGATCTATTATCAATTTATTTCTGCAGCGATCAACGTTAAAACTGCAAATGGTAGATTTCTAGCACTCCCGGTTTTCATACAGGGTGATTGCAATTGATTGAACCTATTCTTGGGACGCTGAATTCAGTACAGAAACAAAAAAGACGCTTCTCGATATCTTATACCGTTTTCGCTTTAAGAAGAGCAATAACGCAGCCCGAAGTACAAGGACAAATCAGAAAGTAATGTTACAAAGCCTGCAATGAAATGTGTATATATTATTTCTTACAATCAATACAGCCAACAGATAGTACATACATTAAGTTATTTTTCGACACAGTCTTTATATCAGTTGAGGAACTTCTTGCGTCGTGGCTGAATTTGAAGATCCCTCCTGGTAAAAGTCCTGTCTTTGCGTGTTCAGCCACGTTCCGAAGTGTTTCATCTCCTCGTCTGACGCGAAGCAACTGTTCCCTAGGTACTCTTTCGAGTGCAGGAAAAGGAAAAGTTAACTTGGAACGACTACGAGCTGTAGGGAGGGTAAACGATGATGTCACAGTGAAACTATTTCAACAGCATAGCGGTCTTCTAGACTGTGTGTTCGCGCACGTTATTGTTAAAGGAAGACGACGCCCTCGATGAGAAGTCCTGGTCGTAAACCTCTAACAGCTGCCGGTGAGCTTCAGCCGCGGTTACATATTTCGAACATAAAAATTGAATAACTGAGTGGACTTCTGCGCCAGACTAGTTTACCAAACGAGTCGCCATTTGTATTTACCAAGGATGTTATAAAATAGAGGATCTACCCATATGTATCTTCATCCTATGAACTCAGTGAAGCAGAAAAACAACTGAGCATCGTCTGAGCTGGTACGTCTGATTGGCAACTCTTGTTTGCGTCATGTTTTTTGGCTCGAAACATTGTGATCTTAGTGGCACGAAGCGGGTAGAGTAGGTGTGGCGGAACTGACGTATGGCTTCACGATTTTGTTGTATGGGCAGATCCTCTATTTTATAACATCTTTGGTGTTTACCTACAACTAGCACTGTAAGTTGCGGGTAGCTGAAACTCTGTACAGTTCCCAACTCCATATAGTAAAATTGCCGCACACTCCTCATTCGTTTATAACAGATGAAACTTCAGAAATATCGATCTTGTTACATGCGTTTCTAATTCGCCCTCGTATCAGTAAATTTGGAACATTTTCGTGTTCGGTAGAGTGTTTCAAATGATGATAATATGTTCTCTCAAATGCTAAATTAATTATAAACAAATGTTTGTCTCTATCTGTCATCGTATTAGTTTTATGACCATCAACGTTGAAACGTGAAATAGTAAATTTCTGGCCATTTCCAGTTTGAGTAAAGGGGTTAACGGAGGAGATGAAATATATTCTTGAAATGCTGAATGGATTTCACATAAAGTTTCTTCATATCTTTTATCGCTTTTGCTCTGCGGAAATCAGTATTGAAAGTGGAATAGTAAATATCGATCTTTTCCGATTTTGGTGTTCTAGGTGGTGGTGATATGTTTTCTTGAGATACTAAATCGATTGGAGTAAACCACTTTTCCTTTCCTAGTACCCTTTTTTGTACTACTGCGATAAACTTTAACCTCTACGGTTCCATAGCGCTCATTTGAGTACATTCATTTTAATATTACGTAAATATATGTTGTTTCAATGTTTTGCTACTCAAGTACTT
The DNA here is from genome assembly GCF_964235325.1 of Thermobia domestica. Classification (NCBI taxonomy): domain Eukaryota; kingdom Metazoa; phylum Arthropoda; class Insecta; order Zygentoma; family Lepismatidae; genus Thermobia; species Thermobia domestica. The sequence continues at coordinate 81,915,748 of NC_137469.1, forward strand.
AATCGAGGAGACATTAATGCACTCTGGGTCTATTGGATGGCAGCATTAAGCACACAGTGTGAGATTCAGAAGAATGGCTGCAGCAGGAGAGGAAAGGATTGAAGGTCCTAACAAAAAGCGTGAGTATATTCCTTTATTTATCTTCGGAATGGTTCAAAAATTATTTTCTTATAATTTAATATCAACTTCTTGATATAAAGGTATTATTTGTATCAGGGACGTTCTGTACATTTCAGAACTGAGTAAAAACTACCATGTACTCAAATGAGTACTTTGGTACTTACATGTTGTAGGGAGCCGAGTGCCCTCAGCTCTCCATCTGCATATCAAAATGCAGATGAGTGCACATTTGACTGACTGACTGACTGACTCTATGGCCTATGGAACCCGGAGGTTCAGTGCCGCGTTCACAAAAGCTCTCCACTGACTTCTATCCTTAGCTAATTGCATCCAGTTTCTACTTTGTATTCCTATCTCTGCGAGATCCATCTTAATATTGTCCTCCCATCTGCGCCTAGGTCTTCCTAATGGTCGTTTTCCTATGGGTCTACCAGTCAAGACTTTGAAAGTGTTTCTACTTTCTTCCATTCTAGCTACATGACCTGCCCACCTAAGCCTCCTAGACTTGACGACCCTAACAATGTTAGGTAAACCGTATAAACTATGTAGTTCCTCGTTATGAAGCTTCCGCCATTCCCCATTCTCGTTCCTCTTGGGTCGGAATATTCTTCTCAGGATCCTGTTCTCAAATACTTTCAGTCTATGTTCTTCCCTCAGAGTAAGCGACCATGTTTCACAACCATACAGAACAACAGGCATGATTATCGTTTTATATATTTTAAGCTTCAAATTCCTCGACAGAATTCGCGACGATAAGAGATTTTGAACCGAATAGTAACACGAATTCGCTGCTTTTAGTCGACACTTCATTTCTTCGTGAATATGATTTTCGTCTGTTAATATTGATCCTAAATATTTGAAAGTATCCACTTTATCAAAAGCATTATTTAATATTTTAACGCCTCCACAATTTGCCGTATTACGGTCCCGACGCACTTCCATGTATTTAGTTTTCTCTGCATTTACTTCTAAACCCATGTCTCTGCAAGCGTTTAATAAGATCTCTGCATTTATTTCTACTGTTCTCCTATCATCCCCTATTAAATTTACATCATCAGCATATGCCATAACCTGGTGAATGCCGTTCAACTCTAGGCCCTGGTTGCTATCTTTGATTTTCCTTATAGCGTATTCCAGCACAAAGTTAAATAATAATGGCGACAACGCATCTCCTTGTTTCAGGCCATTTTCGACGTGGAAGCTCGTGGACAAAAATTTTCCTACCCGGACTTTACTTTGGGATTCACTTAAACATATCTTAATTAATCTAATTAGCTTTCTCGGTATTCCAAGTTCTGTAAGAACGTTGTATAATGTTTCTCTCCTATCCGAGTCGTAAGCCTTTCTAAAATCAATAAATAGTTGATGTACCGGGGTATTGTATTCCCACTTCTTTTCGAGTATTTGGCGAATGGTAAATATTTGGTCGATAGTTGATCGATTTCGTCTAAATCCGCACTGATAATCTCCAATAATTTCATCTGCGTATGGGGTCAATCTTGCTAACTGAATATTTGAAAGGATTTTATAGGATGTTGACAGAAGAGAAATGCCTCGATAATTATTACAGTCAGTTTTGTCGCCTTTCTTGTGAATTGGAACAATGATTGATTCTTTCCACTCTTGTGGCAATTCTTCCTTGTTCCAGATAAGGAGAATGAGTTTGTGTATCTTGTTCCACAATTTTTCGCCTCCAGCTAAAATTAACTCAGCCGGAATTTCATCTACACCCGGAGATTTGTGTTTCTTCAATTTCTTTATAGCGGCTTCCACTTCTATTCGATTGGGTTCTGGAATATAGGGTTCTGCGGTGTGTATCTCCTTTTCTCCACGCACATTAGTTTTTGGCTGCGTGTTCAGCAAATCGTCAAAGAAATCTTTCCATCTATTTAAGAGGCTATCCGTATCGGTGAGAACTGTTCCGTCAGATTTCTTTAATATATAAGCACGAGGTTGATAGCCTCTCTTAAATTCGCTGATCCCCTTATACATGTCCCGAATATTTTTATTTTTACTATTATCTTCAAGCTCCTTAATTTTAGCTTTCAAAAAATCCCGTTTCTTTGTTCTAAAAGTTTTGGAAGTTTCCCGCTTGATATCTGCGAAATTTTGTGTAGTTGTTTCATTCGGATTTTGTAGCCACCGTAATTTTGCCTGTTTTCTCTTCTCTGCTAGTTTAATGCATTCTTGGTCGAACCATGATTTGTTCCTACGTATTTCCGCGTGTCCCAATTTTTCTATTGCTGAACTTTTAATGCTATCTCTAATTTCAATCCAAGTATCCTCAACACTAGTGCACTCCGAGTCTTCTAAAACCGCGAATCTATTCGAAACTTCAATCTGGTATTCCTCTCTTACCTGGCTCTCTTCTAATTTCTTTAAATTAAATTTCTCCGTTTTCGGACATTGAATATTACCTTTATTCAACGATAATCTCTCTCTTATTATCGCTACTACCAGGTAGTGATCAGTGTCACAATCAGCCCCTCTAAACGACCGGACGTAAATTATGCTAGATTGTCTTCTTCTATCTACTAAAACGTGATCAATTTGATTATGTGTTTTTCCGTCTGGTGATGTCCAAGTGTATTTATGAACGTCGCGATGTGGGAATTTTGTACTCTTCACGATTAGGTTTTTGGATGTTGCAAAGTTCACGAGTCTAACACCGTTGTCATTACTTTCCTTATGCAAACTTTTGTTCCCTATAATCGGTTTGAAAATATCCTCTCGTCCTACCTTCGCATTGAAATCCCCTAATAGAATCTTCATATGGTATCGCGGGAGTTGGTCAAATATCCGTTCCACTTCTTCGTAAAAACTATCTTTTATATCGTCACCCTTATCTTTAGTTGGAGCATGTACATTTAAAACAATAATATCACACCACCGTCCCTTAAGAGTAATAAAAGGAAGTCTGTCAGTAACAAATTCAACCCGTTTAATTGCTGGTAATATTCGTTTGTGAACGAAAAACCCTGTTCCTAACTGGTGATTTTTATTTCCTTCCCCGTAAAAGAACGTAAAATTTCCGGAATTCTCAGATCCATTTCCTTCCCACCTAACTTCCTGAACTCCTACTACGTCCATCCTGTATTTCTCTAACTCACTCGTTACAGATTTTAACGCGCCTGCCCTATAAAGACTTCTAATATTCCATGTTCCAAATCTCATGTCCATTTTCTTTTGCTGATGTCGTGCCAAGTTATCAGTCCTTGTCCGAGGCTTTTGTGAATGTTTCTGAACAAGTACCTTTTTTTACAGGATGAGGGTGTTAGCCTTACCCAAACCCCCAAGCTGGAGGACCACTCCTAGTCGTCTGTCCGCGACTGCTTATTCAGTATATTCGCAGCTAACCTCTATATCTAGAGGCCTTCTCCTCTATCCGCAACCTGAGGACGCTCCATGCCGTGGTGACAGGAACCCACGTTATGGAGTGCACATTTACATATCAAAATTTGAATTGTGTATCATGCAATTATCAAAATTTAAATTGTGTCTAATGTAATTAATTTATGTTGATCCATATTAATTTCATAATTAGGTATCACAGAGCGAAATACGACAGTATTCGTAGGATAAAATGTAAATTGTATATTTTGGTATTGACGAAACGAAATTAAATTACAAATAGCATTGCATGAGATTTCTCTACTTTGAAGCATAGTTATTAACATATCAATTACAGCTGTGATACTGGGAGTTATCTGCATGAAAAAGAAAAAACTTATAATTCTGTATTCAATATCATGCAGAACTTGGATAGACAGAAGAGGACGAAGAGTTTTGTTTTTGTGGAGACAGCATTCTTACTGGACATCTGTTAGTCCAGTGTTGCTACCCCGATATAGGGAGGATGCCTAACATAACACTAGAAAGAAAGAAACAATACTATGGTTAAGATATAGCAACCCAAGTCTGGAAATGGAATTCTAGTTGGGATCACTGTATTCAACATGGCTCTCTCCTTTTGTTTCTATTCTCATAAAAATTTTAGCAAATCTCTGCCGAACTTGGTAGTTGAATAGAGTAGGTTTTCACAAATTTCACAAGAATTTCACAACCTCGATAGCCCAAGCGTCATTGGTTAACCGTCATGGCTCGTAGCGAGCGGATCTCTTGCTTCTTTACACATAATGCCATGCTAGTTTGAATGTGTGCTATTTATTTTGACTAATTCTGTATAAAATTACTAATACTGTTGTATTACGCTAAGATGTTCTTGGAAATTACGAGAATAATTTAAAATTTTATTTTACATCGTGGTCCACTCCGTCAGACATGCTTAGACCTCTGTGTTTTCCAAAATTATAACTGCGTTTGTAGTAAACCTCACCCTCCCCTCTTGGAAGGTTGGCTGGTGGAGATTCGCAGACGTCACCTCACCGAAGGTGGGAAAAATGAAGATTGTGTAAATTAAAAGAGTTGTCATACTACGGTTTATGCTGCTATATGTGTCGTCATATATTCTATTATGTCTTAATTTATTTCCTGTTTTCTTGTTCTATATTGTAATGCTCTGTATCTTTATATATTGCCAAGTAAATAACCTATTCTGCTCTTGGCAGAAGACAGATGGGTACCTTCTCAAACCACCACCCCATAGGGGCGGCAGCACCTACTAGATGTCATTACAGTTTCAGAATAAAATCGCATAGTGTTGTGATTAATTGAGATTTAAACTATCAGATCTTGAATGTTTGATGAGGTGACTGTTATGGTTTTGTTACAGACAGTCTAAAGTTAATAATGGCGTCGTGATACCGAAGATTAATTAATCAAGTTAGGAAATATTTAAAGTTATTTCAGTATGTTTTGGTTAGCTCATTGTCCGAAGGTGCACTGTGGCCACCCACCACGAATATCGCCTTGGGCTCTTTGCTATTTGGAAAGCACAGACCATTGGGGCGAGCTTCGACAATTCTTTGTGTAGGGTGGTGGATATTGGGAAGGAAGCCAGAGAGAGGAAGTAGTTCAAGTTTTGATAGGAAGGGAGACGACACGGGAAGTTGTGTTCCCTGAGATTGTGAGCATATAGCTCCATTCAGTAGTGAGTGGCTTAGAGTTTTTTTTTATTACATCAATAATATAACCGTTACTGAAAAAAACTTGCGAGTGCCAACATTTTAATAAATACTATTATATAGTAAAACCTACTGTCAGTTGAGTGAACTAAACACTTCTATACTTACTACTACTCCCCCTAGTCATAGTGGATATCGTGGATCATGTTATTTATTGGTGATCCATCATGATAGGATTTACATTATATTACTGTAGGTGCATACCTCACCGTGCAACGAGCCCAGAAGGTGTTCTGTAATACCAGTGTGGTAACTTAATTGGTCATGTGTGTCATCGTTGATTCAGGACTGCAGTGTATCTCGTCTCGAATGTACAATTAAAAACACAAAAGTGAAAGTGCAGTTGAGATGCCTTCTTTTGGTACAGTATATCATAACATTTCTAGTTCACTAGAAGTATTACTCACTATGCTGTGCTGTAAAGAACGACACCACGAGACGAGACGAGGCAATCTGGACTGCGTAGGTTCTATTTCCAGACTTGAATAGATATATTCTCTGCAGATGTGGTGAATAGGATGAACTGTTGTGGCTTATGGCAGCAAGAAGAACTCATCTCATATTTAATTAAGCAATGAACTTTGGTGGTAGGTGTAAAGAACAGTACTACATAATCTTATCGCCGACGCGAAGGAACTTTCCAGTGGATCGTTTCTTCCATAGTAAAATATCGAGCAATATTAACTGCTGTTTGTAAATTGAGGAACATTTCTACAATTAAAATGATAATAATAATAATAATAATATGAGTTTCCGAAGTAATATCTTAAAGTGAAAATTTTGGTTCTTGAAATATTTATAATTTTTTTAAGTGATTAAAATGAAGTGTTGGAATGTCTCCGTTACAAGTATATATATATATATATATATATATATATATATATATATATATATATATATATATATATATATATATATATATATATATATATATATATATATATGTGTGTGTGTGTGTGTGTGTTGGAGATTTCATCTTTCATCCATCATGGAAAGTAAACCCAACTGTGAAATTTACTTGCTATTTCTTTCAGGATGGAGCCGTGAGGTTGCACATATACACGTAGAACTACAGACACTTTCCCAGTTGGGGCTAGGGAAAGAAACACCCCAAAATGAACAGTAATTAACCTCTAGTTATTAATGAAAAATAGGGTTAAATTATTGCACTATTTTAAATTATTGTGCTGAGGCTGTGATGTATTGTTTTTTTTCCCTAAATTTTAATCCCACACCTCTATGTCATTTACTATTAGCTTCCAGATATAATAACTAAGTTGTTCTTCTCAGAATAAGGGGATAAGCTCTGAGATCAGCATATGTATTCTATGTTTCAACATTGGGTACAGTGGTAGTGGCGGCTCCAGAGGGAAGTCTGGTGCAAGACTTCTAAATCGGTATAAATAAATTCTTTGTATATTAATTGAAGATTATCTCCTCTAGGTGACCCAACCACCTTTATCATACCACCACACCACTAGCAACACACAGTATACATATTATTCCTCTGTACTCATTTGAGTAATTTTGATATTGCTTGATATTTTTTATCTCTCAAAAGCTATTTCAAGTTTTGTTTTGTTTTAGTTGCATTTAGAAATAAATATGCATTAGATGCTCGATTAAGAAAATGTGTTAAAAGCAGTTGAGATATAAATAATGTAATAACATAAGCTTGTACTGTAATATTCTCTTTATAAAGTTTTACATCTATTTATGCTACGGGCGTAAGCCGTAATTGAGGTTACCGACCATAACATTGATTTTATCCTTTCTCTGTTTATGCTTTTAACTTGTTTTTCGATTAAGTAGTGTTAATGAAAGTTTTAACTGCTGGAATATCATGAGAGGTGATCGTTACTATAATTTCTAAATATTTCTTATTAAATTGCGCTCTTTCTTTGTTTTAATTTTACCAGGTTTTCTTTGCTTGCGACTAAATTCAAGTAACTTTCTTTTATGGAGTAATGTTCAACAATAGCTACTTAAATTATAAGGAATTGTACTTAATTTATTTCAGGATCTTATAAAAGAAAAATACTGTATAATCCTGATCACATTCTACAAATTTAGGTAATGGTCTAGTGACATTTCAATACCAGACGACAATGAGGCCAGCAATAGTGACTTCACATTGAATGAAACCAGCACCAGTCCTGTATGATGCTCAGCAGACTAAGATGGAATTAGATTCCATTTCTTGTTTTCCAAATGAAACACCAAAAATAGACATCATATGAGAACACAGCATTTATGAAGTAGATCAATGTGATAGTTAAGGACAATAAGAGTGTTCTCGTTAAAGTTATTCTCGTGATTTAAAATTAATGATTGTTCTAATGAGATATTAACAGTACATGATTATAATAGCAGCTTATCTTATAAGGTACTGAAGGTAAATCTAAAATTAATACATTTTTCTTTGTTTCTTATTTTGTTAAGACAACACAACATTACATCACAACAAAATAGCTTACATTGTTCTAACTTTGTTGTAAACACTACAACAATATTTTGTCATTAACATTCGATTTTTCATTTAACATTTGCAAAAAGTCGTTTATGGTATGGAGTGAATTCAACCAAATTCTCAGGAGTAATTATACTCATACTGAATGGATCTTGAATGATGTTAAAAGAAAGAATTCTGCTTGAAAACGAAAGCAATTAAATTTTTATTGATAACTAACTGCTAATATTTGCCTCATTCCTAGCAAAAACATCCTTTATTTTTATATTTACAATAAATACATGTAGTACGCCCGAAAAGTATTCAAATGAGCACATACCCTCCCTGTGTCCCTGTGGCACTTTTTAATAAGAAATTTCTCTTAATACACATAAATACATATATTTAACTAGAAAATATTCAGAAATAATTTTTTGGTGCAGTAAAAAAAAATCAGGTCTGTAGAGGTTAAAACAGGAAATGGTTGATTTCTATCACTTCTGATATTAATAAAACGTTGCGTGTTACTTGCCACGGTGTTACTTGCCACTATTGGAATTTCGTGTTACTTGCCACGGTTACCTTATCGCATATTTATCTATCTATGATAGCGTGTCCGTTGCCACGCACCTGCATCTAGATTTCACCTTCCTTCCACAATTTCTTCTTTACATATATTTCTTCTTTAATGCTGGGCGTTTCTCTATTTCCTCAATTAATTTTTCATAGTTTTATCACTAATTAAAGACATGCTAGTCACTAATCAAAGAATGTATTAGTTTTCATTGCGAACACTTCTTTTCACGCGCTACACACGGAACGAACTGTTACGTGAAAAAACTTGTAGAAAACATTTACTTTTTACCTTTCTACTTGGAGATATCTCGGCAACTTTTCTGTTGCCGTCGCCTCAGTGAGCGGACTCCCATAAGATTCAATGCATTTTTAGATGTTGTGCAACTGTTCTGTCGCCAAACTGTTGCCCTGGTGTCGCCCTGCTTAGCAACACCTCGACAACTATTCTGTCGCCGTCGCCTCAGTGAGCGGACTCCCATAAGACTCAATGCATTTAGCCAGAGCAACCAACAAGATAGTTGCCCGACAAAATGTTGCCAGTAAGCAGTAGGCAACAGCTTGGCGACGGAACAATTTAGTAACATCTAAAAATGCATTAAGTCTTATGGGAGTCCGCTCACTGCGGCGACGGCGACAGGAAAGTTGCCGAGGTACGTCCAAGCAGAAAGAGATAGATAGAGAGAAAATAGATGTTTTCTACAAGTTTTTTCACATAACAATTCGCTCCGTGTGTAGAATATGAAAAAAGTGTTCGCAATGGAAGCTAATAAATGTATGTCTTTAATTAGTGATAAAGACAATGAAAAATTGATGGAATAGAGAAACACCCAGCGTTATATATATATATATATATATATATATATATATATATATATATATATATAAGTTAGCAAGAATATTCAGATATAAATTGAAAGAAGAAATTGCAGGAGGAAGTGTGTCCCAGCTCTAAAAAAAAAAAAAAAAAAAAAAAAATGAAATAAAATAAAATAAAAATAAAAATAATAAAATAAAATAAATAAATAACACAGGTATTTACACAGGAGTCTATTACATTTTGAAATGAAAATGAAATGAAACCTTGCAGTTTTGTTCTACGGTAATGCCGGGTAGGCTAAAGGAGACGGCGATGATGAGAATGAATGAAATGGCAAGATGAAGAAAATGGGAGGAAATGGGAAAACCCATCCACACGGTTTTTGTCCACCACAAACCCAACTTAGCGCGAGCTGTGATCGAATCAGGGATCCTATGCACCAGAAGTGAACGCTTTACCAGCGAAACCTATTAGATTTTGAATCTGATTTCACAGTACAACTAAATGGACCAATGCCATTAGGCGTCTAATTATTATTAACGCTTATGTTACAGGTAAATCATTCTAATACACATATAGTACATGCTTACCTTAATGTCACTATTAGCCTTTCTTCAGGTGGTACAGCTAATCTGAAGTTTGTGTTTATCTTTGTTAAAGGTGCTGAAGGAAGATGCTAAATTTAGTTTCCATGCCTTTACGTGACAGCAAGTGCAAGGTATACCGCAAAAGAGAAGGAAAGTATCTTCTATAAAGCTTGACGAGAGAATACAACGAATTCTCGAGAATCTGAGAAGAGGCTGTGATTTAAAAAAAAAAAAATCAGAAGTTTGAGTTACGTACAAAAGTTGGAATAGTTGATTAAGAAGAAAAGGGACATGATGTTAAGATAAATCATTGCGTTTCTTCCATGCTTTCAGACGGCAAAATGAGCACTCGAATTACTGAATAATTTCAATTGTTTGTGTAGATTTGCAAGAATACTCCTTTCATCAGAATCTTGTTTTGTTTCTTGTATTTCGTGCGAGTTTTTGAGTTTTATGACACGCATAAATGTAACAAGGTTCCTATTCCTTAAATCAGAAATTTGCTTTGTTTCTTGTGTTTCAGACGATTGCCTTGCTTTGAAAATTGCTTGGGAGATTACTCCCACCCCCCCAAGGTCAAATCTACATCTAGGTGCGTGGCAACGGACACGCTGTCATAGACAGATAAATATGCGATAAGGTAACCGTGGCAAGTAACACGAAATTCCAATAGTGGCAAGTAACACCGTGGCAAGTAACACGCAAACTAATAAAAGTATAACGAAAATGATGCATCGCATTCTTGGGACGCTGAGTCGACTGCAAGATACTGCTTCCGGAAATCTTGTACTGTTTTATGGAAAGCAGTATAGAAACCGTAATTACTAGTAAATTTTAACCGCTTCCGGTTTCAGTAAGTGTTGAGAGTTGTGATGATATCTTCTCTTGAAACGCTGAGTGGATTGCAGATATCTTCTTCTTACTACAAATTAGCATTTAATTCTAAGGTAATAAACGTTGAAACCGATAAATGTTATTTTGAACCACTTCAGGTTCGAATAGTGGGTTTCCGTAGGAGACGAATCCTATTCTTGGATGTCAGACAATAAACTGCTTGTTCTGATATTGTCAATGGATTGGTGGATATAGCCACTTAATAAGACATCCAACATTTGTGTATAGTACAGTTGGGTCTAATGATTATAGTGGTGCTCATGAATAGTTGTGCAGTTTGTGGGATAGATACTCATAGCAAACAACAATCTAGGCCCTCGTGTGGGATCTTTTTAAAATCATTGTGAATGATAAGATTTTACTGTTGGATGTCGGCATCAAGGCAACTTGACTCCGTTACGGAAAGGCCAATGAACGACAATGCACTTTATAAAACGATAATTTCACAACATAAAAAAAAATACCACCCATTCATTATTTTGCTAATGTCAAAATCGGATATAACAATAAAATTTAAAAGTAGAGAAATATAATAAAATTTAAGAAGCCATAACTTTTATAGGAATAAATCAGAAGGAAGTAAGAAGATAAATAACAAGGAAACCGAATGATAAAATATACAAGAGCAGGATCGGAAGGAGTCAACGTATGTCTAGATGGAGAGAAAATCGAAGACGTTAGGACGTTCCCCTATTTAGGAAGTCTAATATCCTCTGACGGAAGAAATGAAAAAGACGTAAATTCCAGAATATCACAGGCTAAACAAGCATTCAATAGGAAAAGAGGACTACTAACATCAAGAAATTTGTCGTTGAACGTTCGTAAACGATTTATTAATACAGTGGTATGTAGCGTAGCCTTTACACTGAGAAAAATCCATTATCCGGACAGCGGTATATTGTACAAATACAAGGATTCGTTATGTTTACTAAGGAAATCTGTACGGAGCGTACTTTATCCATATACTACATAGGTACTGCCTTTTACCCGCTTAGATATTACATCATGTCGCTGCAGGATGTCTGACATCTAACAATCTTCTGTATTTTACATACGTATACGTATGTTAAATACTTCAGCTATATGCTATATACGTCCATCTGTGTGTGAGATCCAGACCGCCTATAGACACTCTTTCTTTCTCCATGGCTGACGTCATTGAACTACCGTCTTTTGCTTGCGAAACGAGGTTGTTTACAAACGGAACAGAAGAGAGGAAGGAAACAAAAGCCTGGGTAAGTACAATAGTTAACTATTACTTTAGTTAAATATTCCATTAACTATATATTCTTTTAGTGTAACTTGCTTTAATATAATACTAAGTAAGTAATGGAGTTTATGATTACAATTCTTACTATTGTAACTCGTTAATGATTGAGGAAAATGGAATGGGTGAATCTGAATTTTGAGAAATCTTTGAATATTAATGTTTTGAAACATTTTACGTTACAAGGTAGCAAAATGAATGTTATGTGTTTATTCATTCCGTTTTATATGTGACGATTTATTACCTGGTGCAGAGTTACTACAGGACTGCTTAACATAATTGCTAAGAAACCGTTAGGATTTAGATTTCTGGGCTTTCGGCATCAATGGCCTTGTTAGCCCGTCACTTATGAGGGATGACGTCCCTCGGTGAGCACACTATCCGGGGAAAGAAAGGGAAGAAAGGATAGGGAAAGGAAGAAAACGGCCTGGGACCTATATATTAGGTACCACTCCGGCATTTTCCTGCTGTGAATGAGGAAAACCCAAGGAAAGCTCATTCAGGATGGCTGGACTTAAAATCTTTTGATACTTTTTCGACTGAGGGAATCGATCCCCAACGGGATCGAACCCGGGACCGTTCGCACCGAAGGCGAGAGCGTTAGCAACTACGCTACGCGGGGCCACTTGTGTAGTCTAGAAAACTCATTTTTATTAGGATATTTGCAAGATTTTTTTTTTGCTTTTAGTTTAACGCCCCATGATTGTACATAAATGTAAGTGAGAAGGTGACGATGAAATACATGATAATGGTGGAATCAAGTAAATGTAAGGAAACTGGAAAGTCTTAAGAATAACCACACCTACAGTGTTCACCAAAAGCCTATTTATCGGGAGCAGGAATCGAACCAGGGACCTAACGGGTCAGAGGTAAGCGCTCTACTACAGAGCTTTCTTTTGTTTAAATAACTTGTTTACATTGAAATATATATATTTGACGAAGATATTGATATATTTTACAGCCTCACTGAAATGTTTTAAAAAAAAGTAGTCAGGGAGAGCTTACTTGTCAGGTTTTTATTTTTTAAATTTAATTTGATTTGATTTTTATTTATTTATTTTTGCTTGTTATGTTCCCTAGTTATTTAATGTTTGGGTTACTGAGAATTAAAACCTTTTTAGTATTATTGTTATGTCATCACTTTGGAACCAAAAAGTTAGAATTTTTTTCTTGTGTTTTCATATAGGAAGTTGGTAAGTTTGTGCCTTAGCATTGGTTTGGTTTCTAGAACGTAATTGAAGGTCATGTTGAGTTGAGTCTTGGCGGGTTTGAGTTCGTGAAGTGTCAGGCACTGCTTGTGCCCCTGTCTTCTGTCTGTGATGTTTCCTGGTTTTGGGCAGTGACGTATTTATGTTGAGGAGTACCAACGCAGGCCGCGTGATATAACTACAGCACAGCTTCAACAGCTACGAGTGCCAGGCGTTTGAATTTCACCTTTCGTTCCGGCGTGACTAATGCAGTATAGTACTAGATTCAAATTCTATGGCTGGTAAAAACGGTATATTACTTTCGTGGTGTGGTAAGAAATACAACGTAATAGTAATTAGTTTAATTAGTGTTTCTTCATAGTATTGTTTCACTATTTCTAGAAGGAATTAAGTATTAACGAAGTAATGAATAAGCAAAAACACACTTTGATTGACGTTTACGATTTCTCATACTCCATTGAGAATGTTTTGATCCTCAGTTGCGCAAACATCCAGTGTGCGTTTTTTTTTTGTTTACACTGCCTTACAGATGAGTTCCCTCGTGGCTAAGTGGTTAGTGTACACGCCTTTGGCGTAGGCCACCCGGGTTCGATTCTCGGCCGGAGCTTATGTGATTCGGATTCCACGTTAATCTGTAGATCCACGTCTCATACAGCCTTGCTGCTGAAAGGAACGTTAAAATCAACTCAGCACTGCTTTACAGATGCAATTGTTCGATTCCGAGTTCGAATGAAGCTTTTTACGGGCAGGGGGCGACTTTTATATATACAATCCAAGCATTTTAGTTATCAGTCAGTGATGTAATATATATACAGTAATATATACTGTAATATATATACAGTATATATATATTACAAAATTGAAAGTGACTAAGTTTATGACTCTCAATCTCTTAGGGCCGCGGTGGCTCAATGGTAGAGCGTTCACCTCTGGTGCTTGGGGTCCCGGGTTCGACCCCAGCCTCCGCCAAATGAACTTTGTGGTGAACAAACACCGCGTGCGTGGGTTTCCTCGGAATTCTCCCGTTTCCTCCCACTTTCTTCATTTCACCATTCCATTCATTGCTCATCATCACCGTCTCCTTTAGAGTAACCGGTATAACCGTGGGACGTAAAACTCTAAGGTTTCATTTCATTTTTTCTTAATCTCTTGAACGGCCCGACCGATCTCGATCAAATTTCCAACGTAGATTCGGTTCTGGCCTGGGAGTGTTTTTAACTATTTCCTTTGACAGTAGAACTTAGGGGTGGGGGAGGAGGGGACAGAAAAAATAAATAAGACTTAATTTACTTTGAAGTGTAAAAGTGCGAGCATTTTCTTCTCTCTCTCTCTCTTTCTTTCTCTTTCTTTCTTTCTTCACTCCTCCAGTCTTCTCTCACTTTGATTTCATGATTTCGCACTCTGATGAAAAGTATTAAATACCGCCAGGAAAAGCACTAATATATAACCTCTCTTTTAGGCGTTCCTCCAACCACGCGCCCGGGGCACGTGCTTTGCTTGCTCGTCCATAGCTGCGGCTCTGTGAGCTACATAAATAATATACAATGCTTACGTAATACTTTGACTTATAAATACTATTAAGAAAGGAAGAATTGCATTTTTTTTAATTTTCGGAAAGAAGCTACTATGGGATTAAATATAAGGTAGGAAAGGCAACACATTTCCATGCAAATGAAGTGAAACACATTCCAGTGTATGCTTTCACCCAGCAGACATATTGTTTGGAACAAAAAAAAATGTGACTTTTGGAATCTTGTACTTAGGTTCACAGCGGAAGTGACGAAATAACTTGACTCATCCATTGTAGCTCTCGGGGCCGCGGTGGCTCAGTGGTAGAGCGTTCAACTCTGGTGCTTGGGGTCCCGGGTTCAATCCCAGCCCCCGCCAAGTGAACTTAGTGGTGGACAAACACCCTGTGCGTGGGTTTTCCCGGGGTTCTCCCGTTTCCTCCCACTTTCTTCATTCCACCATTTCATTCATTGCTCATCATCACCGTCTCCTTTAGCCTAACCGGCATAACTGTGAGACAAAACTCAAAGTTTTCATTTCATTTTCATTTCCATTGTAGCTCTCCCCGCAACCAGTGTTGCCAAAATGTTGACAATAAGTTTGCGAAACGAGAGGTGGCGACTCCAATTTTGGGTGAAAAGTCGCTATAAAAAATAATCGAGAAATTCATTGTCTATAAGCATTGTTTTAAAGTTGTAGATGTAAACTAAACAATGTGTTCTACTCACTGGCGCAAATCCCGGGGGGGGGGATGACCGATACATGTCCCCTCCAATCTTGGAACTGAGGGGGAGTTCTCCCTAATAATCCGATTTGAAATGTGTTTTTTGGGAGTAATTTGATGATTTTTGTCCGATTGCTACAAAGGAACGTGAGATAAAATAGACGTCTCCGAGAATAAGCCTCAAATCTTCAGCTTCCCAACGCTGAAGACAACTCTGATCCTCCACAACATTGTTTTTCAACTTCATAGCTATTTTGGACATCGCAAAATAAAAAGTATGGTAACGGTCTTACCCCCCCCCCCCCCCAGTGTTGAAGACAGATTTGCGCCGCTGGTTCTACTCACATCTTTGTAAACAGGGCGCAACCAATCCTTTAATTCAGGAATCATTTCAGATTGTTTCGGGTACTTTTGTTCATATTGTGGAGTCAAAATAGTTCCGAAATAATTAACACTACAGTACTTACGTTAAGCAATTTTTTGTAAAAGAAAACGTGCAGAATAATTAAAAGACCCAAAGAACAAATATAACAAACACCCACTTCGCCTTTATTCACGCATCTATAGCTAATCTTTTTGCTATCGGTAAAGATGTATTACGTGTGTCTCTCAACGGAAACTGCGAATTAAAGGACATCAAGTTTGTAGTTCTTCTTCGTTAGAGGACAAGGGCAACATAACAATGCAGGATTGTGGGGCAGTGGGTACGCTGTATTTCCAAACTCTTCATCACTTGCGCTGATTAAAACAAACAAACAAACAGAAAAAAGAACAAACAGAAGCATTATTAGTTCAAAAACTGTTTTGAACTAATAATGCTTCTCTACAGATTAAAATTTTGTTTGCAGCAAAAAGTCGCTAAATAGATAAGTAGCTGAATCGTCATTTAAAAATCACCCATAAAAGTCTCCAATCGGAAAAAATATTTTTTGTCGCTATCGTAGAGCGACCATACGTCCCGTTTTGACCGGGACACGCCCCTAAGACAGTCCCGTTTTAGGGGCGTTTCCCGGCCTTCCCGTCAGTAGATGGGAAAAAAGTAGTATTCGTCCCGTTTTATGTAAATGAAAGAAGTAAATAACAAACCCAGTACCTTTACTCCTTTTAAAAGTATTAATAATTAATAAAAACAAAGAGGCAAAAATTGAACTGAAATTCCCTATATTAAACATACTCTATAGTTCGTAGTACTGCTCGAAAGACAGCAGAGATTTAGCAGTTGGTTGTGTGTTGAACAAATTTCAACGTGTCTTTCCTTTTTCATAAGTACCCGCTCAGTAACAAAGAGAGAGAGGGGGGAACTCTGATATCAAGGCACTGATAAGAACAAAGGTAGATCTAAAAGCCTAGGGTTGCCAGAACCTATCCCGTTTTTAACTGAAAATTTTATGGTCACCCTACGCTATCGTTGAGGTCGAATTCCCCTGATTTAGCGACTTTTCCCAAAATTGGCAACATTGACCCCCACCGAACAACACCAAGTCATCTGTAGCCTAGCAAGCATAATAGTAGGACGTAAAACTTAAAGATTTCATTTCATTTCGAACACCCCCAGAAACCTACTGTTATACCATTCCCAAAACACCCTTTTGTATAGTTCTCCCTATTCGAAAAAAAATGTAAGTAGCAGGGTTCAAACAAATATGGAACTCAATTTTCCTGAATTTTCCAGGTTTTCCAGGTATTAATTTTGCAATTTCCAAGTCTAGTGGAAGAAACTAATAGTACGAGAAGACATAAATTTTAAGAATACTATATTTATATATTTGAGAAAATGCCCGGGTTCGATTCCCGGCGGGAGCTCATGTGGTTCGGATTCCACGTTAATCAGTAGGTCCACGTCTCATATAGCCTCGCTGCTGAACGGGACGTTAAACGCAAAATCAAATCAAAATATTTGAGAATGGCCACCCTTCTCCCCAATGAACGATTGCAATTAAATATTGAGTCACAAGAAAATAAATGATCAAAATAAATAAAATTAAGTTGAAAAATATTAAGTTGAGAAGCCTACTAAGGGAATTAATTAAATACTTTTGTTCCATACTTGAATACATTCAAAATATACAAAAATATTGGGTTGGGGAAGAAAAAAGGGCCCGCGAATTTTAACTGATTCTTCTAGTACTCGACGACAGAAATCGATTACTGAAAGAATTTTCAAAATCGGCGCAGGCAAACATGGAGAAAATCATATTTTCATGTACCTGTTCAAAATGGGGAAGAAAAAAGAGCCGCGAGATTTTAACTTATTCTTGTAGTACTCGACGACAGAAATCGATTACTGAAAGAATTTTCAAAATCGGCGCAGGCAAACATGGAGAAAATCATATTTTCATGTACCTGTTCAAAATGGGGAAGAAAAAAGAGCCGCGAGATTTTAACTTATTCTTGTAGTACTCAACGAGAGAAATCGATTACTGAAAGAATTTTCAAAATCGGCGCAGGCAAGCATGAAGAAAATCGTATTTTCATGTACCGGATCAAAATGGGGAAGAAAAAAGGGACACGAAATTTTAACTGATTCTTGTAGTACTCAACGAGGGAAATCGATTAGTGAAGGAATTTTCAAAATCGGCGCAGGCAAGCATGAAGAAAATCGCATTTTCATGTACCGTTCAAAATGGGGAAGAAAAAATGGCTGCGAGATTTTAACTTATTCTTGTAGTACTCAACGAGAGAAATCGACTAGTGAGGGAATTTTCAAAATCGGCGCAGGCAAGCATGAAGAAAATCGCATTATCATGTACCGGATCAAAATGGGGAAGAAAAAGGGCCGCGAGATTTTAACTAATTCTTGTATTACTCAACGAGAGAAATCGACTAGTGAAGAAATTTTCAAAATCGGCGCAGGCAAGCATGAAGAAAATCGCATTTTCATGTACCTGTTCAAAATGGGGAAGAAAATAAGGGCCGCGAGATTTTAACTGATTCTCGTAGTACTCAACGAGAGAAATCGACTAGTGAAGAAATTTTCAAAATCGGCGCAGGCAAGCATGAAGAATAACGCATTTTCATGTACCGGTTCAAAATGGGGAAGAAAAATGGCCGCGAGATTTTAACTAATTCTTGTATTACTCAATGAGAGAAATCGACTAGTGAAGAAATTTTCAAAATCGGCGCACGCAAACATGGAGAAAATATCATTTTCATGTTCCGATTCAAAATGGGGAAGAAAAAAGGGCCGCGAGATTTTAACTGAATCTTGTAGTACTCGAGGAGAGAAATCGATTAGTGGAGGAATGTTCAAAATCGGCACAGGCAAACATAGAGAAAATGGTATTTTCATGCACCGGTTCAAAATGGGGAAGGAAAAAGGGCCCGCGAGATTTTAACTGAATCTTGTAGTACTCGAGGAGAGAAATCGATTAGTGAAGGAATTTTCAAAATCGGCACAGGCAAACATAGAGAAAATGGCATTTTCATGTACCGGTTCAAAATGGGGAAGGAAAAAGGGCCCGCGAGTTTGAACCGTTACGATGTACGTTCACGAATGTGCCCGTCTTCTCAAATTTAGTTAATTACTGTAGCACTGAAACATGTGACACAGAGTCACGTTGTGGATGACTCTGCAATCGGCAACCGCTGCACATATACTCCTCCAGCCCCACAGTTTGATTATTTCGATCCATTCCTCACGTGCTAACGGCATGGTTCAACATCTGCAAGAAAGAGGTAAATGTAACGTTCAATTGGCAATAGCTTTTCACCAAATTAAGCTGCATGAAATCTGATTGCATTTTTGACATACTGAGAAAATTCTAGCCCGTGGCCATATGTATCACATATCCCACCAGTTCATAATAAAAATTTTGAACACAAAATTACGATCGTCCGTGTGACGTACTCCCAAAAGGCCTAACGTGTATCACCCACCTCACATTCAATGAAACCACATCCGTGTAGAATTTAGAAAGGAACTTCTTATGATGTATACAGTATGTCTCAAAAGTTCCCTGACATAGGGTAACTCTGTTATTATCAGAGTTACAGCAAAATGTAAGAGGAAAAATCATATCGAAATATGACGTTTTCAATCTAAGGTGAACACTTAAAAAAAAAAAAAAAATCGGACGAGATATTTGTGCTGTATACTCTTTATGCACCCAAATTTAAATGAAAATGCAACGCTGTCATTTACATGGACCCACAACATAAGTGAATGAAGTTACTGTTTGACACGGGGGCTGGCCATCGAAATGTTAGCGTAAAAGACAGTAACTTCATTCACTTATGTTGTAGGTCCAGGTAAATGGCAAGATTGCGTTTTCATTTCACATTGGGCGCACAGAGAGTGTACAGCGCGAACGGGCCATCCGATTTTAAAAATTCCTTCACTTTAGATTGAAAACATCATATTTGGAGATGCTTTCCTCTCCTACATTTTGTTGTAACTCTGATAATAACAGAGTTACTCTATGTCAGGGGACTTTTGAGACACCCTGTATACCTTATTTAATGTATGTTTTATGTCACTATAGCTGTAGTATAATTTAGTTTGTTTAAATTTACAATTTAATATAAGTAGATTCGGATTTACATGCGTAGGATTTTGTATGCATCTAACTAATGAATTCTTTTATATTCATGCTTCACTTAGTAACTTGGCTTTGGACTGCAACTGATTATTGTAACCCATTATTGCTTGAGAAGAAACAAGATATCCGAATCTTCATTTGAAGAAATCAAAGGTCTATTGGAAAGCTGGGGATTACAATCATTAATTTCTACATTTCAAGGTGCGTAAATTATATATTCTGTGTTTATTGTTAAATTACTATTACTATTATTGGGTTTAGAATCAATCAAGCACTTCATGATATTTTATGGGGATCAAGATGGGTGCCGGATAGATAAGTATTTGAGCGCCATGCTCTTAATTCTTTTCAATTTAATATTTAATCAATGATTATTTTCTCCCTCGTTATTCGACCAAATCGTATTCCAAGATCATCAATTTTCATTACTCAATTTTGACCGTCAACCTACATAGCATATTCGTAGGACGTAAAACAAAGATCTCCTGTTTTTTTTTTCTATCTCTTTCCTCCATAGCTGTGAAAAATAACGCCTTCAGCATCATAAATTTGTATGCTACTTGCGCCTTCAGTCGTCTACTCTTCGGTGGCTCAGTGGTAGAGCGTTCACCTCCGGTGCATGGGGTCCCTGGTTCGATCCCAGCTCGCGCCGTGTGGACTTTGTGGTGGACAAACACCGTGCTCGTGGGTTTTCTCGGGGTTCTCCCATTTCCTGCCACTTTCTTTATTCCACCATTTTAGTCATTTCTCATTATCACCGTCTCCTTTAGCCTAACCGGCATAAGCGTGGGACGTTAAACTTAAAGATTTCATTTTTTATTAATCTCAGTATTTTATAGTGTATTCTTAAGCTTAAGGTGATGTATAATTAAGTTTTGAATTCAGTTAACTTATTTTATTTCTCAGATTGTTTTTAAAATGAATGTACAAACGTTTATTTTCATTCTTGAGTGTTTAAAGTGATGTATAGTTATTAAACATAGTATTTAATATTGTACTCTTAACGTGAAAGTGATATACAGGTAACTTTTGAATTCAGTTAACATTTTTCTTTCTGAAATTGCTTTAAAAAGTATGTAAAAACGTTTCTATTTTCTTTCTTGAGTGCTAAAAGTGACGCAAAGTTATTAAGCTTACTACTTTATATTGTATTCTTAACCCTAAACTGATACACAGTGCGTTTTTGAATAAATTATATCAAGTTATTTGAGTGACGAATACTGGTAGAAAATCCTGACTATTACTGGAACATTTTGATTTTAAGGTGACGACTACTGGTGCAAGGATTTTAAAATATTGTTTTCCCTTCAACGGCTACTCCTTTTTAAATTCTGACTATATGGTCATTATAGGAAGGATCCGACAGATTCAACTATGGTACAGCTCCGACAGATTCACGATGCTCAGAGAAGAGACAAAATAGTATGTTTTAAACCTTAAAGTGAGAACCATTGGCGTTTTACCCTGCTATACAAAAGTAAGTGAGTACTCCAATGGGGTTCCAATGCGGTACCTAATTTCTGCATTTTAGATATATGGAAATACATGTCTCTAAAAAGTAAAGAACTGATTTTTTTTAAACTGAAAACTGCAACTCGGTAAGCCTTATGGATACCGAGATATGGGAAAATAAAGAGCGATACTATAGGTATGTGGGGCTTGCATACTTGACGCTATAATTCGGAAATTGAATTAATATATGACTAACGGCTATCAAGATGTTGTCAAATAAAGGGAGGACCAACACAGTTAAGGGGTTTTCGTGTTAGATGCTAAAATTTCCGAAATCGGTCATAGAAAGTTAATAAACACCAGTAGCAATTTCATCTTAAAGTAATTAGATATCTTCATGGGGTGTTAGAACATCATGGAGTCTACCAAAATTAAATTTTAAAAGCTTTTGAAAATATAATCTGACATTTGTAAACAGTATTTGAAATATGTGTTTACCCAAAACTTCAAGCTAGTACATCTAACATCTGGAGAAACACTGTGAAATAAAAGCGTATGAGATCTTGAAATTTCGGAAACAGTTATTGGTCGCAACAAAATTAAATCAGATGGGTACTTCTATGGGTTAAATGAGTACCTCAGTACAATTTCGATCGAAAATTTAGTTCAGTCCTAGGTTTTCTTCAGGCAATTCCAAAGGTTCATCGACTGTGCAAAAGAGTGAAAAGTCGCTGTCAATATCTAAGATAGTAACCAAGATATAAGGAATTATATATTTTATGACGTAAAAATAATCTTTATGAATTTGTACTTTTGGGTCTTTTTTATAAGAAAAAAAATTAGGAAACTACTGTATATACCTTAATAGACAATTCAATGGACGGGGACACAGTAGCTTAGTGGTAGGGTGTTTAACTAGTCTTTTTTTGCAGAAACTATTGGAGTTTTCACTTATCCCATAGAGATACGATCATACTTAACTCCCTATTTAATTTTAAAATTAAATAAAAGGAAATATTTCAGTGTAGCGACCACGATTATGCATTTTAGTCTCAGGGAGATTATGATTAAAGCAAGTGAATGTTGTTGACAGAATTGATGGAATGCAAAGGTGGGAGGAGAGGTAGTACCCCTAGAAAACCCACGAATACAATGTCCACTACAAACTGACTTGGCCGCGAATCGAACCAAGAACCCAATACACCAGAGATAAGCACTCTACCACTAAGCCACCGTGCCCCCGCCCATTTAATTGTCTATTAAGGTATATACGGTTGTTTTCTGAAATTTCTTCTTACAGCAAAGACTCAAAAGTACAAATCCATGTGGGTCTCTATTTTCACGACGTCATAAAATAATTTCTTATATCTCGCTTGCTATATTAGATATTGACAAAAAATGTTTACTTTATTTCAGAGCCCGATGAACGCTTGGAATTGTCCAAAGAAAATTTAGAGCTGAATTAATCTTTCGATCGAAATTGTACTGACGAGTCTGAGGTACTCACTTAACCCATAGAAGTACCATCTTATTTAACGTTTGTTAGGATCAATAATTGTTTTCTGAAATTTCAAGATCTAATACGCTTTTATTGTATGGTGACTCTCTAGCTGCTAGATGTACTAGCTGGAAGTTTTAGGTAAATACATATTTCAAATACTCTTTACAAATGTCAAAATATATTTTCCAAAGCTTTTAAAATTTAATCTTGGTAGACCCCATGATGTTCTTAAACTCCATGGAAATACCTAATAACTTTAAGATGAAATTGCTACTGATGCTTATTAACTTTCCATGACCGGATTCGGAAATTTTACCACCTAACACGAAAACCTCAAAACTGTATGGATCCTCCCTTTATTTGACAATATCTTGATAGTCATATTTTAATTAATTTTCTAAATTGTATTGTCTAATATGCAAGCTCCACGTACCTATGGTGTCGCTTTTTATTTCACCATAGTTCGGTAACTGTTAGGCGTACCGACTTGCGGTTTCGGTAAACACACACCTCTAACGTTCTTTAAAACGTTATTAAGACATATTTTAGAATATTTAGAAATGAGAGTTCTGCGAATATCATGGTACCCGAAAAGCCCCATAAGGGCGTGTGTGTAGTGTATTTAATTGAAATTAGATACTTTTGAGGTTGTTGTAAGCCCTCGTAATTACGTTTCCGAAACTGCACCATCTAGTACGCAAACCCCACACTTCTATGGTGTCGTTCTTTATTTTCCTATATCTCGATATCCATAAGGCTTACCGAGTTGAGGTTTTCGGTAAACAGATGTCAGTTCTTTACATTTTAGAGACATACATTTCCATATATCTAAAAAATACAGACATTAGGTGCCCCATGGTACCCCGAACACCATTGGGGTACCCACTTACTTTTGAATAGTAATACATTTTGAGTTGTTGTTCAGCATCAATAAACACTTTATAGTTTTTCTACGTGCAACCCAAAAGTCCATACCTGACCGAACAGATTTTGTCCATTTAATCTCAAAAATGTTAAGATACTTGTATTGTTAAGTGCAACCAAATTAACCACACTGAATGTAACATTTTAAATATTTTCTGATTTTTGTTGCAGGTATTTCGTGCATCAAACCAGGATTCTGCTTGAAAGACAGTGAAAAGAAGCAGTGTAGGTTGTGGCTAAAACTACGTCCTTTCTGAAGACAGACCCAATTGTGCTTACATTCTTTTGAACGAATATATAACCCTAATAAAGATACTTTACTACAAATTATTTCTTTCTTCTATAAATTAGAATAAAATATTGTCTCTGTTTAAAGAAAATGTTTGTTAGTGTTAAGTCATTTCAACTCTTTTTCTCTGTAATAAGAACATTATCCCTCGCAATATTTTTTATCTTTGTGCTATTACGATTGGATGAAGTAAAATTCTATACGAAGCACTATTATTTCAGACATGCATTAATAACTAATGTATTGTTCTGTATGTAACACAATGTGTATGCTAAACATGTCTAGCGAAGGTGTTGTTTTAATACAGAATCTATAACTCAGCTTTTCAGTAGTCAACTTTATTGGGAATCCGAAGAAAGAAGTTAAAAAAAAATGTTGGACTCACCAACGTATATGTGTTCGAATTCTGGACTAATCCAAATTATCCAGAGAAATCATTATATATTTTTTGTTGCAATTTCAGATGTATCCTTTATCCAAGTCGTATGAAACGGAGACTTCATACATCGCTATACTTTGTATGAACTATGTTCCGTATTTACTTAATCACTTTGTAACTTTCTCTAGTGTTGACAAGGCCGCAGGTGTCAATCGAATAGTTTAGTATTTCACTCATGTCACCTTGTGACTAAGGTACGTCCTGTCGGTATATATATATGGTACTGGGTTCAATTAGCGATAAAATACATTTTTAGCATTAAACAAATGCAAAAATCTACACGAAATGAGATACCATGATCTCTGACTTACGGAAAACACCATGAACTAATGGTACTGAGTGTGATTGAGTTTACTAGTTACTATCTAGCTAAAATCAGTGTTCCTTTAGCTATAGTTCTTTTCGTGCTCTGAATTGCAAAGTTTGAAATAACTGTTTTAAATTATATATATCTTCCGAGTAATTCTGAGAATCATTGCTCTTTCTTTAAGCAATGTATGAGACTGTTAAACCGCTCGTTGCTTAAAATGTTGCACTAAGAAGGATGCATCCAGGAAAATCCAAATTTGCAGAATGTCTAAAGCAGGGAAGGATAAATATGTTTAGTCGATGGCTGCACAACGCCTCCGCTGTCACCACGTTGTCACACAGCGAATACGGCGGACGTTTAAGAGTATTCTGCACTTACTATTAGGTATCGGCCTGGGAACTTTGGCGCAGCTACTCAGTCTCCTTCTTGGTGTTGCATTTTTAATGGCGAGTACTGAGTAGGAATCATCTTGTGAGCGAACACGTTTTCGGCTGACACCATACTTTTAATTGTTGCGACATTAAAAAAAAGAAAAAAAAACATACCTGTTAATTAAAATGTACAGAGAAGTTATTTCTGGAAAATTTTATTCGGGCCTCTTGTGGTAACAACTGCACTTTAGAAGAAGATACTATTAAGGAAAAGAATGAGGTAAAATAATCTTTATATCGTACAAGCAATGCATGATAACAGCTTAATAAATGATTGTACGTAAATCTTGTTTGAGTTTGAATATAGGATTGTATACGGCTGTGCATTTTGCATTATTACTGAAGTGCTGCAACTAACTAACTGCAAACCATATGATAAATTCTTACAGTAATATATCACATATTGATTTACTCTGTATGAAAACGAAAATAGATTAACATATGGTTAACCTCCTTTGTGCCCATAATTTTAAAATTAACGCTTGTGTCACTTTTCAACACTTGGTTTTGCAGTAGCTTTGCAACGAATTAGCAGGAAGCCCAAACTTATAGGACACCCTGCAGGTTAATACATTTCTTTGGACAGTTTAACTGCTCCAAACTAAGATTTGAAAAGTGTAGTATTGTTAATTTTATTATTGGCACAAAGGAGATCAACCATATTTTAAGCTATTTTTGTTTTCATACAGAGTAAAACAATATTTGACAACATTACAGTAAGAATGTATCATGCACTTTGCAGTATGTTGCAGCACTTTAATAATGGTGCACTATACGTACAATCTAGATCCTGCATATGTCCAATCCATATTTAACAAGAAGGCAATACGTATGCGATACAGGTAAAATCCGTATATTTCATATGGACAACCTATTAGCTATATACATCCAATCCATACATGATATATGGCCAACCTGTACGCGACATACATATAATCTATATGCTGCATGCAGACAGTCTGTAAGCTACATATGTGCACTCTGTATGGTGCATACGGATATTCTGTATGCTGTATTTGGACAAGCTGTGTGCGACATAAGGAAAATCTGTATAATACATACGTACAATACGTATACTGTATCTAGTAGTACGTACGGGGCACAAGTACAATATAGATGCTGTCTCGGGGTTGAACGCAAGAAACATACGTACAGAACGTATATTGCATACTTCTTGAAATTATGCTCCGTCCTGATAGTCAGTGTGTGTCGTCATTATTAACCCACATGCTACATACGGTCCTGACGTCACAAAGCTAGATATAACCTCCGTATATACTTGTTACTTGTGGCGGTGACAGCCTTCCGAGCCGCCACTGAAATGCATTTCCATCAGTGTTCTCTGTCGAGATATCCAGAGGACTAGAGGATTTTGAAGAACAGCTGGAATTAGATAATAAAATAATAAAAAGAAAGATTAAATGGCG
The DNA here is from genome assembly GCF_964235325.1 of Thermobia domestica. Taxonomy (NCBI): domain Eukaryota; kingdom Metazoa; phylum Arthropoda; class Insecta; order Zygentoma; family Lepismatidae; genus Thermobia; species Thermobia domestica. Next base: position 81,942,294 of record NC_137469.1, read on the forward strand.
TGTTGTAAAAGCATGATTAAAAGGACTTTATTAAAAAGAAAGAAATTCAGGAAGAAAAGAAAAGAATAAAAAATGTATGGTTGATTACTTTTCATTGGAAACTTGTGTTCAACAAAAAATGTTTTGTTCTTTTTTTTTCTACTTTTGTGTGTGTAAAGAGCAATGAGTGTAAAGTCAAGGTCTTCTCCTCTGGGCACGCGGCCGCGAGCCGCGTGACGTATGACGTAACGCCTGTTGTTTTCGTTTCTGCCGGCTCGCTGTTGCTGCTTTGAGTTGAAGCCTTGGATTGACGGAGCTAAGATCTAATTGCGGAAATGGAGAACTGAAGTTCCTTATTGTCTACAGTCCGTGTATTCGTTTCTTTTTTTTTTTAAACCTACGATACTCGAAGTTTCCTGGGATATGGGAGTTTGATGGAAATTGCCTTTGCCATTGAAGTTTTTCGTTGAGAATTTGTCTTTTCAACCTGGATCGATTCTTTTGAGCTAAGGGTTGATGAGTGGGGAAGGTGTTTAGCCCAGCTGTTACTTTCTTTGGTAAGTACCTGTTTCGTAATTCTCTTGGGTTTGTTGCTTACGTTTTCATTTGCCTTCAATTTCTACTTGTTAATTAATTTTGTCCATAGGATCGACTTAGGCAGCCGAGAATTTTTGGTTACATTGTTAGTCTTTCTTTCATTAGATTTTTGACTGGTTAAATTTCGTTTTGCTATTTAAATACATTTTATATTTTCGTAAGTTATTGAATCCTCCTCGATTAGGATCATTAGCCTTTGGAAACGAATTCGACTAACGATTTAATTTGCCATTTGTTTTTTGGGAACTTTGATCATTACGTGATTTACGGGAATTTGACCGAAGAATTTTCTTTCGTATTGATATAGGAAGATCCGTACTCCATTTGCAGGTATTCAACTAAATGAAATTTGAGTAAAATCCTATTTTGTGAAAGAATTTTGTGTATAATAGCTCTAATGAAACTGTGTAATTAGTCAAGTGAATATTAATTATCAGTCAGTAATTATCAGAACTTGCTAGTCATTTTATTATTCAAGTTTGTGCTAAAAATTGTTGCTGTTAAAGTCATTAAAATTATTGTTATTGAGTGATATTTTTTCTCAAAAATTTGTTAAATAAATTGTTTCTTCATTGGAATTATTAATCTTTCTGAATTTTCAAATATCTTTAATAATAATCGTCGTCTGGGAATATATATTAGTATTTAGAATAAGATTATTTACTGACTTCAAGTGTATAACATTCAAGGAATTTTAGCGAATTGCGCCCTGCAACACCGAATTTTCACGACGGGATTTTTTGCCTTATTGGAAGATAAATTTCCGCTTGTTGATTAACGGCTGTAAGGTGCGCTACAAGATCCAAGGCTTCAACTCCATTAACCTACTACATTCGTTGTTTTCAAGCTGGTAGTTTTTGAAAAGTAGGTTTGTATTAAGAATTTGGTTTCTAGACGAGGTCAGTAAATTATAGTTGATTAAAAAAATTGTTCAATGTATTGAAATTATTACGGTGCTTTCTGAAAAAAAAAAAAGGTTTTCGGGAGTCACTTGCTGGCGGTTGATTACGAGCCGGGAGGAGTTCTTAATTGCTATAGGCAGGTCTATTGTAATTGGTATTACATTCAAACAGTGTTTTTTTGAGAATTATAGTGTCTTATAGTTGGTTTTGGTTTGGAATTTTTGTAGTTAGTGTAGTTAGAAATTCTTATTTAAATAGTTTATGTATTTTTGTATAATATTAATAGTATTAATCATGTCTTCCAATAATGATGTTTATATTGAAATGCCTGAAGAAAGTTTAAGCGAAAACTTAATTACGTTAGATCAAACCGGAATGGTTGACATTAATAGAAGTGTGATGAATATGAGTTTAACGCCGCCGAATCGTGATTCTTTGCTTTTTGTTAATCGAAACAGCTTTAGCTCAGAAAGTAATAGAGATTTCGGAAATGGGTCTGGATTAGGAATTAATTATTATTCAAATAGTAGTAGTTTGAGTTTAGAGAATCCTCCAATAAATAATATTAGTAGGATGGCTCAACCTCCTACCCCAATTAATAGTTTGTTTGATGGAATCAGGTTTGAACCCGAGATGCCTTCCATGAGAGAGATATTAAGAGTTAATATAATTGAGCCGAGAGAGTCTGTAGGAATAAATCCTCAGGCGGGAATCGAACATAGAAGCAATTATCCTATAAGAAACACTTCGGGAGTAGAATTTTTGGAAAATAATATGCCATCTAGGCAAGTTGATTTTGACTTGACTAATGTTAGTAGTACTCAGGGTGCGAGTCCATCAAAGGTTACAAATTATCAGAGAATAGGAAACTATTATAAACGAGTAGCTGCAATAAAGAATTCTACTCCAGTCGGAAATTGTCGTTTGGGATTAATTGGAAATGTGTGTGAAAACCCTCGAGGTGAAGGTAGTCTATCGAGGAAAGAGCAATCGAGCTCCAATGAGTATTTTCCCGGAATTTTTCCGAAGCATTTGTGTGATCAATATCTTTTTACAAAAACAACTGAGCTGTTAGATTCTAAATTAAAAAACTTTAAAAACATAGACGGCAAGAACAGTTTAATAGTTTTTGAAATTTTGTTGGCACTTGAAGAATTTAATGAAAACTCGAACTATTCAATGAGTCTGGTGTATTGTTCCTTATTGAGTAAATGTGAGGGAGAATTTCTGATTGAAGTTCAGCGGGCTATTCAACTTAACGTTCCTTGGAAGTTGTTTAGAGCTAGGATTTTTGATAAATTTATTTCGAAAACAGTTAAACATTCTTTGATTGCTGATAGATTATATAGAAAACAGAGATTAAATGAGGCGATTGAACACTTTGTTAATGATATTTACTTCACTTCATTAGTGTTGGATTGTAATCGTGAAGAGTTACAGCTTATTAATATTATTCTTGACGGGATGAATCCAGCTGTCAGGTTTAAAATGCTAAACTTTCATATTCCTGGAAGTATTATAGAACTTAGAGAGCGAGCTGAAGAATATTCTAAAATATTTCGAAATCAACTTGAATATAATAGGAAAATAGGAATAAAAACCAATACGTTTAATGCTAATTTAGCTTCAGCTGATTCATCGAAAATTGTAGGGAAGAATAATCATGAAAAGAAAGTTGAAAATAATGTAAAAAGTAATTATACTTCTGAAAGGAAAGAATCTGATTCACTGATAAAATCCAATACTCGGTATGATAGTTTAAATCGATCGGGAGTGGTTCCTGCACAGATGGATAATGTGGTGGCAACCTTCGTTAAGGCTTTAATTAATAATAAACTTGTTAATGTCTGCATTGATAGTGGATCTTCATATAATCTTATTGCTAAGAGATTAATTGAACGTTGTGGGTTGGCGCACTATCGTGTTGAAAACAAACCATTAAATATTCGTGCACCTCTTGGATTGACTTAAATAAGTGAAAGTGAAATAACTGTTACCATTAATTTATCAGGATGGTTTGAGCGTGTAAGATTTTTAGTGGTTTCGGAGTTACCATGTGACTGCTTACTAGGTACACCATTTTTAAAAAATACTTCGTCTTTAGTGGATTTTGCTAAAAAGAGATTACTATTACGCAATGGTAGGAAATCGGTTCTATTGCAATTTGGTGATTTTCCTTTGAAAGAAAGTGAAAGATCTTCGTCGACCTCTACGGGGTTTAAATCAGGACATAGTGCCGGCCACCGAAAGGAGATTGAAGGAAGTGATGTAAATGATTTTAGGAAAATTACCTTATTATTTTTTCGAGACATTTCTGGTATGAAAGGGTTTACATCAGGAAGTCGTGCAGGCCATTTGAACAATTTCGATGATTTATCTGAATATTTTAGGCGTGATTTAAAATCAGTTAACATGAAATGCGAGATTGGTGTTCAGTGTGAGATCGAATTAGCGGAAATCGAACGACATCTTTTGGAGATTACTGTACCATCTCAAGATCAGTTAAGGGGACTTAAACAATTCATCGAATGTAAAGACAATGAAGATGTACCAAAGAATTATGAGGGTACTAAAGAACTGTGTCATTTAGATAATCCGAGTTTTTCTTCGGTTGATCCAATAACATTTTGGGAACAAGGTGGTGCGAGTGCAATGTCATCTAATGGAAATGAGGAAGAACGACCAGTGGTTAATCCTATAGTTAATATGGGATATTTGGTTGATGATAGACAGGATATTAAGTCAAATTCAAAGGTTGAGGAAAAAGTTGTCTCTTTTCATGAGGATCCTATTGCAGAAAGAGATTGTGTTCAATCATCGGGCAAGAAAAATATGAGGAAGAAGAGGAAAAAGAAGTCAAAGCAGACACTAAAGGAAGATGGTTCACAAATGATGAAATGTATTGCGGCGGTCCAAAAGGATGTAGTTGATAGTGACTCTACTACTTCAGATATTGATTTAGAACAATCAAAGAACTTTCTGGATTTGATTAAGAAAAATGAAAAACAGTTTTCGGTTCCGGATAATATTGAAGTTTCGAAAGTTAGTTCCGGGAATAATAATAACAGTAGTTTAGGGAATTCGAATTACTTGGATTGTTGTGATGATCCAGAAATTTTGGAGTTTGTCAGTGAGTTGCGTTCAAGCTTTTCAGATGTTATAAATGATAAAATTGGTTGTATTAAAGACTTTGAAGCTAAATTATATCTTAAGGAAGACAAACCTTTCAAAGAATCTCCTTTTCCGGTTGCTAAAAATAAGGAAAAAATTTTCTATGATTGTATTAAAGATCTTGTATCCCAAGGTATTCTAGTAGAGGTGGATCACTCAAATTATGGTAGCAGCTGTTTCCTGGTAAAAAATAAGAATGGTACACATCGTATTGTTGGGAATTTTTGTAATGCTAACAAGCTTATAAGTGATGATGTGTTTCCTTCGCCTAATTTGGAGGAATGCTTGGCTAGTTTAGCGGGGAAGCGTTGGTTTTCATCGATTGACTGGACCAAGGCTTATTTCCAAATCCCCCTTCATAAAAGCTCTCGAGAGATAACTACGATTGTTACTCCTCATGGAAGTTATCAGTTTACTCGAGTACCAGTTGGTATAAAGACCGGTAGTTGCATTTTGGCTCGAGCAATGGAGAAAATATTGGGTGATTTAAAAGATCAAGGCGTAAGGATTTATTTTGATGATTTACTGGTAACGACAGATACCTTAGAAGAACATAAGAGGGTACTTAAATTAGTGCTAGAAAGATTAAGGAAACATGGAGTTACTATTTCTCCAGATAAAAGTTTTTTCTTTAGGAAAAAGATTAAATATCTGGGTTTCATAGCTGATGGGGAGACAATTGAGCTCGATCCATCTAGAGTTACAGCAATTAAGAATATCCCTCCTCCTCGTAATAGACGTGGGGTTCAAAAAAATTTGTGGACTTTTTTCATATTACGCGAGGTTTGTTAGTGGGTTGCAAGAAATAATGGCACCTATTAGTGAATTAAAATCGCCTAAAAAACCTTTTGTTTGGACACATGAACACCAGAAAATATTGAATAAATTGAAGGAGTTATTGATTGAAAATGTCGTGTTGAAGACTCCTGATTTATCAAAGAAGTTTTTTGTCCATGTTGATGGGTCAGGGAGAGCGATCGGAGGCCTAGTGTCACAATTGGATCAGCATAATAACTTGGCCCCAATCGCGTTCTATAGTAAAAAATTAACGGAAGCGGACCGACATAGAAGTATCTATGAAATAGAATTTATTAGTTTGGTAAAAACTATTTATAGATTCCGCCACTATCTTGTCAATGACTTCTTGGTGTTCACTGATAATAAGGCTCTTTCCTGGATACTCGGAAATTCGAAGAGACTCCTTAAATATGGACCTTTAGTTGAAACTCTTTGCCAATTTAATTTCACGATTAAGCATATTAGATCCCACGAGAACATAGTTGCCGATTTCCTGACACGTTGTTATGATCCCTATGAGTTTGTGCAAGTGGATGGTCCAGTTGGTCTTGCTATTATGAGGAAAAATTTAAAAATTGCAAATAGTTGGAATCTTCCTCTCGTGAAGGAACCAATTGAGGTTTTGCAGAGAGAAGATGAAGAATTAAGAAATATTATGGAAAGAATTGAATATGGGGAGAACGTTAGAAATTATATTATGAATAAAGGAATTTTGATGAAGAAAAGTAAAGCCTTGACCTTTCCATATAAAATAGTAATACCTCAACACTTGCAGAAATTGATTATTGAATATTTTCATGACCAACATTTGACCGGGGGACACTCAGGGATTTTCCGGACGCTAAAAAAGGTGATGCGTCGTTATACATGGGGAACTATGGTAGAAGATGTGAAAGAATACGTAAAAACGTGTCCTAAATGTCAGCTAGTAAAAGATAATAATCAAAAGAAAATGGAACCTTTAATTTCTAAACTTGCAAAGAGAGTTTTTGAGAACATAATGATTGATATAATTGGTCCTCTACCTACCTCCAATGGATATAAGTTTATCCTGATTGGAGTGGATAATGCTTCACGGTATGTCTTTCTTGAGAAATTAAGGAAATTAAGTTCTCAAACAATTTGTAATCTCCTTCTTGAAGTTTTCAGTAGACTTGGCCTCCCTGAGTCACTTTCTACTGATAACGCTTCTGTCTTTGTATCAAACCATTTTAAAACTTTCCTTTTTGGTTTGGGTATCGAGCATATTAGAATAAGCCCGTACCACGCTGAGGCAAACATTTCGGAGAGATTCGTGAAAACCTTAAAAAATTCTCTTCGTTCATATTGTTATGATAAGCAAGTCAGCTGGTCGCGGTTTATTCCCGAGCTGCAGTTCACTCTTAACCTATGTGAGCATTCTGGGTTAAAGTCTATACCATACGAGCTATTTTATGGACGTCCAATTAACACCCCACTTGAATCTCGATGGAAGATTAATAATCCAGAAATTATAAACTTTAATAATACCGACATTTGGAATCGAGCTCTGGTCAATATGGAAAAGTCTTGGATGAACAGAAGGAAATTATTTTCAAGGATAAGAGGTCCAGTAGTTGTTAAGGTTGATGATCAGATTTTGATCAAATCTCACATTAAATCCTCTTTGTCCGAGAAGATAACGAGGTCATTGAGTGTGAAGTGGGAAGGTCCATTTATTATAAGAAAATTTTTAACTCCTAACACTGTGTTGGTCTCTGATTTGGAGAATTCGAGAGACTCCTTCAGAAGAGTTCATGTCTCTGAACTTAAGAAATATTTTCCTAGAAGAAATGAAAATGCAGGTAACAACTGACTTCCGGAAAGCTATTGAATTGTAGTAGAATTGTGAAGTGATATAAATTAAGTCTTATGCTTGAATTATAACGAATTTTTAAAGTGTATTTGTAGTTTTATTAATTGTAAAGTTTGGAAAAATTTTAAATCTGTTTGAAAATTTTGAATCTTAATAAATTGTGAAAGATAATATTAAATGTAAAATTTTGGAAGAATTTTAAATTGTTTTGCGCAAAACAATAAAGAAAAATTTAAATGAAAATTCAAATAAATGGAGTAAATAAAATTGAAAGAATTCTAAAGTTTTAAGGTGTAAAAATTTTTTTAAATTGTTGTCCAAATTCATTGGAAAAAAATGAAATTGAAAAATATTTGTGAATGAAAAATTATGATAAATTATCACTAATGCGTCTTTATGTTGTAATTTTTTTATGAGTTTTCCAGCTTATAGATTTTCCAGTCCAGATTGTGACAGAAAAATTCTGCAGGAATTTTTCCATCGAGGGTGGGAGATCTGTGGCGGTGACAGCCTTCCGAGCCGCCACTGAAATGCATTTCCATCAGTGTTCTCTGTCGAGATATCCAGAGGACTAGAGGATTTTGAAGAACAGCTGGAATTAGATAATAAAATAACAAAAAGAAAGATTAAATGGCGTGTTGTAAAAGCATGATTAAAAGGACTTTATTAAAAAGAAAGAAATTCAGGAAGAAAAGAAAAGAATAAAAATGTATGGTTGATTACTTTTCATTGGAAACTTGTGTTCAACAAAAAATGTTTTGTTCTTTTTTTTTCTACTTTTGTGTGTGTAAAGAGCAATGAGTGTAAAGTCAAGGTCTTCTCCTCTGGGCACGCGGCCGCGAGCCGCGTGACGTATGACGTAACGCCTGTTGTTTTCGTTTCTGCCGGCTCGCTGTTGCTGCTTTGAGTTGAAGCCTTGGATTGACGGAGCTAAGATCTAATTGCGGAAATGGAGTACTGAAGTTCCTTATTGTCTACAGTCCGTGTATTCGTTTCTTTTTTTTTTAAACCTACGATACTCGAAGTTTCCTAGGATATGGGAGTTTGATGGAAATTGCCTTTGCCATTGAAGTTTTTCGTTGAGAATTTGTCTTTTCAACCTGGATCGATTCTTTTGAGCTAAGGGTTGATGAGTGGGGAAGGTGTTTAGCCCAGCTGTTACTTTCTTTGGTAAGTACCTGTTTCGTAATTCTCTTGGGTTTGTTGCTTACGTTTTCATTTGCCTTCAATTTCTACTTGTTAATTAATTTTGTCCATAGGATCGACTTAGGCAGCCGAGAATTTTTGGTTACATTGTTAGTCTTTCTTTCATTAGATTTTTGACTGGTTAAATTTCGTTTTGCTATTTAAATACATTTTATATTTTCGTAAGTTATTGAATCCTCCTCGATTAGGATCATTAGCCTTTGGAAACGAATTCGACTAACGATTTAATTTGCCATTTGTTTTTTGGGAACTTTGATCATTACGTGATTTACGGGAATTTGACCGAAGAATTTTCTTTCGTATTGATATAGGAAGATCCGTACTCCATTTGCAGGTATTCAACTAAATGAAATTTGAGTAAAATCCTATTTTGTGAAAGAATTTTGTGTATAATAGCTCTAATGAAACTGTGTAATTAGTCAAGTGAATATTAATTATCAGTCAGTAATTATTAGAACTTGCTAGTCATTTTATTATTCAAGTTTGTGCTAAAAATTGTTGCTGTTAAAGTCATTAAAATTATTGTTATTGAGTGATATTTTTTCTCAAAAATTTGTTAAATAAATTGTTTCTTCATTGGAATTATTAATCTTTCTGAATTTTCAAATATCTTTAATAATAATCGTCGTCTGGGAATATATATTAGTATTTAGAATAAGATTATTTACTGACTTCAAGTGTATAACATTCAAGGAATTTTAGCGAATTGCGCCCTGCAACACCGAATTTTCACGACGGGATTTTTTGCCTTATTGGAAGATAAATTTCCGCTTGTTGATTAACGGCTGTAAGGTGCGCTACATACTGCAGATGACGTCACAAGAATGACGTCATTGCACTTATGCAGACAGTACGTATAATACATACTTTTTCAGCTATACGTTTGCTGCAGGATGTTATATACGGTTGTACGTTAAGTCCAGAAACTACAGGAATTACGAATGTAACCTACGTTTTTAAGTATGCCACCTACATTTTTTTTTCTCAGTGTACGCATCAAAGACGTAGACATTAAAAAAAGCTGAAATATCCGAGCTGTAATCATTTGGAATGTGGTCTTGGCCCAGAATGCTGCGCATATCATGGACCGAAAGGAAATGGAATGAAGACGTATTGAAGGAGAGTAATAAAGGGGGATATATCATGAAGATAATAGAAAGAAGAAGAAACAGCATGCTAGACCATCTTATTCGGCAGTTCGATTGGATAACCATGCTGATAGAGGGAAAACAGAAGGAAAACCAGGAAGAGGAAGACCAAGGATAGAATATCTAGGTGCAGTTACGAAAAAGAGAGCTGATCAAAGTATAAAACTGCTCTCCGAATGGAGAGAAAAGTTTTAAAATTTCCATATTGCCTATCAACTATGGTTGAAGTGAACAAGAAGATGATCAAGGATAAAACAGACGTACTAAAAAAGGCTAAAGAAAAAAGTAAAAGAGTAAGTAACGGAATAGAAAATGCACAATAAAAATAAATTAAAAACAAAGAAAGTACGGTAAATCACAAAATTATATGACAAAAGTCTCATAGTATGTTAACTATTCCAACTCCATGTATATGAAAGAAAATTTGGCAACTGAAACCATTTTAACATCTCTGTATTGTATTGGAATAGTTAATATTGTAAATCTACCCTAACCGTTCTCTGAAAATTTAGGAAAAACTACGAGAACGTACGGAATACTCAGTGAAAGATAACATATTCTTAACCATACGGATTGTTACCGCCACAAACTATATCTATAGAGAAGTGTGAGATTGAAGTGGTTGATACACAGGTGTGTCACGATCATATTTTTTCAAGATGAGGTCCTGCAATTGTTCACAATAAGATTAATAGAATGAAAGTTTTTATTTTTTAAATATTTTGCCTTGTTTCTATCCAATTGCGAATGAGTCTCATTCATTGGGCAAAATAACTACAGAAGAGACAGGACCAGAAAACGTTATGTCATTGTCTTTCTTTCATGACAGGGAACTTTTCTTTGTGTATCTCGCATATATAGATGGTTTCAGAACAGGAGAACCCCAGTTCTTGGAATTGCACAGAACAACCAAACGGCTCTGTCCCTTGCCAACAGGCCATAAATCTAAGAAGACAATAGGCGATCCTTGATTAGAAAGAGGTACAAAAGTTGCAAAACGTTCCCTTTTCTCCAGATTTCTTTTATTTTTCAGAAAAAAGTAAAATTATGTTTTTATTTTTCACTTGTTTTCGTATTGTTTTTTTCTTTCTTGTTTATTCTTCTACGTAATGACATCGGAAATGTGGCAACAACCACCAACCACCGTCCTAACAAGGGTTGGATTGCTCTTTTGATAGTGGTGCGAGATAAGGCTCTTATGTTTTGAAACGGATAATAGTTAAGGTTTAGTGGTGATGTGATCTCGAAAACCAAACGTTTCTCGAGGGTGTCAGTTAGCTTCTCTTTTACAAAATTGACTATGTACCGTTATATTATTGGAGACTGACCATCAATTTAAAAACAAATATCTACTCAGAGCCGGATTAGCTGCCGCAGATGTCCTAAACACTTAAAAGATTTTGTTACTCTCGTGTGTATGTAGTTCGAAATATAAAGAGTAATAATCTGTAAAATATAATATTATCGAAATTAAACCAAACTTACAGTAACATAGAACATAATGTTTATTTTTCTCGATGGTGTACTTTATATATATTTAAAAACTTCTTTTCATACTTTTTAATTGCAAAGTTTATCAGATCCTCAACCATTACTACATTAGTATTATTTTTTATTTTTGCCGAAGAAGTTGTGAGCTAGACAGTGTGTGTGCATATGTGTGTTTTTTTCTTCACTAACGTTGAACAAATTTCACAAATTACATATAAAATTTCCTCGACTTTTATTTGGTAGATTATTTTTCTTCGATTTCGATTTTGTGAGCCTTAGCGGAGGTGTGCACTCTCTGAGTGCTATTATACGTATAATGTATAATTTTTTCGCTTAATGTTTGGGTCAGGTTTGAGTTCCTGGTTCAGCTGCACAATTCGCAGTATTGCACCATATGATCCATGGATCATGGTTCAGTACAAGCGTCAATACGGGTATGTAAAATTTCAAGTGTCTTCTCCCCTTGATGAAAATAAGTACGTGGTATTTTGCATAATGGTTAATCCACCTATGTATACACTTACAATCTTCATTTCACTTACAATCTTCTGCCTTCTATCAGCTATGTTCTAATTTTCTTCCGTGGTGACATTATATAATTTGTTCATACACATAATCCAGACATGGTTCAGACCCTGAAGAGTTTCACACTTTTAAAACTACACATTATTAACTTATTTTACAAAGAGTATTATGACATGTGTATTACGCAGTAAATTGTGTTCTTTATAACATACTAGCCTTCGACTAGCTGAGGACTTCCACCCATCTCTCAAATTTCATCGGTTTATGCCTCTGTACCTGACATTTCAGCTTTTGCTTTCGTTATTCGTACCGCAAGTATACGTTTATGGTATTGTTCTTTGCTAAACATTTAAACCCATTTTCCCTTAGAGTCGGCCAAGCTCCTCCGTGGCTAAGCGGTTAGCGTACGCGCCTTTGGCGTGGGAAACCCGGGTTCGATTCCCGGAGGGAGCTAATGTGGTTCAGATTCCACGTTAATCAGTAGGTCCACGTCTCATATAGCCTCGCTGCTGAACGGAACGTTAAACCCAAAATCAACTCAACCTTAGTGTCGGCCAAGAAATCGAACCCAAAGAGATGTGAGGATTATCTATTAGTCTCATACGTATCTCATGCTGCTAAAATTCTGTACCGAGTACTGAACAGAAGGTTATATGGAAGAACAAATGAAAAAGTTAAAGAGGAGCAGTTCGGGTTCAGAAGAGGTAAGGGCACAAGAGATGCTATTGGATATTGAAGGCAACCGGTGAAAGATTTATGAAAAAGTGAAAGAGATATATGTAGTATTTATTGATCTAGAAAAGTCTTTTGACGGCATAAATTGGGAATTGTTGTTAGGAGTTCTAAAGAAGATTGGGTTGGAATGGAAAGATCGAAGACTCATAGGAAACTTATATATGAACCAACAAGCAAGTGTTAGAATAGGGGAAGAACTGACGGAGGAGAGTGCAATTGGAAGAGGAGTTCGACAAGGATGGTGTCTCTTGCCAACACTATTTAATATCTATCTAGAAGAGATAGTGAAAAAGAGCCTAAATGACGAAGACGGCATTTCAGTAAAAGGTAGAATGATTAGATGCATAAGATTTGCAGACGATATGGCGCTTGTTGCAGAATCTGAAAAGAAGATCAATAAAATGTTAGAAAAAACTGAGCAAGGGCTTTGAAGAATATGAGATGAAGATAAATGTTAGCAAGACAAAAGCCATGGTAATTCGAACGAAGTGGTCTGTGTCAAATATAAAAGTGGGAGGGGAGCAAATAGAACAAGTGACTAGTTTCCGATATGTGGGTAGTATTCTTTGTAATGACATAAAGTGTGAAAGTGAAATAAAAGCAAGGATAGGAATGGCGAAAGAAGTCTTTAGGAAAAATAAAAGTCTGTTTTGTGGGACCTTGAATAAAGAGTTGAGAAAAAGACTCATAAAATGCTTCGTGTGGAGTGTTTTACTGTATGGGACGGAAACGTGGACATTACGTAAAAGTGATGAAAAACGAGTGGAAGCATTTGAAATGTGGGTGTGGAGAAGAATGGAAAGAATTAGCTGGGTCGAGCAGAAAACGAATGACTGGGTGTTAGAAATGGTGGGGGAGAAAAGAACACTTTTAGATATTGTTAAGTAGAGGAAGAGAAACTGGTTGGGACATTATCTAAAAAGAAGTTGTATCATGAAGGACGTCCTAGAGAGTATGGTGGCAAGAAAGAAAGGGAGGTGGCAAAGGAGACTACAATTAATGGATGATATAAAAACAGAAAGAAAGATCATACTTGAAGACTCAGAGGTTAGCGGAGGACCGTGGATCATGGAAACTTCTTTGCTGCTTCAAGTGACCTGCCAATAAGGGCAGAATACTTATGATGATGATGATGATGATGATTCCGTTAAGGTACGCCTTTCAATCAAAGTAAAATCATACAATTCCATATCAGCACAAGAAGACCTTCAATTAAGTGAACTAATTATGCAATTTTGTGCCTTGTCCCTTAATTTTAATTATTGAAAGGGGAAGTTTCCAGTTTACGTATTCTATACTTAATTTGAGTCTATAATTCAACGAGTGTGCTAAATTTCAAGCTTCCACATCCACTGGAAATACCATATAAGTTTTGAATGATATTACGTACTAACTATGTACTTTTTCCCTGTCCCCTATTTTTCTCCTTGAAGGTGAAAATTTCCCGTTTTCGCATTCTCTTTGCTTGTGTTATACATCATATGTTTGCTTCAAACACTTATTTCTATGCCTATAGCAAGTGCATGTAGACTTTGAATCAAGTAACTAGCCATATATGTTTTTCCCTCGTACCTAATTATCCTCCTTGGAGAGGAAAATTTTCAGTTTTCGAATTTCTTCTTTACCTGTATTACAAGTCCTGTATTACATTCATAACAAATTTCAAGTGTTCATGTCTACAAGAAATACTCTGTAGGTTTCGAATCTAGTAACGCAATTTTGTCCTTGCTCCCCAATTTTTCCTTCTTGTAGGAGAAATTTTCAGTTTTCGGATATATTTTCTCTACACCTATCCCAAATTGTACAGACATCACCACAGAAAACGAAAGAAGACTTTGTTACTGAAATTACTATAACACATTGATTTACAAGTGCATAGGCAACCCAACTTATGTCCTCAACTTAGTACTTACGTCTGGTTTTCAATTTCTCCTGCTCCTCTTCCCTTACGTAAACCAGTTCTCGTCAACTCATTGCTGCTATGGCGGAATATACTCCTTCCAATGAGAGAGAAATCTACCTCGGAGAGATGTGTGAATCGAGTGTTGCAATGCGTCCATCAGATTTACACTTTAGCTAAATTCAAAATCATTTTGTCCCGTTTAAGAAATTATTCCAAAAAAAAACTTAGGTTTGTTTTCAAAAAGACAGTATAACCTGGAGTATAAACTTAAGAAGCAACGCAAATTACTACCTACAATTACTAAACGTACTGTACACAATGTTTAATGAAAGTTCGTGGCGGAGGACACAAGGAGGGAGAGTGAGAGTCTCTCTCTCTCTATTTCGTCCGTCACGAACTCACGTAGCCTGGGATCAAACCTTCGACTCTTAAAACCAGATATAAGAGTTCTACCAATATATCATCGTGACTCCCAATAGTTTCGCTATTAGTAGGCTACGGATATTTAGTCACTTTAACCAGGAAACATAGACACAATGAGAGTGTATCTCCAATTTTCATGCCTCGAAAGTGTTGGTATTCTCAAGATATGCAAGAAAAACTTCGTTTAACATGTAGTTTCTCCGTAGGTGAGTGGTTAATGTCGTGGGTTCACAAACGAGGGTTGTTGGTTCGATACTCACCTCCAAAAGCTGTGAATGCTTAATTTTCCATTCTCTATATGTAAAGATATTTCTCTCACTGCGCAGTCATCTGGTGCTTTAATAAATAAGAGTTCCTCACCTTAATTCGACAACTGCAGGTGATAATCACATGTTTTACTGAGACTTATGATTCTTGTTATGATTCAGAAAATCAGTTTTCCTTATAATATGTATGCTTTCCGATCATTTGTTTTTCCAATTCTAAGCTTGCATACTTGAATGTATCCCTTTCCTTGTCCCCAAATTCGAATCTTTTTCCTCCCTCTTTCAATATCGTCCGCCATGAACTCACGTTCATGGCGGACCCCACCCTGGGATTAAACGTCCGACTCTTGAAAACAAATGTAAACCTCTATCAATGGCCACCGTGACTCCCTATAGGATGGTTTCTAGGACGTTTCGAGTGCAGACATCGCATTCACCTTCAGGAATAGTAATGTTACGGGTAAAGTCGGATGTCAATATTTTCATCTGGCTGATAGCCCGAGAAGACTTATTAAAAATACAGTTTTTCAATTAATCTGCAATAGTTTTCGCGTCCCTGAGATAATATTCATACATCAAAGAGGGAAGGTGAAGGTGAAGGTAGGGGATTATTTTCACTTTAGATTGTTCCCAAACATGTCCGTGTGCTCCTGATCCGTCAATGACGCTCTCACTGTTAACAGTGCCTGGCAATACCATGTGTCATCTCTCCTATTACGAACTACAAGGTGACCCACATGGCCAAGAAACTTTCCATGATGCCCATCGCAATGAGCAGGCATCTTTCTAGAAATGCTCATGGGCTTCCTCGATGTTCTCCCATTGTCTAGAATATTTTCAATCACTCAATTCTTTTCATATTTCTTTAATTATCCGCCTCCTGTAGACTAAGAGGCAATACTGTGGAACGTTAATTTGTTGCAAACAAATCTGAAAGGATAAGTTACTAACACTTCTCGAGATATCTAAATTCTTAACGCGAATTTTTCATTCTTTTTGTTACATGACCAGTATTGTGGCTTTTATGTGTCATCAGCTTCCATACGTTGTAAACAATGTTGTTCGCTACGTGAGAGGGGAAATGAGGTATATGGTAACTCAGGATTAATGTGCACTTATATAGCAATAGGTTCCACTTTAGATCTACGACCAAGTGAGTTTGTGGTGTGTGGTAGACGTTTATGTGATACAGGAAACATATTAAGGGGGCCATTTTGAATACGGTGAACGATATGAAAAATCTTTTGCCACAATGGTTCTTAGTGTTTAAAGATCTATCGAACGAGGTATCACTTGCTCCATGTTTCCATTTAAAATTTTAAAGTTGGGCCCCAGGTCTGCATGAAGAGCGGCCCTGGAGGACACCGCGACTTCAGCATTCGATTTGGCCCATCGTATTTCCTATTTTAGTTTCTGTTCAGTTGATTTATGTTCAACTGTTATCGAGATATATACGTGGAAAGATTAAAATGGAACATCCTGTGTATATACAGGGTGATTCAAAACAACATCGACAACGTTTGTGAGGTGATTCCTGACACCGAAATAAGATAAAAAGTATAGACCAACCTGGGTGCACAAATGCTTCCTTTCGGAGTTATAGGTTGCCGAAAACATGAAAAAATGAGCTTTAAAAGTCCATATCTCCAAAACTATGGGACCTTCCGTAGTCGGGTCAAGACTTCACTTAGGAACTAATATGTGCTCTATACAAAAATACATATTTCAGAATCCTAAGGTACTAACGCAACAATTTTTTTACAGGCAGTTTGGTTACGGGCATATAATCTGAAGTACTCATTGACTACCTCTATAAAAATTGTTCCGGAAATACTGCAGGATTCTGAAGCATGTATTCTGATCATGTAAAAACCACATACTAGTTCCTTAGTAAAGTCTTGACCCGATTACGGTAGGCCCTATAGTTTTGGAGCTATGGATCTTTAAATTTCATTTTTTGATGTTTCCGGCAGCCTATAACTCCGAAAGGAAGCATTTGTGTACCCAGGTTGGTCTATATATATTTTGTTTTACAGGTATCTTGGTGTCAGGAATCACCTCCCAAACGTTGTCGATGTTGTTACGAAACACCTTATATATAATGTATGAAGTTAATCGACTAAATAAGTCTAATGAACATTCCATCTCAAATGATATTCAGATAGCTACTAGATTCTGTTCTTACACTACTAATCTAAACCCACTGGTTTCTTGCATCTGGCTTATCGTTTCTTTTTAGAGCCAAGTTGTATAAGACGTCAGTCAACAATTTAAGCGAGGGTTTCTGACATACTCTTTCACAGCGGATTTGAATCCTCTTCGCCAGAGACAGCAAATTAATCAGCAAGCCAGGAATTAGCTATGAACGTCCAAAACATTTACACAAGATATAAGATAAGGCAGTTGTTATGTTAAAACTCATATTTGAGTAGGTATACTAATGGAACTTCTAGAACTAAAATATTAACATATCGGTATCAAATTTAATATACTTAGTAGTAAGTATTTTATTAACACTAGAAAATTAAGATGTACATTACAATTACATGTATGTTTATGCAGTTTTAAAGGTCCTCTCACAGTATATGTTCAAATATAAATATTATCTTAAACATTATCAGAAATAAACATTATCAGAAAATAACATAATTCTGGCAAATTTCTAATACATATTTAATAAAATATATATATTTACCATCATTCCTTATTTGTTGTATTCCTTCTGTAACTAAACACATACTTTGAATTCCATGTTGTATTGCTATTACGACTATCGTACATATAAGTTATGTCGATTATGAATTAACGTTTACAAGTAAACTTTATGGTTTAAGTTTCTCTGACATCAAAAGTGATATTATATAAGGTATAATCGAGAGAAAGTTAAGTATTACCAAAATAAATTTAACCCTGGAACTCCAGACATATTTTTATACCTTTGTGTACGAGTCGGGTCCAATGGACCCGCAGTAATATATTGAGAACATCTAGACATATAATCGAATTTTGGGGAGAAAATGAACGACGAAATACTAAAGAATGTCACTTTTTAATGTATTTATGACGAATTAATAAAATACATTTCGTAGTTAACGTAGTTATACCGTAAACTAGAAATATGCTAACTTAGCAGTATTACTATTTCTTTATATGAGCTCAAATAGAAGTTCTAAGTTTTAGGCATAATGAAATAGTCAACCTTTTACATACACATAATAACAACGTTTGATTACAAGTAGCAAATATTTGCTTCCAAAAAACTGAAAATCGACCCCTTTGCCTTTTCTCTTGCATTTGTTAAGGTTAATATACGAAACATTTTTCACAAACAACTCTGCTGTGCTCAGAACATACATTTGTCTTGCATTTGGTACAGAAGGTTCTTGTCTTCCGATCCCGTTTTGATGGGCAGATCCCGCATCGAACTTTCTTTTTGGCTGACTCTTTTTCCATGAGCTGATTAGTTTCTGTGTGACTTCTCTTCTGTAGAAAATCTTCTCCAATATGGGCCATTTTTTGCCGAGGGAAATCAGGAAGTTACGGCATTTCAATTTCTGTCTCTTGTTTTTCTTCTGTAGTGACGAGAATATAATATAAGCGTTGAGTCCGCTTATATCAATCATGTTGAAGAATACTACCAGATGCCATCTCCTTGTCATTCGCTTTGTGCTGTAACAGCGGGTCATATGATCCATAGTGTCGACGTCAGATTTTATTTTGTTATACTAAAGGATTACTTCTGGCTTTTTCTCTGCTGTAGAAGTGTCAACTTCAGACTGGTTATGCATTGTACTCAGAAGAGTAACAGTTTTGTAAAGAAGTTATCCCCAGTAATATTTCTACAACTTCCAGCAATTTCTTCGGTCAGTTGAAGAACGACTCTTTCCCTTTGATTGACTTCTCTTCTGTGTTCTGGACTTTTTCCGCTATACATTTGCATCTTCCACACATAGCTTTTGGTGTTATCACAAATAACCCAGAACTTTATTCCATATTTACCCGGTTTACTTGCTATGTATTGCCGAAAAGGACAACGTCCACAAAAAGTCACAAGCTATTCGTCCACCATCATGTTATCTCCGAGAATATAAGCGTCCTGTAGAGTTTTAACCTAGTCTTCAAACACTGCACGAATTATCATCAGGGCTTCTTTGGCGCCTGAGGTCTGCATCATCAAAACGTAGAGCGGAATTGATTTGTTGGAATCGATTCCTGCTCATAATGGAATTGAAGATAGGTCGACCGTTTTCCTTACTCCAGAGCTGCCTAATTTCTGCATTCTTTGATTTGTATACCCCAATAAGTATTAGCACGTCGATATATTTCTGAAGTTCCTCAACACTAACAGGTTTCCACTCACGAGGACATTTTATCCTACCTTCCTTGTTAGTCCACTTGCAAATTGTTTCCAGAATGTTCCTACGAAAAAAAAGACAAAAAGCAGATTTTTCATAATCAACTTCCCTGTAGGACCACGGTCCTTTCTAGTTATACTGGCAGCACCAGCACGCCCGCGGCTGGTAGCGAAAGGTACTAATTTCCAATATTCTAAGCCACTTCTAGAGCGGAAAATTGCTTCATATTGCACATCGCTGTTACTAACATCAGAAAAATCACTCTCACTTGCAGGTAACTCTAATAATTCACAGTTCACTTCTCCATCATCTGTCGAATCACCAGAAAAATACTCCTCTTCTGCCAACAGATATTGGCGTGTATCGTTATCGGAAAGTCCGCCATGTTTCATTATCCTCACACACTAAATCCAATGACTAAAGAGAAACGTGCACTGGATGGTTTAGAATATATTATAGGTAAAAATTAATAATATGCCCCTGAGAAGTGGTGTCAAGGAGAAACACCATGAACCAGTAGACATTACGTACAAAAGGAATAATTAGTTAGGAAAACTTACTAACACTGCTTTAAACTTCTTTATAAGTAAAACATCTTTAAACATAATACTGATAACAAAGAATAAAGAACACGCTGACGTTAATTCTGCCATCTATGATCCACAATGTAAATCAACCAAAGTTTAACCAATATTCCTATTTAAAGTATACAGTGGGTCCGCTGGACCCATCTGGTGCACAGTGCTATAATTTTTATATATACCATCTGACTTAAAGGAACAAAGTATTTCTGACGTAATAATAATAATAATAATAATAATAATAATAATAATAATAATAATAATAATAATAATAATAATAATTTATTTGTACTTAACACCCGAAGGCAATTACAAAGCACAAATTGTTAATTTTATAATGGTGCAGAATGTGCTACATGTAAAGTAATTCTAACAACTAACCATTACTCATGTTTTGTTCACGTACAGTCAATAAGTACCAGATATAATAACAATCTTTACACTTTATTGAGTAACATTTGGACGCATTTTTGTTTAAATATTGAGCATTTTAATTGAAATATGTCCAGACCCATAGAATGTATTTTATTGCCTCTATCACATATCCTATACAACGGAGAGTTTTTTGCTAAATTTGTTTTGTTGTCAGACATATAAAACATTTGTCTGAATCTCAGGTTTTGACGTGGGCAATAAAATGGTAATTTACCTAAGAAAGACATATTATCCTCTTGGTTATCAATAAGTTTTTTCAAGTACAATACACATTGA
The DNA here is from genome assembly GCF_964235325.1 of Thermobia domestica. Lineage (NCBI taxonomy): Eukaryota > Metazoa > Arthropoda > Insecta > Zygentoma > Lepismatidae > Thermobia > Thermobia domestica. The sequence goes on from NC_137469.1 coordinate 81,962,919, forward strand.
ATAAACCTTCTATCCTCCAGTGACAAAAGCTGAAACCTCCTGAGAAGTATATTGTAAGATACATAACGAGTTGGTATATTATCAGTTTTATAACTAATATATTTTAACATTTTCTTTTGTACCTTTTCTATTTGTTGCTTTGGTTTTTGGTAGTATGGTTCCCAAATTATAGAAGCGTACTCTAATTTTGTTCTTACAAAAGAGTTATATAATGTTAATATTGTTTTTATGTTTTTAAAATGACAGCACGATCGTTTAATAAATCCAAGCATTTTAAACGCCTCATTTGTTTTGATATCCATATGATATGTAAACTTTAGATTTGCATCAAACCATACTCCCAGATCCCTGACAACTTCTTTCCTCTCCAGTACTTGATTCCCTGGATATATTTAAATATAACAGGTTTCTTTGTGATTGAAAATGTTACAACATTGCATTTTGAAATATTGAGTTCAAATTTGTTTCTTTGACACCATTCACTCAACCTCACCAGATCTCTCTGTAATTTTTCACAATCATATCTTGTAGAAATTTGTTTGTATAATTTAGTATCATCAGCAAACATTAGACACGAAGAATATTGGAACTCTTCAGGTAAATCGTTTATCATAATTAAAAATAGTAAAGGCCCTAAATTGGATCCTTGTGGTACTCCAGAATATACAGAATATTGTTTAGATTTACAATTATTATATGTTACATATTGGATTCTGTTGCTTAAATATGACTTAAATATGCGTAACATGGGAGAGGAGCACCACAAGGAAAATGTCACGTAATATTAACGACCACTCACGAAAACTTACTCTGCAATTAATAAACAAAAAGTCATATGGGTCCAATGGACCCGTTTGGGACTCCCAGGGTTAATAATTCGTTAGATAATTCTAAAAAGTTTTGGAAAACCGTGAATGAAGTAATAAAAAATACAAACGATTTCCCTAACAAACAACATTTCACAATAAAAATGGAAGGTAAAATAGTTCCTCCGGAACATGTACCAGAAATTGCTAATGATTTCTTTGTCTCTGTAGGTTCAAATCTTGTTAAAAGTATTAACGATTCAAGTCCTATTAAATATATGAAAGAGCCAATAAATAACAATTCGTTTATCCTAAGCCCAGTCACATGCTACATAATTCGGAAGATAATAGGAATGTTGAAACCGAAATATAGTGCAGCTAAAGACAAACAATAACTTTATGATTAATTACAAGTATCAATTAAGTACATACATTGCTCATCTATTCATTCACCTCGGGAACAATGCCTACTAATTGTAAAATAGCTAAAGTGCTTCCAGTTCATAAAAACGGAAACGTTAAAGAACTAAATTGCTAAAGACCTATATCGATTTTGCCTGTGCTCTCAAAAATAATTGAAAAAAGCGTAAAATTTAGATTAGAAAATTACTTAAAATCTGTCAATTTCTTTTACGAACACCAGTATGGGTTTAGGGAAGCTTTCTCAACACAATCAGCAGTTTTAGGCATTAGTGTTAAGATAGAAGAGGCTTTAGATAAAGACAGGCATCAGCAGGATTGTTTATTGACCTTCGCAAAGCCTTTGATACAGTTAACCATGATTCTGTTTAATAAACTCAGTAATTTAGGAATTAGAGGACTTGCATTGCAATGATTTAAAAGTTATTTAAATGGACGAAAGCAATATGTTGAGGTAAACAGATTCACAAATGCAGAACAGACAATTACATGTGGGGTACCACAAGGTTCCTGTTTGGGCCCTCTCCTATTTTTAATATATATAAATGATGTAGCAAATGTTAAACTAAATGATACGTTAGTGCAGCGTTTCCCAACCTTTCTCAACTTGCGGCACACTACAGGTGTTACTTGGATTCTCGCGGCACACTTACAGATATTATTATTTGTAAATATAAAACAGAGTGGTATTTTTCTGTGATTATTGATCTCCTTCTCGCAGAGAAGAAAGTTCTATCAGTGGTTTCTCCCCGTGGTAAATCATTATGCTTAAAATAGAAAACAATTGCAATGAAATATTGGACAGGTTTTTAAAAATAAGCTTTCTTTTTAAAAACTGTATCCAACCTTTTACTAAGAAGGAAGATCACTAAATAACGAACGAACAAACAAATCTCTTTTACTCTTAAAACACAAATGTAGGTAATTTGTCGAAAGGATTGAATGATATTTTAAATTTTCAATTTACGAACTAGTCTGCAACAATAAAGAAGCAATAATGGTCATAACAATGATAACAAATACTTTTTTCAGCATTCGACATGTACAGAACAGTAACCTCGTATGAAACTTAAAGTTGTAGATTCATAGTAGAGGTTCATAGTAATGTGAAATACAAATATACATTTTGCCCTATGTTTTGCAATTTGATTACTATAAAATTAATAATTTTGTTTCGATTCCTCGCGGCACACCAGCGGCCCATTCACGGCACACCAGTGTGCCGCGGCACACCGGTTGGGAAACGCTGCGTTAGTGTTATTCGCTGACGATATGTATGTATCATACACAGCGGAAAATAAAAATACATTAGAAAATATAATACAGCAGGATCTAAATCTACTGCAAGATTGGTTGAATTGTAATAAACTTTCACTAAATGTAGAAAAAACCGTATACATAAGTTTCCATAAGAAAACAGATATCCATGTAGACCATAATATAAATATTTATTTGCAAGGTCAACAAATAAGAAGAGTCACTGAAACTAAATACCTAGAAATAATAATTAATCAGCATCTTGAATGGGGACCACACATAGCATTTTTGTACAAAAAAAACTTAGCAATAATAGGGGTGCTTAATAGATTTAGAAATATATTATCGCAGAACCTTAAAAAAATATCACTATGCTTATGTACACTTTCATCTAACTTACATGAACATATTATGGAGACGTTCGAAAACAAGTGTACTGCATCCACTACAAATTTTGCAGAATAGGGCATTACGTACCCTCTACAGTCTGCCACGCTTAAACCCAAATGTAAATATCTATAGCACGTCTAAAGTGTTACCAATAGATTATTTAGCTAAAAAAATCAGCTATGTATTATATGTTTAATGTTATGAATAATAATATACATCATAATATAATAGTAAATAAAAATAGTCACTTTCATAATTATGAGACAAAATATAAAGAACAAATACATGCGGAATCTTATTCTTCAAAAATATGCGGAACAGGAGGGGTTAAGAACTATCTCATAAAATCCTTCAATGAAATTCCAACTGAATACAAACAGTTGAAATCAAAATCTTTATTCAAAAAACAGATAAGAGAGCTATTATGGCAGAGACTAAGAATACACCGTATAAAGTGTAATTATATAAGGAGCGGCATTAAAAAAGTAGCAAGTAAATGGAAGGATAAACTCAACAGATATTACCTTTTTTTATTCTTGTTTATGTATATCTATTATGTATCAACGAATATTTGATTCGTTTTATAACGAGCACACAGGATGGCACTTGCTGTTAGGTCTTACTATTGTGCTGCCAAAATATCTTGAACCGTGGCAAAAATGCGAACTAAAGCTCACACCATCACACACCCACGCGTTGAGCCAATAAGGGTTCAGCTGTTGCTAAGCGAGAGAAAGCGAGTGGAATTCCTTCAGCCGATAGCAGCGCTTGCAACGAAAGACTAGGAATCAAGTCAATGTGGTATATCTTTAGAAGTGTTCAATTTTATGAAATACTTATTTGTATGTGTAAGGTATCTTAATGTAACGATCTTATTACGAAATAGATATATTATTTGACCGTTTTTCGTGTTGTTTCACATTTTATTTAAATATTAATTTACATTTAAGGAAATAGATTTTGAAAAGAAACTTGCGCAGTACGCCATAATGCGTTGTTGCCAAATTTATACGTTTAATTCCTAGATTCTAGTGTTGCAGTTTGAGAAGCGGAACTTAGCTGTGAATTGCAGTAAGGGTCGAAAACTAATTTCTACAGTAAGTATTCAAGCAGAATTTCATGATTACTTCTTTTATTATCTGGCACCAGTAAGTATATGACACTACCTGGCAACGCTGCACTATTCAAGAAGCTTTTAGCATAGTACAGAGAACACCTAGTGATCCATCTTAAAGAAAAGGACACGGTAAAGCAACGGACACTAACAGGGATACAAACATGCTTTTTCGTTCACATTGTTTCCTAGGATGTATTGAAGAAAGTTCTTTTAAAATCGTATTGGGAAATGAACAAGATCTATTTGAGCTATTTTACTATTGAGAGAAGATTATTGAGAATTAATCAAAATACTATAATATTAAGTTGAATGATTGTTCAGAGACCAACCATATCGACTAAGTGAAGTTTACAACTATTTCATCGCTTTCAAGAACATTTCCGTTTCGTCACTGAATACCAATGTTGATAATAATTCTAATAGATAAAAATGTAATTAATACCAAGCGGACCACTGATGTACCAAAAATTACCAAGCCAAACTTTTGTTGTATGTATATATATATATACCTAATTACATTAGTGTTGCACTTGATTTTCAGTTTTTAGGATTGAATTTTTGTTAATTTTTTATCATTTCTCCTGAAATACAAACTTTCAAGATATCAGAAAACAATTAATCTAGTCTGATGTATTATAAAAGACGTTTGACTTAATATGGACATTTCTTTCACAACTAATTAACCAATGGATGTTCACCGTGAAGTTCATTCTCATAAAGTTCTTTGACATACAATTCAAATAGTAATATTTATTTGTTACAAGATTCAGCAGATTGTAGGACCCAAATCCAATGTTCGTAATGTGTATAGTGCATAAGTAATTAACCTGTGTTTAAGTGTTTATGAAATGCAAAAGATTTTTTTTTTACATTCATCCGGTCTGAACTTCCTTATAATCTTAACATTGATATCCAGTTTAGTCTTAGCATTCATTAACCCATTGTATGTTGGGTTCTGACTCCATATGATGACTTTCTTATAGCACTTTTACGAATTCCATCACAAATAAAAATCTATTTCTAATATGTATTGCTAAACAAAACTTTAGATAATTAGACAATTCTTTATCTCTGACTAGCAGCGTTCACCCCGCTTCGCTGCGGTCACCCTGGAACGCAATAAACTTTGTTACTTAGATAATTTTTACTTTTTCGCTTTCAAGTGATATGATAAAAACCATAGAAGAATGTTAACATTATATCGCCTGTCATTTATGTTAACCCGCCGAGTGACACGGTCATGTGGGTTGCATATAAATACGGTTAGATTTAGCTATGATGAGCTAACAAAGGATTTGTACGTTATGGACACTTGAATGGTCAATTATCTCAAGACACTGGTAATTAAAAATTAAAGTGATATGATAAAAACCATCTAGGGTCCAAATCCTAATAACCCCCCAAAAATAAAAGAAATTGGTTCAGCCGTATTAGCGTGATGAGGTAACAAAGGATTTTGTACGTTCTCTTTTATATATATAGATAACGTTTTTATTTCTATCACATTATGTTATTACCCTACGAAATATAATTTCGAATAGAAAAGTAATGAAACTGATAAAACTTCCTAAAATTAATGTGTAAAATGAAGTTTGCAAGTGTTTCAAAGAAAGACATGTACCTGTTTCAGTAGTATGCATACTTCTTCTCGAAGATTTGTTCTCGGTTACTAATAGTACATCACTCCTCCACTTACTGAAAATACCACTTTCTACAAGCCTTTGAATAAGAATATTCATTCTCGGCAAAAATGGTGAATATTTTGTAAGAAAGAATGAGCCGCAAGCAAATCCTAATTTAGATTTTGCAATATGCACTAGAGGTTGTCCGAATTCTGATTCTAGTTTAGCTTGTTCGTATTGCTGGTTTTCAGTTATGTCCTGTAATATACTATCCCTCTTGAGTGCAACACGTCTTAATCCTTCAACTAGATTGCCTATCGGCTCTGAATGTACCGAGTGTAGTATCCTCTTGTCGCTGTTCTTTAATTTAGCAAGAAACGCTGGAACTCCAATTATAGTTAAACCAGAGTTTGCTATATCTTCAAAAGTATCAATTTCTTTGTAATAATGTGGGTGTAACAGGAAACTTACTAGAGATCCTTGATAACTAGTATTTATAATCATAACACCAACAATAGCTATAAACAAAATGATTTTCAAATATCTATGTTGTGGAAAATTGGGGGCAAAACCACATAAGAATATTGATAATACATACATCACAAGTTTGCTAAGATTACGATCAGTAAATTTTGTTAATATTTTGTACTGGACAATTACTGTACTGGAAATAACATATATGAATGTTACCAAGTATATAATCCATGTTGATACATGAAAAGGAAGAAATATACGCATCCATTGAGGTACCTCGAGGGCTTTAGGACAAACAAACGCAAAAGAACTAAAGAAAAATATTGAAGCATAATCAACGATTTGAAATCTGTTATAGAGTAAGATTTGATTCATTGCTAACATATCGGAAAATGAGGAAGACACTTCTTCAATAGGACCAATCCAAGAACCATTAGGTAATTGTTGATTAACAACTCTATTGCTATATTTCTTGACTAATATGGGAGTAAAATTCATATGAGTTACGATAGTTTCAAATAATCTTCCTGTATATCCAGAAATGTTCAATTTACCATCTTTGTCTTGAGTGATCCAAATGTAAGGTAGAAAATTATATTGACTAACATATAATGGGTAACCATTGACATTTCTGGTTATTTGTTCTAAATTCGGTTCAATATCTTCATCTTTATGATATAAAATATTTATAACGAGACTTGAAGCTCTAGTGTGATTTGTACATATTCCTGTAAATGGACTGTATGACATTGTGCTCATATGTGGATTTGAGTTCCTTATTATACCAGATAATTCATCTATTTCTAATAATATTAAACGAACATTAAGAATTTTTGCTTCCCAAAATGCACCAAAAATTTTACCAATATCTCTTCTAATTTTTTCACTATTTCTTAATATCATATAGTAAGTCCCTCTTTTATTCCAATTTATCGTTTTTCTTGCATACGTTGTAAAGTTGTGAACAGAGGAATAGTCATTTAAGAATAAAATATAACGGTTGCTTTGACTAACTGGTATTCTGCTTGTAGATTTATTTGTTATCTTGTTAAGCTCATAGTAATACATTGGTATGTTCTTGTCACCCATTAGGCGTTGTATGAAAGCACTAGACATATCTCTTACGAATGAGTCAGAAATAATACATGTAATTTCATTGTTGTTCATCCTTCTCCTGAAAATCCACAACAAATCTTCATGTGTATCTTCTAGAAGCGTTGGGTTGACAGCACCAAGTGTCTGAAGAGATGTCAGAGGTTGCATGTAAACAGCAGTTATCATCAAAATCATCAGCATTTTTACTATATGGTTGCAGATTTTGTTTAACATTTTTATTTCTTAAAGAAACCTGAAATTACCATTAAAATATGATTAATTAGAGAAATATTGTTTTTGATTGATTTATTTATACATTTAAAATAACCACATATAAAAAACATTACAACATATTTTTTCGTTCGGCTTGTGAAAACTATATACCCTGTTACTTATAAATGAGATTCAAGAACGCAGTTTTATCTAAAATCTAGGGTAATTATCGTGAGCAGATGGCTAGCGTTCTTGCTTTCGATGCTGAAGTACAGCAATCGATTTCCATGTGAGTGCACTGTGCATGATGTTTGGGCTTTAAACTGTAGATCAATACGATATGCACTTGTAGAGAATAAGAGCAGAATATAATGGTGATATTTGAATAACAGTAGTCCTTGCAGGTAATAAAAGATACTGACCACTGCAGTAAACTTTGTCGCTCTCACTTTTTAAACTGAATCGTATCATGTTGTAATTAAGACTTAAATATTTATTAACGATCTATCAACAACATTATAATAAATATTTTCATTATTATAATAAACCCGTCCCAAGCATCGTCCATTGACTTCAACATAAGAAACTTCTCTTTTACCATATGTCTCGACAGATGTTGAGAAAATAACGTTACATTCTGCTTACTGTTGAAATTTTGCAAAACTATTTTGATAGTTCCTTGAAATCATGAAATTAACTTAACGCGATGTTTTGACGCGTTTTCAGGTGCTGCTTTTTGTGAATGTATTTGGATATCCATTTTGAAGCTCTAAACATTCAGGGCGTCAGATTGCGATGGCGCTTGAAATTTACTAGTCTGGCGCTTAGATAATTTGGGACCAAAATATTTAGGTCTAAGTACGAAATTGGATTTCTGTTGTTATGGTGCCTAGATCAGCAGATTTTTATTCGAGCAATATATAGGTTTATATACAAGGATGAGTGGGAAGCAAGGCCCAATGAAGAGCTTAGTCGTACTATGATGTTAGCATGTTACACGTGGTTTAACTGGGATTGAAAAAAAATCAGCTCCTATTTGGACTACATGAGACGAGGGAAAACTCAAGTAGTTTGTAAATGAATTCGTAAAATGAAGCAATCACAAGAAACTGAAAAAAAAAAAAAAAAACTTTGAAGAGTCAAGGAGGGCGTGCAATGTACAAAAATAGTACAATCAAGGACACTTCATGTTACAGGCAAATACTCTACCATCCATATAAGATAATGATTTATTGCTTCAAAAATATTTTTGCAGATAATCACAAAGTCATATACAGTATATCCCATGGTGTTCAACAGAATTGAATGTTTCCTGAAGACATCTAATAATTTTGTTGTAAATATAATAGACATTAAAATTTTCTAAGTTGAATCGGTGGTGGAAAGAGAGACTATTCCAAAATTAAGATTCCACAATAGCAGTTTCTGTACTACTAAATATTTAAATTCATTACGTTTTTTGGTATTTTGGGAAGTGAAAGATCTTAACATACGTTACAAAGGTCCAATATCAATATTTTGTATAAACATTCTTATTTCCGGTAAGCAGATTGTTTTTTCCTTTTTAAAAAAAAATGCAAAAGTAAAGTGTCACGGGATATTGTTTTTAGTGCTACACAATTCAATTCATATATATATATATATATATATATATATATATATATTTGACAACTCTTTCAGAAAATATTATCTCTAAAATCACTTAATACTTACGCATAAAAAAGCAGAAAAAGAATATTTAATTAAACTATAGACTACGTCTTGGAAAAACAGAAAGTAATGATCTAGCCTTTATATCCAGATTCTTTGTAATTGCAGATTAATATTGACACTTTCACACACTCAGTCTTAAGTATAGAAGAACTTGATTTCAAATTGTGAAGTTGCTTTCGTGTTAGATATTATTTGAATGAAATATAATGATTGTTCTTACTCTTCTTTATAGATTTTTACTTTATTACAAGTTTCAGTGGTTTACTATAGCATCCATTTTCTTTCTGAATTTTGTTTTCTCCTTTTGTGTAGATGGCACAAATTGGATCCCTACGTATATTTGAAATATGTTGTAATATGAGAAAGAATTTTGTTATCAATAAATCATGACTAAAGGGGTCAATACTGTTGAAGGCATTATAAATGAAAATCCCCTTAGCAACGTTTTATGTTTAGTCGAGTCTTGCATAACTATTTGCAATGGAAGGCCAAAAAGCTACAAATATATACTTTAAACATGCTATCATGATCACGAATTGTTATCAGTTACTATTATAACTGCAATTTGTAAAGAGAAATCTCATTAGGAATAGAAATAATAAAATTTGAGGCAAATAGGCGTGTGACCTTTTTGAGGCAAATAGGCACTGTGAATTGTTTATATATTGATAAAACGATATACTTTGTTAATGAACAGTACTTGATAAATGCAATATTGCATGTACCTCTTATTGTGATACACAGCACTGAATATATATATATATATATATATATATATATATATATATATATATATATATGTGTGTGTGTGTGTGTGTGTGTGTGTGTGTTAGAAATGCTATCTTTACTAAGTCTAATATACTTAAATTAGACCATATTCTGAACTGCCAGATTTGCCCCACTACTTCATGTTACTCATTGCCTGGAATGTTTTTGGACTTATTAATTTCTCCCGCTACTCAGTCTGCCTTACGTAATCATTCTGGATGTAATAAACTGATTAATGTACACACATTAATGCAAAATGGATGTAATAACTTCAGTTGCTGCTTTATTACGCTGCAAAAAATACAGTAGGACACTGTACACATTACCCACACTCTTTGAATACCTCCAGATGACACATGTTCACCCCTTGTAGATACTGTGTTCTGCAAGTATATCCCAGATGTATGTACAAAATATGCAAAATATATGTCATCACTTTGTTTTGGAATAGTTTGCCGAGAACTAGTGTTTTAAATGTGTCATACTACCTAGGTAGATACTGTTTTCGGAGAAGGAACGTTTTTGGACACGCGAAGCATGCTTTATAAGCACACACTTGATATATTTGCCCGTCAACATTCGTACTAAAAGTGTTTAAATTCTAGAAAACAAGACATAAAAGCTTTGCTTATAGGAAATCAACACACTGCAGATTGCCGACATCTAGGCACAAAAGTTTTATAAATACAGTATTTTTTAAGATAAAAATCACTCATTTTTCTAAAATTATGTTTATTTTATTCGCGCATGCACATTTTCCTCGAACTAGTTGTGCGCAAATTTACAATATGGATCCATATTAATATTGTCTACGAAGTTATTTTCTTTCTTAAATACTTGATTGCGAAAATAGCCTCAATGTTGTTGTCCCCATTAATCCTCAATCAAACAATTAATCTTTCTTAAATGAAACTATTTTTACTTTCCAACGAAGATAGAAGAGAAAAAATATCGTTATAGTGAAATAAAATCAATTCCATATTTTAGTGGATTTATACGTTTTATGGTCCGTATATTTCAAAAAAGTTATATTTCAATATCCGTCCCTTCCAACATTTTTACTCCCCTGCAAGACAGTGTTGAAATTATCAATACCAAATGTTAAACTTAATTTTTTAAGATTCTCTAAGCTTTTTTAAAAAAAATTCTTCCAACCCCTTGCACTCTACAAAAAACACAATACTTCAGGAAGGAACATTAAGACATAGTTTCTCTTCTGTAAACAATGTTCCCCTAGACAGAACAGTAGAAGGTCCTGGACGGAGGAACTAGGCTCTCTGATGTTTGTAAATTCTTTCATCTGAGCAGCTTTTTCAAACATTTACCACAAAGAACTCTCTTCTGGTTTGTATAATACTTGTAGAACATGAACATGGTAAATTCTACGTTTTTTAAATTTGTTTTTGTAGTGATATCATAAAGAACTCTAAGACACAAATGGATACAAACAGCTTTAAAATTAATGAAATAACATTGGGTAAGAGTGCATGTAAATTAGATTCGGTGATATATTCTCTCTCTAAAGAAACAGAATTAGATTTCATTCATTATTCTGACTAATTACACATTCCTCTACGTTCTAACTGCACAATTTGTAGTACATTTGTAGGTCTAGGTACACATTTCAATGATTTGCAGAAGATGCAGAGTACTGAAAATACCAAGCCTTTCTGGTAAACTTTATAATGTTCTTATTATAAATCAAAGAGTAGTAATATTTGACTACAGAATTGACAAAATAATATATGTCTCGATAATAATGATAGCAAGGCTTACCTAAAGGAATTGTTTATTGTACTACGAAAATAGGAAACGAAATATCTTTTTAATATATTCATTTCAGGCATTTTAAGAGATTTTGAAACTCAAGAGCATTGGTGGTTTTGAATGTTGGAAGAGAGTAATTAAAATTTATTTTTCTTTTTCTTTCGGAAATTATCATTGAGTGGTCCACCTTTGCTAACTCACAACTTTCTATTCGAGTTTAACAAGGTTGCGAGTTGTTTAAATTGTAATTAAATTAAATTGTTTAAATTTCGAGACCATGCTCGTGTTACATGAAACAAGAAAAGGAACTTCCAATATTGAAGATGAGGTTGTTCAAAATAATACATAACTTTGGGAAAGATAAAGGAGTTAAGTTGAGCAGATTTTGAGTTTAACATCCCTTTCAGCAGCAAGCTTATGTGAGACATGAAACTACTGATTAACGTGGAATCCGAACTACATCAACTTCCGCCGGGAATCGAACCCGGGTCTCCTACCCCAAAGGCGTGTATGCTAACCGCTTAGCCACGGAGGACCTCGGAAAGATATAGGAATAACAAAAAGTTTCGGAGGAATATCACGAGTTTTTGAAGAGTAAGGCTAAATCTATAATATTCAATTATTTTGCTTATAGAAATGTTTATACAAGAAAGTCCACAGGTTCTTTTGCATATATACTATTTGATTGATTGACCATTCTTTGCGTTGTTTGCCGAATGAACAATTCCGAAAACCCCTACATATTACCATTTTTTTCTGTTGTGGTAAGTGTTGAAATCCGTAATGGCTAATTTGAATCATTTCCGGCTTGAGTAGAAGATTAAGGAATGTAACGAATCCTATTTTTGGGACAATAAATTGATTGAAGAAAACAGAATTTCGATGTCTTTGATCGTCTTTGCTCTGTAGAAATCAGTATTGAAAACATAAGTAATATTACATTTTACGGTAACCAATTCCGGATTTGGTAGAATGTCATGCTGTGCAAACAACTACTTCCCCTTATCTGTTCCCGTTTATGTTCTATGGTGACAAACATTGAATCCGGATGTGACTAGTTTTAACCACTTTCCATTTTGATAGAGAGTTACCGGACGAAATGGAACCTATTCTTGAGGCGGTGAATTGATTGCGAGAAACTACATCTTGTTATATCTTATCATTTTTTTCCTCATACCTGTTAACAAACGGACAGATGGGCGGCCGGACAAAGACGCTCTGTTATATATACTTCCGATACTTATACCTAGCATAGCTTGAACGTCCAGAAACAACTAGAAGTGGATACCAACTGTTTTCGAAAAGTCATTTCAAACATACCAGACGTTACCCTCATTCGGAAAATTATCAATTCGACACACATTTTAGTCGTTTTGACAGTTTATTTTTCATCTCCCACTCTTTTTGTCGATGAGGATAAACTTGAACATATACGGCTCTGAGATTGCACACATATACGACCCTGAAAACTATGAATTACACACTAATATCGCTCATAAATTAAACATAACTTTCTTACAAGGCTGTCTGTATTCTTTATTATAAATTAACGAGAAATGTAACAGTTTCGGAAGTATATCACTTCCTTCTTCAGACTACTATTTCAATTTAAATCATAGATAACATAACATAATTTGTTATCTCTACCAATCAAGAATCATCTTTTTCATTAAAATTCAAAATATATGCCCATTGTTGTGACAATTTTAAACTCTTAACAGAAATAATACATTGTTACCCAATCTTTATATTTCTTTTAATATATATTAACTAAATTAAATACTAATTAACTATCTAAATATAGAAATTTTCTACCTAATATTGAATACTAAATTTTCTACCTGAATATTGATTACTAATTAACTACGTGAATATTGAAAAACATATAAATAAAATTTAACCCTATATTGTCCTTATATTCTACTTTTCTTCTTTCTTCTTTCTTCTCTTTTCAAAATGGCCTCCCATCCTTCATTAATACTCAAACCACTATTCAAGTTCATAGCTTTAACGTACACTTCTTTTATCCTCTTCGCTTCTTTCCACTTCCTAACCAGTTGTCTCCCTTCATATTCCAATATTTTCTCTCCTTCCCAGTTTACTTCATGGCCTGTTTCCTCTACGTGCTTGTAAATGGCATTCGTGTCTCTCTTCAATCTTACATCATCTTTATGCTGTTTTAAACGTTCTTGCATTCTCTTCTTGGTTTCTCCTATATACAACTTATCACACATCCCACACGGTACTTCATATATCACTTCCTTAAGAAACCAAGAAGAGAATGCAAGAACGTTTAAAACAGCATAAAGATGATGTAATATTGAAGAGAGACACGAATGCCATTTACAAGCACGTAGAGGAAACAGGCCATGAAGTAAACTGGGAAGAAGCGAAAATATTGGAATATGAAGGGAGACAACTGATTAGGAAGTGGAAAGAAGCGAAGAGGATAAAAGAAGTGTACGTTAAAGCTATGAACTTGAATAGTGGTTTGAGTATTAATGAAGAATGGGAGGACATTTTGAAAAGAGAAGAAAGAAGAAAGAAGAAAAGTAGAATATAAGGACAATATAGGGTTAAATTTTATTTATATGTTTTTCAATATTCACGTAGTTAATTAGTAATCAATATTCAGGTAGAAAATTTAGTATTCAATATTAGGTAGAAAATTTCTATATTTAGATAGTTAATTAGTATTTAATTTAGTTAATATATATTAAAAGAAATATAAAGATTGGGTAACAATGTATTATTTCTGTTAAGAGTTTAAAATTGTCACAACAATGGGCATATATTTTGAATTTTAATGAAAAAGATGATTCTTGATTGGTAGAGATAACAAATTATGTTATGTTATCTATGATTTCAGTTGAAATAGTAGTCTGAAGAAGGAAGTGATATACTTCCGAAACTGTTACATTTCTCGTTAATTTATAATAAAGAATACAGACAGCCTTGTAAGAAAGTTATGTTTAATTTATGTTTAAGATGGACACAAGGCCTTTTTATAATAATATCGCTCATTTAGATAATTATTGTTTGTCTTCTCTTCCCTCCCCTAGGAGTGTAGGAGGCTCTTACTCCAACTGGGATTTCACTTTGCATTTACATATACCGTAACTGTCACCAATTAACTTAGGGACACCGGAAAAGTGGATTTGATACCAATGTAAGCCATTGTAAATTATTTTTACATGTCTCCATCTCCACTTTCTGGAATACTAATGGGGCTGATTTGAACAGCATCGAAAGTTTCACTATTCATCTCAGCAATCCCGAAACCTACGAATTAGACACTAACATCAGTCGCTTTCCAATCACTTTTGTATATCGTCTCTTCTACTCCCCTTAGGTGGGTTAAACCTAATTCAGGGGTTAAACTTGCACTTAACCTTGTTGGTCCCAGCGTCCCGCACAGGAGGACATATAATATAGCCATGTTATTCTTTCTTTACAACTTTAAAATCAGACTTCCAATATTGAAAACTGTTTACAGGGCATCATCCATTTATGATCATCCACTGTAAACAGTTTTCAATGTTGCCAGTTTGATTTTAAAGTTATAAAGAAAGGATAATATTGTCATATTTTATATCCCCTGTGGAAGACTCCGGGACGGACATGGTTAAAAGGGAATAGTAGCTGTCACTAATCATCTCATGGACCCCGAAAACTATAGATTCGATACTAATATCGATCATTTTCGATCAGTTTTACATATCTTTCCCACCCACTCCCCAACAATAACCACGATAACTTTTTGTAGACTGTAACACGTGTACAAAGTTTGGATAAAATTGTTCCATGTGTTCTACAATTATGCTGGAACACATACACCTACGAATACATCCATTTTTATATGTATATGAAAATGTGTATATACATATGTCGGAAAAGAGCTGATATTTAATAAAAACAAGAAAACGATAAGAAAAGAAATGTATTGTGATTGATATGAAAGTACATACAATAGCTATTTTTATTTTATTTTATTTTATTTCTTTTCGATGTAGTCACCATCAGGGGCGGATCCAGCATCGACTTTTGGGGGGAGCGGTGGGATGTAATACTGCTACTTAGTGGTACTTTTAAGAAATTCAAACTCTCGGATGTGATTTATTTATATATAAAAAGAAAATTTCCTCTTTTAGGGGGGCGATCGCCCCAATCGTTCCCCTGGATACACCTGTGGTCATCATAAACTTCCAGACATTTTGGTATCGTGCAGGGCCGGCGCTAGAAGTTTTGCCGCCCTGGGCGGTACTTTCATATGACGCCCCTTTATTGTTTTCTTTCTCAAATTTTGCCGCCCCTATATTCTTTTCTTTTTTCAAATTTTGCCGCCCATCAGACTTGCCGCCCTGGGCGGTGGCACGGCTCGACCCCCCCTCGCGCCGGCCCTGGTATAGTGGCGCAAGCTTCCATTTACCCTCTCTGTAACCATCTGCCACCTGAGAGTGCATTAAGTCCAGAGCTGATATCTTGAGCACTTCACTGCCACTAAAAAGCTTCGATGCGAAGGTCAGGCGAAGTCACTTTTTCAGGCGAAGAAAACAATAATAGATCGATGGGATGCTTGAACAATTCTCATCGAAATCTTTGAATTGTCTGAACATTACGAGTAACTACGTACGGGCGGTTATTTTCATGGATCAGAAGAATTATCGAATGTAGCATTTCTTTCTGCTGATCTACTGAAATTGGTCGTCCTGGTTCCAAGGACTTTTACATGTTTTACAGCCTCTTTTGTCCTAATAGAAGCATGATTAACCTTTATTAGTCCACCACGATTTGTGAACTGATAGTATCGGTTTGAATTGAGGAGCGTTTTCTCAAAACTCTATAGAGCACAAAACATCTTTTTTTACAGGCATTGTATTTTTGTTATTATTGTACATAATCTCTATCGAATTCTGACAAAACGCTCATGATTTAGTATTCTATACACATGGAACATTTCGAGATTTGCCAAATCAGACTTCACAGCTTGATTGGTAGCATAAAAAGCATACTTATACCATATATATATCTCCATTTCTCAAAATTTGCTCTATCAAGTTTTGAAAAAAAAAAAACGGTTCTGAATTCTTCGTTTCGGAGAAACAGAGCGCCGCCATTGCATTGACTATTGGTTCGACTGACCAATGGTGTATGATATCCAGGTTTCATCTCCCTT
Organism: Thermobia domestica; assembly: GCF_964235325.1. NCBI lineage: Eukaryota > Metazoa > Arthropoda > Insecta > Zygentoma > Lepismatidae > Thermobia > Thermobia domestica. The sequence goes on from NC_137469.1 coordinate 81,979,737, forward strand.
TACTATGTGAGAAAAGAGGTCATCCTCCCAGCGGTCCCCAAAATTAGGTGCAACTATCACTCTTTGTTCTTTGTGAGCACCTGTCAGTAATTTTTTTGCACCCTCCTAGCCAACAGTTTGTGATAACCCAGCTTGTCAATTATAATTAGATGCACGTTTTTTGCAGACACTTTTGGAAACTCTTTGGTGAGTTCAGTTATTGTAAATTGGCGATTGTATCGGACTTACTTGTTATCGTATAGGCCTTCCACTACGCTCATCGTCATGAACATTTGAAGGTCTTTCTCGAAAGTCTCTGCACTATTGTTTGACTTTCCCTTCACTCGTTATTGTCAGTCTACAAATGACACACCATTCCCGTGGATGTCAGCTACATTCCGTCCGTTGGCATTCAGAAATCGTATAACAAATCTCACTTCAAATTTTTTTGCGGAATTTGTATTACGGCATGTATTTCACCTCACTCCTACATACACGTTCGCAATTGCCTTTGATATTATATAGCTTTGATGAGGTAGGAACTGCTGAAAAAAGCTCTGAGATAATCAGGTTGAAATAAGAGGATTGAAAACGTACAAGGAACGCATATACAACATATACCAGTATATACCAATAATTAAGTTTCAGAGTAGGAAAAATTAAACAAATTAGAAGTATAATTAAATGAAGAGGTTTCGCAATGAAGACAATTTTTGAGTAGGACGTAGAATATGTTAAAAAGCTTGGAAATGATATGGAACTTTGTAAGGAAACGAGAAAAGAAAAGACTTAACCTGTTGAAAATTTGAAAGAATATTGTGAATAACATAGAATGAAAATAAATGATTTAAAGGTGAAAGATAGATGAATAAAATAATTGTGTCAAGTGAAAAAGCAAAAGAGGGAAATAGAACAGGTCACTAGTTGTCGCTATCTAGACAGGTTTAATTTCCAAGTTCGAGTGTATAATATAAACAAAAATTATGGCGATATAAATACTTAAGAAGAAGAAAATTCTTTTGAGAATTTTATTTTTCTTGAGAGTCTTGAATAAAGGATTAAGAAGAAGACCATGCTAAGATCATGATAACATACGTGGTGGAAAAAGAAACTAAGCAAGGCGAAAGAAGCTACAATTGTTAAACAGTAATAAAACGGAAGATTACTTGTTAAGAACACTTTTATATAGCGCAATGATCACCAAACAGTCGATCATGAGATACTACTAAGTAGTAGCTCGCGGGGGGCACTTTCGGTAGGTTGCGTTAATGTTCCGCTTGGCTAACCTTAATCTCTCCACTGGGCTGACATTAGTGACAAAGGGCGCTGACCACAACAACTGCTTGTTTCTCCCTCCCAACTGCCAATGTCAGCTTCATCTTACAGTTGATTGTGTACGTGTGGGGTTGTGCACGTTATGTTTTCCTGTGTATATTAGACATTTGCTAACTTGGTAAGTTTGATTTCATTAGGCGCGCACCCAGACATTTTTGTTCAGAAGAAAAGGAAATGAAATGAAATTATTGAGTTTTACGTCCCACGATTATGCCGGTTAGGCCAAAGGAGACGGTGATTATGAGAAATGAATGAAATGGTGGAATGAAGACAGTGGGAGGAAACGAGAGAAAGCCGAGGAAAAACACGCACACGGTGTTTGTCCACCACAAAGTTCACTTGGCAGTACATGCTTGGAGCGCGCATTTGAATACTACAGAACACTACGCCTGTGTAGTATTGAACGGGCATTATTCTGCACTTAAAAATACGATAAGTAATTGTAAAATACTTCCATCTATATTTTCAGAAGAAAAGGGATAGAACTAGACTGTTTTTATAAGAAAAACAGTAGAGATGAAGTATAGGACAAGCCTGTATCCAGGGGAGTCTAGGGAGCAGCCCCTCACCAAAATTTCGCTAGTCTCCTAAAATTTTCACTGTAGGCTTGTAAATTAACTATAATATGATGATGAACTATAATATGGTTGGATCGCTCCCCCCCCCCCTAACTTCAGCCGGGCCTTTCCTACATTTTTCAACTGACTATCGGCTTGGTATAGGATCAAATGTTCATGCCACGTCAATCATTTCCGTGTTAAATAAGTATTGTTTTACTGAGAAAGTGTACAAATGTATGTTGAGTTAGGATGTTTTGAGGCGGATTCAAACCCAGTGGCATCCACTGTGAGTGCGGCCCTGAAGTAGACTATAGTAAGGAAGTTATAATCAAAACTAACTTTAAAGACAGACTTACCGTCTACAGTCAACAAGAAATTTCTCAATAATAATGCTCAGTCCACCTAACTAGTCTCTAATAATTATTCTCTTCTACACTATGAATATCGAATAATAAATATGTAATAATAAATGAGGTTATAAGAACCAAATGTCGTGCATGAAAGACAATTAATGAATAGTTTATAATATTTGACATATTTTCATTTCAATAGCGTATACCTCCGCAAAGTAAACATCAATGCCATTAATATTTTCTGAAATAGACAAAAAGGTACCGGTATTACTACAAATAAAAATAAAATTCATTTCCTCAAATATAATATTCATTTGTGTACGAAGTATTGATGACTTGAAAGAAGAAAAGGACTTAGATCCATTTCAGATATACATAGTTGTACGTATATCATGCACTTTTGTGTACTAGAGACTAAATTATACGTTATTTTTTAATTTTTTATTCAGTCAATAAATCGTTGGTAGCAGTGTCTGGTGAAGAGTGTGTTTTATTGATTAGACACTAGCTTTTATTCAGACTCTAGGACTCCATACGAGAAAAGTATACAGAAGTTTCGGAAATGAAGATAGCCATTTGTATAGTAAGATATTGCGTCCAACGTCCTACCTAGTCATGTTATCTTTTGAATGATTGAAATTATACTATGTTGAATTTTAAATAAGGTTATAGGCAGTAGTGCAATTTCAGATTTGGATTGGGAGGAAGATCCCTTGATATAAGTAAAATTTCGCGTTTTTCACTGACTTACTACTATTCTATTGATAAAATCTATATAAATCTCAAACTCAGGGGAAGCAAATGCTCCTCCCTGCCACCCCTAAATGACGCTCCTGGTTATAGGTAGCGTTATAACCGTAACGTCATCTTAAAATCTAAACAAATGAATTTTCGTTTCACTGTTGTAAATTTAAGTTAGACTTCCAAACTTTGCGAATCGAATATTAAAAGTAGATCTATACCTCTTCTAGTCTTAGTAGAGAGAGAGAGAGAAAGAGAGAGCAGAATATTTTCTTAAGGCCTTGAATCGATTCCAAAAATCCAATTCTCGTTATCTATTATCATTTTTCTTCTGCAGCAATCAACTTTAAAACTACAAACTGTAGATTTCTAGCACTCCCGGTTTTCATACAGGGTAATTGCAGGAGATTGAAACTATTCTTGTGACGCTGAATTCATTACAAAAACAAAAAAAGACGCTTTTCGATATCTTATACCGTTTTCGCTTTATGAAGATCAATAACGCAGCTCGAAGTACGAGGGCAGATCTGAAAGTAAGGTTACAGAACCTGCAGTGAAACGTGTATATATATTATTTCATACAACCAATACAGCCAACAGATAATGCATACATTACGTTATTTTTCGACATAGTCTTTATATCGGTTGAGGAATTTCTTGTATCGTGGGATGAATTTGAAGATTCTTTCCTGACTAAAGTCGTGTCTTTACGTGTTCAGCCACGCTGTCACGAAGTGTTTCATCTCCTCGTCTGACGCGAAGCAACTGCTCCCTAGGTACTCTTTCGAGTGCGGGAATAGGTGAAAGTCACTTGGAGCGAGTATGGGCTGTAGGGAGGATAAACGATGATTTCCCAGTGAAACTAGTTCAACAGCATTATAGTCTTCTGGCCTGTATGTTGGTGCACGTTGTCGTAAAGGAAGATGGCGCCTTCGGTGAGAAGTCCTGGCCTTAAACCTCTGCCAGCTGCTGGTGAGTTTTAGCCGCGGTTACATACGTATTTAACTCATAGAAATCGAATAACTGAATGGACTTCTTCGCTAGAATAGTTTTCGAAACGAGTCGCCATTTGTGTTTTCCTACAACTAGCTCCGTAGGTGATGAGTGATTGAAAGTCGTACAGTTCCCAACTCCATGTAGTAAAAATTACCACACACTCCTGATTCGTCTAAAACAGATGGAACTCCAGAAATCTCAACCTTGTGACATTAGTTTCTAATCCTCCTTCGTATTAGTAAATTTGGAATACTTTCGTGTTCGGTAGAGTGTTTCGGATGATAATAATATATATTCCTCAAACTCTAAATCGACTATACAGAAAAGTTTGTTTCTATCTGTTACCGTATTAGTTCTACAGCCATTAACGTTGATACGTGAAGTGGAAAATTTTGGCCATTTCCAGTTTGAATAAAGCGGTTAACGGAGGAGATGAAACACATTCCAGAAAAGCGAAATGGATTCCACAAAATGTTTCTTCATATCTTTTACCGCTTTTCCTCAGTGGAAATCAGTATTGAAAGTGGAAGTAAATATCGATCTTTTCCGATTTTGGTGTTCTAGGTGGTGGTGATATGTTTTCTTGAGATACTAAATCGATTGGAGTAAACCACTTTTGCTTTCCGAGTACCCCCTTTTTTTTTTACCACTGCGATAATCGTTAAAATAGGAAATGGTTGATTTCTATCACTTCTGATATTAATAAAAATATAACGAAAAAGATGGAACGCATTCTTGAGACGAAGAATCGACTGCAAGATACTGCTTCTGGATATATTATACTGTTTTTGTTTTATAGAAAGCAGTATAGAAACCATAATTAGTAGTTAATTTTAACCGCTTCCGGTTTCAGTAAGTGTTGAGAGTTCTGATGGTATCTTCTCTTGAGATGATGAATCGATTACAGATAACTCCTTGTTGCTATAAATTGGCAGTTAATTTAAGGTGATAAACGTTAAAAACTGTAAATGTTATTTTAAATCACTTCAGGTTTGAATAGTGGGGTTCCGTAGAGACGAAACCTGTTGCTGGATCTTAAATCGATTATAATATACTGCTTCTTGATATCTCTTAATGCTTTTGTTCTGATACTTGTGGACGGATGGGTGTATATAACCGCTTAAGACATCCAACATTTTTATATAACACATTTTGGGTCTAATGATAATAGTTGTGCTCGTGAATAGTTGTGCAGTTTGTGCAATAGACAGCAAACAACAATCTAGGTGCTCGTGTGGGATCTTTTTTTAAAAGTAATTGTGAATGATAAGGTTTTAACGTTGGAAGTCGGCAATAATCCAACTTAACTACGTTACATAAAGGCCAATGAACGACAGTTCACTTTATAAATTGATAATTCTACACATAAACAATTACCATCAATGCATAATTTTGCTAATGTCAAAATCGGATATATAAAAAAAAATAGTCTTGAAATGGAATAAAATTTAAGAAATTATAAATGTTATAGGAAAAGATCAGAAAAAAGCAAGAATAAGTAAAAGAGTAAAGCAAACATGTGGACTTTTATCTGTCCTGTTCAACGTCTATATAGAAGAGGTTATGAAAGAAATCTTTGATAAAAACGAGAAAGGCGTAAAAGTAAATGGCCAGGTTTTAAACACAATAAAGTTTGTTGATGACATGGCACTGATAGCGAAGAACGAAAATGACTTGCAAGGAGCAATTCCAAACTTGAACGACCATCTGGAAAAAATGAAAATGAGAATAAATAAGAAGTAAACCAAAGTGATAAAGTGAGCAAGAGCAGGACAGGAAGAGATAAACATATGACTAGATGGAGAGAAAATCGAAGACTAAGACGTTCCTCTGATTAGGACGTCTGATATTCTCGGACGGAAAAAGTGAAAAAGACGTAATTTCTGGAATAGCTCAGGCTAAACAAGCATTCAATAGTAAAAGAGGGCTACTAACATCAAGAAATGTGTCGTTGGACGTTCGTAAAAGATTTATTAAGACACTGGTATGGAGCGTGACGCTTTATGGATCAGAGACGTGGACATTGAGAAAAGTTGAAATATCCAAGCTCGAAGCATTTGAATTGTGGTGTTGGCATACTAAAAAAGGCAATGGAGGAGGTTAGATAATGAAGATAATAGGAAGAAGGAGTGCTTGGTCATCTTATTCAGCACTCCGATTGGAAAACCGTGCTGATAGAGGGAAAGACAGAAGGAAAACCAGGAAGAGAAAGACTAAGAATGGAATATCTAGATGCAGTTACGAAACAGAGAGCTTATCAAAGTATAAAACTGCTTTTCCAAGGAAGAGAAAAGTTTTAAAATTTCCATGTTGCCCACCAACTATGGTTGAAGTGAACAAGAAGATGATCAACGACAAAACAAACGCGCTGAAAGGGCTAAAGAGAAAAGTAAGAGTGTAAGTAACGAAATAGAAAATGGGCAATAAAAATAAGTAAAAAAAAAATAAAATAAAGTTCGGTTTATCACAAAATTTCATTACAACAGTTTCACAGTATTTTAATTATTCCAATTCCACGTATATGAAAGAAAATTTGGCAATTGAAACCAATGTTAACATCTTTAACGTTGCTAATATTGTAAATCTATCCTAAAAGTTCTATGAAACTTCGGGAAATTCTATGAGAATGTGCCGAATACTCAGTGAGAGATAATATATTCTTAACCATACGGAATGTCACCGCCACAAATTATATATAGAGGTGTGAGATAGAAATATTTGATACACAGGCTTGACACGATCATATTTTTTCGAAACGAGGTCCTCCATTTGTTCACAATAAGATTAATAGAATGAAAGTTTCTTTTATTATTATTTTTCCTTGTTTCTATCCAATTGGTAACGAGTCTCATTCATTGGACAAAATAACTACAGAAAAGACAGGACCAGAAAACGTTATGTCATTGTCTTTTCTTCATGGCGTAGAACTTTTCTTGTTGTATCTCGTATATAGTTAAAATTAAGTGGTAATGTAATCTCGAAAACCTAATGTTTCCCTTTGGGTGTCAGTCAGGTTCTCTTGAACACAATTTTCTATGTACCGTTATATTACTGGAAATTGGTCGTTGAATTTTCAAAAAACTAATTTAGAAAAACAAGAAATATGATTTACTCAGGACCGGATTAAGAGACTTAGATGTCCTAAGCACATAAAAATTTTGTTATGCCATATATATGTAATTCAAAATATAAACAGTAATAAACCGTAAAATACAATTTTATTTACTGAAATTAAACCGAACTTACAGTAAGATAAAAATGATGTTTATTTCTAGATACTGTACTTTATATATATTTAAAAAGTTCTTTTCATACTTCTTAATTGCAAAGTTTATCAGATCCTCAATCATTACTACATTAGTACAGAAGTATTATTTTTATTTTTGCCGAAGAAGTTGTGAACTAGAGTGTGTGTGTGTGTGTGTGTTTGTGTGTGGGGGGGGAGTGTGTGTGTGGGGGGGGGTTGTTTTTATTTTTACACGGGGTCGGCAACGAAAATGAAGTTGAGCGGGCGTAGAAACATGCTTTAGTATTCTGTGCTTGCAACAGGAATACCATTGTCCGAGTCGAGTTGTGTACATGGAGTAGGAGTAAGGTTAAATGGCTGCCATAACACAAAATCCTACCACAAGTGAAATCATATCTGACACATGGTTTCTGAACATCAAGGGATAGCATGCAGCTGACATTCATTTGAAATTTCTGGAAAAGTGTGAAAATATTCATGCTAATTAACTCAACAGAAGGTCTACTATCAAACGGAAGATCAGTGGAGTGCGTTAATGACAAAACGCAGTCCAATCACCGGTTCAGAATAACTGAACTCACCAAACAGTCTTTAAAAGTGTCTGCAAAAACAGTGCATCGAATTATGACTGACAGACTGGGTTATCACAAACTGTGTCCGAGGCGGATGCAAAAACTGCTGACTGGCCCTCACAAAGAGCAAAGAATGACAGCTGTACGTGCTTTTCGGCCCACTGGGAAGAGGGTGATTTCTTTTCTCATATAGTGACGAGGGATGAAACCTGGATATTGTACGCTACTTGAGTCCAGGCAGCAGTCAATACAATGATGGGACTCTGAGTTTCCCAAAGCGAAGAAATTCAAACAAACACAATCACTTCTCCAAATTATAGAGACTCTGTTTTGGGTCCAAAAGGGTGTGATTCTTGTGGAATTTTGGAACCAGGACAAACAATACCTGCAAATATGTATTGCCAAACACTGAATAGTCTGTAACGTGCCATCAAAATCGCAGAAGTGGAATTCTACGCTCTGGAATTCTTCTAATCCATGACAGTGCCAGTTCGGATAATCGATGTAAACTATTCAATCATTCAATTTACAGCACGACCTTACCCCGTAGCAATTTCTTTCTTCATCTAAGAAGGTAACTTGCATCGAAGCGTTTCAACGACAGAGAAATGCTCAAAATATCAGTTATGGACTGATTGCACTCTCAGGTGGCTGATTTTTACACAGAGGGTATACGAAAACCTGTATGTACTCCAGTACCACACATGTCTGGAGGTTCGTAGTGACTACGTCGAAAAGTAGCCAAAATAGGCTATGTACTTGTATATCAATCACAAGAAATTTCTTTTCCTATCATTTTCTTGTTTTCTTAATAATATCGTCCTGTTTTGAGATGCGCCTTGTATTAAAAAAAGGAAGAAGAAATCGTCTTACGGGGAAAGTAAAAACGCAATGTAAAGCCTACAGAAAAACGTAAGATTTCTTAACCTTAGTACGGAAACACAAACATTACTATCTTATAAGGCTCACTAGCATGACCCTAATAAATATATCAAGAGCAACAGGTTCAGGGTATTTGGGTGATTGATAAGTTGGTTGCATCATTCGTATTAGTAGCCAGTCTCCAAATAATTGTACAGTTTACCTGAAGTGTTCCAGATGGATGTGGAGACGATGGCGATGATAATGAATGAAACTGTGGAATGCAGGGAGTGGGAGGAAACGGGAAAACATTGAGAAAACCCGCAAGCACGGTGCTTATTGTAATGGTTTGTGATAATTATTTTTTTAAAAAACAATTATAGAGATCACTGAAATTACATCGATTGAAGCACTTGCAGCCTATAAATTCACCTGATATATGTTTGGAATAAAATTATTCAATTATATACCCTTCTATTTTTACGCCTGTCTTGAAGCAGAATTTTACTGGTAAAAAAGAATAGACCTATTAATTTTGAAGTACAAAACAAATCAAAAGAAGATTACGACTATATTGTTATTCGAGCGTGTGTATTGAATTATTAAATATGTTGAATTAAGATGTCAATACAAAATATGTTGGGTGAGCTTATATTATGTATGTTAATTATTGTAATTCAAGAATTCAGTTGCTGGTCTATTAATTATCCAGAAGAAAAGCATGTGTCAAATAGCAGCAAGTTAACTATGTTCAGAAAATATTTAAGTTTTACGTCCCACAGTTATGCCGGGTAGGCTAAAGGAGACAGTTATGATTAAATAATGAATGAAAGGGTAGAATGAAAATGTGAGAGGAAACGGGAGAACCCTGAACCAACCCACGCACATGGTGTTTGCCCAACACAAAGCTCAATTGGCGCGAGCTGGGATGGAACCAAGGACCCCAAACTATGTTCAACAAGCTGATTGGACATGCGATCCTTTTAATGGCTTAAATGCCTTAATACATTGGTTTCAAGTTTCATTTTTAGTATTAAATGTAATTAATATAACTATAATATAAATATTTTAAAAATTGGAGCATTTACTTAACGTTCTTATTTCATTTAAATATTAATTCGTTTCTAGTACAGTTGAAGTTTTGAAATTTTCGTTTGTGAATACTAAACGCAGGTTACATTGTCCACAACAAAGTCCACTCTGAACAAACCAGGGATTTCCCATACTAGAAGTGATCACTCCATCACCGAGCCACCATTGCCCACCGAAAAGTTATTTGACGAAGGGCTGAAAAAAATATAATTCAACAGGATTCTCCTTAAGTGTTGAGGCAACTGAACATGGAAGAGAATAAAGAACTGAAGAGCAACCCACCAACATCGCAGAAAATTCGAAAACGCACGCAGGCAGTTCAGCTAATATTTTGGAATTGTTAGAGAAACCACATGTTTGAAAAATAGTCCATAATCCACATGATTAATCCCTATGTAGTTTAATAAATCTCATGGAATTTGAGTCAAGTGACAAAAGAAATGTATTCAGCTGAAACTTATTTTAATAATATCGTTGAGTTTTCAAGAAAAAACTATAGCGGAAATGCAAGCAATTTTTTTTTATCTAAAATATCTTTATCTCAGAACTAGCTTATACGATACTACAAGGAAAAATAAGATTACAGTGGTAGGAAGATAGAGATGCAAGAGAGGAAACACAATATAGGTTTCAAACCTTAGTCGTGACATCAGGGGCGGTATTTTTACATCAGTAGATAACCTTTGCATACTAATACTGTCACCCCCGCAGCACTCATTTTTGCAATCGTCTCCCTTAATGTATTTTGTATCGTAAAGTGTGCATAATGTTCCCTTCTGAAAACGGTGCCACATTATATAACACATCTGCAGCTCACGCCACTAAAATCTACACCTGAAATGGAACCAATCAGGTCACTAGGGTCAGATATTTTATGTAGGCCACCTGCGCCTGGGTTTCACTTTTCAGACTCGGCAACCCAGATAAATCCGATAATCAGATAGTAGCTGAAATATGAACTGTAAAACATTATAGCAGAGTTTTATAATGGATCAATGATTACCACTGCTAGGGCTCGAATTTTATTCATGTGTTGAATTCTTAGTGTGATATTTCTCGTGACTATTTGAAATATAATTTTATGTTATTCGGCCTTTCATAGGGATAGTAAAGCAATAGTTTTGAACCCAAAACTGTTCATAAAGATTTTACAAAACACTGTTTGAGCTTAGCGCTACACTTTATACTCTACGTGCCAAGTTTTACGGACTTATTTGAGCACGTTTTGACGATATCTTGTAGGGTAAACATATTGCTTTCTGCGATTCTCTCGCGTCTATTTTCTTATAAATCTTATTATCTTTCATTGTAATGTTTTGACATGCACACAAAAGAAAAAAGAAAACTATCGATTTAGTGAGGATATAGAAGAGAATTGTATTCTTTAGAATTGTTAGTTGCCTCATATAAATATTCCATGTGCGGGTGTGACTTCCGAGTTTTGTCACTTCCGAGTCACACAGGAGCTGTTTGGGTAACCGGATTGGACTGGGTCACAAATTATTTTTTAATTTATACTTTATTTTGCAACGCAAATAATCTCTTTCTTTGGTGGGAACTACGAACAATTCAATTTGTATCCCATGCAATAGAACAAAAGCGTCTTTCATTGTTCACTCATACATATATATGAAACGTTGTTCTGTGGTGAGAATATTTCAATGAGCGACAAAGAACGTGTACATTTTCTGAACTCTTTATATGACAGTCGTATTTTTCCTACCTGGTCCTCAGAGTTTCTTCGTTACTTATTAATATTAATATGTAAAGACTACATCATATAGTTATTTGGTACTAAATTAAGTACATTCTTAAATCATTTATGGAAATATTGCAGACCAGCAACAACCCCGTCAGATCGTCGCCAACCATATTGCTCAGCCAGTTTCTTTTTTATCTAAAAAGTTCCCACAACAAAGTTATCTCAAATTGTGTGCATCGTGGCCAGTGAATTGAGAATTAACGCCAATTCTTTTAACATTTAATTCGTATATACATACAGGTGATTCAACCTGATTGCATTTTAAAATGAACTGCCAACATTAACCAGTCAGTCAATTCGGCTCGTACCTCGAGCGTCTTGACTCGAGGAGTTTTCTCCACGTCTTCAGGCAACCACCACTTTCGTTGGATTTGGCATAACATTATGTAAAGGGGCATATGTTATACTAATTATCCGATCAAGGACTTTCATAACGCCTATCCCCAATCAGTGAAGTCCCGGGTTCGGAAACCCAGAGCGTATCAGTTGTAAACGGGTCCTCCAATATTCGAATTTTATTTTGTGCCTGTCTACATGCATTTGCTGAAATCATAGTCAACTTCTGCGGATTTTTGGAGCTGCTACTAAAGTATTTCGTGGAATTACCCCAGTGTTACCCTCACTGTGCTAATCTTTCGTGTGCACTAATGGTGTGAGACAAGTGTTTATGGTAAAACCCCAATCATAATCTTAATTGTTCATATATATATATATATATATATATATATATATATATATATATATATATATATATATATATATATATATATATATATATATATATATATATATATATATGTGTGTGTGTGTGTGTGTGTGTGTGTGTGTATGCACATACGCGATAAAAAAGGCTGTAATATAATAAAAAGTGAGGTGCTATTTTATATTAGTGGAAATATTTAAGTGTTCAGTATTTAGTGTTGTGATCGTTTTTTCTCGTACATTATTATTTTTGTAATAGTGCTTTAATAAATAAGCATACTGTCACTTTATTTCATATGTTTTTGTCGCATGTATGAATGATATTTGAGTGCGCTGTGGTCTGAGTGGCCATCTGAACTAGGGATGCGCAAGAGACGAGATTTGTGGTTGTCTCGTCTCGAAAATGTGCTGTAAAAGGGATGTCTCTACTCGAAAAATGTATGTTTGTCTATTTGAAGAGCCGTGTCTCGACTTGAATTTTTTTCAGGAAAATCTTGTCTCGACTCGTCTCGTGTGTATCCCTAATCTGAATGTCCATGAGGATTTCGAGATTAGACATCCGAACCTTTCGGTGCTTAATGTTCATCTCATTATTGAGACCGGTGATTCGGGAAAAGGTCTGTAATCCCTGTTTGGAGACGTTCTTCGATTTCTTAACCAGGTGAGTTCAGGTCTCTCAAAAATACTCTTGGTGAGACAGCAGGGAGGCAGATCCGGAAAGCAGTTACAACAGCATTTGACAGTAACGAATAGATGTTACTCTGTTATCCGTAAGCAATAGATAAACTTAAGTTGAATCAACCGTACGTAGGCAATAGCAATGCTCACACGAATTGATCTGCCACAAGGTCCGATTCAGTGGTGTTCTTTTGTTTATATTGAGACGGCTCTCCAGTATCCATAAACCTTACCTGTAGAAGTACAGCTCTAGAGAGACATTTCGCTCCTAGGGACAAAGTTATCTTCTCTTAGGAAGAGAGAAAACAAAGTACGCACAGGCAGTCTTCTGTATTTCTAGCAGGGTTGCCAAAGAGTAAAATCATATTTCTTTTCTCCAGTGGCTTTATTGTTTGCTTTACTGAGTCAAAGGTTATAGACTAAGAATTTGAGAATCTCGAAGGTAACGATAATAAAACTAATTGTGACGAACGGGGGGAGGGAGGGAGATAAATTAATTGGTGTGACTTTCATGTCCTCTTTTAGTACCGACTCTACAGAAGACGGAACTACTGCTTAAAATAGGATCCGAACAATACCGGAATTTGGACCCGAGGAATAACTGCATCGGGGACTGAATTAGGGATCATGTGTACACAAAATGAGCATTCTAACTACTATCGCAAAGGGGTTAGGACTGGATCAATGGTCTGTCGATTTGCTCTAGGCAACTTAAAACCTTTATTACCATAAAAACCAGAGAACAAACATGGTTGAGATGCCAGTTCAGTTATGATTCAAGTTTGAGAGTTTCGCTCTAGCATATATGTTCGCAAACGCGACTTCGGAGTGGAAGATCATATTTCAATTCCTACATGTCTCCGACTAACTTTGAGATGTAGTCTGTATTTCATATAGCTATAGACGTGCGTGAAACTTCAAATGAATAAATCTACTTTAACTCCATGGTGTCACACATGTTAGGTCCTATTACTGTCCTAAATTTAAATATATAATTTTATGTTAATTGAATATTACAGCGGGAGACACGGCGGCTCAGTGGTAGAGCGTTTACCTCTTCTCGTAGGGTTCCTGGTTCGATCCCAGCCAAGCAAATTTATGGTGGACAACATTGCGTCTGTGGATTTTATCCGGGTACTCTCGTTTCCTCCTAAATTTTCATTTTACTAATTCTTTCATCATTCAGTTACTCCAATTATCGTCTCCCTTAGCCTAAAGAGCATAATCGTGGGACGTTAAACTCAAAGATGTCATTTCATTATATTTCCATTTTAAATACTAAGTGATACCATCTTAAACACATCATACCACATAACAGATTACAGTTAAGAGTTTTTGTTATTTTTTTAATATGTAAAGTGTTATATATATTGGTGCGTCATTTCGTCCATTGTAACAGACGATCACGTGATATAAGAAATGATCTGCATGGATGTAAAATATCACATTCGAAACATTTTTATGTGCATCCTATATCCACTTCTGTGACTTCTTCGTTAACATGTGCACGATAATAAGATTACAAAACTTTACAGATTATATTACCTCATTAAGAATTATGATTTCAAAAATAGTTTTTAGCATAATAATTGTTAATATATCCTTTCACAATTCATGTAGAGTGCCCCACAGAAATTCTTGATGTACAAAGCCCGCGAGATAGGCAACCCAACTAACGCCTGCTCCAAGATTAATTTCGCCTGGTAGTAGCAAGCAAAGAAGTGTAAATTTGCCCCCACCTGTTAAAAGCACAAATCGTAAAGAGTATTTTTGTGCAAAAGTGGAGCGAAACGCTGGCCGATGAAATGACAAAAAGGAGTTTTTGGATGTTTGTATTCGCAGTAAACAGCGCTATACCAGATAAAAATATACGAACACCAGAGTCACCGATGAGAAGATAACAGACAGGGGACTCAAACAATCTTACAATTAACTCAAGTGAGCGATTATATAAACAATTTAACTTACATAATATGATTATACATATATGCGTATGGGGGGCGCGGTGGCTCAGTGGTAGAGCGTTCATCTCTGGTGCTTGGGGTCCGGGTTCGATCGCAGGCCCCGCCAAGTGAACTTCGTGGTGGACAAACACCGTGCTCGTGGGTTTTCTCGGGGTTCTCCCGTTTCCTTCCGCTTTCTTCATTCCATCATTTCATTCATTACTCATCATCACCGTCTCCTTTAGCCTAACCGGCATAACCGTGGGACGTAAAACTCAAAGATTTCATTTTTCACATATGCGTATGAAATAATATACGGATAGATTATGAGGTATATGTATCAGGTTATTCTTTTAACCAAACACAAAGCCTTGCGCTAATTTTGAAACTATTAACAATAGTCCTACCTGCAAATCAATTCAAGTATGAATGGATTATTCAGGGGAAGAACCCAGCCTCTAATGAAAACCTTGGGTGTCTAACAGAGACTAAGCTCTTAGGTTCCGGCGCCACTGATTGATACGTAATATTACTTCGAAACAAGGTCTTGTCCAATTTCATTATTCGATAAATCACTGTTGAAACTGTTAAATTTTGGTATGCAGTAATTTATTTGTAAATATTAAAAATACAAAATTCGATAACAGTGAAACGAGTTGGAGAACTTATCCGTACTAAGCATATTTCCCCTTAGCTTTTAAATAAAACTGAAGGTTCTTGATTTGAATAATATTTGTGAAAATTTATACATTGAGACATAAGGGGATTATACTGTCAATAAAAATAATTTTAAAATGCACGAAATTAACGGTTAATATCAAAGACACTTTTCTGTTCGCTCGAAACAGTTGCATGTTAATAGTCAAATTCAAAACACAGGAATATGTAATTGAGAACTCGGAGAGTATTATATCACTGTATTCACTAAATTAATAACATTTCAGATTTTAAAAAAAAACAAATACAAAACTCCTTTATTTTGAATGAAATACGGCGCGTATATTATACTCGAAAACAAACTAAAGACGAATTAATTACTGCGTATTAATTGTGGTTCAGTGGTCAAGGCGCTTGACCGGGAATCTGAATGTAATCAACTCGGATCCACGAACGACCAGTACATTTTTTTTTACTTTAGAATTTTCGGTGGCGATTGATCAGTGATGACACATGTTCTATTATCTTCAGATAATTGAATACTCGGGTGTTTCAATACTTGAACTATCAAATCTTTAGGAATAACAATGGTAATGATAATAATAATAGTAAAAACAATAATAATAATAAACTAATAATAATACTTTTTTATCACTCAGGACATACCATTACAACCATAAACGTGCTATTTGGCAATAATATTTCAGTTCTGTTTAGTGTTGCCCACGAGAAGCGGAATTTCTCATCTCGTTTCTAAAACAAAACAACGAACATTGAGACGAGAATTAACATTTTACATTGGAGACGGGACAAGGCTAACTCAAATTATCGTCTCACTTTAGAGATGAGAATTGGGACGAGACGAAACGTATCGTAAACATTTCTTGTTTTATCTTTCTCGGAATAGTGTATGTCTATTCTTTAAGTAACAATTGATTTCTAGACTGAATCTTATACGCCATTTTGTTACTTTGTATTTCGGAGCTCATAGTATTTATTTATTATTTTCTGTGTAGGTATTTTTCTAGCAAAGCTATTATAATTACTTCTGCATATACTAAAAGTTAGTTTATTATATGTCTTACTGTTCAGTGATATTCAGTTAGTTCTATTGCACTTATTTTCCTTAAAACGTACAGTAGAATATCTTCTACATGAAACTATAGTGGAATGCTTTCGTTCAAAATTTTCGTAGTTGCAGAGGTGTGTCCCGGAGGACGGGACAAACTCCAAAAATCCCGAATTATCTGTAGGTTTTGTCTAATTTTAGGACAACTTTAAAAATGTTAATACAAATACATAGTAAGATGTTTTCTTTGGATAAAAGACTTTGGATTATGTATGCGTTATATTGATATTTTAACAAAATATACATACGAATATAAAAAAGATTAGTTCCTATTTACAAATTTTGGTTGAACGAATATATGGAACCTGTTGGAAATGGCAAACGAAAATATTATTTCTAGCAGTAGGAGTAATAGCGGAAGACGTTCGGAATAATTGCTAAGAAACAGTTGTGACCCATACTAGGCCCTAAGCGTGATACTCATGTATTCATGAATTGTTTGCTAACCACGTTACGTTCTCATACACAACGAATCAAGGTTGTAGACGGGCATGTGACGTCATATTGCTAGTACAATATTTGCTCTGCGAACAAAGCCGTTTGCACTCTAAGTTGTAAGACCGAAAGAAATTGAGTATTTTTCATTTCATTACACATCAGAAGAATGAATATTGTAGTTTGGTATATACAATTTACCACAGCGGGAATCGAACCCAGGACCCCTTTTTATGAAACGATTGCTCACGCCACCACATTAAGACTGCTGTACTAAGTAAGAGTCAAAAAACTTTCGTGTATGTAGCAAATTGCACACGTTTACGATAACTACGAAACACACTGATTTCGGTGTTGATAAAATACTATAGTCGAGAGACATTAAATTTAAATTAGAAAAGAAAATTAGACATACAAACACGCAAGAACATGAAGGAGAAACTGGTTTTAAGAGTAATTCGACCTCTTGACTGGAATCTGATGTCTCAGATCATTTTCGTTTCTGATTCACTGAAAGTATCTCCGTAACTTGTCTCTATTATACTTAGTAATACTTGTTTCACAGTTATTTTTAGTAAACTTGAACGACAGGGACACGAACACAGATACATCGAGGACATACAATTTCAAAGGATCACCCACGGGGAATCAAACAGGGGACCGCGGGCGCTGAACTATCTCAGGCAGTGATGACGTGGGTCAATGAACAACTTGATCCGCCACCCACCGTGACCCACGACCCAGCACGACCTCCCACTCATTGTGACCCCGTCTAACCCACCAGCCAAAATGCCCGACTCTGAGCCACCACAACCCAGCAACAAACGTAACCCATTCTGACCCATCACCCACCAAAACACATCGTCATCAACTCTGACACATGATCCACGCCCTCTTCTTTACTGACTAAAGTGTTTGTACTTGTAATAAAATCATTTTGTTAAATTCTAACTAATCAGAGTTGAATTTGAGCTTGAATTGAATAATTTTTACAAACCAACACACTATCAATTTTGCATATATACGAACCCACTATCAAATTTGCCACCCCTATCATAAAGAAGAATTTTAAAAGATGTGACCTTCTCTTCATTTTCAATAAAGAGTTGATATACTGAATTTCAGCTCTGTTAGTTTAACGGCTTGTGAGATACTCAACTTTTTTCGCAAACATTCGTATCCCCACTATTCCTTAAGATATTATTATAATGAAAGTGATATGATATCATCCCACTTTGGATTAAGGCTAACTATACACCAAAAATCTGCAATTGACTTTGCAATTTGGCCGTGATGATCAGGGACACATAATTACATCCATTTTTATATTATATATATATATATATTATAGTGATTCAAAAATGTAATTTTTCAGTAGGTATCTCCTCCCCATCAGGAAGTCGCGGTCGGAAAGAGGGACTGCCGCCGTAGACGGTGGCGGGCTGCCGCAGGAAGGCGGCACCAGCCCGAAGCGGCACTACAATCTACTTGTTCAAAGTTGCCGACCTTTTGCCGAGGCGGTAAGTGGTCGAAAATCATAAAATAAAATGCCCTTTGCCGGGTCTTTGCCGACAGTTGCCGACCGTGAGAGTCGGAAAAACAGTCGGAAAGTCCTCTTTTCGACCTTCTGCCGACTCTTTATTCCGGCCTCTTTTCGAGGGCGGCGCCGGCGCATTTACGGCGCCTTTACGGGTGTTTGCCGACTGCCCGGCAAGATTACTTTCCGACGGCGGTGCAGGCGCATTTAATGCTCATTTCCGGGCGTTTGCAGACTGCTCGGCAAGGCAACTATTCGTCGCGGTCGAAAATCGTGCTGAAAGACACCGGCGTCCAGCGTCGGAAATCCTACCGTGGCATATGGTCGGCATGGACAAATTATTCGACTGTAGGCGGCAGAATCCTGATGGGTCTAATACCTAATAAGTTGTGTGTCTTAAAACAGGCACGTAGTCAGAATTTCGCGAATTGGAGGTCCGTGACATGAAATATTATGGTCATCACACTAAAGGCTCGATCATTCTACACTATTTTACTGGAACAAATATAGGTTCGTTTATCTAGGATTTCGTAAAGGGGGGAGGTGTGTGACATGAAATTCTGAAGGGTCAGGAGCTCGATGAATCTAAACTACTTTACTATTTACATATATTGGTTTGCTAAGACAATCCAATATATGTTTACTTTTTTCTGAGGAGGTCTTGGCCCCAACACTTCCTCTCCACACAAAATAAAAACACATGTTCGCTTACTTTTTGCGTATTGTCCCTTGAAAAGTTTCGTTGCAATTTTCCATATCCTTTAGGCACTTCTGGTGTATACTTATTAGCACTTTTGATAATTTGTACTCAAAGATTTGGAAGTGTTTGCGCCCCACCAAACTTTTTAAAGGAAAATATGAAACACATGTTCCTTTATCTTACGTAAACAGTATCTGTGCACAATTACATTCACTTCAGTCCACCTCTTCTTGTCTTTAGGGCATCAACTTTCAGAACTTTTGGTGGGGGCTTTTGCACTCTAAAATAGTTTTTCCGCAGAAAACGAAAGAAAAACAAAAAACTAATATTCGTTTCCCTTTTACGTATAGGAACTAAATACACGTTTCTGATTTTTTGCAGTTTGCAATTCTCCAAACGCTCTGGTGTACGTATTATGTATTATAGTAATACGAGAAAATTATCACTTTGTTGGAATTAAAGAAGAAGAAAATTGAAGACGCAGCTGAGGTTAAATTACTATCATGGCAGTCAAGATGGAACAAAACGAGCCCTGCAGGGCTTCTAACCGGTTCCTACTACTACTACTACTACTACTATTACTCCTTATACTATGGATTCATGTAGCAAAACTGCAAGCATAACGTAAGTAAATAACTTTTTTGAGTATTATTTACCTTATTTTAATGAAAAAAGTATTATGAAAATTTAAAAAATAAAATATAAATGTAAAAAAATCCTTGGCCCGTGTTTGAACCTTCACCGACAGCAATTATAATTTCTAGCTCATTGCGCTAGTACATTCGACCACGAAGACCACCAGTAACAGCACGTACATTTCTGCTATATTTCTGCTACGTGGCGAGAAACGGATAATTAACTAGAACCGCGTATTTAGCTCCTATGAGTAGGGTCGAGCATGATTTAAACATATCCTTGTGAGCACTGGAAAATTTGTCTACGGTTTACTTTCAAGGCCTCCATTGCCCTTCCTTCTTCATTTGTTTCTGTTTACTTACCTCAGATGAGTGTCCCTAAATGAAAAAAGAACTCTAGCTATCTTTTGAATATTGATATTTGTAATTCCAATAATAGCAATAGGAGTTATACTACTACTTTGCTTTCAAGCAGACACCGGATCGCCCCCTCTTCGACACTAGAAATGAAAAAAATTAAGGAAGGATGAAACAAAATTACAAAAAGAAGGATCAGCTTTAAAAATAAAAAGATACAAGAAGATTTTTGTTACTCTTTCTTATGAGGAGATTTGAATTACTTGTAATACATGGTGGCGAGGGTAGCGAGATATCCTGAAAAAGTCAGGGAATTTGAAATTTCTAAAAAAAGTTACGGAATTCTCAGATTTTCTGCTACTAGTCAGGGAGATTTTAAGCTTCCGAAAGCATAGTGCCTTTGTGTAACAGCTTGGACATTTTTATTATAATTTTTCGTCGTCGCATCATTGCAGTATCAAACATGTTACTTCAAAAACAATTTCTACTGCTCCTTTAACCTGTCATTTGGAACAGACAGTAGTTGACGGAATAATAAAAACAAAAATTTATCTGGAAAGAAATTTCTGTTAACATTTGATTCAACAGAGTAAGGAACACAGATAGTGTAAAATTTTTATAAGATATTATTGAGTATGTACTTTTTATAATAGTGAATATGTAGTTTCTATAATAGTTGAGATCTTATTGAAAAGAAAATTGTTATATTTGAATAAACAGAGGAGGACGTAAATATTGTAAAACCTTTTTCAACACTTTTTTTTATTATTTTACTCGAGATTTCTTCGTAGTTTGTTATTAAAATACTTACTAACATATCCTCATTTTATTGTCCTAACAAACCAATATATGTTGATAGTAAACTAGTTTAGATTCATTGAGCTCCTGGTCCTTTAGAATTTTATGTCACGCCCCTCTCCTCCCCCCATTACGTAATCCTGGCTAAACAAACCAATATTTGTTCCAGTAAAATAGTATAGAATGATCGAGCCTCTGGTGTGATGACCATAGTATTTCGTGTCACGGACCTAGTGATGTGCAGTGGGTATATTCCCGCTAGCAAGGAAAATAAAAAATGAGAATATTCCTGAGTTTTTTCCCCTGGCATATAAATTCGCGGGAAGGAATTTATTTCCATTTCTTTATTTTATCTTCCAAATTATAAGAACCGTACGACTAATTACTTTATTTTCATTTATTATGATTTACTTCTAGGCTTTAAATAATTTGGAGGTTAAAAAGATAATTCGTTGACTGTAGTTTATATAACTAATCATATGATTAATTAGTTCCATTTCCATTTGCACTAAAAAGTAGCAAAGTACTTATTTACAAATAATGAGAAGGAACCAGTTCGTAAACTAATGTAGAAATTATGTAGAAGTAGAGATGAAGTACCATTAATACATCCCGAACCATCGTTTGTAATAAACGTCGATCTAGTCCTGTCTCTGACTAGAATTTCTGAAGAGGTACTCGGACTTCTCTTACATGTGAATTAACGCATGAAGCTTCGAAAAATAGGTAGGAACAAAGGTTATGTGTGGCAATGTTACGTGAAAAATTATAAAGATAAGTCAGTATCTTGCAAATATTTTGAACATAAACATGTATCCGCAAATGTTGATAAATTGGTGAGACATGTATCTTCTGGCAGTTGCCCAATGTAATTTCTTTATAACATTGAAAAATTGAATATGTTTATAATATCAATAGTAAAGTGAAGTTTAGAAAATTCACTTACTTATAAATTTGAACTGTTTAGCAGTGTAAAAAAATATGTGGACTTACTATACCATTTTACCGCATGTTTAGTTTCATAGAACCTATTGTAAGTAAATTTATATTTATGCGTACTCTCTAAATATAATAAAATTTTAATAAAGTAACATGTTGGCCCTACCGTTCAGAATATGAATTTTAAAGAATCCTCAGGAGACAGCTGTAAAAATATACTGTGATAAAAAAACGAATTTAACTTTGAAATCATAATATAGTAATAAAAAGCAGTCAGCAACAGTCGGCAAAAAGTTGGCAAAGGGCGTTTTTTTCCGATTTTCGAACATTTGCCGCCTCGGCAAAAGGTCGGCAACTTTGAACAAGTAGATCGTAGTGCCGCTTCGGGTGGGTGCCAGCTCCGTGCGGTGGCCCGCCACCGTCTACGGCGGCAATCCCTCTTTCCGACCGCGACTTGCTGATGGGGGAGGAGCTACCTACTGAAAAAAAAATACATTTTTGAATCACTATAATATAGATATATTAGATAAAAATAGATGTAACTATGTGTGCCTGATCACCACGGACAAATTCCAAAGTCAAATGAAATGACTTTTGGTATATAGTTAGACCTTAACCCAAAGTGGGATGTTATCATAGTTTTATTATAATAATATCTTAAGGGGTAGTGGGAATCAGAATTTTTGCAAAAAAGGTCACGATGAGTGAGGGTCATGGTAGATCGTGGGACACGATGGGTGGTGGGTCAAGTTGTTCATTGACCCACGTCATCACTGCCTGAGATAGTTCAGTGCCCCCGGTCCCCTGTTTGATTCCCGGTGGGTGATCCTTTGAAATTGTATGTCCTCGATGTATCTGTGTTCGTGTCCATGTTGTTCAAGTTTACTGAAAATAACTGTGAAACAAGTATTACTAAGTATAATAGAGACAAGTTACGGAGATACTTTCAGTGAATCAGAAACGAAAATGATCTGAGACATCAGATTCCAGTCAAGAGGTCGAATTACTCTTAAAACCAGTTTCTCCTTCATGTTCTTGCGTGTTTGTATGTCTAATTTTCTTTTCTAATTTAAATTTAATGTCTCTCGACTATAGTATTTTATCAACACCGAAATCAGTGTGTTTCGTAGTTATCGTAAACGTGTGCAATTTGCTACATACACGAAAGTTTTTTGACTCTTACTTAGTACAGCAGTCTTAGTGTGGTGGCGTGAGCAATCGTTTCATAAAAAGGGGTCCTGGGTTCGATTCCCGCTGTAGTAAATTGTATATACCAAACTACAATATTCATTCTTCTGATGTGTAATGAAATGAAAAATACTCAATTTCTTTCGGTCTTACAACTTAGAGTGCAAACGGCTTTGTTCGCAGAGCAAATATTGTACTAGCAATATGACGTCACATGCCCGTCTACAACCTTGATTCGTTGTGTATGAGAACGTAACGTGGTTAGCAAACAATTCATGAATACATGAGTATCACGCTTAGGGCCTAGTATGGGTCACAACTGTTTCTTAGCAATTATTCCGAACGTCTTCCGCTATTACTCCTACTGCTAGAAATAATATTTTCGTTTGCCATTTCCAACAGGTTCCATATATTCGTTCAACCAAAATTTGTAAATAGGAACTAATCTTTTTTATATTCGTATGTATATTTTGTTAAAATATCAATATAACGCATACATAATCCAAAGTCTTTTATCCAAAGAAAACATCTTACTATGTATTTGTATTAACATTTTTAAAGTTGTCCTAAAATTAGACAAAACCTACAGATAATTCGGGATTTTTGGAGTTTGTCCCCTCCTCCGGGACACACCTCTGCAACTACGAAAATTTTGAACGAAAGCGTTCCACTATAGTTTCATGTAGAAGATATTCTACTGTACGTTTTAAGGAAAATAAGTGCAATAGAACTAACTGAATATCACTGAACAGTAAGACATATAATAAACTAACTTTTAGTATATGCAGAAGTAATTATAATAGCTTTGCTAGAAAAATACCTACACAGAAAATAATAAATAAATACTATGAGCTCCGAAATACAAAGTAACAAAATGGCGTATAAGATTCAGTCTAGAAATCAATTGTTACTTAAAGAATAGACATACACTATTCCGAGAACAAAGATAAAACAAGAAATGTTTACGATACGTTTCGTCTCGTCCCAATTCTCATCTCCAAAGTGGGACGATAATTTGAGTTAGCCTTGTCCCGTCTCGAATGTAAAATGTTAATTCTCGTCTCAATTTTCTTTGTCTTGTTTTAGAAACGAGATGAGAAATTCCGCTTCTCGTGGGCAACACTAAAAACAACCGAAATATTCTTGCCAAATACCACGTGTATGGTTGTAATGGTATGTCCTGAGTGATAATAAATTATAATTATTAGTTTATTATTATTATTATTATTATTATTATTATTATTATTATTATTATTATTATTATTATTATTACCATTGTTATTCCTAAAGATTTGATAGTTCAAGTATTGAAACATCCGAGTATTTAAATATCTGAAGATAATAAAACATGTGTCATCGCTGATCAATCGCCACCGAAAATTCTAAAGTAAAAAAAAATGTACTGGTCGTTCGTGGATCCGAGTTGATTACCTTCAGATTCCTGAGTTGAGTTGATTTTTAGTTTAGCGTCCCTTTTCAGCAGCGAGGCTATATGAGATGTGGAGCTACTGATTAACGTGGAATCCGAACTACATAAGCTCCTGCCGGGAATCGAACCCGCTTCAAATTCCTGGTCAAGCGCCTTCACCACTGAACCACAATTAATACGCAGTAATTAATTCGTCTTTAGTTTGTTTTCGAGTATAATATACGCGCCGTATTTCATTCAAAATAAAGGGGTTTTGTATATTGTTTTCAAAAAATCTGAAATGTTAATAATTTAGTGAATACAGTGATATAATACCCTCCGAGTTCTCTATTACATATTCCTGTGTTTTGAATTTGACTATTAACAAGCAACGGTTTTGAGCGAACAGAAAAAAAACTGTCTTTGATATTAACCGTTAATTTCGTGCATTTTTAAATTATTTTTATTGACAGTATATTCTTCTTTTTTCCCCTTATGTCTCAATGTGTAGATTTTCACAAATATTATTCAAATTAAGAACCTTCAGTTTTATTTAAAAGCTAAGGGGAAATATGCTTAGTACGGATAAGTTCTCCAACTCGTTTCACTGTTATCGAATTTTGCATTTTTAATATTTACAAATAAATTACTGCATTCCAACATTCAGCAGTTTCAGTAGTCATTTAACGAATAATGAAATCGGACAAGTTCTTCTTTCGAAGTAATATTACGTATAAATCAGTGGCACCGGAACCTAGGAGCTCAGGCCCAATTAGACACCCAAAATTTTCATTGGAGGCTGGGCTCTTCCCCCGAATGGTCGACCCATATTTTAACTGATTTGCAGGTAGGACTAATGCTATTAATTTCAAAACTCACCGCAAGGCTTTGTGTTTACTTAAAAAATAACGTACTACATAACGCATAATCTATCAGTATAAAATTTGATACGTATATATGCATAGTCATTTGAAGTAAGTTAAATTGTTTATAATCCCTCATTAGAGTTAATTATAAGATAATTTAAGTTCCTCAACTGTTATCTTCTCATCGATGCCTCTGGTGTCCGTATATTTTTTTCTGGTGTTGGGCTGTTTACTGTGAGTACAAGTATCCAAAGACTCCCTTCTGTCATTTCGTCAGCCAGCGTTTCTCTCACTCCTGCACAAAAGCACATTTTACGATTTGTGCATTTAACAGGTGTGGCAACTTCATGCTATTGTTCTACCTACTCTACCAGGCGTAATTAATCTTGGAGCAAGCGTTAGTTGGGTCGCCTATCTTGCGGACTTTCTATACACAACTCCAAAAATGCATTACCAGCTACAATTCTACTTTTAATGCAATAGGAGGCAACCCAAAAAGCTCGGAGGTTGGGTTGGTTGCAAATTCTCAAGGCGTTGGACTAAACTCCAAATTTTGTCACAAATATACCAGTGTGGCAAACTACAAATAAGAGAATAAAACGAATTGTTGAGAATGATTATTTTAATATTGTGACGGAGTTGGATGACATCAAAAGTTACAAAGTGACTTACTTAAACAGTTCAAACAAGATGAATGATAAAAAAAGGTATAAGAAGTAAGCATTTCTCTTTCACCTCTCCCCCCAAAAAAGGATATTCATAAAAACAAAAAGTTATAAAGGTTTCATATAAAAGCCTAACACCAAAAAAACAAATAGCTAAACGAAACGAAAAAGAGACAAACACAGAATAGGGGACACCAGTGGGGTAGCAGACTTGCGGCCCTCCCATGTAAGATAAAGAAATGGAACCCTAGTTGTAAACACCATTGTTATAATAATAATAATAATAATAATAATTATTATTATTATTATTATTATTATTATTACTATTATTATTATTACTAATAAAAAGTTGTTTTGTACTCAAAATCTCAGACTCTGCCTAAGATCATGAATGCATATAGCAATCATGTGTGCACGTTTTGTCAATGAGCGGTCCCAAAGGCCAAAAAGGGTGGATATCTCCAAGAGAGAGAAATAAAAACTTTCTTATAGTAAATTCTAGTTCAAAGTTCGAAGCACTTTGCTTTTGCACGTGACTTTTTGTTTCTTTTTTTTAGGGAACAGAAAAGTTCTGGCGCCTAAGAAATTATACCATATAATATTGCAAATTTGCAAGTGGATGTATTTACATTGCAATTTGTGGTAATAAAGATATTATGATTAGAAAACAATATTGTAAAAAGTAAATTTAATTTCTTCATCCATCGCAAGTCTTAAGGGTCCCTTATACTTCGCCGCCTCCGAATATCGATATCGAAAATTGAGAATGATATGTTCATGTCCATATATTCGCGATATCGAATGTTGATATATGGTAATAAAGATATCGAGGATAGCGATGTATCGAGATATCAGAGGCCCACGTCCGAGAAGTGATGCTTGAAATATACTGGAATCAACAATCAAATTCTAAATAAGTTCTTCATTTCCGTATTCAATGTTGAGGGGGAAGGGTGTGAACCCGAATACAAATTTTAAGAGAAACAAATGTTAAGATAAAAGTAGGTTCTCCGTCTCCCCTTGAATACAAAAACTAACAGAAAACTATTACTGTAATTAACATTTTACTTCTGTTTCTGATTGTTATCACAAATCAGCGACAGTACACATACTTTACATTGTATACCAATACACTCTGTAACTTCTCAGAAACAAACAAGCCGCAAGATGAATTTCCTGTGATATTAAAGTGGAATGTTCTACAAAATAGTCATAATTCATTGGCCATATTTCTATCAGTACTTTGGTACGGACTAAGAGCTACAAGACTAACAGAACTCGAAATTAGAGATTTCATTCCTTTTTTGTCTCAGACTAAAAGACTTCTTCATTTTCCTTAGATTTTCATTTTCTTAATATAAATTCCCTATTCTGGGCTAATTCTGGCTACCGCGGTTTCGAGGTCATCGGTAAACGAAAGAGTAAAGTTCGTCGACTCTCAACTCTCGACAGTTTGTGAGAAGATATTTCACAGTTCATGCTGTTATGTTTTCGTTACAAAACCACTTCTAGTTCACTCTATTCATGGTAAATTACTGAATTTATAAACATTTACAATTATTGAAAAATGAATAATTATTTTTAAACACAAAAAGTCGTTACAGTTCAGTAGAATGCAGTAGTAGATGGAAGTGAGTTAAAATATTGTTTATTTGTTGAGATGTGCAAACTGAATGTGAATAATAAGTGTTTCCCATTCTCTTGTATAGAGGCGGACCTACGATGGACTTCTGGAGGCTTGATGGTTGATAATACTCCTACTTAGAGTTACTTTTAAGAGCTCCAAACTCTGGAATAGGTTATATTTTTATATAAAATAGGAAAGATACCCTTTGTGGGGGGAAATATTCATGATCGCCCCCTGGATCCGCCCCTGCTCTTGTGTAGCAGATTTGAAGACATTTAGTTCGTGTATGCTTCTGACGATGCTGATTAGGTATGGCCACATCTGGATAATATTTTATTCTGATATCGGATAGAAACTTATCCGGATTTGCAATATCCGGTTGACTGATAACAAAACGGATGACGGATAACTGATAATAATCGGCTGACGGATAATATCCGGATGACGGATAACGGATAATATCTGAATGTCGGTAAATATCCGGATAATTTATAAAATTAGGATAACGGATACTGTCTGGATAATATTACATTCGGATACCTGATTACATCCGGATAACGAATAAAGGATAATATCTGAATAACGTATATGGTTTTAAAAAGACATAATAGGAGAGGGACGTATCAGTCTTTTCTCCTCATGGAGTTAAAAAAAAAGACGATCATCGGGCAGTGGTCTTTACCATTGAAAGATATTCCTTCTTAAAATGTTTCCTAGTAACTTTCAATTTTCTTGTTCTTGTTGTGGGGCGCGGAGGCTCAATGGTACACCGCTTACTATGGTGCGTTGGGTCCTTATTGTTTTGATCCCCGGGAAATAAGTTTGCGGCGGACAAGATAGTATCAGTAAGTTCTATCAGGGTAATCCCCCTTCTTGCCACTTTCATTCCATCAAATCTTCTATTATCATTGACTTCCTTTAATCATTGGGCGCGGTGGCTCAGTGGTAGAGCGCTTCCTCTCGTGTGTAGGGTACGTATCTTTTCGAAATCCAGCCAAGTAAGTTTTGTTGGGACAGGATCGTATCCGTGGGTTTTCTCAGGGTACTCCCGCTTCTTCCCACTTTTCATTCCACCAATTCCTCTATTATCATTCACCTACCTTTATCACTGGGCGCGGTGGCTCAGGGTAGAGTGCTTCCTCTGGTGGGTCAAGTAAATTTGTGGTGGACAAGATCGTATCCGTGGATTTTGTCAGGGTACTTCAGCTTCCTCCCACATTTCATTCCAACAATTTATCTATTATCATTGACTCACTTTAATCGTTAGTCGCGGTGGCTCACTGGCAGAGCGCATGTCTGGTTTGCTAAGAAAGTTTGTAATGGAAAAGCTTGTATTCGAGGTTTTCGTCACGGTACTCCCGATTCTTCCCACTTCTCATTCCAGCAATTCCTCTGTTATCATTGACCTACCATAATCACGGGGCGCGGTGGCTCAGTGGTAAAGCGCTTCCTCTGGTGCGATATATAAGTTTGTGAAGGAACAAAATCGTATTCGTGTGTTTACTCTGGGTACTCCCGTTTCCTCCCAGTTCTCATTCCACCAATTCCTCTATTATTATTGACTTGGTTTAATCGTTCGCCGCGGTGGGTCAGTGATAGAGAACTTCATCCGGTGGGCCAAATAAGTTTGTGGTCGACAAGATCGTATCCGTGGGTTTTGACATGGTATTTCGTCTTCCTCGCATATTTCATTCCTCAAATTTTTCTATTATCATTGACTTGCTTCAATCACTGGGCAGGGTGGCTCAGTGGTTGAACGCTACATCTGGTGCATGGGGTCCTTAATGTTCCGATCCCCTGCCTGAAAATTTGTGGCGGACAAGATCGCATCCGTGCGTTTACTCAGGGTACTCCCGTTCCTTCAAAATTTTCATTCCACCCATTCCTCTATTATTATTGATTTGCATCAATCATTGGGCGCAGTGGCTCAGTTTTAAGGCGCTTCCTCTGGTGGGCCAAGTACGTTTGTGGTAGACAACATCGTATCCTTGTGCTTTCTCAGGATAAGCCTGCTTCTTCCCGCTTACATTCCAGCAACTCGTCTATTATGACTGGTTTAATCATTGGGCGCGGTGGCTAAGTTGCAGAGCGCTTCTTCTGGTGGACCAAGTAAGTTTGTGGTGGACGAGATCGTATCCGTGGATTTTAACAGGGTACTCCGCTCCCTCGCACATTTCATTGAACAAATTGAATTATCATTGACTCTCTTAAAGCATTGGGCGCAGTGACTCAGTGGTAGAGCGTTTCCTCTGGTGGGCCAAGTAAGTTTGTGGCGGACAAGATCGTATCCGTTGGTTTTGTCAGAGTACTCCCGCTTTCTCCCATATTTCATTCCACGAATTCTTCTATTATTAATGACTTCCTTCAATCATTGGTCGAAGTGGCTCCGTAGTAGAGCGATTCCTCTGGTGGGACACTTAATTTTGAGGTGGACAAGATCGTGTCCGTGGGTTTTCTGAGGACACTCTCGCTTCTTTCCACTTTTCTTTCCAGCAACTCCTCCATTATCATTTAATTGCTTTAATCATTCAGCGCGGTAGCTCAGTGGTATTGCACTTCTTCTGGTGAGTAAGTAAGTTTGTGGTGGACAAGATCGTATGCGTGGGTTTTGCCAGGGTACTTCCGCTTCCTCTCACATTTCATTCTAGCAATTCTTGTATTGTTATTGACTTGCTTCAATCATTGGGCGCGGTGGCTCAGTGATAAAGCACTTCCTCTTGTGGGAGAAGTACGTTTGTGGTGGATAAGATCGTATCCGTGTTTTTTGACAGGGTACTGCCGCTTCCTCCCACATATCATTCCACGAATTCTTCTATTATTAATGACTTCCTTCAATCATTGGTCGAAGTGGCTCCGTAGTAGAGCGATTCCTCTGGTGGGACACTTAATTTTGAGGTGGACAAGATCGTGTCCGTGGGTTTTCTGAGGACACTCTCGCTTCTCGGTATTGCACTTCTTCTGGTGAGTAAGTAAGTTTGTGGTGGACAAGATCGTATGCGTGGGTTTTGCCAGGGTACTTCCGCTTCCTCTCACATTTCATTCTAGCAATTCTTGTATTGTTATTGACTTGCTTCAATCATTGGGCGCGGTGGCTCAGTGATAAAGCACTTCCTCTTGTGGGAGAAGTACGTTTGTGGTGGATAAGATCGTATCCGTGTTTTTTGACAGGGTACTCCCGCTTTCTCCCATATTTCATTCCACGAATTCTTCTATTATTAATGACTTCCTTCAATCATTGGTCGAAGTGGCTCCGTAGTAGAGCGATTCCTCTGGTGGGACACTTAATTTTGAGGTGGACAAGATCGTGTGCGTGGGTTTTCTGAGGACACTCTCGCTTCTTTCCACTTTTCTTTCCAGCAACTCCTCCATTATCATTTAATTGCTTTAATCATTCAGCGCGGTAGCTCAGTGGTATTGCACTTCTTCTGGTGAGTAAGTAAGTTTGTGGTGGACAAGATCGTATGCGTGGGTTTTGCCAGGGTACTTCCGCTTCCTCTCACATTTCATTCTAGCAATTCTTGTATTGTTATTGACTTGCTTCAATCATTGGGCGCGGTGGCTCAGTGATAAAGCACTTCCTCTTGTGGGAGAAGTACGTTTGTGGTGGATAAGATCGTATCCGTGTTTTTTGACAGGGTACTGCCGCTTCCTCCCACATATCATTCCACGAATTCTTCTATTATTGTCAACTTGCTTCAATCATTGGACGTGGTGGCTCACTGGTAGAGGGCTTTCTCAGGTGGGCCAATTAAGTTTGTAGTGAAAAGAACGTTTGCATGGGTTTTTTCAGGGTTATCCCGCTTCCTCCCACATTTCGTTCCACCAATTCTTCTATTATTGTCAACTTGCTTCAATCACTGGGCGCAGTGGCTCAGTGATTGAGCATTTGCTCTGCAGGGCTAATGAAGTTTGTGGTGGACAAGATTTTAACCGTGGGTTTTGTCAAGGCACTCTCGCTTCCTCCCACATTTCATTCCACCAATTCCCCTATTATAATTGACTTGGTTATCATTGGGCGCGGTGTCTCAGTGGTAAACCGTTTCGTCTGGTTTGTCAAGAAAGTTTGTGATTGAAAAGATAGCATCCGTGGGTTTTTTCAGGGTACTCCCACTTCCTCCGACATTTTATTCCATCAATTCTTCTATTGTCATTGATTTGATTAAAACATTGGGCACAGTGTCTAAGTGGTAGAGCGTTTCCTCTGGTGCGCCAAGTAAGTTGTAGTGGATAAGATCGTATCCCTGGGTTTTCTCAGGATACTCCTGCTTCTTCTCGCTTTCATTCCAGCAAGTCTTGTATTCTGATTGGTTTAATCATTGGCCTAGGCGGCTCAGTGGTAGAGCGCTTCCTCTGGTGGGTCAAGTAAATTTGTGGTGGAAAAGATCGTATCCGTTGGTTTTGTCAGGGTACTTTCGATTCCTCCCACAGTTCATCCCACCAATTCGTCTATTATCATTGACTTGCTTCAATCAATGGACGCAGTGGCTCAGTGGTAGAGCGTTTGCTCTGGTGGGCTATTATAGTTTGTGGTGGAGAACATTGTAACAGTGGGTTTTGTGAAGGTACTCTAGCTTCCTCCCATATTTCGTTCCACCAATTCATCTATTTTCAATGACTTACTTTAATCATTGGACTCGGTGGCTCAGTAGCAGAGCGCTTCGTCTGATGTGGGAAGTAAGTTTGTAATGGGCAAGATTGTATTCGAGGGTTTTGTCAGGGTTCTCCCGATTCTTCCCACTTTTCATTCCACAAATTCCTCTATTATCATTGACCTACCTTAATCACGAGGCGCGGTGGCTCACTGGTAGAGCGCTTCTTCCAGCGGGATAATTAAGTTTGTGGTGGACAATATCGTATCCGTGTGTTTACTCAGGGTACTTCCGTTTCTTCCAGGTTTTCATTCTACCAATTATTCTATTATTATTCACTTGGTTTAATCATTGCTCGCGTTGGCTCAGTGATAGAGCGCTTCATTTGGTGGGCCAAGTAAGTTTGAGGTTTTCAAGATTGTATCCGTAGGTTTCGTCAGAGTACACCCGCTTCCTTCCACTTATCATTCCACCAATTCCCCTATTATCTTTGACTTGGTTTGATCATTGGGCGCCGTGGCTCAGTTTCAGTGCGCTTCCTCTCGTGGGCAAGTAAGTTTGTGGTAGAGAATGTCGTATCCTAAAGCAAAGAAAAGACTTACTAAAAAATAGGTACAAAGTTGAATAACACAAATAAGCCATTACTAATGCGAGTATACATTTTCTATAACTCGTAGTTTTCCACCTTAAAACAA
Source organism: Thermobia domestica (assembly GCF_964235325.1). Classification (NCBI taxonomy): domain Eukaryota; kingdom Metazoa; phylum Arthropoda; class Insecta; order Zygentoma; family Lepismatidae; genus Thermobia; species Thermobia domestica. Next base: position 82,012,783 of record NC_137469.1, read on the forward strand.
ATCTGAAATCGGGTTCATTTCTTGTTGGTAACTTTTTCCTGGTAAATCATCCGCAGCGGAATGATGTCCATCCTTCATTGAAGAAATAACTAGCTCGTCTACTTTGAGCTTGTCTAGCGGTATGCCATTAACATTGATGAACAACAAGTTAGACAATGTTTGAGCACTTAGTCTATTTCTAATATTAGTCACTTGTAAATTCATAATTGGAAATCGCCGTTCGCACTCCGTCGTGGAAATTGATAATACTTCTACCCGAAACTGATAATACTTAGTTCCTCCTCTCGTGGGCAAGTAAGTTTGTGGTAGAGAAGATCGTATCCGTGGGTTTTGACAGGGTACTCCCGTTACAATGCTTATATCATTCCACAAATTTTTCTATTATCATTGACTTGCTTCAAAACTGGGCACGGCGGCTCAGTGGTTGAACGCTTCAACTGATGCATGGGCTCCTTACTGTTCCGATCCCCTGCCTGACAATTTGTGGTGGACAAGATCGTATCCGTGCGTTTACTCCTGGTACTCCCGTTTCTTCCCACTTTTCATTCCACCAATACCTCTATTATTATTGGTTTGCTTGAATCATTGGGCGCAGTACCTCAATGGTAAAATGCTTCCTCCGAAGGGCCAAGTATGTTTGTGGTGGACAAGATCGTACCCCTGGGTTTTATCAGGATACTCCTGCTTCTTCCCGCTTACATTCCAGCAAATCCTCTATTATGCTTGGTTTAATCATTGGGCGCGGTGGCTCAGTTTCAGAGCGCTTCTTCCGGTGCTCAAAGTATGTTTGTGGTGGACGAGATCGTATCCGTGAGTTTTGACAGGGTACTCCCGTTTACTCGCACATTTCATTGCACCAATCCTACTATCTCTTAAAGGATTGCGCGCAGTGGCTCAGTAGTAGAGCGCTTCCTCTGGTGGGCGAATTAAGTTTGAAGCGGACAAGATCATATCCATGGTTTTCTCCAAAGTAATCTAGCTTCCTCACACATTTCATTCCACCATTTTCTCTATTATTATTGTCTTGCTTCAAACAATGTGTGCAGTGGCTCAGTGGTAAAGCGTTTGCTCTGGTGGGCTAATTTAGTTTGTGGGGGACAAGATTGTAACCGTTTGTTTTGTCAAGGTACTCTCGCTCCCACCCACATTCATTCCACCAATTCATATATTATCATTGACTTACCTTAATCATTGGACGCGGTAGCTCAGTGGTAGAGCGCATCGTCTGGTGTGTCAAGTAAATTTGTAATGCACAAGATCGTATTCGAGTGTGTTGTCAGGGTACTCCCGATTCTTCCCACTTTTCATTCCACCAATTCCTCTATTACTATTGACTTGGTTTAATCATTGGCCGCGGTGGCTCAGTGATAGAGCGCTTCCTCTGGTCGGCCAAGTAAGTTTGTGGTTGACAAGATCGTATCCCTGGGTTTTCTCAGGATACTCCTGCTTCTTCCCGCTTTCATTCCAGCAACTCCTGTATTATGATAGGTTTAATCATTGGCCTCGGCGGCTCAGTGATAGAGCGTTTCTTTTTTGCGTGGGGTCCTTATTGTTTCGATCAAAAAATTCTACTCAAGAAGATCGTATCAGTGGTTTTTCTCAGGGTTCTCCCGCTTTTCACACTTTTCACTCCACCAATTCCGATATTATCGTTGACTTCCTTTAAATGTCGGTCGCGGTGGTCAGTGGTAGAGCGCTCCTCTGGTGCGTGATGGCTTTATTTTTTCCATCCCCGGCCAAGTAAGATTCTGGTAGAGAAGATTGTGTGAACAAGATAATACCCGTGGGTTTTCTCGGGTTACTCCCGATTCTTCCCACTTTTCATTTAAGCAATTCCTCTATTATCTTTTACCTACCCTTATGATTGGCCGTGGTGGCTCAGTGGTAGAGTGCTTCCTCTGGTGGTTGAAGTAAATTTGTGATGAACAAGATCGTACCTGTGGGTTTTGTCAGGGTACTCTCGCTTCCTCCCACATTTCATTCAAACAATTTCTCTAATATCATTGACTTACTTTAATCATTGAACGCGGTGGCACAGTAGCAGAGCGCTTTGTCCGATGTGTCAAGTAAGTTTGTAATGGGCAAGATTGTATTCGAGGGTTTTGTCAGGCTTCTCCCGATTCTTCCCACTGTTCATTCTATCAATTCCTCTATTATCATTGACATACTTTAATCACGGAACGCGTTGGGTCAGTGGTAGAGCGCTTCCTCTGGTGGGATAATTAAGTTTCTGGTGGACAAGATCGCATTCGTGTCTTTTCTCAGGGTACTCTCGCTTCCTCCTACATATCATTCGACCAATTCTCTGTTATCATTGACTTGGTTTAATCCTTGGGCGCGGTGGCTCAGTTTAAGTGCGTTTCCTCTCGTGGGCTAAATAAGTTTGTGGTGGACAAGATCGTATCCGTAGCTTTTGACAGTGTACTTTCGCTTCCATGCATATTTCATTCCAACAATTTTTCTATTATCATTGACTTGTTTCAATCATTGGGCACGGTGGTTAAGTGGTTGAACACTTCATCTGGTGCGTGCGTCATTTATGTTCCGATCCCCTGCCTGAATATTTTTGGTGGACAAGATCGTATCAATATGTTTACTCAGCGTACTTCCGTTTCTTCCGACTTTTCGTTCCACCAATTTCTCTATTATTATAGACTTCGTTCAATCACTGGGCGCAGTGGATAAGTGGTAAAGTGCTTCCTGTGGTGGGCCAAGAAAGTTTTGTACTGGACAAGATCGTACCCTGGGTTTCTTCAGGATACTGCTGCTTCTTCCCGCTTACATTCTAGCAACTCCTCTATTATGACTGGTTTAATCAATGGAAGCGGTGACTCATGTGCAGAGCGCATCTCGAAGTGGGCCAAGTAAGTTTTTGGTGGACGAGATCGTATCCGTGGTATTTGACAGGGTACTTTCGCTTCCTCGCAAATTTCATTCCATAAATCCTATTATCATTGACTCTTTTCAAGAATTGGGCGCAGTGGCTCATTGGTAGAGCGTTTCCTCTCGTGGGTCAAGTATGTTTGTGGTGGAGAAGATCGTATCCGTGGGTTTTGTCAGAGTTCTCCCGCTTCAGAAAACATTTCATTCCACCAATACTTCTATTTGTATTGACTTGCTTCAATCATTGGTCCCAGTAGCTCAGTGTTAGAGCGCTTCCTCTGGTGGGTCAAGTTTGTTTTGAGGTGAACAAAATCATGTCCGCGGGTTTTCTCACGTACTCCTGCTTCTTCCCGATTTTCGTTCAAGCAACTCCTTTATTATCATTGAATTGCTTTAATCGCTGGACGCGGTAGCTCAGTGGTAGGTCACTTCCTCTCCTGAGCCAAATAATGTCTGCGGCGGACAAGATCTTACCCGTGGGATTTGTCAGGGTTCTTCCGCTTCTTCCACATTTCATTCCACCAATTCTTCTATTATTGTTAACTTGCTTCAATCATTGGACGTGGTGACTCACTGGTAGAGGGCTTCGTCTGGTGTGCCAATTAGGTTTGTAGTGCACAACATCGTATCCATTATTTTTTTAGGGTAATATCGCTTCCTCACACACTTCATTCTACCAATTTTTCTATTACCATTCACTTGCTTCAACCACTGAGCGCAGCGGCTCAGTGGTAAAGCATTTGCTCTTTTGAGCTAAGTAAGTTTGTGGTGCACACGATAATAACCGTGCGTTTTGTCAAGGTACTCGCGCTTCCTCCCACATTTCCTTCCACCAATTCATCCGTTATCATTGACTTATTTTAACCATTGAACGCGATAGCTGACTGGTTGAGCGCATCGTTTGGTGTGCCAAGTAAGTTTGTAATGGACAAGATCGTATTCGAGGGATTTTTCAGGGTACTTCCGATTCTTCCCACTTTTCGTTACACGAATTCCTGTATTTCATTGACCTACCTTACTCACGGGGCGCTTCATCTTGTGGGATAATTAAGTTTATGGTGGACAAGATCGTATCCGTGTGTTTACTCAGGGTACTCCCGTTTCTTCCCATTTTTCATTCCTCCAATTCCTCTATTATTATTGATATGGTTTAATCATTGGCCGCGGTGGCTCAGTGGTAGTGCGCTTCTTCTGGTGGGATAATTAAGTTTGTGGTGGACAACATCGTATCCGTTTGTTTTGACAGGGTAATCCCGCTTACTCGCGTATTTCATTCCACCAATTTTTCTATTATCATTGACTCGTTTCAATCATGGGGCATGGTGGCTCAGTGGTTGAACACTTCATCTGGTGTGTGGGATCTTTACTGTTTCGATACCCTGCCTGAAATTTTGTGGTGGACAAGATCGTATCCTTGGGTTTTCTCAGGATACTCCTGCTTCTTCTCGCTTTCATTATAGCAACTCATCTATTATAATTGGTTAATCATTGTCTTCGGCGGCTCAGTGTTAGAGCCTTTCTTATGGTGCATGGGGTCCTTATTGTTTCGATCCCCACCCAACAAAATTTTCTAGTGAGGAAGATCGTATCAGTGGTTTTTATCAGGGTACTCCCGCTTTTCACTTTCCACTCCACCAATTCCGATCTCATAATTGACTTCCTTTAATCATCGGGCGCGGTGGTTCATTGGTAAAGCGCTTCCTCTGGTGCGTGAGTTCCTTATTGTTTCCACCCCGCCAAAGTAAGATTGTGGTGAACAAGTTAATACCCGTGGGTTTGGTCAGGGTACTCCAAATTCTTCCCACTTTTCATTCCAGCAATTCCTCTATTGTCATTCACTTACCTTTATAACTGGGCGCAGCGGCTCAGTGAAAGAGCGCTTCATCTGGTGCGTGGGGTCCTTACTGTTCCGATCCTTAGCCTGAACATTTGTGGTGGACAAGATCGTATCCGTGTGTTTACTCAGGGTGCTCCCGCTTCCTTCGAAATTTTATTCCACCAATTCTTCTATTATCATTGATTTGCTTCAAACATTCTGCGCAGTGGCTCAGTAGTAGGGCGTTTCCTCTGGTGGGCAATTAAGCTTGTGGTGGACAAGCTCGTATCCTTGGGTTTTGACTTGATTCACTCCTTGGGCACCTTGTTTTATGGGTAGAACGCTTCTTATGGGTTCTTATTGTTTCGATCCCCTGCCTGATATCTGTGTAGTGGACAAGATCGTATCCTTGGGTTTTGACGGGGTACTCTTGCTTTCTAACACATTTCATTCCACCAAATCTATTATTATTGACTTATTTCAATCATTGAGCGCAGTGGCTCAGTGGTATTGCGCTTCTTCTGGTGGGCAAGGAAGTTTGTGGGGACAAGATCCTGTCCGTGGGTTTTGACGAGGTACTCCCGCTTCCTTACATATTTCATTCCACCAATTCTTCTAATATCATTGACATGCTTCAATCATTGAGCGCGGTGGCTCAAGGGTAGAAGGCTTCTTCTAGTGCGTGGGGTCCTTAGTATTTCGATCATCTCCTTGATATATTTGTGTTGGACAAGATCCTGTCCGTGGGTTTTTACGGGCTACTCCCGCTTCCTTCCATATTTCATTCCACCAAATCTTCTAATATCATTGACTTGCTTCAATCATTGGGCGCGGTGGCTCAAGGGTAGAACGCTTCTTCTGGAGCGTGGGGACTTTATTGTTTCGATTCCCGGCCTAGTAATTTTGTGGCAGACAAGGTCTTTTTCTTTTGGTTTTCTCAGGGTACTACCGCTTCCTCCCACAGTTCATTCAGCCCATTCTTCTGTCATCATTTACTTGCGTTAATCATTGGAGAGGTCTTGGTCCCTTGAGCATTGCGGTGATGTCAGTAATCACATTCGGTTCCAGGCATTTGTGTTGTGCTATAAATTTTTGCTGTGGTTCAATCTCAGTATTTTATTACTCGAGATAAAACTATCCATGCAGCTATAAATGTTATTCTATCTTGCGCATCCAGGTATTGAGTTTCAGCAAATTCGGAACTTCATTTCTGGTGCTTTGAGGCCAGGAACCAATTTTGGACATTACGCTGTCCTCAAACGAAAGGGATCTTTGCAATGTTACCATCTGCGTCCAACAACCCCATGTTTAAAAGGGGAAAAGAAAGGAGCAGCATCTAAAACTTCGGGATCCAGTTTCTTGAGGTCAAGGCTAGGAATCGATTTCTTACATCACAATTGTGCTCAATGGATCAAAGCCTTTCAAATGCCGCCAACGCCGTCCAACATGTCATGTTTAATAGGTGAATAGAAGGGACCCGAACCGATAAAGTCAGGACCCCATTTCTTGAGCTTCGTAATCTGGGCCTGATTTCTGGCATTTCTACTCCACTCAGGGGACCCGGACCTTTCCAGCGCTACCAATCGTGTCCGCCAAGTTCGTGTGTAACATGATCCCCCTGTCGTACGTATGAGAATCGACTAAATCCTTTTTCATAATTATTCTCCAAATGGATTTGTATACAAAGTAGTTTTTTCAAGTTTAGCAGCAGGTCTAAAACAAGCCTCTTGAGAGCGGCTCTTTTTTCTTAAAGAATACATAACTATCGCTTTTGGCTGTTGCAATGGTCTGTCCAAGCAGCTTGGTAAAAAAATCAGAATAGCATAACAACGAAAAGGTGTTTTTCGTATATGTTAAAAATTAAAGCACAGAAATGAAAAGTCAAAGCTTGGTGAGGTGAGTGTCGGGGGACGCCGAATTCTACTTCACCCAGGGCACGAAATTTCTAGCTACGGGTCGAAGCACCAACGCTTATCGGTCTTTCAGAGTCTCATCCCTTACCTACAACAACGTAGTTTCATTAACCTGTTATACAAAACGTTTTGAAAGAACCTGTGAGTGTAACTTATTGATAGCTATGAAATATATTAACAAAGTGCTTATCTTCAGTTTAGCAACGAAGCTACCCTTACGCGAAATATCAAGTTGCTCTCTACTTTTGTCTTTGCCTTGTAAATCGTAACATTGTGTTTAAAAGCAAACAGAAACAAGGTCAGATGTTTAGTTCTTTGTAAAACAACTTGATAAGATGTTTGTGTCTTTAACACAAATACTTTTTGCCAGATTGCTGTTTGAAGCATTTTTGCATTTTACACTATAAAACAACATATCCAGACTCAGAGAAGTCCACAAAAATTTCAAAGGGTGAAAACATATCCTTATTATTCAAATGATTTATTATTATTATTATTATTATTATTATTATTATTATTATTATTATTATTATTATTACTATTTACAAGAATTAGTAGGACAACTACTTTTTGTTGATAAAAATCGTAATTTGGCATTTATTAAAAGTAATATAACTGGTCGGTTAAGACGAGAGACAGAAGAGAGGGGATCTTATTTCCAGATAAAAAACTGAGAACTTTGTTCAACAGTGACTACGCATTAAATAAACAAACGTATTGATTGCACCTTTCTAAAAGAAAAATTAGTATAATTACCAAAAAATGCATTCATTGAAAAACTCTAGGGTATCATAAGGACATGTGCCAGCCACTAGACCAGCGGGGAGGACACCCACTCGCCCACATAGTTAGGTGAATGATTTAGTGCAGTAGTAATCTCCGAGTGCAGTAGTAATCTCAGATATCACGCCCAGGCCACAAAGCTCAAGGAATGGGGTCCTGACGTTATGGCCTCGGGTCCCTTCTATTCATCTATTGTCAGAAATTAATCCCTAGCCTTGAACCTCAAGAAACTGGGTCCCGAACTTTTAGACGCGGGTCCTTTCTCTTCAACTTTTAAACATGGTGTTGTTGGACGCGGATGGTAACATTGGAAAGATCCTAGTCGTTTATGCACAACGTTATGACCGAAATTGGTTCCTGGCCTAAAAGCCCCAGAAAGGAGGTTCCGAATTGGCACAATCTCAATGCCTGGGTGCGGAAGATAGAACAACATTTATAGCTGTATGGATGGTTTTATATCGCGTAATAAAATACTCAGATTGAACCACAGCAAAGGTTTACATCACAACAAAAATGCTTGGAAGCGAACCTGAATTCTGACATCAACGCAATGCTCAAGGGACCAAGACCTCTCCAATGATTAAAGCAAGAAAATGATGATAGAAGAATGGGTTGAATGAAATGGTGGAGGAAGCGGGAGTACCCTGAGAAAACCCACGGACACGATCTTGTCCACCACAAACGTACTTGCCCCACCAGACGAAGCACTCTACTACTGAGCCACCGCGCCCAATGATTAAAGTTAGTCAATGATATTAAAGGAATTGGTGTAATGAAAAGTGGGAAGAATAGGGAGTACCCAAAGAAATCCACGGATGCGATCTTATCCACCACAAACATACTTGACCGGGGATCCATACAATAAAGACCCCACGCTCAAGAGGAAGCGCTCTACAACTGAGCCACCGTGCCCAATGATTAAAGTAAGTCAGTGATAATAGACGGATTGGTGGAATGAAATGTGAGAGGAAGCGGGAGTACCCTGTCACAACCCACGGATACGATGTTGCCCACCACAAACGTACTTGGCCCACCAGACGAAGCTCTTTACCACTGAGCCACCGCGCGCAATGATTAAACCAAGTTAATGATAATAGATGAATTGGTGGAATGAAAAGTGGGAAGAAACAGGAGTACCCTGAGTAAAGCCACGGACACTACCTTGTCTACGACACACTTAATTAGTTTACCAGATTAAGCGCTCTACCACAGGGCCACCGCGATCAATGATTAAACCAAGTCAATAACAATAGAGGAATTGGTGGAATGAAAACCGGGAAGAAACATGAGTACCCCGTCTAAACACGCGGATACTATCTTGTCGAGCAAAAACTTAATTAGTTCACCAGATGAAGCGCTCTACCAGTAAGCCACTGCGCCTAATGATTGAAGCAAGTCAATGATAGTAGAGGAAGAGGTGGAGTAAAATGTGGGAGGAAACGGGAGTGGCCTGAAGATAACCATGGATACGATGTTGTTCACTACAAACTTAATTGGCCCACCAGAGGAAACGCTCTACGAGTGAGACACCGCGCTCAATGATTAATGTAAGGCAAAGAAAATAGAGGAATTGGTGGAATGAAATGTGGGAGGAAGCCGGAGTATTCTGGCAAAACCCACAGATAAGATCTTTTCCACCAAATCTTAATTGCCCCGCCAGAGGAAACGCTCTACCACTAAGCTACCTAGCCCAATGATTAAACAAAGTCAATGATAATAGAAGAATTGGTGCAATGAAAAGTTGGAAGAAACGGGACTACCCTGAGTAAACCCATGGATACTATCTTGTCCACCACAAACTTAATTAGCTCACCAGGTCAAGCACTCTATCGCTGAACCACTTCGCCAAACGGTTGAAGCAAGTCATAGATAGTAGACGAATTGCTGGATTGAAATGTGGGAGGAAGCGGGAGTACCCTGAAGAAAACCACGGATACGATCTTGTCTACCACAATCTTACTTGGCTCACCAGAGGAAGCGCTCTACCACTGAGCCACCGCGCGCAATAATTAAACCAAGTCAATGATAATAGAGGAATTGGTGGAATGAAAAGTGGGAAGAAACGGGAGTGCCCCGTCAAAACCCACGGATACTATCTTGTCCAGCAAAAAGTTAGTTAGTTCACCAGAAGAAGCGCTCCAGCAGTAAGCCACTGCTCCCAACGATTAAAGCAAGTCAATGATAGCAGCTGAATAGGTGAAGTGAAATGTGGGAGAAAACGGGAGTGCCTTGAGAAAACCATGTATATGATCTTGTCCACTACAAACTTAACTGGCCCACCAGAAGAAGCGCTCTACCAGTGTCATACCGCTGCCAATGATTAATGTAAGTCAATGATAATAGAGGAATTGGTGGAATGAAATGTGGAAGGAAGCCGGAGTACCCTGAAAAAACCCACGGATACGATCTTGTCGACCACAAAGTTAATTGCCCCGCCAGAGGAAGCGCTCTACCACTAAGCTACCACGCCCAATGATTAAGCAAAGTCAATGATAATAGAGGAATTGGTGCAATGAAAAGTGAGAAGAAACGGGAGTACCCTGAGTAAACCGACGGATTCTATCTTGTCCAACACAAACTTAATTAGTCCACCACAAACTTAATTAGTTTACCAGATGAAACGCTGCACCGCAGAGCCACTTCGCCGAACGATTGAAACAAGTCAATGATAGGAGAGGAAAAGGTGGAATGAAATGTGGGAAGAAGCTGGAGTACCCTGACAAAGCCCACGGATAGGATCTTGTCCACCACAAACTTACTTGGCCAACCACAAAAAGCGCTCTACCACTGAGCCACTGCATCCAATGATTAAAGTGAGTCAATAATAATAGAGGTATTGGCTTAATCAAATGTGGGAGGAAGCGAGAGTACCCTGAAAAAACCCAGGGATATGGTCTTGTACACCACAAATTTAATAGACCGGGGATCGAAACACTAAGGACCTCACGAACCAGATGAATCGTACTACCACTGAACCACCGTGCATAATGATTGATGCAAGTCAATCATAATAGAAGAATTGGTTGAATGAAATGAGGGAGGAGGCGGGAGAACCCTGACAAAACCCACGGATACGATATTGTCCACCACAAACTTACTTGGCCCAGCAGAGGAAGCGCTCTACCAGTGAGCCATCCCGCCCAATTATTAATGCAAGTCAATGAAAATAGAGGAATTGTTGGAGTGAAAAGTGCGAAGAAGCTGGAGTACCCTGAGAATATCCACGGATACGATCTTGTGCCCCACAAACTTACTTGGCCCAAAAGAAGAAACGCTCTACCATTGAGCAATTGCGCCCACTGATGGAAGCAAGTCAATGATAATAGAAGAATTGGTGGAATTGAATGTGGGAAGAAGCTGGAGTACTCTGACAAAACCAAGGGATACGATCTTGTCCATCACAATCTTGCTTGGCTCACCAAAGGAAGCGCTCTGCCACTAAGCATATGATTAAACCAATTCAATGATAAGCGAGGAGTTGCTGGAATCGAAAGTGGGATAAAGCAGGAGTATCCTGAGCATACCAACGGATATGATCTTGTCCAAAACAAACTTACTTGGTCCACATGAGGAAACGCTCTTCCACTGGGCCACTGCGCCCAATGATTGAAGCACGTCAATAATAATAGAAGAATTGATGGAATGAAATGTGGGAAGAAACGGGAGTACCCTGTCCAAACCTACTGATACGATCTTCTACACTACAACTTTACTTAGACCACCAGAGGAAACCCTCTACCACTGAGCCAATGCGCCCAATGATTGAAGCAATTCAATGGTATTAGAGGAATAGGTGGAATGAAATCTTGCAGGAAGCGGGAGTAACTTGAAAAAAACATGGATACGATCTTCTCCACTACAAACTTAAGTGGCCCACCAGAGGAAGCGCTGTAACAGTATGGCACCGCGCCGAATGATTAATGTAAGTCAACGATAATGAATGAATTGGTGGAATGAAAAGTGGGAAGAAGCGGGAATACTTTGAGAAAACCCACGGATACGGTCTTTGAAACCACAAACTTACTTGGGCCACCAGAGAAAGCGCTTTACCACTGATCCAGTGCGGCTAATGATTGAAGCAAGTCATTGATAATAGAAGCATTGGTGGAATGAAATGTGGGTGGAAGCGGGAGTATTCTGAGAAAACGAACGGACACGACAGTGTCCACCACAAATTTATCAGGCAGGTGATCGAAACAGGAAGGACACCAAGCACCAGAGGAAGCGTTCTCCCAACGAGCCACCGTGCCCAATGATTGAGTCAAGTCAATGATAAAAGAGGAATTGGTGGAGAAGCGGTAGTACACTCAGAAAACCCACGGATACGATCTTGTGCACCACTAACTTTCTTGGCCCCCCAGAAGAAGCGTTCTACCACTGAGCCACTGCGGCAAATGATTGAATCAAGTCCATGATAATAGAATTGATAGAATGAAGTGTTGCAGGAAGCGGGAGTACCTCGACAAAACCCATGGATACGATCTTGCCCACCACAAATTTACTTGGTCCACCTCAGGAAACGCTCTACCAGTGAGTCACCACGCCCAATGATTGATGCAAGTCAATAATAATAACAGCATTGGTGGAATGAAATGTGGGAGGAAGATGGAGTACACTCTTAAAACCCACGGACACAATCTTGTAAACTACAAATATATTTGACCCTCCACAAGAAGCGCTCTACCACTGAGCAACGCCGCCCAATGATTGAAGCAAAGCAATGATATTAGAGTAATTAGTGGAATGAAATGTAGCAGGAAGCGGGAGTACACTTAAAAAACAATGGATACGATCTTGTCCACTACAAACTTAATTGGCCCACCTGAGGAAGCGCTCTAGCAGTGAGCCACCGCGGCGAATGATTAAGGTAAGTCAATGATAATAGAGGAATTGGTGGAATGAAAAGTGGGAAGAAGCGGAAGTACCCTCAGAAAACGCAAGGATGCGATCTTGTCCATCACAAGCTTACTTGGCTCACCAGAGGAAGCGCTTTACCAGCGACCCTTAGCGCCCACTGATTGAGGCAAATTAATGATAATAGAAGAATTGGTGGAATGAAATGTAAAACGAAGCTGGGGTACCCTGACAAAACACACGGATACGATATTGTCCACCACAAATTTATGAGGCAGGGGTTGGAAACAATAAAGACCCCACGCACCAGAGGAAGCGTTCTACCACTGAGCCACCGTGACCAATGTTTGAATCGAGTCGATGATAAAAGAGGAATTGGTGGAGTGAAAAGTAGGAAGAAACGGGAGTACCCGGAGAAAACCCACGAATAAGATCTTGTCCACCCTAAACTTAATTGGCCCACCAGAGAAAGCGCTCTACCACTAAGCCACTGCACCCAATGATTGAAACAGGTCCGAGATAATAAAAGAATTGGTGGAATGAAATGTGTGTGGAAGCGGGAGTACCCTAACAAAACCCACGGATACGATCTTGCCCACCACAAACTTACTTGGCCGAACAGAGAAAACGCTCTACCACTGAGCCACCGCGCCAGTGATTAAGGTAAGTCACTGATAATAATGGAATTGGTGGAGTAAAAAGTGGGAATAATCGGGAGTACCCTGACAAAAACCTCGGATAGGATCTTGTCCACTGCAAATTTATTTGTTTATTTATTTATTTTATTTATTTATTTAACAATTACCTGATACAGCTCTGAGGCCATTTTATACTGGATATATAACAATAACAAGAACAACAACAATGGAAAGGATTTGGGAAGGTATTGGCCAGGGCCTTTTTAGTAGGTACCATCCCGGCATTTGCCCTCTAGGATTGAGGGAAACCCTGGAAAACCCCAATCAGGATGTTCGGGAGCGGGAATAGAACCGCGACCTCCCGAATGCGAAGCCAACGCTCTACCACTTGAGCTACTTTGCTCGGTAAGCGTGGAATTCGAAACAATAAGGACCCCACGAACCACAGGAAGCGCTCTAAAACTAAGCCGCCACGCCCAATGACTAAAGCAAGTCAATGATAATAGAGGAATTGGTGAAAGGAAATGTGGGAACAAGCGGGAATACCCTGAGAAAACCCAAGGATACGATCATGTCCACCACAAACTTCCTTGGCCAGGAATCAAAACAATAAAACCCCACGCACGAGAGGAAGCGCTCTACCATTGAGCCACCGCGCCCAGTGATTAAAGCAAGGCAATGATAATAGAGGAATTGGTGAAATGAAAAGTGGGATGAAGCGAGAGTACCCTGAGAATATCCAAGGATACGATCTTGTCCACTACATACATACTTGGCCGGACATGGAAAGAATAAGAACTCCACGCACCGTTGGAAGCGCTCTGCCACTGAACGACCGCGCCCAATGATTACAGCAAGTCAACGATAGTAAAAGAATTGATGGAATGAAAGTGGCAAGAAGGAGGATTACCCTGAGAGAACCTACGGATACAATCTTTCCGCCGCAAACTTACTTGCCGGGGATCGAAACAATAAGGTACGCACCAGAGTAAGCGGTCTACCATTGAGGCACAGCGCCCCACAACAAGAGCAAGAAAATTGAAAGTTACAAGGAAACCTTTTAACGAGCAATATCTTTCAATGGTAGAGACACTTCCCGATGATCGTCTTTTAATAACTCCATGAGCAGAAAAGACTGATACGTTCCTGTCCTATTATGTGTTCTTAAAACCATATACGTTATCCAGATATTATCCTTTATTCGTCATCCGGATGTAATCAGTTATCCAAATGTTCTATTATCCCGATAATATCCGTTATCTTAATTTTACAAATTATCCGGATAAATCTATTCTCCGGATATTATCCGACATCCAGTTATTATCCGTATCAATCATCCGGATTTCATCCGTTATCCGGATCTTATCCGTTATCCGTTATCTGGATCTTATTCGTCATCGGTTATACGGATATTATCCGTCAGCTGAATATAATCCGTTATTCGTCATTGGTTTTGTTATCCGTCAACTGGATATTGCAAATCCGGATAAGTTTCTATCCGATATCAGAATAGAAAATTATCCAGATGTGGCCATCCCTAATCACCATCCTCAGAAGCATGCACGAACTAAATGTCTCCAAATTCTACTACACAACAGCAGGAGCGGTTCCAGGAGGCGATCGTGGCGATTACCCTCCAGAAAGGAAATCTTTCTTATTTTATACATAAATAAAACCCATTCCAGAGTTTTCAGCTCTTAAAAGTAGCTCTGAGTAGGAGCACTATCAATTCCCGAGCCCCTAGAAATCCATCGCAGATCCGCCTCTGGACAAAAGAATGGAAAACACTTATTCACATTCGGTTTGCACATTTCAACAAATAAACAATATTTTCACTCAATTCCATCTACTACTGCATTCTATTGAACTGTAACGACTTTTTATGTTTAAAAATAATTATTCATTTTTCAATAATTGTACATGTTTATAAGTTCAGTAATTTACCATGAATAGTGTCAACTAGAAGTGGTTTTGTAACGAAAACATAACAGCATGAACTGTGAAATATCTTCTCACAAACTGTCGAAAGTTGAGACTCGATAATCTTTACTCTTTCGTTTGCAGATGACCTCAAAACCGCGGTAGCCACAATTAGCCCAGAATAGGGGATTTATATTAAGAAAATGAAAATCTAAGGAAAATGAAGAAGTCTTTTAGTCTGAGACAAAAAAGGAATGAAATCTCTAATTTCGAGTTCTGTTAGTCTTGTAGCTCTTAGTCCGTACCAAAGTACTGATAGAAATATAGGCAATGAATTATGACTATTTTGCAGAACATTTCACTTTAATATCACAGGAAATTCATCTTCCAGTATGCTTGGTTGTGAAAAGTTATAGAGTGTATTGGTATACAATGTAAAGGATGTGTGCTGTCGCTGATTTGTGATAACAATCAGATACAGAAGCAAAAGGTAAATTACAGTAATAGTTTTCTGTTAATTTTTGTACTCAAGGGGAGACGGAAAACATACATTTATCTTAACATTTGTTTTTCTTAAAATTTCTATTCCAGTTCGCACCCTTCCACCTCAACATTGAATACATAAATGGAGAACTTATTTAGAATTTGATTGTTGATTCCAGTATATTTCAAGCATCACTTCTCGGACTTGGGAATGTGATATGTCGATACATGGCTATCGTCGATATCTATATTATCATATATCAACATTCGATATCGCGAATATGTGGAGATGAATATATCATTCTAAATTTTCGATATCGTTATTCTGAGCGCGACGAGGTATAAGGGACCCCTAAGACTTGAGATGGATGAAGAAATTAAACTTACTTTTTACAATACTGTTTTCTAATCATAATATCTTTATTACCACAAATTGCAATGTAAATACATCCACTTGCAAATTTGCAATATTATATGGTATAATTTCTTAGGCGCCAGAACTTTTCTGTTCCCTGAGAAAAGAAACAAAAAGTCGCGTGCATAACAAGTGCTTCGAACTTTGAACCAAAAATTACCAAGAGAAAGTTTTCTTTATTTCTCTCTCTTGGACATTTCCACCCTTTTTGGCCTTTGGGACTGCTCACTCACAAAACGTGCACACATGATCGCTATATGCATTCATGCTGTTAGGCAGAGTCAGAGATTTTGAAAAGGAAGCGCCTTTTTAATATTATTATTAATAATAATAATTATTATAATAATTATTATAATAGTAATAATAATAACATTTATTATAACAATGGTTTTTACAACTAGGGTCCCATTTCTTTATCTTGCATTTGAGGGCCGCAAGTCTGCTACGCCACTGGTGTCCTCTATTCTGTGTTTGTCTCTTTTTCGTTTCGTTTAGCTATTTGTTTTTGTGGTGTTAGGCTTTTATAAGAAACCTTTATATTATATAACTATTTCTTTTAATGAGTTTCTTTTTGTGGGAGGGGGAAAGAGAGAAATGCCTTCTTCTTACATCTGTTTCTTACCATTCATCTTGTTTGGACTGCTTAAGTAAATCATTTTGTAACTTTTGATGTCATTCAACTCCGTCACAATAATAAAATTGTCGTTCTTAACAATTTGTTTTATTCTCGTAAATGCAGTTTGCCACACTGATATATTTGTGACAAAATTGAGGTTTTGTCCAACGCCTTTCGAATTTGCAACCAACCCAACCGCCCAGCTTTTTGGGTTGCCTGCTACTGCAGGAAAAGGAGAATTGCAGGTGGTAATGCACTTTTGGAGTCGTGTATACATCAAGGATTTCTATTGCCCACTGTACCTATCACAAGATATCCTAACCATATATAAAACTACATGAGCTGACATAAATTATTGAGCAGTTCCTGTGGGGCTACAATGTTTAAATTTGACATGATTGTAGCTTTCCAGAACTAATCTACAGGAAAATTGCCAAAACTGAATATTTTCAATTTTTAGGGTGTCTAAAAATGGGATGAAGAATTTCCTGACGTTATTGAAACGGACCTTTTTTGGACCTATAATCTCATGTTTTCGGTACTTAGAATTGGAATAATAGCTTGAAACTCGGTACGCTTGTGTTTTTGTTGCGTTACCTAAGCGAATCATCAAAAATAAAAATTTCCAAACGTAGAGTGGTTTTATGGGAAACTGAAAAATCTTTCCCATGTTCTTTATATGCATTGAGAAAAATATTGTAGGTGGCGTACTTAAAAAGATAGGTTACATGCGTAATTCCTGTAGTTTTTGGACTTAACGTAAACATATAACTGAAAACGCATATTTTATAATTCTTCCTGTATAAGTGTTCCATCTATACGCACTTTCCGTATGAAACAATGTAGGCGGTCAGGATCTCACATACAATTGGACGTATCTAACATATAGCTCACGAAGGTAACATGAGTATATGCAGGTGATATACGGAAAACTATTAGATGTCAGAGATCCTGCAACGGCATGATGTAACATCTAAGGGCAGTGCGTGTCTAGCATACGGATAGCGTATGCTCCATACTGATTTCTATAGTAAGAAAGAGGATACTGTATATTTGTACAATATACCGCTGTCCGAAGAACAGATTTTTCTCTGTGTGGGGCGTCTTCTACACCCCAAAATGTTTAGGCTCTTCAAGCAGGATTAGAATGATGAAACTTGGCATGATTGTAACCTTTCCCAAAACTAACCGACAGGAAAATTGCAAAACAGTGAATATTTTTAATTTTTTAGGGGCCTAAAGGGAGATGAAGAAATTACTATGCTACCCTTTGGTGATCCTATGGTACAATTTGTACCATACGCATTTTTCATGGTACATTGCGTTATTTCTCTTCTATTTGAGCTTTTTCGTCCGGTTTTTTCTTGTTTTCCAAGTTCAAAGGCCTTGTAGAAGACATTACGTATGGGTTCTGACCGTCCTGCGTCCAGACATAGGAGGTGATGACGTCATAAGTCAATTTTCCAATTTACTAAGCCTATGTTCAATATTTTTTGGGGGGCTTATTTTTCCACGTAGAAGATTGAAGTTTTGCACAAACAATTAGTCCACCGAGTAGTATTTAACAAATTTTTTGTTCCGATGTCAGTGCAAAGGGGGGAACCAAAGGGGCAAAGGGGTGAAAAAAGGGATATTTTTACCCCCAAAATCCCGTTTTTCGTCATTTTCCCGCCTCACATACATGCTGGGGACATGTGAGTCATACCATCTGAAAGGCAGTCCCATTCCGAAGAGAATGACGGTCGAATCATTATCCTAGGGTAATTAGAGACGTCTCAGGGATTTTTTGAAAAATATACTTCTACATAGGGAAAAAATGGGGCATGGTCGGTATTTTTTTTTGGCGCGCTTACTTTTGCACCTAGAAGACTGAAATTGTGCACAAACATTCAAAACTCCGAGTAGTATTTATCAGATTTTTCAGATCTCTGTATTAAAACAGGGGGGGTCCAGAGGGGGGAAAATTGAAAAAAAGGGATTTTTTGACCATTGAAATTCAGTTTTTCGTCATTTTCCCGCCAAACATACATGATGGAGACACGTAAGTCATACCGTCTGAAAGGCAGTTCAATTCTGAAGAGAACGACGGTCAAATCATTATTCTAGGATAATTAGGGACGTCTCAGTGAATTTTTTTCTAACTATACTTCTGTATAGGGTAACATGGGGCATTTTATGAATTTTATTTTCTGGCGGTCTTATTTTTGCACCTAGAAGATTGAAATTATGCGCAAACATTCAATCCACCGAGTAGTATTTAACAGATTTTTTTCACATTTCTGCGTTAAAACAGGGGGGTCCAGAAGGGCTGAAAGTTGAAAAAAGGGAAATTTAGATCCCAAAAATCCCTTTTTCGGAATTTCCCGCCTTAGATACATGATAAAGACATGTGGATGGTACCGCCTGAAAGGCAGTTCTATTCTGAAGAGATTGATGGGCAACGCATGACCCTAGGGTAATTAGGGATGTCTCAGGAAATTTTTTCCTTGAGGTCATAGTGTTTTATTGTAATTTGGGGCATGGTGGAAATTCCTGATAAAATTTCTCCCGCCCTTACTATTCAAGATAGAAACTTGAAATTTGACACACACATTCAGTGTACCAAGTACTATTTCTCAGATTTTTTTAGATGGCTACGTTCATACAGGGAGGACGAGGAAGCTTGATTTCAAAATTGCATAATTTAATTTTTATTACAGGATAAAACACCAAACTGATTAGTATTTGATTGCTAAATAATCTGAGAGTAGCACGCTTGACAAATTATTATAGTCTTATCACTGTATATATAACTGCAAATCACAATATGTTTGGAATTACCGTATATCGGGATATTCATATTTGTAGATTGAATCAACAGTCTGTTGCTTTATATAGAATAGAATATTTATGACAAACATTGAAGCTGTTGTCTCGAGTATAATACTCGGACATTTTGCATCTCTCTTAAATCGATGTAAGTTAAATGAAAACACAAAAAGCTGGAACTAAAATTTAACTTTGCGGGCTCTTTTGGCTGCAAAGGTTTTTGCAATGTCCTTAAAATATAGCATATAAGCTTATTTATACTCTCTGGATACGATCGTAAAGTTGGTGCATCCTTGTTATCCTGTTAAGTTTCTGAGGCAATTTTGTTGTGTACTTTATCTTCCTAAAACTCCTTACCTTGCCTCATATTGAAAATTGATATTTGCCCCGTATTGTGCAACCCCAATCCGGGGCACTGAGCACGAGCTCCTTGCCCTTCCTCTTAGTTAGGTCACTGCCCTTGTGGGCTTTGCTCTGAAACAATTTGCAGCTCGACAGTCCTTCCTTAAGTCATAGATTTATGTACGGCTCTAGTGTTTTAATGTAACTTTAGTTCAAAATCTTGTTCAAAGAACTCGCCATTATCAACATTGCCATAAGTGGGCAGTTACTGTTATCTCATTCCCGTGCACTACGAAATTCTGTCATCTTCTTTAATTTGAAACAGAGTAGCTATACCTAATATACATATTTCATCGATTACAGTCTTTATTTCTGCTTCTTCGCACTGGCTAATGTATCATGTAGAGGTAGGAACAAGCCTTTATAAACAGACAAATGACAAGTTAACCCGTTGAGCAAAGGAGTAGAGGAGAATAAACAAGTGTTAGCATTTGGTAGCGTAGAGTAATCACGCAATCATGAGTCATAACCCTGAGAACCGTGGCTTCCCGCAGCGTGGGACAAGTGGGCCACTTGATCCCTTGGATTTTGTAAAGATATGGAGTTCTTCAAGTGCCTGCCAAAACATAATAATTTGTTTACTTATATACTATAGTACTTAATTACTAATATACTAATATACTAATATACTTACATTATATGTTATATTACAATAATAAACCAAAGTGTATTTACTGTAGTTAATGAGTATATACGAGTAAATAATTTCGAGCCTTTTGCAGAGTTCGCTTGACGAATGATTAAAATCAGACTGAAGGCCTAACTACTGTAGAAAACATGTTAGTCGAACTGTTTAGCATGGCACTAATCACGCGTCAGAACAACTTTACATAAGGCCCTTGTTGTTTTATATTATGTTATGTTAAGCGTTCATTACAGTGTGTGTGTATGGGTGTATTTGCATCTTCGCTTGCGTGTAGGTCTTTCGCCTCTCTTTAGAATAAGTTTTTAACCCTTGGAATTGAGTCATTTGAAACCTTTTGAAAAATTCTGGGGATACCGCTGCTGGAAATTATGTAGCCTACTAAGGTATCTTGCCTGTCAACACTGCTCCTTATCAACGCCAGGTTAGCTGCCTACTTCTTCTTTTACAGTAGTTTACTGAAAATGACAGTAGCAAACTATGCCGTCACAAATGGTCTTGTTAGAAATGACTGTTCCGTATATTCTGGCACATAGCTTAGAATGTAACTTCGTATATATCCCCTGGTAAATTAGCTTTACTTTTTGCTTTTTCTCTGTACCCAATTGCGTAAGAAGTGGAACATAGATAATAAAAATTATCAATATACAGAAAAATGATATTATCAATTTCTAGTTATTATAGACAGACTGTATATAACAAACATTGTAAAAAATGAGTTGCGTGAGAAACGAACCGATAAACAAAACTACATATTTTGCTTCCTCTGGATGCACGTGCACATATTTGAATAAAATAGTTACGTTGTTATTATAGAATATTCCACACGGCAAACATATATTCTTATCACGCATGTTATTCTTTCCATGACAACCCACCTCTTAAGCTTAGTTTTTTTCGTTTATTATTTTTGTATCTATATAATAAAAAAATGTGGAAGTTAATTGAACCTTCTGAGAAAATATTTAATCACCTACTTGTAGAGACGATGCGTTTTGCCCCTTAAAGCAATGATTCGTTTTCTGTAATTATCATTTATTCCTCGAAGGCTATTAGCAGATATTTTGCGATAAAATGATTATCGTTACATATCATACTTTAGCGCTAAAGAGGCAAAACCGATCGGATCGAGCGTTAGACCGGACACACACTGACCAGAGACAGAACTGCCAAAGCCGAAGCAAAGGGAAGACATGAAGGGAGAGTCTGAATACAATTGACCGTGTGCCTCAATTACAGCAGGACAGGCCTTTGTCTAGTACGTGCTAGAGCAAATATGCAATACGAGGTCTTGTTGCATTGCTCACAGTACAGAACTTTGGCTGTCCTATCCTCTGATCAATGTGCAGCCGGCCTTAAGTGTCTGACACTAAAAATAATACAAAATTCACCAATTTTCTTTTGCTTGTTTTCCATAACTGAAAGGAGATAATTACATGTAACTTACCACAATCAGATATAATGCTATTCTATAACAGAAAATATGATCCTGAAGAATTTTCAATGTTGCTATCCACAGAAATTACAGTATTGCCAGAATAACATTTCCCTCGTAATCTAAGTTAAGGCAGCAACTAGAGGAACGAACTCAGCTGCATTTGATTATGTATCATGTTGTCTTGGTATCCTGTAAACTAGTTTCTAATAATAGTTGTATTTAGTTTGTAATAAACAAAAAGATTTTGACATGCCATTATTAAAATTAATTAATAATGTTATTTAAAAAGTGGTTCTGAACTAAAAATCCTTCACTTTCATGTTTTCTGTTGTAGATTAACTTTATCTATGATTGTGGCAAGTTGTATTTCATTATTTCCTTTTACTTATGGAAAACAAGCAAAAGAAAAATGGTAAATTTTGCATTATTTTTAGCATGTCAGGCTCTTAAGTTGTATGCCTCTATCTCATACAGCCACAGTTCTGAAAGAGAGCATTAAACTCAAAGCAAAGCAAATGGAACATAATCTTCAGAAACGAACCACTAATCTGTATAACTGTCTGGAATCTTTCCGCTATAAAAATGTTCAATATATATAAACTCTAAATTTCATATCAGAGTTCTCTACATTGTTTGAAGATTTTTCCATACATATTTGTATTTTATGAATATAAAACTGAAACTGAAAGTCATTCAATCATTTTGAATTTTCAAATTACAAATGTTTAACTGTTTTTAATAGAATAAATATCACATTGGTTTGAATGTAGTACAACCTCGGATATAATGCAACTCCAAGTTTTGAATGAAAATTAAAAAATAACAAGTACAAGATACTATATTCAGTTTGAAAATATTATATAACGCAGAAATGTACCAATTTATATACATTTTTAAGATTTACTGTTATATCCCCGTCTTTAACACACTTCCTTTTTTAAGTGATAATCACCCTATGTTCACCAGAAGCATTGTGACATTGATTTGTCTTTTTGCGCATTAATAGTAACTAGAGTGTAGGTAAACTGTAATGAGAAATTTCAGTGATGTACGCAGAGTGTAATGAGTTAATTGTAACTATACAACGGAATAAATGTATGTAGAGGAAAAGTGGTCACCCCAGAGACTCTTTTTATGTTTTGCTATAACATAAAAGAGGTTATATTTGTGCGCATGTTATATATATATATATATATATATAGATAGATAGATAGATAGATAGATACATATATGCATGCTTCTGATAGCATGATACTTCAGGTTAGTACCATAAAAGTTACAAGGTAATTGCAGCACCAAGAAAAATACCAAGGCCATTTGTGTAAGGGAAGCCATTTCGTTTCTTAATGCATTCTCAGTATGTACCAAGAGGCATATTTTACTGTATGTGCCTAGGGACGTAATTAAATCTAAAGATAATTAGTTGCTCTCAATCACCAATTTATTTATTACAAAATAAACGATAAAAATACCATCCATAAATCATAGCATGTTTCCTCTTATCTGAATTATAACAAGGGACAAAATCAGGGGTAAAAATGCGGGGAAACGCGGGGGGACGTCGTTCCCCCACTTCCGGAAAATTTATGTGGCGTCCACCCACTTTCTAAAAAATTACAATGGGGAAAGATAGGCAAGGGGGACGGCGTAACATCAAGATCCACTTTTACCCCTGGACAAAATACTGTGTGTTTATAAACAAATATATTCCAGTTTAATTAGATCATTTGTTGAAAGAACATGCTCTGAAAATGAAACTATTCATCTTTGTTGCAAAATTGGACATATCCCCTTAGATCATTACACCAAATATTGTTCATTATATCGAGAAGTAATGTCCCTTGGTACATCAAGACTCACGTACCTTGGAACGATCACCGTCCAAATCAAACAAAATCCATAAAAAGGAAGTACCTTTACATAATAAATTAAAGTTATCCATATGTAAAAAATGTAGATAGATTTATACTGCAGTGTTTGCTTGTCGTCTATATTTATCCACAGCCAGAAAAATACACGTTTATACACGAAAAGAAATGGCCTCTTCTCTAACTTCTTCCTAGTGATGAGCAAATGCAAGACCAAGACTAAGACCGGGGTTCGTCTTGGTCTTGGTCTTGCACATCCAGTCTTGGTCTTGGTCTTGCACTGGATCCATTGGTCTTGGTCTTGCATACCCAGTCTTGGTCTTGCTCTTGGTATTACTTGCAAGAGTCTTGCAAGTCTTGCATTTAAGAAATCTTATGCTTTTCATAGCGAAATTTTACTCTGGATATAAGGGATAATAAACTCTATAATGCGCCAATAGTAACGGAAATACAATGTATGTTTTTAAATATAATATAGTTTTACCTTCGTGTAAGTATGATGATAGTGTACAACATAGGTGATGACCTTTATATTTTTAATAGGTGCCCACGCTTCACTACTTATGAGATAAATCACAACGTTTCGTAATAGGTTTTTATTTTTTTTTTTAAGATTCAACACTTTATTGTTTCCAAAAACTGGGGAAGCTACTCCTGAGTCTATTGAAACAAAATCAAGACGGCACTAATTATTGAAATACCATGAATAACAAACTTATTGCAGGCTTTCGGAATATGGGTATTGAGGAAAAAGGAGAGAATTAGCTGTGTTGAACGGAAAACAAATGAGAAGGTGTTAGAAATACTAGCAGTAGGGGAAAAAGAAAGAATTTTAAATATTGTTAAAAGGAGGAAAAGGAACTGGATGGGATATTGGATGAAGAGAAACTGTATTATAAGGGACATGCTAGAAGGTATTGCAGAAGGAAAGTGTAACGTGCCCGTTACAAGTCACAAAAAAAAAAAAAAAAAAAGAAATTATAAAATAAAAAAATGTAAATCTACGATAAGGAAAATGGTAAAATTAGTATTAATGTATTTAATATTACATGTGTGTTACAGAAGGAGACATAAGCTTAAAAAAAATCATGTTTTATTTTTTTAAAAAATTAAGAGAGAAAGAATTGAATGTAAAAATAACGCTTGTGAGAAGATTTCCTTTGCCTTTCGTAACCGAGAAATATCAAGGTCTTGGCTTATGCGCTGGTCGTCGACTGCGCATGGTCACGGCTTTGCGGCCGCAAGCAGCTGGCCTCGGCTAGATGACTTGAGCTGTGTTTTGTGAACGGGTAACATCTGGAAGGATTCAGTTGTTCGAATGGATTATGAATCTAAATGGACGTTTCGTGTTGGTGCACGTTTCTTGTATTGAAGTCTTCGTTTGTAGAAGAGTGTGTTATTGAAAGAAATAAGAATATCCATTACAAGTGAGGATTATGATTATAGTGATATTTCATTTACTGCAATATTTCGTGTATTTGCGTTTTTTTGGCAAAATTAGTGAAAAGAGTGTTGCTTGAAAAATCGATAAGAGTGTTGCAAGGGAGGCTTGGTATAGCTCTCTCTGCTTCTATTAGTAAGCAAATTGCAGAAAGGTGCATGAGTAATACTCGGAATTACGTAATTATAATTTTTTCTGCACTTTTTCTCGATTTCGTGAATGTGGGAAATTGTGGATCTACGTCCCATTTTCCCATTTGAGTTTCTTATTGAATTGGGATCGTTTAAAGTGAATCCTGAGCATAACCTCACGTTACAGTGGAATATTCTTGTTTTGATAAGAGAGTCCGAGACGATTGAGGGCAGAGAAACTACAGAAAGTTGAGGTAAAAACGTGGATTTTCAGAGGTGAGTTAATTTTCAATTTTTCTATTAGATTGTGTGTCTACGTCCATTCTGTGTACTCTGTGGGTTGTCTTGTTGGATTCCATTTGGTTAGATTTTCAGCGGAATATAATTATCGCGAATAAGCTCGTCAAATCCAGGGGAACAAAGGTGGAGGGATTGTACCCGAAGCCTTTGAAATGTGTTATTTACCCTATATTTGTTACAGGTCTGAATTTCTTGTTTTTGATTCAAAGAGTAAAATCCGAAAGGCTTATTAATGCTGTTTTTGAATGCTGAAGAACTGACAGTAAAATTTAATTCTCTTTTTCTAAAAAGTAAATCTTCGTTTGACTTGTTCGTGCTGTTTGAAGTATGTTTGACCGGTTTGTGTTTGGAATGTTTCGATGCTGCAACGCATTCAATTGAGTATAGCGAAGTTGTTTGCGGTTTGTTTTTACATCGGGAATTTTCCATTTTCAAAGTAAATTGCGACAAATTAATAAAAATAATTTCTTTTTATGATAAGTATTTATGGAACTTTTTCTTCGGTTTGAAAGAAAAGGAAATCTTCACTCGATTAAAGGTACGAATTTATTTCTTATTTTTAAAGAAAGGAATATATTAGTACTAGACAAGAGAGGTCCTGGACTGGCCTTGAGTATTCATATTAGAGTTAAATGTGAGAGGTCCTTGACTAGCCTCGAATATTTGCGTCAAACTTAAGAGGTTCCTGACTTGACTGGAGAATATGCTTTATTATTCAATTTTGAAAGATTTACGATTCAGCGGACGATTCTTTTGAATTATATTAAATTTTCTCTCTTTTCTCAAACTGAGAAATAAAATATTTATTGAATCCAGATTTTGACTTGGCAGCGAGAAGACAAATTAATTATTGTAATTTATTTGTAATAAACATTTATTCCTGAATTGGTTGTGTTTTTATTTGTTTATATATATATATATTTACTGTTAATTTATGAACTATTACTCCTCTGGATTTCCGAATTGAAACAACAGCCTGAGCTATCCGGATGCTTGCTCGTGTAAAGCCCCTTCTGAGGCCAGGCTGGATTGGTTTTTCCCACCTTGTCCGCTAGGCTACGGATGGGGGCGTTACAAATTTGAAACACAGCCCAAGTCCTTTCTAAAATTTTTGGGTTTGTATTGTAAGTTCGCTCTAAAATTTTTGTTTTGTTTGGTAAGTCCTCTTAAAATTTTTTGTTTTTGTAAGTACTTCACATCCGTTATTATTACTTTTAATCTAAGGATTAAGCTCATTGTTATTTATGGTAGTTCACATCTTGCTTTTGCATTTCAGAATTAAATTCGTGATTGCTAATTGAAACTTATTGTTCATTTATAAATTACTAGTATGTTTGATAAATTGCATTAAGGTGAAGCAAGGAATTATTAGGATTAATTCCATTTGGTCAAAAAAGTCTTGGTCGCAGTAGTGTTCGTAGTTAGTATTGTATTTTGTATGTATTATAATTATATTATTTATGTTCTATTTATACTTGTATTGTCTATAATATTACTTATGTGTAATCCGATGGAGTATGTCAGTATTGATATTCCGGAGCAATATTCCGAATTGATAACGGTCGATAGAACCGGTAATCTTGAAACAGATACTAGATCTGATTTTGGACGGTTGAATATGTCACTGACTCCGCCAACTCAAGGGAGTTTTCATATTAGACAATCTGCTATGAGAGCTAATAATTTTGAATGTGGAGGTAGTTCGCAGTCACCTGCGGATGAATATAATTTTAGTAGATTTGTTAATATTGGGAGTTTGAATGAATTGTTTCGAGATCAAAGGCAAGTTACTTTTAATGAGCCTTTAACGAGTTCTGGTTTAAATAATGATAGGTATTCGATAAATTTTGGAAATTCAGGTCCTGATAAGAATGAGGTTCCTTCTAGGTATTTGAATCTTAGAGATTATTATCGAAGGGTTTCTCAAATTAGAAATTCCACTCCCAAGACTTCGTTACATCCGCGGTATGATGCTCCTCCAAAGAGAACTCAGATGGGTGAAAATGTGTTAACAGGGTTGCCAACTTTGCATAGTACTAATGAATCTTCAAATGTTGAACACAATCTCCTGATGAAGTATACATTTAAAAGAACTAGTGATTTTCTAGAGTCAAAATTTAAGGAATTTAAAACAACTGATGGCAGTAATAGTTTGCAAGTTTTTGAAATATTAGCCAAAATTGAGGAAACTCTAATGGATACTAGCTACTCTTAAGTATGATTCTTTCTGTTCTTGTCGGGAAATGTGAAGGTTCATTATTAAAGGAAATTTTGTTAGCATTAAATCATCAAATAGCTTGGAATGAGTTAAAATCTAGGCTTGTTAAGAATTTTATTACGCCTGTTGCATTACATTCACTTATTTCTGAGAGAATTTATAGACGTCAACGCCTCACTGAATCAGTTACTCAGTATGTAAGATCTATAGTAATTGCCATGAATGTATTAAATTTTATGGATAATGAGTCAGACATGGTTAATATCATAGTATGTGGCATGAATCCAAATCATAGATATAAAATGCTGAATTATTACATTCCCGCTACCCGATCCGAGTTAATGGATATTGCTGATAAGCATGAATTAAACTTTCGAAATCAATTGGAATATAATAGGGAGATGGGTTCTTTTCGGAAAAAGACTAATTTAGTAATGTTAAATCCTGATCAAGGTTTTAAAAATCGATAATTTCCAGTGGGTGATAAAAAATTTTCTTTGAATAAAGGATTAAATAATTCTTACCCTGCTAATGTAAAGAATCATTTGAAAGTAGAACCTCAGGTTCATAGAAAAAACAAGATTCCGAATGAACGGTCTGATCAATTCAAAGCACCTAATGCTTTAGTTAACACAATTCCTAGTGAATTGGATAATACCGTCGCTTTATTTGTGGTTGGTAAAATACATAATTATTTAACAGACATTTGTGTGGATGGAGGTTCAAGCTTTAACATCGTTCGACTGGACTTAGTGCGGTTATGTGAATTAGAAAAATTTATTAGATTAACTCCTGAAAAGGTGGTAAACGCTCCGTCCGGGTTAAATTTTTCAACGAACCGGGAGATAATATTGACTTTGAATCTCTCAGGTCATTTTGAGAGAATATCATTTAAGATAGTGGAACAGTTGCCTTGCATGTGTCTTCTGGAAACGCCTTTCTTACGATCAACAAACTCAGTTATAGATTATGCTAGAAACTGTTTGATTCTACGCGGTGGAAAGAAACGGGTTAGATTAAATTATAAGAAGATGATTCAACATAACAAACATCTTAGGGGATTTAAATCTGGTGATGAGTCTGGCCAAAGGGAAGAAATGTTAACTGATCATCACTCTAAGAAACGAGATAGTTCTTCTGTTTCGAACTTTATGGTATCAATTTTTATTTGTGAAGATGGATTTAATTTTCGGAAAAAAGATGCGAGTATTCAGTGTGATTTGGATTATTTAGATCTTGAATCCAAATTATTAGAAATTCCAGCGCCTAGTGCTATCCAACTGAATCATCTGAGATCTATGATTGATTCAGAAGTTGGAGACGTTCGAAAAATCGAAGATTCCATTGAATCCATGAGGAAGGATGAAAGTTGTACGAATTTTGGGAAAACACTGGGTGATGCGATTGAAAGGTCCGAGGTTACTAATCCAGTTGGGACTCAGTATAATAATTCATCTTCAAGGGGCAGTTGTGTCTCAGTGATTGATCGTTTTCATGGAAATCAGAGTGGTGAAAATGAAATATCCGTAATTAACTTGGAGAATTCGGGACAGTGCATTGCGAATTCTCGGTTAACGGACAAATTAGGAAATAAAGGTAGTTCAAAAGAAAATTCGAGTCAACCTTTGGTTGTCGATTTAACATCTGCAGTTCTGAATGTTGAACTTGGTCAAGGTGAACATTCGGCGAACAATGCTAGGTTGCCAGATAAGGATCAAGATAGTGTTGTGAAACCCGATGCAAAGACTAGTGGAAAGAAAAGCAAGCGTAGGAATCGTAGGAAGAAAGGACCAAAGAATAAGACTTTAGCGGTAACTCAGGATACAAACTTAGCTGAAAAGAAAGTGGAGCTTAGACATAGCAGTGGTCCAGTGAATAAAGTGGATAAGCTGAATTCTTTAGATGGTAGCAGCGGCTCTGAGGTATCGGATATTGATATCGATCAAGCTGAAAACTTTCACAAGTTGATTCAGAGAAATAAAAAGTTTATTTCAGACGAGCCTCGTACATCCGATAGTTTACATGATCAGACTACCATGCAGGTGGAAAATCAGGAATGCACACAGTTGAAAAACCAAAATGATAATCGGGATTCTTGGAAATTCAATGAACCAGAGGTGATCTCTTTCATTGATTCTATAAAGTCTAAATATAAAGACGTGATATCAGATAGAGTAGGGTGTATAAAAATTTTTATTGGTAGATTATATCTTAAGGTCAATAAACCATTTAAGGACACACCATTTCCTATTCCAAAAAATAAAGAAAAGATTTTTTATGATCAAATTCGAGAGTTATTGGATCAAGGTATTCTAGAGGAAGTTGATCACTCTAATTTTGCCAGTAGCTGTTTTCTAGTTCGGAATAAGAATAACACTCATCGTATTCTTGGGAATTACATTAAGGCTAATTCACTTATTGTGAATGACGTATATCCGTCTCCTAATTTAGAGGAATGCCTTACAGGTTTAGCTGATAAGCGCGTGTACACGAAAATAGTTTTACGCCGTGCGTACTTCCAAATCCAGCTAGATAAAGGTTCTCGAGACATAACAACTATTGTAACTCCAAAAGGGTGCTATCAGTATACTAGTCTTCCAGTAGGAATTAAGACGGGAAGTAATATTTTGTCTCGAGCCATGGAAAAGGTCTTAGGAGATATGAGAGACGAGGGTGTTAAATTATTTTTCGATGATGTCCTGATAGCTTCCAATTCCATCGAAGAACATATGAAAACTGTTGAAAGGGTATTCGAACGATTTAAAGATTATGGTATTACTGTATCCCCAGACAAATGTATGTTCTTTTATAGACGTATTAACTATTTAGGATATGTGATAGAAGGGGATCAAATGGAAATCGATCCTAGTAGGGTGTCAGCCATTAAAAATATTCCTCCTCCTAGAAATAGACGTGGCCTTATGAAAATACTAGGTTTATTTAATTACTACTCCAAATTTACTTCTGAATTTCAAGAACTAATGGGACCGCTGAGTGCCTTAAAGTCTCCCAAGGTGAAATGTGAATGGACGAAGGAGCACCAAAAGTTGTTAGATAGATTAAAGAACATTTTAATTGAGAATGTAGTTTTGAAAACGCCGGATTTGAACAAGAGGTTCCTTGTCAACGTGGACGGCTCTGGGAAGAGTGTGGCTGGGTGCGTCTCTCAGGAGAATGAAAATGGCAATCTTCAACCTGTTGCCTACTTTAGTAAACGGCTTTCGGAGGCTGATAAGCACCGAAGCATATATGAAATAGAGTTTATCAGCCTGGTTAAAACTATTTCACGTTATAAACATTATCTGGTAAATGAATTTGACGTACTCACCGACAATAAAGCGTTAACTTGGATTTTGAATAATAGCAAGAGACTCCTAAAATATGGTCCATTGGTAGAAATACTTTGTCAGTTCAATTTTAAGATAAAACATGTCAGATCAGCAGACAATACCGTTGTGGACTTTCTGACCAGGATGTACGATCCTTTTGAGTTCGACATTATAGAAGGACCTGTAGGACTAGCTGCTTTCAAGAGGAACATGGAAATAGCTAATAAGTGGAAACTTCCTTTAGTAGAAGATTCGATCGATAAATTACAGCGAGAAGACCTCGAGCTGAAGGAAATAATAGAGAAGTTAGAGCGTGGGGAAAGTATTTCAGGATTCCTTCTTAATAATAAAATACTTATGAAGAAGACTAAATCTGTCATGAATCCATATAAGGTGGTAATTCCTAAAAAACTACGAAAGGTTATGATAGAATATCATCATGACGACAGGATAGTCGGAGGACATTCTGGTACATATAAGACATTAAAAAAGCTGATGCGGAAATTTACTTGGGAAAAAATGAAAGAGGATGTTAGAGACTATGTTTCTACATGTGATATTTGTCAGAAATCCAAAGAGGTTAATCAGAAGAAGATGGGGCATCTAGCTTCCGAATTCAGTAAAAGAATAAATGCTCATTGGATGTTTGACATTGTAGGTGTTCTCCCTAATTCTCAGGGATATAAGTTTATTTTGATTGGAGTTGATAACGCCAGTCGCTTCGTTGTGTTGGAAAAATTGAGGACCATAAATTCAACAGTGGTGGCAAATAAAATGATGGAGATTTTCAGTAGAATTGGTTTTCCGGAGGCCATATCGACTGACAATGCTTCCATCTTTGTGTCTGAGAAATTTAGAACCTTCTTGTTTGGACTAGGGATTCGTCATATCCGACTCAGTCCCTATCACCCGGGAGGAAACGCAGCGGAGAGATTTATAAAAACCTTAAAGGCGGCGTTACGTACCTATATATAAAAAAGGCAACATCTATGGAGCAATCTTATTCCGCAATTACAGTTTACACTGAATATTAGCGAGCATGAGGGACTGAAGATGTGTCCTATCGAATTATTCTACGGACGTCCATATTCTACACCTTTAGAGAATCGATGGCACATCGTCAGTTCAGACTATGGTGGGAAGTCATCGGCTGAATTGTGGAATAACGCTATTGAAAACATGGAAAAGAGCTGGAGTAAACGGCGGAAGCTGATGATGAGAAGAAGAAACCCTGTAAATTTCAGTATTGGTGATAAGGTTTTATTAAAAACTCACGTTAAATCTTCATTGAAGGATAAAATAGCTAAGTCCTTAGCAGATAAGTGGTATGGTCCGTTTGTAGTGAGGAGTTTCTTAACTGCAAATACGATACTTGTTTCTGACGAAAATGATTCTCCAAATTCTTATCGCCGATCTCATGTTTCAGAGGTAAAGATATATAGAGATAGAAGAAACCTAGATAGAATGGGGGACGAAAATTAAAAAAAAATCCTTGAAAGACCTTGCTTTATCCTTAAAAGTTTAAGTCTAGTTTATGGTTTAATGCAATTGCAATTGAATTAATTTTGATAGTATATATGTAAATTCATAAGTATTATTGCTATTTTTTCTTAAAATTGTAAATAATTATTTGTTACTTGTAAATATAGATTTTACTATGGCCATAGTGAAACAAAAAATTGTAAATACAGTAAATAATTTTATAAATATATTTAAATAAATTTTTGAATCATAGTTAAATACAAATTTGTAAATAATAGTAAAATAACTTCATATATATATTAAAGTTAAAGTTTTTTTTTGAAAATTTGAAACTAGTTTAGAATATATAACGTTGTTTTTTATATATAATATTGTTAGTCAGTTGATTGTTGTTTATAGATGTTTGTTTAAAATTTGTCTTATAATCTTTTTGTATTCCGTAGCTTGCTAAGAAGAAGATGTCGAAAAATTCTTAGTTTGAGAATTTTTCTTTCCAGGGCGGCGAGTTTGTAACGTGCCCGTTACAAGTCACAGGAAAAAACAGAAATTATAAAATAAAAAAATGTAAATCTACGATAAGGAAAATGGTAAAATTAGTATTAATGTATTTAATATTACATGTGTGTTACAGAAGGAGACATAAGCTTAAAAAAAATCATCTTTTATTTTTTTAAAAAATTAAGAGAAAGAATTGAATGTAAAAATAACGCTTGTGAGAAGATTTCCTTTGCCTTTCGTAACCGAGAAATATCAAGGTCTTGGCTTATGCGCTGGTCGTCGACTGCGCATGGTCACGGCTTTGCGGCCGCAAGCAGCTGGCCTCGGCTAGCTGACTTGGGCTGTGTTTTGCGAACGGGTAACATCTGGAAGGATTCAGTTGTTCGAATGGATTATGAATCTAAATGGACGTTTCGTGTTGGTGCACGTTTCTTGTATTGAAGTCTTCGTTTGTAGAAGAGTGTGTTATTGAAAGAAATAAGAATATCCATTACAAGTGAGGATTATGATTATAGTGATATTTCATTTACTGCAATATTTCGTGTATTTGCGTTTTTTTGGCAAAATTAGTGAAAAGAGTGTTGCTTGAAAAATCGATAAGAGTGTTGCAAGGGAGGCTTGGTATAGCTCTCTCTGCTTCTATTAGTAAGCAAATTGCAGAAAGGTGCATGAGTAATACTCGGAATTACGTAATTATAATTTTTTTCTGCACTTTTTCTCGATTTCGTGAATGTGGGAAATTGTGGATCTACGTCCCATTTTCCCATTTGAGTTTCTTATTGAATTGAGATCGTTTAAAGTGAATCCTGAGCATAACCTCACGTTACAGTGGAATATTCTTGTTTTGATAAGAGAGTCCGAGACGATTGAGGGCAGAGAAACTACAGAAAGTTGAGGTAAAAACGTGGATTTTCAGAGGTGAGTTAATTTTCAATTTTTCTATTAGATTGTGTGTCTACGTCCATTCTGTGTACTCTGTGGGTTGTCTTGTTGGATTCCATTTGGTTAGATTTTCAGCGGAATATAATTATCGCGAATAAGCTCGTCAAATCCAGGGGAACAAAGGTGGAGGGATTGTACCCGAAGCCTTTGAAATGTGTTATTTACCCTATATTTGTTACAGGTCTGAATTTCTTGTTTTTGATTCAAAGAGTAAAATCCGAAAGGCTTATTAATGCTGTTTTTGAATGCTGAAGAACTGACAGTAAAATTTAATTCTCTTTTTCTAAAAAGTAAATCTTCGTTTGACTTGTTCGTGCTGTTTGAAGTATGTTTGACCGGTTTGTGTTTGAAATGTTTCGATGCTGCAACGCATTCAATTCAGTATAGCGAAGTTGTTTGCGGTTTGTTTTTACATCGGGAATTTTCCATTTTCAAAGTAAATTGCGGCAAATTAATAAAAATAATTTCTTTTTATGATAAGTATTTATGGAACTTTTTCTTCGGTTTGAAAGAAAAGGAAATCTTCACTCGATTAAAGGTACGAATTTATTTCTTATTTTTAAAGAAAGGAATATATTAGTACTAGACAAGAGAGGTCCTGGACTGGCCTTGAGTATTCATATTAGAGTTAAATGTGAGAGGTCCTTGACTGGCCTCGAATATTTGCGTCAAACTTAAGAGGTTCCTGACTTGACTGGAGAATATGCTTTATTATTCAATTTTGAAAGATTTACGATTCAGCGGACGATTCTTTTGAATTATATTAAATTTTCTCTCTTTTCTCAAACTGAGAAATAAAATATTTATTGAATCCAGATTTTTGACTTGGCAGCGAGAAGACAAATTAATTATTGTAATTTATTTGTAATAAACATTTATTCCTGAATTGGTTGTGTTTTTATTTGTTTATATATATATATATTTACTGTTAATTTATGAACTATTACTCCTCTGGATTTCCGAATTGAAACAACAGCCTGAGCTATCCGGATGCTTGCTCGTGTAAATCCCCTTCTGAGGCCAGGCTGGATTGGTTTTTCCCACCTTGTCCGCTAGGCTACGGATGGGGGCGTTACAAAAGAGAGGAAGGGAGCGAAGGAGACTGTAGTTGAAAGAAGGTTTTAAAACAGAAAATTGCTACAAGGACGAAGAGACTAGTTGAGGACCACCATACTTCGAAGCTTCTCAGATGCAGGAAGTAACCTGCCAATAATGGCAGAATAGCTATGATAATGATGATGATGATGATATGTTTAGGAATATTCACTAAAAAAGAGGAAAATTAAAATAATAATTTTTATAATCAAACCTCTCCATATTTTAGAGTAATTTGAGTAAGAACTGGAAACGACTAAACTATGTCTGTTGTTTAAACTCAATTCATATAAATACTTTTGACCTATATTGCAAATGCAGAATAACGGCATCAAACTCCAAGTTAATTGAAGTCTCACTTGTGAATATAGGTTACTAGCATCAATTAACCACTTCGTTTGGTTAAATTTTTTAAAAAAAAAATATTTCGTTAGTCACTCACTTTTTACTATTAGTAAAGCACTCTATTGAATATCGGTCATTTTCGATGATTTTTATATTTCTCTCCCCTCATCCTCCCCCAGTTGCGGGTCTGAATTTGGATTTAAACGGCATCAGAAGTGTCATTGTTCGTTTCACAGACCCCGAAAACTGTGGAATCTTCACTAACATAAGTCATTTTCAATAAATTTATATATCTCCTCCTTTTCCATATAGCGAGGCACGGCATCGGAAGTATCACTGTTCATCTTGATGATCTCGAAAACCATGAGTTCGACATTGATAATGGTCATTTTCAATAATTTTTATATATCTCCTACCTCCACCTCCCCCAAGTTGCGATCCTGAATTTGTATTTAAACGGGCAAAACTTATGAATTCGACACTAATATTTTGTCATTTTTGATCATTTTTTGTATCTCCCCTCCCCAAGTTAGGGGTCTGAATTTGGTCATAAACGGTATCGGAAGTGTCAGTATTCAACTCAATGACCTCAAAAACAATGGATTCGACACTAACATTCGTCATTTTCGATCATTTTGTATATCTTCCCCCCTCCGCCAAGCTATAGGCTGAATTTGGATTTAAACATCATTGGAAGTGTCACTGATTAACTCAGCGACCCCCAAAACTATAGATGCCACTTTAATAAAGGTCATTTTCGATCATTTTTTAAATATTTGTAACCTCCCCCTCCTATAAGCTGCACCACAAATGTGATGTGACACAAATAATCTCAGGTTCGAGCCCCATCTACGTTGAAAATGTAATCGAAATCGGTTGGGCGTCTCAAAAGTTCTTAAATTTTATTTTGTACATTTTTAATCCCCGTCCTTTAAGTTCTGTCGTCAAAGTGATATGATAAAATCCACTTGAAGTCTGAACCTCATCTACGTTCAAAATTTGATTTATACCGATCGGCTGGTTCAAGAGTGATGAAGTCAGAAAGACAGTCACTTATATTTTTATTTTTATTTTTTATTTATGTCCTACCTTCCCCTCCCCTAAGCTGCACCATCAAAGTAAAATGATAAAAATCGTTTCAGGCCTGAACCTCATCTCGAGATCCGGCATGTGGTTCAAGAGATTAGGAGTCACAAACATAGTCACTTTCAATTTTGTAATATAGATTTCTTGTTGTTGCAGAATGTTATATTGCTCAATCCTCGATGTGCCGTATACCTAAAGAGGCTAAAAGTTATATTGATAAACAGTTATTCAACGTATAAGTATCCACCATGAACTCAAAGTTGCGGTCACATGCGCTAAGTTTTTGTCAATGTCATGAAAATGTTATTTCGATATTAATTTTATGAACACACATGAAAAATTTCCAACGGATGCTTGAGTCTCAGAGACAAGACCAATACCCATGTAGTCGACACCTATGGTGCACGGAATTGCCGATGTTCAATACTACATTTCTCTTTAGTTTTGGAACAAGTACACCACTAATATGCTTTGCAATGAAATGAAGTATCTCGTTTAATGACCCACGACTATGCACCAAGGCTAAAGGAGACGGTGATGATGAGAAATGACTGAAATGATGGAATGAAGAAAGCAGGAGGAAACGGAAAAACGGAGGGAAAATTCACACCTGTGAGGCTTGAAAATGAGCAATATATATAGAAAACGCGAACAACCAATTCAGAAAACGACATACTGCAGCTATATGCTACAGGGGCAGATCGTCTCACACGGATTGCATAAAATACTGGAAACCCATTCACTCCAGTAGTATTTTTACTGAAGCCAAGAAATCCTAGTAAAAGATGTAATGATCTTTTCCCTCTTCTTTTTTTATCATTCTATAAAAAAATTCAAGTAGTGTCGGTTTGTGCAAAGACTCTTGCGCAAGAGTCTTGGTCTTGGTCTTGGTCTTGCAGGCATGGTCTTGGTCTTGCACCCCTTGGTTCTTGTCTTGGTCTTGCACCGGGTTTCCTGGTCTTGGTCTTAGTCTTGCATGCAAGACTCTTGCAAACACTGCAAGACCAAGACTCTTGCGCTCATCACTACTTCTTCCGTTACCGTATGCAATTATTTCAATGTATACAGTTCACTCTTGGAAAAATGACTTCATTGGAATGGAGAAAGAAGTGTCTAGAAACTTCAGAAGGGCTGTAGGTTCCATTTTCCCTGGTGCATCCTTTCTCTGGGAGGAAGTAGTTTCATACATACTATATGTAATATGTGTAATGACTTTCCCTACATATATGTAATGACTTTCCCTACATATATGTAATGACTTTCTAATTACATGTTGTTGTAACGTTATCGTGTACTTATCTGTTGTTAATTATTGTAATTAGAATGCAATGAACTGTAGTCGCTTATTTGCAGTGTAACGCTACTTACAAGTCTAAATACGTAATGACCAGCTTCTTGAGTCAGCTTCTCAACTCCTAACTCAAGGTCCTGGCAACTCTGAGAAAAGACAAGAAGAGACGATTTGCTCAACGGAATATTTCAGAAAATCCCAGGATCTTAACTCCGGTGAGTGCAGCAGAAAGAAGAAATAATTAAAGCACACTAATCCTTAATAACCTTCAAAACTGATTTAAATTACTTTATATTATATCGGATGTAAAATTCCAAATGATTCTCTCAATTCCTCAGAAATATAAATTTATTAACAAAGAAGTAGCTTAGCATCATAGTCCCAGAACCACAAATTAAACGGAATTTAGTACATTAGTAATATATTAATATTCCCACACTTTACATCAGACAAGAAACAAAAGAAAGAAAGAAAAAATCAAGTATCAATGGCATACAGGTCAGCATACATTTGTTCTTGTCAGCATCTACATGTTTACAATAATTTCCTCACGGCAGGCTATAGGTTACAACTGAAAGATTCTCAGATTGACACAATATAACTTCGAATAAGAATTAAGAAACCACATTCAATCACTGTCCCTCCTCATACCAAGAGATCGGAAATTTTCAATCTTGTAATCACAATAGGCCATTACATAAATTTCAAGACGTCGAGATTTAAAATAAACAAACACTTGTGAACCTGGTAACACATTTCGCCTTGCACACAGTCATTACACATTAAGCAGGATGAAAGTGACCTTCACCTGAGCGAGTGTCTGCCGGTAGAAGTGCAACCCATTCCTAATTTAATTCAGGTGCTACAACGCCACAGGGGAGAAAAGAAAGAAAGAAGAAAAAGGAACAGACGTTATTATTATTTACTCATCTCCATCCGGCAGCTTCACTATATGAGCGCACTTTAATATTACTTTTATTCTCCTAATGTCAAATTAGAGCCACACCTGAAATCTTAAAAGCAACTTTTACACGGTAAAGTCCTGCAAACCAACTTCGGAAGAAAAGTTCAGGACCAAGGTTCCGGTGACGTACCACTCCGTAAAGCACTCGATGAGACAACAAAGGCCACAACTATTCAGTTAGTAATCACTAACGACATTCCCTTGCAGACGGACAGAGGAGGACGGAATAGACAAGTGACGTCGAAAATGTAGATATGTATATTTATATGAAGTAACCCAGTGGTCGTAAAATGATCGGAATGAATCTTGATGATTTGTATTAATTGTTCGTGGTGACAGTATTTGACGAAGTCAACTTAAATTGAATAAACGCTAGTTTCAATGCATACACTAAATTATATATATATATATATATATATATATATAGATAGATAGATATAGATATATATTTATATATAATTATATATATATATATATATATATATATAATTACATCCGCTAATGATTATGACACCAAACACTATTCGAAGCTTTCTTGCACCGACTGGAAAACGTGGAGTATATAAATATTTATTTGCATATGTTGGCATTTTAGACTGTTCCCATAATGCCCACCGACTTCGATTTTACAAAATTTGAGAAATAAATTTCACTTTTTATTTTGTGGTCAATTTGAAGGCATTTTGTTATACTACCACTAACAAACCCATATACATCATATTACGAATCAATCATTATGGAACAATTTCATGTGTTACCCGCAGCAGTGGTACCAATCTTTGAAAGTTTCATTTACAACTTCTTTTTCCTTTTTCTTTTTTAATTGATTTTGTGAGTAATGGTGCATTCAGTATAAAGATACAACAAGATTTTTTTCTTTCTCTCTCTCTCTCTGTGTGTGTGTGTGTGTTTCTAGTTTCCGACGTAAGTGTGTGGATACTACCAAGTATACCTTCGTGTGTACATATGCTAGTGTGTGTGTCTGGCGGAGGTATATGAATTATTAATTGAGGTCGCGTAGTGGAACTTATCGATATTAGTACGTTCATACAAGCGGCCGTTACATCACACGATGACTTTGGACGAATGCGATTTTTTTAATTCAGGGAGTTCCTCTCGGGGGAGTTCCTTAATGGAGTGATTCGCCAACTGGAAGTGGTAGAAACGGGTCATTTCCGATTTTAACGTTGATCACTATAGAGCTTACAAAATTTGGACGATTACTGTGTTTGAATTTCATCATAATCTTTGAGTCTACGTCTCATATAACCTCGATGCAGAAAGGAAATCTTAACCTTAAATAATTAACTAACTCGATATAGATGGGAGTCAAAACTCAAGGTTCCGGCAGAAAACTAGCACGAAAATTTGGAATAGAAAAAGTATCAAGTATCCAGTTGGAGGGGGAGGGAAAGCATGGAAACACGGACATAAGACCATAAATCACTTTATTGAAATGGCTGTCAGTGATGATTATAGAGGCGGCTCTTGGGCCTAGAACTTTGAAATTCCCTCTATGGCATTTCCCGAGCGTGCACAATTTGAATTACTAGAATTTTCACAGTGCTATATTCAGCGATTTTTTATTCAATTCCCCCGCCCTGGAAAATCTAAAATAAACATTGCCTCCTATCGTGCTCAATATCAATTACATGTATTTTTGCAGCACTGCTTTACACGTCCATTTAGACAGTCTCCCTACCTTTCAAGACTCAATCGGATATGGTCTCAATCGTTTGTACATCGTTTGCACAGACATGTGCATTCAAAATTTTCGTTTGTACACAATTAGGGGCGCCGCCAGAACGAAAACAAAGTGGGGGCTGTCAAAATTGAAGCCTCCACCATGTCCAATTCAATCACAAATTGCCGCAGTCATTTGTACGGCGTTTGTACAGAAATGTGCAGGAAAAATTTTAGTTTGTACGCAATTAGGGGCGCCGCCAGAAAGAAAACAAAGTGGGGGCTGTCTAAGCGGTAGCAACCCGCCATGTCCAATTCAAGCATAAATTCCCGCAATCGTTTGTACATCGTTTGTACATAAATGTGCAGCTGAAAATTTCGTTTGTACACAATTAGGGGCGCCGCCAGAACGAAAAAAGTGGGGGTTCTCTAATTGGTAGACCCCACCATGTCCAATTCAATCACAAATTATCGTAATCGTTTGTACCTCGTTTGTACAGAAATGCGCAAGCGAAAATTTTGTAAGTACATAATTAGGGGGCCGCCAGAACGAAAACAAAATAGGAGCTCTGTCTAAATGATAGTCCCCCACCATGTCCAGCTCGGGTCGGGTCAGTCGGGTTGTCGGGTCAGCTCGTGTCGGGTCGTCACATTCTTTACTTATTTTGAAATACTATAAGGAGCTTTGTTGTAGAATTCAATTCGAAGTTGGTGAATGAATGATAATTGTGACTAATTGTAGCTGAAATGGTAATGACATTTTAATTTAACCCTTTATTAACTAACTGGCATGGTTATTGTAATTAATATTGCGACCGACGTTTTTCCTTTCTGCGTTTTTATGTCAAGTTAAATGTCACATTAAGTAAAATTGAAAGGAAATATCTAGTTAACGTCCCACCTTATGCACCAACGCTAAGAGAGACAGTGACCATGAGAAATAATTGAAGTGGTTGAATGAAGAAAGTGAGAGGAAATAGTAGAACACCGAGAAAACCCATGCACACAGTCTTTGTCCACCAGAAAACTTACTTGGTACAAGCTGGAATCAATACCCATGGACCTTCGGGTCAAACATCTGCCTTTGGGCAGGACACATTATTATTATTATTATTATTATTATTATTATTATTATTATTATTATTATTATTATTACTTTAAGAGTGACCAAGAAAGTTCCGCCGCCTTTTCACCAACACCTTCGAACATCGATATGTAACCTAAGACGTACCTGGAATATCAAAAATAGTCTCCATCAGCATCCACGATCTTCTGCCAACGTTCTAAAAGGCTATGGATTCCATCGCAGTCGAACTTGGTGTGACGTGAGGCGAAGAAGGTATCAAGTGCATATTGAACCTCTACTAGCGATTTGAACTGGCGTTCTCTACGGTGATTGTGCAAGGAATGGAACAAGTGATAATCGGACGGTACAATGTCCGTGGAGTATGGTGGAGCCAATAGTAGCTAATTCCCATCCAATGCGTAGAATGGTGTCCTGGGTCATCTTAGCCACGTGGGGCTTATCGTTGCCTTGTAAAAGGAGGACAACTTTGCGATTCAGAAGTGCTGGATCCAGAGAGTGACAGTACACAGTTCCAGCTGGTAGCAGTTCCTGATGGACGATGCCGCGAGCAGTCCACAAAATGCAAAGGAGAACCTTATTCTGGTGTAGTGCTGGCTTGGGTTGTTTTTGAACCGGTTCATGGGATGCTAACCAACGATGACGGCGCCGTGGAGCTTCGTACAAGACCCACTTCCCATTACATGTTAACATCCTGTCCAGAAATTGCTCTTTCCTCAGACGAGACACCAAAGAAACACAGGTGTCTGCTCGCGTTGTCTTCTGGCCCCAAGTCAAATCATATAGGGCCCATCAACCCAACTTGCAGTGCTTCCTAAGTTGATGGTGGTGGTGCCGAATGGTTTCTCCACTCACACTGAATTGTAGTACCAGTTCCTCACATGTCTGTCTTCGCCTCAATCGTTGGCTGAGGATCTTTCTTTTGAACATCTGTTTCTCTTCCGGCACGTGGTGCGTCTTCGAGTGTTTCGTCACCGTCCTTAAACCGTCCTGCCGCAGCATTCTCCGCGTAGTCACGACACCCTCAGCAAAGGCCTGTCACATCTTCCGGAGCAGCAATTTGAACTCGCACAGGAAACAAGCCCTTATAACGCTCTGTGAAGGTCCCATTTTCACTCTGTCCTTACGCACGTTCACGGTGTATCTGAACAGCCACAACCAGGTAGTATGTTGGATATACTTACTAGTTTTGCTCACGAGACCAGGTTTGGAGCATTCTCGTCTCGAAAATGTGTCGTGAAGGTAGTCTCGTCTCGAAAAGTACGTTGGGGGCGCGGTGGCTCAGTGGTAGAGCGTTCACCTCTGGTGCTTGGGGTCTCGGGTTCGATCCCAGCCCCCGCCAAGTGAACTTTGTGGTGGACAAACACCGTGCTCGTGGGTTTTCTCGGGGTTCTCCCGTTTCCTCCCACTTTTTTCATTCCACCATTTCACTCATCTCTCATCATCACCGTCTCCTTTAGCCTAACCGGCATAACCGTGGGACGTAAAACTTAGAGATTTCATTTCATTTTCGAAAAGTACGTATGTTTCTATTGAAAGAACTCTGTCTCATGTCGTACCCCTTCATGAAAATTCTGTCTTGTCTCGTCTAGTCCAACAACTGACTTTCTCCTTATCTCCATTCGCATTCATCTCGCGGTGTTAGGGCCAATTGAACACAGACCTCCACATAACAGAACTTTCTTGGCCACCTTCAGATTATTATTATTATTATTATTATTATTATTATTATTATTATTATTATTATTATTATTATTATTATTATTATTATTACTACTATTGCTGCGGTAGTGATTAGACTTTCTCGGCACTAAATTACTCGCTGATTTTATATAACGTTGCAAATATCTTCCAGATAAATTAATCAAGAAA
The DNA here is from genome assembly GCF_964235325.1 of Thermobia domestica. Lineage (NCBI taxonomy): Eukaryota > Metazoa > Arthropoda > Insecta > Zygentoma > Lepismatidae > Thermobia > Thermobia domestica. The sequence goes on from NC_137469.1 coordinate 82,056,024, forward strand.
AATTAAAAGGTAATTCCCTACAGAATGATATTTCAGTGCAATTAGTTACTTGTGATTCTATCAGACAACAACGCTGTTTTTAAATGGAAAACTCGGAATGTTAACGTGATGAAATTTTTGTTTATTACACAGCAAAAAATATTAAAATATGTTCTATATACATTCGTTACTAGAAAATCATTTTGTCTTCAGAACTTCAAATTTTATTTTGACTTTCGTTGTTGATTGGCTAAATTTTAACCTTGGAAATTTAGTTGTGAAGGAAAATAGAGAAGGTTAGCAGGGTAGAGAGGAAAGCGAATTAGGAAATGCTGAAAAAAATGAAAGAGACGAGAGCAATATTGGACGATATAAGGAAGCGAAAAAATGGACGGATCACAAGTTTTGATCTTGCTAAGGCATTGCATTCTGAGAGATGTAGTAAAGGGGGTGATATCAGGAGAGCGAGAGTGTGTAAGAAGGTTGCAATTGATAGATTATAATAAGGAGGGTGGTACATTATGTTGGGTTGCGAGGAAGATATTAGCGGGAAATCGCAGAAAATGGAAGCTTCTTACCTAGTTCACGGAAACTGGCCTGTCATTAATGGCAGAACACTGAGGAGGAGGAGGAGGATAATTATACAACAAATAAAAAAGCCGAAACAATGGTTTATGCATACGAATTGACCAGCATTTTTTCTGGTGGCAGCGTTGTAAGGTTTTAGTTCTCTCAAACTGGTTAGATTGTAAGTTCAGGTCACTCGGGTCAGTTGTCGGATTAGGTTACCTCGGGTCGGGTCACTCGGGTCAATCAGGCCAGCTCGGGTCGGGTTATCTGGTCGGATTGTCGGGTCAGATCACGGGTCGGGTCAGTCAATTCGGGTCGCGGTCGGGTCGGGTCGGTCTTTAACACATATAATTTCCATAAAAATTACAATATATCACGGTTTATAGCTCATTGGACTTCCAACAAAACATATTTTCAATGATGTGTACACCATGTCGCCATTTTTGTATGAGGGAATTTCTAGAGATTATGTGGGAATTTGATGGAGTGTAGATTCCTGTGCGTATGTGTGTATGATACCTTACAGGATACAAGATGCCGAGGAAGTGTGTAAATCAACCGGACAATTTCTCTTATGTATGTTGGGAGCTGACATTTAAATCGCAACGTCGATGTTTTACTCCACTTGTGAGGAGGCGTTATCAGTTATATTTTGGTTGCTGTGTAGGAGACCAAGATAAGAATTTCGCTCCTCACTACATTTGTTGTACTTGACGTGAATCGTCTGACTGGGTGGGCAAATGGTGAACGAAACATGAACTTCGCAGTACCGATAATCTGGAGGGAAACAAAAGATCATTCTTCAGACTGCTACTTTTGTATGACACAGATAAAAGAAATAACCAGTAAATCTAAGCACACAGTACAGTATCCTAGTTTGCCATCAGCAATTAGGCCAGTTCAACACAGTGCAGAATTACCTGTACTAGTACCTCCTGCTCATCTTACGGTAAATGAGGATTACGTACTTGAGGCAACTACCAAAGTTCCAAATGAAGAAGATGATCCTACTTATGTAGGAAGCACATCTACATTGGATCCCCATCTGATAACTCAGAATGAACTAAATGACCTCGTGCGGGATTTAAAACTCTCCAAGATACAGACGGAACTTCTTGCTTCTAGACTTAAAGGCTGGAATCTGCTCCATCGTGACACTGAAGTGTGTATTTTTCGGAACCTTCATACAGAGTTTCAAAACTATTATTCTCAAGAAAATGACTTAGTGTATTGCAATAATGTCTGTGCTGTGATGGATACACTTGGACATGCACATAAGTACAGAGTGGGGATTGCTTATTGACTCTTCCAAAACTAGTTTTAAGGCTGTCCTTTTGTACAATAGCAATAAATTTCCTTCAGTGTATTTGGCCTATGGAACTAATATAAGGGAAACCAATGAAAACATCGAAATTGTGTTAGAAAGAATTCAGTATGAGAAATACAAGTGGACCGTTTGCTGTGATTTAAAAGTTATTTCTTTGTTAATGGGTTTGCAGCATGGTTATACGAAATATGGTTGTTTCCTCTGCGAACGGGGCAGCAGGAACAAAGCGGAACATTACATCAAGAAGGAATGGCCAATGCATGTATTAACTCCTGCACAGAAGAATGCTGTTTATTCCTCACTGGTGAGCCCTGATTAGATAATTCTGCCTCCTCTTCACATAAAGTTGGGGCTCTTCAAAAACTTTGTTAAGGCAATGGACAAAAGTAATGCCGGATTTTGTTACCTCAAGGAAAAATTTCCTCGGGTTAGTGACGCTAGGGATTTTTGTAAACCCCCAAATAAGATGTTTGATTAGTGACCAAAAATTTGCGGATCTCTTAACTCTGGTTGAGAAAGCAGCTTGCTGTTCATTCAAAAGTTTAACAGAGATTTTTAAGAAACAAGAAAGACCCAAATTACCGTGAAATTATGAGTCCTGAAAGATCAAAGAAATGGGCTGCAACATGTCCCTTTAAGTTCAATTTCTAGACTCCCACCTGCATTTCTTTCCTGAAAACCTTGGTGCTGTTAGTGATGAGTACGGGGAACGTTTTCATCAGGACATTTCCTCCATGGAGTAGAGATACCAGTGAGAGCTAGCTTATTACTGTGGGACACTCAAAAGAGATGTTCCAGAAGCCAAACACAGAAGGAAGTCGACAACTAAAACATATTAGTTGAGGTAAGTAAGTGTTCATTTATTAAGAAGATACCACTCGCTTCTTTTGTATTATTTATTAAGTAGATATAGAATGGAGTCACGGTGTATACATCATTGAAAATATGTTTTATTTCAAATCCAATGAGATATAAACCGTACTTACATTGTAATTTTCGTGGAAGTTATATTTGATTTTATCTGCACTAATGAATATGGTAAAATGAACAGTACACATAGCAAATTTTTTATATAAATATGTTTATTTCTCTAGAAAGAATAATGCTATTCTTATGAAACTTAGAGGGCTTACTAAGTATAAATCAAGCTAACATACAATATAATTTGTGCATTTATATACCTAAGGTACCCGAGCTACAGGTATGAAAATGGTAAAAAAAAGAACAGGAAATTTGAGGGAATATTTCCCGCCAAAAAAAATATACCGACCATGTCCCATTTTTCCGTATATAGAAGTTGTTGCGTTTAGTCGAAAAATAAAAATATGTAAAACGTTTGTTAATAAAATCTCTGTTTTAAAATAGCAATAGCTTCGTGAGATACTCGTAATTGAGTGACCTTGGCAGTGCCTGTGGTGAAGTGCGCGAGCTTTCCGCTCTGTGTCGCTAGTTGTCGCTGCAGCCAGCTGCTTGCTGCTTAACTAGCGGACGGCGTATTTTAACATAGGTACTACTAGAGTGCAGTTCGAAAACACGAATGGGAATTATGAAATGGAGGTGTTAATATTTGAAGTTACTACGACAGGAACCAGTGGATTTTGGCTGCAAGGAGACAAAAGGAATATCTAACCACTAAATTGCTCAGGAAGGAAAACAGGTTTTGAGACAGAAAGAAAAAAAATAATGAAAATGAATGAAACAGTTTCTGGTATGTATGGTAATTATTCTTATTTGCATTAGAAACTTCCATTTCACTTTTCTTATTGTCTTGTTTGGAAATGAAATAATGAAAAGGAAAATAAATGAAGGAAACTTGGATTCTGTCAACTTACGTAACCATTAAATGCCTTGGTTAAGCTATTTGAATAAAACCCCTTTTGGATTTTTGCTTTTAACTATAAATTGAGTTTCAGTAGCTAACCCTGGTCATTCGTATTGGGTAGAGAATTCCAATATCATTTAAAGTTTCGACAAGAAGTGCTTTATTGCGTTTAAAGTGGGGATTTTATATTTAAAGATTCTAGTGTCAAACAAATCTTGGAAAAAAAGTTAATGTGTGTTACTTTCTCATTGGATGTTGGATCTGAAATTTAATTTAGTCCACTGCAAGACTTTCTTTATTATTTTTCGTTCAAGTTATTTGCTACTAAATTTCACAAATAAAGTTTGTTAGTTGTTATCTGAAATTGGGATTTGCAGTAATTTGATACTGATACGAACCTATTCTACCCTTCTATCGTAACTATCGCGCTCACTCGATGTGTGGACGTTAATTGTCAGTGCTGGTTGTTTTATTTTCAGGAATTATTTTGCAGTAAAGAAATTTAATGCTATTTATATTCCTAGTGGGTAGAACGACTAGAACTGGGAATTGGCGGATACATGGAATTATAATGTGTATTTCATTACGCAACAAAGTATATTTTTCAAAAAATCCCTGAGACGTCCCTAATTATCCTAGGATAATGACTGGACCGTCATTCTCTTCAGAATGGAACTGCCTTTCAGACGTTATGACTCACGTGTCCCATCATGTATGTGAGGCGGGAAAATCCTGAAAAACGGAAAAATATCCCTTTTTTAACCCTTTGCCTCTCTGGTTCTCCCTCTGTTTTAACACTGACATCGGAACAAAAAATCTGGTAAATACTACTTGGTGGACTGAATGTTTGTGCAAAATTTCATTCTTCTACGTGAAAAATTAAGCCTGCCAAAAAAATAATGAACATAGGCTTCATAAGGGAAAATTTCTATTTCAAAATTATGACGTCAACACCTCCTATGTCTGGACGCAGAACGGTCTGAAACCATACGTAATGTCTTCTACAATGTCCCTGGACTTGAAAAACAAAAATAACCGGATGAATAAGCTCAAATAAAAGAGAAATAACGCAATGTACCATGAAAAACGCGTATGGTACAAAAGTTACCATAAGATCCCCAAAGGGTTAATAAAGAGAGGAATAAAATATAATGACAATACATTAAAGAAAAGTAGGCTAATCTCTTTCAATTGTATGAGTGTGAGAGGTAATTCTTCTCTCACGTTTAGAAACATCAACAGAAAATAATGAAATAAACTAAAACATTTCGTTTTTAGATATTAAGGTAATAGTAACTGAACACACGTAAGATAATAGTTCTCATGAAACACATCAATGGAAGTACGTAAAAATGTTTTCTATACATATGTTTTCTATAATATATATAACTTTAGTCTTAGCAGAATTTCTAGTAAGAAGTTGCCCGAAAGCTGCGAAAGAAACAAGATGTTTGGATAAAGACAAAATTGAAGGAAAGACAATTGTCACTTACGACTACAATGGCAAAGAAATGAAAGGAAACTTTAAGCAACTTAACTTTAATTATAGGAGCAATTTTAGGAATTTTAATATAAAATGCCCTCATATTGAGTTTGGACACCTCCCGAAATAAATTCCAGCATACGCTACTGATTGAAATAAATAGTGGCTAATATAATTCGAGACCTCTGTTTAATTACAACTGTTATTGACCTTAAGAATGATTGTGTGGTTGATACAAAAATGGAGACAACAGTCGGCACTTTTAAAAATGATAAAGATTGACAATCGGGCTCGTCACAGCTTATTCCGCACAGAAGGAGTAGTCGACAGATGTCGTGAATGCGCCTGGTACAGTTTGAAAATATGCAGTTTTGCTGAAGGCATATTTAATCATAGCTTGGAACTTTGGTGTTGTAAACTGGAAGTGGGTGAGAGATTGCAAGTTAATGAAGCTGTTTCGTTGTCATATTTTGAAGACAGATTATACGAACGGAAGAAGAACATATCCAACGGTTGTATGTGTGACGTAAGAAACGTCAGTCATGAACTCTTTGAGGTTATCCTTGGTCATATTTGCATTTTACCAGCATATGAACTAATATTGGGTGGATCGGAAGGTTTGTTTCCTGGAAAGTGGCCTCATTCACGTTTGTGGTTGTTCCTCATTCACGTCATCTTTACGACACTATTGCTGCATTGACATAGCGTGGAACGCCTCCTGTTACATACGTTTCAAACTGTGGTGGCCACTATTGAATTCAATAGACGGTGTGCGTCAACGAGCCATATGTCACATGACCCCTTTCCCGTATTTCTTCTTGCGCTAATTGTCTCGGGTTCAATTGCAGATGGAAGGAGACATTTCACACTCATTTTTCATTAAATTGTTCATCTGACTACATTATGCTAAAGGCCATAATAGTGGGACGTTAAACAACAGAAACAAAAAAAAACATCAAGAGCAATTAAAAAGTTCGACCATGCCTTTCGGAGGCACCCTAACCCTTAATGGATTTCTCATCACGATCGCCAGTCTAATGCCTCATGCTGCTTGACTATATTACACCAACTCCCACTGTTTATTGCTCTTCCATTGGGAATCAAACTCAGGGCTGCATCAACAAAAGATCCGGAGGTACTCCCATGCGCAAAAAAAATGCGCGTATACTGTAACTCAAGATTTTTCGCATTTATTCCATTTTCCTTACGTTTATGGGTAAAATTCAGTTATTAGTATGTGGAGATAATAGAAAGCAATTCATCTAAGGAGATATTTCCAAAAAATATAATAAAATAATAAAAATATAAGCAAAAAACAAAATTATGCTCGGTTTTGTGTATACTGGCAACGATGATTTCTAGGGATTTTTTTCAGTAGCAGCTCACAATTGCGGAGGGAATTCAGTAGGGGAATCGAGAAGTTGGATCAAGGAATGGATAGTGGACTAAAATGTTGCATTTATTGGTTAAAACCTAGTGTGTAGATTGTCTGCCAAATATAAATTAGCTTCTGTAACTAAGATGTCGTACGAAAATATAGAATTAAACAGAAAAACTCTTATCTTAAGGTTCGAAGCGATACGGAATATGGTTATGAAGATAATTTCTTTAAAAAAAGAGCCTACACAACGTAGCCTCCGTGGTTAGGTGGATAGAGTGGCGGAGTCGTAGTTATTTTATTGTTTTAACACCACGTCGAATCCCATCCCATCCCATCCTTTTTTTTTTTACAAAACATTATAGGAAGTGTTTAATTTTGATGTTAATAAGAACCGAAACAATATAATAAGGAAATAATTTATTGGTAGTATCCTTTAATCGACGTATTTATTCAGTATTAGAATACGTGTACTATTGGAAGCAGTTATTGTTTTCAGTTTATAGTCTTGTATGTTACTTCCCGTTCTTGAACAGCAGACAACTCACTTCGGGTTTGTGTGTCAGGAAGAACATACGCGACCTTGAAAGTCTGTCCAGTCTTACCCCTTGTTACATCGACCTGATGTTAAATGATCGTTTATGTGTGTGTGTGTGTGTGCTTGTTTTTTGCTTTTTAGAGTATTGACTTTCTCTCTCTCTTTTTTTTTCATATCCACAAGTGCAAGAATGCTTTCGTTGAACGTAACTAAATTATACAGATCTATGTATACGGAACACGAATATTTCCAAATATAGAATGAATATGAACGATAATCATACCATATTTCTACATTATATAGTAGCGTGAAAAACTGATATTAAAATGATATAACAAAGAGGCATAAGCTTCTTTTTCTAGCATGGCAACACATTAAACGTAACTCATTAAATTTTGGGAATTACAAATTATCACCTTACGTGTCGTTGTATTCCTATTCTTTTTCACGTTCAAGCGACGAAAGAAGAAATTGTAGTAATAGTGATAAAAATCGAATTCGAGATTTCAATGAATTCAAGTTTCACGCTCCCACATATCGAAAAAGTTATTTTGATGTCTGTCCATCTGTTCGTTTGTTGGTTAGTCACGCTTTTACATGCATTCAAATAGAGGCCATACTGTTCGACGTATCTGGACCTAAGTCTAGACATGAAGTTTTTATAACACTTTATCGTTTCGAATTCTATATTCTCCGACACATAGAAATAAGGGTAGTTTCCTGAAGGATGAAAATTTAAAATAATTAAATTGTTTCAAAAATAGCTGTAAAGATTTTTTTTTACAAATATAGTTTGAATCATTGCTCTGAAAAAGTACGTAAGGTGTAATTTACTGTATGGGATGCGTTTTTTCGAACAATTTTCTCAATCACATTTTATAAATAAATGTATCATTAATAACCTAACAATATGACACAACTCGTTCGTCCTGTAAACATTCAGAAGGGTAGTTTAGCCTACTCTTCGACGATTTTCCCATTAGCGCCTGACCCAATTTTGTTCATATTTCATAAATAAATGTCACATAAATAACCTAACGTTACGGCATAATTCCATCATCCTAAAAAGCTAGAAGTGGTATAATACTTTTCGGAGTACGATTTTACCCTACGATTTTGTGGAGAACGACTCAGGCAATTTTGTTCGTATTTCATAAATAGCATAACTCGTTTGTCCTAAAAAGATACACAAGGGATATTTTATTCTTGGGGATTACTTTTTTGACGATTTCTCAGAAAGTACTCAGACGCTTTTGCTCATAGTTCACATGCAATTATTTCCTTAATAATTCTAATATATGGCATAAGTTATTTCTAACAGAAATATGACCAATGGGTACTTTACTTTTGGACATAAGTTGCTTCGAACAAAGTTTTCCAAAACACATTATTTTATTCGCATTTCCCAAATAAATGTTTCAGTAATAGCTGCAGCCTAACACGAGTCAGTTTAAGAAATTCGATCGAGAAAATTCAGTTCGTTTCATCCGTACCCATTCTTAATATATTTTTAAATGTTACACCTAATCACAATTTCCCTAACAAAATCCAAACTTCTATTTAAATGTGCCTTGTTGTTGCCAAATGGTTCAAGTCCATTGGTTCTGGATTTGATTCCCGGTGAGGGCTAGTGTATTTTTATCCAATGTTAAGGTATAGGTAATAAGTAGGTGCAAAGAGAAAAGTGTTGAAACAAGCCTAACCAACCTAATAAATAATACAATATTACGAAATTATAGAAGAAACGTTGTTAATATTAGATATTTGCGTGTGAGATTGTCCAACCGATGACTGTCAACTCCAAAGGTAAGAAAGTGAAACATCCAATATTTTTTCTACCAGGTTAATCAGTGGTCTCTAGGTAAACCTATCCTACTAGAAAGTGATTGAGATACCAAAAATGTTGTAATCGCTGGGAGACATGTTAGGAGAATACATTGAGTGAGAGACTTTAATTCATGAATAGTCTGCACCTTCGTTGGTGTATTGAAGTGCATAGGTGGTGTGTGTTTAGCACATCGGGTTCCTTTGTTGTTAGTCCCAGCTTTGTTGTTAGACCGAATGCAGTTATTCCCGGTAGAAAATACTATATATATATATATATATATATATATATATATATATATATATATATATATTTCTATTACTATTAAAGTAAATAATTACACTCATTCCCTCAATGTGATACTTGTTTGTTTAATTGTATACAGAGAGCTGATCCGTGAAAAAATCGTTCATAATAATAAATAAAATAAACTCGACAAATATTCTTGTAAATAATAGGTAAAAGTTTGCGTCACACTGTTCATTTTGCTGGGCACGCCAGTGTGCCACGTTATCCGGTTGTGGCACACTGGAATATAGGGTATGGCTTTCTAATTTTTCCCAACTATTTTAACTGCTTCAATTGAAATGAATTTATAATAATAAGAGAGTGAATTTAGTCTTCTTACCCTTCGATTTAGAAATAAGGTCCGCTAGAATTGTATATATTAAAAAATAATAATACTCAGAATTTTATAGAGTGGTTTGTTTTATTCGAAATGACATACTTCCTGCAACTGTTTGGGTTGGAATTATTTGAAATCAAATCTTTAAGTTTTACGACCCACGGTTATACCGGCTAGGCTAAAGGACACGGTGATGATGAGAAATGAATGCAACGGTGGAATGAAAAAAGTGGGAGAAAACGGAAGAACTCCGAGAAAACCCATGCACATGGTGTTTCTCCACCACAAAATTCACTTGGTGCGAGCTGGGGTCGAACCAAGGATCCCATGCACCAACGGTGAACGCTTTATCACTGAGCCACCGCGGCCCCTCTGAAATTATTTATAGGAGAGAATGACTACTTTTATGAAAACTTGATATCGAACACATTTGTTTAAAAATACCAGCTTTTTGTGGAATATTGCTTAATATTCAGGAAAACCTAAGTCAATAAAATAATAATAATAATAATAATAATAATAATAATAATAATAATAATAATAATAATAATAATAATAGTTATTATTATTATTATTATTATTATTATTATTATTATTATTATTATTATTATTATTATTATTATCTTAAATTAAAAACTCTCTGGACCTAGTGCATTGGCACAATTCCACGAATCAAAAAGAATGTGTTTACTTATCATATAAGTGTAGAAGGACTTAATCCCTGTTGCTTTCAATATAAAAAGAAAGTGTCCAACTGTCAAATGATATGCTACATAAAATGCCCTATGCAACATAATGTAGTATAGAGTCATCATTCCAGGTTGTCTAAAGAACACTTTCGTTTTAGCAAGAAAGGAAGAAAATAGAAAATACTGAGTTTTAACCTAGTAGAAAGTTTGCAGATTTAAGGGAAAATGCACAGAGTTGTTGAATATAAAATGTAGTTCGGATTAATGGAGTAAGACACCGTAAATATTTTATTGTTTGAAATATACTAGGAGTGTCCAAGCCATTACATATGGAAATATCGAAAGAGATACGTTAATGGTGTTAGTTGCAAACTTTTTTAGAAATGAAAAAATTAAGGAAATCTCTATAACTCTGCTATCACAGATCCAAATTGACTGACTGTTAAGTAAAACTGCTAAATCTGAGTAAAGCAAAAAAAAAAAAAAAGTATTAATGACCTGTGTTAGTTTCAGACATATCATTCTCATATCAAAACTACGATAGAAGTAAATTATGAATAAAGGTGAATTCACAGTTCTGGAATACCAACAAATGATTTTGCTAGATGTATCTTTTCAGAAAACTCTTTTATAAGGCTTTAGATTTATTATTATTATTATTATTATTATTGTTTGTTTATTAGCTTCCCCATGCCGTAAACGTCGCCAACTCCTAGTGGCTCACTTGCCGGTAAATGGCGATCGTCGATATAGCGACGCGTCGAAGGATTGCCGCTAACATGCCACTAGTGGCAGGGATTCGTCGAGTCGAAACAGATATCTAGAATCGGGGGTATTGAAGTTACCACAACGTAAGAACGAGGACTTCATTTTGGTCCGCGCTCGTTTGATTTGTCACGGAGAATCGTAAAGGGACCAACATGAACTATCGCCAGTCATGTGCATGCGGTTATTATTATATATTATTTTTCCCTGACGAATTGTTATTATAAGGACAATATTTGAGCTCCGGGGGTCAAGAGTAACTCCTGCCTTTACATCATGAAGTGAAAAATCTTGAGGTGGGTGCGTATAATTGTATGAATTTAGTTGGCAACTGTCGCCGATCACTAGCAAGTGAATATGGGAGAACTATGAAAAAAGTAAATAGACGCTTGCCATTTTGTTATAAAATTACATGACGAGTGCATTTGATTTGATTCCGAACAGTTGTCTTCAAGTATACACGGTTAAAGAAGCACTCTGATTAGAAATATTAAAAAGACTTCAACGATTTATCACTCTACAAGCTGTGTCTTCATAATCGCCTCCGTGACGAATTCGGAAGAACACGCAATTAGTAACCCTAAGGTTGATGGTTCACGCCCAGCTCAGGGCACTTTCGTTTTATTTTTTAAAAAATGTTTTTAGACTCATCTTCATGCAAAGAAATTACGCATATAGACGATTTAACGTATGTTAGGGGAATAATTTTGTGGTTCGTTGGCGTTCCGTCGCTTCTCTGCCGGTGGTGGTATAATTTTCAAAACGGAAGTGGGACCAATTTTTGGCTGCGGGACCGCCAATTTTTGGGGACATCTCACTAGTCGCCTATCGGTGGTCAACCGACGCTTACGGCATGGGATTGTCCCCTCACGAGTGAGGCAGATTGTAATCGACCAAGAGTGTTTTGGAAAAATGGGAAACATCTTCCGACTTCGACTTCTGAATAATCCGTTTAGGATCAAGTCGAATCAAGGCTGCGCCACGGGAAGGTAGAACAAGTGAGGCAATCGTTCCAAGCACTACGCTCGATAGCTTCCGTCTCATTCACGACTTAGACTCTTCAGGAAAAGTAACAAGTTTATTACTTGTAATTTATTCTTTGAGTCAAAGTATTTTGCAATAAACCATCGTTTTGTAAGATATTTTTACGATTGTATACTATTAATTTCGAAAATTGTACTCATAATATAATTTCCCATCATGGATTTGAAAAAATCAAAGTTGGAGCAAAGAAAGATCTCCGATCCACATGTCTCTTCATGTTTGATATGGAAGTCTCATCTTCATTATTGACCCTTAATTTATTTTAGTCCTAGGCAACGCGAATCAACGGGATGGCTCTAAGTGAAAACATTCATTTAGATGGTTAAGTAATCAGGAAATTCCTGCTGTTATTTCACGAAACACAACAGATCTTGAGAAAAAAAAAAACAATTTTGCTTACCAGGGGGAGGGAGTAAATCATCTGCTTACGTTTGCTTAACTAGGAAGAAGGCAAGGGCGCCGATCGTGGGGGGCCGAGCCCGCTCAAAGCTCATGTAGGCCTCCTTAGTATTTATGAATATACAATATTTGGCATTATTTGAGTGTAATTTGTCTTAAAATCCTCATATATATATCTTCTGCATTTGAATGCCCCCCCCCCTCCAAATTTAAAGAGAAATTGGCATCCTTGGAAGATCTGGTGAAATGAATAAAAATGTGATAACGTAATACTTGAACAACTCTATCTAATGGAGGAAAGTAAATTAATATTCAACACTTCTTTCAGTTTTAAGCATTTCAAAGATTCTCGTAATTTAGTAGCGTCCCGGATTTGCATTTTTGAAGTACGGGAACTTTATCTATACCTTAACGTGGGAATCGGTTTCGGACCATGCACTTAAGCCGCTTTGCCATAAGAGGCACAAGGAGTTTTTCTTTCGATTTCCTCAGGAATATTGCGAATGGTATAACTTTTAAAACTATGTTTAAAAAAGAATACACATCGACGTAATAAGATGATAATCTGATACCTAGGAAATATATTCAATTGTTTTTAATTTGTTCTCACGCATTTCCCTTTATTTATTCCCAAAGAGCCGAATGTGAGAAGTCACTTCGGTTAGAGATGAAAAATTCGGAATGTAAACCCCTAAATAAAAATAATGGAGCACAGGTTCCAGCGGTTTTGACTTTTTTTTGTCTTGAAGAAGAGAAGGGGGATTTCTATAGTAGTGGGGTCGCGGTAGCTCAGTGGTAGTTTGGCGTGTGGCGTCCCTGCTTCGATCCCAGCTCATTTTAAGTGGGTTTTGTGGTGGACAAACACCGTGTGCTTGGGTTTTCTCGGGTTCTCCCATTTCCTCCCACTTTCTTCATTCTACCATTTCATTCATTCTCATCTTCACCGTTTCCTTTAGCCTACCCAGCATAATCGTTGCACGTAAAACTCAAAGATTTCATTCCATTTCTATAGTAGTGAAAGTTTCCTTTATATATTGAGAAAGTGTTCAATGTGAGGATTCACTTGAATTGGAGATGTGATATTCTGAATGTAAACTCTTAAATAATAATATTTGATTTAGTGTTTCTAAATATTCTACTTCTAAGGTGAAAAAAGGGGACTAGTTTTATAATTGTAAATTTTCCCTTTATCTATTCACATAGTTGCATGTGTGAGACTCTCTTAAGTTAAAGATGTGAATTACAAATATGAACTCTTAGGTAAAACAATGGAACATGTTTCAATGCTTTAATATATTCCACTGCTAAAAGAGGAAGGGCGGTCATTTATATAATATCAAAATTTCCACTTATTTATTTACAATCTAAGTGGATAGGGAAGTTCAAAATTTATGCCTAAAATAGAGTATCTAATGAAGTTTTGTAAGTACACTTTTATTGAAATGCGATCATCAGGAGGAAGGTGGTTCAAATATTTTACGAATAACTATAAAAGGATTTGAGAAAATGCCCAATATGTATAGCACACCACAAGGAGGCAATGCAACAAACGAAAACAGAAAAACATAGGCTGATTATTTTGTAACTACACAGATAGAGCTTCATAGCAACATTTTAAGTTGTTCTTTATTTCAAGAAACATTCAGTTGCTATCTCTAAAATGGCAACAATGTGCACAATATTATCAATTATACGAGAACCAATATTTTTCTCACGCATCCAGCACGCTTTCTTTTTAAACCTCATGAGTTCCCTGCTGTTCAACTAATTTTCGTGTTAATCTAATAATTTTAAAATTTAATACTTTAACAATGGACGACAAATTGTCAGCCGAAAAATGATGTTTTTTTTTTCTTTCTTTTCTGTTCTGCTATTATGATGATGGTTGTTTTTGAACTTCAGCGTCCCTTTTCAGCATAGAGACTATATAATACGTGATCTTGATCTAAAGTATAATGCTGTGTTACAAATGGTCCATTCAATCTGGAGTGAGTGATATAAGAAATCTCATCAAGGTAGGGGCGGATCCAGGAAGGACTTCTGGCAGGGGGGGCGGTGGGTTGGAATACTGCTACTTAGAGCTACCTTTAAGAGGTCCAAACTCTGGGATGGGTTTTATATATATATATGAAATAAGAAAGTTCCCTTTTCTGGGAGGAGATCGCCCCGCGCCCCCTGGATCGCCCACTCCATCAAGGAACTGCATTAACAATTGAGTGTCGTTTTCCAAACCTACTTGTTGTATATTTTTATTAATATCACAATAAAGGTTCATAACTTCGCTGCTGAAAGGGATGCTAAACGAAAATCAAATGTAAATACTGCATGAAATTTTTATTATTATTATTATTATTATTATTATTATTATTATTATTATTATTATTATTATTATTATTATTATTATTATTATTATTATTATTATTACATTCGCTCAGCCGAGTAACTCTCAGCCGGTGCCTTGAGCATTCAAAAACTTCGAGGTGTCACCATTGGAATGTTTATTATTTTTATTTTCGTATATTTTATTTCGTAAGTAAATGAAAAAGGGAGAAAAAAAGGAAAGGAAAGGAAAGGAAAGGAAAGGAAAGGAAAGGAAAGGAAAGGAAAGGAAAGGAAAGGAAAGGAAAGGAAAGGAAAGGAAAGGAAAGGAAAGGGAAGCTCACCACAGCAGGGACTACCACAAACAAGAGATTGATGAACTAAAACAAAACAAAGCAAAAAGAAAACCAAAAAAACGAAAAAAAAAACAATTAAGACTTAACGATATCATCACTCTGGTTTTAAGGTGTTATTATGTCACTAGTAACACAACATGAATATAGTTAAGACACAAATAACATGAGGTGTGAAGTCCAATTTCAGTGGTGGCGCTAGGATCAACTAGGCGGTCAGAACACTTTCCGCTTTCTGTTTGGCAAGTCGCTGTTGCCGAGTTCTTACCCTACCCTTCTTCCTCGTCTCTTCCCTCTTCGTTTTACCTAAACATCAAAAAGTAGAAGGACGAAAGAGTGTTTTTACTCAGGATCATTTAATATTGTGTTGGTAGTGGATACAAAATTTCTTATTTTGTAAAACTATTTTCAAATAGCGCATGTCTGTTAGTATCTAGCTTCCCTAGGCAGTTGTATGAGTTCTTTAGTCTCTTTATATACCAGCACGGTTAGGTATGCATTCTGCTGTTGCATTATTATAATTGATTTAATTTCTTTTGCACTTCGTTAAAACAAACACCACGGAAGATAAAAGACTACAAAAGACTTAATGATGCAATAGACTAGATTTCCTCAACACGGCCCCCTTTTATCACACCTTCTTGCCTAGGACCCATACAATATTAATTTCCTGTTTATAAGTTTTTAATTATTATTATTGCTGTTCATCACTTACAGTTGTAGGTTCTATTAGTATTTTTCTTGTATTTAAGTCTGCAGATTTTAACAAGTTTCATTCCTCTTTTAATTCCAATTGTTTTTAAAACAATTCTCGTAATTATTCAATATGCTGTTTTTTTTTTTTTTTTTTTTTGTATTTGGAAACAAGTCAACAAATCAAAATATGTCTATCAAAAGAAGTTCAAAATATTTTTTAAAAATATTTTTCTGCTACTAGACCCTAATTACATTTATCATTTACATCTTCCTTCTCACTCTCATATCGGATCATGAGGCGCAATACACTGGAGGTTCGATTCCCTCTGAAGAGCATGGTCGGATTTTTAATTGTCCTGGACCTTTCTGTGTTCATATCCCTGTTGTGTTTGGATTACGCAGAAATTGCACGAACTGTCCATGCCAAATAGTATCCCAGTTAGGACTAACTTTAAAAAAGTGGTAGAGTGTTCACTTATGGTGCATGAGGTCTTTGGTTCAATCCCAGCTCGGGCCAAGTGAGCTTTGTGATGGAGAATCATGCACGTGTTTCCTCGAGGTTCTCCCGTTTCATCCTACTTCATTCCACCATTTAATTCATTTCTCATTCTCACCGTCTTATTTAGACTAGTCGGCATGATCGTAGGACGTAAACTTAAGATTTTATTTTTTCAACCCTCATATTCTCGCGAGTCCAAGATTGAGAAACCTCGCAATATATATATATACTGCCGGTCAAAAGTTTCCGGACACTCGCTTCAACTTACATTTTTATGAACTAGGGAAAGCCACCAATTTGAAATATTTTGTTTGTTTAAGTCTCAATAATGTCTCAGGAGGATAATAGACGTTCTTCGTTTTTCTAACATGTTTACATGTTGCGAAAAAGAAAGATTATTGAATTGTTGTAAGGTCGGCAATTATTTTAATTAAAAATAACGTGATCACAATCATGATATAACTTTGCCTGATCGAAGTACGGTTAAACATTAGCAGTTAATTCCCTATTATAGTTACCCCTGGAACATAATTCCTTGATATACAAGCCTTATCAGACATAAATGTCAGGAATTTACATTATTAGTGAACAATATTATAAGATACAGTACAGTGACTTTTTGAACCGTGTTTCTGTACACGTTTTTGCCTCTTCTGAAGGTTTGTTGCCGTTATTGTTAGACATCACTCACAGAGGTAAGATATTAAGTGAAGAGGCACACTTTAGAATCATTGCGCGTCATAATGTGGGCTTTTCTATTCGTCAGTTATCTTTCAAACTAAAATAGACTCCATCTACTTTTGGTGATTCCATCAAGCGTTGTCAGCGAAGACGAAAGAACGTGGACAAAAATTAAACTGGAAGGTTCGTATTATGTCACGTACGAAAAATCGTACTATTGTATTGTTTAGCAAAAGAAATTTGAAACTTACTGCAGCGGAACTCCAATCAGAACTTAATCGTAGTTACCCTACAAACATTTCAATTATTACTGTGAAACGATATTTGAAAGTAGCTGCACTCTGGCTAAGAGTTGCTGTGCAGAAACCATCGCAAGATCAATGGAAACAAATAACAGAAGCTCCAATGGAACCGCAAGAACAAAAATTGGACAACAAAGCAGTAAAAACGCGTGTTATGAACTGGTAGTCAAAATTTCAGGTTTTTGGGCCACGACATCGAGTTTATGTTCAAAGATATGTTACAGAAAAGATGCGTCCTAACTGTGCAACCACGATTATTAAACATGGAGGAGGTTCTGTAATACTTTCGAGGTGTTTCGCAAATTTTGGGGTGGGTTGGATTCACAGAATACAAGGAAATCTGGACAAAATTGGTTATCATTCAATTTTAAGCAGCCATACTATTCTCTCAGAACTTGATTTGATTCGTCGCAGAATCACTTTTCTGCAAGATACTGATCCGAAGGACACATGTAAACTTTGTTCAAATTGTTTGAGGAAGAAACAAGCCAAAGGAAATATTTGTATCATGGAATGGCCTCCTCAGTCTCCAGACCCTTACCCCGTCGAACTTCCCTGGTAAGAGCTTGGTAGAAGTGTACGAAAAGACTGTCCAACATCTGCTGATGATGTGTTTGATATTCTGCAGAACGAATGGAATAATAATAATTCAGATGAAAATCTTCAAAAACTTGTATGCCACATGCCCCGATTGGTGAAACGACTGATAGCGGCGAAGAGCGGTTGCTTTGACGAGAAGAACATTTAAAGAATTTGCCAATATCCTTTGTTGGATAACGTTATTATGTTATTCTGATGTTAAAACTATCACTGTGTTCCTAAACTACCAAGTATCTTGTCCAAAATTGCACCGCATTCCAAGCCAAAGTGAATATTTCCCTGTTCTTTGGTCTGTCCGGAAACTTTTGACCGTCAGTATATATACGGAGTCCTTTTCCTTTCTTTCACGTCCTCTTTTTTTCTATTGAGAAGAATGAAATGAACAGCAACTTTTGAGGCAAACGTGTCATCTGAGCGCCGCGGACTTTGAAGAGAAACTGAAGCACACCACATGGTTTGTTCTTTAGTTGGCAGCCGTGTTGGGTATCTTAATGTTACATGTGGAAACTCATCTCTGTTGATAGTCGTATTGGGGGTGGGTACTGTATTTGCAGATCTTATTGTTTGACACTTTTTTAGTCTGAAAAATAGTGTTGCAAAGTTCAGATCATTTCTCTGCATTAACAGAGTGATGGGGAAAGATATTACAATATTATAAAGCAAATTTGCTCTGAATTTCAGAACTTATTTGGAGCATGTCATGTATTTTAAAAAAACAGTATTTACAAAAAATCTTTAAGAATCGAAGAAAGACTCTTTAGATTACTTTCAACAACTATTTTAATTTCATACAAATTTACTACATACAGTATGAGGCGTTTCAAATAGTAAGGACAAACTCAACATTTGGCCAACTTTTTTATTTACCCGAAGTATAACAATCATAACAGAAATCTCAATAATAATAATAATAATAATAATAATAATAATAATAATAATAATAATAATAATAATAATAATAATAATATTATTATTATTATTATTATTATTATTAATAATAATAATAATAATAATAATAATAATAATAATAATAATAATAATAATAATAATAATAATAATAACTAAGTGAATTAAGAACGTTTTGTAGAGTTCTTGTGAAGAAAGTTTAAAATATGTTTTTCCCAAAGTAACTCTTTGTTGAGTTCACCATTACTACCCGGAATGCTTCTTTATATGTTTCAAATAGTGCACATTGGCAGTAGTATACTGAACGCTAAAAAACTTTCTGATATAGCCTGAGACACCAATTAATACTGAAAACAGAAACAACCTATAACAATATAAGACGAAGTTGAAGGAAGTTGGCCAGTGACTGCACTGAAAAATGTCATTTATTTGCTTGATGGAGCTTGAGGAAAGCATCTGGAGAAACATCAGACAGTATAAATAGTCTTCGCATTTGAACCTGGTATCATCGAATTAAGAAACAAGATCGCTAACCACTAGCCTATATTTTTCATTGATTTTTTAAATTTGATGTTTAGCGTCTTTTTTAACAGCGAGACAATATGGGACGTGGACCTATAGGTTAATGAGGAACCCGAGCCATATGTGCTCCCACCGATAACCGCTTAGGCACGAGGGAGCTACTACCCTGCATTTGTTTGTTAAGCATTTCCCTTTTTAAAATCTTGGGTTTGCCTCGTATTCCTGCGAGTAGCATGTTTTCAAGGAGATTTTCTAAAGGGAATTGGAAGGAAAGAACAAAATTTCTTATAATTATTAGAGCAGTATTTTAAAATAAGGATTCGTATGCTCTGATACACTCTGAAATATATTTGTATTTCTTATTATTTTAATGAAAAATCGTATTTTTGTTGTGAATGCAGATTATCGGTAATCCTTTATCATGTAGAACATTGTTTCATGCTCTTGCACATACTCTTGCTGCTGAAAAGGACGCTAAACTAAAATAAAAAAATCATATCATAACCAATTATATTTATATTCATTATAGCTATATAGACCTCCTCATTGTTCAGCCGACAAAGAAAAGGATATATTTCTCGAGTACGACTCGACAATGAAGGGAAAGTGAATAACATGAACACAAGAAAATTAAACATTTTTCTTTCTGCATTAATAGCAAAATATAGTTCTTATAACAACAGCAACTACTAGAGTTCATAAATTTGCAACACTGTTTATAGTTCGCATATTTTTCGTCGATCTTGTCATCTGTGGCGCACTCAACTATATCAGATTCTCACATTAAAAAGTAATAATAATACATATCAATGTTGTTTTTTCTTCTTTGTTCTTTCATTAAATTTCTCACATGGGCCTACGGTCTTACACATCTTGTTCCATGCCTCTCGCTTTTTATTTCTGTCTCGATATTTTTCACACTTTATATACCATATCTCGGGATATTTTTGTATTTCGTTAATGAATAGTTCTACGTCCAGTTCTTCGCTTTCCATTTCTGTGGGTGCGGGAAAGTCTGCTCGTGTGGCTTGACTCATTGCCAGCAATGGTTTGCCGACCCGCTACACCTGTGCGGACTCGCTGCGAGCCAGCAGTCCCCGCAAAACTCAATTTTTGCCCACTGCGGGTCCGCAGTAGAGTCGCGCGGAAGAGCCTGCTCGTGTGGCATGAATGATAGGTACCAATGTATTTCCGGCTCGCGCGGATCCGCAAGAGACTTTTCTGCTCGTCTGTACCGAGACTTAGAAGTCAGAACATGTTCCAACTTGACACTGGATGTCTCAACCAATAGAATATCGGACATATTAATCAAATGGATGTAGTGAAAGGAGCTGCTGCTGCTAAAAAAAATAAATAAATAAATAAAAAATAAAAAAATCATTCACAATATTTTTGATTACACCTTGTATGCTTCGCATAAATATGATTAAACATTCAAATAGAATAGTAAAATAAAGTAATAATAGAATGGTAGACCTATATAAATAATATATAAACTATGATAAGTAATGGAAGTCCTATGGGACAATTACGTAACTCCGTATGTCTATCCACACGTAACAACAAAAACGATGAGAGAGAGAATCAGAACTGGTATTTTTGATAGGGAATAAACGCTCCAAGAATAGATAGACTTTACGCTAATCACTTAGCTGAGATTACACAAACACTGTTAGGTACTTAATATCTTTAATGAAGTCTAGACGTGTCATTAAAACTCTATTATTATTTTATTTAATCAAATAAATATTTTTAAATATTTTTGTTTAGAGAATCATTATTGCGATTTTATTATTCTCTGACGGGTCGTTCAAGATGTATTCGGACTGTCGTCAGAGTGGCGTACAACAGATTTTCCTCTGACCAGTTCCAGTCATTTATTTTGAACTGGTAGTTGCCGTCGCGCAGGTTGTTATTGTGCTGCTAAAATGTCTTGAGCCGTGCCAAAATTCCAACTAAAGCTCACACTCTCCCACACCCATGCGTTGAGCCAATGAGGGGTCAGTTGTTGCTAAGCAAGAGAAAGCGAGTGGAATTCCTTCAGCCGATAGCAGCGCTTGCAAAGGAAGACTGAGTCTTAGGCTATTTGAGAAAGCGTTACCCCCTGTAGCGAACGCGGCCAAAGTGGCTATTCAGTAATTTTACTTTCACCAGATGTGTAAATCATACTGTGAGCCAGTCAGGGTTTCCAGGTCTTTTTGCCAGGTCCAGGTGTGTAATAGCAGAGTTCCAATACTCTGCACAAACCATCTTCCAAGCAGGTGTTTCTTGCTACAATCCCTTTGCATGGCAACACGTCTTGCAGTCTATTGTTCCGACCCGCACCAAATACGCTCGAGCTGACGTTTTCTCAGCGATTTTATTGCTTTCGCGTTTATGATTAGCCATATACATTTAAATACATGGTCAGCATATTCCAAGAGTACGCATGAGCAATAAATACGCTTTGCGATCGCCTCAAATAGCCGGGTACTAAGGATCAAGTCAATGTGGTATATCTTTAACAGTCCCTCTCCCAGTCAATCGTTCTTCCGGACGGGCAGCAACTCGCGAAGAACGATGCTCTCCTAATCCCACCAAACGCACTGCACAACTTTCCTGGACATCAGTTGGGGCTTTGTTACAGACGGTGAAACTTTTTCTCACTTCGGATATGATATTTCTCGTGCATCCTTATCGTAAGTTATCTATCCACTTTCCATCACTCGTGATCAACCGCTTCAGAAATGGCTCGAGTTCGTTTCTTTGTGGTAGATATTCGGAGGTAGAAATCGATCCAATAAATGTTCGATGACACTCTAACGTCGAACTTCTTCTTTTATAGTCAGTGTCTCCTAATGATTTATCACTGTTTAATGTTTAAGTGATTGGCGATGTAATCACTTCCTACTCTTCAGTGTTCCTCTAATATTATGCACATATTCTGTGATCTTCGCCTACCACGAATAGTATTTTAGACGTCAAATTTTCAAAACGAAAGAGACTCAACCATATGTGGCTGTTCCTTCTTGATAACGTACCTTTCCCAATTATACCGAAGTTTTGGAGAAGGTTCGCACATCTTCATACCTTACTGATATATATAATCACTCACGGCGTAATATATATAATCAACTGTATTCAACTGTGAGATGCGAAATGGTGTTAGGCCTGGCTCACTGCGACTCATACCCTGAGATACAACTCACTTGCACAATCTCGTATCAAAATATTCAATACTGTTCAGACTACTTTATAGTTTTACTATTTAGTGTTCAGTTGAGATCCATAACTAAAATCTAACAAATAGACGAATCCATTTTAACACACAAATTATTGTTTAGCCTACACCAATGAACTAGTTCTACCAAGAGTTTTCATAGTTTAACAAATAGAAATGTAACTTGAATGCTATTCTGGAAAGTGTCCTGATTTATATTTATATTACCTGTAAAAGAAGTACATTACTCTTCCGGCATGGTCAAATATCATTCTGATGAGATTTCAGTATTGAAACTGTGTTGAAACATACCAAAATTGAAATCTGCAGCTAAAGGACGTATCGCAATTTATCTTCTTTATCAGAAACAACAGAAGTTTCATAGTGACGGGATTACGCTGTTTCTATTATTATTATTATTATTATTATTATTATTATTATTATTATTATTATTATTATTATTGCAAAGTTCATCAACAAATATAGAATTCGGGACATTTTAAAGTTCCGACAGATCCATGTGGGTAGTCGGGATATTTTCTCCAAAATCGGGACGGATGGCAACCCTACAATTAAATCAGAATAAAATTGCTTCAAATTATCCATTTTTAGTGTTCCATAAATATGTTTTTTTTTCAGAAGTATTTCTCTATTGTAATCTTAAGTGGGAGAATCTAACATTTCCATTTCCTACATGATAGAAGAATAATTAAAGATGGTGGCAAAGTTTTTTTTTATTTAACTTTCTAAGGACAGTTGCACCTTCGATCTTAACCTTCTACTGAAACCAGAAGTGGTAGAAATGTACAACTTCCGGTTTCAAAAATGATCCCATTGAACATAAACGATAATAGTTATTGTGAAACATCGATATAATTTTACTATCCCAAGAATAAGTTAAATCTGTGCTCTAATGATTCTATTAAAGCCAGAAATAGTATAAATCTACTACCACTTCCAGTTCCAATGTTGACTTCTATATTGTAGAACAAAAAATTGTAGTAGACAATTAGAAACTGTTTCTTGGACATGAATTTAGTGTCATAAGAATAGGTTTAATCTTGCTTTTGTAACTCTGTTTTGGAAACCGGAAGTTGTGCAGATCTGTCTTTTCTGATTTTAGACTTTCTTGGAACTAACACTGTTAAAGATAACGAGATACTTCAAATATAAATTCAGCAACCCAAGTGTAAATTCCACCTCGCCTCGGCCCTTTGCTTTTTCAGGTATTAAAATCTGAATTGATAAATTTATCGTATGTCGTTAGAATATTGGATCTCTATAGTTTGAAACTCTACTGTAGTTTCACAATGAGAAATTAAACTCAATTTTACCTTATTTGGTCTATTGTGTTTAACATTGAAACCAAAATTATGTCACTTCCGGTACGAATAGAAGAGACAAAATCTATTCTTGGAGCGTTTATTGCCTATCAAAAAATACCGTTTCTGACTCTCTCTAATCGGTTTTGTTCTGTTACGTGTGGACAGATATACGGTATCCTGTAACTGTCCCATAGGACTTCTATTACTTATGTATCATGTATCAATAGGTGAGTGGTTAACAATGGATTTCCAAGTAGATGATCCGTGTTCGAATGCGTACGGGTTTGAACTTTTGAACATGCTTAAATTTCAATTTCAATCCATATTCAGTGTGATAAACAGAATTTTCTCCTATGAAGAGTAAAATGATGTTAGAATGACGAGAAGGACGGAGAATTAAAATGGGACCATGAAAGAGACGAAGATTTACAAATTTATTTCCTTCATGTTTTTCAGATTTGATATTTTCAGTTAATTTCAGCCATTTTCTAACTTATTATTCCTAGATATGATCAGTAGTTTTCATTCTTATGATGTGCAATATATAGTGAAATACAGGGTTTAACACTTTGATAAGAGCGCGTGTAATAGCTGATTTATAAACGCACTTGATATAGCGTGTATAGATAAGTGAGTAGCGTGTGTGACTGTTGTTCTAAGGATTCTGTGTTCGAGTCTCACCCTAGACTGAGTTATATATTTTCAAGGAATTAAACATTATAAATGATGTTCGCGTTTGATACTGAAAGAGATTTATCCTATGAAGGAAGAAAAACCAAGACAGATACAAGGGGCAGGGGAGAAAGGCGCAGACTGTTTATCCTTAAGTGTTAAAATTTAATTTATTCCCATGTCTTTTCCTCTTTCCTTTCCCTCTTTCCTTTTTTCTCATTTTGTTTAGCTTTCCATACTTTTCTGCATGATGCGTATTATTCTTTTCGTTTTCTTTGCATTAATTCCTATCTCTTAGAACTTAACGTAAATGGAATTTCTGCAGATTTATCTCGTGGTTGTTTCTCTAAGTGATGCTCTCAGATAGTAATACTTTTCCCTCCAAGTGGAAGAATATCCTGGCATGTTATGTTTTTCGGCATGCATTTGCTGTATGTTGGTTGTCCAACTATCAGACATACAGTGAAACAATGCTGCTACTGGAAAAAGCTAATTAATAACTGTCTTTATAAATGTTTCACATACATAATGCAATATGGGTATTAAGGATGAATGACCCACCTTTCAATTCCAAATAAACCCTTTTCTCTCCAGCATGTTTAATTACCACTTTTACGATATTTTCGGAAAAGTGTTCGTAGGAACAACAGTCTTCCCTATCTATAGTCAAGATTTGCTAAGCATGAATAAAATATACAATTTCTTTCCAAATTCCATCAAACATATATAAAACGAATGATTATTATGGGTGGCATCTCTCAACATGTTTGAATAGGATGTATTCAAAATCGATGTCAAATAACTAACATTGAACTTCTATATCGCTCTGAGGTGAAAGTTCATTTTCTCTATTTTTGTTTACGATGATCTAATGTGCTGTTACCAAATTTTCAGATAGGGGTATATTTGAACTCCTTGTTTGTTATTGAATTAGATGTTTCGACATTACTGATAAATAATATTCCAATGTAAACTAAAATTCTAGGTAAATACACCGATTATTTCGCGTTTACAACTGTAAGCATGAAATAGCTCAATTCCGTGTCAGGTGCTTACAGACGATACTTTTACTTCACTAGAATCTCAATAGATGGCAGTTTAATCCACGATCTAATTCACTGCCACCTATGGACCAACACAGAAAACTTTGGACTTTAACCGTATGTTCAAGAATCTGAATCAGTATTACATCTCTGTAGAGAGAGTTTTCTGGGAGCTATGAAATATCCCTGAGGTTGTTATCTCCGATTGTGATCAGTGAGAGTAACCCAGCATCTTTGTAGTATACTTTCACCTTATATATTGAAAGGCATCTAGAAAGAAAATATGAAATCACCACAACTACATATATAGCCTACCTGTGCAGGGCACACCAAAGAGGGTGGTCCACCTGGTGTGGAGCCCCCAAAACTTTCTAACTCAACATACATTTGTACGTTTTCTCAACAAAACGACAATTGTTTAACAGGGAAATGATTAATGTTGCATGAAAGGTCGATCTTACACTTCATCTGCACTTTCTCTTATAAAAACAATGTGGTTTTATCATGTTTTTCTGAAAATATAGGTGGAAGTATTTTACAATTTCTTATCGTCTTTTTGGGTGCAGGATACTATCCATAGTGGCTTATAGTAATGGACCCCGCCCCAAAAATCTTGCAACCCTCCCAACATAAATTTCTGGGTAAGTGCCTGCTACCGTTCAAGATGTGTTGAATACTGAATGGATTGATGTTATGCCAAAAGTATTGAAGTCTATATTTGTACGAGGTTCAACGTTTTTCAACGGCCAGAATTCAATATCTAGAACTAAATAAACACTAAGTAACTCACACAATCAAAGTATGATGAAAGTCTGTATATAAATGCGATATGTGAGAAAAGTTTCATAGCCAAAAATTATGGACGCTAACGACATCAACGAAACGGCCATTACAACAAATAGATGTATAAGTAAACCTTGTGAGAGTTGGAAAGATACTCCTTTCATTTGAAAGTACTTCAGGAAATTGAGAGTTGGTTGATATTATAGAAATAGTAAATATTAGATAAGAAGAAATGTCCCTACCTGCTGACATAAATAATCATTATGACTGTCATTTTGAAAACAGTCATCTTGAACCGCAATCGAAAATTATGAAGAAGTCTTATGGTAGCTCTATATCAAATTGCTCGGTAAGTGTGCCAGTAATCAGGGACGTCCACATTGGGTTGAAGAAAATTCTAGCCCATGGTCATATATCACTCTATCCACCTATCGTTCATAATAAACATTTCGAATCCAAGATGGTGGATGCAAGATGACGATCATCCATCTGACATATTCCAAAAAGTGTCCCACTGGGCCTAATATGTATCGCCCATCTCATATGCAAGGAAACTATATCCATGTTGATTTTAAAAAGAGACTTTTGATACACTCTGCATTTAAAATTGCGTTTCTTGGTTGGTCAGAATCTCGTGATCTTATGAATCTTCAAGTGATTTTTTTTTAATGAACATGTAACTTCACTTCTGAAGATCAGTGCGTTCCAATTCGGACCAGATTAAGAGACACTTTACTCATTAATAAGGCTTAGTATTACGAACATCTTTATGTAAGTGTGTGTAAAATTTTGGCATGACTTTTGTGATTTGTATCCAAGGTCATTTGGGGATGTCGAGATCTGAGTTTGAGAAACACACTCTTTTCAATAAATTGTATACTAACATACTAGCGGAAATCTTGAAACTCGTATGTCGATGGACAACTTTGCTTCCTCCTTGTAAAATCTGAAATATCGCTAATGCTTGGATTCGGTAATATGGGCAATTCCACGACAAGGTTAAACCTTGACATTATTTTTCGAAACCTCTTGGGCTCGAACGGATGAATACACATAAAAAGGAAAGCATGTGCAATGTTAGCACTCCGGAAGCAAATAGTGATGTCCGTTTTTCTGCAAGATAGTCTAAATGTCCGCAAGATCTGGACAAAGTAGAGCACGTGTATACATATAGGCCGTCATTAAGTCTGACCCTGGGCCATTTTTGCACAAAGGGTTGGATGGATGGAAAATTCGGCGCACACGTATCCCATTATTTTCAGGGGTATACAGATTGAATGAAAAAGTTGTGTCCCAGAGTCCCCCGGAGGGTCCCAGACAAGGTCCAATCAAAATTGTCAGATGGTAAAGAGTAATAGATCGCTAGAAAGGTATTGTGGAAAGGAGCAAGGTGAAACAATGTTCCTTACCTTCAAGCAAATGGTGACTTCGTTTTGTCTGCAAAATGTGGAAACCCCCACGGGAAGTCACAGTAGGAGGTGCACGTAGATAACGTGGCGTAACTATAAGTGCAGATAAGGATTCTTAATAAGATTATCAAAGCAACGGAAGACTACAGAACGTACAGGTAACAAAAGAACAATTGTCACATGTCAACACCTCACACTCTTGATGTCCGTATGGAAAGTCACATCTATTACACTTTTAAAAGTTTGCATAGGTTCACCATTGTCATAACCCGCTCTCTGCCATGCGTACCGAAACATTGGTCGATAGATATCCGCTGAGAACTGATTTGTAGATGTCCGAATGTAATTTTAGGGGAAAGAACCGATCATGTAAAATCTGCTGCTGCATACGCAAACTTAACTGGAGAAAGTCAGTAATTCATTTGGCATACAATTTGTATTGCCAAAAGAAATATACGTCCAAAGGTTGAGCATATTTTGCAATTTTGGTGGGATTAGTTTCACATCGACACGTTTTCCTACACAGGTATCCCGGAGGATATGTTCATCCTTGTGTCCCGACCTAAGAGTCACATAACATTAGCGATGTATAGTTGTCAGATTAATGTGGATTTATTACCGACACAAAAAAACTTGGTAAGATGTTATTTCGTCATCTTCCCCTTGCACTTGCATTCCCTACTACATTAGGAGAGCACCTTCCTTCCACGTCCCGTGTAACACGAGGACCGAATTTACCACTGAATTCTTGAAAGCATATATACAAATTTTCAGCTAGACACCATCCATCGAGATAGCAACGACAATAGTGTAGATGTGTGTTGCACTATGCATCGACTGTAACGTCGAGATAGTATGATTTCCTTTTCCGACAATGTACAGTCTGACATTATTTCGTAGTTGAACTGGCTTTGATCAGTTCCACAAAAATTACATTGAGATGTCTTTCGTCCTGATATGCTTATTTACTTCCGTCACAAATCCTTCCGCATTGTTTGTTAATTCTCCTGACTCGTCATGTTCTTTCCGTGATTATAACATAGTGATTCGGCTGAATATTATTCCATAGTGCCGCTTCAAATTTGTAATAAATCCTCCTGAAGCTGTGAAATTCAACAGCCAATATTTCTGACTATTTTCATCGCCCAAAATTGTAAGTATCAATAATGGACGCTAGCTCTTCTGCTTCATCAAAGTTTGCTATGGTACCCTGCCTGATTGTCTTTAACTGTAGAATAAGATTTCCTTGGAATCCAGCCGTGTTTTGCCGTTTCCTTGTCACATATTGTAACACGTATTTAATATTGCTTTTTGTCTTCAGTTTCAAGTATCGTTGCAGGAATTTTTTTTATATGAGGGGAATCCGTGCACATGATAATCCTCGAATAATCCTCGTATTCTCTACTGTGGCATCAGTAAACTGTGTGATCACCCTTTCGACAACACCTTTTCGGCGACGGTCGATATTCATTCTGTGTTACTTACAGTGTTATTACACATTTTCACTTCTTCCTCTTCATTATCTTCACCACCGCGCTCTAACGTTCGGAAACATTCGGTTTCTAACTAATTTCCATATTTTTTGTATAATAATTCGTCTAGAAAACGTGTAAATGTCTTATCTTTCAGACCAATTCTTTTCTCATGACGTACCTTGTGTCTTCCTTTCACTTCAACCAATCCCACTGCATTCAATGGATTGATCACTACTCTCCACGCCATTTGAGTCTCACTTCATATTCAACCTTTCCTCACGCGAAGAACAAGCGTTTGGAGTTTCACTGTGGAGAGTAGTATAACGGTAGACATGAGGTGATCTCTCTCTGCCAGTATGTAGCGCCATCCATTGGTGCAAGTTTGCATCGTCTTGCAGACAAACGAACATTACCTATTGCTTCAGGGATACTAACAATACTCATACTCTTATTTCTATGCGTATTTGTTCGATCGAGCTCACGTACTTTCCTGAACGGTTAAATACGCACAAACATGAAAGCGTGTGTAATATTACCAAACCTGAAACAAACAGTAATGTCCGTTTTTCTGCAAGCTGGTGTAAACGTCCGTGAGAGCACATACCATACCGACAGGGCGTCTATAAAGTCTTACCCCGGGTCACTTTTGCGGAAACGGTTAGATAGATTGAAGCATCGGTGCACACGCATCCCATTATTTTCGGGGCACACATGTTGAATGGAAAGGTATTGCCGTAGGGTCCCCGGAGGGTCCCAGATAATTGTCCACCTTAAAATTATCAAATGCAGGGTGGACCAAGTAGTATATCGCTTGAAAGATATTTTGAAAGGAATCAAGCTGCAACAAGTCCCGAGTTTGTATGCACACATTATGCAAAATGGTCACAGACTCTTTCATGACAACTGTGTTGACATTTTGACTCCTTTCCATTTTGTACAGGCCGAGTGTAGAGACTCGGGACTTGCTTCATCTTGTTTCTTTTCACAATATCTTTCCAACGATATACTACTTGATTCCCTTCACCTTTGACAATTTTGGTTGGACCTCCTCTGGAACACTCCTTGGGACCTTGGGATACAACTTTTTCGTTCAAACTGTGTGCCCCTAAAAATAATGGGATACGTATGCGCAGATTTTTCCATCCACCCAACCCTTTTTGCAAAAATGGGTGGGGACAGACTTTATGGACGGCCTGTAGTCTTGGCACGTACTCTTCTTTGCCCAGATCTTGCGGACGTTTACACCATCTTGCAGATAAACGGATATCACTGTTTGCTTCCGGGGTCTTAACATTACTCATGCGTTCCTTTTTGTGCATATTCACCCGTTCGAGTTCAAATACTTTCCTTGTAAGTAGAATATTACCTTATGTGAATGGTAGAAAAAAATTTGAATCATTTGAATCTGGAAGAAGGATTCTCTTTTTTAAAACAAAAATGAATTTTACAGTGCCTATAACGTAACTCACGACATGATTCGTTAAGAAGATTAATTCATATCTAACTTGGCAACACTAGATATGGCGATGTTATTTTGTTAGTATACCATAGATGTGTCTGAATGAAGCTGCAAGATTTATAGCCTAACTTCAGCTGAATTATTTATGAAAAGCAAGTTTTTGCATGTTTTTTCTCCAAGTTTATGTATTGTCTGCTCCTGTGTCCCACCCGTAACGGAAAACATCTAAGAGTTTATCTTGGTCACACATGTATTTTCTGATTAATTGTAATTCCTGGTAAAAGTAAGCATTTTTATATTGGGTTTCCATTGTCAACATTTTAATAGAGAAAGCAAAAACGTTTTAGGAAATATTTTATTATTTTCAACTGTCCCACCCGTAAGAATTACGAGGCGTCCGAGCTTATAACATCTTGGATCATATATTTTAGTATTTTATGTGACTACTAAACACCTTTCAATAAATCATAAGTTTGTTTATCTTGCAACTTGTAAAGCAAAATAATTTAACTTTATATTCGAAAGATCCTCTTTTTTCGCCATCTTATATATATGTTTCAATTCAGGTTAAGTAGTTTGGTTTAGTTAATCGTAAAACAAACAGACCTTTTTCTGATGCGATAAGTGATATTTAGTAACATTTTGGCCATTGTCAACTTTCTAACACTTTATCAAATAACAAATCTAAAGATTCAAGGATGTTTACAGGCGCGCTGACAAGCGGTCATGAAACCTTTGTTTTGTGTATTATTACTAACGTAGAAATGGTATTTGAAGATGGTGCACATATTCTGGACATTTTAGCAAGAAGGATGACAATTCTATTCACATACAAGCAGGGTCATTTTTACTAGTTGAGTTCATCAAAACATTCAGGAAGAAAACAATCTCCTATAAATATGTTGCCATTTCTCAAGGCTAAGCAGATTTTAACAAAGATGTCCATGCAATGTGTTTAAAACGTTTCGATAAAAGTCATAAACTATTCAAAACAGACAGAAGTGACTTAATTTACATTCGACTGGAGCAAGTCCTTTGTATTCGACCGACACCTTTCATCCAAAATGTCAGAAAGGAAATAGTATTGTACGAATATCCATCTTCTGTAGATGTTCGTGAAATTCCATAGATGATATATTTTTATTCATTTCAGACTATGAATGGAAAGATATTTAAAGATATTTCTTATTGAACTGTTTGTCATTTGTGTTTGTGAAGTTGAGTTCAGAGTTATTTCTATTTGAACAACTCTAATAACAGGTAGAGATAGAGGTAGGGATGTTTTATGTTACTAGTTACAGAATTGTTTTATTGCTTGTAAATTACAATTAAGAATTCTTTGCATTTCTAAAACTGGAACTACGTCTATATACATTATGTACTACTAGGAGGCAGTATATGTGATGATAAAGAAAAGAAAAGAGATTGATTTTTTCTTTTCCTTGTCTACAATAGACATTTCTGCGTGTAGTTCAAACTGTGTCCCACTCGTAACGGTGAAAATGACCGTTTTATTTAATAATAGATTGATTTTTCGATAACTATCTTCATTGCATAAACATGCCACTTCTCACTGGACTCAAAAACAAAACCAATATTTAGTTACCAATTTTAAATTTGCAGAGTTTGGTCACTATTCCTGTTGCTGCATAATCATGTTCTCTTTTTTGTCCCACCCGTAACAGGTCCTTTTATTTTAAATATTTCCACTCCCAGTTTTGTTCGTAAACTTCTGACAATTGATATGAATACTTGTAAGTTACTTCTACGTGCACCATGAAAACTACACCAAAGTAACTTACATGGAATTGTTTATTCGATGTGAAAGCACCAAAAACGTAGTTGAATTGTCCCACCCGTAACGATGGAATTGCCCATATAACGGTAAAATCCATCCCACTCACAAACGTCATCTATGTTGAAAATTTGATCGAGATTGGTCGTTTGGTTCAAGAGTTGTTAAGTTTTATTTATTTTTTTATATTTCCCCCTCGTCCCCCTCCCCTAAGTTCTAACATCAAAGTGAATAGC
Source organism: Thermobia domestica (assembly GCF_964235325.1). Classification (NCBI taxonomy): domain Eukaryota; kingdom Metazoa; phylum Arthropoda; class Insecta; order Zygentoma; family Lepismatidae; genus Thermobia; species Thermobia domestica. The sequence goes on from NC_137469.1 coordinate 82,088,742, forward strand.
TGAAAACACTCCCAGGCCAGAACTGCAGCTAGGTCAGTAATTTGATCGAGATCGTCAGGTAGTTCAAGAGATTAAGTCACAAACATAGTCACTATCAATTTGGATCTGAAGTTTTTGTTCACAGACACCGCTATTAATATATAGATAATAATAATAATGATAATGTATGTTGCAACATAACTCTGTAACGCCTTTGGGAATTTCGGCCAGCTTGGAACACATATGACTCAGTGTCAAAAATTAATGTATGGATATAAACACCTCTTACACTTCTAGGTACGGGAGCGGGGGAGGAAGACATGTAAAAGTAGTTAAAATGAACTGATATCAGTGGAATCCATAGTTTCTGAGGTCACTAAAATGAATAGTAACACTCTCGAAGGTGTTTAAGTCCAAGTTAAATATCTTCAAGATGGAAGACGAGACGGGATGAAAAATAAAATGTATAAAATGTCCGTGATTAGTGTGAAATCCAGTGGCGGATATAGAAGGTAAATCTGGGAGGGTCAGCCTGTACCTAGAGTATGATAGGTGTATATAAACTTTCAAAAATATATAAATAATAGGTTAAATTATTTTGTCACTGAAAAACTGGGGGGTTTAGCCCCCCGGCCTTGGCCTAGATCCGCCATTGGTCAAATCCATTGTTTAAAGGGTCACTAAGGTGATTAGTGACATTCCTAATAATATTAAAACCTTGTGCATAGGTGCTTCAGTGTTTACGAAAATTGAATATCTTAGAATGGGGAAGAGTAATTTCTAAATGGTTTTACTTTCTCATTTTGTGTTCATAATGTTACTAATGTTTCAACTCTTTGATTTTTTTTTTTTTTTTTTAGCGAATTTACGATTTGGGTCATCCTGGATTTTTATCACTTCACTTAAATTAAAATGCATATCCTGAGGGAGGAGAGGGTGATTTTTTTTTGTAAATAGTAATATTTTCTAAATAGTAATAAATTATATAAACTTTTTATAGTGCGTAGAACGGTCACTTTAGCTAGTGTTTTCATAAAATGCGCTGGAAAGAGAGAATATTTTATTTATGATATTTTGGTAAAGTAAAATAAAAGAAATGGGAGCAACATGAAATGCATTGAGTGCTTTCATAAGGTAAAGAGCTAACGTTTTCTGTGAACATGAAATCACGCCATCGCCCGCTGGACAGGACAACGAGCGAACTTCCCGTCCAGCGGGCGATGGATGAATCACGCCCAATGTATTAACTCTTACTATCATTTCTTCGTTTCTTTCCCAGCAAAATATTTTCTTATTTTAGTGCATTTTATAAAAATAATGTTTTCAAATACTATTTATTTATTCTTGTGATAATACTCTCCTTAGACCACTGGCGTAAGAATAGTCTTTGGCGCCCGTAGGCAAAATCCCTAGTAGCGCCCCCTCACTCATCGAATAGGCCCCATGCAGAATCATCTATAACTTATGCGTACGGGCAGGAACGGCCATAAACTGAAAATTATCAGCGGGACGATATTGACCGCTTTTCTTTTTATATCGTTGTGGTATGTCTTTTAAAAGTAAACTGGACAGCGTACTTTTAAAAATATACTCATGTAAAATTCGGACCTTATTTGCAGTGATAGTGTAAATAAAGGGAAATGTATCAACAGGATTTCAACTATATAGTAGGTCACGATTTTATATAATTATAAAATAAATAATGTATTCTTGTGAAACAGCTTATAAGCATTTTTTTCTATTTCAGATTTTTTTAAATCGACAAATTGTATACAAAATCAGAAGTGTTTGTTTCTCATTTTTGCTTCTGCAAATTCTTTTATCATATCGGGGCCACGGTGGCTCAGTGGTAGAGCGTTCACCTCTGGTGCTTGAGGTCCTGGGTTCGATCCCAGCTCCCGCCAAGTGAACTTTGTGGTGGACAAACACCGTGTGCGTGGGTTTTCTCGGGGTTCTCCCGTTTCCTCCCACTTTCTTCCTTCCACCATTTCATTCATTACTCATCATCACCGTCTCCTTTAGCCTAACCGGCATAATCGTGGGACGTAAAACAAAGATTTCATTTCTTTTATCATATCAGAGATGTCCAATTCATGAGCAAAATTTTCACTCGGTCAAAGTGTTTTTTGCCGCCCCCTACCTAGTCGTAGCCTATATTTAACATTTTATTACACTGTTATTAGAAAATACGTTCAGAAATTAATTGTAGGGAGCTCGTTTGGGCGCCCCGGGCAGTTGCTTATGCTTGGTTCTGTGTAATCGCAGTATTTGGAAATTGTGCTGTGCCTCATAATCATGGCAACACTTTTTAACTCATTTTAATCCAGATCTTATAGGTCATAGAATCTGCCATTATTGCTGAAAGCCTGTTGCGCAGAAGAAATTTATTTAAACTTAGTGAGCTCAGTAAGTGTAATATAGGACTGGTATCGTATTAATACAGGAGGATAACCTAGACGAGTTTACAGTAATGCCAACAATTTGATACACAAATGTAATAAACTGCGAGTGAAGTGAGCAGGAATTTTTTTATTCTTGCCATGTTTAGAAAGGAAGACTGCGAAAATTGGGGCTTAATTTATATAATTTCGTTTTTTTTTTTTTAATTAAAAACCTGAGGCTTCCCCTAATATATCGAAACTCTCTGCGCCCGTGGGCAGTGCTTACCCTGCCTACCCTATTGCTACACCAATCGCTTGTTTGTAGGATTCTTGTGTTTTAACTTCCTCTCCCTTTGCAATAGTTCGGTGGTTAATGAAGTGCAACAGTTGGAATTGTTAATACTTAACATTTCCACCGCAAGATGTCTCCTAAAATCAACGACCACACTGTTCATGCACTTACTACAGAGACGCCTAACAGCTTTTAGAGAAACCACCTTGTGAAACGAAATCATTGAGCTGCCGAAATTCAAAATAGTATTCTCAACGGCTCGAGCGGATCGGCTCACGGCTCAGTCACCAAGGAGTCGAGCAGAGAAGTGAGCCGAGCCAACAGTTCACCAAACCGAGCCGGATCGAGCCCTCGTCTTATTTGGGTCGAACCCAGCCGAGCTGATGGCTTAATCCAACCGAGCCGGCTCGAGCCAATGGCTCACCTGACCTGAGCCGAACCGAGCCGAACCGAGCCGATGGCTCATCGCAACTGAGCCGGCTTGAGCCGATGACTCAGGTGCGCCGAGCCGGAGCTCCAGCTGAGCCGGTAGCTCAATGCTCGAGGCGAGCCGGTTGGGCACAACATCGTCCTGATTAACAACAAACAAATAATACAAGTTCGCTTAGAAATATTTTTTCACTTATTGATAAACAGATGGAAGTATTAAAACAAAACAAGTCTAGATAAACACAAAGGATCCCTTAAAAAAAAAAAAAACTACATAGATCCAGGCCCGTAGCCAGCCCAAAAATGCAGGGGGGCCCAGCTGAACTAAGGGGGGCCGATCCAACCATATAGTTCATTTGCAAGCCTATCGTGAAATTTTAGTAGGGGCAGCAAAGATTTAGGGGGCCCGGCCCCCCTAGACCGCCTGGATACGGGTCTGCATAGATCCTGTTACAAGTCCTTAACAATATTAGTTGCAGGTGTACTCGAACTTTTACATATTCCTATTATTATTTAATTAGTTTCTTCAATGATACAACAGAGATCCAACTAGTGCCCACTGATTTAAGAGATTAATTAACAAATCAGTTACTACAAACTCAAATATACCTAAAACATTTTGTTTGTCTTCAGTAATCCAACTTCGAAAATTGGGCTTTTGTTTTAACATTTCGTAGCACGTAGTTAGTAACTTTAATCTAGTGTTGTCAACAGCTCGAGCGGCTCGGCTCAGGGCTCAATCACCACCGAGCCGAGCCAACAGCTCACCAAACCGAGCCGGCTCGAGCCCTCGCCTCATTTGGGCCGAACCGAGCCGAGCCGATGGCTCAATCCAACCGAGCCGGCTAGAACCAATGGCTCACCTGAGCTGAGTCGAACCGAGCCGATGGCTCATCGCAACCGAGCCGGTTCGAGTCGATGGCTCACCTGAGCCGAGCCGAGCCGGTTGACATCACTAGTTCAAAAATAAATCAATTTCACAGCAAACCGATACACTAGGCCTAGATGCAATAATCAATGGCGCAAATCCCAGGAGGATGAGGGGGACATGTCCCCTCCAATCTTGGAACTGGAGGGGACTGTTCCCCCCAAAAAATCCGACTTGAAATTTTTTTGGAGAGTATTTTGATTATTTGTGTCCGTTGCCACAAAGGAAAGTGGTATGAAATTCATGTCTCCCCAGAAGGAATCTCAAACCTGCCCGCCTCCCAATGATGAAGACAACTCTGCTCTTCTGATCCTCCACACCATTGTTTTTCAATTTAATATTATTTTGAACATCGTTAAAAAATATATGGGAAACGACCTTACCGGCCCTTTCACCCAATGTTGAAGACAGATTTATGGCGCTGGCAATAATTATGTGAAAACATTGTATTTTCATTGGGTTTATCACTCATCTAAAGGTTCCATAGCGTGTTCTCCCTCCCTTTCTTCTTAGTATTTTTAGAGTTTCAATTTGACCCACGTAACTTGCTTCTATACTATCTTGAAGCAGTCTGCTTTTGAAAGTTAACTTATTGAACTCAATTAAAACAGAGAATAAAGTTAGCTGAGCTGCATGTCTGTCAAACAAACAAATGCATGTTTTCTGCGGAATAGTATCCTCCCCTTGCTGCTATGAAAATAAAATACTACACATTACACCATATCATTTCGCTAGTTGCTTCCTATTTGCTGATCAGTTAAAAGAGTATTCCTGAGCATCGTGGCGATATATGTATTTACTTTTTCGTACATTGTACGAAAAACAAAAAGAGTGAACGGAATAAAAACAAGGAAAATACAATGCGATGTAAAGTGTTTGGACTCTTTCGCCAATCACTCAATGTAGCGCTTTCTTTGTAAGTAAGTATTGATGGTGTAATCGGTAACACCGTGGGCTCAAGTTCACGGGATCCTCAGATCGATTCTCCCTAAAGACACTTTTTTCTTTACAACAATAGAGGTTATTATTTAAAAGAAAGTTATTCAGTCATCCGAGAAAAGGAAATTGTATAGAAACACAACATTTCACTTTCGTATTTCTTCGCTGTATTCACATCGCGAAGAAATATGATCATTAGTAGAGTGGGGTCACTTGGCGCAGTTTCTTTTCCTACTGCGCATGCGCAAACCCTCGACGCTGATTGGCTGGCGCAGGTCACGTGACCCCGCCCCCTTGGCCACGCCCCCTGACGCTGATTGGCTGGCCACGCCCCTTTACGCTGATTGGTCGGTGTAGGCCACGCCCCCTGCCACACCCCTTGACGCTGATTGGCTGGCGTCGGCCACGCCCCCGGTCACGCTCTTTTACGACCTCCGATTGGCTGGCAGCGGACCCCGCCCCGTACGCACTGATTGGCTGGCGCGGGACCCCCTTCCGATTGGCTGGCAGCGGACCCCGCCCCCTTAACGGCGATTGGTCACGCTCTTTTATGACCGCCATTTTAGGAGTACCGCGCTGATTGGTCGGCACCGGGCCCCACCCACATGCCACATTGCAGTAGAGAATACGAACACATAGCATAGCAGGGGTGCATTCGTTCCCTTTTATGAGCACTTTTAACATAGCAGAAATTACACAGAGACTACGAACACATAACTTAGCAGATATAACATAAGACTATCTAACATAGCAGGGGTGCACTCGTTCCCTTTTATGAGCGCTCTTTTTAAACATAGCAGAGAATAATGGGGGAGTATTCGCCATCCATTTTGAGACCAATTTTTTGACCTACTGCGCATATGCGCAAAACTGTTCCAATTCCGCCGGAGCAGAACTGCCGTTCTATTTATCAATGGTACCAGAACACACACACACACACACTCACACACAGCAGACCGCAGACTGTTCCGGTTCAGGGACAAATTACGGCTATGCGCAGAAACATAAAATAAGACATAACACCCCTGTTCTCTTTTACGAGCCCTTTATAGCAACATAATAGAGCAGATCGCAGACGGTTCCGGTTCAGGGGCAGATTACGGCTATGCGCAGAAACATAAAATAAGACATAACACCCCCGTTCTCTTTTACGATCACTTTATAGCAACATAATAGAGCAGAGAATAAAAAAATAACAACACACACACACACACACACACACACTTGATTGCTTATGCGCAGTAAAATTAAATTTCCAATTAATTACACATTGCACGCATGCGCAGAAACATAAAATAAGACATTACACTAGACTACAGCCTGTTCCAGTTGCAGTGCTGGTTCCAGTTATTCATTCCCTAAATAACATAGTATACACCCACACTTGGTTGCGTATGCCAAATCCAATTTAGTAGAAATAACACGCATGCGCAGAAACATTTATATTTCCGATTCGACCATGCTGATTACAACTACCACACTTACTTTTACCAGGGTCTTATGGTTCATGTGGGATACGCCCCTTCTATGATAATTTTAACCGATTTGGATGAAACTCGGCATATGGGGGTTTTCGACCATGCTGATTACCAATACCACACCTACTTTTACCTGGACGTCGTTTGTATGACACTTAAAACCTAATAACTCAAAAACGGGTCCACATATTGAGGTCGTGTTTCCACATTTAGTAACGGGTCACCAGCAGCCAAAAGTTCCAAAATAATGACCATCGAGGTCAAAGGTCAACCTACTTAAAACCTAATAACTCGAAAACTGAGCCACATATTGAGATGCCGTTTCCACATTGAGTAATAGGTCATCAGGTACCACAAGTCCCAAAATAATGACCATCGAGGTAAAAGGTCAACATACTTAAGACCTAATCACCCGAAAACAGACCCACATATTGAAGTGGTGTTTCCACATTTAGTAATTGGCCATCAGGGACTACAAGTTCCAAAATCATGACCATCGAGGTCAAAGGTCAACATACTTAAAACCTAATAACTCGAAAACGGATCCATATATTGAGATGGTGTTTCCAAGTCTGGTAATTGGTCATCAGGTACTACAAGTTCCAAAATAATGACCATCGAGGTCAAAGGTCAAACTACTTAAAACCTAATAACTCGAAAACTGAGCCTCATATTGAGATGCCGTTTCCACATTGAGTAATAGGTCATCAGGTACCACAAGTCCCAAAATAATGACCATCGAGGTCAAAGGTCAACATACTTAAAACCTAATCACCCGAAAACAGACCCACATATTGAAGTGGTGTTTCCACATTTAGTAATTGGCCACCAGGGACTACAAGTTCCAAAATCATGACCATCGAGGTCAAAGGTCAACATACTTTAAACATAATAACTCGAAAACGGATCCATATATTGAGATGGTGTTTCCAAGTCTGGTAATTGGTCATCAGGTACTACAAGATCCAAAACATTGACCATCGAGGTCAAAGGTCAACCTACTTAAAACCTAATAACACGAAAACTGAGCCACATATTGAGATGGTGTTTCCAAGTCTGGTAATTGGTCATCAGGTACTACAAGATCCAAAACATTGACCATCGAGGTCAAAGGTCAACCTACTTAAAACCTAATAACACGAAAACGGGGCCACATATTGAGGTCGTGTTTCCAAGTCTGGTAATTGGTCATCAGGTACTACAAGATCCAAAACATTGACCATCGAGGTCAAAGGTCAACCTACTTAAAACCTAATAACACGAAAACGGGGCCACATATTGAGATGGTGTTTCCAAGTCTTGTATTTGGTCATCAGGTACTACAAGATCCAAAACATTGACCATCGAGGTCAAAGGTCAACCTACTTAAAACCTAATAACACGAAAACTGAGCCACATATTGAGGTCGTGTTTCCACGTTTAGTAATTGGTCATCAGGTACTACAAGATCCAAAACATTGACCATCGAGGTCAAAGGTCAACCTACTTAAAACCTAATAACACGAAAACGGGGCCACATAATGAGATGGTGTTTCCAAGTCTGGTAATTGGTCATCAGGTACTACAAGATCCAAAACATTGACCATCGAGGTCAAAGGTCAACCTACTTAAAACCTAATAACACGAAAACTGAGCCACATACTCAGGTGCTGTTTCCACATTTAGTAATCGGCCACCAACTACTACATGTCCTAAAGGTACTTGCCACGGAGGTCAGAAATCAGACTAGTAAACAAAGCAACATATTGAGGTGGTGTTTCCACATTTAGTAATTGGTTACCAGCAACTACATGCCCCAAAAAGTTCAAATATTTAAACCAGAATAACTCGTAGATTGAGCGTCGGAAAATTTTTGTACCAAGGAGAAAATGTGAAGGAGGAATAAATTTGAGTGCCCTATTGAATTTTGTACCAACGAGAAATTTCATTTGCAACTAGCTTAGAATTTCTGTACCTGTTTGGGTTATTCAAAATTTGGATGGACTAACGAAAAAGAAGGCAGAGATATGCCATTTTGGCTAGCTGAGAATTTAAAGAAACAAAGGGAACCTACTCAATTTTCTATCAACGAGAAATGCCATATTTCAACTACCTCAGAATTTATGTCTTCTTGTACTAATTAAATAAACGAAGGAATATTGTACCAATGAGAAATGCCATTTTTTCTAGACCATGTTCTAATATTTAAACAAACAAAGGGGTGAATTTGAGTGACCTATTCAATTTTGCACCAATGAGAAATAACGTCCTATTTTAAATAAACAAACAATCGGATAAATTTAACCGGCTCAGAAGTGTACTATTTAAACAAACGAAGGTCTCTTGAGCGAGATTTCCAATTTTGTAGCAAGAAGGACTATTTTCTAACTAACTCAGAATTTCATTTCATATTGTAATACTCAAATTTGGATGGAGTGTTTAGTTTTGTTCGAACCAGAAAATTTGATTGGATTATTTCCTTATGTACCAACCGGAAAAAAGTGAAGGAATAAATTTGGGTAGAATATCTAGTTTTGTACCTAACAAAATAAGAAAAAGAAGTGAAGAACGACTAAAATTTGGATGGACTATTTTCTTATGTACCAACAAAAAAATGGAGCACCAGCGACAAAAAAGAAACCGAAGGAGGAATAAATTTGGGTGACCTATTCAGTTTGCAAAATCAGCATTCTATACTTTTTCTCTGCCATTCATTGGGGGTGTCCTATTTCTTTTCGTGCCAACGAGACCATTTTTAACCGACTTAGAATTTGTTCCAAACAGAAAAGAGGAGCTACACGATTAAACAAAGCAATCAATTTTTAACTAGCTCAGAATTTCTAGACCATGTTGTACTATTTAAACAAACGAAGAGATAAATGTGTGTGACCTATTCACTTTTGTACTAAGCAGAAAAAAAGCGAAGAAGGTAAAATTTAAATAGCTCAGTATTTATGTACATTTTTGTACTACTAAAATAAACGAAGGAATAAATTTGGGTGTTCTACAGAAGAAAACGGGGAAGGGCCATTTTATTTAATTTTGTAGTACTCAAAATATACAAAGAAATAAATTTGTGTGACCCATTCAGTTTTGTTGGCTTTTTAGAAAGACCATTTTATCTTTTTGTGCTCTACAAATAAACGGAGGAAAAGCAAAGAGAGACCATTTTATGTGCCTTTTGTAACGAAGAAACAAATTTGAAGGAGGTTCATTTTAACTAAACCTGCTGCGAGTAGATCAATTAGTACATAGTAAAAAAATAAAACAATATGGCATTATTGCGACTTTCATTTTCGAATACATACGGATTAAGCCACTATGGCAAAAAATACTATTCTCTCCTTATGCTTATTTGGAGCAGACTTAAGAGGACCAAGCATTAGAAACCACTAGTAGGGTGTCGATTCAGTAAACTCTACATCTAGTAAAAGAAAACGAATAGATAATTTTGAGACAGTTCCATATGGGTAAATACAGTATTAGTAGAAACGATAGTTTTTAATTAAGTAGAGATAAGGAGAGAGTGAAAAAAATGGAAAATTAAATTTTAAATCATTATTATTATTATTATTTTAGAGGTCAAAAGGAAGAATAAATGAATTTGAGTGGCGTATGTACGGAATTTAGTTTTCTACCGGGCAAAAAAAAATTTGAATGGAATATTTTATTTTGTACCAGCTGGGAATTTAGTGTTGTACCATTGTATCAATTTAAGTATTTTGTACTATTTAGTACCACCGAGAAGGTGTAGAATATTTAGTTTTGTTGGCTTCTTTATTTTGTATTAACGACTAAAACCTTTAACACATACTTGGTTGTGTGCATTACAATGGCCGAAGTTTTTCATTTCCCTGTGGTACAACGTAATGGTCGCCCCGCTTATTCTAGGTCTACAGTTAGATATTTTCGGTTGGATAATGGTATAAAGCCATGTTTTGTTGAGCACAATGCCCACTATAACGATGTGGTAGACAATTATTTGATGGATACATATTTGTTTAATAGTCGCTATAACAAATGGTATATGATAGAATTTGTTAAGCATTTATCGCAGGTAGATATTAAGATAGACTTTTTGTCGTTGGTTACTCGTTTAACCGCACACAGTTCTCTTTTCCAATCAGCTACCTTTTTTGCCATGAAAACTAAGGGTAATAGTTATACTGTGATAGCTTTCTTTCGCTATGGGGGAACGCAGGACACTTTGGATGAGTTATTAAAGTTTTGGAATCATGTGTGCGAGTTCAGGCCAAGTATCCAGATTGCGGATTTACTTGGTTGTTTTACACGATGTGGTAAAACTTGCCTTTTTGCGGTATCTCCTGATACCTATCTGTTGGACCTCGCGGTATTTGGAAACTTGGTGAAAAAGAATAACAAATGGTTTTTCTCACAATAAAGCTATACATACATAATAATCCATTATGGCAAAAAAAAATACTACTTTCTCCTTATGCCTAGTCGGAGTAGACTTCGATACATTGTGTAAGAATTTCCAATTAATAGTGGTATTGCACTGTACTTATAATAGTCTGTAATAGCGCAGTTTATTGTAGCCTACCAGCAATAATGATCTCTAAGAGAGTTATTAGGTAAAGATAACAATTACACTGCCATTCTGCGAACACATTTATACGATCCGATTTCTCAGATTTAAACAAAAAAACCATATTCTGCTACTCAAACAAACGAAGGAATAAGCTCAGAATTTCTATTCAAATAAACCTATTCATTTTTATACCACCTTTTAGTCTTGTACCAACCACAAAAAAAGAGAAGAAGGACCATTATAACAAGCTCACTATTTTTATACCATTTTGTATTACGGGCGGTCTATTTTGATTTTTGTAACGAGCAGAAGAAAAGTGAAGATGATACATTTTATACCTTTGTGATGCTACATTTTGTATTATTTTTGTGTCATCCAGAGAACAATTTAAATTGCCTCTCCCGTCACTATATGGGTATTGACGTGTGTTTAGCGAATTAGGTTTACAAAATACTAACGGCGACGCTAAAGTTTAAAGTTTCCCGGTCACTAACTAAATTGCGTCATAATTCAATTATAACTTAATCCATAGCAATTAGCGTACTAAAGAAAACTGATGAAGGACGACGAATCATAACAGCATGCATGACCATTTTTGATCACAACAGAAGGAATCATATCAAAGTAAGAATCAACTCATCAAGGAAAACAAAAGTTTCATGTTCCACACCATCTATAAAGAGTGCTGCAGATAATTAAGCAGCGTTACGAATGCGTTACCTAACACTTGTATTGCTAAGGTACTGCCAATTGCTCAACGATTCAATTATCTTTTAAACTTTCTTTCCTCGTCTAAGTCCAAAACGACAAATATATATTTTTGCAGTTATGTATTTTATTATAATGGAATATAAGATTATGGAGTATATTTGGAAATAATAGAACAAACATCATGACGTTATATTAACGAATTATTTTGCATTGCCTTGAAACATATTATTAAACACAGCGAATGCATAGAATGCTTTTATTGTAGGTATATAAGTAGAAGTGTCACACTTGATTTGTTTTTGCGGAAGAGTAGAAAAATGACTAGCATGGAAATTGCTTATGTTTCACCTAGAGAAAAAGAAATTAAGCGTGAAAACGAGAAACCAATACTGTTAATCCAGCCGTCTGACCCTGATTTGCCAGATGAATTACGTGATAAAGTGAGAATCATATATCCAACACAAGAAATAGAAGAAGTGTATTATTTTAGACGCTATAATAGATATAATGATGAAATACTCCCGGAAAGTGATGATGACAGTGTTTCAAATATTACCTGTTTTGAACTGGAAGCTAATGAGTGCGAGTGTACTAGTGAAAGTATTAGTCATACATGTGTTATACAATTATTTAAAGAGTATACACCAAATTCGGTATTATTATGTGAGGCATGTTCTAAACATAATGAGAATGAAAAAGATCACAACTGTTTGCTGCAGTATGATTACGAATTATTGCAAAAGGTGTGGACAATCTTAATTAAACGTGAAATGAGAGAGAAAATCTATAAACTCTATTTAAAGAAGCATTTTAAAGGTTGCAATATTAAGAACACTTATAATTTGGAGAAAAAATTTAATCTGATATATGAATACATTACAGAGTGTGATTATTATATCAACAAAATAGTATAAATGTTTTTAGAAAAAGATAAACAATTATTTAATTCTGTAAATGAACACTGAGCCCCCTGTAGCATATACATTTGATTGTGAATGAATAGAAGAACTTGAACTGATAAATGGGTCAATTTGTAGTATTGTAAAATTAAGAATTTAATAGATTACCAACATTGGACTCTGGCAACTGATTTGTCAGGGAGAGGCAATTTAAATTGTTCTCTGGATGACACAAAAATAATACAAAATGTAGCATCACAAAGGTATAAAATGTATCATCTTCACTTTTCTTCTGCTCGTTACAAAAATCAAAATAGACCACCCGTAATACAAAATGGTATAAAAATAGTGAGCTTGTTATAATGGTCCTTCTTCTCTTTTTTTGTGGTTGGTACAAAACTAAAAGGTGGTATAAAAATGAATAGGTTTATTTGAATAGAAATTCTGAGCTTATTCCTTCGTTTGTTTGAGTAGCAGAATATGTTTTTTTTTTTGTTTAAATCTGAGAAATCGGATCGTATAAATGTGTTCGCAGAATGGCAGTGTAATTGTTATCTTTACCTAATAACTCTCTTAGAGATCATTATTGCTGGTAGGCTACAATAAACTGCGCTATTACAGACTATTATAAGTACAGTGCAATACCACTATTAATTGGAAATTCTTACACAATGTATCGAAGTCTACTCCAACTAGGCATAAGAAGAAAGTAGTATTTTTTGCCATAATGGATTATTATGTATGTATAGCTTTATTGTGAGAAAAACCATTTGTTATTCTTTTTCACCAAGTTTCCAAATACCGCGAGGTCCAACAGATAGGTATCAGGAGATACCGCAAAAAGGCAAGTTTTACCACATCGTGTAAAACAACCAAGTAAATCCGCAATCTGGATACTTGGCCTGAACTCGCACACATGATTCCAAAACTTTAATAACTCATCCAAAGTGTCCTGCGTTCCCCCATAGCGAAAGAAAGCTATCACAGTATAACTATTACCCTTAGTTTTCATGGCAAAAAAGGTAGCTGATTGGAAAAGAGAACTGTGTGCGGTTAAACGAGTAACCAACGACAAAAAGTCTATCTTAATATCTACCTGCGATAAATGCTTAACAAATTCTATCATATACCATTTGTTATAGCGACTATTAAACAAATATGTATCCATCAAATAATTGTCTACCACATCGTTATAGTGGGCATTGTGCTCAACAAAACATGGCTTTATACCATTATCCAACCGAAAATATCTAACTGTAGACCTAGAATAAGCGGGGCGACCATTACGTTGTACCACAGGGAAATGAAAAACTTCGGCCATTGTAATGCACACAACCAAGTATGTGTTAAAGGTTTTAGTCGTTAATACAAAATAAAGAAGCCAACAAAACTAAATATTCTACACCTTCTCGGTGGTACTAAATAGTACAAAATACTTAAATTGATACAATGGTACAACACTAAATTCCCAGCTGGTACAAAATAAAATATTCCATTCAAATTTTTTTTGCCCGGTAGAAAACTAAATTCCGTACATACGCCACTCAAATTCATTTATTCTTCCTTTTGACCTCTAAAATAATAATAATAATAATGATTTAAAATTTAATTTTCCATTTTTTTCACTCTCTCCTTATCTCTACTTAATTAAAAACTATCGTTTCTACTAATACTGTATTTACCCATATGGAACTGTCTCAAAATTATCTATTCGTTTTCTTTTACTAGATGTAGAGTTTACTGAATCGACACCCTACTAGTGGTTTCTAATGCTTGGTCCTCTTAAGTCTGCTCCAAATAAGCATAAGGAGAGAATAGTATTTTTTGCCATAGTGGCTTAATCCGTATGTATTCGAAAATGAAAGTCGCAATAATACCATATTGTTTTATTTTTTTACTATGTACTAATTGATCTACTCGCAGCAGGTTTAGTTAAAATGAACCTCCTTCAAATTTGTTTCTTCGTTACAAAAGGCACATAAAATGGTCTCTCTTTGCTTTTCCTCCGTTTATTTGTAGAGCACAAAAAGATAAAATGGTCTTTCTAAAAAGCCAACAAAACTGAATGGGTCACACAAATTTATTTCTTTGTATATTTTGAGTACTACAAAATTAAATAAAATGGCCCTTCCCCGTTTTCTTCTGTAGAACACCCAAATTTATTCCTTCGTTTATTTTAGTAGTACAAAAATGTACATAAATACTGAGCTATTTAAATTTTACCTTCTTCGCTTTTTTTCTGCTTAGTACAAAAGTGAATAGGTCACACACATTTATCTCTTCGTTTGTTTAAATAGTACAACATGGTCTAGAAATTCTGAGCTAGTTAAAAATTGATTGCTTTGTTTAATCGTGTAGCTCCTCTTTTCTGTTTGGAACAAATTCTAAGTCGGTTAAAAATGGTCTCGTTGGCACGAAAAGAAATAGGACACCCCCAATGAATGGCAGAGAAAAAGTATAGAATGCTGATTTTGCAAACTGAATAGGTCACCCAAATTTATTCCTCCTTCGGTTTCTTTTTTGTCGCTGGTGCTCCATTTTTTTGTTGGTACATAAGAAAATAGTCCATCCAAATTTTAGTCGTTCTTCACTTCTTTTTCTTATTTTGTTAGGTACAAAACTAGATATTCTACCCAAATTTATTCCTTCACTTTTTTCCGGTTGGTACATAAGGAAATAATCCAATCAAATTTTCTGGTTCGAACAAAACTAAACACTCCATCCAAATTTGAGTATTACAATATGAAATGAAATTCCGAGTTAGTTAGAAAATAGTCCTTCTTGCTACAAAATTGGAAATCTCGCTCAAGAGACCTTCGTTTGTTTAAATAGTACACTTCTGAGCCGGTTAAATTTATCCGATTGTTTGTTTATTTAAAATAGGACGTTATTTCTCATTGGTGCAAAATTGAATAGGTCACTCAAATTCACCCCTTTGTTTGTTTAAATATTAGAACATGGTCTAGAAAAAATGGCATTTCTCATTGGTACAATATTCCTTCGTTTATTTAATTAGTACAAGAAGACATAAATTCTGAGGTAGTTGAAATATGGCATTTCTCGTTGATAGAAAATTGAGTAGGTTCCCTTTGTTTCTTTAAATTCTCAGCTAGCCAAAATGGCATAACTCTGCCTTCTTTTTCGTTAGTCCATCCAAATTTTGAATAACCCAAACAGGTACAGAAATTCTAAGCTAGTTGCAAATGAAATTTCTCGTTGGTACAAAATTCAATAGGGCACTCAAATTTATTCCTCCTTCACATTTTCTCCTTGGTACAAAAATTTTCCGACGCTCAATCTACGAGTTATTCTGGTTTAAATATTTGAACTTTTTGGGGCATGTAGTTGCTGGTAACCAATTACTAAATGTGGAAACACCACCTCAATATGTTGCTTCGTTTACTAGTCTGATTTCTGACCTCCGTGGTAAGTACCTTTAGGACATGTAGTAGTTGGTGGCCGATTACTAAATGTGGAAACAGCACCTGAGTATGTGGCTCAGTTTTCGTGTTATTAGGTTTTAAGTAGGTTGACCTTCGACCTCGATGGTCAATGTTTTGGATCTTGTAGTACCTGATGACCAATTACCAGACTTGGAAACACCATCTCAATATGTGGCCCCGTTTTCGTGTTATTAGGTTTTAAGTAGGTTGACCTTTGACCTCGATGGTCAATGTTTTGGATCTTGTAGTACCTGATGACCAATTACCAGACTTGGAAACACCATCTCAATATGTGGCCCCGTTTTCGTGTTATTAGGTTTTAAGTAGGTTGACCTTTGACCTCGATGGTCAATGTTTTGGATCTTGTAGTACCTGATGACCAATTACTAAACGTGGAAACACGACCTCAATATGTGGCTCAGTTTTCGTGTTATTAGGTTTTAAGTAGGTTGACCTTTGACCTCGATGGTCAATGTTTTGGATCTTGTAGTACCTGATGACCAATTACCAGACTTGGAAACACCATCTCAATATGTGGCCCCGTTTTCGTGTTATTAGGTTTTAAGTAGGTTGACCTTTGACCTCGATGGTCAATGTTTTGGATCTTGTAGTACCTGATGACCAATTACCAGACTTGGAAACACGACCTCAATATGTGGCCCCGTTTTCGTGTTATTAGGTTTTAAGTAGGTTGACCTTTGACCTCGATGGTCAATGTTTTGGATCTTGTAGTACCTGATGACCAATTACCAGACTTGGAAACACCATCTCAATATGTGGCTCAGTTTTCGTGTTATTAGGTTTTAAGTAGGTTGACCTTTGACCTCGATGGTCAATGTTTTGGATCTTGTAGTACCTGATGAACAATTACCAGACTTGGAAACACCATCTCAATATATGGATCCGTTTTCGAGTTATTAGGTTTTAAGTATGTTGACCTTTGACCTCGATGGTCATTATTTTGGGACTTGTGGTACCTGATGACCTATTACTCAATGTGGAAACGGCATCTCAATATGTGGCTCAGTTTTCGAGTTATTAGGTTTTAAGTAGGTTGACCTTTGACCTCGATGGTCATTATTTTGGAACTTTTGGCTGCTGGTGACCCGTTACTAAATGTGGAAACACGACCTCAATATGTGGACCCGTTTTGAGTTATTAGGTTTTAAGTGTCATACAAACGACGTCCAGGTAAAAGTAGGTGTGGTATTGGTAATCAGCATGGTCGAAAACCCCCATATGCCGAGTTTCATCCAAATCGGTTAAAATTATCATAGAAAGGGCGTATCCCACATGAACCATAAGACCCTGGTAAAAGTAAGTGTGGTAGTTGTAATCAGCATGGTCGAATCGGAAATATAAATGTTTCTGCGCATGCGTGTTATTTCTACTAAATTGGATTTGGCATACGCAACCAAGTGTGGGTGTATACTATGTTATTTAGGGAATGAATAACTGGAACCAGCACTGCAACTGGAACAGGCTGTAGTCTAGTGTAATGTCTTATTTCATGTTTCTGCGCATGCGTGCAATGTGTAATTAATTGGAAATTTAATTTTACTGCGCATAAGCAATCAAGTGTGTGTGTGTGTGTGTGTGTGTGTGTTGTTATTTTTTTATTCTCTGCTCTATTATGTTGCTATAAAGTGATCGTAAAAGAGAACGGGGGTGTTATGTCTTATTTTATGTTTCTGCGCATAGCCGTAATCTGCCCCTGAACCGGAACCGTCTGCGATCTGCTCTATTATGTTGCTATAAAGGGCTCGTAAAAGAGAACAGGGGTGTTATGTCTTATTTTATGTTTCTGCGCATAGCCGTAATTTGTCCCTGAACCGGAACAGTCTGCGGTCTGCTGTGTGTGAGTGTGTGTGTGTGTGTGTGTGTTCTGGTACCATTGATAAATAGAACGGCAGTTCTGCTCCGGCGGAATTGGAACAGTTTTGCGCATATGCGCAGTAGGTCAAAAAATTGGTCTCAAAATGGATGGCGAATACTCCCCCATTATTCTCTGCTATGTTTAAAAAGAGCGCTCATAAAAGGGAACGAGTGCACCCCTGCTATGTTAGATAGTCTTATGTTATATCTGCTAAGTTATGTGTTCGTAGTCTCTGTGTAATTTCTGCTATGTTAAAAGTGCTCATAAAAGGGAACGAATGCACCCCTGCTATGCTATGTGTTCGTATTCTCTACTGCAATGTGGCATGTGGGTGGGGCCCGGTGCCGACCAATCAGCGCGGTACTCCTAAAATGGCGGTCATAAAAGAGCGTGACCAATCGCCGTTAAGGGGGCGGGGTCCGCTGCCAGCCAATCGGAAGGGGGTCCCGCGCCAGCCAATCAGTGCGTACGGGGCGGGGTCCGCTGCCAGCCAATCGGAGGTCGTAAAAGAGCGTGACCGGGGGCGTGGCCGACGCCAGCCAATCAGCGTCAAGGGGTGTGGCAGGGGGCGTGGCCTACACCGACCAATCAGCGTGAAGGGGCGTGGCCAGCCAATCAGCGTCAGGGGGTGTGGCCAGGGGGCGGGGTCACGTGACCTGCGCCAGCCAATCAGCGTCGAGGGTTTGCGCATGCGCAGTAGGAAAAAAAAACTGCGCCAAGTGACCCCACTCTACTTCATTTCTTGCAATTCAAACCGTAGACCACCGTTCCCAACCTTTTTCAACTTGCAGCACACTAAGAGTTTAACTTGAGTTCTCGCGGCACATTCATAGATATTATTGTTTGTAAATTTAAAATATCGTGATCATTTTTTCTCTCTGATTACAGATCTCCTCCTCACAGGAAAAGCGGCTCGATCACTGATTTCCCCCAGTGGTAAATCATTGTGCACATTTTTCACTCTAATTTAAATATAGAAAACAATTGCAGTGACATAGAGTACTCTGGTTATTAAAAATAACCTTTCTTTTTCGAAAACTTTATCCAGCCTTTCACTAAGAAGGACGATCACGCAAGAACGAACGAACAAACAAATCTCTTATAACACAAATCTAAGTATGCATGTTTGCTTTGTCGAAAGGATTGAATGATATTTTAAAATTTGAAATTACGAAATAGACTGTAACAATAAAGAAGCAACAATGGTCATAAGAATGATAACACATACTTTTTTACTTTTTCTCAACATTAAAAATGTACAGAAAAGTAACACACTATGGAACTTACAGTTAATTAACATGGTTAATATACGTTACAATTTTTAAATATTATATGAAGATTAGAATTTTCAATAATATTAGTAATCTAACAATTTTTCAATAATATCTATTGGTTTCACTTATTTAATAATAATAGTATATGAAGGTTTGAATTTTTCAAAAATAAGTAAAACAAGTTGGTCCACGAGCACGATACAAAATTAATGTGTAACTTGTGCTTGATTTCTTAATTTTCTTCATATTGTGTTCCGGAGTTAACAGTTGCGACCTGTTCTTACGCTTGTGTTCGTTGCAGAAAATATTACTTCACTTAAGAAGGATGTAGAAAAGGGAATGAAAACTTTCACTGATCGTGTAGAAATAGCTGGATATTCTCTTCGGAGAGAAATACAGGATGATGCCATGTCTTGTTGTGAGTGCTGGAGCTTCAAACCTCGGTCATTCTTCACATCGACAAGTTCATAGTAATGTGCAATACAAATATACATCTTTCCTATGTATTACAATTTGGTTACTATAGAATTAATAATTTTGTTTCGATTTCCTCGCGGCACACCGGTTGGGAAACGCTGCCGTGGACAATAAGTTAGTGAATAACGTTTTTCGGTCTTTTTATAAACAATGTCCAGTGTGCTGTTGTCGGCAGAGCTCTACACTATAGACCTTAAAGTCGCAAGTTTTTGAGGAAAACAGTGCCAATTTATTATTATTATTATTATTATTATTATTATTATTATTATTATTATTATTATTATTATTATTATTATTATTATTATTATTATTATTATTATTATTATTATTCTAATGACAAAAGAAATAAAGAAAAAGACACATAGACGAAGCTATTGATAGGAGCAGAAGAGATGTACTTTATATCAGATTCTTTTTAGGTTTACACATGAACTTAATAATATTACATTTATGGATTGACAGATAGAATTATTATTTTACGAGAACAAGAAATGGAGTATAAATATTTGTTAGCTGGTAGCAATAATCAATTTTGTTTCTCTCTTCTTCTAGATAGGTTGAGTTGATTTTGAATTTAACGTCCCTTTCAGCAGCAAGGCTATATGAGACGGGACCTACTGATTAATGTGGAATCTGAACCACATGAGCTCCTGCCGGGAATCGAACCCGGGTTTTTCTAGGTAGGAAGGTGAGGTGATACCTTGAATAGAATCGTTCTTGTGACTAGAGTTGTTAAGTTCGATCACTATTTGTAATTTGTGTTATTCCTTTAATGCTTTAGCAACGTTTCATGTAGCGTTAAAGCTAGTAATAACTTATTGGAAATCGTGTGTAAAATTGGAAGACCGAGTTAGTTGTGTAAGTTCGTAGACAGATCGAGGTAACGAAGCCAGAGTAATGTGGGTATGTCTCTGCTCTGGCCATCCTTTCTCGTAGAGTATTCGATAGCAAGGTAGTCTGAAGATCTTGTAGTCCACGAATTGACTACCGTGCACGCAGAACCATTTTTATTTCTTGAACACAAGTAGAAAAGTTCAAAAAAAAAAAAAAAAAAAAAAAAAAGATCGAGATGCATGAAGTTTACAACTAACAAGCAAGACCGAACCAAAGGTATGGGTAATTACGTGATTTGTTTAAAGAAACAATAAAATTGAGGAAAGTGGTTTTGTCTGTGTCTAGGAACGGAGTATAAATAAAAGAAGAAACTACAGTTCTGTCCAGAACATCTGTCGCATGTTTCAAAATTACATAAATAGAAATAAGTCTCTTTCTTATGATAGAAAATGTTAAATATCTTCTTAGAAATATGCAGAAAAAGGAAACCAATATTTCAAACAAAAAAATTCTGCAAAAAATTAAGAAATAAAGAAGTTATCATTAATAAGAGAAATCTCCGAAACTCATCGCAAAATTCTAAGTTCCGTTTTCGTAAGTGTAGCAAACAGACTCCGAAAGGAAGAATTTGTGCACCCAGGTTGGTCTATACTTTTTGTCTTATCTTTGTGTCAGGAATCACCTCCCAATCGTTGTCGGTGTTGTTTTGAAACACCCTGCATATATATATCTGGAAACTGAAGAAGGTTGTTGATGCTATTTGTTTTACTCTCGTTTGAAATATGGTTTTCTGTACCTTTTTCTAATTTCTGATACTGCGTGTGTCTTGAGGATTAAAATGTGAAATGAACACAGCAAAAGTTGAAAAACTGTATACTCGTACCACGGGAATCTTCAACACAAAAGCGGATTCCGAGTTTGTTTGAAGAATCATTCTTGAGTGAACTATCAATATTTCTTATTTATGAAAAAGTTAACACTTATATTTCTAGAATATGGCGCTACGATAAGCCTCATTGGACCATACAACAAGAAAGAAATATCACTAGAGTTAATATTTCGAGTGGTATAAAAATATAGAAAGTA
Source organism: Thermobia domestica (assembly GCF_964235325.1). NCBI lineage: Eukaryota > Metazoa > Arthropoda > Insecta > Zygentoma > Lepismatidae > Thermobia > Thermobia domestica. Next base: position 82,110,299 of record NC_137469.1, read on the forward strand.
TTGGAACTAGTTTTCTTAGCATAGACAACCGCCACAGGCGTTATATACCAGGACGTATTAGAATAATTTGAAATTGCAGAAATCAAGGATTTTTCCTATTTATTATTTTTGCATGATGGTGCGCTTTCCATGGAGCACATCAACACACGGAGAATTGTTTAGATCAACATTTCTCAGTATTGTATTAGACGAATCAGTGTGAAATCATGGCCATCTTGTTCCTTCGGTTCATTGTGTGTGTGACCATTTTTTCTGGAGCTTTATCACTTCTGCTATCTATTTAAGAGTACAAGGTCCTTTTTCTATAAAATAGTTTCATTTAGCAAGCAACCTGAAAGAGTGCGTACTTAATTCGTGGACATCCTATATTGAACAGATGTATTTTATTTATAGGATGTGATTGTAATATGAGTTATATTTATAACTCAGAAATAAAGATCCTGGATAAAGTAACGATGGAATATAAAAGTGTTCCATCTATATTTCACAAACGGAAAAAAAGTTGTAGTAAATTGATTAATGTCGTGTTAAAACATCATCCCTACCCTCCTTCTACGTGAGGTTTGGTTTAGCCAATTCCAAGTAAGATGCCTATTCGTGACCACATATATAAACATACTGTGTGGCAAAATGAATGTTTCAAAATGGAAAGAACTAACATCATGTTTCTTGTAGAACATAAACTGTTAAACATCAATAGAACATGATCACAAGCGATTGTAGATTGAGTGCACGTGCAGTGGTTGAACTAGTAAATTTAGACAGGGAGTCCGTTCAGTGATTATTACAGTTGAATTCACCAAAACGGAAATATGTGCTAAAATTCGGCCAAGAAATCTGCAGACATGACAATGCATCCAAAAGGGAACCAGTCTTGTTGGAATCTGTAATCACCTACGATGAAACATAGAATTGTATATACTTCTCGGAGACTAAATTTCAATCTATAAAGAGAAAGTTCCTTCAGTTTCCCTGACGAAAAGAAACACGTATGTCAAGTTGAATATTTAAGGTAATACTATATGAACATCTGTTGAAAGTTGGCATTGTTCTTTACATTTTCGGAAGCGTAATGTTTGAGGTGGTTCCTATTGGAGGAAAAGTCAATTATCACTACTAAATTGAGGTCTTTATCAGACTTCGCGAAAAAAAAAATGGGGGATGCCTTAACTATGGAAAACTGGATGGTTTCTGTACCAAGCCAACGCACTGGTCCACTAGTATGACTATTGGACAATCTGTGTGCGAAGTAGCATTAATTGTCTTATTCCTACTCACCAGAGCTAGCACCATGTGAGATTATTTCTTTTCTTGAAACCGAAGAGTGACTTAAACGTATCACTTTTTGCCTCAGTTGAAACTGGCAAGTAAAAAAATTGTGGCGCTTTTACACGAACTTACAGAAAGAAACAGTTGCAGCAATGAATGCGGAAGCTTCGATCGGCGAAGAGGACGGCTGTAATGCGGCAGGCACAAGATCTTATGTGTACAGTACATGTTTCTGTCGCATGTCGTATGTCAATTCTATCTGAGCAACAGTTCAGTGTCGACACCAATTCTTCATATTAAAATGTTCCCATAAATGATAATCCATATATGACAAAAGAGACAGTGGCCAAAGCTTAAAACCCACTTTATTTTAAATTATGATTTGTAACTGTTTCTGTAGAACAATATTTATATAGATGTCTGTATTTTCATTTATTTTCGACAGTGTCTGAAGAAGGAAATGCTAGATATCCGAAACAGTTACAAATTATAATTTAAAATAAAGTGGGTTTTAAGCTTTGGTCAGTGTCTCTTTTGTTAAAACAATCAATCCAAAGCCATGAATAGTCTTACTACCATATATGACGATGATATGCACACGTTACGTATGGCCTGTACATAAAACATGCAATTCTCTTTTTCCTATGGCTGTAAAACTTTCCGTGAACCTAGCACTATTCAATATCACTTTATGTTCTTCTTGAAACCCTTTTATGATTGTGTGTGTGTGTCTAAGTAGGTGACGCAAGCGCAGCCTTATGTACGATATTACATTAGAGATTCAATATATGTATATATTTGAAGACGCCTACGTGTGTGTAAGTAGAAAGTAATGTTCTATAGATGACTAAAAAAGTTTTTATTGATTTATTTAATGCATGGTAACTGAAGTAAGATTTTCTACTAGATTAGGCCATATATGCCGACAATTTTTATGCAGTTCTATTGTTTGGTTGCATGAGACGACATCCTAAATCCGTATTTTTACGTTGAATGACAGAAAGTTTGAAGTACGTATGTTACAGCTAAACAGGTAACGTTCTTATTACAGACAACTCTAGAAGCTATTCTAACAAAAACAGACACATTAAATGTAAGTGAAGTTAGAGTTAATATTTTTATTTAAATTTTGCTCTCAAGTGCTATATATCTATGGGAAAGTGATATGCATGGAAACAGCATTTAAATATGTTACCAGACTGAGCAAGTTCCTAGTTCAGTCGCAATCTACACATTTGAAAGGAAACAAACTTTCTAGGTACACTAATATAAGGAAAAGTCCCTTCGTGTCCACTCGATGGACTCTGAAATCCCTGAATAAAAACTCAGAAGAGTCATCTCGTATCACTTCGAGTAAAATGTCTGCTTTCGAATGGTCTTCGCACTGAATAGAGATATGAAAATCGTATCTATTGCGAATCCTTTCGCAGTAAGTGTCCAATGCTTACTTTCTGTGTAATCCTGGTCTCAATCTCAGCTTCGAATTCAACATGAAGTGTAGCTTAATACGCTATAAAACATTTTTCATTTAAAAATCTAGAAGTTAGTAATTTACTCTTGGAGTCTGTAAAATTCTATATTCTTACTAAAAGAATATAAACACACCTCAATAGTGACTAATGTATTACTGCAAACTTGTACAGATCAATAACATACTTAAGTACCAATGAGTCACTTTTATTTCTACACCTCTTATTGGTATACACTTCTTCACAAGAACTATCCAACTATTATTAGTGGATATACAATCGCTACGGCTTCTAACTAAACATATTAAATAATCTCAACTCACAAGTACATCCATTACTTACTTCGTAATTTAGCGATTCTCTCTTTTTGTCAACAACACATATTATTTTTCTAACAACAGCTACTTAATGGCATGTGTACAATTTCATGTAACTTCCTGCCCATACTACATCCCAACACTCTCCCCCTGTTACCTAAAAAAATCGCCGCCACTAAAAAACAACATTATATACAATTAGTATTTTTTTCATTACAACAATTAATCATGAATACAGTCTCAATTGTCATTTGACATTGAATTGTTTTTCAATCCCATTTCTTCGTCCGTCACAGAATCTACAGAAGTACTTAATGTATGTTCGTTAATCTGTGGCTGTTCCATATTGCTACTTGTACGGTCTGCAATTGCTGGTAACATATCCGAAGCCGAAGTTGGGTCTGTTCCTGCCATATCTGCATTTGGAGTTTCCACCCCGATTGTATCAAGTCGTAGAATGTTAGCCAAATTACTTAATTCTTGGGCTTCATCTTGATCACTGATTGCAGTCTCTTGATACCCAGAATTAACTAAACTTTGTGTTTGACGTTCGGATTCTGAAGACACAAACGAATCATATTTACATGTCAAAGCAAAATGATTTTTTCATCCACAACGTAAACAAATCTTTCCCCATGCCAAACAACGTCCTCTTTTATGCTGCATCGAACAATATCGGCAATTACTCTTTGACTTTGGTGAAGCCTGAGCAGAAGATAACGAAGAGCTATGTGATGTTGATGTACTGTCCTTCTTTTGACGAACCCTTGACGATTGGACAGCGTTTAATTCGCTTTTTTTCAGATGACTTATAAAACCGAAGTTGTTGTTCGGTACTTTCCATTGCTAATGCTATTTCTGTTGCTTTGCTGAATGTTAGATCTCGTGTATTGAGCAACTTTCTACGAATTGATTCGTCTGCAGTCCCCAAAACAAAATGATCCCTCAAATTTTCGTCCAAGCAACAGGTATATTCACAGAAGGTTGACTGCTTTTTTTTTTTTTTTTTTTTAATCTAATACAAAAGATGAAATTGGCTGGTAAGGCTTCTGTCGCATGATGTAAAATTGATATCTCTCCGAAATTACATTTACTTTTGCAGCATAATATTTTTTCATCACGGTCTTGATGTCTTCATAAGATTTTGCTGGTGGAGAATCTGGCCAGCAAATGTTGCATAGTTGATCATAAGCTTCTGTTCCCAATGTACAATTCTATATTCTTACTAAAAGAATATAAACACACCTCAATTGTGACTAACGTATTACCAAACTTGTCCATATCAACAACGCACTTAAGTACCAATGAGTCACTTTTATTTCTATATCTCTTATTGGTATACACTTCTTCACAAGAACTATCCATCTATTATTTTGTGGATATACAATCGCTACGGCTCCTAACTAAATATATTAGTCTCAACTCACACGTACATTAATTACTTCTTCATAAACGACCCGCTCGGGAGAGTAATACTCCCGGAAGTATGTTTTTCCGCGCGCTACTCTAGCCAGCAGTTTTACGCGCTATCCTAGCCGGTTATTTTCTTGGTCACAAAATTTATATCATGAAGTACAAGGGGAACAAAACGAGCCCTATATCATGGAGTACAAGGGCATAAGTACTACAACTACTTATCTGCACAAAAAAATAAATCACTTTTTTAAGTATTATTTTCATATTATTTCAATTTAATAAGTTTTATAAAAATGTAAAAATAAAAAGTAAAAGGAAAACTTTCCTCGGGCCGGGTTTGAACTTGCGCCAAAAGTCTTTTATTACTAGCATATAGCGCTAGCCCACTCGGCCACGAAGGCCGACACCAGCAAGCGTTTGATTCCTTCTATTTTGATGCAACTTGGCAAGAAGTGAATAACGCCAACCAATCAGAACTCTGTTTCTCGTTTCTACTTCCGGGAGCATTACTCTCCCGAGCTTGTCCTCTTCATAATCTAGCGATTCGGTTTGATCTAAACATTAAACATACTATTTGCCTCACAACAGCTTCGTAACGGCATGTGTACAATTTCATGTAACTTTCTGCCCATACTACATTGCCCAACAGAGTCTTTTTCCCTGATAATTTTCTTTAAAATGGCATTTCATAAATAAATATTCCCTTTTTAAAGCTTCAGTATGCTATGATTTATCTCTCATTTCTTTAAAATAGTCACAAGGAATGTAATTTTATGGGTTGCGTTTTCTTCGATACAAAGTTTTGTGGAAATCCTATTATCATTGTAACAAATGTTTCCGTAATAACTGCAACATGATACGATTCAATGTAAGAAGTGAGAATTAGAAAGTTTAGGACGATGGTCCGTACCCTTTATTATCTGCAAGAATTACTACTATTCAAGTATCATGATTATATTCGGTTCTTAATCGCTATAAATGTATATATAATATTGATCTACAGTTTAGGGGCTCCTCACATACACCTACAATTCAACGACATTCACCAACATACACCGATTCACTAAATTAAGACGTGATTCTCATGGTTTGCATTAGGGCTGCCAGGCAATCTTTTCTTAAATTGTCACAGGTTTTTTTTGGTGTGTGTGTGTATGTGTGTATGTGTGTGTGTGTGTGTGTGTGTGTGTGTGAGTGTGTGTGTGTGTGAGTGTGTGTGTGTGTGTGTCTTCTATGAGAGTGAGCGACTACCGTCATTTCTTCAACGTTATATCAAGTACAGATGTCATTTAAGGAAAGCAGGGAGGCAATTTGAAAATACTTTTCTAAAAAAAAAGAAATGTTTATTATCATATTAATGAAAACGGGAAATCCTTGTGTTGGTGGACAATCTTGCTCCCTGACATAATGTTAAATGACATGATTGATTTCAAGACAACATAATAGTCGGGAATAAAATTACACTGTAAACAAGGTAATATGTTTTAGAATAATTATTAATTATCTGGAGTATTATCATCATCAGCAGTAGGGTACATATGTATGTTTTGCCCCACTTTCCCCCTCCACCCCTAACTACCCAAAAAAATTATGAAGCCACCCCTGACTTTAACACAGAAGGATACCCCAAAGTGAGATTGAATATGCTTTTATGACATTTAAAACCAAACAAAAATGATCTAACTATTTTGGATATTTTATATTTAATAAATCATGAAAAAGTGTGTAATTTGTGGAGAATTAAAACAATACCAAGAGTTCTCTAGAAATGGTAATACAAGCCGAGGTGAGTGTAAAGCATGCCGGAATAAAATGAGCAAACAAAACGATGAAACAGAAAAAATGGGCGCGTTTGCTTATCATGTTGTAAATCCTGAACAATTATCTGAAAAAGAATTTATAGACTTACAAAACGAACTGAATTATATCAAACTAATGTTTTTAGAATTTTACATCGACTATAAGAATGGAAAAGTTCAACTTGATGAAAGAGCAAAATATCATCTTAATAAAATACATGAGCTGTGGAATAATGCATTACCCTATAAGAATTTAGACTACTATTTCAGTTTTAAGAACAATCATATCTTTACCAATTATATTAATAATAAAAAGTGGAGTGATTATATAAGTGCATTTTTAAAATGGAGGGTAAGGATGATGCCTTATTCAAATTGGGAGTAAAGATAAATAAACTACTTTTTATGAAATTACTCATAAAACGCTTACATCTAAAATCATATAACTTATAGTGCTGTCTTTAATTTAACAGATACTTTTTGTTTGATTAAAATCGATTCATAAATGCCCGAGTAATAAGAAGATGAACTTTAGATTGTATATGAGTATTGAATAAACGCACAGCCAAACAGTATATATATATATATATATATATATATATATATATATATATATATATATATATATATATATATATATATATATATATTTTCATTCATCTAACTCACTGATGCATGCACACACAATCCAGTTTGCTCTGTGAGAAAAAAAATAAGTTGAACTAAAGCCAAGGCTATCTACTTCCATTGTATATGAGGAAGATTTTGCATGCAAGTTGCGTACGTGACATCCATATGAACATAGCTGTAGTAACAATGTAAAGGAGAACTTGTTTCTTTTTAAGTCACAAGTTGCATTCCCTCAGGCAGTCATTCTTTTCTTTCTTTTTAGTAATCAAGCAGTATATGGAAGTGTAGTAATAACAACACCAAAACTGTCACGTTACAACTAAAACTAAGAAGTTTAAAACTTTTTCGATTGTGAAGAGAGAAAATTGTACCTAGATAACGTGACAATGTAACGTGATGATTTTTACCTTCACGTGACAAACAGGATTGGAAACTAATTCTTTTTATCATGTTTTTCCAGAATTGTTAAAATTATGAATTAAGCTCTGAAACTATTACACATGAACTAGTACTAAATAAGGTAAATATGAATTTTTTGAAGCGATAATCAACACGTTTTTAATGGCGGCTCATGAGGGAAAATATCTCCAGATCTTATAACTTTGTTGTTTATTAACCGATTTTCAAAATTCAAACGACAATCGATAAAGAAAAAAAATTGCTATTTTTTGATTGTATCGCAGGTTGCATAACTCTAAAGATACTATTTCGAATTTGCTATAATTTCGTCAAATATTAACCGATTTTCAAAATTCAAACGACAATCAATAGACAAATAAATTTCCTATCTATTGAATGTCTTATAAATTGCATAACTCTAAGGATACAATTACAAAAAACTCAAATAAATCCCTTATTTATACATGTATCTTTAAAATTCAAATGACATTGTGTTCTAGGTCTTCGTTTTTATAGTCTGATACTATAAAAACACTTATACACTTAAAATTACAAGTTCGGATATTGATAATGAAATCATAAAAACACTTATACACTTAAAATTACAAGTTTTATTTTTTGGATTCATTTCTAAAGTAAAACTGATGTATTTTATAACCATTATCTAAATCTTTCAAACCTTCATACTTAACAAACAGCTTATACTTTTTCAAATCTTTCAATACTTGCTCAGTTTCATCATTATATCTTTGTGGTAATAACGTCTTATATTTCTCATCTAAATGTACTAAAACTCTTTGACTATAACGCTGTGTTTGAATCAATTTCCATAATGTTATCTCGTACGCTTTACCTTTTTCTAACTCATCTATGCGAAGGAATCTCAATGCTTTAACATCATTTTTTTATTCAAATAATTAGCCATAGTTTATTTATTATAAGGAAAATGCTCGTTTACATACAGAACTCAACAGTTGGATAATTATCTTTTAAACCAGTGTATTTGATTTTTATTCCATCTTTAACGATCTCATCAATCATTTTATCTGTTAAGTGTTTTGTAAATCTAGGTGGAAGAAAGAACTTAAACTCCTCACACTCAGCTAAAATACTCTTTCCAAACTTAGTTTTAATCTTTTCCATTTTCACAATCTTATATTCTGTATTTAATTCTAATTCTCTTAATCCAATAATTTGTTTTTGTTCAAGACTTCCAAGTTTATTTAAAAGCTCAATATGACTTGACATCGTATTTATTATATAAAAAATCAATGAACACTCTTCAATTTTTTATCTTCACCAAAAAATATTTAATCATTTTTTATCAATTTTGTTTATGGAAAAACTTTAATACAAAACATACATTTAACTATCTAAAACTCTTCTATTACTTTCTCATTCTTAGGATCATATGTAAAGTTCTTTTGTCCAATTAAAATCGCATAACATATAGTATTAGCAGCCACAGCTTCTGCAAAGTCTACAACAATCTTTATGTTTGTTCTCTCATTTACCGATACATTCTTCCTCTTACTACAATTAATCACATACATTGGTCTGTTATCTATAAACTCTTTAGGATCATAGTACATTTCGGTATTGCCACATGTTATTCTCTTAAATGCAGTATAATCTTCGTACATCTTAAAATAATCCTTGTTAGCAATATCTAAGTTTCTTGATTCTTTTGGAAATACCTCATTCCTTCCATTCTTAAGATAGATATTCTTTACCTTACAATGATCAAACTTACTTGCATCTGCTGTTTGTTTGCCACTTCTATCAGTTTGGAACATTACAACTACGAAATCAGGCATATCAAATTGTCTTGAATTAAATTGAGTAGTAACATCAAACTCCAAGAAAGAACCTACAACAGTCTTCTGAACACATTGATAAGTATGGAATGAGAACATGATTTTAGGTTCTTTAAGAATATTCAACTTTAACTTGTTTTCATAATTAGATTCGTATTCAACAATAGGCATTCTTATCTCCATACTTTTTATTGTTATTTTTCCATCATGAGGAGCTGCTGCACCTGCTCCTGATCCAGTCCATTTATACAAGACATCGTTATTGTTGTTAGCTTTTGTAAATGTTATTCTTAATCCACCTTTCCACATAACCTCTTTATAATCACTTAAAAAGCCTGCAATTAATCTTAATGGGTACAAAACACTAAAGTCCTTTCTTAGACTAAGTTTATCATCTGTTTCAAATCCTGCTTGTTTTAGATATTCAACTTCTGGTTTGGAAATCTTTAATGTTCCAATAGCTGTTGATGTTATTCCTGGTAGTTCAATCTTATCTATAACAACTCCATGCTTTCTAACCTCAATTTGAGAAAAGAAGAATGGGAAGAAGTTATCTACAAGTTTTATAGTATCATTTGCACCAAATGTTCCTCCAACTGATGCACCAACAACTTCAAAAGTCATATGACAATCTGCTTTGTGTGGATGTACGAACCCATCCCCCACATCGAAATCGAACTCAATATCTTTGTTAGCTTCATTCAAATTATTAAATGTTCTTGTGTTAGCCTTAAAGCTCTGTAACTCGTAACTCTCAACACTATCCATTTATTATAAAGAAAATCTTGAAACATCGCTTTTATGGGATATACCCATAAAAGATTCATGCATAATAACAATTAAAAACTTATAATCCCCATCCCAACTTAACCTTAGCATTCATAACAGTACCAACCCCAAAAGCAGCTAATCGTTCACCAATTGACGCATCACTACTAAATGCTCTTTTCCATGCTTTAGTTTCTAGTTCCTTATCTGCAATATGTCTTGACTCTGTATCTTTATTATCCCTATAGTATATATCATGTTCTTTACAAGCCTCATCTAATGGGTTAATACCTTTATCACCTCTTTCTAATCTTTCTTGTAGCTTAGTTCCCGGACCACAATACGAAAATCCTGGAATATGTAATTCAAATGGGAGTTTATTAATCAAATCATTTACTAATCCTTTCCCAAGCTTCTCATCATTCCAGAATCGTGGTGGTAATGTATTTAAGATCTTAATCAAATAACCTATACCTTTGGATCATCAGGAATAAATTGTGAAAGCTTATTATTAATCATACTCACTATACCTACTTTCTCATTATAAAAGTTATTATTACCAGCCTTTTCTTCTCCATCTATAACTATTAACCGATCAATTAACTTTCTCACATCATCCATCCATATGTATTCTTTAAGTATCTCGGTATATTGTTTAATTCCTTCACCAGTCCTTTTAGGAGTTGGAGGTAAAGATGGTTTAATATAATTATCCCAAATAGGCTTGATAATATTAAAGTACTTTGAACCTCTATTAGATGCTACCTTTTTATCTCGATTATATTTTTGGAAGGCAGCATCTGATTCTATTATTATTTCCTTGTACTGTTCAAAATCATCTTCATCATAATCTTCAATGGTTTTATTAGTATACATCGTTAACAATTCCCATAGACCTTCTGTTCCTTTATAAGTTTTACCATTAATTATCAAATCATCACCATTCACTTTAACTTCAGAATTTCCTATCTTATTTATTATTTTTCCATCTTCTTCTACAGTTCTTATTCCAAACACACTATCATTTCTTTTACTATAATATTTCGTTGCAATCTTACCAAATGATTGTGCTGTTGTTAAAGGTTCTACTCCTTCCACTTTGTCTTTAATTTGTTTTCTCATTTGTTTTATTTCTCCCGTTATAGGTGTATCACTACTACTTGGAGAACTATCATAAGTTACCTTTTTAGGTGTTTCTAGTAGACTAGGATCTATTGAAGCCGTCTTATGTACAACTGGAACAAGTTCAGTTATTAGATTTTTATTTTGTTCTGCTACTTCTTTGATCTCACTTCCCAAGTTTTGAATAGGATCAATTACAGGTTGTTCTTGTGTTTTAAATTTATCATATACACCTGCTCTTTCTTTCTTCCAAGATTTGAAGCCCTTTATCAAGAACTCCTTTCTCATCCATTTATTATATAGCAAACGAACAAACGTCAATAAACGTCAAAGAATATCAATAAACGTCAATAAACATCAAACGTCCAAGAAGTGTTTTATCTTGTTCCTATACTTAGCATTGTTTACCTTCCTTGTCATATCAATTACTATAAAACCATAATCTTCTTGCCAACATTTTGAACATATCTCTTTAAATTTATCATAAGACATATCTCCTCCAACAAACTCATTATACACATGTTTAAGATTAGTATCATCTTGTCTGAATATGCATAGGAAGTTAACGTTATCTCTTATAAGCTGTTTAGGTACTTTTGAATATGTTTGTGCAAGATAGAAACAGTCTAAATGTCTATGCCTACCTCTTGTAAAGTAATTTCTAACAGTATCTTGATTCTCCAAAATGTAATCGTCAAACACAACAACAGAGTATTTTTCACATTCATCAATAGGTACAATAGAATCATTACCGCTTGAGAACGTTGCTATTTGCTTCTTAAACTTTAGTTCTGCCTTTTCAAATCGATCTTTTAACTGCTCATACTTTGGCTGATTCATGCTTTTAGAATATATGTAGAAGTAATTATTGTTTAACCAACCTGGCTGTAATAAAAAATTAAATAGCAAAAACGTTTTACCACTCCCAGATGAACCCACGATAAGGCATCGAATATCATCAGGTATAAGCTCTCCATTTCTTTTCTTAGCTGTTGTTTCTTTTATCATCTCTTGTACATCCCAATTAATAGTTTTCTTACTCATTTATTATAGAGAAAATCGACTCTTTTATGATCTTATATCTTTAAGTTGTTCTCTGATCTTAAGCAACGTATCTTTTATATATTCGCTATCCATTTCACCATTTAGTGTTATTATCATCTCTAACTGTTCTTTAAATGAGTTAATACAAGTGACAATGGTTTTATATTCATCTTTTCTTTTGCTTATGTTTAACTTAGAAGACAAACCTGTTATTATAGCACTTCCAGTTGCAAGAGACGTTGTTAATATCGAGTAAATTGTTACAGGTATAAAAATATTAATAAACCCAGTTGTTGCAGAAAGTATAACTGATAACGTGATCAAAGTGTAGTATGCATATTTAACAATTCGTAGTTTTCTCTTTTTCTTCTTTAAACTGTATTCTAACTATTGAATGACATCTTCAATTAACTTGATTACTTTCTCTCTTGGAATATCTCTAGGTAAATCAAACTCATTCATTTATTATATAATAAATGGCTAAGGTATTTAAGCTAACGAGTGATACTTCTGTTTTAAAGAAGAAACTCCATTACGAATTAGACAACAGTAGCAACTATTTAAGTATAGGACTAGTTGGGTTTTACAGTACATATCTAACTCCAAACATAACAACAGAAAAAAACAGTTTCTCATATGGGGATAGACAAGTTTTTATACCAGAAGGTCAATATAATTTAAAATCACTTAATGAATATTTAAAATCTCAATCCATCAACATAACATTATCAGAAGATCATTTAAGAAATAGAGTTAAAATTGAAACTGATAGTAATGATGTTACAATTGGGAGTATAGGTACTGTCCTCGGGTATAATGTTTTTGAAGTTTTAGAAAAGAACAAAACACATATTGGAAGTAAGTTGCCAAAGTTTCATCCGTTTGATACTATAAATGTTCACTATAATATAGCAGATGGTATGTTTGTTAAAGATACAGAATATACACATAGAGAAACAGGGAACATAGCATCATTCAAAACAGATGCCGAGTTTAAACATAGCATCATTTACGAACCTACTTATCCATTATTTTTCCCTATATCCAAAGACAAGGTTGACAATTTTGAGATAAGGATAACAGATGAGAATGATTCCTTAATTGATTTTGGTGGAGCAACAACCATTGTATTTTTACAAACTAAGATTTTCTCTTAAATAAATAGGAAGATGTGTTCTATTAAAGGTTGTATGTTTAGTGTTCCTTATAACGAACTAAAGGATTTAAATATTGATCATGTATTAACAAAGAAACAACTTAGTGATAAATCTAAGAAAATTAAAGAAGGTAAAGGAATGGATTTAACTTTAACTACTGCACAAATGAAAAAGATTAAGAAAGAGCATATGGGTGGTTTTATCTTTACAATTCCAGCCATTTTAGCAGCTTTAGGAGCAGTTGGCTCATTAGCAGGTGGTGCAGCAGCGATTACTAAAACTGTACTGGATGCTAAGAAGAATAAACAAGAACTTGAAGAACAAAAAAGGCACAATATGGCTATGGAAGAAAAGCAGGGGGCAGGTGAACCAAAGAAGTCAAAAAACTAAAACCATTGACCAACTTCGATATATAGAGAGGTTGGTTAAAGAATTAAAGATAAAACGATTTAGAGGTGTATTTATGAGTGATGAACTTCCACAAAAACCCTATATAAATGAATGTGGTGTAGTTAACTTCGATAAATCAGAAAACATTGGTACTCATTGGATATGCTATTGGAAAGATAACAACATAAAGTACGTGTTCGATTCTTATGGTGGTGTTCCTCCTAAACAACTAGTACAATATCTTGGTACCGAAAACTTATTTTACAATGACGAACGAATACAAGACTTTAATTCAGTTATATGTGGTCATCTTTGTGTTAAGGTTTTAAATCTTCTAAATCAAGGGTATTCTTTTAGTGATGTTATGTATATGATTAAAAATGATTAAATATTATTAAGTTTAAGTACTTTTATGGTTTATATCCATAAAAGTTTTGTTTTAAGATAAATATGGAAGCTATACACAATAGATTTTTAGATTATTTTGAGAAGCATGAGGATGAACTAGATGCACTAGATAGATTTAATTTTTATCAGTATTTTAAGTATGTTAGTAAGATAGACTTAAAAGATAAAAACAATGTATATGATGTTATTGATTTTTGGAGAATGTTAATACCTAAATTTTTGTACACAGAGGAAGAGTTGGTAAAGTTACGTCCAATAATTACCTTAAAGGAGTTGTTGTCAAATTATAACTCTAGACCATTAAAATGCAGTAATTGTGGTAGTAAGTCATTAACAAAAGGTAGGAGTAGATACATTTGTGATAATTGTTTTATAGCGAATGGTTTTGTTTACAGTACTAATGAAGGAATGAGAGCTTGCGTAAGAAAACCATGGTATGATACTATAAAAAGATTTAAGTTGCAGTTATCTCGTTTGCAAGCTTTACAGGATAGAATTATTCCTGAAGATGTGTTCAAGGTGTTAAATGATGAATTTAGAGATATATCAAAAGATTTAATATCAACAAAAGATGTTCTAGAAGTACTAAAGAAAAACAAATACACAAAATATTATGATGATGTCTATTTAATACACCATCACCTTACCGATCAAAAACCATTAAACTTACGACATATGGAAGAAACACTTATAGACGACTTCGAAAACTTATACAAAACCTTTAAAGAACTGTATCCGAAAAGAGTATTGTTTATTAAATTAAAATGTGTATTGTACCATCTGTTGAAAAAGTACGATGTTCATGTTGATATTGATTTTAAACATTCATCTAAACAAATAGAGATGTTAAAGAAATGTTTTGAAAAATTAGGATGGACACTTTCTGTATAATAAATGAGTATGGATATATTTGGTAATGTTAAAGATAGAAAAGGTGATGTTGATATTAGTAAAGAAAAATTAAAATTGTTGGAGAATTTAAATGATATTGTTAGCGTAAGTCAACTTAGGTCAATAGAAGCCCAATTAGAGAACGATAGAAAACGATTTGAAGATGCATTAGAAACGTTACAAGACACATACGTCAAGAAAGAAGATTTTCAAAAGGTTAGGATGGATACTACTAAATTGATTATGCAGAAAGAAACTGTACTTCTACTATATCGATTAAGAGCTAAAAACGTTAAGGAGCCAATCTTTAGAATATTTAATCTCTCTAATGGTTACAAATTTCTCTATAATGGGAAAATAATGCACATGGAATTAAGTTTGGATAAATACTTTCTAGAGATATATTTGGGTGATACTTTGATTGAAACTTTACCTTTTAACTTTAACAAGAACGATATAATTACAATTAAACCAAATAAAAATTCAGCTATGGAAGAAGGGCAATTATTGTTTGTTGTAATGTACATAGAAAGAGAACTTTCCTAAAGACGTATAATTTTTAGGTAATGATAGATTTTTTCGTTGATTTTCTATACAATAAATAATGATGATGTATTGTGTTAAGTGTAAGAAATTGACAGATACGGAGAAAGATACCATTAGAATAGAACAAACAAAGAATGGAAGATATCTAAAGAAAGGTATTTGTTCTGTATGTGGTGTTACTAAAACTCAATTCGTTAAAAAGCCTGATTGACTAGAAGAAGGTGAAGGTGTTAGAGAAGACATTATAGAAGAAATTCACAAACCATCTAGAAAAAACTTTGACAGATTAAGTGTAGTTATAAAAGGTATCGATGATCTTTGGCAAGGTGATCTTGTAGAAATGGATAGTGGAGTATTAAAAGGTGTTTCCAAATTAAATAAAGGTTATAAGTATTTGCTAACGATTATAGATGTGTTTTCGAAATATGCGTTTGCTGTTCCTGTTAAAGATAAGAGTGGTAAGAATGTTACAGAAGCATTCGAATCCATATTAAGAACGAGAAAACCTAGTAACTTACAAAGTGATCAAGGTAAAGAGTTTTACAATAAAGAGTTTAAGAAGTTAATGGATGAAAATAAGATTAATCATTACTCAACCTATAGTGATAAGAAAGCTTCTGTTGTAGAAAGATTCAATAGAACACTTAAACAAAACATGTGGAAAAGGTTTACAACACAAGGAAATTACAAATGGATAGAAATATTACCAACATTGGTTAGTGAGTATAATCATCAAATTCATAGAACAATTGGTTTAAAACCTATAGAAGTTAATAAGAAAAATGAGCAAACAATATTGGAGAAAGTGTATCAAAAAGAATATAAGCGCGTTAGATCCAAATACAAATTAGGCGATCATGTTCGTATAAGTAAATCGAAAGGGTTATTTGAGAAAGGATATACACCTAATTGGTCAACAGAAGTATTTGTTATTAGTGAAGTTATTCCATCTAATCCGCCTACATATAGAATTAAAGATTTAAAAGAAGAGGATGTACAAGGTAGATTTTACGAACCAGAACTATTAAAGACGAAACATAAAGATGAATACTTGGTGGAAAAGGTGTTAAGAAAGAAAGGTGATAAAGTATATGTTGAATGGTTAGGATTTGATGATTCGCACAATAGCTGGATAGATAAAAGTAATGTTGTAGTGTAAATATAAATGTTGTCTTTTATGGTTATTATTCCATAAAAGATAATTAAGTTAAAACTTTATCGATAGCTAAAATCATGGTGATAATCTATTTGTATGGGTAAAAACTCTGAAAATGATTAAATTAACATTTTCTGTATAATAAATATGAGTACTATGGATAGTTCACTTAGTTTAAATGATATTTGCTATGAAAAGATTAAAGATGATTACTGGTATGGTTTGTTTGGTGATTTTAGATTGATTATCGATAAGAAAACTGGCTACTGTAATGCTACTAAACTGTGTCATGATGGAGTTAAGCCGTTTAAAGATTGGTTACGATTGGTTAACTCAAAGAATCTTATTGAATATTATAACAAAAAAATAAATAGAGAAGATGTGCTCCACTTAAAAAGTTCAACATACGAAATAAAACTTGCAGGTAACGAGATAAATAATATAATTTCTGGAACATATGTGTACAAAAGAATTTTCCTAGCTATTGCTTTTTGGATATCACATGACTTTTACGAAAAATGTTCTGTAATCATCGAAGACTATTTCGTTTCTAATTTTAAACAAATTCAAGAAGACCAAGAAGAGTTGCAAAGAAAAGTAGAAGAAATAGAACAAACAATGGAGAGATTGAAAATTCAGAACGAGAGCTTAAAAGAAATTGCAGCACCATATACAAACGATAATTCAAAAGATAATTGTCTAATCATATATAAGAAAAACAAACCTAATGATCCTTTCCCTTATTATGCTATCAGATGTCAAAAGAGAAGCCTATATAAACCTCTTAATGAAGCAGAAGAAAAATATCCGAATCATGTAATAATATATGAAAAATTTAGAGATCCTAACAGTATTAAGCTATTCAATCTAATGCAGCAAGAACTAGATATTCGTAAAGGTAAGGGTAATGAGCTTTGGACGCCACTATCAGTAGAAGAATTGATTAAAGAAATTGATTGTTTATATGATAGGTTATTATCTGATAATTAAGGTTAATATTAAATAATTAAAGTTACAACTTTTATGATATAATAATCATAAAAGATAATTAAGGTTAATATTAGATAATTAAGGTTATGACTTTTATGATATAATAATCATAAAAGTTAATTAGTTAAACATTAAACAAACCATCTGTTGTAACATTGAATGCTAAATTCAATATACCACCTAAATCAGGATTATTACGATATTTTCTTATTATAACTCTCCAATCTACGTAATGTCTAAATAAATATATAAACTCTACAGAGAGGTGTTGAAAAATTGAAATGTTATGCCAATGAACTCTGTCTTTGAACTCTGCAATAAATCCTTCTGTTAAATCTTGAAACAATGAAATTATTTACCAATCTACTTTATCAGCGTAATCTCTTATAAGGTTTTCTGATAATTGTTGAGTTCCAGATAAGCGCCCCCAAGAAACTTTATCTGCATGTTCTCGTATAAAGGGTTCAGAGAGTTTGTTTCTATAAGATATAGCATCAAAATCAACTTTATCTATAAACTCACTAATAAATTCTTCGGATAGGTTTTGATTATACGATACTTCCCCCCAATCAACTCTATCTGCAAATTCTCTTATAAAGTCTTCTGATAAGTCTTGGCTTGCTGAAATAATCTCCCAATCAACTTTATCTGCAAATTCTCTTAAAAACTCTTCCGATAACTTTTTCCATAAACATATTTCAATCAAATTAACTTTCTCCTGATATTTGCGTATGAAGTCTTCTGTAATGTGATTGTAATTATATTCCTCCTCATAATCATCATAACCTATAGATAACCATTGTTCATTAGTTAGTGAATCTAATATCTCATCAGACAAGTCCATAACGTTTGTATAGAGAATGTTTTGTATAAGAAATGAGTTTTTTTTCTTTATTGGCTTTCTTGAACAAATGATCTAACATACCTATGGAGATGCTAAAATTTATTTTGTCTTCATCATTATAACCACCAATATCTAAATATTTACATACACAATCAAATATAGGTTTGTAAGATAATATTTCCTTAGCACTAGTCATGTTCGTTTTTTATTCTTAGATTTTAAATTTATTTCATTTTTTGTTGGTTTTGTATATAATAAATATGGAGAAAGAATTTGATTTATTACATGATGAACTTAAACTAATACATGAAGATCTTAAACTCTTAGCAGCACTACTAGAGAAGCAAATACTGTTAAAAGAAAGAGAATTATTAATAACACAGCAAAAAACATCTGATTTGAGTAGTGATGATGAATATAAATATGGTAGTGATGATTATGATGATGATGATGATGATGATGAGTAAGTTTACAAAAATGATTTAATTTTTAATATGTGTATATGTAACTTTGATGGGGTATTCCCATGAAAGTCCTGTTCTAATACAACGCGTAATATGTAGACAATGGCAGGAGTGTACAATGTTAAGCGTTGTATTAGGATATATGGGAGTAAAAATAGCATGAAAATGAACTGAAATAATCCGGCGAAGATAAAAATTGAGTAGTAGAATTTTCTATATAATAAATAAGATGAGTAATTATAGTAAATTTACTGTAATAGAGTTAAGACGACAATGTAAAGAAAAGGGAATCAAAAGATATTCCCGATTAAGAATAGCAGAACTGATAGACCTTCTTAAACAATATGACGATGAACAAAGCAGAAGACAGATTAGAGATATATTCCCATTTAAACAAGAAGTAATTGAAGAACCGAAGCCAGCACGTATACCCATCAAAGTAGAATTAGAAGAAACAGCACTCAAGAAGCGTTTACAAACCATTAAAGTCGAAAACACAGGAGGATATAAAGACCCAATAAAATTTTTAGATACAAGTGGAAGAGTTGCTATTAACAAAATCAAAGAGGAATTAAAATTTCACCCTGTTAAAGTTAACCTTGTTTTCATTTGTGACTATATTAAAGATAAAGAAATACAAGAGCACAATTTCAAAACATCAAACGAGAGAATATTAGAATCAACTGACTTAAGTGAATATATAAACCATGCAAAACAAAAACTTCGTAGAGAAATGGAAGAATTTCAAGGCCGAGGATCAGGATGGACGTTACATCAAATTAAACACCTAGAAATCAGATTAAATAAGTATGTACCATTAAGAGCTTCTTCCTATATTGAACTTCCAAAGCAGATTAAAGATAAGAAAGCAGTAATGAATATTCAAAATAAAGATAATAAATGTTTCTTATATTCTATTGCAAGTTATTTAAAGCCTATTGATAGAACCGTTTCAAAAAATCCTCAAAGACCCTCTCATTATAAGCAACTTGTTAATGAATTACAAAAGAAATATTGTGATGGTATTGAGTTTCCTGTACAGTTAAAAGATATAATTAAATTTGAAAAAAGAAGTAATATCTCCATCAATGTTTACAGCTATGACAAGAACTATAATGTATATCCACTTCAAATCACAAAAAATAAGCAGGAAACTCATATCAATTTATTATATGTAAAAGATGAAAAAATCAGTCATTTTTGTTGGATAAAAGACTTAATAAGATTAATAAGAAGTCAAGTGACAAAACATACTGAAAAGTTATACTTTTGTGATAGATGTTTAACAAGACACTTTCGAAATGAGAAGCAGTTGCAAAACCATGAATTAGATTGTAAAGAGCATGAGGCTGTTAGAATAGAACTTCCAAAACCATATGACAATCAAATAAAGTTTCAAAACTATAATCGATCATTAAGAGTTCCATTTACGATAATTGCTGACTTTGAATGTATCTTATGTAAGTTAAAAATAGAGCATAATTGTAGTAAAACAGTAAAATATCAAAAGCATAAACCAATGAGTTTTTGTTACTATGTCAAATATTCAAATGGAGACTACAAAGCCCCTGTTAGTTATATAGGTCCAGATGCTGCGAAAGTATTTATTGAAATGTTACAAAAAGAAGCAATAGAAATTATGAAAATATATAACAGGGTAGTTAATATGATTCCGCTTAGTGAGGAGGAAATAGAAGCTTATAACAGTTCGGATACTTGTCATATATGTGAGAAAAACTTGAATGACTTACCACCAGCTGTTGAGAAAAAAATAAATATACTGAAGAAGAAAATACAGTTCTACAAGGATAAAGATGATATGAGTGAAAAAATAGAAGAATGGAAGCATGACTTAAAAAAGTGTTTGTATAAGATAAATAAAAATAAAGCAAAAGTAAGAGATCATGATCATTTAACTGGAAAGTTTAGATGTGCAGCTCACAGTTATTGCAATTTAAACTATAAAAATCCTAACTTTGTTCCTGTATTTCTTCACAACTTAACCCGTAAGTACTATGGACCGTCTCTCAGACCGCTGCAATTTTTCGTATCATTATATCTTCCACAGTCTCACTACTACAAGTGGATCTTTTCGTCTACCTTCCTGTCTAGCAAATGGTTACGCATTGTGAAGTTCGTGTTATAATTGATCCCCTGTGCGCGGCGCTGGGGGGTCGAGCGGTCTCACAGACGTACTATAGTAGTTACGTGAGTATTTTTCATTTCAGTTGTCTTTCGTTATCTACTGATTATTAGCAGTTTTGTGTCTTACCGTGTGGCACGGCTTGCACCACACATCAAATAATGATCCAGAGACTGGAAGACCTAAAATAATCATAGTTTATAACATGAATAAAGGCGCAATGGATACTCTAAATAAAAAAAAATGTACAGATTACACATCAAGTCGTCGAACAAGACGATAGCCATTGACAATTTTCTTTATGCTGGTGGATGTTGCGTGTGATGTCAATGCCTATGTCTTGCATCAAGTCTATGCTAAGTCTGCAGTCATGACAAGACTTGATTTCATGAAAACGTTGGCAAAAGGACTTGTTAGGGCTCACATAGAACGTAGATTGTTCATTGGACATCTGCCACGAGAACTGAGTTTTTCCATCAAGAGCATACCAAAGCTTTGAAAGTGAGTTTCCCACCATCGTGCACAAGGAATTGAAGAGGAAAACATAGTCTTCTATCCACTTGAGTTGTAAGCGGAAAGCAAAGATATTCGTGTCAGCGGTGTGGGCCGCGGAGCCAATTTCCTTGCAGTGCAGAAAAAAATGATATAAGTGTCTACCTCAAGAAATAGCATGCTATTAGAAAGGTTAGTGCGATACTTTCTTTACCGGCAAAACGTATTTTCTTTACTTTCGACATCATATAAGAACTAAAAATAAGTTTTATTCATTACCTTTTCACTACAAAAAATGTAACAGTACAATTATAACAGTACTTTCTTGTAAGTTTTACAAAGCTAAAATACAATGTTTTTTCTCCGTTTTTACTGTATTTTTTATACTCAGTGCATCTATAAGAACACTGTACTTTAAATTAGTGTTATTTTGACTACATAGTAACGGAGAAAAAATTGAATATTTCAACAATTACAATTTTAGAATAACAATGAAATCATTGTTGCAAATTTTGACTATGTTCTCTTTCTCATTGTTTTGAAAATATCAAGCTTTTTTTCCATCATGAAATTACTATGTTTTATTTTTCTATATGCAACTAAGATATGTAGGATAGTATTTAAAAAAATATGCAATAAAACTACTATTCAGAAAATGTGAAACAACAATGCGGTCTGACAGACCGTTCCATAGTAGTTACGTGATTATTTTCGTCCATAGTACTTAAGGGTTACTGGCTATGATACGCATTTGTTTATTAAGGAGTTAGCTTATGATACACAGAAAATTAAACTGATTGCAAACAATGAAGAAAGGTACATAACATATGAAAAATATGTAAAAGCAGAATCAGAAAAAGATGGAATAAATTTAAGATTTGTTGATTCATTTAGATTTATGCCAAAGAGTTTAGCAGAGTTAACAAAGAATTTAAAGCCAGAACAATTTCGAGAAACATTAAAGTTTTTTCCGATTGATAAACTTGACCTAGTTAATACTAAAGGTGATTATCCATTTGATTATGTTGATTCATTTGAAAAATTGAAAGAACCTGTTCCATTATCTCCAGACAAATTTACAAACAGATATAACGACTCTATAGAAAAGCGTCGTCAACCTGGTTCGTTTTGTAACATATGAATTACGAAGCGATAATTACTTTTCTCAATGCAAAAATCAACTCAGATATTTAAAGATTACTAGTCTCACCTTTATTGCTTGATATGTCTTAATATTCTTTTTAAGACCGTAAAATACATAAATTCACTTGACTAGGTCAACACATAACATGTACGTAGTCACAACTATCCCATAATAATCTCTCTTACAGATATTAAAAACATTCTTCTTTTCTGTTAATTTAAAATGAACATTCTACTAAGTATATTACATATTTATGAACACTTTTTGCCCACGGTACAGGTAAATATTATGCAAACTAAAGTATTTCGTTGTAGAAAATGTCGCCCGATAAAGGGACTGAATATAAAAGTCATGAGTGGGCTTGGCTTTTATATTCAAGAACCACTGGTCAGATTAGATTAATGTTCGTACATTACGTATGTTCTTTATATTTCGATCACACCTCGTACATATCTTCATTACATTTTGGTTAACCCTCATATATATATAAAATATTAGTTATTATCATTCACATAAATACATTTACAATAAATCTTTGATTTCATTAATATTTCTCTTTTATTACATTATTATTTATTCTTTATCATTAAAAACATCGTCGCTTATAAATATAATTAACGAGGGTGAAATACAAACTATCAAGATTACTAGTTTCGATCATTATTACAAACGATGATATGACAAATAATATTTGTTCTTTTCGGGCGCATTGTATAACAAATAAGTTAGATGTTGCAATTGCAATGTATACATAGTAGCACTAAGATGTCCAAAATAAAAAAAGAATTTCACTCAAGGTAGTCATTGAATAATTGATTTTATAGAATGGATCTTATTCTTAACATAATCTTTGATAATTAAACACAAATCAATCTAATATAAAATAATTTTTGTCTTTAACTAATTATAAATTGAATTATGATTCTTCATATTAATAAGAAAGAATAAAAATTAAACATAACCTACGTTTGAATAATCAAATGGAAGTAAATAAATTTATTTTACAGAAACAAAAGACACCCTTTTGTTATTAAATAAACACATTTTTCATTATTATTGTTATTTTTCATTCTTAT
Organism: Thermobia domestica; assembly: GCF_964235325.1. Taxonomy (NCBI): domain Eukaryota; kingdom Metazoa; phylum Arthropoda; class Insecta; order Zygentoma; family Lepismatidae; genus Thermobia; species Thermobia domestica. The sequence continues at coordinate 82,134,050 of NC_137469.1, forward strand.
TTATTTGATCAAGAATGTTGGGTGATACTAACTCTTTAACTAGATGCATCCATTTTTCCTTTGTATACGGAGTAGGCTTCCAAACCTTTAACTCATCTATGTTGCGAAGTCCAATTGACATCCCCGTTTTAGCGTTTAACAATTCAAAGACTTTAGGATTTATCTCCTTAAAACATAAATAAGGACCTGAGAAAATGTCACAAAATTTGTAGATTTTCTTTAACAACATATTACTCTGCGGATGTTGTTTAACGAAAACTAAATCGTTGACCTTGATCCGATATTTTCCTTCTTGTAAAGACTCTACTTGCGAATTACGTTTCAAAAACTTGTTGTGTCTTCGGATCTTAACCATGTTCACTAAATTGGATGAGTCTATAATTGTCGAATCTCCTAATTTGACACCAAAATGTTGTTCCACAGGGAAAATTACATCAGAGCCATTATGTACCTTAGCAGGAGACACACCTAAAGTGTCGGATATAGAATGGTTCAAAAGGTACGTAATTTGGTTGACATGCTTAATCCATTCAGCATGTTTATCCTTACAAAAGTGCCGAAACAACATACCGAAATTGCGATGTACATTTTCTACTACGGAGCTACTTGGGTGGTACGGAGTCACAAAATGAATTTTAATGTTGGCCTTATTCATGGCTTTGAGAAACACATCACTTTTGAATTGTGAGCCGTTATCGCATAATATATGCTCGATAGGGCCACAATGAGGAATATATACATTTAGAATTTTATTCACTATAGCAGCGGAGGTTGCTTTGCGCAAGGGGTAGGCTACCACATATCGTGAAAAGATATCCATTGTTGTTAACAAATAAACTTCTCCAGTAGCTGCTCTGGGTAACGGTCCATATAAATCAATCGATAGGAATGAATGTGGTCTCTCCGGTGTTATTGAAAGCATTGGTCTTTGTATAGCCTGATAATTATGCTTAATTTGCATACACTCGATACAGTCATTGATATAACTTTTGACCTGAGCCCGCATTCCTTTCCAATAAAAAGATTTATTAATCAAGGCATATACCTTTACATACCCAAAATGTCCAAAATCGTCATGGTAGGCCTTTAAGATGCGTGCTGTTAACGTAGGTGGAATACAAATTTTGTTCCTAGATTTGAACTTAAAATCCTTAATGAGTAAAATTCCGTTATTTAATTTAAATCTGGAATTCCAGTGCTTGGGACAACTACATCCATCGCCACATGAAGATAAATGTTCCATGATTTGTTGGTATTCATGATACTTCATTTGATGTTCTCTTAAATCTTCTATTGAAATGGTAGCTATTTCATCTTGTAAGATCTTAAATTCATTAATAGACAAAATATGTTGCTCTTCTCCAGGAAACAGGCGTGATAAAGTATCTACGGGTCCATTATCCACTCCTTTAATGTGTTGCACTTCGAAATCATAAGCTTGCAGATCTAACGACCAGCGAAGTAATCTGTTATTATACCCCTGTACGCTATTAAGATATCGCAATGAATTATGGTCTGTAAGTACTATGAAATGACATCCGCTCAGATAGGGAGCGAATTTTTGTATAGCAAAACGTACAGCCAAAAGTTCAATTTCTGTTGTAGTGTATCCCTTTTCAGCTTTCTTTAAAGTACGGCTAGCACAATGTATAACAGCTGGTTCCTGCATAGTTGGGTTAGGCTGCCAGAGTACTGCAGAGATTCCAAGTTGAGAACCATCACATTGTACGTAAAAAGGAACGTCGTATCTGGGGTGATTCAAATGGATATTTCGTTTTACGCACTCCTTCAATTTATTAAAACTGTGTTCCTGGATCGGACCCCATTGCCATGGTATACCCTTCTTTATGATCATAAATAAAGGCTGGGCTATCTCAGCAAATCGCGGGATGGCTTTGCGAAACCAATTGAAGAGTCCTAATATTTGTCGTGTCTGTTTCACATTTACTGGAGCAGGCAGATCTTCTATGGCTTGAACTTTAGATTGACTGAATTGCAAACCAGAGGCATCAATTTGGTACCCAAGAAATTCTATAGAATTCTGCAAAAACTTGGATTTCTGTAAATTGATAGTAAGGCCTGAACTTTCCAATCTGTCTAAAACTATATCTAAATACTTCAAATATTCATGTGGATTTTTCCCCATGATTAAGATATCATCAGCATACGTTATCACGTTGCTACGCAAGTCTTGACCTGGAACTTTGTTCAAGCAGGATGCTAATGCTGCACTACCATTGATAAGCCCAAAGACTACACGATTGTATTCGTACAAGTGACCTTCAAAACTAAATGCTGTAAATGGTTTTGAATCTTCGTGTAACTCGACCTGATTATACGCCATTACTAGGTCTAGATTTCCGAATACGGTGTTCCCTTGTAAAGAAGCTAGTATTTCTTCTACTGGAGGATACCTCACTTGTTCCAGATCAATGTGACCGTTAGTTCGCCTCAAATCTAATACCACACGTAGAGAACCATTTTTCTTTGGAACAACATGTAATGGATTAAGGTGGACGCTCCTCGAAGGCCTAATGATCCCATCTCTTAACATATCTGCTATTTGTTGACGTACATTCTCTCTGTATCTATATGGAATTATATAAGGCTTGGTTACTATAGGTTTATCAGTTTTAACTTTAAAAGAATAAACAAAATCCTTACAGCATCCAGGACGTTCTGAAAAGACCTTTCTATGTTTATATAAAATGTTCTTAAAGTCTGCTATTACGGTATTATCAGCAAAATCAAGGCTGCTTTCGAGAGATTTAACATGTTCAGAAAATACTACATCATCCTTTACATTCATCAAATTTTGTGTCTTTTCCAATCGTTGATCATTTAATTTATCACCTTTTTCACTAATAGCAACATTATTCACTATAGGAGACAGATCATTATATTGGCAAGCACTATTATCTAATTTTGGAAGCAGTTTCTGAACAATTTTCTGAGGTATACCCGGTATCGTCAATGTTTGGTTTTTAAAATCAAGCATGACTCGTAATTGGGATAGTAAATCTAAGCCCATAATTAAGTTCTCGTTAAGATCTTTTATAACCAGAATAGGGATTGATATTTCGAAATCTTGAATAGATATTGACACACGGGTAATTCCTGCTACTCTCTTTTTATGTTTACCGGTAAAATCAACTATAATAAGGTTCTCAGCCTTTTGTAGCTTAGGATTCGAATAATTACTAGTGATTACTTTCCACCATGAATACGATAATAGAGAGGCGTTTGCTCCCGTATCGAGTAAAGCTTCGGTACTTAATCCATTGACTTTAATAGGTATTTTAGCAGTACTATATGATTTTAAAAATACAAAATTTTCTTCGATATTAAAACAATCATCGACAGTATCATCTTCAAACCAACAACGATTTACAACAGGTATAAATTGATATTGACACCTGTTAATTGCTATTTCCGAATAGTTATTCACAGAAACGTCATAGGAAAGATCATTTTCATAATTAGCATGAACCGGTAAATTGGAAGATAAATGTTCATAGAAATTATCGCTTAAATTTTTAGATAAATGCTCATGAGAACCTACAGCTGACATGGGTTTAACCCCTACCATATCAGCCGCAATTAGTTTAAATTCATACTCGAGTAGGGTTCCAATAGGGTACACTGTACAGCACAATCATGATTATGTCCTGTATTGTTATTTTGTACAGAAGTTACTTCAATACCTGGATCTTGATGTGAAGTGCCATCTCTTATCCTTCCATTACTTCTATCCACGTAGTTCGCTGCGTTTGTGGAATTTCTCCATATATTTCGTCTATTTTTAAACCTATTTTGACTATATGGTCTAACATAGGAATTATTACGATTAATTAGGTTAGGCGGATTCCCTACATAACCTTGTCTATTTTGTTCATTTTGATTGCTAGAGTATATTCGTCTTAGGTTCGGTTCATTATTATTCACACTTCGGATATTCAAATTCCGAATAGGGACCAAATGATCTGAATTATTCTTATTTTTACCCATTCCTGATTGTGTTAGATTCATAGCATGGTATTGAGTTTCGTAGCATTGTACAAGCATTAATAAATGACTGAAACTCATACACTGTGTGGAAAATAAGATCTGCTGTAATTTAAATGGAAGCAAATTGCGAATCGATGCAATTATTCTTGATTCCGATTGCAAGGGATTAACAACCTTTAATTCATTATAGACATTTACAACAAACTCTACAATAGATTTGTGCAATCGAGGATTGAAATGTTGATTTCTAAGAGTGGCATCTCTGTTTGCCAGCAAAAAGTCATTTTCGTAATTCGCGATCAATGCCGCTTTAAATTCCTCATATGTACTAATATGATCACGTATTGCCTTAAACCATAAGGAACAAGGTGGGAGTAATACATGGGGTATTAATTTCATGTATTGTGATCGGTCGATAGACATTATATTACATTCGTCTTGGAACTTCTCTAAGAAAGAACTAGCATTTTCATTGCACTTACCACTAAATTTACTCATGGCTTTGATTTCGCTCATCTTGACACTTAACTTAACCTTTCTTTTCTCACTCCTTGTTCTTGTGGTGTGATTGTTCCGGTCCGTAGCGTGCTGTGTCATGATACCATTTATATTTCGTTCATCAGTGATCTTCGGGCAATTTTCCTCTAATATAATATCCTCCTCAGATTCCGGCGAAGGCGTATTTATATCCGGTGATCGGGGAAACTCGAAGCGATCACTGCCCAGATTATTGCAATAAATGTTATCTCTAGCCTGTAACATTTTAATTTCTTCCTGCATAGTAGCCAACTGGATCTTTTGATGCTTAACGGAAGATTCTATTGACGTTAAATCCTTTTTTACAGCACAGATTTCATGATTTTGATGATCGTGCTTTTCTTGACATTCATCGGCTAACCTTTTTAACTTCTCTTCAAACTGCGAGGATATGTCGTTCATCACCTGGACGATTGTTTGTTTCGTATCGTCTGATTTCAGTTCTATCCGTTCTATTCGTTTACTTAATTCTTCATACTCCTTGCTAGCTTCGTTGAATTTCAATTCTATCTTCTGTTCCATGGTCTGGTTAGCTTCATAGAACTTCTGTTCCATGGTCTGGTTAGCTTCATAGAACTTTTGTTCCATGTTTACGTTAGATTCATTGAGCTTCTGTTCCATGGTTTGTTTTATCTCAGTCGTCATTTGCATAATTTGTCGCTGCACAGCTAACAAAAGTCGATCCTCAGATGACAAACTTGGCGTTGCACTAATTTCATCTGGATTACTGGTATTAGATTCCTGTTGCACTATTTCACTATCCATTTTTCTTTTGATGACCTTACCGCTTCGTAATACGGTTAAGTTCGTATTCATAAATGGTAATATCCAAGTAAATTCAGCCCTACTTTCCTTCTTCGGGAACTGAATTTTCAAAAGTCCCGGGTTTGGTAAACCAAATTTTTATAACGACTCTATAGAAAAGCGTCGTCAACCTGGTTCGTTTTGTAACATATGAATTACGAAGCGATAATTACTTTTCTCAATGCAAAAATCAACTCAGATATTTAAAGATTACTAGTCTCACCTTTATTGCTTGATATGTCTTAATATTCTTTTTAAGACCGTAAAATACATAAATTCACTTGACTAGGTCAACACATAACATGTACGTAGTCACAACTATCCCATAATAATCTCTCTTACAGATATTAAAAACATTCTTCTTTTCTGTTAATTTCAAATGAACATTCTACTAAGTATATTACATATTTATGAACACTTTTTGCCCACGGTACAGGTAAATATTATGCAAACTAAAGTATTTCGTTATACAGATTAACAGGAGAAAAAATGAGTCCTGAACGTCATAAGCTTCATGTACGAGTTTGTAAAGAATTCAATCTAGAGTTATTGGAGGACTTAACTGAACATTATAACAAAACAGATGTCCTTCAATTAACAGATATATTTGAAAACTTTAGAGATGTGTGTTTAAAGGCATATGGATTAGATCCTGCTTGGTATTATACAGCACCAGGTCTATCGTGGGATGCAATGTTAAAGATGACTAAAATTAACTTAGAAATGTTGACTGATTATGATAAAATACTAATGTTAGAAAAGGGTATACGAGGGGGAATCTCACAATGCAGTAAAAGATATGTAAAAGCTAACAACAAATATATGCAAGATTATAATAAAGATGAGTGTTCAACATACCTAGCATATCTAGACGCAAACAACTTATATGAATGGGCAATGAGTCAATACATGCCTTATAAAGATTTTAAGTGGGTTAAAAATTGCATAGATATAATGAACATTCCAGATGATTCAGAAACTGGTTACATATTAGAAGTAGATTTAGAACATCCAAAGCATTTACATATCAAACATTCTGATTTACCATTAGCTCCAGAGAACATGTGTCCACCCGGCTCAAAACAATCGAAATTATTAACAACGCTTTACAATAAGGAAAGATATGTAATTCACTATAGAAACTTAAAACTTTATATGACACTTGGAATGATATTGAAGAAAGTGCATAGGGTATTAGAGTTTAAACAATCAAACTGGCTAAAGAAATACATTGATTTAAATACAGAGATGAGGACGCAAGCTAAAAACAAGTTTGAAGAAGATTTTTATAAGCTCATGAATAACTCGGTATTTGGAAAAACAATGGAAAATATTAGAAAGAGGCAGCCCATACAATTAGAATGTGATCCTGAAAGATTAGAAAAATTAATTGCAAAACCTAATTTTGATTACAGAACAATATTTAGTGAGAACTTGTGTGCTATACATATGAAAAAAGAGCGATTAACATTTAATAAGCCAATATATGTTGGTATGAGTGTATTAGAACTATCGAAGCTATTAATGTATGATTTTCACTATAACACGATGAAGCCGAAATATGGAAACAATATAGATTTATGTTATATGGATACTGATAGCTTTATATATGAGATTGAGACTGAAGACTTTTACAAAGATATAGCAGAAATAGTTGACCAGTTTGACACGAGTGAATACAAGGAAAATAACATATATGGACTACCACTAATAAACAAAAAAGTAATAGGTAAGATGAAAGATGAGAATAAAGGTAAGATAATGACAGAGTTTATTGGATTGAGATCAAAGATGTATGCTTATAGAGTAGAAAATAAAGAAGAGAAAAAAGCTAAAGGAGTAACTAAATGTGTAGTTGCCAAGGAGTTGCAGTTTGATGATTATAAAGAAAGCTTATTTAAAAATGTTAAAACGTATAAGGATATAAACCTCATTAGAAGTTATAAGCACGATATATATAGCATAACCGTTCATAAGCTAACATTAGATTCCTCAGATGATAAAAGATATATAATACGAGATGGTGTAAATACGCTAGCTTGGGGACATTATAAGATAGAAGAGGAGTAGATGTAATTATATGTAGTGTAGTTTTAGTTATAAGTTTTAGATGTAAGTTTTTTATGATTTTAAATGTCATAAAAGCATATTCAATCTCACTTTGGGGTATCCTTCTGTGTTAAAGTCAGGGGTGGCTTCATAAATTTTTTTGGGTAGTTAGGAGGTGGAGGGGGAAAGTGGGGCAAAACATACATATGTACCCTACTATCAGCATCTGAAGCATCTGAAAATTGTTGCCGAAGTAGGGAAACAGTAATTTTATTACCATCACAAGCTTAAACTGGTTTAAATAAAAGCACATAATTTGATATATGTGATTATATTTATGGTACTTATGGTATGATTATGTTATTGATTTGTGCAAATTTAATATGAATGACACAGAGTGAAGAAGAGAAACTTTGATTTTCTGACAGATTAAGGAACTTAGCTGGGTGGACAGTTCCTTAATCTATGTCATTGCTTTATATTTAATGTTCCCTTTTCAGCACAGATGACCCACCACATTGGTCTAACCTTGCTAGTTATTGTCATGCCTAAGAAGTGCTTGAACACATATATCTGCATATTATCTATATATGTTGAATAATATTGACAAAATGTTTACCTGTTTCCACAGAGAATCGAACTTGAAACAACACGCACACAGACAATTCGCTTCGGTAGCATCCTCCTTTTATTGTTACTAGGTCTATTAAATTAACAAACATTCAGATACAGCCTACGATACCATTTTACACTGGGATCATTAGCATTCAACAACGACAAACATTTGGAATGTACGTGAAGAAAAGTAATCGACGGTCTGTATTTAAAAATCTGAACAAAAGCACCAGGTATGCAAAAAGTGCAGCCAAGTTCGTCAGCCTCAAAAAGTGTTGAGATGAAATCGAATGAGCCAAGTTCCTTGGCAACTGCATCTAAAACGAACACTGGAACTTGGCGCGAGGTGTTTAACATATTTGAATACGCCAAGATGTTTGTTCCTAATTTCACGGCCAGGACATTTCAGCCTTAAAGCTGGCGGTGGCTCCCAAATCCATCACGCTCACAAGCATCATCCCTAAGGCTCGTCAGCATCATTTTCTTTGACACCTCGTGGAGGATTATAAGTTTTCCTTGCCTAGGTTTCGAACCAAAAATCTTATGCCAAAATATCTGTAGTATATATATATTCCTTAGCGCATTAGTAGCGTTGATATTCCTAAGGTTAATGGTGGCCCCAAACCCACCACGCCAATCACCACTATATCTAAGGCTCCTTAACATCATTTTCCTTGACACCTCGCGCCAAATTCCACTGTTCATTTCAGATGCAGTGGCCTCATCCGGCCTCATCTCAACACTTTTTGAGGCTGACGAGCTTGGCTGCACTTTTTGCACCTCTGGTGTTTTTGTTCAGATTTCATTTCTTTTTGTAGTTCACTATATTGATATCGCATATTTCGCATATTGGAATTCTCAGTCGTGGTATATAGTTGGATTTAAATTTAGAATTGTACATTTTTAAAGGAGTCATAATGTGTTACATGCAACATTAGTTTCCAAAGGTTCTCCCACCGGGAATCGAACCCAGGACTCTGTACAACAAAAGCGCACATACTATTACTAGCCACTAGACCAGCGGGGGGGATTTCTCCTATTAAATATTTGTCAGAGAGTTATGTCCAAACGAGATTCTAATTCACTTACCCGAGTTAAAAGTCACGAACGCTAACATCAACAGGGCCCCGAACTCCTTGATGCTGAATCCTCGATGCTACATCACTAGTCAAGGCAGGTGTCTCAATATACCCAGGTACTTAGTTGTTCTCTTCCCCATTGCGATGTTATGGAGTTCATTACATGACGCACATGTTGCACAGTTTCATGCTGCCTCAGGTTTTCCTTCCAATGATATACACCTTTTAAATAGCTTGTGAACTTAATTACATTTGGCCCCCTTATATCTCCTATAAAAGTCGAACAATTGGATATCTCATTTCTTGAAAAACTTCATTAACTCTATATATCCACACCTCTACATTCTCTAACTTATCAATTTAGTTTCAATATCCATTTAATACCAATGACTGCAATAAAGGAAAAATATTCACCGAAAAAAGAAAAAAATATATTATCTTTCCTTATCTGGGTTTACAATCATGTAATTTACGGCAGAATGTACGTGCCTTTGCACTTTTTTTCTTTTTTTTTAGTGAACTGATTCATCGAACGTGCCTCATTAACTTGTGTAACTACTTATAACTAGTTTTCACTTGTTTCACTCGCACACTGAGAAAAAAGTATGTAGCGTACGTGAAAACATAGGTTACATGTGTGAATCCTGTAGTTTTTGGACTTAATGTACACTAAACGTATAACTGAATAAGTATATTATATACGTACTTCCCGTATAAGTGTTCCGAATAAACGTAATTTTCGTATGAACGAAAGAACTGTATATAGGCGGTCAGGACCTCACATACAGATGGACGTATGTAACTTATAGCTGCCGTATGCAACATATGTATACGTATGTAAGGTATGGAAAATTGTTAGACGTCAGACATCCTGCAATGACATGGTGTAACACCTAAGCGGGAAAGGGGACAGTACGTATGTAGCATGTGGATAACGTATGCTATGTACTGATTTTTATAGTAAAAATAAGTATCCCGTATATTTGCACAATATACCGTTGTCCGGATAACGGATTTTTTTCAATGAGCTTAGCTCGTTTTTCTGTTAACCTAGAATGACAGGGACACGAACACAGAAACATCAAGAACAAAATTCCAAAGGCTCTCTCGGGACCCTGAACACCAAAGGCGAACGTGCTAGCCACTAAACCAGTGGGGAGGGCACCCACTCGACCACTCGTACGATTGACAATATTATCACTATACACAAGATATGTTGCATAACAGAACCGTTCCCGATTTCTGATTGTAAGACAGTTTTTGCCAATGAAAATTTTCCCATAGCAAATTCCTCAAATTTCATACTCAGCCGTTATAAGGTACTTTTATGGAGAGTTTCAAATCTTTTTCTCATTTAGAAGTACATAATGGCTACACACAATTTTTCGCCCCCAAAACTCCCATAGTACCTAATGAGTGACGAGTGTGTGAATTAACCGATCTCTGGATAAGGACAGTTTTTCGACCAAAATAAAATTCCCATAGCAAATTCCTCACATTTCGGACATTTTCCATACTCAGGTCATCAGAAGGTACCTTTACGCAAAGTTTCACGTCTCTATCTCATTGGGAAGTGCCTAATCAACGTGATAAGTGAGTGAATTAAGAGATTTCGGCTTGGCTCAGGACAGGTTTTCGCCCACAAAAAAATCCCATAGCATATTACTCATATTTCGGACTTCTTTTGTGCTCAAGTCATTATAATGTACTTTATGCGGAGTTTTACGTCTCTATCTCATTAGGAACTAGCTAATCAATGTAATGAGTGAGTGAGTGAAACGATTTCTTGCTTGGCTCAGGACAATTGTTTGCCCATAGAAAATTAATCATAGAGCATTCATCACATTTCGGATCTTTTCCATATTCAAATGATTATAAGGTACCTTTATGCAAAGTTTTACGTCTCTATCTCATTGGAAAGTACCAGATCAATGTGATAAGTGAGTGAGTGAACCTATTTCTGATTGGCTAAGGACAATTTTTTGCCCATAGAAAATTAATCATAGCGCATTCATCACATTTCGGATTTTTTCCATATTCAAATCATTATAAGTTACCCTTATGCAGAATTTCATGTCTCTATCTGATTGGGAAGTACCTAATCAATTTGACGAGCGAGTCAGTGAATCAGTGAGCCTGAAAACTGCATATGTTAGGGTCCAATTCTCGAATATATTGTTGAATCTAGGAATGTGAGATTTGATATTTGAGCACATCTCTCGGATATCTCCTTTAATTCTAAATCTCATATTTCTACCCTTAATAGAATGGCTTTTACAGAGCCTCCAAATCGGCTATTTTACCCAAAACTCTTGTCCGTGTATAACATGCTTGCGTCAGTGTAAGCCAATTTTAACTTCTTCGAGGACCTTGCTGCCATGCACTGCCATGCATGTTGATAAGGATCCCGTATATTTGCACAATATACTGGTGTCCAGGTAACGGATTTTTCTCAATGAGCTTAGCTCGTTTTTCTGTTAACTCAGAACGACAGGGACATGAACACAAAAACATCGAGGACAGTTAAAATTGCAAAGGCTCTTCCGGGACCCCGTCCACCAAAGCCGCATGTGCTAGTCACTAAACCAGCCGAGGGGGCACCTACTCGACCACTCGGACGATTAATATCATTATAACTATTCACATGATGTGTTGCATAACGGAGCTGTTCCCAATTTCTGATTGTAAGACAGTTTTTGCCAATGAAAAATGTCCATAGTAAATTCCTCAAATTTCATACTCAAGCCGTTATAAGGTACTTTTATGGAGAGTTTCAAATCTTTTTCTCATTTGGAAGTACATAATGGCTACGCACAATTTTTCGCCCCCCAAAACTCCCATAGTACGTTTCTTAAAATTCCAACGTTTTCCATACTCAAGTCATTACGTAAGGTAGGTACCATTATGCAGAATTCCACGTCTCTATCATTAGGAAGTACCTAATCAATGAGGAGTGAGTAAATGGACCGATCTCTGGTCGACGATTTCTCGACCAAAATAAAATTCCCATAGCACATTCCTTACATTTCGGACTTTTTTCATACTCAAGTCATCATAAGGTACCTTTACGCAAAGTTTCACGTCTCTATCTCATTGGGAAGTGCCTAATCAACGTGATAAGTGAGTGAATTAAGAGATTTCGGCTTGGCTCAGGACAGGTTTTCGCCCACAAAAAAATCCCATAGCATATTACTCATATTTCGGACTTCTTTTGTGCTCAAGTCATTATAATGTACTTTATGCGGAGTTTTACGTCTCTATCTCATTAGGAACTAGCTAATCAATGTAATGAGTGAGTGAGTGAAACGATTTCTTGCTTGGCTAAGGACAATTGTTTGCCCATAGAAAATTAATCATAGAGCATTCATCACATTTCGGATCTTTTCCTTATGCAAATGATTATAAGGTACCTTTATGCAGAGTTTTACGTCTCTATCTCATTGGAAAGTACCTGATCAATGTGATAAGTGAGTGAGTGAACCTATTTCTGATTGGCTAAGGACAATTTTTTGCCCATAGAAAATTAATCATAGCGCATTCATCACATTTCGGATTTTTTCCATATTCAAATCATTATAAGTTACCCTTATGCAGAATTTCATGTCTCTATCTGATTGGGAAGTACCTAATCAATTTGACGAGCGAGTCAGTGAATCAGTGAGCCTGAAAACTGCATATGTTAGGGTCCAATTCTCGAATATATTGTTGAATCTAGGAATGTGAGATTTGATATTTGAGCACATCTCTCGGATATCTCCTTTAATTCTAAATCTCATATTTCTACCCTTAATAGAATGGCTTTTACAGAGCCTCCAAATCGACTATTTTACCCAAAACTCTTGTTCGTGTATAACATGCTTGCGTCAGTGTAAGCCAATTTTAATTTCTTCGAGGACCTTGCTGCCATGCACTGCCATGCATGTTGATAAGGATCCCGTATATTTGCACAATATACTGGTGTCCAGATAACGGATTTTTCTCAATGAGCTTAGCTCGTTTTTCTGATAACTCAGAACGACAGGGACATGAACACAAAAACATCGAGGACAGTTAAAATTGAAAAGGCCCTCCCGGGACCCCGTCCACCAAAGCCGCATGTGCTAGTCACCAAACCAGCCGAGGGGGCACCTACTCGACCACTCGGACGATTAATATCATTATAACTTTCACATGATGTGTTGCATAACGGAGCTGTTCCCAATTTCTGATTGTAAGACAGTTTTTGCCAATGAAAAATGTCCATAGTAAATTCCTCAAATTTCATACTCAAGCCGTTATAAGGTACTTTTATGGAGAGTTTCAAATCTTTTTCTCATTTAGAAGTACATAATGGCTACGCACAATTTTTCGCCCCCCCAAAACTCCCATAGCACGTTTCTTAAAATTCCAACGTTTTCCATACTCAAGTCATTACGTAAGGTAGGTACCATTATGCAGAATTCCACGTCTCTATCATTAGGAAGTACCTAATCAATGAGGAGTGAGTAAATGGACCGATCTCTGGTCGACGGTTTTTCGACCAAAATAAAATTCCCATAGCACATTCCTTACATTTCGGACTTTTTTCATACTCAAGTCATCATAAGGTACCTTTACGCAAAGTTGCGCGTCTCTATCTCATTGGGAAATACCTAATCAACGTGATGAGTGAGCGAAACCGATTTCGGCTTGGCTAAGGACAGATTTTCGCCAATAAAAAATTCATAGCATATTACTCATATTTTGGACCTTTTTTTGTACTCAAGTCATTATAAGGTGCCTCTATGCGGAGTTTAACGTCTCTATCTCATTGGAAACTAGTTAATCAATGTAATGAGTGAGTGAGTGAAACGATTATCTTGCTTGCCTAAGAAAAGTTTTTCGGCCATAAAAGATTTCTCATAGCGCACTCCTCACATTTTGGACTTTTTCCATATTCAAATGATTGTAAGATAACTTTATGCAGAATTTCACGTCTCTATCTCATTGGGAAGTATCTGATCAATGTGATGAGTGAGTGAATGAACCGATTTCTTGCTTGGCTAAGGACAGTTTTTCGCCCATAAAAAATCCTATAGCACATTCCTCACATTTCGGACTTTTTCCATACTGAAATTATTATAAGGCACCTTTTCGCAAAGTTTCATCTCTCTGTCTCATTTGGAACTACCTAATCAATGTGATGAATGAGGGAGTGAACCGATTTCTGCTTGGCTAAGGACAGTTTTTCACCCATAAAAATTTCACATAGCAGATTCCTCACATTTCGGACTTTTTCCATATTCAGGTCATTATAAGGTACCCTTATCTTGAATTCCATTCTTCTTTCTCATTGGAAACTAGCTAATCAATGTGATGAGTAAGTGAGTGAAACGATTTCCTGCTTGGCTAAGGACAGTTTTCGGCCCAAAATTTCCCATAACACATTCCTCACATTGCGGACGTTTTCCATACTCAAGTCATTATAAGTTACCCTCATGCAAAGTTTCAAGTCTCTATCTCATTGGGAAGTATCTAATCAATTCTATGAGTGAGTCAGTGAATCAGTGAGCCTAAAAACTGCATATTTTAGGGGTCCAATTCTCGAATATGGCTGAATCTCGGAATGTGTGATTTGATATATAAGTACATCTCTAAGATATCTCCTTAAATTCTAAATCTCATATTTCTACCCTTATTAGAGTGGCTTTACAGTGCCTCCAAATCGGCTATTTTACCCAAAGCTCTTGTTCGTGTATAACATTCTTACGGTAGTGCGGGCCAATTTTCATTTCTTCGTGGAACTTGGCCGCCATGCAGTGTCGTGCATGTTGATCTAATCTCAACAATGTTTTTTTCTAACTTAGAAAAACCCAGGAAATATCTTAGTCAATATGGTTGGTCATGGAATTCGAATCCAGTATCCTCAATTTCGCATCCGGCATGTGACTAATTAAAGGTATAACAAACATAGGTGGAAATAAATTAGCTAAATATAATTATAAAACTATTAAAACTGCTTGTTTTTATTTTTGCAGAGTGTTATAAAGTTTAAAAGCTTCAGATTTATACCTGTTTGACTGAGATTCTTAGTGAATTGGAAGTGGTTATTGGTGTCTCGTTTTCACATTACTTAGTGACAGCTACTCATGAAACCAAGCCCAAGTTTGAACTATCTTCGTCAGTATGGATACAGATATGCGACACAGTTTCTTGTGGCGCCATGTCATCATATGCAGTGACAAAACACAGAAGAATGTTTCACTTTTGTTTCATGCCATACGTGGGTTTCAATCAAGCAGGACAAAATTATTAATAAAACCAAATGATTAACATTCATAATATTTTTATAACTAATTAGATGGTTAATTTCTTATGTGCCTTTAACGGTAGTACTACTGCAAGAGTGTCATTTTAGGCTGTAATTGCCATCATCTGGAGTTTGAACTATGTATAAATACTTTTAATCAATAGTATAATTCTATACATCTGTTTTTAATGCTGACGTTAAAAGCCTTTTATTTTAAGAAACCCTCAAACCGTCTCGTAATGCTGAATCGAAACCATAAATGCACTTCCATTGACATTCGAATTGAAATGAAATGAAATGAAATCTTTGAGTTTTACGTCCCACGGTTATGCCGGTTAGGCTAATGGAGACGGTGATGATGAGTAATGAATGAAATGGTGGAAGGAAGAAAGTGGGAGGAAACGGGAGAACCCCGAGAAAACCCACGCACACGGTGTTTGTCCACCACAAAGCCCACTTGGCGGGGGCTGGGATCGAACCCGAGACCTCAAGCACCAGGGGTGAACGCTCTACCACTGAGCCACCGCGGCCCCCGACATTCGAATTGAGAATCACGTGCTTCGAAGATACATATGGTAAAATAACTAAATATCTTTTCACATATATAAATTCAATTTAATAAACTATTGTTACAAACATTAAAGAGAAACTTATAAAACAATTTCTCACTTCGAGACTACACAAACCACAGGCGCCCACGCTAGCCACTAGACAAGCAGGAACGTTTAGGACTACTTTAACTGTGTCATACAAATTTTCGTTTCAGTCTCCAGGTTTGTTCCGGTCCTACCGGGTCACGGGTCTGACTGCTTCCAGGTCACGAAATTCTTAACTAGTTTCATCACTGTTTCCCAATACCAAATATAATACAAGGTTTGTTCCAACCCCAACTGATAAGAACTGACTGTGGTCAGATATTTTTTCTAAAAGCGGAGTTCAATTCCCGGCAGGAGCTCATGTGGTTCGTTAAACAGTAGGTTCATGTCTCATATCGAATCACTCCTGAACGGGACGCTAAACTCAAATCAACTACTAGAACTAATAACAGACATTCTAGAAAGAGCTCAGATCATTTTCTTCATAATAAACTTTTTTCGTATCAAACAAGACAAACATAAAAGTATAATAACAACCATTCTGTAAAACCCTCCGAAGTATTCAAAAATCTAACAAGAAAAGATTTGATGTAGGAACTTCCACCACACCAAAAGTAGGTTCTAGCAAGCAAAGTAAGATATTTTTGGCTTTATTCAATTTGATTAGTTGCTACATTTGCTAATAAAATGTTCACGTTACTTGTTCTCCCTATATATGCAAAAGACAACATATATTTCGAACAAAAATCCGGCGTTAGATACGTTGATTTATATATTTAAAAATCGGGAAACAGGAACTGGCTCAGTGAGGTACTCTCTGGATTTATCGCTAGTTTAGTCAGTTCGTAAGAACAATATTATAGCCATGGGACGCAAAACTTGTGCTGGGTTATTCAAGGTATAAAGTTCTTAACATATTTCGGATTCTATCGATAATGAAATTTAAGGCGTATATTTCAAGTTGAAGAGTCCCTATGTATTCAACAAACTTGTATTTGAGCATATAAGGGCAAATATTGTTGCTAACTTCAAATATCCTGCATTTCATTGCAGTTTATTTTATTATAAACCATTGTTTAATTCTATTATACAATTGTTCATAATATTTGTCATATTATCTTCGACATTTTCAAATATAAATATATTATTTTTTCCATTTATTTATGTAACGAAATGTAATGGCATAGAGACACTTTGAACTATGATTTCTGTTTTGTTAAGAACTAAAGATGAGTATTTTATACTTAAACGACAACAACATTTAGTTCCAGAATTATACCTCCTCTGACCCCGTGTCGCCAATAGGTGACATGTGCATTATACATGATGTATACACTGAGACCCCATGTTGCTTATAGCCGACATGCACTCACCGGACAACTGACAACTGACACTCACCGGATACGAGAAAAATAACTGAAAATTGGCTAACAGGGTATACAACCGACGGTAATTATAATATTGGAACATAAAATTTCTACCCCAAAAATTGCTAGGCCCGAGGAGGATAGATGGTGGAAACCAATGTGCTGACCACACATGAAACAACTGAAATCCATCTCCTTGTCCATAGTTAACTAATCATGGACCACAATTGAAGAGTATTCAATTTATTTTTGAGCTGTAAACTTATTCATAGTTTTGATTAATAGTAAAATCTAAAACAGTTTTACGCTTGTAAAATTCTACTTCATTTTGTTCGCTGGACAATAAATAAATAAATAAATACTTCCAGAATATCGATTAGGATTAGGAATTAGATTTCTTGGCTGTCGGCACCTAAGGCCATTTAGCCCATCGCGTATATGAGGGATGACGTCTCTCAGTGAGCACACTATCCGATGAAAGGGAAGGAAGGAATGATTGGGAGAGGAAGGAAGCGACCTGGGACCATTATGTTAGGTACCATCCCAGCATTTGCCTTGTGTGAATTAGGGAAACCGAGGAAAAACCCCATTCAAGATGGCTGGTCTGAAAAATCTGTTACACTCTGTCAACCGAGAGTCCCACCGGGAATTGAACCCGGGACCGCTCGCACCACATTCGTGAGCGTTAGCGACTACAGAACCACTTGCAGAATATCGAATCACATCTTAAACTGTAACCACATTTTTTTTTTGTTTTTACTGGAGTCTTACCTGATCAACGAAAGAAAAATAGGAACGAAGTAGGATGAAGATTCGAACACGGGTCGCGGGAATGGGAATTCTGCACAGATGCAATGAGTTACGGAATAATATAACACAAGTCATCTACTCTATAAATATATGGCAATAACCGTAAGCTTCACACAGTGTATCCGTAAAGTCGCGCAACCCGAAGTTTGATTGCGTATATCTTTTGATCTAAGAATGATAACGACCAGAGACTTGAAAGAAATGTAAGCATGTTCTATTTAGAAAGTTTTGAGATCATTACCAATGCTCGTACTACATCGCCTGATTATAAACTTCGTACTTTAACTACTACTACTACTAATACTACTACTACTACTACTACTACTACTACTACTAATAATAATAATAATAATAATAATAATAATAATAATAATAATAATAATAATGAAAATCGAAGTCGTATCTTTATCAAAATTTCTGGCTTAGTCAACAAATGAATTCCACGTGGTCTCTATTCGAAGTTCTATTTAATCGAATCCGATAGAAACACAAAGATAAACTTCGAGAACAGTTAAAAGAAAAATCTTACTTTGATGGAATTCGAACTAACCTCAAGAGTTATCTACGCGCAAGCACTTTAGACCATTTTTTTCTTTTCTTTAAGTTAACTGATTCACCGAACGGATCTCAGTAGCTTGTCTCTATTTTCTACTCGGTATACACATTTTACAGTTAATATTTACAATTAAATTACCAATAGTTAGCATTTTCATAAATTATTTAACGAATACTGAAATCAACAATTTCTTCTTTCGAAGTAGTATTACGTATTAAGCAATGGCGCCGGGACCTAGGAGCTCACGCTCTGTTAGACTCCCAAAATTTTCATTGGGTGTTGGGCTCTTCCCCCCAAAATGATCCATCCATATTTTTAATTGATTTGCAGGTAGGACTACTGTTAATAGTTTCAAAACTCAGCGCAAAGCTTTGAGTTCGTTAAAAATAATATCCTATCATATATACACCACATAATTTATCCGTATATTATTTGATACGCGGATATGTATAGTTATTTGAACTAAGTAAACTTGTTTATAAAATCCCTCATTTGAGTTAATTACAGTATAAGATTAACTAAGTCCCCCAACTGTTATCTTCTCATCGGTTTTTCTACTATCCTTATATTTTTTCAAGTGCCTGTGTATAATTTTACATGTGCATCATACAAACAAGAATTATTATAAGTAGAAGTATCCAAAGACTCCCTTTTGTTATTTCGTCAGCCAGCGTTTTGCTTCACTCCTGCACAAATACACTCTTTATGATTTATTCTTTTCCCAGTTGGGGTCAACTTCATGCTGCTGCTCTAGCTACTCTACCAGGGTAATTAATCTCGGAGCAGGCGTAAGTTGGGTTGCCTAACTCACGATTTTGTACCTGAAGAATTTATGTGGCTCCCCGTAGATGTGCTCCTCCAAAAAACATTGAAGCGAATTTCGCTGCGTTAAAATGTTGGTGGGTGATGGTCAATGTGAATAAACCCTTAAAGTGAATGCCAAACCAGGAGCGCCATTTCAGACTTCGCTTGAAGGGGGCAAGAGCACTACCGACATAAGACTTTCACGTTTTGTACTAGTATATTAGTAGACAATAGATTAAAGTATATGCAATCCTCATCCTCTTGGAGGGAAATTGCTCCCTCCTGCCCCCCTAAATGACGCCCCTGACTCAAACGTATGCACATTTCTCTCAAATGGAAAACAAAGTTGTTGTTCTACATCGAAATGTTATAATATCATTAAATGTATGATTATTTTAATTTTATTAATGGACTAGTCAATGGAATATATTGTTTTTTCTAATTAACCATATTTTTATTGTAATTTCAGGTTCTTTTTAGAAATAAAAATGTTAAACGAAATCTGCAACCATATAGTAAAAATGATAATCATTTTGATGATAACTGCAGTTCACATGAAACCTACTACATCTCTTCAGACACTTGGTGCTCTCAACACAATATTTCCATCACATACAAAAGAAGATTTGTTGTGGATTTTCAGGAGAAGGCAAAGCAGCAATGAAATTACATGTATTGTTTCTGACTCATACGGAAGAGATATGTCTAGTGCTTTCATACAACCTCTAGTGGGTGAAGAGAACATACCAATCTATTATTATGTGCTTAACGAGATAACAGATGAATATATAAGCAGAACAGCAGTTAGCCAAAGTAACTGTATTATTTTATTTTTAAATGACTATTCCTCTGTTCACAACTTTACAACACATGTAAAACAAACTATGAATTGGAATAAAAGAGGGACTTATTATGTGATATTAAGAAATAGTGAAAAGGTAAGAGGAGACCTTGGTAAAATTTTTTTGTGCATTTTGGGAAGCTAAAATTTTGAATGTTCGTTTGCTTGCATTAAAGATGAAAGAATTATCTGGTATATTGACAAACTCAAAAGTGGACATTAGCATAATGTCATACAGTCCATTTACAGGAATATATACAAATCACACGAGAGCTTCAACATTCTAGTGCCTAGAAATATCCCTAATTTCTTTACATTGAAAAAAAATCATCCAGATTTGCTCCATGGAAGAAGAATAGTGTATGATGAACTAATTTATCGAATATAGAGTTTGAAAATTGGGAAAATAACCCGAAATACTTTTTAAAAAGGCAGAAATCCCTTTTTGTTCACAATATCTCCCTGAACATATTGAGAAAGAGTGTTTTTGAATCCTATTGCGAAACGAACAAGGTCTATTTAACTATTGAGATATGATAGCTAATTAAGAATTAATCAAAATATAACATTAAATTTAATGATTGTGCTGAAACCAAACCATATCGACTGAATAGAGTTTAAAGTTATTTGATCGCTGACAAGAATATATTTCCCTTTCGTCACTGAATGCTAATATTGATAATAATTCTAATACCTCAAAACGTAATTAACACCAAGGACCCATTGATGAAAACGATTAGGCCTAAAATGACCAAAGCAAAATTTTCTGTATTCATTACATTAGTTTTGAACTTGATTTTCACTGATTTTTTTTTTTTTTGCTAATTTTTATCATTTTTATGAAATAGGAACTACTGATATTTATTATTAAGGAAGTTTGAATTAATAAGTAAATTTCTTTACAACTAATTAACCAATGGATCTTCACCGTGAGATTCACTCTCATAAAGTTCCTTGACATACAGTACAAATAGTAATATTTATTCTTTACAAGATACAGCAGATTGCAGGAGACAATTACAATGTACGTAATATGCATAGTGCATAAGTAATTAATCTGTGTTTAAGTGTTAATGAAATGCAAAGAATTTTTAATAATATTCATCCGGTCTGAACTTCCTTTTGATCTTAACATTAACACCCAGTTCAGTCTTACATGTTAGCTTTCATTAAACCATTGTACTTTGAGTTCTCTTTACATATGGTGACTTTCTTACAGTACTTTTTCGGATTCCATACCCAACAAAAATCTATTTGTCATGTGTATTGCTAAACAAAATTTTAGATAATTTAGCAATTCTTTATCTCTGATTACATTTTCTATCTATAGGAAATTACGTCAATACACGACCAATTATAATTTCGAATAGAAAAGTTATGAAGCTGATAAAACTCCCTAAAATTAGTGCGTAAAATGAAGTTTGCAGATGCTTCAAAGAAAGACATGTACCTGATTCTGTAGTGTGCATACTCCTGAAAGATTCGTTCTCGCTTACTAATAGTACATCCATCCTCCACTTACTGAAAACACCACTTTCTACAAACCTTTGAATAAGAACGTTTATTCTAGGCAGAAATGGTGAATATTTTGTAAGAAGGAATGAGCCGTAAGCAAAACCTAATTTAGATTTTGCAATATGCACTAGAGGTTGTCCGAATTCTGATTCTATTTTAGCTTATTCGTATTGCTCGTTTTCAGTTATGTCGTGTAATATACTATCCCTCTTGAGTGCAACACGTCTTAATCCTTCAACTAGATTGCCTATCGGCTCTGAATGTACCGAGTGTAGTATCGTCTTGTCGCTGTTCTTTAATTTAGCAAGAAACGCTGGAACTCCAATTATAGTTAAATCAGAGTTTGCTATATCTTCAATAGTATCCATTTCTTTGTAATAATGTGGGTGTAACACAGAACTTACTAGAGATCCTTGATAACAAGTATTTATAATCATAACACCAACAATAGCTATAAAGAAAATGATTTTCAAATATCTATGTTGTGGAAAATTGGGGGCAAAACCACATAAGAATATTGATAATACATACATCACAAGTTTGCTAAGATTACGATCAGTAAATTTTGTTAATATTTTGTACTGGACAATTACTGTACTGAAAAGAACATATATGAATGTTACCAAGTATATAATCCATGTTGATCCATGTAAAGGAAGAAATATACGCATCCATTGAGGTACCTCGAGGGCTTTAGGACAAACAAACGCAAAAGAACTAAAGTAAAATATTGAAGCATAATCAACGATTTGAAATCTGTCATACAGCAAGATTAGATTCATTGCTACCAAGTCGGAAAATGAGGAAGACACTTCTTCAATAGGACCAATCCAAGAACCATTAGATAATTGTTGATTAACAAGTCTGTTCCTGTATTTCTTGACTAATATGGGAGTAAAATTCATATGAGTAACGATAGTTTCAAATAATCTCCCTGTATATCCAGAAATGTTCAATTTACCATCTTCGTCTTCAGTTAACCAAATGAAAGGTAAAAAATTGAATTGGCTAACGTATAATGGGTAACGATTGACGTTTCTGGTCAAGTGTTCAAAATTCGGTTCAATATCTTCAACTTGATGATGTAAAATATTTATAACGAGACTTGAAGCTCTCGTGTGATTTGTATATATTCCTGTAAATGGACTGTATTACATTATGCTAATGTCCGTTTTTGAGTTTGTCAATATACCAGATAATTCTTTCATCTTTAATGCAAGCAAACGAACATTCAAAATTTTAGCTTCCCAAAATGCACAAAAAATTTTACCAAGGTCTCCTCTTACCTTTTCACTATTTCTTAATATCACATAATAAGTCCCTCTTTTATTCCAGTTCATAGTTTGTTTTACATGTGTTGTAAAGTTGTGAACAGAGGAATAGTCATTTAAAAATAAAATAATACAGTTACTTTGGCTAACTGCTGTTCTGCTTATATATTCATCTGTTATCTCGTTAAGCACATAATAATAGATTGGTATGTTCTCTTCACCCACTAGAGGTTGTATGAAAGCACTAGACATATCTCTTCCGTATGAGTCAGAAACAATACATGTAATTTCATTGCTGCTTTGCCTTCTCCTGAAAATCCACAACAAATCTTCTTTTGTATGTGATGGAAATATTGTGTTGAGAGCACCAAGTGTCTGAAGAGATGTAGTAGGTTTCATGTGAACTGCAGTTATCATCAAAATGATTATCATTTTTACTATATGGTTGCAGATTTCGTTTAACATTTTTATTTCTAAAAAGAACCTGAAATTACAATAAAAATATGGTTAGTTAGAAAAAACAATATATTTCATTGACTAGTCCATTAATAAAATTAAAATAATCATACATTTAATGATATTATAACATTTCGATGTAGAACAACAACTTTGTTTTCCATTTGAGAGAAATGTGCATACGTTTGACTCAGAGGCGTCATTTAGGGGGGGCAGGAGGGAGCAATTTCCCTCCAAGAGGATGAGGATTGCATATACTTTAATCTATTGTCTACTAATATACTAGTACAAAACGTGAAAGTCTTATGTCAGTAGTGCTCTTGCCCCCTTCAAGCGAAGTCTGAAATGGCGCTCCTGGTTTGGCATTCACTTTAAGGGTTTATTCACATTGACCATCACCCACCAACATTTTAACGCAGCGAAATTCGCTTCAATGTTTTTTGGAGGAGCACATCTACGGGGAGCCACATAAATTCTTCAGGTACAAAATCGTGAGTTAGGCAACCCAACTTACGCCTGCTCCGAGATTAATTACCCTGGTAGAGTAGCTAGAGCAGCAGCATGAAGTTGACCCCAACTGGGAAAAGAATAAATCATAAAGAGTGTATTTGTGCAGGAGTGAAGCGAAACGCTGGCTGACGAAATAACAAAAGGGAGTCTTTGGATACTTCTACTTATAATAATTCTTGTTTGTATGATACACATGTAAAATTATACACAGGCACTTGAAAAAATATAAGGATAGTAGAAAAACCGATGAGAAGATAACAGTTGGGGGACTTAGTTAATCTTATACTGTAATTAACTCAAATGAGGGATTTTATAAACAAGTTTACTTAGTTCAAATAACTATACATATCCGCGTATCAAATAATATACGGATAAATTATGTGGTGTATATATGGTAGGATATTATTTTTAACGAACTCAAAGCTTTGCGCTGAGTTTTGAAACTATTAACAGTAGTCCTACCTGCAAATCAATTGAAAATATGGATGGACCATTTTGGGGGGAAGAGCCCAACACCCAATGAAAATTTTGGGAGTCTAACAGAGCGTGAGCTCCTAGGTCCCGGCGCCATTGCTTAATACGTAATACTACTTCGAAAGAAGAAATTGTTGATTTCAGTATTCGTTAAATAATTTATGAAAATGCTAACTATTGGTAATTTATTTGTAAATATTAACTTAAAATGTGTATACCGAGTAGAAAATAGAGACAAGCTACTGAGATCCGTTCGGTGAATCAGTTAACTTAAAGAAAAGAAAAATGGTCTAAGGTGCTTGCGCGTAGATAACTCTTGAGGTTAGTTCGAATTCCATCAAAGTAAGATTTTTCTTTTAACTGTTCTCGAAGTTTCTCTTTGTGTTTCTATCGGATTCGATTAAATAGAACTTCGAATAGAGACCACGTGGAATTCATTTGTTGACTAAGCCAGAAATTTTGATAAAGATACGACTTCGATTTTCATTATTATTATTATTATTATTATTATTATTATTATTATTATTATTATTATTAGTAGTAGTAGTAGTAGTAGTAGTAGTAGTAGTAGTAGTAGTAGTAATAGTAGTAGTAGTAGTAGTAGTAGTAGTAGTAATAGTAGTAGTAGTAGTAGTTAAAGTACGATGTTTATAATCAGGCGATGTAGTACGAGCATTGGTAATGATCTCAAAACTTTCTAAATAGAACATGCTTACATTTCTTTCAAGTCTCTGGTCGTTATCATTCTTAGATCAAAAGATATACGCAATCAAACTTCGGGTTGCGCGACTTTACGGATACACTGTGTGAAGCTTACGGTTATTGCCATATATTTATAGAGTAGATGACTTGTGTTATATTATTCCGTAACTCATTGCATCTGTGCAGAATTCCCATTCCCGCGACCCGTGTTCGAATCTTCGTCCTACTTCGTTCCTATTTTTTTTTTCGTTGATCAGGTAAGACTCCAGTGAAAACAAAAAAAAAAAAATGTGGTTACAGTTTAAGATGTGATTCGATATTCTGCAAGTGGTTCTGTAGTCGCTAACGCTCTCGAATGTGGTGCGAGCGGTCCCGGGTTCAATTCCCGGTGGGACTCTCGATTGACAGAGTGTAACAGATTTTTCAGACCAGCCATCTTGAATGGGGTTTTTCCTCGGTTTCCCTAATTCACACAAGGCAAATGCTGGGATGGTACCTAACATAATGGTCCCAGGTCGCTTCCTTCCTCTCCCAATCATTCCTTCCTTCCCTTTCATCGGATAGTGTGCTCGCCGAGAGACGTCATCCCTCATATACGCGACGGGCTAAATGGCCTTAGGTGCCGACAGCCAAGAAATCTAATTCCTAATCCTAATCGATATTCTGCAAGTATTTATTTATTTATTTATTGTCCAGCGAACAAAATGAAGTAGAATTTTACAAGCGTAAAACTGTTTTAGATTTTACTATTAATCAAAACTATGAATAAGTTTACAGCTCAAAAATAAATTGAATGCTCTTCAATTGTGGTCCATGATTAGTTAACTATGGACAAGGAGATGGATTTCAGTTGTTTCATGTGTGGTCAGCTCATTGGTTTCCACCATCTATCCTCCTCGGGCCTAGCGATTTTTTGGGGTAGAAATTTTATGTTCCAATATTATAATTACCGTCGGTTGTATACCCTGTTAGCCAATTTTCAGTTATTTTTCTCGTGTCCGGTGAGTGTCAGTTGTCAGTCAGCTTCCGGTGAGTGCATGTCGGCTATAAGCAACATGGGGTCTCAGTGTATACATCATGTATAATGCACATGTCACCTATTGGCGACACGGGGTCAGAGGAGGTATAATTCTGGAACTAAATGTTGTTGTCGTTTAAGTATAAAATACTCGTCTTTAGTTCTTAACAAAACAGAAATCATAGTTCAAAGTGTCTCTATGCCATTACATTTCGTTACATAAATAAATGGAAAAAATAATATATTTATATTTGAAAATGTCGAAGATAATATGACAAATATTATGAACAATTGTATAATAGAATTAAACAATGGTTTATAATAAAATAAACTGCAATGAAATGCAGGATATTTGAAGTTAGCAACAATATTTGCCCTTATATGCTCAAATACAAGTTTGTTGAATACATAGGGACTCTTCAACTTGAAATATACGCCTTAAATTTCATTATCGATAGAATCCGAAATATGTTAAGAACTTTATACCTTGAATAACCCAGCACAAGTTTTGCGTCCCATGGCTATAATATTGTTCTTACGAACTGACTAAACTAGCGATAAATCCAGAGAGTACCTCACTGAGCCAGTTCCTGTTTCCCGATTTTTAAATATATAAATCAACGTATCTAACGCCGAATTTTTGTTCGAAATATATGTTGTCTTTTGCATATATAGGGAGAACAAGTAACGTGAACATTTTATTAGCAAATGTAGCAACTAATCAAATTGAATAAAGCCAAAAATATCTTACTTTGCTTGCTAGAACCTACTTTTGGTGTGGTGGAAGTTCCTACATCAAATCTTTTCTTGTTAGATTTTTGAATACTTCGGAGGGTTTTACAGAATGGTTGTTATTATACTTTTATGTTTGTCTTGTTTGATACGAAAAAAGTTTATTATGAAGAAAATGATCTGAGCTCTTTCTAGAATGTCTGTTATTAGTTCTAGTAGTTGATTTGAGTTTAGCGTCCCGTTCAGGAGTGATTCGATATGAGACATGAACCTACTGTTTAACGAACCACATGAGCTCCTGCCGGGAATTGAACTCCGCTTTTAGAAAAAATATCTGACCACAGTCAGTTCTTATCAGTTGGGGTTGGAACAAACCTTGTATTATATTTGGTATTGGGAAACAGCGATGAAACTAGTTAAGAATTTCGTGACCTGGAAGCAGTCAGACCCGTGACCCGGTAGGACCGGAACAAACCTGGAGACTGAAACGAAAATTTGTATGACGGTTAAAGTAGTCCTAAACGTTCCTGCTTGTCTAGTGGCTAGCGTGGGCGCCTGTGGTTTGTGTAGTCTCAAAGTGAGAAATTGTTTTATAAGTTTTTTTAATGTTTGTAACAATAGTTTATTAAATTTAATTTATATATGTGAAAAGATATTTAGTTATTTTACCATATGTATCTTCGAAGCACGTGATTCTCAATTCGAAGGTCAATGGAAGTGCATTTATGGTTTCGATTCAGCATTACGAGACGGTTTGAGGGTTTCTTAAATTAAAAACACTCTGCAAAAAACTTTATAACACTCTGCAAAAATAAAAACAAGCAGCTTTTCTAGTTTTATAATTATATTTAGCTAATTTATTTCCACCTATGTTTGTTATACCTTTAATTAGTCACATACCGATAGTTTGCGCTCCGGATGCGAAATTGAGAATACTGGATTCGAATTCCATGACCAACCATATTGAATAAGATATTTCCTGGGTTTTTCTAAGTTAAAAAAAAAACATTGTTGGGATTACATCAACATGCACGACACTGCATGGCGGCCAAGTTCCGCGAAGAAATGAAAATTGGCCCGCACTACCGTAAGAATGTTATACACGAACAAGAGCTTTGGGTAAAATAGCCGATTTGGAGGCTCTGTAAAGCCACTTTAATAAGGGTAGAAATATGAGATTTAGAATTTAAGAAGATATCCGAGAGATGTACTTATATATCAAATCACACATTCCGAGATTCAGCCATATTCGAGAATTGGACCCCTAAAATATGCAGTTTTCAGGCTCACTGATTCACTGACTCACTCATCGAATTGATTAGATATTTCCCAATGAGATAGAGACTTGAAACTTTGCATGATTGTAACTTATAATGACTTGAGTATGGAAAACTCCGAAATGTGAGGAATGTGTTATTGGAAATTTTGTATGGGCCGAAAACTGTCCTTAGCCAAGCAAGAAATCGTTTCACTCACTTACTCATCACATTGATTAGCTAGTTTCCAATGAGAAACAAGAATGAAATTCAAGATAAGGGTACCTTATAATGACCTGAATATGGAAAAAGTCCGAAATGTGAGGAATCTGCTATGTGAAATTTTTATGGGTGAAAAACTGTCTTTAGCCAAGCAAAAATCGGTTCACTCCCTCATTCATCACATTGATTAGGTACTTCCAAATGAGACAGAGACATAAACCTTTGCGAAAATGTGCCTTATAATGATTTCAGTATGGAAAAAGTCCGAAATGTGAGGAATGTGCTATAGGATTTTTTTATGGGCGAAAAACTGTCCTTAGCCAAGCAAGAAAACGGTTCATTCACTCACTCATCACATTGATCACATACAGATGGTGATCAGAAAAATGGAAACACCTGTAGTTGGCTACACGTCAGATGTATGGGTTGGCAGGGGTGACGTGGCGCCCGCAGCGCCGGACCGCTGGTGGTGGTGTGTTAGGTCGGTCTCCATACTACATCAGGCGCAGTGGAACAGCAGTGTCCAGTGGACGCAGCAGACGGAGGTAATGTAAAATGGGAGACCTCTCAGATTTTCCAAGAGGGCAAATTGTTGGTGCGCGGGTATGTGGAGTGAGTGTGATGGCAGTGGCTACTGTGTTAGGCGTGTCGCGTGGGACAGTGTCGAAGGTGATAACGGCCTACACAACACACGGGAAAACCACATCGGGGAAGCGGAACAGTGGGCGGAAGAAAATCATGAGTGACAGGTCACACCGGGTATTAAAGCGTATTGTCACGCAGAAGCGTCGTGCCACTGCGGAGCAAGTGACGGAGGAACTCAATCAGCACCTCCCCCACCCAGTTTCGACAATCACAGTCTGCCGCGAATTACATGACATGAAATTACGAGGTCGTGTTGCACGGGCCAAACCGCTCATGAGGGACCATAACGTTTACGCACGCCGCAAATGGTGCCGCGACCATGCAACTTGGACCGTTGAGGACTGGAAACATGTGATATGGTCGGATGAGTCATCCTTCACCCTATTCCCAACCACGGGCCGTGTTTATGTGTGGAGAACGCCCAAAGAAGCTTATGATCTGCAGTGTCTCCGCTCAACTGTGAAACATGGCGGCGGCTCGGTGATGCTATGGGCCGCCATATCATGGTTTTCATGGGTCCTGTGGTCACACTTAGCGGACGAATCACTGCCAACGATTATGTCGCAATTTTAGGAGACCACTTGCATCCTATGGTCCGGATGTTGTTCCCGGACAATGATACCATCTTCCAGGATGGCGTTGTTGCAGCGTGGTTTGAGGAACATCGGGATGAAGTTCAACACCTCCCCTGGCCCGCCCAATCCCAAAATCTCAACATAATTGAACATCTGTGGTCCGTCTTGGAAACACGACTCCGGCGACGATTTCCACCTGCAACCTCTCTCACAGAACTGGCCGATGCTCTGCACGAGGAATGGTGTAAAATTCCATTTGCTACCATTCACGACCTCTATGCCTCCATCCCACGTCGCATCAAGGCTGTTCTGAAAGCGAAAGGTGGCCCGACACCATATTAATCTGGTAAGTTGCAATTTCGTTCAGGTGTTTCCATTTTTCTGATCACCATCTGTACTTCCCAATGAGATAGAGACGTGAAATTCTGCATAATGTTACCTTACAATCATTTAAATATGGAAAATGTCCAAAATGTGAGGAGTGCGCTATGGGAAATCTTTTATGGGCGAAAAACTTTTCTTAGGCAAGCAAGATAATCGTTTCACTCACTCACTCATTACATTGATTAACTAGTTTCCAATGAGATAGAGACGTTAAACTCCGCATAGAGGTACCTTATAATGACTTGAGTACAAAAAAAAGTCCAAAATATGAGTAATATGCTATGAATTTTTTATTGGCGAAAATCTGTCCTTAGCCAAGCCGAAATCGGTTTCGCTCACTCATCACGTTGATTAGGTATTTCCCAATGAGATAGAGACGCGCAACTTTGCGTAAAGGTACCTTATGATGACTTGAGTATGAAAAAAGTCCGAAATGTGAGGAATGTGCTATGGGAATTTTATTTTGGTCGAAAAACCGTCGACCAGAGATCGGTCCATTTACTCACTCGTCATTGATTAGGTACTTCCTAATGATAGAGACGTGGAATTCTGCATAATGGTACCTACCTTACGTAATGACTTGAGTATGGAAAACGTTGGAATTTTAAGAAACGTACTTGGGAGTTTTGGGGGGCAAAAAATTGTGCGTAGCTATTATGTACTTCTAAATGAGAAAAAGATTTGAAACTCTCCATAAAAGTACCTTATAACGGCTTGAGTATGAAATTTGAGGAATTTGCTATGGAAATTTTTCATTGGCAAAAACTGTCTTACAATCAGAAATCGGGAACAGCTCTGTTATGCAACACATCATGTGAATAGTTATAATGTTATTAATCGTCCGAGTGGTCGAGTAGGTGCCCCCTCGACTAGTTTAGTGACTAGCACATGCGGCTTTGGTGTACGGGGTCCCGAGAGAGCCTTTGCAATTTTAACTGTCCTCGATGTTTTTGTGTTCATGTCCCTGTCGTTCTGAGTTAACAAAAAAACGAGCTAAGCTCATTGAGAAAAACCCGTTATCTCGACATCAGTATATTGTGCAAATATACGGGATCCTTATCAACATGCATGGCAGTGCATGGCAGCAAGGTCCTCGAAGAAATTAAAATTGGCTTACACTGACGCAAGCATGTTATACACGAACAAGAGTTTTGGGTAAAATAGCCGATTTTAAGGCTCTGTAAAAGCCATTCTATTAAGGGTAGAAATATGAGATTTAGAATTTAAGGAGATATCCGAGAGATGTGCTCATATATCAAACCTCACATTCCTAGATTCAACAATATATTCGAGAATTGGACCCTAACATATGCAGTTTTCAGGCTCACTGATTCACTGACTCGCTCGTCAAATTGATTAGGTACTTCCCAGTGAGCTAGAGACGTAAAACTCTGCATAAGGGTAACTTAAATTCATTTGAATATGGAAAAAATCCGAAATGTGATGAATGCGCTATGATTAATTTTCTATGGGCAAAAAATTGTCCTTAGCCAATCAGAAATAGGTTCACTCACTCACTTATCACATTGATCAGGTACTTCCCAATGAGATAGAGACGTAAAACTCTGCATAAAGGTATCTTATAATCATTTGAATATGGAAAAAAATCCGAAATGTGATGAGTGCTCTATGATTAATTTTCTATGGGCAAAAAATTGTCCTTAGCCAAGCAAGAAATCGTTTCACTCACTCACTCATTACATTGATTAGCTAGTTCCTAATGAGATAGAGACGTAAAACTCCGCATAAAGTACCTTATAATGACTTGAGCACAAAAGAAGTCCGAAATATGAGTAATATGCTATGGGAATTTTTTATGGGCGAAAACCTGTCCTGAGCCAAGCCGAAATCTCTTCATTCACTCACTCATCACGTTATTAGGCACTTTCCAATGAGATAGAGACGTGAAACTTCGTGTAAAGGTACCTTCTGATGACTTGAGTATGGAAAAAGTCCGAAATGTGAGGAATGTTCTATGGGAATTTTATTTTGGTCGAAAAACTGTCCTTATCCAGAGATCGGTTCATTCACACACTCGTCACTCATTAGGTATTTCTTAATGAGATAAAAATGTGAAACTCTCCATAAAGGTACAGTACCTTATAACGGCTGAGTATGAAATTTGAGGAATTTGCTATGGGAAAATTTTCATTGGCAAAAACTGACTTACAATCAGAAATCGGGAACGGTTCTGTTATGCAACATATCTTGTGTATAGTGATAATGTTGTCAATCGTACGAGTGGTCGAGTGGGTGCCCTCCCCACTGGTTTAGTGGCTAGCACGTTCGCCTTTGGTGTTCAGGGTCCCGAGAGAGCCTTTGGAATTTTAACAGTCCTTGATGTTTCTGTGTTCGTGTCCCTGTCATTCTAGGCTAACAGAAAAACGAGCTAAGCTCATTGAAAAAAAAAACCGTTATCCGGACAACGGTATATTGTGCAAATATACGGGATACTTATTTTTACTATAGAAATCAGTACATAGCATACGTTATCCACATGCTACATACGTACTGTCCCCTTTCCCGCTTAGGTGTTACACCATGTCATTGCAGGATGTCTGACGTCTAACAATTTTCCATACCTTACATACGTATACATATGTTGCATACGGCAGCTATAAGTTACATACGTCCATCTGTATGTGAGGTCCTGACCACCTATATACATTTCTTTCGTTCGTACGAAAATTACGTTTATTCGGAACACTTATACGGAAAGTAGTGCTCTCAAACGGGTCGGGTTGACGCGACCCGACCCGACCCGAGTCGGGTCGGGTCAACTCGGGTCGGGTTACGGGTCGGGTCGGGTCAGGTCAGCTCGGGTCGGGTTACGGGTCGGGTCGGGTCAGGTCAGCTCGGGTCGGGTTGTCGGGTCGGGTCAGTCGGGTCAGCTCGGGTCGGGTTATCGGGTCGGGTCACTCGGGTCGGGTTGTCGGGTCGGGTTATCGGGTCGGGTCACTCGGGTCGGGTTGTCGGGTCGGGTCAGTCGGGTCAGCTCGGGTCGGGTTGTCGGGTCGGGTCAATCGGGTCAGGTCGGGTCGGGTTGTCGGGTCGGGTCAATCGGGTCAACTCGGTCGGGTTATCGGGTCGGGTCAGTCGGGTCGGGTTATCGGGTCGGGTCAGTCGGGTCGGGTTGTCGGGTCAGTCGGGTTGGGTTGTCGGGTCGGGTCAGTCGGGTCAGTTCACTTTGGTCAACTAAGTTTAGGTTGAGCTTAAACTCGGCTGGAGTCGAAAACTGCTGTTTTACACTACCTGCGTAATTAAAAATAGCAATTTTCAATTGATTTTATAGAAGCCATAAATGTATTTTGAACACTTGCAGCTAGTGTTTTTATGGTAAATGCTTATTTTTGTAGTTGTATGTACTTTAATTTTTAAATGTGGAAGATTGATTTTACCAATCGACTGTAATATTAATATCTACGCCAATATGGAGTCTGGATTTAGAACAAAACTAGAAGTTGTTTAAGCAAGGTCAAAAGAAAGATTGGATATGGACGACCAAGCCCAAGCAGGGCCGCGGGAGCTCAGTGGTAGAGAATTCATCTCTGGTGCATGGTGTCCATGGTTCGATCCCAGCTTGTGTTAAGTAGGCTTTGTGGTGGAGAAACGCCGTGTAGTGGGTTTTCTCGGGGTTCTCCTGTTTCCTCCCACTTTCTTCATTCCACCATTTCATTCATTTCTCATGGTCACCATATCCCTTAGCCTCGAAGCAGAATCGAGGGACCTTAAACTCAGGGGTGTAGCTAAGGGGGGGCCATCGGGTCCAGGCCCCCCAAATGGTTTCCTGCCCCCCCCCAAATGACCAGCTTTAAAAACATCATAGTAAAATTATCTCGCTTCCTTCATTTAAAAGTAACAAAGTTATTGACAATTAATAATATACGGTAAAATAGTATGGAGAAATATTGTTTTTCCATACCGATCGAAAAATAGGATACATTTTTGTGACAGCAGATTACACAATTTACTGCGATTTATATTTGACAGTTTAAAGACAAACATTTTAACAAGATATTATAAATACAGCCATAAAACAAAGGTACTAAACTGATTTGTAAGTACATTATATTTTTATATGCTTTAACAAGTATTTTAAAAGACAGAGAATGGAAAATTTGGTGAGAAACAATGTTTTTATTCAGTTTGGATTTCATTCGCTCTCTTTTATTTCTACTCAGTGTAATAAAATAATTGTTTTTTTTTTAAGTCACGAATAATAAATAAATATTTTTGTCAGGAAACTATAAAGAAATTAAGTGAAATTTAAAGAAAATCAATCTTGTGTACATAGGTTCTGTATACAAGGTCTTAAATTTAAATAAAAAGGTAACCAAGAAAAATTTTGTTGCTTTTTCACCCACCACCTTCGAACATCGATACGTCACCTAACCTGGAAGATCAAAAATAGTCCCCATCAACATCGACGACCTTCTGAAAACGTTCCTGAAGGCCATGGAATTCATCGCGGTAGAAGTTGGTGGGCCGTGAAACGAAGAAGGTATCAGGTGCATTTTGGACTTTTACTAAGGATTTGAATTGGCGGTCTCTAAGGTGATTGTCCAAAGAATGGAACAGGTAATAATCGGACGGTGCAATACCCGGGGAATATAGTGGTTGCAATATTGTTTCCCATCCAAGGCGGAGAATGGTGTCCTGAGTCATCCTAGCCACGTGGGACTTAGCGTTGTCCCGTAAACGAGGACCCATTTGCAATTCAGAAGTGATGGCTCCAGAGTTTTGAGTTTTTGTTGAGCACAGCTCAACTGCTGACACTACACAGTTGCATTGATACTCTGACCAGCTGGTAGCAGTTCCCGATGCACGATGCACCAAACACACAGAAGGACCTTCTTCTGGTACAGTGCTGGTTTCGGCTGTTTTGAAATCGGTTCATGGGACGCTAACCAATGATGACGGCGCCGTGGAGCTTCGTATAGGACCCACTTTTTATCACATGTCAACGCCCTGTCCAGAAATGGCTCCGAAATAGTAAATAAACGTTTCGGACTGCCGCGTTGCCTTCTGGCCCGGAGTCAAAACATGTGAGACCCAACTTGTAGTGCTTCCCAACTTGATGGATGTGCTGCCGAATGGTTTCTCCACACACTGAATTGTAGTCCCAGTTCCTCTTTGTACGTACATGTGTTGGTCTTCTGGCATGTGGTGTTTTCGGGTGTTTGGTCATCGTTCTTAAACTGGTTAAACCATCGCTGCACTGTCCGCGTCGTCACGACACCCTCAACAAAGGCCTGGCATATTTTCTGTCCCGCTACAGCGGCGTTTGACCTCCATTTGAACTCGTTCAGCATACATGCTCTTATGACGCTCTGTGGATGTCCCATGTTCCCTCTGTCTTTACGCAAGTTCACTGTGTATCTGAATTGCCACAACCAGGTAGTATGTTGGATATACCCACACCAACAACTGACGTTCGCCTTATCTCCACTCGCATTCAACTCACGGTGTGAGGTCCAATTGAACACAGACCTCCACGAAAAGGGACAGAACTTTCTGGTTATTTTTATAGTTATGCACAAAAGTATAGCGTTTGGTCCCGGGCAGTAGTTCTTGATTAAGCATAATAAAAACTATCTTGAATATAGATCTAATTTATGGATAATAATAATAATAATAATAATAATAATAATAATAATAATAATAATAATAATAATAATAATAATAGTAATAATAAATAAGATAAAATAGTGTTTTTAGTTTTCCAGAAGGAAACCAAAATTTTCCTTTCTTTTAGGCCTGAAAAACACTAGCAGCAACACATTTTTTGCTTTGTACATTGTAGCCGCCCCCCTTCAAAAACGACGGGCCCTTCCTACACGAACCTGCTGGCTACACCCCTGCTTAAAGTGAATATTTCATTTTATTTCACCAAGCCCAAGGACATCGATACAAGAACAAGATAAAGATTGGATATGCAAGACGAATTGCATAGTAATCTTGCTCTTGGCCTTGTTTTGGTGATCACCAAGTAGCGATGAGCGTATTTTCTAGCTTTCCGTATAGTATGAAATACCAAAATCACACTTGGTCTTCATTTGTACCGATGAGGTGAGCATTCTTGGCTCTTGTATAGCATGAAAGATCACCAAGACTACGAAATGCAGGACCAAGACTTGACTGCAAGACAAAGAATAAGACGCAGTATTGATGACCAAGACCTAGGGAGCGAATTGTTTGAATTTCATTTGTTGGGCTGAAAGTGATGAAATAAAATTTGTGCTTTATAATTAAATATCAACCTGTATTTTTAAATTCATATTATGTATCTTCTTACGTGCAACTATATATACTGTAAAATACGTTTTAATTACCGAGAAAGAAAAATCAAAGTGGTACGGGTCCCGGAATCATAAGAACCTATTTTAAAATGAAAGTTGAAGGGTTGGAAAAAAACACGGGTGTTCTCCTGTTTCCTCAACCCTTATCACTGTAGTTAAATGATTTCCTTTTGTCTCCGCCAAGAGACTCTTGCTACTGCCTTCCGAGAAGACGCCCTGCCGTCCCAGCAGGTGAGAACACTGACCTTGAAGAAAAATTTCGTCACATAGAACTAAAGAAAAAAAAATAAAATAAAAATAAATAAATAAATAAATAAAATAAAAATAAAAATAAATTTCTCCCACGTCGGACATTGGTATCAGTTATAAAAAGAAATAACCAAACCTCAAAAGTGCCAAATATTCATTAAGATGCATATACAAATCCCCGCTTGATCTAGCTAGTGGTTAACGTGTAAGACTTCGGTACACGTGGTCCGGGTTCAATTCCCAATGGGAGTGCATTTTGGTGTTCACCCAGTGTTGTGACCATAGTGCTCTCAAATGGATCGGATCGGGTTACGGGTCGGGTCGGGTTGTCGGGTCGGGTCAGTCGGGTCGGGTCAGTCGGGTCAGATCGGGTCGGGTTGTCGGGTCGGGTCAATCAGGTCGGATCACGGTTCGGGTCAGTCGGGTCGGGTCGGGTCATCGGGTCGGGTCAATCAGGTCGGATCACGGTTCGGGTCAGTCGGGTCAGGTCGGGTCGGGTTGTCGGGTCGGGTTATTCGGGTCGGGTTGTCGGGTGGGTCAATCGGGTCAGCTCGGGTCGGGTTGTCGGATCGGGTTATTCGGGTCGGGTTATCGGGTCGGGTCAATCGGGTCAACTCGGGTCGGGTTATCGGGTCGGGTCACTCGGGTCGGGTCACTCGGGTCAGATCGGGTCGGGTTGTCGGGTCGGGTCAATCAGGTCGGATCACGGTTCGGGTCAGTCGGGTCGGGTCGGGTCATCGGGTCGGGTCAGTCAATTCGGATCACGGGTCGGGTCGGGTCGGTCTTCAACCCGACCCGACCCGACCCGTTGAGAGCACTAACGGAAAGTACGTATATAATATACTTATTCAGTTATACGTTTAGTGTACATTAAGTCCAAAAACTACTGGATTCACACATGTAACCTACGTTTTCACGTACGCTACATACTTTTTTCTCAGTGTGCGAGTGAAACAAGTGAAAACTAGTTATAAGTAGTTACACAAGTTAATGAGGCACGTTCGATGAATCAGTTCACTAAAAAAACTAATGTTGCATGTAACACATTATGACTCCTTTAAAAATGTACAATTCTAAATTTAAATCCAACTATATACCACGACTGAGAATTCCAATATGCGAAATATGCGATATCGATATAGTGAACTACAAAAAGAAATGAAATCTGAACAAAAACACCAGAGGTGCAAAAAGTGCAGCCAAGCTCGTCAGCCTCAAAAAGTGTTGAGATGAGGCCGGATGAGGCAAGTTCCTTGGCCACTGCATCTGAAATGAACACTGGAATTTGGCGCGAGGTGTCAAGGAAAATGATGTTAAGGAGCCTTAGGTATAGTGGTGATTGGCGTGGTGGGTTTGGGGCCACCACCAACCTTAGGAATATCAACGCCACTAATGCGCTAAGGCATATATATACTACAGTAAGATTTTTGGTTCGAAACCTAGACAAGGAAAACTTATAATCCTCCACGAGGTGTCAAAGAAAATGATGCTGATGAGCGTGATGGATTTGGGAGCCACCGCCAGCTTTAAGGCTGAAATGTCCTGGCCGTGAAATTAGGAACAAACATTTTGGCGTATTCAAATATGTTAAACACCTCGCGCCAAGTTCCAGTGTTCGTTTTAGATGCAGTTGCCAAGGAACTTGGCTCATTCGACCTCATCTCAACAATTTTTGAGGCTGACTAACTTGGCTGCACTTTTTGCATACCTGGTGCTTTTGTTCAGATTTTTAAATACAGACCCTCGATTACTTTTCTTCACGTACATTCCAAATGTTTGTCGTTGTTGAATGCTAATGATCCCAGTGTAAAATGGTATCGTAGGCTGTATCTGAATGTTTGTTAATTTAATAGACCTAGTAACAATAAAAGGAGGATGCTACCGAAGCGAATTGTCTGTGTGCGTGTTGTTTCAAGTTCGATTCCCTGTGGAAACAGGTAAACCTTTTGTCAATATTATTCAACATATATATTTTAGATAATATGCAGATATATGTGTTCAAGCACTTCTTAGGCATGACAATAACTAGCAAAGTTAGACCAATGTGGTGGGACATCTGTGCTGAAAAGGGAACATTAAATATAAACCAATGACATAGATTAAGGAACTGTCCTTAATCTGTCAGCAAATTAAAGTTAATCTTCTTCACTCTGTGTCATTCACATTAAATTTGCACAAATCAATAACATAATCATACCATAAATACCATAAATATAATCACATATATCAAATTATGTGTTTTTATTTAAAACAGTTTAAGCTTGTGATGGTAATAAAATTACTGTTTCCCTACTTCGGCAACAATTTTCAGATCCTTCAGATGCTGATGATGATAATACTCCAGATAATTAATAATTATTCTAAAACATATTACCTTGTTTACAGTGTAATTTTTATTCCTGACTATTATGTTGCCTTGAAATCAATCATGTCATTTAACATTCTGTCAGGGAGCAAGATTGTCCACCAACACAAGGATTTCCCGTTTTCATTAATATGATAATAAACATTTCTTTTTTTAGAAAAGTATTTTCAAATTGCCTCCCTGCTTTCCGTAAATGACATCTGTACTTGATATAACGTTGAAGAAATTACGGTAGTCGCTCACTCTCATAGAAGACACACACACACACACACACACAAAAAAAAAAAACCACCTGTGACAATTTAAGAAAAGATTGCCTGGCAGCCCTAATGCAAACCATGAGAATCACGTCTTAATTTAGTGAATCGGTGTGTGTTGGTGAATGTCGTTGAATTGTAGGTGTATGTGAGGAGCCCCTAAACTGTAGATCAACATTATATATACACTTATAGCGAATAAGAACCGAATATAATTATGATACTTGAATAGTAGTAATTCTTGCAAATAATAAAGGGTACGGACCATCGTCCTAAACTTTCTCATTCTCACTTCTTACATTGAATCGTATCATGCTGCAGTTATTACGGAAACATTTGTTACAATGATAATAGGCTTTCCACAAAACTTTGTATCGAAGAAAAACGCAACCCATAAAATTACATTCCTTGTGACTATTTTAAAGAAATGAGAGATAAATTATAGCATACTGAAGGTTTAAAAAGGGAATATTTATTTATGAAATGCCATTTTAAAGAAAATTATCACGGAAAAAGACTCTGTTGGGCAATGTAGTATGGGCAGAAAGTTACATGAAATTGTACACATGCCGTTACGAAGCTGTTGTTAGGCAAATAGTATGTGTAATGTTTAGATCAAACCGAATCACTAGATTATGAAGAGGACAAGCTCGGGAGAGTAATGCTCCCGGAAGTAGAAATGAGAAACAGAGTTCTGATTGGTTGGCGTTATTCACTTCTTGCCAAGTTGCATTAAAATAGCAGAAATCAAACGCTTGCTGGTGTCGGCTTTCGTGGCCGAGTGGGCTAGCGCTATATGCTAGTAATAAAAGGCTTTTGGCGCAAGTTCAAACCCGGCCCGAGGAAAGTTTTTTTTTTTACTTTTTTACATTTTTATAACACTTATTAAATTAAAATAATATGAAAATAATACTTAAAAAAGTGATTTATTTATTTTTGTGTAGATAAGTAGTTGTAGTACTTATGCCCTTGTACTCCATGATATAGGGCTCGTTTTGTTCCCCTTGTACTTCATGATATAAATTTTGTGACCAACAAAATAACCGGCTAGGATAGCGCGTAAAACTGCTG
This sequence comes from Thermobia domestica, assembly GCF_964235325.1. Lineage (NCBI taxonomy): Eukaryota > Metazoa > Arthropoda > Insecta > Zygentoma > Lepismatidae > Thermobia > Thermobia domestica. The sequence goes on from NC_137469.1 coordinate 82,174,385, forward strand.
GCTAGAGAAGCGCGCAGAAAAACATACTTCCGGGAGTATTACTCTCCCGAGCGGGTCGTTTATGAAGAAGTAATTAATGTACGTGTGAGTTGAGACTAATATATTTAGTTAGGAGCCGTAGTGATTGTATATCCACAAAATAATAGTTGGATAGTTCTTGTGAAGAAGTGTATACCAATAAGAGGTATAGAAATAAAAGTGATCATTGGTACTTAAGTGCGTTGTTGATATGGACAAGTTTGGTAATACGTTAGTCACAATTGAGGTGTGTTTATATTCTTTTAGTAAGAATATAGAATTGTACATTGGGAACAGAAGCTTATGATCAACTATGCAACATTTGCTGGCCAGGTTCTCCACCAGCAAAATCTTATGAAGACATCAAGACCGTGATGAAAAAATATTATGCTGCAAAAGTAAATATAATTTCGGAGAGATATCAATTTCACATCATGCGACAGAAGCCTTACCAGTCAATTTCATCTTTTGTATTAGATTTAAAAAAAAAAAAAAAAGCAGTCAACCTTCTGTGAATATACCTGTTGCTTGGACGAAAATTTGAGGGATCAATTTGTTTTGGGGATTGCAGACGAATGAATTCGTAGAAAGTTACTCAATACACGAGATCTAACATTCAGCAAAGCAACAGAAATAGCATTAGCAATGGAAAGTACCGAACAACAACTTCGGTTTTATAAGTCATCTGAAAAAAAGCGAATTAAACGCTGTCCAATCGTCAAGGGTTCGTCAAAAGAAGGACAGTACATCAACATCACATAGCTCTTCGTTATCTTCTGCTCAGGCTTCACCAAAGTCAAAGACTATTTGCCGATATTGTTCGATGCAGCATAAAAGAGGACGTTGTCCGGCATGGGGAAAGATTTGTTTACGTTGTGGACGAAAAAATCATTTTGCTTTGACATGTAAATATGATTCGTTTGTGTCTTCAGAATCAGAACGTCAAACACAAAGTTTAGTTAATTCTGGGTATCAAGAGACTGCAATCAGTGATCAAGATGAAGCCCAAGAATTAAGTAATCTGGTTAACATTCTACGGCTTGATACAATCGGGGTGGAAACTCCAAATGCAGATATGGCAGGAACAAACCCAATTTCGGCTTCGGATATGTTACCAGCAATTGCAGACCGTACAAGTAGCGATATGGAACAGCCACAGATTAACGAACATACATTAAGTACTTCTGTAGATTCTGTGACGGACGAAGAAATGGGATTGAAAAACAATTCAATGTCAAATGACAATTGAGACTGTATTCATGATTAATTGTTGTAATGAAAAAAATACTAATTGTATATAATGTTGTTTTTTAGTGGCGGCGATTTTTTTAGGTAACAGGGGGAGAGTGTTGGGATGTAGTATGGGCAGGAAGTTACATGAAATTGTACACATGCCATTAAGTAGCTGTTGTTAGAAAAATAATATGTGTTGTTGATAAAAAGAGAGAATCGCTAGATTACGAAGTAAGTAATGGATGTACTTGTGAGTTGAGATTATTTAATACTGCGAAAGGATTCGCAATAGATACGATTTTCATATCTCTATTCACTGCGAAGACCATTCGAAAGCAGACATTTTACTCGAAGTGATACGAGATGACTCTTCTGAGTTTTTATTCAGGGATTTCAGAGTCCATCGAGTGGACACGAAGGGACTTTTCCTTATATTAGTGTACCTAGAAAGTTTGTTTCCTTTCAAATGTGTAGATTGCGACTGAACTAGGAACTTGCTCAGTCTGGTAACATATTTAAATGCTGTTTCCATGCATATCACTTTCCCATAGATATATAGCACTTGAGAGCAAAATTTAAATAAAAATATTAAATCTAACTTCGGCTTGTGTATAGCCCGCTCCCCCCAGTTCTTTGTCACCGGAACTGGAAGTTGTTGTTGTTGTTGTTGTTGTTGTTACTACTACTACTACTACTACTACTACTACTACTACTACTACTACTACTACTACTACTACTACTACTAATTCTACTACTCCGACTACTATTACTACTACTACTAATTCTACTACTCCGACTACTACTACTACTTATATCGAGAACAGAAACCAACCAATCCCTGCGGGGCTTCTAACCCGTTCCTACTACTATTAGTAGTAGTATTGCTACTAACTACCACTACTACTGCTACTACTACTTATACTAAAGCCTCCTTACCACAAGATTTACATCTTAAATCTTTATAACATGTGATTCCGATTCATTCTGAACTAATATGAACCGTTAGAATTATTATGATTCGTTAAAAATCACTGGGGGGAGCGGGCTATACTCAATCCCTAACTTCACTTACATTTAATGTGTCTGTTTTGGTTAGAATAGCTTCTAGAGTTGTCTGTAATAAGAACGTTACCTGTTTAGCTGTAACATACGTACTTCAAACTTTCTGTCATTCAACGTAAAAATACGGATTTAGGATGTCGTCTCATGCAACCAAACAATAGAACTGCATAAAAATTGTCGGCATATATGGCCTAATCTAGTAGAAAATCTTACTTCAGTTACCATGCATTAAATAAATCAATAAAAACTTTTTAGTCATCTATAGAACATTACTTTCTACTTACACACACGTAGGCGTCTTCAAATATATACATATATTGAATCTCTAATGTAATATCGTACATAAGGCTGCGCTTGCGTCACCTACTTAGACAAATACACAATCATAAAAGGGTTTCAAGAAGAACATAAAGTGATATTGAATAGTGCTAGGTTCACGGAAAGTTTTACAGCCATAGGAAAAAGAGAATTGCATGTTTTATGTACAGACCATACGTAACGTGTGCATATCATCGTCATATATGGTAGTAAGACTATTCATGGCTTTGGATTGATTGTTTTAACAAAAGAGACACTGACCAAAGCTTAAAACCCACTTTATTTTAAATTATAATTTGTAACTGTTTCGGATATCTAGCAAATCCTTCTTCAGACACTGTCGAAAATAAATGAAAATACAGACATCTATATAAATATTGTTCTACAGAAACAGTTACAAATCATAATTTAAAATAAAGTGGGTTTTAAGCTTTGGCCACTGTCTCTTTTGTCATATATGGATTATCATTTATGGGAACATTTTAATATGAAGAATTGGTGTCGACACTGAACTATTGCTCAGATAGAATTGACATACGACATGCGACGGAAACATGTACTGTACACATAAGATCTTGTGCCTGCCGCATTACAGCCTCTAAGCAGTCCTCTTCGCCGATCGAAGCTTCCGCATTCATTGCTGCAACTGTTTCTTTCTGCAAGTTCGTGTAAAAGCGCCACAATTTTTTACTTCCCAGTTTCAACTGAGGCAAAAAGTGATACGTTTAAGTCACTCTTCGGTTTCAAGAAAAGAAATAATCTCACATGGTGCTAGCTCTGGTGAGTAGGAATAAGACAATTAATGCTACTTCGCACACAGATTGTCCAATAGTCATACTAGTGGATCAGTGCGTTGGCTTGGTACAGAAACCATCCAGTTTTCCATAGTTAAGGCATCCCCCATTTTTTTTTTCGCGAAGTCTGATAAAGACCTCAATTTAGTAGTGATAATTGACTTTTTCTCCAATAGGAACCACCTCAAACATTACGCTTCCGAAAATGTAAAGAACAATGCCAACTTTCAACAGATGTTCATATAGTATTACCTTAAATATTCAACTTGACATACGTGTTTCTTTTCGTCAGGGAAACTGAAGGAACTTTCTCTTTATAGATTGATATTTAGTCTCCGAGAAGTATATACAATTCTATGTTTCATCGTAGGTGATTACAGATTCCAACAAGACTGGTTCCCTTTTGGATGCATTGTCATGTCTGCAGATTTCTTGGCCGAATTTTAGCACATATTTCCGTCATGGTGAATTTAACTGTAATAATCACTGAACGGACTCCGTGTCTAAATTTACTAGTTCAACCACTGCACGTGCACTCAATCTACAATCGCTTGTGATCATGTTCTATTGATGTTTAACAGTTTATGTTCTACAAGAAACATGATGTTAGTTCTTTCCATTTTGAAACATTCATTTTGCCACACAGTATGTTTATATATGTGGTCACGAATAGGCATCTTACTTGGGATTGGCTAAACCAAACCTCACGTAGAAGGAGGGTGGGGATGATGTTTTAGCACGACATTAATCAATTTACTACAACTTTTTTTCCGTTTGTGAAATATAGATGTAACACTTTTATATTCCATCGTTACTTTATCCAGGATCTTTATTTTTGAGTTATAAATATAACTCATATTACAATCACATCCTATAAATAAAATACATCTGTTCAATATAGGATGTCCACGAATTAAGTACGCACTCTTTCAGGTTGCTTGCTAAATGAAACTATTTTATAGAAAAAGGACCTTGTACTCTTAAATAGATAGCAGAAGTGATAAAGCTCCAGAAAAAATGGTCACACACACAATGAACCGAAGGAACAAGATGGCCATGATTTCACACTGATTCGTCTAATACAATACTGAGAAATGTTGATCTAAACAATTCTCCGTGTGTTGATGTGCTCCATGGAAAGCGCACCATCATGCTAAAAATAATAAATAGGAAAAATCCTTGATTTCTGCAATTTCAAATTATTCTAATACGTCCTGGTATATAACGCCTGTGGCGGTTGTCTATGCAAAGAAAACTAGTTCCAATACTTTCTATATTTTTATACCACTCGAAATATTAACTCTAGTGATATTTCTTTCTTGTTGTATGGTCCAATGAGGCTTATCGTAGCGCCATATTCTAGAAATATAAGTGTTAACTTTTTCATAAATAAGAAATATTGATAGTTCACTCAAGAATGATTCTTGAAAGAAACCCGGAATCCGCGTTTGTGTTGAAGATTCCCGTGGTACGAGTATACAGTTTTTCAACTTTTGCTGTGTTCATTTCACATTTTAATCCTCAAGACACACGCAGTATCAGAAATTAGAAAAAGGTACAGAAAACCATGTTTCAAACGAGAGTAAAACAAATAACATCAACAACCTTCTTCAGTTTCCAGATATATATATGCAGGGTGTTTCAAAACAACACCGACAACGATTGGGAGGTGATTCCTGACACCAAGATAAGACAAAAAGTATAGACCAACCTGGGTGCACAAATTCTTCCTTTCGGAGTGTGTTTGCTACACTTATGAAAACGGAACTTAGAATTTTGCGATGTGTTTCGGAGATTTCTCTTATTAATGATAACTTCTTTATTTCTTAATTTTTTGCAGAATTTTTTTGTTTGAAAATATTGGTTTCCTTTTTCTGCATATTTCTAAGAAGACATTTAACATTTTCTATCATAAGAAAGAGAGTTGTTTCTATTTATGAAATTTTGAAACATGCGACAGATGTTCTGGACAGAACTGTAGTTTCTTCTTTTATTTATACTCCGTTCCTAGACACAGACACTTTCCTCAATTTTATTGTTTCTTTAAACAAATCACGTAATTACCCATACCTTTGGTTCGGTCTTGCTTGTTAGTTGTAAACTTCATGCATCTCGATTTTTTTTTTTTTTTTTTTTTTTTTTTTTTTTTTTTTTTTTTTTTACCTTTTCTACTTCTGCTCAAGAAATAAAAATGGTTCTCCGTGCACGGTAGTCAATTCATGGACTACAAGATCTTCAGACTACCTTGCTATCGAATACTCTACGAGAAAGGATGGCCAGAGCAGAGACATACCCACATTACTCTGGCTTCGTTGCCTCGATCTGTCTGCGAACTTACACAACTAACTCGGTCTTCCAATTTTACACGTGATTTCGCCAGTAAGTTATTACTAGCTTTAACGCTACGTGAAACGTTGATAAAGCATTAAAGGAATAACACAAATTACAAAGAGTGATCGAACTTAACACAACTCTAGTCACAAGAACGATTCTATTCAAGGTATCACCTCACCTTCCTACCTAGATAAACCCGGGTTCGATTCCCGGCAGGAGCTCATGTGGTTCGGATTCCACGTTAATCAGTAGATCCCGTCTCATATAGCCTTGCTGCTGAAAGAGACGTTAAATTCAAAATCAACTCAACCTATCTAGAAGAAGAGCGAAACAAAATTCATTAGTGCTACCAGCTAACAAATATTTATACTCCATTTCTTGTTCTCATAAAATAATAATTCTATCTGTCAATCCATAAATGTAATAATATTATTAAGTTCATGTGTAAACCTAAAAAGAATCTGATATAAAGTATATCTCTTCTGTTCCTATCAATAGCTTCGTCTATGTGTCTTTTTCTTTCCTTCTTTTGTCATTCTAATAATAGTAATAATAATAATAATAATAATAATAATAATAATAATAATAAATTGGCACTGTTTTCCTCAGAAACTTGCGACTTTAAGGTCTATAGTGTAGAGCTCTGCCGACAACAGCACACTGGACATTGTTTATAAAAAGACCGAAAAACGTTATTCACTAACTTATTGTCCACGGCAGCGTTTCCCAACCGGTGTGCCGCGAGGAAATCGAAACAAAATTATTAATTCTATAGTAACCAAATTGTAATACATAGGAAAGATGTATATTTGTATTGCACATTACTATGAACTTTTCGATGTGAAGAATGACCGAGGTTTGAAGCTCCAGCACTCACAACAAGACATGGCATCATTCTGTATTTCTCTCCGAAGAGAATATCCAACTATTTCTACAAAGGCAGTGCAAGTTTTCATTCCCTTCTCTACATCCTTCTTACGTGAAGTAGGGGCCGCGGTGGCTCAGTGGTAGAGCGTTCACCTCTGGTGCTTGGGGTCCCGGGTTCGATCCCAGCCCCCGCCAAGTGAACTTTGTGGTGGACAAACACCGTGTGCGCGGGTTTTCTCGGGGTTCTCCCGTTTCCTCCCACTTTCTTCATTCCACCATTTCATTCATTACTCATCATCACCATCTCCTTTAGCATAACCGTGGGACGTAAAACTCAAAGATTTCATTTCATTTCATTTTTCTGAAGTGAAGTAGGATTTTCTGCAACGAACACAAGTGTAAGAACAGGTCGCAATTGTTAACTCCGGAACACAATATGAAGAAGATTATGAAAGAAATCAAGCTCAAGTTGCACATTAATTTTGAATCTTGCTCGTGGACCAACTTGTTTTACTTATTTTTTGAAAAATTCTAACCTTCATATAATATTATTATTAAATAAGTGAAACCTTCAATAGATAGTATTGAAAAATTGTTACATTACTAATATTATTGAACAGTTCTAATCTTCATATAATATTTAAAATTGTAACGTATATTAACCATGTTGATAAATTGTAAATTCCGTAGTGTGTTACTTTTCTGTACATTTTTAATGTTGAGAAAAAGTATGTGTTATCATTCTTATGACCATTGTTGCTTCTTTATTGTTGCAGACTATTTCGTAATTTGAAATTTTAAAATATCATTGAATCCTTTCGACAAAGCAAACATGCATACTTAAATTTGTGTTAGAAGAGATTTGTTTGTTCGTTCGTTCTTGCGTGATCGTCCTTCTTAGTGAAAGGTTGGATACAGTTTTCGAAAGAGAAAGGGTATTTTTAATAACCAGAGTACTCTATGTCACTGCAATTGTTTTCTATACTTAAATTAGAATGAAAAATGTGCACAATGATTTACCACTGGGAGAAATCAGTGATCGAGCCGCTTTTCCTGTGAGGAGGAGATCTGTAATCAGAGAGAAAAAATGATCACGGTATTTTAAATTTACAAATAATAATATCTATGAATGTGCCGCGAGAATTCAAGTTAAACTCTTGGTGTGCCGCAAGTTGAAAAAGGTTGGGAAACGCTGGTATACAGTTTGAACTACAAGAAATTATCATATTTCTTCGCAATAATGTGAATACAAAAGTGAAATGTTGTGTTTCTACACAATTTCCTTTTCTCGGATGACTGGATAATTTTTAAAAAAACTTCTGTTGCTGTAAAGAGAGAAACCTATGTCTTCAGGGAGAATCGATCTGAGAACCCCGTGAACTTGAACCCACGGTGTTACCGATTACTCCATCAAGACTTACTTGCAATGAAAGCGCTACATTGAGTGATTTGTCGAAAGAGTCGAAGCACTTTACATCGCATTGTATTTTTTCCTTGTTTCCTTGTTTTTATTGAGTTCACTCATTTTGTTTTTCGTACAATGCACGAAAAAGCAAATACATTTTTCGCCACGATGCCCAGGAATACTGTTTTAACTGATCAACAAATAGGAAGCTACTAGCGAAATGATATGGGGTAATGTGTAGTATTTTATTTTCATAGCAGCAATGGGCAAGATACTATTCCGCAGAAGACATGTATCTATTTGTTTGACAGACAATACAGCCCAGCTAACTTTATTCTCTGTTTTTATTGAGTTCAATAAGTTAACTTTCAAAAGCAGACTGCTTCAAGATAGTATAGAAGCAAGTTACATTGGTCAAATTGAAACTCTAAAATACTAAGAAGAAAGGGAGGGAGAACACGCTATGGAACCTTTGGATGAGTGATAAACCCAATGAAAATACAATGTTTTCACATAATTATTGCCAGCGCCATAAATCTGTCTTCAACATTGGGTGAAAGGGCCGGTAAGGTCGTTCCCATATATTTTTTTAACGATGTTCAAAATAATATGAAATTGAAAAACAATGGTGTGGAGGATCAGAAGAGCAGAGTTGTCTTCATCATTGGGAGGGGGGCAGATTTGAGATTCCTTCTGGGTAGACATGAATTTCATATCACTTTCCTTTGTGGCAACGGACACAAATAATCAAAATACTCTCCAAAAAAATTTCAAGTCGGATTTTTGGGGGGGAACAGCCCCCTCCAGTTCCAAGATTGGAGGGGACATGTCCCCCTCATCCTCCTGGGATTTGCGCCATTGATTATTGCATCTAGGCCTAGTGTATTGGTTTGCTGTGAAATTGATTTATTTTTGAACTAGTGATGTCAACCGGCTCGGCTCGAGCAATGGGCCATTGGCTCGGCTCGGCTCAGGTGAGCCATCGACTCGAACCGGCTCGGTTGCGATGAGCCATCGGCTCGGTTCGACTCAGCTCAGGTGAGCCATTGGTTCTAGCCGGCTCGGTTGGATTGAGCCATCGGCTCGGCTCGGTTCGGCCCAAATGAGGCGAGGGCTCGAGCCGGCTCGGTTTGGTGAGCTGTTGGCTCGGCTCGGTGGTGACTGAGCCGTGAGCCGAGCTGTTCGAGCTGTTGACAACACTAGATTAAAGTTACTAACTACGTGCTACGAAATGTTAAAACAAAAGCCCAATTTTCGAAGTTGGATTACTGAAGACAAACAAAATGTTTTATATTTGAGTTTGTAGTAACTGATTTGTTAATTAATCTCTTAAATCAGTGGGTACTAGTTGGATCTTTGTTGTATCATTGAAGAAACTAACTAAATAATAATAGAAATATGTAAAAGTTCGAGTACGCCTGCAACTAATATTGTTATGGTCTTGTAACAGGATCTATGCAGACCCGTATCCAGGGGGGTCTAGGGGGTCGGGCCCCCTAAAATTTTGCTGCTCCTACTAAAATTTCACGGTAGGCTTGCAAATGAACTATAATATGGTTGGATAGGGCCCCCCTTAGTTCAGCCGGGCCCCCCTGCATTTTTGGGCTGGCTACTCGCCTGCATCTATGTAGTTTTTTTTTTAAGGCATCCTTTGTGTTTATCTAGACTTGTTTTGTTTTAATATTTCCATCTGTTTATCAATAAGTGAAAATATATTTCTAAGCGAACTTGTATTATTTCTTTGTTGTTAATCAGGACGATGTTGTGCCCAACCGGCTCGCCTCGAGCATTGAGCTACCGGCTTAGCTCGAGCTCCGGCTCGGTTCGGCTCAGGTCAGGTGAGCCATTTGCTCAAGCCGGCTCGGTTGGGTTAAGCCATCGGCTCGGCTCGGTTCGACCCAAATGAGACGAGGGTTCGAGCCGGCTCGGTTTGGTGAACTGTTGGCTCGGCTCGGCTCCTTGGTGACTGAGCCGTGAGCCGATCCGCTCGAGCCGTTGAGAATACTATTTTCAATTTCGGCAGCTCAATGATTTCGTTTCACAAGGTGGTTTCACTAAAAGCTGTTAGGCGTCTCTGTAGTAAGTGCATAAACAGTGTGGTCGTTGGTATTAGGAGACTTCTTGCGGTGGAAATGTTAAGTATTAACAATTCCAACTGTTGCACTTAATAACCACCAAACTATTGCAAAGGAGGAGGAGGAAAATACAAGAATCCTACAAACAAGCGATTGGCGTAGCAATAGGGTAGGCAGGGTAAGCACTGCCCACGGGTGCAGAGAGTTTCGATATTTTTTATTAGGGAGAGCCTCAGGTTTTTAATTTTTAAAAAGAACGAAATTATATAAATTAAGCCCCAATTTTCGCGGTCTTCCTTTCTGAGCATGGCAAGAATAAAAATTCCTGCTCACTTCACTAGCAGTTTATTACATTTGTATATCAAATTATTGGCATTAGTATAAACTCGTCTAGGTTATCCTCCTGTATTAATACGATATCAGTCCTATATTACACATACTGAGCTCACTAAGTTTAAATAAAATTCTTCTGCGCAACAGGATTTCAACAATAATGACAGATTCTATGACCTATAAGATCTGGATTAAAATGAATTAAAAAGTGTTGCCATGATTATGAGGCACAGCACAATTTCCAAATACTGCGATTACACAGAACCAAGCATAACCAACTGCCCGGGACCCCCAAACGAGCACCCTACAATTAATTTTTGAACGTATTTTCTAATAGTGTAATAAAATGTTAAATATAGGCTAGGACTAGGTAGGGGGCGGCAAAAAACACTTTGACCGAGTGAAAATTTTGCTCATGAATTGGACATCTCTGATATAATAAAATAATTTGCAGAAGCTAAATGAGAAACAAACACTTCTGATTTTGTTTGCAATTTGTCGATTAAAAAAAAAATCTGAAATAAAAAAAAATGCTTATAAGCTGTTTCACAAGAATTTATTATTTGTTTTATAATTATGTAAAATCGTGACCTACTAGCTATATAGTTGAAATCCTGTTGATACATTACTCTTTATTTACACTATCACTGCAAATAAGGTCCGAATTTTACATGAGTATATTTTTAATGAACAGGACACTCTGTCCAGTTTACTTTTAAAAGACATACCACAACGATATAAAAAGAAAAGCGGTCAATATCGTCCCACTGATAATTTTCAGTTTATGGCCGTTTCTGCCCGTACGCATAAGTTATAGATGATAATTCATGGGGCCTATTCGATGGGTGAGGGGGCGCCACTAAGGATTTTGCCTATGGGCGCCAAAGACTATTCTTACGCCAGTGGTCTAAGGAGAGTATTATCACAAGAATAAATAAATAATATTTGAAAACATTATTTTTATAAAATGCACTAAAATAAGAAAATATTTTGCTGGGAAAGAAACGAAGAAATGACAGTAAGAGTTAACACATTGGGCGTGACTCATTGCCCGCAGGACGGGAAGTTTGCTCGTTGCCCTGTCCAATGGGCGATGGCGTGATTTCATGTTCACAGAAAACGTTAGTTCTTCACTTTATGAAAGCACTCAATGCATTTCATGGTGCTCCCATTTCTTTTATTTTACTTTACCAAAATATCAAAAATAAAATTTTATAAAAATACTAGCTAAAGTGACCGTTCTACGCACTATAAAAGTTTATATAATTACTATTTACAAAAAAATAAATAAATAAAATAAAAATAAAAAATAATAAATAAATAAATAAAAAACCCTCTCCTTCCTCAGGATATGCATTTTAATTTAAGTGAAATTATAAATATCCAGGATGACCCAAATCGTAATTTCGCTAAAAAAAAAAAAAGAAAAGAAAAAGAAAAAAGAGAAAAAAATCAAAGAGTTGAAACATTAGTAACATGAACACAAAATGAGAAAGTAAAACCATTTAGAAATTATACTCTTCCCCATCCTAAGAGATTCAATTTTCGTAAACACTGAAGCACCTATGCACAAGGTTTTTATATAATTAGGAATGTCACCAATCAGCTTAGCGACCCTTTAAACAATCGATTTGAACAGTGGCGGATCTAGGCCAGGACCGGGGGCCTAAACCCCAAGTTTTTTCAGTGACAAAATAATTTAAGCTATTATTTATATTTTTTTAAAGTTTATATATACCAATCATACCCTGGGTACTGGCTGCCCCCCTCCAGGTTTTATCTTCTAGATCCGCCACTGGATTTGACACTAATCACGGCCATTTTACATTTTATTTTTCATCCCGTCTCATCTTCCATCTTGAAGATGCTTAACTTGGACTTAAACACCTTCGAGAGTGTTACTATTCATTTTAGTGACCTCAGAAAGTATGGATTCCACTGATATCAGTTCATTTTAACTACTTTTACATGTCTTCCTCCCCGCTCTCGTACCTAGAAGTGTAAGAGGTGTTTGTATCCATACATTATTTTTTGACACTGAGTCATATGTGTTCCAAGCTGGTCGAAATTCCTAAAGGCGTTACAGAGTTATGCTGCAACATACATTATCATTATTATTATTATCTATATATTAATAGCGGTGTTTGTGAACAAAAAACTTCAGATCCAAATTGAAAGTGACTATATTTGTGACTCTTAATCTCTTGAACCACCTGACCGATCTCGATTAAAAATAACTGACGTAGATGCAGTTCTGGCCTGGGAGTGCTTTTAGCTATTCACTTTGATGTTAGAACTTGGGGGGGGGGGGACGAGGGGGAAATGTAAAAAATAAATAAAACTTAATAACTCTTGAACCAAACGACCAATAAATTTTCAACATGGATGACGTTTGTGAGTGGGATGGATTTTGCCGTTTCACTTTGACGGAACAACGTAGGGGATGGGGAGGAGGGGGAAGATGTACAAAAATTAATAAATATAAAAATAAAAGTGACCATGTTCGTGAGTTAATAACTCTTGAACCACCCGATCGATCTCAACCAAATTTTCAATGAACCTGAGAAGTTTTTTATTATTTCATTTTGATGGTAGATCTTAGAAGAGGGGGGAGGAAGAAAAATATATGAAAATGAATAAAACTTAGTAACTCTTGAACCACCTGACCGAACTCGATCAAACTTTCAACACAGGTCAAGTTCGGACCTGGGATGTTTACATCATTTTGCTTTGATGGCACAATGTAGGGTCGGGGAAGGGGTATATATATAAGGTACATATAGGTATATGTATAAAAAATAAAAGTGACTGTCTTTGTGACTTCATCGAAATACACCGAAACCGATCTTAATCAAATTTTCAACATAGATGACGTTCGAACCTGGAACACTTTGACGGTAGAACCTAGGGGAGGGGGAGGAGAAGGGGAGATTAATATATAAAAATAAATAGGACTTAACTCTTGAACCACCCAACCAATCTCGGTCAAATTTTCAACATACATGACATTCGGGCCTGGGATAATTTTTATCATCTAACTTTGACGATAGAACTTAGGGGAGAGGAGGAGGAGTTTAAAAAATAAAACTTAATAACTCTTGAACTGAACGATTGATCTCGATGAAATTTCTAAGATAGATGATGTTCGGGCCTACAACTTAGGGGAAGGGGATGAGAGGGGGATATATATATATATATATATATATATATATATAAATGACTAAAACTTAAAAATGAATGAACTCTTAAACCACCTGGCCGATTTCGATGAAATTTTCAACCTAGATGAAGTTTAAATCTGAGATTGTTTTCGTCATATCACTTTGACGTGAACTTAAGGGAAGGGGCGAGACATTTGAAAGGAGGGGGAGAGATTTGAAAATGAGCGAAAATGACCGATATTAGTGTAGAATTTATAGTTTTTAGGGTTGCTGAGCTGAACAATGATACTTCCAATGCCGTGCCCCGCAAGATGGAGAGGGAAGAGGGATGTATAAAAATCACCAAAAATGACCAATATCAAAAAGCGCTTTAGTAATAGTAAAAATGGAACATATTACTAGTTTCCCTTAATTTAACCCAGCGAAATCGGGGTGCGTCTTAGATTCGAGGACGTCTTAAATCGAGTAATTATCGAGAAATTCTTAATAAAAGTTATTATTAACGTGTTGTTAAAACTACTTTGCTAGCCATATTTATTATTATTATTATTGTAATTTTGTATCATATTCAATCATTCAGACAAGAATAGTGTCCTGCACTTGCGCAGGATGTGCGGGTTTGCTAGTTATTATTATTATTATTATTATTATTATTATTATTATTATTATTATTATTATTATTATTTGACCGTATTATAAAGGTTAAATCTGATCTTGAATGTCACTCAGACTAGTCTCAATCTTATAGTCACAGTACTCCAAGTTGGACTAACCTCATTCTAAATCACGCTCACATCATTTCGGCCTCATGCTCACTCAATTTCACACTCACGCGCACAACATATTTTCTTCATAACGCTCATTCGACCTCACACTCACAATTTGCTTTCGACATTACACTCATTCGATTTCTCACTCACAACACCATTCTGACATCACACTCACTCAACCTCACGCTCACATCATATTTTGGAACTTGCACTCACTCAACTTCACGCTCATTTCCTGAGGGTGAGGTCGAGTCTGCGTGAGTTCCGAACTTTTTAAATAACAGTTGTATTTTGTTTGTAATAAACAAATATATTTTTAATATCCAGTTATTAAAATTTAATAATAATGTTATTTAAAAAGAAAGTTAACCGGGTACCAAAACAACATGATACTTAATCAAATGCAGTTCATTCCTCTAGTTGCAGCCTTAACTTAGATTTTAGGGGAAATATTATTCTGGAACAGTGTAATTTCTATGGATGGCAACACTGAAAATTCCTCGGGTTCATATTTTCTGTTGTAGAATAACATTATGTATGATTGTGGTAAGTTGCATTTCATTATCTCCTGTAACTTATGAAAAACAAGCAAAAGAAAAAAAAACTAATTTTTTATTATTATTTTTAATATGTCAGGCTCTTAACCTTAATTCCATATATTACCGGGCCCAAGCATTATCGATATTTCAGATATTGGAAGGAGGAAGCAAAATTTCCCACCGACATACGAGTTTCAAGATTTCTGTTAGTGTACAATTTATTGGAAAGAGTGGGTTTCTCAAACTCAGATCGGGAAAATTGCTCCCTGTCATCCCCAAATGACCTCCCTGGATACAAATCACAAGTCATGTCGAATTATACACACGACATTTACATAAAGATTTTTGTAATACTAAGCCTTATTAATGAGTACAGTTTCTCTTAATCTGGGCCGAATTGGAACGCACTGGTCTTTGGAAGTGAAGTTACATGTTCATCTTAAAAAAAAAAAAAAAAAAAAAATCACTGGCCAGCAACTGAAACGACATAATAGAAGACTCATAAGATCACGAGATTCTTTACCTGACCAACCAAGAAACAGAATTTAAAATGCAGAGTGTATCAAAAATCTCTTATCACTCTTTTTAAAATCAACATGGATATAGTTTCATTGCATATGAGACGGGCGATACGTATTAGGCCCAGCGGGACACTTTTTGGAATATGTCACGTGGATAATCGTCATCTTGTATCCCCCATATTGGATTCGAAATGTTTATTATAAACGATAGGTGGATAGAGTGATATATGACCATGGGCTAGAATTTTCTTCAACCCAATGCGGACGTCCTTGATTACTGGCACACTTACCGAGCAATTTGATATAGAGCTACCATAAGACTTCTGCATAATTTTCGATTGCGGTTCAAGATGACTGTTTTCAAATGACAGTCATAATGATTATTTATGTCAGCAGGTAGGGACATTTCTTCTTATCTAATATTTACTATTTCTATAATATCAACCAACTCTCAATTTCCTGAAGTACTTTCAAATGAAAGGAGTATCTTTCCAACTCTCACAAGGTTTACTTATACATCTATTTGTTGTAATGGCCGTTTCGTTGATGTCGTTAGCGTCCATAATTTTTGGCTATGAAACTTATCTCACATATCGCATTTATATACAGACTTTCATCATACTTTGATTGTGTGAGTTACTTAGTGTTTATTTAGTTCTAGATATTGAATTCTGGCGGTTGAGAAATGTTGAACCTCGTACAAATATAGACTTCAATACTTTTGGCATAACATCAATCCATTCAGTATTCAACACATCTTGAACGGTAGCAGGCACTCACCCAGAAATTTATGTTGGGAGGGTTGCAAGATTTTTGGGGCGCCATTACTATAAGCCACTATGGATAGTATCCTGCACCCGAAAAGACGATAAGAAATTGAAAAATACTTCCACCTATATTTTTAGAAAAACATGATAAAACAACATTGTTTTTATAAGAGAAAGAGTGCAGATGAAGTGTAAGATCGAACGTTCATGCGACATTAATCATTTCCCTGTTAAACAATTGTCGTTTTGTTGAGAAAACGTACAAATGTATGTTGAGTTATTAAGTTTTGGGGCTCCGGACCAGGTGAACCACTCTCTGGTATGCCCTATAGATAGGCTATATATGTAGACACTGATGATTTCATATATTCTTTCTGGATGCCTTTCAATATATGAGGTGAAAGTATACTACAAAGATGCTGGGTTACTCTCACTTACCACAATCGAAGATAACAACCTGAGGGATATTTCATAGCTCTCAGAAAACTATATAGAGATGTAATACTCATTCAGTTTCTTGAACATACGGTTAAAGCGCAAAGTTTTCTGTATTGGTCCATAGATGGCAGTGAATTAGATCGTAGGTTAAACTGCCATCTATTGAGATTCTAGTGAAGTAAAACTATCGTCTGTAACCACCTGACACGGAATTGAGCTATTTCATGCTCACAGTTGTAAACGCGTAATAATCGATGTATTTATCCCAGAATTTTAGTTTACATTGGAATGCTATTTGTCAGTAATGTCGAAACATCTAATTCAATAACAAACAAGGAGTTCAAATGTACCCCTATCTGAAAATTTGGTAAGAGCACATTAGATTATCGTAAACAAAAAAAAAAAAAAAAAAAAAAAAGAAAGAAAGAAAGAAAGAAAAGAAAAAGAAAAAGAAAAGAAAATTAACTATCACCTCAGAGCGATGTATAAGTTCAATGTTAGTTATTTGACATCGATTTTGAATACATCCTATTCAAACATTTTGAGAGATGCCACCCATAATAATGATTCGTTTTATATATGTTTGATGGAATTTGTAAATAAATTGTATATTTTATTCATGCTTAGCAAATCTTGACTATAGATAGGGGAGACTATTGTACCTACGAACACATCCCCGAAAATTTCGTAAAAGTGGTAATTAAATATGTTGGAGAGAAAAGGGTTTATTTGGAATTGAAAGGTGGGTGATTCATCCTTAATACCCATATTGCATTATGTATGTGAAACATTTATAAAGACAGTTATTAATTAATTAACGCTGTTCCAAGGTACAACATGCTCTTGTACAGTCACGAACTTTAGAACCTGGAGGTTGGATATATAAGAAATGATAGTTTTTCCAGTAGCAGCATAGTTTCACTGTATGTCTGATAGTTGGACAACCAACATACAGCAAATACATGCCGAAAAACATAACATGCCAGGATATTCTTCCACTTGGAGGGAAAAAGTATTACTATCTGAGAGCATCACTTAGAGAAACAACCACGAGATAAATCTACAGAAATTCCATTCACTTTAAGATCAAAGAGATAGGAATTAATGCAAAGGAAACGAAAAGAATAATACGCATCATGCAGAGACCGAAAAAGTATGGAAAGCTAAACAAAATGAGAAAAAAGGAAAGAGGGAAAGGAAAGAGGAAAAGACATGGGAATAAATTAAATTTTAACGCTTAAGGATAAACAGTCTGCGCCTTTCTCCCCTGCCCCTTGTATCTGTCTTGGTTTTTCTTCCTTCATATGATAAATCTCTTTCAGTATCAACCGCGAACATCATTTATAATGTTTCATTCCTTGAAAATATATAACTCAGTCTAGGGTGAGACTCGAACACAGAATCCTTAGAACAACAGTCACACAAGCTACTCACTTATCTATACACGCTATATAAATTGCGTTTATAAATCTGCTATTACACGCACTGTTATCAACGTGTTAAATCCTGTATTTCACTATATATTGCATATGATAAGAATGAAAACCACTGATCGTATCTAGGAATAATAAGTTAGGAAATGGCTGAAATTAACTGAAAATATCTAATCTGAAAAACATGAAGGAAATAAAGTTGTAAATCTTCGTCTTTTTCATGGTCCTATTTCAATTCTCCGTACTTCTCGTCATTCCAACATTCTTTTACTTCTTCACAGGAGAAAATTCTGTTTATCACACTGAATATGGTTTGAAATCGAAATTTAAGCATGTTAAAAAGTTCAAACCCGCAGGCATTCGAACACAGATCATTTACTTGGAAATCCAATTTGTTAACCACTCACCTACTGATACATGATACATAAGTAATACCTAGGTAGAAGTCCCATGGGACAGTTACGGAACTCTGTATATCTGTCCAAACGTAACAGAACAAAACCAATGAGAGAGAGTCAGAAACGGTACTTTTTGATAGGCAATAAACGCTCCAAGAATAGATTTTATCTCCTCTATTCGTACCGGAAGTGGCATCATTTTGGTTTCAATGTTAACCACAATAGACCAAATAAGGTATAGTTGAGTTTCATTTCTCATTGTGAAAGTACAGTAGAGTGTAAAACTATAGGGATACAATATCCTAACGACATATGATAAATTTATCAATTCAAATTTTAATACCTGAAAAAGCAAAGGGCCGAGGCGAGGTGGAATCTACACTTGGGTTGCTGAATTTATATTTGAAATAACCTCGTTATCTTTAACAGTGTTGGTTCCAAGAATATCTAAAACCAGAAAAGACAAATCTGTACAACTTCCGATTTTCAAAACAGAGCTACAAAAGCAAGATTAAACCTATTCTTATGACACTAAATTCATGTCAAAGAAACAGTTTCTAATTGTCTACTACAATTTTTTGCTCTACAATATAGAAGTCAACATTGGAACTGGAAATGGTAGTAGATTTATACTCTTTCCGGCTTTAATAGAATCATTAGAGCAAAGATTTAACTTATTCTTGGGATAGTAAAATTATATCAAGATGTTTCACAATAACTATTATCGTTTATGTTCAATGGGATCAATTTTGAAACCGGAAGTTGTACATTTCTACCACTTCTGGTTTCAGTAGAAGGTTAAGATCGAAGGTGCAACTGTCCTTAGAAAGTTAAATTAAAAAAAAAAAAAACTTTGTCACCATCTTTAATTATTCTTCTATCGTGGAGGAAATGGAAATTTTAGATTCTCCCACTTAAGGTTACAATTGAGAAATGTCTCTTTAAAAAAAAACATATTTATGGAACACTAAAAATGGATAATTTGAAGCAATTTTATTCTGATTTAAATGTAGGGTTGCCATCCGTCCCGATTTTGGAGAAAATATCCCGACTACCCACATGGATCTATGGGAACTTTAAGATGTCCTGACTTCCATATCTGTTGATGAACTTTGCAATAATAATAATAATAATAATAATAATAATAATAATAATAATAATAATAATAATAATAATAATAATAATAGAAACAGCGTAATCCCGTCACTATGAAACTTCTGTTGTTTCTGATAAAGAAGATAAATTGCGATACGTCCTTTAGCTGAAGATTTCAATTTTGGTATGTTTCAACACAGTTTCAATACTGAAATCTCATCAGAATGATATTTGACCATGCCGGAAGAGTAATGTACTTCTTTTAAAGATAATATAAATATAAATCAGGACACTTTGCAGAATAACATTCAATTTACATTTCTATTTGTTAAACTATGAAAACTCTTGGTAGAACTAGTTCATTGGTGTAGGCTAAACAATAATTTGTGTGTTAAAATGGATTTATTAGATTTGTCTATTTGTTAGATTTTAATTATGGATCTCAACTGAACACTAAATAGTAAAACTATAAAGTAGTCTGAACAGTATTGAGTACTTTGGTACGAGATTGTGCAAGTGAGTTGTATCTCAGGGTATGAGTCGCAGTGAGCCAGGCCTAACACCATTTCACATGTCACAGTTGAATATAGTTGATTATATACATACATACATACATACATACATACATATATATATATATATATATATATATATATATATATATATATATATATATATATATATATATATATATATATATATATATATATATATATCACGCCGTTAGTGATTATATATATCAGTAAGGTATCACGCTGTGAAGATGTGCGAACCTTCTCCAAAACTTCGGTATAATTGGGAAAGGTACGTTATGAAGAAGGAACAGCCACATATGGTTGAGTCTCTTTCGTTTTGAAAATTTGATGTCTAAAATGCTATTCGCAGTAGGCGAAGATCACAGAATACGTGCATAATACTAGAGGAACACTGAAGAATAGGAAGTCATTACATTACCAATCACCTAAACATTAAACCGTGATAAATCATTTGGAGACACTGGCTACAAAAGAAGAAGTTCGACGTTAGAGTGTCATCGAACATTTATTGGATGGATTTCTACCTCCGAATATCTACCAAGACGAAACGAACTCGAGCCATTTCTCAAGCGGTTGATCACGAGTGATGGAAAGTGGATAGATAACTTACGATAAGGATGCGCGAGAAATATCATATTCGAAGTGAGAAAAAGTTTCACCGTCTGTAGAAAAGCCCACACTAATGTCCAGGAAAGTTGTGCAGTGCGTTTGGTGGGATTAGGAGAGCATCGTTCTTCGCGAGTTGCTGCCCGCCCGGAAGAACGATTGACTGGGAGAGGGACTGTTAAAGCTATACCACATTGACTTGATCCTTAGTACCCGGCTACTTGAGGCGATCGCAAAGCGTATTTATTGCTCATGCGTACTCTTGGAATATGCTGACCATGTATTTAAATGTATATGGCTAATCATAAACGCGAAAGCAATAAAATCGCTGAGAAAACGTCAGCTCGAGCGTATTTGGTGCGGGTCGGAACAATAGACTGCAAGACGTGTTGCCAGGCAAAGGGATTGTAGCAAGAAACAGCTGCTTGGAAGATGGTTTGTGCAGAGTATTGGAACTCTGCTATTACACACCTGGACCTGGAAACCCTGACTGGCTCACAGTATGATTTACACATCTGGTGAAAGTAAAATTACTGAATAGCCACTTTGGCCGCGTTCGCTACAGGGGGTAACGCTTTTTCAAATAGCCTAAGACTTAGTCTTCCTTTGCAAGCGCTGCTATCGGCTGAAGGAATTCCACTCGCTTTCTCTCGCTTAGCAACAACTGAACCCTCATTGGCTCAACGCATGGGTGTGGGAGAGTGTGAGCTTTAGTTGGAATTTTGGCACGTCTCAAGACATTTTAGCAGCACAATAACAACCTGCGCGACGGCAACTACCAGTTCAAAATAAATCACTGGAACTGGTCAGAGGAAAATCTGTCGTACACCACTCTGACGACAGTCCGAATACATCTTGAACGACCCGTCAGAGAATAATAAAATCGCAATAATGATTCTCTAAACAAAAATATTTAAAAATATTTATTTAATTAAATAAAATAATAAGAGAGTTTTAATGACACGTCTAGACTTCATTAAAGATATTAAGTACCTAACAGTGTTTGTGTAATCTCAGCTAAGTGATTAGCGTAAAGTCTATCTATTCTTGGAGCGTTTATTCCCTATCAAAAATACCAGTTCTGATTCTGATTCTCTCTCTCATCGTTTTTGTTGTTACGTGTGGATAGACATACGGAGTTACGTAATTGTCCCATAGGACTTCCATTACTTATCATAGTTTATATATTATTTATATAGGTCTACCATTATATTATTACTTTATTTTACTATTCTATTTGAATGTTTAATCATATTTATGCGAAGCATACAAGGTGTAATCAAAAATATTGTGAATGATTTTTTTTATTTTTATTATTATTATTATTATTATTATTATTTTTTTTTTTTTTTTTTTTTCAGAAGCAGCTCCTTTCACTACATCCATTTGATTAATATGTCCGATATTCTATCGGTTGAGACATCCAGCGTCAAGTTGGAACATGTTCTGACTTCTAAGTCTCGGTACAGACGAGCAGAAAAGTTTGTTGCGGATCCGCGCGAGCCGGAAATACATTGGTACCTATCATTCATGCCACACGAGCAGGCTCTTCCGCGCGACTCTGCTGCGGATCCGCAGTGGGCAAAAATTGAGTTTTGCGGGGACTGCTGGCTCGCAACGAGTCCGCACAGGTGTAGCGGGTCGGCAAACCATTGCTGGCAATGAGTCAAGCCACACGAGCAGACTTTCCCGCACCCACAGAAATGGAAAGCGAAGAACTGGACGTAGAACTATTCATTAACGAAATACAAAAATATCCCGAGATATGGTATATAAAGTGTGAAAAATATCGAGACAGAAATAAAAAGCGAGAGGCATGGAACAAGATGTGTAAGACCGTAGGCCTATGTGAGAAATTTAATGAAAGAACAAAGAAGAAAAAACAACATTGATATGTATTATTATTACTTTTTAATGTGAGAATCTGATATAGTTGAGTGCGCCACAGATGACAAGATCGAGGAAAAATATGCGAACTAAAAACAGTGTTGCAAATTTATGAACTCTAGTAGTTACTGTTGTTATAAGAACTATATTTTGCTATTAATGCAGAAAGAAAAATGTTTAATTTTCTTGTGTTCATGTTATTCACTTTCCCTTCATTGTCGAGTCGTACTCGAGAAATATATCCTTTTCTTTGTCGGCTGAACAATGAGGAGGTCTATATAGCTATAATGAATATAAATATAATTGGTTATGATATGATTTTTTTTATTTTAGTTTAGCGTCCTTTTCAGCAGCAAGAGTATGTGGGACGCGGACCTACAGCTTAAGCACATGAGCTCCTACCGGGATTCGAACCGGGGTCTTCCGCGCCAAAGGAGCGTACGCTATTCACATAGACACAAGGATGTTCTACAGTGAGTAATGAATAAAACTGATTCCTAAACATTTTAAATTCTCTTAATCTATAGGTAACTTTTTATTTTTATTTAGTATGCTTCAACAAGATTTGTTTTATAGCCAGAAAAGGAACAACGAGAGAAGACAATCATTTAGTCATGATGGAGTAATTGCTACGCTGGATAAGTTATTTAAGTAAGTGCATGATATTACGCAACAATTGAATGATTTTGCGAACAATAGGATTGTGTTATGTCAAAATAAAGATGCTGTGTTTATAGTAATTTAAGATTTAAGTTGATTTGAATTTCGTTTTTCTGTGTTTTATAGTTCTTGTAAGATAAAATGAAACAATGTTCTACATGATAAAGGATTACCGATAATCTGCATTCACAACAAAAATACGATTTTTCATTAAAATAATAACAAATACAAATATATTTCAGAGTGTATCAGAGCATACGAATCCTTATTTTAAAATACTGCTCTAATAATTATACGAAATTTTGTTCTTTCCTTCCAATTCCCTTTAGAAAATCTCCTTGAAAACATGCTACTCGCAGGAATACGAGGCAAACCCAAGATTTTAAAAAGGGAAATGCTTAACAAACAAATGCAGGGTAGTAGCTCCCTCGTGCCTAAGCGGTTATCGGCGGGAGCACATATGGCTTGGGTTCCTCATTAACCTATAGGTCCACGTCCCATATTGTCTCGCTGTTAAAAAAGACGCTAAACATCAAATTTAAAAAATCAATGAAAAATATAGGCTAGTGGTTAGCGATCTTGTTTCTTAATTCGATGATACCAGGTTCAAATGCGAAGACTATTTATACTGTCTGATGTTTCTCCAGATGCTTTCCTCAAGCTCCATCAAGCAAATAAATGACATTTTTCAGTGCAGTCACTGGCCAACTTCCTTCAACTTCGTCTTATATTGTTATAGGTTGTTTCTGTTTTCAGTATTAATTGGTGTCTCAGGCTATATCAGAAAGTTGGTTAGCGTTCAGTATACCACTGCCAATGTGTACTATTTGAAACATATAAAGAAGCATTCCGGGTAGTAATGGTGAACTCAACAAAGAGTTACTTTGGGAAAAACATATTTTAAACTTTCTTCACAAGAACTCTACAAAACGTTCTTAATTCAATTAGTTATTATTATTATTATTATTATTATTATTATTATTATTATTATTATTATTATTATTATTATTATTATTGAGATTTCTGTTATGATTGTTATACTTCGGGTAAATAAAAAAGTTGGCCAAATGTTGAGTTTGTCCTTACTATTTGAAACGCCTCATACTGTATGTAGTAAATTTGTATGAAATTAAAATAGTTGTTGAAAGTAATCTAAAGAGTCTTTCTTCGATTCTTAAAGATTTTTTTGTAAATACTGTTTTTTTTAAAATACATGACATGCTCCAAATAAGTTCTGAAATTCAGAGCAAATTTGCTTTATAATATTGTAATATCTTTCCCCATCACTCTGTTAATGTAGAGAAAAGATCTGAACTTTGCAACACTATTTTTCAGACTAAAAAAAGTGTCAAACAATAAGAGCTGCAAATACAGTACCCACCCCCAACACGACTATCAACAGAGATGAGTTTCCACATGTAACATTAAGATACCCAACAAGGCTGCCAACTAAAGAACAAACCATGTGGTGTGCTTCAGTTTCTCTTCAAAGTCCGCGGCGCTCAGATGACACGTTTGCCTCAAAAGTTGCGGTTCATTTCATTCTTCTCAATAGAAAAAAAGAGGACGTGAAAGAAAGGAAAAGGACTCCGTATATATACTGACGGTAAAAAGTTTCCGGACAGACCAAAGAACAGGGAAATATTCACTTTGGCTTGGAATGCGGTGCAATTTTGGACAAGATACTTGGTAGTTTAGGAACACAGTGATAGTTTTAACATCAGAATAACATAATAACGTTATCCAACAAAGGATATTGGCAAATTCTTTAAATGTTCTTCTCGTCAAAGCAACCGCTCTTCGCCGCTATCAGTCGTTTCACCAATCGGGGCATGTGGCATACAAGTTTTTGAAGATTTTCATCTGAATTATTATTATTATTCCAGGCGTTCTGCAGAATATCAAACACATCATCAGCAGATGTTGGACAGTCTTTTCGTACACTTCTACCAAGCTCTTACCAGAGAAGTTCGACGGGGTAAGGGTCTGGAGACTGAGGAGGCCATTCCATGATACAAACATCTCCTTTGGCTTGTTTCTTCTTCAAACAATTTGAACAAAGTTTGTATGTGTCCTTCGGATCAGTATCTTGCAGAGAAGTGATTCTGCGACGAATCAAATCAAGTTCTGAGGGAATAGTATGGCTGCTTAAAATTGAATGATAATCATTTTTGTCCAGATTTCCTTGTATTCTGTGAATCCAACCCACCCCAAAATTTGCGAAACACTTCGAAAGTATTACAGAACCTCCTCCATGTTTAATAATCGTGGTTGCACAGTTAGGACGCATCTTTTCTGTAACAGATCTTTGAACATAAACTCGATGTCGTGGCCCAAAAACTTGAAATTTTGACTACCAGTTCATAACACGCGTTTTTACTGCTTTGTTGTCCAATTTTTGTTCTTGCGGTTCCATTGGAGCCTCTGTTACTTGTTTCCACTGAACTTGCGATGGTTTCTGCACAGCAACTCTTACCCAGAGTGCAGCTACTCTCAAATATCGTTTCACAGTAATAATTGAAATGTTTGTAGGGTAACTACGATTAAGTTCTGATTGGAGTTCCGCTGCAGTAAGTTTCAAATTTCTTTTGCTAAACAATACAATAGTACGATTTTTCGTACGTGACGTAATACGAGACCTTCCAGTTTGATTTTTGTCCACGTTCTTTCGTCTTCGCTGACAACGCTTGATGGAATCACCAAAAGTAGATGGAGTCTATTTTAGTTTGAAAGATAATTGACGAAAAGAAAAGCCCACATTATGACGCGCAATGATTCTAAAGTGTGCCTCTTCACTTAATATCTTACCTCTGTGAATGATTTCTAACAATAACGGCAACAAACCTTCAGAAGAGACAAAACCGTGTACAGACACAGTGTTCAAAAAGTCACTGTACTGTATGTTATAATATTTTTCACTAATAATGTAAATTCCTGACATTTATGTTTGATAAGGCCTGTATATCAAAGAATTATGTTCCAGGGGTAACTATAATAAGGAATTAACTGCTAATGTTTAACCGTACTTCGATCAGGCAAAGTTATATCATGATTGCGGTCACGTTATTTTTAATTAAAATAATTGCCGACTTTACAACAATTCAATAATCTTTCTTTTTTGCTACATGTAAACATGTTAGAGAAACGAAAAACGTCTATTATCCTCCTGAGACATTATTGAGACTTAAACAAACAAAATATTTCAAATTGGTGGCTTTCCCTAGTTCATAAAAATGTAAGTTGAAGCAAGTGTCCTGAAACTTTTGACCGGCAGTGTATATATATATATATATATATATATATATATATATATATATATATATATATATATATATATATATATATATATATATTGCGAGATTTCTCAATCTTGAACTCGCGAGAATATGAGGGTTGAAAAAATGAAATCTTAAGTTTACGTCCTACGATCATGCCGACTAGTCTAAATCAGACGGTGAGAATGAGAAATGAATTAAATGGTGGAATGAAGTAGGATGAAACGGGAGAACCTCGAGGAAACACGTACATGTTTCTCCATCACAAAGCTCACTTGGCCCAAGCTGGGTTCGAACCAAAGACCTCATGCATTATAGATGAACACTCTACCACTTTTTTAAAAGTTAGTCCTAACTGGGATACTATTTGGCATGGACAGTTCGTGCAATTTCTGCGTAATCCAAACACAACAGGGATACGAACACAGAAAGGTCCAGGACAATTAAAAATGCGACCATGTTCTTCAGAGGGAATCGAACCCCCAGTGGATTGCGCCTCATGATCTGAAACTGAACCCCCAAGACCACTCGGGTATTGCCACAGGCTTAGACCTACCACTGAACCACCGCGGCTCGATATGAGAGTGAGAAGGAAGATTTAAATGATAAATGTAAATAGGGTCTAGTAGCAGAAAAATATTTTTAAAAAATATTTTGAACTTCTTTTGATAGACGTATTTTGATTTGTTGACTTGTTTACAAATACAAAAAAAAAAAAAAAAAAAAAAAAAAACAGCATATTGAAGAATTACAAGAATTGTTTTAAAAACAATTGGAATAAAAGAGGAATGAAACTCGTTAAAATCTGCAGACTTCAATACAAGAAAAATAGTAATAGAACCTACAACTGTAAGTGATGAACAGCAATAATAATAATTAAAAACTTATAAACAGGAAATTAATTGTAAGGGTCGCAGGCAAGAAAGTGTGATAAAAGGGGGTCGTGTTGAGGAAGCCTAGTCTATTGCATCATTAAGTCTTTCTTAGTCTTTTATCTTCCGTGGTCTTTGTTTTAACGAAGTAAAAGAGAAGTTAAATCAATTATAATAATGGAACAGCAGAATGCATACCTAAACGTGCCGGTATATAAAAAGAGTACAGAACTCATACAAATGCCTACACGGAAGCTAGATACTAACAGACATCTGCTAGTCTGAAAATAGTTTTACAAAATAAAGAAATTTTGTATCCACTACCAACACAATATTAAATGATCCTGAGTAAAAAGACTCTTTCGTCATTCTACTTTTTGACGTTTATGTTAAAACGAAGAGGGTATGAGACGAGGAAGAAGGGTAGGGTAAGAGCTTGGCAACAGCGACTTGCCAAACAGAAAGCGGAAAGTGTTCTGACCGCCTAGTTGATCCTAGCGCCACCACTGAAATTGGAGTTCACACATCACGTTATTTGTGTCTTACTATATTCATGTTGTGTTACTAGTGACATAATAACACCTTAAAACTAGAGTGAAGATATCGTTAAGTCTTAATTGTTTTGTTTTTCGTTTGTTTAGTTTTCTTTTTGCTTTGTTTTGTTTTTGTTTATCAACCCCTTGTCTGTGGTAGTCCCTATTGTGGTGAGCGTCCCTTTCCTTTACTTTTTTCTCCCTTTTTCATTTACTTATGAAATAAAAGATACGAAAATAAAAATAATAAACATTCGAATAATGACACCTCGCTGGTTTTGAATGCTCAAGGCACCGGCTGAGAGACGCGGCTGAGCGAATGTAATAATAATAATAATAATAATAATAATAATAATAATAATAATAATAATAATAATAATAATAATAATAAGATTAAGAATAATAATAATATAAAATTTCATTCAGTATTTACATTTGATTTTCGTTTAGCATCCCTTTTTAGCAGCGAGGCAATGAACCTTTATTGTGATATTAATAAAAGTATACAACAAATAGGTTTGGAAAACGACACTCTATTGTTAATGCAGTTCCTTGATGCAATGGCAGAGCCAGGGGGCGCGGGGCTATCTCCTCCCAGAAGAGAGAACTTTCTTATTTTATGTATATATAAATAAAACTCATCCCAGAGTTTAGACCTCTTAAAGGTAGCTCTAAGTAGCAGTATTCCAACCTCCGCCCCCTCCCAAAAGTCCTTTCTGGATCCGCCCCTGCCTTGATGAGATTTCTTATATCACTCACTCCAGACTGAATGTACCATTTGTAACACAGCATTATACTTTAGATCGAGGTCACTTATTAAATACTCTCTGTGCTGAAAAGGGACGCTGAAGTCCAAAAATAATCATCAACATAATAGCAGAACAGAAAAGAAAGAAAAAACATCATTTTTCGGCTGACAATTTGTCATCCATTGTTAACGTATTAAATTTTAAAATTATTAGATTAACAGAAAATTAGTTGAACAGCAGGGTACTCATGAGGTTTTAAAAAAAGCGTGCTGGATGCGTAAGTAAAATATTGGTTCTCGTATAATTGATAATATTGTGCACATCGTTGTTATTTTAGAGATAGCAACTGAATGTTTCTTGACATAAAGAACACCTTAAAATGTTGCTATGAAACTTTATCTATGTAGTTACAAAATAATCAGCCCATGTTTTTCTGTTTTCGTTTGCTGCATTGCCTCCTTGTGGTGTGCTATACATATTGGGAATTTTCTCAAATCCTTTTATAGTTATTCGTAAAATATTTGAACCACCTTCCTCCTGATGATCGCATTTCAATAAAAGTGTACTTACAAAACTCCATTAGATACTCTATTTTAGGCATACATTTTGAACTTCCCTATCCACTTAGATTGTAAATAAATAAATGGAAATTTTGATATTATATAAATGACCGCCCTTCCTCTTTTAGCAGTGGAATATATGAAAGCATTGAAACATGTTCCATTGTTTTACCTAAGAGTTCATATTTGTAATTCACATCTTTAACTTAAGAGACTCTCACACATGCAATGTGAATAAATAAAGGGAAAATTTACAATTATAAAAATAGTCCCCTTTTTCAACTTAGAAGTAGACTATTTGGAAATACTAAATCAAATATTTTTATTTAAGAGTTTACATTCAGAATATCACATCTCCAATTCAAGTGAATCCTCACATTGAACACTTTCTCAATATATAAAGGAAAATTTTACTACTATAGAAATGGAATGAAATCTTTGAGTTTTACGTGCAACGATTATGCTGGGTAGGCTAAAGGAAACGGTGAAGATGAGAATGAATGAAATGGTAGAATGAAGAAAGTGGGAGGAAATTGGAGAACCCGAGAAAACCCAAACACACGGTGTTTGTCCACCACAAAACCCACTTAAAATGAACTGGGATCGAAGCAGAGACGCCGCACACCAGAGGTGAACGCACTACCACTGAGCTACCGCCACCCCACTACTATAGAAATCCCCTTTCTCTTCTTCAAGACAAAAAAAGTCAAAACCGCTGGAACCTGTGCTCCATTATTTTTATTTAGGGGTTTACATTCCGAATTTTTCATCTCTAACCGAAGTGAATTCTCACATTCGGCTCTTTGGGAATAAATAAAGGGAAATTTTCCTGTTACTGAAATGCTTCTCTTACCCTCTTAGGAGCGAAATATTTAGGAACGCTCAAATAAATGTTTAATTTTTAATTTATAGTTGCCACCATATGCCAAAAATTGAAATTAGTCACGCGACAATTAATCCACGCTAGTGGACGCTAATAATAACTGAAAATGTCTATGAATAGGTTCCCGAATGTCTTACTTTCTGTATTTATATAAACAATAGTTAGTTAACATAATTAGCTTACATTTAATGTAACAGCTAACATTTGAATTGATGTCATCGGAAATTTTAAGATAGTGCCTTCTGCCTTAATTTTATCACTTAACTTATTATCGTTAAGAGTTCATCAAACGAAGTGCTGCTCGTGTGAAAATAATTTTAAAAACTTCTCTTTGTCATTGCGTAAATCAATAAATAGGGAAGACAATTGTAGCTGAAAATAAAATGAACTGTTTTCTATGTTGGACCGAAACGCCCGCCCGAGTTATTTGCGAGCCCGCAGCAGACTTCTCTGTTCGTCTGAACTGGTTGAACTGTGACTACCGCGTGAGTCTGCTGTGATTCTGTTGCGGGCCCCCAACAGACTTTTCTGCTTGTCTGAACCGAGCCTAAGTCAGCGTCCAGAGTTCTGTTTCAAATTGCAAATAAGTGCAAAGAAACTCATGAAATGTTGAAATTGGTGTATGGCGATAATGCTGTAACTCTAAAGATTATTTACAAGT
The DNA here is from genome assembly GCF_964235325.1 of Thermobia domestica. NCBI lineage: Eukaryota > Metazoa > Arthropoda > Insecta > Zygentoma > Lepismatidae > Thermobia > Thermobia domestica. The sequence continues at coordinate 82,205,168 of NC_137469.1, forward strand.
GGTATGAGCGATTTAAAAGTGGAAACGAGTCCGCAGAAGACGAACAACGTTCGGGACGTCCATTAACTTCAAAAACAGAAGAAACATGCTAAAAGTGGCAAAAACTGTTCCTTCAAGCCGGCAAATAACTATTCGAGAGGTTGCCAAGAACTGATAGTATCGTATGAACGTATAGCAACTTAGCATTTTAACCATACTTTGCAAATGAGACAAGTGAGCGCAAAAATTTGTTCCCAGGCTTCACGAGGTTTTGGCCGAAAAAACTGTTCCTGTCAGTTCACACCCGTCTTACTCACCACATTTAGCACCATCCGACTTCCGGCTCTTCCCAACATTAAAACCGCGCTTAAAGGAAAACGTTTTGTCACCATTTCTGACATTGAGAGAGCCACGACACTGCAGCTGAACGCCTTTTCAAAACCTTCCAGAAATGCTTCCTGTCATGGATTTAACTTTGGAATAAGTGCATGCACATAAGTGCACTAAACAGAAAACTGATTTTGCAAACCAGAATTTGAAAAGAATGGATAAAAGTTATAAAATAAAATATTCTTTTTCGTTATTTTCTTTTTCGAAACTAATTCATTAATGTAGTTGCAAGTATGTACTAAATACATGAAATTTGAAACTATATATTTGCTTCTAATCTTATGAAGAAGCTAATTCAGCGTAGAAGGACAGAAACAACTGACTATAGTCCAAGCGAAGTGACTCCATAGTAGTGATTAATTTTAAGTGCACACGCACAACGATTGTTCTCTTTGTGGTGGCAACCATATTATACTTTTCAATCGATATATGATGCGACCTCATTAGGTGTGATATAATATAAGATAGTATCAGCCACGAATAGAAGTACGAGCTATTGCTACATAAATATTTCACACATGAAACTTATTAAAAAAAAAAACTGTTCATAAACACACATATTGGGGATCAATACACTACATGAAATGTTATGTAATGTTATTGCTCTAAACATATTAAGAAATAATAAATTTGCGTGATAAGTATGATGAAATTACCGTAATACTGGTTGCTTTCATTAGGTGTCATTCTATTTCCGAGTTTAGTAGTGCAAAGGTATTGAGAATAACTTCCAAGAAGTCTATTTTAACGGTACTGTATTTTTAAAACTTTGTAGCAATAATATGATGAAAATAATAATTCCTTTTCAGCTATTGGTTCACGTACCTCCGGATCTTTTGTTGAAGCAGCCCTGAGTTTGATTCCCAATGGAAGAGCATAAACAGTGGGAGTTGGTATAATGTAGTCATCAAGCAGCATCAGGTATTCGACTGGCGATCGTGATGAGAAATCCATTAAGGGTTAGGGTGCCTCTGAAAGGCATGGTCGAACTTTTTAATTGTTCTTGATGTTTCTGTTTTTTTTTTTTTTTTTCTGTTGTTTAGCGTCCCACTTTTATGGCCTTTAGCATAATGTAGTCAGATGAACAATTTAATGAAAAATGAATGTGAAATGTCTCCTTCCATCTGCAATTGAACCCGAGACAATTAGCGCAAGAAGAAATACGGGAAAGGGGTCATGTGACATATGGCTCGTTGAGGCACACCGTCTATTGAATTCAATAGTGGCCAACACAGTTTGAAACGTCTGTAACAGGAGGCGTTCCACGCTATGTCAATTCAGCAATACTCTCGTAAAGATGACGTGAATGAGGAACAACCACAAACGTGAATGAGGCCACTTTCCAGGAAACAAACCTTCCGATCCACTCAATATTAGTTCACATGCTGGTAAAATGCAAATATGACCAAGGATAACCTCAAAGAGTTCATGACTGACGTTTCTTACGTCACTCATACAACCGTTGGATATGTTCTTCTTCCGTTCGTACAATCTGTCTTCAAAATATGACAACGAAACAACTTCATTAACTTGCAATCTCTCACCCACTTCCAGTTTACAACACCAAAGTTCCAAGCTATGAATAAATATGCCTTCGGCAAAACTGGATATTTTCAAACTGTACCAGGCGCATTCACGACATCTGTCGACTACTCCTTCTGTGCGGAATCAGCTGTGACGAGCCCGATTGTCAATCTTTATCATTTTTAAAAGTGCCGACTGTTGTCTCCATTTTTGTATCAACCACACAATCATTCTTAAGGTCAATAACAGTTGTAATTAAACAGAGGCCTCAAATTATATTAGCCACTATTTATTTCAATCAGTAGCGTATGCTGGAATTTATTTCGGGAGGTGTCCAAACTCAATATGAGGGCATTTTATATTAAAATTCCTAAAATTGCTCCTATAATTAAAGTTAAGTTGCTTAAAGTTAAGTTTCCTTTTATTTCTTTGCCATTGTAGTCGTAAGTGACAATTGAATTTCCTTCAATTTTTTCTTTATCCAAACATCTTGTTTCTTTCGCAGCTTTCGGGCAACTTCTTACTAGAAATTCTGCTAAGAGTAAAGTTATATCTATCTATCTATCTATCTATCTATCTATCTATCTATCTATCTATCTATCTATCTATCTATCTATCTATCTATCTATCTATCTATCTATCTATCTATCTACCTATCTATATCTAAATATCTATATCTATCTATCTATCTATCTATCTATCTATCTATCTATATATATATATATATATATATATATATATATATATATATATATATATATATATATATATATATATAATATTTTTACGTACTTCCATTGATGTGTTTTATGACATCTATTATTTTACGTGTGTTCAGTTACTATTACCTTAATATCTCAAAACGAAATGTTTTAGTTTATTTCATTATTTTCTGTTGATGTTTCTAAACGTGAGAGAAGAATTACCTCTCACACTCATACAATTGAAAGAGATTAGCCTACTTTTCTTTAATGTATTGTCATTATATTTTATTCCTCTCTTTATTAACCCTTTGGGGATCTTATGGTAACTTTTGTACCATACGCGTTTTTCATGTTACATTGCCTTATTTCTCTTCTATTTGAGCTTTTTCGTCCGTTTTTTTTTTTTTTTGGTTTGTTTTTCAAGTCCAGGAACATTGTAGAAGACATTACGTATGGTTTCAGATCGTTCTGCGTCCAGACATAGGAGGTGATGACGTCATAATTTTGAAATACAAATTTTCCCTTATGAAGCCTATGTTCATTATTTTTGGGCGGGCTTAGTTTTTCACGTAGAAGATTGAAATTTTGCACAAACATTCAGTCCACCAAGTAGTATTTACCGGATTTTTTGTTCCGATGTCAGTGTTAAAACAGAGGGGGAACCAGAGGGGCAAAGTGTTAAAAAAGGGATATTTTTACCCCCAAAATCCCGTTTTTCAGGATTTTCCCGCCTCACATACATGATGGGACACGTGAGTCATAACGTCTGAAAGGCAGTTCCATTCTGAAGAGAATGACGGTCGAATCATTATCCTAGGGTAATTAGAGACGTCTCAGGGATTTTTTGAAAAATATACTTCTATATACGGAAAAATGGGACATGGTCGGTATATTTTTTTGGCGGGAAATATCCCCTCAAATTTCCTGTTCTTTTTTTACCATTTTCATACCTGTAGCTCGGGTACCTTAGGTATATAAATGCACAAATTATATTGTATGTTAGCTTGATTTATACTTAGTAAGCCCTCTAAGTTTCATAAGAATAGCACTATTCTTTCTAGAGAAATAAACATATTTATATAAAAAAAATATGCTATGTGTACTGTCCATTTTACCATATTCATTAGTGCAGATAAAATCACATACAACTTCCACGAAAATTACAATATAAGCACGGTTTATATCTCATTGGATTTGAAATAAAACATATTTTCAATGATGTATACACCGTGACACTATTTTATATCTACTTAATAAATAATACAAAAGAAGTGAGTGGTATCTTCTTAATAAATGAACACTTACTTACCTCAACTAATATGTTTTAGTTGTCGACTTCCTTCTGTGTTTGGCTTCTGGAACATCTCTTTTGAGTGTCCTACAGTAATCAGCTAGCATTTTTGAGCTCAACTCTCACTGGTATCTCTACTCCATGGAGGAAATGTCCTGATGAAAACGTTCCCCATACTCATCACTAACAGCACCAAGCTTTTCAGGAAAGAAATGCAGGTGGGAGTCTAGAAATTGAACTTTAAGGGACATGTTGCGGCCCATTTCTTTGATCTTTCAGGACTCACAATTTCACGGTAATTTGGGTCTTTCTTGTTTCCTAAAAATCTCTGTTAAACATTTAAATGAACACCAAGCTGCTTTCTCAACCAGAGTTAAGAGATCCGCAAATTTTTGTTAAATAATCAAACATCTTATTTGGGGGCTTACAAAAATCCCTAGCGTCACTAACCTGAGGAAATTTTTCCTTGAGGTAACAAAATCCGGCATTACTTTTGTCCATTGCATTAACAAAGTTTTTGAAGAGCCCCAACTTTATGTGAAGAGGAGGTAGAATTATCTAATCAGGGCTCACCAGTGAGGAATAAACAGCATTCTTCTGTGCAGGAGTTAATACATGCATTGGCCATTCCTTCTTGATGTAATGTTCCGCTTTGTTCCTGCTGTCCCGTTCGCAGAGGAAACAACCATATTTCGTATAACCAAGCTGCAAACCCATTAACAAAGAAATAACTTTTAAATCACAGCAAACGGTCCACTTGTATTTCTCATACTGAATTCTTTCTAACACTATTTCGATGTTTTCATTGGTTTCCCTCATATTAGTTGCATAAGCCAAAGGCACTGAAGGAAATTTATTGCTATTGTACAAAAGGACAGCCTTAAAACTAGTTTTGGAAGAGTCAATAAACAATTTCCACTCTGTACTTATATGTGCATGTCCAAGTGTATCCATCACAGCACAGACATTATTACAATACACTAAGTCATTTTCTTGAGAATAATAGTTTTGAAACTCTGTATGAAGGTTTCGAAAAATACGCACTTTAGTGTCACGATGGAGCAGATTCCAGCCTTTAAGTCTAGAAGCAACAAGTTCCGTCTGTATCTTGGAGAGTTTTAAATCCCGCACGAGGTCATTTAGTTCACCCTGAGTTATCAGATGGGGATCCAATGTAGATGTGCTTCCTACATAAGTAGGATCAGCTTCTTCATTTGGAACTTTGGTAGTTGCCTCAAGTACGTAATCCTCATTTACCGTAAGATGAGGAGGAGGTACTGGTACAGGTAATTCTGCACTGTGTTGAACTGGCCTAATTGCTGATGGCAAATTAGGGTACTGTACTGTGTGCTTAGATTTACTGGTTATTTCTTTTATCTGTGTCATACAAAAGTAGCAGTCTGAAGAATGATCTTTTGTTTCCCTCCAGATCATTGGTACTGCGAAGTTCATGTTTCGTTCACCATTTGCCCACCCAGTCAGACGATTCACGTCAAGTACAACAAATGTAGTGAGGAGTGAAATTCTTATCTTGGTCTCCTACACAGCAACCAAAATATAACTGATAACACTTCCTCACAAGTGGAGTAAAACATCGACGTTGCCATTTAAATTTCAGCTCCCAACATACATAAGAGAAATTGTTCGGTTGATTTACACACTTCCTCGGCATCTTGTATCCTGTAAGGTATCACACACCTGTAAGGTATACACACAGAAATCTACACTCCATCAAATTCCCACATAATCTCTAGAAATTCCCTCATACAAAAATGGCGACATGGTGTACACATCATTGAAAATATGTTTTGTTGGAAGTCCAATGAGGTATAAACCGTGACATATTGTAATTTTTATGGAAATTATATGTGTTAAAGACCGACCCGACCCGACCCGTGACCCGAATTGACTGATCCGACCCGACAATCTGACCAGATAACCCGACCCGAGCTGGTCTGATTGACCCGAGTGACCCGACCCGAGGTAACCTAATCCGACAACTGACCCGAGTGACCTGACCTTATAATCTAACCAGTTTGAGAGAACTAAAACCTTACAACGCTGCCACCAAAAAAAAATGCTGGTCAATTCGTATGCATAAACCATTGTTTCGGCTTTATTATTTGTTGTATAATTATCCTCCTCCTCCTCCTCAGTGTTCTGCCATTAATGACAGACCAGTTTCCGTGAACTAGGTAAGAAGCTTCCATTTTCTGCGATTTCCCGCTAATATCTTCCTCGCAACCCAACATAATGTACCACCATCCTTATTATAATCTATCAATTGCAACCTTCTTACACGCTCTCGCTCTCCTGATATCACCCCCTTTACTACATCTCTCAGAATGCAATCCCTTAGCAAGATCAAAACTTGTGATCCGTCCATTTTTTTCGCTTCCTTATATCGTCCAATATTGCTCTCGTCTCTTTCATTTTTTTCAGCATTTCCTAATTCGCTTTCCTCTCTACCCTGCTAACCTTCTCTATTTTTCTTCACAACCAAATTTCCAAGGTTAAAATTTAGCCAATCAACAACGAAAGTCAAAATAAAATTTGAAGTTCTGAAGACAAAATGATTTTCTAGTAACGAATGTATATAGAACATATTTTAATATTTTTTGCTGTGTAATAAACAAAAAATTTCATCACGTTAACATTCCGAGTTTTCCATTTAAAAACAGCGTTGTTGTCTGATAGAATCATAAGTAACTAATTGCACTGAAATATCATTCTGTAGGGAATTACCTTTTAATTTTTCTTGATTAATTTATCTAGAAGATATTTGCAACGTTATATAAAATCAGCGAGTAATTTAGTGCCGAGAAAGTCAAATCACTACCGCAGCAATAATAATAATAATAATAATAATAATAATAATAATAATAATAATAATAATAATAATAATAATAATAATAATAATAATAATAATCTGAAGGTGGCCAAGAAAGTTCTGTCTCTTTATGTGGAGGCCTGTGTTCAATTGGCCCTCACACCGCGAGATGAATGCGAATGGAGATAAGGAGAAAGTCAGTTGTTGGACGAGACGAGACAAGACAGAATTTTCATGAAGGGGTACGACATGAGACAGAGTTCTTTCAATAGAAATATACGTACTTTTCGAGACAAGACTACCTTCACGACACATTTTCGAGACTAGAATGCTCCAAACCTGGTCTTGTGAGCAACACTAGTAAGTATATCCAACATACTACCTGGTTGTGGCTGTTCAAATACACCGTGAACGTGCGTAAGGACAGAGTGAAAATGGGACCTTCACAGAGCGTTATAAGGGCTTGTTTCCTGTGCGAGTTCAAATTGCTGCTCCGCGGGCGGAAGATGTGACAGGCCTTTGGTGAGGGTGTCGTGACTATGCGGAGAATGCAGCGGTAGGATGGTTTAAGGACGGTGACGAAACACTCGAAGACTCACCACGTGCCGGAAGAGAAACAGATGTTCAAAAGAAAGATCCTCAGCCAACAATTGAGGCGAAGACAGACATGTGAGGAACTGGTACTACAATTCAGTGTGAGTGGAGAAACCATTCGGCACCACCACCATCAACTTAGGAAGCACTGCAAGTTGAGTTGATGGGCCCTACATGATTTGACTTGGGGCCAGAAAACAACGCGAGCAGACACCTGTGTTTCTTTGGTGTCTCGTCTGAGGAAAGAGCAATTTCTGGACAGGATGTTAATATGTGATAGAAAGTGGGTCTTGTACGAAGCTCCACGGCGCCGTCATCGTTGGTTAGCATCCCATGAACCGGTTCAAAAACAGCCCAAGCCAGCACTACACCAGAATAAGGTTCTCCTTTGCATTTTGTGGACTGCTCGCGGCATCGTCCATCAAGAACTGCTACCAGCTGGTCAGAGCACCAATGAAACTGTGTACTGTCACTCTCTGTATCCAGCACTTCTGAATCGCAAAGTAGTCCTTCTGTTACAAGGCAACGATAAGCCCCACGTGGCTAAGATGACCCAGGACACCATTCTACGCCTTGGATGGGAAATACTATTGGCTCCACCATACTCCACGGACATTGTACCGTCCGATTATCACTTGTTCCATTCCTTGCACAATCACCGTAGAGAACGCCAGTTCAAATCGCTAGTAGAGGTTCAATATGCACTTGATACCCTCTTCGCCTCACGTCCCACCAAGTTCGACTGCAATGGAATCCATAGCCTTCCAGAACGTTGGCAGAAGATCGTCGATGCTGATGGAGACTATTTTTGATATTCCAGGTACGTCTTAGGTTACATATCGATGTTCGAAGGTGTTGGTGAAAAGACGGCGGAACTTTCTTGGTCACTCTTAAAGTAATAATAATAATAATAATAATAATAATAATAATAATAATAATAATAATAATAATAATAATAATAATAATAATAATAATAATAATAATAATAATAATGTGTCCTGCCCAAAGGCAGATGTTTGACCCGAAGGTCCATGGGTATTGATTCCAGCTCGTACCAAGTAAGTTTTCTGGTGGACAAACACTGTGTGCATGGGTTTTCTCGGTGTTCTCCTATTTCCTCCCACTTTCTTCATTCAACCACTTCAATTATTTCTCATGGTCATTGTCTCTCTTAGCGTTGGTGCATAAGGTGGGACGTTAACTAGATATTTCCTTTCAATTTCACTTAATGTGACATTTAACTTGACATAAAAACGCAGAAAGGAAAAAAGTCGGTCGCAATATTAATTACAATAACCATGCCAATTAGTTAATAAAGGGTTAAATTAAAATTTCATTACTATTTCAGCTACAATTAGTCACAATTATCATTCATTCACCAACTTCGAATTGAATTCTACAACAAAGATCCTTATAGTATTTCAAAATAAGTAAAAAATGTGACGACCCGACACGAGCTGACCCGACTGACCTGACCCGACAACCCGACTGACCTGACCCGACAACCCGACTGACCTGACCCGACAACCCGACTGACCCGACCCGAGCTGGACATGGTGGAGGACTATCATTTAGACAGCCCCCCTATTTTGTTTTCGTTCTGGCGGCCCCCTAATTATGTACTTACAAAATTTTCGCCTGCGCATTTCTGTACAAACGACGTACAAACGATTGCGATAATCTGTGATTGAATTGGACATGGTGGGGTCTACCAATTAGAGAACCCCCACTTTTTTCATTCTGGCGGCGTCCCTAATTGTGTACAAACGAAAATTTCAGCTGCACATTTATGTACAAACGATGTACAAACGATTGCGGGAATTTATGCTTGAATTGGACATGGCGGGGTGCTACCGCTTAGACAGCCCCCACTTTGTTTTCTTTCTGGCGGCGCCCCTAATTGTGTACAAACGAAAATTTTTCCTGCACATTTCTGTACAAACGCCGTACAAACGACTGCGGCAATTTGTGATTGAATTGGACATGGTGGAGGCTTCAATTTTGACACCCCCACTTTGTTTTCGTTCTGGCGGCGCCCCTAATTGTGTACAAATGAAAATTTTGCCTGCACATGTCTGTGCAAACGATGTACAAACGACTGAGACCATGTCCGATTGAGTCTTGAAAGGTAGGGAGGCTGTCTAAATGGACGTGAAAAGCAGTGCTGCGAAAATACATGTAATTGATATTGAGCACTATAGGAGGCAATGTTTATTTTAGATTTTCCAGGGCGGGGGAATTGAATGAAAAATCGCTGAATATAGTACTGTGAAAATTCTAGTAATTCAAATTGTACACGCTCGGGAAATGCCATAGAGGGAATTTCAAAGCTCTAGGCCCAAGAGCCGCCTCTATAATCATCACTGACTGCCATTTCAATAAAGTGATTTATGGTCTTATGTCCGTGTTTCCATGCTTTCCCTCCCCCTCCAACTGGATACTTGATACTTTTTCTATTCCAAATTTTTGTGCTAGTTTTCTGCCGAAACCTTGAGTTTTGACTCCCATCTGTATCGAGTTAGTTAATTATTTAAGGTTAAGATTTACTTTCTGCATCGAGGTTATATGAGACGTAGACTCAAAGATTATGATGAAATTCAAACACAGTAATCGTCCAAATTTTGTAAGCTCTATAGTGATCAACGTTAAAAACGGAAATGACCCGTTTCTACCACTTCCAGTTGGCGAATCACCTCCATTAAGGAACTCCTCGAGAGGAACTCCCTGAATTAAAAAAATCGCATTCGTGCAAAGTCATCGTGTGAAGTAACGGGCGCTCGTATGAACGTACTAATATCGATAAGTTCCACTACGCGATCTCAATTAATAATATTCCTAAACATATCATCATCATCATCATTATCATAGCTATTCTGCCATTATTGGCAGGTTACTTGCTGCATCTGAGAAGCTTCGAAGTATGGTGGTCCTCAACTAGTCTCTTCGTCCTTGACGTAGCAATTTTCTGTTTTAAAACCTTCTTTCAACTACAGTCTCCTTCGCTCCCTTCCTCTCTTTCCTTCTGCAATACCTTCTAGCATGTCCCTTATAATACAGTTTCTCTTCATCCAATATCCCATCCAGTTCCTTTTCCTCCTTTTAACAATATTTAAAATTCTTTCTTTTTCCCCTACTGCTAGTATTTCTAACACCTTCTCATTTGTTTTCCGTTCAACACAGCTAATTCTCTCCTTTTTCCTCCATACCCATATTCCGAAAGCCTGCAATAAGTTTGTAATTCATGGTATTTCAATAATTAGTGCCGTCTTGATTTTGTTTCAATAGACTCAGGAGTAGCTTCCCCAGTTTTTGGAAACAATAAAGTGTTGAATCTTAAAAAAAAAATAAATAAATAAAAACATTACGAAACGTTGTGATTTATCTCATAAGTAGTGAAGCGTGGGCACCTATTAAAAATATAAAGGTCATCACCTATGTTGTACACTATCATCATACTTACACGAAGGTAAAACTATATTATATTTAAAAACATACATTGTATTTCCGTTACTATTGGAGCATTATAGAGTTTATTATCCCTTATATCCAGAGTAAAATTTCGCTATGAAAAGCATAAGATTTCTTAAATGCAAGACTTGCAAGACTCTTGCAAGCAAGACCAAGACCAGGACCAAGATTGGGTATGCAAGGCCAAGACCAAGACCAAGGGTTCCAGTACAAGACCAAGACCAAGACTGGATGTGCAAGACCAAGACTAAGACCAAGACGACCCCGGTCTTGGTCTTGGTCTTGCATTTGCTCATCACTAGGAAGAAGTTAGAGAAGAGGCCATTTGTTTTCGTGTTTAAACGTGTATTTTTCTGGCTGTGGATAAATATAGAGGACAAGCAAATACTGTAGCAAAAATCTATTTACTGTTTTTACATGTGGATAACTTTAATTTATTATGTACAGCTACTTCTTTTCTATGGATTTTGTTTGATTTGGGCAGTAGTCGTTCCAAGGTACGTGCGTCTTGATGTACCAAGGGACATTACTTCTCGATATAATGAACAATATTTGGTGTAATGATCTAAGGGGATATGTCCAATTTTGCAACAAAGATGCCTAGTTTCATTTTCAGAGCATGTTCTTTCAACAAATGATCTAATTAAACTGGAATATATTTGTTTATAAACACACAGTATTTTGTCCAGGGGTAAAATGGATCTTGATGTTACGCCGTCCCCCTTGCCTATCTTTCCCCATTGTAATTTTTTAGAAAGTGGGTGGACGCCACATAAATTTTTCGGAAGTGGGGGAACGACGTCCCCCCGCGTTTCCCCGCATTTTTACCCCTGATTTTGTCCCTTGTTATAATTCAGATAAGACGAAACATGCTATAATTTATGGATGGTATTTTTATCGTTTATTTTGTAATAAATAAATTAGTGATTGAGAACAATTAATTATCTTTAGATTTAATTACGTCCCTAGGCACATACAGTAAAATATGCCTCTTGGTACATGCTGATAATGCATTAAGAGACGAAATGGCTTCCCCTACACAAATGGCCTTGGTATTTTTCTTGGTGCTGCAATTACCTTGTAACTTTTATGGTACTAACCTGAAGTATCATGCTATCAGAAGCATGCATATATGTATGTATGTATGTATGTATGTATGTATGTATGTATGTATGTATGTATGTATCTATCTATCTATCTATCTATCTATCTATCTATCTATCTATCTATATATATATCTATATATATATATATATATATATATATATATATATATATATATAACATGCGCACAAATATAACCTCTTTTATGTTATAGCAAAACATAAAAAGAGTCCCTGGGGTGACCACTTTTCCTCTACATACATTTATTCCGTTGTATAGTTACAATTAACTCATTACACTCTGCGTACATCACTGAAATTTCTCATTACAGTTTACCTACACTCTAGTTACTATTAATGCGCAAAAAGACAAATCAATGTCACAATGCTTCTGGTGAATATAGGGTGAGTATCACTTAAAAAAGGAAGTGTGTTAAAGACGGGGATATAACAGTAAATCTTAAAAATGTATATAAATTGGTACATTTCTGTGTTATATAAAATTTTCAAACTGAATATAGTATCTTGTACTTGTTATTTTTAATTTTCATTCAAAACTTGGAGTCGCATTATATCCGAGGTTGTACTACATTCAAACCAATGTGATATTTTTTCTATTAAAAACAGTTAAACATTCGTAATTTGAAAATTCAAAATGATTGAATGACTTTCAGTTTCAGTTTTATATTCATAAAATACAAATATGTATGGAAAAATCTTCAATGTAGAAAACTCTGATATGAAATTTAGAGTTTATATATATTGAACATTTTTATAGCGGAAAGATTCCAGACAGTTATACAGATTAGTGGTTCGTTTCTGAAGATTATATTCCATTTGCTTTGCTTTGAGTTTAATACCCTCTTTCAGAACTGTGGCTGTATGAGATAGAGGCATACAACTTAAGAGCCTGACATGCTAAAAATAATACAAAATTTACCATTTTTCTTTTGCTTGTTTTCCATGAGTAAAAGGAAATAATGAAATACAACTTGCCACAATCATAGATAAAGTTAATCTACAACAGAAAACATGAACGTGAAGGATTTTTAGTTCAGAACCACTTTTTAAATAACATTATTAATTAATTTTAATAATGGCATGTCAAAATCATTTTGTTTATTACAAACTAAATACAACTATTATTAGAAACTAGTTTACAGGATACCAAGACAACATGATACACAATCAAATGCAGCTGAGTTCGTTCCTCTAGTTGCTGCCTTAACTTAGATTACGAGGGAAATGTTATTCTGGCAATACTGTAATTTCTGTAGATAGCAACATTGAAAATTCTTCAGGATCATATTTTCTGTTATAGAATAACATTATCTATGATTGTGGTAAGTTACATGTAATTATCTCCTTTCAGTTATGGAAAACAAGCAAAAGAAAATTGGTGAATTTTGTATTATTTTTAGTGTCAGACACTTAAGGCCGGCTGCACATCAACCAGAGAATAGGACAGCCAAAGTAATGTACTGTGAGCAATGCAACAAGACCTCGTATTGCATATTTGCTCTAGCACGTACTAGACAAAGGCCTGTCCTGCTGTAATTGAGGCACACGGTCAATTGTATTCAGACTCTCCCTTCATGTCTTCCCTTTGCTTCGGCTTTGGCAGTTCTGTCTCTGGTCAGTGTGTGCCCGGTCTAACGCTCGATCCGATCGGTTTTGCCTCTTTAGCGCTAAAGTATGATATGTAACGATAATCATTTTATCGCAAAATATCTGCTAATAGCCTTCGAGGAATAAATGATAATTACAGAAAACGAATCATTGCTTTAAGGGGCAAAACGCATCGTCTCTACAAGTAGGTGATTAAATATTTTCTCAGAAGGTTCAATTAACTTCCACATATTTTTATTATATAGATACAAAAATAATAAACGAAAAAAACTAAGCTTAAGAGGTGGGTTGTCATGGAAAGAATAACATGCGTGATAAGAATATATGTTTGCCGTGTGGAATATTCTATAATAACAACGTAACTATTTTATTCAAATATGTGCACGTGCATGCAGAGGAAGGAAAATAAGTAGTTTTGTTTATCGGTTCGTTTCTCACGCAACTCATTTTTTACAATGTTTGTTATATACAGTCTGTCTATAATAACTAGAGATTGATAATATCATTTTTCTGTATATTGATAATTTGTATTATCTATGTTCCACTTCTTACGCAATTGGGTACAGAGAAAAAGCAAAAAGTAAAGCTAATTTACCAGGGGATAGATACGAAGTTACATTCTAAGCTATGTGCCAGAATATACGGAACAGTCATTTCTAACAAGACCATTTGTGACGGCATAGTTTGCTACTGTCATTTTCAGTAAACTACTGTAAAAGAGGAAGTAGGCAGCTAACCTGGCGTTGATAAGGAGCAGTGTTGACAGGCAAGATACCTTAGTAGGCTACATAATTTCCAGCAGCGGTATCCCCAGAATTTTTCAAAAGATTTCAAATGACTCAATTCCAAGGGTTAAAAACTTATTCTAAAGAGAGGCGAAAGACCTACACGCAAGCGAAGATGCAAATACACCCATACACACACACTGTAATGAACGCTTAACATAACATAATATAAAACAACAAGGGCCTTATGTAAAGTTGTTCTGACGCGTGATTAGTGCCATGCTAAACAGTTCGACTAACATGTTTTCTACAGTAGTTATGCCTTTAGTCTGATTTTAATCATACGTCAAGCGAACTCTGCAAAAGGCTCGAAATTATTTACTCGTATATACTCATTAACTACAGTAAATATACTTTGGTTTATTATTGTAATATAACATATAATGTAAGTATATTAGTATATTAGTATATTAGTAATTAAGTACTATAGTATATAAGTAAACAAATTATTATGTTTTGGCAGGCACTTGAAGAACTCCATATCTTTACAAAATCCAAGAGAATCAAGTGGCCCACTTGTCCCACACTGCGGGAAGCCACGGTACTCAGGGTTATGACTCATGATTGCGTGACTACTCTATGCTACCAAATGCTAACACTTGTTTATTCTCCTCTGCTCCTTTGCTCAACGTGTTTAACTTGTCATTTCTCTGTTTGTAAAGGCTTGTTCCTACCTCTACATGAGACATTAGCCAGTGCGAGGAAGCAAAAATAAAGACTGTAATCGATGAAGTATGTATATTAGGTATAGCTACTCTGTTTCAAATTAAAGAAGATGACAGAATTTCGTAGTGCACGGGAATGAGATAACAATAACTGCCCACTTATGGCAATGTTGATAATGGCGAGTTCTTTGAACAAGATTTTGAACTAAAGTTACATTAAAACACTAGAGCCGTACATAAATCTATGACTTAAGGAAGGACTGTCGAGCTGCAAGTTGTTTCAGAGCAAAGCCCACAAGGGCAGTGACCTAACTAAGAGGAAGGGCAATGAAATGAGCTCGTGCTCAGTGCCCCGGATTGGGGTTGCACAATACGGGGCAAATATCAATTTTCAATATGAGGCAAGGTAAGGAGTTTTAGGAAGATAAAGTACACAACAAAATTGCCTCAGAAACTTAACAGGATAACAAGGATGCACCAACTTTACGATCGTATCCAGAGAGTATAAATAAGCTTATATGGTATATTTTAAGGACATTGCAAAAACCTTTGCAGCCAAAAGAGCGCGCAAAGTTAAATTTTAGTTCTAGCTTTTTGTGTTTTCATTTAACTTACATCGATTTAAGAGAGATGCAAAATGTCCGAGTATTATACTCGAGACAACAGCTTCAATGTTTGTCATAAATGTTCTATTCTATATAAAGCAACAGACTGTTGATTCAATCTAAAAATATGAATATCCCGATATACGGTAATTCCAAACATATTGTGATTTGCAGTTATATATACAGTGATAAGACTATAATAATTTGTCAAGCGTGCTACTCTCAGATTATTTAGCAATCAAATACTAATCAGTTTGGTGTTTTATCCTGTAATAAAAATTAAATTATGCAATTTTGAAATCAAGCTTCCTCGTCCCACCTGTGTGAACGTAGCCATCTAAAAAAATCTGAGAAATAGTACTTGGTACACTGAATGTGTGTGTCAAATTTCAAGTTTCTATCTTGAATAGTAAGGGAGGGAGAAATTTTATCAGGAATTCTCACCATGCCCCAAATTACAATAAAACACTATGACCTCAAGGAAAAAATTTCCTGAGACATCCCTAATTACCCTAGGGTCATGTATCGCCCATCAATCTCTTCAGAATAGAATTGCCTTTCAGGCGGTACCATTCACATGTCTCTATCATGTATCTAAGGCGAGAAATTCCGAAAAAGGGATTTTTTGGGATCTAAATTTCCCTTTTTTCAACTTTCAGCCCTTCTGGACCCCCCTGTTTTAACGCAGAAATGTGAAAAAATCTGTTAAGTACTACTCGGTGGATTGAATGTTTGCGCATAATTTCAATCTTCTAGGTGCAAAAATAAGTCCGCCAGAAAATAAAATTCATAAAATGCCCCATGTTACCTTATACAGTTTGAAAAAATCACTGAGATGTCCCTAATTATCCTAAAATAATGATTTGACCGTCGTTCTCTTCAGAATTGAACTGCCTTTCAGACGGTATGACTTACGTGTCTCCATCATGTATGTTTGGCGGGAAAATGACGAAAAACGGGATTTCGATGGTCAAAAAATCCCTTTTTTCAATTTTTCCCCCCTCTGGACGCCCCCTGTTTTAATACAGAGATATGAAAAATCTGATAAATACTAGTCGGTGGGCTGAATGTTTGTGCACAATTTCAGTCTTCTAGGTGCAAAAGTAAGCCCGCCAAAAAAAAAAAAATACCGACCATGCCCCATTTTTCCCTATGTATGAGTATATTTTTCAAAAAATCCTGAGACGTCTCTAATTACCCTAGGATAATGATTCGACCGTCATTCTCTTCGGAATGGGACTGCCTTTCAGATGGTATGACTCACATGTCCCCAGCATGTATGTGAGGCGGGAAAATGACGAAAAACGGGATTTTGTGGGTAAAAATATCCCTTTTTTCACCCCTTTGCCCCTTTGGTACCCCCCTTAGCACTGACATCGCACTGACATCGGAACAAAAAATCTGTTAAATACTACTCGGTGGACTAATTGTTTGTGCAAAACTTCAATCTTCTACGTGGAAAAATAAGCCCACCAAAAAATATTGAACATAGGCTTAGTAAATTGGAAAATTGACTTATGACGTCATCACCTCCTATGTCTGGACGCAGGACGGTCTGAACCCATACGTAATGTCTTCTACAAGGCCTCTGAACTTGGAAAACAAAAAAAAAACCGGACGAAAAAGCTCAAATAGAAGAGAAATAACGCAATGTACCATGAAAAATGCGTATGGTACAAATTGTACCATAGGATCACCAAAGGGTAGCATAGTAATTTCTTCATCTCCCTTTAGGCCCCTAAAAAATTAAAAATATTCACTGTTTTGCAATTTTCCTGTCGGTTAGTTTTGGGAAAGGTTACAATCATGCCAAATTTCATCATTCTAATCCTGCTTGAAGAGCCTAAACATTTTGGGGTGTAGAAGACGCCCCACACAGAGAAAAATCCGTTCTTCGGACAGCGGTATATTGTACAAATATACAGTATCCTCTTTCTTACTATAGAAATCAGTATGGAGCATACGCTATCCGTATGCTAAACACACACTGCCCTTAGATGTTACATCATGCCGTTGCAGGATCTCTGACATCTAATAGTTTTCCGTATATCACCTGCATATACTCATGTTACCTTCGTCAGCTATATGTTATATACGTCCAATTGTATGTGAGATCCTGTCCGCCTACATTGTTTCATACGGAAAGTGCGTATAGATGGAACACTTATACAGGAAGAATTATAAAACATGCGTTTTCAGTTATATGTCTGCTGTACGTTAAGTCCAAAAACTACAGGAATTACGCATGTAACATATCTTTTTAAGTACGCCACCTACAATATTTTTCTCAATGCATATAAAGAACATGGGAAAGATTTTTCAGTTTCCCATAAAACCACTCTACGTTTGGAAATTTTTATTTTTGATGATTCACTTAGATAACGCAACAAAAACACAAGCGTACCGAGTTTCAAGCTTTTATTCCAATTCTAAGTACCGAAAACATGAGATTATAGGTCCAAAAAAGGTCCGTTTCAATAACGTCAGGAAATTCTTCATCCCCTTTTTAGACACCCTAAAAATTAAAAATATTCAGTTTTGGCAATTTTCCTGTAGATTAGTTCTGGAAAGCTACAATCATGTCAAATTTAAACATTGTAGCCCCACAGGAAGTGCTGAATAATTTATGTCAGCTCATGTAGTTTTATATATGGTTAGGATATTTTGTGATAGGTACAGTGGGCAATAGAAATCCTTGATGTATACACGACTCCAAAAGTGCATTACCACCTGCAATTCTCCTTTTCCTGCAATAGCAGGCAACCCAAAAAGCTGGGCGGTTGTGTTGGTTGCAAATTCGAAAGGCGTTGGACGAAATCTCAATTTTGTCACAAATATATCAGTGTGACAAACTCCAATTAAGAGAAGAAAACAAATTGTTAAGAATGACAATTTTATTATTGTGACGGAGTTGAATGACATCAAAAGTTACAAAATGATTTACTTAAGCAGTTCAAACAAGATGAATGGTAAGAAACAGATGTAAGAAGAAGGCATTTCTCTCTTTCCCCCTCCCCCAAAAAGAAACACATAAAAAGAAATAGTTATATAATATAAAGGTTTCTTATAAAAGCCTAAAGCACAAAAATAAATAGCTAAACGAAACGAAAAAGAGACAAACACAGAATAGAGGACACCAGTAGCGTAGCAGACTTGCGGCCCTCCCATGCAAGATAAAGAAATGGGACCCTAGTTGTAAAAACCATTGTTATAATAATAATTATTATTATTACTATTATAATAATTATAATAATAATTATTAATAATAATAATATAAAAAAGGCGCTTCCTTTTCAAAATCTCTGACTCTGCCTAACAGCATGAATGCATATAGCGATCATGTGTGCACGTTTTGTCAGTGAGCAGTCCCAAAGGCCAAAAAGGGTGGAAATGTCCAAGAGAGAGAAATAAAAAAACTTTCTCTTGGTAATTTTTGGTTCAAAGTTCGAAGCACTTGTTATGCACGTGACTTTTTGTTTCTTTTCTCAGGGAACAGAAAAGTTCTGACGCCTAAGAAATTATACCATATAATATTGCAAATTTGCAAGTATTTACATTGCAATTTGTGGTATTTAGATGTATTTACATTGCAATTTGTGGTAATAAAGATATTATGATTAGAAAACAGTATTGTAAAAAGTAAGTTTAATTTCTTCATCCATCGCAAGTCTTAGGGGTCCCTTATACCTCGTCGCGCTCCGAATAACGATATCGAAAATTTAGAATGATATATTCATCTCCACATATTCGCGATATCGAATGTTGATATATGATAATATAGATATCGACGATAGCCATGTATCGACATATCACATTCCCAAGTCCGAGAAGTGATGCTTGAAATATACTGGAATCAACAATCAAATTCTAAATAAGTTCTCCATTTCCGTATTCAATGTTGAGGGGGAAGGGTGCGAACTGGAATAGAAATTTTAAGAAAAACAAATGTTAAGACAAATGTATGTTTTCCGTCTCCCCTTGAATACAAAAATTAACAGAAAACTATTACTGTAATTTACCTTTTGCTTCTGTATCTGATTGTTATCACAAATCAGAGACAGCACACATACTTTACATTGTATACCAATACACTCTATAACTTTTCACAACCAAGCATACCGGAAGATGAATTTCCTGTGATATTAAAGTGGAATGTTCTACAAAATAGTCATAATTCATTGGCTATATTTCTATCAGTACCTTGGTACGGACTAAGAACTACAAGACTAACAGAACTCGAAATTAGAGAATTCATTCCTTTTTTCTCTCAGACTAAAAGACTTCTTCATTCTCCTTAGATTTTCATTTTCTTAATATAAATCCCCTATTCTGGGCTAATTCTGGCCACCGCGGTTTCGACGTAATCTGTAAACGAAAGAGTAAAGATTATCGACTCTCAACTTTCGACAGTTTGTGAGAAGATATTTCACAGTTCATGTTGTTATTTCTTCGTTACAAAACCCCTTCTAGTTGGCACTATTCATGGTAAATTACTGAACTTATAAACATTTACAATTATTGAAAAATGAATATTTATTTTTAAACATAAAAAGTCGTTACAGTTCAGTAGAATGCAGTAGTAGATGGAATTGAGTGAAAATATTGTTTATTTGTTGAGATGTGCAAACCGAATGTGAATAAGTGTTTTCCATTCTTTTGTCCAGAGGCGGATCTGCGATGGATTTCTGGGGGCTCGGGAATTGATAATGCTCCTACTCAGAGCTACTTTTAAGAGCTCCAAAATCTGGAATGGGTTTTATTTATGTATAAAATAAGAAAGATTTCCTTTCTGGAGGGTAATCGCCACGATCGCCTCCTGGATCCGCTCCTGCTGTTGTGTAGTAGTACAATTTGGAGGCATTTAGTTCGTGCATGCTTCTGAGGATGGTGATTAGGGATGGCCACATCTGGATAATTTTCTATTCTGATATCGGATAGAAACTTATCCGGATTTGCAATATCCAGTTGACGGATAACAAAACCAATGACGAATAACGGATTATATTCAGCTGACGGATAGTATCCGGATAACCGATGACGGATAAGATCCGGATACCGGATAACAGATAAGATCCGGATAACGCATGATATCCGTATGATTGATACGGATAATAACTGGATGTCGGATAATATCCGGATAATAGATATATCCGGAAAATTTATAAAATTAAGATAACGGATATTATCGGGATAATAGAACATTCGGATAACTGATTACATCCGGATGACGAATCAAGGATAATATCTCGATAACGTATATGGTTTTAAGAACACATAATAGGACAGGAACGTATCAGTCTTTTCTACTCATGGAGTTATTAAAAGACGATCATCGGGAAGTGTCTCTACCATTGAAAGATATTTTCATTAAAAGGTTTCCTATTAACTTTCAATTTTCTTGCTCTTGTTGTGGGGCGCTGTGCCTCAATGGTAGACCGCTTACTCTGGTGCGTACCTTATTGTTTCGATGCCCGGCAAGTAAGTTTGCGGCGTACAAGATTGTATCCGTAGGTTCTCTCAGGGTAATCCCCCTTCTTGCCACTTTCATTCCATCAATTCTTCTACTATCGTTGACTTGCTGTAATCATTGGGCGCGGTCGTTCAGTGGCAGAGCTCTTCCAACGGTGCTTGGGGTTCTTATTATTTCCATGTCCGGCCAAGTATGTATGTAGTGGACACGATCGTATCCTTGGATATTCTCAGGGTACTCCCGCTTCATCCCACTTTTCATTTCACCAATTCCTCTATTATCATTGCCTTGCTTTAATCATTGGGCGCGGTGGCTCAGTGGTAGAGTGCTTCCTCTCCTGCGTGGGGTTTTATTGTTTTGATTCCTGCCCAAGAAAGTTTGTGGTGGACACGATCGTATCCTTGGGTTTTCTCAGGGTACTCCCGCTTGTTCCCACATTTCCTTTCACCAATTCCTGTATTATAATTGACTTGCTTTAGTCATTGGGCGTGGCGGCTCAGTTTTAGAGCGCTTCCTGTGGTTCGTGGGGTTCTTATTGTTTCGAATTCCACGCTTACCGAGCGAAGTGGCTCACGTGGTAGAGCGTTGGCTTCGCATTCGGGAGGTCGCGGTTTCGATTCCCGCTGCCGACCATCCTGATTGGGGTTTTCCAGGGTTTCCCTCAATCCTACCAGGCAAATGCCGGGATGGTATCTACTAAAAAGGCCCTGGCCAATACCTTCCCAAATCCTTTCTATTGTTGTTGTTGTTATTGTTATATATGCAGTATAAAATGGCCTCAGAGCTGTATCTGGTAATTGTTAAATAAATAAATAAAATAAATAAATAAACAAATAAATTTGCAGTGGACAAGATCCTATCCGTGGTTTTTCTCAGGGTATTCCCGGTTCTTCCCACTTTTCACTCCACCAATTCCTCTATTATCATTGACTAGGTTTAATCACTGGGCGCGGTGGCTCACTGGTAAAGCCGTTCCTCTGGTGGGCTAATTAAGTTTGTGGTTGACAAGACCGTATCCCTAGGTTTACTTAGGGTAGTTCCGTTTCTTCCCACCTTTCATTTCACTAATTCCTCTATTATCATTGATATACTTTAATCATTATACGCGATGACTCAAAGGTAGAGGTCTTCATCTGGTGTGCCAGGTAAGTTTGTAATGGACAACATCGCATCCGTGGTTTTTGTCAGGGTACTCCCGATTATTCCCACTTTTTACTCCACCAATTCCATTATTATCAGTGACTTACCTTAATCACTGGCGCGGTGGATCAGTGGTAGAGCGTTTTCTCTGTTCGGCCAAGTAAGTTTGTGGTGGGCAAGATCGTATCCGTGGGTTTTGTTAGGGTACTCCCGCTTCCTGCCACATTTCATTCCACTAATTACTCTAATATCATTGCTTTGCTTCAATCATTGGTCGCCGTAGCTCAGTGGTAGAGCGCTTCTTGTGGAGGGCCAAATATGTTTGTGGTTTACAAGATTGTGTCCGTGGGTTTTTTTAGGGTACTCTGCTTCATCCCACATTTCTCTTCCACCAATTCTTCTATTATTATTGACTTGTATCAATCATTGGGCGTGGTGCTCAGTGGCAGAGCGCTTAATCTGATAGGCGAAGTACGTTTGTGGTAGACAAGATCGTATCCGTGGGTTTCGACAGTGTACTCCATCTTCCTCCCACATTTCATTCCACCAATTCTGTTATTATTATTGACTTGCATCAATCATTGGGCGTGGTGACTCACTTATAGAGCGCTTCCTGTGGTGGGCCAAGTAAGTTTGTGGTGGGCAAGATCATATCCGTGGGTTTTGTCGAGGTACTCCCGCTTCCTGCAAAACTACATTCTACCAATTCTATTATCATGGACTTGATTGAATCATTTGCCGCAGTGGCTCAGTGGTAGAACGCTTCTTCTGGGGGCCAAGAAAGTTGGTGGTGCACAAGATCGTATCCGTGGGTTTTCTGAGTGTACTACCGCTTCTCCACCAATTCCTCTTTCATCATTGACTTGACTCAATCATTGGGCACGGTGGCTCAGTGGTAGAATGCTTCCTCTGGTGCGTGGTGTCCTTCCTGTTTCGATCACCTACCTGATAAATTTGTGGTGGACAGTGTCGTGTCCGCGGGTTTTCTCAGAATACTCCCGCTTCCACCCACATTTCATTCCACCAATGCTTCTATTATCATTGACTTGCTTCAATCATTAGCCGCAGTGGATCAGTGGTAAAGCGCTTTCTATGGTGGCCCAAATAAGTTTGTGGTTTCAAAGACCGTATCCGTGTGTTTTCTCAGGGTATTCCCGCTTCTTCCCACTTTTCATTCCACCAATTCATTCATTATCGTTGACTTACATTAATCATTCGGCGCGGTGCCATACTGTTACAG
This sequence comes from Thermobia domestica, assembly GCF_964235325.1. Taxonomy (NCBI): domain Eukaryota; kingdom Metazoa; phylum Arthropoda; class Insecta; order Zygentoma; family Lepismatidae; genus Thermobia; species Thermobia domestica. The sequence continues at coordinate 82,228,585 of NC_137469.1, forward strand.
TGCTTCCTCTGGCGGGCCATTAAGTTTGTAGTGGAGAAGATCGTATCCATGTTTTTTTCAAGTTACTCCCGCTTCCTGCAAGATTTCATTCCATTTATTCCTCTAATACCATCGACTTGCTTCAATCATTGGGCGCATTGGCTCAGTGGTAGAGGGTTTCCTCTGGTGCTCTAAGTAAAGTTGTAGTGTACAAGATCGTATCAGTGGGTTTTGACAGGGTACTCCCGTTTCTTCCCACATTTCATTCCACCAATTCTTCTATTATTATTGACTCGCTTCAATCATTGGGCGCAGTGGCTCAGTGGAAGAGCGCTCCTCATGTGGACCAAGTAAGTTTGTTTTGGACAAGATCATATCCGTTGCTATGCTCAGGATACTCCTGCTTTATCCCACTTTCGATTCCAGCAACTCCTCTCTTATCATTGAATTGGTTTAATCATATGGCGCGTTTGCTTAGTGGTAGAGCGCTTCCTTTGGTGAGCCAAGCAAGATTGTGATGGACAAGATAGTATCCGTTGGTTTTGTCAGAGTACTCCAGCTTCTTCCCACATTCAATTCCACCAATTCTTCTATTATCATTGACTTGCTTCCATCATTGGGCGCAATTGCTGAATGGTAGAGCGTTTCTTGTTTTGGGTCAAGTAAGTTTGTGGGGCACAAGATCGTATCCGTGGATATTCTCAGGGTATTCCCGCTTCTTCGCACTTTTCACTCCAACAATTCCTCTATTTTCATTGACTTGCATTAATAATTGGGCGGGGTGGCTCACTGGTAGAGCGCTTCCTCTGCTGGGCCAAGTAAGTTTGTGGTGGACAATATCGTATCCGTGGGTTTTGTCAGGGTACTCCCGCTTTCTCCCTCATTTCATTCAACCAATTCTTCTATTTTGATTGACTTGCATCAATCACTATGCACGGTGGTTTAGTGGTAGTACGATTCATCTGGTGCGTGAGGTCCTTAGTGTTTCGATTCCCGGTCTAGTAAGTTTGTGGTGTACAAGACCATATCCGTGGGTTTTTTCAGGGTACTCTCGCTTCCTCCCACATTTGATTCCACCAATACCTCTATTATCATTGACTTACTTTAATCATTGGATGCAGTGGCTCAGTGGTAGAGTGCTTTTTGTGGTTGGCCAAGTAAGTTTGTGGTGGACAAGAACCTATCCGTGGGCTTTGTCAGGGTACTCCAGCTTCTTCCCACATTTCATTCCCCCTTTTCCTCTGCTATCATTGACTTTCTTCAGTCGTTGGGCGAAGTGGCTCTTCGGTGGAGCGTTTCATCTGGTAAACTAATTAAGTTTGTGTTGGACTAATTAAGTTTGTGTTGGACAAGATAGTATCCGTGGGTTTACTCAGTTTACACCCGTTTCTTCTCACTTTTCATTGCACCAATTCCTCTATTATGATTGAATTTGCTTAATCATTGGGCGTGGTAGCTTAGTGGTAGAGCGCTTCCTCTGGCGGGGCAATTAACTTTGTGGTCGACAAGATCGTATCCGTGGGTTTTTTCAGGGTACTCCGGCTCCCTTCCACATGTCATTCCACCAATTCCTCTATTATCATTGACTTACATTAATCATTGGCCGCGGTATGTCACTGGTAGAGTGCTTCCTCTGGTGGGCCAGTTAAGTTTGTAGTGGACAAGATCATATACATGGTTTTCTTCAAGACACTCCCGTTTCTTCCCACATTTCACTTCACCTATTCAGCTGCTATCATTGACTTGCTTCAATCGTTGGGCGCAGTAGCTTACTGCTGGAGCGCTTCTTCTGGTGAACTAATTTACTTTTTGCTGGACAAGATAGTATCCGTGGGTTTTGACGGGGCACTCCCGTTTCTTCCCACTTTTCATTCCACCAATTCCTCTCTTATCATTGACTTGGTTTAATTATTGGGCGCGGTGGCTCAGTGGTAGAGCGCTTCCTCTGGTGAGCCAAGTAAGATTGTGGTAGACAAGATCGTATCCGTGGTTTTCTTCAGGGTACTCCCGCTTCCTCCCACATATCATTCCAGCAATTCGTCTACTATCTATGACTTGCTTCAACCGTTGGGCGAAGTGGTTCAGCGATAGAGTGCTTAATCTGGTGAGCTAATTAAGTTTGTGGTGGACAAGATAGTATCCATGGGTTTACTCAGGGTAGTCCCGTTTCTTCCAACTTTTCATTGCACCAATTCTTCTATTATCATTGACTTTGTTTAATCATTGGGCTAGGTAGCTTAGTGGTAGAGCGCTTCCTCTGACGGGGCAATTAAGATTTGGTGGACAAGATTTTATCTGTGGGTTTTGCCAGAATACTCCGGCTTCCTCCCACATTTCATTCCAAAAATTCCTCTATTTTCATTGCCTTACATTAATCATTGAGCGCGGTGTCTCACTCGTAGAGCGCTTCCTCTGGTGGGCCAATTAACTTTGTAGTGAACAACATCGTATCCATGGTTTTCTTCAGAGCTCTCCCGTTTCCTCCCACATTTCGCTCCACCTCTTCCTCTACTATCATTGACGTGCTTCAATCATTAGGCGCAGTGGCTTACTGGTAGAGCGCTTCATCTGGTGAACTAATTAAGTTTTTGCTGGACAAGATAGTATTCGCGGGTTTAGACTGGGTACTCCCGTTTCTTCCCGGTTTTCATTCCACCAATTCCTCTATTGTTATTGACTTGGTTTAATCATTGATCGCGGTGGCCCTGTGGTAGAGCGCTTAATCTGGTGAACTAATTAAGTGTGTGGTGGGCAAGATAGTGTCCGTGGGTTTACTCAGGGTACTCCTGTTTCTTCCCACTTTTCATTCCACCAATTCATCTATTATCATTAACTTGGTTTAATCATTGCGCGCTGTGGCTCAGTGGTAGAGAGCTTCGTCTGGTGGGCCAAGTACGTTTGTGGTGGGCAACATCGTATCCGTGGGTTGTGACAGGGTACTCCCGCTTCCTCTCACATTTCATTCCACCAATCCCTCTATTATCACTGACTTACTTTAATCATTGGGCACGGTGGCTCAGTTGTAGAGCGCTTCCTCTTGAGCGTGGGGTCTTTATTGTATGGATCCCCGGTCAAGTATGTTTGTGGTGGATAAGATCGCATCCGTCGATTTCTCTGGGTACTCCCTATTCTTCCCACTTTTCATTACACCAATTCCTTTATTATCATTGACTAACTTTAATCATTGGCCGCGGTGGCTCAGTAGTAGAGCGCTTCGTCTGGTGGGGCAAGTACGTTTGTGGTGGACAAGATCGTGTCCGTGGGTTTTCTCAGGGTACTCCCGCTTCCTCCTCCATTTCATTCAACCCATTCTTCTATCATCATTTACTTGCTTTAATCATTGGAGAGGTCTTGGTCCCTTGAGCATTGCGTTGATGTCAAAAATCAAATTCGGTTCCAAGCATTTTTGTTGTGATGTAAACCTTTGCTGTGGTTCAATCTGAGTATTTTATTACGCGATATAAAACCATCCATACAGCTATAAATGTTGTTCTATCTTCCGCACCCAGGTATTGAGATTGTGCCAATTCGGAACCACCTTTCTGGGGCTTTTAGGCCAGGAACCAATTTCGGTCATAACGTTGTCCATAAACGACTAGGATCTTTCAAATGTTATCATCCGCGTCCAACAACCCCATGTTTAAAAGTTGAAGAAAAAGGACCCGCCTCTAAAAGATCGGGACCAGGTTTCTTGAGGTTCAAGGCTAGGGATTAATTTGTGACAGTAGATGAATAGAAGGGACCCGAAGCCATAACGTCAGGACCCCATTCCTTGAACTTTGTGGCCTGGGCGTGATATCTGAGATTACTATTGCACTCGGAGATTACTACTGCACTAAATCATTCACCTAACTATGTGGGCGAGTGGGTGTCCTGCCCGCTGGTCTAGTGGCTGGCACATGTTTTTCCACTGGCACCCCAGAGTTTCTCAATGAATTCATTTTTTGGTAATTATACTAATTTTTCTTTTAGAAAGGTGCAATCAATACGTTTGTTTATTTAATGCGTAGTCACTGTTGAACAAAGTTCTCAGTTTTATATTTGGCAATAAGATCCCCTATCTTCTGTCTCTCGTCTTAACCGCCCAGTTATATTACTTTTAATAAATGCCAAATTACGATTTTTATCAACAAAGAGAAGCTGTCCTACTAATTCTTGTAAATAGTAATAATAATAATAATAATAATAATAAATAATTTGAATAATAAGGATATGTTTTCACCCTTGAAATTTTTGTGGACTTCTCTGAGTCTGGATATGTTGTTTTATAGTGTATAATGCAAAAAGGCTTCAAACAGCAATCTGGCAAAAAGTATTTGTGTTAAAGACACAAACGTCTTATCAAGTTGTTCTACAAAGAACTTAACATCTGACCTTGTTTCTGTTTGCTTTTAAACACAATGTTACGATTTACAAGGCAAAGACAAAAGTAGAGAGCAACTTGATATTTCGCCTAAGGGTAGCTTCGTTGCTAAACTGAAGATTATTACTCTGTTAATATATTTCTTTCTATCAATAAGTCACACTCACAGGTTCTTTCCAAACGTTTTGTATAACAGGTTAATCAAACTCCGTTGTTGTAGGTAAGGGATGGGACTCTGAAAGACCGATAAGTGTTGGTGCTTCGAGCCGTAGCTAGAAATTTCGTGCCCTGGGTGAAGTAGAATTCGGCGTCGCCCGACAATCACCACACCAAGCTTTGGCTTTTCATTTCTGTGCTTTAATTTTTAACATATACGAAAAACACCTTTTTGTTGTTATGCTATTCTGATTTTTTTTACCAAGCTGCTTGGACAGATCATTGCAACAGCCAAAAGCGATAGTTATGTATTCTTTAACAAAAAAGAGCCGCTCTCAAGAGGCTTATTTTAGACCTGCATCTAAACTTGACAAAACTACCTTGTATACAAATCCATTTGGAGAATTATTATGAAAAAAGGATTTAGTCGATTCTCATACGTACGTCAGGGGGATCATGTTACACATGAACTTGGCGGACGCGATTGGTAGCGCTGGAAAGGTCCGGGTCCCCTGAGTGGAGTAGAAATGTCAGAAATCAGGCCCAGGTTACGAAGCTCAAGGAATGGGGTCCTGACCTTATCGGTTCGGGTCCCTTCTATTCACCTATTAAACATGACATGTTGGACGGCGTTGGCGGCATTTGAAAGGCTTTGATCCGTTGAGCACAATTGTGATGTAAGAAATCGATTCCTAGCCTTGACCTCAAGAAACTGGATCCCGAAGTTTTAGATGCTGCTCCTTTCTATTCTCCTTTTAAACATGGGGTTGTTGGACGCAGATGGTAACATTGGAAAGATCCCTTTCGTTTGAAGACATTGTAATGTCCGAAATTGGTTCCTGGCCTCAAAGCGCCAGAAATGAGGTTCCGAATTTGCTAAAACTCAATACCTGGATGCGCTAGAAAGAATAACATTTATAGCTGCATGGATAGTTTTATCTCAAGTAATAAAATACTGAGATTGAACCACAGCAAAGTTTTATAGCACAACACTAATGCCTGGAACCGAATGTGATTTCTGACATCACCGCAATGCTCAAGGGACCAAGACCTCTCCAATGATTAAAGCAAGTAAATGATGACAGAAGAATGGACTGAATGAACTGTGGGAGGAAGCGGTAGTACCCTGAGAAAACCAAAAGAGAAAGACCTTGTATACCACAAAATTACTAGGCCGGGAATCGAAACAATAAGGTCCCCACGGTCCAGAGAAAGCGCGATACCACTGAACCATTGTCCAAAATGATTAAAGTCAGTCAATGATAATAGAGGTATTGGTAGAAAGAAATATGGATGAAAGAGGGAGTACTCTGACAAAACCCACGGATACGATCTTGTCCACTTCAAACTTACTTAGTCCACCAGAGGAAGCGTTCTACCACTGAGCCACTACGCCCAATGATTAAAGTAAGTCAATGATAATAGAAAAATTGGTGAAATCAAATTTGGGAGGAAGCGGGAATACCCCGACAAATGCCACGGATACGATCTTGTACAAAACAAACTCACTTGCCCCACCAGAGGAAGCGCAGTACCACTCAGACACTGCGCCCAATGATTGAAGCAAGTCATCAACAATAGAGGAACTGGTGGAATGAAATGTGGGAAGAAGCGGGAGTACCTCGTCAAAACTCACGGATACGATCTTGTCCAACACAAATATATCAAGGAGATGATCGAAATACTAAGGACCCCACGCACCAGAAGAAGCCTTCTACCCTTGAGCCACCGCGCCCAATGATTGAACAAGTCAATGATATTAGACGAATTGGTGGAATGAAATGCGGAAGGAAGCGGGAGTACCCCGTCAAAACCCACGGACAGGATCTTGTCCCCCACAAACTTCCTTGCCCACCAGAGGAACCGCAAAACCACTGAGCCACTGCGCTCAATGATTGAAAAAGTCAATGATAATAGATTTGGTGGAATGAAATGTGTTAGAAATCGAGAGTACCCCATCAAAACCCAAGGATACGATCTTGTCCACTACACTTATATCATGCAGGGGATCGAAACAATAAGAACCCATAATAAGCGTTCTACCCATAAACCACCGTGCTCAAGGAGTGAATCTAGTCAAAACCCAAGGATACGAGCTTGTCCACCACAAGCTTAATTGCCCACCAGAGGAAACGCCCTACAACTGAGCCACTGCGCAGAATGTTTGAAGCAAATCAATGATAATAGAAGAATTGGTGGAATAAAATGCCGAAGGAAGCGGGAGCACCCTGAGTAAACACACGGATACGATCTTGTCCACCACAAATATTCAGGCTAAGGATCGGAACAGTAAGGACCCCACGCACCAGATGAAGCGCTCTTTCACTGAGCCGCTGCGCCCAGTTATAAAGGTAGGTGAATGACAGTAGAGGAATTGGCGGAATGAAAAGAGGGAAGAGTCGGGAGTATCGTGACAAAACCCACGGGTAATATTTTGTTCACCACAATCTTGGCTACCAGAATCTTATCTGGTCGGGGCTGGAAACAATAAGGATCTTACGCACCAGAGGAAGCGCTTTACCACTGATTAAACCAAGTCAATAACAGTAGAGGAATTGTTGGAATGAAATGAGGGAGGAAACGGGAGTATCCTGACAAAACCCACGGATACGATCTTCTCAAAGACAAACTAACTTGGCCCACCAGAGGAAACGCTTTACCACTGAGACACCGCAACAGTCAGAAGGGTAGGTAAATGATAATAGAGGAATTGCTGGATTGATAAGTGGGAAGAATTTGGAGTACCCTGACCAAACCCACGGGGATTAACTTGTTCACCACAATCTTGTCTACCAGAATCTTACTTTGGCGGGGTGGAAACAATAAGGAACTCACGCACCAGAGAAAGCGCTCCACCACTGAACCACCGCGCCCGATGATTAAAGGAAGTCAATTATAAGATCGGAATTGGTGGAGTGAAAAGTGTGAAAAGCGGGAGTACCCTGATAAAAACTACTGATACGATCTTCTTCACTAGAAAATTTTGTTGGGTGGGGATCGAAACAGTAAAAACGCCATGCACCATAAGAAAGGCTCTACCACTGAGCCGCCGAAGACAATGATTAACCAATTATAATAGATAAATTGCTATAATGAAAGTGAGAAGAAGCAGGAGTATCCTGAGAAAACCCAGGGATACGATCTTGTCCACCACAAAATTTCAGGCAGGGTATCGAAACAGTAAGGATCCCACACACCAGATGAAGTGTTCAACCACTGAGCCACCATGCCCAATGATTGAAACGAGTCAATAATAAGAGAAAAAATGGTGGAATGAAATATGCGAGTAAGCGGGATTATCCTGTCAAAACAAACGGATACGATGTTGTCCACCACAAACTTAATTATCCCACCAGAAGAAGCGCACTACCACTGAGCCACCGCGGCCAATTATTATACCATATCAATAATAGTAGAGAAATTGGTGGAATGAAAAAGGGAAGAAACGGGAGTACCCTGAGTAAACACACGGATACGATATTGTCCACCATAAACTTAATTATCCCACCAGATGAAGCGCTATACCACTGAGCCACCGCGCCCCGTGAGTAAGGTAGGTCAATGAAATACAGGAATTCGTGTAACGAAAAGTGGGAAGAATCGGAAGTACCCTGCAAAACCCTCGAATACGATCTTGTCCATTACAAACTTACTTGGCACACCACACAATGCGCTAAACCAGTGAGCTATCGCGTCCAATGATTAAAGTAAGTCAATGAAAACGAATGAATTGGTGGAATGAAATGTGGAAGGAAGCGCGAGTACCTTGACAAAACCCACGGTTACAATCGTGTGCACCACAAACTTACTTAGCTCAAAAGAGCAAACGCTTTACCACTGAGCCGCGGCGCTCAGTGGTTGAAGCAAGTGAATGATAATAGAAAAATTGGTGGAATGAAATGTGTGAGGAAGCGATATTACCCTAAAAAAATAATGGATACGATGTTGTGCACTAAAAACCTAATTGGCACACCAGACGAAGCCCTCTACCAGTGAGTCACCACATCCAATGATTGAAGCAAGTTAACAATAATAAAAGAATTGGTGGAATGAAATGTGGAAGAAGCGGAAATACCCTGACAAATCCCACTTGTAAGATCTTGACCGCCGCAGACATTATTTGGCTCAGCAGAGGAAGTGACTTACCACTGAGCTACCGTGCCCAGTGATTAAAGCAATTCAATGATAATAAAGGAGTTGCTTGAACGAAAAGCGGGAAGAAGCAGGAGTACGTGAGAAAACCCGCGGACATGATTTTGTTCACCTCAAAAAAACTTGACCCACCAGAGGAGCGCTCTAACACTGAGCCACTGGGACCAATGATTGAAGCAAGTCAATAAAAATAGAAGAATTGGTGGAATGAAATGTTTTCTGAAGCGAGAGTACTCTGACAAAACCGACGGATACGATCTCCTCCACCACAAACATACTTGACCCACGAGAGGAAACGCTCTACCAATGAGCCACTGCGCCCAATTCTTGAAAAGAGTCAATGATAATAGGATTTATGGAATGAAATGTGCGAGGAAGCGAAAGTACCCTGTCAAATACCACGGATACGATCTCGTCCACCAAAAACTTATTTGGCCCACTTCGAGATGCGCTCTGCACATGAGTCACCGCTCCCATTGATTAAACCAGTCATAATAGAGGAGTTGCTAGAATGTAAGCGGGAAGAAGCAGCAGTATTCTGAAGAAACCCAGGGTACGATCTTGTCCAATACAAAACTTTCTTGGCCCCCACAGGAAGCACTTTACCACTTAGCCACTGCGCCCAGTGATTGAACGAAGTCTATAATAATAGAGAAATTGGTGGAACGAAAAGTCGGAAGAAACGGAAGTACGCTGAGTAAACATACTGATACGATCTCGTCCACCAAAAATATTCAGGCAGGGGATCGGAACATAAATGACGCACGCACCAGATGAAGTGTTCAACCACTTAACCACCGTGCCCAATGATTGAAGCAAGTCAATGATAATAGAAAAATTGTTGGAATGAAATATGCATGGAAGCGAAAGTACACTGTCAAAAGCTACGGATACGATCTTGTCCACCACAAACTTATTTGGCCCACGAGAGAAAACGCACTAAAACTGAGCCACAGCGTCCAAGGATTAAACCAAGTCAATGATAACAGGGAATTGGTCGAATGATATGTGGGAGGAAGCGAGAGTACCCTGAGAAAAGACACGAATGCGATCTTGTCCACCAGAAACTTAATTATCCCGCCAGAGGAAGCGCTCTACCACTGACCCACCGCGCTCCGTGATTAAAGTAGGTTAATGATAATAGAGGAATTGATAGAATGAACAGTGGGAAGAATCGGGAGAAGCCTGACAAAACCCTCGAATACAATCTTGCCCATTACAAACTTACTTGACACATCAGACAAAGCGCTCTGCTACTGTGCCACCGCGTTCAATGATTAAAGTAAGTCAATGATATTAGAGGAATTGTTTGAATGAAATGTGGGAGGAAGCGAGAGTACCCTGAAAAAACCCACAGATACGATCTTGTCCATCACAAATTTACTTCAACCACCAGAGGAAGCACTCTACCACTGAGCCACCGCGCCCAATCATAAGGGTAGGTAAATGATTATAGAGGAATTGCTTAAATGAAAAGTGGGAAGAATCGGGAGTAACCCGAGAAAACCCACGGGTATTATCTTGTTCACACAATCTTCTCTACCAGAATCTTACTTTGCCGGGGATAGAAAAAATAAAGACATCACGCACTAGAGGAGCGCTCTACCACTGACCACCGCGACCGACATTTAAAGGAAGTCAATGATAATGTCGGAATTAGTGGAGTGAAAAGTGTGAAAAGCGGGAAAACCCTGAGAAAAACCACTGATACGATCTTCTTGAGTAGAATTTTTTTGATCGAAACAATAAGGACCCCACGCAAAAAAGAAACGCTCTATCACTGAGCCGCCGAGGCCAATGATTAATCCCATCATAATACAGGAGTTGCTGGAATGAAAACGGGAAGAAGCAGGAGTATCCTGAGAAAACCCAGGGATACGATCTTGTCAACCACAAACTTACTTGGCCGACCAGAGGAAGCGCTCTACCACTGAGCTACCGCGTCCAATGATTAAAGTAAGTCAATGATAATATATGAATTGGTGGAAGGAAATGTGGGTGGGAGCGAGAGTACCTTGACAAAACAAACGGTTACAATCTTGTCCACCACAAACTAAATTAGCCCACCAGAGCAAACGCTCTACCACTGAGCCACTGCGCACATTGATTGAAGCAAGACAATAATAATAGAGAAAATGGTGGAATGAAATGTGTGAGGAAGCGAGATTACTTTGAAAAAAACCATGGATATGATCTTGTCAGCTACAAACTTAGTTCGCCCACCAGAGGAAGCGCTCTACTACTGAGCCACTGCGCGTAATCCTTTAAGAGATAGTAGGATTGGTGCAATGAAATGTGCGAGTAAACGGGAGTACCCTGTCAAAACTCACGGATACGATCTCGTCCACCACAAACATACTTTGACCACCGGAAGAAGCGCTCTGAAACTGAGCCACCGCGCCCAATGATTAAACCAAGCAGAATAGAGGATTTGCTGGAATGTAAGCGGGAAGAAGCAGGAGTATCCTGATAAAACCCAGGGGTACAATCTTGTCCACCACAAACATACTTGGCCCTCCAGAGGAAGCATTTTACCATTGAGGTACTGCGGCCAATGATTCAAACAAACCAATAACAATAGAGGTATTGGTGGAATGAAAAGTGGGAAGAAACGGGAGTACCAGGAGTAAACGCACGGATACGATCTTGTCCACCACAAATTGTAAGGCAGGGGATCGGAACAGTAAGGAGCCCACGCACCAGTTGAAGCGTTCAACCACTGAGCCGCCGTGCCCAGTTTTTGAAGCAAGTCAATGATAATAGAAAAATTTGTGGAATGATATAAGCATTGTAGCGGGAGTACCCTGTCAAAACCCACGGATACGATCTCTACCACAAACTTACTTGCCCACGAGAGGAAGCGCACTAAAACTGAGCCACGGCGCCCAATGATCAAACCAAGTCAAAGATAATAGGGGAATTGGTGGAATGATAAGTGGGAGGAAGCGGGTGTACTCTGACGAAACCTACGGATACAATCTTGAAAACCTCAAACTTACTTGGCCCACCAGATGAAGCGCTCTATCACTGAGCCAACGCGAGCAATGATTAAACCAAGTGAATAATATTAGAGGAATTGGTAGAATGAAAACCTGGAAGAAACGGGAGTACCCTGAGTAAACACACGGATACGATATTGTGCACCACAAACTTAATTATCCCACTTTAAGAAGCGCTCTACCAGTGAGCCACCGCGCCTCGTGATTAAGGTAGGTCAATGATAATAGAGGAATTTGTGGAATGAAAAGTGGGAAGAATCGGGAGAACCCTGACAAAACCCTCGAATACAATCTTGCCCATTACAAACTTCCCACATCAGACGAAGCGCTCTGTTACTCAGCCACCGAGTCCAATGATTAAAGTAAGTCATTGAAAATAGATGAATTGGTCGAACGAAATATGGGAGGAAGCGAGAGTAACTTCACAAAACCCACGGTTACAATGTTCTCCACCAGAAACTTAAATAGCCCACCAGAGCAAACGCTCTACCACTGAGCCACTGCGTCCATTGATTGAAGCAGGTCAATGATAATATAGGAATTGGTGGGATGAACTGTGGGAGGAATCGAAAGTACCCTGACAAAACCAACGGATGCGATCTTGTCCACCACAAATTTACTTGACCCACCAGAGGAAGCGCTCTACCAGTGAGCCGCCTAGGCCAATGATTAAACCAATTAGAATACAAGACTTGCTAGAATGAAAGCGAGAAGAAGCAGGAATATCCTGAGAAAACCCAGGGATACGATCTTATCCACTACAACTTACTTGGCGCACCAGAGGAAACGCTCTACCACTTAGCCACTGTGTCCAATGTTTTAATCAAATCAATGATAATAGAAGAATTGATGGAATAAAATGTCGGAGGAAGCGGGAGTACCCTCAAAAAACCCACGGATGCTATCTTTTCAACCACAAACTTTCTTGACAAACCAGACGAAACGGTTTACCACTGAGACACCGCGCCCAATGATAACCAAGTCAATGATAATAGGGGAATTGGTGGAATGAAATGTGGGAGGAAGCGAGAGTGCCTTGACAAAACCCACGGTTAAAATCTTGTCCACGAAAAACTTAATTAGCCCTGCAGAGCAACCGCTCAACCACTGAGCCACTGCGCCCAGTGATTGAAGCAAGTTGACAATAATAGAAGAATTGGTGGAATGAAATGTGGGAGGAAGCGGGATAACCCTGAAAAACCCATGGAAACGTTCTTGTCCACAACAAACTTAATTGGCCCACCAGAGAAAGCCCTCTACCAGTGAGCCACCACGTCCAATGATTGAAGCAAGTTGACAATAATAGAAGAATTCGTGGAATGAACTGTTGTTTGAAGCGGCAGTACTCTGTCAAAAAACACGGATACGATCTTATCCACCACAAACGTACTTCTCCCACAAGAGGAAGTGCTTTATCACTGAGACACCGCGCCCAATGATTGAAGCAAGTCAATAACAATACAAGAATTGGTAGAATGAAATGTGAGAGGAAGCGGGAGTACCCTGGCGAAAAACACGGATACGATCTTATCCACCACAAACTTACTTACTCACCAGAAGAAGTGCAATACCACTGAGCTACCGCGCTGAATGATTAAAGCAATTAAATGATAATGGAGGAGTTACTGGAAAGAAAAGTGGAAAGAAGCGAGAGTGTCCTCAGAAAACTCACGGACACGATCTTGTCCACCTCAAAATTAAGTGTCCCACCAGAGGAATCGCTCTACTATAGAGCCACTGCGACCAATGATTGAAGGAAGTCATTAATAATAGAAGAATTCGTGGAATGAAATATGGGAGGAAGCGGGAGTACTCTGACAAAACCAACGGATACGATCTTGTCCGCAACAAACTTACCTGGCCCACCAGAGGAAACGCTCTACCACTGAGTCACTGCGCTCAATGCTTTAAGAGAGTCAATGATAATTCAATTTGTTCAATGAAATGTGCGAGGAAGCGGAGTACCCTGTTAAAATCCACGGATACGATCTCGTCCACCACAAACTTACTTGGTCCACCGGAAGAAGCGCTCTGCAACTTAGCCACCGCGCCCAATGATTAAACCAGTCATAATAGAGGAGTTGCTGAAATGTAAGCGGGAAGAAGCAGGATTATCCTGAGAAAGCACAGGGATACGATGTTGTCTACCACAAACGTACTTGTCCCACCAGAGGATGCGCCTTAAAACTGAGCCACTGCGCCCAATGATTGAAGCAAATCAATAATAATAGAGGAATGGGTGGAATGAAAATTTTGAAGGAACGGGAGTACCCTGAGTAAACGCACGGATGCGATCTTGTCCGCCACAAATTTTCAGGCAGGGGATCGGAACAGTAAGGACCCCACGCACCAGATAAAGCGTTCAACCACTGAGCCACCCTGCCCAGTGATTGAAGCAAGTCAATGATAATAGAAAAATTTGTGGAATGAAATATGCGAGGAAGAGGAAATACCATGTCAAAACCCACGGATATGATCTTGTCGACCACAAACTTATTTGGCCCACCAGATGAAGTGCTCTATCACTGACCCACCTCGGCGAACGATTAAACCAAGTCAATAATAATAGAGGAATTGGTGGAATGAGAACTGGGAGGAAACGGGAATACCCAGAGTAAACACACGAATACGATTTTGTTCCTTCACAAACTTATATATCCCACCAGAGGAAGCGCTCTACCACTGAGCCACCGCGCTCCGTGATTATGGTAGGTCATTGATAGAGGAATTGCTGGAATGAAAAGTGGGAAGAATCGGGAGTACGTTGACGAAACCCTCGAATACAAGCTTTTCCATTACAAACTTTCTTAGCAAACCAGACACGCGCTCTGCCAGTGAGCCACCGCGACTAACGATTAAAGTGAATCAATGATAATAGATAAATTGTTGGAATGAAATGTGGGAGGAAGCTGAAGTACCCTGACAAAATCCACGGATACGATCTTGTCCACCACAAATTTACTTTACCCACCAGAGGAAGCACTCTACCCTGAGCCACCGCGCCCAGTGATAAAGGTAGGTGAATGATAATAGAGGAATTGGTGGAATGAAAAGTGGGAAGAATCGGGAGTCCCTGACAAAACCCACGGGTATTATCTTGTTCACCTCAATCTTGTCTACCAGAATCTTACTTGGCCAGGGACGGAAACAATAAGAACCTCACGCACCGGAGGAAGTGCTCTACCGCTGATCCACCGCGCCCGATGTTTAAAGCAAGTCAATGATAATATCGGAATTGGTAGAGTGAAAGGTGCAAAAAGCGGGAGTACCCTGAGAAAAACCACTGATACGATCTTCTCCACTAAAATTTTTTTTTGGGTAGGGACTGAAACAATGAGGACCTCACGCAAAAGAGGAAGCGCTCAACCACTGAGCCGCCGAGGCCAATGATTAAAGCAAGTCAATGATATAAGACTAATTGTTGGAATGAAATGTGGGAACAAGCGGGAGTACCCTGAGAAAACCCACGGTTACGATCCTGTTTACACACAATTATCTGAGGAACGAAACAATAAGGACACCATGCACAAGAGGAAGCGCTCTACCACTGAGACACTGTGCCAAATGAATAAAGTAAGTCAGTGATAATAGAAGGATTGGTGGAAGGAAAAGCGGGAAGAAGCGGGAGTACCCTGAGAAAACCCACGGATACGATCCTGTTCCAACAAAACTTACTTGGCTGGATTTCGAAAAGATACGTACCCTACGCACGAGAGGAAGCGCTCTACCACTGAGCCACCGCGCCCAATGATTAAAGGAAGTCAATGATAATAGAAGATTTGATGGAATGAAAGTGGCAAGAAGGGGCATTACCCTGAGAGAACGTACGGATACTATCTTGTCCGACGCAAACTTATTTCCCGGGGATCGAAACAATAAGGACCCCACGCACCATAGTAAGCGGTGTACAATTGAGCCTCCGCGCCCCACAACAAGAACAAGAAAACTGAAAGTTACTAGGAAACATTTTAAGAAGGAATATCTTTCATTGGTAAAGACCACTGCCCGATGATCGTCTTTTTTTTTAACTCCATGAGGAGAAAAGACTGATACGTCCATCTCCTATTATGTCTTTTTAAAACCATATACGTTATTCAGATATTATCCTTTATTCGTTATCCGGATGTAATCAGGTATCCGAATGTAATATTATCCAGACAGTATCCGTTATCCTAATTTTATAAATTATCCGGATATTTACCGACATTCAGATATTATCCGTTATCCGTCATCCGGATATTATCCATCAGCCGATTATTATCAGTTATCCGTCATACGTTTTGTTATCAGTCAACCGGATATTGCAAATCCAGATAAGTTTCTATCCGATATCAGAATAAAATATTATCCAGATGTGGGCATCCCTAATCACCATCCTCAGAAGCATACACGAACTAAATGTCTTCAAATCTGCTACACAAGAGCAGGGGCGGATCCAGGGGGCGATCATGAATAATTCCCCCCAGAAAGGGTATCTTTCCTATTTTATATAAAAATATAACCTATTCCAGAGTTTGGAGCTCTTAAAAGTAACTCTAAGTAGGAGTATTATCAACCATCCAGCCTCCAGAAGTCCATCGTAGGTCCGCCTCTATACAGGAGAATGGGAAATATATATTATTCACATTCAGTTTGCACATCTCAACAAATAAACAATATTTTAACTCACTTCCATCTACTACTGCATTCTACTGAACTGTAACGACTTTTTATGTTTAAAAATAATTATTCATTTTTCAATAATTGTAAATGTTTATAAATTCAGTAATTTACCATGAATAGAGTCAACTAGAAGTGGTTTTGTAACGAAAAAATAACAGCATGAACTGTGAAATATCTTCTCACAAACTGTCGAGAGTTGAGAGTCGACGAACTTTACTCTTTCGTTTACCGATGACCTCGAAACCGCGGTAGCCAGAATTAGCCCAGAATAGGGAATTTATATTAAGGAAATGAAAATCTAAGGAAAATGAAGAAGTCTTTTAGTCTGAGAGAAAAAAGGAATGAAATCTCTAATTTCGAGTTCTGTTAGTCTTGTAGCTCTTAGTCCGTACCAAAGTACTGATAGAAATATGACCTATGAATTATGACTATTTTGTAGAACATTCCACTTTAATATCACAGGAAATTCATCTTGCGGCTTGTTTGTTTGTGAGAAGTTACAGAGTGTATTGGTATACAATGTAAAGTATGTGTACTGTCGCTGATTTGTGATAACAATCAGAAACAGAAGTAAAAGGTAAATTACAGTAATAGTTTTCTGTTAGTTTTTGTATTCAAGGGGAGACGGAGAACCTACTTTTATCTTAACATTTGTTTGTCTAGAATTTGTATTCGGGTTCACTCCCTTCCCCCTCAACATTGAATACGGAAATGAAGAACTTATTTAGAATTTGATTGTTGATTCCAGTATATTTCAAGCATCACTTCTCGGACGTGGGCCTCTGATATCTCGATACATCGCTATCCTCGATATCTTTATTACCATATATCAACATTCGATATCGCGAATATATGGACATGAACATATCATTCTAAATTTTCGATATCGATATTCGGAGGCGGCGAGTTATAAGGGACCCTTAAGACTTGCGATGGATGAACAAATTAAATTTACTTTTTACAATATTGTTTTCTAATCATAATATCTTTATTACCACAAATTGCAATGTAAATACATCCACTTGCAAATTTGCAATATTATATGGTATAATTTCTTAGGCGCCAGAACTTTTCTGTTCCCTAAAAAAAAGAAACAAAAAGTCACATGCAAAAGCAAAGTGCTTCGAACTTTGAACTAGAATTTACCATAAGAAAGTTTTTATTTCTCTCTCTTGGAGATATCCACCCTTTTTGGCCTTTGGGACCGCTCATTGACAAAACGTGCACACATGATTGCTATATGCATTCATGATCTTAGGCAGGGTCTGAGATTTTGAGTACAAAACAACTTTTAATAATAATAATAATAATAATAATAATAATAATAATAATAATAATAATAATAATAATAATAATAATAATAATAATAACAATGGTGTTTACAACTAGGGTTCCATTTCTTTATCTTGCATGGGAGGGCCGCAAGTCTGCTACGCCACTGGTGTCCTTTATTCTGTGTTTGTCTCTTTTTCGTTTCGTTTAGCTATTTGTTTTTGTGGTGTTAGGCTTTTATATGAAATCTTTATAACTTTTTCTTTTTATGAATATCCTTTTTTGGGGGGAGAGGTGAAACAAAAATCCTTACTTCTTATACCTTTTTTAATCATTCATCTTGTTTGAACTGCTTAAGTAAGTCATTTTGTAACTTTTGATGTCATCCAACTCCGTCACAATATTAAAATAGTCATTCTCAACAATTCGTTTTATTCTCTTATTTGTAGTTTGCCACACTGGTATATTTGTGACAAAATTTGGAGTTTAGTCCAAAGCCTTGAGAATTTGCAACCAACCCAACCTCCGAGCTTTTTGGGTTGCCTGCTATTGCATTAAAAGTAGAATTGTAGCTGGTAATGCACTTTTGGAGTTGTGTATAGAAAGTCCGCAAGATAGGCGACCCAACTAACGCTTGCTCCAAGATTAATTACGCCTGGTAGAGTAGGTAGAACAATAGCATGAAGTTGCCACACCTGTTAAATGCACAAATCGTAAAATGTGCTTTTGTGCAGGAGTGAGGAGAAACGCTGGCTGACGAAATGACAGAAGGGAGTCTTTGGATACTTGTACTCACAGTAAACAGCCCAATACCAGAAAAAAATATACGGACACCAGAGGCATCGATGAGAAGATAACAGTTGAGGAACTTAAATTATCTTATAATTAACTCTAATGAGGGATTATAAACAATTTAACTTACTTCAAATGACTATGCATATATACGTATCAAATAATATACTGATAGATTATGCGTTATGTAGTACGTTATTTTTTAAGTAAACACAAAGCCTTGCGGTGAGTTTTGAAATTAATAGCGTTAGTCCTACCTGCAAATCAGTTAAAATATGGGTCGACCATTCGGGGGAAGAGCCCAGCCTCCAATGAAAATTTTGGGTGTCTAACTGGGCCTGAGCTCCTAAGGTTCCGGTGCCACTGATGTATACGTAATATTACTTCGAAAGAAGAACTTGTCCGATTTCATTATTCGTTAAATGACTACTGAAACTGCTAAATGTTGGAATGCAGTAATTTATTTGTAAATATTAAAAATGCAAAATTCGATAACAGTGAAACGAGTTGGAGAACTTATTCGTACTAAGCATATTTCCCCTTAGCTTTTAAATAAAACTGAAGGTTCTTGATTTGAATAATATTTGTGAAAATTTACACATTGAGACATAAGGGGAAAAAAGAAGAATATACTGTCAATAAAAATAATTTAAAAATGCACGAAATTAACGGTTAATATCAAAGACACTTTTCTGTTCGCTCAAAACCGTTGCTTGTTAATAGTCAAATTCAAAACACAGGAATATGTAATAGAGAACCCGGAGGGTATTATATCACTGTATTCACTAAATTATTAACATTTCTGATTTTTTGAAAACAATATACAAAACCCCTTTATTTTGAATGAAATACGGCGCGTATATTATACTTGAAAACAAACTAAAGACGAATTAATTACTGCGTATTAATTATAGTTCACTGGTCAAGGCGCTTGACCGGGAATCTGAATGTAATCAACTCGGATCCACGAACGACCAGTACATTTTTTTTTTACTTTAGAATTTTCGGTGGCGATTGATCAGTGATGACACATGTTCTATTATCTTCAGATAATTGAATACTCGGGTGTTTCAATACTTGAACTATCAAATCTTTAGGAATAACAATGGTAATGATAATAATAATAATAAAAACAATAATAATAATAAAGTAATAATAATACTTTTTTATCACTCAGGACATACCATTACAACCATAAACGTGGTATTTGGCAAGAATATTTCGGTTTTGTTTCGTGTTGCCCACGAGGAGCAGAATTTCTCATCTCGTTTCTAAAACAAAACAACGAACATTGAGACGAGAATTAACATTTTACATTCGAGACGGGACAAGGCTAACTCAAATTATCGTCTCACTTTAGAGATGAGAATTGGGACGAGACGAAACGTATCGTAAACATTTCTTGTTTTATCTTTATTCTCGGAATAGTGTATGTCTATTCTTAAAGTAACAATTGATTTCTAGACTGAATCTTATACGCCATTTTGTTACTTTGTATTTCGGAGCTCATAGTATTTATTTATTATTTTCTGTGTAGGTATTTTTCTAGCAAAGCTATTATAATTACTTCTGCATATACTAAAAGTTAGTTTATTATATGTCTTACTGTTCAGTGATATTCAGTTAGTTCTATTGCACTTATTTTCCTTAAAACGTACAGTACAATACCTTCAACATGAAACTATAGTGGAACGCTTTCGTTCAAAATTTTCGTAGTTGCAGAGGTGTGTCCCGGAGGTTCGGACTAACTCTCGAAATCTAGACTTATCTGTAAGTTTTGTCTAATTTTAGGACAACTTTAAAAATGTTAATACAAATACATAGTAAGACGTTTTCTTTGGATAAAAGACTTTGGATTATGTACGCGTTATATTGATATTTTAACAAAATATACATACGAATATAAAAAAGAATAGTTCCTATTTACAAATTTTGGTTCAACGAATATATGGAACCTGTTGGAAATGGCAAACGAAAATATTATTTCTAGCAGTAGGAGTAATAGCGGAAGACGTTCGGAATAATTGCTAAGAAACAATTGTGACCCATACTAGGCCATAAGCATGATACTCATGTATTCATGAATTGTTTGCTAACCACGTTACGTTCTCATACACAACGAATCAAGGTTGAAGACGGACATATGACGTCATATTGCTAGTACAATATTTGCTCTGCGAACAAAGTCGTTTGCACTCTAAGTTGTAAGACCGAAAAAAATTGAGTATTTTTCATTTCATTACACATCAGAAGAATGAATATTGTAGTTTGGTAAATACAATTGACCGCAGCGGAAATCGAACCCAGGACCCCTGATTTACGAAACAACTGCTCACGTCACCAAGCTAAGACTACTCTGCTAAGTAAGAGTCAAAAAACCTTCGTGTATGTAGCAAATTGCACACGTTTACGATAACTACGAAACACACTGATTTCGGTCTTGATAAACTGCTATTATTAAGAGACTTTAAATTTAAATTAGAAAAGAAAAATAGACATACAAACACGCAAAGACATGAAGGAGAAACTGGTTTTAAGAGTAATTCGACCCCTTAACTGGAATCTCACGCCTCAGACCATTTTATTTTTTGATTCGTCGAAAGTATCTCCGTAACTTGTCCCTATTATACTTAGTAATACTTGTTTCACAGTTATTTTCAGTAAACTTGAACAACAGGGACACGAACACAGATACATCGAGGACATACAGTTTCAAAGGATCACCCACCGGGAATCAAACACGGGACCGGGGGCACTGAACTATCTCAGGCAGTGATGACGTGGGTCAATGAACAACTTGACCCACCACCCATCGTGTCCCACGATCTACCATGACCCTCACTCATCGTGACCTTTTTTGCAAAAATTTTGATTCCCACTACCCCTTAAGATATTATTATAATAAAACTATGATAACATCCCACTTTGTGTTAAGGCCTAACTATATACCAAAAGTAATTTCATTTGACTTTGGAATTTGTCCGTGGTGATCAGGCACACATAGTTACATCCATTTTTATCTAATATATATATTATAGTGATTCAAAAATGTATTTTTTTTCAGTAGGTAGCTCCTCCCCCATCAGCAAGTCGCGGTCGGAAAGAGGGATTGCCGCCGTAGACGGTGGCGGGCCGCCGCACGGAGCTGGCACCCACCCGAAGCGGCACTACGATCTACTTGTTCAAAGTTGCCGACCTTTTGCCGAGGCGGCAAGTGTTCGAAAATTGGAAAAAACGCCCTTTGCCAACTTTTTGCCGACTGTTGCTGACTGCTTTTTATTACTATATTATGATTTCAAAGTTAAATTCGTTTTTTTATCACAGTATATTTTTACAGCTGTCTCCTGAGGATTCTTTTAAATGCATATTCTGAACGGTAGGGCCAACATGTTACTTTATTAAAATTTTATTATATTTAGAGAGTACGCATAAATATAAACTTACTTACAATAGGTTCTATGAAACTAAACATGCGGTAAAATGGTATGGTAAGTCAACATATTTTTTTACACTGCTAAACAGTTCAAATTTATAAGTAAGTGAATTTTCTAAACTTCACTTTACTATTGATATTATAAACATATTAAATTTTTCAATGCGATAGAGAAATTACATTGGGTAATGTAGTGTATTCTACTTTAATATCTCTAAAAAGAAAAGGTTCTTTCATTTTGTGTTCTATTGGTTAATTGTTCTGGTACTATTGTATAGAACATGACGTCATGTCTGGCTCCGTGATTTGAATTCCTTCTGCCGTTTGTCAGATTGACTTCAAATCGGGTGCGTATTGGTTAGTTTTTTTTTAAGTGTAAAATTGTGCCTTGCAATTCCATGGACAGCGAGGGAAAGGATCGAAGACGGAAGTGTTCAGTTATTTAGTTCTGTAGTTTGTGATATTTTTATTATAGTTTTTTTTCCTCCAGTGTTTTCTCTTTTTTTAATAATGATATTTCGTGTTTGTGAAACTTCCTGCCATCGTTCGTTCCCGAGTTGACCATTGGAAGTTGCCCTTTTTTCATATACAGGTAAAAGTAGTGTTAACTTAATGTATAATTAAATTGAATTATTTTTGCTAATTTGATATTAATCTACTGTTGCTACCGTGTTACATATATAGAGAGAAGTTAATTGAAATTGAAATTTGAGAATATATACTATATATTTAAATCTTGTTCTATAAGAGCTTCACTTATATATATATTTGTTGTTTACTTTTTCCATATGATCTCGTTAATAAATTGTTCATTGGTATACCTTTTAATTGAGGATAATGTTTTGATTTGGGAAAGCCTCTGGTTTCTACTATATCTGCCTAAGGGGGGTATCCAATCTAATAGCGTGCCGTTATGTATGTGTTGTATATGCTGCTGCTATGATGCGAGGAAATATTGCTTATTATTAAATTATCTAACTAGTGGTACAGTTCCTTCCTTGACTTCCGGTGGGGCATGTATGATACACTACATATAAATGGTTTGAAGTCAATCTCACCAATTCGAGGCTTTTTACATATTGAATTAGTTTGTTAATGCCCTTGCTGTTCGTATTATATATTAAACATGGCCGAAGGTGTAGATAAAGATAAGGTAGCCTCAGATACTATATCCGGATTTGATGATGATGGTGTAAAAACGCCGCCTCTAAATATAGATAAAATTGATTGGTTATTTTTTGGAATTGAAAGATTAGGAGAAATGTTAGAAGACATAGCTGGAAAAGTGGGTCCGATGTCTTCTGGGATACCTGTTAATAAAGATAACATGGGATTTGATAGGTCAACGGGCGCTATTCCTAAACGTCCTAGTAAAGTATCTGGTAATAGATGCCATAGTGATTATACAAAGGTAATAGGTGATGACGCTTATGTCCGTACCAATTCTTCTCGTTTGGAGGTTAATACTGCTTTGACGGTGTTAAATAGATTTGTGGAAAATCTTCCAATTTGTGATGGTAATGACTCTGACAAGTTGTTCAATTTTATATGTAAAATTGACGATTTTTTAAGTGGTAATGAATTTCCAATTCGTTGTGTGGTATACGCTTTACAAACAAAAACTAGAAATCCATTACTACAATGTCTTAAGGATAGTGTTAAAACAACGAAAAACTGGGGAGATTTATGTAAATATGTGATGACTGAGTTGCTTTCTGACGTGGCTATACAGCAACTTACCACAAGATATTTTTATAAACCTCAGGGTGAAAGTGAAGGGGTCTTGCAATATTCACGTAGACTTGATCAAGTATCACGTATTTTGGATATTCAAATCTGTGATGAAACGTACATCTTAACGGTGGCTAGTGGTTGTAGACCGGATGTGAGATCGCATGTATTTTATAGTGAGCATCCTCATACGCGTGATGAACTTATGAACTCTTTAAAGGCTTACTCACAGTTAGAACTCTTTACGAAGCAGCATCAAACAACTGTTGTTGGATCATCATTCGATATAAATCGTACAAGCAGTGACTTTAGATCGCGTAGTATAGTTCACCCTCATGTACGAAACAGATCGGGTAATTTCCATAAAGGACAGGTGTCTAATTTTCAAAAGGATTTTGATACTCAGCAGATTCGAACCTCGGACTGTGGTGTACGAACCTTACCTCCATTAGTTGGGAAAGGTGGTATATTTATTGAAGTCGCTTTGTATGATAAAAAATACTTTGCATGTTTGGACAGTGCTTCAAGTGTTAATTTTATAAGTAACGAAGTGTTACAGTATTTACTACAACGGGATTCGAACCTAAAAATACATGTTAAGAACTTTGTGGGTCGTACTGCTACAAACTATCGTTTAGTGTTACACAAATATTGTTTGCTCCCGTTGAGAATTAATAAGCAAGAGTTAACTGTTTGTGCGTATATAAACGAACATTGTCCCAGTGGCCAACATATTACGTTAGTAATGCCTTTTATTGAGCAGACTGCCTTTAAATTGGATGTTAAGGAACGAAGTATATTCTTTCCTGATCACAATTTCAACATTACGTATGTTTCCAAGCCTTCTTTTGGTGGACAATATTCTGGCCCTTTTCCTTTTGGTTGCAGGAAGACGGGTCCTTATTCTACATCATATTTGATGGGTTATCTTACAAGGAACCGCACATCCTGCGACAAACCAAATGTTCAAAAACAGCTGGGCAGTGAAGATAAAAGCCTTTTTCATGGTCAAGGTCATAACACCTGTTGCATTCCTGATACAACGAGCGAGTTTTCACTAGACCAGGTGCCACGTAATGCAGCCTTGCCAGTCGGTCAACAACCTGTTGGAGATAAGGAAGCAGTACTACAGCAAGGTAAAGAATGTGTTACTAAATATAAACAAAACTTTGCTTTATCTGAAGAACCTGTTATTTTTAAAAATGCTTGTTCTGCTTTAAATCAATTTAATGACTATAATTCTTTTTTAAATTCTTGGTCTTTAACGTCCCAGGCTACTAATAAAG
The DNA here is from genome assembly GCF_964235325.1 of Thermobia domestica. NCBI lineage: Eukaryota > Metazoa > Arthropoda > Insecta > Zygentoma > Lepismatidae > Thermobia > Thermobia domestica. The sequence goes on from NC_137469.1 coordinate 82,253,410, forward strand.
ATTTTTTTCAAAATAAAAAAGTAATAGAATATAAAAATGAGCTACAACTTAAATCACCTGTTGAATGTAATGTTGTACAGGGTGTTTCAGAAGTACCTTCGAACAGCAATGAGGTATTAGCGATTGACAATAGAGTTATGCATAATTTAAATAACAAATCGTCTGTTAATCAACTAGATAATACAAATAGAAAATTAATTGTGGAAAGCATTGATAATGAACTTATTAAGGAAGATAGTACCTTACCTTTATTTGTACAGGATATTATAAATGATTATACTGATGTGATTACATCAAATATCGGCAGAATTAAAGATTTTAAGTACAAGTTTCAGGTTAAGGAGGATACTGTGTTTCGTGAAAAACAATACCCTATGTCTAGTAAACAAAAGCAAGAAATGCGTGTAATTTTAAAAGAACTTTTGGATAACGGGGTTATCGTGGAGAGTACTAGTGAGTATCGTTCCCCTTGCTTTATTGTTAAAAATAGTGCAGGTAGAGGACGGCTAGTTCTAAACTTTGGTAAATTATCTAAGCTTGTGGAAACCGATAATATAGTCACCCCTAACATTGAAGAATCTATTGCTACACTGGCTAATGCTCGTATTATGTCGAGATTCGATTGTAAAAGGGGATTTTTTCAGATAGTATTGGATGAATCCTGTCGGAAATATACGGGCTTTTCTTGTGACAATAAAAGTTATCATTTTCGGGTACATCCTACGGGACTCTGTACTGGGACGGCGGCTTTAGCGCGTGCTATTGATACTGTATTAGGTGATTTGAAGGAACAAGGTGTCGAAGTATATGCTGATGATATTGTACTCTATTCTGATACAATTGAGCAACATAAAACATTACTTAAGACTGTGCTTGATCGACTTCGATCACGAGGTCTTACAATTTCACCAGAAAAATGTTCCTTATTTCAAACGGAGATAGATTATTTGGGATTTCGTGTAGGTGGAGGAACTATGCAAATGATTCCAGATCGACTTGAAGCTATACGAAATTTACCTGCTCCTCGTAATAGGAAGGGTGTCAAATCTCTTTTTGGGTTTTTGTCTTTCTATAGTCGATTTATTAGTAATTTTGCTGGGATTATGCGTCCCATAACCGACTTAAAATCACCTAAAATTCCCTTTGTTTGGGGTAAAGAACAATCTGAGGCATTAGCTCGTATTAAGGACGCTTTTAAAGAGCAGGTTATCTTGAAGATTCCGGATATGAGTAAAAGGTTTTTTATTGAAGCAGATTCTAGTTTGCGAGGGTTCGGGAGTGTGATCCTACAGAAGGATTCCAGCGGTTTCTATCAACCTGTTGCGTTCTATAGCAGAAAACTGAAACCTTCGGACTATAATCGTCCTATCTTTGCCTTGGAGTTGGCTAGCTTGTACAATACTATTACTCGTTTTCAACAATATCTTGTTTCAAGATTTACAATATTAACTGATAACCATGCTTTAGCTTGCGTGTTGCGTAACCCTAAAAAATTCACACGATATAGTACTATGATTCATAGATTGTTAGAATTTAAATTCGATATCTTACATGTACCTAGCAACAAGATGATTAACGCAGATTTTTTGAGTCGAATATATGATTCAAGTTTGTATGACCTTATAGATGAACCTATAGATGAGGAGGTATACCAACGTGAATTTTTGGCTTCAAGCCTGTTGAATACTCCTTTGGCATTTTATAATGTAAAAGAAGAGCAAATAAAGGATCCGGATATCTCTGATATTTATAAGAAGACTGAAGCTGCAGGAAATGTCTGGAAAGAATATCGTTTGTCACGTGGTTTATTATATAAAAGAACAAAAGCACGGTATAATCCTTACAAGGTTCTATTGCCTAAGTCTTTACGACCTTTGGTATTGGAATATTATCACTCTGGAACTTTGGTGGGAACTCATACGGGAAATTTTAAAACACTTAGTAAAATTAAACGTTATTTTACGTGGCCTTCTTTGATTCGTGATGTGCATCAGTACGTGCGCTCATGTCATGAATGTCAGATCTCGAAACCACGTTTTGAAAAGCCCCAAGGTCTTTTGTCTTCTAAATATGTAACACAACCCCAGGGACATTTATACTGTGATTTGGCTGGTCCGTTAATCCCAAGCAATGGCTATAGGTACATAATGTTACTTGTGGATAACGCCTCCCGTTTTTTGCACTTAGTTCCATTACGTAATGCGACCAGTAGAATTATTATTAAAGCAATGAAGGAGATATTTTGTCGTTTTGGTCATTGTTTTGCTTTATCTACGGATCGGGCTAGTTATTTTTGTAGCGAGGAGTTTCGACGTTTTCTTTTTGGACTAGGGATCAAACATATACGTAGTTCAGCTTACTTTGCGTCCGGAAACGCAGCTGAAAAATATGTTCAGACTGTAAAGAATGCCTTAAGATGTTATTGCTCTGAGAATCAGACGGTATGGAGCAATTTTCTATATCCGATCCAATTTTCTCTTAACGTTTCTGAACATTGTGAATTAAAGGCATCACCATTTGAGCTTTATTTGGGACGTGAAGCTCTAGATCCTTTATTAGTTAAATGGTCTGTAAAGGATTCCGACCTGAACTTACATAATTCAGTAGAGATATGGTCCGATGCCTTAAAAAATATGCATAAAGCTTGGGAAGATAGAAAGAATCTTTTCCTGCAGCGTAATAATCCAGTTACCTTCCAGGTGGGTCAATTAGTTCTTTGGAAATCTCACTTTAAGTCGTCCATAACAGATAAAGTTAGTAAATCTTTGTCGCCTCTGTGGCTTGGTCCTTACCGCATCGACTCCTTTGCTGGTCCGAATACTATAATTCTTTTAGACGAAAGTAAAAACCGAAAATTTTCTTCACATGTTAGCCAATTAAAAAAGTATGAAATGCGTGAAACTCCTGAACCCGAATTGTAAATTTTGATGTAATATTTGTGAGGTTCTTACACTTATTTCTTTTTCAGGTGTAAGGGAGCTGTTTGATTTGTAAAAAAAAAAAAAAAAAAATCCATGTTTGTCCCAATTTGTAAAGACTGGCCAGTCTACACTTCTATTTGAGATATATATATATATATATATATATATATATATATATATATATATCATTCGGCGCTATATGGATATGAATCTCATCGTCTATGGATATTTAAGGTTTATTCAAGCCTATGTTATGTTTACATTCTATAGCATGATAGTACTCTACTCTGGTTTTTGTGTTTTACCAAAACTACAATATATTTAATGATATACTTCAATATATTTTGTCTATTTGGCTTTATATTATTTGGTGGTCCCTTTCATTATTTATTTATGGTTTGTTGTTTTGTCTTTTCATACTTCATATTCATCTATCACCCTTACTAACAAAATCGTTTTCATTTCCATAAGTGTTTCATATTTCTGGTAATTCAAAAAATGTTTCTTACATTTTTTGAATTCCGGGGGGACCCACCATGTAGTGTATTCTACTTTAATATCTCTAAAAAGAAAAGGTTCTTTCATTTTGTGTTCTATTGGTTAATTGTTCTGGTACTATTGTATAGAACATGACGTCATGTCTGGCTCCGTGATTTGAATTCCTTCTGCCGTTTGTCAGATTGACTTCAAATCGGGTGCGTATTGGTTGGTTTTTTTTTAAGTGTAAAATTGTGCCTTGCAATTCCATGGACAGCGAGGGAAAGGATCGAAGACGGAAGTGTTCAGTTATTTAGTTCTGTAGTTTGTGATATTTTTATTATAGTTTTTTTTCCTCCAGTGTTTTCTCTTTTTTTAATAATGATATTTCGTGTTTGTGAAACTTCCTGCCATCGTTCGTTCCCGAGTTGACCATTGGAAGTTGCCCTTTTTTCATATACAGGTAAAAGTAGTGTTAACTTAATGTATAATTAAATTGAATTATTTTTGCTAATTTGATATTAATCTACTGTTGCTACCGTGTTACATATATAGAGAGAAGTTAATTGAAATTGAAATTTGAGAATATATACTATATATTTAAATCTTGTTCTATAAGAGCTTCACTTATATATATATTTGTTGTTTACTTTTTCTATATGATCTCGTTAATAAATTGTTCATTGGTATACCTTTTAATTGAGGATAATGTTTTGATTTGGGAAAGCCTCTGGTTTCTACTATATCTGCCTAAGGGGGGTATCCAATCTAATAGCGTGCCGTTATGTATGTGTTGTATATGCTGCTGCTATGATGCGAGGAAATATTGCTTATTATTAAATTATCTAACTAGTGGTACAGTTCCTTCCTTGACTTCCGGTGGGGCATGTATGATACACTACAGTAACTGCCAGAAGATACATGTCTCACCAATTTATCAACATTTGCGGATATATGTTTATGTTCAAAATATTTGCAAGATACTGACTTATCTTTATAATTTTTCACGTAACATTGCCACACATAACCTTTGTTCCTACCTATTTTTCGAAGCTTCATGCGTTAATTCACATGTAAGAGAAGTCTGAGTACCTCTTCAGAAATTCAAGTCAGAGACAGGACTAGATCGACGTTTATTACAAACGATGGTTCGGGGTGTATTAATGGTACTTCATCTCTACTTCTACATAATTTCTACATTAGTTTACGAACTGGTTCCTTCTCATTATTTGTGAATAAGTACTTTGCTACTTTTTAGTGCAAATGGAAATGGAACTAATTAATCATATGATTAGTTATATAAACTACAGTCAACGAATTATCTTTTTAACCTCCAAATTATTTAAAACCTAGAAGTAAATCATAATAAATGAAAATAAAGTAATTAGTCGTACGGTTCTTATAATTTGTAAGATAAAATAAAGAAATGGAAATAAATTCCTTCCCGCGAATTTATATGCCTGGGGAAAAAGCTCAGGAATATTCCCATTTTTTATTTTCCTTGCTAGCGGGAATATACCCACTGCACATCACTAGGTCCGTGACACGAAATACTATGGTCATCACACCAGAGGCTCGATCATTCTATACTATTTTACTGGAACAAATATTTGTTTGTTTAGTCAGGATTACGTAATGGGGGAAGGAGAGGGGCGTGACATAAAATTCTAAAGGATCAGGAGCTCAATGAATCTAAACTAGTTTACTATCAACATATATTGGTTTGTTAGGACAATAAAATGAGGATATGTTAGTAAGTATTTTAATAACAAACTACGAAGAAATCTCGAGTAAAATAATAAAAAAAAAGTGTTGAAAAAGGTTTTACAATATTTACGTCCTCCTCTGTTCATTCAAATATAACAATTTTCTTTTCAATAAGATCTCAACTATTATAGAAACTACATATTCACTATTATAAAAAGTACATACTCAATAATATCTTGTAAAAATTTTACACTATCTGTGTTCCTTACTCTGTTGAATCAAATGTTAACAGAAATTTCTTTCCAGATAAATTTTTGTTTTTATTATTCCGTCAACTACTGTCTGTTCCAAATGACAGGTTAAAGGAGCAGTAGAAATTGTTTTTGAAGTAACATGTTTGATACTACAATGATGCGACGACGAAAAATTATGATAAAAATGTCCAAGCTGTTACACAAAGGCACTATGCTTTCGGAAGCTTAAAATCTCCCTGACTAGTAGCAGAAAATCTGAGAATTCCGTAACTTTTTTTAGAAATTTCAAATTCCCTGACTTTTTCAGGATATCTCGCTACCCTCGCCACCATGTATTACAAGTGATGCAAATCTCCTCATAAGAAAGAGTAACAAAAATCTTCTTGTATCTTTTTATCTTTAACGCTGATCCTTCTTTTTGTAATTTTGTTTCATCCTTCCTTAATTTTTTTCATTTCTAGTGTCGAAGAGGGGGCGATCCGGTGCCTGCTTGAAAGCAAAGTAGTAGTATAACTCCTATTGCTATTATTGGAATTACAAATATCAATATTCAAAAGATAGCTAGAGTTCTTTTTTCATTTAGGGACACTCATCTGAGGTAAGTAAACAGAAACAAATGAAAAAGGAAGGGTAATGGAGGCCTTGAAAGTAAAACGTAGACAAATTTCCCAGTGCTCACAAGGATATGTTTAAATCATGCTCGACCCTACTCATAGGAGCTAAATACGCGGTTCTAGTTAATTATCCGTTTCTCGCCACGTAGCAGAAATATAGCAGAAATGCACGTGCTGTTACTGGTGGTCTTCGTGGTCGAATGTACTAGCGCAATGAGCTAGAAATTATAATTGCTGTCGGTGAAGGTTGAAACACGGGCCAAGGATTTTTTTTACATTTATATTTTATTTTTTAAATTTTCATAATACTTTTTTCATTAAAATAAGGTAAATAATACTCAAAAAAGTTATTTACTTACGTTATGCTTGCAGTTTTGCTACACGAATCTATAGTATAAGGAGTAATAGTAGTAGTAGTAGTAGAGGTAGTAGTAGTAGTAGTACGAACCGGTTAGAAGCCCTGCAGGGCTCGTTTTGTTCCATCTTGACTGTCATGATAGTAATTTGACCTCAGCTGCGTCTTCAATTTTCTTCTTCTTTAATTCCAACAAAGTGATAATTTTCTCATATTACTATAATACATAATACGTACACCAGAACGTTTGGAGAATTGCAAACTGCAAAAAATCAGAAACGTGTATTTAGTTCCTATACGTAAAAGGGAAACGAATATTTGTTTTTTGTTTTTCTTTCGTTTTCTGCGGAGCAAAAGCCCCCACCAAAAGTTCTGAAAGTTGATGCCCTAAAGACAAGAAGAGGTGGACTGAAGTGAATGTAATTGTGCACAGATACTGTTTACGTAAGATAAAGGAACATGTGTTTCATATTTTCCTTTAAAAAGTTTGGTGGGGCCCAAACCCTTCCAAATCTTTGAGTACGAATTATCAAAAGTGCTAATAAGTATACGTCAGAAGTGCCTAAAGGATATATAAAATTGCAACGAAACTTTTCAAGGGACAATACGCAAAAAGTAAGCGAACATGTGTTTTTATTTTGTGTGGAGAGCAAGTGTTGGGGCCAAGACCTCCTCAGGAAAAAGTAAACATATATTGGATTGTCTTAGCAAACCAATATATGTAAATAGTAAAGTAGTTTAGATTCATCGAGCTCCTGACCCTTCAGAATTTCATGTCACACACCTTCCCGCTTTACGAAATCCTAGATAAACGAACCAATATTTGTTCCAGTAAAATAGTGTAGAATGATCGAGCCTTTAGTGTGATGACCATAATATTTCATGTCACGGACCTCCCCTTCGCGAAATTCTGACTACGTGCCTGTTTTAAGACACACAACTTATTAGGTTTTAGACCCATCAGGATTCTGCCGCCTACAGCATGTCAATTTGTCCAGCCGACCATGTGCCACGGTAGGATTTCCGACGCCGGACGCCGGTTTCTTTCAGCGCGATTTTCGACCGCGACGAATAGTTGCCTTGCCGAGCAGTCTGCAAAGGGCCGGAAATGAGCATTAAATGCGCCTGCACCGCCGTCGGAAAGTAATCTTGCCGGGCAGTCGGCAAACACCCGTAAAGGCGCCGTAAATGCGCCGGCGCCGCCCTCGAAAAGAGGCCGGAATAAAGAGTCGGCAGAAGGTCGAAAAGAGGACTTTCCGACTGTTTTTCCGACTCTGACGGTCGGCAACTGTCGGCAAAGACCCGGCAAACGGCATTTTGTTTTACGATTTTCGACCACTTACCGCCTCGGCAAAAGGTCGGCAACTTTGAACAAGTAGATTGTAGTGCCGCTTCGGGCTGGTGCCGCCTTCCTGCGGCGGGCCGCCACCGTCTACGGCGGCAGTCCCTCTTTCCGACCGCGACTTCCTGATGGGGAGGAGATACCTACTGAAAAATTACATTTTTGAATCATTATAATATATATATATATATATATATATAATATAAAAATGGATGTAATTATGTGTGCCTGATCATCACGGCCAAATTGCAAAGTCAATTGCAGATTTTTGGTGTATAGTTAGCCATTAATCCAAAGTGGGATGATATCATATCACTTTCATTATAATAATATCTTAAGGAATAGTGGGGATCCGATTGTTTGCGAAAAAAGTTGAGTATCTCACAAGCCGTTAAACTAACAGAGCTGAAATTCAGTATATCAACTCTTTATTGAAAATGAAGAGAAGGTCACATAGCATCTTTTAAAATTCTTCTTTATGATAGGGGTGGCAAATTTGATAGTGGGTTCGTATATATGCAAAATTGATAGTGTGTTGGTTTGTAAAAATTATTCAATTCAAGCTCAAATTCAACTCTGATTAGTTAGAATTTAACAACATGATTTTATTACAAGTACAAACACTTTAGTCAGTAAAGAAGAGGGCGTGGATCATGTGTCAGATTTGATGACGATGTGTTTTGGTGGGTGATGGGTCAGAATGGGTTACGTTTTTTGGTGGGTTGTGGTGGCTCAGAGTCGGGCATTTTGGCTGGTGGGTTAGACTGGGTCACAATGAGTGGGAGGTCGTGCTGGGTTGTGGGTCACGGTGGGTGGCGGATCAAGTTGTTCATTGACCAACGTCATCACTGCCTGAGATAGTTCAACGCCCGCGGTCCCCTGTTTGATTCCCGGTGGGTGATCCTTTGAAATTGTATGTCCTCGATGTATCTGTGTTCGTGTCCCTGTCGTTCAAGTTTACTGAAAATAACTGTGAAACAAATATTACTAAGTATAATAGAGACAAGTTACGGAGATACTTTCAGTGAATCAGAAACGAAAATGGTCTGAGACATCAGATTCCAGTCAAGAGGTCGAATTACTCTTAAAACCAGTTTCTCCTTCATGTTCTTGCGTGTTTGTATGTCTAATTTTCTTTTCTAATTTAAATTTAAAGTCTCTTAATTATAGTATTTTATCAACACCGAAATCAGTGTGTTTCCTAGTTATCGCAAACGTGTGCAATTTGCCACATACACGAAAGTTTTTTGACTCTTACTTAGTACAGCAGTCTTAGCATGGTGGCGTGAGCAATCGTTTCATAAAAAGGGGTCCTGGGTTCGATTCCCGCTGTGGTCAATTGTATTTACTAAACTACAATATTCATTCTTCTGATGTGTAATGAAATGAAAAATACTCAATTTCTTTCGGTCTTACAACTTAGAGTGCAAACGGCTTTGTTCGCAGAGCAAATATTGTACTAGCAATATGACGTCACATGTCCGTCTACAACCTTGATTCGTAGTGTATGAGAACGTAACGTGGTTAGCAAACAATTCATGAATACATGAGTATCACGCTTAGGGCCTAGTATGGGTCACAACTGTTTCTTAGCAATTATTCCGAACGTCTTCCGCTATTACTCCTACTGCTAGAAATAATATTTTCGTTTGCCATTTCCAACAGGTTCCATATATTCGTTCAACCAAAATTTGTAAATAGGAACTAATCTTTTTTATATTCGTATGTATATTTTGTTAAAATATCAATATAACGCATACATAATCCAAAGTCTTTTATCCAAAGAAAACGTCTTACTATATATTTGTATTAACATTTTTAAAATTGCCCTAAAATTAGACAAAACTTACATATAATTTGGGATTTCGGGAGTTTGTTCGGACCTCCGGGACACACCTCTGCAACTACGAAAATTTTGAATGAAAGCGTTCCACTATAGTTTCATGTAGAAGATATTCTACTGTACGTTTTAAGGAAAATAAGTGCAATAGAACTAACTGAATATCACTGAACAGTAAGGCATATAATAAACTAACTTTTAGTATATGCAGAAGTAATTACAATAGCTTTGCTAGAAAAATACCTACACAGAAAATAATAAATAAATACTATGAGCTCCGAAATACAAAGTAACAAAATGGCGTATAAGATTCAGTCTAGAAATCAATTGTTACTTAAAGAATAGACATACACTATTCCGAGAATAAAGATAAAACAAGAAATGTTTACGATACGTTTCGTCTCGTCCCAATTCTCATCTCTAAAGTGAGACGATAATTTGAGTTAGCCTTGTCCCGTCTCGAATGTAAAATGTTAATTCTCGTCTCAATGTTCGTTGTTTTGTTTTAGAAACGAGATGAGAAATTCCGCTTCTCGTGGGCAGCACTAAAAAAAAAAACGAAATATTCTTGCCAAATACCACGTTTATGGTTGTAATGGTATGTCCTGAGTGATAAAAAAGTATTATTATTAGTTTATTATTAGTACTGTTTTTACTATTATTATTATCATTACCATTGTTATTCCTAAAGATTTGATAGTTCAAGTATTGAAACACCCGAGTATTCAATTATCTGAAGATAATAGAACATGTGTCGTCACTGATCAATCGCCACCGAAAATTCTAAAGTAAAAAAAAATGTACTGGTCGTTCGTGGATCCGAGTTGATTACATTCAGATTCCTGGTCAAGCGCCTTGACCAGTGAACCATAATTAATACGCAGTAATTAATTCGTCTTTAGTTTGTTTTCGAGTATAATATACGCGCCGTATTTCATTCAAAATAAAGGAGTTTTGTATTTATTTTTTTAAAAATCTGAAATGTTAATAATTTAGTGAATACAGTGATATAATACTCTCCGAGTTCTCAATTACATATTCCTGTGTTTTGAATTTGACTATTAACATGCAACTGTTTCGAGCGAACAGAAAAGTGTCTTTGATATTAACCGTTAATTTCGTGCATTTTAAAATTATTTTTGTTGACAGTATATTCTTCTTTTTTCTCCTTATGTCTCATTGTGTAAATTATCACAAATATTATTGAAATCAAGAACCTTCAGTTTTATTTAAAAGCTAAGGGGAAATATGCTTAGTACGGATAAGTTCTCCAACTCGTTTCACTGTTATCGAATTTTGTATTTTTAATATTTACAAATAAATTACTGCATACCAAAATTTAACCGTTTCAACAGTGATTTAACGAATAATGAAATTGGACAAGACCTTGTTTCGAAGTAATATTACGTATCAATCAGTGGCGCCGGAACCTAAGAGCTTAGTCTCTGTTAGACACCCAAGGTTTTCATTAGAGGCTGGGTTCTTCCCCTGAATAATCCATTCATACTTGAATTGGTTTGCAGGTAGAACTATTGATAATAGTTTCAAAATGAGCGCAAGGCTTTGTGTTTGGTTAAAAGAATAACCTGATACATATACCTCATAATCTATCCGTATATTATTTCATACGCATATGTGAAAAATGAAATCTTTGAGTTTTACGTCCCACGGTTATGCCGGTTAGGCTAAAGGAGACGGTGATGATGAGTAATGAATGAAATGGTGGAATGAAGAAAGTGGCAGGAAACGGGACATCCCCGAGAAAACCCACGAGCACGGTGTTTGTCCACCACAAAGTTCACTTGGCGGGGGCGTGGATCGAACCCGGGACCCCAAGCACCAGAAGTGAACGCTCTACCACTGAGCCACCGCGCCCCCCATACGCATATATGTATTATCATATGATGTAAGTTAACTTGTTTATATAATCGCTCACTTGAGTTAATTGTAAGATTGTTTGAGTCCCCTGTCTGTTATCTTCTCATCGGTGACTCTGGTGTTGGTATATTTTTATCTGGTATTGCGCTGTTTACTGCGAATACAAACATCCAAAAACTCCTTTTTGTCATTTCATCGGCCAGCGTTTCGCTCCACTTCTGCACAAAAATACTCTTTACGATTTGTGCTTTTAACAGGTCGGGGCAAATTTACACTTCTTTGCTTGCTACTACCAGGCGAAATTAATCATGGAGCAGGCGTTAGTTGGGTTGCCTATCTCGCGGGCTTTGTACATCAAGAATTTCTGTGGGGCACTCTACATGAATTGTGAAAGGTTATATTAACAATTATTATGCTAAAAACTATTTTTGAAATTATAATTCTTAATGAAGTAATATAATCTGTAAAGTTTTGTTATCTTATTATCGTGCACATGTTAACGAAGAAGTCACAGAAGTGGATATAGGATGCACATAAAAATGTTTCGAATGTGATATTTTACATCCATGCAGATCACTTCTTATATCACGTGATCGTCTGTTACAATGGACGAAATGACGCACCAATATATATAACACTTTACATATTAAAAAAAACAAAAACTCTTAACTGTAATCAGTTGTGTGGTATTATGTGTTTAAGATGGTATCACTTAGTATTTAAAATGGAAATGTAATGAAATGACATCTTTGAGTTTAACGTACCACGTTATGCCCTTTAGGCTAAGGGAGACGATAATCGAAGTAAGTGAATGATGAAAGAATTAGTAAAATGAAAATTTAGGAGGAAACGAAAGTACCCGGATAAAATCCACAGACGCAATGTTGTCCACCATAAATTTGTTTGGCTGGGATCGAACCAGGAACCCTACGAGAAGAGGTAAACGCTCTACCACTGAGCCCCCGTGTCTCCCGCTGTAATATTCAATTAACATAAACATATATATTTAAATTTAAGACAATAACAAGACCTAACATGTATGACACCATAGAGTTAAAGTAGATTGATTCATTTGAAGTTTCACGCACTCTGTAGCTATATGAAATACAGACTACATCTCAAAGTAAGTCGGAGACATGTAGGAACTGAAATATGATCTTCCACTCCGAAGTCGCGTTTGCTAACATATGTGCTAGAGCGAAACTCTCAAACTTGAATCATAACTGAACTGGCATCTCAACCATATTTGTTCTCAGGTTTTTATGGTAATAAAGGTTTTAAGTTGACTAGAGCAAATCGACAGACCATTGATCCAGTCCTAACCCCTTTGCGATAGTAGTTAGAATGCTCATTTTGTGTACACATTATCCCTAATTCAGTCCTCGATGCAGTTATTCCTCGGATCCAAATTCCGGTATTGTTCGGATCCTATTTTAAGCAGTAGTTCCGTCTTCTGTAGAGTCGGTACTAAAAGAGGACATGAAAGTCACACCAATTAATTTATCTCCCTCCCTCCCCCCGTTCGTCACAATTAGTTTTATTATCGTTACCTTCGAGATTCTCAACTTCTTAGTCTATAACCTTTGACTCAGTAAAGCAAACAATAAAGCCACTGGAGAAAAGAAATATGATTTTACTCTTTGGCAACCCTGCTAGAAATACAGAAGACTGCCTGTGCGTACTTTGTTTTCTCTCCTCCTAAGAAGAAGATAACTTTGTCCCTAGGAGCGAAATGTCTCTCTAGAGCTGTACTTCTACAGGTAAGGTTTATGGATACTGGAGAGCCGTCTCAACATAAACAAAAGAACACCAGTGAATCGGACCTTGTGGCAGATCAATTCGTGTGAGCATTGCTATTGCCTTCGTACGTTTGATTCCACTTAAGTTTATCAATTGCTTACGGATAACAGAGTAACATCTATTCGTTACTGTCAAATGCTGTTGTAACTGCTTTCCGGATCTGCCCCCCTGCTGTCTCACCAAGAGTATTTTTAAGAGACCTGAACTCACCTGGTTAAGAAATCAAAGAACGTCTCCAAACAGGGATTACAGACCTTTTCCCGAATCACCGGTCTCAATAATGAGATGAACATTAAGCACCGAAAGGTTCGGATGTCTAATCTCGAAATCCTCATGGACGTTCAGATTAGGGATACACAAGAGACGAGTCGAGACAAGATTTTCCTGAAAAAAATTCGAGTCGAGACAAGATTTTCCTGAAAAGAATTCGAGTCGAGACACGGCTCTTCAAATAGACAAACATACATTTTTCGAGTAGAGACATCCCTTTTACAGCACATTTTCGAGACGAGACAGCCACAAATCTCGTCTCTTGCGCATCCCTAGTTCAGATGGTCACTCAGACCACAGCGCACTCAAATATCATTCATACATGCGACAAAAACACTTGAAATAAAGTGACACTATGCTTATTTATTAAAGCACTATTACAAAAACAATAATGTAGGAGAAAAAACGATCACAACACTAAATACTTAACACTTAGATATTTCCACTAATATAAAATTGCACCTCACTTTTTATTATATTACCGGAATTTGGACCCGACGAATAACTGCATCGGGGACTGAATTAGGGATCATGTGTACACAAAATGAGCATTCTAACTACTATCGCAAAGGGGTTAGGACTGGATCAATGGTCTGTCGATTTGCTCTAGTCAACTTAAAACCTTTATTACCATAAAAACCAGAGAACAAATATGGTTGAGATGCCAGTTCAGTTATGATTCAGGTTTGAGAGTTTCACTCTAGCATATATATTAGCAATAACGACTTCGGAGTGGAAGATCATATTTCAATTCCTACACGTTTCCGACTAACTTTGAGATGTAATCTGTATTTTATATATATCTACAGACGTGCGTGAAACTTCAAATGAACCAATCTACTTTAACTCTATGGTGTCATACATGTTAGGTTTTGTTACTGTCTTAAATTTAAATATATAATTTTATGTTAATTGAATATTACAGCGGGAGACACGGCGGCTCAGTGCTAGAGCGTTTACCTCTTCTCGTAGGGTTCCTGGTTCGACCCCAGCCAAGCAAATTTATGGTGGACAACATTGCGTCTGTGGATTTTATCCGGGTACTCTCGTTTCCTCCTAAATTTTCATTTTACTAATTCTTTCATCATTCAGTTACTCCAATTATCGTCTTCTTTAGCCTAAAGAGCATAATCGTGGGACGTTAAACTCAAAGATGTCATTTCATTATATTTCCATTTTAAATACTAAGTGATACCATCTTAAACACATCATACCACATAACAGATTACAGTTAAGAGTTTTTGTTATTTTTTTAATATGTAAAGTGTTATATATATTGGTGCGTCATTTCGTCCATTGTAACAGACGATCACGTGATATAAGAAGTGATCTGCATGGATGTAAAATATCACATTCGAAACATTTTTATGTGCATCCTATATCCACTTCTGTGACTTCTTCGTTAACATGTGCACGATAATAAGATAACAAAACTTTACAGATTATATTACTTCAATAAGAATTATGATTTCAAAAATAGTTTTTAGCATAATAATTGTTAATATATCCTTTCACAATTCATGTAGAGTGCCCCACAGAAATTCTTGATGTACAAAGCCCGCGAGATAGGCAACCCAACTAACGCCTGCTCCAAGATTAATTTCGCCTGGTAGTAACAAGCAAAGAAGTGTAAATTTGCCCCCACCTGTTGAAAGCACAAATCGTAAAGAGTATTTTTGTGCAGAAGTGGAGCGAAACGCTGGCCGATGAAATGACAAAAAGGAGTTTTTGGATGTTTGTATTCGCAGTAAACAGTGCAATACCAGATAAAAATATACGAACACCAGAGTCACCGATGAGAAGATAACAGACAGGGGACTCAAACAATCTTACAATTAACTCAAGTGAGCGATTATATAAACAAGTTAACTTACATCATATGATTATACATATATGCGTATGGGGGGCGCGGTGGCTCAGTGGTAGAGCGTTCACCTCTGATGCTTGGGGTCCCGGGTTCGATCCCAGCCCCCGCCAAGTGAACTTTGTGGTGAACAAACACCGTGCTCGTGGGTTTTCTCGGGGTTCTCCCGTTTCCTCCCACTTTCTTCATTCCACCATTTCATTCATTACTCATCATCACCGTCTCCTTTAGCCTAACCGGCATAACCGTGGGACGTAAAACTAAAAGATTTCATTTTTCACATATGCGTATGAAATAATATACGGATAGATTATGAGGTATATGCAACTCATTATACTAGACAATATTATTTTGTACGAAATGCCTTTATTACGACTCACGTATGTACTTTCGTTTTGCAGCCATTATTTAACGTGAAAATAAATGTCGTATCTGTAAAATGTTCGCAAAGCGAAAGCAGATAGGTGAGTCGTTATAACGGTATCTCATGCAAAATGCTCTTGTCTAATATACTGCTTTTCCACTTTTCGAATAGTTTTATCTATTTTGAAGATATTACAGATAAACTGTAAAATTAGTGGTAGTTTAATTTCGTTCCATTGAGGCGTCTGAATGGATAGCACTTAAAATACGAAATATCAAATAGAGCCAGGCACGGAGAATCACATCTTCCAATTTAAAGTTTCAATACAGATTTTGAAAATGAGACAAGTCTTCAGTAAACACATGTTGCCCTCGACTAGTTATAACAGGTCATTTCAATCTGCCAACAATATCCTTTTTATCCGCATATGAAATATCATCACAAGCTGGAAAGATAAACGTCTTTTTACAAGATTTCTTCACATACTCTACTTCAATCTCGTCATGGGCCACAGATAAAATCAATCCTACGTAATGCCTAGAGCTCTTCTTACTTGAAAACCTGACAACAATAAAATTATTTTCACATAATGTTTATTGTGACTAATCTTCGACACAGTGGTTTTTCTCGCTTTCTGAGCTAGTGTAAACTTCTCTGTATATCGATTTTCTTTCAACATTATTCTCTTCTTTTTTACCTCAACCATAGGTTGGTGAGCAACATGGACGCCTGAGATTCATTCCACATGCCTATAATTCACATGCCTATGAGAATAATTCCACATGCCACTATTCGTGCGCGTGGCGTAAGTTGCCAAGGTTTTATTGCAAAATGTCATTCTGTGCACATCACATCCCCTCCGTGCACGCAGTAATGAACGGAGGTGATATTACTTTATACGCACGGAGTTGACAAATTCCGCCATTATGGTACGATTAAGATATGCCCCTAAGGTTAGATTCTGTTTACTCTTATTTTCAGCATTACTTCTTACAAAGTAACATGATACAACTAAATTAAATTATCATCTATAAATACCTTCTTATAATTTCGAACAGAGTTGACAGCTTATGTTGAACAAAATTATAACAAGTGCGATTTCAGACTAATAAAAAGGAACAATCACCACTAATAAACTCACCTCGCTTAACTGGCGCCTTCCTCGGAAAGTTCCATAGACTAAAAAGTCCTGAGACTACGATGAAACTGAAGTTGAGAAATATGGCGGATATATATGTTTTTTTAAAATGCATTAGTACGAAGGTGACAAAAAAACTGGATGCAGAAAATAATGCTACTTTTAATAGCACAAAAACAGCTTTAGTTTATAAATTTATTTCCATCTATTAATTTTAAAAAAAGTCGTCTAATACTTGGCAAATAAAAGATAGTTCTTCAGTAATTTGGAATCATTCAAGTAAAACTGTAAGGGGTTACAACGCACGGTGGTGACATATCACCCATTTTGACATCAATATTTTTAAATAAAATTGTAAAAATATTACTGTGTTCATTATTAATTTTAAGTTACCTTTGCAATGTATGTACTTACACAATTTCAACGTGTTTTGTTTTATATCTGTCTATCAGCATATCAGTTACATCAAAAGTCCCATTTCAAATATAATGACCCATATATATAGTAAAATTTATAGTCTGAACTGTAATTTATTATATCTAATTTAAAACTAATTATTGTGAAACATTTTGAAATATTAAATATTATCTAGTTTTTACATACGTTATAGCTTTAAAGATCAAATTTGCTGGAACTGAATTCTGATTTTATTTTTCTGCTTTTATCTTTGCAGAAAATTTATTTTCCAGCATGAAAATCTTCATACATATTTTCGTGCTTTTGGCTGCAAATATCCTCTGTGGATTAACTTACCTCTCCACACCGAACAACAAGTATAAACCCCTTGATGGAAGGTGTACATTACTGGCAGTAAAACTGTGTTTAAAATACTTTTCTGAGGGAAACTTTATATCTGTGTTTTTCAGGAGAAATATCCAACATATTGCTGAAATACTTATTCGCCAAATATGCACACGTATTCCAATACTACAATCAGAATTTCCTCTGGGAATTAATGTTAAAAATGGGAGTGAATACAAAGAGGCCTATTCTAACGCGAGAAATTCGGCTGCTTTTGTATTACTAGCTGAAAATGAAGATGCATTGAACGAACTGTTAATTAATATAAGACAGCTGCTAGAACTTAGAAAGAAAAGCAAGATTTTAGTTATTGTAGTTACTGAACTTTCTTATATACAGCAAAAATCATTGCTGACTATACAAAGACAACATAATGTACTTGATATAGTTTTCGCTATATTTGGAACCAATAGTGTTGGACTCTCTCTAATGCTTGATGATTGTACAAACACGAACTACAAACCCATTATTTTAGAACATAACCCATTTGGAGGAATCACACGAAATGTTACAAATATTGAAAGTCTGATAGACATGAACATTTGCTATAATCTTCAAGGTCATTCATTAACAGTAACGAGTTTTCCGAATCTTCCATTCGAAGATTTAGAAGTAGATCCTAATGGAACCATAAGATACAAAGGCATTAATGGAAAGGCTTTCGAAACGCTTGCCCAATGCATGAATTTTACACCAATTCACAAAATACAATACTCAAAAATGAATCAATTTGGGAAAGAACTCCCAAATGGGACATGGACTGGAGTCATTGGAGATGTGTCGAGCGGTAGAGTTAACCTTTGCTACAATTCAATGTTTCATACTGAATTACGAGAAAAGATTGTTGATTTTTCAATACCAGTAATCATGGTTGATATAACCTTCATGGTTCCACGTGCTGGAATCGTTCCTCTGTGGATGGCTTCAGTTACTGCGTTTCAGACGTCACTGTGGCTTTTGGTGTTAGGTGTGTTTCTGATAGTTCAATTGTTATTAATGATGAGTGCACGAGTTGAACAAAAGATGCGAAAGCCAGAGTACCACAATGCAATTGAGATTCTGCTCCATTTATTTGCGATTTTCCTTTCTCAATCAGTGAAAAGACAGCCGATGCAAAGAGGTCATAGGATAATTTTTATTTTCACTGTATATTTCATTGTGATAATAAGTAGCTTATACCAAGGGTCTTTTATCAAGAAAGTTACTACAAAGGACCACTTCAAGGACATTAATACAGTAAAAGAAGTTGCAGAATCAGTGGTGGAAGTAGAAACGTATTCACCATCTCTTTGGAACATGGTGGCTAAATCAACGCTTAATCAGCTTATTAAAGTGAAAGAAAGACTGAAATACTCCAATAATAAGTCCGAAATTATCAGCCGAATTGCCCGAGAGAGAGACGTGTTTACTTATGGAAGTAAACCGTATTTACAGTTTCATATTATATTGGACACTGGTAAAGAAAAAGCTGTCCTGTTTCATTTTGTGAAAGAATCGATCTTTTCTTCGACAAAATCTTATCCTGTGCCTAAAAGATTCCCTTGTTTATCCAGAATGAATAATTTAATACGACAGATGCAAGAAAGTGGGCTAGTAGCAAAATGGTATGACGATGTCCTTCCTAAAGATAAAGAGGATGCAATTGAAGTAACAGAGAAAAGTAGGCTCTCTGTGGCTCATTTGCAGAGTGCGTTTGTTCTCTTGCTTGGAGGTTTGGCAGCTGCGTTAGTTATATTTGGGGGTGAAATTATTATATACTACATATACAAACATACTACTAAGTTTTAAGCGAAACAAAAGAAACTGGTTTTGCGAAATATGATAAACAGAAGATGAAAATAATCTTAATGGAGAGTGCCCGATGTTATGGTTCAAGTTTTTGTTGGTTACAAAGTTGAATAATCACTAAAAAATAGTTCGCAGGAGTGAATTGGAATAAAGCTTGTAACTTGTGGGGGCAGGGGGCAACTGCCCCCCAAGGAAGTTCCTCGCCGTTCAAGGTGGTCCATTTTAAGACAAAATTTTCTTACTCCATGTAAGATACAAACACATGAAATTATAAATGAAGCGTCAAACAGGTTCACTACATTACGTAAACAAAACAGCATACGAAAACTAAATGAAACAAATATAAGTCATGGGCCCATTCCAGTAAAAAAAATGTCTACTATTAGGAGTCTTAGAAATAATATTTATTAGTATGACTTTGACATTTGTCAACATTGTCCCCTTGATTTATTTGTCACGTATGGAACAGGCTCAGGGGCGTAACTAAAGGCCTCGCAGACCTCGCCGTGCGGGAGGTCCCACAGGCTAGAGAAGAGAAGAATAACAGAAAGATGGAAAGTGGGGACCCAAGAATTAGAAAATCAACTTTTCTAGGGCCCAAATTACACGTATTAATGGTTGCCCCCCAGAAAAAAAAATTCAAGTTACGGCGTTGACTAGAATGCTTATTGCGTTCTATCCTTAAGACTCTTATTTCCAAGATTACTATTTAATAACAAAAATAAAACGAATAAATTTCTCTGAAATATTTACATTATTTTCTGGGAAAAAACGCAAAATAATTCCTCTATCTGGTAAATCATTGTTGGACTAACTTTTCTAGGTACATGTAAGATTCTTTAACGTGAAGTTTCAGCTATATTTCCAGGTGCAAACATAAAACTGAAACAACACTTTTCTTAGAAATATTTTTGTTTCAAAATTATGTCATATGTTATAGTAAAAATAATATGTATAATATAGGATGTCTATAATAACATACATCTATAAATGATATAACGCTCCCCTCTTCAAGCAATTGATGTTGTGCACTCCAAATAACGGTACTATGGCTCTTTTCCTGGCTACCTACCACATTTATATATCTAGATATACTAACCCTGATAGTTCATATACATAAGTTTCAAGTAACTTTCTCTGAAAATCCTAGCCAGATTTTCTTTATGTCATAATACGTAATCGCAAGTTAAAATCACATCCCTGTTGGAGGTTCTGATTCCTTGGCATTTCTTTGTCACCGTCACATGAAATTTGTATCTCTTAAATTTCTAACCGAAAGGGGATATGAATTTGACATTGATAAAGGAAAGAAATATATATAATTTCATACATAGTAAGTATTTTGTTAGGTAGGATATTTAGCAACAATAGTCTGATATTGCTTCTTCATATTAGACATTATTTCAGCATAAATGATCTGGTAGAAGTCACAAATCAACATGTATACGCAAAATTAATACTATAGGTAAATCAATATACTTGAAGCTAACAAAAACCATTGTAATATAGTGATAACATTGGCAGTAATATTTAATTTTCTAGGTAAAAGATTTACATAAAACAAGATGATAATTAATAACGTTCTTGCCAGTTTCAATTATGACTCATTATTAAAAGTAATAGGTTTCATGAATTATTCATTACTATTGTGGGTAGTATCTTCATGATAATTATCATTTGTGGGAAATTATTTTTGGTATGAACATGGTATGAATTTTTTGCTTCAATTATCATTTATCGAATATATTCATTTTAATTTTTCATATTCAAAATCTATTCTTGTTTCTTTAATAAAAAAAGACTTTCGAGAAATCAAGATGGATAAGTTAGGATGTAACGTATAGATAATATGTTTCATATTCATTAAGTATTTTTCTAATATCTTTCGGAGTCCGTATGGATATGTGTGTTTCATTATCAAATACACGACACCCATGCTACTTGCACAGGAGCTATGGTTTAAGAAATTCTTTTAAAAACCGAATTACGTCACAACTACTGCTACTGCTACCTAACAGTCATTTCCCTTGGTAACATTTTCGAACTCCTAAACTCGACATTGAATTCGGCAATATATTGGGAGACTATGTGAGTGAACTATTTAGGAAATATCTGCAAGTGTGCAGCAAATGTATTGTGACTCTAGTAGTGACATTATGTGGCCATTATTGTGCATCAATATTGGGCATGTAGCGTCTTATTACATGTGCTAATATAATTAATTATATAGGTTTTAGTTAGAATATATGTCTATGGTTCGGACGATGCAATGTTTCATAAGGATTAGTGTCTACCTAGTAAAAGCATACTATCATCCTTTGTTAACATTCAATAACATTATATTAAAAACTATATCATCGTGTCAATGTAGGATGGCACAGGAGTAGTAGCAGGTAGGATTTAATCAGTGTCAGTTTACACAGTGACAGAAGATACTAAGAATTCTCCTTGTGTCAGCGTTAGTCAAATCTGCACAGAAGCAGTAGCAGCCAAAGTCTACACATTGGTAGCACCTTTAATTGATAATGAAATAAGATCTTATTGGAGACTAGGAACGCACCCAGGTCCGCACCTCCACCAACACTTCCTAACTCAACATACATTTGTATACTTTCTCAGTAAAGATATAAAAAAACAAGCATCCGCTCCCTCCCCCAGCCCTCTATCTGGACATTCCAAGGCAGGCAGAAAGATATCAGCATGAGGGGGTGCACCAAGGACACTTCCGTAAGTACAAAATCATTCGAAGTGAGAGGTGAAAGTGACAATATAGTTAAGGGGAAAGATGGCTATTTTAATATATATATTCAAAACGTAAGGGGAACTCGTACCAAATTAAGAATGCTGACCGAAAATGTATTAAGTAACAATTATCAGGCAATTGCATTAACTGAATCTTGCCTTACTAACAGTCATAATGACTCTGAACTCTTTGATTCGCGGTATGTCGTGGTAAGAGCTGACAGAAATATTGTTACTTCTGGTAAGAAATTGGGTGGTGGTGTTGTATTAGCTGTAAATAAAAAATATCGTGTGCAGAAAATTCCTTCCCCAAACATTCCTGGTGTTGATTGTATTACAGTAAAAGTTTTTGTAAATACGGTTAATTGTATATATATTGGTCTTGTATATATTGCACCTGGGTCAAATCAATCAACATATAGAGAATATTTTGAATGCATATTTAGTGTACTACAACCAAAGAGTAACATTCTTCTGACAGGCGACTATAATCTCTCACAGGTCACGGGAACTGATTTCAATTTTTTAACATTACTGGAACCTGTCAAGAATTATTTCACTTAATGAATTTTTATAATTTACAAACCTACAATCATGTTAAAAACTCGTATGGCAAAACGCTTGACCTAATACTCTCGAATCTTACCAGCGTAGAGGTCATACACGAACACCCTCCCCTTTTACCGGAGGATGCTCATCACCCAGCCCTCCTAGCTGAATATAAATGTATTAATTCTAGAAATGCTAAGTGTACAAACAAAAGCGAAATAAGAGACTATAATTTTTTTAAAGCTGACTTTGATAAACTGTATCGCGAAATATCACTAACAAATTGGGAACCTATCACAGATAGTTTGACTGTAGATGACTCTGTGGATTTTTTCTATAATATGCTCTATTCTATTTTTGATCGATGCATCCCGAGAAAAAGAGCTAAATTCAATTATCCTACTTGATTTTCAAGTGACATAATTAGATTAATTAAGAGCAAATCAGATCACCATAAGAAATGGAAGCAGGGTTCTCGGGACTCGCTTTATCACTATAATAAATTTAAAGAATTGAGAGCT
Source organism: Thermobia domestica (assembly GCF_964235325.1). NCBI lineage: Eukaryota > Metazoa > Arthropoda > Insecta > Zygentoma > Lepismatidae > Thermobia > Thermobia domestica. The sequence goes on from NC_137469.1 coordinate 82,276,635, forward strand.
CTTTATAAAAAAGAGATTTCTAATGCATGCAATACATATTTAAACAACTGCGAGGCCAATATTATAAATAATCCTAAGACTTTCTGGGCGTATGTTAAGAATAAAAAGAGTAATTCAGGAAGTAATATCTTTCATTATGATGGTCAAACTTTGAGTGACGATGCTGATATTGCAAACGCGTTTATGACAAATTTTCAAGTGACACACAATAAATCGAGCTACAATCTTATTCCTATGGAGCAACACAATAATTCGGAAACCCTGGACAAATTAAACATTAACTTTATAGATATCGAAGATGTGGAGAATGCTATTAAAAAACTTAAACCACGGTCATCTGGTGGACCAAACAAAATACCACCATATGTCATTAAAGGCTGCTCAGAAATACTGAAACATCCCCTACAAGTTATTTTTAACAAGTCAATAGCTTCTTCTACATTTCCTACGAAATAGAAGATTGGTGACGTCTGTCCCATTCCCAAAACAGGCTGTCCTACAGACCAAATAAAAAATTATTGACCGGTAACCCTACTATCTGCCCCATCTAAGATATTTGAAATTATTATATACGAAAAAATTTATTCACATGTACGGTCAGTAATATCTCCCTTCCAACATGGTTTCATGCCAAAGAGGTCAACTGTAACTAATCTCTCAGAACTTACACATTTTATAGCTAATCAAGTTGATAAAAAGGAACAAGTAGATGTAATTTATACAGATTTCTCCAAGGCGTTCGACGTAATTAATCACGATATACTTCTAAGCAAACTTGTGACATTCAATTTTTCACAAAATCTTCAACAACTTATAGCATCCTATCTTTACCAACGGAAACATCGCGTTCGATACAAGAATATTTTAACTAAGGAATATGTCGTAGACTCTGGTGTGCCTCAGGGATCGAACTTAGGACCTCTGTTATTTATACTATTTGTTAACGATTAACCACCTGTAATAACATCTTCCCACAAACTTTTGTTTGCTGACGATCTAAAAATCTATCGCAGTATCTCCACGGAATTAGACGCAATTTCTTTGCAAAATGACATTAATGCTATTTCCCAATGATGTGAATCAAACAAGTTGCTACTAAATATTAGAAAATGTAAAGTAGTATCATACACCAGGAAAATAAACTATGTACGCAATGTGTATACAGGCCCGTAGTTACGGGGGGGGCTAGGGCGGGCTGAGCCCCCCCTAAATTTTTTGCAGCCCCCCTAACTAAAATCATAGTTCGAATTAACGGGGGATGCCGGGGAAATTCCCCTTCGGTAAAAGTTTATGTCCGGCTCGTATCACAGAAGTAACATAAATTTTCGCCTTCTACATTTACAGCAACAATACATAAGCATCCCCCTCTCGTTCGAAAGTTTAATTCGAACACTGACTGAAATGTTAGAAGAAATTGTATTTCCAAATGTATTCAAATTTACTTTTATTATCCTCATTTAAAGTATTGGCCTATTTATGCGCTACGCTTCTTTGAATTGCTAATATTTATTTGAGGGTGAGTCTGTTTATATATATATATATATATATATATATATATATATATATATATATATATATATATAATGCTCCATGTGCAAACGACCTTCGCTGCAGGAGAAAAATAATTTATGGTTATTCTATCCGCAAACATGTATTTGTGTTCAAAAACAACATACTTTTACCTTAATCTGCGGACGAAGAGTTTACTTCTTCCTGTTCTTTTTGAAATTTGCAACTGAAAACATCCTTTTGCTGTGAGTCATTGGCTTTCGGTTAATATGCGAGAGATTGAAAAGACAGCATCCCTCAACAAGGGGTCACAACTGTTTCGCTCTAAATCACACAGGTGTATGGGTTTGTTTTGTGTATATTGGACATGGAGAGAGAGAGGAGTGGGGGATTTTGACTACGTTTTATGTCACGTGATAACGGAGTAAGAAAAGTTTCCTTTTCTGAATTGTATTTACTCTTGCTGTGTTGTGAGTTGAACATGGTTGTAATTGAAAGTTGGTCGATGCTGGTTTCTGAAGATGCACCGAAGTTCACTTGAAGAATGAGAATTGTAGTGTAGCAGCAACTTGACTATTTGTTAAATAACTTAGAATAATATATCTTTAAACTAAAGATAAGTTCAATTCACTTAATCTTTATCGGGGGTAAATAATTAGATAGTTATATTAAAATAATTTAATAATTGTTGCCAATTTTTGGTGCCAGAATCAAATGTTCAAGCAGATCATTAGACGAAAGCCTAATCATGCAAAGTTACTATTTTGTAAATGAATACCTTGCAATCTTCTGGTATGTAAACAAAAAATGCAGCGGACTAAACGGAGGTAGTAGTTGCACTTATAGGAAAAACAGAATGTTCAATTAAAAATTGAACTTTATTAGATGATAATATGTATAATGCTTTATAAATTTGAAATTTCACCTTTGACTTAAAACAGGGTGCGTTGGGGAGTTTAGCGTCTCTCTTCAGCAGGGAGGCTATAAAGAAACGGGACCTATAGCTTAAAGTAACATCCAAATCACTATCGGTTTGAATCCGAGGACTCCCAGTACGGTTTGAACCCGAAACCAGACGCGCCAAAGGCGAGCGCTGTACCCATGAGGCTACGGGGTAGCCCACAAAAGTAACAATTTGTTAATGTAGTTTCATTTTGAAGAAGAGATATCTTCAATAGAAATAAGTAAATAGCTCTTTAAATAATTAGTTCTTAACTTAAACATTTTAGTACCTACGGGAGCAACTGATCTCGAATTCTTATTTGTACAATGTAAAGAAGAATTTCATGTATTCTTTGATATGAATTGTACTATACAAAGAAAATTTAATGAACTGTTACTTCTCTTATCAATTACGTTTCCAGAAAGAAGGTAACTGCGCTAGAACAGGGAACTTTTTTGGAGTTATTTCTTATTTGAAAGCTCGAGTACCAGATCATAACAGATTATTTTTACTTAAACATGACTTTAGTAGCAATCATCCTAAATGATTGTTGATAGTATGTTTCAAAGAGTCTAGAACAGTGGTTCTCAAACTGGAGTCCGCGGACCCCAGGGGTCCGCGTGACCTGGCTATGGGGTCCACGATGTCTAAAAATTGAAATGTGTTGTGATAAAATGGAACTCACAGCTGTTATGCAAAAAGTATTTTTTCAGTTACTAAAAAGAAAGCAATTAGAAATTAACCGTTTGCAAAATTGAATATTTTCTTTACTAAATTTCTGCCCTGAAGCCGGTCAACCTTTATATAGAACTACTTCAGGTGAGAGGAATTCCTTCTTTGTTAGGGCATTTTTTCAAAAGGAGTCGTACATTAACTGCACCGTGCCGACCTTGTTTTGCTGAGTTTCAAGGACATCACCAGAAACCTCGATCTGGACACAATTGTTTTAAGATTGGCAGCATCCAAAACAAGGAGACTTATACTGTGATAGTGTTGGTAGTGATTGTTCAAATGTACAACTTGTTTCTATTATAGTGTGCCAACATGAGGAGTGTATATATGCGTGTTGTGTTTGTGTTTCCTAATCTTATGAAATTTATAAATTTGTAGATAGCAAAAACCCATAAACATATCATTATTTCTTTCGAACATCACCATAAAAAAAAAAGATCAAAAAATGTTTAGAAGTACAAGTGTAAAATAAAGCGCGTGATATTTAAAGAAATATAAAGTTTCATATGTAAGGAGATGTAAATAATAATACAGGTAAAATGTTAATTTCACTTTTCCAATATGCATATATTTGTTTAGGCCACATGTATTTCAAAATATTGGTTTAAGATTCTGAGACCCTTCTCTGTAGAATCTCTTTGAAGATAGTATTAAATCTCATTACTCTCTAGATGTTTTCAAGTTTCACAAATATTTTTTCAGTCATCAAAAATTAAAAAACGTATTTCCTGTACTAATTCTTTGGAAATTTTAATGATTGGTTCGTTCGGCCAACTATTTTTTTAACAAATATTTTTTTTTTTATTTCCTTGAAGATGACAAAACGGAAGAAATATTTTGTTGCCATAACAAATAAAATAAAAAGGAGACACATAGTATTCTAGCTTTCAGGTACAGTTGTACTAACGCTATTGGGGAAAATTTTAATAATAATTCCTTCACGCTATAGTTTTAGTTTTAAGAGCATAAGAAATTATTCATCATCACACACAGAGACAGACATTTATATATATATATATATATATATATATATATATATATATATATATATATATATTGTATAATGTCTGTGTCTCTCTCTGTGTGTGCCCACCCTAATTTACATTTAGCCCCCCCTAAATTTGGAGGTTGGCTACGGGCCTGTGTGTATACTATTAATCAAACGCCAATTGAGAGAGTGGAATATGTTACTGATGTTGGAGTCACTCTGCAGTCAAACCTATCATTCGATATTCATGTCAACAGAGTAATTGGTGAGGCCTTTAGGAATCTTGGCTTTGTGAAGAGATTAGGAGGTGATTTTTCTAATACTAATGCTCTCAAAACATTATACACTGCCTATGTACGGTCTAAGGTGGAATATGCAGCGATAATATGGGGATCTAATAGTAAGAAATATATAAATAAAATCGAAAACATTCAAAATAAATTTGTGCGCTTTTTGACATATAAAAAAACATGTATATATCCAAAATTTGAGAACTACGAAGGTCTTCGAAACAAATATTCATTACAATCTCTTGAAAGCACAAGAAGTCATTTCATATTATCTTTCTTACATAAAATAATTCATGGTGCAATAGATTCAGAATATTTGCTATCAGAAATCAAAATTCGCGTCCCACATAGAACAACGAGACCCCATAATGACATATTCCATCTTTCAGCGCAAAGGACTAATGCATTAGATGTATCGCCTATCAGAAAAATGTGTATATTGTATAATAAGATGTCACAAGAACACCCAGATATAGATATTTTTAGTTACAAACAAAATTTTCATTCTACATAAATTTGTTGTATCCTGTATATCGTGCTACTTGTATTTTAACGTATATTTTAATCTCATATTATTATTTTATTATATGTGTATTTTAGAGTGTATTACAATAGAATTGAGGTCATATTAGTATGTTATTATATATGTATTTTAAAGTGTATTAAATACACTTTACTATAAGGGAAAACTGTAATTAGGCATTTGCCTGTTGTTTTTCCGAAATAAATAAATAAATAAATACTTGTTTAACAGGGAAATGATTGATGTGTGAAAATTTGACACTTCATCTGTACTCTATCTCTTATAAGAGCAATACAGTTCTTTCATTTTTTTTCTAAAAATATACGTGGAAATATTTTACAATTTTCGTATCGTCTTTTCTTGTGCAGAATAATACTCATTCAACACTAGATAGGGGCTTGTACTATTGGACCCCCTTCAAAGCTATTACCGCTCCCAACAAAAATTTCTGGGTGCGCGCCTACTGGAGACTATCAATGAAGATGCTTCTTCACAGTATAGACGACAACACGATCCCAGTGGAGACAACAACGAGATATTCTAACAAAAATCAATATACTAATATTAACACCAACAGATTTTTTGTATTTGTTAACATTTGAAGAGTGCAGAGGAAAGAGAAGGCAAGTCAGTTTTCTATACCATTACACAATTGGCCTGTTTCCCACTGCCTTACTTACTTCTTCACTTGTAGGGGGAATTTCTAGCATTGAGTTTCTTAGTGGCTAACCTTCTTCTTACTGTAGGGTTTAGGGGATGCAAACTACACCTATCAGGCTACACAATTCTGCTATTAACACATTTTCGACCATTTCTTGGCTTACCTCTATTTTTCCTGTGGTCTTCATTTATCTCGCTTTGTTCACTCAAATATAAATATAGTGCCTCCCATCGACCAACACTATTAATTTTAGTAAAGCTGCACTACTAGCTGTTCTACTAGTCAACGAATACATATACGGGAAATTTCTTTGAGTTTTCGACTTGTGGTAGGAACTGGTACCACACGTTCTCGGCGTGGGATCTGGCAACACTCTTAGCCACGTGCTGTCTACTACCTATAAAGGACAGTCCAAGAATGACTCGCCCTTCTACTTCTATTTCTTCTACGTCTTGGTTCGAGTCCGGCAGGCAGCAGCGGAGGAGGCCCATAGAAGATCCTAGTTTGGAATATGTTATTGAAAAGTGACAGTGCTGAACTTGTGTGTGAAAATGTTACAACCAACAAAGTGAAAGTGGACTATTAACCCAGTAGTTTCCGAAACTTAAGTAGCTGGACAGTGCTGAACTTGTGCATGAAAATGTTATAACCAACAAAGTGAAAGTGGACTATTAACCCAGCAGTTATCGAAAGTTAAGTAGCTGACTATTATTTTTTTTCTTTTCCTTTTCAAAATATCATTCCTTAACTTTGTAAATATGTAATTCGCAAATATATTCTCGAAAGTCGAACGAGGTGTTTCGTTTCCAATTGCATCCCTAGATTTCATCACCTACTTTCGTCAAAATAATTTTGCAGGTAAAAGACGCGGGTACTCCTCTCGTTACCGGGCAATGTGCTCGTTGAACGGCCTTGTACGTTGAACGACCACATGTTAAGATTATGAGACTTAGTGTTCGTGTTCTTTTCTTGCTTAGTGATGCAAGTGGTTGATGGAATCTCGTGGGCGACGAATGAATTGGAATGCCCGACTTTGTTTGTGTACGCGTGACTCTTGGTTCCAGTATATCGGTGCGTCGCATGGGATGGTTGGCGCCTTGCACTTAAAAGTTTACTGAGAAAAAGGTGTGGCCCCTTGCATGGATCGTGAAGCTTGTATCTTTATATCATTTTCTTTGAACGCGGAAATATTAATATGCACGCGGCAATGGAGTTTTCTTTTGGATTCAGTACCGACCACTAGAGGTTTACTATGGGAATTACTCTATTATTCGCGGTAAAATTAAATCAAGTCTCCTGCGCTCGTGATTACCTATTCTGTGGTTTGCAGGCATGTAATTTTACAGGTGTTGTAGATTTTTTTTTTGCTTCATTTTTATTTGTGTGTAGATATTCCATAGTAAAGTATTATCCATAAACTCGTCTAAATATTAAGTTGTTTTCTCTGTTCTTTATATGAATCGTAATTCATTTGTTTTTTTTTCTTTGTACAAGGCAGGATTTGCTACAGTATATACGAGTTTTCGGATAACTACATTACTACTTGTGTATTTTGAATACTCTTTAGTTAACCTGTGCCGACTTAGGTTAGATATATATGCTTATGCTTGTTCACATGGTTATTGTAATTTGTGTGCCTTTTAGTTAGTTTTTTTTAATAGTGCCTATATGTCGTTTAGAGACTATGCATATTCATTATTTGTTGTTTATAGAAACTAGATTTGCTATCATCTAACCGTGTAGGTTTTTTTATGTGAGTCTTGCGTGCCATTGTATATACATCGTCCCCTTTCTATACGTACTAGTTTATGCGTTTACGTAGCGGTAGAGATACAAGCAACATGGATTCTGCTGCTCTAACCAATATCTTAGACGCTTTCAAAGAAGAAATTCTAGCTGCTCAGCGTGCAGAGCAAGAAAAATTGTCACAGAAGTTTGAAGCACAATTCACGGGTGTTTCCGAGCAAATATCATCACTTCGCGAAACGCTAGATAGTAATGCACAGGCCCTAAGTAGTGCACAAGAAACAATTAAGAAGGAGATTAGCGTCATTCGTGGAATTGTGCAAGAGCAGATTGCTGCACATGATAGTTTAAAGAATCAAGTGCAGGAATTAAACAGTAGGGTAGAGCGTGAGAGCGAAGCACAAAAAAATGAGGCACAGAAGTTCCGAGAATCTTTGTGCGAAATTCGAGATTGTTCGAGCAATTTTCAATGAAAGCCATGCACTATTCAAGAACAACGGCGAATGAGGCTGGGCAGTACGTAGATGCGGCTTTGTGTGATGTAAGGACTCAGGTTGAGAGTATTCAACTGAGTCACGATGATTTGCACTCTAATCTGGTCGAGACAAAAAGTCGGATGCGTGCCTTGCAAGACATTGTCTCCCAGATTGTGGCTAACCCCATTAATCCTAATGGAGGGAACCGACCGTCAGAACAGTCGGGACAATTACACTCACACTCTACCGCTAGCATTTCCGGAAGTACTGCCCTGCCAACATCTGAACGTGCACAGCCCGATTCCCGGCCCAGCCGTTCGCATTCACCTCCGCAGCTGATAAAGGCCCAGCATTCTGTGGAAGACGAGGTACATAATAGTGTGATTTCAGAACATGACAATGAGGAGAGCGTTCGTTCTCAGCGTCCCCCTCGCCTGAGTTTGTCAGATTTAAAATCTCTCTCAAAATTTTCAGGCTCCCCCTCGGACGTTTTGCCATCTATATTTTTGCAGAAATTCGAGCGGGAAATGCAGTTTTTAAGCATCCATTCGTCTCAATACTTAGAAATGGTCGAATTTGTGTTAGAATCTGATGCGCTGAGATGGTTTATGCTAAACAAAGAGAAATTTGTGACATTTGCACAATTTCGTACGGAATTTGTGAGTCATTATCAGAATACATTTGTTGTCGCGAATAAGTTAACCAACCTGCGAACTGAGAAATTTTCTTCTGGAAAACATCAATCCGTTGAATCATTCATTATGAGTAGGTTTCAAGAAATGAAAGCCTTATCCCCATCCATCTCTGAGGTAGAAATCATTTCATCGTTGATTCCACTTTTGCCAGTGAGATTTCAAAATTACTTAGTTGCGTCTCATCACGAAAAATTCTCGGACTTTGCAGCATGCATTCAGCGACTAGAGTCATTGTCTGTGCATTCTACGGAGAACCGACAGTCGCAGGTCCAGAATCAGCCTTACAGGTCGCGTTGGCAAGGTGAACGTCAGGTGGAACGGCGTACCGCCAATATTCGTACAGACAATTTCCAAACAGAATCGCGCAATCGAACTCGTCGGAGGATCCGGAAGCGGAATCGCAACCAGTCGCGACGGAGTTCCGATTCTTTGGGGTCTGATCGTTCCAACTCACCTGATCCTGACACGCAACACTCTCGTACGAACGAAACATCCACTAACACAAATCAACGAACTCAGAATTCTTCACGCAATGATAATTTAAACTAGTAAATGGCTCGGGTAAGAGGGTTACCGCGGGTCCAGCATTTTCAAGTCAGAACAATCCCTCATCTTCAGAAATACAAGAAAGTGTGAATTCAGTTACTTATAAGGTAAGGGCTGCACTATTGTGTCAGCGTGCAGATCTCTCTTACGATGAAGATGACGTGAGTGATGAGCAGCAGAGTAGAAATGGTGAACAGACTTTGGAGTTTTTACGGCGTGACGCTTTAGCTCGTATTAAAATGCGTGTTTTGCAGAAAGATTATATTGCATTATTGGACACGGGGTCTGATGCGTCACTGATAAAGGAAAGGGTTTGGAAAAGTGTTAGTTCATTTGTTTCCTCGCCACGGCTCACACCAGCACCTAACGTCACTCTTGTCGATTTTTCAGGCCGAAAGAAAAGTATAGTCAAGGGACGAGTTCTTTTACCTATTTATTTGGGTGAGATTGAGCTATTCGCACACTTTCTTGTAGTGACGGACTTGTCAGAAGATATCATTCTGGGGTTAGACATAATGTCTCAGTTACGCTCAATACTTAATTTTCGTGATCAGACTGTACAATTTTCCACTGCTGAATTTGAAGCTATTTGTAGGCTTCTACCTGTGGCTGACCCTCAGAGGCCAGTGAATAAGATAGGCATACAAAGCGTTGAAACATCCCCTTCTGTGGAAATCGTCAATGACAATATGGATTCTTTAAACAAGGAACCATTAAGCGACGAAAGTGATCCTTCCTACTATGAAGAAGTTTTGAGTGTAGATCGCGAAACTATTTGCAATATTTCTGTGTCGCGTTTTGTTAATGAAAATAGTGCGAAAGAAAATCAGGGTGGAAGCATTTTCAATGGTAGAGGCGTGGATTTTCATGCTTGCCCTGAATTATTTGCATCTGATGAGGAGATTTTTGAAACGGTAGCCCCGTCTCAACTGGCTACCGGAAGTGACAAGAAGCGTCTTTTAGATATTTTGATGACGCACAGGGAAGTGTTTGCTAAATTCCCAGGACAGTGTGTTAATTTCGAGTATAATCTTGGTATTCAAGCCACAGGGCCTATCGTTCGACGCCCATACCCCATACCTCATAAATATAGAGATGCGGTAAGAGAGGAAATATCCAGATTAAAATCATTGGGTATTTTGGAACCTAGTAAGTCTTGTCATTTGAATCCTTTACATGTTGTTCCAAAAAAGCCTCCCCCTGGCTCCGATAGTATATCTTGTAGACTTGTAGTGGATCTAAGGGCACCAAATGAAGTAACACCGTTACAGCATGTTAGGTCAGAGCGTATGGAAGATCTATTGGCTCGTTTCCATGGTAACGTAGTCTTTTCTTCGTTTGATTTTTGCAATTCCTATTTACAACTACGTCTTACTGAAAACTCCCGCCCTTTCACCGCGTTTTTATTTGAGGGAGAATTGCTACAATACACTTCATTGCCTTTTGGTCAGAAAAATGGTTCTAGCGCCTTAAACATGTGTTTGCAGCAGGTTCTAGGAGAAAGTTTAATGTGTAGTATAATTCGTTATATTGATGATGTCTGTTTGGTGAGTCAGTCGACAGACGATCACTTGAGTGCATTGGACGCTCTCCTTGAAAAGATAAAAGTAGCTGGCATGACTCTCAACATTGCAAAATGTTCATTTTTTGTGTCTGAACTTAAATTCCTTAGTTTTATTGTTTCCCCTAGTGGATACAGGAAAGACCCGGATGCAGTGCAGCAATCTATCAACGCTCTTCCCAAACCCACTAATCTTAAGGAGCTTAGGCACGTATTAGGCATATTCTCGTGGCATTCTCGCTTTATAGAAGGATTCGCAATCATTGCTTCTCCTTGTATGATCTCCTCAAAGCAAAGAATAAATGGCAGTGGACTAGTGCTCACGATGAATCTTTTGCACAGCTTAAAGACGCTGTCATCAAAGATGTAATGTTATCATATCCGGATTTCAAGAAACGCTTCTACTTGCAAAGTGATGCAAATTTACGGGCGATTGCTGCAGTGCTCTATCAGTATGAAGGAGAAGACAAACGAGTGATTGCTTACGTCAGTAGGCTATTAACTGACTGTGAATCTCATTACTCGATCTCTGAACTCGAATGCCTTAGTATCATATACGCAGTAAAAAAAGTGGGAATCGTATTTGGACGGACACCCGTTTACAATCCGCTGTGATCACAAAAGCTTACTGTATCTGCAGAAAATAAAAACATGGAATAATCGTTTGTTGCGTTGGTCTCTGCAGTTACAGAAATTCCATTTTTGACGTCGAATTCATCCCAGGTAGGCTGAATGATAACCCAGACGCTCTTACGCGCGTATTGCCAACCCCCGAACAGAAAATAGTTCGCGCACACGCCCTTCAAGTTTTAAGAGAGGACGTTATCAACGTATCTACGCAACAATTAATTGAAATGCAGCGCGAAGACCCAGCGTACGCGGATAAAATTTCTTTCCTTACGCCGAGTCAGAAGAGTGAAGAAAGTTGTGTCCCCACTGCTGCTAGCAGGCGAAAATGGAAAGACCAATATAAGTTGGAACGTGGTGTATTACTCATAAGAGATTTCCATTTCCCGGAACGCTGGAGAATTTGTCTTCCTCGTGCTCTTGTCAGTAAAGTAATCGAATGTTACCATAACAATGGCCATTTTGGTCGAGATAGATGTTTCAGCCTGATTTCAAAAGCGTTTCACTGGCCCTTCATGAGTCGAGACATTCGTAATTATGTGAGGGACTGTGTGATCTGCATGCGCACCAAATCTTATAAAATTCCAGTTGCTCTACCTATGCAATCTATTACACCTTCTCGCAAAGGTAAATTGGTCTCGTGTGATTTGTATGGCCCTCTCCCTCGTGGACCCAGAGGCGAAAAATATCTGTTGACTGTGTTAGATGTTTATACAAGATATTTGCAAGCATACTGTCTCAAGTCTGCCACTAGTGTTTCAATTGCCAGTTATTTGGAGTCGTTTTATTTCACTCATCTCGGAACCCCTGAAATTATTTTGACCGATAATGGAGCACAGTTTACATCGAAACGTTTTCTTGAGATCATGCAGAAACATGGTGTCAAAATAAAACACTGTTCCCCCTATCATCCTCAAAGTAGTCCGGTAGAGAGGGAACACTCGAACATTTCCCGTTTATTCCGTTTGTTTTGCTCAGACAGACATGAAAAATGGCCAGAATATGTTGCACAAATTGTAATACTGCTTAACAATTCAGTATCAGCATCCTTGGGAATTTCTCCCGCCGAACTGCACCTTAATCAGGATCCCGTGCGGGATGTTTAGAAATATTTTAAAGTCCCACTGAATAACCATAGTCTAAAGGATGAAACAGAAACATGGGATCGCAAGTTACTTCTTGCAGACTTTAGAAGAAGAGATCGCAAGCGCAGGCGAAATGAACGGATAAATGCCGTAGAAGACATTAAACGGAAAGTTGAAACATTCGATCTAGTCTTTCTCCGTCAGCACCCGACGAGTAGTTTTCTTGACTGAAAAATTTCGAAGTTTTTCGATCTGTTTCGGGGGCCGTATCTTTGTTTCAGAGAAGTAGGCACCAAAGTATTCGAGCTCTGCGACGCGCTTACAGGGAAATCAATAGGAACTCATAGCGTGCACAATATGAAGTTGTGGCTCCCATCACCTTCAACCAAGTTGGCTTGGTTGAAACTCGCTGCGAAATGCGTGAAAGGGGACACACTTCGACAACTTGAGAAGAAGATTGCGAATATACATAACATACATTGAAACTTCCTCTTCTTCTCTCTCCGTGCACCATTTCCCGCCGTCTTTCCACTCCCCAAAAGTTATTGTCAGCTACCATAAGGACGTTTGTTAATGCAACATAGAGTATTAGAAAATTGAATGGAATTCCTAACAGCATGAAGTGCCTAGACGTGAATTGGACACCACCAAAGTGCCAAGTTTTCTGTGAACTTGTTATCGACAAAAAAAAATCTATGGGTTACATAAGCTTCCTAACTTTCAGGAGAATTTGTGTCAGTGACAGTAAAAAAAAAAACATATTACGGTCAACTGTGAAAATGTACTGACTGTGTATATAAAGTGTGTGTATCAAAATTGCTAAATGTTGTGTTTAAAAAAAAAATTCACAGAGCTTAACCGTGAGTTCTCGCCATGTCCAGTGGATGGCGTCCTCTGGGAGCACCATCGTGTGGTAGGAACTGGTACCACACGTTCTCGGCGTGGTATCTGGCAACACTCTTAGCCACGTGCTGTCTACTACCTATAAAAGACAGTCCAAGAATGACTCGCCCTTCTACTTCTACTTCTTCTACGTCTTGGTTCGAGTCTGGCAGGCAGCAGCGGAGGAGGCCCATAGAAGATCCTAGTTTGGAATGTGTTATTGAAAAGTGACAGTGCTGAACTTGTGTGTGAAAATGTTACAACCAACAAAGTGAAAGTGGACTATTAACCCAGTAGTTTCCGAAACTTAAGTAGCTGGACAGTGCTGAACTTGTGCATGAAAATGTTATAACCAACAAAGTGAAAGTGGACTATTAACCCAGCAGTTATGGAAAGTTAAGTAGCTGACTATTATTTTTTTTCTTTTCCTTTTCAAAATATCATTCCTTAACTTTGTAAATATGTAATTCGCAAATATATTCTCGAAAGTCGAACGAGGTGTTTCGTTTCCAATTGCATCCCTAGATTTCATCACCTACTTTCGTCAAAATAATTTTGCAGGTAAAAGACGCGGGTACTCCTCTCGTTACCGGGCAATGTGATCGTTGAACGGCCTTGTACGTTGAACGACCACAGACTGTCTCTCTGTAATTAATGACCCGTTTGAATCCTCTTAAGTTTAATTACAATACAGTATAGTCCAAATTTTTAGCACTTACAAGGTCGACATTTGTGCGTAAATGTGTATATAATTAAATTCAGAATACTGTTTGTTGAAGTAAAGAGAGAACTACATGCAAGAGTTCATACGCATACCACTAGGGGTCGTTGAAACGATGCATCATCAAACAAAACTTGAAGTTGGTTGTCAGTCTTTTAGTTACCTGCTTATTGCCAAGCAGCTGTCCATGTCAACAAAACCATGAATTTTCGTATCTTTATGTGAGAAATGTTTTATGTCACATGGTTAAGAATGGACACATTGTCCTTTATTTCGAAAATTCTGAAAAATCAGTAGTGTCCTCAGAGTTTTGACAATGACTGTACGTATATTACATATATTTTATAGTAGTGGCGTGCACAAAATTTTACCCAGCATATGTGTAAACACCTACGATCACATTAATTTTTTAATAGCAATTGCACTTAAACTTGTGTTACTCTATGATGCATATATCTTAAATAAGGTTCTCGCAAGTCACTACTTTCATGTAATAATGAATAAAGGTCAATTTCGAGAGATTGGGCATTTTCTGTAACAAATGCTGGTATTGATTTCAAGTAAGATAGCTCTTTCTGGTTCCAACGTCAACGATTTGCCAACGTCAAAAATGGTCCCATGATAGTTGATAACATGGTTGTACTGAAGGTGATGCCACTAAGCTTTTATTAACAAGAGTAGAATGGTCAAACTTAACACCTGTTCTGTGTCTACACAATGACACTATTCAAAATAATATACTCAACTCATTTGCCCACCTTTGAATCTAGACTTTCAACGCTAGTTGAAAAATCTCGATTAGAAACTGTTTTGATGAAGTTGTAACAATCTCTTCTACTTGGCATATATCAGTGAAATTCCACCTTTCAAGATTGCTCTCGTCGAATGTGGCCTCACCATACAACTTTCGGAATCAACCATGGATATTTAAGCCTGTACATCTTTCATGAGATAGGAGCTTGACTGTCCTTTGTCAATGCATTTTATCCTCATTTCTAGTGGCTTGGAATTAAGGAAACAATCACAAATGAAGTCATGATTATGGTTAATATTACTTTGAAACAAATTACATTATTACATATTGTATTGACCAACAGGCAATTACTTTCACCACATTCCTTACACAAATGTTAAATGCTATAAAATTTGATATGATATATATATAGCCTAAGTAGTAAATATGTCGCTGTGTTCGCCGATGGCACAAAAATTACAGAAATTAGAGCTATTAAAGGCAGATATTTTGATTCTTTGTTAATGTATTCTATATGAACATGAAAATCTTATATGTCTGCCCAATGTCAAAACCGCGAATGTGAAAATTTTGCTATTTTCACCTAAATGCAGATTCATGTTACCTGGGGCACACAGATTCCAATACCAAAGTCTCGTTTGTTAAAGGGTAATTTGAATATTAAAATGCTTCTAACTCACAGTCAAATATAGCACATTCGCGGTTTTGGCATTGGATCGACGATGATGAAAATGTTTTCACAGACGTTGTATCTTTTAACATGGAATATTGGGAAGTTTTGGCTTACTAGCTAAAAGAATCACATTAGTAAGTACTGATATTTCTAAAATTAAAGCTTACTAGCTGAAAGAATTAAATTGGTGAGTACTGTTAGTTGTGAACTGTGGGCTTTCAAGTCGACAAAGTCACATTAGTAAATACTGATATTCATGAAGTTTAGGTTTAGTAGGCGAAAACTCCACATCAGTGAATACTGATGTAGTTGTGAAATTTTGGCTTACTGCACAAAGCAGACACACTGGTGAGTACTCACGTAGTTTTGAAATTTATGTTTATTTGCCGAAAACATCACATTGGTAACTATTGATATGGTTATGAAATTTAGGCTTACTATCCGAAAGTCACATAACTCAATACGAACAATAGTGAAATTTAGACTTACTATTTATAAGAATATTTTGATGAATACTGATAGTTTTCAAATTTAGAATAGAAGATGAAAAGTCACAGTGGTGAATATTGATAGTATTAATAGTTCTGAATTGTTATTTTTGACCCTTAGAACAACGTTCTCTTTCATTGGATTGGTTTCCTGTATATAGTAGGTCCACAGTCTTTAAACTATTATGTGGCGGCTGTGGCTCAGTGGTAGAGCGTATACCTCTGGTACTTCGGGTACCGGGTTCGATCCCAGCTTTCGCCGAGTGAAATTTGTGGTGGACAAACACCGTGTGCGTGGGTTTTCTCGGGGTTCTCCCGTTTCCTCCCACTTTTTTCATTCCACAATTTCACTCGTTACTCATCATCACTGTCTCCTTTAGCCTAACCGGCATAATCGTGGGACGTAAAACTCAAAGATTTCATTTCATTTGAAGCTATTATGGAAGGTAGTTTCAGTTTGCGGTAATGTATTTGCATGAACACGGCCAATAAGCAGAGCTCGCGTGAACACGGCCGAGAAGTTACGGTGGTGGATAGTTCAAAAGACTATCTGTGTGCTGTGTATAGACTTGCAGCCAAGATAGCTGTTGTGTGAGTAGTCATATGGATCCAAAAATTACGATCTTTTAGGAAACATGTGCCTTTTCCAACATTGGTTACAGTTGTAGTCAAACAAGTAATCAGTGTATAACAAGATGGAATAAAAGAAAAAATCAAACCTGGAAACTGGAACCTCTTACTGCTGGAACCTTCAATATTCGGAATCTTAGATACCTGAGGTCCGGGTCTATATCCGATATGGTGCAAGTGGTACTTAGTGCGACGTGAAAACCAACTGTGTCATAGAACAAAAGGGCCGCGATCGTAAATTGTATAGTTGCACAAGATTTACATCTGGTAAAGAACCATAAGGCTCTAGTTCATATTTTCCTTTTCTCAGATATCACGGAGGGAAAGATAGTCAGTTCAAAGCTGAATGAATACCATGTTGTGTTGGATAAGTGTAAATATATAGTGATCCTCTATCTTTCGGAATGTGAAAAAAAGAGGGCATTCTGACATCTAACTTCGTGACTCTAACTGGGTTCGCAAATGTGCAAAAAAAATTTCACGCTGTTTTATAGCTGTTGGCGGTTACTACTATAATGGCGAACTTATGTTACATAGAGTGGACAATAAGATTATAATTAATATAGCATATTACCAGATGGGCATTTAAGAGCAGTTATACTTCCACGATATTTCATCCTTATATACAGCAACACATTTCGCGTTGTCATGTACCATAACTATGCGTCCAGACATGCGCTCAAATAAACGATAACGCATATAAAACAGATGGTACCTAAACTGGGATTCATGCACCTCTTTTACAGATATTAATTTGAAATCTTAAGCATCCGACATCGATTTTTGTGGCTCTTCGTTAGAGAAATGAACGTTTGGTCTATCAACAGTCGTAAACATTCTGTGCTGGACAAATGAAGTAGACTTGATCAAACTGTGTTTGAACGCAGTCCCCTTCAGTGGAAACTGATATACAAGGTGATAGTTAACAGGCAGGGCATACACGTCAAGTACAACTACTGACGGACTAAGGAGTACCGCAGTATTCCTTAAGCTGGTAAGTTTTCCAAATTCGTTGTCATAAATCTGAAAAGGATTTGTGTATTGCTCATGAAATTATCTAACGTTTATTTCAAAATAAATCGTTTTGGTTATGTTCACCCGTAAGATAGTAAAATATATATCCTAATTAGATAATGAGAACCATGTGAGTAATCGAGGAAAGTTATTAATTGGTTCTACATTTGTATGCTCAACAGAAACGTCTCATATTGCACAAAAGAAATGATTTTGCTATCCGTGGATCGTAATTTTGAGAACATATATCAGAAATGAAGAAATTCTCGAAACA
This sequence comes from Thermobia domestica, assembly GCF_964235325.1. Taxonomy (NCBI): domain Eukaryota; kingdom Metazoa; phylum Arthropoda; class Insecta; order Zygentoma; family Lepismatidae; genus Thermobia; species Thermobia domestica. The sequence continues at coordinate 82,294,453 of NC_137469.1, forward strand.
CAATATTTATTACACGCATGATTCATTATGCTGTTACTATTACCTTAAGAGAAATATATGATAACGTTTGTATTAATATTACTTATTTTCGAGAAAGTGACAATAAAACACGAACGTATACATACACATAAGTAATTAACATGTGAAGAATCGAATAACCACAATTAGTACAAACGAGCATCATCGTTATTTATTACACACCTGCCTGATATTCTATGTCACAGAGTAGGAAATAAGATTATGAATACACTGACAGTCAATTGCATATTTTCGGCTGATAGAGTTGGGATAGGTAACAGAAAGAAAATGGCACAAGCATTGGTTAACAAGATGTTAGAATTTTTGTGTGTATAAACGGAAGTGTAACATACAACAGTATTTTAGTGCTTAGTATTCATATGCTAACTTTTCAACGACTTAATTCTAAAAGAATGGGCTATTTTAAGGAAGTTATTCCTTCCCTTCAACCAGTGCTGGAAACTATCGATAAATCTGTTAGGAGTAGTAAATGAGAACGGTGGACTGAATTCCCGCAGCAGTGTGTTATATCTATACTTTTAATAAAGGAGAAATGACATCTTTAACATCCCAAGATTTTCACTTTTAAGTTGTGGAAGACGGATGTTAACTATAGTAAATGATTATTTATAAGTAGATAATAATAAATAAATGATTAGCTACCACCTTTGGCGTCAGCAGCACATAAATTTTGGGGATAGAGGTGTGTATGGACTACCCAGGAAATCGGGGGTCTTTGGATCATGCCCAGAAATTTAATAAAAATGTCTTCGTACATTGCATTTTAAAGAATTTTTGACTTAAAAAGGTAACCAAAACTTAAAAACTTTTGTTTTGTTTTTACATTTGTTAGTCTACTTTCTTTCTTTTTTTTTAAAAAAAAGGAAAATGTGGTACTAAAAACACACACAGAGTTTAGAATTTGTTTGTTTATTCATACAGCAAAATTCAACCTTGTTTTACAATTTAAGTTAAAAAGGATACCAAGTCTATGTCAGGAACAAAATAATAACAAAAGATAGTGTGAAGTGAATACTAAAAATCTGGAAAACGGGTTTAAGGCCTATAAGCCTTTAGGCCTACGTAAATGAGGTTCAACAATGTATACTAGTTAAAAAATAGCTGAAAATTATGTTTTCTTTACCTAAACTAAACTCGCTTTGCTGCTTGCTATCTAAATAAAAATAGTTTGCTATTTTACAGATTACTTCCACCTTCACCTTCATAGGGCAACAACTGACTGCCTTTTTCCACAATTGGAAACAAACCTTTGTGATACTTTTTTTTTCCTATATCACCTTTGTCTATCATTGTGAACGTAGTAAACTGCTGCCGCTTGAGTTTGTTTTGAGTCATAGTTGACTTAAGATGCTTGAAATATTAAGGGGGACGAAAACCGGTTTAAAAATATTGGGGAGACACGTTCCCAGTGTTTCCGGTGGGATTGACGCCAGTGGCTATCACTATTTATTTATGAAAAACGTTTATTGTACATAAGCGCTAAAATATATATTATACATAAGAATATAATTACCCTAAACTTTCAAACATTTTAGCATAATATAAAAGTAGACAGCAAAGAATTCGGAAAATTCGACAATTGTCGTTTATTTAGTTGGAAAACAATATGAGCCTAGAATATGATATAAATATTTATTGCATTTCAGAAAATAACAATTTGTGACAAAGTTTACAAACTGTATACATCCATAGAGAATTTTGAATATTGATATTTTAAGTATTATACGTAGAAGGATCTCCTTACTTCTAAACAAGTGGTTAAAATATTAGTAATTAAAAATATTTAATAGTCATTCCTATATATCAATTAACACTGTTTTGTTTAGTGGGAGAATTAAAAACGATAATCTGGCCATAAAACCATTAATTTGAATATTTGTCTCTGAGCTACTAATAACAAAAGCTAACAAGTGACTCAAATGAATACTAGTTGTGATTCTATGAACCTGGTATCTATGGTATTACATTTATGACCTTTTGCATAATCAGTAAATCCATATTTCTTACACTTTTCTTTGGAATCAACAATATTATGTACGATCATAAACCATAAGGAAAGTTACTAGTGGCACATAAAATCCTTTTACCAATATTACTGTTTATATATCGAACTAAGTATATAGCGGTTATCAATGAAAATTTTAGGTGTTAGATTCGAAATATTCATTTTGGAAGCACCCGGTTTCCTACTACGAAGTATTTACAAGTACGAGATAGGCCAATAAGTGTCAATGGTACGCTTTTATCAGTTCGTTTGATTGCATAATGTAGGAGCAACTACTGAGTCACCATGTCTCCTTTTCTCTTCCAAAGGAATTTTATTTTCCAAAAATACCCTGATGTCTAAAACTTAAGCCTAATAACTATTTTAGGTCATAGGACACTAGGAACGTAAAGAAATTGCATCAAAAAAAGTTACCATACAAACATACTATACATGCCCTACAACACACATAGCAGGACAAATTTGAAGGATGCCATGATAACTGCGATCACTCAACACAACTGCAAAAATGAGCCCGAACACACATACCACAGAAGCACCATGAGGCAAACTAACGGCACCGGACACAGCTTAATACAAGGCATGGTCACTTCGAGCAACTACAGATGTGTTGCACCGACATTCCATACTGATCAGGTTTTTAAGAGACTTTTAGGCCGCTCATTGCACTCCTTACAAAGAACAGTACACATCTCATTAGGGATCCGCACGAGTCGAGTCGAGTCGAGTCGAGTCGAGTCGAGATTTAAGCCTGTCTCGACTGGTCTCGAGAAAATATTGTCTCGACCCGTGTTTTGACTCGAAAATATGTTTTTGTCTCGGCTCGTGTCTCGACTACACGGTTTTTGTCTCCAGTCAATTCGAATTCGAGACAAGGCATATCGAAATTCGAGTCGAGACAAAATATACGAGTTAAAATATACTCACACATCAGCCAGAACATTATGACTACCTACCAAATTGTAAGTATGTCCAACTTTGGCACGTATAACAACGGCGACGCGTCTTGGTATGAACGCAATGATCCTTGATAGGTCACTGGAGAGAGTTGGCACTGTACACAACTCATTTAATTCTCGTAAATTTTGGGCAGGGCGCGATGCACTCTGACGTCATGTTCGATTGAGTTCAGATCCTGCAAGTTGGGGAGCCAGCACCTCACTTGGAATTAACCCCTGTGTTCCTCGAACCACTCCATCATATTCCTGACTTTGTGACATGGCGCATTATCTTGTCGTTAAGTCCCACTACCGTTAGGACTTCAAAATAATATTAGAAATTATAGAAAGAGTTTCGAGACATTCGAGTCGAGTCGAGATTTTTACAAGCAATCTTGACTCGACTCATGTCTCGATTCGGAAATTTGAGTGGAGAAATATGTTTTTTTCGAATCGTCTCGAATTTTACAAATTAAGTGTCGACTCGAATTCGAGTCGAGTCGAGTTGAGACATGTCGGCTCGCGCATTCCTATAGCTCATGGTGTGTCTTTCTGATAACTGTGCATTGCAAGTCACGGTTGATAACTTTTTCGCAAAGCAGAGTCTTTACTTCTTTCGTCGCGGAATTTAATACTTCACTGAGAAATGGTAAGGGAAACAAACAGGCTTGTGACAGAACGTAGCCTAGTGACGTAGTTAGTTAGATTTGAGTTTAGCATCCCTTTCAGCAGCTATGTTATATGAAACATGAACCCCCAAGTTAACATGAGATTCAAACCACATGAGCTCCAGCCGGAGTCTTCCATGCCAAAAGCTCGTAAGCTGTTCACATATCCATGAAGAAGTTTTAGTAACTTAGTTAATGAAATTATTTTTATGCTGAGAATTAGCAAAATTACATAAAGCTGCCCCTGTTAAATAAACGGAATGTAATCTAAATTACGGATTGTACTGCAATAAAGCAAATAAATCTTTTTAAGATTAGCAACTAGTTCTAACTGCATTGTAAGAACATTAGAAAGTATTGCAGATAAAACTTTCAGTAAAATTTTGATAAATTTCGTTTCAGAAGATATGATGTGAAAAGATATGATATGGTGTAGATAGTTTCTCTTGTTGGATACGCTTCTGAGAGTGAAGTGCATTAACCAACATTTTAGACCGTACAGAATGTACGAAAGCATTAAAACATCGTCATCAAAACTTCCTCAAGTCTATATTGCACATACACACATACATATATCCATATATACACTCACACTTTCAAAGAAACAATGAAGGTAATGCCAAATTGTAAGAAAATGTATTTCAAATATAGTGTTTACTAAATACAAATATGTATATACACTTGTATTAAGTTTGTAGATTTATTTATATATTTAAGGTAATTGATTAATCTGTCGAGTTTTCAAAGACTACCATTTATTTTTAAAATGCGAGTAATAGTTCAATGATTTTTAAAAGTGCTATACAAAAATATACTCTTTTAATTGAATAACAACAGGTAGAGGTTATTGAATTTTCACGATTTCAAGTATTGGCTATTCTACCCACAACAACAAGCACAAACACTATGGGTTTTAGGTAAATAATTCCACAGTAAAACATTTAATAAATCATATATATGAATAGTAACAATTTTAAGGATAGAGAAAATACATTGTGCGATGTAATTTTTTCTTTCAGGAGGAAGGTCAAACATAAAATATATTACTTTTCTTCATAATGCTACTTTTTTCATTCACTACTGCTTCAGAAAAAAAAAGAAACTTTCATCACACAAATACAATATACGCACAAGTTTCAGATGATATAAAATACCACTTTAATTTTACCAGGATTTAATATAACGGTGGACAATAAATCCCTTGGTGAGGCAAATATGGTAACTGAGTTATGAGATGAATAGAGCTCCATTGTAGCCATATGGTAAATACTGGTGACTTTCGAGTGGGATATTTATTCTCGATTTAGGATGGGAACTTGTGACGTTTAGTTTTCACGGTAAGTTGTAGGTTCACGTCTCATAGACCTTTAATGCGGAAAACTATCTTTAGACTATAATTAAACAAATCAACCAACTGTAAGGAACCAGTATCTGCCTATAATGCAAGGTGGAGCATACAAATACACACCGTAGTTAACGGGGATGGGGACTGACCGTGATGGAGGATTCTTGTGGTAAATACAGCAAGAGTTTTGTTTCATGTGAACCACACTTCTTGTCTTTGCAAACCACCACATGCACTGCGCCTTTTCTGGTGCCGACGCCATTTTTGTTTCGGCGATACTAGCACCGACAGCGATAGTCGTACAAGTATCAAAATTTACTGAACATAAATTTTGAGTATTCCTTTAAAATGTGTGTTTTCTTTTTCCTTTTTCTCTGTCTCTTGCCATATTGGAGCCATACACTTTTGAAAACTGTCAGACCCATTTCGAGCACCCGGTATGGAAAAATGAACTAGTGCTAAATACCGCGTGCTCGAAATAGGTCTGACTCAATTCGGAAGCCTCTTAGTGCTGGTTATGCCTCATCTAGTGACTGTTCTTTTTTATATATAAATCTAGATCTACAACATTGTTATATCTTTTTTTCTGTGTAGCCAATATTGTAGCCTGATCTTAAAACATATTTTTGTAGTCTTTCTTAATCGTGCATAAATTGCAAGAAATAACATTTTAATAGGGAGTAGAAGCACATCCAACTAGTGTGGATACAATACGGGCTCACATTCCATTATACCACACATTATATTTTGTGTGTATGGAATCTTCGTTTCCTTTCTTTCTTTTTCTTTTTCGTAGAAAAATTGGCAAAATAGTTCAATGTAAACAACAGATACGTTAATGCCGATGGAAGCTTCATGGGCATATTAAAGTTGTAGCCTATATTAATAATTATATAAAATAATGTGAGCGTCTGTCATCAGAATTTGGCATAGAAAAGAGCGACCTGGAGCCAGCAAGTGTTGTACACCGATATGCATATCTTCAACAGATCGAATCACGTACGAAGTTGTCTTCTCCAGTTTCGACTCTAGCGGACTTGGTGGGTGGAAAATTATAAATGAAGTACATATTGGGTGAGGTGCATAAAAGTGAGATCTTTCTCTTTACTCAAGATTTTGAGATTAATCTCAAGGTTGTATGCATAAAATGCTAGACAACGTGACGAGATTTGAGTTTAATCTCACTCACCTGAGTAAATGCTCGGAACTTACGAATCACACGCTGACTTCTCATTTTTCTTATGCATAAAGCCGAGTGTAATCTCAAATAGCTCAAAATAATCTACAAATTTCGTGAACGCTCTCAATCCTGTCTCACAGTGTATGAGTGTCAATCGAAATGGCTGAATGTATGGATGTGGAACTAAGAAGAAAACTGTACAAGATTCGGAAAGACTTTCATGTGCATGACTACGTAGGTATAAATGTCTATATAGATTTAAAAAAAATATACAATGGAGGACACAGAATTTTTTTACATTTACTAGAAACCAGAGGTAGGGCTCTGAATAATAATAAGAAGGTGAGAAATTTCTTGTGTCATATTATAGACTTTGGCTTTCAAACTGGTGTTACAGAAGATGCTGGCGTTCATCAGTAGAGAGTATTAAAAACTATATGATAATAAATGATTAGCGTACACGCCATTGGTATGGAACACCGGGTTCGATTCCTGGTGGGAGCTCATGTGGTTCGGATTCCACGTTAATCAGTAGGTCCCATCTCATATAGACTCGCTGTTGAAAGGGAAGTTAAATTCAACTCAACTCAACTATATGGGAAGTTGTGGCAAAAAACGATAGAAAAGCTGAACAATGAATAGTATTCGCCTCAACCGCTGCAGCTCTTCAGGATGCGAAAACTGCATGACGAAAAAAAAAGGTAAGTTTCCCGTTGATATAGAGATAGTCAAGATGACCAGACGTACCTTTTTAGCTGGGACAGTAACTTTTTACAACGGATGTTCCGTTTTTTTCTGATTCTCAAAGGGGACGACTAAATATCCCATTTTTAAGCAAAAATGACCCAGGTGTCTCGTAATTATTATTCAAAATATAAATGGTCAATGCAAATTCTACACTTTTCCGTACCAACACTCATTGGGAAGGTTCAGTCGTGTATCGAACTTCTGAATGTTCAAATGGGAATTCAGTGTTCTGTGGTTCAAGTGGAAATTGAATGGGGATTCTGAGTGTTCAAGTAGTTAGAAGCATTAGTGGGTAGTACTGAAATTAGAAACATTGTGTTATCTCTTTGACATGTGTATTTTGTAAGTTGAAAACACTACTGAGACCCAAAATACAATCTGAAAGTCAGATATTTACTCCCTTCCCTCATCGATTCGTATGCGTCCCGTTTTTGCAAGTAAAAATTCTGGTCACCTTGGGGATAGTGTACTGCACACACATTGTTATCAGGAAACTGCCTGAACTCGGTGATGAATATATTAATAAGAAAGGAAGTGGAGTAACAGCACAGTGCCTAGAATTGCAAAACCTATTACGATGCTTTTTCTCTATGATAAACAAACAAATACAATAAATAAAATACAACATATTAAAAACTAAATATAATAAATAAATACACGTTGATATAGGTTGGAACCATTTTTTGTTCTTTAGCAATTGATGGTGGACACCATTTTAGGGTCACCGATGCCCCGTCCCCGTGCACCGATGCCCTGTGCACTCTAGTATTCTCTTTGCGTGATTAGATGTAACCTTTCTATGAGAAATAAGACTGCACTTGATCATTTTTATATCTCTCATAATTTTGGAGCTACTCAAATTTTTCTGCTTATTTTAAAACTTCATTTAATTTATTTTACATATTTTAATCTCTTCTAGATATATTCAGGAAATTGAGATATACTCTGTTTTTAATCCCCGGAAATCCCTAACGCCATTTCCGTTTTGTTTCTTCATCACAAATTCAAAAGTGTTCCCTTTCTTATGTTATCCAATATAAATTGGCTCCTCAAAATTAAAACAAAGTTGCGGCCGTATAGTGTTAAGAAATTGGTCACTACTATTTTATATTGCTAAAATATTCAAACGAAAGTAGCTGCAGTATTATTCATCTATTCCTACAGAACAAAGTGTGCTTTTGTGATTGACAAATAACACTACTGATTTTAATTTTACTGGCATGCTTTCACTTGCTACACACCTGTGGATTCCTAATTTAGAAAAGGGAAGGAGATAAACATCGCATTTCATTACGTCATTTTTTTTTATGAAACGTCATCAAAGCCAAGTTCACATGAGACGGAACTGTATGCCACAGTTAGAACAATCTCATTTGCTATTCGTTCTTTTCATGCATACAAATTATGAGTTAAGAACTCACATCTAGATTAATTTCATTCGAGATGTTAGACTATGCTTACTAGTACCTATACGTCCGTCAAGCTGGCCCGCACAAATTTCATATTCAAACTAAAACAGCACAAAAAATTTGTACCCAATATGTACCAATTTGTACCACTAAAATTAGAATTTGTACCCCCACCAATTTCGAAAAAATTGAATTTTTGATGGCGGCCCAGCTTGACGTCAAGCTGGCCCGCACAATTTATTTTTGTTTCCAATTCGAACAAAAACGGTACCAAAAATCTGTACCCAATATGTACCAATTTGTACCACTAAAATTAATATTTGTACCCCCACCAATTTCGAAAAAAATATTTTTTGATGGCGGGCCATCTTGACGTCAAGCTGGCCCGCACAATTTATTTTTCTTTCCAATTTGAACAAAAACGGTACCAAAAATTTGTACCTAATATGTACCAATTTTTACCACCAAAATTAGAATTTGTACCCCCACCAATTTTGACAAATTTGTGTTTCTCAGTGTTCTCTTCAGTGTTTATACATTTAGTTTAAAAACAAAGCATTATTTATTCTTTTTTGTCAATTACTTGTTTAATTTTCCCATCCTGGATTTAATTCCTCATCCGTCTTGAGGAATAATTTTATGGAACTGAGGTTCATTGTGAATTTTCACAATCCGAATATAATTCGTCTATAGTGTAATCTTTAGTTTAGACTTCCATTGTTAGTTTAGAGATAAGGTTAAAGCTTTTGATTGCTTCTATACATCACATGACTTAGCAAGTGCGTACTTCATCCTCCTCCCTCTTGCCTTTTTTTAAAATCTTGTATCCAGTTCTTACTTCTGTTTAGAGGAATAGAAATAGATAAACCAAGAATTCATCATGCAACCGAAACGAGGCAAACCACCCTCTATTGAGAAGCGTTATATCGAAGAGGAAATCATGAAGTATAAGGAGGAAGTAGTTCAAGATGGTACGTATTTTCTTAATTAATAAAAACACCAACTTACTTACGAAAAGAGTTGTTTTGAAATATCGCATCGTGAATTGTTTCTGTCAACTTAAAAGCCATTTAAATAAAAATGCATGTATACAATACTGTAATAATGAAGAAAATTCTATTACTTATCAAATATATATTATAAATTTGAGTAGATACACATATGAAAAAGTAGAAACATGTAGAAGCAGAGTTAGGAATCATCTGCTGCGGGGGGAAAGACCTACAGTACAGTCTCGCAAATTCTGACAGGTCTTGGTAAATGGCCATCTAAGAAGTGGCATTTTTACTTTTTGTCAAAAAGTTGGAGGGGCAATGCCTCCCGTGCCCCATAGCTCCGCCCAGTAAATGAAACACAGAAAGGTCTCTGAATTAGCATAAGCAAGTTAAAAGAGAGATTGAACCAGTTATATGTATCGTGCTGGCGTCGCATGTCGGATAACCAACGTCGAGGGCATTTCCCACTGCAACGGGAAGGAGTCGGAGTGAAGAGAAGATAACGTTGGCCTCTGAGCATACTCTTTGTTATCTTTTCAATTCTGGGGGAGATGCATGAAGTTCACTAAATTTCATATTACTGCGTTACCTTTTTTGGTATTTTACCTAAAAATTTGGGAGGACACGTTCCCCATCACCCCCGCTAACAGCTCCAATTATCTAAGCCTTATCATCATGGTCAAGTTGCAGGAGGGAAGTTGACTGACGTAGTTTAACACTATAGAATTGAGAGTTGGAAAAATTTCAATTTAATATAATATATCACAATATATATATAACCGATCAACAGGCCTGACGAAATGGTTTCGAGGGCCGGATTTTGTCAGGGGCCCGACTGCTTTTAACCGTAATTAAAACCTAAAATGTATCTACAATAGTTGTAATAATTTTAACTTGATACTTAGTGTCCCCCGGAACTCTGATATGTTTTTCGGGGCTGACATATTTTCCAGACATGTTTTTTAGGGGCTAGTGCCCCCCGGAGCTCTGTGAGTGCCTCCGAAGGAGACCACAATAATACGTCTATAATATAATAATAAATAGAACAGTACCATGTGAAAATAATAAGTGCTCCTCCGAATACCGTTGAGCCTCCCCCCGGAACATTATTTTCTGAAATAAACACCGATCAGTGTCTGTTAGTTTGTCCGAATTTTCTTACACAGACTGGTGTCTGTACTACTAATAATTATGTATTCTGTGCATAACTTCGCATGTTCTATTGAACATATCATTTAACTTGGGAAAATAACTAAGTTAAAAATAATAATTTCGCTCTAATATAAAGCCAATCAGTAAAAAAAGAAAGAAAATACATCTACTACGTCTAAACTACTAAACAGATTGATTAAAGAATGGAAACAATACAAATCTCTGGGTGTAGACGAAATTCCTTTCGCGTTAAATTTAGCTGGAGGGAGGAAATTGTGAAACGAGTTACAGAAACTCATTTTCCTCATCTGAAAAAAGGGAGGAATTGCCACAAGATTAGACGGGATCAATCATCGAAAAAATGAAATGAACTCTTTAGCTTAAAGTTCCACTTTTATGCAAGCTAAGTGTTAAAGGAGACGGATGAAATTATAAGTGAATGATGGAAGAAATGGTGGAATGAGAAACAGGGAAAAAACGAGAGAATCCCGAGAAAACCCACGAATAAGATTTCGTCCACCACGAATCAATCATTGTTCCGATTCACAAGAAAGACGACAAGATCGAATGTAATAATTATCAAGGCCAGTGGCGTATTTTCGATTTTGATTCGGGGGGCTTTGCCTGAAAATTGAAAATTCTGCAAGATATTTCATTTACTTTACTATAGTAAGTAAGATTTCGGGAGGGGCTTAAGCTTGGAAGCTCCCCCCTTAAATACGCCACTGATCAAGGCATCTGTCTTCTGTCAACATGCTATAAAATTCTCTCAAACATAGCAAGACTGACGCCATACACGGATGAAATTGCTGGACATTATCATTGTAGATTTAGGTTCAATTGATCAATTTAATTATTAATCAATTTACCATTCGATTAATACTCGAAAAGAAATGAGAATATAATAATGAGGTTTTATTGGACGCTTGTAGGGACATGGGTTTAGAAGTAAATAGAGAGGAATCTAAATACATGGAAATTCGCTGGGATTATAATACTGCATATGGATATGTGAAAATATGAAATAATATTTTCGACAAAGTGGATACTTTCAAAAATGTAGCATCAACATTAGCAGACCAAAACTATATGTAAGAAGAAAATACATCTTGACTGAAAGCCGGGAATTCGTGTTATTATTCAGTTCAAAATCTTTGATCTTCATGAATTATGCTGAAAAACTTGAAGCTTAAAATATTTATAAACCGATAACCTTGCCTGTTGAACTATATAGTTGGGAAACATGGTCGCTTACAAGAACGCAGACAGAGTATTTGAGAATACAGTAGGTTCTATATTCGATCATTTTGATCATATTTGATCATATTCGAAATATCCATGGTGAATGTCCGCATTCTTGTCTTACAACTTTCTTTATTATCATCTCTTTGTCTTCCTATAAGACCTGTTTGGTTTTCTAGTCCATGTACTACTCGTCTATCTCTCTAGTCTATTCCTTTTTTCTTCAGACCTTCAAACAGTGTGTACCATTTCGCGTTATCAAATGCCTTTTCTACATCGATGAACGTTGCTGTTACAACCACTAAAGTTTACTTTTATAAACTGTTTGATTATTAGTCGTTAGCCTCTCCTGTTCCTTTAACTAACGAAAAATAAGTCTTTGGACAGGTTCTCCTCTATTCTTTTTTCCACACGTCTTCGAAGTATTCTTATAATTATTTTTGACACAAGTAATATCAAACACTATTGTTTTCACATTTAACTCTCAAAATCTTTTGGTGCTTTACCTGTTACGTAAATTTTGTTTATTAGTTTATACAAAACTCCTTTCACTCTTTATCCTAAATTCTTTATAATTTCAGCTGGTATTTCATTTGGTCCGGTTGCTGCATCTGACTTTCAGTGTTTGCACTGCTTCTTCAAATTTCACTTTTAAAATTGATGGTCCCAAGTAATCTTCATGTACTTCATCTACCACCGCTTCTTCCCGGTTTAGTTTCTTTGTAAACTTCTACGCATTTCTTCCATCGATGTGTTCTATCTTCTTCCTACACCTGAACGTTTCCGTCTTTGTTCTTTATTACATTTGCAGTGGTTCTTATATAATAAACTTAATTTTTCACGTTCTTGTAAGCTTGTTCTATGTCTCCAGTCTTCATAGTTTCATCAATTTCCTTGGATTTGCTAACCACTCTTTTCTTGCCTTTCTTGTTTTTCAGGTTTCTGTATCGCTTGTATACTTCGTCGTCCTTGTTTAATTTGCAACTTCTCCGCTTTTCCACAAATTTCAATATTTCTTCAATTATCCATGCCTTGTAGTTCTTTTTTCCTGTTTCCCCATGTAATCATCACAGCTTTTGATTATTCCTGCCATTGAGCACCTCTTACATAATATTTTTCGCAGTATCTATTATGGTAACTCATCTATCTGTCGCTCTCCAGAATTCTTTATGAGTCTTGACATCTTTCTTAGTTTGAGTGAATTCCACTTGATGCGCGGTTATAATATTCGCGTCAGCTTATAGAAATCGATAACCAACACGAGGGAGTCATCTGTGCCCACATCTGCACCTGAGTAACTTGTACAGAGCTTTACTTGGTTTCTGAATCTGTTTCGAATTAGAATATTGTCTATTTGGTACTTTCACTACCTCCTGGAATGCCCAAGATAAGGTATAGTTTTAAAAATTACATAAATTCAAATTTCTCGAAATGGGTGGAGGAACAAACTCTACTTTTCGTGGTACAAATCGGTACATGTTGGATACAAATTTTTGGTACAGTTTTCATTCAAATTGGAAAGAAAAATGCGTTGAGCAGGGCAGATTGACGTCAAGCTGGCCCGCCGTCAAAAATTCATATTTTCGAAATCGGTAGGGGTACAAATTCTAATTTTGGTGGTACAAATTAGTACATATTGGGTACAAATTTTTCGCACCATTTTTGTTCGAATTGGAAACAAAAATAAATTGTGCGGGCCAGCTTGACGTCAAGATGACCCGCCATCAAAAATTCATTTTTTTCGAAATCAGTAGGGGTACAAATTCTAATTTTGGTGGTACAAATTAGTACATATTGGGTACAATTTTTTCGCACCATTTTTGTTCGAATTGGAAACAAAAATAAATTGTGCGGGCCAGCTTGACGTCAAGATGGCCCGCCATCAAAAATTCAATTTTTTCGAAATCGGTAGGGGTACAAATATTAATTTTAGTGGTACAAATTGGTACATATTGGGTACAAATTTTTGGTACCGTTTTTGTTCGAATTGGAAACAAAAATAAATTGTGCGGGCCAGCTTGACGTCAAGCTGGACCGCCAACAAAAATCCAATTTTTTCGAAATTGGTGAGGGTACAAATTCTAATTTTAGTGGTACAAATTGGTACATATTGGGTACAAATTTTTGGTACTGTTTTAGTTTGAATATGAAATTTGTGCGGGCCAGCTTGACGGACGTGTACCTACTCATCTTTATGCATATCACCCAATACGGTCAACCATAGTGCATGTGAGGTAGGCAACACACACAATCTTTGTATGTTGCAGGTTGTAGACATTGTAGGTGCAATACCTAAGGCAATACGTGTCATTATAATCTAGTGCAGCGTTTCCCAACCTTTTTCAACTTGTGGCACAGTATGGGTGTAACTTGAATTCTCGAAGCACACTCATAGATATTATTTGTAAATATAAAATACCGTGGTATTTTTTCTTTGATTACTGATTTCCTTCTCACAGAGAAGAAAGCTCGATCACTGGTTTTTCCCCATAGTAAATCATTATGCTTATTTTTCATTCTAATTTAAAAATAGAAAACAATTGCAATAAAATATTGGACACAGGTTTTTACAAATACGTTTTCTTTTTCGAAAACTGTATCCAATCTTTCACTAATAAGGAAGCACTAAATAACGAACGAACAGATAAATCTCTTGTACTTTTAAAACACACATGTAGGTAATTTGTATGCATGCTTGCTTAGTCGAAAGGACTGAATGATATTTTAACCTCATCATGGATATGGCATCAAATGATGCCACATATCTATCGGGAAAATAATCCGAATTTTTTAACGAAGAAGAGTGAGAACAAAGGTAAGTAAAAATAATATTCCGAAGCACTTGCTTTTACTTAATTCAGTTCGCACTCTTCTTCCTGAAAAAAAAAATCGGATTATTTTCCCCATAAATATGTAGCATCATTTGATGCCATATCCGTGAAAACGTTAAATTTTCAAGTTACGAAATAGTCTGCAAAAATAAAGAAGCAATAATTGTTATAACAATGATCACAAATATTTTTTTCAACATTAAAAATGTACAGAAAAGTAACACGAATGGAACTTAAAATTGTAGATTCATAGTCACGTGAAATACGAATATACATTTTTTTCCTTATGATTTGCAATTTGATAGCTATTAATAATTTTGCTTTGATTTCCTCGCAGGACACCAGCGGTCCATTCACGGCACACCGGTTGGGAAACGTTGATCTAGTGACATAACGATAACTATTTATAGGGTACATTAAATCAATGCTTTTTATCCATATTAACCGTATCAACCTCTTAACTTTACTACCTCGTGTCTATTATATACGAACTCATCCAAATAAACAAACATTTCATACAAGTACAAGGAAAACCACGAACACTGTGTTTGCCCACCACAAGGTTCACTTGGCGGGAGCAAGGTTTGAAACCGGGACCCCATGCACCAGGTGTGAGCGCTTTACCACTGAGCCACCGCTGACCCCCAGAAAAAAATAGAAGTAGTTTGTTCACCTAGTTATATAAGAAAAGAAAGAGCACAAATTAAGAATAAGAAAGACTCTATATACACCATCAATCATTTCTCTGATAAACAAACATAGATTTAAGAAGAAAGTATACAATATGTTTATAGATACCAACTTTTGGGAAGATGTCTGGACCCGTTAACCTCATGATTTAGTATATTTATTCCTTCAATATTGAAGTTACTTATTATTTCTTTTTGTTACGAGGGACTATTAAGCAGCATGACTATCGAAAACAATTTCTCCGTCTTATTATTGATAATATTAATTTTTTACAATTTTTAAAATATTCCTGAGATGATTAACATTAAAGTTTTAGATATGGAACCTTCATGCGTGAATTCAGCAGTAATTATGTCTTTAAATTATTTTGGCTCACAAAATCGTATAAATGTTTTCATTACAGAAAATGTTGTGTTATTTGCTGAGATATTTGTTCGTAACTTGTATGCATACACTGCAATAATATTTTTGCAAGTTGTTCAGGGAACTAATATTACGACTGAAATTCAACATGAGCAAATTTTTTCTAGTATGAGAAATTCTGTTGCTTTATTATTAGTAACACACAGTGTTGTTGCATTGCAAGAGATGTTGATTAATATGAAACACTTACTACAACTACGAAAGAAATCAAGAATTTGGTTATTACAACTTGTAAACTTTCTTATGAAGAGCAAAAATCACTACTGAGCAGACACACACATAACAACTACCTGACTTATTTTTAGTTATGTTGGAATTCAGAAGTGCAGGACTATCATTCTCGCTTGAAGATTGCCTGCACGGAAGTTATCAGCCTCTTATGCTACAACGTAATACTAGTGAATGTACCGCACATAATGTAATCGACCTTAACTCTGAACACTTCGAACAAATGGTGCAATTTCTATGGTTATCCGCTAAATAACAAGTTTTCCAAATCTTCCATATGAGGACATTAAAGTATTGCCTAAAGGAAATAGAGAAAATTTGGGAGTGAATGGAAAAGTTTTCGAAACGATTGTTCGATATATGAATTTTACTCCGATCCATAAAGTACATTACTTATCGATGAATATGTATGGCGACAAACTTCCAAATGAAACCTGGACGGGTGTTGTTGGAGATTTATTCGACCCTTATTTCTTCTCCATTTTGAACCGGTACATGAAAATGCGATTTTCTCCATGTGCCGATTTTGAAAATTCCTTCACTAATTGATTTCTCTCGTAGAGTACTACAAGAATCAATGAAAATCTCGCGGGCCCTTTCTCCTTCCCCCAAACCAAAAAGTGTACAAGAATTCCACACTATATTGTTATGTGTACCTCTTGAACTTGAACACTTTCTGTACTTCTTCGTGGTATCTTTTTTTACTTTCCCTTTCGTTATGTTTGCACCTCTAAGGCGCACACAAGTGATAAAAAAAACTTACTCCATTTGTTTAGAGTGCATTAAATAGAAAGTTCATTAAATATAAAAGAAACTGTTGCATAAATATTAATAAATACATCAAGATATTTAGAGTATTTAATGTATAGTAAATATTATACATTATACACGATTAAAGTAAAATAATGATTGAAATTAACAATAAAGCATAAGAAAGCATAATTTGAAAAAATAACGCATAATTAAGCAAAAATAAAGCATAATTATGAAAAATAAATCATAAAGCATAAATTAAAATATATAGCACAATTCTTGGAAAATCCCATTAGAACAATACTTGGAAAAATCTCTTAACTCCAAGTTTAACATATTGTATTAATATTTTTTTCTAAAACCAATATTTACAGTGCAAAATCTCTGGGAACATAACAATGCAACAATGAAAATTTTATTTTTATTTCTGAAAACTTTTCGGTGTAATACTTTCAAGTGGAGAAAAAAAGAACACTAGTTAACAAAGGTTTTGTTACATAAAAGGAAATACCTGTTCTTAAAGGAACTTTTTGCGCTGAATTCGAATATGTACTCGGTTTTTCTCCATCACGTACGATTTTCCCGTAACAGAGGGATTTTCAGGAAAATCCCTCAAAAATTTCCCTTTTCGTTTATTTTACACCCCAAGATCTTCTCCCCTTGCATATACTAACATAGAAATTATAACTAAGTATACTTTGATTTATATTTAACAAACCCTCCAAGTTTCGTAATAATCGCTTTATTCTTTCTAGAGAAATAAATATGTTTGTATGTATACTGTGTGTACTGTTTATTGCACCTTATAGTAATGCTTTCAGATCTCTTAAGTTGAGGTAAAACGTTTTGCTTTATTACCACAAACACATATATAAAATATAATACAATATAATTTACAAGTGTGACAATTTACAATAAACAATAATACAAATGTACCGAAAGGTCATGAAAAGACAATCAAAACTATCACAATATATGAAACTTCCATTGGGTTACAAAAACGTACACTACTTCCTTCTTTTGTAAGAAATGTTGCATTCTCTAACAAGACCCCAACAATAGTCCCACATCATTGAAGGATCCCATCGTCCCTGGTACCTTTTCTCCATTGCCATTATATCTTGGTGGAATCTTTCCCCCTGTTCGTCGCTGAGAGCACCTAGGTTAGCAGGAAAGAAGCTGAGGTGGGAGTGCAAAAAGTGGATTTTTAAAGACATCCTACAACCCAACTCTTTGTATTTCTGTATCATGTCCTGTACGATTTCTGTGTAACTCTCAGCTTTGTTATTGCCCAGAAAGTTGCGCACAACACACTTAAATGCTGTCCAGGCAGCTAGCTCAGCACTGTTTAACTTGCTGTCAAAGCTATCATCAAGCATTAATTTCCTAATTTGGGGACCAATAAACACTCCCGCTGAAATCTTAGCATCATTCAGGTTAGGGAACTTATCTCGCAAATACTTGAAACCTTCACCAGATGTGTCCATGGCTTTAACAAAGTTTTTCATAAGTCCTAACTTGATATGAAGTGGCGGTAGTAATATCTTATTAGGATCTACCAAAGGAGCGTATTTGACGTTGCATTCTCCAGGTACGTAATTTACTCTAGGTTCCCATTCCTTCACTTCATAATGTTTGTCATCAGCTTCTTTCTTTCTTTTGCATTCTGTTACATTTGATAACAAATATTGATAACCATTTCATGAACAAAACGAAAAAACTTGGAGAATTGTATATATATGTATTAAGATATACATATACTGTACGTTTAAAAAAAATATACGTTGGAAGTACATTCTATTTTTATACACGTTTCTAATTTGCAGAGAGCAATACAAGTGTGTTGTTGACTATTGTAAATATTCATTTTTATGTCTGTGTTTGTAGTAATAAAGCAAATCGTTTTTACCCCAACTCAGGAGATCTGAAAGCATTACTA
Source organism: Thermobia domestica (assembly GCF_964235325.1). Taxonomy (NCBI): domain Eukaryota; kingdom Metazoa; phylum Arthropoda; class Insecta; order Zygentoma; family Lepismatidae; genus Thermobia; species Thermobia domestica. The sequence continues at coordinate 82,313,037 of NC_137469.1, forward strand.
TCAGGTGCAATAAACAGTGCACACAGTATACATACAAATATATTTATTTCTCTAGAAAGAACAAAGCGATTTTTACGAAACTTTTAGGGTTTATTAAATATAAATCGAGGTATACTTAGGTATAATTTCTATGTTACTATATGTAAGGGAACAGGAGCTAGGGGAATAAAATATCTGAAAAAGGAAATTTTTTTAGGGAATTTCCCGAAAATCCCTCTGTTACGGGAAAACTGTACGTGATGGAGAGAAACCGAGTGCATATTCGAATTCAGCGCAAAAAGTTCCTTTAAGATCAGGTGATTTTTCTCATGTAACAAACAAAAAGTTTAAATTTGTTAACTAGTGGAAGTAGAAGAAGAAATATTCCGCCGAAAATAAACTATCAATAGTTTTGTTCTAAGTTTAACTGCGCAGTTATATATGATGATTCAAAATGTTCAAAAAGTGTGTTGGGGGGGGGGGTAGGGCCCGCGAGGTTTTCACCTATTCTTGTAGTACTCGGCGAGAGAAATCGATTAGTGAAGGAATTTTCAAAATTGTCACAGGCAAACATGAAGAAAATCACATTTTCATGTACCGGTTGAAAATGGAAAAAACAGGGCCCGCGAGTTTTTAAGTGATTCTTGCAGTACTTGACGAGAGAAATCGATTAGTGAAGGAATCTTGAAAATTGGCGCAGGCAAACATGGAGAAAATCGCATTTTCATGTGCCGGTTCAAAATGGGATATAAAAAAGGGCCCACGAGTTTTTAACTGATTCTTGTAGTACACGGAGAGAGAAATCGATTAGTGAAGGAATTTTGAAAATTGGCGCAGACAAACATGAAGAAAATCACATTTTCATGTACCGGTTCAAAATGGGGAAGGAAAAAGGGCCCGCGAGTTTTCCTTCCCCATTTTGAACCTTTACATGAAAATGCTATTTTCTCTATGTTTGCCTGCTCCGATTGTGAAAATTCCTTCACTAATCGATTTCTCACGTAGAGTACTACAAGAATCAGTTAAAGAGTCGCAAGCCCTTTTTTTTTTTTCATTTTCAACCGGCACATGAAAGTGCGATTTTCCTCGTGTTTGCCTACGACAATTTTAAAAATTACTTCAGTAATCGATTTTTCTCGCCGAGTACTACAAGAATCAGTTAAAAACTCGGGGGCCCTGTTTTATTCACCATTTTGAACCGGTACATAAAAATGCGATTTTCTCCATTTTTGCCTGGGACAATTTTGAAAATTCCTTCACTAATCGATTTCTCTCGCCGAGTTCTACAAGAATCAGTGAAAATCTCGCGGGCCCTTTTCTCTTCCTCCAACCCACTTTTTGAACATTTCGAATCATCATACATAACTGCGGAGTTACACTTAGAAGAAAACTATTGTTTGTTCATTGTTGGCGGAAAGATTTCTTCTTCTAGTCCTTTTCTCTTTTCTCCACTTAAAAGGATTACACCGAAAAGTTTTCAGAAATAATGCAAACTGCATGTGATGCAAAAGGAGAACGCAATCTTTTAGATTATACATTATTCTTAATATGAATATCTGGCTTTCGGTCAGTAGTGAAATTAATTGCTCGGATTTAGTAATAATGTAAAGTAAATATTTAAACATAGTGGCGTACAAAGGGAGATTTCTGGTTTTTAATGCCCTTTGATCAAAATATTGTGAAAAATAATAAACGCTTAGCATATTAAAATATGATAAACACAAAATTTTGAAACGATATGAACTTGTAAACTTCAATCACTCTGTCCTTTTGTTGATGAACTTCTGCGTGCGGTGCTGTCTAAACTAATCACAACTACATAGAAGGACTAGATAACTTAGAAATTTGTGCACATTAATCGAATAATACTTAAAATGAATCATTTCCGTTATTCCACTACATTGTTGGCTTAGATTCTAAGTATAGTATAACACGAGTCCTTTGCTCTAAATCCCATCTGGATTAATTTTTAATTACTTGCACAGAATTCCATCGATCACTCAGACAGTAAATTTGGCAATCAGAATGCCTCCCGAAAACAAATATAATGTCATATAAGACATTAGCTATTTCTTACAAACTTTTCTGTCTTCTAACTCTACAGTACAGGTATCGTAGTACTATAGTACCTTTAGAAGTTTTCCAGTTTACACTAAGTTGTGTCTATTCATTATTTTCCCTTTTATTTTGGACTTTGTTTCTATAAATTTTGTTCATAATTATTTCTGTGCCAAATATAAAAACACCAACTGCTACCTTTCCAAGTAGAAGTAAAAATACACTTTCAGGGACTGTTTCATTGACTTCCTGTTCTTGATTGTTATAAAAGACGTCTTTACATGACTTTGCTACAAGCCCACTTACTTACATTCGTCAAATTAAACTATTCACTCTGGTTAGACAAGGAAATCCTTTAGGAACAGCGTAAGATTTTGCAGAGGAAGTGATCACTTCTCTCACAAAATGAAATAGAATTCTTTTTGTCTTTACCAAATTGCATCATGGTTTGGAATTTCAAAAATGGTTTGCTTCCATAAGTTATCAAGTTTCGGTTGGTTGCAATTTTGTCGATAGTATTGGTCACATTTTCTGAGTATATCAATCTGTCTTTTAGTTTATTAAGTTCGGTGATGGTAGAATTTGCCACCATCTCCCATAGAGTATATGTGTACGTCTTTACTTTCATCATTGATTCCACAATGTCTTTTATTGTGTTAATATCTTCTGAATGATCTCTATAAATTATCTCTTTTATAAACAAGCATTGATTCAGGCTAGTTATTATTATTATGAAATACGCGGTAAAAATAAAAATTACTCTGTTTTTTCATTGTTTTGGTTGTCTTCTTACAGATTGAGAAAAGAATATTGCATATACGTAAAGATATATTTGAATTCGGTTATTGCACTTTGATTTAGGTAGGTCTAACTTATATTTAACTCGCTTACTTAACGTGAACGACAATTGGACAAACAAAAATATGACAATTATCATAAACCATAGCTTAGGTTGGAATGCTATTACTGAAGCCATCCATAATGGAATAAGTCCAGTTCGTGAAACCATAAACAATATTTCAACCATAAATATTGGTATCGAGAAATCAATACCTTTTATTAGAGTCTCGCTTCGGATCATCGAATTGAAGCATACATCAGCTTTACCACTCAATAAAGCTCCAACAACACCCATCCAGGTTTCATTTGGAAGTTTGTCGCCATACATATTCATGTATGAATAATGTACTTTATGGATCGGAGTAAAATTCATATATCGAACAATCGTTTCGAAAACTTCTCCATTCTGTAACGCCCCCTTCCGCCTAGCCTCGTCCATTCAAAACCAAATCGAGAGTTTGGAAAAGAAAAAAAAGTAAATAACACAAACTGTCAATCTGGGCTCAGTCGGACAAAGCCTGGTAGAGCGGACTTGAGAGAGTGGGGCTGTTCCGTATCGCGAAAACCACTTCGAAGCATAGGAAAGACCACAGATCCAATATGTCACTTTCAAAAAGAAAACAAGGTAAACATTTCAAACATAAACAAAGCAAACAAACCAACACAGTGTTTCAGTTTTTCAAAAATATAGCAATTTTATTAACCAACATAAGGGAGGTGTATATGCGCTAAAACGTTAGAATAGTACACATACACTGTATTCAAACATTAAATAAATAACTATTAGAAATTACTATTTTCACTGTCAGGTAATAATTTGACTAATTTCCATCCAATTAACTTTATCTTTGGCTTTAATATCAACTATTCTTTAAACTCCAATCTGTCAAAATACTTTAAAATGAAGCAAAAATTTAACAATTACTAATCAATGAAATCTTGAATTTTTAGCAAATATCAAATCTATTGTTTCTCTCTGTCAAGTTTACTACCAAACTCCAATCGCAGTCCTCAAATCTTAATTAATAAACATCCCAGACAGCATGTTTGCTTACCGCAAGCTTGCCTGTCGCTTTTATTTGATTTTATTTTGCTTTGGCTTATACAAAAGCTTATTTCTGCTTAGCGCAAGCTGTAGTGCGGGCAACCCACGCTTCACTTGCGAGACGCTTTTCTTTAGATTGAAGTAAAAAGCCAGCGCGCGTTCGTTTTTCAGTTGTTCTCAAAAACCACGTGACGCTGACCTCTTAACTTACGGTGACAGGGTAGTGTTCGCGTTGTTAGCGTTTTGTTAGATTCAGCTTGAATAAAGGACAAACTTAATTATTTTTTTAATTGTGCCGTCTAGTACTCTAGTACTCTAGTCCCAGGTACCTATAATGTCGCTCTTTATTTCCTCATATTTCGGTAAGCATGAGGCATAACGAATTGTAGTATTTATGTATAAATCATAAATGTGAACATATATGGAAGCAGGTTTGAGCCTACTTAATTCGCGAAAGAATACAGAACTGTTGCAGATATTTTAATATAAACTTCAAGTTTAACTTACAGTATAAACTTTATCTGAACGCTGTGTTTAAAGTATAAACACTTTTCTGCGTTTTTATATAAAGAGGTAGAAATTTCAAGTACTCGCGACTAATAACAACGTATTAGATATTTGTAAGAAGCAACGGCGCGTTGCTAGATTCTTCCGATCGACTGTTGAATCAATCGATCATTAACAGCTGTGACGTACCAGACGTCAGAACAGCTGCTTTTTGGAATTCCTTCCTGTTCCTCATCCTGGGTGCTTCTCCACGCCATTTCTTCGAGCACTGCAGTCCAGACTGATCTAGCCAAGGGTCTCCAGTGCTACGGATCTGGTAGGAGTCTCACTCTACCTTGAGTACTATCCAAACGGGTACTCTCACCTCCATCATTCATATATTCATTTCTCATTAAAACATCTGACACAGCTTCTTTCTTTATCCCGGGCTCTTGCCCATCTGCTGGTATAACACTATGGCGGACTCTGGCAAGGCAATCGGATCAAAGACTAACGGCAAGCATTCTAAACTCCCGCACGTCGTAGCCGGACCATCCGTTCGTGCCACCAAGGCACAACCACGGACGGACTCTAGCGCTACAAATAGACGACAGCGGAAAAGCTCACAACCATCCACATCCTCTGTTATCTCGACCAGCTCAGTTAGATCTAGGTCTCCTCAGGAGAAACAGAGCTATGCCGCCTGCCTCACTACTTCACCTCCACCAAAAAAGCAGCACTTGCATTCTGATTCAGACTCCGATACAGATGAAATGATCATCGCAGATCCAGTAAATGAAGATTCTCACACTGTTCCAACATCGATTTATAGTATGCTCCTAACTAATCTCGATACTAAGTTTTCTAACTCTAAATTTGTTGCACTTCAATTACGAAAATATCTACCACGTGCAGCTATCTCGGAAATAGTTCATACTCGTAATGGCATTATTCTAAAAACTACAGATTCATCTCTATTTTCAACTATCAGGAATAAAGTCCCTATAGACACATTCGGAAAGAATGCTCAATTAACTTCATTACAGGACACCCGTCGTAAACAGGCACCTCCTCCTAGGCGTACGCCCTTGCTCTCAGTGGTCATCCGGGGAGTAGATCCTTCATACACTGAAGATGAGATCCAAGAGGAATTGAAATACGAAGGGCATATGATCACAAAGACCATTAGAATCAAGAACGATCGAGGCCCTACCTATATGGTTCGGGTATTGACTTCACACCAAGAGACGATTGATGACCTGCTTGCTAACGGAGCTGTTATATATCAGCACAAGCACAGGGTGGAACCATCACGTTCCTCACCACCATTGCCAGTACGTTGCGAGAAATGTCAAGAGTATAATACGCATCCTACTGCTGAATGTCGAAACAAACAAAAATGTGGTTATTGCTCTGTCCCGCACTCCACACGCGCTTGTACGAATCTCAGCTCCCCTCCGAAATGCCCCACTTGTCAAGAGCAACATCCTGCATACAGTTATAGATGTAAAGGCAAACCTCAACCACAAAAGGATCACCCTGAGCTTGTAGTTCCACTACGTACTCCTGAGCAACCTATCACTAATCACCATCCATCAGACGCACCAATCACTCTCAATCAACTACTGACGTTCTTTACTTTGGCAATGCAAAACATTCAACCCTTTCAACGACCGCACATACTTCAACAGATCATTCAGGCTGCCAAATCTACATTCAATATCAATTTTACTGCCACCTATTCTGGAAACACAGTTCACTTTCATACTTCCATACCTGACACTTCCAATCATGGCTCTGGTGTTCTTATATCTTAACATCCGTTCTCTTCGAAAAAACAAAGTGCTCTTCGAAACGTTGCTCAGGGAAGAACATGCCAATGCTTTTCTGCTAAACGAAACATTTCTACTACCCGCTATAAGATGTCGCATACCAGGATATTCCTTGTTTCGCGATGACTCCAATTTACCAGCTCAACGTGCCCATGGTGGTACTGCCATAGGTTTCCTTCATATGATTCCTCACCGACGCCACATCTACAATGCTCCTCAACTTCCAGAGTACGTTATCATATCACTGTAGTTTCGAAACATCACAATCACTGTAGCAACAATATACATCCGACCCATTACCCACTGCATTTGTTCAATTCATTTCCAACAACTTCAACTATTATATCATTATGGCAGACTTTAATATGCATAGTCGAACAGAGCAGGACAGAACTAACTTCAGAAATTTCCTCACTACTCATACCACAGGTATTATTCACGATCTTCCCAAACCGACTCGCCCCATATCAAATACAACGCCAGACATAGTCATCACGTCAGCAAATCTTGTCTCACGCAGCCTCATAGAAGTTTTAGATCCACTTGGCAGCGACCATGTTCCAATTAAATTTTCTATCAACACTCACAGCTCAAATCCAACTCAAACAAAACCTAATCTTTCCACAAGCCTTCGCTTCGATAAAGCTAACTGGAAAAGATACAGGAGTTATCTTACCACCTCCCCCGCTCATACTACAGCCCCCTCAACAGAAGACGATATGTACGCTGCCATACACACGATCACATCTTCCATCCAGAAAGCCAGTTCTTTGTCTATACCTACCAGTACCAACTCGACCATATCAACCTAATCTACCACCTCATTACCTCACAATGATCACACGATCACGTCAGTTTTATCGTGAGTATACTCTCACCCACAATCCGGAATCATTGCGTCATCACAAACAGTTACAGCGCACAGTACGTAACTACATACGTGCTTATAAACTTCGATGTTGGGTAAAAGCTTGCAACAAACTCTCAGACACTAATCATCCTTCCAAGTACCGGAAAAGATTCAATGCGCTGTGTGGCAAATACACTAGAACCCCATATCCTCTGTTAATACAAAACTCACCTGCACAAGATGATGTAGAAAAAGCAAACGCATTTGCAGACAATCTTCAACGCATATTCACACCACAACCTCCTGAGCATGCATCTCATCCCGTTGAAAAGATCAATCTCGCTGCTTACCAGTTACAACCCAGCATAATTCATTCTCTTCCGCCTCACACACCGTTAGCTTCTCCTATTACTGTTGACGATATCAGAACCGTAGTCACCCGGAAACGTAATTCTGCACCTGGCTTTGATAACATCACTTATCGACATATCAAGGAAAGTCCTCTCTCTTTATTAACCCTTCTAGCAACGATTTACACTTTTATTCTTCGCAGTGGGTATTACCCAACCACCTGGAAAATGTCGAAAACCCTGATGTTTCCAAAGCCAAACAAGCCATTGGACGATGTTTCTTCATATCGTCCCATACAGCTCACATCCACATTCAGTAAAATCCTGGAACGAATCTTGGTCAAACGCCTTCATCAATATCTCGCAGAACACCACATACTTCCTAATTATCAAGCCGGATTTCGACCTGCTTTCTCCATCAATGATCAACTGCTTCGTCTTTCTAGTCTGATCACTAATCATTATAATTCTGTCAAACCCTCTTGTCTCGTTTTGTTCGATTTAGAAAAAGCATTTGACAAGGTATGGCATCTGGGTCTCATTTAAAAACTGATTCGCCTTACTATTCCTATCCAATATATTCGAATCATTTACAACTTTCTGACAGGCCGACTTGCATATGTTTCTATCAACAATAAGTTATCTCATCCCATTTTTCTCCTCTCTGATGTTTCACAAGGTTCGGCATTGTCTCCACTTCTATACCTTCTGTTTGTCACCGATATGCCTCCACTACCGGACAAAGTGCACATATTTCAATACGCTGACGATACTGCCTTCCTTGCACTGGGAAATACCATGCAACAAATTAATACGCTTTTGCACATAGCTATAGATAATTTCTCTCTCTGGTGCACGAAGTGGCATCTTCACATTAACGCTTTAAAAATACAGGCCGTCGTATTCCTACCACCCAAAAAGTCAACTAGAATTCGCCGCAACCCCAATAGATTATCCATTCAAGTCGACCAGGTTCCCATACAAGCCAGTAAGACAGCAACATATCTAGGTGTAACATTTGATCGACATCTAACCTGGAAGCAGCACCTAGCATCAATCACTTGTAAAGCATACAATCGTTTAAATTTACTGAAACGTTTAACTGGCACTACTTGGGGTTTAAAACCAGCCACTGTTCTCACTACTTATAAGGCATTTCTCCGCCCAACTCTCACACAAGGCCACACAGCCTGGGTATCTGCCCCAACCAGTTTTTACCACAAACTCCTAATACTTGAACGTCATGCCTTCCGAATTGCACATAGAATCAAATTACCCAGCCCTACCCAGCATCTTTACAGTCTTATCACATTCCCTACATTACAGTACCATATCGAAAAACTCAGACTTACTTATCTTACTAACCGTTACCACGATCATCATCCTCTTCTTATGGATACCATGCACCTTTTAGCAGTTCATCCCACGCCCTCTCGATATATGCACACGCCCTTGTCATTATTATTTACCCTGTATTGTTACACACTGCCACCGAATCACCCAGACTTACATCTCCTCGATGATTTTCATACTCATTTTCATCATCCGTTCATTACTCCATCTACCGCACAGTGATTCTCCTCATCACTAACATGGGCTCCCGCCTGTCCCCATCATAGCCTAGAGTTGCCCCTAGGCAAGAAGATACTCTCATGTGTCCAATTAACATTTCCTATGTGTTGTGGTGTGTTTTGCACCTCATCTCATCTCTCACCCCCCATCATCATACAAATCGATACTACTTTGACCTAGTGTTTAAATTATTTCCTTCTGCTCTGATTAAACTCTCATTATATTTTTAACCATCGCTTCTTGATTTATCATCCTTCTTTATATGTGTCTTATTTTTTCTCCTCATACTATGTATATTATGTGTTATATATATTATATGATATCCTTATATTATTTTGTATGTCTCCCAACCCAAATGTTAAAGCTGCAAAAGCCTTAAGTCCTGTGTTTATTTATAGATTTTACTAAATAAAGATAAATTGATATCTACCTTCCCATAGACCATCCTTTATACATCTAGTATCCCATTCTCCATAAAATTCCTTTCCCTAAAAGAGGGCGTAACCCTCTAACAGGGTGCTAGCCATCGGCTAGCTTGTAAAAAAAAGCGTTGCTTCTCACAAATAAACCTTAACAATTATGTTTATTTTGATATTTTGCAGAAGCGGATCGGACACTTCAATAATTGGGAAGGCGAGGGGAAAATATATTGTAGCATAGATTTTGTCAGACGGTTAAATTATACTGATTTCATACTGTTTTATCTAAATTCGTTTACTGCAAGCTTCCATATAACTTCTTTGGCGTGTTTTCGCTTGCAATAAGCTTAATAAAGCTTGCCATTGATGAGAATACGCTTATACCTGGTTTGAGTTTCAGATAATTTGACTTGTGTTTAACTTGTGAAGACAAGCTTGCCGCAAGCCTTGCCCAGATGTAACTAACTAGCTCGCCACAAGCTTGCAGCAAGCTAATTGGCTTGCATAGTATAGCTTGCGACAAGCTAATTGACCTTGCAACAGCAAGTTTGTGGCAACTTGCAGCAAGCTTAAATTGCTGTCTGGGATTTGTCTAAATCAGCCTTCTTACAGTTTTAAAGAACAATCCCTGATTAGTATTAATTCAAAAATTGACCATTAACTATATTCTTATTTTAAATAGCAAATCTTAAACCCTTTTTGACAACTGGATAAGACAAATCGAGAATATTCGTATTCTTTGAAAAGATATTAAATTTTGTCTCAATAAATAAACAGAGAAAATTAGCTTCAAAGAAAAACAAATTAGAAATTGGGAAATACTGGATCCGGGATTATTTCGTCACAATCCACGCGGTTTCCGTCAGAATGAAGAAAATGTATATCGCCACTTATTGGGAGGAATTTTATTAAGGATTCTAGTAAATGCAAAGGTCCGCGAATTTTATCCCTTTTGGAACCAGCTCTACAGACAACCGCAGAAAATTTACCTGACACAACTACTTCGTTATTATAAATGAAATTAGACATTCACCTATATTTCGATTGTTTGATATTTACCTTCAAACCTCCTTCCTTCAATGGAAACTTGGCTTCTTTTTGACTGGATTAATGACTAATAAAGAAAGCAATTCTTTGCTCAGTGCCAGACAGATTTCTCTAAAAATTATCGCGATTCTGACTAATCCAAGTAATAAATTACGCCTTTAAAGAGCTTTACGTATGGACAATTCTTTTGAATTACTGGCTGAAACAAGGTCAAATCCAGCAATTGCTCTAGTTCAATATCAGATTTGTCCAACACTATTAATTTTCTCTCTTTATAATTTTCTTTTTTTCTTTTCTAAAAAAGAAATATTTCAGAAAGAACTAAGGGTGAAACAGACGTAAAATATACTCTGAATTAGCTCCTAGAGCACTAAACTAACGTAATAAGAGGGATTTATATTCACTAAATATTCACTGCCCTCTTGGGCCACCAAAATCCCTCTCCGGCTCTGTAACTTTCTAGCTCCACAAATATCACCTTTTTTCTTTCCAATTTCTTCTTGAATCACTGACAACTTATTCCAACTTGTGAAATTTAATATAACACTTAATTCAAAAAGAATGAAAAACAGTATTAACTCCTCTGGCACTGAACACCGAGTTGCCCAAGTAGATGTATTAAACCACATATCCTATTTGCCAAAGCGATCTAAGCAGAGAACGCGTAACAGAAAACAACCACCACATCTCCGGAAACACCAAAAGACTAGACCACATAACCAAGAGTCACGCTGTCAGGAAGATATCGGCGAGTTAGGCCACGACCCCTAAACGTTTTTTCTCCAGTTGTCAATAGTGAAAGTATTTTCAGCCTATTCCTCCATACATCTTTCCTTTCAATTTTTTTACTTTTCTTTCTTTTTTAAAGAAATTTTTAACAATAGTGAACGTATCATTATTTTAGCAAATGATATTCTCTAATACTAATAATATAAATGGGTATAATTATTTATATATATTTTCTCCTTGTACGCATCCATTCTTCGTTTTCATGACAACTCGAAGGGATGGTATGCTACAACCGCCGCTCCTTAGAATAAAAAAAATCAACAAGATTTTTTTTGCTGGAGGAAATCTATAACATAGAAAAATACAATATTAGACAAACAAAGTACATATTAATCTAATAAATAATTACATATATACAATTATCTTAAAATCCAATAATATCAATTCAAATTTTAATAATCTTTAATCTGGAATATATTTTAAATTAACTAGTTTATATATTTTAGAAAATTCTTATTTACAAAGAGATCCCAACTTTCTGTATATATTTGTTTTCTTGAAACTTCATGGCCATGAAATGTCATTTCAAAATCAATATCATACTTAAAACAAACAGCAGTTATACACAAAATATAAATAAGATTATTTAATAACAAAATATAAATAAATGACTCATAAATTTTAACTCCACAATAAATTTCCTTACCAAAATATTTACAAACTTCATATCTCTTCCAGATGTTTTCTATTCATTCTATCGTCTAGGTTCACGACATACTTTAATCTCTGAAACATGACTTCTAAACGAATTCAAATTATTACTTTCGTCCGAAACAAGGACAGTACTTGGTGTTAAGAAACGACGTACCACAAATGGACCAAGCCATTTGTCACTCAGAGACTGAAATTTTATCCTTCAAAGAGGATTTCACGTGAGCACGTATTAGTACTTTATCTCCGAGACTGAACGGTACTTCTCTTCTTCTCTGAGACAATAATTTCTTTCTCTTATTTCACGATTTCTCCATGTTTTTCATGGCATGTAACCATAAGTCATGGGTTGATTTACCCCTATATCTGACTCAGTGATGTCCCATCGATTCTCCAAAGGGGTGTTAGTAGGACGTCCGTAAAAGATTTCGATAGGAGCCATCTTTAAGCCAGAATGCTCGCTTATATTTAGAGTATACTGTAAATCGGGAAAAAGTTTTGACCAGAGGTGCTGCTTATCAGAAAAATAAGCACGAATAGAAGCCTTCAAGGTTTTAATGAAACGTTCGGCAATATTTCCTTCTGGATGATAAGGACTTATTTTTATGTGTTTAATGCCAAGACCAAACGTAAATTTTCTGAAGTACTCAGAAATGAAAATTGAGGCATTATCAGTTGATATAGCCTCCGAAAAACCCACCCTACTAAACATATCCATTAATTTCTCGGTTATGGATGCTGAAGTCAATGTTCTTAACTTTTCCAGCACCACAAATCTACTAACATTGTCTACTCCTATCGGGATATATTAAAAATCTTTAGAGGTGGGTAGTACTCCTAGAATATCTATCATCCAATGAGAACCTATTCTCTTGTTATATTCGGAGATTAAATGACCCATTTTCTTTTGATTTTCATCTTTCGTTAATTGATAACGATGACAACATCGAACAAACACTGAAACTTCATGTTTCATATTTTCCCAAGTAAATCTTTTTGACAACTTCTTCAAAGTTCTAAAAATGCCAGAATGGCCGCCAACCAATTTATCATTATGATAATATTCAACTAAAACATGCCTCAAAATCTTGGGAATCACGATCTTATAAGGATTATTAATTGAATTAGTTCTTTTCATTAAAATTTTCTTGTTCAGAATATAACATGAAACAGACTCGCCCTTTTCAATCTTCCCTATAATTTCCTTATGCTCAGAGTCTTTTCTTTGCAATACATCTATTGGTTCTTTAATTAATGGAAGCCTCCACATATGTGCTAACCTCAAATTTTCATTAAATATCGGTAGTCCCATTGGCCCATCTATAATTCGAAATTCAAAGGGATCATAGACCCTTTGCAATGTGTCAGCTACGAAGTTATAGCAAGACCTAACATGTTTGATCTGAAGGGTAAATTGACATAGGGTCTCGACTAATGGCCCATATTTCATTAGCCTCTTAGAATTACTAAGTATCCACGTAAGAGCCTTATTGTCCGTTAGCTCATGAAATTCTTTCACCAAGTAATGTCGGAACCTAGCAATCGTCTTAACTAAGCTAATAAATTCAATTTCGTAAATGCGACAATGTTTATCAGCTTCTGACAATTTCTTATTGAAGAACGCTACGGGTTGGTACTCCCCTTGCTGTTCTCTTGTTGCAAACACCCAGCAATACTTTTTCCTGAACCGTCAACATTAACAATGAAACGCTTGTTAAGGTCAGGAGTTTTCAATACTACATTCTCCACCAACAAACATTTCAATTTATCCAGAACCCTCTGAGGTTCATTGAAACTTCTTATTTACTGACTTAAGCTCACTCAAAGGTCCCATTAACTCTTGCAGTTCTGGGGCGAATTTGGAATAGTAACTAAAGAGCCCTAAAATTTTCATGAGACCTCTTCGGTTTCTTGGTGGAGGAATATTCCTGATTGCCGATATTCTTTTCGGGTCAATTTCCATTTGGTCTCCTGATACAACATAACCTAGATAGTTAATTTTCCTATAGAAATATAAACATTTATCAGGAGAAACCGTTACATTATTTTCCCTAAACCTATCGAAAACCTTTCTAATAGTATTTTTATGTTCTTCGACAGTGTCAGAAAATATTAATACGTCATCAAAATACGTTTTAACGCCATCCTTTTCTAAATCTCCTAACATTTTCTTCATAACACGAGTTAACAAGTTACTTCCAGTTTTAATACGAACCGGAACTCGTGTATATTTGATATAAGCCTTTATTCGTCACTATAGTCGTAATGTCTCTAGAGTTATCATCCAATACAATTTGATTGTTCGCACGGCGTAAATCTATTCTTGAGTACAATTTCTTTCCTGATAACCCAATAAGATGTTCCTCTAGGTTCGGAGCAGGAAAAGGATCATTAATTATTAGTGTATTAGCTTTAACATAATTACGTACAATTCGATAAGTATTATTTTTATTTTTGACCAAGAAACAACTATTTGCGTAGTTTGAATGGTCTACTTCCTGTAAAATTTCTTGATCTACCAATTCCTGAATCTGTTCGTCAAATATTTTTCTTTACTTTAGGGATTGGAGACGCATTCTGTTTAAAAGGTTTATTTTCGGTAAGATAAATATGACCAATAAAATCTTTAATACACCCTACACGCTCTGAGATAACGTCAGAATATTCCTTGGTAATCGAATCAATGAATGAGGTAACTTCTTGATCATGATATCTCCAGTCTTCCTCAATTGGTTTTTCTCCCTGTGTATTTAACGGGTCTTTCACCTGTTGAGATCGTTTGTTTATGGTTTCTCCCTGTGGAGTATCCTTAATGATATATTTCCGATTCCTATTCACAAGTTTGTGGAAATTTTCCACTTGTTCAATGTCTACATCGGATGCCTCAGATGAACATTGAGGTTGTACTGTCGTTATCTTAGATGCAGGAGAAATATTTATAAGTGTCATCAACCTTAGATATCTGACCAGCCTCATTATTCTCACAATCTGTACACTTCTTCTTCGTCGTCCTCTTCTTCCTAGACTTTTTGGAAGAACCTTTAATTTTGGAACAATTCGATGGTTGATCAACAACTTCGCCCAAATTCTCAACTTCGTCGTTCTTCAAGGATGACTGTTGTTTAGTTTCATCTGGCTGAATTTTAACTGAAACCCCTTTTTTCCATCCGTGGAAATCATTGCCATATCGACACAATCTGATTTTCTTCAGGTTGGGTGGTTGGAAATCCTTCAAGTCCAAGTTCTTCATAATTCAAACCAGGAGATATAATTTCAACATTCACTGCATTCATCGAAGATTCCTCGACGTTATTATTTCTTGACAGATCGCATTCGATCAAATTCCTTAACGCTAAAAATTGCGACGAATTATGTACATCAATGGTAAACATCCGTTCTTCTAATTGATGCAGTTCTAAGTCACATTGTATACCCTTTTCACAACATCCATCTGAATTGTAATCAGCTCTGATGAAAATAGAAGAGACACTCGCTGAATTCTGTTTCACTGGTGTCCTTACTGCAAATCTTCCTACCAATTGCTGCTGGCCTTTAGAATAAACAGATCTAAACCCACCTTTAAACAAATCTTTTTGAAAAGTCAATCGTACTCTTTTCCTTCCCCCATTCAAAACTAAGACTTTGTTCTTATAGTCTCAAACAGCTGACGTTGAACTAAGAAAGGACATCCTAAATTACTTTATTGTTATCCTACAGCTGTTTCACACTTATATTGCACTTATCTTTATACATTTGTTAGATCATCCCTATATTTTGCAAATTATATGGGATTGCACGAAAACGAATTTCATAAATTATAAAGCCTACTCACTTCACTAATTCTCATGAGCAACAATGTTTCACTACAATTTATGTGTGAAATTAGTCAAAGCATTTGTCATGCAGTCCTACGTTACATTATTTTACAAATCTTTATTGTCTTCTTCTTGTAAAATACACATATTTTCTGCGTTTTGGTTACTATTATGAGATGATTTCCTGGATCTCTACGCACGTCAATAGTCACTCTGCCACCTAACACTGCTTGCCTGAGGCCCTCTTCTTGTCGCAAAACGGTTTCCCTTAGAAAGATAGAATAGAACAATCCGCCTCCGAACATCGAGCAGGGACATCTCGTTTGCATTGACAATCTGATAGATCCTAAAGTATTGACAACTGCGACATGAAACATTTGTGTAAAGAAAGGCCACCACCACTTCTTTGATCTGATTCTTACCCTGCATAATGCTACCTGTTTATCTAGAAGGTCTACTCCTCCCATATGCGCATTATATTCTTTGACAGGATGTGGCATTGGGATATATATTTCCCTATTTGCTTCTGAGAATAACGCCGAACTGACGAACTGACGACACTACATTATCTAGATTTATTTCTTGAGTTTGCATTGATTCACTATAGTTTGGATCCCACTTATACCACTTCGAGGCACGAAGGTTCCTCCCGCCTGTTTTATTTTCAGCTTCAGATATATTTGACGTAGACGGCGCAACATCAACACTTACCTCTGATGTTTTCCTTCTCTTTGGAATTGATGTGCTTTGGAATGTGATGAGAATTCTGCCGGAGTTGTCGATCAATTCCAAGGTACCAGCTACATCACTAACAGCACTTTCCAGTAAAGAGTTCTCTGGTATCTCTTCCTCGTCGGTAAGTTCATCTGGAGGTATAATTGCAACTTCCACATCTTCGGGGTTGATCTCATCACTATCGTACTTTTCTAATAAATTCACTATTTAACCAATGTGAGGGCAGACTTATACAATGTCATAGTATTCTACGAAATGCAATCTTTGTTACTTACCACAACACCTAATTATATCTTCAGAACTACCACTATTCGACACAAAACTGAATTGTAACTCACATAGGAAATAATACTAACGTAACCAGCCAATATCCCAATTTTGGGACGCTTGAAACAAAAATATGAGAAATTTAACTAAATGCGTTTATGTTGCATAGCAGACGATCATATTACTTTGAGATTCATGTTGTCACAGAACAAATTTTATTTTATTGAATATGCGATACAAATATTACGCTAAAACGAAAAAAAAGTTTGCACAGCTGAAAAATGCAAATTCGACATTACGTCGTGCCGTCTCTTGGCGATTGTATTATTAAAAGTTTGCAAGAAACTTCTGTATCATGCAGAAGAGACGCTAAACAAATGAACGGAAGTGAAATATTGAAAGAATATCTTTGCAAACACTTTCAAAAATAATCAAAAACCCCGTCCCAAAAACGGGACAATGGCTGATAATGGGTTAACTGTTCTTTCATCAACAGCACGCATATACTGTTCAGCACAACTTCGTCGAACCAAAGATCTTGTGACAAGATTAAAGCTGGATCCCCCGTCCACACAATCACTAGTTAAGATATTATTTATCTTGCCAATCACAAACGTTGCAACTAAACCATACATCTCCGACGGAATTTTCTCATTAATTTTTTTCCTACTATTTCCGAACGATCTCTATTGCCATTATAATTAGAGAATCCTGAAGCTATCGAAATCTCAGAACTTCTCTTCAATTGATTCGATTTTACATTAATAGGTGAAGAATGGTTACGAATTTTCAGATAATCTTCACCCACCTTAGACTTACTATTCGACAAAACCATCTGATTTTTACTTTTAATCCCCATTGACCTATTGTATTCTATTTGTTCAGCGGTACTCATAACAAATCGTTCAGCTATATCTAATAATTCCAATCTGTTATTAGGGAAATAACTTCCTAACATTCTATTCCGCTGATTTGGATTCATTCCTATTCGAAAGATTTTAACTAATTCGCTTTCCTCCATATTCAACCCTAGAACGTTCATTGAGATCAAAACGGATTTCACATATTCGTTCATTAGTTCAGATATTTTTGTCTCCTATATACCCTATCACTCACCAATGAATGCACTACTGTTGGAGTAACAAACCTAGTTAACAAATTATGTTTAAAAACATTCCAATCTATATGATCGTGTAAAGCCGATGTAACTATCCTTAATACAACACCATCGCATTTAGGAATGAGTACTGACAAAATCATATTGAATGAATAGCTGCTTTCCAACAAAATTTCCTCGATCTTGAATAACAATTCAAAAATTTGCAAGCTATCATTTCCATTGACATTTTTAATACCCATAAATCTATTTTCCAAATATGCCAAAGATCTTGAATGGGTGTATTTTACCATTAGCTTATGTTCAGCATTCAACCCTGAATGGTGATCATCTGAACTCGAACTAGTTTGAACTCCTCTTTCCAAGTTTCTACCATCTAAATTTCTAAATTCCGAACCAAAATTTGTATTCCCAGCATATATATTATTAACGCCAACTCTTGGAGTTGAGCTGAGTATATTAGAAACTCTACTGTAATAATTTCTCTGTACACTGTATTCAAACATTAAATAAATAACTATTAGAAATTACTATAGTACACATACACTGTATTCAAACATTAAATAAATAACTATTAGAAATTACTATTTTCACTGTCAGTTAATAATTTGACTAATTTCCATCCAATTAACTTTATCTTTGGCTTTAATATCAACTATTCTTTAAACTCTAATCTGTCAAAATACTTTAAAATGAAGCAAAAATTTAACAATTACTAATCAATGAAATCTTGAATTTTTAGCAAATATCAAATCTATTGTTTCTCTCTATCAAGTTTACTACTAAACTCCAATCGCAGTCTTCAAATCTTAATTAATAAGCATTTGTCTAAATCAGCCTTCTTACAGTTTTAAAGAACAATCCCTGATTAGTATTAATTCAAAAATTGACCATTAACTATATTCTTATTTTAAATAGCAAATCTTAAACCCTTTTTGACAACTGGATAAGACAAATCGAGAATATTCGTATTCTTTGAAAAGATATTAAATTTTGTCTCAATAAATAAACAGAGAAAATTAGCTTCAAAGAAAAACAAATTAGAAATTGGGAAATACTGGATCCGGGATTATTTCAAGTCACAATCCACGCGGTTTCCGTCAGAATGAAGAAAATGTATATCGCCACTTATTGGGAGGAATTTTATTAAGGATTCTAGTAAATGCAAAGGTCCGCGAATTTTATCCCTTTTGGAACCAGCTCTACAGACAACCGCAGAAAATTTACCTGACACAACTACTTCGTTATTATAAATGAAATTAGACATTCACCTATATTTCGATTGTTTGATATTTACCTTCAAACCTCCTTCCTTCAATGGAAACTTGGCTTCTTTTTGACTGGATTAATGACTAATAAAGAAAGCAATTCTTTGCTCAGTGCCAGACAGATTTCTCTAAAAATTATCGCGATTCTGACTAATCCAAGTAATAAATTACGCCTTTAAAGAGCTTTACGTATGGACAATTCTTTTGAATTACTGGCTGAAACAAGGTCAAATCCAGCAATTGCTCTAGTTCAATATCAGATTTGTCCAACACTATTAATTTTCTCTCTTTATAATTTTCTTTTTTCTTTTTTTAAAAAGAAATATTTCAGAAAGAACTAAAGGAGAAAACAGACGTAAAATATACTCTGAATTAACTCTTAGAGCACTAAACTAACGTAATAAGAGGGATTTATATTCACTAAATGTTCACTGCCCTCTTGGGCCACCCAAATCACTCTCTGGCACTGTAACTTTCTAGCTCCACAAATATCACCTTTTTTCTTTCCAATTTCTTCTTGAATCACTGACAACTTATTCCAACTTGTGAAATTTAATATAACACTTAATTCAAAAAGAACGAAAAACAGTATTAACTTCTCTGGCACTGAACACCGAGTTGCCCAAGTAGATGTATTAAACCACATATCCTATTTGCCAAAGCGATCTAAGCAGAAAACGCGTAACTGAAAACAACCACCACATCTCCGGAAACACCAAAAGACTAGACAACGTAACCAAGAGTCACGCTGTCAGGAAGATATCGGCGAGTTAGGCCACGCTCCCTAAACGATCATAGCTCGTTTTTTCTACAGTTGTCAATAGTCAAAGTATTTTCAGTCTATTCCTCCATACATTTTTCCTTTCAATTTTTTTTACTTTTTCTTTTTTTAAAGAAATTTTTAACAATAGTGAACGTATCATTATTTTAACAAATGATATTCTCTAATACTAATAATATAAATGGGTATAATTATTTATATATATTTTCTCCTTGTACGCATCCATTCTTCGTTTTCATGACAACTCGAAGGGATGGTATGCTACAATTCGCTCCCAAATATTCTGTATTTCCGTTAGGCAATACTTTAATGTCCTCATATGGAAGATTTGGGAAACTTGTGATTAAGCGGATAACCATAGAAATTGCATCATTTGTTCAGTGTTCAGAGAGTTAAGGTCGATTATATTATTTGCGGTACATTCAGAAGTATTACGTTGTAGCATAAGAGGCTGATAACTTCCGTGCAGGCAATCTTCAAGTGAGAATGATAGTCCTGCACTTCTGAATTCCATCATAACCAAAAATAAATCAAGTAGATTGTTATGTGTGTGTCTGCTCAGTATTGATTTTTGGTCTTCATAAGAAAGTTTACAAGTTATAATAACCAAATTCTTGATTTCTTTCCTAGTTGTAGTAAGTGAAAAATGAAATGAAATCTTTGAGTTTTACGTCCCACGGTTATGCCGGTTAGGCTAAAGGAGACGGTGATTATGAGAGATGAGTGAAATGGTGGAATGAAGAAAGTGGGAGGAAACGGGAGAACCCCGAGAAAACCCACGAGCACGGTGTTTGTCCACCACAAAGTAGTTGTAGTAAGTGTTTCATATTAGTCAACATCACTTGCAATGCAACAACACTGTGTGTTACTAATAAAAAAGCAACAGAATTTCTCATACTAGAAAAGATTTGTTCATATTGAATTTAAGTTGTAATATTAGTTCCCTGAGCAACTTGCAAAAATATTATTGCGGTGTATGCATACAAGTAAGGAACCAATGTCTCAGGAAATAGCAACATTTTCTGTAAAGAAAACATTTATACGATTTTGTGAACCAAAATAATTTAAAGACATATTTACTGCTGAAGGCACTCATGAAGGTTCCCTATCCAAAACTTTAGTGTTTATCATCTCAGGAATATTTATAAAAAAAATTTAAAAAATTATTATTATCAAAATAACTCGGAGAAATTATTTTCGATAGTCATGCTGCTTAATAGTTCCCTCTAAAGGAAAGAAATAATAAGTAACATCAATATTGAACGCATAAATATACTAAATCATGGGGTTAAGGGGTCCAGACACCTTCCCAAAGCTTCGTAACTATAAAGATGTTTGTACACTTTCTTCTTAAATCTATGTTTGTTTATCAAAGAAATGATTGATGGTGTACATAGAGTCTTTCTTATTCTTAATTTGTGCTCTTTCTTTTCTTATATAACTAGGTGAACAAACTACTTCTATTTTTTTCTGGGGGTCCACGGTGTCTCAGTGGTAGAGCGCTCATACATGGGCCGGACCGGGCTTGGACTGGCAGACACTGATTTCTGTTCAGGTCGTGCCGGGCTGGGGTCGATCAATTGCAATTCTTTAATAATCATTAACTTTCGTTAAATGATAATTGGAATAAAGCCAAACGTTGAAGAAATGTGTCCGTGAGAAATGTTACAAAGAATGCAATAGCTATTTAGTTTGTGTTGCTTAGCGGCTCCACTTTCACTTTAGAGGATTGCAGGCATTATGCGGTAAATTGAGCTCTGACCTTGATCTTCACTGAACTCAAAATATAAAAAGAAAGGGTGGGAATGTTTTGCCTGTCTCTAAACAATATTGCCATCTTCACTTTATGCTAAAAATGAATCAAGTTCGATTTTTGTTACAGGGAATGGAGTTTTTGTTCTCTGGATGACAGGGGAAGTTCTAGGAGGCAATGGTACCATTCGGGAGGCAAGCGTCAGGTTGTGGATCAGAGTTTAGAAAATGTTTCTGAGGGTTAGGTCAAATTTAGTACTAAATTTTGAGAAAGATTCGGGCTCGAGCTAATTTTTTTTAAAAAATTATCGGGCCGGGATCGGGCCAAAAACTTTTAAAATTTATCGGGCCCAGGCCGGGCTTGGGCCAAGAATTTTGAAAAAATTATCGGGCGGGGCTGGGCTCGGGTCGAAAATCTCAAACTTTTTGGGCCCGGGCTGGGCCGGGCCTAGGTACGTTCAGGCTGGATTGGGCTCGGGCCGAAAAATTTCGCCCGTGCAGGTCTCTAGGTCCCGGTTTCAAACCCTTCTCCCACCAAGTGAACCTTGTGGTGGACAAACACCCTGTACGTGGGTTTCCTCGGTGCTCTACGTTTCCTCCCACTTTCTTCATACCACCATTTCATTTGATTCTTATAATCAGCGTCTCCTTTAGCCTCAGCGGCATAATCATGAGACGCAAAACTAAAAACTTTCATTTTATATTTCTATTTTTTTCTGAGAGGTGTAATTACCAAGCATCGATTTAACATACCCTGTAAATACTTGTGATTATGTCATTGTATTACCTTTGGTATTGCCCCTACGATGTCTACAACCTGCAACATACAAAGAGTGTGTGTGTTGCCTACCTCCCATGAACTTTGGTTGATCATATTGGGTGATATGCATAAAGCTGAGATTAATCTAGAAGTGATTTCTTAACTCGTAATTTGTATGCATGAAAAGAACGAATAGGGAATGAGATTGTTCTAACTGTGACATACATTTCGTCTTATGTGAACTTGGCTTTGATGACGTTTCATAAAAAAATGACGTAATGAATGCGATGTTTATTTCCTTCCCTCTTCTAAATCAGGAATCCACAGGTGTGTAGCAAGTGAAAGCATGTCAATAAAATTAAAATCAGTAGCGTTATTATCCATCACAAAAGCACATTTTTTTTCTGTAGGAGTAAATGGATTATACTGTAGCTACTTTCGTTTGAATATTTTAGCAATATAAAATAGTGGTGACCAATTTCTTAACACTATACGGCCGCAACTTTGTTTCAATTTTGAGGAGCCAATTTATATTGGATAACATAAGAAAGGGACCACTTTTGCATTTGTAATGAGGAAACAAAACGGAAATGGCGTTAGGGATTTCCGGAGATTAAAGAAAAGAAAAGTCTATCTCAGTTTCCTGAATATATCCAGAAGGGGTTAAAATAAGTCAAATAAAATAAATAAAGTTTTAAAATAAGCAGAAAACTTTGAGTAGCTCCAAAATTATAAGAAATAGAAAAATGATGAAGAGCAGTCTTGTTCCTCATAAAAAGTTACATCGAATCACACAAAGAGAGTACTTGAGCGCACATGTTGGAATCGGAAGTGGACGGGGCATCGGTGACCCTAAAATGGTGTCCACTATGAATTGCTAAGAACAAGAAGTAGTTCCTACTTACATCAACATATATTTATTTGTTTATTATATTTGGTTCTTAATACGTTATTTTTTATTTATTATATTTATTTGTTTATCATAGAGAGAGCAGCATGATAGGTTTTGCAATTCTAGGCATTGTGCTGTTTTTTCTCTTCATTCTTAATAATATATTCATCACTGTGTTCAGGCCGTTTCTTGATAAGAATGGGTGTGCAGTCCACTATTTCTATAGCATCAGGAAACGTATATTTTTTTTACATCATGCAGTTTTAGCATCCTGAAGAGCTGCAGCGGTTGAAGCCAATACCCATTCTTCAGGTTTTTTTAACAGTTTTTTGTCACAACTTCCCATATAGTTTAGTTGAGTTGAATTCAACTTCCGTTTCAACAGCGAGGCTATATGAGATGAGACCTACTGATTAACGTGGAATCCGAACCACAGGAGGTCCCTCCAGGAACCGAACCCGAGTCTCCCACGACAAAGGTGTGTACGCTAAACACTTATTCCCACATAGTTTTTGATACTGTGGACTGATGAACGTCAACATCTTCTGCAACGCCAGTTTGAAAGCCAAGTCACCAATATAACGCAAGAAATCTGTCATCTTATTATTATTATTCAGAGCCCCACCTCTGGTTTCTACCAAATCTCCAAGAAAATTCTGTGTCCTCCATTGTACATTTTCTTTGAAATCTATATGGACATTTATAGTCTTGCACATCAAAGTCTCTTCAAATTTGTACAGTTTTCTTCTTAGCTCCACATCCATAAATTCAGCCATTTCGACCCACTCTCATACACTGTCAGACAGGTATTGAGATGGTTCACGAAATTCGTAGATTATTTTTAGCTATTTGAGATTGCACTCGGCTTTATGCATAAGAAAAATGAGAAGTAAGCGTGTGATTCGTAAGTTCCGAGCATTTACTCAGGTGACTGAGGTTAAACTTAAATGACGCCACGTTGTCAGGCAATTAATGCATACAACCCTGAGATTAATCTCAAAATCTTGAGCAAAGAGAGAAATCTCACTTTTTGCATATCACCCAATATATACTTCATTTATAATTTTCCACCCACCAAGTCCGCTCGTGTGGAAACTCGAGAAAACGACTGATTAGATCTGTTGAAGATATGCCTATCGGTGTACAACACTTGGTGGCTCCAGGTCGCTCTTTCCTATGTCAATTTCTGATGACAGACGCTCACATTATTTTATATAATTATTAGTATAGGTTACAACTTTAATATACCCGTGAAGCTTCCATCGGCACAGCTGCATTAACGTATCTGTTGTTTACATTGAACTATTTTCCAGTTTTTCTAGGAAAAGAGAAAAAGAAAGAAAGGAAACGAAAATTCCATACACACAAAATGTAATTCCATACAACTAGTGTGATATTATGGAATTTGTGCTCGTATTATATCCACACTAGTTGGATCTGCTTCTACTCCCTATTAAAATGTTATATCTAGCTATTTGTGCACGATTATGAAAGACTACAAAAATATGTTTTAAGATCAGGCTACAATATTGGCTACACAGAAAAAAGAATACAACAATATTGTAGATCTAGATTTATATATAAAATAATAACAGTCACTAGATGAGGCATAACCAGCGCTAAGAGGCCTCCGAATTGAGTATTGTTCCATAGAATGGACTAGTGCTAAACACCGGGTGTCCGAAATGGGTTTGACAGTTTCCAAAGTGTATGGCTCCAATATGGCAAGAGACAGAGAAAGAAGAAAAAGGAAACACACATTTTAGAGGAAAACTCAAAAGTTTTGTTCAGCAAATTTTCATACTTGTACGACTACCGTTGACGGTGCTAGTATTGCCGAAACAAAAAAAGGCGTCGACACCCGAAAAAGCGCAGTGCATGTGGTGGTTTGCAAAGACAAGAAGTGTGATTGACATGAAACAAAACTCTTGCTGTATTTACCACAAGAATCCTCCATCACAGTCAGCCTCAATCCCCGTTAACTACCGTGTGTATTTGTATGCTCCACCTTGCATTATAGGCAGATACTGGTTCCTTACAGTTGGCTGATTTGTTTAAATATAGTCTAAAGATAGTTTTCCGCATTAACGGTGTATGAGACGTGAAACTACAGCTTACTGTGAAAACTAAACGTCACGAGTTCCCATCCTAAATCGAGAATAAATATCCCACTCGAAAGTCACCAGTATTTAGCATATGGCTACAATGGAGCTCTATTCATCTCATAACTCAGTTACCATATTTGCCTCACCAAGGGATTTATTGTCCACATTTATACTAAATCCTGGTAAAATGAAAGTGGTATTTTATATCTTCTGAAACTTGTGTGTATATTGTATTTGTGTGATGATAGTTTCTTTTTTTTCTGAAGCAGTAGTGAATGAGAAGAGTAGCATTATGAAGAAAAGTAATATATTTTTATGTTTGACCTTCCTCCTGAAAGAAAAATTTACATCGCACAATGTATTTTCTCTATCCTTAAAATTGTTACTATTCATATATATGATTTACTAAATGTTTTACTGTGGAATTATTTACCTGAAACCCATAATGTTTGTGCTTGTTGTTGTGGGTAGAATAGCCAATACTTGAAATCGTGAAAATTCAATAACCTCTGCCTGTTGTTATTCAACTAAAAGAGTATATTTTTGTATAGCACTTCTAAAAATCATTGGACTATTACTCGTATTTTAAAAATAATGGTAGTCTTTGAAAACTCGACAGATTAATCGATTACCTTAAATAAATAAATAAACCTACAAAATTAACACATAAGTGTATAGACACATTTGTATTTAGTAAACACTATATTTGAAATATATTTTCTTACAATTTGACTTAACTTTCAATGTTACTTTGAAAATGTGAGTGTATATATGTATATACGTATGTATGTGTGTGTTTGTAAAATAGACTCGAGGAAGTTTTGATTACGATGTTTTAATGCTTTCATACATTCTGTACGGTCTAAAATACTGGTTAATCCACTTCACTCACAGAAGCCTATCCAACACGAGAAAGTATCTACAGCAAATTTCTATATGTGTTATTGACTCATATCATATCTTCTGAAACGACATTTATCAAACTTTCACTGAAGGTTTTATCTGCAATACTTTCTAATGTTCTTACGATGCAGTTAGAACTAGTTGCTAATCTTAAAAAGATTTATTTGCTATATTGCAGTACAATCCGAAATTTAGGTTAGATTGCGTTTATTTAATAGGGGAAGCTTTATGTCATTTTGCTAATTCTCAGCATAAAAATAATTTCATTTACTAAGTTTCTAAAGCTTCTTAATGGATATGTGAACAGCTTACGAGCCTTTAGCGTGGAAGACCCCGGCTGGAGCTCATGTGGTTCGAATCTCACGTTAACTTGGGGGTTCATGTCTCATATAGCATCGCTGCTGAACGGGATGTTAAACTCAAATCTAACTAACTACGTCACTAGGCTACGTTCTGTCACACGGCTGTTTGTTTCTCTTCACAACGTGTAGGTTACCCACGAGATGAGAAAGATATAATTTTAGAGACAAGATGGACTTCCTCCAATACAAACAGATTCTTATTCCGAGATGAGACATGATTTTCACCGCACCTTTTCAAGATTAGGCAGCCTTAACTTTACCCACGTGTTCGTAAGTAAAGAACTTTAGAATTTTTGTCGATTACGCTCTTAAACATACCTTTAAAGAACATTCATTTCTATCTTTAAAAAGAAGAAATTTGTATTTTGATTTGTCAACGTTGGCCCAAGCACGATATTTCCAAAGGCCAACGTATAAACCTGCGATACCTGTCAATCAATGTAATCACCATCTGCTGCCGCAATTTTGCCGTTGCTCAGTGAATTATTGGATTCCGCGACAAAAGAAGTAAAGACTCTGCATTACGAAAAAGTTATCAACTGTAAGTTGCAAAGGACAGCTATCAGGAAGACACACCATGAGCTGTAGAGATGCGCGAGTCGAGACATGTCTAAACTCGAATTCGAGTCGAGACATACTTTGTAAAATTCGAGACTATTCGAAACAAACGTATTTCTCCACCCGAATTTCCGAATCAAGACACGAGTCGAGTCGAGACTGCTCGTAAAAATCTAGACTCGACTCGAATGTCTCGAAACTCTTTCTATAATTTCTAATATTATTATGAAGTCCTAACGGTAGTGGGATTTTACGACAAGATAACGCACCATGTCACAAAGCCAGGAATGTGATGGAGTGGTTCGAGGAACACAGGGGTTAATTCCAAGTGATGTGCTGGCCCCCAACTTGTAGGATCTGAACCCAATCGAACGTGACCGTCAGAGTGCATCGCCCCCTGCCCGGAATTTAAGGGAATTAAATGAGTTGTGTATACACATGCAGTGCCAACTCTCTCCAGCGACCTACCAAGGATCATTGCGTCCATACCAAGACGTGTCGCCGTTGTTATTAGTGCCAAAGCTGGACATACTTACAATTTTTAGGTAGTCATAATGTTCTGGCTGATGTGTGAGTATATTTTAACTCTATATTTTGTCTCGACTCGAATTTCGATATATCTTGTCTCGAATTCGAAACGACTCGAGACAGAAACCGTCGAGTCGAGACAGAAACATATTTTCGAGTCAAAATATGGGTCGAGACAACATTTTCTCGAGACGAGTCGAGACAGGCTTAAATCTCGACTCGACTCGTGCGGATCCCTAATGAGATGTGTACTGCTCTTTGTAAGGAATGCAATCAGTGGCCTAAAAGTCTCTTAACAACCTGATCAGTACGGAATGTCGGTGCAAAACATCTGTACTGTTCGAAGTGACCATGCCTTGTATTAATCTGTTTCTGGTGTCGTTAGTGCACCTCATGGTGCTTTTGTGGTATGTTTGTTCGGGCTCATTTTTGCGGTTATGTTGAGTGATTGCAGCTATCATGGCATCCTTCAAATTTGGCCTGCTATATGTGTTGTAGGATATGTATAGTGTGTTCGTATGGTAATTCCTTTTGATGCAATTACTTTACGTCTCTCGTGTCCTATAACCTAAAATAGTTATTAGGCTTAAGTTTTAGACACCAGGGTATTTTGGGGAAATAAAACTCCCTTGGAAGAGAAAAGGAGACATGGTGAATCAGTAGTTGTTCCCTTTTATGACCTACTGCGCAAAGTAGGCCCTTCCTATGTGAAACTCGGGATATGGGGGATTTTCGGACATGCTACACTTATTTTACCTGGGTCTTATAGTTCATGTGGGGATACGCCCTTTGTATGACACTTAAAACCTAATAACTCGAAAACGGAGCCACATATTGAGGTGTCGTTTCCACCAAGAACTAACCATCGAGGTCAAATGTCAAAATACTTAAAACCCAATAACTCGAAAACGGAGCCACATATTGAGGTACCGTTTCCGACCATCAACTATCGACCATTGAGGTCAAAGGTCAAAATACTTAATACCCAATCACTCGTAAATGAAGCAACATATTGAGATGGAGTTTCCACATTTGAGATTGGGTTTTAAGTATTTGACCTTGGCCTCGATGATCAAATACTTAAATCCCAACCACCCGTAAATGAAGCAACATATTGAGGTGGAGTTTCATAATTTAGTCAGTAGTTGATGACCAATGACTAAATGTGGAAACAGCACCTCAATACGTGGTTCCCTTTTTGAGTGATTAGATTTTAAGTTTTTGACCTTTGGCCTCGATGATCAAATACTTAAATCCCAACCACCCGTAAATGAAGCAACATATTGAGGTGGAGTTTCCACATTTAGTCAGTAGTTGATGACCAATGACTAAATGTGGGAACTCCACCTCAATATGTTGCTTCATTTACGAAATCTAATCACTAGAAAACGGAGCAACGTATTGAGGTGCTGTTTCCACATTTAGTCAGTAGTTGATGACCACTGACTAAATGTGGAAACTCCACCTCAATATGTTGCCTCATTTACGATACCACATGTCCCAAAGGTCAAAGGTGAAAATACTTAAAACCTAATAACTCGAAAACGGAGCCACATATTGAGGTGGTGTTTCACCGTGCTGTTTCCACATTTAGTAAAGAGTATGGACTATTTAACATAGCACAAATTACATAAGAGTCGTTCTCTTTTTCAACTCCTATTTTAACATAGCATAGAATACACACACACACACACACAAACACACACAATAGAGATTATTTTCTTTTACGGTGGTAGCTACCCCAACACTCTTGGGTTCGGCAATGGCGGAGTTAAATATTAGCCTTTTTAGCAGAGTTTAAAAAATAACAACACCACTTAACAAGTGTGGTTATTCACACACACCACACACACACACATACGTGGTTTACGGAGAACATAATCTCGCGCCAGTGACCATCATCATCATCATACTCTCATAAATGAATAAAGCATAATATCATTAGCATCAATAGTGGTGACTGAGAATTTGTTTAAGAAATCGCGTAGTGAATAACCAAACGCACGACATGCTAGATATAGAAAACAGTAGTGTCCACAAAATTGAGGTAAATCACCTTGAATACGTCTATTATTCCATGTATAATACAGACAGTTTCGTTTTGAAAACCTTATATGATGTTGTATATAGGGAGGTATACCATAGCTATCGAAATACTCTCCCACACGCATATTAGATATATAAACAGCAACCCAATGTTCACCAGACTTATCACTAGAATGTGTATTTATAATTATGGCTGCTGGAAATGTATGAATAAACAGAGGTAACTGTTAGGTTTAAGAATATTAGTTGGGGCGAGAAATGTTTTAAATTTGTAATATACTTACTAAAAAGAAAAAGAAGTGTGTTGCTAGGTAGATTGTTGTTGTTTATTGAAATTGGGATATACAATTTGAGATTGGAATATAGTACATGGATTAAGGTTAATGTCAAGTGAGATACGTGTAAATAAGTAGTAGAAGTTGATGGTAATTTGTGTAGTGGAAGATTACGACATTATGATTAAAGTGTATTATGAGTTGTAAAGAATAAAGGTATTTGAAGGAGGTAACAGGGTTGAAATATATGGAAGCTAGTGAATTTGAATACATCTATTGCTCTGCTGGTAAATGAAATAATTTAGTGAAAATTAATTTTAATAATTACAGTAAAGAAGTTTAACAATTGGCGCAGTCGATTATAAAGAACAATACGCTTTTAAATACTAAAGATGGCTTCATTTAGCAACTTTGAACCTTTTGATGTGGAAACAGGTAGAATTCAAATTTACATTGAGAGATTCGAACAGGTGGCGTTATCTGCAGCTTTACCGGAGGATCGGAAAGTAGCAACATTTTTGGCTGTCATAGGGGGTCCAGCTTATGAAGAGTTGAGAAATCTGTGCACGCCAAGTAAACCAGCACAAAAATCGTATGAAGAATTAAAACAGTTGATGTTAACGCATTATGGAGTTAAGACTAACGAAATAGCTGAGAGGTTCAAGTTCCATCAGTTGACACAACGAGAACATCAAACGGTTGCCCAATTTGTATTGGTGTTGAAAAATCAAGCTGCTTACTGCAACTTTGATAAATGTTTAGACCATTCATTACGGGATCAGTTTGTGTTCGGCATGAAAAATAATGTAGGCAGATATTGACGTCTAGTTCCCTTGATTTTCAACAAGTAGTTGATATTGCTAAGGCGGTTGAAAACACGGAAGAGCAGATGACGATTTTCAGCAGTGTTTCGGAGCGAAATCAACTTCCAATGAACATGATGCAACATAGCAGAATGAGAGAAAGGAAAGAAGTACAAGGTCGCTCAGCATATCATACTAGTACAAGTAACTCACCACGATCATGGTATTCTACAGATTCTAGTAACTCGCAAAGAAGTACAAAGAAGAAATTAGGTTATTCAGTATCATTAGATTCTTCAGATAGCAGTGATGGAAAGGTTATTAAATGCCGGAATTGTCGACGTTCGCATGTTAAAGATAATTGTCCAGCTTTTGGTAAGAGGTGTTACAAATGCACAGGATTGCATCACTTTTCTAGTGCCTGTATACTTCAACAATTAAATACAGAAATTAACGAATTACAAATAGATGACCAAGCTACGGAAAAGGAACAAAGCTTTAGTCACAGTATAAAGCAAGTATCAGACAAGCCTTCAGTATTGGACCAGACGCAAGTACAAGATTTGTATACAGTACGAACTATGGACACCCTGCATTACCAATCTTCAAATGAAGTTGTAGACGAATGCACAAATGTACCTCAGCCTGAGTTAAAAAAGAGAAAGAAATCTAAGAAAGGTAAATCGAAAAAAGAAGAACAAGATAAAGATTCAGTGAACACGAAAAATTATAAATTACTGTCCGATTCTGAAGAAGAGGAGCTATTTTACAATTATAGTGGACAACCTAATTCACCCATGGAGATGAAACATGATAGTTACAAAGGCAAAAATAGAAAACGCTATACATATGAAAAGAACTATAGACGAAGAAAGACACATACAAATGTTAAAATGCTCAATACTGAAGAATATATTTTGGGTTTAAAAAAGGAAGTCATTCAGTTTATCCTACAAGATCTAAGAAAGTGGCATAAAAAGGTACTTCATTGGTGGGA
The DNA here is from genome assembly GCF_964235325.1 of Thermobia domestica. Taxonomy (NCBI): domain Eukaryota; kingdom Metazoa; phylum Arthropoda; class Insecta; order Zygentoma; family Lepismatidae; genus Thermobia; species Thermobia domestica. The sequence continues at coordinate 82,344,919 of NC_137469.1, forward strand.
CATAATGACGAACATAGAGAAGAGTTTAACGCAAACGGGCGCAAATGGCTGTACATGTAAAAAGAAGAAAAAGAGAATTTAAAAACTAAAAGAGTGGGTAGAATATCACAGTGTACAGTTCAATTTTTTTTTCGTTGATACCCGGGAGAAATGTTAGGTTTAAGAATATTAGTTGGGGCGAGAAATGTTTTAAATTTGTAATATACTTACTAAAAAGAAAAAGAAGTGTGTTGCTAGGTAGATTGTTGTTGTTTATTGAAATTGGGATATACAATTTGAGATTGGAATATAGTACATGGATTAAGGTTAATGTCAAGTGAGATACGTGTAAATAAGTAGTAGAAGTTGATGGTAATTTGTGTAGTGGAAGATTACGACATTATGATTAAAGTGTATTATGAGTTGTAAAGAATAAAGGTATTTGAAGGAGGTAACAGGGTTGAAATATATGGAAGCTAGTGAATTTGAATACATCTATTGCTCTGCTGGTAAATGAAATAATTTAGTGGAAATTAATTTTAATAATTACAGTAAAGAAGTTTAACAGTAACTCATCCGCATCATATACACCAATAAAATGATTTTTAGGCAGATTTTGTTGTAGTGCCTCACAAAGTTCAATTGCATTTAACATTTTTAATTAATTAATATATATTTCTCTCTGGAAATCAATTTCTAATTCTGAGGAGAATTCACCATAAATAATTGCTGTTACAGGAGATGGCAGTGCTTCTTTAAAATGAACCTCTAAACGTACACTTCCTTGCCGTTGTGGACTAGTATGAAATGCAGCACTAGCACTAGAATCGGGGGTTAAATGAAACACCAGTACAGAATAACCATTAGGATATTCGGCAAGTGAAATATCATTACCTTGATTAGAATAATAAATACCTGAACTTGTAAATAACATGGAATATTCCTGTATATATAGCTAATTATCAAAATCAGGTTGTAGTGGTTTGGATGTTACAGGCGTTCCATCAACATACAATGTAAAAAATGACATACTAAAATGATGAAAATTGAACGGATTTGTCTGATGAGTACCATTGAAAGCAGTATTAGTAACAAACCCAATAATAATACGTTTAGGCACTAAGCTGGAAAACAGATCTGGAAGTGTACTATCCATAATTCCTTGTGGCAGAGTTTCTGTCTTCACCTGCACTTTTGTTATTGGATATTTTATTCTAAATTTAGGATTTTGTAATACTTTATTTTGTGCTATTTTAACTGCTGGTGATACATCAACCTTTTTCACAAACAATGTTGTATCTGTAATTACAACTTTTCATCAGCATCTGTGTCACCCATTAGACAAAATGCACGTTTAGCTGGAGTTGGTTTAATACGCAGTTGTACACCATTCAGTAAAAATTTCTCCTGATTAAATATATCAGCATGAATATAACCCAATAATTCAAACGACTGACTTAAAATAGTGAGAAGAAAACGTTGTTTAAATCCTACATTACCATCGGACACACTGTCCATATGCCCTGCAGTATCTTTAAACCACATTGATGTTTGAAGATGCGTTTATTTAGCTTTAGCATTATAATTTAGTAGTTTTTTAATATACGATCGATATGGATATGTATGTGAAGAGTAGGAAATAAGTTGATTGTTCAAATATAATTGCACTTCACTGAACATTGCATTGAGAAAATCATTTACAGGACCAATTTTCTTATCGGCAGAAATTAAATTAGAACCATCTGATTAATCTGGTTTCATTAGATCCATCTGATTTTACCTTTAATATATAACATTGTGTGCGGTAAGTCCATATAGTCATCCCCATGACCGGGGACAACAAATTCTATTGGTGCATTATCAGATATTGAAGCCACAGGCTTATATGGAACTATTTTATTACCTATAATACTAGTTTGAGTGGGTAAACCAGCAAATAAATCTAACTCTGATTTCATACACTCACACTGCATTTTTGAAATGAAATGAAATTTTGAGTTTTACGTCCCACGGTTATGCCGGTTAGGCTAAAGAAGACGGTGATAAGTAATGAATGAAATGGTGGAATGAAGAAAGTAGGAGGAAACGGGAGAACCCCGAGAAAACCCACGCACACGGTGTTTGTCCACCACAAAGTTCACTTGGCGGGAGCAGGGTTTGAACTCGAAACCCCTAGCACCAGAGGTGAACGCTCTACCAATGAGCCACCGCGGCCCTCACTGCATTTTTGATTTTTCTCTTTTTCTCACTATTAATATTAACACAAGTTAAAATTTACAATACTGTATTACGTTTGCGAAAATGTAATTTTACACATACACTGCCATATTGGAAAGGAAGTGGATTACCTGTACTATCTCTAAAATCAATAATAATTTGATCAAATTGTTTACGTTGCACGGGAACATAATGAGGATTGTCAAAAATATGTACATTATTAATACCATACTCTGTAATATTTGTATTTATAATACGTAACAATAGAGCTATAGTATCCCCTACCATTTGTGGTTCTACAATATCACTGTAAATATACATAAGTGTAGGTAGCGATTTTTGTAAATCAGGTGGGTAACGAGCATGATGCACAACTGCAATATCTTCTTGTTGTATATGATCAAAACCTAGTATTCTGGCTAGTTCAGGAGATGGACGTAGTTCTATAAGCTTCTCCTGATTTTTTCTTACTATACTGACTTCATTTTACTGATGCTTTAACTTTTAATTGTAAATTTAGTATATCACTTTTATGATTAATTTGAGATAGAATATCATCAACATTATAATAGTGTCCTGGTAAGATTTTTTTATGTTCCAGCTTTTTGTATTCATGAGACGGTAATAAATATTATTTGTATATTTAGAAACATTCTGAAATGAATTTGTATAATGTACTTCAACAATTGCTGTCTCCCACTCACCTTTCTCTTGCACAAGTGGATGATATAGTTTGGTAGTATAACATGACAAAGCATTTTGCGGAAAATACTCCATAGAACTGTTACTTGGTAATGTAAGATAAAAGCTAGTACTCTGTTCCATATTAATCAAAAATATCACTCTCCCTCTTCCTTTTCTTCCTCTTATTATTTTTACCACCAGTCTGTGCAAAATGAACTTTTCTTCGTTTTCTTCTCCTGCCTGATCCTTCCAATAATGGATTTATTTTATTTTGAGCTTTAGTTTTTAAATTATTTTTAGCTTCTTGCCAACGTGGTTTTTTAAGCTTCTTCAATAGGACTATTATCACCCAATACATCTCCAGCTACATTAATTCCTGTACGTAACAATTCTTTACCAACAGTTTTTGCACCTTGTTTAATTAATGGAAATACACTTTGAAATAATCCACCTAAAAAAACTTCCAATACCATAGCTTTCTTGATATGGCGCACCTCTATACACGTTATAACCACTTCCTGCTTGATGCGTATATTATTTAAAGTATGGATCATTCATTTTTTTCCTATATACACAAATATAACATTAATTTATAATATTGTATTGTGGCTAAATGTTCTTAAATGTGACACAGGAATCCATGAATTAAAGGAAGGGGGTATGCCCGCCAACGAACAAGTACACGTTTACCTTTAACTTCTAAAATTTCGTCTATTTCATAAACTTTAGGCAGAGGCACTCCTTGTAATTCCTCTTTGTAAAATGTACCATCAATTACTTCACCATTTAAATCCTTCAACACATAAAGCACTTTCCTTATGAATCACCTGTTTTATTTTTAATATTTCTACAGTCCACTTTTCTTTGTACCCTTTTTCAAAATGTCGTTTTCCTTTAGTAATGCGTACAGTATCACCTTTTTTATATCTTGCAATGTTAGAATGAGGCATCGGTTTTTTTAATTTATTCCAAACTTGTTGAAAAGTGTCTTGGTTCACACTGGCGGGTGGTAATTGATGAGCTGTATGTGGTCTAGAATTATATGCCAAAACAAGTTTCGATAGGCCATCTATGTACCGATAAGTCTTCTTTGCTGTAAAATATTTCCACATTCGTTCTTTAAGAGTTCGATTAAAACGTTCCACTACACTTGCCTTGCCTATTAACAAACTCTGTACCTTAATCCGTTTGTAGACGTAAGGGTCTACGACGGGTAGATGCAAATATTTACTTAAATGCTTTTATAATGTTTTCACCAGTTTTTGTACGTACAGGCACAGCCCATGCATAACAACTAAACAAATCAATCACTGTTAAAATATATCTGTAAAAATCATTATACTTCTGCAGACTTTGCATATCGTTTAAATCAGCTTGCCACTGATCGTCAATATTGAACATTAAATAGGGATTACGTGGAAACTTTTACATACTGGCTTATGCAATGTATAAATCGGCTCTTCTTTTACCCACTGTTGCACCTTGTGTAAAGGAAATGATTTTTTCACAGCTCTCCATAATGTCGTAGCAGTTGAAAACGAGGCAGGGTGTGAAGGGTTATAATAAATATCGGCCAGCTTCTTCATATTTTATAATAACGCCATCTGTTGACAAATTTACGTTTAGTTGGTGGCTCCTCTCCTTCTTCTTCTTCTTCCTGTTTTGGATCAGCAGCAGCGGCAGCAGATGATGTCAGCTTACGAATGTGTGCAATGATGTCAGCTTACGTCAGTACCACATTTTCTTTTAAAATAACCTTGACTAACAAAGGTAAAAATAAAACAAAAGTTTTTAAGTTTTGGTCGGATGCGATGCACGAAGACTATTTTTTAAATTTCTGGGCATGATCCCCAAAACCCGATTTCCTGGGGATTCCATACACATCAGTCACCCGGTAGTCTATCCCCAAAGTTTATGTGCTACTGGCGCCAAAGGTAATAGCTAATCATTTACTTATTATTACCTACTTATAAATAATCTTTTATTTTAATTAAAATCCGTCTTCCACAACTTAAAAGTGAAAATCTTGGGATGTTAAAGATGTTATTTCTCCTTTATTAAAAGTATAGATATAACACACCGCTGCGAAAATTCAGTTCACTGTTTTCATCTACTACTCCTAACAGATTTATCGATAATTACCTATCACTAGTTGAAGGGATGGAATAACTTTCCAAAAATAGCTAATTCTTTTACAATTAAGTCGATGAGAAGTTTGCATATGTAATGAAATAATGTATGAAATAATGTATGCTACACTTTCATTTATACCCACAAAAACTCTAACATCTTGTTAACCAATGCTTGTGTTATTTCTTTTATGTTACCTATCTTAACTCTAGCAGTCGAAAACATGTAATTGATTGTCAGTGTATTCATAACCTTATTTCCTATTCTGTGAGATACAAACATCAGGCACGTGTGTAATAAATAACGATGATGCTCGTTTGTACCAATTTCGAAAATTCAATTCTTGACATATTAATTATCTACATTCGTGTTTTATTGTTACCTCTTCGGAAATAAGTAATATTAATACAAACGTTATCATATATTTCTCTTAAGGTAGTAGTAACAGGATAATGAATCATGCGTGTAATAAACATTGTGTTTCGAGCATTTTTTGTATTTTCTGATACATGTTCTTAAAATTACGATCCACAGATAGCAAAATCATTTCTTTTATGCAATATGAGATGTTTCTGTTGAGCATGCACATGTAGAGCCAATTAATAACTTTCTTCGATTACTCACATGGTTCTCATGATCTAATTAGGATCTATATTTGACTATCTTACGGATGAACATAATTGAAGTGTTTTATTATAATCAACGTTAGATAATTTCATGAGCAATACACAAATCAATTTCAGATTTATGACTGAGAATTTGGCAACCTTACCAGCTTAAAGGATACTGCCGTACTCCTTAGTCCGTCAGTAGTTGTACTTGACGTGTATGTCCTGTCTGTTAACTATCACCTTGTATATCAGTTTCCACTGAAGGGGACTGCGTTCAAACACAGTTTCATCAACTCTACTTCATTTCTCCAGCGCAGAGTGTTTACGACTGTTGATAGACCAAACGTTTATTTCGCCAACGAAAAACCAGAGTGTTTACGGTTGCTTAAGATTTCAAATTAATATCTGTAAAAAAGGTGCATGAATTCCAGTTTTAGGTACCATCTGTTTTTATGTGTTATCGTTCACTTGATCGCATGTCTGGACGCATAGTTATGGTACATGACAACGCAAAATGTGTTGCTGTATATAAGGATGAAATATTGTGGAAGTATAACTGCTCTTAATTGTCCACCTGGTAGTAAGCTATATTGCTTTTAATCTTATTGTCCACTCTATGTAACATAAGTAACCGTCAACAGTTATAAAACCGCCTGAATTTTTTTTTGCACATTTGCGTGCCCAGTTAGGATGACCTCTTAAATCACGAAGTTAGATGACAGAATGCCCTCCTTTTTTTCACATACTGAAAGATAGAGAATCACTATATATTTACACCTATCCAACGCAACATGGTATTCATTCCGCTTTGGACTGATTGTCTTTCCCTCCATGATGTCTGAGAAGAGGAAAATATGAACTAGAGCCTTATGGTTCTTTACCAGATGTAAATCTTGTGCAACTATACAATTTACGGTCGCGGTGGAATGTTTTACTGCCTTTTTGTTCTATGGCACAGTTGGTTTTCACGTCGCATCAAGTACCTCCTGCACCACATCGGATATGCACCCAGGCCTCCAGTATCTAAGATTCCCAATATTGAAGGTTCCAGCAGTAAGAAGGTTCCAGTTTTTATGAAATTCAACACTTTTTTATCCTTGTTTTGATTCCATCTTGCCATACACTGATTACTTGTTTGACTATAACTATAACCAATGTTGGAAAAGGCACACGTTTCCCAAAAGATCGTAATTTGTGGATCCATATGACTACTCACAACAACTATCTTGGCTGCAAGTCTATACACAACTATCGACCACAGCAACTTCTCGGCCGTGTTCACGCGAGCCCTGTTTATTGTCCGTGTTCATGCAAATACATTACCACAAACTGAAACTACCTTCCGTAATAGCTTAAAGCTGTGGACCTACTATATACAGGAGACCAATCCAACGAAAGAGAACGTTGTTCTAAAGGTCAAGAATAACATTTCACAACTATCAATACTATCAATATTCACCACTGTGACTTTGCATCTTGTATTCTAAATTTGAAAAGTATCAGTATTCGTAAAAAAAATTTATAAATAGTAAGTATAAATTTCACTATTGTTTCTATTCAGTCATGTGACTTTCGAATAGTAAGTTTCATAACTATATCAATAGTTACCAATATGATATTTTCGGCAAATAAGCCTAAATCTTACAACTACATAAGTACTCACCAGTGTGTCTGCTTTGTCCAGTAAACCACGATTTCATAACTACATCAGTATTCACTGATGTGGAGCTTTCATCTACTAAGCACAAACTTCATGATTATCAGTATTTACTAATGTGACTTTGTCGAGTTGAGAATCCCAAAGTTCACACATAACAGTACTCATCAATTTAATTATTTCAAGTAGTTAGCTTTAATTTCAGAAATATCAGTACTCACTAATGTGACTCTTCCAGCAATGGCCAAAAGGTGTACGAAGAATACGTGTCGGAGCGAATCAATGGGGATGTTAGTCTATGGGCACAAGTAAAGAAGGAGAACAACAAGATGTTTATGTCGGCAAATAAGAAAACCAAAGTACAAATCCGAAACAAGACTGTGGATCTACAGGAGAGCAGGAACTTATATGGCAGAATGATGGTCTTGGCAAGGTCCACCAGAGACATTAATCAGAAAGAGGCAATTGAGAACTACGAATTCACTGTGACACCAAGAGCTCTTTTTGCTCCACATGGTACAATCTTGCCATGCCTTGACAAGTCGAAACTGATCAGTCTCGTCAACAATTTGGCAACAGCAGAAACATTAAAGGAAGATGTGCACCCAGAGGATTGGATGGACACAACATCAGATGTTCCAAGCCGTAGGATCGCCCTGGTAGATGGGATGGTTCTTCTTCAGAAGATGGCCAAAAAACCAGCAATGATGGCGACGGTCAAAGATCTCGGTGCTTCCTTCAATAGCAGTCTTGTCTCTCGTGGGAAATTATGATGAAATCATCCTTGTTTTTGATACATACAGAGAAGATTCTCTCAAAGGTGCTACTAGGGATAGAAGAAGGCAAGGAAAAGCACCAATTCAGTATCAGATCAGAGATGACACAAACATTAAACACATCCCAATGAACAGGTTTCTTTCACATGACAAGACAAAGGCAGACCTGACAAACTATCTTGCTGCTAAGATTCTAGAGTACAATAGTTCCTCACAAAAATTCATCATTACTTCTTCTTTAGGGCGCACCAGGAGCAACAAAGATTTAGTGTTCGACGAATCCTCACAAAAACTCATCATTACTTCTTCTTTAGGGCGCACCAGGAGCAACAAAGATTTAGTGTTCGACGAAAACAATCATGAAGAAGCAGACACACTGTTGATCTACCAAGCTGTCCTGGCAACACAACGAAACTTGCCGGATGCAAAGATGGTTTTCTTTTCCCCAGATACTGATGTCCTGGTGTTAGTTATAGCTAACTATGACCTCATGCTGAAGAATACGTCGATTTCAATGGTCTCTGGAGTAATCGACATAGAGAAAATAAGAAGAGCCCTAGGGCCGGAAAGAGCAAAGGCTTTGCCAGCTTTCCATGCATTCACTGGAGCCGACAACACTGTACGGTTCTCTCGTATAGGTAAAGCAACCTGGCTGCAAGCTTTCATAAAAGCAAACCCAGATGTGATCATTTCACTGCATATGCTTTCAACAGAAGCAGAAGTGTCCGATACCATGTTGTCAAGTCTTGCTAGCTTCGTCTGTGTAGCTTATTGCCCCAAAGGCATCTATATCGACAATATCATCGAACTGCGATGGCATCTATTTTGCAAGCATATGGCAGAAAGTGACAAGCTACCTTCCACACTAGAAGCTCTCAAACAGCATGTCTTCAGAGTCCACATCCAAGCCAGGTTGTTGGGACAGACTAACATCGCTATGCAAGATCATCAGCTGGATCCCACGAAGAATGGCTATCACAAAGATTTGGATGTCCAGTTGAAACCAACCATGACAGATATTCTTCCAGCTCCAAAGGCAATAATTAAAATTATTAATTGTCAATGCAAAAAAACTATTCTTCTGCAAGGTGTCCTTGCAGAGCAAATAAGCCTACATTATTATGCATCGATCTTTGCCAGTGTGGCAGTGAGTGTACAAATGATGAAGACACACAAACACAGTATGAAACTGATGATGACAATGACGACGATGAATTGTAAAGACTCTGTAGTTGCTATAAAATTAAAAATATTAAACCCTATGTTGTTGGTGTCAGGAAATTTGTATAAAAAGCCATTTGATATAAATCAACATAGTTTGTCGCTTAATCTAGATCATTTATTTCGGTACCATTGGATTCCCTAGTCCAGAAAATGCATGTTTATCTGTCAAAATTATATTTTTATGTTGTTTAGAAGCTCAGATATTAACAAAAATTGTTTTTACGTCAGCCATTTTGTAAAATCCAAGATGGCGCCCACGTAGGAGTCGTAGAAAATGGAAACATTGTTTTTCTTGTTGGTTATACTATAAGCTTTCAGAAACTGTACACTTTTCATACTCTCCAACAATTTCCGGCGAAATTACATAGTGAACCTGACTATACTGGACAACCAGCGTAAGAAAACAATGAATATAAAGCATAGCATTATTACATAGAAATTAACTACAAAGTTTCATGCTTGAGAACCTGTAAATATTAATAAAGAAGTCTGGGCTTATGAGCCAAGGGTTCTGGGGAACTTTAATTGAAATGTACTACTGATCGTAATTAAGTACAATAAATAGAAATCTATAAATTTATCAAACTTACATAATTGGTTCCATTACAGTTACACCCAACACTGAATATAATTGTCTCGAACGTGGTCGTGATACAAAGTATATGCAATTCGTTATTGGTTGAAGAATGAATGATTTCAAAAGAACTGACCAAGAATGACCACTGGTTTGAAAACTAGTTGTTTTCATATATGTCATATTTATTATTTTTGTTTTCTTTTTTTTTTTTACATGGACTTTCCTAGACAGAAAAAATGTGTGTTTATGACGTCTTCCAGGATGCCCGCCTTTCACATTCGAAGCAAAATTATATTTGTCAAGTGATTCTTTTCGTTACACAAAGTTTTACATATTTTCAATTTGTTGATAGCCTTCACCAAAAGAATGTAAACACTTTCTCACAGTAGTTTCGCTTCCCAGAGTTGTTACCGGATAGAATGTGCTTGTAAACAAGCTGATGAAATATTTTTATGAATAAAACTATAATACTGATTTCTTTGAAAAATTCGATCTAGTTCACCTTCACGTAAAAGTATAATTACAACCCCAACAACAAATCCGTAGCAATTATCAATACCTATATATATATATATATATATATATATATATATATATATATATATATATATATATCAGAGAGAGAGAGAGAGAGTTTATAATTTAAAATTTTCTGTTACTCTTATTTAAAGTATATATAATTCAATGTTACATATATTTTTATTACTTTAAATACACTGTTTATGTATTTATGTTGCATTGCTAATATATGTAAATTGCGTTTTAAACTGTGTTCTTTTGGACTAATCAAAATGGTGCATAGCATAGAATTCTAACAATTTACATTACAAATTCTCATTTCTTTGTAGATTTTTATCTATCGTTGCAGGTTTTGAAAAAATACATGAACATTGGTGAACATTGAATGAACATAGACAAAGGAGTATATGTATCACTGCTAGAAGTGTTAAGAGCAAATACAATCTGTCTTTTACATATACAATTCCGAAATATAGCTTTGAACAATCTGCTCCAACAATACTATTAGTTGGATTGACAGGTTTAGGAAGGTAATAAGGCGAAAAATCAAAATGTTGAAAAATGGAAGGAAAAAATACCTTCTATAACTGGTCGAGTTTTCATTCAATAATCACCAAGTTTGTGCTAGAACATGAGAACTATACACTATACCACTCATGTGTACAGCAAAGCCTGAAAATAATGTAAGAGATAATGTACTAGAATAGAAAAAATCCTTTTTACCATTTTTGGTCTTCATTCTCTTCTCAAAATTGATGATTTAATTGTTATTGGCAAGGAAGACATACTTTTTTAGCACCCTAAAAGTTAGTTTTATTGGCGATTTTCTCGAACGCCACACATCGGAACTTACTCTTAAGAGTGTATTTTGAAAAGCTTCGGTATGACTTATCAACTGATACATATATTTTCCTTCAACAATATTTTACTTAAATAGAAAATAAAGTTTAAGCGTAAATCTTAGTTCTGAATCTCATTAAATCTTGTATCTCATTAAATTATACTACGAACTGTCATCTTCTAGGTGGCATAATGAAGAGCTTTGTCATCGTATTTTTCAGCATTGGTTTCACCTTAGTGTGGGGCATGGTTCTTTCTTTTAAGTTCAGTTAATTTTTGGATTGGTAAAATAGTTTTTTATTCGCAATTTTCTTGAAAACTACATATAAGAATATACACTTAGACTATACAGAATTTTCATGCACTTAGTGACTGGACATTTTTTTCGTTAACGCTAATAACGAATTATACTGAACATGGATATGAATTTAATATCAAAATAAAATTCACAAACCATTGACAATATAAACAGATTAAATAAGAAGTTAACAATATTGCTAGGATATTCAATACACATCCAAAATCCCAGATTAAAATGTTCGAGTTTGATCTCCCGATAACTGAGGCTCTTAGCTCGGAAATAGGCAATAAGCTAGCATATTTTAAAATGTAAATAGCAAGTAAAAAATCACAATTTTAAGTTGACTGTTTAAATTTATTACATACGATCACGTGCTTAGAAATGATTACCAATCAAAATAATTATATATGTAGAATAATTCTTATCTAAATGCTGCTATATTAGTTAATTAACTCAAGTAGAAATCTACTGATTAATGGATACCGGCTCACAAAACCATTGTATGTCGAAACTAACAGATATTTTTTATAATTATACGTAAATAGATATGGCACTTTCTTTTAAACGCCGTAATTCGAAATTACTTACTGTATAACTGGCTATCTTGTTGAAATTCAGCACCTTTTGACGACAAATTGCAATCGATTGCAATATACACGAAAGTCGTTGTACCTCCCTATTATACAGTATAATTATGTAAATTACTGTTATAGGAGGAGCTTCTCCCAATATATTGCCGAATTAATGTCGAGTGTAGGAGTTCGAAAATGTTACCAAGAGAAATGACCGTTAGGTAGCAGTAGCAGTGGTTGTGACGTAATTCGTTTTTTTAAAAGAACTTCTTAATCCATAGCTCCTGTGCCAGTAGCATGGGCGCCGATCCTGGAGGGAGGTCTTATGATATGAATACATTTTACTTCCATTCTTGCTTGAATATTTGACAATCAAACACACATAACCATACGGACCCCGAAAGATAGTAACAAAATACTTAGTCTGAAACATATTTTCTATACGTTATATCCTCACTTACCCATTTGATTTCTCGAAAGTTCTTTTTTAAGAAACAAGAATAGATTTTGAATATGAAAAATTAAAATGGATATATTCGATAAATGATAATTTAAGCAAAATATTCATAACATGTTCATACCAAAAATAATTTCAAACAAATGATAATTATCATGATGATACTACCCACAATAGCAAAGAATAATTCATGAAACCTACTATTACTTTTATTAATGATCCGCAATTGAAACTGGCAAGAACGTTATTAATTATCATCTTCTTTTATGGAAATCTTTTACCTGGAAAATTAAATATTTGAATTAAATATTGCTTCCAAAATTTTCACTGGTTTTTGTTAAGCTTCAAGTATATTGATTTTCCTATAGTTACTTTCGTGTATACATGTTGACTTGTGACTTCTACCTGATCATTTATACTGAAATAATGTCTGGTATGAAGAAGCAATATCAGAATATTGTTGCTAAATATCCTACCTAACAAAATACCTACTATGTATGAAATTATATAGATTTCTTTTCTTTATCAATGTCAAATTCATATTCCCTATCGGTTAGATATTTAAGAGACACAAACTTCATGTGACTTGACAGAGAAATGTCCAGTAATCAGAAACTCCAACAGGGATGTGATTTTATCTTGCAATTACGTATTATGACAGAAAGAAAATCTGGCTAGGATTTTCAGAGAAAGTCACTTCAAACCTTCATGAACTTTCAGGATTAGTATATCTAGGTATGTAAATATGGTAGGTAGCGATGAAAAGAGCCATAGTACCGTTATTTGGAGGTCACAACATCAATTGTTTGAAGAGGGGAGCGTTATATCATTTATAGATGTATGTTATTATAGACATCTTATATTATATGTATAGCTACATATTATTTTTACTATAACATATGACATAATTTTGAAACAAATTTCAAAGAAAAGCGCTGTTTCAGATTTATGTTTACACCTGGAAATATAGCTGAAACTTCATGTTAAAGAACCTGACATGTACCTAGAAAAGTTGTTCTAACAAAGATCTACCAGATAGAGGGATTATTTTGAGATTTCCCCAGAAAATAATGTAAATGTTTCAGGGAAATTTATTCGTTTTTTTAATTATTAAATAGGAATCTTGGAAATGAGACTATTAAGGATAGGACGCAATGAGCATTTGCCTGAGTATCCAGCATTCTAATCAGCGCCGTAACTTGCATTTTTCTTCTGGGTGGCAACCATTAATACGCGTATTTGGGGCCTAGAAAAGTTGCTTTTCTAATTCTTGGGTCCCCACTTTCCATCTTTCTGTTACTCTTCTCTTCTCTAACCTGTGGGCCCTCCGCACGGCAAGGTCTGCGAGGCCGTTAGTTACGCCCCTGGGCCCGTTCCATACGTGACAAATTAATCAACGGGACAATGTTGACAAAAGTCAAAATCATACGAACAAATATTATTTCTAAGACCCCTAATAGTAGACATTTTTTTACTGAAATGGGGTCATGATTTATTTTTGTTTAATTTACTTTTTGTGTGCTGTTTTAATTTACTTTTTGTGTGCTGTTTTGTTTAGGTAATGTAGTGAACCTCTTTGATGCTTCATTTATAATTTCATGTTCGTATCTTATATGGAGTAAGAATATTTTGTCTTAAAATGGACCACCTCGAACTGCGGGGAACTTCCCTGGGGGCGGCAGTTGCCCTTCTGCCCTCCCCCACAAGTTACGTCCCTGATTCCAGTTCACTCCTGCGAACTATTCTTTGATGATTATTCATTTCAACTTTGTAACCAACAAAAACTTGAACCATAACATCGGGTACTCTCCATTAAGATTATTTTCATCTCCTCTTTATCATATTTCGCAAAACCAGTTTCTTTTGTTTCGCTTGAAACTTAGTAATATGTTTATATATGTAGTATATAATAATTTCAACCCCAAATATAACTAACGCAGCTGCTAAACCTCCAAGCAAGAGAACAAACGCACTCTGCAAATGAGCTACAGAAAGTCTACTTTTTTCTGTAACTTCAATTGCATCCTCTTCATCTTTAGGAAGGACATCGTCATACCATTTTGCTACTAGCCCACTTTCTTGCATCTGTCGTATTAAATTGTTCATTCTGGATAAACAAGGAAATCTTTTAGGCACAGGGTAAGATTTTGTCGAAGAAAAGATCGATTCTTTCACAAAATGAAACAGGGCAGATTTCTCTTTACCAGTTTCCAATATAATATGAAACTGTAAATACGGTTTACTTCCATAAGTAAACAAGTCTCTCTCTCGGGCAATTCGGCTGATAATTTCGGACTTATTATTGGAGTATTTCAGTCTTTCTTTCACTTTAATAAGCTGATTAAGTGTTGATTTAACCACCATGTTCCAAAGAGATGGTGAATACGTTTCTACTTCCACCATTGACTCTGCAACTTCTTTTATTGTGTTAATGTCCTTGAGGTAGCCCTCTGTAGTTACTTTCTTGATAAAAGACCCTTGGTACAAGCTACTTATTATCACAATGAAATATGCAGTGAAAATAAAAATTATCCTATGAGCTCCTTGCATCGGCTGTCTTTTCACTGATTGAGACAGGAAAATCGCAAATAAATGGAGCAAAATCTCAATTGCATTGTGGTACTCTGGCTTTCGCATCATTTGTTCAACTCGTGCACTCATCATTAATAACAATTGAACTATCAGAAACACACCTAACACCAGAATCCACAGTGACGTCTGGAACGCAGTAACTGAAGCCATCCACAGAGGAACGAATCCAGCACGTGGAACCATGAAGGATATATCAACCATGATTACTGGTATTGAAAAATCAACAACCTTTTCTCGTAATTCAGTATGAAACATTGAATTGTAGCAAAGGTTAACTCTGCCGCTCGACACATCTCCAATGACTCCAGTCCACGTCCCATTTGGGAGTTCTTTTCCATATTGATTCAATTTTGAGTATTGTATTTTATGAATTGGTGTAAAATTCATGCATTGGGCAAGCGTTTCGAAAGCCTTTCC
Organism: Thermobia domestica; assembly: GCF_964235325.1. Taxonomy (NCBI): domain Eukaryota; kingdom Metazoa; phylum Arthropoda; class Insecta; order Zygentoma; family Lepismatidae; genus Thermobia; species Thermobia domestica. The sequence goes on from NC_137469.1 coordinate 82,360,472, forward strand.
ATTAATGCCCTTGTATCTTATGGTTCCATTAGGATCTACTTCTAAATCTTCGAATGGAAGATTCGGAAAACTCGTTACTGTTAATGAATGACCTTGAAGATTATAGCAAATGTTCATGTCTATCAGACTTTCAATATTTGTAACATTTCGTGTGATTCCTCCAAATGGGTTATGTTCTAAAATAATGGGTTTGTAGTTCGTGTTTGTACAATCATCAAGCATTAGAGAGAGTCCAACACTATTGGTTCCAAATATAGCGAAAACTATATCAAGTACATTATGTTGTCTTTGTATAGTCAGCAATGATTTTTGCTGTATATAAAAAAGTTCAGTAACTACAATAACTAAAATCTTGCTTTTCTTTCTAAGTTCTAGCAGCTGTCTTATATTAATTAACAGTTCGTTCAATGCCACTTCATTTTCAGCTAGTAATACAAAAGCAGCCGAATTTCTCGCGTTAGAATAGGCCTCTTTGTATTCACTCCCGTTTTTAACATTAATTCCCAGAGGTAATTCTGATTGTAGTAATGGAATACGTGCGCATAGTTGGCGAATAAATATTTCAGCAATATGTTGGATATTTGTCCTGTAAAACACAGATATAAAGTTTCCCTCAGAAAAGTATTTTAAACACAGTTTTACTGCCAGTAATGTACACCTTCCATCAAGGGGTTTATACTTGTTGTTCGGTGTGGAGAGGTAAGTTAATCCACACAGGATATTTGCAGCCAACAGCACGAAAATATGTATGAGGATTTTCATGCCGGAAAATATATTTCCTGTAAAGATAAAAGCAGAAAAATAAAATCGGAAATTAGTTCCGGCAAATTTGATCTTTAAACCTATAAAGTATGTAAAAACTAGATAATATTTAATATTTCTAAATGTTTCACAATAATTAGTTTTTAATTAGATATAATAAATTACAATTCAGACTATAAATTTTACTATGGTGTATATGGGTCGTTCTATTTGAAATGGGACTTTTTATGTAACTGATATGCTGATAGACAGATAGAAATCAAAACACGTTGAAATTGTGTAAGTACATACATTGCAAAGTTAACTTAAAATTAATAATGAACTCAGTAATATTTTTATAATTTTATTTAAAAATATTCATGTCAAAATGTGTGATATGTCACCACCCTGCGTTGTAACCACTGACAGTTTTACTTGAATGATTCCAAATTATGATTCCAAATTACTGAAGTACTATCTTTTATTCGCCAAGTATTAGACGACTTTTTAACTTATGAAAATCAATGAATAGATGGAAATAAATTTATAAGCTAAAGCTTTTTTATGCTATTAGAGGTAGCATTATTTTCTGTATCTAGTTTTTTTTTTTTGTCACCTCCGTACTAATGCATTTTAAAAAACATATGTACGCCATATTTCTCAACTTCATTTTCTTCGTAGTCTCAGGGCTTGTTAATCTACGGAACTTTCCAAGGAAGGCGCCAGTTAAGCGAGGTAAGTTTATTAGTGGTGATTGTTCCTTTTTATTAGTCTGAAATCGCACTTGTTATAATTTGGTTCAACATAAGCTGTCAACTCCGTTCGAAATTATAAGAAGGTATTTATAGATGATAATTTAATTTAGTTGAATCATGTTACTTTGTAAGAATTAATGGTGAAAATGAGGGTAAACAGAATCTAACCTTAGGGGTATATCTAAATCGTACCATAATGGCGGAAATTTTCAACTCCGTGCGTATAAAGTAATATCGCCTCCGTTCATTACTGTGAGCACGGAGGGGATGTGATGTGCACGGAGTGACATTTTGCAATAAACCTTGGCATCTTACGGCACGCGCACCAATAGTGGCATATGGAATTATTCTCATAGGCATGTGAAATTATAGGCATGTGGAATGAATCTCAGGCGTCCATGTTGCCCACCAACCTATGGTTGAGGTAAAAAAGAAGAGAATAATGTTGAAAGAAAATCGATATACAGAGAAGTTTATACTAGCTCAGAAAGCGAGAAAGACCGCTGTATCGAAGATTAGTCACAACAAACATTATGTGAAAATAATTTTATTGTTTTCAGGTTTTCAAGTAAGAAGAGCTTCTGGCATTACATAGGATTGATTTTATATGTGGCTCATGACGAAATTGAAGTAAAGTATATGAGGAAATCCTGTAAAAAGACGTTTATCTTTCCAATTTGTGATGCTATTTCATATGCGGAGAAAAAGGATATTGTTACCAGTTTGAAATGACCTGTTATAACCAGTCGAGGGCAACATGTGTTTACTGAAAAGGTCTCATTTTCAAAATATGTACTGAAACTTTAAATTGGAAGATGTGATTCTTCGTGCCTGTCTCTATTTGATATTTCGTATTTTAAGTGCTATCCATTCAGACGGTGTTTGTCCACCACAAAGTTCACTTGCCGGGGGCTGGGATCGAACCCGGGACCCCAATAACCAGAGGTGAACGCTCTACCACTGAGCCACCGCGGCCCCGTAAACAAAATACTGTACTTCATTTGAATACTAATGTCGACAATTGACTTCTTGACATCGGCAATCATTTATGCACATGTGTAATACTAATGTTATGTAATACTACTTTTTTTTTTTCGAAATTCGTTACAAATTTTTACTTTTCAATTGGATACAGATGGTCTTGTCACCTTCGTTCATGTGATGTCACATCCATGCTGGTATAAAGTCTTCTCCATTCAATTAACTGTCACCTCCGTTCAGAGTATTTTTTCAAATTTACCAATATTTCTCAAAATATTTGTTCTCGTGTTGAACCACTATATTGATGTTATTATAAGTCGATAGCGAACAGAAAGATAAAGAAAATAATGATTTTGAAGAGTGAAAGTTTCGTTTTTCAAACCCTCAAAAAACCCTTTTCAAATAGAATGACCCATATATATATATATATATATATATATATATATATATATATATATATATATATATATATATATATATATATATATATATATATTCTAAAAATTGAATCCACGGACAATAATGCTATTCTTCAAGTCAAAATAAAGCGAATACGTCATACGATTGTATAATCTCCAGGGCTTTCTTCACCCACTATTGTGGATAAATTTCAATATGTGGCAACGTCATATATTAACTTGGAACCATTAGTATTGTTCTACAAATCGATCAAGCAGGTACATCGATTGTTGCGCTAAGTAGTGATGCTAATGTCAATATGTATCGACTTTAATTGCTATCTGGAAGGAATCGATGTAACTATTTGATGGATCGGTAGATCTACTTTATAGTTCTTTATCTGCCACGTTGCTCTATTGCAACCTTGGTACATAAATCAGTGGTGCCCACCCCCCTCATGTCCATGACGCACCCCCTCCCTCAATTGCCTATACATAGGTGTTCTTCCATGAAAAAAAATCTTTATGATTAATTTTTACACCATCTCAAACATATTTATATAGATTTTTAACCCCCCCCCAAATATTTCAATGACGCACTTTGCGTCATAGCCTCCCCCTTGTGGGCACCCCTGCATAAATGTTTCCTTTCGGAGCTATAGGCTGCCGAAAACATGAAAAATTGAAATTTAAAGGTCCATAGCTCCAAACCTATTGGATCTACCGTAGTTGCGTCAAGACTCACTTAGAAACTAGTATGTGTCCTATCCAAATATACAAGCTTCAGAAACCTGCGGTACTTCTACAACAATTATTATAATAGTTGATGAGTAATTCAATTTATATGCCCGTAATCAAACTCCCTCTATAAAAATTGCTGTGTGTGTGTCTTAGCATTCTGAAACATGTATTTTTGGATAGTGCACATATTAGTTCGTAAATGAAGCCTTGAACCGACTGCGATGGTTCCTATAGGTTTAGAGCTATGGACCTTTAAAGTTAATTTTTTCATATTTGAGGCAGCCTACAACTCCGAAAGGAAGCATTTGTGCACCCAGGTTGGACTATACTTTTTCTCTTATCTGGGAGTCAGGAATCACCTCCCAAACGTTGCCGGTGTTGTTTTGAAACACCATATCTATCTATCTATCTATCTATCTATCTATCTATCTATATATATATATATATATATATATATATATATATATAGCGAGAGAGAGAGACCATTCGACCGTGTTTTTAGCATACTGCCTCTGGCTCGCATGTTCATTTTAGTCCCCTCTTCAGTTCAGTTCCTGGTTGGATCAAACTTAAGACATATATGATAAAAATTGGGAAGTTTATATTGAAACTAAATTTGAGGATTAACGACTTGGTAATTCACATATCAAACCAGAACCAACTACAAAAAGATAACATTTTGACTTTCTATTGTACAAGCCAAACATAAAATATCCTTAGAATTAACTGATAACATAAGTTAGATTCATAATGAGTGTACCCTGTAATTGATAAATATTCTTATTTTTGATACTAACAACAATTTATTTTCACAACTTTTCTTATTAAAAATTACGTAATCTGTTTGTACTGTGTTTGTCTTTGCCTTGCTTATTTAGAATGGTCATTGTTCAAACTAGTTTAGCACTTGTCTGTTAGGCAAATGAGTTTTATTTCATATAGCAGGAAATGTTTTCTTCTGTCAGTGTAACGTCACACTTTTATGACCTTTAGGCTAAAAGAGACGAATAGTTAAAGCAAGTCAATGATGATGGAATAATTAGTGGAACGAATGTGGGAGGAAACGGTAGTATCCTGAGAAAGCCCACGAATACGATGTTGTACACTATAAAATTACTTGGTCGGGGATTGAACCCGTCACCTCTTCCACCTCAGCAGGAAATGTTTGAAGAAACTAACACATAATCATATATGAAAGAGCTGTTATGAATAGTCTACAAATTTGTTCATAGCTGAAGAATAGGTGTAAGTGAATGATATCTTAAACTGAGTAGAGATTTGATACTTTTAGAAGTCATGATAACTTTGTGTGCGTATGATACTTTTAAGAGTTGCGTAGGTAGACACTAATAAACGTGAGTGCTCATAGAGTTTAAAACAAACTCTCGCAAAGACAGTAAAGAGAATCACATTAAATTTACATTTATGAATTAATCTATCCAGGTAGTTCAGCGGTCAGCAGGGATGCCCGAAGAAAATTTTCTAGAGGGACATCTCCCTGGTTGCTATATTACGTTTGGAATTGTTTATTTGTATTAAGAACAACTTAAGAAATTTAGAAATATACATTATACATTTTTGTGAGAAAAGGGGGCCGGGTCCCCCTGCTCTCTCTTCGGGCGCCTATGCCTGTCAGTATTATATACCTTTTTATTCCCCAAATAAGTAAAGTTTTAACCATACCAATAGTTTTGAGGTCTGACCAAAAAATATATATTAAACTGATGCCAAACAATACTCTAGGCCACGCAATGTGTTGCATTTTTATCTCTCTGAATACGAAGTTACATAATCAGATTATGTTGTTAACAACGTCTGAGAAATCAGTTCCTCTTATTAAGGACTTTCTTCTTAAAAGAGTCACACTAACTTAACAAACATTTTTAAAATGGCCAGGACGAGTATTTCTTTTATTTACGACTTTTATTCACCAGGCACAAAAACTCGATATATATTGTTTTTATTTTTACACGGGGTTGGCAACAAAAATGAAGTTGAGCAGGCCCAGAAGCATGCTTTAGTATTCTGTGCTTGCTACAGTAATACCATTGTCCGAGTCGAGTTGTGTACATGGAGTAGAAGTAAGGTTAAATGGCTCCCGTAATACAAAATCCTTCTACAAGTGAAATGATATCTGTCACATGGTTTCTGAACATCAAAGGATAGCATGCAACTGACATCCATCTGAAATTTCTGGAAAACTGTTCAAATATTCATGGTAATTACCTCAACGGAAGGTTTACTATCAAACGGACGATCAGTGGAGTGCGTTAATGAGAAAGTGCGGTACAATCACCGGTTCAGGATAACTAAACTCACCAAATAGTCTCTAAAAGTGTTTGCAAAAAGAGTGCATCGAGTTGTGACTGACAAACAACTGGGTTATCACAAACTTTATGCGAGGCGGGTGCCAAAAATGCTGACCGGTCCTCACAAGAGCAAAGAATGACAGCTGTACGTGCTTCTTGGCCCACTGGGAAGAGGATGATTTCTTTTCTCATATAGTGACGAGGGATGAAACCTGGATATTGTACACTACTGGAGAGTCCAGGCAGCAGTCAATACAATGGCGGGACTCTGGGTTTCCCAAAGCGAAGAAATTCAAACAAACACCATCACTTCACCAAATCATAGCAACTCTGTTTTGGGTCCAAAAGGGTGAGATTCTTGTGGAATTCTTGGAACCAGGACAAACAATTCCTGCAAATATATATTGCCAAACATTAAATAGTCTGCGATGTGCCATCAAAATTGCAGAAGTGGAATTCTATGCTCTGGACTTCTTCTAATCCATGACAAAGCCTGCCCACACACAGAAGCTCATCCTGTTCGGACAATCGATGTAAACTATTCAATCATCTCCTTTACAGCAACAGCACGACCTTGCCCCGTAGCAATTTATTTCTTCATCTAAGAAAGTAACTTGCATCGAAGCGTTTCAATGACAAAGAAGTGCTCAAAATATCAGTTCTGGACTGATTGCACTCTCAGGCGGCTGATTTTTACACGGACAGTATACGAAAGCCTGTATATACTACAGTACCACACATGTCTGGAGGTTCGTGGTGACTGCGTCAAAAAGTAGCCAAGATAGGCTATGTACTTCTATTTCAATCACGAGAAATTTCTTCTCCTATCATTTTCTTGTTTTTTAATAATATCGTCCTGTTTTGAGATGAGCCTTGTATTAAAAAAAGGAAGAAGAAATCGTCTGACGGGGAAAGTAAAAACGCAAGACGTGCGAGAAAAAATGTAAAGCCTACGGAAAAACGTAAAATCTCTAACCCATGGATCCCACCAGACATTTTGTAGCTTATGAAAGAACGGGACTTGGCATATAAGAAATTTAAAGGGTCCAGGAAAATTAATCCTAGTGGTTCTGCCAATACTTTTGAAGAATATAGAACCCTCAGAAATAAATGTACACAAAAAGTTTGAACTGCTAAAATTAGATTTGCGGCTGATCTATGCACTCAAAGCAATAACCCCAAATATCTTTGGAATAAGTTACACATGTTCGGTATAGGAAACCGTCAGACTGACGTACAATCTATACACATTCCGCTTAACGAACTAAACGATCACTTTGCTAAGGAGGTATACTGTTAGATGATGTTACTACTATAAGCCATGTCACAAAAGAATCTACTATGAAAAACATACGCGAAAATCCAAGTATCCACGAAAAAATTAAATTTAGAACGATTTCTGTCCTAGAAATAGAGGTAGCTCTGAAAAAAATTACATCCAATTCAATAGGGGCGGATGACATCCCACTACAATTCCTTAAGAAGATCATGAGATATATATTCTGTTCCCTTTAATGGACATATGTAATTCCTCTCTACTTTCAGGTTGTTTTCCTAGCCAGTGGAAATTTTCTCTCATTCATCCCCTCAAGAAAATAGCACAACCAATAATGGCGAACGATTATAGACCAATAAACGTGACGCCGTGTATTTCGCAAGTTTTGAAGCATATTGCATTAAATCAAATGTCTGATTTTATAACTTCCCATGATCTCTTATGTCCATATCAGTCTGGCTTTAAAAAAGGACACTACACACATACGGCTCTTATAAAAATTACAGATGACATTAGAGAAAGCATAGACAAGAAACAACTCACAATACTTTTACTTTTAGACTTCACTAAAGCATTCCAGGCTATTGATCACGAAATTCTTCTAACAAAACTTAAGTCACTCTTTCATTTCACAGATACGTCGGTTAAATGGTTTCGTTCGTACATTCAGAATAGATATCAGCGTGTTTCTGTTCCGGACAATCAAAGTTCATGGACAACAGTGCACTGTGGAGTTAGTCAAGGAACGGTCTTAGCACCGATTCTGTTCTCTATGTACATAAATGACTTGTCTCAACAAATTCGCCACCTTAAATATCACTTATATGCAGATGATGTTCAAGTATATACTTCGACAGATCTTGGAGACATAAATGACACTATCTCACTCATAAATTTAGACCTTGAACGCATAAGTGCCTGGACCCAATCTAATAATTTATATCTAAATCCCAATAAATCTAAATGTATCATAATAGGTTCGAGAAATATCCTCTCCAGACTGCAGAGCACCGAACTTCCTAAAATTACGTTAAATGGCACACATATAACTTTTGATGAAAAAGTGAAAAATCTGGGCCTCATATTTAATCAGAATCTTCTATGGGCGGATCATATAAATCATGTATGCAAATGGCGTTTGGTGCATTGCACTCTCTATACCGTTTGAAAACTACGTTGCCTTATCCAATTAAGGCATCTATAGTACAAAACCTCGTACTATCACATGTTGATTATTGCATTGGAGCTTATGGCAACGTAAATAAAGAAGCGCTAAGAAAGTTACAGAGGGTTCAGAATGCATGCGTTTGGTTTGTTTTTAATCTTAAACGTTCAGATCACTTGACGCCATTTTTTGTTTGGGTTAGCTAGATATCCAAGCTCGCTACATATACCAATCAATAACAATTTTATTTAAAGTTTTGACATTTGGTGTGCCTACATATCTTCACAACAAACTACAGTATGTTAGAGATAGCCACAATCGTGATACTCGCTCTAGCAGATCAACACTGCTGTCGATACCTCGTCATAATACGAATCAAATGGCTAATTTATTCACAATCTCTGGTATTAGAGAATGGAACAGACTTCCACCAGATGTAAGGAATTCACCCTCAATTGCGACATTCAAAAGAAATTTGAATCAATATCTGATAGCCTTAGCCAATGTACACCAATCTCGGTAATGATGTTTTTTTTTTTTCATAAAGCTGAGCAGTAGCAACCAAATATAAACAGAAACTTGAGGAATGTATATATAATACTAGGTTTGTGGGGAGGTATGGGGGAGGGGGGGAATGTAAGGTAGTATACCTTTAATAATACATATATCGTTCTGTGTATGCTGTATGTATAGTTTTCTTGTTTTTATGATAAATAGTATGAGGGTATGGCCGGGGAGGGGGTATGTAATGGAGCATATTCGTGTGTAGGGGTAAATGTGTGTGTAGGTACATATTCATTAATGTAGCAATTGTAATTTTTATGGCTTTGACGTCAATTGTAGTACATATATCTTGTATACATTTGAGTTGGTTGAGTGTAAGAAAAGACAAACATAGCCTTAACACTGCCGTTAAATAAATAAATAAAATAAATAAATAGTACGGAAACACTAACATTACTATCTTATAAGCCTCGCTAGCATGATCCTAATAAATATATCAAGAGTAACAGGTTCAGGGTATTTGGGTGATTGATAAGTTGGTTGCATCATTCCTGTTAGTAGCCAGCCTCCAAATAATTGTACAGTTTACCTGAAGTGTTCCAGATGGATGTGGAGACGATGGTGATGATAATGAATGAAACTGTGGAATGCAGGGAGTGGGAGGAAACGGGAAAACCCCGAGAAAACTCGCAAGCACGGTGATTCTTGCAATGGTTTGTGATAATTTATTTTATTTTTTTTAAAATTATAGAGATCACTGAAATTAGATACATTTGAGCACTATGAGCCTATAAATTCTACTAATATATTTTTGAAACAAAATTATTCGATTATATACCCCTCTACTTTTACGCCTGTAATGAAGCAGAATTTTACTGGTCCAAAGCAATATTAATTTTGAAGTACAAAAGAAATCAAAAGAAGATTACGACTACATTGTTATGCTGGCGTGGGTATTGAATTATTAAATACGTTAAGTTAGGATCTCAATACAAAATATGTTGAGTGACCTTATATTCTGTATGTTAATTATTATAATTCAAGAATCCATTTGCTGGTCTATAAATTATCCAGAAGAAAATCATGTATCAAATAGCAGCAAGTTAACTATGTTCAGAAAATCTAAGTTTTACGTCGCACAGCTATGCCGGGTAGGCTAAAGGAGACGGTTATGATGAAATAAAGAATGAAAGGGTAAAATGAAAAAAGTGAGAGGAAACGGGGTAACCCTGAACAAACCCACGCACATGGTGTTTGCCCAACACAATGCTCACTTATCGCGAGCTGGGATGGAACCAAGGGCCCCAAACTATGTTTAATAAGCTGATTGGTAATGCGATCCTTTTAATGGCTTAAATGCTTTAATATATTGGTTTCAAGTTTCATTTTTAGTATTAAATGTAATTAATATAACTATTTTTGAAAAATGTTGGAACATTAGATATTTCATTCGAAAGCATTCTATATTTAAAAAATTGGAGCATTTACATAACTTTCTTATTTCACTTAAATATTAATTCGTTTCTACCACAGTTGAAGTTTTGAAATTTTCGTTTGTGGATACTAAACGCAGGTTACATTGTCCACAACAAAGCCCACTCTAAACAAACCAGGAACTACACATACTAGAGGTGATCACTGCATCACTGAGCCACTATGGCCCTCCGAAAAATTATTTGACGAAGGGCTGAAAAAATATAATTCAACAGATTCTCCTTAAGTGTTGAGGCAAGTGAACATGGGAGAGAATAAAGAACTGAAAAGCAATCCACTAACATCACGTAAAATTCGAAAACGCACGCAGGCAGTTCAGCTAATATTTGGGAATTGTTAGAGAAACCACATGTTTGAAAAATAGTCCATATTTCACATGATTAATCTCTATGTAGATTAATAAATCTCATGGAATTTGAGTCAAGTGACAAAAGAAATGTATTCAGCTGAAACTGATTTTAATAACATCGTTGGGTTTTCAAGGGAAAATTATAGAGAAAATACAAGTAATTTCTTTTTATCTAAAATATCTTTATCTCAGAACTAGCTTATACGATACTACAAGGAAAAAGAAGAAGATTAAAGTGGTAGGAAGATGGAGATGCAAGAGAGTAAACACGATATAGGTTTTGAACCTTAGTCGTGACATCAGGGGCGGTATTTTTACATCAGTAGATAACCTTTGCATACTAATACTGTCACCCCGCAGCACTCATTTTTGCAATCGTCTACCTTAATGTATGTTGTATCGTAAAGTGTGCATAATGTTCCCTTCTAAAAACGGTGCCACATTATATAACACATCTGCAGCTCACGCCACTAAAATCTACACCTGAAATGGAACCAATCAGGTCACTAGGGTCAGATATTTTATGTAGGTCACCTGCGCCTGGGTTTGACTTTTCAGACTCGGCAACCCGGATCAACCCGATAATCAGATAGTAGCTGAAATATGAATTGTGACAAACAGTGAAGCTGTTGTCTCGAGTATAATACTCGGACATTTTGCAAATCTCTTAAATTGATGTAAGTTAAATGAAAACACAAAAACCTGGAATTAAAATTTAACTTTGCGCACTCTTTTGGCTGCAAATGTTTTTACAATGTCCTTTTAGATAGCTTAGAAGCTGACTTATACTCTCTGAATACGATCGTAAGGTTAGTGAATCGTTGTTATCCTGTTAAGTTTCTGAGGCTTTTTTGTTATGAACTTTATCTTCCTAAAACTCCTTACCTTGCCCCATATTGAAAATTGATATTCGCCCCGTATTGTGCAACCCCAATTCGGGGCCCTGGGCATGAGCCCTTGCCCTTCCTCTTAGTTAGGTCACTGCCCTTGTGGGCTTTGCTCCGAAACAACTTGCAGCTCGACAGTTCTTCCTTAAGTCATAGATTTATGTATGGCTCTAGTGTTTTAATGTAATTTTAGTCCAAAATCTTGTGCAAAGAACTCGCCATTATCAACACCGCCATAAGTGGCCTGTTTATTGTTATCTCACTCCCGTGCACTACGAAATTCTGTCATCTTCTTTAATTTGATAACAGAGTAGATATACCTAATATACATATTTCATCGATTGCAGTCTTTATTTTTGCTTCCTCGCACTGGCTAATGTATCATGTAGAGGTAGGAACAAGCCTTTACAAACAGAGAAACGAAAAGTTAAACACGTTGAACAAAGGAGCAGAGAAGAATAAACAAGTGTTAGCACTTGGTAGTGTAGAGTAGTCACGCAATCATGAGTGATAACCCTGAGGACCGTGGCTTCCCGCAGCGTGGGACAAGTGGGCCACTTGATTCCCTTGGATTTTTAGAAAGATATTCAGTTCTTCGAAGTGCCTGCCAAGACATAATCATTTGTTTACTTATATACTATAGTACTTAATTACTAATATACTAATATATTTACATTAAATGTTATATTACAATAATAAACCAAAGTATATTTACTGTAGTTAATGAGTATACACGAGTAAATAATTTCGGGCCTTATGCAGAGTTCGCTTGACGTATGATTAAAGTCAGACCAAAGGACTGACTACTGTAGAAAACATGTTAGTCGAAGCCTTTAGTATGGCACTAATCACGCGTCAGAACAACTTTGCATAAGGCCCTTGTTGTTTTATATTATATTATGTTAAGCGTTCATTAAAGTGTGTTTGTGTATGGGTGTGTTTGCGTCTTCGCTTGCGTGTAGGTCTCTCGCCTCTCTTTGGAATAAGTTTTTAACCCTTGGAATTGGGTCTTTTGAAACCTTTTGAAACCTTTTGAAAAATCCTGTGGGCACCATTGCTGGAAATTATGTAGCCTACTAAGGTATCTTGCCTGTCAATATTTCTTATCAACGCCAGGTTAGCTCCCTACTTCTTCTTCTAAAGCAGTTTACTGAAAACAGCAGTAGCGAACTATGACGTCACAAATAATCTTGTTAAAAATGACTGCTCCGTATATTCTGACATGTTGCGTAGAATGTAACTTCGTATCAATCCCCTGGTAAATTAGCTTTACTTTTTTATTTTTATCTGTCCCTAATTGCGTAAGAGTTCACCAACATCTACTAAAAGAAGTGGAACATTTATAATACAAGTTATCAATATACAAAAAAAAATGATTTTATCAATTTCTAGTGATTATAGACAGATTGTATATAACAAACATTGTAAGTAATGAGTTGCGTGAGAAACAAACCGATAAACAAAACCACTTATTTTCCTCCCTCTACATATACGTGTACATATTTGAATAAAATAGTTACGTTGTTATTACAGTATATTCCATACGGCAAACATATATTCTTATCACGCATGTTATTCTTTCCATGACAACCCACCTCTTAAGCTTAGTTTTTTCGTTTATTATTTTTGTATCTATATAATAAAAATATGTCGAAGTTAATTGAACCTTCTGAGAAAATATCAATCCCCTACTTGTAGAGACGATGTGTTTTGTTCCTTAAAGCAATGATTCGTTTTCTGTGATTAGCATTTATTCCTCGAAGATTATTAGCAGATACTTTGCGATAAAATGATTATCGTTACCTATCATACTTTAGTGCTAAAGAGACAAGATCGATTCCCGGTGGAAAGCGGATCGGATCGAGCGTTAGACCGGGTACACACTGACTAGAGACAGAGCTGCCAAGCCGAAGAAAAGGGAAGACACGAAGGGAGAGTCTGAATACAATTGACCGTGTGCCTCAATTACAGCAGGACAGGCCTTTGTCTAGTACGTGATAGAGCGAATATGCAATATGAGGTCTTGTTGCATTGCTCATAGTACAGAACTTTGGCTGTCCTATTCTCTGATCAATGTGCAACCGGCCTTAAGTGTCTGACACTACAAATAATACAAAATTCACCAATTTTCTTTTGCTTGTTTTCCATAACTGAAAGGAGATAATTACATGTAACTTCCCACAATCAGAAATAATGTTATTCTATAACAGAAAATATGATCCTGAAGAATTTTCAATGTTGCTATCCACAGAAATTACAGTATTGCCAGAATAAGATTTCCCCCATAATCTAAGTTAAAGCAGCGATTAGAGGAACGAACTGAACTGCATTTGATTATGTATCATGTTGTGTTGGTATCCTGTAAACTAATTTCTAATAATTGTTGTATATAGTTTATAATAAAGAAAATGGTTTTAACATGCTGTTATTAAAATTAATTAATAATGTTATTTAAAAAGTAGTTCTGAACTAAAAATTTTTCAGGTTCATATTTTCTGTTGTAGATTAACTTTATCTATGATTGTGACAAGTTGTATTTCATTATTTCCTTTCACTTATGGAAAACAAGCAAAAGAACAACGGTAAATTTTGTATTATTTTTAGCATGTCAGGCTCTTAAGTTGTATGCCTCTATTTCATACAGCCGAAGTTCTGAAAGAGGGCATTAAACTCAAAGCAAACCAAATGGAACATAATCTTCTTTCGCACTTTTTTTCAGAAAAAAACCACTAATCTGTATAACTGTGTGGAATATTTCCGCTATAAAAATGTTCTATATATATAAACTCTAAATTTCATATCAGACTTTTCTACATTGTTCGAAGATTGTTCGAAGATTGTTCCATACATATTTGTATTATGTGAATATAAAACTGAAAATGAAAGTCATTCAATCATTTTGAATTTTCAAATTACAAACGTTTAACTGTTCTTAATACCACATTGGTTTGAATATAGTACAACATCGGATATAATGCGACCCCAAGTTTTCAAGATGTTTTGAATGAAAATTAAAAATAACAAGTATAAGATACTATATTCAGTTTGAAAATATTATATAACGCAAAACATACCAATTTATATACATTTTTAAGATTTACCGTTATATGCCAGTCTTTAACACACTTCCTTCTTTAAGTGATAATCACCCTATATTCACCAGAAGCATTGATTTGTCCTTTTGCGCATTAATAGTAAGTAGAGTGTAGGCAAATGGTAATGAGAAATTTCAGTGATGTACTCAGAGTATAATGAGTGAATTGTAACTATACAACGGAATAAATGTATGTAGAAGAAAAATACCCAGGGACTCTTTTTATGTTTTGCTATAACATAAAAGAGGTTGTATTTGTGCGCATCATATATATATATGCTCCTGATAGCCTGATACTTTAGGTTAGTACCATAAAAGTTACAAGGTAATTGCAGCACCAAGAAAAATACCAAGGCCATTTGTGTAAGGGAAGCCATTTCGTTTCTTAATGCATTCTCAGTATGTACCAAGAGGGATATTTTACTGTATGTGCCTAGGGACGTAATTAAATCTAAAGATTAATTGTTCTCAATCACTAATTTATTTATTACAAAATAAACAATAAAAATGCCATCCATAAATTATACCATGTTTCCTCTTATCTGAATTATAACAAGGGGCAAAATCAGGGGTAAAAGTGCGGGAAAACGCGGGGGGACGTCGTCCCCCACTTCCGGAAAATATATGTGGCGGCCCCCACTTTCTAAAAAAAATTACAATGGGGAAAGATACGCAAGGGGAACGGCGTAACATCAACCGTCCCCTACCTTTCCAGATCCACTTTTACCCCTGGACAAAATGCTGTGTGTTTATAAACAAATATATTCCAGTTTAATTAGATCATTTGTTGAAAGAACATGCTATGAAAATGAAACTAGGCATCTTTGTTGCAAAATTGGACATATCCCTTAGATCAGCGTTTCCCAACCTTTTTCACCTTGCGGCACACTACGTTTGTTACTTGGATTCTCGCGGCACACTTATAGATATTATTTTTAAATGTAAAATACAGTGATATTTTTCTGTGATTATTGATCTCCTTCTCCCAGAGAAGAAAGCTCGATCACTGTTTTTTCCCCCGTGGTAAATCATTATGCTTATTTTTCATTCTAATTTAAAAATAGAAAACAATTGCAATGAAATATTGGCCTTATTTCTTTTTTAAATACGCTTTCTTTTTAAAAACTGTATCCAACCTTTTACCAAGAAGGAAGATCACTAAATAACGAACGAACAAACAAATCTCTTTTACTTTTAAAACACAAATGTAGGTAATTTGTCGAAAGGATTGAATGATATTTTAAATTTTCAAGTTGCAACAATAAAGAAGCAATAATGTCATAACAATGACAACAAATACTTTTTTCAACATTAGAAATATACAGAATAGTAACATAGTATGAAATTTAAAATTGAAGATTCACAGTAGAGGTTCATAGTAATGTGAAATACCAATATACTTTTCTCTCTATGTTTTGCAATTTCATTGCTATAAAATTAATAATTTTGTTTCGATTCCTCGCGGTACACCAGTGGCCCATTCACGGCACACCAGTTGGGAAACGCTGCCTTAAATCATTACACCAAATATTGTTCATTAGATCGAAAACACATATTCAACCACGTACCTTGGAACGACCACCGCCTAAGTCAAACAAAATCCATAGAAAAGAAGTACCTGTACATAATAAATTAAAGTTATCCACATGTAAAAACAGTAGATTGATTTATACTGCAGTATTTGCTTGTAGTCTATATTTATTCACAGCCAGAAAATAGCTCCAAATGTCGAAATAAAAAAATTACACGTTTATACACGAAAAGAAATGGCCTTCTCACTAACTTCTTCAGTTGCCGTGTGCAATTATTTCAATATACACAATTCACTCTTGGAAAAATGACCCCTGGAATGGAGAAAGAAGTGTCTAGAAACTTCAGTAGGGCTGTAGGTTCAATTTCCCCTGGTACATGCTTTCTTTGGGATGAAGTAGTTTCCCTACATATATGTAACAACTTTCTAATTACATGTTGTTGTACCGTTATCGTGTACTTATCTGTTGTTAATTATTCTAATTACAATGCAATGAACTGTAGTCGCTTAATTGCAGTACAGAATAATTACTATATTATTACATTTTTCGTAAGACCCGTGTATTCATATCATGTAATTATTTCTTAAGATCGCAATTGCAGCGCTATTAAAGGTGTGACTAAAACACAATTGAAGTATAAAATAATTGTACGTATATGTAATTATACATAGTATGATCCGTATGGAGTGTAATTGAAACATCTACTTATCTACAGCTTTTATTTTTTTTTTTTTTGCGATTTCAGCGCCGACAGAATAATTGGCACACGTGTACTTATTCAACATGCATTACTCATATGGTTTCTAAACTTTTGTCAAAGTATATTAACGGTACTTACGTATAAATTATTATTATATTATTATTTGATTATAATTACGCACGTATTATTATTACACAATGATAATGCTGAAGTAATATGTACATATTTTCATTATTGTTTTAAGAAGAGTATTTTTACAAACCATTGAACGACTTTCCATCCAGCGTTTGTTCCATGAAAGTTTCACCATGATTTAATTCTCCACGGCAAAATCTTGTCTTTCTAAACATGCATGTCATTCACATCCTACAATGCACGGGAAATAAAAGACAGTACCTTTTTTTTTTTGAGATGTTTTTAAGTGTATGCAATCTAAATTTTGAGAGTGGTCGCAAGTTGTACGATATTATGAACTAGTGTGTTAAGATACATAATGACAAGAGCTGCTGTTAACAAAAAGAAGAATAAAGGTAAGAGTGGTAAACTGTTTCCCACGTGCAACTCGATATGAATGGAGTCAGAGAGAGCCTGTCTCTAAATTAATTGCATCTGCAATATAATCTGGTGTTATGTACAATATATACGAGGATGACTTGCTAGATAAAGTGTTCAAGATTACATTGGTCTGTGAAAACAGTGCGTTCGTACAGAGCAAGAAGGTGATCCAACGATAGGTAGGTATAACGTGGTAAAGTTAGAACCTGATCCAAGATCTCACGTATAATTGAATGTATCTGATAGATGTGGTTTGTGATGTAGTTTAGGCAAAAATGGTATAAGAACGGCAAAAGTGTTGAAAATTGAGTACAACAATATAATTAAGAAGTACGGGTGTCAAGAGCAAGGGAGAACGCCAAACGTACAGAATATCTTTCGAGAACCTTGAGGCGCTCATAGAAGTTGCTGATAACCAATTATTGTATGTGATTCTTTGTCGTACAAAAACTTTATACGTAAGCAATAGTAGCTTATTAGTAGCTTTAAACCCTACGTGATACCTTTAAGGTTTCATAAAAGTTTTAAACGCCTTTCAATTGCTTAAGATTAAGTTTCCAGATTAAATGTTTATCAAAGGTAACACGCAGGTATTTGATATTGCTTTTTAGAGGCATTGGAGAACTAGAGAGATAAACGCAAAAGTTCTGGATTCTGACTGATAAAGTATTTATTGTCTTTGAGTCCTAAGAGAGTCATCGTTTGTGTTTTGTTAGAATTTAGCTTTAGCTTCCATTTGAGACACCATGTTATCAATTTGTTCCGAGCAGGTTGTAGGAATTGATTAAAGAGGTCAATAGAAATTTCCAGTGCAAGGTAAGGATTATTACGAGTAAACTGTAGTACGAATAATAGAGGCTGAGGTTGGGGCATGTCGGCAGCATGAAACGTATACAATAAAGATGATAGAACAGAACCTTGTAATATGCCGGCACTGAGTTGAAAGTTGTAAGACTTTGCCATGTTGCTCTGAAGAAAAATCTGGCGCTGATGGAGAAAATTATTGACTATAATTGGGAGCAATCTGGATGGTCTTTGTTCTCACCAATTCAGCCTGATATAATTATAGAAAAAGAAACTTCATTTTTTAATTGTGAAAGTATGCTAAATTTGAAATTATGCGAACTAAGTATTGAAAGACATGTACAACTTTTGGCTGCAATTTAAGGATAGTAAGAGATGAAACTTTCTTATCTCAAGCTCGATCCGTATATACCACTGAAAACTATTCTTGCTATACTGTATCCATATAAGAAATCTATTTTTTGCTATCATTACCTTTTTCAGCTTGGTGATCAGCACTGAAATCTGAAATGTTGATTTCTATCACATCTGGTTTGAATAAAGAATAAAGGTGGGGATAAAACTTAACCTTGGGATACTGAATCCATATCAGAAACCTGTTTCTCGCTCTCTACTACCATTTTTAGCGTGGTGATCAGTACTGAAATCTGAGATAGTAGACTTCCATCTCTTCTGGTTTCAGTAGGGCATAAAGGTGGAGATAAAACTTATTTTCGGGTAATGACTCCAGCAGCGTCATTTAAAATTTTGACAGAGAGTCAATATTATCACCGACAAGAGTTCCACGTTTTTTGTCAGTATGTTAATGTTCAATTTATTAAAAAAAACATGTGTTTCTGAAACTCGAGGGAAGTGGCAATTGCCGTCTGCTGTCCGCTGATAATGCGTTTCAGTTAGAAAGACATTACTTCTATATTTCACCGTTTCTGATCTATCGCAATCAATATTAAAACTTTAAGAACTAGAATATTTTAAGTACTTCTGGTTTGGTAGACTGATACAAGTGCAGATGGTAGTTTTCTTCAGATACTGAATCGATTAAAAAAACACTAATTCCTATTGATTACCTTTTTCACTGTATGGCGATCAAGTTGAACGGACAGATGGATTGACATTACCGTTCTATAAGACTTCTGATAATTACCCGTAGCATAGTTTGAAAACCAAATAATATGTTAATCAGGGAAATATAAACCTGAATAGTAATTCGGATCCCACTTAGGTTTCATCTCACATATACCTCGATGCTGAAGAAAGACGTTAAACTTCCGATCAGATTAAGAAACAAAACGTAAAGGGCTAACTTGAACTGTCATACATTTATATACTTGTATAAACAATTAACTAAGATCAGGAAATAGGAAAATCAAAGGAAGAATATTTATTAATATGTATATACCAGACAACTTGAACCGAAATAGCACTGAATTCTGGAGATTTTCGGGAGATTTACAATTGTGCCATCATACAATTCGCTACCTCTGAAATGGAAGCAATATTTTTAAAATGGATTAGTTGCTTATTTCTTGTTATTTTTAATGTATGACAAAGAATCACTTCCTTGGAGAGTGTTTATAGTGATCTTGTAAGATAAACGCTTATCAAAAAATTACGACAGGTGCTGGATCAACTTCTATGTGGCCACTCGCAAAAATTCTGACCTGCTTGCAACGAGTTTTCTCTCTTGGCAGTGGAGTTATTATAATTTTTAACAACCGGTTCTGTATATATAGCCGAGCCTGCCGAGCACTTTTAACGATGTCTTTGCAATGCGCAATTCGATCAACTTTTTGGTCTTCGGTGAGTTTGTGTGGTACAAACCGCGAATTAACCTTCTTAAGGCCCAAAACTGCGGTCAAAATGCGGTATGCGGTTGTTTGAGGAATGCCTAATTCCATTTCAATAACTTTCACCGACGATTTTTTGTTATGTTTGATGAATTCACGCACTTTTTCGATGTATTCTTCCGATAATCCGGTTCTGGGACGGCCTGATCTTTCGTCATCATCCAGCGTCTCTCTACCCGATTTGAATCGCCTGAACCACTCGTAAACTTGCGTACGGGATAGACACTCATCACCATATGCATTTTGTAGCATTTGGTGCGTTTCACTAAAAGTTTTACCCAGTTTAACACAAAACTCAATTGCAGCTCGTTGTTTGAAACTCATTTTCCGACCGATGTACACAACACACTGACAGTTGAAACGCAATAACTTTGTTGCCGTGCATCCAAATGTCATGACATTTACACCAGTTGTCAATGAGGGACTACGCCATCTACCGGTAAAATATTACAACAGATGGCACTAGTGGTACTATTTGTTTTCAAAAGTTCGGTTTCTTTTGGAATGGAGGGTGTATGTATTAGGGTGGAGCGAAATTTTTTTCAAAATTCAAATTTGGATAGGGGACAAAAGTTGCATTATATCATAATACTTTTCGATAGAAAATTTCAGTTCTCTAAACTAATTTTAGCCGGGGCCTTAAAGTTTTCCTTTTTGTAAATCATATTCCATTTCTATCTAACAATTTGTCAAATCTTCGCTGGAAGTAAACTGTAATTTGTATTGTTGATAGATAGCGAAAGATACATCTTTTGTATTAGTAGATTGCAACAAGAATTGTTAATTTTCTAAAATTATTCTTAGAATGGGTCCGATGTTCATGAAATTTGGGAATAATGAAACAAAAAGTGATCAACTATCAGCTTTAGCTAGTTTTTCATAAAAAAAGCTTTTTTTATGTATTTTTATGATACCATATTATTGAACTTGTTGGTAATATTAAGTCACTAGTACAATAGTTTGATGGATAGAGATACGAGGGTAAAGCATGAAATCAGGGCGCGCGCTCGTGCGAGTGCTAAAGTCTTGCGCAACTGTTTGTCGACCTGACAATTGTTATTCGAGTGTGCGTACGAAAGCACGAGACACGTTTCTGGTTAGCCAGGAGCGGATCAAGACAAACTTTTCACCCGGGCAAAGTGACTTATTGACGCCCACCTAGTCCTAGCCTATATTTTACATTTTATTACGGTTATTTTAATGTTTTAAACCCAGTTTTCAAAAAGAAAATTAATACTCAAAATTCATCATATAGGCATATTTAGTACTTATACATAAGGTATCAATTATATTGTGTTTTTATTATTATTATTTATGTACCGAATGTATAAAGAAAAACAATATCGAATAGCATCTATTGAATATTACTAATGGTGACATGATTACTGGAATATTATAAATGTTTTATTATATCAATAACATCTGGAGTCATTCTACCATATATCTGACTATGTATCAGACTGTTCTAATAACGTGAAATAAAAATAAATACATTGCACATATAGTGAATGCGTTTTACGCACAGTAATATAAACAAGCCGTTTTGTGTAGGTCCTAGTAGTTGAAGTATATAGAATTCATGAAAGGTATCTCATAAATTTGTACAGAAGCTGTACACTTTACAAAACTAAAGGTTAATAACAGGTTTTATCAACTATTAGAAATCCTTTAACTTTCGTAAGTTTGATAAGTAAGTAAACCATGTTAAATTCAATTTAGGGAACTTTATGAGAAAGCGTCCAAATCTTTTTCTTCCTTAAAGCAGTACCTTAAAATCTAGAATAGTATACACAAATTGTCTTCCTGGTTTTGCAATCTTTGGTCTCAGGCGTGATAATTAATAGGATAACAAAACTTACGAAAAGCTAAATAAAAAGTTATGTTCCACTATTACTGACACAGCAAAATTTTAAAAACTTTAAATACTGTATATTTTTTTTCAATATGTGACAGTAATTCTAATATAACCTTCCGAAGTTTTTTGTCTGTAAATTCTCTGACAACGACATCTATCAATGTCTTGAAGAATGTCGGCTGATAAAAGTTCACACAGAACATGGGCCGCTATAAATAATACCAACTCCCTTTCACTCTTACTTCTACAAGCCACGGCTCCATTTGTCGATACACCCTCTCTAATGCTAGGAAACTCCCTTCTTCCATGGTAGAATGAAAAAAATATGTAATTGATCCTTCTGTAGAAGAATATAAACCAAAAATGTCAGTAGAAAACACGTTATAAAATTTAATTTCTGAGGTTCGTTTTGGCACTCCTCGGGGCACGACAGCCAGAGGCGCTCCTCTGACTATGGTGAACCGAGGAGTCTCCAGGGTTGTCAGGCCTTCGTCCGCTCCTGTGGTTAGCGGCCATGTTGCTACGTTAGTAATCTGATTACTTTTGTGCTTTTGTTGTTACTATTGAGTTCATTATCTTCTATTGTGTTAGTGCCTAGGCTATAAAGAAGAAGAAAGAAGAGGAAACGAGCATGAATTACGAAGAGTGTATCAAAAGCAAAAGAAATGTTTCGTAGTGCCAAAGATCTTGAAGAACGCTTAAGAAAGTGAAGAACGCTTTCAACTTAAAAATGTTATAATATGTTATTTATTTACGCGACAGCAGCTGAAGGCGGGGGTGGGGGTGAAAGCAAAGTACCAGCAGAGAATTTGATTTCCAAGAAGATAGAAGAAAAGATAGAAGACATTTGAAAACGTGCTTCAATTCCTGATGTTTTACTCCGTCCTATATTAATAATGATCAACAGTTTCAGTACAAAAACTGAAAATTATAGGTTTGGAAGATTTTAATATTGTGAGTCCAGAACAGCCGCGAAGCATAACTAACAGAAGTAAATACAAAGAGAGGTTGCGAAAAATCGTAAAAGAGAAAGAACTAAAGAGACTGGAAATAAAGTGAAACCTATCTACTTTGATGAGAAGAAAGACCGAATACTCGTAATGTCCAGAAATCATAGAGATACTAAGATGGAAGAACATTATTGTGTCCTTGAAGAACGGGATAACAAATTTCTTGGTCATGCCTCTTTGGCCTGATCAATATCAGCAAAGAATATTGCTACTTCTATCTCCCGCGAATTACAAAAAATAATGTGGACCTATCAGATGTGGTAGCTATCGGCACGATGGCACTAATGCTATGTTGGGTTAAAAGGAGAAGTGATTAGACCAGGGAGGATTACGACACGAAAACCAGGGAGGCTCTTACAGTGATGCGTATGTTTGTTGCATTTGATTCAATTACTACTTAGCTATTTACTAAAAGAAATAGATGATGTTACTATTGGTCCGTACACTTTCTTTGGTCCTACTGGTAGATCATTGGTGAATTATGAAACAAATCCTACATGAGGCTTCGAAAAATTTCTTCAGAACTTCCTATATTTCTAAATGTGTGTGATCTCAGTTATGATCAAAAATACTTGTATGAAATATCCCAATCTGTCATAAGAGGAGACTGTGATAAAAGCCTAGCAGACGAAAATTAAGGAAGGGGAATGATGATAGAAGAATTAGAGGAGTGAGAAAGTGGGAGGAAACAGGAACACCCGATGAAACCCACGAACATGATATTGTTCACAACAAATTTACTTGGGCTGGAATCGAACGAGGAACCCTAGGGACTAGAGGTAAGCAGTATACTACTAAGGTACCATGCCCCCTTAGCAGGAAATATTTGAGGAGACTAACACATAAATCATATATGAAACAGCTGTTATGTATAGTCTACGAATTGGTGTAGGAAAATGATATCCTAAAATGAACTGCTGTTGTGCTGTTATCATATACTTATCTGATGTTAATTATTGAAATTAAAATGCAATTAACTGCAGTCACTTAATTACAGTACAGCATAATTACTGCATAATTACACATTTTCGTAAGACTCATATTTCTTAACTATCATGTAGACGCGTTAAGTATTTCTTAACTATCAGAATTGCAGTGTAATGAAAGATGTCAATCACAGCATTAAAGTATAAAATAATTGTAGTTATATGTAATTATACATAGTATGGCCCAGATGGAGCGTAAGAAACCATACAATTATCTACAGCAATTAAAATCTTTTGCGTCGACAGAAAATTGGAGTACGAGCTCTCATTCAATGTCCATTATTCCTATTGGTAATTAAATTTTGTCAAAGTGTATTAACACTAATTGCGTATGTCCTATCTTTATTGCTACTAATGATATTTGATTAGAGTTACGCACATACTATTACAATGATGTTGATGAGCATATTTTCATTATTGTTGTTGTACTTCATGAATAGTATAGTACATACGATTGAACAAGTTTATGATTCGCCACGGCAAAATCTAGTATTGTTCAATATGCATGTCATTCACATCCTACAATGCACGGGCCGTAGTAGGCAATACGTTTTCTTTGGCCAGAATTATTTTAAAGTGTGTGTAATCTAAATATTAGGAATGGTTACAAGCTGTAGGATACGATATAATGACCTGGTGTGGTAAAATACGTAATGACTGGAATTGCTGTTAAGACAAAAGAAGAGTAAGTTGTTAGATCAGGTAAGAGTCATAAACTGATCCTCAAGAGCTGTTCGAAGCTGCTTGATAACCAATCAAAATAACAGTATGCGATTGCTAGTCGTACAGAAACTTTATACGTAAGCAATAGTAGCTTGGTATTGAGATCCCCACACGTGCTGCCTTTAAGGTTTCATAAAAGGTTTAAATGAACTCCAGTTGTTTTAGATGAGGTTTCCAGATGAGATGCTTGTCAAAGGTGACACTCAGGTATTTGATACTGGTTTTAGAGGGATTAGAGAACTGAATAGGAACAAACGGAAACGTTCTGGACTCTGACTGAGAACGTATTTATTGCGTTTGAGACAGAAAACAGTCATTTTCGTTTTGTTAGAATTTAGTTTTCGTTTCCATTTGTGACACCTAGGATTTATTAAAGCAGTCAAAAGAAATTTCAGGAGAAATGGACTTGGATGTACCTAGGAAATCCGGAGAGATATTACTGAAATTTTGATACTAAGAAGTATATTATACAATTAAAATTATCGCTGTGCCACCCTCTTAATTATCACTGTTCTTTCCAGCTATTGGGGGAGATAACAAATATCAAATACAGTAAATGATGATATGTGTATCAAGCTTGTTAGTGGGAATTGTAGTAGGTAATGATAATTAATCGAATGATAATTAATCGAATAAGATACTTTTAATTGGAGCAGACTTCCTGAAAAATGTTGATTTGATAGTCAGAAACAGAATGATCTCTTTTCCTCCTCCCTTTGCGTGGGCCCAGGGAAGTTTGGATAATAAGCACGAATATATTGATTTCGTTTTGCATGGAGAGGCGGAAGGTTTCTGGATAACGCTTATAATATTAATGGGAGAGATAAAATAGAACGTGGGTTGAAACACATGAGATTGGGATGGAAGGAGAAGATAAATTGCTCCGCCTTTCTAGATAAGAAGCAAACTTAATATTTATTTTAAGTGGAAAATATTCATTTATAAATAAGTTGTAATTATATATATAAGTGGCATAATTTGATTTGTGTGATTGAGTGTTGAGTTGTTTGTAGATGGTGTAATTTGATTGGAAGGCTGTTTTATTGTTGAAGGTAAGAAACCTTTTTGCATATGAAGTGAATATTAAAAATATAAGATGAGATAAATGTTCTTTTTATCTGTTATTATAAATAATTGTAGAATAATGATTGTTTTAGCGTCCCTTTTAGCAATGAGGTTATTTTCAAATTCTAACAATAAAAATTCATCGTCAGGAATAATTTGAAAGACATAAGCTCCCGCCGGGATCGAATCCAGGTTTCCGACGGCAAAGACGCGTACGCTAACCGTTTAGCAACCGCTGGGAATTGAACCCGGCTTTTCCATGGCAAAGACGCGTACGCTAGCCGCTTAACCACCGCTGGAAATTGAACCCGGATTTCCGACGGCAGAAACGCGTACGCTAGCTTAGCCACCACCGAAAGTTGAACCCGGGTTTTCAACGGCAAAGGCGCGTGCCCTAGCCGCTTAGTCAACGCTGGGAATTAAATCCGGCTTTCCCACGCCAAAGGCGTGTACGCTAGCCACAACGGAACTGTAATGTTTAATTTGTTGTTGGATATATTTGTGAATACTGAAAACATAAGATGAGGGAAATCCTCTCTTCCCCACTTTATTGTATATATTTGTAGAATAATGTTTATTTTGGTGTTGGAGGTAGGACCACAAACGGGTATTGAACGAGAGCACTTTAACATAAAAGGAAAAGTTAGAAGGATTGTTGAATAGCATACGCAAATTGGCTTAGAAACTTAACAGTTTATATTGTGATTATAGGTTGAAGTGTTGCTTTATTTTTTTTTTTTAATTGAGAGAAAATAGTAATATGTTCCGGTACTATGTCACTGTTTAATATTACCAAAGCGTTCTTTCATATCGGTCATGTCTGATGAATTTTATATATCCCCTCCCCACACTATGTTGTGGGGCACGGCATCTGCAGTGTCATTGTTCATCTCAGCGAGCCAGAAAACTATGAATTCGACACTGATATTGGTTATTTCGATCACTTTTATTTCTCCTCCTCCTCCTAGTTGCGGGGATGAATTAGATTTAAACAGCATCAGATGTGACACTCTTAATCTCAGCGACTCCAAAAATTATAGATTCGCCACTAATACCGGCCTTTTTCGTTCCTTTTTAAATGTCGCTTCCCCTCCCCATCTCTTAAGCTACACTATCAAAGTGATATGATAGAAAACATCTCAGGTTCGAACTTCATCTAGGTTGGAAATTTGATCGAGATTGGTTTGGTGGTTCAAGAGTCATTAAGTTTCATTTTTTATATATCTCCCTCTCCCATTTCCCTCTCCAAATTCTCCCGTGAAAGTGAAATGATAAAAATCATAGGTTAAAAATTTGATCGAGATTGATCCTTTGTTTCATGAGTTACCAAGCTTTATTTATTCCTTTAACTCCTCGCTCTACTCAACTCTAAGTTATATCGTCGAAGTAAATAAATAAATGGCCATCTTACGCCATAACGTCATCTATGTTGAAAATTTAATCGAGATCGGTAGGGTGGTTCAAGAATGATAAAGTCACAAAGACAGTCATCTTCATTTTCAATCTTTTTTTTTTTTTTTTTGCATATATCTCCCTCTCTGTCCCCTACGTTGCACCGCCAAACTAAAGTCGTCAAAGATCTCAACCTTATCTATGTTGAAACTTTGATAGAGATCGGTGTGGTGGTTCAAGAGTTATTACGTTTTATTCATTTTTATGAATCAACCCTCCTTCCCTCCTCCAACCCTAAGATCTACCGTTAAAATGAAATAATACAAAAGCTTCCCAATCCCAAACCTTATCAATGTTGAAAATCTGATCGAGACCGGATGGGTGGTTCAAGAGATTAGGAGCCACAAACAAAAATTTCAATTTTATAATAATATATTATTATTATTATTATTATTATTATTATTATTATTATTATTATTATTATTATTATTATTATTTGCGTACTTTTGAACTTCCACGGCGAAATTACTGCAAAATATGTTTTATTTCTCTTTTTTTCTGGATTGTATGTTTTTCCTTTATTAGTGGGCACTGATTTCTCTCTAGGCCGTCGCTTAGAGTAAATGAATTTGGTTGTGCGCTTTGGTGCAAATAACGTTACAGGAAGAAGCCGGTTCGTTCCAAAGATCAGGGCTAAAGTAAGTAATATTTGGCATGTAATTTCCAGTGGCATGAAAGTGTAAGATTAACGTAATGGCCTTATGAATAATACAGCTATGAAACATTGGCTGAAATTCTGCTCATCCCAAAGTGATTGTGAAGAATCTACTTATCGTACTGGACAAGCAATACATGAGAATGTGGAAACAAACACATGTATCATGATAGAGACGATTTACGAATGTTTGTTGGGAAAAGCCAAGGGAATTACCAGGATATTCCAAAGACATCATTGATCTGCAGTATACACTTTTCGTGTTGCTACTTCGCGTGTTAAGCGAAGTTTGGATAAAGCAATCGATGGTGTAGTAGTGGCTTGCTAGACTTTCAACTGGAAAATCTTGGTTCGATTCCCCATGAGGTAGGATGATTTTTTCGCATAAAATACAGGCTTAAAAAGATTCATCTTCTGATGGAGAACTTACAAAGCATCACTAGCGATAATTTGAGTAAACAGTGTGTGCGTTCTAAATCATACACCGCAATGATAACTATGTTTCATATTTACATTCGTCCCCCTCTATCTTCCTTGATGTTTCCCTATTCTGTATTTGCATATTTTACTTCTCCCCCCCCCCCTCTCTCTCTTTCAGATATACACGCACTTTATGTTCCAAAGTTGAAACAGAGCAAGAGATCGATATTCCTGGTCAAGAGAATCTAATTAACTGGGAATTTAGGCGTCGTGTTTTTCGTGCTCTGGGGATAGCACCCCCACTACTGGCCATATCTGACAGGAATACTGTTTAGACGCAAGAAAAAGCAGTAAAATCTCTTTTTTATAATATGGCTTACCGAGTCTCAGTCGAATTACCGGGTCACTATGGATTTGAATCCTCGACCTAGGGGTGATCTACGTCATTCGACTGACATGATGCTGGATGTTCGGAACAGATACATTTTCGGAAAAGACTAGGAAACGGTAACCTCTTCGGTTATTTGAAATCAAAATTTCATTTATACATTTCAAATTTCGACACAAAATTTGTTCCCATCCTATTATTCAGTGTGTTTTATTGGCGTTGAAATTTGAGACATGTTACATCTATGAGGAACATAAACTTTTCCTTTCGAAAATTTGTTACTTTTCATTACGATATAGTTTGGACTTTTAATATAGGGTATTTCTGAGAGAAATTTAGCAGTAAAATAGCGATCATCGATTTTCTCTTTCTTTCTTTCTTTGTTTTTCTTTATGTTTCGTTTTTTTCTTTTTGTTCAGTTTGTATTAGTAGTCTACAATAGAGGATATGACCAACGCTATCAACTAGGTGTAAGATTGTATTCTGGATCAGTACGTCCAATGAACAATACCGAATTTGAAATCGAAGCACGCGGAAACAACGCATGTGTGTTAAACTTTTTACATTATCCTAGATGTGTCTCGGAGATATACAGTTCTACTGGAAATTGAGTATTCTATCCATTATGAAGCTCACATAATGAATGTTAAAGCATCCTCTATATATTCTAATACTTCTGAAAAATATGTAAACACAAACGTTATTTCTACATTACTGTTGATTTCCAGAAACGGGACTTCATAATGTTAGGTTCTTTTGTTATTATATTTGAATTCCACAATTTTATCTGTTCTCCCATTTCTTTTTCTTTTTCTTCTTCTTCTCTCATTTCTCTCTCCCTCTCTCTCTCTCTCTCTGCCTAATTTTTGAACCTCAGTGTAATAGACATCCATTGGTTTCAACTTTTCACTATGTGTGTTTCAGGTTCTTCTTATATCAACTTATGAACCTTAATTCGTTTCAGTTTTGTCATTTCATTTTTAAGAAACTAATACATGTGTAGTATGAAATCAGAATTGCGTTCATGTTATTAGCTAATTTTAGTATGGGAGAGAAGAAAGGAGATAAAGGAAAGGAGGAGTGTCTCTTTACCTGACACAATTATGGGATAAGAAGGTGTATATTGGGTGGTCTAACTGCACGGCGTTAACTGTCGCATTTTTTTTGGTGCGGAGTGTACAAAAAAATTAGGTTTTCTCCTTCGGACATGGGATCCGACTTAGGCAACCTTGTTGATACCATTTCATTCCACATTTAACCATTTTTAACTATGTGTGCTACCGAAAAACAGTACGGTTATAAAGAATAGTACTTCATAAAGATCGAACTGTACAAAGTTTGTCCACTAACCTCATAAAACTTTCCCAAATGACAGGTTTTTGCACGGACTTCAAAACTTCTCTCCACACCAAAACAAAGAATGCCTGAACTATGCGGGTGTTAGTTGCAGTTTGGGGCTCGACACTTCATAACGTAAAGATTACGTCTTTGTCTTTTCGTTCCTATTCATTCCAAGGTGTCTTGGGAGATTAACGGGATGTCCAACTTAGCCGACAGGTCCGATTATGGTGACTTTCTATCCCTCTCTCTTTCTATATATATATACCGGTATATATATTAGGGTGGAGCGAAATTTTTTTTCGAAATTCAAATTAGGATAGGGGACAAATGTTGCATCATGTCATAATACTTTCCCATAGAAAATTTCAATTATCTAAACTAATTTTAGCCGGGGCCTTAAAGTTTTCCTTTTTGTAAATTATATTCTATTTCTATCTAACAATTTGTCAAATCTTCGCTGGAAGTAAACTGTAATTTGTATTGTTGATAGATAGCGAAAGATACATCTTTTGTATTAGTAGATTGCAACAAGAATTTTTAATTTTCTAAAATTATTCTTAGAATGGGTGCGATGTTCATGAAATTTGGGAATAATGAAACAAAAATTGATCAACTATCAGCTTTTTGCTAGTTTTTCATAAATAAGCTTTTTGAATGTCTTTTTATGATAACATATTATTGAACTTGTTGGCAATATTAAATCACTAGTACAATAGTTTGATGGATAGAGATACGAGGGTAAAGCATGAAATCAGAGCGCGCGCTCGTGCGGGTGCTAAAGTAATGCGCAACTGTTTGTCAACCTGACAATTGTTATCCGAGTGTTGTACGAGAGCACGAGACATGTTTCTGGTTAGCCAGGAGCGAATCAAGACAAACTTTTCACCCGGGCAAAGTGACTTCTTGATGCCCACCTAGTCCTAGCCTATAGTTTACATTTTATTACAGTGATTTCAAGTTTTAAACCCAGTTTTCGAAAAGAAAATTAATACTCAAAATCCATGATATAGGCATATTTAGTACTTATACATATGGTACCAATTATATTGTGTTTTTATTATTATCATATATGTACCGAATGTATAAAGAAAAACAATATCCAACTGCATTTATTGAGTGCTACTAATGGTGACATGATTACTGGAATATTATAAATGTTTTATTATATCAATAACATCAGGAGTCATTCTACCATATATCCGACTATGTAACCAACTATTCAAATAACGGGAAATACTAATAAATACATTTCACATATATTGAATGCGTTTTACGCACAGTAATATAAACAAGCCGTTTTGTGTAGGTCCTAGTAGTTGAAATCCATAGCATTCATGAAACGTATCTCATGAATTTGTACAGAAGCTGTACACTTTAGAAGACTAAAGCTGAATAACAGGTTTTATCAAGTATTAGAAATCCTTTAACTTTCGTAATTTTGATAAGTAAGTAAACCATATTAAAGTCAATTTAGGTAACTTTATGCGAAAGCGTCCAAATCTTTTTCTTCCTTAAAAACAGTACCTTAAAATCTAGAATAGTATACACAAATTGTTTTCCTGATTTTGCAATCTTTGGTCTCAGCGTGATAATTAATAGGATAACAAAACTTAAGGAAAACTAGATAAAAAGTTAGATTCCACTATCACTGACACAGCAAAATTTTAAAAACTTTAAATACTGTATATTTGTTTTCAATATGTCACATCAATTCTAATATATAACCTTCCGAGGTTTTTTGTCTGTAAACTCTCTGACAATGACATCTATGTCAATGTCTTGAAGAATGTCGGCTGATAAAAGTTCACACAGAACATGGCCCGCTATAAATAATACCAACTCCCTACAACTCTTACTTCTACAAGCCACGACTCCATTTGTCGATACAGCCCCTCTAATGCTATGAAACTCCCTTCTTCCATGGTGGAATGAAAGAAAATTATGATATTGATCGTACTTTAGAAGAATATATCCAAAAATGTCAGAAAACACGTTACAAAATTTACTTTCTGAGGTTCGGTTTGGCGCTCCACTGACTGTGGTGCCCCGAGGAATCTCCCGGGTTGCCCGGCCCTTCGTCCGCTCCTGTGGTTAGCGGTCACGTTGCTATGTTAATAATCTGATTAGTTTTGTGCTTTTGTTGTTACTAGTGAGTTCATTATCTTCTATTGTGTTAGTGCCTAGGCTATAAAGAAGAAGAAAGAATAGAAAACGAGCATGAATTACGAAGAGTGTATCAAAAGCAAAAGAAATGTTTTGTAGTGCCAAAGATCTTGAAGAACGCTTAAGAAAGTGAAGAACGCTTTCAACTTAAAAACGTTATAACATGTTATTTATTTACGCGACAGCAGCTGAAGGGGGTGAAAGCTAAGTACCAGCAGAGAATTTGATTTCCAAGAAGATAGCAGAAAAGATGGAAGACATTTGAAAACGTGCTTTAATTCATGTTGTTTTACTTCGCCGTATATTAATAATGACCGAAAGTTACCACAGAAACCTGAAATATATATATATATATATATATATATATATATATATATATATATATATATATATATATATATAGATATAGATAGATAGATAGATAGATAGATAGATAGATAGATAGATAGATAGATAGATATAGATATAGATATAGATATATTAAATTGGCAGTAAGAGGGAGCATGAAAGAACAAATAAATCACACGAATTGAAAGAACAGTTCAATATAGCAGCTTGCAAGTGTTCACATTTCACGGTGTGTTTTTTTGACAGGACATTCAAAATGCCTGAATTGGAAAGAGCGTTTTTTTTATATGAGATCAAAGGACAAGTAGAAAAATGGTAATCAGTGGTATTAATGTTACTTGGACAAAGAAATTGAAGAGAAAAGAAGAAAGGAAAGCCGAAAAAGCAATCTTACGGTGACGCTTTCAACCAACCCAGTACCACTTACATTATCGAGTCTTGAAACCCTTCGTCATCTTCGGAAACAAGAAAGGAAGACAATAAAGAACACGCCGAAGCTGGAGGATATTCTGATTTTAGTTAGAAGTATCTTTTGAAAAAGACAAGTAACCAACCACAGATTGGATGATCGCAATAAAAAAATATTTCCCAACATTAGCAAAAGTGAAGGAGAAAATCAGCGTGACTGGAAGAAAAACTACAGCAATTGCCACTGCAGGTTTGGAAGATTTTAATATTGTGAGTTCAGAACAGCCGCAAAGCATAACTAACAGAAGTAAATACAAAGAGAGGTTGCGAAAAATCGTAAAAGAGAAAGAACTAAAGAGACTGGAAATAAAGTGAAACCTCGTGCTATCTACTTTAAAGGGAAGAAAGACCGAACACTCGTAATGTCCAGAAATCATAGAGATACTAAGATGGAAAAACATTATTGTGTCCTTGAAGAACCGGATAACAAATTTCTTGGTCATGCCTCTTTGGCCTGATCAATATCAGCAAAGAATATTGCTACTTCTATCTCCCGCGAATTACAAAAAATAATGTGAACCTATCAGATGTGGTAGCTATCGGCACGATGGCACTAATACTATGTTGGGTCAAAATGAGAAATGATTAGACCAGGGAGGATTACGACTCGAAAACCAGGGAGGCTCCTACAGTGATGCGTATGTTTATTGCATTTGATTCAATTACTACTTCGCTATTTACAAAAAGAAATAGATGATGTTACTATTAGTCCGTACACTTTCTTTGGCCCTACTGGTAGATCATTGGTGAATTGTGAAACAAATCCTACATGAGGCTTCGAAAATATTTCTTCAGAACTTCCTACATTTCTAAATGTGCGTGATCTCAGTTATGATCAAAAATACTTGTATGAAATATGCCAATCTGTCGTAAGAAGAGACTGTGATAAAAGCCTAGCAGATAAAAGAGCTAGGAAACTTGCGTACTCTCGCTGGTTGCAGACGGCTTGCAAACTTTTGCGTCTATATATATCAACGTCAAATGCTTCAGAGGAGCTTTAAACTCTCGCAAAGATCGTGGTAAAAGTATATGCAACAATGTGGGTCAGCATCAAACTGAAACCTCCTGTCAAATATGGAGCTAAACATTTATTTTATTCTTGATCATAAGACTTTCGCGATGTATGCAAGAACCATACAAGACTTCTGTCAATAAAGTAATTTCTAGAAACACATTCTATGCATATCCTGAAAACATTCTTATTGTCATGATTGCACAGAGGAAAATCCGTTCTCCGGACAGCGGTATATTGTAAAAATATACAGTATCCTCTTGCTTACCATAGAAATCAGTACGGAGCATACGTTATCCGTGTGCTACATAAACACTGCCCTTAGATGTTACATCATGCCGTTGGAGAATATACCATATGCATATACTTATGTTGCCTTCGTCAACTATATGTTATATACGTCCATTTGTATGTGAGATCCTGATTGCCTATATTGTTTCAAACGGAAAGTACTATAGATGGAACACTTCTACCGAAAGCATTATAAAACATGCGTTTTCAGTTATACGTCTGCTGTGTGTTAAGTCCAAAAAGTACAGGAATTACGCATGTAACCTATCTTCTTAAGTACGCCACCTACAATTTTTTTCTGTGTGGTAACGACAAATCAGCTACAGAAATCGTTGCTGCCGATAAAATTCTCCAATCCAGAAAGCAGTATAAACCTTCTTAAATTCGTTCCTTCCAAGTGCCAGTACTAAACTTCGAGGCTAATAATTACATAAAAACGATAAACTGGAATGAGTGTAAAATAACAGAACCACCAACAGTGACTCATGTGACAGATAACAAATTGCAAGAAATTTGTTCTTCAGAGAGTACATGCGGTGATATACCTGAGTTTTCATGTCATACACAAGCACCGGAAAGACTAGTGAAAATAGTGAAGCTTCTTCGTCAGTACTCTATATTGAGCACGAGAGAAAGGGTTTTTTATTTGTGCCAAAATTGACTTGAGAAAATAAATGCCTATTTTTGAGACAAAGTCGCAGGATTTTGCACGAAGTGAATGGAATTTATGAAACATGCAATCTAATGTTGGCGGGTGGGTGGGATTGAACTCGATAGCAGCAAACTCTTCGTGGTGCGTTCTGGGTTGATATAGCCGGTAACATAGAATACGAACTTCAGTAGCTTTAGAAACCCATCTGGACATGGCAACGAATATTAACACCTTCAAATTACAGACTATTTCAAGCTAAAAGCTGCCTTATAATTACATCGTTACAAGAAACGTTTATTTACTTACAAATTCTCTCAAACTTTAGGCCCATTGCACCCCGGCTTAAATTTATTTTAGAGAATTGAAATATACCATGCTAAAGTAGTACGATCTGATGCAACTTTTGCCCCCTATCCCAATTTTTTTGGTCTCTTTTCATATATATTAGGGTGTAGTAATGATGCAGATTTGCCTTTGCTTATTTAGAATACTCATTGTTCAGACATGAGTTTTATTTCATGTAGCAGGAAGTATTCTTTGTTTCAGTGTAATTAACACAATTATGTTCTTTGGGTTAAAATAAGACGAAAATTAAAGAAGGGGAATGATGATAGAAGAATTAGAGGAGTGAGAAAGTGGGTGGAAACAGGAACACCCGATGAAACCCACGAACATGATATTGTTCACCACAAATTTACTTGGGCGGGAATCGAATGAGGAACCCTAGGGACTAGAGGTAAGCAGTATACCACTAAGGTACCATGCCCCCTTAGCAGGAAATGTTTGAGGAAACTAACACATAATCATATATGAAACAGCTGTTATGTATGGTCTACGAATTGGTGTAGGAAAATGATATCCTAAAATGAACTGCTGTTGTGCTGTTATCATATACTTATCTGATATTAATTATTGAAATTAAAATGCAATTAACTGCAGTCACTTAATTACAGTACAGCTTAATTACTGTATAATTACACATTTTCGTAAGACTCATATCGCTATTGCGTTAAGTATTTCTTAACTATCACAATTGCATTGTAATGAAAGATGTCAATCACAGCATTAAAGTATAAAATAATTGTAGGTATATGTAATTATACATAGTATAGCCCAGATGGAGCGTAAGAAACCATCACTTATCTACAGCAATTAAAATATTTTGCGTCGACAGAATAATTGGAGTACAAGCTCTCATTCAACGTTCATTATTCCTATTGGTATTTAAATTTTATCAAAGTATATTAACACTAATTGCGTTGTCCTATCCTTATTACTACTACTGCTATTTGATTAGAGTCACGCACGTACTATTACAATGATGATGATGAGCATATTTTCATTATTGTTGTTGTACTTCATGAAGAGTACAGTACATACGATTGAACAAGTTTATGATTCGCCACGGCAAATTTTGTCTTGTTCAATATGCATGTCATTCACATCCGACAATGCACGGGCCGTAGTAGGCAATACGTTTTCTTTGGTCAGAATTATTTTAAAGTGTGTGTAATCTAAATATTATGAATGGTTACAAGCTGTAGGTTACGATATAATGACCTGGTGTGGTAAAATACGTAATGACTGGAATTGCTGTTAAGACAAAAGAAGAGTAAGTTGTTAGATCAGGTAAGAGTCATAAACTGATGCTCAAGAGCTGTTCGAAGCTGCTTGGTAACCAATCAAAATAACAGTATGCGATTGATAGTCGTACAGAAACTTTATACGTAAGCAATAGTAGCTTGGTATTGAGATCCCCACACGTGCTGCCTTTAAGGTTTCATAAAAGGTTTAAATGAACTCCAGTTGTTTTAGATGAGGTTTCCAGATGAGATGCTTGTCAAAGGTGACACTCAGGTATTTGATATTGTTTTTAGAGGGATTAGAGAACTAAAGAGGAACAAACAGAAACGTTCTGGACTCTGACTGAGAACGTATTTATTGCGTTTGAGACAGAAAAGAGTCATTTTCGTTTTGTTAGAATTTAGTTTTAGCTTCCATTTGAGACACGTAGGAATTTATTAAAGCAGTCAACAGAAATGTCCAGTGCAAGGTAAAAGTTATCATTACCAAACTGTAGTTCGTGTAATGGAGGCTGATTTTGGGGCATATCAGCAACGTATACGTACAATAAAGGTGACGTACAATAAAGTATACGTACAATAAAGGTGACAAAACAGAACTTTGTAGTGTGTCAGCGCTGAAGTGAAAGTTGTCAGGCTTTGCCATGTTGCTCTGAATACAAGCCTGGCTCTGATGGAGAAAATTATTAACTATAGTTGGGAGCAATCGGGATGGCGCATAGCTTGGTAGCACTGAGCAGTGTGCCGGAGAAAACTTGACCCAATCTTGCCACCGCAGGATAGGAAAGTTTCAGCTCGTGTATTTACAGATTGAAATATCAAAGGAACAAAGAACAAATAGTATATAGTACTTACTTCCATTTCACGTCTCCACATTGTATTTTCTTCAAGTTGTTATTGAGTACATTACAGAAACTGCATCACTCTATACCATAATTTATGTAATTATTCTTAGTTAGGTTTCAAATATTCATTAAAAAGACAGAATTAAAGAATAACAAGAATGAATAGCTCAAGTTTCTTGTCGCATATCGGCCTCTTCGTGATATATTGTATATGCATTTACCTATCAGCAATACTCTTTCTTTTATATGTATAAGCTTAAATATTTGTTGGGGGGCGCGGTGGCTCAATGGTAGAGCGTTCACCTCTGGTGCTTGAGGTCCCGGGTTCGATCCCAGCCCCCGCCAAGTGAACCTTGTGGTGGACAAACACAGTGTGCGTGGGTTTCCTCGGGTTTCCCCCGTTTCCTCCCACTTTCTTCATTCCACCATTTCATTCATTACTCACCGTCTCCTTTAGCCTTACCGGCATAACCTTGAGACGTAAACCTCAAAGATTAATTTCCTTTTTAAATATGTGTTGCTTCAATATACATACAGTATGTTTTCAAAACGTCGTAAACAACCCTACATTAATAATAATAATAATAATAATTATTATTATTATTATAAACAATTCACCCTAGGTCGACCTCTAGGTCTCGATGTAGCGTACATCTTCGGCATAAGCTTACCCATTTGAATCCATGTGTTTGTGCCAGTATCGAGGATCCAACCGCGACTTAAACCTCGACCACGATCACGAGGTATCTTCGGCATGTCCCTACCCTTATACTGTATAGCAGAAGAAGTCTCCAAGTACGGTACTTTGCTTCTGACTCCTGACGCACTTCTTTTTATCTTCAAGAATTTCTAAATTTGTATCCACCGATAATAAGGAAGACGTAATTAGATGGATAATAGTGCTGAAATGACTAAAGTGGGAGGAAACGAGAGAACCCTAAAGAAAACTCACAAACAAGATGTTTGTCCATCACAAAGCTCACTTGGCAGAAACTGGGACCCAACTATTAACCCCACTGGGATCGAAGTGAGCGCTCTACCACTGAGCGGTCTTTCCTTCAGGAATTGATGCATCTAGAGAGACTTAAAGATAGTAGTGGTTATCTTATTTGCTTTATGAAAGTCAATTTCAATGTAGCAAATTATTTTATAAAATAAACGCATTATACATTGTGTTTTCAAAACAACACCGACAAAGTTTGGAAGGTGATTCCTGATACCAAGATAAGACGAAAAGTGTAGACCAACCTGGGTGCACAAATACTTCCTTTTGTAATTATAGGCTGCCGAAAACGTGAAAAAAAGTTTAAAGGTCCGTAGCTCCAATACTATGGACCTAGCGTAGTCGGGTCAAAACTTCACTTAGGAACTAATATGTGCGTTATCCAAAAATTCATGTCTCAGAATCCTAAGGTACTCATGCAATGATTTTTATGGCTACGGGGTTATATTTTGAGGTACTCACCAACTACCTCTATAAAAATTGTTGTGGAAGTACCACAGGATTCCGAAACATGGATATTTGGATAGTGCACATATTATTTCCTAACAAGTAGACCTCACCACTTCGCCGTTGCGTTAGCAAGAGGAAACAATTACTGTCCTAGAGTAGGGTTGAATATAAGATATTGACAAAAATTTTAGCTGCTAATGAGCACTAGAAATATGGGAAAACGAAATAGAAACATGAATTTGGGAAAGCCAAGTACAATATAATTTGACAGTTGCAAGACCGATATTTTTTGAAATAGATGCAGGAACAATAGTTGTGACTTCTACTATGTAAATCGAGTTAGGAGGGATGCTTTTATGGCATTCCAGATCATGGCCGCCATCTTGAAATCTGCCATATTGGATTGACGTCAATTTTTTCAAATAGAAAGAGGGCCACGTGAGGTATCAAACAACAATAATTTTTTCCACCCAATCTCATACACTAATTAGTTTGTCTATATCTAGAACGGTTTAAAAATTACAGTTCTTTGGATGTTAAAAAAATCGTTGTTTGTACCAGATAACAGATAACTACAGTGACAATGGACATAGCTCAGAGACAGGTTTCTTACTGAACAAAATTACGTCAATGCAAGAAATACAAGTCCTCGGCATTCATAAAATGGTCAAAACAGAATTTTGCAGAGCACCATGAGCACCTAATAAAAAATGAAGCGTCACAAATATCACAAAAGTTAATACCGGGAATATTGAAAGCGTACTTCCTCGGCACCTCGAACCATTCGATCGGCTCATCAATATATACTGATTTACAAAATGCTTATTGAATCATTCCTGTGAAGCGAGGAGACTGAAATTGATTGTACAGAAGGGAATGCAGAGTGACAATAGTATCTCTGTCATGCAGTTTTGAATGGAAATGTTCGTCCTTTATTGCATAATCAAACATGATACGCCAAGTTTTGTATTGTCTAAAAAAATACAATCAAAGGTTGAAATATGCCGGTGATATCTTTTGGAATTTGTGGCACTTCCACTGATTTCCCAGGTGGAGCTATTGTACTTCGCACCTCTTCATTGTTAAGAAATTCTCAGTTCTCCAGCATAAGTGAATTCCTGCTCCCTGTATTCGGCCAATAGTAATTCACATACCATTCTCGCAATTCATGTAATCCCATTTTACCAGATGTTGATGCTGTCACTATAATGCCAAGTTTCTGCACTACCCTATTAAATACAGTCTGCAATGTTACAGGCACTAGTCTGTTCTTTTCCTGGAGAACAATGAACAACTTATCAACTAACTCTCCCTTTAAATTAATTAAAAGCATGATTGTGTAGAAATGTTTCATAACATTTACACTTATTGCAAGTGCCTCAATTTTCCTTTTATATCCAAAGTTCTCGGACGATGCATTTCAAATTGAAAATCACTTTGGCCAGCATTACAGACATATTTAAACTCAAAATTAGGTAACGTCTGTTTGATGCTGTGAACGTAGTCTTTAGCAGTCTGCATTAGGTGTGGCTGGCGCTCATGATGAAGTCGTGTTTTAAAGGTTGCCACTTTCCGTAGCCCGATATTATAATGTCGTTTGAAGTACAGTAGTCAGGCCTCCGAGGCTTTAAACTGTTCATAGTCAATATCACGCGCAACGTGGCATGCCATTCGCTGAAGATCACTGTCTGATACCGTTTGGAAAACTACTTCACGTGCGTGGATAAACTGCACGCACAATGCCTCCTGTAAAAGGGAACGCTTGACTTCGCGTGATAGTCCTTTATTTTTGTTCTAAACAACAGGATCGTAGGTCCATTCACTAATGCGAAATAGGTTACATATTGTCTTTTTACCGTCTTGGGCACTTGGTGTTTTGTCGGCATCTTCGGAACCTGTTGTGTGATTACTCATTTCCGCTTCCACACTAGCTTCTTGATTGTTTATCTCATGATGTGCCTCCTCTAGAATATCCAGAGTGTATTCCATTTCGAATTCCAGTTCTTCATCAGCTACGAATCCAATTATGTCATCTGCGATTACTATTTCCTGTTCTCATATATTTGTTGCTTTGTGCTTGAACCGTAATGTCTTCTACTGCTGCAAAAGGTACATGGCAATGTTTGTCTTATTTAACGCCATGGTGTGTCGTTTTTAGTCTATATTTGTTGGCTGCACACACTCTCCCTAACACCCACACACGCACGCACCTCACAGAGTTACAGACACAATGCAATAAACAATGCAATAAAAGAGTTTGTCGCTGTAGAATGGTACACGATGCAGGTAAGCTCCTACCTTATACCGTAGCTGCTATGACCAGGAATGCCATTGGCAACCAATATTGCTATTCTCTTCATCGTGCTGCCGCAACTGCTTATAGTTTCAGTTTGAATGTACAAACGTACACACGATGTG
The DNA here is from genome assembly GCF_964235325.1 of Thermobia domestica. Classification (NCBI taxonomy): domain Eukaryota; kingdom Metazoa; phylum Arthropoda; class Insecta; order Zygentoma; family Lepismatidae; genus Thermobia; species Thermobia domestica. The sequence continues at coordinate 82,401,732 of NC_137469.1, forward strand.
GCGAGGTCAGAAACACTTTATGAACGCTGAGGACTTTCATTTCTTGCATTGCCGTAATTTTGTTCTGTAATAATGCTGTCTCTGGAGCTATGTTCATTACCACTGTAGTTATCTGTTATCTGGTACAAACAACGAATTTTTCAACATTTAAAGAACTGTAAGTTGTAAACCGTTCTAGATATAGACAAACTAATTAGTGTATGAGATTGGGTGGAAACAATCATTGTTGTTTGATACCTCACATGACCCTCTTTGCATTTGAAAAAGTTGATGTTCATCCAATATGGCGGATTTCAAGATGGCGGCCTTGATCTGGAATGCCATAAAAACACTCTCCTAACTCGATTTACATAGTAGAAGTCATAACTATTGTTCCTCCGTCTATTTCAAAAAATAACGGTCTTGCAACTATCAAATTATATTGTACTTGGCTTTCCCAAATTCATGGTTCTATTTCGTTTTCCCATATTTCTAGTGCTCATTAGCAGCTAAAATTTTTGTCAATATCTTATATTCAACTCTACTCTAAGACAGTAATTGTTTCATTTTGCTAACGCAACGGCGAAGTGGTGAGGTCTACTTGTAAGTAAAATCTTGACTCGACTTCGGTAGTCCCATAGTATTTGAGCTATGGACCTTTAAAATTCATTTGTGTGTGAGTGTGTGTGTTTCTGGCAGCCTTTAATTCCGTAAGGAAGCATTTGTGCACCCAGGTTAGTCTATACTTTTCGGGGGTGTCAGGCAGAGACGTACGCATGGGGTGGGTCCTGGGGGGTGCGGATCCCCCGAAATTTCAACTTTTGTGTAAATTTAGCCTAATTTTAACGACAATTTTAGGAATTTTAATACAAAATACCCTCATATTGAGTTTGGACCCCCCGAAATAAATTCCTGCGTACGCTAGTGCTGTCACGAATCATCTCCAAAACATTGTTTTGAAGCGCCCTGTATATTCTCTTTCAACCCTCAAAAACAAATAACGGCATTCAATTATCATTACTTTACCCCTTCTATAAAGAAGAGAAGAAAAGCCCTTACAATATTTTATTACGTTAAAAATAAACTCACCTGAGACCCGAAGAAGTGTGGCATGAAGTCTTTATAGTAATTACTTGCTACAGTACTTGATTCTCAGTGCAAAAACTTATTACAGAAAATATGCAATAATGTAAATTTAACTTTTCCTTGTACTTAGTGGAGCACTTAAACAGGAGTACAATAAACCTTATACAGAACTAATAATGGTATTTAGTAACAATAATAAATTATGCAATGCTAAAGGAAAAAGGGATTTGCCAATCGCTGCGTCACACATAACTTATATTTGTGTATACCTAACTGTTTGACCACCTGTTCGTAACTAAACAAGAATGTATTTTGTTATAAATCGATTTTTATTCCTTATATTTTTACTTCTTGAACAACACGGAAATCTACAACAAAATACAAACCATGGTATCAAACACTTTATGCATTCAATATAATGAATGACACATATGTGTACTATATGTCAAAAAGAAAATGCATGTTTTTCACGAAATAGTATTGTCTGCTCCTTGCTGCTATCGATGGTATGAAAATAAAATACTACATATTACCTCATGTTATTTCATCAGCAGGTTCCTGTTTTCTGATCGGTTAAGACAGTATTCCTGACCACCGTAACGAAATTTTTTTTTTGTATGCATCTTACGAAAATACAAAGAATGAATAATAAAAACGAAGGAAGGAAAAAAAATTAATATAAAGTGCTTTGTTTCTCTTGCATAGATCATTCAATGTATCGTCATCATTATAAGCATCATTTAGTGGTGTAATAGACATCAACGTGGACGAAAGATCGCGTAGTCCTCAGATCGATTCCCACTGAATTAGTGTGATTTTGTTTCCTTTACCACAATAGAAGTTTTTTTAACTATCCAGTTATATGAGTTAGGCAAATTGTGTAGGAACCCAAGATTTCACTTTGGGCAGGCACATTAGCGTGAAAAAATATTTCCATTTGTTTCAATTCAAACCTCGAGCTAGTGAACAGCAATTATCGATCCTTTTATGACAATATCCAGTGTGTTATTGTTGGCAACATTTTACACTATAAATCTTAAAATCTCAAATTCAGTTTCCGACGAAACAAACTTTTTATTTTCAGAACGAGAAAAGAAGGAAAGAAAAAGTCACATAATCGAAACTATTCATAGCTATAGGATAGCTATGTGTCAAATGCGTTTTAGGTTTACGTTTATGAGTTTACAAATAGAATTAATAACTTATGACAACTCATGTAGAATAAATATAGTATTTGTATTCTCTTTCCAATGTTAGAAAAAAGTGGATGTAAACAAACCCTCCTGACTACCAGTGGGTTGATAATCAGTAATTGGTTGTTGGTCTCACTGCACTAGGATAATACCGAGATATAATCCTTACTAAAATAATAATTTCAAATAAAGATATCTGAATTTATGCTGCATTTTGTGATAAACGCAATATATACGTAAAATATTTAACAACAGATGTAGATTTATTTCAACTTCACCCGTACTTGGTTATGTATTCACTGCGCATTCGTATGCGTTCGCGCGTCGACCCCGCTCATTTGAAATTGTAGAATTAGAGCTATATATCTACGATGAGTGATTCGTCTCGTGTTATAAAACAAAAGAGGACAATGAGGAACAGAGGTGATCTCGTTTATATAACGAGTTAAGAAAATACATATTTCAAACTTAGTAGTGGTCAGTGTCAGTGCGTTAATTATTTACCAACCAACGACAGTCTTACACTTTGGAAATTATGCGATCCGATGACAGTAAGGTAGAAAACGATTTTGCTGTTCGCGTCCGTCGCTGCCGAAGCACGTGTGAGCCGCGGAGTAATACATTTCCCTTTGTTTACGTCTACTTTGTTCTAAGGCTGGAAAGACTTTAAATGGTAACAGTAGTGAATTTTGTTTCTCTCTTCTTCTAGCCACGAAGATGAGGTGACGGCTTCGATAGAATAGTTCTTGTGACTAGAACGATAAATGTTGTACGTTCGACCTCTACGTGTAATTTATGTCATTCCTTTTAATGCTTTATGAACTATGTCTCAAGAGTTACAGTTAATAATAATTCATTGACGGAATTACGAGCAATATTCTAAGACCGAGTAAGCTATGTAAATTCTCTTATAGCATGGATCCCGGGATCGAACCAACGAGGCCGGAGTAATTTGCGTGTGTCTCGCGCTATAAATCAATCAGTTTTCCTCTTCTAACCTCGTCCCTCGTGGAGTATCGGAATCAAACCAGTCTCAAAATCTGGTGATCCGCAGATTGATTCCCACTGATGACGTACACATTTTATTTCTTGAGCACAAATAGAAAAGGTAAAAGCAATAAAATTAAAATTTCAAGTCGCATGACATCAGTAGCTTTAGTTACACCAAAGTTAAGGGTCTTTATATGCCTTGTTTAAAGAAACAATAAAATAGTGGAAAAATGTGTTCTCTGTCTATGAATGCGAGTATAAATGAAAGAAGCCAGGTATATTCTAATCCAGAAGAGACCAGCTATGTTCTGTTGCTATGTTTTGTTGGAAAAGAGGAGATTGCGCTCACTCTTAATAGAGAGAGAGGAATAAAATATAATGACAATACATTAAAGAAAAGTAATCTCTTTCAATTGTATCAGTATGAGAGGTAATTCTTCTCTCACGTTTAGAATATATATACAGGGTGCGGCACGTAAAACCGGCCCGTAAAGTGAACACATAAAATGAAATGTAATGTATTGAATATGATTAACTACAACACATAAATGAAATGTAATGTATTGAATATGACTACTCACAGCAGCCTTCACAGCAGGTGCTGAAAGTGTCCTCCGCCCACTTCAACACACATGTGAGCACGATTGAGGAGATTCTTATATACCCTTGTCAGTTCTTGTGTTGTAATGCTATTGGTGACATCCTGGATCCTGGTCTTGAGTTCTTCAGTTGTGTGTGGATTTGTTTCCTATACTCTTCCCTTTAACAGTCCCCATAAGTAAAAGTCACACGTGGACAAGTCTAGTGATCGAGGATGCCACAAGCCTTTGCTGATTGTCCTCTCTGGGGTAACATCTCATGAACAAGGGACAATGATGCAGCTGATGTGTGGCATGTTGCACCGTCCTGCTGAAAGTAACATAACTGACGCTCCTCTTCGGTCAAGTGTGTATAAAACTCCTCCAGGATTCCCATATACACGTCACTGTTCACTGTCGTCTCAAAGAATATGGGCCCAATAACGCGTGTGGCGGAAATGGCACACCAAACACCAATCTTCTCAACATGCAAGGGTACCTGGTGGATTGCGTGTGGATTTTCTGTCGACCAATACCGGTTGTTTTGGGAATTTACGTACCCAGACAGGTGGAACCACGCCTCGTCACTCATGATGAGCATTAGTGGATCCAAGAAACCACTGGCAACATTGCTCAACAGCCATGAACAGAAATGCACCCTCTTCTGCAGGTCAGGCTCCTTCAGTTTTTGCACAACACTTATCCGCTACGGTTTTAACTTCAGTCCCCTTAAAACACGTCTGCAACTTCTCTCACTCGCATGAACCTGTTGACTCAATCTCCTGGTTGACTTTCGAGGACTTCTTGTCATTATCTCCTCCACCTGCATCTTTAATTCAGGTGTGCAGACAGATGGTCGTCTGTTCCTGGGAGCATTTTGAACAGATCCTGTACGCCGCCATTTTTCAATCAATTCCTGAATGGTGCTTTTTGCTGGCACAGAACGTCCTGGAAACTTCTCCCGAAACAAATTCTTTGTTTTCACAAAAGATCCAGTGAGAATGAACCCTTCAACAATGGCAACACGCTCGGGTATCGAATACGGCATTATCACACACTGATACTCACCCGGCTTAACACAACGAGGCCTTTTTCTCAACTGGTTTCGACAATTTTCACTGGCTGCGGCTGCACGTGACTGCTGCAGATCACGTAAGTCGACCCGACCTCGACACGCCATCTCTTGGTAGGAAGGTAGATTATTTAAGTGTTGCCAAAAACACAATATACCAGAATATTACGACGGGCCGGTTTTACGTGCCGCACCCTGTATATATATATATATATATATATATATATATATATATATATATATATATATATATATATATATATATATATATATATATATATATGCAGGGTGGGCCATTTTAATCAATCCACGGAAATATCTGAAAAATGATACAACGTAGAAGAAATGTTTGAAGTACACGTTATATACTGCTAAGGGTGAAAACCAATTCCGCCAAAAGTACCCCTCCTCACCCCCCTAAATGGGGGTAACGGGTGGTAACTTTGAAATGTCAAATGGGAACATGGGTCGAGTAATACCTCGTTCGAAAGGTCTTGGAAAACTAAGTAACGCTGTACCAAAAGATGTTTCACATGGAGCACCAGTTTCAAAATGGTCGCCATGATATAGTTCGAAAACTCCAGTACCCGTAGTATGAAAACCATGGAAGGTAAATGAATGGAACAAAATTGAAATACGTAAATATCATAGAGCATATCGAATGATGTTATTCCTGTGTTCCCAGCGGCTTCCCTGAAGGGGTCTTGGGGGCTAGCTTCAAAATTTCAATGTCCGACCGGACAACGGTTCTGGAGTACGCTTGGCCTACCCAATTCTGTTTGGAAGGCAGACTTCAGGGATAGAGAATTGGTGCACTGAGTTAATGAGGATGGCCACAGTTACATTTTGATTAACTATTAGCACTCATGTCGTATTGTGAGCTTGAGGGATGAAACAGTGTGTACGTATATCCCCGAAATGGTTTCCTAATAACCAGCACGCAGTTTCTGTGACAACGGAGATTAGCAAATTCACACGTTTGTAAGTTCCAGCAACTGCATTGTTCGACAACTTCTTTCGTATAACGTCCTTTCGTATAACGTTTTCGCATCAAATTATACTCAGCCATACAGATATGCGTTACCATCCAAATAAAATTTCACCCTTTTCAGTCACTACAGCCTCATCCTTACAAACAAATGTTTCAACCACACCATACCTATTTCTAGCGTAGCCTTAATTTGCGAATTAAAGTAGAGTTCTCTTTTGAACTTTCACTGTTACTTTCCACCCCACTCACATACAGAGCGCAGGAAGATATTATTTTGCAGGACTTGGATTTCTCTTTATACATTATGGCAATTTTACTCTAAGATTTTTATCTCTGTTGTATCATTCTCGAGCCTTTGAACGCCTACGTGGTTTTCCTATTTAATTTTCGTTATTTTCACTTATCTCTCACCGTATTCATACTATGGACACTAGACGTTTTCTTAGACACATTCACCATGTCTTGGCAATCATTTTGAAAACGGTGTCTCATGTCGAAAATATTCTTACTGAAGATGTTTGATATTCATTTGTTACTCGCTTTAAGTTGCTATTTGAAATTTTCAACTTGGCCCCGAATACCTTTCAGTGGAGTCACCCCGACAACACCTCTCGATGTGCCTTACGTCAGTTACCTACTCCAGTTTTTCTTTTGTTGATTTATCTCCAATCACTTTCATACTACGGGTACTAAACCTTTTCTCTGTCACGGATACTATGTTTCGGCGGCCTTTTGAGAACACTACCATTTCACCTCAATCGTTTTCTCCTGCAGGATGTTTGATTTTGCAATATTTATCGAACGAGGTACCACTTGACTCATTTTACTATTTGAAATCTTGAAGTTAGCCTCCAAAGGAGGCCACTGGGATCACAGGGACCACACCATTCGATATGCCCTATGATTTTTACGTATTTCAATTTTGTTCCTTCATTTACCTTCCATGGTTTTCATACTACGCGTACTGGAGTTTCCGAAACATATAATGGCGGCCATTTTGAAACTGGTGCTCCATATGAAACATCTTTTGATAGAGTGTTACTTAGTTTTCCAAGACCTTTCGGACGAGGTATTACTCGACCCATGTTCCAATTTGACATTTCAAAGTCACCCCCGTTACCCCCATGTAGAGGGATGAGGAGGGGTACTTTTGGCGGAATTGGTTTTCTCCCTTAGCAATATATAACGTGTAGCTACTTCAAACATTTCTTCTATGTCTTATCATTTTTCGGATATTTCCGTGGATTGATTAAAATTGCCCACCCTGTATATATATATATATATATATATATATATATATATATATATATATATATATATATATATATATATATATATATATATATATATATATATATATTGTATATATAAATATATAACTTTACTCTTAACAGAATTTCTAGTAAGAAGTTACCCGAAAGCTGTGAAAGAAACAAGATGTTTGGATAAAGAAAAAATTGAACGAAATACAATTGACACTTACGACTACAATAGGAAAGAAATGAAAGAAAGCTTTACTTTAAGCTCTCCATACTTGTGCCGGATAGGGTACAAGAGGCGATGAAGGATGATGATAAAAAGTTGTGAACAAATTGGTAAAACGTAGGATGTTGGAGGAAATGGAAGAACCCCGAGAAAAGCCACGAACATGATGTTGTCCATCAGAAACTTACATGACGGGACCCTTGGAGCCGAAGGTGATTGCTCTATCATTGAGCCATCGAGCCCCTTACGACTTTCCCAAAAAGAAAATGAAATCTTTAAGTTTTACGTCCCACGGTTATGCCGGTTAGGCTAAATGAGACGGTGATGATGAGAGATGAGTGAAAATGGTGGAATGAAGAAAGTGGGAGGAAACGAGATAACCCCGAGAAAACCCACGAGCACGGTGTTTGTCCACCACAAAGTTCACTTGGCGGGGGCTGGGATCGAACCCGGGACCCCAAGCACCAGAGGTGAACGCTCTACCACTGAGCCACCGCGCCCCCCTTTTCCCGAAAAGAGAAAAGAAGTCACATCGTGTCACGCAATGAAACATTAAAACTTGGTCTAATCACCATTTACAGCAATAACATCAAACGTTTCCTCTATTGGCTACCAGATGAGAACACACTGCCGAATGCAGAATGAAATGATCCTAGGACTCCGTGACGTGAGCCTGAAGAAGTCCCTGGAGCCAATCCTGTCGACGTATTTCGCACGATTAAACCATACAATCCAATGGTGTTCTATCTGGTTAAGATCAGGAGATTAAGAAGGCGAACTTATTCAGATCAGTTCAGGGTGATCATAGAACCATTCCGTCGTCTATCTTCAAGTATAGACAGCGCTATTGTCGTGCGTAAAAATTAATTCATCTTGTTCCGGGAAATGTCTGTGAAGGGATGGCAGTGGTGTGTTCTCTAGTAATTGAATACACATTGCGCTGGTCATTCTTGCAGGAACTGGCATGAGTTCACCCGGGCCAGCAGATAATAATTACAACTCCAGAATTGAGCTGAAATTCATTCAGTTTCACGTTACCAAAAAGAAAAGGGGAACATCTTTTCCTAATTCACTCTGTTAATTAAACTACTTTAAACTACTTTAAAATTATGTTTTTAGGTCGAATGTGTAAACGACTCTGAACTAATATGAAAGGAATTTACGTACCAAGTTTCAACTAAATTGTCTAATTTTGGAGGGCTGTAGCTGTATTGTTCCTATTATTACATTCTTAGTAAAGAAGTAAAAGTGATAAGATTTTTCCTCAAAATTCGTTGGGTACGATTCTGGTAGCCGAACGTGTTATACTTTATGCTTGTGATCTATGGGACGTTGTTAGAATCGTATCACGTCCGAACGAAGTTTTTGTCTTGTATTTCCTAATGCACTGTGCGTACTCGATTGACTAATCCCCTCGGTGTGCTATACATTGACAAAGCAACTCGGTTACTAGGAACCGAATTTTGGCTAATGTAACCACCAAATTTACTCCGTGTATGATTTTCGGAAATATTTGTTCAGTTCGGATTCGATTCTTGAGTTAACTGTTTGGTTCATTCTTCAAACATAAAGAAGTATTGTTTCTGACTTTCAGAACTCTCACGTTATTTCCCGTACATTATGTGTGTGTAAGCCATATAATTTGTGAATTTGTTGTCTATCTTGCATTATCTGCTTCTTATTTCTTGTGTTTAGGTCAATCAGATCCTGAGATAAATTCATTTGGAAGTAACTCTATGGAATTCGCATTTCTGTAAAAATCGACCCAATACTAAAGACCTTGTCTTGCAGAATTGTCTTGGTAGCTAAAAGGAAAAAGGAATGTTTCGTGTTTAATTTCAAATTAACATTTAAGAGGTTTTTGGCATATGTTTACTTTCAACTCTTGTTCTAAATATCAATTAATGAATTCATCGGCGAATATTTTACTGATTTTGAGACCAAATCGAACTTAGATCAACAATATCTAAGTAACAGAAGATTTGCGAAAAATTATTTCGCATGCATAGTAGACAAAAGTGATGGCCGTGTCTCTAATCTGTGACCCAGCAGCAGTCATACCCACCCTACCCGATGACTCAAACAGACCCGTGGCCCAATATGACTCGAATAGACCCGTGACCAGGTGTAAAATGGAAACAAAGCTTCTACATATATCAATATACGGGGAGAATATATGAGGCTACTATTGCAATTCTAACAAACAAGATTTTCTTCTCTTTTTTTCCCTCACTATATCTAGAATCTTCTTCCTCTCTTGTGTGCGTTTGCGTATGTCAAGTCATTGCACTGAAAAAGAACTACTAGGTCTACCCAAATATAAACGCATGAGAATCACAGAAATGAGAAGCTACGTCAAAACTTGTTTTGTGGTAGACAAGCACCTTGTGCATAGATTTTCTTAGAGTTCTCCCGTTTTTCTTCACTTTCTTCATTCCATTACTTTCTTCATTCTCTTCGTTACCTTATCCTTTAACGTACACGACATAACATGGGATGTGGAATTCAAATAAGGCATATTATTTTTTTTTTTTTTAGTTGAAGGTGTACTTTGTGTCAAGTTTAGTCAAGATCGGGTTAGTTCTGTTTTCACAGTAAGAAAGCAAAGATGCACTTTTGTCAAGTTTAGTCGAAGTTCGTATTACTTCTATCAATTACTTTTTTGTTTGTTTTTAAACGAAATCAAATCCAGGACGAAACTATCAGATTTTTTAAAAAAATGCAATAATCATGGATTAAGTCAATGCACGGTAATTTTATTGCTTTCATTCAAGAGAGAGATGACTTCTATTCTCTCACTATGACAAATTTCTTTTTAATTCCTTTCCACACAATATTCTTGCAAAATAAGCACCAAATTAAAGTGAACAGAATATTGGCGTAATTGTCTGTATTGGTGGCGGTTCTTGAAAAAGGCACATCTGTAAAAATTTAAACTTTATCCCTACTAGCTAAAAGAAGAAACCTTCGTACAGAAACATTAAATTATGTACTAGAATTAAGAGAATTACAAGCATTAAATAAGCGTTCTTCCCTTACTTTGTAAAAAATTTTTTATCGCTGTAATTTTCCCAAACAGCCGCCACTGTGTCTATTGCTTTCATAGAAAAATTAATACACTACAGATCCTCCTGAAGAGAACTTAAGGGTAAACTATAAATACAAGCAGAAGTAATCTTAGGTAAAGCCCACTATGGATTATAGGGATGGCGAAGATATTCCAACAGTTGAAATGTTAAACGAAACAGAAAGCAAATAAAGAATTATTTCCTTACAAGGGAACATTCTGATTTGGTGAATTTAATTTCTGAGAATGATTGCTAGCACTGGATTCAGCATCCCCCCCCCCAAAAAAAACAGAGAAACAGACGGTGTTTAGTGGCAGACAGTATACAGGGTGGGAGATAAGTGAGGGCAAAGTGCGAAGATACAACGTAGAAAATGTCTAAAAAGGGGCCATGTGACATATGGCTCTTGACGCACACCATCTATTGAAATCAGGGACGTATGCAGGGGTGGGTCCTGGGGATCCGGACCACCCTCCCCCGAAATTTCGACTTTCGTGTAAATTTAGCCTAATGATAGGAACCATTTTAGGAATTTTAATATAAAATGCCCTCATATTGAGTTTGGACCCGTCCCGAAATAAATTCCTGCGTACGCTATTGATTGAAATCAATAGTGGCTAATATAATTTGAGACCTCTGTTTAATTGCAACTCTTATTGACCTTAAGAATGATTGTGTGATTGATACTAACATGGAGACAACAGTAGGCACATTTGAAAATAATAAAGATGGACAATCGGGCTCGTCACAGCTGTTTCCGGTATTGAAATTGGAGCAGTAGTCGACAATTGTCGTGAATGCGCCTGGTACAGTTTGAAAATATCCAGTTTTGCCGAAGGCATATTTAATCATAGCTTGGAACTTTGGTGCTGTAAACTGAAAGTAGGTGAGTGATTGCAAGGTTAATGAAGTTGTTCCGTTGTAATATTTTAAAGACAGATGACAGAAAAACAGTGTTTGTTTATATATTTTACTAAATTCTTATACGGACGGAAGAAGAACATATCCAACCGTTTTATAAGTGAGTGCAACCATCAGGGATAAGGAGTCGGGTAAGTCCTACATTATCCGGTTTCTGCACCAACTCTTCATCTTCATCGGTTCTCCATATATCAACGAGTAACAGACTTTTATCTGCTCTATAGAAGGCCAAGAAACGTCAGTCATGAACTCTTTGAGGTTATCCTTGGTCATATTTGCACTTTTACCAGAATATGAACGAATATTGGGTTAATCGGGAGGTTTGTTGGCTGGAAAGTGGCCTCATTCACGTTTGTTGTTGTTCCTCATTCACGTCATCTTTACGACAGTATAATTGTATTGACATAGCGTGGAACGCCTCCTGTTACAGACGTTTCAAACTGTATTGGCCACTATTGAATTCAAGAGCCATATGACACATGGCCCCTTTCCCGTATATTCTTCTTGCGCTAATTCCATCATAACGGCTTTTCGGATGTCTCCCATGATTCACATTACGCCTATTCAGTGGAGCTGTACATGCATTCCTCATATCCAATATTTGACCTCTATCCCTCTACTCGTTTCAAAATTAACATGGCATTTCTAGATATTTTCTATGTCCCATCTTTGCACTTTGCTCTTACTTATCTTCCACCCTGTATACGGTCTGCCGTTAAACACCCTCCTTTTCTCTGTTTCTTTTGGTGCTCAATCCAAAGCTAGCAATCATTTTCAGCAATTAAATTCAGCGAATCGGAATGTTCCCTTGTTACTATTCGTTTGTTGAAGTTTACCGTTCCTTTCCAGCACCGAAGGTATGAGGCGTAGACTTACAGTTTAACGTGGCATTTTGAGCCACGGTAAAGCATAGCATGGTCTTCCATCTAGAATCAAAATTGGGACTCCTGTACCAAAATTACGTGCCCTAGTAACTTTTCTTTATATCTGTTTCCTCTTTTTTTTTTTTTTAATTAACGCCAACCGTGACATTAGTCTCCGTGCTCATCTTATCCTCTGTTCTATTTAGTCCATTGGGTCCGGGGCAAGAACAATGGACTAAACAATGGCTTCGAACCCTATCTGCTGAGCCTTTGATTAACGGTGTCTCGGGTTCAATTCCTGGTGGAAGGAGACATTTCACATTCATTTTCCATTAAATTGTTTATCTGACTACATTATGCTAAAGGCCGTAATAGTGGGACGTTAAACAACAGAAACAAAAAAAACATCAAGAGCAATTAAAAAGTTCGACCATGCCTCTCAGAGGTACCCTAACCCTTAATGGATTTCTCATCACGATCGCCAATCTAATGCCTCACGCTGCTTGACTACATTACACCAAATCCCAGTGTTTATTGCTCTTCCATTGGGAATCAAACTCAGGGCTGCTCTAACAAAAGATCCGGAGCTACGTGAACCACTAGCCCAAAAGGAATTATTATTTTCATCATATTATTGCTACAAAATTTTAAAAATACAGTACCGTTAAAACAGGCTTCTTGGAAGTTATTCTCATTACCTTTGCACTACTAAACTCGGAAATAGAATGATACCTAATGAAAGCAACCAGTATTACGGTAATTTTATCATACTTATCACGCAAATGTACTTGTATTATTTCTTAATATGTTTAGAGCAATAACATTAGGTAACATTTCATGTAGTGTATTGATCTATAATATGTGTGTTTATGAACAGTCTTTTTTAATAAGTTTCATGTGTGAAAGGCTTATGTAGCAATAGCTCGTACTTTTATTCGTGGCTGCTACTATCTTATATTATATCACACTTAATGAAGTCGTATTATATATCGATTGAAAAGTATAATATGGTTGGCACCACAAACAGAACAATTGTTGTGCGTGTGCACTTAAAATTATTCATTACTATGGAGTCACTTCGCTTGGATTATAGTCAGTTGTTTCTTTCCTTCTACGCTGAATTAGATTCTTCATAAAATTAGAAACAAAAATGTAGTTTCAAATTACATGTATTTAGTACATAGATTGCAACTACATTAATGAATTTGTTTCGAAAAAGAAACTAACGAAATAGAATATTTTATTTTTATTTTATAACTTTTATCCATTCTTTTCAAATTCTGGTTGCAAAATCAGTTTTCTGTTTAGTGCACTTATGTGCATGCACTTTTTCCAAAGTTAAATCCATGACTGGAAGCATTTCTGGAAGGTTTTGGAAGGCGTTTAACTGCACTGTCGTATCTCTCTCAATGTCAGGAATGGTGACAAAACGCTTTCCTTTAAGCACGGTTTTAATGTTTAGGAAGAGCCGGAAGTCGCATGCTGCTAAATGTGGTGAGTAAGACGGATGTGGACTGACAGGAACAGATTTTCCGACCAAAACCTCGTGAAGCCTGGGAACAAATTTTGCGCTCACTCGTCTCACTTGTAAAGTAGGCCTATCGGTTAAAATGCTAAGTTGCTATACGTCCATACGAGACTATAAATTCTTGGCAACCTCTCGAATAGTTATTTGCTGGCTTGAAGAAAAAGTTTTTTGTCACTTTCTGCACGTTTTCTTCTGTTTTTGAAGTTAATGGACGTCTCGAACGTTGTTCGTCTTGTGCGGACTCGTTTCCACTTTTAAATCGCTCATACCACTTGTAAATAATCTTTAGAGTTACAACATTATCACCATACATCAATTTCAACATTTAATGAGTTTCTTTGGCACATTTTTGCAACTTGAAACATAGGGATGCGCACGAACAAGTTTTGTGGCTGTCTCGTCTCGAAAATGTGCTGTAAAAGTGATGTCTCGACTCAAAAAATGTATATTTTTCTATTGGAAGAGCCGTGTCTCGACTCGAATTTTGTTAGGGAAATCCTGTCTCGACTCGTCTCGTGCGCATCCCTATTGAAACATGACTTATTGTTCACACGTTGTTCGAAATCCATGATGCGCAACAGAACACGGCCTCACTCTAGCGGCTCTGCACGCAGACTTAGAACTCTGAACATGCTACAACTTGACGCCGCCTGTTTCAACGGATCGGGCTATCGGACAAATTAATCAAATCGCTGTAGTGTCAGCAGTTGCTGATTAAAAAAAAAATCATTCATAATATTTTTCATCACACCTTATATGCTTTCCATAAATATGATTAGACATTCAAATTGAATAATAAAATAAAGTAATGATAGAATGGTAGACCTATATAAATAATACATAAACTAATTAAGTAATGGAAGTCCTATGAAACAGTTACATCCCTCCGTATGTCTATCCACACGTAACAACAAAAACGATGAGAGAGAGAGTCAAAACTATTATTTTTAATAGGGAATAAAAGCTCCAAGAATAGTTTTTATCTCCAAGAGTAGATAGACATTACGCTAATCACTTCCCTGAGATTACACAAACGCTGTTAGGTATTTAAAATTTTTATTGAAGTCTAGACGAGCCATTAAAACTCCATGAAGAGATTATTATTATTTTAGTTAATTAACTTTCTTTATCAAATATGTTCCTTTCGAAAATCATTATTGCAATTTTATTATTCTCTGACGGGTCGTTCAAGATGTATTTGGTCTGTCGTCAGGGTGGTATACGACAGATTTTTTTTTGACCAATTCCGGTCATTTATTTTGAACTGGTAGGTGCAATCGCGCTAGTTGTTAACAGTGCCTGTTTTACGAGGGAAAGGAGCAGTGTCACTCAGAGATAATTGCACCAAATTTAGTGTAGGAGTAGGTAATGGGAATAGAAAAGAACGTGTGGAAGCATTCGTTTCACAGACGTAAGGAATCAGAAATATCAGGCCCTAAAGTTCTGAAGAAGTAGGACCTGTCAATCAGATATTGATGGGACGGAGCCTTTCCTCGCTGTTGCGACCATTGCCGAAGAAGTTAAATAAAGTAGAATGAAAACAGAAAAGATTGGCTGAACAGAAAATGCACCAATGTCCTCCCTTAGTTCCACCAGGTGAATGTCGGGAAACTAAATCTATCAACTGCCCTGCCCTTGCCGTTACCAATTGGGAATGTATCATTAGTTAGCTTAATGAAATTATATTTTAAAAAATTAAGAAAATATATACAGAAATTAATCATGGTCGTCGTCAGAAGTTTTCCAGGGAAGGGGCGAAATGAAATTGCTATATTTCCTCACACTATAAGACGCAATTATTAAATATTTGAATCCAGCAATATTAACTGATTTCGTTTGTATGGGTATTTGATATCTACGACGTGGCGGCCACCAAAATTAAAGTATTGGGTGTTTATGAGGCGAATTTAAATACATATATTACGGGATTAGTGATGTTTAAAATGGGAACGACTGTGGACGGCCATAACAAAAATAACCATTTGAATACATACAAGACTGTTCATTAACACAACTTGTTAACGCACAGCATAAAGGAAATATTTGAATTTGATCTACTCACCACTAGAAAGCAGCAAAATGTTCTTGATAGAAACAGCTTCGTAACAACTGCATTCAAAATTCCAAATATAACTCAAGCATGTTTCACAAACACAGCACTTTAATAGTGTGAACACAAGATGAACATGAGCGTTTCACTTCTGTTGCCTAGCACACATGATACAGAACGTCGTCAGTGTCTACGTACACGCCATGTTCGTAAAGTTAAGGTTCCAAAGTGGTCTCAACAAGATTAAAAAATACCACAGTTAGCCTCAATATATCGTACAGTGAGTTATATACTGCTTTATTTATTGTTTTGACATAATGAAACAGATGTTAACAGAAGCATTAAAAAATATAACATACACACATAGTACTAGAAACTGTATTCAAAAAATAAAATGCTAAACAAAACACGTTCAGTCTGTAATAGATGAGACTGGCTTCCTAAAAAAATATATTTCAATTCCTCTTTATAGAGATAAGGTGGGTAATGGCAAAGGCAGTTGATGATTTAGTATCCCGGCTTCGCCTGGTAGAATTGAGGGCGGACATTGGCCCATTTTCTGTCCCGCTCATCTTTTCTGTTTTCATTCTACTTTATTTAACTTCTGCATTGGCCGCAACAGCGAGCAAAAGCTCCGTCCCATCAATAACTGATTGAAAGGCCATACTTTTCCAGAACTGTAAGGCTCATTATTTCTGATTCCGGACGCCTGCAAAACGAATGCTTCCACATGTTATTTTCTATTTCCATTACCTACTCCTACACCAAATTTGGTGCAATTATCTCTGAGTGACATCGCGCCCTTCCCTCGTCAGTCAATCGTTCTTCCGGGGGCAGGCAGCAGCTCGCGAAGCTTTTCTAATCCCACCAAACACACAGTACAATTTTCCTGGATATTAGTGTTTGTTTTGTTAAAGACAGTTGACGTTCTCCTTGCTTCGAATACGATCTTTTTCGCCCATTGTTATTGTAGGTTATCCATTTTTCATCATTTGTGAAATGGCTCCGAAATGGCTCGAATTCGTTACGTTTCAGCGGAGATTCGTAGGTGGAAATCGATCCAATAAATGTTCGATGGCACTCTAACTCCGAACTTCTTCTTCTGTGTCCAGTGTCTCCAAATAATTTATCACTGTTTAGTGTTTAGGGGATTGGGGATGTAATGACTTCCTACTAGCCAGTCTTCCTCGAATAGCATGCACATTTTCTGTGATTTTTTCTACTGCGAATAGCATTTTAAAGATCAAGTTTTCAGAACGAAAGAAACTAAACCATATGTGGCTAGTACATCTTGATAACATGCCTTTTCCAATTATACTGTAGTTTTGGAGAAGGTTCACACATCATCACGGCGTAATACCTTACGTCTGTTTATTTAAAACAAAATCAACTGTATTCAACTGTAAGCTGTGAAATAGTGTAGGCCTGGTTCACTGCGACTCATACCCTGAGATACAATTCACTAACACCATCTTGTACTAAAATACTCAATACTATTCAGACTACCTTATAGTTTTACTATTTAATGTTCAGTTGAATACCACAATTAAAATCTAACAAATAGACGAATACATTGTAGCACATAAATTATTGTTCTGGTTACGCCAATGGACTAGTTCTATTAAAGTTTTTCATAGTTTAACAAATACAAATGTAAATTGAATGTTATTCTGCAAAGAGCCCTGATTTATATTTAGGTGTTTCTTATATGAGTGATTTCATATCAGTGAATTTCCTGTGAAAGAAGAAGTACATTACTCTTCCGGCTCGGTCAAATATCATTCTGCTGAGATTTCACTATTGAAACTGTGTTGAAACATACCAAAATTGAAATCTTCAGTTAAAGTACGTATCACAATTTATGTTCTTTATCAGAAACAACACAAGTTATATAGCGACGGGATTACGGTGTTATTACTATTATTATTATTATTATTATTATTATTATTATTATTATTATTATTATTATTATTATTATTATTATTATTATTATTAGCAGTGGCATATTTATTGGAGTGACTATCGGGCTCAGTCCCCCACGCGAAATAAACTTGTTATATGAACAACTTCATTAAAATTTGTCGCCACCCAAAAGGAAAAATGTAAGTGCTTATTCACCTGTTGTGCATAACTCGCCCAGAAACAAAATCCTAAATACGCCACTGATTTTTACCAACTTCATCACCAAATATGAAAGTCGTGACATTTTAAAGTTCCGACAGATGCTTGTGGGGGGAACACGGGACATTTTCTCCAAAATCGAGAATGATGACAACCGTACACTTAAGCAGCCCGTTGATAACATTTGGAATCGCTTCTTTTTATAATCTTAAATCTAATATTAATTCACGCAGATTCCCCCATGTAATCATAACACTCTTCTTTCGGGTCAATGTCATAAGTTGGTACCTCTACTTACTTGCGGTGAAGCAAAATGGAGGATCTAGGACGTGGCATCATTGCAACAGAAAATACAGTGAACATATGTTTTCCCAACACATAAAAAAAATCGAGCTGGAAAGGGTTAAATCAGGATAAAATTGCTTCAAATTATCAATTTTTAGTGTTCCATAAATATGTTTATTCTCAAGTATTTCCCTATTGTAACCGGAAATGATAGAATCTAACATTTCCATTTCCTCCATGATGGAAGAATAGTTAGAGATGGTGACAAACTTCTTTTTTTTATTCAGCTTCCGAAGGGCAGTTGCAACCTTCAATATTATCCCTCTGCTAAAACCGGAAGTGGTAGAAGTTTAAACTTCCGCTTTCAAAATTGATCCCATTGAACATAAACGGTGATAGTTAATGTCAATCATCTTCTAGATATAATTTTACTATACCAAGAATAAGTTAAATCTTTGCTCTAATGATTCTATTAAAGCCGGAAATAATATAAATCTACTACTACTTGTAACCGTTAGAGCTTTAGGTTTCTATTCCGTAGTCATTACTCGTTTTCAGAGATTCTTGATAATTGCTTCGAAATTTAACTGTGAAACGTACATTTAGGTCAATGTAGTTGGACAGATTTGACTATTAGCTTCAGTTCCTTTAATTGAAGAAAAATGGTAATAAATAGAATAAAATATACAACAGCGATAATTGCTTAAAACGGGAACCTGATTCAAAATAACTAATACTGAGGGAAGTTTTAGGATTCTTAGGAGGGACGAAAAATTTATTACATGATTTAAACCCAATAATTTCCAATAGAAGATTAAACGCCAATACAAAAGTAATGAATAAAGTCTAATTATACTTACATACGTGAAAAGAAAAAGAAAGTGATTTATAATATATTCTTTACAAACTGCAAAATAGAAGTGAGTACAAAAGTCAAACAAGGCCTTCTCAATACTAACTGAATGTACACTTATGTTCAAAATTATTGTCGCATATATAAATGACTGTCTTCTTGTAAGAATATAATTTAATAATGATTTTGCAGGGTACTTTTAATACTGATACTATGTGTATAATTGGGAAATATATATTTGTGGTAAATTTAATAGGAAAAGAATTATAAATACGAAAATTAGAATGAGTAAAACAAAATGTTGCTAAATGGACAAGAAAATTTTATTTCCGTTTTATTGTTCTTACTTACTGCTCTTTTGACATAAAATTTGCCACATACATGTCTTTGCCGGTTAGGCACATATTAACGTTATAAGAAATACCGGGCGAATTCGTTATCAAATTATATTCCTACAACAACATATTTACAGATATGCGACAATAATTTTGGATATAAGTGTACCTGAATGTTCTCCATACTAATGTAAAATTGAACTCTTTACAACAATCTTCAACTATATAAGGAAAAATATGAACATCAATTATAATAATAACAAAAAGGCTTACCATTATACCGTATCTATGGTCTAATAGGAGATCTTCCATGAACATATCGCTTACTAAACCTCATTAAACAGCTGAATATATTTGCAGAAACACAATCAAAATGGACCAAGGTCATGGAGTAGCGTCGATATAAATGTGACCGTAACTTTCTCACAATGAATTACACGAAGTAGGATTTCCGTATGAGACTTCACAATTAATAAACTTGAACTTTTCATACCACTATCAACTTTAGAATGACAATTCTCCTTCGACTTTTTCTTAGATTTACAATCTAGGTGATATTGCAGCTATCCCGTTTCGTAGGGATGCACTCGAGTCAAGTCGAGTCGAGATTTAAGCCTGTCTCGACTCGTCTCGAGAAAATGTTGTCTCGACTCGTGTCTCGACTCAAAAATATGGTGCTGTCTCGACTCGTGTCTCGACTCGACAGTCTCTGTCTCGACTCGACTCGAATTCGAGTCGAGACGTCTCGAAATTCGAGTCGAGACAAAATATACGAGTTAAAATATACACACACATCAGCCAGACCGTTATGACTACCTACTTAATTGTTAGTATGTCCACCTTTTGGCACGAATAACAACGGCAACGCGTCTTGGCATGGTCGCAATGTTCCTCGGTGGGTCGCTGGAGAGAGTTGGCACCACATATGCCCACACAGGTCATCTAATTTCCGTAAATTCCGGGGAGGGGGTGATGCACCCTCACGTTACGTTCAATCACATCCCAGATGTGATCGATTGGGTTCAGATCCGGAGAGTTTGGGGAGCAGCACATCACTTGGAACTCGCTCCTGTGTTCCTCGAACCACTCCATCACACTCCTGGCCTTGTGACATGGTGCATTATTTTGTCGAAAAATTCCACTACCGATGGAAAACATGGCCGTCATGAAGGGGGTGTACGTAGTCTGCAAGCAGCGTGCGACACATCGGCCGTCATAGTGCTTTGCTCGAGCTCCACTGGACACATGGATGCTCACCTGAATGTTCCCTAGATAATAATTAAGCCGCAGCCAGTTTGTCTCCGTCCCGCAGTACAGATGTCAAGGAGGTGTTCCCTTTGAACACGACGGATTCGCACCCTCACATCGTCATGATGAAGAAGATATCGGGATTCATCAGACAATGCAATGCTCTGCCATTGTGCCAAGGTCTAGTGGTGATGGTCACGTGTTCATTTCAGTTATAGTTGCCGATGTCGTGGTGTTAACATTCGCCATCGTTAGGAGTGTTCGGTACACTGTGTGTTCAGACTAGTGTTGTGAAGGCCTGTGATAAAAACGGAAATTTTGGGTAAAAAACAGTTTTTTTTTTTACTGTTTTCTCGAGCTGAGGAAAAAACGGAAAATTTGGGTATGATCAGAATCATCATTCTTGTTAATCACAGAATCATTTTAGTTAATATGTTAAATCAAACATATATTTCATAGAGATATCTTCATTGTTCTATGTAAAATTCCGGAAATTTTGAAACCATTAGAAAAAATCATTTGTTCGGAAATATTGGCAAAAACAGGAAAATGTAGTTTAAAAACTATTTGTTGGCCTGATGCTAGTGATCTTACTTGCTGTAACATGTCTGCAACATATACAGTGGGAAGTGGAAAATCCGAACTAATTGGGACCACAGGTATTCGGATTTTCAAATTGTTCGGATTTTCGAAAATGACCAAGAAAATATCTTTTAGGCTTACATATACTGTACGGTATGTTCTTCTATCGATACAGTGGTTATTCAGTACATACAGTAATTACAATACCGCACGTAAGGCTACTTACATTTAATGTTTCTGAAGAACTTGCTTGTACTTTAAGTCACACTTAAAACTTATAGGCCTAAGAAAAAATAAAAATAAAAATACATGACAAACAATTACATATAAATGAACTTTTGTAAAAACACTGACTTCACAACGTCGATGAACACGCTATTGTTTGTTTATCGCTAGCGTTAAGACAAAATGTAAAAACCTTCTAGGGACCGCGTTCGGATTTTTGACGTTAGGATTATCGACGTCCTAGTGTATATACAATGTTTTCGCTAATGGAAAAATACTTAGAGCAACAGGTTTTAATTCTACTTTACACACACACATATACCGCACAAGTGAGTAAATTTGAGCAGCGAGAAATATATTAAATGAAACTTCCGTTAGTTATTACAGACTAGCAGAATATCCGTTCTTCGCACGGGGAGAATACGTTTCATTTTTGGACACAAAGGGCACCAAAACTGTCACCAATGAACTTGTGGAGCCCCAAAACTATGAATTTGACATTCATATCGATAATTTTCAATTATCTTTACATGTCACCATCCTCCTTAGAGTACTAATGGGGCTGAATTTGTGGATTTAAATGGCACCTTCTGTTCATTTCAGCGAGTATGGATTCGAGGCCATTTTCGATCATGTATATATATATATATACAGAGGCGGATCCAAGGGGGCTATAGCCTCCCCTTCACACTCAAGTATACACTGCATAAAATGGGCTTCAATCCTGCTTTACACTGGATAAAACTGCAAACTATGGTTTAGCCCCTCCCTTTATCATATCCTGGATCCGACACACACACACACATATATATATATATATATATATATATATATATATATATATATATATATATATATATATATATATATATATATATATATATATATATATATATATATATATATATATATATATATATATATATACTGTATATAATGCTCAAAAAAATTAGGGGTTCAGCTGAAATATCACACAAGACCTTAAGATAGTGTATGAATAAGCTTGTGTTTGACTCATATTATCATACAAGAAGGAATGCTTTAAGATACACTAGAAAAATGGGGCACATACTGGTGTTGGGGCACGGAAAACCTTGTCCACATGGCTCATGACACAAGTGGGTTATGTGTGCACCTCTCGAACTGCTCACAAACAGGCAAGGCAACAACACTGATTGTTCCTTAATATGTCATATGATCACTTCGAAAGCCAACAGGGCCTCGCACCTGCGTGGCATGGATTCAATCAGATTATCGATGAGTTCTTGGGGGATGTTGTGCCACTCATCCAGAAGAGCGACTTCCAGCTCTGGAATAGTTGTTGGATTTACTGGCCTACCAGCAATTCGTCTGCCAAGCATTATCCAGACATGCTCAATTGGAACGAGATCCGGAGAGCATGCTGGCCACTTCATCCGAGCGATACCCTCAGCATCCAGCATCTCATCCACTAACCGAGCTATGTGAGGACGAGTATTGTCATCCATAAAAAGGAACGAATCACCAATGGCACCAGCATAAGGAAGAACAAGAGTTTTCGTGATCTCATCCCTATATCTGAGAGCCGTCAAAGAGCCATTTTGGGATGATGTGGAGCTCAGTACGCCCACCAATGCTGATTCCTGCCTACACCATTAGTACACCACCATGATACTGGGATGTTTCTCGCACAAACATGGGATTGTGTCGTGTTCCACACTCTCTCCAGATGAGAACACGTCGATTATCAGGCTCTACACTGAATCAAAACTCGTCAGAGAACAAAACATTGTCCCACTCATTGCGTCCCCACCCACGATGTTCCTCCGCCTACGCTCTTCGATCAACACGGTGTCATGCAGTTAATGGGACACACACCATAGGCCTACGTGCGTAGAGACCACCTTCTCGAAGGCGATTGCGGACCGTTTGAGTAGATACTGTGCGTCCTGTTGTTGTTCGGAAGGCTCGCGGCAGCAGAGTTGTATTCTGACGCCGGTTTCGACGGGCTGTTAACAAGAGATAACGATCGTCTCT
The DNA here is from genome assembly GCF_964235325.1 of Thermobia domestica. Lineage (NCBI taxonomy): Eukaryota > Metazoa > Arthropoda > Insecta > Zygentoma > Lepismatidae > Thermobia > Thermobia domestica. Next base: position 82,425,201 of record NC_137469.1, read on the forward strand.
GGCTTTGGTTGCTAGTGGAAGGCCCTGTCCTTGTCTTCTTTGAACACTTCCAGTTGTTTGAAATCGATTCCACAATCGGGAAATCACACTCTGTGCCACTCCTATGGCATGTGCCACCTCCCGCCATGACTGACGAGCTTCCAACCTTATTGAGGGCCGCGGTGGCTCAGTGGTAGAGCGTTCACCTCTGGCGCTTGGGGTCCCGGGTTCGATCCCAGCCCCTGCCAAGTGAACTTTGTGGTGTACAAACACCGTGTGCGTGGGTTTTCTCGGGGTTCTCCCGTTTCCTCCCACTTTCTTCATTCCACCCTTTCACTCATCTCTCATCATCACCGTCTCCTTTGGACTAACTGGCATAACCATGGGACGCAAAACTTAAAGATTTTTTCCCGGCCCGCATACAATTATAGCTTAATTTGCAAATCATCGCAAATGGAAGGGTCACCATCGATATTAGTGACCGCGAAAACTATGGATTTGACACTAATATCGGTCATTTTGGATTACTTTTACATGTCTCGGTATCTGACCCCCCCCCCCTCCGGTGACCACCGGCCCGAATAGGGTGAATTTGTAAGTTAATGTGATCAGAGTTTCACCATTGATTTCAGCGACCGCGAAAACTGAATTCGACAGTAATATCGGCCATTTTCTACCACTTTTACATGTCCCTGTAAGCGCACCCTGAGACCCCCTGGTTCGAATTAAAAAAAAAAAAAGATTCGTCTTGATTTGGGGCCTGGGCCAGGGTACCCCTGACTAAAATTTGGTAACTCTCGATCCACTCGTCTGGTCCCCAGGCTGCATACAGACAGACAAACACAAACAAACTATTTATTTTATTTATATTAGACTAGATAGATTCTTGCAAATTATGCCAGATTTTCATATTGTCTTTCCGAACTAATTTTAAAGACCCGCTCCAACTTATCTTTATACATATACACAGTATATCTATATTTATATCTATCTATATCTATATATGTATATAACAAACGCAGGAATTACACCCTAAATAACGCTCCTGGAGGACCCCTTTCTCAAAAAAATTGCTGGGGAAACACTTGTAGAAACTTCAGTTTTCATGCCAGACGATTACCGAGACCTGGTGAAAAAAAAAAACCTCCTTTAGCGATCGAATTAAAAAAATAGTTCTCCTCAGGTTAGTATTCACTGAGAATATTGTTATAAAATTTAAATTTGATGGGTAAATCAGTAGACTTTGAATACATCCACATCGTATCCACTGAGTTGCGAAATTGTGTACCTCCAGATATGGACGGTCGAAGAAAATTTTCTAGGGGGACATCTTCAATGTTTGCTATATTAGTCTTGTATTTAATGTGCATGGTTTGTTATATTACGTATACGTGAGCCAGGGAGGTTCATTCTTATCAAACACGGAGATTATGAAGGAGCAGATCTACTGTATAATAAAAACATCTCTTTCGGATTTCTATCATCCCGCAGTCCAACCTCGAGACGGAAACATAAGAGATAGGCTTTTTGTTTTTAAACAAGATAACGTGCCTAGCGAATGCTTTACATTGTGAAGATTGTATTAGTGAAAATTAAACGAATATAATTTTACAACTTAATATACATATCACTAAATGTTGAGCTCCCCGTTGCTATATGGTTAGCGTATGCGCCTTTCTCGAACGAGATTTGATTCATGGTAGGAGCTCATGTGTTTCAAATCCGACGTTAAACTGTACGTTCACGTCTTGTAGAGCTTTGCTCCTGAAAACGACGCTAAACTATAATCTAATTTAATATTACTAAATATTAAAAAATAATGACTTACCAAGGTGACGTCAATTTGGCAGTCATCAAATCCATTTTATACTTTCACTTAATCCAGTGGACACTAATATAACAATTACAAGACACACGCGCATATAAATACTCAGAAACAAGTACATACACACGTACACATACACAAATACGAACCCTTCAAATCTATTTACATGTGGTGGACTGCGCTGCATCAAGCATTGTTATCTTCATCATCATCTTCTCATGTATCTGCATTATTTGATTCATCCACAGATTTGTTATTTGTACGCTTTATTCATTTTTGCATCTTCGGGAGGGTTCAGGGTTCTTTCTTCATTTCTGTATTGGAAAGAGAATCAGAGTAGGAAGGGGGAATTTATACTTTAAGAATGGATAATATTTTGAGAAATATATACAAAACATGCCGCTTCCGACGCAGCACTGAAGCATTTCTTTTAGCGGTCATACCCCCTCCCCTCTCAAGTTGTAAAGTGAGAAGGGACTGAAATATCCCAGACACTCAGGGTTCAGTTGACAATAATAAAACTATGGGTAAGTAAACATCTTGTACAGAGTCACGTTTTGCTTATTTTTGAACATTTCTGTGAATTCAACAATACAACAGCGGAAACACTAACTGGTTTTATTACTCCAACCATCGCTTTAACTAAGGGATAATTCCCAACGGTCAGTGAGCCATCTAAATTTTCGTTCTTTTTCTGTTCTCCAGAGGAAAGAATGAGATTTTGCCAAGATGCTAAAGTCAAGATGTTATATGCTAAATGGGAGTGAATTATGCTAGATCTAGCACCAAGATGCTAGATATGGCTTCACTGGCGGGCTTCGATATCTACAGAGCTTTCTGCCAAAGCATTAAAAAAAAAAAAAAACAATAGCACAATAGTTTCGATAACATATGTGTGGTTCTTCGGTAGGGTACACATCTGGTAAGAAGCTCATCCCAAAGAGTAGTTTAGACAAAAGATTCGTAGCCGGCTTGTATAGATAATTGAATTCAAATATTCAAGTATCCATTTACTGAATGCCCATATCGTGTATGCATGCATTTGCATGCATTATTTAATAAGTAAATAAAGTACACACACAATTAATTATGTTAGTGATAAACGGTGTTTATTGAAAAAAACCCTCTCCAAACAATGAAGATTAATCTTAGACTGGAGAAATGGTTATCCTTCGTTTTCATTATCATTTGGCCATGAAACAAACGTCTGACAGATATACAACTCCTATATACAACTATGTGATGTTGGGATATATAACTCGTAGGGTATGATGTTTTACTTTTTCAGAAATTTCAGTACTTCTAGTGAAATGAAATCTTTAGTTTTACGTCCCACGTTTATGGCGGTTAGGCTAAAGGAGACGGTGATGATGAGAAATGAATGAAATGGTGGAATGAAGAAAGTGGAAGGAAACGGGAGAACCCCGAGAAAACCCACGAGCATGGTGTTTGTCCACCACAAAGTCCACACGGCGCGATCTGGGATCGAACCAGGGACTCCATGCACAGGAAGTGAACGCCCTACCACTGAGTCACCGCGCCCCTACAGTACTTCTTGTGTACCCCTATAAATGTAATAAAGAACTAATGGCCATGTTTTTTTAATATAAAAATATTCAATTAGAACTGGACAATTTACATAAAATTTGGAATCGACAAATGAAAACGGCACGTTTCTAGCACTTGTGGGTTCGAGATCTCATTGTTGAAAGGATTGGAGACAAACATATAAACTTTTCTGTGAGGAGAAACATATACGCGTAAACCTAGTATTTTAATATATAGATAATAATTGGAATAGTTTTATTTTCGAGTGCTATTTTTTAATATTCGCAATATTGAAATTTTTGAACTTAAATTTTTCGCGTTTGAAAAAAAAAAAGAGATATCATTACTAGTAAAATTAACCTAATACAAACATATTTATTTTTTCAATTTTTCCGGAAAATCGAAAAAAACTTTTTTTAAAAAAAAAAAACAGGTTCAAAATTTCCGGAAATTTGACAACACTAGTTCAGACACACTTGTACTTTGCCCAGCATTAAACTCTGATCTTAGTTCTGACGCAGTTCGCCGCCTGTTCTGTTTTACCAGTCTGCCCAGCCTACGAGGTTCGACATCTGTAATGAGGTGGGGCACACAACCCCTCGACATTTGGACGTCTTTTCCCCTTGGTTTCGCCACTTGCTGAAGACAATCACCATAGCACTCCTTGAACACCTGACAAGTACTGCAGTTTCCGAAATTCTCGTGCCGAGTGTTTCTGATCGAGCACTTTCTTCAAACTAATATTAAAAATTATAGAAAAATTTTCGAGACATTCGAGTCGAGTCGAGATTTTTACCAGCTGTCTCGACTCGACTCGAGTCTCGACTCGAAAATTCGAGTCGAGAAATGCGTTTGTCTCGACTCGTCTCGAATTTTACAAAGTGTGTCTCGACTCGAATCTCGACTCGAATTCGAGTCGAGTCGAGTCGAGATTCGAGACATGACTCGACTCGAGCGCATCCCTACCGTTTCGAAACAATTATGCGCAGTCCAACCACGAGCTTTCCAAACCAGGAACGAACGAGTAGTTCCATAAAATGACGTTGGCGCTGATGGCTATATCGTTTTTCTTGGCGGCTTTATTGTGTAAGAAGTTTCCGGCTCAGGCCCGTGCCTTGTATGTGTGGTGTTTTTTTTTTGTCGTTGATGTTGCTAGCGTATGTGTGCTGAGGGGTCGCAACTGTCACAGATCCCTGTGTTCCTCATCTTGATTCCAATTTCACTGCTGTCTGCTTGGCATCCTGTACAGGTGTCATGGTGATGCTATCGTCCCTAGGTTGTTGACTGTTGGATTGTCTGTTTCTCTGACATTCCTCCAGAATTTGGCGGAGGGCCGGTGTCGTAGTTCCTCTAGCATTGGGAGTTCCAGACCTTCGTGGATTTGTGCAATCCTTGTGTCTCTGGAGTGCCCTGTGATGGCTCGGGATGCTTTGTTTAGGACCACTACACCCAGCGTCAAGACATCACTTCCTCCCGTTAGTAGAAAAGAACACTACAGGGTAGGAAACTATTTCCAATTATCAAGAATCTCGAAAAACCAATAAAGACTACGGAATAGAGATCTAAATCTTTAACCGTTACACTCTTCCGGTTTCAACACTGACTCCTATATTGTAGAGCAAAAATTGTAATAAACAATTAGAAACGGTTTCTTTAACATGAATTTAGTGTCGTAAGTATATGTTTAATCTTGCTTTTGTAGCTTTGTTTCGGAAACCAGAAGTTGTACAAATCTGTCGCTTCTGGTTTTAGATTTTTTTAGAACTAACACTGTTAAAGATAATGAGATATTTCAAATATAAATTCAGCAACCCAAGTGTGATTCCATCTCGCCTCGGCCCTTTGCTTTTTCAGATACTAAATTTGAATTGATAAATTTATCCTATGTAGTTAGAATATTGGATCCTTATAGTTTGAAACTCTACTGTGGTTTCACAATGAGAAATTAAACTCAATTATACCTTATTTGGTCTATTGTGGTTAACATTGAAACCAAAATTTTGCCACTTCCGTTACGAATAGAGGAGATAAAATCTATACTTGGAGCGTTTATTTCCTATCCAAAAATACCGTCTCTGACTCTCTCATCGGTTTTGCTCTGTTACGTGTGGACAGATATACGGAGTTCCGTAACTGTCCTATAGGACTTCTACCTAGGTATTACTTATATATCATGTATCAGTAGGTAAGTGGTTAACAAATTTAATTTCCAAGTAGATGATCCGTGTTCGAATGCCTGCGGGATGCTTAAATTGCAATTTCAATCCATATTCAGTATGATAAACAGAATTTTCTCCTGGGAAGAGTAAAGTGATGTTAGAAAGACGAGAAGGACGGAGAATTGAAATAAGACCATGAATGTAGACGAAGGTTTATAAATGTATTTCCTTCATGTTTTCGAGATTCGATATTTTCAGTTAATTTCGGCCATTTCTTAACTTATTATTCCTAGATATGATCAGTGGTTTTCATTCTTGTCATATATAATATATAGTGAAATACAGGGTGATTCGTTTAAAGCTTATGGATTTCATTTGGGTCTAAAATTTCTAATTGAAGTCCGATTTTCATGTGGTTTGCGGCAAATGATCAAGGAAGCATGGGAAATTTATGGGACTAAGTTTACTGGTTTAAACTCATCTGGATAATATCGACCACAACTCAAGAAAAACAGCAAATATTCACCACTGTACCTTACAATTGCAATGGGGTTTTGGATTTTTGATGCTAAATTGCAGAATAAAAATTAAGTGTTAGTGAGAATATAAATTAAGTGTTAGTGATAACACCCATAAATCACCCTATATCAAATTGAATAGCTATAGCCGATTTCTCGCGACAAACGACTGAGAGATTTCTTGGGTGATCTAAGGAGCAGATAAGTGACATCTTCCACAACACCCGCCTGCGGAGTTCGATGCTTCTCACTCAGAAGCGATCCTGTTTCTTCCAATTTAATAGCGATCATATTATGTTCCTGTCTGGGGCAGAACGTGAGACGAATTTGTTTCTAAATGCCTTTTGCATAGCAACTACAGATTCCGATCTCCAAAAACTTGGAACGATAAACTCAAGTTGCTCCCAAGAGTACGCTATTCCCACTATGTACTGATCATACTCACGCAGTAGCACAGAACTGTACAGAACAAATCCCAGTTTCCTATTTCTTATTGATCTTGAAGGGGTTGCTGTCTAACGCAGGAAACTCAAATCTCCATACCTCATCGCACCTCATTCCAATTGTAAGATACACTGATGAATATTCGCTGTTTTTCTTGAGGCATGGCCGATATTACCACGGATCAATTTAAACAGGTAAACACAGTTCCATAAATCTCCCATCCTTCCTTGATCATTTGCCGCAAACCGCATGAAAATCGAACTTCAGTTAGAAATTCTAGACCCAAATGGAATAAGTGAGTTAAAAAAAAATCACCCTGTAATACATTACACAGACACAACGGGTTACACAATGTCTTTTATACTTGAGACTCATTGGACAACACTTTCCAAACAACATAAATTAATCTTAAATAGGATAAAAATTTTCGCGCATCAATCACATATCAAAAGTCTATTTCAGTGCACCATAGGCTTACAATCTGGTTGAAAAGTTACGTGTATATTAGGTTGCATCTGTTCAGGCCTTTGTGATACCAGCAAAACTAGAAGACCCGACCTAATGGAGTTATGACTTTCAGGAGTTCAAGTACTTTCGTCGCTAACTGTACAATATTCTACTTACTTTTATGGCAGAAGGGCCACGGTGGCTCAGTGGTAGAGCGTTCCCTCTGTCAAGTAGGATTTATGGTGACACAACACCGTGCGAGTACGTTTGCTTCGGACTTTTCTCGTTTCTTCTTATTTTTTATACTACTAATTTTTTTCCTGACTCTTGAGCTCCTCCGTGTCTAAGTGGTTAGTATACGCGCCTTTGGCGTGGGAGACCCGGGTTCGATTCCCGGCGAGAGATCATGTGGTTCGGAATCTACGTTAATCAATAGGTTCACGTCTCATATAGCCTCGCTGCTGAAAAGGACGTTAAACTCAAAATCAACTCTTTCCTGATGCTCATAGTTATCGTCTCCTTTATCCTTGAAGCATAATCGTGGGATGTGAAACTCGAAGATGTTGTAATAAGCTGTACAAAACAGAACAAGTTGACGTGAAATTATCACTCCTATAAGAAGAATGTTCTTCAACATGTTTTTGAAATACAGATTTGAGAGCTTTCCTTTGTGTTAAATTGGTTTAGAAAAAATGTCACGTTACGCTGAGGATATTATAGTACTATGCAAAAATGCATAAAACGATACATAAGAAGCACATGGCTGTATGCTTAAGCATGGATTCACTAATAGTAGTGTGTCTGCGGAACCATCAAGTACGCTATTGATGTTCCTGTTTTCGTATTACCAAGGATTTTTATATCAACATCAGATTATGTGTGAACTCCTTCCCTTTTCGATGTAGTTTACTCACAAGTCAGAAGTAGTACTGCAAACTGTGACGTCACAGGCCATTTATTTGAAAATGTTAGAAAAGGAAGTACATGTTAGGAGAAAATTTTTCGAAATTTCGAATTTTTCTTAATTTTCGATTTTTTCCGAATTTCGGATTTTTTCCGAATTCCGGAATTTTTCCGATTTTACTCTCCGGATTCCGGAAAGTAAAAATTCCAGAATTGACCATCCCTAGTTGGGACTAAACCAGGATGTAAAATCTCTGTCTATGGTCAGAGTTAGGACAAGGAACAGGATTAAAACAAAAGGACAGTTTCTTTTGGGGTCAACGTAAACTGAAAATTAGCAACAGGGAGAACAATGCACTCTTACGCCTCATATATTCCTGTATATGCCTTTATCCCTAAAGAAATGTACCTTTGTGTTTGATGTGAGGCATATTTCACATACTCACCCATGTGACAGATCATTTGTGTCATTATCTATAAGAGACAAAAGCAAGAGGTAAGAATATTATGTATGTTTGCAATAATGTACACAACAAACTTATTATGTTACGTTGTTTCAATAGGTCTTTTCAAATCAAATTGTTACGTACTTACTCCGAATGATATTATCGTGTTGGAATACTCAATATAGGATATTACAATACTCTAATAGAGTTATTGTCGTATACATTGCAAGGTTACAATTTGAATATTTAATATGTTCTGGTTATTAACGATACGATTTTCTATACAATATTCAAAATATTGCCATAAACAACGTTAATTTCTTTTCATGTGCATTCGGCATTAGTAACGCCTTTTAAGGTAGTTTCTCTTTTTGATTTCGTTAGTGAGTTTTATATATTGTAGTAGTAGGAACAGACAACTTAGCCTACCTGTCCTATATTTTAAATAGGTATTTAGTAGCTAAAATTTCTTCAAAATACAAATAAAATGAACACATATTACTTTCAGATTAACGACAACACTGTGCCGCAGGCAATAGAAAGTATCACAATTCAGGGTTAGTTTGTTATATACTGTAGTAGTACTTCGCCGTAACTTAGCTATTATCTAACTATCTGCATTGCAAACAATGAGGTAAATGGATTTTGTTGTTTCTATATATATTTTAGTTACAAGCGATACGTGTGGAATTAGTTTACTTTGCAAATAGCACCGAGTCAAACATGGAAACAAAGTCAATTAGAGCCTTTATGATATAATTCTTGCACTCACCTCTAGAGCCCGACAAATATCTCTTAAAGTCTCAGCCAGAACCAAGGGTTTCAAACTCTCGAACCCAGCTCATGCGTTCAAGCGGCCTTGACCTCAAAAATTGAGTAAGAGCCCTTATGAGCACAAGATTTATAAGTGGATAGCAAGATCTGTAAAATCTATAAAGTGGATAGCAATATCTATAAGATCCTTAAGTGAATAGCAATATCTATTAAAGTCTATAAGAGTATAGCAGAATATAAAAGATATATAAGTGGATAACAAGATCTAAAAGATCTATAAGTGCATAAAAAGATTTTAAGATTTATAGCTATATAAGATGGATAGCAGGGTCTATAAAACAACCATAACTATAAGATATATAACTGAATAGCAATATCTAGAAGATCTATAAGTGAATAGCAGGATATAAAAATCTATAAGTGGATAACAAGATCTAAAAGATCTATAAGTGAATAACAAGATTTATAAGATCTATAGGTGGATAACAAGATCTATAACAGTATATATAATATCTGTATGTGAATACTAACATCTGTAAAATCTATAAACGGGGCTGCAGGATAACAACATCTATAAGATCTATAAGTGAATAGTAATATCTATTAAATCTATAAATGGGACTATAGGATAACAATATCTATTTGGTTTATAAGTGAGTAGTAATATCAATAAGATCTATAAATGGGGCTATTGGATAACAATATCTATGTGTAAGTGAACAGTAATATCTATAAAATTTATAAGTGGAACTATAGTCAGAGTCCTGTCAAGAACTACTGGTAGCTTTATTGAGGACAGCAAGCCCGAGCTCAAGCAAAGTAATAACCTGGTGTATGATGTGAGGCTCATTATGATTAGTAAGCGGTGCTCTCATTGAACATAGCGAGTCCGGGCGCGCCCCAATAGTAAAGTACACCCATCGTTTACGTAAAGCCACGTTTCCACTTTACATGAATCTTGTAGCTGTCATAAAAAAGACCTTGCTACCCGATCTTTCTACCTACTGTTTAGATTTTACAACTTCTTGTAAGCAAGAAAGGTATCACCACCCATGCAGCACTGCAGTCTAGTGGACAAACAATTAACCTCCTCATTAAAAACGTGTATTTTGGCGCACTCCCCCTCCCTGTCCAAAAGAATCCGTTGTTTCGGAAGCGGCGAAACTGGTTTTTCCTTTATGTCAGCGGGAGGGCGATAGCAGGTAGCAAGCAAGACGTCCCAGAAAGTTGGACACTGTTCGACTCCTTGCAAGATGGAAAAAATGTTTTATGATCCTTTCAAGACTATGTGTACACGGTGAAATATGATAGGGTTTAAAGATTCTTTTTATGACAGCTACAAGTTCTTCTAACGTGACAACCCATTTTTAGAGATGGTAAAGACAACAGTATTGCCTCAATTAATATATGAATGATAAATACTTTGCACTCAGAAGTTTCTTCATTATTATTATTATTATTATTATTATTATTATTATTATTATTATTATTATTATTATTATTATTATTACTTTTGTTTAACACTAAGTTTAAAACAACACAAAAACAATTTGCAACGAAAAATAATAATAAATTGGCTAGAGCAATTGTATTCATCCTGTACGTCGCATAATCACTAACATTACTTTTCTATTGAATCGTCTATCCCTATACTTAAGCTATCCTTAATTCAAATTATAGGTAACTACATCAAAGTAATAATTAAATAATTCAATTTTATTATTATCAGAAGGATAATTTTATAAATTTAATTGAACTATTCCACGAAATAAAATTAAGTTTAAATATTACATACCTCCTTAAGAATGCAACGTGCAACTCTGGTGATACGCGCAACCAAGTTAAATACCACTGGGATAGAGTTTATATGTATAAAGGTAACCAAGAAAGTTCTGTCGCTTTTTGTGTAAGTCTGTGTTCAATTGGTCCTCACACCGTGAGTTGAATGCGAATGGAGATAAGGCAAATGTTAGTTGTTGGCGTGGATACATCCAACCTACTACATGGTTATGGCATTTCAGTTACTCCGTGAACTTGCGTAGGACAGAGTGAACATGAAATCTCCACAGACCGTTATAAAGGCGCGTATGCTGTACGAGTTCAAAGTGGGGTCAAACACCGTTGCAGCAAGGAGGAAGATATGCCAGGCCTTTGGTGAGGGTGTCGTGACTACGCCGTCAGTGCAGCGGGGATTTAACAAGTTTAAGGATGGTGACAAAACACTCGAAGACGCACCATATGCCGGAAGATCAACACATGTACAAAATGAAGACCTGCAGGCAGCAATTGAGTGGCCAGACATGTGAGGAACTGGGACTACAATTCAGTGTGAGTGGACAAACCATTCGGCAGCAACTCCATCAACTTGGGAAGCACTAGAAGTTGGGTCGATGGGTCACACATGATTTGACTCCGGCCAGAAGGCAACGCGAGCAGCCACTTGTGTTTCTTTGCTGTCTCGTCTGAGAAAGGAGCCATTTCTGGACTGGATGTTGACATGTGATAAGAAGTGGGTCATTGTTGGTTAGTGGGTGCTGTATGAAGCTTCACGGCGCCGTCATTGTTGGTTAGCATCCGATGAACCCGTTCCAAAACAGCCGAAACCAGCACTGAACCAGAAGAAGGCCCTCCTGTGTGTTTGGTGTGCTGTTCGCGGTATCGTGCTTCGGGAACTGTTACCAGCTGGTCAAAGCATCAATGCAACTGTGTAGTTGAGTTCAAGAAAAACTCAGAACTCTGGATCCAGCACTTCTAATCCTGTTACAAGATAACGCTAAGCTCCACTTGGCTAGGATGACTCAGGATACCATTATAAGCCTTGGATTGGAAACACTATTTCACTAGTCACCATACTTCCCTAACATTCCACCGTCCGATTATCACCTGTTCCATTCCTTAAACAATCACGTTAGTGGACGCCAGTTCAAATCCCTAGTAGAGGTGAAAAATGCACTTGATATTTTCTTCGCTTCATGACCCACCAAGTTCTACCCGACGGAATTCATGGCCTTCCAGAACGTTGACAAAAGGTCGTCGATGATGATTGGGACTATTTTTGATATTCCAGGTAGGTGTGAGGTGACATATCGATGTTCGGAGGTGATTGTAAAAAAAGCACAGAACTTTCTTGGTTACCTTATTTTCATTTCTTTTATGGATCAATGTATAATTTCTAATATTTGTAATTGCAAGCACACACAATTCAGTCTACTCCAATTCAGTGTTGTGTAAAAACCAGATTTAAAATAATAATAATAATAATAATAATAATAATAATAATAATAATAATAACCAAAACAGTTATATTTTGTTTAAACCCCTTGTTTAAGTTTAAGTCATATTTTCCTAGGTTAATATCAAAAACTTGTGTTTCGAATCGTAGTATTTATACTAGGGTAGATAAATCTATCATTCCCTTTAAAAGAATAGTAGGCATGAGGGAAGTATGGTATTGGTACTTTTATCCTCTTTATTACTTTTACTAACATGGAATGTACTTGAACCTGAACCCACAAAGTGGGGGTGATGTATATATTTCCTGAAAGCTTGAGTCAAGGTAAGATCAAAACCGGATACTGGGGAGGTCTCAAGCATTCCGCTTCAGGGTAGAACGTTACTCATTTTTGTTAACACTTTTAAGCGTGTCTTAAAATCCATCGCAATCCCGAAAAATCTGAAACGGTGCGACAAATATGAAAACAGAAAAAAATGTCTTTCACCATTTCAAAAGTATAACTATCAAAGCAAAATAAATTGTCCCAGGGTCCCAAACAGTGTCCAACTCAAAATTTTTAAATAGAAAGAAGGGTCAACTTGCATATCGTATGAAAGTTGGTGTTAAATAAAAGAAGATAAATCAAGTCGCGACTGTCTACGATAAGCCTGTGCAAAATAGTGGGTGTTAGTACAATATACACTAAAATAATAATTGCTGAAAGTTTGGAAAGAACCTACAAACGAAGAAAAAAATGTCTGTCACAATTATTTCGTCTTCATTTACACTGTATAAGCAATGTTAAAAATTATAACAACCTAGATATTAAGAGACCACCACCCTATTTCAAAGATAACGTTCTGCCTAATCAGGCGAAATTATTTAGCTACTTTTTAAAGAGTGATGATCAAGTTATACGAAATGTCGAAATCTTGAAAGTCGAATCAGGATTCTACTGTATTCCTAAGCCTTGACGGAACCAAAGGTATAACTTTTGGAAAAATCGGTAAAATGCAGAACAATGGGGAAAAACGTTAACGCATTCTTTGACAGCGCATTCTCGGAAGATACGGTTGATCGAAAGGCGAGACGTGTTTTCGGGGAGGAGGAAGTGATTCAAATTAAAATTATTTTTGAAAATTAGTTATATAAAGAATGTATTTAGTTGTAATAATTTTGAATATTCTATTGAATGTACATTTTGTGATAATAGTATTTTGTATACAATGTAGGAATGTTGTTATCGATTAATGTTACATGGAGATGTGAATAACGTAAACCTACAAAGGAATGTGTTATCGATTAATGTTACGTGGAAATATAAATAACATAAACCTACGAAGTAATGCTAGTTATCGATTAATGTTATGTGGAAATGTGAATAACGTAAACCTACGAAGTAATTACTTGTATATATTTTCCAATGTGGTCATCGGATTCATATATGACTGAATGTGTACACGATTCTTCTTCACCATTACATAGACTACTCTATCAAGGAGTGACGCAATGTTGCTATATACAACAATTGTTCTCTAAAACTAAATGTATATTGAAGAAAAACATAGTAAGTTTGAATATCGTTTGAGCACTATTAACGCTTTTTCTCCTGAGAAATTGTGTAGCTGTGTAAATTTCAGTTTCGTGGCAGCTTTGTGTTTAAACAAAATGTGCACCAAGCAGTAAAAAGAGGTCACCCACGTGAAATGTATGCAAATAAACCTTTAAATATTAGATTGGAAAACGAGTACAACATTTATCCGTATTGTTTACCAGAAAGCTTTAATTTACACGTAAAAGAATTAAAACATAATGTGAATTTTTCTTTTAACACTTTCAGCCCCGTGTGTATCTTTTGGATACACAGTAAGGGTTTACTGATGGACCACGTGTATCTTATTTCCTCACGTACATTGGTTGTGCAGCCCCAAGCCTATTTGAGTAAAATATATCCCGGGACCAGACTACGTTTTGCTATGAAACCAGCCTAGACGTGTAAAAAACTACTTCCGGGTGCATTTGCAATGCGTCTGCCTCGCATCAGAACCAATTACATGCTGTGTGCCATATGGATACACGCGGTCCAGTGGTAGAAAAAAAGAATATTATGAACTGAAAATCTTTTACTCAGACCATGTGTATCAAATCTACTCACGCACGAAACCGCGAATCTACTCACGCACGCATGTACTGATATTGTACGGTGTAGTTTTATTCAATTTATCTGATGCTGATAGTATCTCTATGCAACAATGTTGTCGCAGTTTGTAAAGGCATAATGAAATCATCCTGAAAATACTAAAAAGAAATTGAAACATACATATATTGAACAACTTCTTATTTAGGTAACCCTAACCAGACGGGTTAGTTTATATTAGCTTTGGCTACAAAAGAAACTGAAATGCAATTTTATAAACATTCATTGGTTCTTACAGTATATTCGTTCTATAAAGCTATAATAAACAGACGATACACATACTGAAAATGTCTGTATGAACGAAGCTGTAAAGAGTCTTTGAAACAAAATAAACACTAATTTTTCATCACTCAGTGTCTCTATTATTACACTGTTAGCAACTCAATGGCGATTTTATTGTGCATTCATTCACATGCAATCAAACCCCAACAATTCACCGTGAATTTCAGGAAAAGTCTCAATTTTCATATGTTAAGTCAACTGTACGCAAAATTTACGCGGAATAATTATTGGCGATTTTTATTGCCACTGAATGCAATGTAAAGAAGCAACATACAACAGTTTACAATTCTTTTTCCTTGCTCACTGATGTATGCTTTTGGAAGAAGCAATCCATACACATAAAGTTGAATGCAGGACATGCACGGCACTACATGCGTACTTGATGTGCCTTTCTTGATGCATACGCTTTGTCGTGTTGCTGTAACAATTGTGCATAACAAGAACACCTTCCCTTCTTAGCAGGCGACGAGGAATCCTAGGTGAAGCTGCTGTAACAACTTCTTGTGATTGGAATAGCAAATGAAGAACCAATTGTTCCCTAAAACGTACTATGTCAGTCGGTGAATATCTCTACAAACACTAATAATATGAGGGAAATCCAATATCTCTACAATAGAATCTCGTCCAGAAATCACGTCAAAAGCATTCACGTCACCAGAAACATCTTTCCAACACACAAACATATTATGTCCTGATTTATTGACACCTGTAGCAGCTTCTTTTGATCCATCCATATTGACATCATCTGGAGTATGCATAGACTGACGTTCTTGTGTTGCTTCTGAGACACATTCATTGCCGCCATTTTCACTTGTTCTCTCACTGTCACTTTTACTTTCATAATATACTCTCTTTTTTTGCTAGCCAAAGGCTAGCTCCCTTGCGAGGGTTACGCCCTCTATCCGGGGTGAGTGGTGAAAGTATTGGGGTAGTAAGGAGACTGGAGCAGGTCTATTTGATGTAGGAGAACTGGAACATCATTTATTTAAGTAGCACTTTATTATATTTCAACTTTATTTCATTTTATTATAGTATCCATTGGACATTATGATCTTGTGATCATAATCATTGGGTCATGAAGAGATGATGATGAGGTGCACTTGACAGGACAAACACAAACAAGTTGTTAAAAACACGAATGCTGGTTATCTTCTTGTCCAGGGGCTACTCTGGACAGTGATGAAGACGAGTGAAGCCCTGTTAGTATGATGAGTTTACAGTGCAACATATGTGGGCGAAACGTGATCTGGAAGATTGTCGGAAGAGTAGGCAGAAGCGACAAAATGATCGGGGTGGTCAGGTGGAATTGTTTTTAGATAAAGGGAGAATAGCAAAGATAGAGGGCAAGTGACGAAATTATATCCCAGATCGTAGTTACGGTCGAGGTCTATGGTGTCCAGAAGTAAAGGATGTCTTTGCTGAAATAGGGTGGTAATGAATTTGAGCCGTAACTTTTCTATATGATGAAGTATGGTAGGAAAAGTTATGCGGTCATACAACTCCTGCGTTGGACTCGGGAGCTTGATTCGATAAGCTAAGCGGAAAGCATGGCGTTCGAGTACTTTCAATTTGGCATAGAAAAAAGGCAAAGCACTAACCCAGGCAGGGTGGCCGTACGTCAAGATGGGACGTAAAAATACCTTATAGGTATTCAGGACTGTAGTAGGCTGTAATCCCCAGATGGTGCCAATAAGTCGTTTAAGAAGATTTAGACGATTATAGGCCTTGCGAATGATTTCTTTCAAATGTGGCCGCCAAGTTAGATGATGATCAATAGTGAGACCTAGGTAAGTAACCTGTTTGGCGGGTTGAATTCGTGTGCCATCGACACTGATGTTAAGAAGATTCGGATTTTTTTGTATTCGAGAGCGCTTGCGAGGTGGAATAAAGACTATTGCCTGCGTCTTAGTGGAGTTGATGTGAAGTCGCCACTTATTACACCATCGAAGGAACGAGTCAATCGCTATGCTGAGAGAAGAATTAATCTGTTGAATGGTCCGGGCTGTGCAGAGAAAAGCAGTGTCATCGGCATATTGAAAAGTGTGCACATTGAGAGGAAGGGCCGGCATGTCAGCTACAAACAAAAGGTATAGAAGGGGTGAAAGAGTGGAGCCTTGAGGTACACCAGAGTGAATACAAATAGGATGAGACAGAGAACTATTGATGGTTACGTAAGAGAGACGGTTAGAAAGAAAATGAAAGATGAAGCGAAGATAAGATAGTGGAAGCCGGAAGCGGTGAAGTTTAAACATGAGAGCTAGGTGCCAGACTTTATCAAAAGCTTTTTCGAGATCGAAAAGAATGAGACAAGACGGACGTGCAGTATTATAATGATTTGTAATGAGATTTATGAGTCTGAGTAATTGGTCATTGATGCTAAAATTAGGTCGGAAACCAGCCTGATGCACAGGTAACAGATTATGGGTAGTGAGATGAAGATGAAGTCTGATGACAATGATGCGTTCTAGGATTTTACTAAATACGGACGTTAGTTGAATCGGTCGGTAGGATGCAACAGAAGCTGGAGGTTTGTTAGGCTTTAGGAACATGAGGGTAGAAGAGGTTTTCCAGTCTGGGGGAAAGTACCCTGTACGGAGAATGAACGTATATATACAAGAAAGAAGGAGAAGACAGTAAGGTGCTTCTTTGATGTGGCGGTACGTTATCCGATCCAGACCAGGAGCTGTATTCTTTTTGCGAGTTACGACAGATGAAATGTCAGCAGTAGAGATAGGAGCGGTAAGAGGATTATTACCGGGGAGGATGTGCATTTCACTTGGTTGTAGATATGGTGCTGATCAGTTTAAGATGTCAGTAGGATGTCTCCGGGGAAAGTCTGGTGAAAAGGGTGTGAATGTAGTTTGCAGGTGGTCGGCAAAAGCGTTGGCTTTTTCTTCGTCTGTATGTAGCGGACAGTCGTTAATTAGCAATGGATAAGGAGTCCGGGTAAGCTTGCTCGTTAGCATATTAAAACGCTTCCAGTACTTAGTTGGGTGGGAAGTTTCTGCTAAGGTGTTGCAAGTCTTTACCCAGTTACGGAGTTTATATGCCTTGACATAATTTCGGACTGTGCGCTGGAGCTTGCGATGATGTCGAAGAGCTTCTAAGTTCCCAGTGCGCTGAAACTCACGGAAGAATTCACGGGAACGATGTATAAGGGGTAAGTAGCTTGGTGGTAAGCGAGGTTGATACCTGGTTATTGCAGTGTTTGGTATGTGGAGGTCAGAAGCATGACGGATAGAGCTGGTGACGTCGGAAATACGATTATATAGATCTTCTTCTGTAGTAGGCGGCTCAATATGGGGTAAGTCAGCGGTAATGGTTGAACGATAATCGTCCCAGTTTGCCTGGTCGAAGCGGGGAATACTACGAGGTTCTGGTAATTCGCGAGGAGAAGAAGCCTGTGGTTGATCTATGTGAAGCTTGATGGGAAGATGATCACTACCAATGGAATCTAGTACCTCAAGAGTGCACCGTTGTGAAAGGTTGATAGAGGAAATTACTACGTCTGGTGTGGTTTCAGTGATAGGTCTAGTGGGCTTAGGGATGTGAAAAATATGGCCTGTGGTATGAGTAGTGATATGGTCAAAGAATCGTTGTTTTTGATTATCCGGACGGCTATGAATGTTGATGTCGGCCACGATGATATAGTATTTAAAGGTATTGGATATATATTGAAAGAATGAATGGGGAATTGGATGTCCAGGGCGTACATAGATGGTGGCTATGGTAAGGTAAAGAGAGCGAAAGTACAGGGTAATAATGAGATACTCTGGCAGATTAGGCAAGGATGGATGATACTGGCGATGACTGATTGAAGGATAGAAGCAGATGGCCACACCCCCATTTGCTCGGCGTGCTGCTATTCATAATATATATCAGACCAACGTACAGTAGGATCATCTGAGTCACTTAGGTTACGTATAATACTTGGTTCACTGCTGCTTTCATCGCTAAAATCACTTAAAGCTGCCATAATCTCATCTGCCTCCATGTCCACGAAACAAGCAAAAGAACATGCACATACACGTACGTTCAGTGCAACAATAGCGGAGCAAATAGTGTTATCAGAAGTCTGCCACCTGTGCTACCACCTGTTGGAAATTTCATGACCCAAGGCAACAGTTCTTTTCCCAGGGCCCAGAGCTTTCAACAGAAGCATTTATTCAAATTATATCTGTGAGCCTGGCATATACACAGGCTTTAAAACACAACCAATGTACGTGAGGAAATAAGATACACGTGGTCCACCAGTAAAACCTAACTGTGTATCAAATAGATACACATGGGCTGACAGTGTTTATAGCAAACTGTAGTCTGGTCCCGGGATGAATTTTACTTAAAAAGGGTTGGGGCTGAAAGTGTTAAAAAATACTTATTATTGATGTCTTCGGTGAAATTGCTACAAATTTGCATAATCTCAATTGTTTTCGCTTACATGAAAAATGTTTTGACAACTTCCTTTATTTAGTTTTCTTGTTGCTGGTACAGTACAGTCTGAAAAATCTCCCAAGTACATCATTAAACATCACGATCTTTTTTAAAGGAGAAGCGAAGCCAGAGTAAGTTTTCCACACAACCTATAACAGACCACCACTCACAGAAGGTAAATTGCTCATATGCAAGACCCAACCTAAACTCGGGCTCCATCCTGTTGGATAAGGTGCCACCACCTCTACTTGGGCTTAGGATTGAAACTGTTATTATTAACCAGTGATTTTACTTTTCTTATCAGTTTTTAACCTCGAGATCTGTGGTGTTGAATACCTGGGATATACAACAACCAACCTGCACCATTTGTTTTCCGACCATTTATTTATATAAGATATTATTTATCTGCTTTCTTTGAAATATGATATTAAGGGTGCTGTCATAACGTAAACTCAAAACTACCGTTACCAAAAAAATGCAATCACTAACAATTGTGTTTGTAGGTCTAGTATATTTGTAAATAACACTTTGTTTCAATTTTAAATAACATAATGAAAATAATACACCTCATTAACTAACTACAATTAATCACTATTTTTATTTTTCACAGGATTCATTATGGGAAACATTTTCGTCAAATGCCGTCTTGCTTTGTGCATCATTGTACTGGTTCTCTTCATTGAAGTCTTTGGGTTCGGTGTCCTTGAAATGGAACATGTTACCAAGAAATATGACCTTCAAGTGAAAGAGATAGTTGACGTGTGTCAAGAATATTTCTCCAAATATCGTTTTGTGACCTTCATAGTGTTGACCACTATGCGTAAGAAACCATTTTTTCAAAACATTATGATCTACATTGCAAAGGATTATTTGATACCAGTTATTCTGTCGTACAATGATGGATCAGCACGAAATAAATTATCTGCAAGAAGTATACATGAATCTTTACTCGAAAAGGCAGAAGCTTTCATTATATTGATAGAAAACCCAGAAGATTTTCAACTCTTATCCAATGAAACTGAGAATTCTCATTGGAATTCCAGAGCAAAATTTTTAGTAGCTATGACTCAGGACATTATTCCTGAGAAAACAATAGGCAGCATATTCAACATTGCGTGGAAAGAACACAAAATACTTAACATAATTATAGTTGCAATAAACCGTACATGTAACGCCTTTCAAATGAAATCTGTTGTCCCTTGTATCATATTAACGAACTACAATCCATTTCTTGAATATATTCACCCTGAAAGTAAAATTTCTTTTCTAAACATATCTCGTAATAAGGATTTGTTTGAAGACAAAACGAAGAACCTTATGGGATACCCCATAACGACTTCCTGGTATAATTATCGTCCTTACTTCAGTAAGATAAAACATACTGGAATTTCCAAGATTTTTGAAGGAAGTGCTGGAGAGATGTTTGAAACACAAGCAATACTAATGAATTACACAATTGTACCTAAGATATATCACGAGGAAGAAAATGGTGGAGCGTACATTGCAGAAAATAATACGTGGGTTGGTATCATCGGAGATCTTTTGTATGGTCGAGCAGATGTTGGACCTAGTGTCATCACTCAGACATATGAACGTAATTTGTTTGTAGAGTTTGCCGTGCCTATATGGATAGACTGCTTATCGTTTGCAGTTCCCAAGCCGGAACCGATACCTCAATGGCTCAATGTAAAGGACCCGTTCTCCGAGCTTCTATGGTGCCTTATATTACTATCTTTTGTTTCAATTTCTGGCTTCTTAAAAGCTTATGTTTGGTTAATAAGAAAGCTTAGTCTAAAACCCAAGAACCTGATAAACCCCTTAAAATTGTTTTCGATATTTCTATCCATATCGCTTCCTAAATTACCTAGGAGTAACTTACAAAGAATTGTTCTGATTGTATCAACTATGTTTATACTGGTACTGGACACTTTATACCAAGGCTCTTTAATAAGTTTTATGACACATCCACGTCATATGCCAGAAATAGATACTTTTGAGGATATAGCTGCTTCTTCAGGTTTAGTCATTACTATTCCACCCTACCGTGCTGTCATTCAGGAATCATCGAGCCCAGTAATTCAATCCTTAACATCAAAGACTCAAATAGTTCCCTTTTCAAGTGATGGCCTGTCTTTAGTTGCATACAAACGTGACACGGTTGTTTTAACGGATAGAACTGTTTTAGACTATAACAGAGCTACAAAATATGTTGACGAATATGGCGAGCCTTTGTTTCATATTGCTAGTGAATCTATTAATCATGCGTTGCTTACATATGCTGTCCCCAAAGGGTCTCCTTTTCTGCCTAGTTGGAATAACATCTTATGGAAGGTATGGGAAAGTGGACTTTCTGATAAGTGGTTGTATGATTTTCATCGTAGAAGTACACATATGATTAAGAAGCCACGTAAAACAGTAGTGGTTCTCTCCTGGCATCACCTACAAAGTGCATTTTATATTTTGGGTATGGGATTAATTCTTAGTACAGTTATACTTTTTGGTGAAATTCTCGTAAATTGCTTGAAAAAGAAATCGAGAAAGTAATAAAACAATATACAGATGAAACTCTGCATTGATAGAACACTTTTATTCGTTGTTATAGTACATTGCTCATTGAAATGTTTAAGACATTCATTGAGTACCTTGTATGTGGCAAGTGTAAAATATAACGAGAAGACGTGGATTGCCTCTATTAAGCTTGCTTCTTTAACGCCTTCTGACTGGCATGACGAATATTAGTGCAATATTGAAGTGCAATAGTGTTATTTTAAATTTTTTCTTTAAAATATTTCAAAATTGGTTAAGACATTCAGTAACATTAACAAGTTTTCCAAAGTTAAAGCGCAACTAGGAATCTCTTTAATGTAATGGTACAGCTACTTTATGCTAATTACAAATATAACACCAGCGCATTAATGATATTTTACAGCGCTCAACAGAAAAACAAAATATTTACTTTCGATTGTCGAGGACCACATGGTGGACGTCGAGGTTGTGAGGAAAGTATTCAATCTACTGATAAAATTTCTTACTAGTATATCACCAACAAATAAATGGAAGATTTATATATATCAATTAGTGTTCTATCAGAATTAATGTCATACGTAAGTATAGATAAGGACTACTTACATACATAAGTAACTCACATAGTGAACTTAAACATTATCATGAGGGTTTATGTTGCTGTAACTTTCTACTGGTAATTATTTGCAGTTCTGAATCAAGTTTACTAGTTGAAATTACCAGCAGTGTATTTAAATGCTTATCAGTCAACTTGGATCTGTAAGTATATTTTGTATATTTAATTTTGAAGGATGTTTCTTTACACAGGTAAGTAGCTTCAAAAGTGGAAAGAATGCCAAGAGCAAATTTACTCAGTTGATCAAGCAGTGTGAATGGAAGACTCATAAGATTCCATCAATTACTTTTAAAATACACACTGCTAATCAATCATTTCCTTTGAAATTCTGGTGCAAGGGTTCCTATACCGTTGATAAAAAATGAAAAATCTTGATCTTTGAAATTCCATCAAAATATAGAAAATCAAGGCTCAAAATTTATTTTAAAGCACTCATAGCTTCAATTGCAAAATCTATCAGAAATGGAGTTTCAGTGTGCTAACTGAATGTTTGGCATGTATTGAAATGAGTGAAACATTTTCTTTTTAAATTGAGATTGAAACATAAGAATTTGTTGTCGGAAGTGCTTAATATGAGTGTGTAAATCAGACAGAAGGTGGGTTTCTCCTTGTATTTTTAAATTAAGTTCATTCATATGTTTGGTTAAATTTGTATAAAATGCTAACTGGAATAACCATTCATTGCTGTGTGACTCAGCCAGAGGACGATTTTTTCATTCAAGAAAATTGCAGTTGTTGTTTGAAGCTCAAAAACTCGTGCTAGAACTTCTTCGCAGTTAAACCAGCGTACTGTAGTATAATATGGCAGGCCATTTCCTCCGATTTCGAATAAACTTGCGGAATTGGAATGATTGAGAGCAAGTGATCGATATAATTAACACATGACAAGACTAGCTTCAGAACTAGTGACATATCAGAGTATTTTCCGCACAAAGACTGTTGATGAATGATGCAATGTACGATTAATCATTTTTTTGTCACCGTCATTTTCTAGGACCCTTGATACGAGTGCAAGGACACTTTTAATTTTCCCATACATTATTTACCACAGTCAGTAGTTTAATTATTTTTCATTGAAGATTGTTTTCCTGAACAGTATTTTCAACTCTTTTAGAAACGTATTTTCCAGTTGTAGTGCTGTGAATGCTATGAATGTCAAAAAGGTCTTCATTCACTTCATAATTTTTTGTCTATTCCTCGGATAAGAAGTAACACCTGAGCAGTATTAGAAATATCTGTTTACTCGTTTAGGGCCAAAGAGAACCATTCTAAGTGTCGATTTCTGCCAGGCAATTAAGTCAATATATTTTCCGCAATGTCATCTACTCTTCGAGTCACAGTGTCTGCTGACAAACTGATGTTTTTAAATAAATTGGGACAATCTTTTTCTGCTGATACAATCAAGCAATTCTTGATTAATCACCGCCAGTCAATGGTTTCCCATGTTTGGCTATTCAGTGAGCCACACGAAAACTAGCATAAACAATTACTGAGATTTCAACCCTTTTCAATGATTCATATTTTTCTAACCGTAGGTTTCCTGTAAATTTGGAGAAATTTTGAGAATGTGTAATTTAATAATAACGTTTTATATGATATACTTTGAGGACTAATATTATTTCATTGCAAATAGCTCATATTGCCTCAGTCTTATTACTTGATTCAATCACGAAATATTGATATTCTCATTGTTCTTTACATGTTCTGCAATCACAATCTATATCTTCCGTTTCTTTTCCATTTTTATACGAATCTAAACAAAAGGCACGTAACTTCAAACTACTGCTATGGGGTTCTGAATAAATCGAATGCACTGGCTTTACCTACTCACAATTAAACACATTGGGCCTTATGCTGAGTAATTTTGACGTATGATTAGCATGATACTAAAGACCTAACTACTGCAGGAAACATATGTTAGTCGAACTCTTTGGTATAGCACTAATCACGCGTCAAAACGTCTCTGCATAAGGCCCATTGTGTTTTGGCCAAGAAACTATAGTCACAAAATACATTAGTGGCACTATATTTCACTTTTCACATCGCACTTGCCACTCCTGCTGTCTCGATTGTTCAAATCTCGATTGTTTCCCATATTTACACCATACATTCCCGGTGCCTAAAGCATATTAGAAAACACTCGAAACGTACTCGAATCTTCCAGACAAACGATTATTCAGCAGGACTTTTACAGAGCATGCTCTAGTTCTGCTATTTGCTACAAGATGGCGCTATATACTTCGAGTAACCAAGTATAATTGACATTTTACGTAATTCTGCCATGGGTAAAAGTGCGGAGAACGCGCGGGGACGTCGTTTCCCCACCTCAAAAATATATGTATGGCGTCCCCCAAGTTCCTAATAAAACACGATGGGCCGAGATAGGCAGGGGGAACGGCGTGGCGTTATGTCGCTACCTAGCAACCCCCCCCCCCCACCTTTTCAGATCCACTTTTACCCCTGAAGTCCGCCGCTACCCACAAGATGGTACTGAAGCAGCAATATGAGAGTATTATGAGCTAGCTAGATCTTGGACATTGGGGATTAATGTAAGAGTCGGTGTGGCCCTTAGGCTAAACTGTTTGAAGACCATTGATCTAAACGATGATTGTATCATAGTAATCTAAGTCATCTAATTATAAAATGCAAATACTGTACAATATCATGTAATAGTTAATTACAGTTTATGATTCTAAAAAAATGTGATCTTGTCATGATATGATATCCTAAGACAACCATATTTTCAGAGCGTGAACTTTTTTTCTGAAACTTTCCAACTGAAAAATACGTAATTAAGAATGCACGGCATTTGTTGAGGTTTATTTTAGTGATTCTTCTCTTAGGAACATTTGGACATTTATCGTAATTTATTATTAATAATATTGCATTTTGGGTTCATGCATGAGACCACTATTAATATGTGATATTAAAACAAACTTTGAACTTCAGTTTTTTATTGATTCCCATCATTGACTTCATTCCGGCAAATTTGTATAGTAAGCGTTGCAGCTATTTTCTGAAGTTATTTTAACCGCTTACAAGGGGAAAAGCGTTCTCAGGCTGTTAGAATTTGAGATGGTTGCTGTCATGCCGTGGCGTTGAGCTTTGTAGTATTTTCAATATTAGCAGCCAACTAACCCTTCTCATCTGCAACACAATTTTCATGCTAGCTCATGAGCGTTGGGAAGGAGCTTTAAACCTGTTCCTTCTTTTAAAGTATAAAGCCCTACGGTTATACAACGATAATGCATTCATTTTAGATCAAAATGTTCCAATTACCTTAAAAATATCATACAAACATACAACTTAGTATAGGTAAATATGTAGTTTATAGCTGCTCGAAAAATATACTAAATGTCCTCCAAAAAAAAAAAAAAAAAAAAACTTGTTATGACAGTCATCTTGGAAAATGGAGGCTAAAAACGAGTTTTACGGAATTTTCTCAAAACATCTTTCTTAGCAAAAAAAAAAAAGAAAAAAGAAAGAAAGAAAAAGAAAAAAAGAAAGAAAAAAAGAAAAAATGGGAGAGTTATTTCTTACTTCAGATGTAAATTTGCAAATTTTTACATAATGGGAAATTCCGTACCAAAGCATTAATTTAGGTATGTCGAATTGACATAAGTCGTCAACTGTCTGTATCTAAAATTATTGCCATGCCATATGCTACTATTTATATTACATGTATAATTTAAATCAAGATATTGTTGTGTATTTTTAAAGCCTAGGGGACATCAATATTTAATCATGTAAATAGCATAGAATTAGATAGCATTGCCAAAAGACCTGCAAATTTTTCAAATCAATATGGGAAACCAGAATTTCTGGTGTTACGTACAGATGTTTGATATACTTATTTTGTAGTTTTTTGTTTTATTGTGTGGAACAAGCAAACGTGTAAACTTCTTAAACTCTCAAATAGATAAAATCATCAGCGTATGTCAGCGAAATTTGTGTTCTTCTAATCGCTGCCAATGGAAGTATTTCACTTGCTTTGTTATAGAATTATCTATTAAATAGATGTACTGTTGAAAGATTAGCAGAAAGTTCAGGTAAATATGAATAATCATTAAATATACCTATTTATCTAGATATTTTAATTAATATACACTTTTTTTTGTTTTGTTTTACAGATAGGTTGGTTTTCCGACCTTAAGATGATGCTTAGATAGTCTGAAGTTTTAGAAAGATATTCACTAAACTTCTAAATAGAGAATGAAAGCATTGAATTTGAATTCAAACTGACCTTAAAAGACCTGTAACGAATTATTTTCTATGCTATAGAAAGTTATTATTCATTTTGATATATACATTAAACATGAGCTTTAAAGACTAAACATTAACTTCTAACGGCTTTCTTTGAACGCAACAAAAACGTAAACAAAACAATCACGGGACTATTAATATTAGTACATTTATTGGTATTATTGATTGTCATTACTACAAAGCATATAATATAACCTCAGTTTTCTTTTTTATGATAGGCAATCTACTGGTTCCACAGAGTGAGTTTATTCAAATAGGACATGTAACACATCTAAGTTTATGACGTGTAAAGAAAGTGTTGACTTTTATTTCTATTGACAAACTATTAATATGAATTGATGTTATTTTATGTATACAGATATATGTTTAGTAAGTGATCTGTGTACACGTGTAAGTGAGTGTAGACGTGTAAGTTTTAGTAAGAGGATGTGTCATTCCTTTAGGTAAGGACTTGTCTTGCATATTGTAGTTTTGTGTGCAACAAATTTCAGTTAAACTAGTCTAAAGCCAAGACACATCTAGAATTTGGCAGATAAGTGTAGTAACTTAACTAAACACCCGTATGGTAACTGATAAATTATCATTGTGATGTTAATGGTGATTCAGAAATAAAATAATTTATCTGGGACTACTTGAGAAACGGTCAAAAACATCACTCCACTGCAATATAAGACTCAAACTAATTATATTGGATTTGGCCTTTTTATTTCTAATGTCACAAACTTAACCATAATTGTTATCTCAACTTAGTAGACAATGTAATACACTCAGTTACGTTACTTTCAGCGATATTTCTAACTTTTCTCAAAATTTCTCTATACTACACCAAATTCCGACTCCCTGAGCTAACTTCAAGTATGAGAGCTTTTCCCTTTTAACCTTCGATAAGCCACCAGTGAAGAATCACGTAAGATGACGAAACGAGAGTAAGACAAAGCTTTTTATTGAACATGGCCCCCTCAGACTTGATGGCAAACTTTTATGCTTAATTACTTGTGTGGTTAGCAATTCGCAAACAAATTTTGCTATTTACAGCACTTCGAAATCTCAAATAGTTCCGAAGATATGATAAACATTAATCAAGTTTGCAACACTGCTGAAAATAGCGTATTTCTGGAAAATATTTAAAATGATCGTTGTTTTCCTTCTCTTTTATAGCATTGCAATAATAACTTTTAATAGCTGTAATTACAAGTCTCGCAATTATATGATTTAAGCAGTGTTACAAACTTTAGCAATGTTAATCATATCTCTGAAATGGTTTGAGATATCAAAGTGCTGTAAATGGCAAAATAATTTACACTTCCTTTGCAAACCACACAAGTCATTAGATATGATACTTATGTATTTTTTTAAATAAAACCTTTCAAACACTTCAAATTTTCAAGCCTTCTTTGAAACTTCCCTTGTAACCCTTGTAACTTCGTTGCTATTCATTCGAAACAAGTCATATCATGACCATAGTATCCAACGCTAAGGTACTTCCAATGTGCATTGTGTTGTCCACCTCCACCGTGCTGTATGTGTGACAGAGGCTTCCAAACTTTGAATGTTTGTGATACTATAATATCCTTAGTTTGCAACACTGAATAATAAATGTGGTATTTTAAGTTTTCGTTTAGTATGTTGATTTGAAATATGTAATAATCTGACATAGTGCCATTTGAAAAAAAATAAATTTATATTGGGTTGACAACACTCTTTGTTGCGTTTTGTGTTTAATAGTCCAAAAATGTCCCCCTTTTTATAGCTGCTTCGTGCAAAGTCTTGCTTTTCTCCCTCTTTTGATTTCTACGTCATAGCAGATGATCAAGATAAATTGTCCACCCTGTATATATAACACTACAGGGTGTTACAAAAATGTGTCGCAATATTTTTCGAACAGATTCCTTACATCAAAATAAGGAAAGAAGTTCATATGGTCCTGTGATCAAAAATGGATAGTTTCTTAGTTATAACTAACTAACTAACTAACTCTATGGCCTATGGAACCCGGAGGTTCAATGCCGCGTTCACAAAAGCTCTCCACTGACTTCTATCCTTAGCTAATTGCATCCAGTTTCTACTTTGTATTCCTATCTCTGCGAGATCCATCTTAATATTGTCCTCCCATCTGCGCCTAGGTCTTCCTAATGGTCGTTTTCCGATTGGTCTTCCAGTCAAGACTTTGAAAGCGTTTCTACTTTCTTCCATTCTAGCTACATGACCCGCCCACCTAAGCCTCCTAGACTTGACGACCCTAACAATGTTGGGCAAACCGTATAAACTATGTAGTTCCTCGTTATGAAGCTTCCGCCATTCCCCATTCTCGTTCCTCTTGGGTCCGAATATTCTTCTCAGGATCCTATTCTCAAATACTTTCAGTCTATGTTCTTCCCTCAGAGTAAGCGACCATGTTTCTTAGTTATAGAGTACCGAAAACGTGAAATATCTAAACTTTAAAAGTTCGTAGCTCTACTATTATGAGATCTATCGTAGTCGGGTCAAGATATCACTGACGAACTGGTATGTGAACTATTCAAACATCCATGTTTAAGAATGCTCCAGTACTTTCACACTAATTTTTAGAGAGATAGTTGGAGAGTGATCAAGTACTCTCTAAAAATGATTGTGCAACTATCGGAGGTTCTGAAAGATGGATATTTGGATAGTTCGCATACTACAGTAGTTCCTCAATGATGTCTTGACCCGACTACGATCGGTCCTTTAGTAGTAGAACTACGGGCCTTTAAAGTTCATTTTTTCAAGTTTTCGGGCACGAAAACTATGCACTTCCACCACGGGTCTATACGAACTTTTTTTTCTCTTATTTTGATATGGGGAATCTGTTCCCAAAATATTGACAAACCTTTGTAACACCCTGTATGTGTCAAGAACTATTTGAAATATTAAGGTTAGTGTAAAGGGACAAGTTTTGCCGATAGATGTCACTGCAGTCTTCGTATCTATCCCATGTATTTCTTTTATAATTCACGAAAATTTACAATTTCTCTTACAAATTTCAACCTAGAGACTTCATTTTTTTTAAGAGAAGGAACTTCATGACCTATTAAAGGGAACAATCCGCGTCGATTTTATATTTAGAATTTTCTTCATTGTTGAAACAGTTGCATTGTTAAAAATTTGGATATCTTTTTCAACAATCAAGCCATTTGAACAATGAAGAAAATTCTAAATAAAAAAATCGGCACGGATTATTGACTTCGATAGATTATGAAGTTCCGTTTCTAAAAATTTGAAGTCTGTAGGTTGAAATTTGTAAGAGAAATTGTGAATTTTCCTGAAAGGTAAAAAATACATGGGAGAGATACGAAGACTGTAGTGCCATCTATCGGCAAAATTTGTCCCTTTAAACCAACCTTAAGGTCGGATTCTCGCTAAATTAAGTAATTTTACTTCCTCTTTTAAATTAAGATAAAAACGCTGATGTAAATAATTCCATTGTCTCATACCCCACGGCACCCCAGAACCCCAACGTGACACCCCACTTTTTTTTAAATGTATAGCTGTAACGAACTATAACGTACAGCTATAACGATCTTCCATAGATTTTTCTATCATTCAACTTCTAATACCGGATACCCAAACCATTTTTCAAGGAAAGGTTAGCTATTCACATATGCTCTTTTGGAAATGAAAGTAACTTCACATAACGTTCATCGCAGTGCCCTCAGTACAGCAATTCTGTGTATTACACGCCTGTTTCTGTTCTATCCATAGCGAGTCACAAGAGTTAGGTTGAACCAGCCATACTTTACAAGGCCATTCTTTCGTTCACAGATAACTTATATTTTCCGCCTTCATAAATAAGTTTCGTAATCATTACTCTTACTTTATAAATTTACATGTATTTTTTTAAATATCCCCATATTCTCAATCTGTTCCACATATGCTATAATGTGTTGGTTCGTAAAAATAGTAAGTGGTGTACAATTGGAGTCGATTAAATATTTCAGGCCAAACTTGAAGTTTTGTAATATAATCGGAAAATTGTATAAAAGATCAGATATTGTTATTGATCGTCTTAGACGAAAACACCAGTTATGTTTCTATCTAGTGAGTTCTATTAACAGCACACATTTCAGATCCATTACTTGTGTTAATGGAAGATTTTAGTGGTTGAATGCAAAGACTGAAATATACATGTCAAAAACATGTTCAAGATCGATATCCATTCTCAGTTGAAAGCTTTATTATGTTCGTGATCAAGGATACACTTGCTACAATTTGTATAAAAAAAAATATCATAGAAAAGAGAAGAGAAACGCACTTAGAACATGTCTTTTATTTTTTACCTGGTATTACAAATACTGCAATGTTTGTATGTATGTATAACGTGTCTGTATGACTCGAGCACAATATATACACTGTCCCAAACTATAGTGACTGTCGCTCGTAATTCATTTGCACCTTGCTCTACGGTAAGTTAGCAGAATCACTTAAAAGTAAGTCTAAAATTTGTTTCAAGCTACTTCTAAATTTAACAATACTCGTATGTTATGATTGTTTGCAGTTGTATAATTTCTTTAATTTATTTTCTTGTACGACATACTGATTATGTATATTTTCATTTTATGATGATATATTTATTATTTATTTAGATGAGCGTAAAGGGGTTTTTACACAGTCGCTGCAATCTTCCTAAACGAAAAGAAAATAATATTTTCTATCGAAATGGAGAATGAAAGTTAACTGAACATTGCGGAGAGACATGATTGGAGAAAGCCCGCTTCATATAGAGAAGTTATTTCTACGAAAAGGAGGTGGTACATCCAAGTGAAGCATTAAGAAAA
Source organism: Thermobia domestica (assembly GCF_964235325.1). NCBI lineage: Eukaryota > Metazoa > Arthropoda > Insecta > Zygentoma > Lepismatidae > Thermobia > Thermobia domestica. The sequence continues at coordinate 82,456,563 of NC_137469.1, forward strand.
AAGATACTCGTTTCGGGATGACTTAAGAAGGGGTCTTCAATGCCCACAAATTTTGTCTACGAGATTTGTGCGATTGAAATGTTCATTTGAAGTGTGTCACTTTGAAAAACAAAGAAAGACAGACTACTGTACCTGGTAGGTTAGTCAGTCAGTATTCTCCGCTGGCAGCCTCATACCTTTTCCGTTGTTAAGCCAACAACCGATTCCCACAATGGAGGAAGTCTATCTACGGTGTGAAGAAGTCCTCAATCACATATTTCATCGCTAATAATAGGTGACAAAAAGGTATGCACAGCGTATAAATAAAAGATAAAAATATATATATTTTCCTTCGTGGTTGCGGACTTATTTTCTAGGGCAGGAAATATCCTCTGGTTGGTTATAACATTTTTTCAATTTCTTTTTATTCTTAAAAAGAGAGTAGAAATTGCGTGAATGTTATTTTTTCCGTTTGTTCTATGATAACAAAAAGTGAAGGCAAGGCCTGATGAAATGATTTGAGATTTTGTATTGGGGATAACAGCGGTCCCCTCTCCTGGGATAAACATTGGAAGTTCTGTATGATTCGAGGGTGGGCTGATAAGTTCTCGGCCCGACCCAGAAGAAGTTGAGCTGCAAGCATGAAAGTGTGAGGCTATTCAATATATTCCCTTCGAAGGTCAACATACTTGGCACTTCGATACTGCAACTTCTCCAACCCCCCCCCCCCCCAAAAAAATTTCTCAAGGTCTGCAAAAAAAACTGTTCCACAGCTGTTATCACCTCTTCATCACTGTGAAATTTCTATCCTTTCAGTGCTGTTTTGAGTTTTAGAAACAGATAATAATCAGAAGGGGTAAGATCTGGCGAGTAAGGTGGGTATTCAATGCACTGAAACCCTAGGTCCCTCAGAAAATTCATTGTTCTACCAAACTTGTGGACGGGAGCATTGTCCTGCAAGAACAAGACACCTCGCGTTAACATTCCCCGGCGCTTTTCTTTAATAGCCAGCAGACTGCAGTAATACGGTACTCTGCAGTTATGGTTTGGCCCTTTGGAAGGTAGTCTGAGAGCAAAACACCATCCTTATCCCAGAATATTGAGGCAAGCACCTTCCCTGCGGACTTTTGTGCTTTGAATTTTTTCGGCCTTGGAGATCCTGAGTGGTGCCACTCGCATGACTGCTGTTTGGTTTCCGGATCAAAGTAATGCAAACACGTTTCATCCTGGGTAACAAGACGATTCAAAAAATTGTCCTTGGAGTTCGCAAAATGCCGTAAAATCACCTGCGATGATCTCACACGTTCGCGTTCTGATCCACGTTCTAACATTTCGGAATCCATTTCGCAAAAACCTTGCGCATGTCCAACTGATCATGGATTATTGACCCAACACGTTCTTTGGATATGTGCACTTTCTCAGCTATCTCCTGAAGCGAAATCCGTCTGTTGCTCAAAATCAGGTCATGAATCTGGTCCACTTTTTCTAGAGTTGACACTGACACTGGCCTACCACACCTGTCACCATCTTCTGTTGAAAATTCACCACGCTTGAAGTTCGCACACCATTTCTTTACAGTGGAGTATGAAGGGCACTGTCCACCCAATGTGTCTAGCATGCAACCATGGATTTCCTTAGGCGAATTCTGTTGCAGGAAGAAGAACTTCATTACACCTCGCAACTCCTCTTTGCTGAATTTGACATCTGGCTCCGCCATGGTTCATTCAATTATCTGTAAAATAAAAACCGTTCATGGTAGAATCGTGAAATTTGGTACTTAAACATATAAAAGATCAACATTTCATATGACATCAATTACATCAGAGTAGTACATTCGGAAGGGGGTTGGGCCGAGAACTTATCAGCCGATTCTCGTTAAAGAAGTACCTGGCATTAGGTTGATATATACCTTGTAAACTCTTTAAGTGTGCAAAGTTTGTAACAATTGCATTTATTATGCAAAGGTGCAAAAGCCTCGGAGAAGGGTAAGGTTTGTGGTTAAAAAGTCAGTCGCTATTCTCCCCGTGTTGAAGGAAATGCTGATGGAAGCAAAAGATTTGATACGTTGAAAAAAAACATGAATTAATGAATGAACAAATGCATGAAAGCACGTAACGAATTATTCCCTAATTAATGAGATCTTCAGTCTCGGGAAAGTATGTGTGGACTTCTTAAATCTTTAATTAGATTCTGAAGGGGCCACAGGTGTTCCTTTGACAAGTATCCATATGGGGAAGGAAAATGCATGACTGTATTCTTCGATATGCCAAGGCAAGACAACGGACAATTTCCGGAGTTGAGAAAAACAACTCTGCGGTTCCGCGGGGAAGTAGGGGCGCAGCAAAAAAGGTGTAGCTTTGAAGTTGTACAAAAGTAAATGGATTTATGTAAGTGAGGGATTGAACTTTATTTAATAAAGGTAAGGAATAATGGAAACAATAGATTGGATATTTAAGCAAGTGTAGCAATTTCTCGAAAGTCTTTTGGTGTGTTTTCAAGGACCTTAAACATCTCGAAGAGCATCAGTATTCGAATTTGGTAAGAATGACATTCCTTGTCTGAGTTCTTTTAGGCGGTACATTTGAGGGCTCAAAAGACTGAGGGATCCGCGACGACTTGTGTCTCTAACCTCGGCTAGACGATCCGGGGTAACAGAAATTCTTAGCAATGCGCCTTACGGAAACTGGACCGTATACGGCGAACAACTTCACACTTGTCGGTGAATATATGTTTCTAGTCAGGCACGTAGCCAGGATTTCGTAATAGGAGGGGCGTGACGAAATACTGTGGTTATCACACCAGATACTCAATAATTCTAAAATATTTTATTGACAACATATATTGGTTCGTTTAGCCAGGATTTCGCAATGGAGATCGGGAGGGGGCGTAACATGAAATACTTTGATTACAAACCAGCGGCTCGATCAATCTAAACTATTTTACTGGCAACATATATTGTTTTTTTTTAGGACAATAAAATGAGGATATATTAGTAAGTATTTTAATAAACTATGAAGAAATATCGAATAAAGAATATGAAACAGTATTGAAAAAGATATAGTCTTCTGAGATCATTCGAACTCGGTTCTTCCTCTCTTCTTCCTTTTTTTCTTCTTTGTCTTATCTTCGTTTAATGCCATCAAGGATAGGAACGAGATCTCTTTCGGCAGCAAAGACATCTTATAAAATTGATTAGTGAAAATTTCTTTAATAAGTGGAACGAATCTATGTTGCTAGGCTCATATTATTGGTGATTGTGGACATTTCTGAAGTTCTACCTGAGAGTCTATCTCACTGAACCGGTTTACCGATCCTTATTTGTAGTCCATAAGATTAACATGGAACTAGAAGGTATTTGGAATGCTCCGTTACAATAATATCCATTTTTAACTTGACCCCTCTTCCCGTTTCCTCCACACAAAGCTCCTCATAAGAAAGAGTAACCAACTTGCTGTTGCTTTTTATTTTTAACGCTGGTTCTCCTTTTTCACGTTTCTTTTTGTTTCATACTTCCTAATTTTTTTTATTTCTGGTCTCGAACGGGGAGGTCCGGAACCCCCGGAACCACCCCTTGGCTACCTGCCTGTTTCTAGTTAAACCCCATCGGTCTTGTAACTAATCTTCAATTTTATAAATTTTAACAATTTATGTAAACTTAAACATAATTGATTTCATCAGTTATTCTTAACACTTTTAGGCATAATTAATAATGGATTTGTGAAAATTTCGATATTTTCTCAGTTTCCATCATTTTTGATCAAAGTTATAGAAATGATTCACTAGTTCATTATTAATTTTGCCTAAATCCGTTAAGACTAACTAAAGGAATCACTAGGTCATCAAAAACGTTCTTCCTTGCCAAGAAACGATCGAAATGCCGAAACGCATGTATGAGGATACTCTCCATACTCTCGAACAGTGTTAATGAAGAGCTCGCCAGAACATTCCGTTCATCAGTAGGCACAGGACTCATTTTTCAAGGTTGTGCTACCGGCAGGCTTTCACAACACCAACAAAGCAAGTATAGTCATTCACCACTCCAAGCCCAAATATACTGTTGATGTTTATCACCGCTAGATGTGCAGTGATCCCTATTTGAGATCGTAAATAAAGATCATCCCCAATCGTTTGTTGTCAATGCTACACTTTCACACGATCTTACTCAACAACACACTGCCTCCTGAATGGCTGCGTATCCCTGCTTCTTTTCCTACTATCTGCAGAGTTTGTGACGTTGTTTATATGGTCTACCTTCAGTGATTGCTTGCATTACAGAAGATAGTTCCCACCACATGTAAAATTTGGAGATCAGCAGAGAACAAGCTTAACTCCTCTAACGCTTAAAAGTAACAGAAGAGGACTCAATTGTTTCTCAGCTTTGCGAATATTCCTTCGCGTATGACTGGAAATTGATATGAGTGTATGATGATTGAAATAATTTTAAAGAGTTTAATTTTCCACCTGAAATGTAATATATTGTATAATTCTCCCCCTTTTACAGGGTTTATCCGAAAAGTAATGAGATGGCCACTGTGCGGCACTCTAGTATTCAACAGTGCGTCTAAACATGCGAGATTGCTGGCGGATCATCTTAGCTAAGCAACATTACCCGAATCAATCGTTTTAGAGCTAGAGTTATGATAAAGTAAGGGTCACTTATCGTGAGAACCGTGTTTATAAAAGATTTTTGGAAGCTCAAAACGCAGTGTTTGCTCGAGTAACGATACGCCATTGAAAAAACCGCTCCACTATGGTTAAGGAGGAGGCCTACCAGGACCTCTTTATCAACCAGCTTTTCCGATAAAAGCTCACGAATTGATACGAATAAAAATAAGCATTTAAATTAACGTTCCATGCTTATGTCGCATAGGCTAAAGAAGACAGATGGTTTGAAAGTGAATGATTATGAAATAATTGGTGGAATGAGAATGTATAAAGAAATGGGACAACTCCGAGAAAGCCCACGAACACAATTTTTTTCCCCACAAACTCACATAGCTTGAGATCAATCCAGGAAAGCCTCGCACCAGAGGTGAGCGCTAGACCACAGAAACAATTTGCATGCGCAAATTGATACCGGAAACGTAATGAATGTAGACTTTGATTGGAATAATGGATCGAAACATGTATTTCTATTTAATATTTAGGAGAAAATTATAAAACAGTTTCTTGATAGTGACTGCTATACAGTACTATCAGAAGTCCCCTATTTCATACGGAGAAAATAAAAGTTTAATCAGTACTACACAGAGAAAAATCCGTTCTCCGGACAGCGGTATGTTATACAAATATACGGTATCCTCTTGCTTACTATAGAAATCAGTACGGAGCATACGTTTTCCGTATGCTACATAAGCACTGCCCTTAGATGTTACATCATGCCGTTGCAGAATTTCTGACATCTAACTGTTTTCCGTATATCACATGCATATACTTATGTTACCTTCGTCAGCTACATGTTATATATGTCCATTTGTATGTGAGACCCTGACCGCCTACATTGTTTCATACGGAAAAAAGTATAGATGGAACACTTATGCAGAAAATATTATAAAACGTGCGTTTTCAGTTATACGTCTGCTGTACGTTAAGTCCAAAAACTACAGGAATTACGCATGTGACCTATCTTTTTACTCACGTCACCTACAATTTTTTTCTCAATGTACACTTATTCACTTACGTACGCGACTGTTTGTTGAACACTTCATGCATCATCGGCAGACTTGTACCGCGCCGAGCGACTGAAGATAGTGGCATGGGGTGGTGTTAGCTCAACTCGAATGACAACGAATGAATCATATTTTCGCTCCTTTGGGGGTTATGGTGACCGCCCCAAGGAACTAGGGAGAAACGTATTCACAATTCAAATTTGTCTGTATTAAGTACTATTAAGTACCACACATTTTGATTAGACTCTGCTACGCTTGTCACACATATTGGATCGGTCTGGAAAAAGACCATGTTAGTATTTCCCAATGATAAATGCTGAAAAAAGTTCAAAAAACCCTTTGGAGGGGGCGGTCGCCCCCTCCGCCCTCCCCGTGGATCCGCCAGTGCCTATAAATGAACCTGAAAGTTCCCGTATAGCTGAAAAGAACTATTCTTCATTGATTTTTTAAGCAAATCTTGATTATAAATACAAACTCCACTTACTTTCCGGAAGAGGTTTGTTAAGTCCAAGCCTGAAATTTGGTAGTAATTAAGTTTGAAGCTAAAAGTCTCCTCTTCACCAAATTCGAAATATTGGTAAACCTTAACAAGCTTAATATTCGTGTGCAGTAGGTCTACCGTTGTGTGCGGGTACACTCATGTCCAAAATTATTGTCATATGTCTATAAATATGTTGTTCTAGTTATATAATTTGATAACGAATTCGCCCGGTATTACTTATAATGTTAGTATGTGTATAATCGGCAAAGACATGTATGTGGCAAATTTCATGTAGAGCAGTAAATAAGAACAATAAAACGAACATATTTTTTGTCTATTTAGCAACATTTTATTTTACTTATTATAATTTTCGTATTTATAATTCTTTTCTTATGAAATTTACCATAAATATACATTTCCCGATTATACACGCAGTTTCAGTGTTAAAAGTACCCTGCAAAATCATTATCAAATTATATTCTTACGAGAAGACATTTATATGCGACAATAATTTTGAACATGAGTGTACATGGTTCTGAAGTTAATGGCCTTTGGAATTTGGACTCAAAAAAGTCCGTACCCAACTTCAATTGCAAATAAATCGAGAACTAAAGATCGGCACAACATATTTCATATGCTAATATTTAAAAAAAGTCATGAAAGTCTATCGCCGTGCAAAATTTGGTCAAGATCGGTCACTCGCCTTTACTGATTTTTTTTTTCTGGTTTCAACTTCGATAACTAACTTCAAAACTAAATATCTGCATACCATAATATTTCATATTATGCTGGAATGTGAACAAAGTTCGTCAATCTTTATCATCATACCAAGTTTGGTCAAAATCGAATGAAGTTTACTTCATTCCTTCACTTCACTAAATCCAAAGCCGAATTTGGTAGACAATAACTCGAAAACAAATGGTATATATACAATAATATTTCATGTCTATATTAAGCTACATAAAGTCTGCTCAAATCTACCATGTCAAATTTGGTCAAGATCGGATTAATATCGTCGATAGCACACCACATATAATAACATTTCAATAAGCAGTACCCCAACTTTGATGGACAGCAACTCAGGAACCAAAGACTTGCATCAAACATTTCGTATGTATACTAATCTCATGTAGTTCTATCACCATCCCAATTTTGGTAAAGTTTCATGGATAGCATACGATATATTGTGTCCTTCTGATATTCCGTTTCTCTTTAGAAAAACTCAAATCAAGAAGAAATTTGGATAATAAATGGCTGATTTATAAGCCACGCTGGTATTCTGTTACACAACATCAACTTATCTAAATCATTACTTCAAACATTTGCTATGAAAATTACTTCAATTACGATAATTTGATGAAATTGTAATATTCAAATGGGGGAAGGCAGTATTTCTCCAGTAGCCAAGTTGGCGGAAATCATAGTGATTGGTACGACAATTTTGACATTCGTTCAAAGCGTGGTTAGTATGACTTTAACGGCGGGATACTGCAGGTATGAAACAACAGAAAACCAACACTCCATTTTTCCCTAGTTTGCTGGCAGCAGAAAGAGAACATATATAATGGTCTTTCGCAGGTCAAAAATATAGTTTCGGAGGTGAAATATCCCCCCATTCGGATCTCCGGAAGGGAATGGCTTGGGAAGCATTATTGGATGATGGATGATATCAAAACAGAGAAATCGTACGTGAAGACGAAGAGGTTAGCGGAAAATCGTAGAGCATGGAAGCTTCCAAGTTACATCATCTAAGCTGCCAATAATGGTAGAATATCTATGATAACTATTATGATAATGTTCAAAACTATTGAAACAATGTCATTTTTAGAAGCTCAAAAATAAAATAATATATATATATACAAAATTCTGTAGACCTTGGTGCACGTTGACTCGAAATGTCACCAAAATTGTTCCCAATTGGTCTCCGCCTTCTAAGGCTGCCCTGACTATTATTATTCTACATACATATCTTGTACTGATGGTAATTGATGGTTTAGTATCACTGTTTACCGACTTCAACTACTATCTGCAAGCGTTGATCAGAATTTTTTAATGGACTCATAGATCAATACTATGGCTCAAACTCTATCTATCATGTTAACACTCGTCAAATTTTTGATTAACCCTAGCTCAAGGAGTCTCCAGAGAATATTCAATTATATAGTATTCTCGTTTTATTTTGACCTGTAGTATAGTCGTTTTATGGTCGTTGAACGCGTTTATTTAAAAAAAAAGTAGATATAAAGAGAAAAAATTCAAAACCCCATTGGTTTCAACCCCATGTGGATATAAAATTACGCTAATCTACATATGATTTTTTCTCAAAAATTTCATTGGTTGCGTAGTACAGGAAAATTGGCTCTAAATTTAAACATAACCTTTTATTTCTATCACGTAAAGTTATTTTATGGTTAGATAAATATTTTACAGTAGTAACATTTACACTAGAGAAATTAACAAATGTGCAACTTATCTAAAAATTGTTAACGATTTACTTAAGTGTTTTCCTTCAGGAACGTTTGTTTTCAGAGTCCAGGAAGAATATGCCAACAAACTTGATCTCAACTGTCCTTGGCAGCTTTTTTCCATGATAGAAAAATATTCTGTTGGAAGCGTTCACCATGTTCGTCGCTTACAGCTGCCAAGCTTTCTGGAAATAAATTGAGGTGACAGTGAAAGAATTGTACCTTGAGGGGCACATTACAGCCTAAATCTTATTTTGATTTCTGTAATTGCTTTACTACATCCTTAAAGTTGTCAGATTTTTGTTCCCTGAAATGCGTTTTTTTTTTTTTTAATTATTGTATAAAATCAATGTGCATTTTGTCTAAATTATTCAGCCTTTCTCCAAAATTTGTAACTTTTATTAGATCTTACGTTTGGGGTTCTTCAAGAACTCCTTTAGTTTTGCGTCACTAATTTTGGAAAACTTTATTACATTACAGAAGTGAAGTTGTTTCCTTAAAATTCAAAAGTCAGTTTAACACACAAGAACATAAACCATATTGATGATTTAGGCACTTGTGTGGTATATTAACATTCTAAAACACAGACCAAACCAACTAATTAAGAACAACAGAACCGTGATCACTTCGTAAGACTCCCAAGGACTGAGACAGTTGATTAGTGCAGTGATTAGCCAGAAAATGTTCAGGTAGGAACTAAATCTGAAAGGATTGTACCTTCCTCCTGTTTCACGAATGAAACACGAACTTGAAGTAGTAATAAACAATAATAAATGCTCTAAATTAATAATAAATATAACCTCTATAAAATATAACTTCCATGTGAAAATTGTAAATTATTCATTGTAGCTTTGGAAAATTCAAGATTGCTAAAACTTCAACTGACCAAAGCAGTGTATATATTTTAAGATTATATATTTGTGTTACAGTTTTCGGCTATGTAACATAGCCTTCCTCAGACACATCATGAAAATTGGTATCCTAATTCTTGTAACCATAAAACTATACGTGATAGGAAAATTTTGATATCAATATGCTGGATTACTCGTGTGAAAATACTATAGTAACATTCAAAATTATGTGTGTGGACAATACATGTGTATACCAGTGTTATTAACGTTTTTAAGGAACATCAGTTCCACTGTACACTGTTAAAAATAATTCCTTAAATTTGAGAAACCATTTTCTTATTTATATGAGAAATATGAGAAAACAATATTTTCTTACAAATGAGATTTGGTATTGAGAACAGGATCCTGAGAAGAATATTCGGACCCAAGAGGAACGAGAATGGGGAATGGCGGAAGCTTCATAACGAGGAGCTACATAGTTTATACGGTTTACCCAACATTGTTAGGGTCGTCAAGTCTAGGAGGCTTAGGTGGGCAGGTCATGTAGCTAGAATGGAAGAAAGTAGAAACGCTTTCAAAGTCTTGACTGGTAGACCCATAGGAAAACGACCATTAGGAAGACCTAGGCGCAGATGGGAGGATAATATTAAGATGGATCTCGCAGAGATAGGAATACAAAGTGGAAACTGGATCCAATTAGCTAAGGATAGAAGTCAGTGGAGAGCTTTTGTGAACGCGGCACTGAATCTCCGGGTTCCATAGGCCATAGAGTTAGTTAGTTAGTTAGTTAGTTCATAAGGAAAATAACAATATATTTTCTCGTTTCGCTTTATACAACCTCATCTATCTTTCTTCATTTCTCATTAATGAGAGTTTCAAACGCTTGTTTCTAAGAAAAGATATTCTCGGTGCACATATAACAAACGGTTACTCTGATTTAAGAAGTATTTTTAACAATGTACGAGTATATGTATTGTAATTTAACCCTTTATGGACGGAATTATTTTCCTGTTGAAGAAACAAATTGTTTTCGGTATCAAGCTGTGATCCACACTGAAGACGCCAGGCTTCGCTACTTGTCAAATATAATCCTCGAAACGTAACGGATATGAAACGTTCGTCGTTTCGAATAAAAAAAAATGCTCGGGCTTGCAATACAACAATGCGTTGAAACTTTACAAATTTGTTTTCGTCGTCCATATCGGGTTAAGATTTCTCTTTTAGTAATCTGGGTGTTTTCTCCCTGTATTTTTCTTTTATTTTTCTCATCTTTTGTGATTTAACAGAGCTAAAGAAATAAAATAAATTTATGTTTATTTCCAGGTAGAAATGGAACTTTCATTGTCAATATACATTTTTGCTGTACATCTTTTGTTAAGATTCACAATCCTTCAGGGCTTTGAAAGAAAACTCAAAGAACCTAGTTATCCAAATAGTGACTTTTTGGCAGAAACTCTGGTATATGTGTGCCGTAGATATTTTCAAGTTGATAACAATTTAATATTTGTTGCTGTCAACACATCAATGGCAAACTTTGTAGAAAATATTCTAATCAATATTGAGAACAATTTTAATATGCCACTGCTTTTAGTAACATATCTAAAGGAATTGCAATGGCACACAAGGACGAAATCATTTGAACTTGTATATCCATTAGGAAAAGCTAAAATATTCGTAATTGTTATAGAAGACACAAAGACACTTCAGTTAGTTTTCCATTATCTTGAACAATTAGTTTATTGGAGTGCAAGAGCAAAATTTTTAGTTCTTGTATCAAATAGTACAGGCTTCAGTGAGTTTGAAGAAGCATTCGATGCTGCATGGAGGAAACAAATTCTGGAAATTAATATAATCACAATAAACAGAAACTGTAGCCAGTTACATGGTTTTAGAAGCAGTAATGAGTGTTATATTCTAATTGATTATAGTCCATTTTCTAAAAACAGTACTTCTAAGCTAAAAGTTACACATATTTTAAATAAAAGTAGCTCACAGGTTATGAATTTATTTCAGGATAAAACTAAAAATTTATTAGGATATCCAATACAAGTGTCTTGGTATGATCTTCCTCCTTACTTCAATAGAATAAAGCGCAAGGGTGAATCAAAATTATTTGAGGGACAAATGGGAGAAGTGTTTGAAACACTAGCTATTTTAATGAACTTTACTGTAGTTCCTAAGATATTTGTGAAAGGAGAAAGTGCTGGTATATACCTAGAACACAATGATACATGGACTGCTGTTATTGGAGATCTTATGAATGGTCGTGCAGATGTAGGACCAAGTGCTGTTGTGCAAACGTATCAAAGAAGTACTGTTGTAGATTTTTCATTTCCTGTAGTTATTGACTATATGTGTTTTGCTGTTCCGAGACCTAAGTGTATACCTCAGTGGCAGAATTTGAAAGAACCTTTCTCTGTAACTTTGTGGATTCTTGTAATGGTAACCTTTGCATTCGTGTCAGGATTCACAGTCATTTATAACGGTTTGTTGCCTCAGATAATTAAGCAAAATGGATATAATTTAACTGTTCTGGCAGTGTTTAGAATTTTTCTGTCAACATCACTTCCAAGACTTCCCAAAGGCAGAATTCAGCGCGTTGTCTTGATTCTATCGATTGCATTCGTTCTTATAGTGAATGCTCTGTATCAAGGATCTTTAATAAGTTTCATGACGACACCACGATATTTACCGCATATAAACACTATAAAGGATTTGGCTTCATCAGCTTTAAATGTTCTAACTATTTCGACTTATATGCCATTTCTCACGGACTCACCACAGTCAGAATTAAGATCTTTAATTCCAAATACTCAAGAGATTCCCAACTATGAAGATGGTTTAATCCGTGTTTCGTTTGTAGGCGATGCGGCTCTTTTATCAGATAAGATATATTTGGAGTATTACGGGAATACCAAATTTACCGATGACTACGGACAACGTATGTTTCATGTCGCTGAGGAAACAATTGTCCATGTCTTAATTAGTTTCGCAGTTCCAAAAACTTCTCCGTATTTAGCCAAATGGAATTCTGTCATATATCACTTGATAGAAGCTGGACTCACTGAAAAATGGCTCAATGATTATTATCCCAACACCAAGACTATTTTTAAATCACAAAGCGAAAATGTGGTTCTTGGTTGGAATCATCTACAATCGGCTTTCTATATCTTAGGTTTGGGTGAGATAGCTGGATTAATCATCCTTGGCTGGGAATTTCTTTCACGTTATATCTTTATGTCCAAGTCTAAACAGATACGCTAGCGTCTAAATGACGGACAAAAATAAATAGAAACTACATAGAATTGTGCACAGAGGATATATGATAATTAAAGAATATTATAATCTTTGTGTTTATATCATGATATGATTACTGTGTTCTGATATGGATAGGGTTTGTTAGTTGTCCAATTTCAGAGGTAAGAAGAGACTATGACCTACATCATTTTGCCAAGTTTAGTTGTAACTTAGGATTGCCATTCGCCGGAAGAACGACGCTCTTGAATCACGGCATGTTGTTTTACCATGATAGCATCAGCTTTTATTGGCTCGAGCAACCTAGGAACACCTTGTTGAATTTCAGTTGCAACTTCTACGATAGCCCACATACAGTTCACATTTAGCCCCAAGTGATTCTTTGGTCTCCTAAAGTCCCAACTTAACAATAAATCTCTCGCGGATGATTCAAAACCCAGAGTTACAAATCGATGGGACAAGTGGCTCGAAGTCGATAGAGAGTACATGGGAAATAAAACTGGTTACCATTCAAGTACATTCAGTTGTTTTCTTGTAGCTATTTGTAACTTATTTAGTCTTGGAATGTGTTGGGAAAGTTGAAGGAAAGTTATCGAACACGGTGTTATTTTTCCATCGATTTTGTATGCTGCGGTTTCTTTTCAGATTTTGCATTGTAAAGAAGTTATGTCTATGAAGTTGTAATTTATAAGTATTCAATTAAGATGTATATTAATATGTATGAGGAATCAGATGTCGTTAATTTATTTCAGAAAAAGATTAAGAAAGACAGGAAATTTCGCATATATTCCATTAACTCCTGCCAGCTTATTAAACAGACATTAGGTTAAGTTTAGTTAGCTTAGGTTAGATTAGATCAGACTACGTTATGTTCAGTTTACCATTATATAAATAATCGCGGCAGGGTTTAATGGAATTTAAGGCGGAAATTCTGTATCCTAAGTATCTAGGTAAAAAGTGGGTAAGTTAAACTAAAAGTAAAGATAACGATTTAATAGCGCTTCTGCTAACACCTTACTGTAGATTAAGAACGGTTCTTACAGCTCTTAGCGAATAAGCGTGATTAATATGGCAGTTGCAGATCGTATTGCAAAACCAAATATTTCAATTTCTGATTGATAAAGGAGCAGTAGTACTCACATTCAGTGCAGACAATGAATTAGTACAGGCTACTGTCATAGAACCATACAATGATTAACTTAAGAATGCGGATGGTTTGCATGACTTGAAATACGTGACAATTAACCTGCAAAGTAGAATTAGCTGACTCCTTATAGTGTTTACGACTTATAATAATAGACAAGTGTGATGGAGGTCCAATTATGAATCGGAATTTGCTACATAATATTGCACTCTCTTGTAGAAAATTAATATTACTTTATTTCTTGAATATCAGCTCTCAAAACAATTGCAAATTAGTAAGAGAATTACAGTTAACTCACATACAAGTAACTCACGCACTAATAATTTATTGATTTAAAGCAGTTCAGGCTATAGTCGATTCCTTCTATACATGTGCAGTTTGTATATCAAGAATGCCGCCTTCTACGTGTGGTCGCTAGTGCCATAAATAAGTCATCGTTCACGGGAACTTGTGGAAAACACCCTCGATAACTAAATGGCCAACTAGAACACCCATTTCCAGCATTTGACAGCCGCTCGTCAAGTCCACGTAGACTAGTTAGTTGTCACAGTTCCAAACGTTGTTCTTTCAGTCAATGATTAGAAGATTGCTGTTTAACTGTTTAACATATATAGTTTTCTTATATATGGGGTGTTAATGAACTGTACCGACAAACTTTAAGAGGTGATTCCTCACATCAAAATAAGAGAAAAAGTTGATATGGACCTATGTCGAAAAGTGCATAGTTTCAGGGATAGGGCTGTCCAAAATCGCGAAAAAGCCAAATTTCAAGATGCCCTATTTCGAATTCGAGAGACTGTGTATGGATGGTGGTCCTTCTCAATGTAAAGGAAGTCACGCATACGCAATCCAAAAATGCATCCAATTTCATTAATGTTCAATGGGTGTACAGATTATTTCCTGCAGGGTGAAATTCCCAGACATTCCATCAACCGAAGTTTGAGATATTCTCTGATTTTATGATTGGTCCAAAGCAGGCACACGAGAAGCCTGTGAACACGGGATGGTTTGGCACGATGTCGGAAGTGTTAAGGATCGTCAGCAACACGGTCTCTTGTACTCAGGAAAACGCATGGTGCGATGTTTTCTTTCACGCTTATAAGTGAAGAAAATTGAAATATACCATGACGAAATACATATCATCACACGTTATTCCGAAAACAAAGAAACATAGAGCTGCCTGTTCCTAACACCCCAGACTTCCCTCTGAAGCATTGGATGTCCATTGTTGTCAAGGTTTACCTCCTGCCTACTTTAGACCCTTCTTGAAATCAGGGTATATCTGAAAACTCTATTGAAAACATATCTGAAAATTGCACCCTGTAGGGAATACCCTCTGCACCTATTGACAGTTGATGAAATATACACTTTTGAATTGTGTATACGTGGCTTCCTTTACGCTGATAAGAACCACCATCCACAGTGTTTGGAATTCGGAATAGGACCTATTGAAATTTATCTTTTTTGCGATTTTGGACAGCCCTAGCTCTGAAACTATGCACTTTTCGTCATAGGTCCGTATGAACTTTTTCTCTTATTTTGATGTGAGGAGACACCTGTGGTGTGAATTAGGAATATTACTTTGTTCAGTGAATCCTTTTAATTCAACCTTCAGAAAATCGACTTTAAACCATTGCTTTTTCAAAACTAAGCTTTCTTTTAAGCCTCAAATGGACACATGACAGCAGAAAGTTTCGGAAAATGTTGTATTTTCATTGCTAGGTTCTCGTTTTAGGTAGTGCATATTTACAGTGGAGAGGGGTGCATGTGCTCCGGTGTACCCCCTAAATCCGGCCGGAGCACATGCACCCCTCTCCACTGTAAATATGCACTACCTAAAATGAGAACCTAGCAATGAAAAAGCAACATTTTCCGAAACTTTCTGCTGTCATGTGTCCATTTGAGGCTTAAAAGAAAGCTTAGTTTTGAAAAAGCAATATAATATTCGATTGTAGCAAAATGCGCAGGCCTGTCATATGTTTCACATTAGCGATAGTATTGGGACAGAGAGTGAGAGACCGAGGCAGAGTGGGGACGTAAAATCCAGCAGGGGAAGTCCAAAGAATTTATCGAACTGTCCATGTATAGAAAAAATCGACTATACCTTTTATCGTCAATAAATTCCCCAGTTAAGGGGTACAAAGCTTGCATACCAGTAAAACAGGATTTGAGGTCTTTTATTGAGGAGGTCTTACAAAATCTCACGTCCCTTGAGCATATTACAGAAGTGTATGTATACAGAATGAACTATGCTCATAGCAGTTCAAAAGAAGGACGGAAGCTCACGTCTGTAGCTTTGATTTTAAGAAAATATCAAATCTCGTAATGGAAAATGTTAGATCCCTTACGCGTATTGAGAGTCTTTTAAACAAGTTGTAGACCAACTGATTTGTTTCGCTCAATCTAAAGCAGGCTGATTTAGAACTAGAAGTCGAAAAAGAAACAAAAATCCTTCTAATTAACACCCTCTGAAACAAGTACCTTTGGTGTTTTGTCTTAACAGTGCTGCGCAAATTTTCCAGTGACTTATTGATTTCATATTGACAGGTTTAGATGTAGATTCTTGTTAAATAGATGATGTCATACCATAATATGAAGCAGTACATTACAACAATGTTATAGTTGCATGATAAACGTCTTGCAATAAACTCAGAACTTCAAAGAGCACGCTCTTTCCAGTTACTTATCTTATATACAGACTATTAACAAAAAATGCATTTGAACAGCACGGCAACATAATAGTTAAAAGTGCAAGTGATATTTAACTACACTGCAATAATGAAATTCTAGTGTACGTCATTTATCGAGCGAACAATACATGTTCTTGAAAATGGGAACCAATCAAACCTTTATTGTGTGATACATGTTACCATGGATTAAATTTGACTATGTATTAAAAAATAATGTGCTATATAAATGAAATGAAATTAAATTTCTAGTTTTGCACCTAAGACTAATGAACTGATGGATAATTGATGAAAGTGAATTATTTTGAAAGAAATGGTTGGATAATAATATAGGAGGGAATGGAAGAACTTCGAGAAAGCCCGTGAATACGATGTTGATCATCACACACTCATGATCTAGGATTGAAACATAGAATATACTGACATCGGAGGTAATCGCTCTACCTATTGAGCCACCGTTCCTTCAAGAAACAGACTATCAAATCGTGTCTCGTGTGCAACACTAGGGGTGGGTAAAATATCCATCTCAAGTGTAATCTCTAAATTAAAAAAAAAAACGAAATTACAATACTTGATCAAAATAGTCACCATTTGCAATCATATATTTTGCCATCGCTTAGCCAACTATTAGATTTTGTTGCAAAACAAGCCTAGAGATCTCCATGCAAACAAGTCCTCATCCACACGTTGCACTGCTCCCACTCGAGCATCAGGGTAAGTCTTCCCTCTCAAGGATTAATTGATTCGTTGGAAGAAGTATTAGGCATTGAGAGAGAGAGAGAGATCGGGAGAATGTGGTGGGTTTGAAAGAATTTTATACAGCAACTCATGGGGGGCCTGCACTGTTATTTGTACAACATGTGAGCATGTCATGCAAAATGAAGACAACAAGTCTGTTGGCCATGGTAGATGCTTGCAGACTGTTAGAGCTCCTCCTTGGCTAAGCGGTTAGCGTACGCGCCTTTGGCGTGGGAGACCCGGGTTCGATTCCCGGCCGGAGCTCATGTGGTTCGGACTCCAAGTTAATCAGTAGGTCCACGTCTCATATAGCCTCGCTGCTGAACGGGACGTTAAACCCACAATCAACTCAACTTGCAGACTGTTGACCATGTTGGATGCTTGCAGGCTGTTGGTCATGGTATGTTGCGGATGCTTGCAGAAAAGTTTTGCAGTGCAATATATGGAGCTCAGCACTGTAACTTCCTGCATTCATGGTTTCACCTGCCTGAGAAAGGCATGATGAAGATCTCCTATCATAATAACAACAACAACTTCTGTGACTACAGGGGTTGTTTAGAAAATAATTTTGAACCATTGACTTATTTAACCATTGTCCTAAATGTTTACCTCTGTCACAACAGATCCACTTTTGACAAAACATTGTAAGAGTTCTTACTTCTACGTGATAAGTATAAAACTTTCTTTAAGCGGAAAGAACTGGATTTCTTCAGTGAACGGTAAAATCAGGCCAGTGTGAACTATCGTAACGTTCTTAGTTTACGGACTTGACCTGGTCGCAGGATCGTGGTACTGGTGAAGGAGGCCCATTAGAAGGAAACTATATATTACCGTCGAAACGTCCTAGAATATTCTCCAGTGATTATAATAGTTATAATAATCACTCAGAAACAACTTTAGTTGCACACACATCTACGTAAATTACTTAACAGGTATCCAGTTTTACAGTTGTGTCAATAATTGTACATCATATGCATAAACACAATATATGATGACCGTCTGCCGACAGGTTACATATACATCTAATTTTTCTCAATATTTATATTTTACTAATACTAAACATAGTGTCACAACATAAAACCCCTGTACAATAGGTTTTATTCATAATTACTATCTATACGCTATACATTTCAACCAACTGATTATTAATATTCTATGGAACAAATTGTTGAACGTAACTGTAATTTTTGACAACTAAGACTATTCAAAAGAGTACGATGAGGGTAGGCTTAAAAACTTAAACAGGGCATATTATTCTTCTCTACATTCATAACAAGCAATCCGATATCGTATGAGTAACCCTAAGATACTAAGGCTAGAAAACTGTACTTGTATTGCGTTATATCAGTGGTTAAGATAAGACAACGAATTCTTCATTCTTAAAATCAGTAACACAGAAATCTTACTTACTTCAGTTTCAGTTTAAGTTATCTCCCTTTCGGAAGATTTATAAAGGAAATCCCAGCCGTAGAGCCTTGTGGACTATTTCACTAAATTTGTTTTCAATCAAATTTGTTTGAAATAAGCATTTGTAATAAAATGGCACGAGCCAAAATGGCCGAATTTGCCTGTTTGAAATATGATTGTTTTTCACACTGTTATTGTAATAAAGGATAAGCGGCGCATGAGTATATTAAAATTGAAATACAGTGTAATAAGATCGTCACAAATAGTAAAATTGTCAAAAGTAATGAATTATAAATAATAAAAATTGGATAAAAAATTTAGAACAAAGCTCCCCAATACTTATTGCTTACAGCGCCATCTCTTATCCTCGTCTTACTTACTTACTCAACACCTTTATTTTATTGTTATTGGTGTTAAGAAGATGCACCAGACACCATGATCTAGTGTGCTACAAGTGTGAGACAAATACAAATATGGAATTGTTTTATGCATACATTGTTTTGATATAAATAATCGAATTACATATACATTTTCATCGCAGCAGTAATTACAGTTTTGATAAATTGTCCAGAAGCTTAAACTAGCTATAAATCGAATTTGTTCTATGTTTTATAGTACAGTCTTTCTATAGTTTATAGGATAGAGACCTTCACCATTTGCATGAGATATTTTACATACGAATATTAGTTTTGAATCGTTTTTCTTTAATACATTGTATTAACTGTTGGCACGAACCAAATGTCGAATTGCCTGAAGTATTAACAAAGATTGAACAATATAAACTTAAATTGAATTGATAATAAATAATGATTATTTAATTATAATTGTAAACAGAAGTTATCTTAAATTGTTTTTCTAATCACCTTGTTTCAAAGAATAATTCATTTGTTTATCACTGTTATTATTATTATTATTATTATTATTATTATTATTATTATTATTATTATTATTATTATTATTATTATTATTATTATTATTATTGTTATTGTTATTATTATTATTATTATTATTATTATTGCAATTGTAATTTGTTTTTCACTGTTTACAATAAACTTAAGTACTTTCAGAATTAATGGTATTTATGTAAGCATTTGATTAGATGTAAAAAATAAAGAACATTTGTAAAAATTCCAAAAAGCCATTCATACAAGACAAGCACTCCCGTTCACAAACACGCCAT
This sequence comes from Thermobia domestica, assembly GCF_964235325.1. Taxonomy (NCBI): domain Eukaryota; kingdom Metazoa; phylum Arthropoda; class Insecta; order Zygentoma; family Lepismatidae; genus Thermobia; species Thermobia domestica. The sequence goes on from NC_137469.1 coordinate 82,476,419, forward strand.
CTTCAACCATCTCTTCACAAAATTCTTCTATTTCAATGGATTTATATCTATTTTTCTGTCACAAAGAAAAAATTATAAATATGTGTCATAAAATAACAAACGTCAACCTAACAGGAGAGTTTTGGCACATGAAATCATGTTACAAAGACACTAAACATGCATAAACATTTTAGAACTAACTAAATGCACCTAATATCTTAAATATTTCAACCTCGAATCAATGAATGTTTTAACTCAGAAATGAACATTGAACTAAACGTATAATTTAGGAGGTTGTTCTATTATTGGGAGTTGACGTACTCTCCACGTATAAAGGCTTTATTTAAAAAGTGAAGAAAGCTACAAATGTATGCAGACACAAAATGGTCCGTAACGAAGTGATAATCTGATGTACCAATCTTCCGTAACGAAGTGACAATCCGATGCACCAATCTTGCGTAACGAAGTGACAATCCGCTGTACCAATCTTCCGTAACGAAGTGATAATCCGATGTACCAATCTTTTGTAACGAAGTGATAATCCGATGCACCAATATTTCGTAACGAAATGACAATCCGATGTACCAATCTTCCGTAACGAAATGATAATCCGATGTACCAATCTTCTGTAACGAAGTGACAATTCGATGTACCAATCTTCCGTAACGAAGTGATAATATGATGAACCAATCTTCCATAACGAAGTGGTAATCCGATGCATCAATCTTCCTCGGTTCTTTCTTATATGCAGAGAGATGCACACCAGCAGACGGCGATTATTGTTGGCCGGGGTCAACTCACGTCGCACGCATAAATCTACCATTTTCATCTTACCGATTGCACGGAATCACCGAGCACACTAGCATGGTGCATGCCCAACTCGTCTGCAACATCACAAACACTTTTGTCAAGATCCGCTCCCTCAGTGTTCCTAAGCAGATCAACCGAACAGATGTTGGTCGGTGTTTCACACGGTTAATTTTGCTTATGCTATATCAGGGGAACGAAATTGGGCAAACTAAGGGCAAATATTGCATCTATTCGCCATTCTGCTGTGTAGAATGACCCAGTCTGAATTCGTAAAGAAAAATCACAAATGTGTTTTCTCCATGATTTGCTTTTATACTACCCTGTTCTATACAGCTTTGCCTCCTGGCTGTCTGTGTACCTCTGTCTGTTTGCTATGTGTATACAGAGTTTGTGACGTTAGAGGTGTGACCTTATTTCATCCCTATGTTGTATTGCTGTTGTGTATATCCACCAGATGTCAAAGCGGACATATCATTCGCATCAACTTAATATATTACTATGGAGAAAAGGTTTACGTTCACATAATAAAAATATATATCGATTCTACAAATGCGAGGTCTAGTATCAAAACGTACCATATCTATTTTTCACTTGCACTAGCATATCCTGCTTTTATTGTCTAAAAAGCGTTATTATTGCTCAGTGTTCGATTTTGTGCGTGCGAACATTTTTGTACACAACAATGAACAGATTTCTTTGTTGAAAGAACAAAATTAAAGTCGCTTGTTATAACAGAGCTACATGCTTTTCTCATTTTCTCAAAAAATAAAAAAAAAATGGATATGGTAGATTTTGTTACCAGACTCCTCAAATATTGATTCTAGAAAAGCATACTCGTATCATAGTAAATTAAATGAAATGAAATTTCAAGTTGTGCGTTTCATACTTACGACCTTTAAGCTAATGGACATGGATGATTCATAAATGTGAATGTTTATGAAAAAATGGTAGAAAGATGACTTGGGAAAAAACAGGAGAACCTGGAGAAAACCTACGTACATGTTGTTAGCCAATACAACATTGCTTAGTCGGGGATCAAACCAGGGATACCTCTCACCAAAGTTAATCTATTTGCAACTGTCCCTATCTAGGCGTAGCGTAGCCCATAATGTGTGAACTGTATACTAAAGACATGTGATTTGAATGTAACATTTGAAATAAGTCCATTACATGTAAGATGATATGAAATTGAAATACGTATATATGAGTATCAGGAACGGGAACGGGAGAGTGGAAAATTCATAATGAGAAACTGCATAATTTATGTTGTTTACTAATCATTGTTAGGGTTGTCAAATCTAAGAGTCTCAGATGGGCAGAATGGAAGAAGGTAGGACTGCTTTCGAACTCTTAACTGGAAGATTAACCGAAAAACAACCATTAGGAAGACCTAGGAGCAGATGGGATTGCAATATTAGGATGGATCTCGCACAAATAGAAATACAAAGTAAAACTGGATCCAATTATCTAAGGATAGAAGTCAATGGAGAGTTCTATGAAAAGTCATTGAGCCTCCTGTTTCCATAGGCCATAGAGTTAGTTAGTATATGAGTATTTAATTATAGTTTCAAAACAATGTTAATAATACATATTAAATGTATTATGTGCTAAATTCCAAAACGGACACACGTTTCTGAGTAGCTACACTACACACTTTCTAAGTATGCTGTTTCATCAACATTATAGAAGTGATAATGATTACAAGTGCTACATCGTTTCATAGTTCGTAATTTTGATCATTCGTCCCTTTTATTTAAAGAATGTAGAAGAAACGGTTAAATATATGAAGATTTTCCTCTAAGACACAATTTCTACCAGTACGTTCAACGCTATAGGAAAAAAAAAACAGTTATATGGCCTTCCCGTGTTCTTTCAATATTCGCCTGGGCGGAAACTGTCAGTTTCAAAACCAGAAGCAAGCCATTTGCTGTTGGAAATTCGATCCTCTCTTCTACAACAGACATAGCATGTTAGATTCTTATTCTTGGTTTGGGCCCAAAAACAAAATGAGTGAGCGAGCGACTCTTAAACCGTAATGTCAGGCAAGAATATTTTTCAGCCATAAATTCCTTTCTATACAGAAAACGCGTGCTATTCATGGAGTATGCATACTGCCCAGGTCTAAAAATATAATGCAAAGCCACTAATCTTCAGTAGTATTTATTGCAGCTTTTCTTTTCTTGTGTTTCTGTAAGACAACAAGACAAGGTGATTCAAAAAGATGTTTTCAATTCTGGAACATCGTGGGTTTGCAAATGAATAGCATTTATTAATCTACGGCGGAATGGAAAGAATAACAATCAAGCTTGATTGTTATTATCAAGCCTTATTTGTTCATCTTTTAAAAGTAGTATGTGTTTCACTGTAAAGACTATGTGTGTCACTGTTAGTAGAAGATAATAAATACAAATCTGCTACGAAACAGTGTATATATTAAAAATAAATAAATAATCTGTTTTAGTAGAATACAAAATTATCATTTATTAGTGACAAGAAACAGTGTACCTTTTAGCACCCCAAAAATATGTTTGTTTTCGATTTTCTCAAAAACGACGCATGAGTATTAACCCTAAAACAAATCATTTTGTTCAATCGATATCTATCGATACGAATATGTCTTACTTTTGAACAATATTATACATAGATTTAAAAATCTAAAGTTTAAGGGTTAATCATAACTCTAGACTATATCATATTAAAGGTCATCACTACAGCGAATTTTGCAGGTTCTGTAAATCGCGGCATACCAAAAGTAGATAGGTAAATTGTGGTAAAAGTATCACATGCAAAATCGTATTGTCTAATTCACTACGTTTCTGCTTTTCGAATATTTTTATTTGTTTTGAAGATATTACAGAAAAACTAAAATTAGCGGTAGTTTAATTTTGCTGTAGTGAAGACCCTTAAACACATTATGAATCGTCACCGTACTACTATATCTTTATAATGAAAAGCCTAAGGAGAGTATACTTTAGTACTAATTTCACCTTAAATAAGAAGTGTAGCTATAGTACAACACTGAGTTTTTATATTTACAAAAATAAACGTTTTTCTTGTCTTCCTCGAAAACTACGCATAAGATTTACTCTCATCCATATTATTTTGTTCCAGTCGCTAAAATCTATCAATTGGCACATGTCACACCTTTGGACATATTTTATGTTTTTAACCGTAATAATATTGTAAAATTGAGCTTGGTAGTAATCGATATGTATATCTACGTAGCAGGATAGAACAAGTTAGCGGCATGCAAATAATTGACGTTTTCCATTACGAAACTCAGCAACACAAACTGTATGAGTATACTTCAATGACAACTTCCTACACAAAATACTAAAGTATCATGTATGCCTGGCACGAGATTTGTCAATACTACCTGAATAAATTAATGGTTTCATGATTATCGTCCGTACGTGTATGGTTGCTGGTGTAGGCAGAAATCGATTATCGATTACACAGAGTCCGTTAAGAAATCTATACAAATTTTAGCAAAAGAAAACTCTATATTATATGTTAGTGTTAAACTGAATTATACAGAAAGCTTCTGAATGATTTGAACGATAAGAAATCGCTCCATGAGCATTAAGACTCCATCGCCGATTAAAAATGTACTGAAATAATTTACTTTCGGCTATATATTAAAGATTCTCTTTTGACACTTAGTAGTTCGAAATTCTTCCATCAGGTGGCAGAGTACTACCTATGGTGCAGATAAAGCATTTTGTCTCCTACAATTTCACGTTTAATCGTTCTGTTGTGAGTGTTCAACGTGAGTTTCGTATAAAATTTCGTAATGAACAATCATCAAAGGCAGACTGCAAAAGCGTATTAGTGCTGCAGTGCAAACTGTTCACGAAAAGTTGCTTATTACCGAGTTGCTGTATGCAGGGTAATACAAGGGGCTCGATGTCGGCTACTGAATTAAAATTTTTACCGCTGAAACTTGGACAGTTATAGTATTTGTGTATAAAATTATTAGTAATTTGCACAAGTAATAAAAAGAAACTGTAAGCGGTTGAAATCGTTCAAATCAATTTGAAATGCCTCATAGACAGGGGCAAAATCGTGGCGGGATGGGAGAAAAATTTCCGACTTATTATTATTATTATTATTATTATTATTATTACTATTATTATTATTATTATTATTATTATTATTATTATTATTATTATTATTATTATTTATTAAAATTTTCTTACTAAGACACTGAGGGTGAACTATTGCTTGAAAGTAATTACAGTAATTCATATATAATTAGCATGTATTTCACTCGTAAACAATGAGCTTCCTCGTGGCTAAGCAGTTAGCATAGGCAGGCGTGGCCAGGCCAGCATGAAAGGCCTGGATTCAATTCATGTGGTTTGGATTCCACACGGAGAAAAATGCATAATCCAGTCGGCATGTAAATGCTGTTTTTACCAGGTTACGGGCGACACCTCATTAAGTAATGTTGTTTCATCAGTAGTACGATCTACACCACCGTCCAGCGAAAATTTTGTATTGTGGGACCACCACTTCATAACGCCATACCCATTCTGACGGTGGTAACTTAGGTATATAATGTTGTTACTACCTTCCTACGAGTGTCCCCTCTTGGTTCTCTCTAAATCTGTGACTCCCTACCTTACGAGAGAAATAGTTTTTAACACGAAATCAATCATGTGAATGAAATTATCCAATCTCAGCGAGTCTAGTTCGACGCCGAACTCCAGACTTGGCATAGTGTTCCCACCTGATGTACTTCTATACATGAAATAACATTACTTAAGGAGCGCACCCGCGTAAATACGATGTATCCACACGGAAATCCTAGTCCTTTTTTTCTCAGTGCACGTTAAGCTGTAGGTCCACGTCTCATATAGCTTCACTGCTAAAAAGGGCGCTAAACTGAAAAACCAAATCAATATATAATCAATGGGCAAACAAACGGTTATCGATATCCCTAATCTTACATAGTTTAACAATTTATGGGTGTTCCATTACGTGAACTCTCTATGTCGAAATTCTAGTGCGAAAAATGTTTTTTACACTTCTTCCCCCCTCCTTTTCGCACACTTCGACTGAAGTTATGATTTAGCATCCTGCCTATAGACTAGGTCACAATTTTAGCACATATTACAATAAAGCACATCCTGCATGTGTACAATTATTGAATAAGTTCAAAGTGGTTGAAAACTTTCTTAAAACTATAGCCGAAGAAGTAGAACTTGTACTAGATATTTCAGATCTTCCGTTATGCACATCATGGATGGTACTATTCGACTTAAACTTGTTACAAAACCGTGTACTTGGCAAGCGTGTAGGAGGATCTGTTTCAAATTTACGCCTCCATTGACACTGAACCTATTCAGCAACATTTTCAAACCTAAAGGGATTTAATACTTTAAAATTGAAGTCCGTTCCTCAAATGTCAAGCGTACTCCAGCCATTTTGTTTCATTATCTCAAATTATACGTCATCTGTTACTAGGATTGGATTTAGGCATGAGCCACATTGGCCCGGGACCAGGGCGGTATTTTTAAATATATATATATATATATATATATATATATATATTGTAATATCCCATGTGAAGTTGTTCATAAACAAATCCACGCATCAAGTGTTTATAAACACCACCACGTGCTTCATCAAGAGGAACTTCCACCAGGGGGACCTGCAATCACCTGCAGACGACATTTAGCCCCTCCCACGGAGCAGAAGACAAAATCGAAGCAGAAGCGCCACCGCCACCCAAGGGACGCTATAAATTGGACAGAAGAGACAAAAATACACAAAGTTTTACAATATATTTAAAACACGATAAAACTATTGAAACAACGACTCAATACAATAAGCGAAAGCGATATTTTTTAAATGACCATGACAACGATAATATTGTAGCAGTGTAGTCGTAGCAAATATTGTCGTAAGTCAGCTCAGCTTGTTATTATGGTGGTTCGATCAGTTTCGGTGGATCTGCTGAAAAGGGCGGCAGTAGGCAGCACGACACGAGTACTTCCACAAATTGGCATGTATTTATTCATTTATTCAACAAATACCAGGTATAGCTCGGAGGCCATTTTACACTGCATATGTAACAACAGGGAAAAGAAATAGGGAAAATTCCAGTTAGGATGGTCGGATCGAACTCACGACCTTCCGAATACGAAGCCAACGCTCTACCAACAGAGCTATTTCACTCCGTTTGAAGCAGTATGGTATACATTAGGCCCATTTTTGCTTCGGAAAGAAAAATCTGTTACAATTTAGTAGCAAATGTTAAAGTAATATTTTAAAAAAATGGATCCAGAAGAATGGAAGTTTTGGAGAGCGATGCTATTAGTGTGGTTAGGGAGGGCAATTTCGCTAGGGCCCATGTGCGCAAAACCTGGAAATCCGGCACTACCTGTTACAGTCATGAGAGTACCGACATGTGTTGAGGAAATATCATACTACATATTAGAATGGTAATCGAAAATAATACGCAATTATGTCCTATAGTTCAATCTCAAAATATTCCACCTACCTACTCAATTTCACTGGAAGTGGCGCTTAACATTATGTTCGTCCGAATCGCTCAATTATTGTGTTTACATTTTTTTACAGTTATGTATATACTTCGTATGGTACAGGGTGTCTACAGTGAGCTCATCTACATTCTATAAGCAAGAAATGAAATTAGGACAATATTTCTTACTATTGTAGTTATTTCTCGTCATTATAACTCATTACATAGATCTGACATGAAACTATGGAATGTTTTAGAGGTATCCCGTACATTTTAATGTTAGAAACACAATAAGTACATTTTAATGTTAATAATCTAGATATATCAGAAATATCGAAAAACGGTTATACACGTGTATAGTTATTTTAAATTGGAAGTAATTATATATCAAATTTTATATTTCTACCCTTCAGAGATTCTGAGATACGGACATTTTACTGAAATATTTGCCGCTCCCTTTTATAACCTTCCACAGAAATCCTTTTTTATAGTGGTATCTTCCATCACAAATCCTATGGACTGTAAAAATTTTAAGTTTCTCGTCTAAGGAAGAAAACATTAGAATTTAGCGTTCTTTTCAGTAGTGGATCAGACATCTTAATGTGAAATCCAAACCACATGAGCTCTCGCCGAGAATCGAATCCGGGTCTTTTGCACCAAACAAGCGTAAGCTAACCATATAGACATGAGGGAGCTCCTGCAGCTTAAGCTATTTTGTGGTTTGGCCTAGGCGTTGATTAGTCAATCAGAACTTCTTCTTTTACAGAAATAACTGCTACAAATAAACAAGTAGAAATAAAACGTATTTAATGTTTACTATTCAAACACAAACTCAAGTTATCCACTTCACTTGTAACAGTACAGCACACAGATGACGAGAGGAACCCTAAAACAGGGAAAGCGGGGAAAGGTCAACGACACGGTCAAGTCCTTGCTACTCCGGGTAGTTATCTGTGCTATTCCGTGGTGTCATTTGAAACCCCCGTGCGAAAAGTGGGCGAGCCCATACCTACGTCACACTATTTCTGCTAGGGTTCTTCTCGTCATCTGTGAGCTATATTCGTCAACCTGCTAATACAAAATATAAGTATCAGAAGCAGAATTACACACAATTAATTATACTACTAATAGCAGAAATCTCCTTCTCGCTGCTGAAAGGAACGCTAAACCAAAATCAACTCAACTCAAGCAAAGGAAGAATAGAATTTAATGAATACAAAACCAGAATTTTAAATGTTGTAGAAAGTAACATCTTTTTAACAGTCACACTATGCCATACCAGTGCGAGAGTGCCTGAAGAGTCTTCATCCCGGCGAAATTAAAATACCGCTAATTTTACAGTAATTATGTGATATCTTCAAATAGATAAAAGATAATTGAAATATGGAACAAGAGCGCCCTAGACAATATTATTTTGCGTGAGGTACCGTTATCACAAGTCACCTAGCGGCTTACCGTTTTCAGCTGTTTAGAAACGCGAAAATAAATGCCGATTTTCAAAATGGCTTGAAATCGAAAGCAGATAAGTGAGTCGTGATAACGGTATCTCATGTAAAATAATATTGTTCCACATTTGTTCCAGGGCGCTCTTGTTCCACATTTCGATTATCTTTTATCTATTTGAAGATATCACATAATTACTGTAAAATTAGCGGTATTTTAATTTCGCCGGGATGAAGACTCTGAACGAAACATTCCTGAAATGCTCGATCAATGGACGAGAATCTGTGAAGTTTCCAGCTCGATCTCGCGATGTTTAAACAACCTGACTTCTTCTTATGGGATGTTTTGAAGGACAAAATGTATCAAGATGACATACTCAATTTGGCCGAATTACAGGAAGCTATCACAAAAGAGATCTTCAGGATACCAGTACGGGTCTATCAAGCTGTTTGTGACAACGTAGCTCTTCGTCTGCAGGCATGTATCTATTTGGAGTGTGCATTGGTGGCTATACCATGGAGAACAGAGATTAAAATTCTTGTAAGTATGAGAGTAATGTGTTTTATGTTCAAGGTATGTTGCTAGTTTCTTTACCGCAGTTTTTGAAACATCATATACATAAATATGAGATGAATAGACAATCTTCACCCTTAACTCTCTACTAAAACAAGAAATGGTTGAAATTTACTATCGACTTTTGATTTTAATATTAATCTCCACAGAGGAAGACAGTAAGAGACAGCGAGTAATAGCTTGTTGATATGGATTCAGGGTCTGAGGAATGCGTTCTACTCTTTGTTACAACTAGAAGTTACAGATTTACTACCTTCAGTTTCAGGGATGAATTCAGGGGGTAGCCCGGGGGGGAAAATTCATTCCCAGAATTTCAGTCACAAAATGTAGAAATTACTTCACCCAATTATTTGCTTTTCTTTCCGTGCACGTGCAGACGAAATCCGATCTCTCAATATACATATAAATGACTCAGACCCAGTCTATATAAATATTAAACATCTAAGATAGAATACCAAATAGTCAATAAAACCTTTATTTCTTAACGCTATGACCGAGTTTGGCAGAACGTGAAATTGTCAACTGTTGAAGAAAGGTTTGTATTTTAGTAGGTACTATATATACTCTTGCCCTATATTATATATTAGTAGGTAGCACTAGCACAGATTGAGATAGGAAAAGAAAAATAGGGAAGATCTTTCGATCTTTCCATATGATCACTGATGTCCGCAGACTTCAGTTCTTGAAAATGTACAGTTCTTGCATTATTTGAAATAGAGCGCCTAAATCCCATTTCTCGCATCGGAAGTAACAAACGTAAATGTGTTTTACGATTATTAAAGTAAATACACCTTTCTTTAATTAAAAATAAGTCAGTTAAAGGGTGAGATTCAGAGGGCTTCATTTAGAGGGATCAGGGAGGTACAGTTATCCCTTCTGGGTCAGAGATTTATATATAATTTATCAATATAATAGTAGTATATAAGCGAAAGATTGCTATTGAAAGTGATGAAGATCCTGCTCAGTGCCCTGCCATGAGGGAGGGGCAAGCGGAGCGACGGCCCCGGGGGCCGAAGTAAGGGGCGAAAAATTCGGGAGGGAAAAAGAAAAGAAAAGAAGGGAAGGGAAGAAAAAAGAGAGGAATGAAACACATGTGCACATATATAAAATGAAACGAAAAAAGTAATAAAAAGTGCTCAAAATTAAAGAAAAGCAGGGTTTACTTTTTAAAATTTTCTCACCTTTCGCAGGTGGTCTGTCGATCTCACTCATATATACGGGGGTTCCGTCGTATACGCTGGCCCCAATTGCTGATTTTCCATGACACGGCACTAATCCTACTCAAGATTTCGTAAACTAAACTATTGATGTGTATGCAGTGAAAAAACCAAGACTAATATGCTTGATTTAGAATCAGAAGTGTGAGAAAGATTTTTTTTGATTTAGAATCAGAAGTTTTTAAAAAGATTTACACCGTAAATTAACTCAAAAAATATATCAGTTAATTTAAATCTTTTTAAAAACTTCTACATTAGTAACAAACAGTAACTACTGAATATAGGAAATAATAACAAATATAGTTATTGTAAATAGCAGCTAAAGTTTAGTCTAAAATATTTTTGCCTGTCTTTATTTAATGTTTTAGATAAAATTAAACGATTGTTTTTTTTTTAATATAATCTCACATTGAATATTTATTAGCAATTAGTCTCAATATTAGGTAAGACGTGCATGTGAATGGAATTGTTAAATGTGCTGCTTTCTTGCAAAAATACAGAAAAACAACCCTCCCCCCCCCGAGAAGTTCACATTCCCCCCCTCCCGGGCGAAAATGTCTGAATTCAACACTGTTCAGTTTCGTCATTGAATTCACATAGTTTGGAAATATACAGTTGTTTTACACTGTGAAGCGAAACTCACTTTTAAACTGTACCGGTAAAGAAATAGTGTAGCTAACCATCATAATGCGTATACCTAAAATGAGACTTGATTTTTAACTGTGAAAATATTTTCCTTTTATCTTTAGGTTACCAAGTCCATTATGCAAGGTAAATATTTAATTTCAATCATTTCCGGTTTGAATAGAAAGTTAATCGATTTGAAAAATTCGCTTTTCAATATCGGTTGTTGTTTTTTGCTCTGATACCTGTAGACAGACTTACATTGCCCTTCTATCAGACATCCGATACTTTTGTGCAATATAGTTTGGAAGTATAAAAGCGAACAAATTCTATACTTTTCATTTTTAATCGTGCAATAGACAGAAGATACTACAAGGAGCTATTTCCCTTCCCCGTTGCTGCCCTATACCAATACCATCCTGGAATGAAATTTGCAAATATATTAGCACCCTTATACATTTTAAATTTTAAAATCTAAAATCGGTTAAGTTTTTAAAAGCTATCATCATTTAAATAGTTTGGAAATAATAATTGTCGTTATAGCTAATTCATTCATAAAAATAAATATTTTTAATTGCTTCATAATATCGTCGGTTACTATTGTTGTTTTTCAAATTCCACGTTGTTACCTGAGATATTTTGCTGAACGATCTTTACTACATTAAGTCAATTTAAGGTAAGTCTTTGCTAAGTTTCTACTTTGTCTAGAACATAATATATTGCTTAAGGGACTTAAACATAGGAAAATTGGTAAATGTAAGTATATTTGTATATTTTAAGTTTTATGATCAGTACTGGTTTGCCTACAATGTAACATCTTCTGTAAGATGATATCGCCTGCTACATGTAAGCTGTTTGTACGATATTAAAATATATTGTAAATCCTTCCAAGCAGGAATATTGAACTCGATGAGAGTTTTAGAGCACAAAGAAAGTAATTGGCGAAGCACCTTCCTCGCGAGCGTAACGACAAGCTCAGTGATAATTTTAAAAGCTACAATAATATAGAATTTTAACGCTTCAGTTCTATTAATAACTCATAATGAATGCATAAGAGAAGCAATGAGTATTGGTGTTAATAAAAGTAGATTCTATATAATTATGCTTTTTTGGTTGAACTGGAAGTTAAAGATGTATATTCATATCTTGTGGTTTTAGGATCCAGAGCTGTTCTCCTATCAAACTAGTGCAAACAATGCACCGGAGTCCCCTAAAGAAGGGGCACCGAGCCCATTACTTAAAGCTCATATTACTTATTATTTATTACTGAATACATACATTACTGTACTATTCATATAAAGCAGTGGCGCATCGTGACTATATGAAGTGATAGCATCAAAATTGTACAGAAAGAAAAATGCATGTCTGTACAAAAGAAAAGAAAAAAACAAATATGTACATGTACAAATAACAATTTTAAAAATTATTACAGAGGTTCTTCAGCCTACGTTTGGCCAATTTCGTTCTTTCTCCCTCCCGGGCAGAATAGACTCACCCGATCTGGCTCGTGGCGTCCTGCAGTGTTGTGCAGTGGCTTCCTGGGAAGGGAATTGTTTTTCCGCGCGGAAATAAATAACGCACAAAACGGGACCATTGTTGTTAGTGTTGTGTTAAATTTGTTTCCAAGTGCGTGGGTTTCCGCTCTGTGACCAAAATGCACTTAAACGAAGCCGGTTTTGGGAAGATTATGTTGCTTCTCTTTATGACGCCCACTTTAGTGTTTCTGTCATTAGAAAACAGCGCAAGAAGAATGGTTGAAACATCAGTTTAAGTGGAATAAAAAATGTTATGTTATTAAAAAGTACAAGGACAACGAAGCTCTACCATTTGGATCACCAACGAAGTTGCCTAGGAAGCGGGAATGCACCAAGGCCACCTCACCGTGCAGAGGAAACTTCGCAAAACGGCAATGCAAGAAAATCCGCCAACACAAAGGTGTATGGATAATCGTCTTGACGTGTCTTTGGGAACTGTGAGCCGAACGTTACACCATCAACTCAAGCTGGAAAAAGTCATGAATGATCTCGGCCATCTTCTCACGGATGCCCACCAAAAGGAACGAAAATGTAACGCCTGGAATCTGTACGAACGGCATCTGACAAAACAAAGGTGGATGTACGTCGTAACGCTCGATGAAGCATGGATTTACCTTTCCGACTGCGGAAAACCGGGAGCCATCATGTACCGAGAGAAAGGCGCCAAGAACTTCAGAAGGTAAGTCTGTGTCTGTAAAGAATCCTTCCCAAAAGGGTTCATGGTCGTTACCGGCTATTGTTACCGAGGCAAACTAAAGATTCGTATGGTGGCGAAGAACTGCAAAATAAATTCGCAGTATTTTCAGGAGCAGATCATGCGGCCGATCTACGAGCATGAGATTCCAACAATGTACGGAAATGACGCCAATCTGGTGCGCATTCAGATGGACAAGGCCTCATCACATACCTCACGATCGTCCCTCGCATTCTACAGGGAGATGGAGGAGGCAAGTGGTATACAGGTAATACCTTTCAATGAAGTACCTGTTAAATCTCCAGATGCAAGCCTATGGACTATTGTGGATTTGGATTGCTGAAGCGGGCTTTGGGAAAATGGCGCGTGACAACTGTGGAAGGACTTTGGAAAGTTTTGCAAAGGGAATGGGACAAGATATATATATAGATGTTTTTAATATCTATATATATAAAAGAGAACGCACAAAATCCTTTGTCCGCTCATCACGCTAATACGGCTGAACCGATTTCTTTCATTTTTGGGGGGTTGTTAGGATTTGGACCCTAGATGGTTTTTATCATATCACTTTAATTTTCAATTACCAGTGTCTTGAGATAATTGACCAATCAGGTGTCAATACGTACAAAAAATCCTTTGTCCGCTCATCACGCTAATACGGCTGAACCGATTTCTTTCATTTTTGGGGGGTTGTTAGGATGTGGACCCTAGATGGTTTTTATCATATCACTTTAATTTTCAATTACCAGTGTCTTGAGATAATTGACCATTCAGGTGTCCATACGTACAAATCCTTTGTTATTAGTTCATCATAGGTATAAAAATAAACGTATTTATATGCAACCCGCATGACCCTGTGACTCGGCGGGTTAACATAACTGACAGGCGCTATAAATCACTTGAAAGCGAAAAAGTAAAAATTATCTAAGTAACAAAGTTTATTGCGTTCCGGGGTGACCGCAGCGAAGCGGGGTGAACGCTGCTAGTCCATTATATTGGCATTATTTGACAGTCATTTCTATCACAGTAATGTTTGAATATGATTTCAGGCATGTGGCTGGCGCGCAATAAATATTTTGGCAACAACACGTCGAATGTTGGCTTCCAAGTGCTCAATTGTTTCTGGTTTCTGTTTCGACAACGGCTTGTGGATTACGTATCTCGCCAAATGCGGTAGTTCTGTTGATTGACATAACCATTTAACCAAAAATGTGCTTCATCACTGAAAAGTTTCGGAAAGTGTTGCTATTTTTACTGCTAGCTTCTCATTTTAGATAGTGCATATTTACAACGAAGGGGGGTGCACCCCTAAACCTGGCCTCACGTCATTTCTTAATTTTGTCGTCAAGTCGGTACGGGTTAACGTTCTCGTAAGGAGCTGTTATTTCAGTAATACGTGTTTACGGTCACATAGAATACATTTAGCGGGTGTGGGTGTCGTAACACGAAATTATCTTATATAAGGGACACCGTAACAACGACAACAAATTGTATGAGGTGATTCCTCATATCACAATAAGGGAAAAAAGTCATATCAACCTCTAGGAAAAAAGTGCATAGTTTCAGAGGTAGGTGTAGGGCCGGCCAAAAGCTTGATAAGTTACATTGCAACACTACTTATTTCGAATTCGAAAAAGTGGAGTGGAAGTCCATATCAGGGTGAAGAAAATCACGTATACGCTATTCAAAACTGTCTAATATAACAATGTGCAATGGGTGCTCAAGGGACTTCCTAGTGGATATGATTAAGAGACATGTTCCAAACAGAATTCACAGATTAACAATTGTTTAAGTTGAGTCCAAAGTAGATAAAAGTAAAGTTCTGATAGCAGTGAACATGGAACGGCTCCGTAGGAAGTGGGAAATGTTAAGAACTGCCAGAACACCTAATGCAATGTTTTGTTTCATACTTATGTGTGAAACTAAAGTGTAATTTGCCATGACAAAATGCATTGTTCAAGTGTACTGTTGGCTTTCATTTCAAAAAATATCCAAAATATGCACTAAGTCAGTGACGGTAGAGTTTGTACAGCTTACGTCCACTGCGAGCAAAACACGCAGAAAACAGAACACGTAAAGCATTCGGCACAACTACAAAACCAATTTCCTTTTGAATATATTCTCTTGTTAAATTGACACAATCTTCCTTTATTACGGACCAGTTGCTTCATATACAATTTTAAAGCAGGCATTGATTTTCCTATTTTTTTAAGAATTAGTTTAATAACCATATGATAACAATAGAAACGGAGATTTCCATAAATTATTTATTGCACTCATCGTGATATACCGTAATGCCTTCACCGAGATTAGTTTTATAAAAAGAAAGCAGAAAACAACTACATTGAAAGGCACACCAAAAACTTCGCAGAAATATTGAATTCACACGTTAGCTCCCCCCCTTGTGCAAGTAATTATTCATAAATAAATATTTACTATTAAGATACTATGTGGACAAATTCCTGAAATGATATAAATTTAAGAGTCTGAAACCATCCTCCACGAAATTCTGCGTACACCACTGATATAATTAATGACTTCAAAGAAAAATAGCATGTGAGATCTCTAGAAGATAGATTCAGTATAATTTTTAGGTAGAGAATACTATTCATTTTTACCTGGTACTTTAGTATAGTTCCAGTTAGAACCCCTTTTCATGATACACAATAGTTTATTGTAACAACGTTCAAAAATCGATTTGTCTTAATTATGATTGAATAAACTCGTTCATAAGGTAATTTTGTTTAAGTGTAATGATATTGCCTAGTATTTTCGTATTGTTATTAATTGTTTTGTATCTTGCTTATTGAACAATTTCCAGTTTAACCTACCGGATGCTTTAAAAATGATGACCAAGGAGATAACCATTTTGTAGGGAACTTTCAAAGAAGCAAAAAAAAAAGTCTAATAGCCATAGGGAGAAAAATTCTTCCATCCAAAGTTATATGTTGCCGAAAATGACACAAATTAACCTTTAAATCTAAATAGCTCGAGAACTATAGTACCGATAGCATCTTTGCGGATCCCAAACGTTTCAGATATCCTCTGATCTTATTGACCGATACAGATAGGACATCACGACTCATGACTTACATATAACACAAAGTAAACTCTACGTGATGTCGGCGCTCGTAGCCGAGCGTGCTAGCATAACATGCTAGTAATGGAAAACGTTTTTGGCGTGTGTTCAAACCCGGCTCTAGGATTTTTTTTTTATTTTTAAAATTTTTATAACACCTCTTTCCTTAAAATAAGATTGAAAATAATACTCAAAAAAGTGATTCAACGATTATTTTTTTAAAATTTCCATAACACTTTTTTCATTAAAATAAGGTTGCAGTTTTACTATGCAGATCCATAGTAAAAATAGCAGTAGAAATAGTAATAGTAGTAGTAGTAGTAGTAGTAGTAACGGGCTAAAAGCCCCACAAGGGTTGGTTGGATTCTCTTCTCAACACCAAATAGGCAAATTAAAAACTCGCCCAAATTTTTCTGTACACTTTACATGACAACTTAAAACAGATGAACGGGTCGGACAGATGGACAGATAGAGCGTTCACCTCTGGTGGTTAGGGTCCTGGGTTCGATCCCAGCCCACGCCAAGTGAACTTTGTGGTGGACAAACAC
The DNA here is from genome assembly GCF_964235325.1 of Thermobia domestica. Lineage (NCBI taxonomy): Eukaryota > Metazoa > Arthropoda > Insecta > Zygentoma > Lepismatidae > Thermobia > Thermobia domestica. The sequence continues at coordinate 82,493,411 of NC_137469.1, forward strand.
CGTGTGCGTGGTTTTTCTCGGGGTTCTCCCGTTTCCTCCCACTTTCTTCATTCCACCATTTCATTCATTACTCATCATCACCGTCTCCTTTAGCCTAACCGGCGTAATCAAGGGACGTAAAACTCAAAGATTTCATTTTTAAAAAAACAGATGGCTAGGGTAGCGCGCGAAAACTATACAGGGTAGCGCGCGAATGCTTAAACGTTTGGGATCGGTAAAAATGCGGACCAATCGTAATGGAATCAAAAAATTACACTGAAACTTGTATATATTTTATATAAATACTCATATTTAAGAATCCTGCGGTAACGGCGCAGTGAATTGAAATATTAAAAAAGTTGAAGTACGATTAGGTATTTTTAAGTACTAATTAGTATAAACAATAATATTTATGTAGATGTCAATTAAAAGCCATTAATTTCTCTTCTAGTATTCGAAAATTACTAACGTCACGTACACTTTTCATGTAATAGCCAATTTTATTTTCAGCAGTTTATGCAACGACGCTCAACATATTTTATATTACGAAAGAATGTAGTCATAGTACTCAGAAAATTTTCTGTAATTCAGAAAATGAATCCTCTACCATATCTGGTAAGTATATTGATGAATACGTATTATACGCCTTTTGTTGATAATTCACCGAACCGATGTTTGGGCGATCAGAAAATGCAATTACACCTATCGCCATAAAGATTTCGAGTGAAAAATAGTTAACGACGTAAGATAGAAATATAATTTTATGTAGTTCTTTCAGTTCCTCAGTACCGAGCTATCTAAGTAGTATTATCTCTCCTTCACATGCTTCCACGTAACTAGTGACTTTTGCATTGTAATGTATAAAATGGTATAACTTCTAATTTGTTTAACCTAAAGGGGTCGGAGATTTTCATTTTAAAGAGAATGCTTGGGGAATTTGAGTTAAGGGTACAAAATTTAAAGGACCAACTACTACAGGCCCGATTATAGGACTAATGGAATACGTAAGACTTTATATAGTTTTATTATTTCTGATCTTATTCCTGAGGTACAGTTAACCCTGCAAATAAACACTGATGTCCACAGGACTCCGACTACATTTTAAATTTATATTGTGAATTAATTATATGAGACTGTTGCTCTAGATTTAAAGTTAGTTCAATTCCCAGTCTTAGCTTCCAAAAGCATTATTCATGATTTGTGTACGTGCTAATGGTTTGAAATCTATGCTATATTGTTGCGAGCAACATGTCTGCTAACGTAAACAATTCGGTTTAATTGGAACAAAGCGTCGAAGATAGGCCTACGATAGAAATTCTCATAACTGGGATCGGAGACTACGGTACCATCCTAGGTTAATATGTATTCCAATCAATAGTTCTGTTAATTAGTTTCAAAAATCGTTTGTAAAATCGTTTAAGTAATTCGGAGTTTGCAAGACTACAGCGTGTAATTTGAATACCAAAAATAGGGTCTAAGTGTTGATTGTAGGGTTAAATATATCTTTCTACCTAACTCGAAATTTAAATATCCTAGTTTTCTATATTAGATATTTTGTATGGGTAGTTATTTAAAGCTCAATCATTAGGCACATAGGTTGGAAAAGAACGTTACCAACACAGTGTGGACTAAAAGTACGTGCCTTTAACCATAGTTCAAAAGTAATAATGATAGATTAATATAATTAAGCCTGGATTAACTTTAGACTTTAAGATTTAACTGTGCTAACTTTCAAGCATCCAACTGGGGTTGTTTCCCATGTATTTACCTTTGAAAGAAAATGCTTCTTTATATACTGACCTGAAAATGAGTTTCACCAGAGGTGCCTAAAACATTTTATCTACATGTGAAACAGGTATCGATATTCATTACTAGTTAAAATATAATTGTAGGAACTGTCTTCCCTTATTGCTGTGCTGCGCGGGGGTGATATTTCATTTGTGCACCAACTTCAGAAAACATTGCTCCTGTTGAAGCTCTGGTCCTGGATGACTGAAGAATAACCGTTGACAATCTCTGTAGCCTTACAGGATACTCTCATTGGATCGTGAAAAGAATTTTGACATATTATTTGAAAGTTGTTAAAATGGTTTAAATTAGGTCTCTCGACAACTGGATGAAGAGAAGATAGTCTATCGGATAAGAAGAAAACTTTTTACAAGATAAGAAAATCAAAGTCGTCCTTCATTCATTCTGCTTCCAAGAACTGTCTCCCAGTGACCTCTGCCCTCTTTCAAAACAAAAGAATTTATTGCAAAGCAGACGCTTTCAGTCCGGAAGAGTCCTTGAAAGTAATGTTTTCTAGTTTTTAAATACCACAAAATGAATTCACATAAACTTTTGAATGGTAGATATGTAACGGACCTCTTTGGTATCCGTACCAGTTCTGCAATTCATGGCGATTTTTCTCCTTAACTTTAGCGAACCATAGTCATGACAACTCCACAAAATATAACCTTAACGTTTCACATATTTTATTTTCCATTTATTGTCAATTTAAAATGCACGTCTTGTGTCAAATTGTTTAGTATTCTTTTGTTGCATTTCCTTGTTAATGATTGCAATTATACTAAAAATGTTTAATCTTTTGACAATTTAAGTATTCCTTATGGCAATAAACTTTACATAAAACGACACACGTATAGATAAGAATTAATTTTCTTTCAAGATACTCCGTAAATATAAGCTTATAAAGAGTACTATGAAAATATATTTCTAGTGTTGAAAAAGATTTAATTCTCCGAACGTGAGACGATACAAAGTTATCGATAAAACGATACAAACGATAAAACATTACAGGGCTTGTGTATAGCCCGCTCCCCCCAGTTCATTGTCACCGTAACTGGAAGGGTCACTACTACTACTACTACTACTACTACTACCGCTACTGCTACTACTACTACTACTACAGCTACTACTACTATTGCTACTACTGCTACTATTTACAGGATGTCTACTGGAATACCAGAAAGTAAATTCATGACTTTTTCATGACTTTTCATGACCTTTTTGTTCAAATTTTCATGACCATGGCGATAAAAATTTACCATTAGTAATAATAAACCCCTACCATCAGTGGTGCATCGGAATTATGCGGGTTGCTAGTCTTAAATATCACTTATTGTGAATCTTAAGGAAAGAATCTAAAATTCTGCCGCCTTGTGCTCGAGCACAGAATAGCACTTACCTAAATACGGGCCTGCTCTTACCAGTGAATCACTCTATACTGTATTTGAAGTTTTAATTCTGAGTATAATTATCCATCTAGCAGAAATTTGTCTGAAATTAAGCACTCAGAGAACTGCCCAAAGACAAAACAAATTATAAAAGAAATTCGTTTTAAAAAAAATAGATCATCAAATTTAAAATCTGCAAACTCAAACGAATATTATTTGCATAAGTCTAAAGGCCCAAAAATACACAATTTACATTTCTTAGAAGTAAAGAAATAGCAGATCAGAAAGTTGGACAGTAAAAAGTTGTTACTATATTACAGAGACTAGAAGATGAAATGGGGAACAGCTAGGAAGACAGTAAAGTACCAGTTAGCCAGCACTAACTGGTGGGGGAAATTCTCACAATTACTGACCTGATACAACTGTTTCAGTACATGCAGTATGAGGTATAAAAGTATGAAGTATAAAAATATACTCTGAGATTTCAGATTTTCATGACCAGTTGGGTAAATAAAGGACTTTTTCATGGCTTTCATGACCACTAAGCAAAATGTAGGACTTTTTCATGACTTTCATGACCAGTAGACACCCTGTACTACTACTGCTTATATCAGGAACAGAACCCAACCAACCACCACTCCTCCTCCTCCTACTACTACTACTAACGCTACTATTATTACTACTACTACTACTACCGCTACTTATACTAAAGCATCCTTACCATAAGATTTACATCTTATATTTTTATAACATGCGATTCCGATTCATTATGAACTAATATGAATCGGTAGAATCAATATGATTCGTTTAAAATCACTGGGGGGAGCGGGCTATACTTAATTCCATTACAGTTCATTACAAATAGCGAACTTATTTAATTTGTCTTGAATAATGTGTACCTATACAAATATGTATCTCAAAATAAGCTTAATCTTAAAGCCTATTAGTCACTAATGCAACGTCTTCTGATACGACCCGCTCGGGGAGTAATGCTGCCTGAAGTACGTTTCTTCGCGCGCTACTCTAGCCAGCTGTTTTACGTGCTATCCTAGTCAGTTGTTTTAAGTTGGTCATAAAATTTACATCATGGGGGATCAGGGTGGAACAAAACGAGCCCTGCGGAGCTTCTAACCCGTTCCTACTACTATTTCTACTACTTGTCTGCACGAAAGTAAGTAAATCACTTTTTTGAGTATTATTTTCATCCTATTTTAATAAAAAAGTGTTATGAAAATTTAAAAGCAAATAAAACTTTCCTTGGGCCTTGTTTGAACCCATGCAAAAGCGATTTCCATTACCAGCACGTAGTGCTAGCACGCTAGGCCATGAGGGGCGGGGCCAGCAAGCGTTTGATTTTTACTATATGAATGCTACGTGACAAGAAATGGATAATGCCAACCAATCAGAACCGTGTATTTCGTTCATACTTCCGGAAGCATTACTCTCCCGAGCTAGTCCTCCTCTATTAACCTAAACTATGCATTGAAATTTTTTTTAACATATATAAAATTGATAAATAAACAGTTGTTTTGTCACTGGAATCTATATTTATCATTACAATACGCTGAAAGTTGATTACGTGCAGCAGAAGAGCATATATGTATTCAGATATCAGTAAGATATTGCATTTCGACTCATTGATGTTAATATAATAAAGAACTATGAATATGAGATATAGTCCGAAATTATATAGTTACATATCAAATGAGCTCTATACTCAATCTTCATGAAGTAATTGAAATGGTGCACTAGATAAATGTTGTGCGAAGTATCTTTTACTAAAAGTCGGAAGAATATGTCTCGTTGGATACTCTGTTGTAACTGTTTGTTAAATATATCGACGCTTGTTATTATCATTTGAGATCCGTGATGTATGCTTACTGTTTTGTATGGCTTGTGCTATGAATAAAAGATTCGCCTTATAATGACAATACTAATTAAGAATTTTGGTGTATTTATTTCGTTAATAATTTGGAGAACGTTATCTTTTATCAGCCGTTATTTCATCTTGCTAGTGGGAACTCAATCGTACATGTCTCAATCTGCGTTCTAAGAGAAGTCAGAAAACTCTCTACGTACCAAGAGCTAAAACAGATTCACACTGGTCCAATGCTATCGGCGTGCTAATTAATATCTCCAAAAGCGACTTCTGTGTGGTATTTGTAGTCTAAGGACGTTGACATCATGATAGTACTCTTCTATCCGGCGGTGTAGCCAAGGAGGCGACTTATAAAAATGATGACAAATGACGAAGGACATAAATTAGGTCATAGAAGACCTGATGACACCTTATGTGAGCGCCGACGAAAAGGTGAAACAAAATGAATGCTCAAAGCTAGAAGACATTGAAAGTGTAACTATAGGACCAAAACATATAAAATAGAAGGTGGTAGGGACAAGAAGCCAAACGAATGAAAAAGACAATACAAATTGTTCAAATGATTCTGTTGTTGGACCCGGTGGTACAAACTTAAATGATAACAGTGGAAATGTGGACGCTGTTAACATGAGAAATTATGTGTTGAGTCAACTAACAGTGCAAGTGCCTAAGAATTTGGAAAAGGACAAAACATAAAACCGACCGAAAGAATTCTTACCGGTAATTGGCGATCCAGTCTTATTGATGATATTGTACAGATAATAAAGGAAGATTGGAGAAGAAAAATCCAGAAATAAATAAATGTGATGGACGACAAAATCGAAGTGATAGAAACTGAATCGCAATGACAGAAGTAAGAAGTAAATGAAGTCAAAACGATGGTTGTCACAGTAAATGAGAAGGCGGAAGAGTTATACAAGACTGTTAATATTGTAAATACTCAAAACAAGGATACGTTAAAGAAATTTATGGTAATACAGGAAAACTTAAATTGCAGGTATAAAGATATCGAGAGTAAGTAAACTCAACTTACACAAGTTGATGGACTGCGTGGTAAGGAGGATTCTAATGATATTGTTGTATTCATGAATAATTTAACTCTTGTAACTCATTCCTTTTCATGTCTTTTCTTTTAATGTGGAGTTAATATACCAATATTCACTTCCAATCTCCGACAACGGTTACCACGACTATAGCGACTATTGTAAGTTCAGCAAGAATCACTTCTAGATAAAGTTTGACCAATGACTTGTTGCAACCGGGTATGAAACCGTTGGAATATTGCTCATGGTTATATGCAAATACCTCTCGATGTAAACCAGCTGCAATAACGAATTAAGTGCTAAATTTACCTTCAGCGATGCCGGAAATTTTGTTCACGAGACCGAATGTAAAGAAATCCACTGTGCCATCGACTGATGATTGTGCATAAAACCACGAGATAACCGTTAATTCCCACTTTACAGTGATGATTTGGACCCCATGAAAGGCACACTATTCACTAGATACGCGAACATTTTACACATGCCGGAGGAGAAGAAGCTGAAATTACTGTCTCAGTGTTTAACCAGGTCTGTAAATGGAAGGTAGCGAACAACATCCATAACTACGAAGATTTTGAAAGACACTTCCCAGCACAGTACATACCGTCACAGCTCGAACATACCCAGAAAGGACAACTTCTGAGCATTCGTTACGATAAGGCAGAGGATGTGACAACATTTGAAATTCGCATGGAATCTCGTAGAACGTTACCATAGCATTGCCTAACAGTGTACCGAGTGGGAGATAATTGACCTGCCTCCCTCCAGAATATTTAACGCTCTTGAGAGTGGTACCGGCTCTACGGTAGAATACCTACTGTTGAGACTGGCAAATATCATTTCTGGGGAAATATAAAATCCTCTGAACCAAAAAACATATGCTCGGTTAGCTCCTATAGACCATAATCCTAGATCATTTGATTCTCCTACCCAGAATGGGAACGGGCAAAACTTATATCGTGGTAATACATCCAGACACGACGGTCAATGAAATTTCAACTCGTATCAAGGAGAAAGAAGAGTGAGATCAAACGTATGAAACATGTAATCGTAATGCATGTGCATTGGCTTTCACCAGACGGAATGTATTTAGCCATACGTCCGAGAATGGCAAAGTGATGCACTCTGGAAACAGTTCCGGCAAGCTTCAGTAGAAAGAGGTGAATGTTACGCCGAGAAGAAGAAATCTTCCGAACATAATGATATCTCCAATGTACATTTAGTATTTCAAGAAGACTTAGAAATCATGTCGGTGAACGAAACACAGAAGGAGCAGAAAATCCTGAGACCAGAGAACAATGACAACATTCTATCACTCGTCTATTCGGTAACATAGCAAAGGAGGCGACTTATAAATACACAGACTGCGATTTTATGTGGAGGTGCACGAAGATGACGTTAAAAGTGACGGAAAAGTCTCACTCAAACGTTGAAGATTATCGGAAAATCGAACTATACGTTTGGTTTGCATCTCGTATTATTCACCTAAAATTTATCTGAAATAATATTTTATTTGTTTCATAATAAACTTTGTATTTTTAAGGAAAAATGCTGTACAATGATATTTATATACACAATTCTTCTTTTGTTTCTCCGTAGGTTTCACTTTTGTACTGTGTAATATTGAAGGATATCAAGATTACCGTTTAAGATGTTGAAGTAATATCCAAACATGTCAGAGATGTATACTCATCAGAGGCAAAGGCAGAGTATGGTTAGAAGCATCTGGAGAGCTTTAGGTCAATATATTAGTGAGATATAATCACTTTTACATATGATGTCTTCTAGAAATATTAATGCATGTTAAGTGTGGATGTGTTATTTTTCTCGTTAGTTAAAAATGAAATGAAATCTTTCGGTTTAACGTCCCACGATTATGCCCTTTAGGCTAGGAAACACGATGACTAACGAGGAAGGTCCATAAACCGTGAGAGTTGAATTTTGATGAAACTTTGTGACAAGATTCAGCTCAAGTTGCTAAGTAACGTAGTAATAGTCACTCGATGCGCAAATGCTTCGTTGAGCTGCTACACCGACGCCATCTTGAATTCCAATAGGGAATGTCCAAGAATACCCTTTTGGCATAAAAATGAAAAAGCTTTTGGTAGATCTGACTTCAACATTGTAAACCGGGATAGTGCATCTATATGTGGGAGTACTTCCAGTGCATGATCGCCATCTTGAAAGGCGCCATATTGAATCCCGGTCAAATATGATAAATAGCAAGGGGGTCATGTGGGGTATCAAATAGCATTGGAAGTTACTCCTGAATCCATTTCCGTAACCAATGTTTACATATCTGTTTTCAGTTCAGAGTTAGGAGCTCTCTCACCTCCAGGAACATATAAAAACTGTTCGAGATAGATTTGTGTTATGAAACATGGTCGTGCGAGTAAATGCAGGGTTTTAACTAATGCAGTAGTAGTCATTGATCCACAAGAGCCACTATACCAATAAGATCTTGAGCCTAGTGAGAGAAATCATTAATTAAATTGAAATGTCTGTAGTGAAAAATGGAATAGCAGCACTGTAATAAAGTATACCTATTTCAAAGTATGATGGAATAGACTGGTGGTCGATGAAACACTTGTTTAATATTGCTGAAGAGCAGAGAATACCAAAGGGATTGTTCAGATATATATATATTAGAAAATCCACTATAATCAGTAGGTCCAGGTCTCCCTTAGCCTAGCGGGCATAAGTGTGGGACGTTTAACTGAATCAAACCCAAAATCTATTTTAGGCAATTTTACATGGTCCATTATATTGTGTTTCCTTCTCCAATCTGAAACCTTACGCAAATTCCCTCATTGTTGCAGAAAACTTCGTTCCTTTCCAATACTCATATTTGACAACCTATAATTTACCGTGCATATTACGAAGTTAAAATTCCTTAATGCATTTATTGTCAGTTTGTCTAAATAAAATCGATTTATCGCTGACGCATGAACAATGAAGGGAATTTAAATTATCAGTTCACAGCCTATTCTTAGAATATACACCTGAAAACTTAGAATTCACTTTTTCTTGTATCTGTTCTGCTATTAGTGATAAGATAATGCATACACACCTGCTAACAAGAGTGGCAATAAAGCTTGTTACAAGATTCAATATCAAGTTGCAATCCATAAAAAGATCCTCTTCTTGCTTTTTCCTTCAATATTAAATAATTAAACATCTGCATCTTTCCACCTTTAACGATAAAACACAAGCTTATAATAAGAACAAGACTAGTTTTCATATAAAAACTGTGAAAAATAACTAATTGTAGCAGGTGTTTCGAGGATTTATTTATTATTTAAATCACGTACTTGACAACTCAAGAAATTCATTTTGGGATTTGTTTATTCATGTGCTTTAACACTCACAGTGATATATATATATATGGCTCTTTTTTGGGTTTGAAATACTCCATGGGAATGTGCTGAATTTCCCCAATATTGTACTCCGTACTATTAAAAACTAACAAAGTGGACTTATTAGTTCTCTTGACTTTAGACTATTGTTTAGGGTATTAAGACATAGCACGCAGGATTTAGAGAGTTTTCCTACAGGCAATAATTGCAACATGGGTGTGCAGTGCGGTAAATGGTGTCTGTCTCCGAATGACAAACGGTAGTAGCAGGCCCGTAGCCATCCCGAAAATGCAGGGGGGGCCGGTGGAAGTTAGGGGGGCCCGATCCAAAAATATTAGTTCATTCCATATTATAGTTCATTTGCAAACCTGCCGTGAAAATTTTAGAGAGGGCCAGTAAAAATTTAGGGGGGCGGCCTCCCCTAGACACCCCCTGGATACGGGCCTGGGTAGTAGTACAGCAATTTTGGTGCGGGCAGGCGTCTGACGTTTGGTACGAACGTATTTGTTGGTCCAGTGAAACATTCGTTCGTTCCGTGCATAAAATGCGAACGATTAATCCAATAAACGTAGTCAACATTTTAAATCCAGCAGTGGTGGAAAAGTATAGTGTCGTGAGTGAGAATGGGATAGAAGATAAGACATTTGCAGGTACATTGCTTGCAATGATAACAAGCAAATATGGTGGTAACATTTCTCTAACAGTGAGTGACACATTAGATGTAGACACTGACACAGAGAGTGAGCGTGAAGATTCGACAAACGAAATGGATTTGGAACAGATAACTAGTCCATCAATGAGTGAAAGTGAGCCTTCTACGAGCTAGTATGAGATGTCATCTCCAAGCCGGACAAAATCTGCACGTGTAACAGAAGCTGTCGTTTAAAAATACGAACAAATTCAGGAGCATGTTGCATTGTTGAAAAAGAATGGGAAACGTAACACTGTTGCAGCTGCAGCGAAGAATTCAAATGCAATATGGCGTTTGTGTATAAGGCTTTGAAATTTCGTAACAAACCTCCTCGCTCTCATGTCATGTCACTACTAAAATACGAGGTACTAAAAACATTCAAAATTTATCGCACTAAAGGACTTACGGTACATGATTATCATTTAAAAGCGTGGATGTTGCTGACAGCGAGGAAATTGAACTATCCATTCCGTGCTTCTCGTGGTTTCATTAACAAATTTAAAAAAGAGCACAGGATTCGCTCACGAAGGATTACTCAATTTGTAACGAAGAAATATGTTGAAAACGAAGGTGAATTACTTGATAATGCCCAAAATTTTGTGATTAAAATTAATAAAATAATACATGAGAAACCGTACAACAGTGAATGCATCTTTAATATTGATCAGTCTAGGTTCGAGTACGAAATGATCTCTGGTAGAACTCTGTCAGAAATAGGTGAGAAACATACCACAGCAGTCGTTCAGTCTTTGGCCTCAGTGTCCCACGCATATACCATCCAAATTCACATTTTCCCAGTACGGCTAGGCATATATATATATATATATATATATATATATATATATATATATATATATATATATATATATACTGTATATGTTTCCAGGAGCCTAAGGGCGTGTTGGGACCCAAAGTGAAACAAAAGTTAGATAGAAAGACACCTTTCAACATTGTTATTGATGCGAGCAAATCAGGCAAACTCACTCGCGAACACGTCAAACGGTGGCTAAAAGACGTGTTTATTCCTAACGTGAAAGAGGATTCCCTGCTGTTGCTTGACTCGTGGAGTGGACAGACGAGTGAAGACGTGCGAGAATCGTTACATGAGAAAAAGATTCGTGTTGAAGTTATACCCCCAAAGACCACCAAATTTATTCATCCTCTTGATGTATACTTTTTTCGGCAATATTAACTGGTAATTCGGAAACTTGAGGATTATTTTTGACATAAATTCATTGTTTCTGGTACAGCGAACAAGTTATATGACAGAATTTTCATAACGAAAATGCATTCTGCTGTGTATCATCAATTTTGTGCGCCAGTCGTAAAGGACATGCTTGCATATGCATGGCAAAAATGTGGGTACGTCACCAGAGCAGTAGTTGGTTCATTTACAAATACTCTGGAGACTATGTTGCAAGTAGAAAATAGTGTCTGTGGTTATGAAGATTGTGACGAAAGTTCATTTGTTAAGTGTTTGTACTGCTCCATGATGCTGTGTGCTAATCACTTCGTTATGGATCTCCATCATCACAACTGAAGAGCAAAAGGTCAGTAGGTTAATATCTGCTTATGTGCACCAGTTTATATTATTTTTGTGATAATTTATCTATTAATTTGTAATAACTTCAACACATATCCTTGTAAAATCATATGTGCCGTTGCACCTAACTTATATTACAACATTTAAGTGCTTATAATTTGTTACAGTGTTGCTATTCCATTTTTCACTAGAGGCATTTCAATTTAACTAATGATTTCTCTCACTAGGCTCAAGATCTTATTGATACAGTGACTATTGTAGATCAAGTGACTACTACCCTGCAGGCATTAGTTAAAACCCTGCAATTGCTCGCATGACCGTGTTCCATAACACAAATTTAACTTGCACAGTGTTTATATGTTCTTGTGAGTAAGAGAGCTCTTAACTCTGAAATGAAAACAGATATGTAAACATTGGTTACGGAAATGGATTCAGGAGTAACTTCCAATGCTATTTGATACCCCACATGACCCCCTTGCTATTTATCATATTTGACCGGGATTCAATATGGCGCCTTTCAAGATGGCGATCATGCACTGGAAGTACTCCCACATATAGATGCACTATCCCGGTTTACAATGTTGAAGTCAGATCTACCAAAAGCTTTTTCATTTTTATGCCAAAAGGGTATTCTTGGACATTTCCTATTGGATTTCAAGATGGCGTCGGTGTAGCAGCTCAACGAAGCATTTGCGCATCGAGTGACTATTACTACGTTACTTAGCATCTCGAACTGAGTCTTGTCACTAATTTTCATCAAAATTCAACTCTCACGGTTTATGGACCTTCCTCGTTAAGTCAAGTGAATGATGGAAGAATTGATGAAATAAAAAATGGGAGGTTTTATTTATTATCTAGACTATTTAGGTTGGTGCGAATAGAATATTTGCCCAAAGTCATTTCCAAGGCAAGAAAAATGGAAACTACGATATATGATATAGTCGGAGTCTGCAACCACACGTTTTTGCAATCGCTCAACCAAAAATTGAATTGCGTGGAGAAAGAACTCTGGAGTCTATAATGAAATGAAGTTCATAACTGAACAATGTACAGCCAGTCTATCAGGGAAGGCTTTCCCTGCTAAGAAATGCTTGAAATGCCATAAGAAATGGTAGTCGGTGAGTCGGTGAAAGGGACATCAGGAGAATACAGTAGTTGAGGAAAAGTTAGATGTTGCAACTAATTGCAGTTCGCAGCGTAATTTCAGTGATATTTTCGCGTGCATTGTCGTGCAACGTGACTACACCTGTTGAAATTTCTGGATCTTGTGGGTAAAATTGCGGTCTATTTCATGGCGTTCGGTACTGTAATGATCCATGGTGATGGTTTCGCATTGATGAAAGACATGATGAATCTATCCCACCGTAGATCAACAACCATGCAACAACATTTTCTAGAAGTTTAGAAACCGTTCCGAACTTTGATCAGTTTCTATGCGTTAAGAAACTGTTCTGACTACTTATCGTGACATATCAGTTTTTCATCTGAAGTAATAACCCGTCGCAGGAAACTGTCCAGTTATTCCTTACATTCAGAGAAATGCAAACCTCCAGGCAAAAATTGTGGTTGACCGGAGTCAACTCATTTGGCACCCATCTATTTACCTGAAGTAATAGCCTGATGCAGGAAACAGAACTGCAAACCTCCAGACAAAGATTGTTGTTGGCCGGAGTTAACTCATTTGACACCCATCTATTCACCTAAAGTAATAACCTGATGCAGGAAACATTCCTAATTATTCCTTATTTTTAGAGAACCGGAAACCTCCAGACAAAGATTCTTGTTGGCCAGAGTCAACTCATTTGGCACCTATCTATTTACCTGAAGTAATAATCTGATGCAGGAAACATTCCTAATTATTCCTTATTTTTAGAGAACCGCAAACCTCCAGACAAAGATTGTTGTTGGCAGAGTCAACTCATTAATACCATCTATTCACCTAAAGTAATAACCTGATGCAGGAAACATTTCTAATTATTCCTTGCACTCAGAGAACCGCAAACCTCTAGACAAAGATTGTTGTTGGCCGGAGTCAACTCATTTGGCACCTATCTATTTACCTGAAGTAATAATCTGATGCAGGAAACATTCCTAATTATTCCTCATATTTAGAGAACTGCAAACCTCCAGACAAAGATTTTTGTTGGCCGGAGTCAACTCTTTTGGCAACCATCTATTCACCTGAAGTAATAACCTGATGCAGGAAACATTCCTAATTATTCCTCATATCTAGAGAACTGCAAACCTCCAGACAAAGATTGTTGTTGGCCAAAGTCAATTCATTTGGCACTCATCTATTCACCTGAAGTAATAATCTGATGCAGGAAACATTCCTAATTATTCCTCATATTTAGAGAACTGCAAACCTCCAGACAAAGATTGTTGTTGGCCGGAGTCAACTCATTTGGAAACCATCTATTCACCTGAAGTAATAACCTGATGCAGGAAACATTCCTAATTATTAGTCATATCTAGATAACTGCAAACCTCCAGACAAAGATTGTTGTTGGCCAAAGTCAATTCATTTGGCACTCATCTATTCACCTGAAGTAATAACTCGGTGCAGGAAACTTTTCTAGTTACTCGTTACATTCAGAAAACTGCAAACGTCTAGACGAAGATTTTTGTTTCCCCGCTGTCAACTATTTGGAACCCATGAGCACCACCTTTTTACCTTACCGATTACACAGAGCAGTTAAATGGCAGCGGTATACTGTATGCCAAATATGTCTGCAATGTCACATACACATTTCCGAGGATAAATTTCTCATCTCGTTTTTATTTCAGTCTCGAAAACGAGACGAATGTCGAGACAATCACTTTCCAAGTTCGAGACTTGACAAGAAACCGAGTCTCATAGGAAACACTAGTTCATCCAAATCTTGTATCTTATTTCTTATTAAAATCTTATAAATTATTGATGATAAAGAACTGTAAATTGATAAAGTAAATTGATAAATTGATACTTCAATAATAAATATGAAGAAAATTAGGGCATAAATTATGTATATAAATTCACAAAACGTACAAGATAAGAAAAGCTTTTCCGAGAATAGAGAAGAGACGAGAATTCGATAACAATTACGAGACAAGATTAGAAAACCTGCCAAGTTTTAATTTGTAAAGAACAATAAAATACAATTGCGTGTTCTCCATGATCATTTTCATACGGCGCTGTTTTACGACGCACTGCCTCCTGACCGCATGGGTAGCTCAGCTTGTGTGCTGGACATGAACAAAGTTTGTGACGTTAGACATTGATCTTACCTGTATTGTGTTGCTGAAGTACGTTTTTCACCAGACGTTAAAGCGGGCATTTCATTCGCACCGACCTAATATCTCATCCATAAAACCTTTATTGGCTGTCTACCTTCTTTATTATTGCTACTCAGAAAAAGGAGACATTTCCAATCTCTAAAATCGTAGAAATTATTTCACTAGTGTACGTTTGTTTTATCTTGACACACTTCCCGCCAGTGCACTTAATTGACTTGTAAAGTATTTTCTGCTAGCACTGACGTAAAGGTTTTAATCCAATAGACGTCTTATTGATTTTGTCGTGTAGGTCACATTAGTTGTCAGCCAGCCCATCAAATCAGGGCATTGCTGTTTTGCGGGTATTGAAGTGCTTAGTTCTCACACGCGAATAATAGTGTGTTACACAGATTTGTGAGTGGCGTGACGTTTTGCTGTGCTTCCTAGGGTACTGTAACTCGGAACTTAGCTGTGGTGTGGCAAGAACGCGTTCCAGACAGATCCATCCGTTAGGTGGGAAGCGTGTCAAGAAAAACAAAACGTACTCTAAGTGGATAAAATTTAATTTTCTGTGACAAAGAGCAACATTATTAATTATCTACTCGAGATTTTGCAAATATGGTGCTATTATTGAATTATGAATCATGTATTTTGTGAAAATTTCATTCTAAGCAGAACAAAACTATAGAAATAAAAGGGCAATACCTACATGAAACCATACTCACATTCGGAGACTTTTAACATGTGTGTTTATTTCTTAAAGGTAACCACATGAACGTGAGTATATAATAATTTTTGAATCTCATGTTAGAATCTTTATCGCTGTATGTGTCTTCGTGCTTTTGAATTTACTTCATATGAAATTAGCGACTTTATTGTTTGGCGGAGTATAGATCGGAAGTATTTTTTTTAATAAATTATATCTAAATTCAAAGAATATCTCTCTGGCTAATTTCAGCATATATTTCCTACTCCTTACAAATACTAACTAGATATGAGTGAAACCAGTTGTACACGAGGAAATGAACATAGTCATTGGTAAAGGTGTATGTATATAGGGTGATTGAAAACAACACAAAAATGTTTGGAAGGTCATTTCTGACACCAAGATAAGACAAAAAATATAGACTAACAAAAAATATAGATCAAAGTACGCAACATCCTTAACATCCCAAAATACCATTATAAGTATCTTGCGAGCATAGAAATGCATTTTCCTTAACACTTGAGCTGTTCACCTTTGAAAGCTATTCCATATTCTACTTCTTTCTTTCAGAAATGTCTTTGAAGTTATTATTTGTACTTGCCTGTTGTTTCGGAAGATACAATCATATACTTCCAGTTGCTCTACACATTTGAAATGATTTTTGTTCCTATGGATGGATAAGTTTAAAAATAGTTCCATTGGTCTTACATTCCTCAAATTAGTACAGAAAGCGCATTTAGAAATGTATCCAAGAGTGAGTACTTTTTACTAGTAGTATGATCGGATATTCTGTCACAACTACTTCTTCGCCAAATAAGTTCTTGAAATGACTGAATGTTCCTGCAGCATAATACTCGTTACAGATTGTTAGGTGTCAGTTAGTTTACAAGCCTCCTCCACAGAAAAAAAATATGCTACCTGTATATTGAAGCCTTTGAAAGTATGTCACTGCTAGACTACGCACGAAATATATGAGGGAAAAAATGTATATTCTAAAACTTGGTTAACTGAGGCACAATCCTACTGTCGTAGCTACTTCTCAAGCAATTGCAAGAAGTGCAAACCGTTGATCAATCTATGCAGTTGTGTAAGCAACTAATGTTGCCAAAAGAACTGTAGTTAAATTACTTCTTGTCTACTCTGAAAAACAATGCTTATAAAGAATTCCCGAAAGTACTCTAGAGCTAAATGAGTCTTGATGGCAGTCATCTAGTATTATGGCAATAATAAAATTGGTATGTTCCATATTAATACATTAAGTTAATACTTGTAAATTTAAAATAAAATAAATGAAACCAAAAATAATTCAGGACCAAGGTCGAATCCAGGATTTTCTGAGGAGGGGTGCACCAAATAACTGCCAGTACATTTTGAATTAAATTTGAGGTTTTTAAATCCCTTTAGGCATCTGTGGTGTAAATGAGCAATTGCCCTGGAAATGCTAAGTGTCTGCTCTCGATGAATCCTTTTCGTTCAACCTTCAGAAAATTGACTGAAACTATTCATTTTGCAAAACAAACTCACTGCTAACTTCTCACTTTAGATAGTATATATTTACAACGAAGGGAGATGCACGTGCACCTCTGCACCCCCCTAAATCCGGCCCTGTTCAGGATAAAAATATTCTCTGGCGAAAATATCAAAATAACTCAACATTATTAAACTACAAAGATTGATACTCTTAACCACGGTTAAAGTTGAGAAAAAATTGTTGTGTTTCCATAGATAAAGACAATTGTTGCATAACCGATAATAGGGATAATATTAGGACTAAATCACACACACAAATACACTGTGTATGTTAATCCGTTGAATATGATTTTTGCACTGTGCAACTTGATTTGAATGCATGATGTATACAAAATTATTTTGTTGCCCAGCTTCGTTGCAGCTATGCCAAAGCCTTCGTGGTAGTGCGGTTGATCCAGATGCATGGAGGGAACGTCTTGATAAGACAGAATTTCTCTTGAACCAAGATTTCACGGATGAGACGTCAAGGTGCAGAAATATGATGGACTGTATACGGCAGGCGTCTGTAAGTAATGATCTATCTAATAGTGCAGTAAATGAAGCTCGAATTTTAATGAAGAAAGGAACAAATTAGTAACAAGCTGAAAATTGGTACAGATATTGGGAATGATGTTCTAAACAACATACTAAAAGTCCCTTGAAATCCCAGGTGACCTTTGCCGCCATATTGGAAAATGGCCGCCGGAAGTGTCAAATGAACAATATCCAGATAAAAATAGCAATATCTTCGTTGTGGTTGAACATAAAGGGACAAACTTCGTGTCTTTTTTATAGAATATAAATAACACAATATTTTTTTAAAGAGAAACAATTTTTCATAAAACGCATACTTCTAGAAATATTTAGCTCTACATTCTAAAATTCCGAAAACTACTGTCAAACTGATTTAAAATTTTATTCAACTTAGGATGTAATTATTAACAAGTTAAAATTTGACATAGACGTTGATAAAGATTATTTAAATCACATACTAAAATACCACTTCTTCATTCGCCATATTGGAAAATGTACAAATGTCCGAAGTAATTGAAAGATAATATTTTTTTAAGTGAATTACAAAATCCGGACCGGGCTAAATATTTGAGAAACTGTACATGTAGTCGATCCGAAGCCAGTTTGGATCAATGGTGGTGCAAGTGGGATACATTATGACGTGTTTAAGGATGTCCTCCGCCATCTATGTAATCGCCATCTTGGAATCAACTTGTTTATTTTAAATGGCAACATAGTGATATATTAAACAATTTCCCCATCCGAAGAGAAACCCAATGGAGAGGTTATTTTTTCCAAACCTACAACTGTTTTGAAGTTGTGAACAGATTTAGGATATGTTATATGTGAAATGGTGTGAAATTTCCTGTGCGAAGTTTCGAATTGAAGGATAGAGATAAAGTAAAAAGCAAGCTTTGTAACATCTCACATTACGTATTCTTTAATAACCAGAAAAAGAGAGAGCTAACACACATGAGACAATTACATTCACATGACATGTTCAGCATGCCCACCGTTCTGTTCTATGCATATTCTTAACCTTGAGACACAGTGCTTGTGCGATCTGCGAAGCATAGTTGGTGATATTTGTTCACAGA
The DNA here is from genome assembly GCF_964235325.1 of Thermobia domestica. Taxonomy (NCBI): domain Eukaryota; kingdom Metazoa; phylum Arthropoda; class Insecta; order Zygentoma; family Lepismatidae; genus Thermobia; species Thermobia domestica. The sequence continues at coordinate 82,512,158 of NC_137469.1, forward strand.
CATTAATAATTCTCCTTTTCAGGTAGCCAATGTCAATAATTTTACACTGGTAGACAATAGCTTTAAAGTACCCCCAAAGCTAGAAATCCAACGGAGGTAGTTCGGTGACCTAGCTGGCCACTCAACTGGTCCATGCCGAGCTACCCAACAACTTGCAAAATGTTCATTGAACCATCTATTACATTAATACCATAATGTTGCGGTGCCCCATCTTGTTGCCAATATTAATGAAATCACCCTTCCTCGTCCAACAAAAGTGGCATAACGGTGTTTTCAAGCATATCACCATATTGTGCAGCATCCAAGGTCCCATCAATGAAAACACATGCAGTAAGTTTTCCCCCCATATTCCACACCACACCATTACCTTACCTGCATCTTGCATCTTTGATGCATCTACCCAATCACGATTTGTATTATCCCATACCGGACATTTTGGTTGTTAATCTCACCTGTTACATAGAAATTTGCCTCATCACTAGAAACAATGTTATGAGGAAACACTCAGTTACGAGCTATCTGGGCCAACGCCTACTCACAAAACTCCATTGGTCTATCTAAATCAGAAGACCGAATAGAAGTAGAAACCGCTATAAAAAAAATTAAAGAAACACAAATCTCCGGGTGTAGATGAAATTCCGGCTGAGTTAATTTTAGCTGGAGGCGAAAAATTGTGGAACAAGATACACAAACTCATTCTCCTTATCTGGAACAAGGAAGAATTGCCACAAGAGTGGAAAGAATCAATCATTGTTCCAATCCACAAGAAAGGTGACAAACTGACTGTAATAATTATCGAGGCATTTCTCTTCTGTCAACATCCTATATAATCCTTTCAAATATTCTGTTAGCAAGATTGACCCCATACGCAGATGAAATTATTGGAGATTATCAGTGCGGATTTAGACGAAATCGATCAACCATCGACCAAATATTTACCATTCGCCAAATACTCGAAAAAAAGTGGGAATACAATACCCCGGTACATCAACTATTTATTGATTTTAGAAAGGCGTACGACTCGGTTAGGAGAGAAACATTATACAACGTTCTTGCAGAACTTGGAATACCGAGAAAGCTAATTAGATTAATTAAGATATGTTTAAATGAATCCCAATGTAAAGTCCGGGTAGGAAAATTTTTGTCCACGAGCTTTCATGTCGAAAATGGCCTGAAACAAGGAGATGCGTTGTCGCCATTATTATTTAACTTCGTTTTGGAATACGCTATAAGGAAAATCAAGGATAGCAACCAGGGCTTACAGTTGAACGGTATTCACCAGGTTATGGCATATGCTGATGATGTAAATTTAATAGGGGATGATAGGAGAACAATAGAAAGAAATGCAGAGATCTTATTAAACGCTTGCAGGGACATGGGTTTAGAAGTAAATGCAGAGAAAACTAAATACATGGAAGTGCGTCGGGACCGGAATACGGCAAATTATGGATGCGTTAAAATACTAAATAACTTTTGATAAAGTGGATACTTTGAAATGTCTAGGATCAATATTAACAGAGGAAAATCATATTCACGGAGAAATGAAATGTCGACTAAAAGCAGAGAATTCGTGTTACTATTCGGTTCAAAATCTCTTGTCGTCGCGAATTCTGTCGAGGAATTTGAAACTTAAAATATACAAAACGATAATCATGCCTGTAGTTCTGTATGGCTGCGAAACATGGTCACTTACTCTGAGGGAAGAATATAGACTGAAAGTATTTGAGAACAAGATCCTGAGACGAATATTCGGACCCAAGAGGAACGGGAATGGGGAATGGTGGAAACTTCATAAGGAGGAACTAAATAATTTATATGGTTTACCCAACATTGTTAGGGTCGTCAAGTCTAGGAGGCTTAGATGGGCGGGTCATGTAGCTAGAATCGAACAAAATAGAGACGCTTTCAAAGTCTTGACTGGAAGACCAATCGGAAAACGACCATTAGGAAGACCTAGGCGCAGATGGGAGGATAATATTAAGATGGATCTCGCAGAGATTGGAATACAAAGTAAAACTGGATGCAGTTAGCTAAGGATAGAAGTCAGTGGAGAGCTTTTGTGAACGCGGCATTGAACCTCCGGGTTCCATAGGCCATAGAGTTAGTTAGTTAGTTAGTTATATCTAAATCATCCTTTGGCAGTTTTTGTTTCAACTTTAATTTTTAGGGGTGCAACTTTTTCCTTTTTAACATTTTTTGAACACTTTTGACACTAACATTATGTTCACTTGATTGACGTCGCACACTCTCCATAGGACTTTTCACCATTACACCCAACACAGCTGCTGATTTGCATTGTAAAGAATTTTGCCTTAAATTTACTGACCGATTACCGGCAACTCTCGCTGCCAACGGATTACACCTAATTTTTACGGAAAACTGTTTTATATATATATTTGGTAACAATATTTTACGATAAATTACCGTAATATTTAGGGATCGTTTTTTTTAAAAAAAAAAAAGCACAGGTGCACAGGTGTGTTATTACCGTCGAAAATTTACGGTAATTATCACACAGATTCCCTATCTAGAGGTCTTTGTCGGTCCAGCATGCAATCTTGCTAGATCCAGTAAGAATTCTTGCTGGACAATATATACCCTTGCATATACATTGCTTTTTCTTTTCAAAATTACCAATTTTGTCTTGTATTGAACATACCACCAGAAGAGGGGTTCGATATTACAAAAAAAACTATTTCTTGAATTTAATAGCTGAGTTTTCTCACGCTTTGAAGATGTAGTTGGAATAAACGTCCATGTCCTTTTCAGATATTCATAAATTGATATTCTGTTGCAGTGTTAAAACTAACTTTATTGCATGTATTTTCGCTATGAGTGCCAGTAGACTAATAGACCTCAAGTATTGTAATCAGCGATTCCTTAGATTAGTCGCATTATTACGGTTTCAGATAAGCAAGCAGGCACCTGACAACATAGCTGAGAATGACCAGAAGTACGACAAAAGAAGTGTAAAACCATATGACTTTTCACAACACTACTTACAGTATCCAGTATCCGCTATCCCAAATTAATAAGTACGTGTTTGCATAATTATGTAACAGTGGCATCAATGCTAAAAAAAAAACAAATTTTCAGAGTGTCGAACTTTTGCATATTTATTAAAAGCTCAAATGTATTAACAAGACACCAGAACAGATTATAGGTACTCAGAACAAAATTAAAGATAAAAACAACATTTACAGAAATATTTTTCAAATATATCAATTCATTTATCCAGAAGAAGTAGTGACAGCATGGGTACCCGATGAAACTTTTCTAGTGGACTCACCTCCCTGGTTACTACATACCCTATTGCATTTGGTATTTTTATTTGTACTAAGAAATTTAATACGTTTTCATTAGCTAGCTCCTTCAGACACACATGAGTGACAGTATACTTTTATTTCTGTAACATGAAAAATTCCAGTTGATGCAACACAACTTATGTAATGCGGTACTAAGTACGGTAAACTACGAGGCACCTTTCCTAAAAGTTTTTTTTTTTTCAAGTATTTCAACATTGTGATTCTAATTTTAACTTCGCCACCACTCGTAGTTGGCTACATCATCATAAGAACTTTAGGTGATACATCCAGCAGCTTCTTGATTTCGCATCGTTGCTCTTTGCAGCGATCTGCTTGCCACGATAGGCAACTAAAGTTTTGTTTGTCACCGAACAAACTTCACACATTAATATGATGCTTTCCCATACATTACCTTGCTTAATGTTGAATCTCCAGGATATCTTCAACAGTAGTACTGTATATATCACACCAGAAAACCACACACTAAACAAACAAACAAAAGAAAGAAACAAAACAAAAGAAATCACAACACATCCGAACCTACGCGCCATCAATCCTCGCTTCGAACATGTGCTTTTTCTCTCCAAAGCGCATGCCCGACACAGGTATCTGACAGGAAAACGGTCTCCTACCATTATTTTAGAAAAACGGTAAACCGTATATTTTTCATCGTAGGAGATACTTATTTTCAAGGTTATTAGTTAAAGTGTGTCTGGATCAGTTGCATTTCTTGGTCGTCCTGATCGAGGTAAATCAATCAACATTTCCCTTTGCCATGAATTTGCGGATTACTTTTCGTACAGCACTGTCTGTCACCGGATCGCGATTAGGATGTCGCTCTTTAAAGACGGATGTTATTGGTGAACTGCGTTCTCCAGCCAAAAGAAAGATTTCGATTATTTCCTCTCGGGTTAGCACCCTGTCCTACCTACAAGAAAAAAAAGATAAAGAGTCACTCGGTTCCCGTCTATACAATGTTCCACACATAACAAAATTTAAGTCTAAATTATAACATATTATAGCCTAAATCTACTCACTACTTCAAAACCGTTGCAGATTTAAAAAAAAAAAAAAAAGCTTAGCGTAGAGTTTCTCGGTATTGGGCAAAATGTTCGGTACCGGGCTAATACAAATCTTAATTAGATATATGCTTCAAAGATGCAAGGTGCAGGTAAGATAATGGTGTGGTGTAGAATATGAGGCGAGAAACTTATTGGACCTGTTTTCATTGATGAAACCTTTGGACCCATTTTCGTTGATGCAACCTTGGATGCTGCATAATATGGTGATATGCTTGAAAACACTTCATGCCACTTTTGTTGGAAGAGGAAGGGTGATTTCATCAATTCTGACAACAAGATGGGGCACCGCATAATGGTCGTAATGTAACCGATGGCTCAATGAACACTTTCTTGGTTGCTGGATAGGTCGGCATGGATCAGTTCCGTGGCCAGCATGGTCTCCGACCTAACTCTGTTGGATTTCTATCTTTGGGGCATTTTAAAGCTATTGTCTACTAGTGCAAAATTATTGACATTGGCTACCTGAAAAGGAGAATTATTACTGTCTGTGAACAAATGTCACCAACTATGCTTCGCAGAGTGCACAAGCACTGTGTCTCAAGGTTAATGATATGCATAGAACAAAACGGTGGGCATGCTGAACATGTCATGTGAATGTAATTGTCTCATGTGTGTTAGCTCTCTCTTTTCCTGGTTATTAAGTAATACGTAATGTGAGATGTTACAAAGCTTGCTTTTTACTTTATCTTTATCCTTCAATTCGAATCTTCGCACAGCAAATTTCACACCATTTCACATATAAAATATCCTAAATCTATTCGCAACTTCAAAACAGTTGTAGGTTTGGAAAAGTAACCTCTCCATTGGGTTTCTCTTCGGACGGGGAAATTGTTTAATATATCACGCGACTATGTTGCCATTTAAAATAAACAAGTTGATTCCAAGATGGCGGTCACCTAGATGGCGGAGGACGTCAAATAAACGTCAGAATGTATCCCACTTGCACCACCATTGATTCCAATTGGCTTCGGATCGATTGCATTTACAGTTTCTCAAATATTTAACCCGGTCCAGATTTTGTATTTCACTTAAAAAAATATTATCTTTCAATTATTTCGGACATTTCTACATTTTCCAATATGGCGAACGAAGAAGTTGTGGTATTTTAGTATGTGATTTAAATAATCTTTATCAACGTCTATGTCAAATTTTAACATGTTAATAATTACATCCTAAATTCAATAAAATTTTAAATCAGTTTTACGGTAGTTTTCGGAGTTTTAGAATTTAGAGCTAAATATTTCTAAAAGTATGTGTTTTATGAAAATTGTTTCTCTTTAAAAAATATTGTGCTATCTAAGGTTCTATAAAACGACACTAAGTTTACCTCTTTATGCTCAACCATAACGAAGATATTGCTATTTTTATCTGGGTATTGTTCATTTGACGCTTCCGGTGGCCATTTTCCAATATGGCGGCGAAGGTTACCTGAGATTTCAGGGGACGTTTAGTATGTTGTTTAGAACATCATTCCCAATATCTGTACCAATTTTCAGCTTGTTACTAATTTGTTTCTTACTTTTTGCTAATTTGACTGCACTATAAACTGTTATGTAAACATAGAAGCTATTAGAATGCTAAATGATAATATTATAGTTTTGGTTTCAATTGTTGTTTAGAAACTATAGATTTTAAGAGCAACGAACTGGAGTCTTGACGGTATGAGAAGTCGAATGGTCTTAATATCAGAGGTATATTAAGTAATATGTAGAATGTAAATAAATGTCTGTATAATAAACATATGAGGTATGATTGAAAAATTCGAGGGCTCACTTCGTAGTTGATAGTCTGCACTTACTTCAAAATACTGATACACAACCACCTTCAAAGAAATTTTGTTTGCACGTCCATACACTTCCGCGAAACTTGATAAAGCTGCTAAAAACAAAAAAAAAATCCCTGTCACATCTTCCCTAATGCTGCCAATGATGCAGCTTTCAGGTCATTTTTTTTTACTTAAAATGGTATAATTTGAGATATTGTTTCTTCCAGGTAATAGAATAAAAATAGTAGATACCTAAGTCTGATGAATATGCAGGATATTAAAGCACAGATGTTAGAGAGCAACTGTACAGCCAGTAAAAACCTATGAATATTCACATTTGTATGAAGAAAGTACAATTGTTCGACAAATGAATTCATGCAGTTGATTTTAAAATATCCACATACAACTCTTTGTCTATCCATGGCTAATGTCTAAGTGTTACTGGTATGCAGTTCTGGCAATTGCGTGTTGGTCTGTGCTACATATTGAGATATTAATACACTCAAATTGTCCAACCTTACCTATCTACTTGTGCAATGCTGTCAATGTAAGTGCAAGATGGAAAGTTCACAAATTCAATTATACAAGCTATTCTGGTATTTATTAATTTATTTTCACATAAAAACTTGTAGTAAAGAGTTTGCGCTTGGTTGAATTTTGTACTTTAATCACTCACGTGTACTCTTTATCGTCTTAAGCTTAATAACGGAACGTTAAATGTTACATATAATAAATAAATTGAACTCATTTATCCTGCGTCCTTAAAAAAATTGCAACCATTAAAGATAGTATCTGTTCACAAAATCTAAACAAAATACTGCATGGAGCAACTAACCATTGTTTGTCATCAATGCATTAAAGGATCTTGTTAAGTGATTACCAACTTTTAAAATAGTAATTTTTAGAATATATTCTACAGGTCAATTTCTCAACCTTACTTCTAGTACTATACACCTAAAATATTAATCTTCAAATTATTACAAATTTAGAATTATTAATGGAAGTCATAGCTAAATGTCTCCTGTTTTAACTAATAATTTGGGGGCACTAATTTTGTTAATGTTCAAAATCAAATTAAATACAAAACTTAGTTTTCCTATCAGATGATTCAAATCATACATATGAATATTTTGAAGAACAGTTTATACTGGCTAGAGATATAAAAATGAATAATTAAAGACAACATGAGATGAGAAGGTACTTACATAGAAATTAAATCCAGATCACTACGGAAGTTCAATAAGCTAAGTTTCTCAACTCCTTCTATTCTCTTCACTACCCTGTAATAATCTTTTATATTTGTTATGTTATACCTATTTAAGACACTCATCTCTCATGTTTCTGACAAGTGAGACTGAGTAAAGTTCCACCACCAATGTGTTTTTGTTGAATAAGTTGAAACCACACTGATTTACCAGGTGTAGAATTTTATGCTGAAGCTGACTGTTGATATTACAACATACCTAACAATAAAATTGTTGTTTACAAGTTTGAGATTTGAATTCGTTTAATTTCTCTTTATTTGAGTTATTGTCCTCTAACATGTGAATAATCTGTCAGGACATAACTTGTAAATGTTGTTAGAATATTCTAATTAACATTTTAATATGTAATACTACGTACATAATTTAACTTACTGTTCTTACGTAAGGTGAAGTCAGATCGCGGTGTCTCAGTGCTAGGGAGTTCACCTCAGGTGCTGAAGATCACCAGTTCAATCCCAGACTACATGAATTTGTGGTAGACAACATCGTGTCCAATGATTTTTAGGAGTTTCTTTCAAACTGACACACAATCATAGTCAACGTCTTGCGAATAAACTCAGAAAAATAAACACACTGCTGAACAAGACTGCACTTATTTAATATAAAAACACATTTTTTATATATTAAATATGTTTTTATATTAAATAAGTGCAGTCTTGTTCAGCAGTGTGTATATTTTTCTGACTTTCATATTATCATTATACTAATCTTTTCACAATTATTCAATTGCATTAATCATCTGTCTCTTGTAGCATATAGGGCTTAAACGTGAACATTTTATTTCATTTTCATGTCTTTTTTTGTTTTGTTTTCTTACGTATATTCGATGTTTATTTTGCAGTACCTTGTGGGCGATTTGCCATTCATAAACGCAAATGTTGAAGAGTATCAAAGAGTTGCCTTTTTGACCTTACACTGTATGCAATACTTTGAGGGAAAGTGAGTACTCATATATTTTGTATTTATATATGTATATGTTATATTGCAGTTTCTGTTGGCTATAAATGGCTTATTGTTGAAAAGTACTATGAGTCATTATATATATATATATATATCCTATATATGGCACATACCAGCTTTTAACAATAATCACACAGTGGCTCAGTGGTAGAGCGTTCACCTCTGGTGCGTAGGGTTCCTGGTCGAATCCCAACTCACGCCACGTGGGTTTTGTGGTAGACAAACACCGTGTTCGTGGGCTTTCTCGAGGTTCTCCCGTTTCCTTCCATTTTATTCATTCCACTATCGTATTCATTTCTCAGCATCACTGTCTCCTTTAGCCTGGCCGGCATAACAGTTGGAATGTTTCATTTCAATTTTTATGAAGATTGCACAGTCCCACATCCTTTTTTCATACGTTCAAAAATACTTGCAGAACATATTGAAATTTAAACGCACTTGGAGTTCTGCTTTCATTAGTTCACTGTGGCTTCTGTTCTTGACACCAGTATATATCACGATCGATCGAGACGACCTTGACAGATGGATATTAAGATGCACAAACCAAATCATTCTTAATTATAATTAGGGTGCCGGATAAATAGTAAGTCGCAACTTGTTTTCTTTAATCTCTGAATATCAGGCCCCTAGGCAGCACAGTTTCTTACAGGGGATAGAAATAAATACTAAAGAGGCAAAAAGAAAATGTCAAAGAACCACAAAAATATTTATTTCTTATTTGTGGAAATAACAAAAAGCTTTCGTTCCTTTTACAAAGGATATATTATTCTGATAAATATTACGACAGCAAACACAAGACTAAGGAGGGTTATCATTAATTTATAAGTATTTAAAAAGTACTACGCAACATAATTCAATTCAGTTATATATTTTTTTACGAAGACATTGGGCTAACACAGAAGAAGCGTCCACCAGAAAGTGACGCTTTTCATTTGATCAGTTAATGTGATTCTTGTGTGTAAAATAGAGAAGGCCGTCGATATTTGAAAGTTTGATAGAACTAGAGGTTGGTAGCCGAACGGCTGAGAATGAACATCTCGCAAACAGCTCAACTTGTCGGATGTTCATAATCTGCCATCGTTAGTGTCTTTTACAGGTGGGAAGAGAAACCGTGAGTAGGGGTGGGGTGGGGATTCTGCGCCACTTCATCATTTCCAATAACAATCTAGCACACCATCAATAATAATAGCGCACCCCTAATAACAATAGCGCATCCCCCTACCTCCAAATAACTTCTAAACTACCCCTAATAATTTCTACCGCACTCCCTACTTCCCAAATAACTTCTATCACATCTCAAATAACTTCTATCTTACTCATAATAACTTCTAATGCATTCTATCACTAAATCTAGTTACAAAAAATCACTAAATCTGGTTATAACCGGTTTTGACTTCAGAAATCATTAAATTTGGTTACAAAAAAAATCACTAAATTTAGTTATAAAAAATCACTAAATTTAGTAAAATAAAATTACAAAACACTTTTATGATTTAACCATAAAAGTTAACTAAATTCTACATAATTACATAATACTCACAAATTAGTATATTGATACTTACAAATTAGGATATTGATAGTGAAATCTTCTGCTAACTTCATTCTCAATAGGAAATAATGACTTCTTAAACTCTGTCCACTGATCATAATTCAAACTGAATAGACAGCCGTTAATATCAAAAACAACTTGAACTTCGGTTTGCACATTTTTCACAATTACATTAAAGTTATTAGTAAGTATAAATTTCTTTTGAGGATCCATTCTATTCACTCCATTTTTTACTTCTGACAATACATTTTTGATCATTTTTATTATTTTTTGGATTCACATACAGAACTCAACAGTTGGATAGTTATCTTTTAAACCAGTGTATTTGATTTTTATTCCATCTTTAACGATCTCATCAATCATTTTATCTGTTAAGTGTTTTGTAAATCTAGGTGGAAGAAATACCTTAAACTCCTCACATTCAACTAAAATGCTCTTTCCAAACTTAGTTTTAATCTTTTCCATTTTCACAATCTTATATTCTGTATTTAATTCTAATTCTCTTAATCCAATAACCTGTTTTTGTTCAAGACTTCCAAGTTTATTTAAAAGTTCAATATGACTCGCCATCGTATTTATTATATTAAAACTTTTTAAAAATCAGTTTCTAATAGCCTCGAATTTCGTTAAGTATGTCATTGATTCTGTTAACAATATCTCTTACATTTTCATCTGTTAATTCACCATTCATGAGCTTAATTACATTAAGCTCATCTTTAAACAGTCCAATTCGATTCACCATATTTTTATAATATTCTTTCTTTGAAGCTATATTAAACCGTGTAGATAAACCAGTTATAACAGCAGAAGCCGAAGCAAATGCAGTTGTAATAATTGAATATACTGTAACAGGAATAAATACATTGATGAACCCTGTGGAAGCTGATAATAGAATTGATAACGTAATAAGAGTAATATAAACACATTTTATTCTCTTAAACTTCCTGTTGTTTTTCATTAATAACTTCTCAAGATTTAATATAGTATCTTCAATTAACACAATTAAATTCTCACGTGGAATGTTATCTGGAATAGTCATTTTATTAAATAAGTTTTTATGATATTATCATAAAAACACTTACAAACTAAACTAATCTAATAAACATATTATATAATTGATTTATATCTTCTCAATTATTTTTTCTTTCTCAACATCATACTCTAAATTTTTCTTACCAATCATAACAACATAGCAAATTGTTTTATCTGATACATCGCTTTCAAAATTAACAGTCAGTTTCAAATTAGTTCTATCACTTACAGTTACTGATTTATGCTTGCTTGTGTTAATTACGAACATCGGCCTATTTTCTAAAAATTCCTTAGGATAATAAAACATCTCAGTATTTCCAATTGTAGCTCGCTTATATACCGTATACATTTCATAAACTTTCAAATATTTATGTTTTGCAAAATCTAAGTTTAAAGATTCTAATGGGAAATATTCATTTCTAGAATTACGAAAATGGATATTCTGAACTTTACAATGATCAAAATAGCTTGAATCTCTTTCTTGATTATCATTTCTATCAGTTTGGAAAAAGGCAATCACAAAATTAGGCATATCAAATTCACTTGAGTTAAATTGTGTAGTTAAATCGAATTCTAAATATTTGCCTGTAACTGATTTCTGTAAACATTGATACGTGTTAAATGAAATAGGAATCTTACCTTCTTTTAACATATTAGATCTTAACAAGGTGGCATAGTTAGGTTCATAATTAACGATAGGCATTCTTAACTCCATATTTGTAATCTTAATTTTACCTGGATGTGGTTGATCATTCTCATATGTTCCATCCTGCTTTTTTGTTTTTCAAATAGCAAATGCATTATCATCAGAACCACTTCTTTTAAATGTATATTTCAATCCTCCTTTCCACATAATATCTTTAAAATCTGAACAAAATCCTGGCAAAAGTCTTAGCAAAAACACTATTTCTTCATCTGTTCTTGCCCCCGTAATTCATTCCCATCCACATTCATCATAGTGATTTGCCTCTGGTTTTGAAATCGTACATGTATTTACAGCTGTTGAAGTTAAACCAGGATAATCAATAATATCCAATATCTGACCATGCTTACTAATTTGAATTTGAGAAAACAAATGTGGGAAGAAATTATTAATAAGTCTAATATTTTGACCAGTAGTATATTCTCCATCACCATCTCTACCTCTAATTTCAAAAGTTACATAAATATCAGCATAATAAGGATGAATGAAGCCATCACCCACGTCAATATCGAATTCAATAGACCTGTTTGGCTTATTTAAATTCTCGATTTTTTTTGATTAGGTTTAAAGGATTGTAATTCATATGATTCTATCTTATCCATATTTATTATAAAAAATATTTATAATCGTTTTATGAATTAAGCCCATAAAATAAACCCATAAAAACTTAAATATAACTTATCCAAATATCCTTATTCCTATTAACCTGACTAATAATTTCTGAAAAACTATACCCATCTGTAAACATTTTTAACACTGTAATGCATAAATGTCCACAAATTACCTCGTTAAATTGTTGTATACGGCTGCTATTGTACTCTATATTATGACCAAGATATTTTACGAGTGTTTTTGGCGGATTACCTCCAAATGAATCAAACACATACTTTCTATTTCCTTTTTTCCAATAACAAATCCAATGCGTTCCTATATTTTTAGACGTATCAAAATTAACAATACCACACTCATTCTTCCTTGGTTGTTTAGGCAATTCATCACTCATAAATACACCTCTAAAGTTTCTTATCTTAAGTTTTTTAACAAGTTGTATTAGATCTAAATTACTTAAAGGTTTAATTTCTTCTTTTTCTTTACTGTTTTGGAGTTTACGTTTTTTGAAAGCTTACCACCTTGTTTTTCTTCCATTGCTAAGTTATGTCGCTTTTGTTCTTCTAATTCCATTTTATTCTTTTTTGCATCATCTACAGTCTTAGCAATAGCAGCCGCACCTCCAGCAACAGAACCTAAAGCACCTATTAAAGCTAAAATCGTTGGAATAGTAAATATAAAACCACCATAATGAACTTTATTATCATTTGTCTTCATTTCTTTGTTTATTTTCTTAAGTTGTGGTATAGAAAGAGATAGAGACATACATTGTCCTTTACTTAGTTTTGCTTCCTTTTGTTTGAGTTGTTTGTTAGTTAAAATGTGATCTATATTTAATTGTTTAAGTTCCTGATTAGGAATCGTAAATGTAAAACCTTTTAACTGCATATTTATTATATAATTAAAAGCTTTTTATCAAAAAATTCCATAAAAAGTACATATATAAACCTAAATCTAAAAAATACTTATAAACCTAAATCTAAAAAATACTTATAAACCTAATCTTACTTTCATTACTTATAAACCTAAACCAAATCTTACTTTTGTATTCATCATTAAAGCAGTTCCAAGAGCAGGTAGTTTTTCAGTTATTAAATTAGCATCTTTATCAAAAACTCTTTCCCAAGCTTTATTTTCTAATTCCTTATCTGCAATATGTCTTGATTCTGTATCTTTATTATCCCTATAGTATATATCATGTTCTTTACAAGCCTCATCTAATTTGTTAATACCTTCATCACCTCTTTCTAATCTTTCTTCTAACTTAGTCCCAGGCCCGCAAAATCTAAATCCTGGAATATGCAACTCAAATGGAAGTTTATTAATCAAATCATTTACTAATCCTTTTCCATACTTTTCACTATTCCAAAATTTTGGTGGCAGCGTATTCAATATCTTAATCAAATAACCTATACCTTTTGGATCATTAGGAATAAATTGTGCAAGTTTAGAATTAATCATATCCATAATACCTACTTTCTCATTATAAAAGTTATCATTTCCAGATTTTTCTTCGCCATCAATAACAATCAAACGATCAATCAGTTTTCTCACATCATCCATCCATATGTATTCTTTTGATAATTCGTTATATACCTTTATTCCTTCTCCAGATTTTGGTGTCTTTTTTGAAGGTGTTGTTGGTTTTATATATTCATCCCAAATAGGTTTGATAATCTCTTTATATTTTTTATCTTTACTAGATTTTTGTTTTCTTGTACTTGGATCATTATTATGAAATGCAACACTAGAATCAATTACTATTTGTTTATATTTTTCTGGATCATCATCATTATAATTTGTTGGATTATGTTTTGTCAATAATTCCCATAAACCTTCTGTTCCTGTATAATGTCGATTATTAATAACTAAATCATCACCATGAATTTTAACTTCCGCATTTCCTATCATATGTATAATTTTCCCATCTTCATCATATGGCTGTATTCCAAAACTTTTGTCATCTCTAGTTGCATAATATCTTGAGGCAATTTTACCCAAATGAGTTGTTGCTAAAGATTCTATTCCTTCTACTTTATATTTAATTTGTTTTTCATGTGTTTTATTTCTTCTGTTATAGGCGTATCACTTTCATTTATAGAACTATCATACATAGGCGGTGTTTCTAATAAGCTTGAATCCACTCTAGCACTTTTATGTACAACTGGAACTAACTCTTGAATTAGATTTTTATTTTCTTCTGCTACTTTTGATATATCTTGCCCTAAATCTTTAATTGCATCAATAACAGGCTGATCTTGTTCTTTAAATTTTTCATACTTACTTCGATTACTTTGTTTAATTTCCTTAAATCTTTTAATAAGTTCTTCTTTTAACTTAATATACTTCTTAGCTTTATTAACATCCATTTATTATATAAAGAAAAAAATAAAAACATAACATAACATAACATAACATAACATAACATAACATATACGTTCACCTGCATTCATATACGTTTAGTTTACACTTTTAGAAATTCTTTAATTTTATTTCTATATTTACCATTATTCACCTTCCTAGTCATATCTATTGTTAAGAAACCATGTTCTTCACTCCAACACTTGCTTCATAATAATTGTAATTTTTCAAACGACATATCAGATGCAACAAATTCATCATATATATGTTTTAAATTTACATTGTCCTGTCTAAATATACAAAGAAAGTTTAAGTTGTCCCCAATTAATTGTTTTGGCACTTTAGAATATGTTTGTCCAAGATAGAAACAGTTCAAACCCTTATGACGCCCTCGAGTAAAATATTCTCTAACGTGATTTTGTTCTTCTAATATGAAATCATCAAATACTACCACAGAATAATCCTCACATTCATCTAATGGAATAATCTCTTCATTGTTTCCTTTTATTATTGCTATTGTGTCTTTAATATTACGTTCTATATCTCGAAAAAGTTGTATTAAGTGTTGGTACTTAGGTTGATTTAAACTTTTAGAATATATATAAACATTTGCATATTTTAACCATTTAGGTGCCAACAAAAAATTATCAATCATTAACGTCGTTTTACCACATCCACTAGGCCCAACTATTAAACATCTTATATCATCAGGTAACAACTCTCCATTCCTCTTACTCTTCGCCGTTTCTTCTGTTAACCTTACTTTAATATCCCAATTATCCATTTTAATTATTTATTATATAATAAATGAAAGTATTTAATTTAAATGGTTATTCATCTGTATTAAACATGTCATTGCATTACCCATTTGAAAACGATTTAGAAGTAGCTGTTGCAGGATTTTACACAACATACTTAACTCCAAACATTACAGAAAAAAATAATAAATTAACGTTTTGCACTGAAGAACCTGAAGTTACAAGACAAGCCATAGTTCAACCTGGTCAATATAGTTTAAAAGAATTAGAAGAATATATTAAATCAAACCTTCCATTCTACACTGATGAATTCAAAGATACTTTTGAAATTACAGAAGACAGGAAAAGAAATAGAGTTAAAATATTTAGTGAAGTTTGTGATATAACCTTAGATACCATTAACACTGTATTAGGTTTTAGTGATAAAAACTTGGCTAATAACATAGAACATATTGGAGATAAACCACCAAGGTTTCATCCGTTTGATACTATAAATATTCACTGTGATTTAGCAGAAGGTATGATTTTAAAACACAATGATACAACACACAACGAAACAGACTTAATTGCAACATTTAGAACAAATGCAGAGTTTAGAGAACCAATTATATATGAACCTAATGAAAAGATATTTTTCCCAATACATCACAATAAATTTAATAATTTCAAAGTTTCAATTAAAGATGAAAATGGTGATTTGATTGATTTTGGTGGAGCTCGTATAACTGTTTTACTTGCTGTTAAATAATTTGAATTGTTATATAATAAATATGGACATCTTTGGTAATACTAAAACGAGGACTATAAACCTCAATCATGTAAGTGAAGTTTTTACATCAAATATAACATGGGTTGATTTCAAAAACAAAAGACTTGTTAATGTAAGTGATGCAATTGATCAACATGATGTAGTAACTTTACAACAGCTAGATTTAATAAATAGTAATGTTAATAGTCAATTGGAAGGTGATAGAAACAAATTTGAAGATGTATTAAAAACATTACACCACACATATATAAAGAAACATGATTTTCAAAAGATTAGGATGGATACTACTAAATTGATTATGCAGAAAGAAACTATACCCCTAATATGTCGATTGAGAGTTAAAAATGTTAAGGAACCAATCTTTAGAATATTTAATCTCTCTAATGGTTACAAATTTCTCTATAATGGGAAAATAATGCACATGGAATTAAGTTTGGATAAATACTTTCTAGAGATATATTTAGGTGATACTTTGATTGAAAATTTACCTGTAAACATTAAAAAGGGTGATATAATTACGTTTCAAGCAAATAAGAATTCAGCTATGGAAGAAGGGCAACCATTGCAAGTTATTATGTATATAGAAAGAGAGCTTTCATAAAACCATTTGCTATATTCAATCTATATAATAACATTCTAATTCAATCTATATAACAACATTCTAAATTGAATTATACAGATGAATTATAAATTGTTATATAGATTGAATTATTGTTCGAATTATAGATTAAGTTATAGAATGTTATATTGATTAAATTATATAGATGAACAGTGTTTGAATTGTAGAAGTTATTATATAGATTGATTATAGATTGAATTATAGATTGAAGTTCATGATCAATTATAGTATTAATCAACAACAGCGTTAATTATAGTATTAATCATCAAATACCGACACCTGTTAATTATAGTATTAATCATCAAATATCGACACCCGTTAATTATAGTATTAATCATCAAATATCGACAACAGCATCAAACAAACATATGCTTGAATTATAGTTTGAATTAGGTTGATCTTTAGAATGATGTTGTTAGTTGATGTAGTGTTTCAATTATAGATTGAGGTTAATAATTTTCCATATAATAAATAGTATGATGTATTGTGTTAAGTGTAAGAAATCAACAGATACAAAAATAGATAACATTAGAATAGAACAAACAAAGAATGGAAGATATGTTAAGAAAGGTATATGTGTTGTATGTGGTACTAATAAATCCCAATTCATTAAAAACTCCGATTGACTATATGAAGGTGAAGGTATTAGAGAAGATATTACAGAAGAAATTCATAAACCATCTAGAAAAAATTATCCTAGGTTAAGTGTTATTGTTAAAGGTATAGATGATTTATGGCAAGCAGATCTTGTGGAAATGGATAGTGGTGTGTTAAAAGGTGTTTCAAAATCAAATAAAGGTTATAAGTATTTGCTAACGATTATAGATGTGTTTTCAAAATATGCATTTGCTGTTCCTGTTAAAGATAAGAGTGGTAAGAATGTTACAGAAGCATTTGAATCAGTGTTAAAAGTAAGAAAACCTAATAATTTACAAACTGATCAAGGTAAAGAGTTTTATAATAAAGAATTTGAAGATTTGATGGGAAAAAACAATATCAATCATTACTCAACATATAGTGGTAAAAAAGCTTCTGTTGTTGAAAGATTTAACAAAACACTTAAACAAAATATGTGGAAGAAATTTACTGTTCAAGGTAATTATAAATGGTTAAAAATATTGCAAGGTTTAGTTGATGAATATAATAACAAAGTACATAGAACAATTGGTGTGAAACCTGTAGAAGTAAATAAGAAAAATGAGCATGTGATATTGAATAAAGTGTATAAGAAAGAATATAAACGTGTTAAACCTAAATACAAATTAGGTGATCATGTTCGTATAAGTAAAATTAAAGGATTGTTTGACAAAGGTTATACACCAAATTGGTCAGCAGAAGTGTTTGTTATTAACGAGGTTATCCCATCTAATCCACCAACATATAAAATTAAAGATTTAAACAATGAAGAAGTTAAAGGAAGATTTTATGAACCAGAATTATTGAAAACTAAATATAAGGATGAGTATTTGGTTGAAAAAATATTGAGAAAGAAAGGTAATAAAGTGTTTGTTAAATGGTTAGGGTTTGATAATTCACATAATAGTTGGATAGATAAAGAAAATGTTGTAGTGTAAATTTAATGTGTTTAACTTTTATGAATATTTTCATACAAGGTAATAAAGTGTTTGTTAAATAATTAGGGTTTATTAAATGGTTAGGGTTTAATAATTTACATAATAATTAAATGATTAGGGTTTATTAAATGGTTAGGGTTTAATAATTTACATAATAATTAAATAAATAATTTGCATTAATAATTAAATAAATAATTTGCATAATAATTAAATAATTAGAGTTTACTAAATGGTTAGGGTTTAATAATTTACATAATATAATATTATAAATGTTGCAGTGTAATTTAATGTGTTTAACTTTTATAAATATTTTCATAAAAGGTAATAAAGTGTTTATTAAATGGTTAGGGTTTAATAATTTACATAATATAATATTATAAATGTTGCAGTGTAATTTAATGTGTTTAACTTTTATAAATATTTTCATAAAACGTAATAAAGTGTTTATTAAATGGTTAGGGTTTAATAATTTACATAATATAATATTATAAATGTTGCAGTGTAATTTAATGTGTTTAACTTTTATAAATATTTTCATAAAAGGTAATAAAGTGTTTATTAAATGGTTAGGGTTTAATAATTTACATAATATAATATTATAAATGTTGCAGTGTAATTTAATGTGTTTAACTTTTATAAATATTTTCATAAAATTTAATAAAGTGTTTATTAAATGGTTAGGGTTTAATAATTTGCATAATAATTAAATAAATAATTTGCATAATAATTAAATAAATAATTTGCATTAATTATTAAATAAATAATTTGAATAATAATTAAATAAATAATTTGCATAATAATTAAATAATTAGAGTTTATTAAGTGGTTAGGGTTTAATAATTTGCATAATAATTAAATAAATAAAAATAATATAATATTATAAATGTTGTAATGTAATTTAATTTGTTTAAACATGAAAAATATTATGAAAATGAATTTAAAAATCTGGTGAATATAAAAAACGATACAGTGTTTCTTCATATAAGGTGTGTTATTATATGGAAAAACACAGTATCGTTTTTTTTATGTCGACATTAACAGCTGTATTAGAAAAATAAGTTGCTAATGTTGGTATAAAAATATTATGAAAATGAATTAAAAAATTTAGTGAATATAAAATTACGATACAGTGTTTTTCCATATAAAATGAGTATGAATAATGTTAATTTTACTGGTGAGGAGATGAAGGAGATGTCAATTACAAAACTAAAACAAATATGTAGTCAAGAAAATCCGCGGCTATAGTTATTTAAATAAGAGTGAATTAATCAAAAAATCGAACAATACCAAAATGAACCAGATGAATTGAAAGTTATATACACAATGAAAGTTGATGAACTAAAAAACCATTGTAAAAGGAAGGGGATAAAAGGTTATTCTAAATTAAGAAAGGCTGAACTTATTGACCGTATTATAAAATATGAAGATGAACAAAACAGATCACAAATTAGAAACATATTTCCATTTAAACAAGATGTTTTTGAAGAATCCAAACCACAACGAATACCAATTAAAGTAGAAACAAAGGAAACAGCAATACAGAAACGATTACAAACCATCACAATTGAAAACATAGGAGGATATAAAGATCCAGTGAAGTTTTTAAATATAAGTGGGAAAGTAGTTATTAACAAAATCAAGGAAGAATTAAAGCACCATCCATTAAAAGTCAACCTTGTATTCATTTGTGATTATATTAAAGATAAAGAAGTACAAGAACGCAATTTTAAAACTATGAATGAAAGAATATTACAATCAACTGACTTAGATGAATATATAACCTATGCTAAACAAAAACTATGTAGAGAGATGGAGGAATTTCAAGGAAGAGGTTCAGGTTGGTCATTACATCAAATTAAATATTTAGAAATCAGATTAAATAAATATGTACCATTACGAGCTTCTTCCTATATTGACCTTCCTAAACCAATTAAAGATAAAAAAGCAGTGATTAATGTTCAAAATAAAGATAATAAATGTTTCTTATATTCTATTGCATGTTATTTAAAACCTATAGATCATCAATCACATCCTCAACGGCCTTCAAACTATACAGAAATTGTGGATGAATTACAAGAGAAATATTGTAAGGGTATTGAATTTCCTGTACAATTAAAAGATATAGTAAAGTTTGAAAAAAGAAGTAACATATCCATTAACGTGTATACCTATGATGATGAATATAATATATACCCACTTCAAATCACAAAAAATAAGCAGGATAAACACATCAATTTATTATATGTAAAAGATGAAAATAATGATCACTTTTGTTGGATAAAGGATTTATCAAGATTAATAAGAAGTTAAGTAACAAAGCATAAGGAAAAATTATACTTTTGTGATAGGTGTTTAACAAGACATTTTAGAAATGAGATACAATTACAAGAACATGAACTATATTGTATGGAATCTGTTAGAATAGAACTTCCAAAACCATATGACAATCAAATACAGTTCCAAAATTATAATAGATCATTTAGAGTACCATTTGCGATATATGCCGATTTTGAATGTTTGTTATGTAAAATGGAAGTAGACCATAATTGTTCTAAAACTGTGAAGTATCAAAAGCATTTACCAATGAGTTTCTGTTATTATATCAAATACTCAAATGGTGTGTATAAAAGTCCTGTTAGTTATATTGGTTTAGATGCTGCAAAGGTGTTTGTGGAGAAGTTAAAACAAGAAGCAATAGAAATAAAGAAAATATATAACAAAAGAGTTAAAATGAATGGTCTAACTAAAGATGAAGAAAATGGATATAATAATTCCAATAGTTGTCATATATGTGAGAGAAACTTGAATGATTTACCACCAGCAATTGAAAAACAAATAAATATGTTAAATAAGAAAATACAATTCGCTAAAGATAATGATAGCATGGTTGAAAAGTTAGAAGAATGGAAACATGAATTAGGTAAATGTTTGAAGAATATAAATATAAATAAAGCAAAAGTAAGAGATCATGATCATTTAACTGGGAAGTTTAGAGGTGCAGCTCACAGTTATTGTAACTTAAGCTATCGAAATCCTAATTTTATTCCAGTATTTATTCACAACTTAAGTGGTTATGATACTCACCTGTTTGTTAAAGAACTTGCTTATGATAAGAATGAAATAAAACTAATTGCAAATAATGAGGAAAAATATATAACATACTCAAAATATGTGAAGGTTGATAAAAAGAATGGAATTAATTTACGATTTCTAGATTCATTTAGGTTTATGCCAAGGAGTTTAGCAGAACTAGCAAATAACCTTACAAAAGAACAATATAGAGAAACGTCAAAGTACTTCCCTAATGATTTGTTAGATTTAGTAATTAAAAAAGGTGTGTACCCATATGATTATATTGACTCAATTGAAAGATTAGAAGAAACAAAACTACCTTCAAAAGAAATGTTCTTTAATAAACTTACTAAAACCCACATCAGTGATGAAGATTATCAGCATGCGAAAAATGTTTGGAAGTCATTCAATATTAAAAATCTAGGTGAATATACAGAACTTTATAACAAGACAGATGTATTAATATTAGCTGATGTATTTGAAAGTTTTAGAGATGTGTGTTTAAAAGCATATGGTTTAGATCCTGCTTGGTATTTCACTGCTCCTGGTTTATCGTGGGATTCAATGTTAAAGATGACTAAGATCAAACTAGAAATGTTAACTGACTATGACAAAATATTAATGATAGAAAAAGGTATAAGAGGTGGAATTTCACAATGTAGTAAGAGATATGTAAAAGCAAATAATAAGTATATGGAAAATTATAACAAAGACGAACCTTCAAAGTATTTAGCTTATCTACATGCAAATAATTTATATGGATGGGCTATGAGTCAGTACATGCCTTACAAAGACTTTAAATGGGTTCAACCTTACATAAACATAATGAATGTTCCAGATGATTCAGAAACTGGCTACATATTAGAAGTTGATTTAGAATATCCAGAATACTTACATGATAAACATACAAATCTGCCATTAGCTCCAGAAAATGTGTCCACCAGGATCGAAACATTCAAAATTATTAACAACCCTTTACAATAAAGAAAGATATGTTATTCATTACAGAAACTTAAAACTATATATGTCACTTGGGATGATATTAAAGAAAATTCATAGAATATTGGAGTTCAAGCAATCAAACTGGTTAAAGGAATATATTGATCTAAATACAAATATGAGAACAAAAGCTAAGAATGATTTCGAGAAAGATTTTTACAAGTTAATGAACAATAGCGTATTTGGTAAAACAATGGAAAACATTAGAAAGAGGCCATCTATTACCTTAGAATGTGATCCAATGAGGGTGGAAAAGTTAATAGCAAAACCGAACTTTGATTACAGGACAATATTTACTGAAGATTTGTGTGCGATACATATGAAAAAAGAAAAATTGACCTTCAACAAACCTATATATGTTGGTATGAGTGTGCTAGATTTGTCAAAACTATTAATGTATGACTTCCATTACAATATTATGAAACCTAAATATGATATTGATATAGGGTTATGTTATATGGATACTGATAGTTTTATATATGAAATTAATATAGATGATTTCTACAAAGACTTAAAAGAAATCGTTGATTTATTTGATACAAGTGAATATGGAAAGGATAATCAATATGGAATACCATTAGTAAACAAAAAAGTATTAGGAAAGATGAAGGATGAAAACAATGGTAAAATAATGACAGAATTTATTGGGTTAAGATCAAAGATGTATGCCTTTAAAGTTGAAAATAAAGAGAAGAAAAAAGCAAAAGGAATAACAAAATGTGTAGTATCAAAAGAGTTACAATTTGATGATTATAAGCAAACCCTATTCAATGATGTGAAAACATACAAAAATATAAATCTAATTCGAAGTTGTAAGCATGATGTATATACCATAGCTGTAAATAAGTTAGCATTAGATTCGAATGATGATAAAAGATATATACTAGAGGGTGGTATAAGTACATTAGCTTGGGGGCATTATAAGATATAGTTAAAATGTATTTAAGTGTAGTTTAGTTTTAGGTCATATTAATTAACTTTTATGTGTAGTTTAGTTTTAGGTCATATTTAATTAACTTTTATGTATAGTGTAGTTTAGTTTTAGGTCATATTTAATTAACTTTTATGTATAGTTTAGTTTAGTTTTAGGTCATATTTAATTTACTTTTATGTATAGTTTAGTTTATTTTTAGGTCATATTTAATTAACTTTTATCTATAGTTTAGTTTTAGGTCATATTTAATTAACTTTTATGTAAAGTTTAGTTTATTTTTAGGTCATATTTAATTAACTTTTATGTATAGTTTAGTTTTAGGTCATATTTAATTAACTTTTATGTATAGTTTATTTTTAGGTCATATTTAATTAACTTTTATGTATAGTTTAGTTTTAGGTCATATTTAATTAACTTTTATGTATAGTTTAGTTTTAGGTCATATTTAATTAACTTATGTATAGTTTAGTTTATTTTTAGGTCATATTTAATTAACTTTTATGTATAGTTTATTTTTAGGTCATATTTAATTAACTTTTATGTATAGTTTAAAGTCATATTTAATTAACTTATGTATAGTTTAGTTTATTTTTAGGTCATATTTAATTAACTTTTATGTATAGTTTATTTTTAGGTCATATTTAATTAACTTTTATGTATAGTTTATTTTTAGGTAAAATTTATATTTTTAAGTCATAAAAGTTGTTTTTGTAATTTTATCCTTAGACATAGGCAACCAGTAATGCATGAAAATAATTGTTTTGTAGTCTAGTATTTATGTCCTGTTTACATTTCCTTAATACATTCTTACATAGTGAAGATTTTTGATTTTTTATAATTTTATCCTTAGACATAGACAACCAGTACCGCGTTAGAAAAAAATTATAAGAAAATAGAAACCATTTACCGTTTGAATTTTGAAAATCGGTTAATATTTGACGATTTTATAGCAAGTTCAAAATTTCGGGAATTTTTTACGGGTTTATTTTTGAGTTTTCGGGAAAATGTTATTTTTTAAAAAAGTCTTAGAATTTTATTTGACTTATGGTAGTATTTTTATTTTTTCGATTTGTTGAAATTTTGTGGAGATATTGAAAAGGGAAAAGTATCCTTTGGGTTATGCAACCATTTATGCATTTTAAAAAATTGGTTATGTTATTAGTATTCATTTACCGTTTGAATTTTTGAAATCGGTTAATTAGGAGCCGAGGAATTAATTAATAACGTTATTTGGGGGTGGCACTGTAAGTGTTGCCAACTCACTTTTAACAATTATCATATTTATTAGTAGTGGGGTGGACTCATCCCTATATGTTTTAAAGCGATATCTTGAAAAATTAAAATCCTGGAACGTTCCAAAAAAATATATGGAGTTGGATACACTGATTTTTTCTTTTTTGAACATTGATGTTTTAGCTATATTTACCACCTAGGTGACTATGATCAATAAGTTACTCACTCACTCAATAGATGGTGTGGCATGTAGTATGTTTCAGAGTAATAAAAGCTAGAGAGTTGCGGACAGATTTTGTTTCAAGAATTTTCTTCAAAGTGATGATTGTGAATCGAAAAAAGCGGGACTGACAAGAAGCCGTGACACCTAGGACAGACAGCCTGGACAGACAGCCAGGACGGACAGTTTTGGTGTTGTTATTATTACATACTCAGAAGAAAGAGAGAAGGAAACTGATTTGTAAATGTGTGCGTGTGTTGTGTTGGGTTGTATAAATACAGGCGGCAAAATGCTAAATTCGTTATTTTTTATCCGATTTTGATAATTCAAACGGCATTTAAAAGAGTATGTATCAGAGTTTAAAACGCAATTGTTTATTCTTGTTAAATGCTGTTAGATTTAGTAATTTTTTGTTTTTGTAACTAGATTTAGTGATTTTTTGTAACCAAATTTAGTGACTTTTTGAAGTCAAAACCGGTTATAACCAGATTTTATAACTAGATTTAGTGATTTTTTAAAGTCAAAACCGGTTATAACTAGATTTTGTAACCAGATTTAGTGATTTTGTAACTTGATTTAGTGATTTTTTGTATCCAGATTTAGTGATTTTTTGTAACTAGATTTAGTGATAGAATGCATTAGAAGTTATTATGAGTAAGATAGAAGTTATTTGAGATGTGATAGAAGTTATTTGGGAAATAGGGAGTGCGGTAGAAATTATTAGGGGTAGTTTAGAAGTTATTTGGAGGTAGGGGGATGCGCTATTGTTATTAGGGGTGCGCTATTATTATTGATGGTGTGCTAGATTGTTATTGGAAATGATGAAGTGGCGCAGAATCCCCATCCCACACCTACTACCGTGAAACCAGCACCAAACCACAAGACATGGTGCGGCCATATCTCATTAAAGATGCCGGATGTCGCAGACTGTTGTGGCTGGTACAGCGGGGGACACTTCTAAATGGTACAGCCATATGGAGATTTACGGCTAAGGTGTACCATTTAAAAGTGTCCCCCGCTGTACAACAGGATAGGGCGCAAAGTGTGGACAAAGTACAAATGTACCTGAGCACACAATTAACCATACACTAGTAAATATGAGCCTCCGCAGCTGTTGTTTCATATGTGTACACCATACCTTTAGCTACCTATAAAGGTCTTATTGCTTCTATGCCAAACCGCATTGCTGCTGTCCTGTGAACAAACGGTGGACATACTTTTATATTAGGTAGGTGATCATAATATTCTGGTTGTCACTGTACAATATATTAGTTTATGTGAAGAAAACTTGGTAGTTCTGTTAATTAAAGTATTTGGGAATTACAGGACACTTATCACAAAGAAATACTAAAATATGCGTGTCTAAAAATATTAAGAAAACAATCGTGACATAAAGTAAAGAAACTACAATTTTAGATATTTTCTAACATAGCATACTTACATCAACAGGAATTTGGGTGTGCATTCACAAATTCAGTGGCAAAAGATACTCTGAATCTACGGTAATACACACAGAATGTCTTTATTGTAAATCTAAAGAATGACGTTCTATTTTCGTTTGTGTCTTATGGAAGATCGTTGCGGGGGGGGGGGGGGGAAGAGCCACTATACTTATGAAAAGCAGTTTGCGACCGCCCTGACAGTGAGAAACGAAATAATAATTAGAGCAGCTTCTCTTAGCATCTCTCGCCCAGAAGAGACTCGATGTATTTTCAATTTATTCTGAGAGCAGCTTCAACCATGGGGCCTCATTAAATAGTCGATTTGAAAGATATAGTTTATGTTTCAAATTCTGAAATAATTAAAAAACGTTTAATTTGACAATATCGCCCTATATATATATATATATATATATATATGTGTGTGTGTGTGTGTGTGTGTGTGTGTGTGTGTGTGTGTGTGTTACTTCCGTTCTTCCTTACCAAGTGTTGAATACTTCCAATCATAGCTTTCCTGTCTCATTGAATCTCCTGCGAATTTATTCGATGAAGAGATAAGCAAATCCTTACAACAATCTTCTCAGATCATTCCAGTCTTCTTTTCCTTTTCCATATTTATGTCTTCCAAACTTCCGTTGAAACTGAGCTATTAAATGGAATAGGTTGGCAATGAAGCACAGAATAGTAGATAGGTAGTTTAATTTTGGAAAACTGCCTGCAGATGGCAGGAAAAGCTTGTTTGGTATGACACTTTGCATTGAATTGCATGCGAATCTTAAAATCCTTTTCCAGTTTATTCAAAAGTTAGAACATATGACAGCATCATATTCCACCGAGCCGTTCAAATATTGAAGAACTCTGGTCTGACGCAATCTATTCAGGAACTGACGCAATCTGGGACAATATTAAAACGAAATAGATACATATTGCTAAGTGTCAAGGATGATGGAACAATATTACAAACAAAATAGATATATATTGCTAAGTGTCAAGGATGATGGGAGAATGTTGCTACATGTGAAAGATGATGGGAGAATATTACAAACAAAATAGATATATATTGCTAAGTGTCAAGGATGATGGGACAGTATTACAAACAGAATAGATATATATTTCTAAGTGTCAAGGAGATGGGAGAGTATTACAAACAAAATATATACCGTATATATTGCTGTGTCATAGAAGATGGGAGCATATTACAAACAAAATAGATATATATTGCTAAGTGTCAAAGACGATGGGAGAATATTACAAACAATATAGATATATATTGCTAAGTGTCAAGGATGATGGGGCAGTAATACAAACAGAATAGATATATATTGCTAAGTGTCAAAGACGATGGGAGAATATTACAAACAATATAGATATATATTGCTAGGTGTCAAGGATGATGGGGCAGTATTACAAACAGAATAGATATATATTTCTAAGTGTCAAGGAGATGGGAGAGTATTACAAACAAAATAGATATATATTGCTGAAAGACGGGAGAATATTACAAGTGCCATGGAAGACGGGAGAATATTACAAACAAAATAGATATATATTGCTAAGTGTCAAAGACGATGGGAGAATATTACAAATAAAATAGATATATATTAATAAGTGTCAAGGATGATGGAAGAGTATTACAAACAAAACAGATATATATATATATATATAGATCTATATTGCTAAGTGTCAAGGATGGTGGGACAATATTAGAAACAAAATAGATATATATATTGCTAAGTGTCAAGGATGATGAGAGAATATTACAAAAAAATAGATATATATTAATAAGTGTCAAGGTTGATGGGAGAATACTACAATCCAGGATCCTAAAAAGATACAACATTAAACGTAATTTATCTTTTATCTTTTCTAAAAATTAGAACAATGTTGAGAAATACATCGTCCAAAGCTGCGGCTGCTTGCTATGAGAAATTGCTGATGGTCTCTCAGGATTTCTTCCCGGTGCTTATGCATTCCATTATTGAGTAAGTAGCTAATACCTTAAAATATTGTAATATATTTCGAAGTATTTTCAGATTGATATTTACTGCCATGTGCACTTGTCGAGAACATGTTAACTTCATAAGTAAAACCAGCAGTTGTGACACCGAAAACGACAGGTAAAATGACAAAATGAATTTTAAAAATGGAAGTTTTTATTATGGAAAAATAATATACAGGGTGTTTCCAAACAACACCGGCAACGTTTGGGAGGTGATTCCTGGCACCAAAATAAGACGAAAAGTATAGACCAACCTGGGTGCACAAATGCTTACTTTCGGAGCTATAGGCTGCCGAAAACAAGAAAAAATGAACTTTAAAGGTCCGTAGCTCTAAAACTATAGGGCCTGCCGTAGTCGGGTCAAGACTTTACAAAGGAACTAATATGTGCTCTATCCACAAATTCATGCTTCAGAATCCTGCAGTACTTCCGCAACAATATTTATAGAGGTAATTAGTGAGTACTTCAGATTATATGTCCGTAACCAAACTGCCTGTACAAAAATTGTTGCGTGAGTACCTTAGGATTCTCAAACATGTATTTTTAGATAGAGCACGTATTAGTTCCTAAGTAAAGTCTTGACCCGACTACGGTATGTCCCATAGTTTAGGAGCTATAGACCTTTAAAGTTCATTTTTTTCATGTTTTCGGCAGCCTATAAATCCGAAAGTAAGCATTTGTGCACCCAGGTTGGTCTATACTTTTCGTCTTATTTTGGTGTCAGGAATCACCTCCCAAACGTTGTTGGTGTTGTTTTCAAACACCCTGTATTATTTGATTTTACGTCAGTAATTACAGAAAGAGGTTGCGTAAATGCATTCATCTTCATTAAGAATTATAAGTAACTCTAATTAGTAGGTGTGACTTAAAAGCGGGCTGCGTTTGCTCAATGATGGAACGCTCACTTCTAACGTATTGTTCCACTATGATTTCTAACTCAGTACTGAATCATACAGGTAATTTCAACGTTTTTACAATTGATCACATGCTAATTTCACTAACTTTTCTGACCTTATCCAAACATTACGCAATTTTTATTGTTGATTGCACAGTACTATGCAATTATAGTCTCTAAACATTTAATAATGTATTCTAGAACTATTAAAGCAATTAAATTTTAAGTAATAATTATTTTCCTTAAGATATTGTGTTTCAATAGTTTATTGTTTCATTAATTTATTAAGTTTGAGTAGAATATAACTAAATTTAAAAGTAAACTGTAAACTCAACAAAGTAACAATATTTGGTTATATAAAATAATCAATTTTAAGAAAAAAGACATGTTAGTTGAAAATAGTTAAACAAAAGGAAACTTAACAAACAAGAAAATTATAATAAAGAACATGTTAAAATTAAACGCAAGAAATTTAATAAAGTTAAACCAAAGAAATTCAAAGAATAGAGAAATGCTAGTAAAGAGAATACTAAAATTCAACAGTAAGAAATTTAACAAACAAAATACAACAAGGAGAGGTTAATTAAATATTAGTGAGGGAAAGTTAAAGAAACAAATTTCAAAAGAAAGAAACACTCAGTAAGAAGACGGTACAATTAAATAGAAAAGGTTAGTAAAAATAAAACTATAATTATATAAAAAATAATTTAAAACTTAGTAGAGAAGATAATAAAAATAAAAGAAAAATAACTTGCTAAAATAATAATATAGTTGAAAAGTAAAAAGGATATTAAAACAAAATAAGTTAACCAAAGGAATTTAACAAACAAGAAAGAAACATGGTTGAAGGGAAAGAAATATATTAAAGAGCAGAAAATGTTAGTATATTTTAGGAAATAAATTTAAAAGGAACTTGATAAAAAATAAAAAGTAATAACGTTAAGTTTGTAATTTTAAAAAATTTAATTACATATATCGTATGGTATTTTAATTTTTCACGTACATGTTACACAACATAATAATAATATATACTTCAGTGTAGAGGCGCAGAAAGTATTAACTGACAGAATAAAAATCATTAAATAGAAAGCAAAATTAACTAATAATAATAGTGCAAAACTTTAACATGAATATTTTTTTTATTTCTTACCGTTGTTCTTAACTTTTCCGAAGTAAATAATTGATAAAAAGTTGTTGTCTGTTCAAATTCTCTTAACTTATTTGTAGGTAAACTAACAGACCTCATGTGCTAGAATGTCCTAAAAGAAAAAAAATCATATTTATTAGCTTGACAATGTCTTTATAACAAATTTAAATTTTATTTGTATTACGTGTCTCAAAATATTTTTAACTGTTCGCTTTATACCTAAAAATACTTTGTTAAAATTTGTGAAAATATTAAAAGTTCAAAGTGTGTATTGTTCATAACACAACTTTGTATTACTACAATTATTAAATATATTTGTTGGCTTATACCTTATAGTTATCTAACTTTAATTTAATAATATTATCATATAATTATATAAATTTACATTACTATTTAAATTTTTATGAAGTTTGTATTAGTACGGGTTATTACTCTTGAGTGAAAATCTACAATTTAGAATCAGTAGCTAGTTCTTTAAAACATCAAAGAAACCCAGTTTTGTCGAATATTTTAAAAGTAGGTTTTCAAATTGTTTTAATCTCTCGTTTCAAACTTGAAATTCACAAGACAAAACGAAGCTTTGGAACATATTTTTAAAAAAATAGTACTAAAAATATTTCCTATTGAATTAAAATTGTTTGATTAAAATGAAAATAAAAATCGCAAGACAAAATTATATTTTGTAACATTTTGAATAACTAATAACGTTTCCCAGGTATGATTTGAATTATTCAAAGTGTCGTGTTTATTTATTCCCTCATATCACTACTAATAAGTTCGTTTTCAGAGAAATCTCATTGTTAAGTAAAAACGAAGTTTTGGAATTATTAATTCGATCGTTTTCATATGATTTTGGTCTCTTCTTTGAAACTTGAAACTCGTAAGACAAAACTATGTTTGCAACTTGTTGAAATTAGGATGCAGTAAAAGAAATTTTCTTAATGTTTTTTTTTAATTGCAACTTTAATTCGCTGAGAATCACAACCGAATTATTAACTTATTTAAGAAAGTTAAAATTGGACAAAGAAAAAATTGCAGTACATTATAGAAACTTAACGAATTAAAACATACCTTGATAAGTTATTAGATTCACTGTCGTAATACCAGAAGTATCACCAATGATAGCAGTATTAATTTGGAAATCTTAAATATAAAATATCTGTATAACATTTCAATGATTTTATCAAGTTGTATTATACGATTAAATTACTTAGATACAATTTGTTATGTGAATTACATTCATTAACAACATAAAAAAGATCTTAAGCACACAAGCAAAGAGCGTGTATGATACAATAAAGAAGAGGATAAATCTAACTTAGCTCAAATATTCAACTAAATTAGTAAAGAAGAAGAAAAAGATAAAAGAAATTACGTACTTGTATTCTACAATAATACACTTTACTAATTTCATTGACGGCAATCATGATTTGATTGTTTTTATTTAGTAAATCAAGGTAAACCCAAAAGAATAACTGTGACTTGCTTCATCATATATTTAAATAATAAATCAAATAAGACATTGATACATAATTAAAAATTTAAGAAACGGGTGAGTCCATGTTTCCTAACATGATTTAATCGACTCGTGTCCAGAAGAAACTTTTTTGCTAAAAACAAAGTCCTCAATGCCAGGTCAACATATAATTGTTAGCTATGAGATTGTTTAAAGTATGTAATGACCTCTATGATTACAATTACATTCTAAAATTAAATTATAATAAAATTAATTCATTCATCCTATCATTTGCATTCAGTTATTAATAATCTAATTTGGGTGAAAAAGTATTTGGATGCAAACGGACAGTATATCCATAAAGTACATATTTAGTTTTCTCTTTTTCTTTCCTTTTTTTACCCTTCGAAACGACAATTGCAGTGGGCACTTCATTCGCACCAAACTAATACAAAACAGATATAACACTAACATACGTATAATTTTATTCTCCTTAAGAAATATTTATGTGATATTTGTATTTGATTAATCACTTTCTAATCCAATTTCAGCTATATGGAACAAAATGATGGATGGAAAATTACTAGATTTGGAACAACTGTAATCGAGTTATTTCTTAAGGTACTTATTTTTTTTAGTATTTTTAAAGGTATACTATTTTCATTGCATTACCTGCTTTCAATATCCTCGTAATGTACTGTTTAAATTGCAATAAGAATTATTTTTTGTGCTAATTAATAATCTCATATCCCCACTTTAATATTTGTAGTTATATAGTAAGTTTCTAAGAAGTTAATATTTCTAAAGGCAAATCAGAAGCTGAGAAGTTAACGTAGACCATTAGCTTAGGAAGATGAGCATGAACTGTTTCAGTTAAATTGTATTCGCCAGAATATAATGGACACATTTATTTTTCTTTCTGTGCTATACACTTTTGAGTTTCTGAATCCATAAAGTTAGTTAGTTTGGTTCTTTTAACATACATTGACATACTCATTCGTAACAATCATTGACTTTGTACATAAAGATGCGCACGAGACAAGATTTGTGGCTGTCTCGACTCGAAAATGTGCTGTAAAAGTGATGTCTCTACTCGAAAAATGTATTTCTCTATTGGAAGAGCCGTGTCTCGACTCGAATTTAGTCAGAAGACCCTGTCTCGACTCGTCTCGTGCGCATCCCTATTTGTACATTAGTCGGCATTAATTGACTTTGTACATTTGAACTCTATACACTCACTGCTACTTTGCCTATTATATTGCTTCGTCTATTCGTCCAGAATTTCTAACCACGTAATCCACATACATCACCCTACAAAAACTGATCCAATCCACCACTGTGTGACAACCACATGTAACTCGTGAAAAAAACATATATTTCCTGTTCTTGTAAGATATTTTATTTAAACTTTGCACCAATAGACAATACATAATACCTTCTCTGTCGACAAATTTGTGTCCTCGAAGAAAGGTACCTACACTGTTTACTTTTTACAATGACGTTTTACACCATCAATAAGATGTTTGAATTTAATTATGTAACTGTATCTTCATTTCTATTTTCAATGCCTTTCTACATTTACCACACTGTCTGCTCAGTTCCTACAATTCGTTCCTCTCCACAAAACGTAGTAACTCTTCTGCTTCACCAACCTCCGTTGTCATAAAACTCAAGATCAAAATAGCATATCCCTCATATGGAAATATTATCTTTCAATACAAGGAACTATTGTCTTCATTACATCCTAATGCCTGACGTCAGCATACCTTCATTCAAAATAGTTCCAATAACATGGTAGAAATGGTTGTAAAGTGTCGGGAGATAAATGAACTTTTTCCAAATTATGGGCTAATTAATTTACATTTACTGGCACTTATGACCTTATTTTACTACCAAATTAAAAGATTGTATGGGTGGTTTTGTTAAAAATCCCGATATTTTAGCATATGCTTACGTACAACTAGATTTTTTTATTATAATTATGTAAAACTAGAGCACTTTAAGTGGGCGTGGCAGTTTGATATTATTTTAAATAAAGCATAAAAGGTTTAATTTTTCATATTATGCTAATGTATGGATATTACCGGAATCGACATTAATAGTAAGCCTAATTTTGATAACCGTTTAATTATTTTAATTGAACGGAATATTATATCTTATGATATCAAACTAGTTATGAAAAATCCAATATCCTATAATACATGTATAAATAAAATAAATAAATGAATACTTTTCGAACCGGAAGAAGATAACCTTTTACTTTACTTGGTGACGTCAGCACATCCTTTGTAGAACACGGACCGCACACGAAGAGAGCCGCGAGTAGAAGCGGAGTCACGATCCCGATGATTTTTTTCGAGGAAAACAATATTTAGTCCAGCTAAGTATACGATGTGTGGGTTATTTTTAACCACTAGCATGAGGTCTTCTAACGATGATTACTGTAATGTTTATATTTAGTTCCAGTAATATTTGAATATATTATAATTATAAATTTTAGTAATGATTTCTTATTATTATTATTATATAATTATGGATAATGAAAGCATACATTTTTATAAAAATACTTTCGTAAGTAATAATAGGAAGTGTAACGGTAGAACAGGGCTGACATCTATAATTGCCAAAGATAACCGTTTGCTCTCATTTTCCTAATGTTTCGGGATCGGTTTTTGCTCACCTTTTTTCCAATGCGCAATCTACCTAGGAAAAAACAGATTTTTTGTTCCGATAGAAGCAGGGTAAAAGAAACAGCTAAAAGTATATTCACCTGTCACCTGTTTGCAAGGCTATGAATTGCGTGGAAACCAGTTTTTCTGAAGCACAAGGCAAAGGGAGCTCGTATTTTGTTTAGCAGTAGAAAATAAAAATAAAGAAATTGTTTTTGATGTCAGATGTGAGACATGACTTGAATTTAACTCATTTTGGACGCACAAGACATTTATACTAGTGGATGACATACATTAGAGATCAAGTATAAGTGTTATGTTCCGGGAACAAACTTCGATGCATTACATAATTGTGTTGGTGAGCAATAAGTTAAGCTGTTTTTCTATTACTTTATATTACGTATGGCATAATTATTATATATACGAAGCGGCAATATAAACAATTTATTCTAAGTGGTATGTGTGAGGAACATTGCTTCCTAATAATTGGTATTAGTTATATTACTCGAAAACTATAAATAGAGAACCCACCGAAGTACGGGAAATTTTTAAAGCCCGTATTGCTTATTTAAAAGATATGGTCTGTAAAATAACTTACTGGCAGACAAAAACATAGGTTTGGCATAAATTTAGTTAACAGGAAATTGAGCCGGGGACCGCCCCCATTAGAAATGAATGTTGAATTAAGTTATGGATTGTAGTTGCAAAATTACCTGATCATCGTACACTGTAAAAAATCGTTGTGTTATTTCAACGACATGCCTATGTGTTAACACGATTGTGTTAAAAATATAACACAAACAAGTGGTTAGAACAGCTCGCTCTCCATTTGGATTGTGTGTTAAATGCCAGTAGTTGAAATGATACACAGCCTGTGTGTTAAATTAACACAAGTGTAGAATCTTCGGTGTTGTTTTCTGAGTTGCGAAATATGTTGGGCATCTAATTATAAAGGCTTATGAATTGAAGCTACGCGCAAACACAGCAAAAAGAAATACTTAAACAAATCCAGGCATACGCAAAATTTCAAAATGCAAACCGTGCGATGTGTTTTCAATAGTTTTACATAATGTTTCTGAAGAAACCCTAACAGCACAAGATATGCCAGGCATGTGCCATTTTGGTGTTCTAAATTCATCTCCCACATTTGATGCATTTATTGCTTCTTTTTCTGTGATTGTGTACTAGAAGCAACAAACGCGTCAACTTTATTAGATGGCAACTGGCGCCCATCATTTGAAAGTGAATATGGAAGAACTATAAAATAAAGTAAATACACAGTCGTCATTTTGTTATAAAATTAGGTCTACATGGCGAGCAGATTTTATCTTATCCCGAACGGTTATCGTCGAATATACGCGGCTTAAAGGAACATTCTAATTAGCCAAATTCAAAAGACCTCAACAATGTATCCCTTATAAGCGACGTTTTCTTCATCGCCTCCGTGGCCAAGTCAGAAGAGCACGCGGCTAGTAATTAAAAAGTTGGTGGTTCGTGTTTCCCCCCCCCCCCCGCTACTGGAGTACATTTTTTTCGAAAGTTGTACAGAAAATATTTGTCACTGTCGGAAAAAAAAAAGTCATATAAACTGCACATAAATTGTTCAATTTATAATTTTGCCTCTCTTGTTTTCAATATGAATAACTCAATGTGCTATAATATCAATTTCAATAAACTGCCTACATACATTTCTATTTTATGGTTGTTTGTGTTATTGTGTTTTTAATCCGAATAGCTAAGTGTACCAGACTAGTTTTCAGGAAGGTAAAGGTACATATATTAAATATACTGTAGTAATTTTTTTCTAGTACTGTATATTGTTATGATTACTCTATATACATTATTTAAAAGTAGCTGTCGTGCCATTGCTTATTAAAATTTTACAATCAAATAATACTAGAAATCCTATTATAAAAATACACCAATACCACTTATTTTCTGTAAGTTGTCCCCCTGTCTAAGTTGGCCACTTTTCAATGGAACTGATGGTGACCAACATAGAGAGGTTTCACTGTACTTCGTATTTACTTGAGATTTAATGACCAGTTACTGAGTTACGGTATATGCATGATGACCAGGTGTTGTAAGATACAAATTAATCTACTCAAAGTATTAAATAGTTTAACTTACAATCTTGTCCTAGTAATTTTGATTTTTCGTGTTAGAATCTGGTTCGAATCTTTGTTGCTATGAAACAGAATATATGTATACATTTTTTAAAAATATTTTTAACAATATAATCTAAATTATTATTGATCAATTATAGCGAAAGCTCGTACAAATATTTATATTTAAAAGCATTGTTTACACTTACAAAACTAAGACAAAACCTGTCCCAGAGTGGCGACTCAAGGATTTATTTCGTTCGGGTGTCATAAACGATATTGTGTGTCAATTTACGTATTTCTAAGTACTTGTACTGTAAATTCAGCATTTGAATAATGTTCCAGAAAGTCACACTGAGAAAAATATTGTAGGTGGCATACTTAAAAAGATAGATTACATGAGTAATTCCTGTAGTTTTTGGACTTAACGTACAACAGACGTATAACTGAAAACGCATGTTTCATAATACTTTCTGTATAAGTGTTATATCTATACGTACTTTCTGTATTAAACAATGTAGGCGATCAGGATCTCACATACAAATGGACGTATATAACATATAGCTGACGAAGGTAACATACTGTAAGTATATGCATGTGATATACGGAAAACTGTTAGATGTCAGACATCCTGCAACGACATGATGTAACATATGAGGGCAGTGCCTATGTAGCATACGGTTAACGTATGCTCCGTACTGATTTCTATAGTAAGCAAGAAGATACCGTATATTTGTACAATATACCGCTGTCCGGAGAACGGATTTTTCTCTGTGTAGGTCATGCGGATATGATGTGATATGCCAACACTAGTTCAGTACAACTTCACTATATATATAGTGTCACGAGTGTACACCAAATGAATCAGTTTGATTTGTATTGCGTGATAGTCTCTCAGTTACTATTGAAACCTGAAGTGGTCATAGGTATTTACAACTTTTAGTTTTAGTAGAGAGATTAATTGCAGAAAACCGCTTCTAGCTATCTATTACCGTTTTAACTCTATAGGGATCAATGTTAAACCAGAAATGGTTGATTTCTTCTACTTCATATTTTAGTAGAGATATAATGACGCTTTATTGATTGAAGAAAAACACATTTCGTTATTTATTACAGTTTTTAACCTATTGTAATGAACGTAAAAACGGGAAGTGATTGATTTCATTCACTTTTGGGTTGACTAGAAAGTTAATGATGTAAGATGGTGCTTATTCTTAGAACGCTAAATGGATTCCAAAACGCTATTCTCGTTCTGTAATATCGTTTTTAGTCTATTTAGATCAATATTGAAACCATAGCTTGTTGTGGATTTCTATTGCTTAGAGAACCGCTTTTCGTTATATACATGACCGTTTCTGATCTATAGTAATCAACGTAAAAACCGGAAATGATTGAATTCTACAACTTCCGGTTTTTATATATCACCTTCCTGAATAAAGTAGATTTCTAACCTTTGCCCCTCTTTATTTTGGCCAAAGTTGGTGGTGATCCAACAAACAGTCCTCCAGACTTTTTTTCCTCCCGAACGGACAGACACAATAAATATTAAAAGGAATTTTGGTAAACGAAACTCTTCAATTATATCAAGGTAATATTTGACATATAGCTACTTAGGCATATTCTAATTTTGGAGATTTATTAAATAATTGTGTTTTGGCATGGTTCGCGTATTACTGATGTAGGAAGATTAGTGTACATTGAATACTGTATAGTAGTCAGTTAATACAGTGTTCATCATTTATAAAATTGCGTTGAGTTTATTTGTATTTTCAACAAACTGTCTTATTTTTTTCTACGTGGGAAACTATCTTAATCCCATGGTCGTGATACGTAAATACAATTTTCAGTGCTGGAATAATTAAGCACTATATAATTCAATGAAAATGTGTTAAGTCGAATTTGGGTAATTAAAAGTTGTTGTTTTTTTCATTGGCTATACATTAATTAGTATTGGTCCTTATTTCGGAGTGAGGAAATAACAACATACAGGTAGACAAAATGAAATTTGTAATGAGATCTCAGAACAACATAAAAAAAAACAAACGAGTACCCCTTTATAAACGATCAGTACGACAAGCAACAACAGACTCATTCTTCTACTCAAGAGTGTACTTTTACGCATAAAAGACAAATCAAAATAATTGACCTGATTTCAGACATTTATTCTGTGAAATCTAACGAACATATGTTATTGTGAGATATGTGCTTTAGAAAGGTAAACTGTCAAAGTTTCCTTCAAACATATCAGAAGTGTTCTACGTGAACATTTCGCGTAACACGGCACAGATCAAGTTGATAGTCTATATCCCGCTAATCTTTTGTAGCATGTTGCGGGTCAATGTTAGCAATTCATTTCATGCTCGCTCCTGACTCTTAGTGGAAACACTGCGTGGAAACCAAACTTTGAAAGTTAACCTTTCGAAGCATATGTCTCACAATAACATACGTTTATTAGATATCACACAATAAATTTCTGAAATCGGGTACATATTTTTTGCTTGTCATGTACAGTATATAAACAAATAAGCCATCTGTTCCAGAAAACTAGAAAATATCAGTTCAGTCGGTGAGTGAAAACAAGATAATATTCAAAATAAATAAATAAATAAATAAATAAAGGAGAAAACTCCAAAATAGCAGCCTCAGTATAACTAAATATCCAATGTCATTACTTTTTTTTTTTCGGTATTTTAGAAAATGAAAGATTTTAACATAGCGCTATACATGTCCTATAAAAAATATCTATGTAAAAGCAACGGTATTTCCAGTCACCAGCTCTAGTTTTTCGCTTTCCAAAAGTAAGGTGTACTAAAATGTTATTTTAATATGTTGGACAACATACATTTTAATGTTTTAAAAATTCGTTCTCTCTCTCTCTTTCTCTCTCTCTCTCTCTCTCTCTCTCTCTATATATATATATATATATATATATATATATATATTTCGAAAACTGCTCATAAGAATTTATCATCAAGCATATTATTTTGTAAAGCATGATGGCATCTATGAATACAAAAATTGAAGTTTAAAGAACTAATAATAATTTTGTACTATATTTCATTAACTATATTCTCTTGCATCTTGGTAATATTCTAAAGACAGGCATGATCAGGATGTACCTCAGTTGCAATTACACTTTAACAGATGGCGTGGTTGTCGTATACTATCAGGTTTCAGGTTCACAAAAAAACTTTTTTTTTGTATTTTTTTCTCGAAGACTACACATGAGGATTTACACTCACGGATATCATTTCGTTCAGTTGAACGATTGTTATGCAGGGTGGCCCAAAAGTACGTATACACTCCTGCATTGATCAAGTATAACATTCTAGTTTATGGGTTTATTTGCTTCGGCTCTTTCGAGCTTAAGATATAAGTAAAAACACATTAAGAACAAATTAGAAAGAAACTGAGTCTACCTGATGGATAACAACAAGAAATGATATGAAGAGCAATGAACTGATCAGTTCGGTACTGTATACCTATTTTTGGGCCACCCTGTATATTATGTCTTTGGACATTTTTCTATTATTGCTAATAGTATTGTAGAAATTGAACTATTAAGTGTCTTGTTTGTCACATTTTAATTGTCCCTATTTGTGAACAAACAAAAGGTGACCTTCTTAGAACATAAACGAGATCATATGGAAGAACTCAAATGTGACATATTCATAGCTATAAACGACATGCAAGAACCTTACTTCCCCTAATAGTTTGTACATTTTGTCGTCGAGTTACGATGAATCTTACTTAAGACCTGTTGAGTAGGTTATGATAGATGGTCGCTATTATCAACAATCTCTAGAAACAAGAATAAGATAAATAATTACATTAGTAACATAGCAATAATAACAAATATATCACTAATATATAAACATACAGCTTTGTGTCTGAAAGTTGATTGATCAAAATGCAATTTTGTACAGTACTGTATAGTTTGGCTACCACCTCCGGCGGGCTTGCGACCAAGCAGTCGTTATTTATGAGAAAAGTGAGACAAGGAATGGAGTTTTCTCGTCTCGTCTCGCTTCTCCAAATTTTTTTCTTGTTTCAATTTGTAAATTTATGTTCAAAATTTATACTCTATGCTTTTCTTCATTTCATCTATAAATTATCATAATTCTTCTGCGTTACGAGAGGTTCACGAAGGGTGTCATCTAACAACAATCAAACAATATTTATTATTGGAATACATTGTGTAATTACTTTTGTTTCCTTAAATGTTGACAAATTATTGTGTTTGTACAACCATTATATCAATTTATAGTTTTTAAAGTCAGAAAGAAATTGGGCAAGTACAATATATGGAGCACTGGACTGCATGGTTCAGAGACTTGGACATTAAGGAAGATAGAGAAAAAATAATTAGAGGACTTCGAAATGTGGTGGTGTTGGAGAAAGATGGAGAAGATAAAATGGACAGAGAGAGTAACAAACGAAGATGATTTAAAACGGATAGTAGAGAAGAGGACACTTCTAGCCACCATCCTTCGTAGAAAGGCCAATCGCTTTGGACACATCATGCGCGAAGAAATTATCTTCTTCATACCGTCATAGAAGAAAAGATGGGAAGGAAAGCAAGGAATAATAATAAGAACACAACTGGTTAATGATTTGAAAAATAGTAAAAAATATTGGGAGTTAACAGGGGAAGCTCAAGATCGAGAAACGTGGAAGAAATATTTCCAGGCCCAAATATAAAATTGAAAAAAGAACTCATTAGTCCCAGGACCTGCCGAAAGGCAGAATACTTAATAATAATAATAATAATAATAATAATAATAATAATAATAATAATAATAATAATAATAATAATAATAATAATAATAATAATAATAATAATAATAATAATAATAATAATAATAATAATAATAATAAAAATAATAATAATAATAATAATAATAATAATAATAATAATAATAATAATAATAATAATAATAATAATAATATAATTATTAATTCACACGAGTATGAATATTGGTTAACTTTTTGGGGACTTCAATCTCTAACAGAAAGAAGAAATTTTATGGGTAAATACTTTATTCAAATGGTATTGGATAATAAATATAGTAGCGATTACTGCTTGGAAAATATAGGAATAAGAGTGCCGTGTTATAGTGTAAGAAGTCAGTCAACATTGGTAGCAATAAATTCAAAACGTGAAATATTGAGAAAAGTGATAATGTCTTATAACAGTTTGAAATGAACATATGTTGGGAGAAACAATAGAGCAATTATTTTATTTAATTATATTTTTTTCCAAAGATTAATCTGTTTTAACTTCATGACAAGGGTCTTCATTTTATTATTATTATATATCTTCAGAATATCTTTATTTATAACATTTTATTCAAAGAACCAATATTTTATGTGGAAATGTGACAATAGGTAACCAGGATCTTTTACATAGAAGATACGAAATTTTAAGCAAAGTTGACTCATTATTTTAACGATAGTTAAATGAAACTTTAATTTCCATAGTTCTGTTAATAGTATTTTATGACATTGACTGTATCTATTTTAATCTTATTTTATAATCAGCTTTAATCTTGTAATGTGAATATATTAAACTTCTGACAAGGGTCTTAACCTACTAATATTCATTCTATATAACAAATTTTCTGGTCTGTTTTAAATGATTGTATAATAGTCTTAACATAGTGCTGTATTTTTGCCAATGAGCTGTTCACGGCACTGAAAATAAAGTTATTATTATTATTATTATTATTATTATTATTATTATTATTATTATATTAATAATGTAACACTAAAACCATGTTTGGGACTTAAGACATGATGAACTAGTGTTTCCCACAAGATTCTAGAAATTTCTCGTCTTGTGTCATCTTAAAAACGAGACATGAATTATCATATTTCTTGTCTCCCGAATTTCGGAATGTACTTCTTGTCTTGATTCTTGTCTCGTTCTCGATGGATCTCATCCAATCTCATCTCTTGGCCTCAGTCTGTTTTCAAGACGTGACTAGAAATTTCTCGCCTCCTGGGCAAACACTAGTCGTAACGAAGTCGGTCGTAGCTCGACCACTTACTCTACTTCCTACACTGATACGGCTTAATGTCCTTTATATGTAATGCCTACCAAGGTTGTTTCAAAATTATTTTGCTGAACAAAGTATTATGTATTTTGTGCAGGATAATTGTCACGTACGCAAACAGTGTACTGTAATAATGCTTTTAAATCTTTCTTACAGTACGGACCAGCTCCAGAATTTGTAATTCTTCTGGTAAAATTCGCCGTTTCTCAAGACGATGTATTAATATGTAACAGAATTAGTAGCACACTACTTGAAGCCTTGGAAAATTATCAATGGAAAACTTTTGGTATGGATTTCTTTGAAGTAATTAGATGTAGGCTACCAACCAATTTGTAAGAATTATTTATGGTCATAAGACAAAACGCTTTATGGATATCTTATTCTGGTTTTCAATTCCTATACATAGTTATATCAAATCGAAAACATGTAAGTAAGACAAAACTGAGGGCTCACTCAGGGAAGTAATGCTCCCGGAAGTAGGAACTAAATACCCGGTTCTGGTTTGTCGGTGTTATCCGTTTCTTGGCACGTAGCTTAAATATAACAGAAACCCAACGTTCGCTAGTGTTGGCCCTCGCGGCCGAGCGTGGTAGCGCAATATGCTATCAATGGAAATCCGGCTTGGGTTCAAACCCGACCAAAGGAAAAATTTTTGTCGTGGGTTCAAACCCGGCCCAAGGAAAAAAATTTGGCGTGGGTTCAAACCCGGCCCAAGGAAAGTTTTTTTTTTCAATTTTCATAACACTTTTCTATTAAAACAAGATGAAAATAAAACTGAAAAACGGATTTACTTACTTTTAAGCAGATAAGTAGTAGTAGCAGAAGTAGGAGTAGTAGTAGCAGTGGTGGTAGTAGTAGTAGTAGGAACGGGTTAGATGCTCCACAGGGCTCGTTTTGTTCCGCCTTGAACCCCATGATTCAAATTTTGTGACCAACTTCAAACAGCTGGCTAGAGTATCGTACGAAAAACGTTACTTCCGTGAGCTTTACTCTTCCGAGCAGGTCGTCAAAAAGCTTTGGAATGTATCCCATACTAATATAACTTAATTTTAGCAAAGATGTTATTAATAAGAAGTTTTTTAAAAATGCGTCCTTTTAAACAATGTTGAAAAGTATGAATTTGACTGTGTTTTTTTTAAATGTAACGTAAGTCATTATGCTTGTTCGTTCAAGTTTAGCGTCCTTTTTTCAACAATGAGTCTATATGAAATGTAGATCCAGAGTTTAAGACGGAATCTTAACCACTGTCATGCGTTCAAATTGTATTGCTCTCTTACCGGGAATCGAAACCACTAGCCACGGTTTCTTTTAATTCACCTGAAAAGGTACATTTGTTTCTATGGCCTTCTTATTAATCACTTTTCTATTTAACCTAATGTAGAGTTCCCAGATTTTTAAACTAACAAAACGAGAAACCCTTTGAAAATTTACTCTAAAAACCGGCGCTCCCTTTGAAAATTTACAGTAGA
Source organism: Thermobia domestica (assembly GCF_964235325.1). NCBI lineage: Eukaryota > Metazoa > Arthropoda > Insecta > Zygentoma > Lepismatidae > Thermobia > Thermobia domestica. Next base: position 82,556,202 of record NC_137469.1, read on the forward strand.
AACCGGATCGTCCTATGAAAAATTACCACTAAAAAGCAGTACACTGTATGAATGTTTGCACTACAAACCAGGATACTCTAAAAATTTATACTAAAAACTATGCAAGTTTACACTAAAACCCGGGGAAACCCTATTAAAATTTACCGCATACTCATGGTTATGCACTTGCTATTTCCTAAAATATTAGAATTAATTAAATAATAGGTCAATATTTACCAAAAATTAGTAACAGAGAGTAAATTATTCCTGTTATTTGAGTATCGATGAGTAATAACGATGTTATTTTAAAACATTGCACAAACATCACGTACTTTTTGTTTCTTTAGAGAAAATCGGTACCTTAATAATTTTCAAAACATTTTGCGAGAACAGACAATGCAAATTCTGGACGTCTGAGAACCCTTCGGCAGTTGGACGAACAGAGAAACTTTGAGAACAATCTAAATATTCACAATGTCCTCAGAGGAACTCAAATCTTCAGTAAGTTTTACCTCATGATCGTGAGTCTATCGTCAGAGATTCCTTGAAGACTATACTATACCGGCAATTACATAGACAAGCGAGGAGGGCTACAAGCTAATGTGTGTTACCAGAAGTATGTGTTTGTATCTACAATACTTTATTTTTGTATTCTACACGATATACTTTAGTCATAATAAAGGTTGGCCCATTCTGCCAAGATGAATCAGAATATGAGGAGAATGCTAAATAGCCAGAGCCCTGAATTTTTGCAAAGAGTTTGAACGAATTGCTGCAACGGTGAAACAAATCCCTGAATCTCAATGGGAATTATGTGTAGAAGTGAGGAAGGACTCACCTACATATATATGTATAGTTTACAAATGTACACTCATGTCCAAAATGATTGTCGCATATCTATAACTGTCTTTTTGTAAGAATGTAATTTGATAAATGATTTTGCAGGGTACTTTTATTAGTAATACTATGTGTATAATCGAAAAATGTATATTTGTGGTAAACTTCATAGGAAAAGAATTATAAATACGAAAATTAGAATGAGTAAAACAAAATGGTGCTAAATGGACAAGAAAATTTTAATTTCGTTTTATTGTTCTTATTTACTGCTCTTTTAACATGAAATTTGCCACATACATGTCTTTGCCGATTATACACATACTAACATTATAAGAAATACCGGATAAATTCGTTATCAAATTATATTCCTACAACAACATATTTATAGACATCCGACAATAATAGGAATAATATATATTACAGCTTAGGGAAACTTATAGGTCTATATTGAACGACCCACCTATTAGGAAAAATGCGACTTTGTTTTGTTTATAATTTCTCGTGTATGTAGAAATATTTAGATAAGTATATAATACGTAAAATAATAAAAGATGATCAGTTACTATATTTATGTTGTGTAGATTTGCGGAACACAGAAATGGTTGATCATTTGCTGGAAGCATTTGTCGTTATGTATAAGAGATCTAACAAAGATGGTGATCTATGGATGACGTCACTGGGTGCTTTCCGTAGTTGTATACGTACCATTTGCTCCAACTCTGAAAGCTACCATCTGGTTCCTTATATGAAGCTGTTTACAGGAAGAATTCTTAATACGGAACTCAATCTCGACTGTCAAATGGAAAGTTTTGAATTCCTCAAGTGTGTAAGTAGGACAATACACTTATGTTACTAACAGCACAAAACGTAACAAGTATTTCTATGGACATATAAGGACAAAGCCATATTTGTCCTGAATAATATCTTATGGAAGTAGTAACGAATATTTCAGAATTCAATGGAACAAAATTATAATACATATACACTAGAAAATGTATTTGACTGATTTATATTCTTAAGTTATCACTAAAAATTGCACTTCTGTGTGTACAGAGCAAACTGAACTTGAATGCATGCAACATAAGGAAATGCACATGCAACATCATAGCGAGCATTACAAGATTGGAGGGATGAAACTTGAAATTGCCAAGTCTTAATAAAAAAGTTACCAACTGCTTTTAAAATCTTAGTCTCACTTTTACCAACCCAGGCCGGTAGACAGCCCAAAAATGTAGGGGGGACGGCTGAAGTTAGGGGGGCCCGATGCAACTATACTATAGTTCATCATCATATTATAGTTCATTTGTAAGCCTACCATGAAAATTTTAAGGGGGGCCAGCGAAAATTTAGGGTATCCGGCCCCCCTAGACCCCCTGGATACAGACCTGTACCAACCCATTGATAACTATTACAGCAACCTTATTTTCATATTCAAACCATCCCATGTCCCGTCTGAGATACGAATACAAGCAGCCCTTGTTCCGCTTTCGAGTCCCATTTCACACCTCAACTCAGGATCATTATCATGATCCAAGATGCACAACTGTTAATTTGACAACTCATAGCTAGAGTGGGTTATCCCAGCCAGCCAATCCTAACGAGAACCTCTGAAACTACAATCAGTTGTACCGGTACAAATTATTTAAACAACGTAGAATAAGTTAGGCTATAATTACTGCTTGTGATGTAGGAATATCTAATTTACATAAACATTTAATTGAGGGTTTCAGCGAAAGACCAGGCTAACACCCTGGTCAAAATTGAGATTTTGAAGGAACGGCAAATCAATATCATTAATATAATTGATCTTTGCGTGAACCACTTGTTGGTGTGGCTTGTCCAAATAAATAAGTTATTTTAGGATTTTTTACAACATATTTCTTTCCTTTTCAGTCAAGATAAATATTTATCTATAACATCATAATTTTTCTACATACAATCATTTTTTAAAAAAATATTTTTTTCGTATTTTGCACTAGAAACTGAAAACAACTACAATCTTTGTGTAATTGTGATCTTGAGTGACGTAAATTTCCCCCTTTATTTTTGTTCGCATACATGATAATTGCCACCTGCGAGGAACGAAACCAATTTGAATTGTTGTTTAAATTTATTATTATTTTATAACCACGAAAGAGAACTTAAACTATTTTGTTTGACAAAGTATATTTGTTGGCTTTTTATATATTTTTTCTTCTTCCTATTATCTTTTTATTTAATCTTTATTCACAGCAATATATACATTAATCTTTATTTATTTATTTATTTATTTATTTATTTATTTATTTATTTTTGAAGATAAACGATACTGTCTTAATTTATTTTGACAACCATTAACCAAAACTAAAGTTACATGATAGAAAGTATGACATATTTTCTTAAACATTAGTTATAGCATTTTTGTTCCAAAATAAACATCGGACAGCTTGACAACAATATCTTTCGGGTCTTTAACGATTTTGAGCAACAAAGTAAAATCTGTAGATAATGTTGCTACCACTCCCAAATTTACCGGTATTAGCCATGACTTCCAAGAATCTATATTTATCCAAACTGTATTCAAAACATTGTTCATGAACATAGTCAAAGTGGTTGTCAGCCTCCTAGGATGTCTCTACTTCCGTCTTATTGTGTGTTATAGAAGAAAAATCTCGTCCAGTTCTTTACCAGGAGGTAATGTGCCTAAGATCGAATACACATTCCCGCGCTGGATGGCGATGCTGATACGTTGGAAAAGGAATGCAGTAGCTCGGGGGTCACCAGTTTTGATTGCTATTCGATGACCAACTTCATTAATGAAATTAGATCCTTCGTGACCCCAAGACCCACTGGTTTCTATTGCTACTGTTACAAACCAATATTTGTCCAATAGGTTTGAGTATTTTAGTCTTTTGTCTGATTCTCTGTGAGCGGCGACGAGACCTGCTTGAATTGAAGAATGGGATAAGTTGGAAGGAGCAAACGTGTCGGAACATGTGAAATCCCAGACTAGTGCCTTTCCATTTTTCCACGGTACCAAGGTCATGCCATCAGGCCTTTTACCATCAGAGTGGCAACAACCATTTGGTTCTTTTATTGAAGGAACTCCCGCTGAAACGAGGGCTCTACAAATAATGTCGTTTACAATATGATGTCGAGATTGTCTTCCCGCACTTTTTTTTACATGAAAGACCATGTAATCCTTTATTATCAACATATGCGTTGCAAGCAGGACAAAAGTGAGGCTCACAAATATTAGCACCTAAGCGCAAAGCTGTAGCAGTACTCTTGGCTCAAATTCATAAGAAGCAGCAATCTTTGATATTAGCAGTAATGCGATAAAGAGGCCGAACGAGAAAACAACCTGAAGGTTTATTGTATTTGTCGATAACAAGTAACAACAAAACTTGGAAGAAGTGTTGGACAACGCTGCGTATTTCCTTTCATGCTAAGTGTGGTTTGACGAGGCAACTGTAGAGCATTAGTCTGTGAAAATTATGTATCTTGCTTCGAAAATTAACTGATACATTCAACAAATAGATAAATGTGAAAATAGTAAATGCAATGCAACTGAGGATAGTTGCACAATAAAAGACTCGATTTTTTAAGTATTTCTCCACACATTCTCCATTAAAGAGAAGTCACAGGGTGGTAAACCTGTTGACCGTGGAGGCCAGCTGAGACATAATAAGTCGCCAGCTCCTTGACGACCAATCCAACGGTTCGGTAGTTTCATTCAGATATTCACGCACTTGGTGACTCCAGTGAGGGGGTGCCTCGTCTTGTTGAAAAATGAAGTTGTCTTCATACAGCCTCAGAAACAACCAGTTTTGTAACATAGCGAGATACTGCTGATTGTTAACCGTGTTTCCATTAAAGAAGAATGGGCCGTAAACAGATGATCGGGATATCACACAAAACACATTGACTTTAGGCACTTTGACACATTGAAAGCCGCTTCATCACTGAACACGATGCGTTGTGCAAAAGTGTTATTATTGTCAATAGCATCTAGAATCTCGTTACAAAATGCCACACGTTTGCGTTTGTCATCAGGACGCACAGCTTGTAACAGCTGTAACTTGTACAGCTTCATAACCAACCGACGTCTCAAAATACGTCAAATTGTTGTTGTCGGCACTTGTAACTCCCGACTGGCAAGACGAGTTGATTTTGAAGGACTACGTTGGAAAGCAGTTTGAATTCGTGCAACATTTTCTTCAGGAACACGAGGGCGGCCAGAACTCTTTCCTCTACATACACATCCTGTTCCTACGAACTGTCGATACTATCTGCGAATGTTCCACCCATTCGGAGGATCAATTTGGTACCTCAACCTAAAACGTCTTTGCACTGTAATCACGGGATTGCACTTCGCAAACTCGAGAACACAAAATGATTTCTGTTGCGGAGTAGCCATTTTAAACATATGACGGTTACCAAGCAAAACAGAAGACAACGGACATCTAGCTGCTATTAATATAAACTAGACTATGTATTCGTTTCTCCAATAGCCGAGCCGAGGCGCAGCGATCGATAGTTTGGACAAAATAATTCTTCGTAATACGTATATTCTTTTTGAAACAGGGTGTACTTGAGTTTCATGTGGCAGTCCGACCATCTCGGCACTTTTTACTGGGACGAGGGCAAATGGCCTTGATGCTGACGTCCCAATTATAACTCCTATTCAATCAATCAATCAACCTGAACCTATGACGATATTGTGAGGAGGATTCTAAATTGAATTGTGAATGAAAAATGTGAAAGTTCTATTGTCGGGAATATTTCTGCATTTTCTGACATACTTCTACATTTTTTATAATATACAGTACCCCCTCTTTTGAATTGCCACCAACAAGCAAACAATCTTGCCCTCCCCGCTGGTCTAGTGGCTTGAACGAGAGCCTTTGGCGCTTGGGGTCCAGGGTTCGATTCCCGGTGGGAGAGCATTAAACGAACAAAATGGTACGGGTTCCACTAGAATCAGTAAGTTCACGTCTCCTTTATCCTACCCGGCATAACCGTGGGACATTAAATCAAAGCAAAAAATCTTAATGCCACACCCTTTAGCCAACAGCATCGTAAAGGTCAGTGCAGTTCCCAAAGAAATGATACGTCACGTATTGCACGCAAATACCTCCTTAGCTCATCTAGTTCATATTTTAAGGACATTTGGTAAAACGATGGGACTTGTTGGGTACGGTGCGGAACAAGGCTCTGGCGAGAAGGGGAAGAAAGCCTGAGAGAATGTCCTTCTACATTAAATTCATTATTTATTTTCGAATGAAAATAGTGAAATATACGATGAAAAGCAGGGTGCGAAATCCTTGGGGAAGGGGGAATTCTCCCCACTAAAAATTTTTGACAAAATTCTCCTCACTAAAACCTTCCTGAGGGGTCATATGTAATCAATGTGTATTTCATATTTAATTATTAGGTGAACTAGTGATCAGCGGTGTACGCGTAATACCTAATTTTGTATAGTTTACTACTTATGGATGTCCAAATATGTGAACTTTCTATATCGAACTTTGAAGTGTGAAAGTGCGCAGAGTATTTTCTTTTTTTCTTACTCTTCAGTCCTCCAGTCTCCTTCTACACTTCGATTTCATGACTTCGCATTCTGATGAAAAGTAGTAAATACCGGCAGGTAAAATACTAATATACCTAAGTATAACCTCCCTTTTAGGCGCCCCTCCAACCATGCACCTCGCTTGCTCCCCGATAGTTGCGGCCCTGTGAGCTACATAAGTAACATACAATAGTTACGTAATGCTTTGACATAAATACTATGTATAAAGAAAGAAAGAAGTGCAATTTTTTGTTTAACTTTCCGAAAGAAGCAACTACAGAATTAAAAACAAGGTAGGAAAGGCAACACATTTGTATCAAAATGAAGTGAAACACACATCAGCCTATGCTTTCACCCAGCAGACATACTGTTTGGAACCTGAAAATGTTACTTTTGCACCCTTGCACTTAAGCTCACAGCGGAAGCGACGAAATGATTTGACTCTCTCCATTACAGCTTACCCCCCTCTCAACGAACAATGCTTCCCAAAACCTACTGTGATTCCATTCTCAAAACACACTTTTGTTCAACAACTCAATTGTTGTCCCCTGTATTAAAGTGATCACCTTTTGTTTCAAAGCGAAAAGTCTATTCACACACAAAGTAGACACGGTTACACAATATATTCACTCTGGTATCAAAATCTACTTCCCTTTGACATTTTACTATTATAAAAAGAACTCTTAAATTTGTCAAATTTACATACTATACATAGTAAAAAGTTTATACTAACCAAACACTGCCCTGTTCATGTTTTATTAATATCAATTCTTGAGTATTCTCTTACTATTCTCCACAATACGCTCTTATATCAAATGCTTTTGCGTCCAATGCTCTACCTGCCACCGAAACGCCTCTTCTGTCTGTCTCAGGCCCGTATCCAGGGGGTCTAGGGGGCTGGGCCCCTCTAAATTTTTGCTGGTCCCCTCTAAAAAATTCTACGATAGGCTTAGATATGAATTATAATATGGTGATGAACTATAATATGGTTGGACCCCCCCTATCTTCAGCCGGGCCCCCCCTAAATTTTTGGGCTGGCTACCGGCCTGGTCTGTCTTTGTTTTAATTTTGCACGCCACCTTTATTCTGCTTTTGTCAATGGTACAATTTCCCGATTTTTCATTAAAGATTCTTCAAAATATTTAGGAATATCAAATGAACCAAAGTAAGGTGTGAACACTTGCAACAAGTAAAGAAGCTCTAAACGAATACATCAATTTATTTCAAAATAGAAAACTACACAACATTTATGCCAAGTCTGTAAAAGAATAGATAATTTACAGTAACTGGGTCCTAAGAAAATGTTAAACCAAATAAGTCAATTGAAACTTCAAATTGGCAACTAGGTATTTTAATTTGCCAACTTGTTAAGAAATTGGTAACTTTGGGGGGAGACTCACCTTTACCTTCTTCAAGACGCCCCTGTGCACATGGACATTTATAGCTATCATTTGGAATATTCTGAAAGCGATTTTGTGAATGTTTCTGTTGAGCGGTATAACCTACACTCTCGCAGGTTCTACCTTACGGTTGAAGCTGAAGCTAGGGTGCCCAAAAATTTTGTAGTTGCTGGAAAATATACAGGGTGTTTTAAAACAACACCGACAACGTTTGGGAGGTGATTCCTGACAGCAAGATGAGACAAAAAGTATAGACCAACTTGGGTGCACAAATGCTTTCTTTCGGAGTTATAGGCTACCGAAAACATGAAAAAATTAACTTTAAAGGTCCATAACTCAAAAAGTATGGGACCTAACCGTAGTCGGGTCAAGACTTCACTTAGGAACTAACATGTGCGCTATACAAAAATACATGTTTCAGAATCCTAAAATATTCACATATCAATTTTCATAGAGGGAGTTTGGTTACGTGTATATAATTTGAAGTACTCACAAACTACCTCTATAAAAATTGTTGCGGAACTACCGCAGGACTAGTGCTCTCAACGGGTCGGGTCGGGTCAGGTTGAAGACCAATCCGACACGACCCGTGACCCGAATTGACTGATCCGACCCGACCCGTGATCCGTACGATTGACCTAACCCGACCCGAGCTGACCCGATTGACCCGACCCGACAACCCGACCCGTTTGAGAGCACTACGCAGCACTCTGAAACTTGGATATTTGGATAGGGCACATACAAATTCACTGAAGTGAAGTCTTGACCGCCTGCGGTAGGTCTCATGGTTTCGGAGCTATGCACCTTTAAAGTTCATTTGTTCAAATTTTCCGCAGAATATAATTCCGAAAGGAAGTTTTTGTGCACCCCGGAAGGCCTATACTTTTTGCATTATCTTGGTGTCAGAAATCATCTCCCAAACATTGTCGGTGTTGCTTTAAAACACCCTGTATATTAATGGAAGGGGCCCAGATTATAATTTTGATGGGGCATAGATAGAAAATGTCAGTGTTTCTGCTACAAGGTAGTTTCGGAACCTAAGCTTTTGGTTTCGTTATAAATTTTGAACTCTTCACCGATCTACAAGAGAAGAAATGTCAATTTTGATTTTGATTTGATTTGCTTTTAACGTCTCTTTCAGCAGCGAGGCTATATGAGACGTGTACCTACAGCTTAATATGGAATCCGAACCACGTAAGCTACCTCCTGAAATCGAACCAGGGTCTCATGCCAAACCGCTTAGTCACAAGGAAGTTCTGGAAGAAACGTCGGAAACAAGCATTAATTAAGAATATCTTCATTAATTAATTAAGGAGCATGTCTATATTAGAGATAATTACTTTATTAGATGGGCTAACCATGGTTTCAGTGCTGCTTGATCGGTCAGATAAGAAAGAAATTTATTATCGAATATGTGAAATTTCTATGGTCTGTGTGATAGTTCAAATAGTGTTGTCATCTGTTCTCTAAGTGTTTTTACGTCTAAAGACAAGATCTTCCTTGTAAGAAAATTCTTGCCTTTTTTTAAAGCGTGGCAATCAGTTTGTCAAGTCATGATGTAAATCATTTTACATAGCTAAAATTGTAAAATTGAATACGTACATGTTTCAGACTAAATATTATCATGTGCGCATTTGATAGTGAGATTTGCTACTAAATATTTGAGCTTAAGACAGTACATTAAATAACATAATAAACTACTTATATTTCAACCGGTTCTCTTCCTTTTAAAAAAAAAAAAAAAAAAGTATGTTCTTATACTACGCCACACGAAAACTAATACTTACACTATTGCCAGAACTATTTATTATTGCCATTAATATTCCTGTATCATTCATATATCATGAACATACGTCTGAGGAAGCTTTACGTAATGCATGTTCTCGATGCTACTGGCAATCATGAATTCACATGATGCAACACTTCTGTTGACCGTTTTTGTACTTGTTTTAGTGAGTTCAACAAGAAAACGGAAGTGTAAGAAAGTCGTGCATATTACATTCCATTTTTGCAAATCACTAATATAAAAAGGATGTAATATAACAATCATTTTGATTTTAAAAAATACTAGAATTTCCTCTAAGTTTATTGTAAATATGAATGACACCATAAAATTTCGTAAATTAACGTAAAAATGTGTGTGTCAACTTATAAACTGGAAAATATCTTTTTTACGGTGGAATTTTGTATTTTCCAATTCACTTTTTCTGTGTGTGCATGTTATTCACTCTAAACTTCAGCTTAGCTATGCGGAACTATTGTTCCTAGATTAGGTATGAGAAGCACGTGTAGGGTGACTCTTTGGTTCAAATAATACAAAAAAAAAAAAAAAAAAGCCAGATATAGAACTGCAGTGTTGCCAACAAGCTCGAAAGAAAATAGGCTAGAAATAAGCTTTTTAAGCAAAAAGTGGCTAGATTTTGAACTGCTAACCTATAACACATAATGTAGATTTTAAACCCCATTTTGTGTGTAAGATTATAAGCGAGTTTTAGTAAAATTTGAAACGTTAAATTTTATTCGCTGAAGACTAACAAGCAACATACATGACTTTAAATTACAATAAAATCCATCAACAACTCATCTGATTTGTGGAAGTCAATAGCCATATTATCAGCTGAATTGAAATAAGTCATCATCGATGACGTCGCAGGTAGCCGAGGCGCTGGAACTGGATGCACCATCGTTGGATTGTGGATTCGTTGTGTTTGTGTAGACTGCCATTGTCCCAATTTTCAATAGTACTTTTTTCGGCAGGTCATGGTCCTAACAAACACTTCGTATTTCTCCGTACACCCACATGCATCATGATGATTGCACTGAGCGATTTCAAGCTAATTAGATATCCTATTTGTTTCCTTTAATAAACAAAAACAATTTCTGTGGCTTGAAGAACCCAACAGTTTACAGAATTTGTATTAGAAAACTTTTATTCTTGTAATGAAATGCGAAAATTAAAATAATTAAAAAGTAGCAAACGGGGCCGTTATGGGAGCGACATTAAAATTTTTCTGTGTTCACAAATATTGTTAAATAGTTGTAAATCTGTAGATACGTAGAAAGAAGAATGAAAAACAAGTGTTTGTTGCGTAATAAGACAGCATCTGTCTAGAGAAATCAATTACTATGATCATATATAATGACAAATAGGATACTTTTTGAAAATTACACTTTATGTTTAAAGAAAAAGTATCTTTAGAATTAATTTAAGGGCTAATAAAAAAGGCCAAAAATAGCAAAAGAGTTTCATAAAATAAGCTCTATTTAAGGCTATATGCATTTCGTAGATTTGTATAGCTAAATGCCTCTCTAAATAGGCTAGATTTAGCCAAAAATAGGCTAAACTGGCATCACTGAACAACTGGACTGAAGGGATAGATTAAAAATTAAAAGTGGAAACATCATACAACTACCCAATAATGATGACTTCATTACGAAGGTCCAATTTGCACATATGAACTAACGTTCCTTTGATTTAAAGATACTGATTGCTTTTAATATTAAAGCCACATTCTTCATAGAAAAATCGAAATTCACGAAAACTACTCAACATCCCATATATTTGAATATTTTGAATCCTCCAAAGTTTAATGTGGCGAAATAGTTATAGTTTAAGTTAGAAAAATAATGTGTATGTAATTTGGATAAACCATACCTAAACTACAGTAATTATGCATCTTCTGCTCAGATGTAAGGATATTGTACATGGGGAAACTTTTGGGGAAAGAGAAACCTTCACAGAATAATTAATTTCTACTGTACAGCAAAGGAAATACATGGATAAAATTAAATGTAACATAGACTACCTGTCATTTCCTTACCTAGCAACCAAGTTTCTGTGTCTATGTGTGTGTGTGATAGAGACCTGCACGGGCCGGGCTCAGCCCGAGGCCCGAAGCCCAGCCCGGCCCGCGGGCCGACTCTGTTATTTCTTTGGGACGGGCCGGGCTTGTCCGGGCCGACACTGATTTCTCTTCGGGCCGGGCTGGGTTGGGACCGATTAATTGCAATTCTTTAATAATTATTGACTTTCGTTAAACGATAATTAGAATAAAGGCAAACGTTGAAGAAGTGTGCCCGTGAAAAATGTTACAAAATGAAACTAAAAATCTATCGGGCCCGGGCCGAACATGGGCCAAGAATTTTTAAAAACTTATCGGGCCGAAAATTTCAAAGAAATTTTCGGGCCCGGGCTGGGCCGAGCCTAGGTACATTCGGGCTGGATTGGGCTCGGGCCGGAAAATTCGGCCCGTGCAGGTCTCTAGTGTGTGAACATCAACGTTCAATTGGAATTATAAAGGTAACCAAGAAAGTTCTGCCGCTTTTTGTGTAAGTCTGTGCACAATTGGCCCTCACACCATGAGTTGAATGCAAATGGAGATAAGGTAAAGGTCAGTGGTTGGTGTGGGTATATCCATCATACTACCTGGTTGTGACAATTCAGTTATCCCGTGCGAAAGAACATAGTGAATATGGTACCTCCACAAAGCGTCATAAGGGCGTGTATGCTGGACGAGTTCAAACTGGGGTCTAAAGCCGCTGCAGAGGGGCGGAAGATATACCAGTCCTTTGATGAGGGTGTTGTGACTACGCGGACAGTGCAGCGGTGGTTTTACAAATTTAAGGACGATGACGAAACACACGAAGACGCACCACGTGCCGGAAGATCAACATATGTACAAAATGAAGATCTTCAGACAGCAATTGAGGCGAACAGTAGCTAAACATGTGAGGAACTGGACTACAATTCAGTGTGAGTAGACAAACCATTCAGCAGTACCTCCATCAACTTGGGAAGACTACAAGCTGGGTCGATGGGTCCCACATGATTTGACTCCAGACCAGAAGGCAACACAAGCAACACCTGGCTTTCTTTGCTGTCTCGTCTGAGGAAGGAGCCATTTGTGGACTGTATGTTGACATGTGATGAGATGTGAGTCCTGTACGAAACTCCACGGCGCTATCGTCATTGGTTAGCATCCCATGAACCGGTTCCAAAACAGCCGAAACCAGCACTGCATCAGAAGAAAGTTCTCTTGTGTGTTTGGTGGACTGATCGCGAGATCGTGCATCGAGAACTGCTACCAGCTGGTCAGAGCATCAATGCAACTGTGTACTGTCAGCAGTTGAGCCGTGTTCAAGGAAAACTCAAAGCTCTGGAGCCAGCATTTCTGAATCGCAAAGGGGTCCTCCTGTTACAGGACAACGCTAAGCCCCACGTGGCTAGAATGACCCGGAACACTATTCTACGCCTTGGATGGGAAACACTATTGTATCCGCCACACTCCCAGGATATTGCACCGTCCGATTATTACCTGTTCATTCCTTGGACAATCACCTTCGAGGACGCCAGTTCAAATCCCTAGTAGAGGCGCAAAATGCACTTGATACTTTGTTCGCTTCACGGTCCACCAACTTCTACCGCGATGGAGTCCATGGTCTTCCATCACGTTGGCAGAAGATCGTCGATGCTGAGGGGACTATTTTTGATCTTCCAGTTACGTCTTAGTTAACATATCAATGTTCGAAGGTAGTGGGTGAAAAAGCGACAGAACTTTCGTGGTTACCTTCATACATACCATATTGACACTCAAGTATATCTACTAGTATATTTGAATTTATTATTTTTTTATTACTGAAAATAATACAATTAGTTTATGGTTTATATTAAATAATACTGAGTCTAATCTTTTTCCCCTTGGTTTTTCATAGGCTGCCCGTAACCACAAAACAAAAGATTTACAGTACACTTTCACCAACGACTTTTTACCTCAGCTGATGGAAATTGTGAGTAAAAACGATGCAGAGTTCAGCCTAAAAGGTCAGCAGGTTTTACAGTACCTGTTAGACAGAAATAACCTTATTGATCTTTTCTTGACACCAAAGTAAGTACACATACATTTACTTATAGTCGTATATAAATTTTGTTCATTCATAGGGTTTATATATTCTTGTTTCAACCATTTCTCCTAGTCTCCTAGCCCAGTAGTTCTCAAAGTGGGGTCCGCAGACCCCTGGTGGTCCGCGGGACCTAGCCAGGGGTTCCGCGACGCCTAAAAATTTAAATGTGTTGTAATAAAATGAAACTCTCAGCTGTTATGCTAGAAGTATTTTTTAAGTTACTAAAAAGAAAGCAATTAGAAATTATACCTACGTTTGTAAATTTAAATGTTTTCCTTCTTTACTAAATTTCTGCCCTGTGAGTATGGAGAGTTGTCAAGAAAGGCAATGCAACATTTGATGTATTTCCCTGCCACTTACAATGTGAGCAGACCTTTTCTGCTCTTTGCAGTATTAAAACCTTAAAGCGAAATTGTCTTAATGTGAAATCGGATCTAAGATTGATGGTGACAAAAATTATTCCAAATTTCAGTTCAGTTACGGAAAAACAGAAAGAATTTCATTCCTCAAATTAGTGACCCCACATTTGAGAACATTATTTAGCAAATGGATTTCCTTTTTCAAGAAGTGATTTTCAATCTTGAAAGTTACTGTATTTTCAATTGAAATTTCGTTCACTAGGAAACAATCATGTATCTTTAGAATAAATTACTTATTTCATTTATTTTCTTGACCTTTTTCTTGTCAGTGGTAATTCTGATCAGTATATTTTTTTAATACCATGTGAAATTCCAGATAGCATTGTAAGGGGCTTCGCAGATCACTTTCCGAATGAACAGGGGATCCGCGTTATCGGGAAGTTTGAGAACAACTGTCCTAGTCTATACTATATCGGAGCACTTAGTCAGTTTATGTGGCAAATTATTAATCAATGTGATAATATGAATATAAAGTATTCAAAATAAACATTAATAACTATTCTTAAATTTATTTATTAACTAGCAGCGTTCACCCCGCTTCGCTGCGGTCACCCCGGAACGCAATAAACTTTGTTACTTAGATAATTTTTACTTTTTCGCTTTCAAGTGATATGATAAAAACCATAGAAGATTGCAGTAAATCTTAACATTATATCGCCTGTCATTTATGTTAACCCGCCCCGCTTCGCTGCGGTCATCCCGGTGCTGGCATATTGTAAAAGTGTCTGTAAAAATAAGCAAATCAATTAAAAAATTTTAAACAGAAGATTCAAGCTATTTTCCGCTCTATATCGCCTGTCATTTATGTTAACCCGCCGAGTGACACGGTCATGCGGGTTGCATATAAATACGTTTATTTTTACCTATGATGAACTAATAACAAAGGATTTGTACGTTATGGACACTTGAATGGTCAATTATCTCAAGACACTGGTAATTAAAAATTAAAGTGATATGATAAAAACCATCTAGGGTCCAAATCCTAATAACCCCCCAAAAATGAAAGAAATTGGTTCAGCCGTATTAGCGTGATGAGCGGACAAAAAATTGTACGTTCTCTTTTATATATATAGATATGTTATGATTCAAACTGTGTATAGCTGCGTTCTTGTATGTTCGTAATGGATCTCTTTTACCTACTCATCAATCTATTATGATTCAAACTGTTTATAGCTGCTGCTGTGTATTGTGTAGCAGCTATACACAGTTTGAATCATGATAGATTGATGAGTAGGTAAAAGAGATCCATTACGAACATACGAGAACGCAGATATACACAGTTTGAATCATAATAGATTGATGAGTAGGTAAAAGTGATCCATTGCGAACATACAAGAACGCAGCTATACACAGTTTGAATCATAATAGATTGATGAGTAGGTAAAAGAGATCCATTGCGAACATACAAGAACGCAGCTATACACAGTTTGAATCATAATAGATTGATGAGTAGGTAAAAGAGATCCATTACGAACATACAAGAACGCAGCTATACACAGTTTGAATCATAATAGATTGATGAGTAGGTAAAAGAGATCCATTACGAACATGGAGGAACACACACGGATGTTTTGCATCCATAAGAAGAAAGCTGTATATAATTACATAGTTTTAACGTGAGTGTAAAGGGACTTCTGAAACAGGCTGTTCATTTTTAACCCTTGTGTACTACCATGGGTTCTTTTGGGACCCCATGTTCATCATAATATATCTTTTAAACAAGTGAGATTACAATGCAGTGTTTTCTTGCATTTTATCTCGAGTGTATGCTAAAGATGCCTACTAAAAATTTCACTTGTCTGTTTGATGGTTCTGTGTAAAGAACATAATTTAGGTGGGGTTCTAGAAGACCCTATGGTAATTCCTGTGTAACAATGTCCTTGATAGTACACAAGAGTTAAAGATCTTTTGGCATGCAAAGCTTTCGAAACGTAATATGGTTTTCGTCATGAACATCTTACGTCTTGAAAAGAGAAGCGGAGTTATATCTTGAATTTATGGGTAATTCTGAGTTTGGTTTACTACGAATACTGACGCTGCATACCAGGATAATCAACCAAGGGTATGAGCATCCGCTTTGGAAAGGTTTGTGTGTCACCTTTTCCCATGGGGCCTGATTAAATTTACCTTCCATCAATTTTTGGTGGCTCAAATATCAAATTCGGTTTAGGATGTAATATGAATTATGGCCAGCATGGATCTGACCATCAATCGATCTGTATGTACGAATGGTCAAAAATGACATGGAAGGAAAATATTATAAGTGATTCTTAATTTTATTTTTTATTGATTATTACATAATATTATAAATAAGGATTTAACTAACAACTCTGTGGTGGACCAACACTGTATGTAGGTTATTTTCCGGGGTTCTCCACTTACTCCTAGTTTCTTCAATTCCATTGTCTCATTCATTACTATCATCACCATCTCCCTTAGACTTGGTGCATAATTATGGGGAGTAAAAATTAAAATAATAAATATACAATTTAGGATATTTCAGAACAGTACACAAGTAACATTGTATATATAAGCTACATACCCAATTATATTTAGTAAAAGAACAATTTACTTCAAAAATATATGGAAATAATTACATTAAAACACAAAATTGATAAAAATAAACACAATGATGGAAGATAAAAAATGCAAGCTGCAAATGGATCAATTATGATTCATTACAAATATAACTTTGTAGGTTCCGGAGCAGTTCGAGAATAGACGAGATAGAAGGCGGTACAAGTTGGAATAGAAGTGAATTATTTTGCATTATCTTCGCTTCATTACGATGATTAATAATCGTTGAGTTCGTGCACTATTACATTTGTACAAACCAAAGAGTTGGAATGAATCAGAGTCCAATATAGTTATGACGTTCGTATTAATTCCTAGAGTATATATATATTTATTTCTCTATTCTTTTTGCCACTTCAGTGATAATTTAAGAAATATCATGTTAGGCTGTGTTACAAATTTCAGAAAACTACTCTCAATACCCTAGAGTTGAATGACATTCAGTTCAACTAAATGATTCATATTGGTATGTATAACGATAGAATCTTGGCTATACATCAACTTATCTGATCTTTGTAGCTCATTGTTTTAACCCAATATTGTTTTTAACTTTTCATTACTTAAAACAGTAAAGAAAAACTCCTTAATATACCCCATATTGCATTTTTTTTAAAGTAATTTCAGCTTATTTATAAGTGAATTTCTCTATCTATCATAGTTTGCTGGTGGACATCCGTAAAATAGACTTCCATAGTCTATTCTCAACTGATCATGCATTTATGAAGGAACACAGGCAACTTATTTACGAAACTCTGCTCCACAGTATAATAAATTTCTGGGAAAAAACTGTAAGTGTTAGGTAGAATAAAAGTAAGATACAATATTTCTTTGGAAATAATTAATATTACTTGCAATTTGTATCGTATTTAGTAGCAATAGTACTTTACAAGACGTATGTCTTAATTACTCACAAAATATTAATAATCGAACTCCCTTGTGGTTATCTGGTCAGCGTACGCGCCTTTGGCGAAGGAGACTTGAGTTTGATTCTGGTTTGAGCTCATAAGGTGCAGGTCCCACTTTTAGCTGTAGGTCCATGTCTTATATAGCCTTAGTGGTAAACGGGGTACTAAACTCCAAATTAGTAAACCAACCAATAAACTACTCAGAATAAAATAATCAATGCTGATAAAAATTAATTTACAATTAAACATCTAATAATAATATACTTACATTGCCAGTGACTTCATTTATTGACGTAAACCAATGCAAAAATTATATAATATACTGTGCGATACCGTCAATTTATATCTATAATCACTATACAAGTATCGGGAAAATGTAGTAGACTTGCCAAATATTTCGGGAGGACTCAGATATTGCATAGAACATAGTATTAGCATTACTTCGTAGCGCTTTTGTGTCCCTGGCTCAGGGGCCATGGTTCCTGGTTCGAGGTCATGATTCAGGGGTACACAGGATCAATACTCTAAAATTCGCAGACTACTTTTGCCCAGTAAATATATTTTGGGAGGAGTACATAGTACCGCTCCCTTAACTTTTGCAATTTGCCAAATTTAAAAAAGTTTATGTGGTAGTATGGGATACGGGTATGTATCTCTGTAAGTTTGGGTGATGTATCTCGTTCCCTTTCATGAGTAAAAAAAATTACCAAAAAATGTAAATTTCGGAGGTTTTGGATCTATTTTACCCTCTTTTATGAGGCCTTGTTACCTTATACGGTTTAGTATATGAGTCCATTCTCTTTTATAAAACATGAATACATTTATTATTTCTCCAATTTTTGAAAGAGGTATGTATGACTACCCTTTAAATTTGGGAATTGTTAAAAATGAAATTCGCTAAATATTATTCAAGAACTAAAACGTATACCACTGCAAATTTAGGTGGTCTTGCCTATAATTTTTTTGTGGGTAAAAAATTGCCAAATATTGGTATTGCCACGTGTTCATCTTGTGGACAGTTTTTTACTAATTTACCTTCTTTGATGAGTTTTTAACACTTTATATGATAATGAGATTTAGTACTGAGTTCATTTGAGAGGAGTACGTAGCACTACCCTTAAATTTGGGAATTTATTTATTTATTTAGAGAAATGAATACTACAGGTAAAGATACCCACTTACAGTATTCACAAAAACAGATAATCATAACAATAGTAGAATAAACAGACAAGTGATAATTTTAATGAGTGGTTAATCACTGATTCTGGGACTTAAAGAATTTACTACTTTTTTAAAATTTAGTGAAGGACATTTTGAATATATCAATACTTGGATTAACCACACACAGTTTGTTGTAGATGTCACGTGCTCCAAATAGGTGAGCTTTTCATCATATTCTTTCTTAATGTTCTACAGTGAACTAAGCCAACTATTGGGCGTCTTCTAACGTTGGGAACTTTAAATTTCAGATGTTCAAGTAATTGCAACTCTTGGATTTTGTTATTTAAAATTTTATATGGAAGGCAGAGTAACCGAACTTTTCTTCTGCTGTCGAGGGATACAATGTTCAGAGTTTAATTAAACATTGATATGTTTCAAATTTAGGATATATGCCTGTTTCCTTGAAAACTAAGTACCTTGCGAATTTTGATTGTCTTATTTCTATTTTGCTACTATATTTTTTTTTTTATTTGCAGGGTTCCAATTTCGGCAGCGTATTCTAGTTTCGATTTAACAATTGTGTTATATATCGTTTTTAATGTGTCTTGTTTCTTGAAATCCCTTCCATTTCTTATCGTATACCCCAGATTTCTATAAGCTTCGCTCACAATTTTTTTAACGTTAGTTCCGTGGAAATGTTAGTTCCGTGGTTGGAAAATGTTAGTTCCGTGTCAAAGGTGGCCCCGAGGTCTTTAAACTCTTCGATCCTTTTAATGTTGACGTTACCAATGCAATAGTTAAGTTTTAGAAGTAAAACATTTATTTACATTAAGGTTCAGATCATTGAGTTGACATCATTTGGAAACAGCATTGATATCATTTTGTAGAGATACGGAGTCATTGACATTACTAATAAATCTTCTGAATTTTAGGTCATCTACATATAGTAGAAATTGTCAAAAAGAAATGATAAATGCTTTCTAGGACTCAAATGTATACCACTGTAAATTTGGATAGTTCTGTTTATCCTTTCTGTAGATAAAAAAATACCAAATCTTGGTATTGCTATCTTTCGGTTATTGACCTAATTTGTTCTTTGATGAGCCTTAAACACGTTATATGATTATATGTTTGAGTACAGGGGTCCATTGGCTTTCATAGGACAGGATATTGATGCTTCCTTCTTAAATTTTGAAAAGTGTACATAGAACTTCCACCTTAAGTTTGGGAATTGTCAAATAACAAAATTTAGTAAACGTTCTCTAGGACTAGTATATAAAAGTTTGTAAATTTGGGTGATTCTGCTTAATATCCTTTTAAGACTAAACCATTTCAAGATATTCATATTACCATGTGGTAGTTTATTTACCTAATAATTTTCTTAAATGAGGCTTTAATACAAACAAATGATTAAATAGTTGAGTGCAAGGTCGGTTCTCTTTTTCAGGGAATTAGGTATATTTGTACAGCCCTCTTAAAGTTTGGGAGGGGTACATAGACATACTCCTTAAATTTGGAGATTGTGATAAAACTAAATTTGGTAAATAGGATATTCTCTAGGACACGAATATATATTTTTCTACATTTGATTGGTACTGCTTGTTTTCTTTTAATGTGTTATAAATTGTCAAAAATTAATAGTTTGGAGAGTGTTGACATACTATGTCTTCTATGATGAAGCTTTAGTGTATTATATGCTTAATAGATGAGTACAGGGTTAATTTTCTTTAATAGAATATGGATACACTGATGATCTTCTTTTAAAATGGAGGGGGGTACATTGGGTCACTTAAATTTGAGAATTGTTAATATATATTTCTTTAATTGTAGAGTGAAAATGAAATCTGTGCTAAATGCCGAAAATGGAAAAGTTTGGCCCAATGTCAAAATGTGACCTATGTGCCTAACACTGCTTAGTGAAAAATGCGCTATCTAGTATTCACTGTAGTAGTTCAAATAATGGCCAGTAGAATGCGCGTGGGTCTGTTTCCCACCAGTTCTGAAGTAAAATCTGGACCCTTTACTCAACATTTTCATTTTTACACTTAGAACTTTTTTTTTTTTAGTCAGTCTACAATTATTTTAAATGAAAAGTCTAAATATCAAATTTCATGGCTTTAACCTTAACGAATTTTGAGATATGACTATCCAATTTCAACAATTTTAAACACCCTTTTTTTTCTTCCCTTCTATAGCAAATATTGTGTCTATGTGTCATATAGAACGTGTATCTATTTTAGGTGGGAAGTCCAAACGCCGAATTTCATATCACTATCCATAAAAGATTTTAAGATACGGACATCTTATTATAACACAATTCTCATCCCTTTTCCTTCTCCCCCTTTACTTCCCTTCTAGGTGGGAAAAAAAAACACTGAAAGATATCTAATTGTTTTAAATGAGAAGTCCATATACGAAATTTTATGTCTCTAACATTCAAGGATTCCGAGATATTGACATTTTAAGATAATAATCGCCACCCCTCTCCTTCGTCGAATTTCCAAAAATGCTTCCTTAATGGGGCTATACTTAACACGCCCTATGCTCTATCCAAATTTGAAGCTTCTAGTGTAAGCAGCTTGCCCTCGGAGTTGATCAATCAGTCAGTCAGGACTTCCCCTTTTAGAGATTTTAGTAATATTGAATTCTGTTTTCTTCCTTTATTTAAAAACCAGAACTAATATCTAAATAGTAATATCAGATCCGGATTCAGCTAACTCAAATTAATAAAAAAAAACAATTATTTTCATCAAAAAGCATGAAAAAATATCAAAAATTTATACTGTAATATTGTAATTCCCATAAAGTAATAATATAGTATAAGAGCTTACATCTGCTCTTCCCGCTGAAACTGTGGAAACTGTGGCGCCGCCACTCATGGAAATTGGATACTACGAACTACTAAAAGCAAGAACGAATCAAATCCTTCAGAGCGCGTGAGTTTGATAGAATTAGCCAATAATACATTTAGCTACCGTCACTAGCAGACGATGCAATTAGTTACAATTCTAGCCGGTAGTGTCGCCGAGTCACTTTTGTTGCATTGTGGGATCGATTTGAACTTCCATTAGGAATAGGCTATAGGGAGTGGTTGATCAGAGTAATCAGTAGTAGTCCCTCGTCTAACTATATGACCGGGTACGTTAAATGCGTTGACACAATTTTCATATCTACATTTTGAGGATTACACTACCCAGAGGCGCATCTAGAAGGTAAAAACTGGAGGGAAGGGCCTACCAGAACCCAGTCTATGATAGGTATATCATGAGTTTACTATAAACTTCAAAAAATACATAAATGATAGCCTAAATTACTTTTGTCAGTCAGAAAGATGGGGGCCTAGGCCCCCCGGCCCCGGACTAGATCTGCCACTGACACTACCTTTTCTCGAATCCCTTCTTGAAAGATTATTCTTACTTTTAAAATAGATATTGTTCATACAACTGAAAATCATAACTAATATATTCTTCCCCCAACCAGTCAACTACACATGACGTTTTCTCAAAGTTCGTACGAAGTGCGCTGTGTAGTCATAGTAAAGCTTCCGGCTACAATAACTGTCAAAGATCTTATTTGAAAAAACTTAAACAATAAGAAATATACGAAAACAACTAGAAAATTGTGTTCAATAAAGAGATAACAACAATTGCCTTTGAAAAGTAACAAAATTTTAAATTTAGATTAAAACAACAATTATAACCTGAAATGATTTCCTGTAGTGAATCAACTCCGCTGATATCCCTACCTGACTGCTACATAACTACTGAATTCACAGATGTCGCATGCACCCGAAGCTAGTTATGATCGCTCCGAAGAGTGCTTCAAAAACCGTAATGAGCGGATGTTTGCGTGGAAAAAAGAAAGTAAATCGAGTTTCGAGTCGAATTGGAGGAAATTTTTCGAGCTGAGTTCTCGAGTCGAGCTGAAAGATGTCTATTTCGAGTCGAGTCGAGCTTCAACGAAAACTCGCTCGAACTCGCTTGTGCCCATCCCTAATAAGAATGTCAAGCTATTCTCAGATTATCTGTCAATCAAATACTAATTAGTTTAGTGTTTTATCTTGCAGTAAAAATTAAATTATGTACTACAATTTTGAAATCAAGCTTTACCACTGAAGATAAAATGGAATAGGAGAATTACTGTGTGATATCAATATCAGGGGTTGTCGGGGAGTGTTTTGGTTTGACTGGTCGGAGGGGTGGGCGCTAAGGCGAGTTCTTACCGGGTGACAATTAGCCTAGTTGCGTCGCTGGAACCAATAAAACCTCGCATATTTTAAAGGTTAATAAACAGAAAGTATTGCAGATAGAAACTTGTGTATTCAAAACTATAACATGGTATTGAAAACCGTTTGTAATCGCTTTATTTTGATTTGAAAAGAAACACAATCTGAAGACGATTTCTGAAGGTTACACACAATGGCTCATTGGTAGAGGCTTACTTCTGGTTTGTAGAGTCCCTGGTTTGATCCCAGCGGACACCATTGTGTTCGTGGGTTTTCTGGGGTTCTCCAGTTTCTCCCATATTCTAATTTCACCAATCATTCCATCATCATTCGCTTGCCTCAATCATCTGTCTCCCTTAGCCTAAAGGACATAATCACCGTACTTTAAACTGATATTTAATTTAATTTAATTTCTGAAGGCTATAGTTTGTAATTGCTCAATGTTCTCAGACATACGAACATTTTTAGGTCGGCTAGAATGTTTTTTCCGAACGCAGAGCTCATTGTTCCGAAATTCTCGATCCACTGTAAGATATTCCTCCAATCAAAAATATGTTTATTACGTGGAATAGCAAACTTTAAGAAGGCAGCTCTTTGCACAGTAATCACAGAACTGATGATTTTAAAAAACATTTCGACTGCATACGCGCGATGAGATTCTGACCAAATCATAATGAGAACTGAATACAGCAGGAGACTGTAACTAGTTTTACTGCCAAAAATTGTTTGATCGGCACCCATAATGACGTAATACAAGTAATTATTTAGGGGGATTAACATGTTAGCCCCCTATCCAACCAAATTTGATCCGAATTGGGTTAGATAGTTTCATTGTCGTTTGATCACGTCTCATTGCAAAAAAAAAAAAAAAAAAAAAATTCGCGACACGTAGTGACATAATACAAGTAATTAAGTAGGGGCAAACAGGTTAATTTGTTACCCCCCCCCATCGAACCAAATATAATCGGAATTGAATCAGATGGTTTCATTGTCGTTTGATCGCATTTGATCGCCAACAATTATCGTTTGATCGCCACACGTAGTGACGTAATACAAGTAATTACTTAGGGTAGCAACAGGTTAATTTGTTAGCCCCTCCATCGAACCAAATTTAATCAGAATTGGGTCAGATCGTTCATTGTTGTTTGATCGCCTTTGATCGCCAAAAATTATCGTTTGATTACCACGTAAAGTGAGGTAATACAAGTAACTACGTAGGCGAATTAACCTGCTAACCCCCTGTCGAACCTTATTTGATCCGAATTTGGTGAGATCGTTTTATTTTCGTTTGATCACGTCTGATTGCCAAAACAATCGTTTGATCGCCACGCGTAATGACGTAACACAAGTAATTGGGTAGGGGGGGCTAACAGGTTAACGTGTTAGCCCCCCATCGAACCAAACTTGATCCGAATTGGGTCAGATCGTTTCATTGTTGTTTCATCACGTCTGATTGCCAAAAAATCGGTTGGCCGTTACGCGTAGTGGCATAATGCAAGTTATTACGTAAGGGACTAACAGGTGAATCTGTTAGCCCCTAATCGAACAAAATTTGATCGGAATTGGGTCAGATCGTTTCATTGTCGTTTGACAGAGTTTAGTCACCACAATTACCGTATGATCGCCACGCGTATTGGGATGTAGTTTAATCAAATTTGGTTGGGTGGAGGCTAACAGGTTAACCCCAACATAATTACATGTGTTACGCCACTACGTTAACCTGTTAGCCCCCCTACCTAATTACTTGTATTATGTCACTACGGCTGGCGATCAAACGACAATGAAACGATCTGACCCAATTCCGATCAAATTTGGTTCGATGGGGGGCTAACAGGTTAACCTGTTAGCCCCCTAACTATTTACTTGTATTACGTCAATACGGGTGGCGATAAACAATAATTTTTCGCGATCGAACGCGTGCAAACGACAATGAAACGATCTGACCCAATTCCGATCGAATTTGGTTCGATGGGGGAGGCTAACAGGTTAACCTGTTAGCCCACCCTAACTAGTTACTTGTATTACGTTACTACGGGTGGCGATCAAACGACAATTTTTGGCGATCAGACGCGATCAAACAATAATGAAACAACCTGACGCAATTTCGATCAAATTTGGTTCGATGGGGGGGGGGGGATAAATGTTAACCTGTTAGCCCCTACCTAATTACTTGTATTACGTCAGTACAGGTGGCGATCAAACGAAAATTTGGCGCGATCAAACGACAATGAAACGATCTGACCCAATTCCGATCGAATTCGGTTAGATCGGTGGGCTAACAGGTTAACCTGTTAGCCCACACTAACTAATTACTTGTATTACGTTACTACCAGTGGCGATGAAAAGACAATTTTTTGCGTTCAAACGCGATCAAACGATAATGAAACATTCTGACCCAATTCCGATAAAATTTGTTTCGATGAGGGGCTAACAGGTTAACCTGTTAACCCCCTACCTAGTTACTTGTATTACGTCACTACGAGTGACGATCAAACGATAATTTTTGGCGATCAATCGCGATCAAACGATCTGGCTCAATTCCAATCGAATTTTGTTACATGGGGGGGCTAACAGGTCACCGATTTACACCATTGCCACTGACAGCGCTATAGCAGTAAAGAAGTGGAGGATTTATTGGATGTTTTTAATACTAACTATATTGTCAATTTATGTGTAATTTCAACACTCAAGAGAACAGAGTAATTCAAATCAGAACAAAGTAATTACAAAGAGAAAACAAATTTCTATCTGCAATACTTTGTGTTTTACAGTATTAGCCTTTGAAATATGAGAGTTTTTGTTGTGTTACTCTGTATGTGTGTCACCGTTAAAAAGTGGATAATTGTTAGATGAAGGCAATCAACAATAGAAACAATCTGCTAATAATGTATTTTTTTGCATAAGCAGTACATTAAAAAATAAACTGTGTTCCGGGAGAATTTAGAAATATAGATCTACCATCTGTTATTGGCAACGAACGACAGTCTTTCATAGCGCCATAAAAATTTGCTTTTCATCGTTTCATCAAAAATTATGCACAAGAAAAAAATTCATTTTGTTAGGCTCAATCTGATTTATCGAATCTCTTCTTTAGAGAGTAGCAGAGGCGCACCCACTGAGGCTCTTCCCCCACCTATCTACCCACCCACAATTTTGTAATTCGACTAACATTTGTAGACTTTCTTAACAGAACTATATTTGTTTAACAGAGCAATGATTGATGTAGTCTAAAGATTTTTGATTTTATATCTCTATCTTTTCTTATAAAAATAATCAAGTTCTATCATTTTTTCTGAGAATATAGTACTTAACAACAACTTATCATGTTTTCGGGTGCAGAATAACTGAAGTTCAGAGCTTCCTTTTGGTTAAGCGGTTAGCGTACGCGCCTTTAGCGCAGGAAACCCGGGTTCAATTCCGGCGGGAGCGCATGTGGTTCGGATCTCACGTTAATCAATTAATCAGTAGGTCCACGTCTCATGTAGTCTCGCTGCTGAAAGGGACACTAAGCTCAAACTCCAACTCAATCCAATATAAGTTCAATACAACATAGACGTATTAAAATGTCTCCCGAAAAAAAAATACTTTGGATCCTACCCAACAAAAATTTCTGGCTATGCGCCAGAGCAGTGTTATGAATAAAGAAAATTAAAGTTACGTGTAAGAGTAAATTATAATTTTGAGCTATATGTCGTTAAGCATATTTTGTATTGTCCTCATACCAATTTGATAATGAAAATATTGTGATAAGAATGTAATTTAATACCAGTTCAACCTTACGAGACTTATCATACGAGAAGTCTTAGAAGCCTTTAAATGAAAAAAGTCTTTTGTCGATTTCTCGGAAACTTGGAATGCCGATTTACACTTATTCACATTATTTTGGTAAGCTTAATAAAATATTTCGATTGATATATATATAATCTGTGATTTTAAAAAAAAGTAATCACTAATAGTATTGAAAATGAAACCAAAGTTTCAGTTTTACGTTTCACGATTACTAAAGGCCTGTTTCCGGCTAGTCTAAAGGAGATGGTGATGATGATGAGAAATGAAGGAAATGGTGAAATGAATAAATTGGGAGGAAACGAGAGAACCCCGAAAAAACCACGAACATGGTGTTTGTCCACCGCAAAACTCACTTAGCGCGAGCTGGGATCAAACCAGGAACCTCACGCATCAGAGGTAAACGCTCTACCACTGAGCTACTTGCCCTCGCCAATAGTATTGTAGAAATCTAACTTTAGTGTGACTAACAGTCTTTACTCTCCACATGTGTGTCTCCTATCTTTAGGGCTGACATATTAATCTAATGAACTCTTCAACTCATTACTCTCCATTCGGTTCATTATTTTAAATTTTATTTCGCGACTTAAGCTCCTGCTTAGGATTGTGCAAAGGCAAGTCATGTAACTTCTAAGCTTACTCATACACCCTAGATCTTCCTATGCTTTCTACATGTTTTCTCTGTTTGACAACATAAATGACATTTACATATCTTCCTATTTTAAATAAAAGAAACATCCGCAAGTGATCAAGAATAGTCGCATTCAGTAAGACACAGGTTTCATGTGCCTAACCATGTGTGATTATTTTCTTTGATTTCGCTGAGCTAATGCACATGAAGCCTAAAAATTTTCAAACCATTAGCGTAATCGGTGCACTCTTGACACAAATATTATGTCAATGTTTTAAGTTTCAGCAATTGAGCTAATAATGTCGAAAATTCAATTGACAACTTGCTACCTTAAGCAACATACTAATTCACAGTTTTTTTTTTTTTTTAAGCTTTGACTGGCTGTGATGGGTTCACAAGTAAGATAAGAACTTTAGGAATGATCCAAAACATGAATCAAAAGATTGCGACCTTGGCCAATAATTAGTTTCTGGATCAGGTGCCATAAAATTTTTGAATGGCCCCTAAATCGAGTTTTCGTATTTTTTCTTTTTTTTTTTCGAAATAAACAGATCATACTGAGTTAAGTGGTAGTTTGGGTTTGGCTACACTATATGCAGTTCTCCAGATATAAGGCAAACAAGAAAATTTTTGATTGAATGAAATATATTGGACTTTTTGGATCAGGAGCCACAAAATTTTTGAACGGCCCCTAAATCGAGTTTTCGTTTGTTTTTTTTTTTTTTGTTTTTTTTTTTTTGTTTTGTTTTTTGTTTTTTTTTTTTTTAAGGAATAAACCGATCATACTGAGTTAAGTGATAGTTTGGGTTTGGCTACATTATATGCAGTTCTCCAGATATAAGGCACATAAGAACATTTTTGATTGAATGAAGTATATTAGATATTCGATCAGGGACCACAGAATTTTTGAATGGCCCTTAAATCGAGTTTTCGTATTTTTTAGGTAATAAGCACATGATACTGAGTTAAGTGATAGTTTGGGTTTGGCTACATTATATGCAGTTCTCCAGATATAAGGCACACAAGAAAATTTTTGATTGAATGAAATATATTGGACTTATTGGATCAAGGGCCACAAAATTTTTGAACGGCCCCTAAATCGAATTTTTGTACTTTTAATGGAATAGACACATCATATTGAGTTAAGTGGTAGTTTGGGTTTGGCTCACTATATGTAGTTCTCCAGATATAAGGTCTATAAAAAAATTGCTTGTAATATATCGGATCTTTTGATTTAAAAAAAAAAAAAAATCAGCTTAAAAGTCAGTAATATTTCTTATTCTTCTCCATTAGGCAAATTTGGAGGCTGCATATACTACGATATGTCTTCTTATAGTGGAGATACGCATTCCGCCGAATGTATCAGATATGGTTACTTTCCTAATGGCTCTTCAGGTAAAATATTCAATATTTACTTAATTCTTACCTAGTTTAATTTAAATTATTGTGTTTGTTAATAGATTTTTGAACGCTATGCTTCTTACTCTCATTTAAACAATACTGTTCAAATTTAAAAAAAAAACAGTTCGATAATTGCTAACAAAGCTCTCATTTTCTCTAGCAGAAGAGAGATTATGGTCATTATTTTTGGAAATTTAATTATTTTTCTTTCATTGGTGTAGAGGTTTTTGTATTGCATCCTCTGGTTCTCGAACGGACTGTTACGTGTTCCAGTAAACATTGAAAATAACTCAATTGATGTACAAGATCTTATACTAAGTTGTCTTTAATAAATACAAATGCAATCAAATTTCAAGTTACACCATTTAAATCTTTCCGCGTATCCGAATATTTAGTGTAGGCTGCATGCTTTCACTGCGTATACTTTTGGATCAAGTCGAAAGTGTGCCACTTGACAACATTGAGAAATTTAATGCTAGGAAGTTAATTCTACGGTTATTACTACTTATTGCGCTTGTGAAATAACTACTTTTTGAAAGTACAGTAAAACCTGCCTTCAACGGACCCTTTATTAAACGGAAAACTGTCTTAAACGGAAATATTTCACGGTCCCATGAATTTTGGAGTGCAAAACATGTAAAAGTCCCTTCATTAAGCGGAAACTGTGTTATGCGGACAACGGAAAGCAAAATAAACCTTTAACGGAAAATTCAGAGTTCCAGACTACAGCGTTTAGAAAATGTTTAGACATTGTGTGAGAGGGTAAATATACACATGACATGTCTGCGATAAATTCTTCGTTCTTTTGTTAAATTTTTCTGGTCATTGTTGACCTTTCCCAAGCACTACCCATATTCACCCCCACAATTTGTCCGTAGTCCCCTCACCTTAATCAAGAATGAAACGGGAAGTCGGAAGAAGAAGAGGAATACGGTACCGAGTTCGAAAAAGAGTGTAGAATAAAGACGTATCAAGATGATCTCAGAAGTTTAAAGGAACTGCAACAATTTGCCTTACGGAAAAATTACTCTGATTTACTAAGTGTAGTTTCTCAGGCTAAAGTGTGTACGGAAAGTAGAACAGCTTAGCAGCAATGTATACAGAAAACTCTGCTTGGCAACTGAAAAAATAAAGAAAGTGTGTCCATAGCATATTTTGTATTAATTTTAAACTTTTTGTGTATTAATTCGTAGAAGAAAGAAACATTGTAATTGAAAAATGTACGTACAACGTACGTACAATATTTTCCCAGTATGTCCGTTATAAGCATATATTTAAAAAAAGGACAACGTCTACCTCCATTAAGCGGAAACCTGACTTTAACGGAAATTTCTGCGAGTCCCGTTCGATTCCGCTAAAGACAGGTTTCACTGTATTTTAATCTGGCTGATGAAAACCTAACCTCTACGAAGGACATCCTTTCATTTTCTTTCGTTCTTCTGTTTTCCTATTTTATTCATTTTTTTTTTTTTTTTTTTTTTTTTATTTTTACGACCCACAATTATGCACTGAGATTAAGGAAGGTGATGACCAGAGGAATTATAATGATGGGATGGTGAAAATGGGATGAAGCGAGAGAACACCGAGGAAACTCACGCACACGGTGTTTGACTACCAAAAAACCCAGTTGGGGCCAGCTGGGACCCCATGCGACAGAGGTGAGAATTCTACCATGGGTTAACACGGCACCTGACATGGTTTCTTGACGCTATAAAACATCAAAAAGAATTATATCATAAGAATGCTAATTGCGTATGTAATAGTCCCGTAATTAGTGTATACGTCGTATTCTAAATATCTTCCCATACTTTTGTCTCTGAATATATACGCAAACTAAATCTGCTTTAATCATACTTCCGACAAGACACTCAAACAAGACAACGTAAAATAAGAATTACTTGAGACTTAGAAGAATATCTGTGAACATGTTTCGGACAACTGTAAAATTTTAGGATTGTTACACTACTATTTAAAATGGTTGTGAAAATAGAGAGAATTTATTTAAATTTAAAGTTTCAGTAAGAACATTTAATATTTATGCACTTGTCAAAGTCTAGTCAAATCAGGAGAAAATAGTGTTGAAACAAATCAAAGTTTTCCATGAAAAGTTTTCACAATTCTTCTGCTGTTGTTAAAAAACTAGTGATAATACTTCAATCTTTCAATACTGTGGCCATCGCAGTGACGGCCTAAAAATTTAGTATCATCATCGGAGTTGATGGCAAACGCTATAAGGCACTCTTTGGGAGCTTAGAACAATATATAAATAATAATTTCATAATGTTTAATAAGGTTAGATCATTTCACAATTAATGAAAATGTTGTACATAGTAAACATGCCATGCAACATTAACATGGTGTTGTGCATTCAGGATTCTTTCCAAAAAAGGGACAAACAAAGTCAACAAAGAGTTTTACTTGAGTGTCATGAAGTTGTTTACGTGAAAATATCTGTCAAACATCTCGAACTTTAGACCATGATAAAGCACCATCACGTACGGAGATTATTGTGATCAACTTTTTTGGCAAAATATTGAACGATTGTTCTTTATCAAGCTCCGTATTCACCTGACATTACTCTTTTTAGTTGTCTTTTTCTTCTGTTTCCAAAACTCAAATTACAACTTCCCGGAAAGTGTTTTGACTCAATTGACTCCATCAAACGAAATTCTCTACAGGAGCTAAAAATTACTATGGAAGAGACCACAAAAAGTAGTTAATTGTTAACATATGTGTATGGCTTCAAATGGGGCATATTTTGAAGGCCACAAAAATGAATTTCGATGATTAACGTACTATTTTATATTTTGCTCACAAATTTGGGTAAATTTTTGACAATGTATGAATATGGATAGTTCCAGTTGAATTAAATAAGGGTAAAGCTGAGGTGACCATACAAACGTTATCTACACCCATGAACACTTAAGTTTCAGAATATGTAATATATATATATATATATATATATATATATATATATATATATATATATATATATATATCATTAACAAACGAGCATTTCAAAATCTACTAGTACATACCTCACTCTGTTTTTTATGTTGCAGGGAAGCTTCCTTGATGCCCGTGTACAGGAAGTAAGTGCTGCTGCTGTGTATCGTATGCATGCTACAATTATATCTGCGATGAACCTTTTGGTCACCGTGAATGATCTTCCGGATCTAAGAAATCTAGTAGAAAGGGTAACATAATAAATAGTAACAACTCTTAGGAGTACTTATCTAAAACATAAAAGTAGTCGTTGCTTTTAATAAGGTAGAAAATCAAGTATAAAAGAGAACTCGCTTAAAGAGATTTACGTGCTGGTATACAATGATTATTCTGTGATGCTACAATAGATTCATATCGCTTATTAAGGGTTCAAAGGAACGGTGAAACTTCTCTAAGCTGACCACTTAAATAGTAACTAAAATTATTTGTTTAAAGAAGTAACAGTTCTTTAAGAATTTTATAAAGTGGATTGTCATCATTGGCAAAGGACTGGGGCTGAAGAGGTATTACAAGTCAACCATTAAACAATCGTTCATTTGCCTGTCCTCTGAGTTTTGAATACCTCTTTAGGACTTGTGGGATGTTGGTGAGAGTCTAACAGAAGATAATCAGTGAGCATCTTCCTCTGCTTGAGATGGATATGCGACATTCCGTTCTGACTTGTTAGTGAGCCCAATATTACTTTTATTTTTCACTTAAAAGCTACAGAAAAGGTAAATATACATAAAGAAAGATCTTTTGTAGATTCGCATCATTCTCTTTGTACTTATTTTTCGTTCATAAGGGTTGTGTTTTGGCTTATTCTAATTATTTTTGGGCTTTCCAGTTGTTATTGTTATTTATTTTGGAAACATGTGTCTTTGTCAACGAGCATCCATGGTGGTGATCTGGTGCAGGAGTGCCCACAAAGGGAGACTATGACGCAAACTGCGTCATTGAAATATTTGGGAGGGTTTAATATCTATATAAATATGTTTGAGGGGGTGTAAAAATTAATCGAAAAGATTTTTTTTTCATGGAAGAACACCTACGGACAGACAATTGAGGGAGGTGCGTCATGGACATGAGGGGGTTGGGCACCA
Organism: Thermobia domestica; assembly: GCF_964235325.1. Classification (NCBI taxonomy): domain Eukaryota; kingdom Metazoa; phylum Arthropoda; class Insecta; order Zygentoma; family Lepismatidae; genus Thermobia; species Thermobia domestica. Next base: position 82,589,060 of record NC_137469.1, read on the forward strand.
CTGGTCTAGTGCACCTTTCATTCCCCTTCACAACGTTGTCTTTACCCTAATTCTTTGAGAGAGTATGTTTGCTGGATTGGTAGGGGAATAGCTTCAGCTCTCTTCATCCCCTACTCCTGGAAATATGGATAATTTACTGGAGGTTGAAAACCAAAATTTATTTCCTCTACAAGAGCTCTAGAATTTTCAGAATCAATATACCATTAACTTGTAAGGTCTTCATTATAGCGAAATTAAACTACAGCTAATTTTAGAGTTTTTCTATAATATCTTCAAAACAAATAAAAATATTCGAAAAGCAGAAACGTAGTGAACTAGACAATTTGATTTTTCATGTGATACCATTATCACAACTCATCTATCTGCTTTCGATTTGCAACTGTAAATAGATTTAGCATTTTTTGCGGGTTCTGTAAATAGTGGCATACCAAAAACAGGTAGGTGAATTGTGGTAAAGGTATCGCATGCAAAAACGTATTGTCTAGTTTACTACGTTTCTGCTTTTCAAATATTTTTATTTGTTTTGAAGATATTACAGAAAAACTCTAAAATTACGTAGCGGTAGTTTAATTTCGCTGTAGTGAAGACCCTTAATACACTGCAAGTCATTTTTCTATTAAGTATTCAAATGGGATAAATTTGTTGGAGAACTGTCTAGAAAAATGGTTCAGGTAGTTTCGTTCATATTTTATAAACAAAATTTTGTTAGAAGACATACGTTATAAGTAATTTCTCCTTTAAGAAAAACCCACAACTGTTATTTTACTCCTAGGGTGTTTTTTTAATGAGTTTTTAACAAACAAATAAGACAATTTTGTTCGTATTTCATAAATAAATATTTCATCAATTATCCTGTACTGTGACGTAAGCCATTTCACCTGAAAAATTCCAAAAGTGGTTGTTTACTTTTTGTGGTTAGATTTTCTCGAACGACTTTCTAAAAACAAAAAAAAAAAAAAATCTCTAATGATTTTGTTGATACTTCATAAATATACAGGGTGTTTCAAGACAACACCGACAACGTTTGGGAGGTGATTCCAGAGACCAAGATAAGACAAAAAGTATAGACCAACTTGCGTGCACAAATGCTTCCTTTCGGAGTTATAGGCTGCCGGAAACATGAAAAAATGAACTTTAAAGATTCACAGCTCCAAAACTATGGGACCTACCCTAGTCGGGTCAAGACATCACTTAGGAACTACCATGTACCCTATCCAAATACCCAAGTTTCAGAATACTCCGGTACTTCCCCAACAATTTTTATAGAAGTAGTTGATAAGTATGTCAGATAAATATGCCCGTAGCCAAACTCTCTCTATAGAAATTGTTGCGATAGTAACTTAGGATTCTGAAACATGTATTTTTGGATAGCGCACATATTAGTTCCTAAGTGAAGTCCTGACCCGACTACGGTAGGTCCCATAGTTTTGGAGCTATGGAACTTTGAAGTTCATTTTTTTCGTGTTTTCGGCATCCTATAACCTCGAAAGGAAGCATTTGTGCACCAAGGTTGGTCTATACTTTTTGTCTTATCTTGGTGTCAGGAATCACCTTCCAAACGTTGTTGGTGTTGTTTTGAAACACCGTGTATATTTCGTTAACAATACTATAATGATTTTATGTTCAGATGCCATTTTGTTCAGATTTTATGAATAAATATTTCACTAACAAATCTATAATATGTCATAACCATTTTCATCTGAAGGTGTCCACAATGGATAGTTTGTTTTTTTTTAGGGGGTCACTTCTGTCACATGAGCTCCCGCCGGGAATCAAACCCGGATCTCTCACCCCAAAGGCATCCAAGGTTCCCTAGGTGTTTATGTGGTTCGGATCCTGCGTTAATCTGCAGGTTCACTTCTCATACAGTCTTTCTGCTGATAGATACTTCAGATTCAAAAATCGAAATCGAAATCTTGTTTCCAGACGGTTTTCTCAAGAACTCCTCAGCTGATTTTGTTCATAAACAAGCCATAATGTGAATCGTTTCTCCTGAAAATGTCCACAAGGGGTAGTTTATTCGTGAGATAAGTTGTTAAGACAATTTTCTTAAAAACAATGCTCAGGAGAGTTTGCTCATATTTTATAAATAAAAATAATAACAACCCTACAATAAGGCACATGTCATTTCAAGTGAAAAGTCAACGAAGAGTAGTTTTAAGCTCATGAATAAGTTTTCTTCGAAGTTTTCCGAAATGACCTACTAAAATTTAGTTAATACAGTATTTGACAAATAAACATTTTAGTAATAACTGCAACATAAATTGATTTAATTCAGTAAATGGAAAGAAGAAAGTTTATTGCTGTGGTCTGTATCTTTTATTTAATTTTACTTTAAATGTTTTATTTAAATACGAGTAGATTTCAAAGATATCATCAATTAAATAGTTTTAAATTGTATGGATACATGCTAACCTAATCTAATGTAAGGATATTATCAAAAATAGTTTTAAATTGTATGGATACATGCTTACCTAATCTAATGTAAGGATATCATCAATTAAATAGTTTTAAATTGTATGGATACATGCTAACCTAATCTAATGTAAGGATATTATCAAAAATAGTTTTAAATTGTATGGATACATGCTTACCTAATCTAATGTAAGGATATCATCAATTAAATAGTTTTAAATTGTATGGATATATGCCCACCTAATCTAATGTAAGGATATCATCAATTAAATAGTTTTAAATTGTATGGATATATGCCCACCTAATCTAATGTAAGGATATCATCAATTAAATAGTTTTAAATTGTATGGATACATGCTTACCTAATCTAATGTAAGGATATCATCAATTAAATAGTTTTAAATTGTATGGATACATGCTTACCTAATCTAATGTAAGGATATCATCAATTAAATAGTTTTAAATTGTATGGATACATGCTAACCTAATCTAATGTAAGGATATTATCAAAAATAGTTTTAAATTGTATGGATACATGCTTACCTAATCTAAAGTAAGGATATTATCAATTAAATAGTTTTAAATTGTATGGATACATGCTTACCTAATCTAATGTAAGGATATCATCAATTAAATAGTTTTAAATTGTATGGATACATGCTTATCTAATCTAATGTAATTTAATCCATCTCCAATTCGAGTCACTAAATTATTAAGAGTAGTGCAAATAAGAGCCACCATCACCACATTTACATTGCCCAGATTAACGATAAAATACAACGACTAACTCCCTTCGAGTTAATTCCTAAAGATCGTACCATCAATTCCAATCTCTCTTTTTTTTCGAACAATTGAAGCCGATATATGCAGCACTATACTAAAAATATCGTGCGACCTTCAGACTTAACTAGAGAAGCGCTAAATCATCATTTGCAATAAGAAATGAAATGAAATTCTAGTTGAATGTTCCATCGTTATTTCCTTTAGGCTAAAGGAGACGGATAATGAAGGAAAGTGAATGATAGAAAAATCAATTTTTTTTGTTCTCTCCCACCGAGAAGCAAACCTAGGACTACGTGTATCGAAGGTATACGCCCTAGCCATTAGACCCGTGGGCAGAGCCCATTCACTATAAGCATATTCATCTTTTAGATAGAGATTCATACAGAAAACTTCGAAATCTCAGTGACACTTGTGCGGAAAATGAAGTTTAAAGTTTCATCAGTTTGAGAAAAGAACTAGTTTTTCAGCATTGTAAAGACAATGCAAAATTCATTAACCATGCTTACGTACACAAAAACAGAACAATCCATAAACCTTTCCTTCGATCCGGTAAAGTACATATAATAATAGTCATTTTGCTCTCAATTGGCATTATTATATGATTGAGCGCTAATGAGTGCTCCGTCAGCGTTTTTGAAAATTTGGAACTTTCTTCTTTTAGTGTTGTCCAGTGGTTCTCAACCAGTGTGTCGCGACACATTAGTATGTTGTACAGTCCCATAGAATATGTCGCGAAATTTGAGAATTTAATGGACCAATTAGTTAGAATCAATTTTGATACAGCCCGTACCAGTCAACGACTCCGACGCCAGCAACAATGCCCAGTACTACACAGAGTCACTATTTTAAGAAAATTATTGTCTTGGAGTTGTAACTCCCTTGAGCAAGATATTATGGAAAACATAAGCGTTTACTATTTTAAGATATACATAAAAATCATCCATGTCTTGAAATTTAGTGATGAGCAAATGCAAGACCAAGACCAAGACGGGGTGGTCTTGGTCTTGGTCTTGCACATCCAGTCTTGATCTTGGTCTTGCACTGGAATCCTTGGTCTTGGTCTTGGTCTTGGTCTTGCACACCCAGTCTTGGTCTTGGTCTTGGTCTTGCATGCAAGAGTATTGCAAGTCTTGCATTTAAGAAAGCTCAAGCTTTTCATAGGTAAATTTTACTCTGGATATAAGGGATAATAAACTCTACAATGCGCGAATAGTAACGGAAATACAATGTTTGTTTCTAAATATAATATAGGTTAACTTCGTATAAGTATGATGATAGTGTACAACATAGGTGATGGCCTTTATTTTTTTAATGGGTGCCCACGCTTCACTACTTATAAGATATGCCTAAATCACAACGTTTCGTAATCTGTTTATATTTTTTAACAGATCCAACACTTCACTGGTTCCCAAACTGGGGAGGCTACCCTTGAGACGCGTGAAACAAAATCAAGACGGCACAGATTATTGAAATACCATGAATTGCAAAATTATTGTTACACTCTAAAGGCGTCAGATTTTTCTTTTCAACCACGATTAGCTAATCCTTGTATTAAACAAGCTTGCAATTAAATATTAAGATTTTGTTTTACTGATTCCAATATGTACTCTATGGAGCATAAACATGGACATAAGGCAAAAGCATTTTTTTTTTAATGCAGGCTTTCGAAATGTGGGCATGGAGAAAAAGGAGAGAATTAGCTGTGTTAAACGTAAAACGAATGAGGTGTTAGAAATATTAGCAGTAGGGGGGAAAAAAGAAGAATTTTAGATATTATTAAGAGGAGGAAGAGGAACTAGTTAGGATATTGGCTAAGGAGTAACTGTATTATGAGTGACGTGCTAGAGGGTATTGTGGAAGGAAAGAGAGGGAGGGAGACTGTAGTTGAAGAAAGGTATTAAAACAAAAAATTGCTACGTCAAGACGAAGAGACTAGTTGAGGAGTACCGAACGTCGAATCTTCTCAGTCACAGCAAGTAGCCTACCAATAATGGCAGAATAGCTATGATGATGATGATCAGATGTTTAGCAACATTGACCAAAAAAGAGAGAGAAAATTAAAATAATAATTATTATAATCAAACCTCTAAATATTTTAGAATAATTTGAGCGAAAACTGAAAATGGCTCAACTGTCTATGTCTTGTATAAACTCAATTTATATGAATCGTTTCGACCTGTGTTAGAAATACAAAATAATGGCATCAAACTCCAAGTTACTTGAAGTCTCACTTGTGAATATGAATTACTAGCATCAATTACTCACTTAAACAAAATAATCTATTTCGTTAGTCAGTCACTTTTTACTATTAGTACAGCGTCCTCTGATATCGATCATTTTCGATTATTTTTATATTTCTCTCCCCTCTTTCTGCCCAAGTTGTGGGGCTGAATTTGGATTTAAACGGCATCAGAAGTGTCACTGTTCGTCTCAAAGACACCAAAAACTATGGAATCGGCACTAATATCGGTCATTTTCAATAACCTTATATATCTTGTCCTCCCCCATGTTGCGAGGCACGGCATCGGAAGTGTCATTGTTCACCCCAATGTCCTCGATAACCATGAGTTCGGCATTAATAATAGTCATTTTCGATATTTTTTATATATCTCCTTCCTCCCCCAAGTTGCGGTGCTGAATTTGCATTTAAACGGGACAGGAAGTATCACTGTTCATCTTAGCGACGCCGAAAACTATGGATTCGACACTAATATTGATCATTGTTTATCATTATTATGTATCTCCCTCTTCCCCAAGTTACGAGGCTGAATTTGGTCGTAAACGGTATCGGAAGGTCAGTATTCAACTCAGCGACCTCGAAACCTATGGATTCGACACTAATATTCGTCATTTTCGATCATTTTTATATCTCTTCCCTTCCCTCCGCTAAGCTACGAGGCTAAATTTGAATTTAAACAGCATCGAAAGTGTCACAGCTTAGCTCAACGACCCCCAAAACTATAGATTTCATTTTAATATCTGTCATTTTCGATCATTTTAAAATATCTTTCCCCTCCCCTCCCCTTAACTGCACCGTCAAAGTGATATGACAGAAACCATTTCAGGTCCGATCCTCAACTATGTGAAAATGAGATCGAGTTCAGTCGGGTTGTTCAAGAGTTATTAAATTTTATTTATTTTTGTACATTTTCCATCCCTACCTCCTACCCTAAGTTCTACCGTCAAAGTGATTTGATAGAAACCACCACAAGTTCGAACCTCATCTATGTTGAAAATTTGATTGAGATCGATCCGCTGGATCAATAGTGTTGAAGTCACAATGACAGTCACTTATAATTTTAGTTTTTAACATATATCTCCCTCCTCACCCTCCCCTACGTTGCACCATCAAAGCAAAATTATAAAAATCGCTCCTGGCCTCAACTTTATCTATGTTGAACATTTGATCAAGATCGGTCGGGTGTTTCAAAAGTTATTAACTTATATTTATATATCCCTCACATCCTCCTCCCCTACGTTCTACCATGAAAATGATAAATAAACTGTAAAAAGCTTTCCAGGACCGAACCTCATACATGTTAAAATTTTGATTGAGATCGGTTCAAGAGTTATTAAGTCACAAACTTAATCACTTTTATTTTTGTTCATATTGATTTTTATACATCTCCCCCTCCTCATCCTCCCCTACATTGCTCCTTCAAAGTAAACTGACAGATAACATTCCATGCTTGAACATCACCTATGTTAAAAAAAATGACCGAGATTGGTCGTTTGGTTCAAGAGTTATTAAGTTTTATTTATTATTTTATAACTCTCCCTTTTCCCGTCCCCTAAGTTTTACAGTGAAAATGAAATGATGAAAACACTCTCAGGCCCAAACCTTATCTATGTTGAAAATTTGATCGAGATCGGTCGAGTGGTTCAAGAGATTAGTAATCACAAAAATAGTTCAATCCTCGACGTGGCGTATACCTGAGGAGGCTAAAAGTTTATATTAATAAACAATTAATTATTCAACGTACAAGCGTCCGTCCATGAAAGTCTTCTTTCGTCGAATTATTTACACAAAGTTAAGAGCTTCATGAAAACTAGTTTATTTGCAGTGAAACTCAACTCCATTACATATACATACAGTTGGTATATCATTATCACATTTTCTTAACGTATTTTGAACAGTAATGTTGTTGCTTTCTTGTTATAGATTATACAGCAACGTCATTTGGTAGCACCTCATCTCCTGCCACCGATTCTGGAATCCTATCAGAATCTCATGGGTTGCGTAACGTGGTATCGTGCTGATTTGTACTTTGCCAATAACGAAGTGAAGATAGCTCTGCTGAAAAGTTGGCGTCATCTTCGTATACCTCATGCTCAACGAGTTTATACCATCGGTTTCGGAGACAAACTCAACATCAGTACCATCAAACGGTCATCTACAGTATCAAACACACTCTCAGTAACGTACGTATTTACAATCGAAACTCATTTGCATTTCTTAACCTACTGGAATCATAGTTAGAGTAGCTAAGATACGTTTAAATTTCCCAAAGTAAAGTCCGGGTAGGAAAATTCTTGTCCATGAGCTTTCACGACAAGAATGGCCGAAAACCAGAAGATGTGTTGCCATCATTATTATTCAACTTTCTCCTGGAGTACAGTATAAGAAAAATCAAAGAAAGCAATCAGTGCCTAGAGCTGAATATTATTCACCAGGTTATAGCATATGCTGATGATGTAAATTTAATAGGGGATGATAGGAGGAAACGAGAAAGAAATGCAGAGGTCTTATAACGCTTGCAGGGAAATAATTTTAGAAGTTATACTCAGAAAACTAAATACGGTATATAAAAGTTCGTTGGGGTCGTAGTACTGCAAATTATGGATGCATTAAAATATGAAATAATGCTTTCGATAAAGTGGATACTTTCAAATGTCTATGATAAATACCAACAGACCAAAACCATATTCACGAGGAAATTGAATGTCGACTAAAAGCAGGGAATTCGTGTTATTATTCAGTTCAAAATCTTTTGTCGTCGTGAATTCTGTCGAGGAATTTGAAGCTTAAAATACATAAAACGATAATCATGCCTGTTGTTCTGCATGGTTGCGAAACATGATCGCTTATTCTGAGAGAAGAACGTAGACTGAAACTGTTTGAGAACAAGATCCTGAGACGAATATTCAGACAGAAGAGGAACGGGAATGGGGAGTGGCGGAAAATTCATAACGAGGAACTACATAATTTATACGGTTTACCAAACATTCTTAGGGTCATCGAATCTATTAGGAGGAACAAGTGGACAGGTCATGTAGCCAGAATGGAAGAAAGTAGGAACGCTTTCAAAGTTTTAACTGGAAATCCAACCGGAAAACTACCATTAGAAAGACCTAGGAGCAGATGGGAGGACAATATTAATATGGATTTCGCAGACAAAGGGATACAAACTACAAACTGGATCCAGTTGGCTAAGGATAGAAGGCAATGGAGAGATTTTGTGAGCACAGTATAGAAATCTCCGGATTCCACAGGCCATAAAGTTAGTTATTGGAGTCATCTGATGAGCTGAGGTTGCTGCAAAATATTTAAACGTTTAATTTATATGATGACCACAATTCGGGAAGTGTATCTTGTCAATATAAATGGTCGTGCTTTTCCTACAAGGTATCTGTTGAACTCACTTTCAAATGTAGAAGAAATACGTGGCTCATGAAATAGTCTTCTAAATATCCTATCATGTTCTTACAGTAAGGCGTTTAAGTCTGATTCCAATGGGTTAAGTTGAAAATTTAAAAATTTAAAATTTAAAAAGTTAAAAGTTTGGAATTGTATAACTAAATACCAGATTTTAAGCAAAATGCTTATGACTTTTAATGATATGATTTAAACCACTTAACTTCGTTTCGAGAATCTCCACTTCATTTTTAGATAAATTTGGTTTTGCTATTTCGTTCTATATTGTCTATTGCCACAAATTGCTATCTATTCTTTCCTTTTTTTTTTTAGGTCAAGCAGAGGGTATATCCCTATACATAGAAAGAATGCTGCCTCGAGAAATGTGAGCAAATGGGATTTTAATCGGACCTAGATAAATTATGGACAATTGCATAAATGTAACATTGAGTTTGATCCACACATTCTTTCGTACTCTAGATATACCCTGCTTACTTCTGAGAAAAAGGAAGATCGTTTTAGATTTTTTTATATGTGTTGTATGATTAAATAAGTAATTTACCAATTGACAACTTGAAAAAAATACCTCATTACCATGTTGAACCGTAGCTAATGATTCCTTGTGGCGAAATACTAAAATGTATATTTGAGAGCCATCAATTTTTTTTTCGGAGTACTATATGTAAAGTGCTATACAACTTCGGGTTATAGTACGAAGTGATGATATAGTGCAAATAATTTATCCACTAGAAAAACATCGAAATGCATAGAATTTAAACTTAAAAAAAAAAAACGTTCTCTTCGAACTACATTCTGGAATGTTTCTGGAATGTTTCTGGACTGTTTGAATACTGTTCTTGGTTTCATTTCAATTGAGGAATTCGATGTAATAAGGGCGTAAGTGAGTTTACGCCCTTTTTGCATCAAACGCATTTGTGGCTTTTGCCATGCTTGTTTAGCCTCCTGGTAACATTTCAATTCAATATCGGAATAAAATGCTGTATATTACATTGTTTTATGTAAGAAAAAAACACTACCTAAATTTTCTCTTCATTACTTCGAGTTAGATTTTAGTGCGTATTTTACTTCCTATATTTTGAATTTTAAGTGCCTATTTTGCGTTTTTTAGTGCCTAACATTCCGTCTTTATTTATGAAACGAAATTATTACGTCCCACTATTTTACGTCCCACGAATTTGCCGGCCAGGCTAAAGGAGACGGTGATGATGAGAAATTAATGTAATAGTGGAATGAAGAAAATGGAAGAAAATGGGAGAATCCCTAGAAAAACCCACAAACACGGTGTTTATTTGTCCACTACAAAGCCCACGTAGCGCGAGCAGGGATCGAACCAGCGAGCCCACACACTAGAAGTGAACACTCCACTGCTGAGCCATCGTGCCCCCGATCTTTATTTATAACTCTTAATAGTTAAATCTTTTTCTTATCTATATTTCTTTAATTCTTCCCTGTTTATAATTATTCTTCAATATGTAAACAGTGCCTTTATGGTAACTTTATATAATGAAACATAACTAGTAATTTGGTACTATATAGACTCACAATTATCCGAGGTAATGTTGCCAAGTCTACCTTGGATATGCAAAAACCCGGATAATATTAATATCAACTGTTATTAGGCACAACAGTACGTACTATGAGTGACATCATATCTATTAAAATGTAGAAATTATTTATTACAGTACACTGAAACTTACTTTAAAAAAAATACATATGTACAGTACTATACGAAACATTAACAAAAAAGTCAGTGATCGTTTTCTGGGACATCTTTTGGTCTCTCTTTGATGCACTGATGTTATAGCGATACATGGTGACAAACGGCTGAGCCCAAAGATTTATCAGTTCGGCACCAGCTAGTATGCGTGTCATCTCCTTAACAACTGTAATCTTTTTTTTTTTCTTTCTTTCTTTTTAAACTCCCTCGGTTAATTCAGAAGCTCGGTACATTGGGACTCGGATAATCTTGCATCTACTGTATGTTGAAGTATTTTTTTCTGTAATATTCAATGTTAATTAATAATAAGTTTTGCCATGTTATTATTGTATTATTGCTTCCTCTTTTTTCTTTCCAGATGGTTCCGATCAATACACGATGGAGGAGTACCATCATCTAATGATTACCAACAACAGAAGTAACCAAAATCATTCTATTTCTAATCAGTTGATTCAAATGATTAATTACAATGAAGCAATCACATTTCATGTTAATTATAGAGAAATAGTCTTGTTGACAAATACATTTCTCATTCATTGATAATCTGTGGAAGCTTTATTAAAATAAAGTATAGCTAAGTCTAGACTCAATAACAGAACTTTTTGTATCCGTTATTTCCATGTTTTTATGGGGTCAGCGTTCTCGCCTTTAATTATTTTCTTCCTCTTTCTTCTCGGTGTCCTGTATTTTTCATCATTTCTCCCTCAAATCATCATCTATCTTGTCCTTCCATCTCATCTTAGTCTTCCTTTCTTTCTTCCTCTGGCTTTCCAACTCTTTCTCACATACGGTAGTCGTCTTCTTCCTTGTACATATCCAAATCATCTTTGCGTCGATTCTTGAAATTTTTCACTCAAGGTCCCTTTCTTAACATTGCCTCTTATATAATCGTTTCTTATTTTATCCTTTCTCGACACACCACACGTCTATCTTGACATTCTTATTCCCATCTCCACCTTCTTTTCCTGGGTCCTTTTCACTGCCCAGATTTTAGTACTGCACATCATTTAGTAGACCTTTTATGTATATGGCATTTCAACCTACAATTTACTTTATTATCATATACCACCCCGCTCATCTTTCTTCAGTTCAACCAACCAGATTGTATTCTGTGTTAGACTTCTCTATGCATTTCCCATCTTGGTCGTAATACGATGCGAGATACTTAAATTTCGAGTAACAAATAAAACACAGTTCTGACCAGAGCAGAATGAAATATATTAAAAACTATGCTTACAATGTGTTACAGTTTCAAGGACCTAACGTCCTCTTCATGAGACACAAACAGACATCAGACAGAGTGTTTGTGTCTGATGAAGAGGACGTTAGGTCCTTGAAACTGTAACACATTGTAAGCATAGTTTTTAATATATTTCATTCTGCTCTGGTCAAAACTGTGTTTTATTTGTTACTCTACTTATCCAGAGCCATGGAGTTTGTTCATTAAATTTCGAGGTAGGTAGAAACCTCTCTTTGTCGACTAATAAAGCTTCCGTCTTATTTCTTGAGTGCCATATGTTCTGTCTTTGTTCTATTTATCCTCATGGCTTCTCCTCCAACATCCTTTTTCATTCTTCCAGTTTTTTCTGTAACCTTCTCTGGATATTTCGCACATAACCATATCATCTGCGAACTGTATACTCTATGAAGCCTTAATACGATTTTAGATAGATAGATAGATAAATGGATGGATAGATGTAGATATATAGATATAATAAATAGCAGTGTCACGTCTACGGTACACCACGTGAAGTAGTTTGGTTTTATGACGTATATTCTCTTAACCAATATTGAAACCGGAAGTGGTAGTAGATTTCTACCATTTTCGGTTTTAATCGAGAGATTAGAGATTAGATGGATCGTGGGACGCTTAGTTGATTACAGGAAGCTGCTTTTCGCTTTATCTATTACCGTTCATGCTTTATAGTGATCAATGTTAAAACCGGAAATACTTGACCTCTACCACTTCCGGTTTAAGTGTCAACTCCATTAACGAACTCGATTCCTAACTTTTGACTCCTTTATATCGTGGTCAAAATTGATGGTGATACATCAAGTTGTTCTTCAGTTTTTGACCTTCCGGACGACTGGACACACAATCAGACGAAAAAAATATGCAGAGTGTTTTTAAAAAGGCTTTATAACGTTGTTGTTGTCTCCTTTATAACTCTAAAGGAGACGGTGATAATGAGAAATGAATGAAATGGTGGAATGAAGAAAGTGAGAGGAAACGGGAGAACCCTGAGGAAACCCACACACATGATATTTGTCCACCACAAAACTGACTTGGCGCGAGCTGGGATCAAACCAGGAAGCCCATGTACCGGACGTGAACCCTCTACCACTGAGCCAGAGCGGCTCCCAAACCAGGAAGTCCATGTACCGGATGTGAACCCTCTACCACTGAGCCACAGCGGCCCCCATAGTTCAAGTTTTTCTTACTTTATAATTAATTAGGTTCAACGTAACTTCCATTGGTGATTTTGCAGTTGATTTCCTACCAAATCTGTAGCACGACAGACATAACTCCTTCCCCTGCGGCGTAAATTCTTGCTCTGTATGGTTTGAGATGCAAACGTTTTCTTAACACCCGCCAGACAGTCGCACATGAAACTCCTACCTCGTTAGAAGCACGTCAGATTGATTTCGTAGGACGGTTGACAAAGCTTTAATTCAATTTCTCTATCGTCAGACACACAGCAACATTATCTTGTTACAACTGTTGTTAGGGCTTGTGGTGTGCTATTCCATAATATGCACTACCAAAATCAGCTCTGTAAGTAGTCTGGTTAAATTGGTCAATTTACGATTTCGTAAATTCGCTTTTAAAGCATCTTGTATAAAGGAGTTCTGGTAAACAAACTCCTTTAAAATGAAATCGACATTCTTTCACAACCAAACGACTGAATAGTTTGAAATATTTTTTTTTTTTTAATAATTAGGAAATGAGGTTAGTTGACATTGAACATAGTTAAGGATGGTAACGTTCAGAAACATTATTATCACGTGGGTTGAACTGGGCTTTTATCATTTTACTTTGACTGAAATACGTATCTTAAAGGGGAAGAAGAGGCTTTTTGTTTTGAATAATAGAGAGCCTTTCAAGTTAAGGGGATGAAATTCGGGAGATAAAACTCTTCGTTAAAAATAAGTGAGCACGTGTTTCAACATTGTCGAAAATTCCACTGCTAAGGAAGAAAAGGATCAATTTCTATAATATCCCAATTTTCGATTTTATTGTTTATTCATTAAGGTTTTGCCCAACGATTATGCATGAGTTATGCTCCACGTCACGCGAATTGGCGTGTGGCATCAACCAATAAGCTCGCAATGTGCTGTTACCAAACCTTCAGTGACGAATCTAGTCATTCATAATTGTCCACAAATACGAACAAAATCAATTATGAATGATTAGATTCCTCCCTGAAAGTTTAGTAACAGCGCAGTTTATTGGCTGATACCATACGCCAATTTGGGTGATGCGGAGTATAGGCGAATATTTCTGCTTGGGGTGTGAGAAAGTGCTTTCACTCGGTCTTGACATACTAAAAAAATATTTAGGGTCAGTTGGTTAAGAATTGATTGGTTGGATCCCTTTCAGCACCACCAAAGCTATTAGAGAAGCAGACCTACAATTCAACATGGGATGCAATGCAAAACACATGAGCTCCTACCGGGAATCGAACCAGGTCTCCCGTGCCACAGACGCGAACACTAACCATACAATCCGAGAGAGCTCCTTAGAGACAATTCTTTAAGGATTTACATTACTCCAGTGAAATCAACTTGCATCAGTAATTATCTATAAAACTGAAAGAGTTTGTGTAAATAAAGAGTTCGCTCTTACTAACCGGAAGACCTCATACATAGATTTCAAATATGTTCATAAATCATTTCTTCCCGTGTAAAAACCAGACATTCTACAGGTCACCACATGAATTCAACTTTAAGATGTAAAGATTGAAATACTTGTTGCGACTAAAAATTCTTATCTTTCAGTAAGGTGATTTAGCAACATTTGAGATCTAAGTTGAACCGCGTGAAAAATCGGCCAAGCGACAGAGAATGTTTTGCTCCCGAATGAAAAGATGTTGGGAGGAACACTCGCTGCTGTCAACACAACTCGACTCTTGAAACGGTGTGGGCTGTCGCTAACAGGAAACTATCCGTGGCAGAACGGTTCCGGATCAACTCCCTGCCTGTTTGTAAAGACATGTTTCCAAAGGAGACCCCGAAAAAGACGTTATGTGTATTCCTCAAGGTACCGACAGATGATTCTGACATAATGAAAAACAGAAGCCCATCTGCTTCAATACAAGATGCAATATAATACCCTGTCACTATTCACGCCCCGCGAATTCACTCACTTTCGACGTTACACACATACCTATTGAGAATGATTTTTGCTGCTTTAAGGAAGCAGAAGTCAGTCAGTTGAGGAGCATTAGACTTGTAACTAAGAACAAGGATTTTAATGATAGTACTTGCGCATTTAAAATAATTTGGAGTAACTTTAGACTAGTATTGTCCACGAGACAAGTTGAGACGAGACGAGAAATAAGACATTTTGTCTCGTCTCATTTTATAAATTTATGTACAAAATGAATGCCCTGATTTTTCTATTAATTTCATCTCGAAGTTATTAGAATCTTTCAGTGTCACGATAGATCCATGAATGGTGTGAAAAACCATTTAAACCTTACTTACAATAGGAGATATTGTGTAATGTTTTGCGTATCTTTAAACATTGATAAATGCTGTTCATTCTGTTCGTACAATGACTTCATCAACTTATAGTTTTTTACAGTATGAATCATGTGACACTAAAACAGTGTTTGAGATTTTAACACTTACGTGAAATAGTGTACTCACGAGACTCGAGAAATTTCTAGTCTCGAAAATGAGACCAAAGTTGTTAGTTTCTCGTCGCCTTTCTAATTTCAAAAAGTTTTTCTTAAATTTCTCGTGTCATAGGCAACAACGCAAGCTCACATAGGAACAATAGAAATAACCATAGAAATCGGAACAATCATAGCAAAATTACATTATCTACGTAAGTCAGAAACTTGAGCTCCTTTGTGTATAGCGTATGCTCCTTTATCGTGGGGAACCCAGGTTCGATTCCTAGTAAAAAAAAAAAGTCATATAGTTCGGATCCCACGTCCAGTCGTAGGTGCATTCTTATATAGCCTCGCTGCTGAATGGGACACTAAACTCAAAATCGAATCGAATAAGTAAACAAGATTTATAAATTCATCATTAAAGAAATGGAATTATCCCATACTCAATAGTTGGGGACACGGTGTCTCAGTTCTAGAGTGTTTACCTCTAGTGCTTGAAGTACCTGGTTTAATCCCAACCAAGTAAATTTGTTGTAGACAACATCGTGTTCTGGGTTTTCTCGGGGTACTCCCGTTTTCTCCCAGTTTCTCATTCCACCAATTATTACATCATGATTCGTTTGCATTAATCATCCATCTCCCTTAACGTAAAAGGCATAATCTTGAGGCGTTAAAACTAAAGATTTCATTTCATGTTCATCTGTACTTAGTAGCACCATTAACAAAATAGCAAAAGCACAATTACTGAATATAAAAGATATTACAATTGAATAGTGATAACCAGGGCCCGGATCTTGTTGACCTAAAAATTTTTAAAAAGTGACCTATAAAATGACACTAAAATTCCTGTAAAATGACCCTAAAAATTACAAAAATTGATCTTAAAACTTACGTTTTCTCAAACTTTTATTTCGTTAAACATTGACATTTTTTAATATCCATTGGATTTTTAATTAACATTTCTCACTCATATTCAAAAAGTTTTGTTTCAGTTAGTTGCAGTCCATTGATCATTTATTTCTATTGATAGGTCCATTGTACGGCATTGTAAGTATTGAAAGCGTCAATTCACTCCCGAGTTGAAACTAGGAAGCACTCTTAAACAATAAAAGTTAGCAAGTGTAGACTACATGAAAATAATAGATAAAAACGTGTTTAAAACCCTTGTACGCCTTCTAATCCATTTTTAGTTATTCACCTGATCACATTCTTTGTGGTCAATAACCCAAAACTATCTGTTTGGCCACCTACCAACCTCCACCTTTCGTTAACCAGCTACAGTTTAGTTTTCATTAGCTTGTTAAGTATGCATTTTTTCCATTCCAATAGTCAGGAAGTAAGAAAAGAGATTATTCAACTTCGTAATTTCCACAACCGTAAACCGTGTTCATTTAAAGATTTCCTTATGTAGAAAAAAAAGAATAAAAAGACCATTAAGTGACCTAAAAGTTACCTTAAATATTAAAAAATGACCTGAAATTTCAAAACGGCAAAAAGTGACCAAAAGTTGACTTAAAAAATTATATTTTTAGAACCTAGAGTTGATGGATAACGTTTTTATTTGAACTTGCCTTGTCCTATGCGTAACAGAAAAAAGGTGACTTGTCAACAAGATCCGGGCCCTGATGATAACAAAGAACTAAGTTAAGACTTAGCTAATATCACGTCGGTTGGTAGGCAATCAAAAATTCAACATCAGATATTTCAACAAACTGATGAATAAATACTAATTCTACAATCACCATTTTGTTGAAGAAGAAAAGCAATACACAACTAATCCTATTACATTGTTACAAACATTGAGTAACTACTATCACCAAATTAAATTGAAATAACAAACCGGTTTAGTATTTACTTACTCTGATTTTAGAAAGTAAATATCTGAATTTGTGGTTTGGCGCTTTCTTTACGAATGTGGTATGCAATTAATGTTAAACAAAACACACAATGGGGGGGGACGGTGGCTCAGTGGTAGGGCTCTTCTCTGGTGCGTGGGGTCCCTGGTTCGATCTGCTTGTGGTGGACAACATCGTGTTCACATGTTTTCTCGGCGTACTCCCGTTTCCTCCCACTTTCTCATTCCACCAATTCTTTCATCATCAGTCTCTTCCCGTAATCCTTGTCTTAAACCGAAATATTTCATTTCAATTTTTTTCAAAACACGCACTGAGACCATTATTCTAAACAAAAATAGAACATCACTTCTTATGCAGAACAAAGGACACGCAAGCACGCATATCATTCGAAGTCGTCTGGGAGTTCTGGTTCTCATAAAGACACACACGTCTCCGGCGCGGGAGACCCGGGTTCGATTTCCGGTCACAGTCATAGAACTGATCACAAAGTTCAAGTTCGTGACCCATGATTCGAAAGACCTGAATGAAATCAGACCGGTGAAGTCGTGACCTAAGTGATCCGATTCATTGTTGTCCGGCGGGAGCTTATGTGATTTGAACCCCATGTTAAGCTGTACATACATACACGTCTCAAATAGCCTCGATACTAAAAGGGCTGCTAATAACAAACACTTACAAAATTATAACTTCTAGATGAAGTAGTCATAAAACTGGGTATCCTTTTACGTCACGAGGCAAGTGAGATAATAAATACAGTAGACGTGACTAAACTCGACTGTTTGCTGTCAGATCTGTTACTTTCAAAAATGTAGACCTATAGTTTCGTAGAACACTTTTTTTTTTTAAGAACAATTACATTTATAAGAACAATTAAATTAACTTTTCAATACATTCTTTCTTTCCAACATATTAGCGTTTAACGGGGTAAAATTGTCAAAAGATGAATTGAAATCTTTCAGTTTAACGCCCCACGATTATGCCGTCAGTCCAAGGGAGACGGATGAATGATGATGAAACAATTAGTGAAATGAGAATGTGAGAGAAAACACAAGTACCCCCGAGAAAATTCGCGGACACACTGTTGTCCACCACATACTTGGCCGGGAATCGAACCAGGGACCCAACGTACCAGAGGTAAGCGCTCTATCACAGGGCCATCGTGCCTCGCTTTGTCATTATATATATATATAGGGTGTTTCAGATAAAACGTCCAGTGCTTATAAATCCGAAACGGCTGAGAATAAAAAGATGAAACAAAAACTGAGATAGGAAAATGTCATAGGGCGCATCACATGGTGTTGTCGTGATGACCCACAGGGCCCTCCTTCAAGGGGACCCAGGGATCAACTTCAAATGTTCAAATGGGAACATATATTGAATCATACCTCATTCAATAGTCCTTGAAATACGAAACAACTTTTGTAGGAAACAATTTTCGATTTGGGGCACCGTTTTCAAAATGGCCGCAAAACGGTATCAGTTTGAAGTTGGCACCTAGGCCCCCTTCACTGAGTTTCCTGAGGGTCACCACAACAACGCCACTTGATATGCTTTATCATCGTTTCTATCTCAGTTTTTGTTTCATCTCTCTATTATCAGCCGTTTCTGATTTAGGCCTATAAGCACTGGACGTTTTATCTGATACAGAACCCACTTTTTGGGGTCATTTTGAAAACGGTGGCCCAAATCGAAAATGGTTTCCTACAAAAGTTGTTTCGTTTTTCAAGTACTATTGAATGAAGTATGATTCAATACGTGTTCCCATTTGAAAATTTTAAGTTGGCCCCTGGGCCCCGTAGAAGGAGGGCCCTGAGAGTCACCACAAGAAACATGGTCACTTACTCTGAGAGAAGAACATAGACTGAAAGTATTTGAGAACAAGATCCTGAGACGAATATTCGGATCCAAGAGGAACGGGAATGGGGAATGGCGGAAACTTCATAACGAGGAACTACATAATTTATATGGTTTACCCAACATTGTTAGGGTCGTCAAGTCTAGGAGGCTTAGATGGGCGGGTCATGTAGCTAGAATGGAAGAAAGTAGAAACGCTTTCAAAGTCTTGAATGGAAGACCAATCGGAAAACGACCATTAGGAAGACCTAGGCGCAGATGGGAGGACAATGTTAAGATGGATCTCGCAGAGATTGGAATACAGAGTAGAAACTGGATGCAGTTAGCTAAGGATAGAAGTCAGTGGAGAGCTTTTGTGAACGCGGCATTGAACCTCCGGGTTCCATAGGCCATAGAGTTAGTTAGTTAGTTAGTTAGTTTTTGGTGGAATCATAAAGTGGGAGGAAACGGGAGTATCCCGAGAAAATCTACAGAGTCGATGTTCTCCACCACAAACACCATTAGCCGGGAATCGAACCAGGGACCCCATGCATCAAAGGTAAGGACTCTATCACTGAGCCACCGTGCCTTCCAACTTATTATAAAGACCAAAATTGCTTTGTGCCCAATAAACATGAATTTACGTTTTCCGCACGGGAGAATCGGACTAGATTTTCGTTGGTTCCCACGTTAAGTTGTCGTGCGTTCACCTCTTTTATAGCCGCGGTGTTGAAAATGGACTTAAGATCCAAACTAACCAAACAACTACAAACATTCTCATTGTTTTATCCACTTGGAAACAAATGAACAATTAAAGTTAGGCTATGGAAGTTGGGAAACCATTTTCACGAAAAAATTAAATGTCGACTGACAATAGGGAATTCGTATTATTATTGAGTTCAAAATTTTTTGCCTTCGAGAAATTTGTCTAAGAATTGGAAGTTTAAATATGGAACGCTGACTAAAAGAATTTAGAAATCATATCCTAACCCGAATATTCGGACCTAAGAGGAATGAAAATGGAGAATGGTGGATACTTGGTAAAACAAGAAACTGCGTAATTTACACCGATTACCTTACACTGTTGTGGCTATTAAGCCATTTAGAAAATGAACACTTATTTTCTCGTTTCTAATTGGCTGCAAACGGAAAGCTACTAGGTGATTCGTCATAACGGTACCTCATGCAAAATATTCTCTAGCGCGATCTTGTTCCACATTTCGATTATCTTTTATCTATTTGAAGATATTACATAATTATTGTAAAATTAGCGGTATTTTAATTTCGAACTGATTAGACCTCTTAACGATTTACCTGCAACAATCTATAGTAGGTTTTAGGTAAATATATAAAATAAAAGTTGTCCAATTTTATGGTTAAGTATAAAAACGAGCTTAGTGCACACTTTTGTAAGTTTAGCAGGAGAAACTAAAATATTATAAAACATTTTCTTCAATTTAGGGATGTTTTCTACTTCTGAAGAGAAATACATTTCTTGATTATAGCGTGATAATTTTCATACTTTTAATCTTTTCTGCCTTTTGATTTCTGATTAACAAAGAAATTTGGATCGAAATGGATTATGATCTTTCCTTCATTTTCGAAAAATAAAAAAGAAAGGAAAAAACATAAATTAAGCCAATATTTCCTTTTAGTTATTAAATATCAGTTTATCATTTAATACATTTAACCTAAACAAAATATTTTTGAATCAACTGGAATCCTATACTGGGAGAATGTTCATTATAGAAACAGAGCAACCAACACCTTATCCGCCCAAGAATA
This sequence comes from Thermobia domestica, assembly GCF_964235325.1. Taxonomy (NCBI): domain Eukaryota; kingdom Metazoa; phylum Arthropoda; class Insecta; order Zygentoma; family Lepismatidae; genus Thermobia; species Thermobia domestica. Next base: position 82,609,946 of record NC_137469.1, read on the forward strand.
CCGCTTCTCGTGATGTCAGCGAAACCAAACAGTGCTTGTGTCACGTTATTTATTTATTTCTACCCCTAACTAACTAACCCTATGGCCTATGGAACCCGAAAGTTCAATGCCACGTTCACAAAAGCTCTCCACTGACTTCTATCCTTAGCTAACTGCATCCAGTTTCTACTTTGTATTCCAATCTCTGCGAGATCTATCTTAATATTGTCCTCCCATCTGTGCCTAGGTCTTCCTAATTGTCGTTTTCCGATTGGTCTTCCATTCAAGACTTTGAAAGCGTTTCTACTTTCTTCCATTCTAGCTACATGACCCGCCCACCTAAGCCTCCTAGACTTGACGACCCTAACAATGTTGGGTAAACCATATAACTTATGTAGTTCCTCGTTATGAAGTTTCCGCCATTCCCCATTCCCGTTCCTCTTGGGTCCGAATATTCGTCTCAGGATCTTGTTCTCAAATACTTTCAGTCTATGTTCTTCTCTCAGAGTAAGTGACCATGTTTCGTAACCATACAGAACAACAGGCATGATTACCGTTTTGTATATTTTAAGCTTCAAATTTCTCGACAGAATTCGCGACGACAAGAGATTTTGAACCGAATAGTAACACGAATTCCCTGCTTTTAGTCGACATTTAATTTCTCCGTGGATATGATTTTCGTCTGTTAATATTGATCCTAGATATTTGAAACTATCCACTTTATCAAAAGTATTATTTAATATTTTAACGAACCCATAATTTGCTGTATTACGGTCCCGACGCACTTCCATATATTTAGTTTTCTCTGCATTTACTTCTAAACCCATGTCCCTGCAAGCGTTTAATAAGATCTCTGCATTTCTTTCTATTGTTCTCCTATCATCCCCTATTAAATTTACATCATCAGCATATGCCATAACCTGGTGAATACCGTTCAACTCTAGGCCCTGGTTGCTATCTTTGATTTTCCTTATAGCGTATTCCAGAACGAAGTTAAATAATAATGGCGACAACGCATCTCCTTGTTTCAGGCCATTTTCGACGTGAAAGCTCGTGGACAAAAATTTTCCTACCCGGACTTTACTTTGGAATTCATTTAAACATATCTTAATTAATCTAATTAGATCTCTCGGTATTCCAAGTTCTGTAAGAACGTTGTATAATGTTTCTCTCCTAACCGAGTCGTACGCCTTTCTAAAATCAATAAATAGTTGATGTACCGGGGTATTGTATTCCCACTTTTTTTCGAGTATTTGGCGAATGGTAAATATTTGGTCGATAGTTGATCGATTTCGTCTAAATCCGCACTGATAATCTCCAATAATTTCATCTGCGTATGGGGTCAATCTTTCTAACAGAATATTTGAAAGGATTTTATAGGATGTTGACAGAAGAGAAATGTCTCGATAATTATTACAGTCAGTTTTGTCGCCTTTCTTATGAATTGGAACAATGATTGATTCTTTCCACTCTTGTGGCAATTCTTCCTTGTTCCAGATAAGGAGAATGAGTTTGTGTATCTTGTTCCACAATTTTTCGCCTCCAGCTAAAATTAACTCAGCCGGAATTTCATCTACACCCGGAGATTTGTGTTTCTTTAATTTCTTTATAGCGGTTTCTACTTCTATTCGGTTGGGTTCTGGAATATACGGTTCTGCGGTGTGTACCTCCTTTTCTCCACGCACACTAGTTTTTGGTTGCATGTTAAGCAAATTGTCAAAGAAATCTTTCAATCTATTTAAGATGCTATCCGTATCAGTGAGAACTGTACCGTCAGATTTCTTTAATATATAAGCACGAGGTTGATAGCCTTTCTTAAATTCGTTGATTCCGTTATACATGTCCCGGATGTTTTTATTTTTACTATTATCTTCTATTTCTACCCCTGGAAATCTTTATACCCCTCATTGGTTGGGATGAGCACGAGTCAAGCTAAAACTTGACTCGACTCGAAACGTGAAGCGAATTCGAGTCGGGTCAAAGATAACTTTTTCGAGTCGAGTCACTGTTTTGAGTTCAAGTTTAGAGTCGAGTCGAGTTTGATAAATGGCTCGCTCGTTCAGTTCGTCTTAACTCGTTTTAAAATCATTGCCTGATTAGACTGGAAAGCGAAAGCTATGAGAAATGTAAGCAGTTATGCGGAATAATTTTAGTGTTGCTTACGAGATTATATTTTTAGTGTTGCTCGTTTGTCGTCTCGTCTCGATTAAGGTTGGGTGAGTTGTCGACTCGGCTCGATAGTGAATGAGCTGTCAGCCAAGCCGCTCAAGCCGTTGACAACCCTAAACCCGGGCCGAACATTTTTGAACATGTTTGGCCTGCGCCCTATAACTTTTAACAATTTTTGGCTCGAGCCCGAATACTTACTCCTCCGGAACTTAAACCCAGAACCACGTGAACAATGTCCTTGCCTCCTAGAGTTACTATTATTGAGGATAGCAGTCACCTAGTTTTTAGTATTCAGGTACAAACCACCTGTCTTTCATGTTTGTACACGGTGTTGTTATAATAATAATAATAATAATAATAATAATAATAATAATAATAATAATAATAATAATAATAATAATAATAATAATAATAATAATAATAATAATAATAATATGTTGCTGATGATAGTGAAGAAGAAGAAGATATAGTAGTAGTAGTAGTAGTAGTAGTAGTAGTAGTAGTAGTAGTAGTAGTAGTAGTAGTAGTAGTAGTAGCAGTAGTAGTTGTATCATTCATAATAATTGTATTGTCTCTGTAGGATACTTGAAGAAAGTACTTGAAACTAGGCCTACACACAGAATTTGGCTCGTTTTGGCTCGACTGGACTCGAAACTGAACTCGACGAGTCAAATTCGAGTGGAGTTGGAGGAAACCTTTCGAGCCGAGTTCTCGAGACGGACTCAAAGATGCCTGTTTCAAGTCGAATCGAGTTTCAATGAAAACTCGCTCGAACTCGCTCATGCCCATCCCTACTTGTCGGTTTTAATTATTTCAAAGAATAGGTTAAATGTTAATGACCCTTAAATGTTAATGACCCCTGGTAATTTTTACCGCCTTGTCGGTTTTTGATAACTTCAAAGAAAAAATCAAAAGTTACGTTTTAAATTGATAACATTCTGTAAGCTATTCGGAGGCACGCTTACTTCTGGCAAAATAGCATCATCATCATCATAGGTATTCTGCCAGTTTTTCCAGGTCACTTTGCACAGCTGAGAAGCTTCCATGCTCTACCGTCTTCTGCTAACCTTTGCGTCTTCATGCAGACACGTAGCCAAAGGGGATCACCCCCCCCCCCTTCGAAACCAGAAATGAAGAAATTAAGGAAGGATGAGAAAAATAAACGATAAAAAGAAAAATCAGCGTTAAAAATAAAAAGCTACAGCAAGTGTTTGGTTACTCTTTCTTATGAAGAGCTTTGTGCGGAGGAAAAGGGGGGAGGTCAATTTAAAAATGGATATTATTGTAACGGAGTTATTATTGTAACAGAATTCCATCTAGCTCCATGCTAATCCTATGGACTACAAATGACGATGATATCCTGGAAAAGTTAGTGAATGTGAAATTTCTAGAAAAGTTACGGAACTTAAAATTTCTGCGTAGTCAGGGAAATTTCGAGGTTTCGGAAACAGTGACGTTCTGTAATAGTATAGATATTTTTTTATCATAATTTTTCGGTATCGTTTCTCTGCTGTATCTAACATGTTATTTCAGAAACTGTTTTCTACTGCTTTTTTTTAACTTTTCATTTGGAACAAACAGTAGTTGACGGGAAAGAAAGTTCTATTAATATTTGATTCAACAGAAAAAGGAACGCAGATATTGTAAAATATTTTACAAGACATTATTAAATATATACTTTTTATAATAGTGGACATGTACTTCTTTATAATAGTTGAGGTCATAATGAAAGGAAAATTGTTATATTTGAATGAACAGAGGAAGGAATGTAGATATTGTAAAATCTCTTTCAATATTTTTTTTGTATACTTTTACTCGAGATTTCTTCATTGTTTGTTATTAAAATATTTACTAACAAATCATCATTTTATTGTCCTAACAAACCAATATATGTTGCCAGTAAAGTAGTTTAGGATGATCGAGCCCCTGCTGTGATAATCACAGTATGTCATGTCACGCCCCCCCCCCCCCTCCCCTCGCACATTACGAAATCCTGGTTAAACGAACTAATATATGTTGCCAGTAAAATAGTTTAGAATGATCGAGCCCCTGGTGTGATAACCACAGCATTTCATTTTAAGGACCCCCATTACGAAATTCTGGCTACGTGCCTATCTTTATGTACGATTTTTCTGTTTTGATATCGTTCATCACCCTAGCCTCTAGCACGTCCCTCATAATACAGTTCTTTCTAAGCCATGTCCCAACTAGTTTCACTTCATCTTCTTAATAATATCTAAAATTATTCCTTTCTACCCCAGCATTTCTAATATTCTCTAGTTCATTTTCCGCCCTACCCAGCTAAGTCTCTCTATTCTTGTCCACACCCACATTTCGAAAGCTCCCATTCATTTTTCATCATTTTTGCGTAGTGGCCATGGTTCTGACCCATACAGAACACTACTCCACACGTAGCATTTTATAAGTCTTTTTCTCAACTCTTTGTTCAAGGTCCCACAAAATAGTATTTTCTTCCTCCTAAAGACTTATTTCGATATTCCTATCCTTACTTTTATTTCACCTTCACTCTTTATATCATCACTAGGTAAAATTCTCCTATACCACATTATAAATTGATATCATTACTTCTTAGAACATACATTCGTGTTTTATTTATTTATTTATTTATTTTGTTCTTCTTTGTATTCGAAAGTGTTCCCCCTAGCAGAAGCATCGTCGTAACGCAAGTACTCGATTTCGGTGTAATACCAATATTTGTTTCCAGTATAGACAACCCTTAAGTTTCTCTCACGTGGACAGCCTTTTTTCTCTGCAAAACATACTTCAATCTCGATTATATTTTTAATATGCGGCCTGGGAACAGATCCCTGTGGACCATGAATAATTGTAGCCCTGGTCATGTTACAACCGTATCTAATGAACTTAGTAATTTGCCCAGAAAGGACTATTGAATTGAAATTTGCCGTCATACATCTACAAAAGAATAGACCTCTCTCTTAAGAGGCCTAGTCACTTTACAAGAACTTGTGTCATAAAAAAAAAATCTTGAAACCCAATCTTTCTATTTACTATGTGCACATTACAACTTCTTGAAAGCAAGAAAGGTATTTCCACCTATGCAGCACTGCACTCTAGTGGACAAACATTGAACCTCCTCATTAAAAACTTGTATTTTGGCGCACTCACCCTCCCTGTCCAAAAGAATCCGTTGTTTTGGAAACGGCGAAACTGTTTTTTTTTTTTTCCCTTTATGTCAGCGGGAGGGCGATAGCAGATAACAAGCAAGATGTCCCAGAAAGTTGCACACTGTTCAACTCCTTGCAAGATGGAAAAAATGTTTTATGACCCTTTCAAGACTATGTGTACATGGTGAAATGTGGTAGGGTTTCAAGGTTTTTTTTTTTTTTTTTTATGACAGCTACAAGTTCTTTTAACGTGGCAACCTCCTTTTAGACTTCATGATGTACTAATGTTAACATGTACATACTTTAGAAATGAGAAAAAAATAATTTGAGAAAGAAACATAATTTATTAGTTTTCTCAGCACCGTAGTACATATCCTTTACTTATTTTCTTGTCTTGAGAACTTACCTTGTTTTTGCGCATGCGTGATCTGTTTGAAAAAGGAAGACATGGAGAGTTTCCAAATGGAGGGAAGACAGGTTATTAATGATATATGTTGTCGTTCATCATTGTCACAGAAAAATAATTACATTGGAAGTGTGATCTGCATGCCACCTGTCAGCAACAACATGTAACATTTCTGAAGAACATATGGATCAAGAGGAAGGGAGGGCGGGAAAACGAACCCATTATGACATTCCAGTCTTCGCTTATACATAACAGCAACTTAGGACAGTAAAACACACACGATTCTAAGTCGTCCATCCAAAAGAAATTATTATTAACTAGAAACCAAGTAACATGCGATATGTTTAATTATTTAAATCATTTTGCAGTATTACCATCAATTTAGCTCAGTTAATTTTTCACTCTGAGGTTAAGGCAGCTGCACTTGTAGTATGGGATGGGTACATCGCATTGTTGGCAAGGAAAATATGCTCATTGTGAACAAAATAATATCTACGCTGTTGCATCTACAGCATTTATCATTTCCGAAACATTTGTCCGTGACTATCATCTGCCTTCTTCACACTTCATTATAAAATAATACACAAATGATGAAATTTTATTCTAATATGACAAACTTATATACTTCCTACAGATGAAGGACTTAGGTAAGCAGAGCTACGGGCAGCGTCTGGAGTTCTGGGTTTCGAAACACGTTCTACGGAGAGGGCTGCCAACTTTTGGGAATGAAAATACCGGACACCCTCCCTTGAGTACGTATACTCTCCATATTGTGACATCATCGCTCGTCAAGACGGTGAACAACCTGAAAGTTGTTAGTTCACATAAAATCAAGTGATTCAGAGTTCAAAAGTAACTCTCTCTTTAGTTACTTTTGAATTTGATTAATATTACTTACTCCAGTTTTAGTTGAGTCAGTGCATCTAATTGTTGTAGTTTTTTTACCAATTACACACTGTTTTTAAAACAGAAAAAAATATAATTGGTAATATATTATATGTCCAAAATATACGACCCGCTCGGGATAGTAATGCTCCCGGAAGTACGTTTTTTCGCGCGCTACTCTAACCAGCTATTTTACGCGCTATCCTAGCCAGTTGTCTTAAGTTGGTCACAATATTTATATCATGGAGTACAAGGGGAACAAAATGAGCCCTATATCATGGAGTACAAAACGAGCCCTGCGGGGCTTCTAACCCGTTCCTACTACTACTACTTAACTGCACAAAAGTAAGTAAATCACATTTTTGAGTATTATTTTCATATTATTTTAATTTAAAAAGTGTTATAAAAATGTGAAAAAAAAGTTTTTTCAGGCCGGGTTTGAACTCATGCCAGAAGAGATCTTCGTCGCGAGCATATAGCGCTAGTCCACTCGGCCACGAAGACCGATAACAACAAACGTTTGATTTCTGCTATTTGAATACAACGTTGCAAGAAATGGATAACGCCAACCAATCAGAACTGTGTTTTTTGTTCCTGCTTCCGGGAGCATTACTCTCCTGAGCTAGTCCTCAAAATATAGCTACTTGAAAAATAAGTCTTACCAGTTTCGTTGGGGCTGGTAATGTCTCGTAATTACGAGCATACTTTTACTGGATCTGCATTACTTACTGGAGAATGTAGCTCAGGATGAAGCTGCGCTCTTGAAAATCTACTTTAGCAGTTTTGACAAGTTTTCCTGCCTTCAACTCTTCAGCAAATTCCGCGCACTACAAAACTGATATCTAAAGCGAATTATAATCTCTGCTTTAACCATGTTCATCGTCAAACGATTCCCTTTCGTTACTCCAAAATAATCTGAATAGAACAGAAAATAGAACTAGTAAGAGAAAAAATTGCCGGGCATTTGACGTTCGGCTTTGAGGTCACATCGGACAAGGTCAAAACAGAACTGTGTGGTAATATCCTGGACGGTTGGCAACCCTATCACCGGACCAACGAGCTGAGCTAAATCTACGGGTTTTAATTAATTATTTATACCGTGTACTTACTTAGTACTTGTTGATACTTATTTACGAGGAATGGACACCCCTATATTTTTATTGTAACAAAATGTTAGGTTTAAATTCCTTTCATTGTTGGGCTGTATTATCGCATGGCATCCATCAACTCTGTTTTCATTTAATGGTTTGTCAGAAGTGATGATTGAACTTAATAATATTGATGTGGATGGAAATGAACTGTTTAAAGAGTTTTGTTTTTTAAAAGTATAATATCAACATTTGATAGAAAGGACAGTAAAAGTTATTGTAAATTATGAAGTGTGTTTTTCGAGAAACCAGATAATCAAATCCGTCAAAATAATGGAGTATACATATTTCCCCTATTCCAACCAGTAATGAGTGTTAACGTAATAAGTGCTTCATTATAATCAGATGAACTGAAAAATGAGATGAAGATTTTGGCAAGTAAGATTTCTTCTGATGCAGCGACAAATTCCAAAACATATTAATAATAAGATAGGCGCCTATGATTACTAATGGTTTGTGTTGTTTTCATTTAGATCGATACAGTATACGTTTCGTTAATAGTGATGGTAGTAGTGTCAGTATTAGTAATATAGAGAGGTCACTTGTAGAAAAAATCGAGTGCATTTAGAAGGAAAATCCGTAGATTCCCGCTACAGACGGCTTTTCTGGCGCTGGTGCTACTACGGGAGAACTGCAATTTGTGTTGTGATTTAGATTTTACGTACTGCGTTGGTGTCAGGTCAGCCTGCATAGTGCTGCGTACTCCTTATCTTTGTAAATATGTTCATAAAGATTTTTTTTTAGATATTTTGACGTACGTACAGCAACTCTGAACTTCACTATTGGTTATTTATTTCCGGGCAGAAGGAAAATCTAAATTGTACTCAAAAATGGGACTGTGTAGTGTTCGTATAAACCAAATAATGTTTATCAAAGGACGTAATCATGATTTGTGTACCTTACACATCCCGACAGAAGTCATACATGAATTCCGTCTATTGGTTCTAGCTAAGTAAGCACAAACCTGTTCCTAGCTAGCCTAGTACAGAAAATCTTGTGTATGGTACAAAATCCTGCTAAATGTCGCCTCTCGGGATTTTCTAGGCTAAAAATCAGCTCTCTCTCTTTCTCTCTCTCTCTCAGTGTATAAGTGTTAGAAGTAACGTTATGTAGAAATCCAGTTTCATAATTCTGTCCAGTATTATCAGAAACGTCGCATGTTTCCGGGCTTACCTTCAAGGTCAATCTGATAATCGCACATAGTATTTGTGTTGGACTATTAAATTCCAAGTTCAATTAGACTTACACAACTGTGATAAATGTTAAAGTGTTCAATGAGAGATGACAGAAGTAACTTGAATGTTTAACACTGTGAAATTGATATAAGCTATTTATGCGAATCTGATGCAGTGTCGTCATTTAGGGCTCCAGGGGAGGAATTGTCCCCAGAAACACTCGTAGAACTTTTCAAAGGAGGTAGGGAGCAAAAGAAAGACACATAAGCGAGGTCTCGAATATAGCACAGGATGTTCCAAATGATCTTTCCAGCTTTGATCTCGTATAAGTTAGCAATGGGAATAGAAAGGTGCAGAAAAGTCCTGAACCAATCCCGTGACCTGGAAATGTGTAGTCCAAAGCTCTCCTAATAGAAGATCGCGAGTGAGAAAGGGCACCGTCCTGCTGCAGCAGGATGTCAAGATTGCAGATGTTCGATCTGCGGATTGTAAATTGTTCCAACGTGTCCAGACAAACAGTCACGGTAATTGACGCCTCTTAAAAGAAAAACGGTCCCACCACAGGGTCATGAAGCAGACCATACCACATGTTTAACTTTGGACTATCGTGCACAATTTCCTGGCTTACGTGGGGGTTCTCCGAGCCTCATATCCATATATTGTGTCGGTTTACATGCCCGACACATGAAAGAGCGCTTTGTCCGAGAACATCACCTTTGTCAGAAAGTCTGGCTCCTCGCCAATGCGATTCAGAATCGCAATTGCAAATGCTTTGCACTTTGGTCTGTCATCATGTTGAAGCCTTGCAGCAGTTGCAACTTGTAGGCATGCAGCTTCAGTCGCTCGTACAGCACATTGTACACTGGGTCATTGGTATATGCAACTGTCGAGACGCTCCATGGGTTAATTTGGTTGAGTTCCGGAGAAATGCCAGTTGCACCCGTTCCACATCTCCTTCACTTGTGCTCGGAAATCAATCTCTTCATGGCACTTCCGGTTTCCTTAAACCTCGTGTAAAAATGCTGAATGATAGGACGTGATAGCAGTATGCGTTTGAAACGCGTCCGGAAGTTCCATTGGACCTAGCTGACAGATTTAGTTTCTGTCCACTATTCCGCACACTGTGCCATCTCCTGGGTGTAGTCATTTTCGTCAATGCCTCATTTCCAAAGAAAAACAAAAACAAAAGAAATTAGAAAAGAGAAATTTATTAGAAGTGTTGGTATACAACAAACTTTAGGTGTGTGTGGGTGTGTGTGAATATTGTGCCGCAAACTGCACTTTTCTATCTACTCCCATTTCTGACTTGTACGCGATCAAAGTTGGGAAGATCATTTTGGAGTACCCTGTATATACCTTAATAAACATAATACTTCATGTAAAACATATATTATTGACTCACATTGCATAGCTTTATTAACTATAGTAAACATTAAATATTGTAGTATGCGAGTAAGCAAATCTAATGTTAGATTTGCTTACTAACACACACACGCTGCAGGCGCCCATAATTACCCCTCCCCCTCAGATTGAGATTTATTTACATTTTAATCAATAGGATAATAATACACCAATTTACTTATATCGGGGGATCTTGCCTACCCAAGCAAGATCTGAAATGATGCTCTGCTGATATAATTGCGCATCCAAAATTTAAAACTTAAAATCATTAAAAAAGAAAAGCTTTTTGGTAAATGTAACTAAATCAATGGAAAGTTAAATTTATTTTACAGAACATTGGATTTATAACAAAAAGTTTATGGGTAAATTTGCTAGATCTTACGTTTCCACGTAAGTTTTACGTTTTTCTGCTACGTTTTATGTTGTGCGTTTCTTTTTTTCCCCTAAAACGATTTCTTCCATTTCTTAAAAGAAGATAGTCCTGGATACCTTTATAGTGATTTTATAAAAGTGCAAAAAGAAAAGACTATTGTATTAGAGGAACTGATTTCTCCCACACTGTTAATATTCAGACAGAAAATGCAATAGTTGTGTTTTTAGTCCTTATCTAATTAGCACCCGAAAACGTAAGTTTAAAAATAATTTGGTTTGGGCATCTTAACCTTCGTCTGTTAACATTGTCTCTGTCATATTGCAGTTTACATATATTGATGTCAGGAACAGAAACTACTGTGAACTAATATAAGCAGAACTCCAAATAGTTGTTTCATTATGTTCTGTAAGTTTTTTTTTTTTTTTTTTTTTTTTTTTTTTTTTTTTTTTACATATATGGAACTGATAAGAGATGTCAAGTCTTTCTTAAAATACAACTGAAAGGTAACAAAGATTTGTGTAATATGATTGATTGATTGCATTAGAATTAAAAGAGTCCATTTCAGCATTGAGGATATGAGAGACAAGGACCTACAGTTTAACGTGAGATCCGAACTACATGATCTCCCACCGGACATTTTAATAGGCTATACTGTTTTCGTGTTTTATGTGTTGTAGTTATTTTAAATGAAACTGTCCCACTTTCGAATTAAACTCATTGTACGTTACTTTGTAAAATCATAATTGAATGGCTCGGGCGAACATAATGGTATGTCACATCTTCTAACTTTTAAGTAAACTGGAAAAGAAAGTGAACCATTTCCATGTAGTCCAATGTAACCAAATAAGCTTTCTCTACTATCAGTAGGTACATATAGTAATTAAACTACCTACATACTCTTCTGTGGTTCGATCACAACCTATTCCACCTTATAACTCAATTTCATCGGAAGTGGCTCTTATCATTATATTTACCCGGGCCGCTCATATGTGTCTATTATATGTAAATTCTAACAATCACATATCTTCCTTTTGTTTCACCCTCAAAATTGTAAAATATTCCTTTTCTTTCTCTAAAAAAATCTGCCATTGCTGACAAGGTGATCTCATTGTTGAACTGTACCTCTTTATTAAATAAATATTTAAAATGACCATTTTTACATACGAGGTGTATTTAAAAAGAAACTGAACTTCAGAAATAGCGCGCCAACAGGTAGATGGAGTGTGCTGCGGCTACTGAATGCACCTAGCGACAGGTCTAGACAACAATGCTATTAGCTTGGTTTCGATACACCGTTAGTTGCTATACAGCTGTTGAATTGAGCATGTGCACAAGCTGTTCATCGGATTAATGATATAGCGAAACAACGAAAGAGTTTGAAGAATATGTTCATTGTTAAATTTTGCTATAAACTTGGCAAAATATTTACTGAGACTTTGCTTTTCAATTCATTCAGGGTCTTTTCGTCCACCAAAAAAAAAAAAAAAAAAAAAAAAAAAACATGATTCGCTCAATGATCAAGATAATGTTGGTTGTGCTTTTTGATTGGAAAGGTATTGTCCATCATGAATTTGTATCACGTGGTCAGATAGTAAAAGAACAATTGTAGCAGGACATTTTAGCGCGGTTGAGGGATGTTGAGCTCAGGAAGATTCTTCAATTGTGAGAAAACCAGACTTGGATGGTACACTGTGCAAATAAACTTACTCACGCTTCTCTCCTCATTCGTAATTATCTGACAAAACATCAGACTTCCGTTGTGCACCATCCACTCTATTCTCGGACCTAGCTTAAGAGTCTTCATCCTGGCGAAATTAAAATACCGCTAATTTTACAGTAATTATGTCATATCTTCAAATAGATAAAAGATAATCGAAATGTGGAACAAGAGCGCCCTAGACAATATTATTTTACATGGGAAACCGTTATCACAACTCACTTATCTGCTTGCGATTTCGAGCCATTTTGAAAATCGGCATTTATTTTCGCGTTTCTAAACAGTTGAAAACGGAAAGCCACTAGGTGACTTGTGATAACGGTACCTCACGCAAAATAATATTGTCTAGCGCGCTTTTGTTCCATATTTCAATAATCTTTTATCTATTTGAAGATATCACATAATTACTGTAAAATTAGCGGTATTTTAATTTCGCCGGGATGAAGACTCTTAAGCAGACTTTTTCTTGTTTCCCAAACTTAAAACCGCTTTGAAAGGTCGTCGTTCCCAAACCATAGTTTCAGAACAATGCGACAAGAGACATTCGACCATCCCGGAAAGTGTGTTCCAGGGGGCTTTCTAAATGTGGAAGAAACGCTGGGAACGATATGTTGCCAATAGAGGAGATTACTTTGAGAGAGACAGTGCTTAAAATGTTGTGAAATGTATAATACACATTTTATAGCAGAAGTTGGGTCCCTTTTGAACACGTCATATTTCAAATTTTACACTTGAAACTAGCATCATAACATGTTCTCTTTTTGTTTTCCATTTCTTACCTACGTAATTCAAACATTATTTTCAACAATAGGCCAATGATAAATATGACAAAGTCGAAAATCCAACAATACATTGTGACTCAAGAAGTAATAAATTTTAATGAATTTGCTGAATTACAGATACAAATTGTACTCGAAGCTATTGCACCATTTATTCTAATAGGCACCATAATTTTGGATACTACATCTACACACACACCCACACACACACAAAGTGTCCATTAGATTTGCGTAAAATGTAACTATGTTTCTACTAACTTGAAAACAGATTACTATGATTATATCGTTTCTGAGATAGATTTAAGGAAAAAGTGAGATATTGAAAAATATATGGTAGCTCAGTCATAAAAATCGTTTATTTAAAATCTTTCTTTTTTAAGTTTGAAAATACCGTAATCCTACAACGGACACTTCTGACCCAGTCTTTTGCTCACTTTCCAAAGTTTCCCGTCTCTTCAAAAACTAATTAAAAACTTTCTTATCTCACATTGAGAGTCACTTCTCATTGCTCCAACAAATGTCACTAATAACTTCCTCTACTAAAATCAAGTTTTATTATTACTGGGCCAAATTTTAATAACTACAATGATTGAATTAGGATAAAGCAGGACCGTTATTTCAGATTTTGCTAAAAGGGACAAGCTCCTTCACTCAATATGTCACTTCTTTTTATTAGTACACATTTAATTAAAACATGTGGATTTCTCAAACTCAGCGGAAGGTGGGGGGGGGGTAATTGTCACCCACCTCCTTTATCCAAATGATGTCACAGGAATAAAGTACAATTATTGAATCATACGGTACGGGACTTTTCTTTCAGCATTCTTATGTCAGAAAAAAATATGAAGGCTCTTTGGACATAACAATATTACAAAGTGAAAAATATGTTTGAATTCCACAATGATGAGAAAGAAACAATGTAACTTGTTGGAAGAAGTTTTCGAGTATTCAGTAACAAGAAATCAATGCAAAAAACAAAGGAGCACTATGTCATCTTTCGGTGTGTCTCAAAGTATCTCATGTCGCTTTCGTTTTCTACTCCCCCGCCTTTTGTTTTGGAACATGTCCTCCAGAATGAACAAGATGCCAAAATTCAAGTCGTAGACAGGATCCAATTTCACAACCAAATGGTTTGCTTTTCTCAGTGGAGCGTGACGGATTCTTTCGATGACATCGCTCCAACCCAACAACTCATCTTCCTTCTATATTTTTCTCACCCTCACTCGAACTTTTAAAGCGTGTCTTCCAACATTCGGGACATCTTATCCTTGCCACCGCATGCCAAAGATAGAACTAGGCAGTCATGCGTTATAACATAAGATTGATAGACCACTCTGAAACAAAAGGCCTGACAAGTGAAAAACTTATAACAATGGTATGTAAAGAATTTGCTTTTGAGTCTCATACGAACTCATTCTGTTCAATTAATGTACTTACGATGTGAAGGTGGATTGCATAACTAAGTCAATGATATTCTAGTTCTCAATTGAGTCTTGAATTAGACTCGAAACTGAGTTGAGATTTCAAGAAGCTTTCTGGTTTTTCAAGTTCCAGTTTATCATTGCGTGTAAGACGTTAACATTATCCATTTCGGTAAGTTAAATGTCACTCAAGTCATCAGGGATGACCCCTACCTCCAAGGGGTTGGGTGTAACCCTCCAAATTTACCATTCTCCCCTAAATTTACCTTTTTTCACTAAGTTTACCATTCTTTCTCCAAAATTACCTTCCTTACCTTAATTTACCTTTCTTTCATCAAATTTACGATCCTCCCAAATTTACCACTCTTCCCTTCAAATGTACCATTCTCCCCCCCCCCTTCCCAGAATTACCATCTTTCCCCTAAAGTTACCATTCTTCCCTCCAAATTTACTATTCTTTCCCCCAAATTTACCTTCCTCCCCATAAATTTACGTTTCTTCCTCCAAATTTACCACCCTTACCCAAATTTACCATTCTCCTCCTAAATTTACCATTCTTCCACTAAAATTACCATCCTCCTGAAATTTGCCATTCTTCTCTTAAAATTTAGCATTCTTCCTCCCGAAATTACCATTCTCCCCCTAAAGTTACCATCCTTCCCTAAATTTACCATTCTTCCACCAAATTTACCATCCTCCCCCTTAATCTACCATTGTTCCACCAAGTTTATCATTCTCCCCTAAATTTAGCTTTTCTGCCTCCTTCAAATTTACCACTCTCCAGTTTGATTGTGCAATTTTCGTAGAAAAATTATGTCCCTCAAATATTTTCATAGGTGCAACCTGCCGCCTAAATCCCGTCTGTGAGCACCTTGTGAATATTGCGTGGCCAGGAGTTTTTAAGATAAGGCATTGCTAAATACATGTCCTGTGTATATATTTTTTTAATGACCTGGAATTTTAGGGGTTTCATTTTACCGATTTCTTCTTATAATGTATTTAAGTGTCCCTAATTTCGTAAAAAATAAATTATACTTATATATAGGCTTAATTTTAATCTTTAGTAATCGTACCTGTTTGGTTGTTACATAGGCACTACTTTTCGCATAGAAAAGAGCGACCTAGGGCGACCAAGTTTTGTACACAGATAGATCTTTACCAGGCATAATCGCCTACCTAGCCCCTTGTTCGATTTTTGGATCAGAGTTTCGGGTTTTTTACCATCAAAGTATAACGTTAAATTAATCTATTAACAGTTAATAATTAATTTCAATCAATAAAAATTAGTATTAAATGCTGTATGCACAAAAAGGTGAGGATCAATACCTAGGACGACGGATATTAGTGGTGGTGGCTTAGGTTTAACGTCCCTTTCAGCTGCGAGACTAAATGAAACATGAACCTTCTCTAAACACGGTATCCGAACCACATGAGATACTGCCAGGAACCGAGTCCGGATGCCCCGCACTAAAGGCACGTACGCTAACTATATCGCCACGAGGGAGCTTCGATATGTATTAATGTGAAATCCATAGTTTTCGAAGTCGCTAAGATGAATAGTGATACTCTCGATACCATTCAAGTTCAATTTTAGTTCTCGTCGTCATGGATGACGAGTGAGAAATAATATGTTCAAAATGATCGATATTAGTGTCGAAGATGGCGTGAATCAATGAAAACTTGAACCATGAACCACTGACCCACCATCCACCGTGAGCTACTCTGAGCCACGACCCACCATTGCTCACCACCCACTGTGACCCACTCTGACCCACTCTGACGCACCAATCACTGTGAACCACTCTGTCCCGCCATGACCCACTTTGACCCCCAAAACCCATCGTCATCAACTCTGGCCCATAATCCACGCCGTCCTGTCCACTGATTAAAGAGTTTACATTTGTAATAAAACTGAAATTATCACTAATCAGAGTTTGAATTTCTACGATCAATCGCTCAAGCACCGATATGTAAAATACCGGTGAATCTGACCTTTATGATATAAAATGGTGAAGTGATTGTCTTGGGCTTTATTACGATGAATTTCGCTTTAATTATCATTTTTAATTATTTCCTTTTTGAATTAGATACTTTTCGGTGGAAAATAGGATGAAATTTGAAACTTTCAAATCAAGGAAATGTAGGTCAACGTAAAGGAAAAAAAATAAAACCGTGTAAAATTCCACTGTGTCTCGAAATCTAAGTGGTAAGTCCTATTATATTATTACAGTTACAAATATCAATACCGGTATCAAAAAGTGTCTGAAGTTCTTTTTTTTTTTTTTTTACTTCAATATACTCATCTCAGGTAAGAAAATAGAAACAAATGAAAAAGGAAGAAAAATGGAGGCCTTGAAACAGGCACGTAGCCAAGGGGGGGGTCCGGACCCCCTTCCCCTGCGAGACCAGAAATGAAAAAAATAGGGAAGGATGAAACAAAATAAAGTGAGAAAAAGAAGGATCAGCGTTAAAAGTTAACTACAGGAAGCTTTTGGTTACTCTTTCTTATGAGGAAATTTGTACTACTTGCAATACATGGTAGCGAGGTGAGCGAGATATCCTAGAAGAGTCTTTTGAAATTTCTAGAAAAGTTTCGGAATTCCCAGAATTTCTGCAACTAGTCAGGGAAATTTCAAGCTTCCGAAAGCATAGTGCCGTGGTGTAACAGCGTGGACATTTTTTTATAATAATTTTTCGTCATCGCATCCTTGCAATATCAAACATGTTATTTCAAAAACAATTTCCTACTGCTCCTTTAACCTGTCATTTGGAACCGACAGTAGTGGACGGAATAATAAAAACAAAAATTTATGTGGAAAGAAAGTTCTGTTAACATTTGATTCAACAGAAAAAGGAACGCAGATATTGGAAAATATTTTACACGACATTATTAAGTATGTACTTTTTATAATAGTGAATATGTACGTTTTATAATAGTTGAGGTCATAATGAAAAGAAAATTGTTATTTACTCGAGATTTCTTCATAGTTTATTAACATACTTACCAACATATTCTCACAAACAATATATGTTGATAGTAAAGTAGTTTAGATTGATCGAGCTCCGGGGCCTTCAGAATTTCAAGCCCCCTCCCCCCCCCCTCCGTTACGAAATCTTGGCTAAACGAAGCAATATATGTTCCAGAAAAATTGTTTAGAATGATCGAGCCCCTGGTGTGATGACCACAGTATTTCATGTCACGGACCCCCCCTTCACGAAATCCTAGCTACGTGCCTGCTTGAAAGTAAAACACAGACAAATTCACCAGTATTCAGAAGATGCTGTCTACTATACACTGAGCAGACTGAGTCGGTGGGTCGTAGTGAGTCGGTGTGTCAGAGTGGGTCATGTGAGTGGTGGGTCGCAGTGGGTCACGTAATGTTGACCCACAACCCACTAACCCACTCTTAAATCTTGACCGACGACCCATTGACCAACTCCATCTCTGTCAGTGTCAAATCCTTGGTGACAGTCCTCACGATATTTTAGCCCAAGTTTTGACAAGAGGGAACATATCAGCTGCCTAGAAAATCGTCCCCAAGGCGTTACTCATCGTTATTTATTTATTTCACTCATTTATTCTCTTCCAAATATGACTTCGCTAACTCGAAGCAGAAGGGAATAGATAAAAATTAGAGTTACCGAGTTTTTCGCATAATCAAGTTTGAAGTTATCAAGGTGGTCACGACAAAAATTTGCGATACCGACGTTTGGTGTTCTTCATGAAAAATGATTACATAACCTCTATAACTCGAAGTTTCGTTCAATCAACCTCTATAACTCGAAGTTCTATTCATTCAACCTCTATAACTCGAAGTTCTATTCATTTAACCTCTATAACTCGAAGTTCTATTCATTTAACCTCTATAACTCGAAGTTCTATTCATTTAACCTCTATAACTCGAAGTTCTATTCATTTAACCTCTATAACTCGAAGTTCTATTCATTCAACCTCTATAACTCGAAATTTATTCATTCAACCTCTATAACTCGAAGTTCTATTCATTCAACCTCTATAACTCGAAGTTCTATTCATTCAACCACTATAACTCGAAGTTCTATTCATTCAACCTCTATAACTCAAAGTTTTATTCATTCAACCTCTATAACTCAACGTTTTATTCATTCAATCTCTATTACTCGATGTTTTATTCACTCAACCTCTATAACTCAACGTTTTATTCATTCAACCACTGTAACTCAACGTTTTATTCATTCAACCTCTATAACTCGAAGTTCTATTTATTCAACCACTATAACTCGAAGTTCTATTCATTCAACCTCTATAACTCGAAGTTCTATTCATTCAACCTCTATAACTCGAAATTCTATTCATTCAATCTCTATTACTCGATGTTTTGTTCATTCAACCTCTATAACTCGAAGTTCTATTCATTCAACCTCTATAACTCGAAGTGCTATTCATTGAACCTCTATAACTCGAAGTTTCATTCAATCAACCTCTATAACTCGAAGTTATGAAAGCTCCTTAAATAAGGTGACTAGTGAAAATAAAATACTAGACCTCTATTACAGTATACATGAACAGCAATGACAGAACTAGCAACAATGACAATTACGTAAAACATAGTGCTATTGCTTCGAGTTATCGAAGTCACATCAAGAGAAATTTGACTTATAGTGGTAAAATTCGACTCGTAAAGATTCGCAGATAGGAAAGTTCGACTTACCGAGGATTTTAAGTATGATTATGAACCTTTAAAACTAGAATTATACAGATTGTAATTTCTAAACACTCGAGTTACAGAGGTTATTTTAACGTTGTTATAGAGAATTCAAGGGAATGTCAAAAAATCGAGTTATCAAGGAATTCGAGCTATGGTAGTCCAATAATATAGTCATCGGAGAATCTTGTCAGTTCCGAAGCAAAATCTAAATATACTTATCATCAGAAGGTAGTAATGCATATTTATAACTCTATCTATAATAATAATAATAATAATAATAATAATAATAATAATAATAATAATAATAATAATAATAATAATAATAATAATAATAATAATAATAATAATAATAATTCACTGCAAAAAATAAGTCAATGAAAATATTTTAGATTTGTTTTAGAAACTACTTTTGGTAATTATTCATACAGATAAAAAAAAAAGTGTGTTGAACTATATCAAGATATACAACTGCCCAATGACTGTGCGGGTCAAAACGGATGTTAAACATAGCTAGGACACTTCACACATTACCAACACTATTTGAACAATCCTAGATTATGATTATTCATCTTTTCTAGATATTTTTGTGCAGAAAAGTTTTTTTTTCTTTTTTGGTGAAAGATCATTTTTTAAATTAACATACTGTCTCAAGCCGTTATTAATAAAACACATCTTGGAAGAAACTGAATCTATTGCCATATTATGTCCATGACAAATATGCCTCGTATATATACTAAGTATATTTTATTTTAGTACTACAGTATGTTCTCGTGCTGATATAATCTACTTCTGACAAGAGTCTTATTTGTTATAGAACAATCCACGAGTATTATTCATAACTTAATTATATCCATCCCCATCTTACGTCTATCAACTGTGAACTGAAAGTGATAGCACAAACTCTATTTTTTTTTTAATCATCCGCTGATTTAAGTGCTCTGTTTGAAGATTAATGGCTGATTGTTTTATATTTCTTTGTATTAAAGTTAAGGGAGAAAAAATTGAATTCAATCGTCCATCTGGAGATTTATAAAAGAAGCTTTATATTGAATTCATTATCTCTTTTTATACATAATGAAGGGTTTATATTCTGAAATTCAGGTCACTGCGTACAGATGTCTCTACTTGAAAACTGTATATGGTTAACAGTTTATATACAATTTAGTCATACCAAAGGGTAGTAAAAAAAACGAGAAAGTGTATGTTAATAGAGAGCTAGCTTATCCAACGAAACGCGACGTTAGTGACATCTAGCATCTGCTACTTTCAAATTCTTACATTGAAATTCTCCATAGCGTAGATGGCGGTAGTGTTTTTATAAATGTAACTTAACCCGTCAGTCGGCGCCACTGGTTTCATCTTGATTTCTTAACATAAACAAACTCTTGACATGTAGAATAAGTAATGATTTCTTCTCTGGAGCTTCTTTTGAGGAAGGAATTCTAGAAGGTAATCGAACCCCAGTACCGTCAGAGCTAAGTCAATGCAAAATTCATTTTTCATTTTTTGGATCTCTCTGGGGATATT